>NC_042633.1:29340775-32047181 GCF_901001135.1 Rhinatrema bivittatum | reverse complement strand
GTGCAAAGCATCAGGCAGCTCGTCCGTGCGTTTAATCAATGAAACCACAGCCCTGCGTGCTCGCTGCCCAAGTTTCCCTCCTCTGATGGAGACTCTGCACCCAAATAAACAAGAACGTTTTAAGAGCTCTTGGTTGGATGCAGTGCTGTACAATGCTCCGAAGCTGTGAGGTGCAATAAGTCCCTTCCCCAGAGAGCTTACAGTCTAAGTGGGTACCGGAGGCAATGCGAGATCAAGTGTAGGAGTGGCAGTGGGGGAAGGGGAATGTCAACCCTGGGTCTCAGCCCCGCTGCTCTAACCGCCGGGGCAGGTTTTAATCCCACAATGCGGGATTACAATGGCGTTCCGTGTTATGCAAACACATCTGGCTGTGTGGATCCTGTGCATCTACAATGCAAAAACGAAAAGGTGCGAGCTGGTTCCTTACCTGCAGGGGCCCATCAGTCCTATGGCTGCATGCATTACAGGCCATTGCTGGTCAGTACTTCATCCCCCCCCCCCCCCCCGCAGGGGCAATACATTTTCCCTGGAAGGCTGCAGTGAGCCCTTGACTATAAATGCAGCAGGTGCCTGGCAGGGGAGGAATGGTGCCACTCTGGGCAATGGCTCCCTCCAATCGCATTAAAGAATAGAATGGCAGCTTATCCCAGCAGCTTTGTCCAGTTTGCTGGCGTCTCCTCTTCAGCCCCTCAGCATAACCCAGGGCTGAGGGGATGGCCGTGCCCTAGCACCTGATCGGACAGCCCATGCCAGGGTCCTGTGATTTGCACAGACCAGGAGGGTGAAGAAAGACCAGACCCTACGCTCCATCCACATCTGCTCAGCTTGAGAGCCCCTTCTTCGCCCCTGGAGATCCTCTGTGCTTGTCCCATGCTCGCTTGTATTCAGACAACCTCCTTGTCTCCACTACCTCCGTGAGAAGGCTGTCCCATGCATCCAGCACCCCCTCTGTGATGAAATATTTCCTGAGTAGCCCATGACCTCCTTGGAAAGAGATCCACCTCCTCTGCATGCTAACCAATGTCTAAATATTAGATGCAGATATTTAAATGCCTCTCATATCTCCCCTTCCCTGGCTGCAGGGGACCCACATTCAGATCTTTTAAGTCTGTTCTCATATGCCTTACCATGAAGACTGTTGACCATCTTAGTTCCCACCCTCTGGCCTGACTCTATCCTGTTTATTCCTTTCATCTCATTAACGGAAGATTGGAACTCGCCCAGGCATTCTGAGAAATGCCGCTAACACAGCTTCCCCTAGTTTTTTCTGAGATCACATGCTGGCTGGCCTGTCGGTACAAGGCCTCTTCCTCCTCCTCTATCAGCTTTTGCTTGCCCAGGTGCAAGCTGGAGCCTGTAGTTTTCCATTCCCTGTAAAGAAACGAAAAAAGGCAGATCGGACTGAAATAGGAACAAAAAAAGGCAGATGCAGTATCCCTCCCCCCACGTCAGCAAGTGCACCATGGCTTCCAAAACAAGAACTGGCTCCAGCTCTCCCGTGTGACCCACAGACTTCTGATGGCACGCGCTAGCCAGGGATGGACAACTCTGATCCTTGAGTGCTGCAAACCAGTCAGGATTTCAGATATCCACCATAAACAGGGACAGCGCATGGAAAAGCAACTCATGAATATTCAGTATGGATAATCTGCCCCGCCCCAACTCGTTCTGCCTGGTCTCAGTTCTGCTTTGACCACAGTCACTTGTGTATTCAGGCCACTGTGTAATGTCAGCTCCAGCCACTAGGTGGCAGCTGGGTGTTTTTTAGCACCCAGGGCTTACTGTAAGGTGGATTCAGATTCTCCCTGGCTGCTCCAAACCCAGTCCTCAAGGGCCGCCAGCCACAGCGAAGAAGCAGGAGATCTATCTGCCTACCCATGAAATAGGCATGCGCGACATCCACGTACACAAATGGAGGCAAGCCATGCAAACAGACCTCCTGCATATCCCTTGTGCAAATCCCGAAAACCAGACCCCCTGTGGAAAGGGACATGACCTGTGCTTGTCAGGCCTTTTCACCTCTCTCGGTCCGGGCCAGGACATGGCACAACTCCAAGAGGTTCTCAGACCCGCTCTCCTGCATATGGCTTTGACAACACAGCTCCATTCCTTTCCAGGCTAATCCAGTCCTGGATTTGGGCCTCCCACATGGATTAATTGGAGGCAAAAAAAAAACAACCAAGGACTGGAATTAGATGGTCCTGTAAAAATAAATACAAATAATGGAGCCAGTAAACCCCCCACAAAGGAGGATGAGAAATCTCCAGGACCGGGAGGGGGATTGTAGAATGGAGCTTCCCTGTTAGGATTGCCACCTTACCCCTGGCATGCAGGGTGATTCTGATTTTCCCCTTTCACTTCCCTACCAACATCACTACTACAAAGCCCAGGGTGCAAGATCCGCCTGCCTTACTGACCCGGGCGAAGTGGCAACCTAACTTCCAATGGCCCGGAGCGGATAAGAGATCCCATGTCTGCCCCATTCTCCCTCCTTACTGTGATCTCTGTGCCCTGCCCAGGGTTCCTGTTTTTGCTGCCTCTCCCCTGGGAGTGGGATCCATGCAGCCGTCGGTTCCCTCTGTGCCCTGACTTCCTGTCTGCATTATTTGCTCCCTGGAGGCCCGATCCCGAAGTCTCCGCTGACGGGGGCTTCCTTACGCCGCCACTCTGCAGCGAGCCGGCGTCCCACCGCGCCCGGACCCAGCTCTCCTCCCTCCTCCCTCCAGCAGAGGGGGCTAAGCCCGCCCCGGGCCCTCGCCCTGCCTCGTCCCCAGTCTATGGTCGGGCAGAGCCACGCCTGGGCGGAGAGAGCCGAGGAGACGGGAGAGAGAGCCGGAAGATCGGAGCCCTCCCCGGGTCGGGAGAGGTGAGTCGGAGGGGGGGAAGATCCTGGCTGACTCTTGTTTGGTTGGTGCAGGGGGTGCGGTGCTAGGAAATGGGGGGAGATCCTGACTGTCTGGTGCTGAGTGATGGGGGGGATCTGTCTTTATTTTTGCTTTGGTTTTGATCTGTGACCTGGAAGGGAGGGGAGAAGAGAGACTGGAGGGGCAGGGGCTGCAGTAGGATTGATCTCTGGCTGTCTCTTCCCTTGCCCTTCCGAGCTGGCTGTCATTTGAATTTTACACCCCCCTCCCCCCCCCCCCCCCAGATCTTGGGCTCCCCTCGTTACTTGGTTACCTGTCTCTACTCCCACCCCTCCCTCTATCCCCTCCTCCTCGGATCCTAGGCTACTTATTTCCCCCATCCCTTTCCTTTCCAGGCTGTTATTTGGACTTTTAACACCGCCCTCTCTCCCTCCAGATCTTGGGCAGCCTGTCTCTCCCCCCCCCCCCCTTTGATCCTGGGCTAGGTAACTCTTCCTACTCGCCCCCCTTGAGAAAAAAAAACCCTCTTAGCAGCCTCTCATTCTGCCCCACCCCACAGCTGTCTGTGCTGTATTCATACCGTGGGTATCTCTCTCTCCTGTCCCCACAGACGATTCCACTGCCTTCAAGATGGTTTTCTACACCTGCGGACCCAACGAAGCCATGGTGGTCTCGGGTGAGCATCTTCATGGATCCTGTGTTTCCTGTGTCCGTAGCAGCCGCAGCTTGTTTTTTATTAGCCTGCAGAGCCCAGTTCCATCGTCTTGCTGCCCCCCCCCCCCCCCCCCGCGCTACGGTTGGCAGGGGTTGCGTGCTCGTGCCACTCCTGCCTGCGCTGCCCCCGTCGTCAGGACTGGATTGGGGCATAGCCGACGTGCCTGGGGGGCACCGAATATCCAGGGTCGAAGGGAAGCTGGCACGGCTTCAAAGGGGTCGCCGAGATCTTCAGCCCGGCCCTGCCTGGTCTTATGATGGGGGGGGGGGAGTGCGTGTTAATTTTGCACCGCTGCTGTCTGTGTGTGTGCGCGTGACGTTCGCGTTGCCGCTGCTTGCGGTGAGCCAGGCCGCAGGCGAGCTTCTCACGTCTCCGTCTCTCTCTGGTGCAGGGTTCTGCCGGAGCCCCCCAGTGATGGTGGCAGGGGGGCGCGTGTTTGTGTTTCCCTGCGTGCAGCAGATCCAGAGGTAGGTGCCATGCCCCCCCCTCTCTCCCATTTTACCTGGCTGTGCAGAAGTCCGTGCCTGTAATGCGCCATCCCCATGCATTCCAGCAATTCCGAGGGCAACAGGTTTTTCTAGATGCTCCTTCTATAAGTGCTTGTGGGGGTTCTGTGCTTATTTGACACGCTCGCTGCAGAGAAGAAATGGAAATTGAAAACTCAGGCCGAGCTCTTCCTCTTAGCAGGGGAGCCGTGGAGGAGAGTTTTGGGCTACCCACCCGGGTGTCGTCTTGCTGCGACTTGGTTGGGATAAGGGAGTGGGGGGGTCAGTGCTGATCGGTTCCCGGTCTCTCGCCCGCAGGATCTCGTTGAACACCCTGACGCTGAATGTGAAGAGCGAGAAGGTGTACACTAGGCATGGCGTCCCCATCTCGGTCACCGGCATTGCTCAGGTGCCCACCAGTCTGCTCTTTCTTTCTGCTTCCACCTCTTGCCCTCCATCCCTCACCTGCAATCGTTTTTTCTGTAATTCTCTCTCTTTTTTTTTTTTTTTCACAGAAGTGTAGGGATTAGAACTTGGAGCCAGTAAAGTAGTTGTCTGGAATTTTTTTTTTCTTTTTTTCACTGAAATGAATCACTGGGTTAAGATCCCATTAACTTTTTATGTGGATGCCATGATCTTCTACCCTACTACTTGTCGGTTGTTTCAGGTGAAGATCCAGGGACAGAACAAGGAGATGCTGGCCGCTGCCTGTCAGATGTTCTTGGGGAAGTCTGAGGCCGAGGTGGCTCAGATCTCCCTGGAGACGCTGGAGGGACACCAGAGAGCTATCATGGCACACATGACAGTGGAGGTAACCTCCCCGGGGCTGTCCTTATCCTCTGGCACCGTCTGACAGGGGTCTTCTTTAGAAAATGAATGTATTCCCCTTTAATTATGATTGTTCCCCTTGTGTATAAAGCATCTACCTCCCTGAATCCCCTTGTCAGTTGTGTTCTGATGATGAGCAGCACAGCAGCGCTGCTCCCAGTTTTACTTACATTCTCTCTCTGTGCTATTAGGAGATCTACAAGGACCGGCAGAAGTTTTCGGAGCAGGTGTTTAAGGTGGCCTCCTCGGATCTGGTGAACATGGGGATCAGCGTCGTCAGCTACACCCTGAAGGATATCCACGACGATCAGGTGACGAGCGCCAGAAAGAATTAGCGCTATCCCGACACCAGGCCCTCCCGCCTATCATCCGTCCTGTAACACTTCCAGGAGCCTAAGAATCGGCCCCACAGCGGGGATCAGAACTCGGGCCAGGGACTCGGGTTCGGATTACTGGAGCTGGTGTGGATGAGGGAATTGGGCAAGGATGACTCGCTGTGACTGGTAATTCTCTCTCTTTCTCTCTACCCCTGGTCTCCCTTCCCTGCCCTTTTTTTTTTATTTTCCAGGATTACCTGCATTCCCTGGGGAAAGCCAGGACAGCCCAGGTTCAGAAGGATGCCAGGATAGGCGAGGCAGAGGCGAAGCGAGATGCTGGAATAAAGGTAAAGCTTCCAGGAAAAAAAAATGGTGATTTTTTTTTTTTTCTTTTTTGAGGGGTCTTCCTGATTTTCATCTGCTCAGTTTAGTGCTGAAACAGAAATTCATCTTTATTTTTTTTTTTTCCCCTGCTCTTCCTGCAGAGCAGAAAAGGATCAGGAAGTTTTGGCTGGGCATTACTTGTTTTTTGAAGTTGGATAGTGTCCTCTGCGGCCCCCCCCCCCCCCCCCCCAGTCACTCAGGATCAGCCTGATGGATGCATGCGCACACCATGAGAGGCAGGGTTTGTTCCCTGCTTCTCCTGGGGGGGGGTGGGGGTAGGAGAGGAGTCTGGCGTGCACTGGGCAGCCGTAGTGCCCATGGATTGCAGGAGCCCCACCCTCTCCGCACGGGAGACATTGAAGGCGGGGCAGGAGGGCCGAGCGTTGACAACTGGGCGCTGGAATTCGGAGCGCGGTTTCTCAACAGACACGCTAAAAATGCTTTTTTAAAGTCCCGATGCGGTCAGCTAATGGTAGAAACGTAGGCGCCGGGGTGATAAAACCTGTGTTAAAATTGGAGTTACGTTTTAGCGCGGGTTTTACTTAACGCGCACGCCAGGAACGCGGGTCGCCGCAGGGCGCAGTGAGCAAATCCCCACACTAATGCAGAAAAGTGCTTTACAACAGGAGGGCGGGAGGAAAGGGCTTGAGGTTGGACGGCGTGTGACCAAATGACCTTGCATGCAAAACTTGGGCACAGTCTCGCATGCCAAGGTTTGGGCAAGGCACACCCAGTGAAATCAAGGAGTAAGCTCTCTGGGGAGGGCACCTCCAGCCAAACAGTAGGCACTTTGGTGCTGCGTATCCCAGATGGCTGGAGGTGCCCTCCCCAGAGAGCTTACCCTTTGATTTCACTGGGTGTGCCTTGCCCAAATGGCCTTGGCATGCGAGACCGTGCCCAGGGCCAGTTTTGCATGCAAGGTCATTTTGGTCACACGCCGTCCAACTTCAAGCCCTTTCCTCCCGCCCTCCTGTTTTCAGGTTAACGCCTCCTTCTGAGGTGGAGGAAAGGTTAACTCGCGTTTCTGGTGGCCATGGTGTTCTATGGCCGTGCCCATGTGGTAGTGTCTGGCTTTTTCTACCACACTGGCATGGCAGTAGAATAACGTTTGGCCACCAGAAATGTGAGTATAAGCTCTCTGGGGAAGGCACCTACAGCTAGATGAACAAAGCAGAGGCTGTCCAGGGTGAGGACCAACAGCTGAAGACAACACTTTGGCACTATAAGCTGCTCACCAAAACAAAGAAGACCTCTGACTGGTGCCTGCTTCAGAGAGCTTACATTGGAAATGTCCCTCCTGGCTCTGAGGGTGGCGTAAACTCACATTTCTGGTGGCCCCGGTTGTGTGTCCAGTGTGGTACTCCACCTCCGACCCCACGTAAGTTCTACAGCTGAACAATGTGTAAGCTCTCTGGGGAGGGCACCTGTAGCTGAACAGTACATCAAAGCTGGGATGTCCAACACCATAGTGCACACTATCCAGCTTGAAGGTGCCTTCCCAGGAGAGCTTATGTTTTGTTGAGCTGTAGGTGGTGCAGAAAAACTGGGCCCACAACTGCGGATAAAGCGGTGCCTTCTGCCGCGCAACCTTATTACGTTGGCCCCCCCTCGCTTTTGCCGTCACAGGGGATCCCCTTTGGATTGTGAAGCCCCGCAAGTGGGGTGTGGCCCCGAGGGGGTTCCAAATCCTGCCCCGTGGCCCTGACGCCCACCTTTATGTGTCTTCCCCAATCCCCACCAGGAAGCAAAGGCCATGCAGGAGAAGGTGTCGGCGCAGTACCTGAGTGAGATCGAGATGGCCAAGGCACAGCGCGACTTCGAGCTGAAGAAGGCAGCCTATGACATCGAGGTGAACACCAAGAAAGCCGAGTCGGACCTGGCCTATCAGCTTCAGGTAGCGAGGAGGGCGGTGCGACTTTAGCTGCGGCGGTGTCTCTCTCTATTTGGCTGCAGCCGCCGCAGGCGTGGATCCTGGGATGCCGCTCTGGGACCTCTCCTGCTTTTACAGAATTTTTCTGTGCTCTGCATTGTAGGGTAGCAGATGGTGATTTTTAGTTTTTTCTTGACTTTTCCAAAAATGTGGTTTGCATTTTTTGTCAGATTTTCACAAAAAAGCTTTGTAAAGAAGTTTTTTTTCTGTGGCATTAAGTGTTATTGTGGGGACTGTGCATTTCTTATATTTTTGTATTTTGCTCTTTCTTCAGTACTCCACTGGTTCAGCATCGAGTTTCATGTGACTCCTGAGAGTCCGTGCTGTGACTGTAGGGTATGGCAAGGTTCTAGATGTTTCTTTGCAGGAGTTTGTTACTTCACAAAATGTTTAGCAGTGGAGGGATATTTATTTGCTGAGGTGACACCAGAATGTGAATATTTATTTTCTTCATGTTGGTTGTAATGTGTCCATTGTCCTAGCTCTGCTCTGCACCTGTTCTGATGATTAATGCTATTTTATTGTAGTTATGAGGATTTCTGGCTTTCGGCAAAGAGGATTCATGAAAGGATACATTCATTTTTTTTGTTTTATTACATAATTTATTGGATCTGTTTTGTTTTCTTTGCTTTTTGCATGCTATACTTGTGCATTTATAAACTGCAATAAATGTAAAATACAGATTAATAAGGAATTTCTAATGCTGGTAAGTGCTTGAAATAATTGAGGTAAAATGTTTTAAAGTTCCATACATGATACACAATGGCTGTTGCAAACCGCTTAGAAAGCCACTGTTGGGTGCAGTATGTGGCATTATTTATCAATAAGAATACAACTAGTAGGTCTCTGACCTCATGCCTACAGCCCACCCATGTTAACCTTGTGCCCACCCAAAGAATCAGTTCTGGCCACGCCACTGCCTGATACTGAATGCACGATGCGTCGTCCGGCTGACGTACACCCATAACCCGTGTGATGACTCCTCTCACCGCAGGTGGCCAAGACAAAGCAGAAGATTGAAGAGCAGAAGATGCAGGTTCTAGTGGTGGAGCGCACCCAACAGATCCAGCTGCAGGAACAGGAGATCACCCGTCGGGAGAAGGAGCTGGAGGCCAAAGTCAAGAAACCGGCCGAGGCCGAGCGCTTCCGGCTGGAGAAGATAGCAGAGGCCCAGAGGTACCTGCAGTAGGAGAGGGAATCAGGGGTCCAGAGCAGGGACAGGGGCCCCCACCTTTTTCTCCTCCTCTCTCCCGCTCTTAAGTCTGAGGAACACACTCGGCCTCTCACTCTCCTTTTCTGTCTGCTTCTCCCAACAGACGGCAGCTGATCACGCAGGCGGAGGCTGAGGCCGAGGAGTGAGGGTGAGAGCGTACTTCCGGAAATCATTAATAACAATCAGTTCACTATCTCCTGCACTCACGTCATGCCTCACCACAGCGAAAGCATTAACCAGTCAGAAGCCGGCTTATGCCTAGTGTGTGAGGTGATATTATTTCATGTCAAATAACAGATTGCCCTGTGATGTTTGGGAGAGGGGTAATTCCCATTGTCAGCCATTTTGTGATACGGTAAAGCTCATGTGTCCCGCAGCTGACCAATGATAACAGCTCTCATTGGCAGCCATTTTATGATGACTTGTGACCTACAACTCAATTTGTTAGCCATGTTATGATTCACACATTTGGAATATCATGACTGTCACAGAGACGTGGTTCATCGAGTCCCATGGCTAGGGTAAGGTTATATCGGGCTATTTGTTTTTTGTCTTTTATTTAATTTTGCTTCAACAGCTGCTTTATCAGCAAGCTCAAAGCTTGTTAGGAATGAGAGGGGAGGGAGGAATATTAAATAAGTAAAATCAGAGCATGGGCAAAGGAGAAGACGCTATAGAAAGGGGAGTTTCCTGAACATACCCAGATCAGTCCAGACTCCTGGGTTTTGCCTCCCTGCCAGTAGATGGAGACAAAGAGTTTCGCTGACCCTGTACATAACCCAGTGTGCCAGTGAAGGTTAGCGTCCTGGACTTCAGGGATAACAGCCAGCTTTTGTTAAAACGCAGGTGCACCTTAAGGAGGCAGGGATGATCTCTGTGAGCTAGACTAAGAGGAGATAGTGGAAGGGAAATAAATTCCCCATTTTGAAGAGGAAATAAATGGAAGAGGAAAAAGGGCCCGGAATGGTTTTCAAAGGAGGCGGCTGAAAAGGTGAGGATTCGAAAGGCCCGAGGGATCTCGGAACAAGGAGCACACGGAAGAATATCTGGAAAGCTGAGAGAAGTAGGGAAGGCAGACAGGATGGCGAAGGCGCGCGTGGAAGAAAAGACAGGTAAAGGGATAAAGCGAGGTGATAGGTCTTTTGTTGATACATCAAGGGGATGCTGAAAAAAAAATGAGGAAAGGCTTTTTCATCAAGAGGGTGGTGATCACCTGGAACAGACTTCCGGCGGAGATTACAGGAGCCAAAACTGTGGCAGGATTCAGGCATCCCGGGAGAGGCACAAAGAGGTCTGTATTTAACCGCTGGATGGCTAGCAAAGTTAGCCGGGTAACTTAGCTGGGATACTGCATACCCTGCTATCTTAAAGTTATGCAGATAGATTTTTCCAGCTAATTTTAGGCCTCCTTTTCGACTGTCCTAAAGTTATCCAGGTAGGTTAGCCGGATAATGCTGAAAATTGGGGTTATCTGATTACCTTAGTCAGATAAAGGGGCTCCACCCTGAAAGGGCCTCAGACCAGCCTGACGTAGCCAGATAACGATGTCAGGGATGCTATGTGGGCTAAGTACCAAACTTAGCTGGAACAAATATGCTGAATTATGGATCTGCAAAGGGATCCTAGTGGCAGGAGGAGGGAAGGAAGAGACCCCAGATGACAGCACAGTAGCCCAGGTACTGATGAGCCGATGGGGTGGGCCTGTGGTCATTTTCTTACTGACATCATCTGTGTTTGTCAGTGAAAGTTGGAAGTGGAGAATTGGTTTGTGAGGCTGAGGGGAGAAAAAGAGGAACATGTGGATGGCAATGAGGAAAAAGCAGAAACGGCATTTCCTGTTCTGTATTGACAGAGGGAGAGATTCGAGAAGGACCACTGATTGTTGGCAGGGTGATGGGGTAGATACCACGCCATTTGCAGGTGAGAGGGTTTGGGCAGAATGAGTGGCAAAGCTCGGGGCCGGATGGGATGCAACTAGGGAGGTTCATAGCAGTTCTGGCAATGGGAAGGGCGGAGATTGTCCCTTTTGTTATAAAAGTGGAAGTAGGGAAAAGACTGGAAACTCCAGGCCCATTAGTCTGACCTTGGTGGTGGGGGAAATGAATGGAGATGCTGCAAAAGCGAAGGAATGTGAAGCTTCTGACCTCGGTGGTGGGGGAAACGAATGGAGATGCTGCAAAAGCGAAGGAATGTGAAGCTTCTGACCTCGGTGGGGGGGAAAGGAATGGAGATGCTGCAAAAGCGAAGGAATGTGAAGCTTCTGACCTCGGTGGTGGGGGAAACGAATGGAGATGCTGCAAAAGCGAAGGAATGTGAAGCTTCTGACCTCGGTGGTGGGGGAAACGAATGGAGATGCTGCAAAAGCGAAGGAATGTGAAGCTTCTGACCTCGGTGGTGGGGGAAACGAATGGAGATGCTGCAAAAGCGAAGGAATGTGAAGCTTCTGACCTCGGTGGTGGGGGAAACGAATGGAGATGCTGCAAAAGCGAAGGAATGTGAAGCTTCTGACCTCGGTGGTGGGGGAAATGAATGGAGATGCTGCAAAAGCGAAGGAATGTGAAGCTTCTGACCTCGGTGGTGGGGGAAACGAATGGAGATGCTGCAAAAGCGAAGGAATGTGAAGCTTCTGACCTCGGTGGTGGGGGAAATGAATGGAGATGGTTCTGACCAGACTTAGCTTGGCTATGTTTTAGGGAGATCCCATCCTCTCCCTTCTTCTTTTATCTGGCTAAATTTTCCCTGGGTATTGACTTAGCTGAGTAAAGCTTCACCAGTGAGGGGGAGGGAGAGTCAAATCTCGGGGTACGTGGGTGTGTATGTTAAATCGTGCAAATGCATAGTGCACGTAGCCAAATAAATGAACTTGGAATTTTGCATTTGCACGATTTAACGTACGCACCCGCGTTCCCGGGTATTGTATTGTGGCTTTGCTGCTGCCTAGCCGGAAAACTCAGAACTTATCCAGATAAGTTCAGGAAAGCTTCTACTTAACCATATAAATCGGAATTTAGCCAGCTATTTTTGCATTTAATTGCAGCGATCTGCGAATAGCTTGAACATGCTTAAATTAGACACTTTTCTCCCCGTGGTTCAGCTTTCCCACGCTTGAGTTGGGAGAGTTTCTAAACCCGTACACGGGGTTAAAAATGACGCTTTGCGAATCTGTCTGCCAGCTTGGCCCACTCCATCCGCAGGTCATCGAGACCCAGGCTGAATGCCCCCACCCAGTCAGTGTTTCACTTTTTTTTTTTTTAAGATGTTTATGATCACTTGCTCCAGCTATTGAGCAGGCATAACTATGCGCATAAGCTGCCAAATTTACATGCATAAATTGGTTTATAAAATAGCAACTTTCTTGTGCAAATGTTGGCCACGCCCTTATTCGTTGACCCTGATTTACGTGTGCACATTGAGGTGTCTCTAAAATAGCATTGTACTCGTGACTATGGCATTTTACACGCGTAACTGCCTCATTTTATGTACCCCACGTTTTGCAAACTCCCCAGTCAATGTTTACATTATTTTAGACCTCGGAGGGTGGATGCCATCCCATCTTGGTAGTATGTTCCTCTTTAGTTTAGTCCCTCTGATCTGTTTACGTCCTCCATTGTCACAGGTTTTCTTGTTCTCATTGTTCAGAATCTCCAACATTAAGACTATTTCAGGTGCGGGTATGTTTCCCAGCGTCCTCCTCAGGAAAGACCGAGGCAAAGGTTTCATTCCGTTTTTCTATTTCCCTTGTCATCCCTGACCATCGCTTTTACCCCCCTCTGTAATCTAGCAGCAGAGCTGACTCCCTCGCAGGCTTTTTGCTTCAAATATGCTTGAAAACACTTTTATATTAGTTTTTGCCTCTCCGGCAAGCTTCCAAATCTCTCTTGGGCTTGTCTTACTATGTTTTATATCCAGCTTGCCAGCACTTATGCTCCTTGCCTTTTTTCATCATTTGGATCTGCTTTTATATTTTGACTGATGCCCTTTTAGCTTTAACTACCTCACCATAAACCGTGCTGGCAGTGTTTTGATCTTTCTTCAGTCTTTTTTTTTAATGTATGGAATACATTTTATCTGGACTTCTAAGACAGTATTTTTTCTAAACAAGGCCACATCTCACACAAATCTTTAATGTTTGCAACTGCTCCTTTTTAGGTTTTTTTTTTTTTTCTAACTAATTTCCTCATTGTATCATATTCTCCCTTGTACTTGATGCTCTTCTACCAGTGACTGTTGAGTTTGATTTTCATTCTGATTGCTATTGCTTAGCACCAGGTTGTGAGTTCCATTGAGGACTAGATCTAAAGTAGCTGCCTCTCTTGTCAATTCTAGGACCAACTGCTCCATGTAGCTGTCTTTTATGACATCTAGAAACTTAACCTCTCCAGCATGTCCTGATGAGACGTTGACCTACCCAGTACTGGGGTCATTGAAATCTCCTATTAATGTGTGGCCGAATTTATTTGCTGCTTTAAAATTTCAATTAGCATGTCAGCTGGCTTTTGAAGATTGCCCTCCCTATGACCTTGAAGTTCATGCTTGTTATGCTGGTGCTCTCCTCTTGTAATCCTTTTAAATTTAATTTAGTGCAGGATTTATATTCTGCAATTGTGGATGGTGAGCCCATATACTGCAGATTACAGAACAGGGTTAAAATAACCTGTACAGACGTACAAAGATACAGATATTTTAATACTGCATCTATTATTTGTAACGGTACACAGGAGTATCAAATAAACACAAGCCCCCCCCAGCCACCCCACCGGTGCTGACCATCCAGAAACATAGGTAGGAGGCAGATCCTTGGCAATACATCCACACAACGAGAGAGAGAACATCCCGGATCATAGCGATTTTTCAGGTATGGTTTGCGCACTTCCACACTGAAAAAAAATTCCACCCCCCTGCTCTGCTCATCCAAACCCATTGTGGTGGCCACGCCCTATAGAGATACTCCCATTCCGAGAGTGCTGCCAGGCATATTTGTGGGCATGCTACCTGAGCCGAGCCTCGCCCGCCCGTGTTGGAATAATACGAACAGAAACACCTACTCTTCGGAATCCACCCACTTTAAAAAAAAAAAAAAAAAGTATTTTTTATCAAACATCATAATGGGCAAACGGGATTGCAACCCTGGCCAACCTCTAACACACCACCAAGAAGCATTGGAGGACTAAGCAAACGGCCTTGTTTCTGGACCCATGGGGGGGGGGGGGGGGGGAGAAATGGACTCTTAAGAACCATGGACGCTTTGGAACTAGCTGTGTCGGGTCTTCAAGCGTTGCCGTTCAGGCAGAAAACTCATGCTTGATCTTAGTTCAGGAAGCAGCAAAGTCTCTAGATGAGGGAGAGCGCTGCCTGGAGCGAAGGAGGCGACCTGGGCAGCAGCTGTTCTGCGTGCACATTGGGCCTTGTCCGTTAGGGGCCGGGCACAGACTCTTGAATCTCTTCCTTTCATTTAATGTTTAAGGTGTAGGTTTCCCTTAGTTGAGTGTGCGTACTGTTACTTGGTTGGTGTGATGGGTTATAGGTGTGTGCCGATTGGTTTTGTAATTATGGTTGCTTTATCAATAGCTGTGCATCTCTTTGTACTAACTGCAAAAGGGATGTATAAGTTTTAAAGAAAGGGATGGATGTGTGGAAGATCTTCCCAGGGGAACAGTGATGGGGACCACAGCATGAACGGCATTCAAGAAAGCCTGGGCTAAGCGCAGGGGATCCCTACTTGCAAAGCCAGAGATCGAGTGGTGTCTCCAGCGGTGCACCAGGAAGCAAACCGGGCCGAGGCTGGATGGGCCGTGCAGTCCCGATCTGCTGTCGGATGCTAGTTTCTGCGGTAAAACCTGGAATGGCTCTGTCTCTGGCGACCGCCCCATAGCCAGGCAGGATATCCACCAGGAATATGCATGGGGTAGGTCTGAAGGCTTTGGCGACCCAGTGCATCTCAAATCTATCTTGTGCATATTCCCCACGGATATTGTGACAACACCAGGCCAGTTTGGGGCAACTCTGCCCTGGTGGCATGGAGCTGCCATACGAGCTTGGGTTCAGTGCCCTCATTTGTTCTCAGCCATTTTATTATACTGAATGTACTCCTATGATCCTTTACTGACCAGCTACGTTTCCCAGCCATTTTATATTAACTATTTTTTTTTAATTCTGTTTGTTAGAATTTTTTAGATCACCACAGCGTTCCAGCTAAAAAGCAAAAGTAAGCTTACCATTTCAGACAACCATAATAAAGCTAAGGGTTTCAACCCCAAAGCAACATAACTCAGTGGGTTTGCTGGGAGCCCTTTTTTATACCATACAAGCTCATGTGACCCACAGCTAACCAATCAGGTTTCTTGGTTCTGTCAGCCATTTTGTCATATGACTGATTTAGGAGAAGACTTTTTTTATTACAGAATATGAATCCTCTTTCTTTGTTGTGTCTGTCTCCGAAACTAGGTGAAAGGCGAGGCTAACGCTTTTGCGATCGAGGCCAAAGCTCGAGCAGACGCGGAGCAGATGGCAAAGAAGGCGGAGGCCTTCCAGCAGTTCCAGGAGGCCGCCATGGTGGACATGCTGCTGGAGAAGCTGCCAGAGGTACAATGTTGGGCTGGTTCTATCCAGGATGGAATGATGCGCGATCCTGGGCTTATTAATGGCAGAGGTGCACTGTGAGAAGAGGGTGCGTTTAGCAGCAGGGGTAAGTGGTAATGTGACCGGGTTGCAGGAGAGGAGATGTTAATAGCAGTGACACTGGACAGAGGAGTGGTAAAGATGGTGGCCGCAGGATTGGAGAAGGATCCGGCCAAAAGTTCATTGCATCGGGCACATGGATGTCTAAAGAAGGCGTGGCTAGCAAAAGTGCATCGTTTGCATGAAATTACAGAAATCTGCACTGCAAAAAGGAAAGGAATCGCCCACCATTTTTTTTTAGCTGATCATCATGCTCCGCTCCACTACTCCCTATACATTATTTTTGGTTCTAACCCCAAAGAACTCAATCTTATAGTAAGCTCTCTAAACAGCCCAACCCTACAAGGGGCACATTTATTGCAACATGGATGTTTCTCATCAGCCCTGGACTGCGAATGCATTTACACCGCCCTCCAGAGCTGGAGTTAATTTTCCAGCGTAGAAGACGTGTGCTGGGCGCCTGGCCTCTTGGGCACGCTTTCCGGCCTTGGGCGGTAATAGCTAATGGCTTCGTCTATGTGGAATTTACCTGCGGCGGGAGTTGCTGATGGTTGTGTGAGAAGGATCAGGCCCAGCCTGGGGAAATATTGGGCATCGAGTCTCCAAGGATAATTCTGTTAGTCTACGTACCCAAGACCCGAGGAATAAGTTATTGTATGCATGGTTTTGTACGCTGGAATCGGGCAGGAAGGGGCTTTTCTTGACAATCAGCGACCTTGTCCACTTATTTATTCTACACAGTAGAAGGGTGCATCTCCTTTTGAGAGTCATCGGATGTCCTCCTGGGGGCGAGAGGGGGATTCTTATTTGTTCCCATCCTACTACCTGCGGCTGGGAGAGCGTCCACTGATGATGTCGGGCACTGTTAAAGCCCTCTTACCATTGGCTGGGGCTTCCCACTGCAGGAAGTTAATGCACAGTGGTGGTCCAATCACAGGGCTGGATTTTTCCAGCTCTCCCCCCCACTGTCTTGATGATGGTTTGAGGGGGTTCTCCCCTTCCCACCCTCCCCAATCTGTATAATTAGCTTTATATCTTATTCTCGCCTCTCTTTCCAGGTGGCGGCTGAGATCAGCAGGCCCCTCACAGAGGTGAAGAAGATCAAAATGGTTTCCAGCGGCAACGGGGAGGTGGGGGCTTCCAAGCTGACCGGGGAGGTCCTGGATATCCTCAACAGGCTGCCAGAGACCGTGGAGAAACTGACAGGCATCGGCATCGCCCAGGTGAGCCTCCCCCAGGGCCTGACTGCTTTAAAATAAATTGTCAAAGACGGCCAGCCAAGGGGGGGGGTCGCGTGGTTGTCGGACAGGCCCTGCTTTCTCCTCCTCCCCTCTGCCCCCAGCCCTCAGACCTTTTGGGAACCAACTCTTTAGCATCCTTCCGGGTTATTCCGCACCGAATGAGAATAATGTAGGCCAACCCTTCCTGGCCTTTCTCTGCCACTGCCACCCAGCAGCGCCGGCGGCGTGTCTCGTGCATGCGTTTGAGTGACATCCCCGTGGGCCATGATGCAACGCCCCCTCGGGCGTTACCTCTGCCAATTAGGATATTCCTGGACTGCAGGACACATTTCCCTAAGGGGGGGGGGGTTCATCTGTAATGTCCCCTGGCTCCTTGGAGCACTTCTAGCACCAGCTTGCTACCAAATTGAGTCGTGCCCTGTCCCAAGTCCCTGGGGTTGGTGTGGGAGGGGAGGTTCTCTCCCACTTGAGTCCATTTTTTCACCCCTGCTGGCCCTGAGGTGGGGCGGGGGGAAGGCAGACACAGCCCCGTAATATTTCTGTGGAACCCCCCCCCCCTCCCGCACACGGCAACCTCTGCTTTCTCAGAGGAGGCGCTCTTCCCCCAGGCGAGTCAGAATCCTGCCTTTGTCTCCCTCCCTCACCTTCTACCGATTTCTGCTGGGTTTTTTTTTTTTTTAATTATATTCCCCCCTCTCTGGCGGGGGGTGGTCAAACCTATTAAAAATCTTTTTTAACTTCATCAATGTTCATTTTCCTTCCCCTCTTTCTCTTTCCTGGTTTCCACAGAGCGGCCAGAAGAAGCCGGGCCGCATGTCCTAACGCCGCCGGGAGCCGCACTGCCGACCGTGTCCACCAGGGGTCCTGCCTGGGGGCCTTTTTAAAATGTTATTTCCTTTGTGCTGGGCCAGTGCCTTACCTACCTGCCCTGGATGCCTGTTCTCCCCAACCAACCCCCCCAGCCTTCACCCACCACAATCCCCCCCCAACTCCTGCCTCGAGGAGAGAAAAATCGCCTGCTCCTTCTCCCCTCCCCCTATTCTCATTATCCTGCAGCACGTTCACTCAGTGCTGTACCTTTCAAAATGTGAAGAAATCTCTTATCACTCGTTGTAAATTATTTTCACCTGCTGGGCTCCACTCCCATCCCAGCAGAGGGCTGATGGAGACCTCTGCTTTCCGTGCTGGCTTTGGTTACGTATGCAGCGCAAGCTGCTTTGGTGAACTCTCTCTCCCTCTCCTATCCCCTCAAGGACTAAAAATTTACTTTTATTTGATTTTATCACCACAAGTCGCCATTGGTTTGGATCATTTTTAAGCCATTGCCTTGACCACATCCTGGGAGCTGACATCTTGCCAAAGAGGTCTGTGACCTCACAGGCTCACTGCATCTGATTGGTGCGCGCTGGCTGTGATGTTGCATGGATCCCATGGGATTCCACTCTGGGCCGGGTGCTAGATTGACGCTGGATGGAAGATGGTAGCTCCTGCATGCTCGGGGAAGGGAATTGGTTGAGCAGCGCATTACTGCTCCTCTTCCTCTGCCTTTTAAACGGGAGGGCGACAGGAGGTGGGGGCTCTGGCCCTGGTGCACACCCTTTCCCCCTTGCATGCCCCTCGTCCCAGCATGCACTGCTGACCCAGAGGTTCTGAAGCTGCTAATCTGACTTGTGAATAGCTAGAGCTTTGCCCCGTGCGCCATTAAGCGATGATGTGACTAAAGTAAACGCATGTGGAAACGTTGAAGCACTTATTACTTAAAAAGAAACAATACAGCGGCCTATGAGCAGGACGTCCATGCACCCACCCAGGCTCGCCTGCAGCCAGAGAGACGCTCGCATCCTGTAAGTGCTGTCCCCTCCCCTGACTTTTTCTCAGGTGTTGTTAGGTTGCTACCACTACGAAGGCCTCAGAGAGGAAGAGGCATCCGACGTAGCCACTATGTAAAGCCCCCCCCCCCGCCATCACCACCACCCCTCCAGGCTTCCTTCCTCCTAGCTTTGCCCATGACTCTTGGCTGTAGAAAGTGTTTTGTGTGTTTCAGGATATAATCATTCTGTGTTACCAAAATAAACGATCATGTAATCTCGTGTGTGAAATCTGTTTCACTTTGTCTTTATTTATGGCGTGGTAATCGCCCGGCTTGACACCTGCCGCCAGCTTACCTGCACCGTTCCATCTATTGCCCCTGGTGTCCCCTATTCCCAGACTAACCTCACACATGCCCCCCCCCCCCCGTGCTATTTCTCAACGCCCAATGTCCCTGCTCCCCCGAGTCCTCGGCTTTATGCTACGTGACAGCTGAGAAAAGGACCAGCTTGGCCCATCCAGTCCTCACCACCCTGCGAAAGATACAGCGCAGCTGCCCAAGCCAGAGCGTGGCTCTCTCTTCCCATCCAGGACAGCGTTTGCACTTCTTCACCTAAGGGAGGTGAGCAGACAGCAGGCTCTGTCCTTCCCACAGCCCTTTGCTGCCTTCCCGAGGTAGTTCACAAAGGAGTAGAAATGCTTGGGAATGTCTGTAAGAAGATAAGCGGGGGCAGGTTCGGTCACAGCCGTGGTCCATTGAGCCCAGCATCCTGTCTTTGTCTGGGTCGCCTGGACCTACCTGGCCGCTCCTGATGGGGAGATCCTTTTTTTTTTTTTTTTTGTTGCTTACTCCAGGTAGTGATCTGCAAGTTTATCTGCTTAAGATTTGCTGACGGACCTGTCTTCCACGAAGAAGCCCAAATCTTTTATCAAACCAAGCAACGTGTGATACAGTGAGATAGGAAAGAAACGCCTGGGGATGGTCTCTGTTCCCTGCAATGTTTGATACAGTGAGATAGGAAAGAAATAACTGGGGATGGTCTCTGTTCCCTACAACGTGTGAAACAGTGAGATTAAAGGGATAGAAATGCCTGGGGATGGTTTCTGTTCCCTGCAACGTGTGATACAGTGAGATAGGAAAGAAACGCCTGGGGATGGTCTCTATTTCCTGCAACGTGTGATACAGTGAGATAGGAAAGAAATAACTGGGGATGGTCTCTGTTCCCTACAACGTGTGAAACAGTGAGATTAAAGGGATAGAAATGCCTGGGGATGGTCTCTATTTCCTGCAACGTGTGATACAGTGAGATAGGAAAGAAACGCCTGGGGATGGTCTCTATTTCCTGCAACGTGTGATACAGTGAGATAGGAAAGAAACACCTGGAGGTGATCTCTATTCCCTGTGTAGAAAACACTGAAATTCCCAGGAAAAAAATAAAATACACTATGGACACTATTATGCAGGTCACAGTCAAATAGCGGTGATGACTGGGTGTGGCGTGAGATAATCACTCCAGGGGATAGTAGCATTTTCTTTTTTTTTTTTTTTGTTTCTTGTAGTGAGAATCATCCATCTGCTTCCTGCATGGGAAACAGCCTCTCTGTCTCTCTCTCTCTCTCCTGCTACAATGAATCTCTTTATGCAGGCATGATTTGTTTTTTTTTGTTTTTTTGTTCTTGTTGGTCTCTGGGAGTCAGTGGATGTTGAGTCAGCCATTGCCTTTTCCTTTGGAGGTTGCATGCTAAATGCTGCAGTGCTGCCCCCTTCCCCCTGCAGGGGGGATGGGTATAACAAAAGTCCTTAGCTGGGAGTTGCTGATCTGGCAGTGGGGCCTGCCCAATCCCAGGGCAGAGGCAGGCCAGAAAAGGGGGTGGGGAAGGGGAGTGCTTCGTGCATACTGGCAGTGGGAAGGGGTGACTCTTCCTCCTGGCTTCTGGGTAATCCCAAAATCTGCCTCTTTTGGTGAGGAGTTGGAAGTAAAAGGAGCTGATCATGGTCCTCATATGCCCTTCGTCTCCCCAGGACTGGATCCCTGTGAAGATCCTGCCACTGACACTTCCTAGCTGTTGGCAGGGGCCAGTCCTTCATGTTTACCGATCCATAAATTCCTTAGCCCTTTGTCTTGTCTGGTTGAAGGGTCATGCAACTGACATCAGTGTTTGGATAATTTTGTTGAGCCAATTAAAAAAAAAGGTTTCAGAGGCTACGGAGAATTTATTTTCAAGGAAAACTCAGCATCAACTGTTGGGTGGGGCCAGAAACAGCATGGAGATTCAAAAGCCTGGGATGAGCGCAGAGGATGCTCAGTGGTGGGGGGAGTGAGAGGAAAATCCTGGAATGGGCACAGAGGATCTTCAGCAATGGAGGAATGAGGGGTAAAGCCTGGGATGGACATAGAGGCTCCTCAGTGATGGAGGAATGAGGAGTAAAGCCTCAGATGGGCATAGAAGATCCTCAGCAGTGTGGGAAGGAGGGATAAAGCCTGGGACGGGCACAGAGGATCCTCAGCAATGGAGGAATGAGGGGTAAAGCCTGGGATGGACATAGAGGATCCTCAGTGATGGAGGAATGAGGAGTAAAGCCTCAGATGGGCATAGAAGATCCTCAGCAGTGTGGGAAGGAGGGATAAAGCCTGGGACGGGCACAGAGGATCCTCAGCAATAGGGGCGTGAGTGGTAAAGTCTGAGACACGCACAGAAGATCCTCAGAGGTGAAGGAATAAAGGATAAAGCCTGGGTTAGGCTCAGGGGTGGGAAAGTGAGGCTGAGACAGACACAGTGGTGGGGGAGGGAGGGATAACAGCTATAGATCTAGTGGTTTCTGCTGAATTACAGGAGGGCAGAAGAAGGGATAAAGACTTGAGAGGCCTTGAGGCTCTGTTTGTCCTCAGGTATGTTTTTCATCCAAGATAAGAATAGGAAAAAAAGAAACAAAAAGTTTACTAATGCATTTTTTTAAGGAATGAAGACATATACATTCATTTACATTTATTGCATTTATAAACCGCCTAACACTAAAAAGGCGCTAAGGACCTGATTCACTGAGCTTTTCTTTTTCATAAGCACAGACTGGGGAAAAAAAGTTTTAATGCATCCGGCCCTAAATCTCTTTTAGGTCTAGATCCCTTTCTTTGAAGGTTACCATCCTTGCTTCATTGATCCACCATGGCGCAAGAAAAAAAGCCTCCCTGCGACCAGCGGGAAAAAAACTACCACTCCCAGCATCCCTTGTGCCACGGGCCGCTCCCTAATGCTTGGAATTCTCTCTCTCTTTTTTTTTCTGCATGGTTCACGCCCACCTTCCCCCCTGCGCCAACCAACTGGTGATAGCCGGTGAGTGCTTTGTTGTGAGGGGGCGGAACGTCTGGCTCGCTCTAAGGTCTCGCGCGCGCCTGTGGCGTGCTCCATTGTGCTCCGCGCTCGTAGAGGTAACACGTTCGTTGCCTCGCGCTCCCGGGAACGTTCCATTCGTGCCAAGCCCTTCCTCGTGTCACCCATTACAACAGCGCAGGATGAGGGAAATTGTGCACATCCAGGCCGGCCAGTGTGGCAACCAGATCGGGGCTAAGGTCAGCCAACACCAGCGTCTCGTCCCCAGCAGAATTTCCCTAGCCTTAAATCTTTCGGTTATCTCTCTAAAGTGCTTTAATCTGCCCTCTTTCTCTGTATATGTATATATTAGCATGAATGTACCTATATTTATATGGATCTGTAACATTTCAAGCTAATTCATTAGTTATATTCTTGTTTTTTTTTTTGCTGTTAACCTGTGATCTACATTAAAAAAAAAAAATCTAAAGCTTAAAAGTCGACATTTTAGGTGAAAAGACTAGATCTGCTGGCAACAGTAAAAGACTTGTAGATCACTTTTTGGATTTAAGTTGTTGGGTTAAAGTGTTTCCAGATGTTACTTAAATGCTTTTTTTTTTTTAATCTCTGGAGCTGGGAGAAATGCAGAGACTTCCGGTTGAGCATCGGGGTATTTAGGGTTTGGTAGTAGATGGGCAGAAAAGAGGACCCCCCTTTTTTTATATAAAACATTGTATGTGCATGTAATTCATAAAGGGAGGTTAAAAGATATGAGATGACAGATATCGTTAGAGATTAAGAATCTTTCTTTATTGTAAAGAGTGAAAAGTTATAGTAGAAAACATTTAAATATTTTATAGAAGGGACGTGATCTTAGCTTTTGAATCCATTCTTTTTTTGGGGTGGTCAAGCAGGCTTTTTTTTTTTTTAAGACTCCGAAATAAAGGTCGGAGAAGCTGAAAATCTATATTAAAACTAGATTTAATCCCTGGGAGCAGATGCTTTGGGACTTTTCTTAATTGTAAGGGAGCAACGTGCGCCTGAATCCCTAACGTCTGCACGTTTAGCGCCAAATGACCCTTTGCCGCATGGGAGGGGTTTAAAAATACAGAATTTTTCCGAGTAAACATTTTGCAAACAGAAATCGGGTTTTGCAATTCTGCACCTCCGTTAATGTTATAATCTCTTTATTTTTTTTTGTTTCCCCTTCAGTATTTAATAACCGATCTTAAAGTTAGGAATTGCATATTTTGGCTGGGATCAGGGTTGCTAAAACGTATCTGTAAAGGGGAAACTAGCTCGGCTTGGGAAGGGGGGGTAGTACACTATTTTTAATGCATATATTTTTTAGTACCTCTGGTTTAAGGGAGTGGTATGCAGCGGCGTGACTCGAGCTTAAAGCATTTGAGGGTTTTTTTTATTGGGTTGGAGGGATAGAAAGAAAAATGTAGCAGGCAGTGAGATCGAACGCCGTTTGTCAGCTTTTTACATTTAAAAATGTAAGATTGTTGCAGACGAACTTAACCCCGGAGGGCACGGGCTACGGAGTTGCAAAATGGAGAATTCATTGTAACAAAAGGAGAAAAAGGGTGGGTGGGAGAGAGAGGAGGAGGAAGTGAGATCAGCTTATTTAAAATGCAGATTTTGGGATCGACGCTCCGCGCCCCCATCCCGACTCCTCCGATTACAGATCCTTTTCACCCCCTTCTCTGGATCTGTTGACTGTTCGTGCCTGTAAATTGCTTAACATGGACCCCGAGAGCTCAACTCCAGGGTTTTTTTTTTTAAATTTAAAAATGCTCCTCCGGAAATGCTTGAAGCAAAGACCAAAAGGCCTGTAGCAAAGAAACCCCATAGATCATGCATGTCGTAATTAGGTTGAGGGGAGGGGAATCGTTTTTCTCTTAAAAGAATCGGATGGGTTTTATTTAAAAAAAAAAAAAAAAAGCTGTTTAAAGAGGGGAAGCTGAATCAGAAATGGCGGCAGTGTGAGAAGCCCAGTCAGCCACCTCTTCCCTTCCCCCTTCTCTTCCCCTTCCCCTCCTCCGCCCTCTTCCTCCCCCCTTCTATTCCACTCCTTTTTTTCTTTTGTCTGCATTGAAGGCTCTGCAGAGCAGACTGTTGCTCTCCTAAAATCTCATTACTCCTCTCTTCCACTCCCATCGGATCAACCCCTGGTCCCAGCCCCCCCCCCCCACCCTTGCAGGGTAACCTCTGATCATGCAACAACATCCCCTCTCCCTACCACTTTACCTCTCCAAGCAGAAATCATAAAACTTCATGCGCTGCATCACCTTTATACCAATTTTGCCTTTTCCTTTTTTTTTTTGTTGACCTAGTTCCAGAAATGTGATCAGAAACTAAAAATGGGTGGGAATCCAGGAAAATGTAAAAACCTTTTTTCATTAAAACATTTCTGAACCAGTGACTTAAAAGTACATATAGGATGAATGTTATCTAATATAGTAGATAACTGTTTTTGTGTATATGTATGTATATTTTATATATATATATATATATATATATTGTAGTGTGACTTCAAGCCACAATATTTCTTTTCCTGTTTAACCTGCACCTTGCCTGTGGGTGATAGCTGTGCGTTTTGAAAATGTTAAACTGATAATTCTTACCTGTGCTCTTTATGCTGAGCCGGGTGATCCACCAGAACCATTTCCTGCCTCCTGTAAGGGGGGCTAGAGTTGTGGCTTTGTTTCTCTGTTGCCAAGCCCACATCTTGCTGCAGTCCGTTACCTGCATGAGCTCTTTCTGGGGGGACCAACTTCCCTACACAGGCTGGGGGACACAGTGTAAAAACACCCTACCTCAAATTTAAAAAAAAGAAAATATTTAAGGGGCTAGTTAGTTTTTACCAATCACAGGCAGCCAGTCATTTTTTAAACACAATTCACTGAGTGGTGGCTTCCAGTGACAGCTGCACACACCCTCCCCTTTCTAACAGTTCCAAATTGGGGTAAACATATTAAAATAATTGGCAAGCTCTGCAATATTCATGCTCCACTGACCATGAAAGGTGTCTTTTGTTGACCATATATGTGCATGTTTCATTCAAAATAAAATAAAACCTTTTTTTGGTGCTTGGAAGATCCAGCCTTAAGGTTGATGCTGGTGTCTGGGATTCAGGCAGCAGGATCTGCCTCGAATCCTTTTTGGAAACCCAAGGTCAAGCCCTTCTGCTGCCTTATGAGAGCTTGCAGATTCTTAGATTTCTCCTAATGGGGTCAGTGGATGATCCCAAGGATCCTGGCTCTGCGCCCCCCCCCATCCTCCTGTGGGAGCTTGCTGGAGACCACATCTGAGTGTTGCTTTGGGGTGGAAGTTGCCTGTCAGTGTGTGGGGTCTGTGCTAGGCTGTAACCAGATTTTCCCTAGGATTTGAACCCTGGCTGAGTAAAAATGCTTCCCCCTTTGTCTGTATGGTGTTGAGCATCGCCATCTCTTCCCACAGTCTGCAGCAGGTAGCCCCACCTTTTTCTCACAGGTATAATCTGTGCCTCCGGGCAGCTGTAATCTGAGACCCACGGCCCTGGATTCCTAGACGGGGATGTCTGGCTCATTTTTCAGACAGTTGAAACCTTTCTAGTTTCCCGGTCTAAGGTGGATATATTGGTGCAGCTGAACTGGAAAAAGATGAGAAACCAGCTGTGTTGCACCTGTACTGAGTGTCATATGCATGTTGAAAATCTATTTTATAAGTCTGGTCTGGACACGGTCTTGGATGATGCTAATGCCCCCCCCCAATCGCTACCGCAAACAAGGATCAGAGAAAACACAGCCCAGTAAATTCAGTTTAAGAATAAAGACACACATTGCAATCCAAGCTCTAATGAACTCCCCCAGGAGCGGCCATGTTTGGAACAGCCTCCCAGAGTGCAAACTGATTGGTCCCCGTGGTCCATTGTGACATCACAGCTGCTATAGGCCAATGGGGATGGAGGAAGGGTCCAGTGCTAGCGTGGCTTCTTCAGTTTTCCTGGGAGGGAACAGGGTGGGCAGAGGCAGGGCTAGCACAAGTCATTGGGGGTCCAAAGCAAGAAGTGGATCGAACTGGACCCAGGTCAGCTGCTTATCTCGGCCCATGTGGGGGAGGGGGTGGCAGTATTCAGGCCTGGGGTGTACTTGGGCTGCAGAGGGGGGACGTCCAGTGCTCTCCAGTGCCTCCCCCCTCCCAAGCTTTTGTATCCGGCAAAGGATGGAGGCTGTGTGTGTAGGGTCTGCTGCTGCTTTTATCCTCCATTTTCTATACACGCACACGAGTCACAGCTTGATACGGTCTTGGTCTTTTTCCGTGCTTTGGAACTGTGCCTGCACATGCCCCCCTGACTCCTGCCTCTGCTCAGATCAGCTCTTAAATGGGATTAAGGTTCCCCCCAAACTGAGCCCAACATCGCAGGATTAGCATTGCTGAGGCAGATCATGGGTCTGTTCAAACTTCAGGCTGCTTAGCTTTGCTGGGATGTCCCTCCCCCCCCCCCCCTCTGACTGTGCAGGGACAGGCTGCCTCCTTGTAACTGCTACTCATGACTTCAGCTTGATTACTCACCCCCCCCCCCCCCCACACTTCTGAAGCTGCAGAGTGGCAGTGGAATAGAAAGCCTGGGATATGTTCATTATACCCCCCCAAACTGATTCAGTGGGACAGTGTTACTGATGTTGGCTCAGTCTGGATGTAAAGCCTGGCTCCCCCCAGCACACCTCCATTTTGGGGGGGGGGGGAAGAGGTGAGACCTGGTGCAAGGGGGCAACAGCTTCTAGTACTCTAGGTTTGCTGCATGGGGGGGACACCTCAGCAGGTTTCGCTCCCCCACTCCTAGGGTTGCTTTATTTGTAGAAAATACAGAAGCAGACAAGGAAATGTGGTGGGAGGGGAGGAAGGAGAATGGGTGTCAGGTGACAGATCTGCCACTTTCAACCTCCCTCCCCCCAATCCCTGTGCAGCTGCTGGCGTTGGCGGATGAATGAGAAGGGTTCATTGTCTGGCCTGGGTTGGATTCCGGCCCAGCGAGCTGTTTCCCTGCTGCATCTTGTGATCCCAGCCCTGCTGGCAGGTTCTGGGGGGTTGGGCTTGGCCACGGCTTTTGTTGATTAAGCAGAAGCACTGGGCAGAGATTGCTCACCCCCCCCCCCAAGCAGGGACTTTGGAGACACATTCCAGTGGTCTACGTGACTGCTCGCCCTCCCTTCCCTCTCACCATGCCCATCATTCCTGCGGCTGCCCCACGCTCCTCCCTCCTCCATGATCCACTGCCCCTGCAGCTGCTCCAGTCCGCACCCTCCTTTCCTCCCAAGCCAGTGTATTGTAAGCTGAGGGACGGGTGCAGGGGGATAGCGGAATGATGTGTAACTTTACTGTTTTGGGAGTCTGACCCTTGAGGGTTGTGGTTTTTTTTTTTTTTGTACACTATAGTTTTGGGAAGTGATCAGTGATGAACATGGTATTGACCCCACCGGTACCTATCACGGGGACAGTGACCTGCAGCTGGACAGAATCAGCGTGTACTACAATGAGGCCACAGGTAAGGTGCCGGCATCTCTGTACAGGGGGAGAGGTTCCTTGAGGCTCAGAATATCAGCTGAAGATATCTCAGGCAGCTTGCTGGGCTGAGCCTGAGGCCAGTGTGACTCCTCAGGTCCTATTTGTGTTCAGCTTTTTTTTTTGTTGGCTTACGGGCTCAGTTACTGCAGAGTGGCAGCAGCCTCCGAAGCTTGAGATGTTTTTCTAGAGCAGGGCAGCCTTTAACGAGGCAGGTCTGGAAGGGTGCTGGAGCAGATATCCTCGTTTTGTGACTTGCACGCAAACCCCGCCACAAGGAATCTTTTTTTTTTTTTTTTTTTTTTTTAAATGCAGTAACGGTTGGTAGTGGAAAGGGACACGGAGGGCCTTTGAAGGTAGTTTGGCCTCTATGGCACAGCTGTGCAAATACCTCATCAAATGTTTCTTCATGCTTTTTGGCAGGTGGAAAATACGTCCCCCGAGCCATCCTGGTGGACCTGGAACCCGGGACCATGGATTCAGTCCGGTCTGGACCCTTCGGACAGATCTTCAGACCTGACAACTTTGTCTTTGGTGAGACTTGGGAGGGGTACGGGGACTAGTTACGTGACGTTGCAGTTGGTGCTCTTAGGCAACTTGATGGAAAGCTATTCTGCTCAATTTTAATTTGGTACAGGGAGGAAAACTGAAATAGCACTGGAAGGCATCTAGAATCGGGGGTGGCTGGGAGGGATCTAGTAGAGGATCAACTTTATTCTGGACACTACTGTGGACAGATGTTTGCAGGCTTTTAATCAGGTTGGAGAGTGACTGAAATGGTCATCTCTAGTGCTGGGTAAAATTTTAGGAGCCTAAAATTCAGAAAATCACACTTTAAAAAAAAAAAAAAAAAAGAAATATATTGAAGTGCAATTAACATTTTTCCCTGGCTCCACAAAAAATAATTTTCTAAATATATTTCCACCTCGGGTCACTTCTCTGGGTAGCACAGTCCTAGTTATCTAATGTCTGACACTCATCTTACTGTTGTGATTTAAGCTTGGGCTGTCCTAGTTAGAGATGAAGAAACGCCCTTTTTTTTTCATGATTTCATGGGTGTTCTCTTCCCACAGGCCAGAGTGGAGCAGGGAACAACTGGGCCAAGGGGCACTACACAGAAGGGGCTGAGCTGGTGGACTCCGTGCTGGACGTGGTGAGGAAGGAGGCCGAGAGCTGTGACTGTCTTCAGGGCTTCCAGCTCACCCATTCACTAGGCGGGGGCACTGGCTCCGGCATGGGGACCCTTCTCATCAGCAAGATCCGGGAGGAGTACCCGGACCGTATCATGAATACTTTCAGCGTGGTGCCCTCACCCAAGGTCTCAGACACTGTGGTGGAGCCCTACAACGCCACTCTGTCGGTCCATCAGCTGGTAGAGAACACGGACGAGACCTACTGCATAGACAATGAAGCCTTGTACGACATCTGCTTCCGCACCCTCAAGCTGACCACCCCCACCTATGGTGACCTGAACCACCTGGTCTCTGCCACCATGAGCGGCGTGACCACCTGCCTGCGCTTCCCCGGCCAGCTCAATGCCGACCTTCGCAAGCTGGCGGTCAACATGGTCCCCTTCCCCCGCCTTCACTTCTTCATGCCCGGCTTTGCCCCGCTGACCAGCCGGGGCAGCCAGCAGTACCGTGCCCTGACAGTGCCTGAGCTGACCCAGCAGGTCTTCGATGCCAAGAACATGATGGCGGCCTGCGACCCGCGCCATGGCCGCTACCTGACGGTGGCTGCCGTCTTCCGTGGCCGAATGTCCATGAAGGAGGTGGATGAGCAGATGCTGAACGTGCAGAACAAGAACAGCAGCTACTTTGTGGAATGGATCCCCAACAACGTGAAGACGGCTGTCTGCGACATCCCGCCCCGAGGCCTCAAAATGGCAGTCACCTTCATCGGTAACAGCACCGCCATCCAGGAGCTGTTCAAGCGCATCTCGGAGCAGTTCACCGCCATGTTCCGCCGCAAGGCCTTCCTCCACTGGTACACGGGCGAGGGCATGGATGAGATGGAGTTCACCGAGGCAGAGAGCAACATGAACGACCTGGTCTCCGAATACCAGCAGTACCAGGATGCCACCGCTGAGGAAGAGGAAGATTTCGGCGAGGAGGCGGAGGAGGAGGCCTAAGCAAATGTTACAAAAAAGAAATTAGCTTTTTTCTTAATTTTCTCCCTTCTCTTTTCCGCTCAAATGTGAAATCTGAAACCTCTACCTCCTTCTGCTAAGCTTTTACCTTGGGGGGGGTAGGGAGGGTGGTTGGTTGAGTGGTCCAAAGATTGGCCTGTTTTTTTTCAGCTTACAGGTTGGACTTTTCCCCACTTATTTCTGTTTTCTTTTTTTTACCATTCGTAAATTATTGCTGAGATGCCATTAAAGAGAGCATTTTCCTCCTCCTGTTTCTCTTCTCTTGCTTTGTAAACCTTGTTCGTTCTTCTTTTTTCTTTTCTCTGTTTGTGACTGTGTATGAGTGGCTTCTGTGCTTGCCTTGTGCAGGTCTCACAGCAAAATCTCTCTGTAGGCCTTGACTTGGAACATGTTAACGAATGTGGGAGGGGAAATGAAGGATCTGGAAACATGACACGAATATCAGTAGTTGATACAGATTCCCACACAGTGTGTTTTTGTTTTGTTTGTTTGCACATAGGTTGTCTTTATTCCTGTTTTTGTTACTAATGTGTTTTTTTTTTTTTTTTTTTCAAAAGTAGAGTCCAAACTATTTCAAGAGTGTCCAAACTCTGTAGCCTTTCATTACTGGCATGCAGCAATGATCTGGGCTTCTGAGTATCTAGGCCAGCAGGGACAGACAGTTTGTTCTGGTTCTCTCTCCCCTCCAAAATATCATCTCTGGGACTTGTAATTCCAGTTCTCTTGCACTGGGTACTCCCTCCTCCCTGGTTCACCCCAGTAGGAATTTAAAAAAACTAAAGACCCTTTTTTTTGGTTTGCTCTTCCACCACTTGCCAATATTTGGGGGGGGGGGGGGGGGCTTAGCCCTGCTGGTTTTTGAGGTGAAGGGGGAATGATTGCTTTATTCACAGAGCAATCTCTTGTTGGGGCTGTAGGGAGGCCCCTCCTTGGTCTAAAACTCGCACCACATTAAAATGATTGCAACCCCACACCTCCTAAAGCTGGTAGCCATGACCCCCTCCTCACTTTTTCCCAGTCTTCTCTGGCTCTTTGCTTTTTTTTATCCTCTACACTGCTTTTTCTCATCTTTGGATTTTTTTTCATTTTGCTGCTGCTTTTCATATTGAAAAGATGACAACCTGTGACAGAATAAAACTTTTTTTTAAATTAAAGTTCTGTTTATTTGGGCTTTTTTTTTTTTTTTTTACAAAAAGACATATGCTAAATTGTAGGTGAGCTTCATCAGTCAGTATGAGGGTGGGCTGAGGCAGACTCCATTTTGTGTTTCAGGATGGAATAACCTGCCTCAGCTTTTGTCCTATTCACCTCCCCCAGCTCCTCACTGCAGCTCAAAGTAAGAGGGGGGAGGAAGGAATATTGAATGGGATGAGTTATGTTGCCCACTCAGAGGCTGAGCGGTCAGCTTTGCTTTTCTATATTCCAGACAGCCAGTGGGCTGCTGTTCAGTGGATGCCACCTACACCAGCTGTCTCATTTCCTGGGTGCATGCTGTTGCATGCTGGGAAATGACGGCTGCTGTAACTCATTTCCTTTCAGCACTAAAAGGCCAGGAGGAAAAGCAGGCCTCCCTCAGCCTAGGCCATCTATAAGAACATGGGTTTCGTGGCTAATCTCGGCTGGAGCGAATGAGGTGGGACCACCTGTGAACCTGTGCAACTCTGGACGGAAGGGAGGCAATCTTATGTGGGCACCGATCTTCAGTTTTTACCTTTTGCTGAGAATTGGTTTAACAAAAGTGGGAGCAAATGTGATGGCGGCGAGCGCCAGTATTGCAGACGTGGGGTGAGGTCAGCCCCTATCACATACCAGCCTTGAGGCAGAGGAGGCTGCATTTTCTGATTTGTCTTTCATGTACCCTGTACCTTAAACAGAGCTGGCAGAGCCACCCCTTGGAATCACATTGCACTGTGGTCCTCCATACTCCTTCCCGAAGTACCATTTGCTGGCTGCTGCCTCAGTTTTGCCTAAATGGTTCCCGCTCCATCTCCTGCTGAGTTCTTGTTAGCTCTGCTTCAGCTTTCTTTAAAGCAGGGCTGTGTGCCACAATTCTATATTTTCTTTTTACAGAAGTGGGTTAAACAGTCCTGCTCATGTTCCTCTCCCTGTTTTTATTCCTCCTACTATGCTTTCAGTGCTGCTGTGTCAGCAACCTGCCTGCGCTGCTTCCTACAAGTGTGAACAGAAGGAAGGGGGGGGGGGGGGGCTGAATCACTGCCAGGTTGTGCCTTTGTGCTGCTAGCAGACGGCACTAGCCTCCTGCTCTCCCCATTCCTCCCGCCTGCAGATTCTAACATTTTCTGGAGAGCAGAGCCTGCACTTGGGTTTGATGTATGGCTGCTGAATCCAATTTCTAGCAGAACTAAGGTGCCCGTAGCTTGTTTCCTGTTCTAGTTTGCTTTTTCCATAATTGACTCCAGTCGGATTCCAAGAAACCAAACTCAAACGTTATCCAGTTTAAAAGTGGGGGTTTGTGTGTCAGGGCAGAGAGGTTGGAAAGTAAGTGAATCAGTTCAAAGTTTCAAGTAGGAAAGAGACAACCTGGTGCTGCTGTTTTAACTCCACACCGACCAAACCAGGTTGATAAGACAGAGCTCCTGCTAAGGCTGCTTTTGTTACATGTGTTAGGGCCTGGAGCTCAGTACCTGGCTAGCAAAAGATTATGATCTTCCCCAAACAGTGTGGGGAGGGAGCCTGCTCACGTTCTTTGCTGCAGTAGTGGGGTCCTATAACCTGTTTCACAAATGTGCCCTGCTGTAGCTGTCAGGTTAGGAAAAGGGGTGCAGCTTAGGACAAGGGCGTGCTTATAAAAGTGAGTGGTTGTTTATCCTAACCTCATTCAGCCACCTTGCCTGGGTGCCCGATGCTGAGGAGGTGCTAGGGATGCACAATTTTAGCTACCACCTCCTTTTTACTCTAGCTGGTAATTTAGATATTAAATTGGGGGCTGGGCAGGTGCATTGGCACACATTAAGAGCAGGCACTCCGTGATGAGTGCCCATTTAACATATGCTGATACGGCAGTGGCCTGCGAGACACCTGGGGTATAAATACAGCATGGACAGCTGTACCGACCTCAGGGGATAAAGAAACAGCAGGACCTGAAATGGCCCAAGTATGAATATAGCATAAAGAAGGTGAATACAAGGAGAAGATGGGGACACCCAAGGTATGAATACAGGACAAAGAGCTGAAGAAGGATCTCAGGGGAGGAAGGGTGTTTTCTTAAACCACTATACAGTACCTTAATAAAAAACAAAACCAAGCCACCAACCTTTTATTTAGAATAGAGTACAAATGGGGATCAATGTTACATACAACAGTGGGGGGAACTCGCTGAAGTGCTGTAATTTTGAGGTCTGAGACTGGATAGTAAGCCAAAGCATCTCTGGCTGTTCCCTCTGTGCTCGCTTTCTCATTTGGTGGTGTGGAAGCTGGGCTTACTTCTATTTTCACCCACAGCGCTCTACGCACCCAGCCTTTGGGTGAGAAGTTGCTAATGTTATTCCCTCACCTATCCTGCCAGTGACAGATGGAGCTGCTGCACCTCCGCAAATCCACTTTCTTCTTCCTGCCTCCTCCCGGAGAGCTAACAAAGAGAAAAGAATTGAAACAATGGCTGAGAGAGGGAGGAAGCACGTTTTAAAATTACAGTGATCCGATCAGAGGCCGCCTGTTTGAATCACGCAGGAAGAGAGGTAGACATGGGAACACTAGCAGCGTTCCACTCGTGACAGATTCCTTCCCCCACCAGCAGCAACGTTTAGTTAGGATCCTGGGTGCTTCAGCGCAGAAGCAAGGTTGTCATATCTGAAATAAATGTCCAGGCATTATGTGTATCGGTGTGATGCCCTCATAATGCCTGGACACTGCACAGTTTGAAGAACAGGTATTCACCAGAGCTCTATATAGATGACACGCTGAGACATTGTTTTTCATATGTCACTGCTTTGGGCAACTTGTGTAAGTCAAACAGGCTGTTTAGAAAAGGTTTTAAATGAATGAAATACACATAGCACAGAAAATGGAGATTTGAGGCAGGAGATTTTGAAAAACTGGAGCATGTCTTTCATTAATAACAAATAAGTTGCCATTCTGGATCAGACTGAGTGTCTATCAACCTGGATTGACCACTTGGAAACGGGATACTGGGTGTGATGGACCCTCGGTCTGACCTAGTATGGCAACTACTTATGTTCTTATCTACCCACCATCCTCATTAGTAAACACCAAAGAAAATAATTCATTTAGTCTTTCTGTAATGGCCTTATCTTTCCTAAGTGCCTCTCAATCATCTAATGGTCCAACTGATTCTCTCGTAGGCTTCTTGCTTTGGATATATTTAAAACAAGCCGTAAAGCCCGTTAAAACGGGCTACATCCCTCTGTCTCTCACCTCCCCCTCATTCTCTCTCCCCTCACTCTTCACCCCCCCCCTCCCCCACCCACTCCTCTCCACCCTCCCTCTCCTCTCACTCAGTCCCCCCTCTCCCTCACTCCCTCCCACTCAGTCCCCCCTCTCCCTCCCTCCCACTCACTCAGTCCCCCTCTCCCTCCCTCCCACTCACTCAGTCCCCCTCTCCCTCCCTCCCTTCACCCACCTCCATTTCCTCCCGGCGCCGTAAGCGCGACTTCCCGCAACCCTCACCCGGCTCCATTAACTCCTCCCGCTCCTGCCGGCAGATCTCGGGGGGGGGTCACTCCCGCGCGCGCGGCAGTGACCCCCCCGAGATCTGCCGGCAGATCTCGGTGGGGGGGGCGCGGGAGTGACACCCCCCCCCCCCCCGAGATCTGCCGGCAGATCTGGGGAGGAGAAGCAGCGGCACCGCGCGCGCGCGCGGCGCCGCTGCTTCTCCTCCCGCTCCTGCGGCCCCACCGCCATTTTTTTTTCTGATCGACATCCTTGCCCGCACATGCGCAGTAGAGCTGTGCTCTACTGCGCATTTGCGGGCCGTCGGTCACAGGCCATTTATAAGGTAGATATTTGTATTATGAGTTGTTTCTCCTATGGCTAACTTACATTCTCTCTTAGCCTGTCTTATCAATGTTTTATATTTAACTTGCCAATGCTTATTTTTCTGTTTTCTTCGGATGGCTCCTTCCACCTCACCTTTTCACTCTAGCGGCAGTTGTTTGGCCTTCCTTCCACCTTTCTTAATGCATGGAATCGATTTGGACTAGGCTTCTACAATGGTATTTTTAAACAATGTACCAAACCAGAAGTCAGTATGGAGGATCTGAGAACATTCACAATGAGTACATAGACTCATAATAATAGTGAAACACCCTTGCATACTGAGTGACTCACCACTTATTGATACACATATTTATACATTACTATACTGTATGTGTATTTTTCACTGCACCTCTGTTATTGCAATATTTCTCTGCTTAAATAAAGCCATGAAAATATCAGTGGTTCATTATTTATATATTTTAGTAGTGCAATTAAAATAAAGGATGCCAAACTTAATTTTAACTTGCATACTGGAAAGGGGTTGCTCACTGGGCAAGTGCTTGGATTGATTAAACAAGCTAAACAGATCTTGTCATGATCCCCATCTTCTTATATACTGAGGAAAGACTAAAGAGGTTAAGGCTGTTCAGCTTGGAGAAGAGACGGCTGAGGGGGGATAGGATAGAGGTCTTTCAAATCATGAGAGGGCTAGAACAAGTAGATGTGAATTGGTTATTTACTCTTTCCAATAATAGGACTAGGGGGCACTCCATGAAGTGAGCAAGTGGCATGTTTAAAACTAATTGGAGAAAATTCTTTTTCACTCAACACACAATAAAGCTCTGGAATTTGTTGCCAGAGGATGTGGTTAGTGCAGTTAGTGTAGCTGGGCTCAAAAAAGGTTTGGATAAGTTCTTGGAGGAGAAGTCCATTAACTGCTATTAATCAAGATGACTTAGGGAATGGCCTCTACTATTACTGGCATCAGTAGAATGGGATGATCTTTGTGTTTGGGTACTTGCGGCCTGGTTTGGCCTCTGCTGGAAACAGGATGCTGGGCTTGGTCTGACCCAATATGGCAATTTCTTAACATTAGCTAGACCTTTTTAGGCTGGATGCTTAGGAGAGATGTAGCTAGGCCTGAAACCTTAGCTGCTCGTGCTAAATCATTCCCTTTGTGTGCCAGTCCAATACAAGCACAAATCAAGCAAATACAGTGGAAGAAGGTGATTTGAGAAGGTCCCCACTGCAGTGCTTTGAACATCATAGAGGGAAGGCTTTTTTTTTTTTGGAAGTAACAATGCCAAGCCTAGTACAGCTGGCCGCCCAAGTCTGATACATGTCAGAGTGACTTACTTCCACCTGATCTGAGAAAGATTTGGGTAGATTAGAGGAGATGTCAGTTTTGCAGAAAAAAAAAGTGATTGCCTCTGTTTCTTAAGAAAAGCAGGAACCACAAATTAATTTGCCCTCTTCCCTTTATCTTTCTTTCTCTCTGTTCTTTATCACACCCGTTCCCAAAGGTGCTTCTACCTCCCTCCAGGGACCTCCCCCACTACCCTCGCTCCTTAAATTTCCATCTCCTCAGCTTCTTCTCTCCCAAGCAGCGCTGCGCAAGCCTCTTAATGCGCCTGAACGACCAATCCTGCGCCCTGCGATCGTGACGTAAAGGTCACACTGGCTAATGAAGGCGTACGCCATGAAACTCCGCCCACTCTGCGCGCGCCTCCAACTCTGGGGTGATCACGCCAATGAAAAATCGCCTCGCGCGCCCGGAAACCAAACACTCTTCACTGTGCCCCCTCCCCGCCTTCTCTCATCCCCCCTGCATCTCCGCGCCGACCAATCAGAGCTCACGTTTCCTGGCGACAGTTGGCGGGGTTAAACAAAGGGAAGCGCGGGATTTTGGTTTTCTTCCTCCTCTGACGTAACTTTTTTTTTTTTTTTTTTTGCCGGAGCCACCAATCGGCGGGGCTTTCGTTACACGCCTGACATCAGCACCTACCAATGGAAGTTCGCGTCGTCGGATACAGGGGGCCGGCGGGACGTTAATGGCGTTGCTGAGCACGGGGGGTGGGGCCTGCGGCCGTTGAGGCGAAGAGCGGCGCTTTGGTGGGTATGCCGCGCGCTCCTGCCGCTTATTAACCCGAGCAGCGCCTGCGCGCGCATTCGTCAGCATGCGGCTGAGGGATGGTGGCAGCGGTGGGATTTGGGGCCTGGGTCTTCAATGGCGGCCACGGACGCATCCCTTTGTTAACGCCCTCCCACATGTTGCCTCCTTGATTAGGCTGACCTAAGCCAACCGCAGGAGTGCTTGCCTGCTTGGCAGTCAACATTCAGTGTAAAAACAAAAATGTGCGGAGGCCTGCATTTGAGGTACAGAAATCCTGGGAAGTAGCTTACAATTTGGGGGGGGATCAGGGGTGCGCACTGAACAGGCAAGAAACCTCTTTGCTTATGGCTGATCAATCAGAGGACCCAGGGAGAGGTATAACCGGTTGAAAAAAAAAAAAAAGCAGGTGATATTTCTCTACAGAGTGTTGGTGAGAGCGCCCCTTTAATGATACGTCCAGTTCTGGAGGCCCTAATCTCCAGAAAAGATACAGATAGGAAGAGAGAGAGAGGCTACCAAAATGGTGCACGGTCTGCAGCATAAGACAAATGAGCTTAGACTCGCTGACCTAAATCTACATACCTCAAAATTATAACTAATGCAGAAGAAGCAGGCCTCATTCTAGAACGGGAGGTCATGGTATTAGTCTCCAGGGGAGGGATGGGGGCATTGAGTTAAAGGGTATGAACATTAGGTGATATTCCATCACAGAAAAGATAGTGGGTACACAGGACGATCTCCTCAGTGAAGGTGGCAGTCAAAATGTCACCAAACTCAAGGGGACCTGGGATAAGCACAGAAGATCCCTGGTTGTGAAGAACATAGTAAGATAGTGAATGATAGCAGATAAAGACCAGAAGGTTCATCCGATCTACCTAGCAAAATGTTCAGAGTTGTAATGGCTACATTGTGCAGGTTACCCATGTTCAGAAAAGTTACATATATTACTCCAGTACTTCATTTTCTGTGTTTATCCCACATCCAAAAATAAACTGGGGTCTGAGAGACTAGATGGACCTTAAGGACTTTATTTGCCATCATATTCTGTTTTCTCTGGCAATCAGGGCAGTAGGCTTGCAGAGTGGGGACACATTAAGCACGCCCTCCCAGTCTCTGTGGCTGCTTCTTCCTCTTCTGTGTGTCTTGATTACTAAGAAATCACACACCATGGGGTTAGAGCACCTGAGGGGACAGGGAACATGGCTCACTGTATCCTTGCCTTCCCATTAGTAAGCTGTTTGTAGTATGCCTGAAGAACCTGGGGATGGGTATACCTGGTAACCAGTGAGCTTTGCACACAAATAAGTTATCTGATCCACAGGGCATTGCAACAATTCCCTTATTACTGATCCTCTCCCTGTGATATATATCAGCACTAGAGTCCTTGCCTCCTTTTCATGCTGGTGCCCCTGATGATTATCTTTTTGAAGAGAGAGGCATAAGCCATAGTGGTAATATAGTGCTTCCTGCTCCGCTGTTAGCTCTCAATCCAATTTTGACTCCCTGAGATGCTGTAGTGGGAGCCTCCTTACACTACTATACAGTTTCTATTGCTTCCATGGCTGCTCTGTCCACAAGCTTACACTGCTCTAGGATCTCTACTGCTCCTGGGGATGCTTTAGCTGAAGTCTGTGTACACCATTGTGCCATGGCTTCAGCACGTACCTGATAATGTAGTGCCTGAAGATTTCAGGTATGTCGCTAGGGACCCAATAATTTCAAGAAAATCTCAGAATCTTTGAGTGAAACCTGGAGAGTTTCCAGTTATGGAGATGGGGAGGGGAGAGATGTAGAAAGGGAAAGAGGTGTGAAAAAGGAATCCCACCATTAGTAAAGCGAAATATCACCATGTTACCGTTAGTAAAGTTAAATGTTAACACAGTGTATATGTTTTAATTGTTATAACATTCATTGTAAGAAGTTGTTATATTTGTAAACCAGAGTGAAGGCTTGTACCAAACTTCGGTATATAAAAATGCACAAATAAATAAAAATCCAAGATCAGGAGAGAAACCTATGGATGTGTGATGAGAGGAGGAAGGAGTAGGGGAGTAATGCACTACGCTGTCTGTAAACCCTCTTTTTTTTCAGTATCATTGATCTACCCATGTGTGTCGTATTAAATTCAATCAAATTTATTTTGCCCTGCATGGCCAAATTGAAAAGTAGGACAATCTGCCCTGTTCTTGCTTAAGCAGGACATACATAGTAACATAATGAAAGTAATGAAGGCAGAAAAAGGCCAAATGCTCCATCCAGTTTGCCCAGCAAGTTTCCCTTGGCAGCAACCGCTGCTCTGTGCAGGCCACCGCAAAGTCCTATGTCAAGGGCAGTAATATTTACTGCCCTAGACCTAGGATTATCTTAAAAAGCAGAGCTGTCTTGTATAAAGCAGAACAAGATGTGACATCTCAAGTAATGCCATCTCTTGTGAATTTAGGAACTGGTAGGGGGTTAGCATTACTGCTTTAGGCTGTCACACCGTGAGAGATTGTGGCAGTGGTGGGTTTGGGCCTTGGTCCTCAACCACTGTAGCACCAGCTGCTTTATATTTTTGTTGACTGGCGTGTCCCCACGACATTGATACCTATTTTTCCCGTACCTTGCTTTCTTCTTTCCCTCTGTAGCCAGCTAAGATGGAACAGACACAGCCGCTGGATTGGGATGCTGAAAACCTGGGATGCGAGACCCTGGAGAGCAAAGATGGCAACCAGGAGCCCGTGGGCAGACTTCATGTCTTCAGCAGCTCCTATGGTCCGGAGAAAGGTGAGGAAGCTTTTAAGCTGAAGAGAAGCTCTGTAAAAAGAGAAAACCATTTTCTGTCCCGTTTGCTAGGGTAATGAGTTACTGGATTTCAGTGGTAACTGCAGCTGAAGAAAACAGATCAAGATCCAGCAATGGCTGCTGCATTTATGTTCAAATTATATAGGTCCTATTTTGTTTTACAGGATCACAGTTGAAGAAGGGACATGTGTGGTTTGTAAAACTCATGTACTATAACATATTTGGAAAGTCCTGCTCCTGTTCATACCCAGATCAGTCCAGACAAGTGGGTTATGCATCCCTACCAGCAGATGGAGACAGAGAACAAAACCTTTGAGGCACTGCCACATATACGAGAGTGCCACCTGCAGTCCCTCAGTATTTCTCTGTCTCCAGCAGATGGTAGAGATGCAAACTTGCAGTCTCACTAGTTTTAGTTTAAAAAGAAGAGCATTTCGGATTCAACTCGTTGCTCCCTGAGGTGTTAGGCTAGTTTCTGTGCGCTGTTAGCCACGATGCGGTTCAACTGAGTGTGAGGGCTGCTGACCATGTGTGCGGCCTGTGTGTGCGACGGCACGCTCCCCCGTTGCTGATCCTGTAAGAGTTTTTCTTTTGGCAATCTCGTGGAAATGACGCCAAAACCGCGCATGGTGGCCTGCAAGACTTGTGGCCATTGGTCGGCCCTCCTTATTTCCCCTCCCCTGCCCTCGCGCTACCTGTGCTGTGGGAGGGTACCTCCTCTAGCACTTCAGGAGACTGGAGGGTCTCGAGATCGGGGGCCTCGGCTAGGGTCCCGGGGGACTAATTGCAGCAGCTGAATTGACAGAGGAGCGCGGGCAGCGGCCCATGGGCCCTGGGGAGGCCGATGACTTCCCTCCTCTGCTCTTCCCTGTCTGTTAGGTACCTGCGGAGGATCCGGATGAGTTCTCAGTGATAAAGGGGGATGACCCCAGAGTAGTCCATCTATTCAAGATGGAGGAGTTGCAACCCCTCATTCCCCAGGTTCTGGAGGAACTAGGGGTGAAGGTAGCCCTGGATGAATCGGATAGCGAAGGGGTGAACTCTGTTCTGGATGGTCTGCGTGGGCCGCCTAGCGCCTTCCCACTAAGAAGATCCATAAGCTGGTAAACCGGGAGTGGGACTTTCCGGAACCAGGCTTGTAATACCTAGGTTCAGTCCAGTTTTTACTGCCAAAAGACTGAATATCCTGGTATGTTTTGCAGAAAATGTACGCATTGTAAATAAGTTGAGTTGTTTTTTTCACTGTTTTGATTTTTTTTTCTGGAAGCATGGAGGGTTCCAGCTCCGAGGGGTGGGGAGATGTTCCAACCCTGAATTCTCTGTTCGCCCTGAAAATAAGGGTGGTAGACTCTACTCTTTAGCTTGGGTACATTTCAATACTGAGGGGCTGCAGATGGCACTCTCGGTTATGTAGCAGTTCCTCAAAGGTTTTGTTCTCTGCCTCCATCTGTTGGTAGGGGTGCATTACCCACTTGTCTGGACTGATCTGTTGTATTACAGGAACGAAAATTAGCAGGTAAGAACCAATTTTCCTTTCTCCAGTAAATGGTCCAGTTTTCAGCCTATCCACAATTAATATGAGAGATTTGCATGCTTCTGGCCTAACAGCCATGTTGTTTTCTGTGTCTGGTTATCCTCAAAACCAGACCTGTCTGATTGGAGCTGGTTGTCATTGCTGTCAGGGTTCCTGAATCTATTCTTTCCAGATATCCACACTGAATGTTCTTCCAAAATTTGTGTTGGCATTTTAAAAAAGTTTTAATTTCTTGGCCTAGCAGTTTCCTCCTGCTGTCTTGTGCATTCCAACTTGATCGGACTGGTCTGTACTGGGATTTTGGTGCTGGGAACCCTCACTTGGAACTACCTGGGGCTGTTCCCATTTTGTAACTTTCTTTGCCGCCCCCGCTATGTGCGCATCAAAGTTCTTGTAGTGTGCAAATTCGTGCAGTATTTAATGTGGGTAAAAGGCTCTACCTGGGAGTTCTCTTTTGAAAATTATCCTCTAAGAATGCCTGGGACAGATATAATTAGGGTACTTTTCAAAAAGCATCTCCCAGTTAAAGAGCATTTTAATGGCATTAAGCACTACACAGACTTGTATACTGTTTGCCACTGTTTTGGCTCCTATAAGCTTATTTCTTGGGGAGGATGTGGTATATTTGGATTTTCAGAAGGCATTTGACAAAGTCCCGCATGAGAGTCTTCTAAGAAAATTAAAAAGTCATGGGATAGGAGGAGATGTCCTTTCGTGGATTACAAACTGGTTAAAAGACAGGAAACAGAGTAGGATTAAATGGTCAATTTTCTCAGTGGAAAAGGGTAAACAGTGGAGTGCCTCAGGGATCTGTACTTGGACCTGTGCTTTTCAGTATATTTATAAATGATCTGGAAAGGGGCTGTTATGTTCAGTGTGTCTTGAACCTAATAGTGGTCCCTTGGGTAGAGGTGAGTAAAGACTCCAGAGGGTTTCGGCTTCCTGGGATGAGCAAGGTGGAAGCGTTGTAACATCTCTTTGTCCAGTATGTTGGCAGCAGGTTCCCAGCTGTTTTCCTCTGGTCCGTACCCTTCCCAGGAGATGAGGTACTCCCAGTGCTTTCCTTTTTTACGCACATCCAGGATATCATCTATCTTGTATGCGATGTCATCTTCAGCATCGAAGGGTTGCGGATCAGGAGTCTTCTGAGAGAACTTGGATAGAAAAAAGTGGTTTCAGGAGTGAAACGTGGAAGGCATTATGTGTTTTCATTGAGAGTGGTAACCTCAAGCTGTAAGGCAAAGGTCCCAAATGTCGGACGGTGAAGGGTCCAATATATCGCGGAGCGAAACGAACTGAGGGTAGCGTGAGTCGAATATATTTGGTACTGAGCCATACCTTATCTCCTGGCTTAAATTGAGGAGCTTCTTGATGATGGATATCATAGAATTTATTTGCTCGTTGTCCAGCTTTATGTTGAAGCTCCTTGGTCTGGGTCCAGAGTTGATGAATTTAATCAGATGTAGCTTGTGCAGCTGGAGATGTACCAGTTAATGGTAATAGGAGTGGTGAAAGTGGTTGACAACCATACACAATCTGAAATGGTGAGGATCCTGTGGTGGATGCCAGATGCAAATTCAAGGCGAATTCAGCCCAGGGTAGTAATTCTGCCCAATCATTTTGCCTCGAGTTGACATAGGAGTGGATGAATTGCTTAAGAGATTTGTTCATTCTTTCTGTTTGTCCATTGGATTGAGGGTGGTATGCAGACGTCAAATCCAGAGAGATATCAAATTTTCGACACAGTGCCCTCCAGAACTTGGCGGTGAACTGGACTCCCCTGTCTGATACTATATGTTTCGGCATACCATGTAAACGAAAAATGTGTCGAACGAAGAGCTTGGCTAACTCCAGGGCAGATGGCAGTCCCGGAAGAGCAACAAAGTGCGCCATCTTTGAGAACCGGTCCATGGTAACCCATATCGTATTGTTGCCATTAGAAAGGGGCAGGTCGATGACAAAATCGGTTGCAATATGTGTCCAAGGCTCATCGGGAATGGGTAAAGGTTGGAGCAGGCCCCAAGGGTGACCGGCAGGAGGTTTTTGCCTGGCGCAGGAGGTGCAGGACTCTACGTACGCTTGCACGTCTTTCCTCATAGATGGCCACCAATAGTATCATCGTAGGGTAGCAAGGGTACGGGCCTGTCCAGGGTGGCCTGCTAACTTAGAGTCATGAGCCCAATTCAAAAGCTTCCTCAAAGAGAGGGGAACCACCATCTTCCCTGCAGGAACCGAATGGGTAGCGGCCATCATTAACTTCTCGGGGTCAATGATGTGACATGGCTCATCAGGGACATCATCCGGAGTGAAGGACCGGGAGAGGGCATCTGCCCGAACATTCTTTTGAGCAGGAAGTTGAATCTGTTGAAAAGCAGTGACCATCTGTCTTGGCGATGATTGAGCCTCTGAGCGTGTTTAAGATATTCCAGATTCTTGTGATCCGTGAACACTGTTATCTGGTGTTGAGCACCTTCTAACCAGGGACACCACTCTTCAGATGCTAGCTTGATAGCAAGCAGTTCCTTATCGCCGATGCCATAGTTCGTCTCCGCTGGTGTGAAGCATCTCGAGAAGAATAAGCAGGGGTGTAGAACGAGTGAATCGTTGTGCTGGCTAAGTACAGCCCCTACGCCAATGTTTGAGGCATCTACCTCAACGAAGAACGGCTTATGAGGATCGGGGTGGCGTAAACATGGTTTCTGAAGGAAGGCCTTCTTTAGTAGTTAGAAAGCGGAGATGGCTTCTGGAGACCAATTAGAAGGGTTAGCTCCTTTCTTTGTCATAGCTGTGAGAGGAGCTGTCACACAAAATTGTGCAGAGTAGTTAAATCACAAGCAGATTGTGATAAATTGCAGGAGGACCTTGTAAGACTGGAAGATTGGGCATCCAAATGGCAGATGAAATTTAATGTGGATAAGTGCAAGGTGTTGCATATAGGGAAAAATAATGCGTGCTGTAGTTATACAATGTTAGATTCCATGTTAGGAGCTGTCACCCAGGAAAGAGGTCTAGGCGACATAGTAAATAATACATTGAAATCCTCAGCTCAGTGTGCTGTGGTGACCAAAAAAGCAAACAATGATAAGAATTATTAGGAAGGGAATGGCGAATAAAACGATGAATGTCATAATGCCTCTGTATCACTCCATGGTGAGACCGCACCTTGAATTCTGTGTACAATTCTGGTCGCCGCATCTCAAAAAAGATATAATTGTGATGGAGAAGGTACAGAGAAGGGCAACCAAAATGATAAAGGGGATGGAACAGCTTCCCTATGAGGAAAGGCTGAAGAGGTTAGAGCTGTTCAGCTTGGAGAAGAGACGGCTGAGGGGGATATGATAGAGGTCTATAAAATCATGAAAGGACTTGAATGGGTAAATGTGAATCGGTTATTTACTTTTTGGATAATACAAGGACTAGGGGGCACTCCATTAAGTTAGCAAGAAGCACATTTAAAACATCATATACAATGTTTTCACTCTACGCACAATCAAGCTCTGGAATTCGTTGCCAGAGAATGTGGTTAAGGCAACTAACATAACTGCATTTAAAAAAGGTTTGGATAAATTCCTGGAGGAGAAGTCCATAAACTGCTATTAATCAATAGGCAATAGCCATTGTTTGTTGCTGGCATTAGTAGCATGGGCTCTTAGTGTTTGGGTAATTGCCAGGTTCTTGTGGCCTGGTTTGGCCACTGTTGGAAACAGGATGCTGGGCTTGATGGGTCCTTGGTCTGACCCAGTATGGCAATTTCTTATGTTCTAGTTGTGTGAAAGGAATCTAGCGGATCAGGGTGCCGACCGGCTTGTGGCACTCGAGGACCAGAGTTACCTATCCCCGATTTAAATCTTGACACACCAGTTCAAAAAAGTTGCCTACCCTTGGACTAGAAGGAGAATCTCATATGGACAGTAAATTTGGACAATGTGTGTAAAGTAATATTCTAAAAGAAATGAACAACATCCCGTGCAATAGCAGTGGGTTGCAAAAAAAGAAAAGGTGCAGGTGACTGCTGTAGCGTGTTACGGGTCACGCAGTCAGGGGAGGTCCCTTTCTTCACATCCAGACACGTCTAGAATTCTGAGGTGAAGCACCTTAGGACCCCCTCCCCCCCCCTTGTGTTTCCCAGTGCCTCTGTGGGATCTGAATCGGGTTCCCTCCTTTTTGGCGGGTCTGTAGAGTGAAGACTGGGAAGGCAGCAACTCGTGCCACAGTGGCTCGGTGGATTAAGGAGGTGGTGACAAGCGGAATATGTGGCTGCCAAGAAGCTTCTTCCAAAGCACATAAGAGCGCATTCAACCCGGGCGCAGGTGGTTTCCTGGGCGGAATTGCATAGAGATCTGTAGAGTGTTGACTTGCACTTCCTTGCATACGTTTGCCAGATACCATCGGTTGGATCTGGCTTCGCCGGAGGATTCGTCCTTTGCTAGGGCAGTGCTGCTTGGGCCTCAGGCAGCCTCCCACCCTCCTGGGGAGTAGCTTCGGTACATGCCCCTGGTGTGGACTGGACTTGCCCTACTTTGAGGAAAGGAAATTCAGATAAGTAATTTCACCTTTTTTTTCTATTGCCCCTGCTTGCTTTGGGAAGGACATACTGAGAGGCTGCAGGTGAGACAGGTTCCTTAAGTGGTTTCTTTCCTGCAAAGCTTTCATTCTCCGTCTCTCTCTTCTGGTAGGAGAGAAAAAACCCACGTGTCTGGACTGGTCTGGTAGGACTCAAGGAGAGAAAATAAGCGGGTAATAAATACAACCTAAATCATTGAGAGCAATTGAAAATGCAATGTGTTAAAAAGTTCTTACTCCGATTCAGAACTGATAATGTGTGTGTGCAGACTTCCCCAAGAAGGCTACAAGGCACAGGTTTTGACATTCTATGTTACCGGACTTTAGTGGCACTTCCTATATATAGTATTAACTTATACTTCTTTCTAAGATATATATATATAATATATAATGTGCCTATCTGTAAACCGTTGTGATGGTATACTACTTAACGACGGCATAGTAAATAAATAAAGAAGCAGCTATTGAATGTGCTGGAAGGGAGGGGTACTCTTCTTTGATAAAAGAAAAACTGTTGGATGTCTGTTTTTTGAATAAAAAACAAATTGCTTACCCCCCTCTGCGTGGTTGCAGCACGGGCCCAAAAAAGGGACAGGGAAGAGGCTTGGCCAGGTTGGGGGAGGGGGCAGTATGTGTGGGGCTGTCAGTTTCAAAGCAGGTGCAAATATACTTGCCAAGATTCAGGTCTCTGCTTGAACCGATCTTCTTTTTCAAGGCCCAAGCACGGGTCCAAAATTTCTCCTATAAGACTGTATTGGCACGGCCTCCCTTCTGCTCTTTCTCCCCCCTCTCCTCCCATCACCATCCTCTGCGTTGTGTAGGATTCCTCCAAGAATGTAACCTCCATTGGAAGTCTGGGCCAGGTGTCCGCTACGTTCTCAGTGGGAAAAAAATCTTTCCTCTTATTCTGTTTGGGCTTCCCCTGTGTTTCCCAATCCTCTCCTTGAGGCACATCTAGCCAGTTGGGTTTTCAGGATTGCCACAATGAATATGCATGAGTGAGATTTGCATACCTTAGGTCTCCAGTGTATGTAAATCAATCTCATGCATATTCATTATGTGTATCCTGCAAACTTGACTGGTTAGTGTGCCTGCAGGGGAGGATTGGGAAACACTGCTTTGGAAGACCCTTCCTTCTGGTACTTCGTTGAAGCTGGCTTGATTATTTTCATGTTTCTATCGTATCTTCCCTTTCCCTTATTTTTTTTTCAGGGAGTACATCTTTAGCACCCTTGGGCTTATCTAGTTCAGGCCATGCATCTTTTTGACAGTCCTTCATTGGAAGCTCAGAAATATGCCTGAAAAAATCCAACTAGAAATGCCAACCAGCAAAAAAGATGTCTGAGGCCTCAAATGTCTCTTATAGATGGAGAAACACATATTGACAGAAGCCCGCACGGCTCGGTTCTTGTCAGCATCTTTGGGGTTTTGTCAGCGTGTAACTACTTTTGGTGGAAGGTCTCCTGTCTTTTAAACACTGAAACACTACTACTTACGCTAACAGACAACATCATGAGAGGCTTCGACAACGGTAAACATTACATTTTAGTAATGCTGGACCTATCAGCGGCATTCAATACAGTAAATCATGATATCCTATTAAATAGATTAGAAGAAATAGGACTATGCAACACAACAATCAAATGGTTCAAATCATACCTAAATAACAGATATTTCCAAGTGCAAATCAAAAAAACAATGTCAGAAAGAATAAACCTTCAAACAGGAGTTCCGCAGGGATCAGCCCTATCTGCCACACTATTCAACATATTCATGCTGCCGTTATGCCACCTGCTAGCTGGTCTGGGCATCTCACACTACATATATGCTGACGATATTCAATTAATACTTCCAATTAATGACTCAATTGAGGAAACCTTAACCTTAGCCAACATGTATCTAGATATAATAAAACAGCTATTAAACCAGATGGAATTAGTTATTAACATAGAGAAAACAGAATTCCTACATCTTGAACGAAAAAACATCACAATTATTCAAAACCCAATCACAATCAATAACCAAAAAATACAACTAGCAGAGAAAGTGCGAAACCTTGGAGTGATTATCGATACGGAACTAAGTATGAAACAACATATATCTCTAAAAGTAAGAGAAGGTTACGCCAAACTTATGACTCTCAGAAGACTTAAACCACTACTAAAACCAAATGACTTCCGGTCAGTACTACAAGCATTAATTTTTTTCAAGCACTGATTACTGTAATGCCCTTCTACTAGGATTACCCCACACCACAATAAGACCACTACAGGTATTACAAAACACAGCCGCAAGAATTTTAACTGGTAAAAGTAGAAGAGACCATATCACCAAAACCCTGGTTGAACTACACTGGCTACCCATTGAACAAAGAATTCAATACAAGACTCTTTGCACCATACATAAATTAATACACGACGAAAAGGCAGAATGGCTGAACACAGCCCTTCACGTACACGTCCCTAATAGAAACTTGAGATCAGCAAACAAAGCCCTACTAACTATTCCCACAGTAAAAACAGCCAGACTAACTCAAGTGAGGGATAGGGCCCTATCCCTGGCTGGACCTATAATATGGAACACAATGCCTTTAGAAATCAGAACACAAAGAGACTTCAAAGCATTCAAAAAAAGTTTAAAAACATGGCTATTTAAGCAAGCGTACCACAAAGGGAATGAAGAGTAGAATCCAGGGAATTGTATGATGCAGTCCGAAGAACTCCCACACACACACACACATCAGCTTACTCGAATGGTGTGTGTATGTATATTTTTATTTTACTTTACCTCTATTAGATTGCAACAACAGAGGACCAGACTTGTGTTAATTTATCTTACAGCTGATATACTTAAAGTAGACATGACTTATCACAACCACTGAATACTATTTAATATGAAACTATGTTACAGTATTTGGCACCTGTTTAATATAACTCAACTCATTTAAGTTTTAAATTATGTGCCTTATTGTAAACCGTTGTGACGGCAACTAGCTTAACGACGGTATAGAAAAGATTTTAAATAAATAAATAAATACAGCTTTTTTTGTGCTACGTGGTGTCTGGCTTTCTCTTCCTCTGGCTGCTCTAGTTTTGAGGTTTTAGGTTTGTGAAAATGTTTGATCCCCAGGGGCCGCTTTATCCTCTGCCCATTCTGGATTGGCTGTTTTTGTGGTGCCTTTATGACCCTAGGTCTTGAATGAGTAGATGTGAGTCGGTTATTTACACTTTCGAATAATAGAAGGACTAGGGGTCATTCCATGAAGTTAGCAAGTAGCACATTTAAGACTAATCGGAGAAAATTCTTTTTCACTCAACGCACAATAAAGCTCTGGAATTTGTTGCCAGAGGATGTGGTTAGTGCAGTTAGTGTAGCTGGGTTCAAAAAAGGTTTGGATAAGTTCTTGGAGGAGAAGTCCATTAACGGCTATTAATCAAGTTTACTTAGGGAATAGCCACTGCTATTAATTGCATCAGTAGCATGGGATCTTCTTAGTGTTTGGGTAATTGCCAGGTTCTTGTGGCCTGGTTTGGCCTCTGTTGGAAACAGGACGCTGGGCTTGATGGACCCTTGGTCTGACCCAGCATGGCAATTTATGTATTTATGTATGTAGCTGGCAGCCAATTGGGCAGGGGCCCTGTTGCATCACACAGTTCCTAGTTCTGGAACAGTGCTGGCAAGCCCTGGGAATTGCAAAAGTACACACGATGACACCATCAACAAGCAGAAACAGCGAAAGAGAAGAGTGAGGTCTGATTTGCTGCTGTCTGGCAACGTTAGCACATTCTCCTGTCTTCTCTCTGTCCTCTTAGATTTCTGGATCCACTTCGGGGAGAACAGCATCGGGCGGCAGGACACCTGCCACGTCGCCATCCCAGCCCCCTCCATCTCCAAGCAGCACGCAGTGATCGAGGCCGAGGCGGAGGGCTCCCACCTCATCTATGACTGTGGCAGTCTGAACCGTACGCGGCGGCGCAAGAGTGCCCTGAAGCCCCACGCCCGCTACGCCCTGGAAGACGGAGATCTGCTGCTCTTCGCCGACGTTGCCTGCCAGTACTTCATCCTCCCCCAGCCCAGTGAGAATGGGGCGTACCAAGCCAATGTTGCTGGGCAGGGGTTGAGGAGAAGCCTCTGCGTGAGGGAATCTGATTCGGACGATTCTATTCTGGTGCCAGGGACACAGGGTTGCCCAGCCCTGCCTCTAGTGATCGAGAAGACGCCTGCAGTGGGAGCAGCAAGGAAGATGGGGTATGGAGGTGTACTGGCCAAGGACTCAGACGATGAAAGCGAGGAGGGTGACAGGAGCTGGAGTCACCCACATCAGGGTGAGAGGGGAAGCAGAGGTGAGAGGAACTGCTTGTGTGGAATAGCAGGAAGGGCTGCAGTGTAGGACTGAGGTGCATCAGCAGAGCTATTTTAATAGTAGAATTGTAGCTGGGGGAGCAGGTATAGGAAGTATGAACTGTTCGGGAGGTTGGTATCAAGAGATTGGCTGCAAAGAATTGAATAGTGGCTGGCAGAGGACCATGTTCCACGTAGGTTGAGTGTTTTTCTCTGGGGCTGAAACATATATTGTATTTTTCTTTTTGCTGCTTTGGGCTTCCATGTCATTCAGCCACTGTCAGCGCTATGGTGTCACAAGCCATTCATAACTAGGAGCTAGAGGGCACGCCATGAAGTTAGCATGGGGCACATTTAAAACTAATTGGAGAAAGTTCTTTTTTACTCAACGCACAATTAAACTCTGGACTTTGTTGCCAGAGGATGTGGTTAGTGCAGTTAGTGTAGCTGGGTACAAAAAAGGTTTGGATAAGTTCTTGGAGGAGAAGTCCATTAATGGCTATTAATCAAGTTACTTAGGGAATAGCCACTGCTATTAATTGCATCAGTAGCATGGGATCTTCTTAGTGTTTGGGTAATTGCCAGGTTCTTGTGGCCTGGTTTGGCCTCTGTTGGAGACAGGATGCTGGGCTTGATGGACCCTTGGTCTGACCCAGAATGACATGTTCTTATGTTCTAACCGGGTTTGTTGCCCCTATCATGGTTTACCTCATATCTCACCCATAGAGAATACCTGGTCAACATTGACAACTCTGAGTCCCCACGCATACCCCTCCTCCAGGGTGTCCCCCAAGGATCCTCCTTATCCTCCACCCTCTTTAACATATATCTTCTTCCCCTCTGCTATCTACTTTCTAACCTCGGTCTCAATTTCTTCATGTATGCGGATGATGTACAGATCCTCATCCCCATGCAAAAAACCCTACAAGAAACTCTAAATTTCTGGGAATCCTGTCTTGCCTCCATTAACTCTCTCTTAGACAGCCTCCAACTCGCTCTTAACACAGCAAAAACTGAAATCATCCTCATTTCCAACAAACTCGAGGTTACCTCACAGGCCTCTACTAAAACTACCCCCACAACCCTCCCCATCCTGCCATCTGTAAGAGACCTAGGTGTTGTATTAGACAAACACCTTAATTTTCATCCACACATCAAATCCCTTCTAAAAACCGGCTTCTATAAACTCCACATCCTCAAAAAGCTCAAACCCCTCCTCCACCTTCAAGACTTTCGCCTTGTATTGCAGTCCACAATCCTATCAAAATTAGACTACTGCAATTCACTGCTCCTAGGCCTGCCTTACGCCACAATTAAACCCCTACAAATCTTGCAGAACTCCATGGCACGAATCATCACAGACACTCGTAAGAGAGAACACATCACACCCATTTTAAAAGAACTGCATTGGCTCCCCATCCCTTTCCGTATAAAATACAAAACCCTTACAATACTCCATAACATGCTTCTCAAAAATGACCACGAATGGCTCAAGGAAACACCACGTTTCCGTACATCCAATCGTCCATCCAGAGCCTCCACGGCGGGCACTGTACACATCCCACCCCTCAAAATAGCACACCACTCAACTACCAGAGAGAGAGCCTTTACCATAGCCGGCCCCTCCCTCTGGAATTCTCTTCCCACGTATCTCCGCCTTGAACCTTCCTTACCCAACTTCAAAAAAGGCATCAAAACCTGGCTTTTCTTACAAGCATACCCTGACTCCAGTCAGACCTAAACCCCCCTCCACTGCCACTTCCAATTCCCTTACCCCTTCTAATCCGTTGATGCATCCTAGGGAATTCCTGATTTTGTAAATTTGTTAATTTTTTATTCTCAGTTTTTTTAACACAGTTCCTATCAATTTCTCTCTCCCCTAGCACTTCACTACCTTTCTCCTTCCCGCAACTTCTGCGCTTACTGTCACCTGACCCCCATCCTCTCCTTTTTCCTTCACTGCTCCACCTCCCCCCTCCCTGTTATTTGTAATTTCCTCTTCCTCCTTTACAATGTTGATTGTGAACCGGCATGATATGTCCTATGAATGTCGGTATATTTTAAAAGCTTTTAAATAAATAAATAAATAAATAAATAAAATTTTAAACCCTCTCATCGAGCCATAGACCTGTCTCTCCTACTAGAACCTGGTCTGTGGGCATCCTGAATTTGACCACTAGGTATCAACTGCTGCAAAATGACTGCAACTTCCTCCCACTTCCCCTCAAACCTAGAAAATAAGAACATAAATTGCCCTACTGGGTTACACCGAGGGTCCATCAAGCCCAGCATCCTGTTTCCAACATTGGCCAATCCAGGATGCAAGTACCCAAACACTAAGAAGATCCCATGTTACCGTTGCTAGTAATAGCAGTGGCTATTTTCTAAGTTTAACATAATTAATGGCAGGTAATGAACTTCTCCTCCAAGAACTTATCCATTGCTTTTTTAAACACAGATATACTAACTGCACTAACCACATCCTCTGGCAACAAATTCCTGCCCTTGTTCTCCTCTTCAGGGTCTGTGAATGCTGCTTCTGCAGCATCTCCACCAGTACATGTTTCTGCTTTATGTAAGAGAAGGAAGTTTGCCAGTGGTATGATCTGTTGGTGGTTAGTTATTCCTCAAGCCCTATGCCTATGTCCTTGCCCATTTGTGGTGCTGATGGCGTGTCCCTTCTCTCTAGAATCCTCCACGTTGGCAGAAGGCAGGCATGCGCTCGGCTCCACTGTGGTTTCCACTCCTGCTGCCTCCACTGTGATACCCGAGAGGTAAATCCTTCCTAGAATCCTCTGTTATGCTAGTAGGCCAAAATAGTAACTGACGTGCACTATATGTCATAGGGCAAGACAGGTGAGAAAAGCGTACCAGGAGGAAGCAGTCTCCATTCAATGAAAAGCTCAAGGACAAGGAGTCGTCATATAAAGATGGAGAGAGGGAGGCTGTAAAGCAGCGGTTCTCAACCTGTGGGTCGCGACCCCTTTGGGGGTCGAATGACTATTTGCTAGGTGTCGCCTAAGAGACCATCGGAAATATGGGTTTTTTGTCGTTCCTCGAGTCACTCCCTCCCCTCACCGGATGCAGTAAAAAAGTTCATTCTGCGCTCCCTCGCTCCCCGATTGGCCGGTGCTGGGCAAAAGGGGCTTGCCGAAGCTCCTCGAGTCGCTCCCTCCTGCTGTAAATGTTGGAATGCGTTGGAAGAGGGGTAGTCTTATATGGCGAGTATATCCCAAACTCTATATTTTAACTGTAAAAGTTGGGGGTTGTTTTATATGCCGGAAAATACGGTATATACAGTACAGTTACTTAGGCCTATGAACGAAAATAATTTTACGGTTGGGGTCGCCACATAGTGGGGAATTGTATTAAAAGGGTCGCAGAACTATAAAGGTTGAGAACCGCTGCTGTAAAGGAATGCGAGAAAAGACTCACTGAGAAGGTAGTGGACACCTAGAACAGACTTCCACGGGAGGTAGTAGGATCCATAATCATGACAGAATTCAAGCTTCCTTATGGTTCGCCAGACCAGTCCAGATGGATGGGTTTCTCTTCCCTACCAACAGATGGAGCCAGAATAAAAGATTTGCTGTAACAATCTACATAAGGCACTGTGTCTCCAGAAGATGGTAGAAGTGCAGAATCCTGCAGTCAATGGTGCTGGGGAACCACATTGCTCTAGAGGGACCCTGGACTGGTTGTAATTGACATTACATCATTATAACAAATCTGTTGTTTGATCTATTTTCTTTAAACTTTGTGGTCTCTGTGGCCTGTGATTGCTGTTAGATAATTCTGATTTCCAAATGATGATGCAATCATCAGTTCTTCCTTAATTAATTATTGCAGTGCTCTCTATATCGGACTTTCAACATCTCTGAAGGCTTTGCAACTATTACTGAACTCTGCTGCACAACTGATCTCAGGGAGAAGGCTTAGAGCTCATGTAACTCAGTCATGGTTGATTTGCATTGGCTTCTTCATGGTGAATATTGAGTTCAATTCAAAATTGCATTGATGGTCCATAAGCTAGTAAATTTTAACTCATTGCTTTGGGCAAATGCACTTCTACAGCTGAACCATCCTTCTAGGATGCTTAGGTCTTTGCAGAGAGTCTTTTGGACGTACCATCCTCCAAACAGGCACGTCTTGCCAAGATGAGAGAGAGGGCTTTCTCTGTTGCCGACCCTGCTCTTTCGGAAAGTCTAAAAACGTTTAAGAACAACAAACAAAACGTCCCTCCCTCCCACCCCCAATTTTTTTTAATACAATTTTATCAATATTAACTGCTGGATCACAATTTTTTCCCCCCTGTACGTACCCATATCAGTCCAGACTCCTGGGTTTTGCCTCCCTTCTAGCAGATGGAGACAGAGAAAGTTTCGCAGGCAACTGCCTCTTAACCCTGTGTGCCACCTGCAGCTCCCCAGTATTTCTCTGTCTCCAGCAGCTGGAGATGGTGCAAAACCTGCATTCCCTGTACGTACCTGGATCAGTCCAGATAGTGGAGTTATGTCCCCCTTCCAGCAGGTGGAGTCAGAGCAAAACTCTAAGGCTGGCCTCTTATAAGCTGGAGCGCCCTCTCTGTCCCTTCTGTATTTTTCTGACTCCAGCAGGTGAAAGGCAGCAGTCCCTTCGGTCCTCCATCTAGCTTACAAAGGGGAACGTTTCTTTTTTCCTTATTTCTCTTGAAGTATTTCTTTTTTGGATGGATCTCTTTAATTAAAAAAAAAAAAGAAGAGAACTTTATAATAAATTTTACTCTCAGCAAATTCTCAGGGATTCACTCCCTCAGCTCTAGGCTCCATCTTGCAAGCGGAGCCAGTGGTTCTTTTCTTTTCTTTCTAGGGGTAAGTGCTGTTCCTTTTTATTACTTTCAGGTCCAGCTTTTTTCTTCTGGAGGGGGTTCAGGGGTGCATACTGGTAGTCCAGCCTCTCCCCCCCCCCCCCCCCCCCCAACGACATAGTGCCCTACCCTGAGAGGTCGTTGCCTCGGGGCAGTGTTTCCAGAGAAGTGTTATTCCTCTGGTTTTTCAGGCTTCTAAGCCTTGTCGTTGCTCTGCTAGCGGATGCCTGCTTCCCGCTCCAGTCAGCCTGCAGTCGGCGGCTCTGCCGAACAACCATGCCGCGCCCATCTCATTGCTGCGCCTGTGGAGAGCTGGGTTCGCGGCTCTCCAGGGAGGGTATTTGCATGAGATGTCTCCCTGGCGGGGAGAGTTCCTCACGAGCGGCTGGGCGGCTTCATTCGCGCTCGCAGGCGCGTCTCGCAGCGAGGCCGGCCCCGTTCCCGCCCAGCACGGGAAAGGGAGCCATTTTGGATTCCCCGCCGCCAGCTCCCGCGCAGCCAGGCCCTGACTCAGACCTCGATTTTCCACCGGACCTCTCGCCAGTGACTCCCCCGGAGCTGCAGCCTCCTTCAGCTCAGCCCTTGGGAAACACCCCCCCCCCCCCCCCCCCCCCCCCCTGGCGTTAGCTCCGTCTGGCCCTCCCCCTGGTCCTTTTTCCACTGACTTCATTTTATTGTTACACAATGCATATTTGGCCAGCATGAGCCACCAGCAGGGCTCTGCTGCGGGGCCTCTACCTCCTAAAGTAATTTATTGGTCAGATCCAGGCTGTGGTCAGCTTTCTGGATCCCAGGATGTCGTGGGGATCTCCCAACTGGGGCGTACACTAGGAGCCAGTCAGCCCCCGGCCCCCCCTGGAGCAGGGGGACAGCAGCCAGCTCCCATGATACGGGTAGTACCACCTGTATCCGCTCTGGATGATCCAGACACGGATGACCTTTCTTCTCCCGTGCAGGTGGAAGGGGATGACCCAAGGGTCCTGCGTCTCTTTCAAAGGGACGAGTTGGACCCCCTGATTCCTCACGTCCTAGCCGAGCTGGACATAGATACCCCTCCGGACCCTCCTGCTCCTACTGCATCATCCCGGAAGGGCGACCCGCTCCTCGCCGGTCTGCACCCTCCTTCTCAAACTTTCCCTTTCCATCCGATGCTATTGCAACTGTTGACTAGAGAACGGGTTTCGCCAGAGTCTTCTCTCAAGGTGGGCAGAGCTATGGATAAGCTCTACCCTCTACCTGAAGAGTACCTGGAGCTCCTGAGGGTCCCTAAAGTGGACGCGTCTGTGTCGGCGGTTACAAAATGCACCACGATTCCGGTTACTGGCGGAACGGCCCTAAAGGATCTGTAGGACCGTAAGTTGGAAGTCTACCTCAAACGGATTTTTGAAGTGTCTGCTCTGGGGGTCCGAGCTGCCGCCTGCAGCTCTCTCATGCAGCGTGCAGGGCTTCATTGGCTTCAGCAACTGCTCAGTGCCCAGGATTTGCCGCCCGAGGAAGCTCAGCAGGCTGAGTGCCTGGAAGCAGTCATGGCGTATGGGGTGGACGCTCTTTATGACCTCCGGATCCTTGCCAGATCCATGGTTTCAGTGGTCTCAGCCAGGCGGCTCCTTTGGCTTCGCAACTGGTCGGCGGATTCGTCTTCCAAGGCACAATTGGGATCGCTTCCTTTTAAAGGAAAATTGCTTTTCGGCGAGGACTTGGAACAGCTCATCAAGTCACTCAGGGAGAAAAAAGTCCATAAGCTGCCAGAATATCAGCCAAGGACCTTTCGGGCCTTCAGCTCTTCCAGATCTCGCTTCCGTGGGCAACGACGGTTTCGTCAGACCAGGCCTCTAGCACAAAGGCCACCTTCCTCACGCTCTCAGTCCTGGTCTCATCCCTTTCCCCTACGTGGCTCCTGCCAAGTCTTCCCAATGAAGGCTTGCCAACCCACTCTTCCATTCCCAGGATAGGTGGCCACCTGTCTTTCTTCTACGAGGAGTGGGTCAAGATCACCTCAGATCAATGGGTCTTAGACATTCTACAACACAGCTACGTTTTGGAGTTTGCTCGACCCCTAAGGGACAGGTTCCTCTTCTCCCCCTGCGGAAGCCTTCAGAAGCAGGCCATGGTCCGACAGACGCTCGATCGCCTCTTGGCCCTCTGGGCCATCCTCCCGGTGCCACCGAGGGAACAAGGATTAGGCCATTATTCTGTCTACTTCATGGTTCCCAAGAAAGAAGGCTCCTTTCGTCCCATCCTGGACCTCAAGCTGGTCAACAAGGCTCTCAATCAAGGTGCCTCACTTTCGTATGGAGACCTTACGGTCAGTCGTGGCAGCAGTGTACCGTGGGGAGTTCCTGGCCTCCTTGGACCTGACGGAGGCGTATCACCACATCCCCATCTTCAAAGCACATCAATGCATCCTGCGTTTCAAGGTCCTTGGCCAGCATTTCCAGTTCCAGGCCTTACTGTTCAGGTTGGCGACGGCTCCCTGCACCTTTACCAAGATCATGGTAGTGGTGGCAGCTGCTCTACGCCGGGAAGGAATTTTAGTCCATCCCTACCTGGACGACTGGCTCATTTGGGCGAAATCAAAAGAACTGTGTCTTCAAGCGGTGGAACGAGTCTTGCACCTTCTCCGCTCCCTTGGCTGGGTCGTAAATTTCCCCAAAAGCAACCTTATTCCTTCTCAGACACTAGACTTGTTAGGAGCACGCTTCAATACCAATGCCGGGAAAGTCTTCCTGCGCCAGGATCGGGCTCAGTCTCTTGTAATGCATGTCCAGCGCTTCCGGAGCCTCCAATTTCCCACAGCGTGGGATTACCTCCAAGTCCTTGGAACTATGGCTTCTACTATAGATTTAGTGCCGTGGGCTTTTGCGCATAAGAGCCCCCTACAGAGGGTGTTACTCTCCCGCTGGAAGCAGGTATCGGGATTGTCAAGCCCTACTTCCGCTGCTTGACATAGCCAGCCACAGCCTGGGCTGGTGGCTCAGCCTCGACCACTTGCTGAAGGGAGTGGATCTGCAGGTCCCACAGTGGGTGATCATCACAACGAATGCGAGCCTCTCCGGTTGGGGAGCAGTGTGCCAGCGGCAGTTGGCTCAGGGACTTTGGACGTCACTCCAGGCCTCATGGCCGATCAACTGGCTGGAGACCAGAGCGGTCCGTGTCGCCCTGCAGCGATTCCTCCCTTTGGTTCATCGTCAAGCGGCGCGGATCCTCTCTGACAATGCAACCACGGTGGCATACATCAATCGCCAAGGAGGGACAAGGAGCCAACATGTCGCGCGGGAAGCGGACAAGCTGATGGAGTGGGCTGAGCTGCACCTTTCTCCCCTCATGCGTCCCACATAGCCGGGGTAGACACCATTCAGGCGGACTTCCTAAGCCGACAACTCATAGATCCAGGGGAGTGGGAGCTCGCTGACGATGTGCAGGTGGATTTCCTTAGCTGGCAAATATTGGATCCCGGAGAATGGGAGCTATTGGAGAAAGCAATAACCCTCATCTCTCACAGGTGGGGTATGCCTCATATGGATCTGATGGCGACCCAGAGAAACGCCAAGGCACCATGTTTCTTCAGTCGCAGAAGGGAGCATGGGAGTGCAAGGGGTCAATGCCCTGGTTCTTCCTTGGCCACATGACTTTCTGATCTACATGTTTCCTCCATGGCCCCTGGTGGGCAAGGTTCTAAGGAGGATAGAAGTCCACCCAGGAAAGGTGGTTCTCGTGGCTCTGGAGTGGCCGCGAATGCCTTCGTTTGCAGATCTGGTCAATCTAGCAGCGGATGGCCCCCTGTGGCTAAGGCTTCCACTTTGGAATTGGTCCCCCTTGGATGTTCGCTCATATGCATCTACTTCAGTCAGCCATGCCCTACAGGTGGAACCCAGTATCTGAGCAATTTCATCTGCCTCTAACGGAAAGCACCAGGTTGAGTCTGGATTGGTGGCTGTGTCAGGACAATTTGGGCTGTGGGATGGCCTTGGAGGTCCCGAGTTGGATAGTAGTCACAACCGATGCCAGCCTCTCCGGTTGGGGGGCCGTGTGACAGGCTCAAGTGGCGCAGGGGCACTGGTCTCCGAAGGAGACGTCATGGTCATCAACCGTCTAGAGACGAGAGCGGTGCGTCTAGCGTTGTAGGCCTTCCTGCCTCTTGTTCGGAGCTAGACCAGTGAGAATTTTGTTGGACAATGCAATAGTGGTGGCTTACATCAACTGGCAGGGCGGTACCAAGAGTTACTTTATCAGGGTTACTTTATCAGGGTCCGACTTGCCTGGAGCAGGCAGATTGCTTTTGTCTTGCTTGACTTTTGAAAGGTGGCGATTAAGTTGGAGGTATTGAATACTACATTATTGCAGGCAAGAAAGAGTTCTCCTTCTGTTGCTTATGTCCGGGTTTGGAGAGTCTTTGAAGAGAAGCGTCTGGACATGGGAGTCACCTCTTTTCAGGCCTTGATTTCGACGATTCTTTCCTTTTTTGCAAAAGGAGTTGCAGAAAGGGCTGGCTTTGAATTCTCTTCAAGCACAGGTGGCAGCACTATCTTGCTATGGGGGGAAGTGCGAAGGCAGTCCTTAGCTTCTCATCCAGATGTTCATTTCCTGAGAGTGGTGAAGCAGTTGAGTTCTCCTTTCGGAAATTGTGTCCTCTGTGGAATCTTAATTTGGTATTGAATGCTCTGTGTATGAATCCATTAGGGGAAGTGTCTTTAAAGGATCTAACTTGCGAGACAGTTTTCCTGGGGGCAACTTGCTCAGCTAGGATTATTTCTGAACTACAGGCCTTGTCATTTAGAGACCTCTTTCTCAATATTTTGGAGGATGGGGTTTCAATTCTTATGGTTCCCTTTTTCATGCCTAAGGTGGTGTCTTCTTTCCACTTTGATAAATCCATTGAATTGCCCTCCTTCAGAAGATCATTTTAGGGAGCTGCACATGCTGAATGTGCATAGAGTTCTATATTTCAGATTGTGAACTCTCTTTGTAAGTCAGATCATCTGTTTGTGCTATTCCCTGGTCACAGAATGAAAAGGCCTCTAAATCTTCAGTTGCCAGGTGGATTAAGGAGACTATTTTGTTGACCTATATTTCTAAATGTCAGATAGTGCTGGAAGGTTTAAGAGCTCAGTTCGTGTCACCTCGGGTAGCACATTTAAGACTAATCGGAGAAAATTCTTTTTCATTCAACGCACAATAAAGCTTTGGAATTTGTTGCCAGAGGATGTGGTTAGTGCAATTAGTGTAGCTGGGTTCAAAAAAGGTTTGGATAAGTTCTTGGAGGAGAAGTCCATTACCTGCTATTAATTGAGTTGACTTAGAAAATAGCCACTGCTATTACTAGCAACGGTAACATGAAATAGACTTAGTTTTTGGGTACTTGCCAGGTTCTTATGGCCTGGATTGGCCACTGTTGGAAACAGAATGCTGGGCTTGATGGACCCTTGGTCTGACCCAGCATGGCAATTTCTTATGTTCTTATTTGTAGGGTGGCTTACATTTTCTAAGCATTACGTGCCGGATGTCTGAGCTTCTGATACTGCTGCCTTTGAAGCAGGCGTGTTGAGAGAAGATTTTTCAGATTTCCATCCAGTTTGAGGCTGGCTTGGGTACTTCCCATCCATCTGGACTGGTCTGGTGAATGATAAGAAAAAGGAAAATTGGCTTCTTAACCTGTTAATTTGTCTTTCCTTCAGTTCTACCAGACCAGTCCAGAATCCCACCCAGCAACATTTCTGATCTGCTCTCGTCAAATGTATATTCTATTCAAATGAGGAAGTAGAAACATAGAAACATAGAAATGTCGGCAGAAGAAGACCAAACGGCCCATCCAGTCTGCCCAGCAAGCCTCACATCTTTTTTTCTCATACTTATCTGTTTCTCTTAGCTCTTTGGTTCTATTTCCCCTCCACCCCCACCATCAATGTAGAGAGCAGCGATGGAGCTGCAACCAAGTGAAATATCAAGCTTGATTGGTTATGGGTAGTAGGGGAAGTAACCGCCGCAACAAGCAATTCACACCCATGCTTATTTGTTTTACCCAGACTGTGTTATTCAGCCCTTATTGGTTGTTTTTTCTTCTCCCCTGCCGTTGAAGCAGGGAGCTATGCTGGATATGCGTGTAGTATCAGTTTTTCTTCTCCCCTGCCGTTATATTGTTATAAGCCTCTCCAGTTGAACAGCTAGTTTTGGATCAGCTGCAGGTTTTCTTCACCCCTGCTCAATGGGGAAAGTTATTGGTTATTCATAGTTCTAGCTTTGATACATCAATATTGACTGGCTGCAGGTGGCACAGTGGCTTATGTAGGCGGTTACAGTAAATCTTTTATTCTCTGTCTTCATCCGCTGCTAGGAGAGAAAATCCCATTCATTTGGACTGGTCTGGTAGAATTCAAGGAAAGAAAATTAGCAGGTAAGAAACCAATTTTCCCATATATAGGCCAGCTGCAGAGGGACCTTAGTAGAGTAGGGAGGGAGAGGGAAGAGAACAGAGTGAGAGGGCAAATGCTGGTAGAAAGATAGGTCGGACATGGGTTCCTTAATCTGCTGGATATTGTATGATTTTCTGTGTCTCTTTGCTGTCCTAGTGATGCAGAGGAAGTACAGGAGACCCCTGCTGGAAAGGACCAGGAGGAGCCCCAGCCAAAGCAGCAGACAGTGGATGTATGGCCGGAGCGAATACCACAGGACCTGTTTCACCTGGACAGTGACACCGATGTGGAAGATGAAGACTCGGGCAGTGAACGTAACTGGAAAAAGGGGAGCAGTTGCAGGCGCACCCAGAGATCAGCTAGGAGAGACTGGCCAGGCACAAGCCAAGCCATCAATACAATCATGGAGGGAAAAGGCGCTGCTGAGATGCCACCTGTAGGACTCAAGAAAAGCAGAAGGTTCAGCCCAGAACTGGACAGCGAGACCGATACAGAAGGAGACAGGACAGAGAGATCTTCTGTGGGGCAGGGAAACAACAGTAATACCTCTACAGACCAGGACAGTGACACGGATGTGGAGAGAGAGAGGGAAAGGAGAGACAGTGCAGGGGAGGGGGACAGCAGACAGAGTGATACCGATATGGATGGAGACGTGATGGAGAGACCAGCAGTAGGGGAAGGAGACAGCAGACGGCCCACTGCAGACCAGGACAGCGACACAGATGTGGAAGGAGAAGGGATGGAAAGATCAGATGCAGGGGAAGGGGACAGCAGGCAGACTGCTACAAACCAGGACAGCGACACAGATATGGAGGGAGAAGGGACAAAGAGACCAGACGCAGAGGAGGAAGGCATCGGACAGGCCACTGCCAACCAGGACAGAGAGACAGATGTGGAGGGAGAAGGGACAAAGAGACCAGACGCAGAGGAGGAAGGCATCGGACAGGCCACTGCCAACCAGGACAGAGAGACAGATGTGGAGGGAGACGAGACGGAGAGACCAGTTGCAATGGAGGGTGGCATCAGGCAGGACAGTGATACAAATGTGGATCGAGAGAGAACAGAGGGACCAGATGTAGGGGAGGGGGGTATCAGACAGGCAACTGCGGACTGGGACAGTGTCACAGTTGTGGAAGGAGAAGGGACAGAGAGACTGGCTGCAGGGGAGGATGGCATAAGACAGTCCAGTGCAAAGCAGGACAGTGATACAAATGTGGATGAAGAAGGGTCAAAGAGGCCAGGTGCAGGGGAGGAGAGCATGAGACAGCCTTGTGCACAGCAGGTCATCAATACAGATGTGGAAGCAGGATTAAGTATTGCCCAGGAAGACCATTCTACCCCTGTGGAGCAGCAGAGCTGCAGGAGATCCAGGCCCTTTGATGCCAACACTGATAGCGAGGAAGACGACACAGATGGTAATGGGAAGAAGGGTGGGATTGTACCTTAGGGGAGGTGGGATGTGTTCTTCGGGGATCGGGGCTCAGTGCTGCTACTGAAGGTTAATGCTGAAAGGCCCTGATGAGGGAGGGGAGCCCTTAAAGTGCCAGGAATCAGGCAGTGGTGGTGGTCGGTGGGGGCAGATTTTCCTGTGATAGCTGCATTCATTCCTAGCCTCCAGAGGTCTAGGGGTGCGTTTAGGGACATGACCAGGCTTCCTCACGGTTTCTTTTCTTGCTGTTGCTCATAGCTTGGCCTTCCTGATAATGGTTGTTTGCCTCCTACATCCATAAGTCCTTTGTGCTGGGGGGAGTCTATGGTGGTGGGGTTCATTCTGTCTCTCAAGATATGTCTCAATGCTCTGTTCCTGTTCATACCCCAGATCAGTCCAGATGCCTGGGTTTTGCCTCCTTTCCAGCAGATGGAGACAGAGAAAAGCTTTACTGACCCTGCTACTTAACCTAGTGTGCCACCTGCAGTCACTCAGTATTTATCTGTCTCCAGCAGATAGAGATGTAAAACCTGCAGTCTGGAGTTTATAAAAACAACTAAAGGGTAGCAGATTCCTGGCAGGAATATTCCTCCCAGAGTGTTGTCAGGTACCTGGTTGGGCCATCCCAGGGAGTTAGTGATCCTTTTCTTGAGGTTCATGTGTGGACCTGTGGAAGGCTAAGAAAAACTGGTGGTCCGGTTCCCTTGTTTCCCCAGCTGTCACTTCCCCTCCAGCAATGACCTCTGCAGTTCTTAGCTAAGGAAAGCATTCTGATTATTTTTTTTTGTTTTGCTCTTGTTGTTATTGTTAAAAAAAAAATAAAAATAATAATAATAAGTTGGAGCAGTGTTGCTAGCAATTGGGGTTGGGGTCCAGGGAGCAGCTGTCTCTGCGGATTGGGGATCTTTTGTAAGACAGTACTCGTCCCGTCAGTGAGGCCATAAGCGAGGGTCAGGCAGGCAGCATGTGCGGCTTGAGTTTTAATGGTGCCAACTAAGGATTGCAGCAAGAATTGCTGCCCCTGGTGAGCCACATGCACGTCTGTCTTCAGCGGGGCTTTGTTCTGGTGACTCCAGCGGAGAGGGTAGCTCAAGGGACACTAGCACAGCTCTGTCGGGGAAGAGAATATAGCGATCGACAGGAGCAAACACGGGGGTCACATGAGTGGCCGTGTAGCTGCAGGGGATGTCCCAGGAGATGATAGGGAGATTCCCCTCCAGCCTTATCCCTGGCTATGCAGAGTCCCATGAAGGCCCAGGGACACTTTTAAGACCTCCAGGAGGAGGGTTCAGAGGACTTGCAGGAATTTTCTGAGGAGTTTGTTTTGCTTCTCCATAGGGATTTTCTAGCCAGGAAAGCAGCGGGGAAAAAGCGTTCTCATCCCCAAAGGGCTCCACAAGTATTCTGCAGGTACTTGGTCTAACAGGGCAGTAGGGCAGGTCCAAGGAATACTTGGAGGAATCCAAGGGCAAGAAATCCAGATGGAGAGGGCGGCACAGGACGTATCTGATCTGAAAGTTCCAGTGGCAGAGGGGGATAACCTGAATGTTGTCCAAGTATTTAGAAAGGAGTTGTAGCTGTTAATTCCACATGTGTTAAAAGAGCTGGACATTAAGCTGCCACAGGAGGAATCTGATCCTGAAGGGGTGGATCCAGGCATGGACGGATTGAGAGGTTCGACAAAGGCCTTGCCCTTTCACAAGTCTGTGAAAAAGTTGGTGGTCAGGGATTGGGATACTCTGGAGATTGGTCTAAAGATAGGAAGAGCAATGGCAAAGTTGTACTCTGTGCTGGAGAAGGTAGACGCATTGGCCTTTCTGGTGACCAGGAAAACCACCATTTTAGTGATGGGTTCCGCTGCACTGAAGCACGCACAGGATCAGAAATTAGAAATTCAGCTCAAAGGGATTTTTGAGGCTTCAGCATTGGGTATCTGGGTGTTTGGTAAAGGATTTGGCCTTTAAGTCCCTTCGAGATGTGTTGCATGGCTACTTGGACGTCGCTGCACACTTACACCAAACATTACCGGCTGGGTGTCTGAGCTCCGGACTCAGCTGGGTTTGGGGAGAGTGTAATGAGAGCGGGACTGTTCATGTTCCCGCCCAGTTTTGAGGTGCTTGGGTACATCCCAGGCGTCAGGACTGATCTGGGATATGAACAGGAAGATGAGATTAGCTATAAATATAAACTTCAACCCCTCTCTTCTGAGGAGGATGAAGGCGGAACCCTCCAAACTGGGGCTTATCCATCAAACATGAATGATTGAACTTTGCAACTTGCACTTAACGCTGCACTATTTACATACTGAACATTAGCGTGAGCTTTCCAAAACAGGCAGGACTCTGGACTGCTTTGTGGTATTACAGAAAGGAAATTTTTTCTTTGACTTGGGTACAGGTCATACTGAGGGACTGCAGGTGGCACACTAGGTTAAGTAGCAGTGTTAGTAAATCTTTTATTTCCTAACGTGTAGCCAGATGGACTCAGGACCAATTGGTATTGTGCTCTCCTGATAGCAGATGGGAGACGGAGTCAGATTTCAAAGCTGACGTCAGCCTACATATACCCGTGCAGCATGCTTAGCTCTTCAGTATTTCTCAGTCTCCCATAGCAGATGCAGACACTATCCAAACGAGAATAGTGTAACATTTACAAGAAAAAAGAGAGAAAATTTACCTTTAAGAAGAGAGCCCCGCTTCTCCTGTGGTGAAACCTAACGGTCCCTCCCCCAGTCGAGACTTTCCTGAGGTCGATTCGATTATCCCTCAGAGGTGAGCCTTAGTCCGCCGGCTGATTCCTGGCATGGACGTAGACCCCAGGGTGGCTGAAAGGCAGCGGGTGCAGATTCGAGCGTGGTGGTGAAGGTATTTCCCTCTCCCCCCGCAGCTGGAGACCACCCGGCACACGACCGGTAAGCACAGAGACCACATAAGGTAGAAACCTTTTACTTCTAAGTCTCCAAGGCTCGAACAGCCGTACCGACCTTCCTCCGAGGTTTAAATCGGGTTGACCAGCCTCCCTCTGGCTAGGCCCCGATCTGGTGCAAGGGTCTACACACGTGGAGACCCTCCGGGGGGCGGGGGGGTTGCCATCTTGTCGCCAGGGTCGTCGGTGCCATCTTCCCCACTCACCGTCGGTACATGCAGAGCAGGCCAGAAGCCCAAGGCGCCTCACTTGAGCACGTCCGTAGGGATATACGCTTAACTGAGCGCACATCTATGTTAAGACACCCGCAGTTACCTAGGTGTTGGCGTTTATTGTTTCAGTGCACCGGCGGTCTCCAGTGCCAAAAACGTTCTTACATATATAATCAGTTGAACCAGTTCAAGGTTAATCAAGTATACTCAAGTGTAATCAAGTATTAAGCAACATATATCCACACTGGCTTTTCGAGGAGAATACTGAAGAGCTAAGCATGCTGCACGGGTGTATATATAGGCTGACGTCAGTTTTGAAATCTGACTCTGTCTCCCATCTGCTATCAGGAGAGCACAATACCCATTGGTCCTGAGTCCATCTGGCTACACTAAGAAAAACGAAATTATCAGGTAAGCAATTTCTCCATTTGTCTCCATCTGCTGGTAGGGAGGCAAACCCAGGCATTTGACTGATCTGTGGTATTCCAGGAATGAAAATTAGCAGGTAAGAACCAATTTTCCTATTTCTCTCTGTCTCCTTGCTCCCACAGGTAGCCCCAGATTCGCCTTGCAGGATACACAGTGCTACCTGTACACTGCTTCTAAGGTTCGGGAGGAAGAGATGGAGTCCTCTGTAGGTCAGTCCCACAGGCTGCTGAGTGTGATTTTATATAACTCTCCATCACTCCCTCCCCATCTGGCTGTCATCAAGGGAGCCATCACACCCGGCCTGTCTTCTCATTCCCTCCCACCAGACCAGTCCAGAAGCATGGGTTTGTTCCCCTACCAGCAGACTGAGAACAATTTGTACTGACATCTCCCTATAATAAGATACTGTGCTACCTGCAGCTCCTCAGTATTTCTCTGTCTCCAGCAAATAGTAGAGGTGTAGTCCTGCAGCCTGAGAACCTTGGAGACCACAGATATTGCTCCCTCTGATCTATGTCTTTAGTTGGTCATCCAGTTGAGATGAGTACGGGGGTTGGTGATCTCTAGCTTGATCCTGGAATTTGAAAAGGGTTTTGAAAACCAGTGAGGTTTCCCTCGGCGGCGCTTCCTTTTCATCACAGGCCCTGATTTCAGGTCTTGCTTTGAGAGCTGCTCTTCTCAAAGTGGTTTTGGGTCACATGGCTCTTTAAGACAATGGTGGCCCTGAGTGAAGGAGGCCACCATCGAGTGTTTTTCCCCCTCCCAGTGATGTTTTTTCTCACGGTATTTTTCTGCAAGGAAACATATTGCGGGATGTTGCCATGATATTTTCTTGTGAGGGGAGTGAAATATAACAGTAATTCCCCCCCCGCCCCTGCCCGCATAAAATAGCACAGCTTGATAAATGACCCTCTTAAGTTTGTATCTGAGACAAGGAGTGTCAGCATGATTTGAACCCTGGCTTCCCTAGTTCGCAGCCTGCTGCTCTAACCACTTGGCTACTACTTCACTCTTGAAAGCAAAGTTGCTTACCTGTAACAAATGTTCTCTATGGACAGCAAAACAAAAGCCACACAAGATGGGTAACCTCATCTGATGGAGCCAAGTAGGGTGATTTTTCTCTCAAGCCCAGAGAGTTCTACTTAGCTCTCCGAGCATGTGCGATTCTTCCCGCTCTAGTGTGCCTGCACTCAAGTCTCCTCAGTCTCTTTCCAAGGTTGGTAAACTTCCCGGAGAGGTTGGAGGGATTGTGTGGCTATTTATTTTGCTGTCTATGGAGAGCACCTGTTACAGGCAAGCGATTTTGCTTTCTCCGAGGCTTTTTACCCTGAATGTACATGAAAACGTTTTTATTATAGTTTTTGCTTCCACAGCAAGCTGTCTTTAAAATTCTCTTTGCCTTCCTTATCAGTTGTTTGCATCTGACTTGTCAGTGCTGATGCTGTTTCCTGTTTTCTTCATTTGGATCTCTTTTCCATTTCTTGAAAGATGTTTTTAGGTGATATATTCTCTCACCTCACCTTTCAACCATGCTGGTAGTCATGTGGCCTTCCTTCCACCTTTTCTAGTGCATGGAATACATCTGTTCTGGGCTTCCAAGATGGTATTTTTAAACATCCATGTCTGAGCTAAACTTTTGACCTTTGCTGTTGCTCCTTTCGTTTTTTTTTTCCTAACTGTTTTCCTCATTTTATCATAGTCACCTTTTTGAAAGTTAAATGCTGTTGTAGTAGATTTCTTGTTTGTGCTTCCTCCAGTTAAGTCAAATTTGATAATGCTATGTTCCCTGTACGTACCAGGATCAGTCCAGACACCTGGGCTGTGACTCCGCACCAGCAGATGGAGACAGAGCAAAACGTACCTGGATCAGTCCAGACTGCTGGGTTATGCTTCCCTTCCAGCAGGTGGAGTCAGAGAATAAACTGAAAAGGCACCCCCTGATAACCCAGTGTGCCATCTGCGATCCTCCAGTATTTCTCTGCTGGTGCTGCTGATTTTGTTAGCTTCCCTAATTTCTTTTAACATTTCATTGTCTGCCTGTTCATTCTGGCCAGGTGGACAGTAATACACCCCATTACTATTGTATTCCCTTTTTCACCTGGAATTTCTATCCATAAAGATTCAACTTTGCATTTTGTTTCTTGCAGAACCTTTATCCTTTTTGACTCAATGCTCTCTTTAACATATAACACCATCCCTCCACCAATTTGATCCATCCTATCATTTTGATATAATTTGTACCCTAATATCACAGTGTCCCATTGGTTATCCTCCTTCCACCAGGTCTCTGACACCAATTTTATCTACCTTTTCTTCCCCTGCTATACACTCTAACTCTCCCATCCTATTTTTTAGACTTCTAGCATTTGTATACAGACGTTTCAAAGTATGCTTTTTGTTTGTACTAACAACCTGCTCATCAGTTGACGGGAAATTTGGAATCTTTCTGCACTTTTTTAAATGACATTTGATCTCCTTTGGCATTTATTGCAATCTCTCTACTGGGATGCCCTAATTTCCCTGTTCTGTTAGTATGCTTCAAAGATGCAGTATTCTCAACTATGCGTTATTGATAGACTGTCGGCTTTCGCCTTTGTTCTAGTTTAAAAACTGCGCTATCTCCTTTTTAAAGGTTAGCGCCAGCAGCCTGGTTAAGATGGAGCCCATCCTTTCTGAAAAGGCCCCCACTTCCCCAAATGAAGCCCAGTTCCTAACATATCTAATCCTTTTTCCTTGCACCATTGTCTCATCCACGCATTGAGACTTTGGAGCTCTGCCTGCCTCTGGGGTCCTGCACGTGGAATGGAGAACATTTCTAAGAACGCTACCCTGGAAGTTCTAGATTTCAGCTTTCTAGCTAAAAAGCGCTACTTGGCTGTTTATAAGGAGGAGGAAAAAAGCAGTTGCTGTCCATCTTGCTACGTCTTTGGCCTATTTTCGAGTCCAGAAGGTTTTTTGAATCTAATGGGTCTTTCTCCTTTTAGGATACCAGTTCTGTTAATTCTGTCTTTCTTATAGAAGGGTTTATGAAAGTCTGGCTCTCAAGTCCTTCAAGGTACAGGTGGTGGTTATAACCTGTTACAGAGTGGCAAGTACAGAGGATGCCATTATCTGCCTTCCTAGATATTTCATGTTCCTTTAAGGGGGTAAAGCATCTAAGACCTTCTGTAAGACCTTGTCTTTGTCATATCAATTTGGTTCTTTGAGCTTTGTGCAAGCCTCTGTTTGAACCTATCAGTAGGATGTCTGAAGGAGTTAATGCTCAAGTTAGTCTTTTTGGTCATATTCTGTTTGGCGAGGTGCATATCTGAACTTCAAAACTTATTGGCCTTAAGAATTTTGGAGGGTGGAGTGTCCATTTGTACAGTCCTGTCCTTTTTTGCCTAAGGTGGTCTTGTCCTTTTGTTGGGTCAGTTGGTTGAAGTGCCATCTTTAAGATGTCAAATTCCATGATCCTTCATTCACTGGATGTACATAGTTAATTTTAAGTATCTGAGTAGTACTCTAATCTCCTTAGAAGACTGGATCATTGATTCATTCTCTTTAATTGTCAGAGGAAAGGAGAGTCTCCTTCGTAGGCCACTATAAAACCACTTGTCTTAAGGAGCCATTTGGTTTGGCCTATATTTCAAAGGGGCCTGGTGTTTCCCCAAAAGTATTAGAGCACATTTCACTAAGGCTCTGACAGCTTCATGGATGGAACTTCATTTGCTTTCACCAGAGGAAGTTTGCAAGGCAGCTCGTGGGCTTCCTTGCATACTTTTTCCAAGCATTATAGATTGGCTGTTTAGGCTTGAGGAGATGCTGACTTTGGGACAAGCATCTTGAGAACAGGTTTATTAGGCTCCCTTCCTGTTTTAACGATGGCTTGGGTACATCCCATGCATCTGGATTGGTCTGGTGGAATGATACGTAAGAACTAAGTTTTCTTTGCTTGAGCTCTACCAGACCAGTCCAGATCCCACCCAGTTTTTCGCCTACAGAGTGCCTTACAGAGTAGATATTTTTTGTTTTTCTCTCAGATGAGATCTTTGGGGGGGGGGGGGGGGGGATCAGGCTCAGTTTAGGATCCATTTCAGCCTTCTCCCAAGCTTGTTGAGGGAGGTGAGAGATTGTTGTCTTGTTTGCTTTGATATAGAAATACTGAAGAGTTGCAGATGGCACAGCACTCCCTATATAGGGTGATGTCAGCAGAGCAGTTCTCTATCTATGTCTGCTGGTAGAGGAGCAAAACCATGGATATGGACTGGTCCAATAGGACTCAAGAAAAGAAAATTAGCGGGTAAGAGCTACATTTTTCCTTCTCTTCTCAGTCCAGCATGGAGGAGGTGATTATTAATTACTGTTTGCGCTTAGTGGGGGAGGTGGTGAGTAGAACCCTCTATTTTTCCTATATACTATTTATTTATTAATTACAAGTTTTTATATACCGGTATTCGTTTTCACATCATATCGGTTTACATGGAACATATTAATGAGAAGGAGAAATCCATTTAACTGGTAAACTTCATTATATATATATACTGATGCTCTTTTCCCCCAGCAGAGACCGAGGAGGAAGACACCCAAGTCTTTGCCTCCAGACCCTCGACATCAGTACTTTTCAAAAGTAAGCAAAGAGTCTCAGATCCCATATCTTCTACAGAGCAGAACTTGTGTATTTTTTACTGGAAATTTGTAGCCTCCTCACCAGAAAGCTTAACATCCACTCAGGGTTAACTCTATGGCCACTCTTGCCAAGCACTGCCTAGGCCCACCTGTAGCTACACGCATGCTCCTACACTTGCAGCCTCCAACTGTGTCCTGCTTACCTCTGGGCAAATACCTGGTGGTTTCTAGGGATACTGGGACTGCACACAATCCAGAACCCACAGACCAAATATACAAAATACTACAGTGATTAATCAGTCCAAGACAGGCAGAGCTGACTAATAAGTGTGGTAAGAAAAAGTAGGATCTGTGAATGAATGGAAAAAGTTATGATCTGCAAACAGTAATGGGTAAAACAACAAGGATTAATCAGCAAAAGCTAGTTAAACATTTCCCATTGTACTTAACTAGTACCTGAGGAGGTCAGGAAAAAGGCTGTCCACATTAGCTGAACAGGGCCTCAACACAGGGATCTGCTCCCTTTGTATTCCTAACTTAGGCTAAAGAATGGTATAAGCTGTCCTTTTGTATATGATGTGTGCTCTTACATGCAGGCACAGCCAGGTCTTGTTGTCTAAAGGTTTCAGCTTTGTTTATAGCAAATAAAATCCCACAAGAATCAGTGACAACTTTAATTTTTACATTTTGCTCCTCAGAGCCATTTTTCCTGAGGCCCAGTGAAGGATTCCTGCCCAGCGCAGGTGAGTGCTCCCAGACTCTCAAGGATCACTGCTGCCTCTAGTCCATGGCATTGATCCATACCCAAACCTTGTCTTTGTGTTTGGTGGGTCACTTTTGTTTGTTGCTAATCTGTTTTCTCACTTTCCTCTTGCTCCCTGCAGGCTTCACCTCTTTGGAAAAGGCCGAGGACTGGCCCGATGACCAGCTTGTCATGGCGGAGACGCAGCCCTTCTGCAACAACCCTGATCTCAATGCCATCTCCAGCAGGAGTGGGGCAGAAAGTGCCGAAATGGAACCCACCCAGGCCTTCCCACAAAAAGGGGACAGTGAGGAAGTCTCACAAGAGGAGACACAGCCCATCGCGCTGTACCTAAGCCTCCGGGCAGCATCAGAACCCCCGTGGCCTGTCAGAACTACACCTATCCTTAAGCACCAAGCAGTTTCAGAGATCCAGAACAAGGCCAGCACCATTGAACTCAGGCCACCTCCTCCTCTGGTGAAAGGAGAGGAGAACCCTATAAGCATCCAGCCTAGCAACCTCCGATTGAGCCTTTCTGAGGAAGAGACTCAGATGTATACTCTCCAGGTAGAGGAGAACCTGACAGAAGAAACAGTGCATCATGAGGGGCAAACAGCAAAGGAAAGCAAAGAGACTGAGCCAACTTTGGATGTTGAGTCTCAGATTTATACTGTCAATGTAGCAGAGTCGTTGGAAGCATGCAGGAAGGAGGCAAAGCCACCTGAGCAAGAGACACTGGAAGACTTTATGGAAACAGACCACATGCCCAAAGAAGACATACAAACCATGCTCCCACAAACCTCTCCTGCTGCCCACCACCTCCTTGTTCCTGGAGACGATGTCCCAACGCTGACAGCAATGACCATCAGTAATCACTCTTGTGCAGAAAGATCAGGAGACGCTGTAGACAATCTGAATCTAAAGGAAGAATGGAAGGAAGAGAAGGTGAGTCCAGCTAAAGAGAAGACGTGCCGAAACACATGCCAAGACTCTAGGAACGATGCCACACAAGGAGAAGTCCCACAGCCACCGCTTGTGAAAGGTAAACAGGGTGAGGGTCTGGTCTGGGACAGGTATCTGATGCTAGGCTTTTTGCTATGTCTCCTTGATTGATTTGTTTGTTTGTCCTAGATTTCTACAGAATTTTAAAAAATCACATCCTTGTTTCTGCAGTTCTCACTTGCCAACTGTTCATCATGTATGTGGATCAGTGTGACACCTCATGCTCACAAAAAGCAGCGCTCTTCTGATTTAGTCAATAATAATCTGAATACAAGAGAGGGCTTGTGGTGTTTTTGCTTGCTGAATTATTGAAGGCGAGATTCCTCCTCATCCAGCCAGACCAGTCTAGATAGGGTTATTCTCCCCTGCCAGCAGATGGAGTAGAGAGCAACAGGTTTGCTGACATCATCCTATATAAAGTCCTATGTTGAAATCATGATTCTGGTGAAAGGGAGCACTTCCCTCAGGGATGCTGAGGATTGGAAGTTCCCTGTACATACCAGGATCAGTCCAGACAGTGGGTTATGTCCCACTTCTAGCAGATGGAGTCAGAGAGAACTTCGAAGGGTGCTTCCTTATAAGGCAGTGCACCCTCTACTAATCCTCAGTATTCCCTGTACATACCAGGATCAGTCCAGACAGTGGGCTATGTCCCCCTTCCAGCAGATGGAGTCAGAGAGAACTTTCTCTCTATGATCTAGAGGAAGGTCTACGACACCTTCTTTGCTCAGCCTATGAAGTGTTTGACACTACGGCCAGAACATCTGCAGCTTTCATAGGTGCCGTAAGAATAGCTTGATTTGCATGCAAGTGGCATAAGGGAAAGATATTCATGAAAAGCTCGGGTGCGCCCTTGCTTAGGAGACCATTTATTTGGAGAAAAATTGAGAAACAGTCGCTCAACTAAAGGAGCAGAACATGGCTGTTCAATCTTTATCGACACAGAGCAAGCTAGGGGGGGGGGGGGGAGCGGTAATTGATGCTACTTTCCTTAGTTTAAACATCCCTACTATTCCCAAAGACAATACCGGTCATATTAACTTTACTGTCTGTCCACATTCCAGCAACCATGCCAGCAAGAGGAACCCGCTCAGCAAAGGGGGCACCAGACCAACTGGTGAGCACCGAAATCATAACCACAACCCCCGACAAAGCCACAACAAGGTTTTTTAACCAGTCCGTCACCACAGCCACTAAGTCCGATCAGGGGCAGAATTCGAAACTTCCTACAATTCTGGATAGAAATAACCAAGGACCAATTGGTCCTCAAAATCATCCGCACAGGTTACCATATCAACTTTTCACCAACCAAAGTTACCCCATTCAGCACTTTCACCTCTGAATCTGATCAAGAGGCATGCAAATTACTTCACCATAATACAATATGGGAGATACCATCCCAGGATTACAACAAGGAGTACTACTCACATTACTTCCTTATACCCAAGAAAATTGGGGATCTTTGCCCGATTCTCGATTTCAGATCATTGAACAAGCATCTGTGTTGAGAAGTTCAAAATGACATCTCTGGGCACCATATTGGCCTTCATCCAACCTAACGACTTGACCTAAAGGATGCATATGCACACTTCGCGATCTACCCCTCGTATTGGCGCTACCTCAGCATCAGATTCACTACCAGCACAAGGTCCTGCCCCAAGAAACATAGAAATGATGGCAGAAGAAGATCAATAGGCCCATCCAGTCTGCCCAGCAAGCTTTCACACTTATTTTCTCATACTTATCTGTTACTCTGACCGCTGAGTTCAGGGCCCTTATTGGTAGCTTTTTGATTCTAATTTCCTTCCACCCCCGCCATTGATGCAGAGAGCAGTGTTGGAGCTGTATCAAAGTGAAGTATAAGGCTTAATGTTTGAGGGTAGTAACCGTCATATTGAGCAAGTTACCCCGATGTTTGTATAACTCATACTACTCAGATCAATGCCTTGTTAGATGTTGGCTGGATGTAAATCCTATTTCTTCATTCCTCCTGCTGTTGAAGCAGTGAGCTGCGCTAGATATGCATTCAAAGTGAAGTATTAGGCTTAATTTGTTGGGGGTAGTAACCACCGCAATAAGCAAGCTATTCCCACGTTTATTTGTTTACCCAGACTGTGCAATTCAGTCCTTATTGGTTGTTGTCTGAATGTTCATGAAATGCCTAGAAGTGGCTGTGGCACATCTACGACGTTCCAGGATATGCCTTTTTCCTTATCTCAGGAACTGGTTAATAGTGACACCGAACGAATGCACACCATGTTCTCACACTGAGATGACAATTTGCTGCCTGGAAAATTTAGGGTTTATTTTGTCAATTATGAGAAAGTGATGCTCCACCCAACACAACTACAGTTCATGGGAGCACAAATAGACTTGATAAGATCCACAGCTTTTCTCCCCTGTGAAATGGCCCTCAAACTTCACATCTTGGCAAAAAGACTTCTGCATCGCAAGACAAGAGCAGTTTGGTAATACTTGGCCACATAGCAGCTGCCGTACACGGCTCCATGTGCATCAGTTGCAGTAGTATCTAAAAAGCCAATGGTGCTGGTTCCATCGACCCCTATCAACACGTATTCATGTAACTTAGTCAGTGGCACAAGAAATAAAATGGTGGCTACAGCCAAACATACAATTCCACACCAACTGATCTTAATGAATGGGGTGCTCACTTCCTCCAGTACAAAATACAAGGCTTTTGGACTCGCAATGAGCGATCATACTCCATCAATCTACTGGAACTCGGCGCCATGAGAAATGCTCTCAAGGCATTCGAACACCACCTCAAGGGGAATCACTTTGATGATCCATACGGACAACCAAGTGGTTATGTTTTGTGTCAACAATCAAGGTGGTATGGGATCATGGGCCCTGTGCAAAGAGGCCTTACAAATATGGAACTGGGCAGTTCATGCCAATGTAACGCTACAATCCACGTAATTACCAGGCATTGCGAACGTGGAGGTGGACCGCCTCAGCAGAATATTTCGGCCACACGAATGGTCTCTGATGCAAACAGTAGCTGACGACTTGTTCTACTGATAGGATCAACGTTGCTAGACCTGTTCACTACAAAGGACACTGTTTCTGCTCAATTTGACCCAGTCCCCACGTCAAGTTCTGAACAAAAGTATCACCATGCCACTTAAATCAGAGCATCTCACTATCAACTGTTTTCCCAAAACCACACGAATGAAAGAGAGAAACTACTTCACCCGCTCGATTGCAAACTAGCTCTAGCTTACTGTTAAAGAAGGACTCAGTCAGAAAAGGATCTCAGTAATTCATATCCTACAATCTGAACAGTCGAGGTATCCCAGGGACAAAACATACACACTCTAACTGGATCAAGCCCTGCTACGCTGCACATTCCCTCCACCTGCCAAACCCAAGGGCCGCAATTACACATTGGAATAATAATGCTGTAGAAGACGGATGCAAAGCTGCCACCTGATCCTCTATTCACATCTTCACCTTGCATTATTGGGTAGAGCTCTGGAATATTTTGCCTAGGGAAATTAAGTTGGAAACAATTTTATTATTTAGGAAGAAAGTTGAAACTTGGCTTTTTCCAAATGTGGAATAAGGAGATGGAAGGAATGTCAGTTTCTCATTTATTTTTTATTTGAATGTTTAATTGATTTTAATGTTTTTTAAATGTTTTAAAGTTGCATTTTGTATTTAAAACTTTTGTTGTAAACTGCCTTGGGCAGCTGTATTAGTCTGGTTGGTGCAGTATATAAATAAATGAAATGAAAGGATTAAGCTTGGGAACTTACGTGGCTTGATTTTTTTTTTTTTGTTCTTCAGATGCTGACAAAACTGGAGAGAAGGGGGAAGAGAAAGAGGGCAGGAAAAAAGGACGGAAGGAGAAAAAACACTTGAATGAAGAAGAGAACCTTAGCAAAACCACCTCACAAGCACTGGAGGATAGGGAGGCTAGCATCATCCAGGTGAGGGGGGAGATGCATGTGTGAATCCCACCTCCGTCTGATTCCAGATCAAGAACTCTGACTTTGGCTTACGTAGGGTTCCTCTAGCTGAGCTAGTAAGCCACTCCAGATACCTGAACCTGGATATTCCTTTTTCTCCTCTTACCAATTTTCTCCTGTCACTTGTGATAGAGATTTGTACATTTTATTTTAGGTCCCCCATATGTTGACACTGATTTTTCAGCCATTTCCTTTTTGAACTTGAGCACATAAATTGAGCAGCTGAAGTTATGCCCGTAATCTGAAAAATCACACACACAAATGGCCAAGGATGTACACACATACATACGCCACCTCTCAAACACACACTGCCTCCAGAGACACACTTCCTTTCTAACACGCAGACCAACACAAACAGCAGCATCTGTCATCAACACATATGCAAACAAATTCAAGCTCGCAAATAGCACCCACACATACACAGAAAACAAGTCTCATTCTTACTCACATACGCACCAGACTTGTCCATATGCATGGATTTTGCTCACTACCAGCAGATGGAGACAGATTGCTGAACTTCCCTATATAGGGGCCCATGTAGCTAGCGACAATCCTGAAAGGTTACAAATCAGTGGACTATGACCAAGCAGGGGGTCGGGTTGACTTCTAACAGGCATTGGTCCACTGGTGTGGGAGGTGAAAACCAGAGGAGTCCAGTTCTCTTTTTCCACCCTACCCCTTCATCCTCTGGACAATCCATTGTGCAAAAGAAAAAAAAAAAAAAGGGGGGGGGGGGGGGTGAGACTGTCTGGCAGGGAAAACTCTCTAAAAATAGGTCCATAAAGGTGGCTGGATTAGAGTTCTGGACCATTATGGTAAACCTGTTCTTTTCTTTTTTTTTTCTATTGTTGTTCTAAGGCCTGGTGGGGGTTTACTGGCGGATATCAGTGCTGTAGTCAGGTGCTAGTGAGCCAAGTCAGGCCTGCTTCATGTTGGCTCAAACAGAGGACGGGAAATACTGCATGGCTTGTGGAGGCCTTTGTGTGTATATGTGTGGGCTGATGATCCAGGTGAATTGGAATGTGAAGATACACTTTGGTCAAATCCAGAGAAGCCAAAAACTCCCCTTTGCATACCACAGCGATCAGCGTCCTCAACATTTCCATCCAAAAATGAGGAAAATGAAGCTCCACCTTCACCTTCTTTAAATTCAAGATCGGATGAAAAGCGCCGTCTTTCTTTGGAACCACAGAATAAATGGAATACCTTCCTATTCCCTACTCCGCGACTGGTACTGAAATTATGGCCCCTAACATACGCAGACAACTGACGGTCTCTCGAACCACACGTCTTTTTCCAGTCGTAAGTGCAAGAGGACCTTGTGAACAAATTCTTTAATGGGCGTGCAAATTCTAAAGCGTAACCGTGCTCTATCACACTTAGGACCCACTGATCCAATGTGAGCCTGGCCCACTCCTCGAGAAAACTTGTTAACCGAGCTCTGATTCTTGGAACGGAGGAGCGAGCTGGCCTCGTTTCAGTGGGTGGACTTGGAACCGAAGATCCCCTGACCGGTACCCATTTCTGGTTGGTCTCCTGCCTCGAAAGGACTGATTCCAAGACTGCTGCCTCATGGCGCCTTGTCTCTGACCTCCTCCCAAAGAACGAGACTGCCGGGAATGTCAGTTCGACCGGAAACAAGCCCATGCAGAAGACAACCTCTGCTGACCCTCGGCTTGTCCTCTGGCAGCTTGTGCACTCCAAGTCCTCTCCAAAAAGAAGAGTCTCAAACATCCGCCGACCAGTTCCTTCGCAAGACTAGGCTTGGTTTTTGAGAGGAGGTGCCTGAGAGAAAAGGGTTATCCGGAGGATGTTAGTACTGCTTTGTTGCAAGCAAGAAAGAAGTCTACCTCCTTGGCATATGTGCGGGTGTGGAAGGTTTTCAAGGCTTGGTGCAAGGAGCACAGTGTGGATCTGACTCAAGTTTCGGTGGCCCACATTTTGTCTTTTGTACAGCAAGGTTTGGCTTTCAACTTCTTAAGGGTCCAGGTGGCGGCCTTGGGGTGCCTTAGAGGCAAGATACACGGTTTGCCATTAGCTACACATCCGAATGTGGTGCATTTTTTTTCTGCGAGGTGCAGAATATGTGTCCCCCGTGTAACCTAAACTTGGTTCTTAAAGTGATGTGTAGGGTGCTCTTTGAGCTGCTGTGCAGGGCGACTTTGAAGGATCTTACTTTAAAGGTTGTTTTTCTGGTAGCAATTTGTTCAGCTAGTAGAATTTCGGACCTACAAGCCCTCTCATGCAGAGATCCTTTCCTAAAGGTTTCAGACTCGGGTGTCTCTTTGCGTACGGTGCTTCTTTTCTTCCGAAGGTATCAGCCTTTGCAAATCTGGATACAAAGGTTCCTTTGGTTAAGGGGTAAGTGTAACTGGACGTGAAGTGGGCACGGTTGTGCTATCTGAAAGCTTCTAATGGCTTTAGAGTTTCCGATCATCATTTCATTCTATCGATTGAGGCGAAGCAGTGGCATGAAGCTAAAATATCGTGGTGGTTGTAGAAGGCCATAGCTTTGGTGTTCACTTGTCAGGGCCGATTGGTGCCTCAGGGTCTGAGAGCTCAATCGACTCGGTCGCAATAGACATTCTGGGCTGAATGTCGGTGTCACCGCAAGAAAATTGTAGGGCGGCGACTTGGAAATCATTGCACGCTTTCTCCAGACATTACTGTCTGGCTGTCCAGGCGCTGGAGTCTAGGAGCTTTAGTGAAAGCATGCTTTGAGCGGGACTCTCGCAGTCCCATCCAGTTTAGGGAAGCTTTGGTACATCCCAGGAATCTGGACTGATCTGGGTACGTACAGGGAAAGGAAAATTGGTTCTTACCTGCTAATTTTCGTTCCCGTAGTACCACAGATCAGTCCAGATTCCCACCCCGGTTTGGAGAGTCCGCTCGATCTGTGTTTGCTTGTATACAAGCTGAAAATGTTTTCCGTTGGCATTGTAGCTCAGGAGATGGTTGTATATTCTGGATTGTATATGGTTACATTGTGTTTTTAGAAACATTTCCATCTTGGCTTGGGTACAGGTCAATACTGATGGGACTGCAGGTTGGCACATCAGGTTATGTGACAGTGTCGGTGAAACTTTCTCTGTCTCCATCTGGAGGGGAGGCAAAACCCAGGAGGTCTGGACTGATCTGTGGTACTACAGGAACGAAAATTAGCAGGTAACCAATTTTCCTTTTGTATGCGTAAATCACATATGCAGAAAACATGCTTTGTGTGCACAAAATCCTGACTATGGGTCCCAGCACCAGAACTCCAGCTTCAGTTCATAGAGTAACATTATCCCTGGAAACTAGAAGTTAGGTTTCTAGCACTAAGCAAACATGAAGTAAGCCAGCACACCTTTCTGCATTGGAGGTAATCGCTAATGCTATCATTAGCAAAGGATTTGTATGAGAGGACGCTAACCTGTTGGCACGTTTTTATTTGTGCAAAACTCCTTCCTGCATCAACAGTGAAGTTTGTGCATAAAAAAAATGTGTGCACAGCTGCAGATTTGTGCTCTCTAGCAAGCCAACTCTTATTACATCAATGCCCATGATCTTTACCATTGACAAAATGAATAGCTCCCCCTGGATAATCTAGTAAGGCATCGCTATCTACTTTTGCTTTCCCTTTCCATTTTTGTATTACCCTGTTCTGTCACAATGCTGCAGATATTTTTTTAGCTGCGTCCCTGACCATATCTGGTTGTATCATTTATTAGCTGCCAGAGGAGGGGGTGTCATCGACTCTTGACCCAGAGAAGGAAGAAGGAGGGGCCCCCAAGAAGGATGTCAGCAAGAGAAATTGGCTGCCCAAGGAGAAAGAGGAGCTAGCACCTCCCAGAGACCATGAAAACACCGTGGATCAGGCACACGGTAAAGCTATTTCTGTTAATAATAAGACTGCAGCAACCTCCAGCCAGCCAGACCGGTCCAGATGCATGGGTTTTGCTCACCAACCAGTAAATGGAAACAGACTAACGGGTTTGCTGATGTCACTCTTTAGCTGCCAGTATTCTCTGTCTCCAGCAGATAGTAAGCAAGCAGCTCATGGTGTGAGCTCGGGCCTGGTTAGGCCAGATTAAGAAGGAATCTTAAGGTTGAACGGAGCAGCTCCTGAGGTGAAAGTCCTGTACGCCCTCCCTCAGTTGTGGGACAGCCTGAGACCATGGACTTTCCCTTTTTGGAATTGTTATCAGGATTTTGGGTCTGTGGTTTGCCTTCCTCCCCCACCCATTTTACTGTTAGAGACTCTTCTCTTCCGTGGGCTTCTCCTCCCTGTAATTACTGAGTGAGGGGTTAAGCTAGCGCGTCGAAAACGCGCGTCCAAATGTACTGTATCGGCCTTTATGTGCTGGCTTGGTGCACAGCAATGGAGTCTAAACTTGGACAAAGGTGGCGGCTGGAGGATACTCACAGCACAAACCAGAAACTGCCTCACAGTGACAAAAAACTATATGCAATTATTATAAAACTATATTTCAGTATTTTTCTCTCAAAAAAGACAGAAAATTATGCACTAATACATGGATTTAAACAAGGTGACTGCGGCTCTGCGAGTGCCATATTTTCGAATGGAGACCCTACACTCAGTGATTGCAGCAGTCCACAAAGGGGGGGGGGGGGGGGGGGGGGGGGGGGAAGTACCTGGCTTCTCTGGACCTCACAGAAGCATATCTCCACATTCCCATCAGGGAAGAGCATCAGAAGTTTGTTTCTGGGTACTAGGGGAGCATTATCAATTTTGGGCACTTTCATTTGGGCTAGCAATGGCACCTTGGAAGTTCACCATAGTGATGGTGGTGGCTGTGGACTAAGAAAGGAAGGGGTGCTAGTCCTCCCGTATTTGGATGATTGGCTTATTCGAGCGAAGACAAACTCTTTGTCATCAGTCGGTGCAGCGTGTTACGCAGCTGTTGTGGGCCTTAGGCTGGGTGGTGAATCTAGCAAAGAGCAACCTGGTTCTGACCCAGTCGCTAGAATACCTAGGGGCTTGATTCAGTACCAGCTTAGGCAGGGTATTTCTTACGGAGGAAAGAAATACCCAGGGGGAAAGAATAGCCAGGGAGGATGCTTCCTTTGGCTTGGAAGTTTTGAGAATGGTTTGGCAGTGCCCCGCCTGTTGCAGAGTTAGCTTGGGTACATTCCAAGTATCTGGACTGCTCTGGCTGGATGAAGAGGAGGGAGACTTACCTGATAATTTCCTTTCCTTATGTCCAGCCGGACCAGTCCTGAGCCCACCCTATTCTACCAAACGTATTTTCATCTAGTTCATTTTGTTCAGAATTTTTCTGTGTTCTTGATATCAGAAGCCTGGTAAGTTGTTTTCGATTACTTTCATGATGTGGTTGTTTTTCCTCTAATTTTCGTGTTTCTCTGTCAGAAGCCCCCTGATTGTTTGGGGGTGAGGGAGAAAGAGAGTTTTTGATAAATTATTCTTAGCTGAGGTCAGCACGGGAACCTGTAAGGAGTGACATCAGTGAACCTGTTAGTCTCTGTTTCCATCTGCTGGGTGATGAGCACACCCCGAACATCTGGACTAGTCTGGCTGGACATAAGGAAAGGAAATTATCATGTAAGTCTAAATTTTTTTTTCTCATTTCCCCTAGCCAAAACTGAACTGGAACTGTGAAAGGGGGATAGAAGAGAGGACACAGGAAAGGAAGGAGAGAAGAGGGAGAGGGATGGCAGAAGGACGAGAGATGCATAGTGGAGCTGGGGTTGGGCAACAGAGAAGGAAGGAAGGGGAAGGGCAAGGAGGAGCTGGGAAGTGGGGGCAGCAGAGGAGGAGGAAGAAGGCAGCAGCAAGGAGCTGGGAGAGAAAGAGGGGTAAAGGGCAAACAGGAGCTGAGAGAATGGACATGGCATAGATGGGAAGGAAAAACTTGGAGTAGGAGATCTACTTAGTGTTTGGGTACTTGCCAGGTTCTTGTGGCCTGGTTTGGCCTCTGTTGAAAACAGGATGCTGGGCTTGATGGACTCTTGGTCTGACCCAATATGGCAACTTATGTTCTTAGAAGGGGAAATGGGAGAAGGGGTTGGAGAAAAGGTCAGAGGAGGAAGGTGAATGGGGGATGTTGGAGAGAAAAAAAAGGCAGACGGAAGCAGAGAGAGAGAGAACATGGGAGAAAACCTCTTGATATAATTCTGCATGATTATGTACAGCTGGGGGCCAGGGACATTGTCCTTCCTGATGTAAGGTGACTTGTACATCTGTGTCTACAGGGAGAAGACGAGGTGTCAAGCAGCAGACCGCAGTCCCTGCAGAAGCTTTGGAACCAAAGTCAAGGAATACCAGGAGGAAGACAGGTCCCATAGATGAAACTGAGAGACAGCTGCAGCCAACTCCCTTCCAAGCCCAAAAGAGAATGAAGAAATCCATTTCCGAGATCACTGCCAATGAACCACCTGTGGTGCCAGAGGCGCCTACCCTGACGAGAAGGACCCGGGCTCGAAGGGGCTTCACGGGGCCAGAGGAGGAACCTAAGGAAGTCGCAGTCCTTCCTAAACGGAACAGGAAGAGTCTCATAGCAGAGAAGAGTGAAGTGGAAGAGGAGGCAAAAGAACCCCAAAATCTAGAAGAGAAGAATGAGGGGAGCTCATTGGGTACAGGAGAAATGAGGGACAAGCCAACCCTTAAGAGGAGACAGGTGGGAGTAGGCACCGTGGAACCTCCCCGTGAGAAAGAGGAGGATAAGGGACCAAGGACAAGAGGCACTGCTGCCTCTTCCACAGCTGAGGAACATATCACAACCAAGAGCCAGGAGACAGTTTCTGGCCGGGAGACCCGGAAGCGAGGACCCACAAGGCCTACACAGGAGGAGGGAGCCAAGCCCGCCCCAATGGATGCCAACGTTGGGCAAAAACGGAGGTGTACTCGAGTGGCAGCAGCACTGGCTGCCACTAACAGTCGGCGCCGTAGCAGGGAAGCAGTAGCATCGTCCCTATCGGAGGAGAGCGAAGTGAGCAGGGAGAGAGCGAGGAGGGAGTCGTCTTCCTCCAAGTCTTCTCTGGAGAGCCTGGAGTCTGCGCAAGCCTTGCCAGTAAGGAGATCCCAGAGGCAGAGGCTAACAGCAACCAGGAATAAGGAAGACATGCCGAGCACGACAGACTGGGAGAACAACAGCAGAAGCAGCAGTCGTGGGAGCACTGGAAAACAGGTGAGTGGCTCTTACTCCCAAAGCTGGGGCAAAAATGTCATTTTCAGCTGTCACATGGTTCTGGCGGGGAAGCGGTAGAAGGTAGATTTGTCTTAAACATCACAGAGAAGTTGTTGGGAAATCTAATGTCCCTACAAATGTCTTGTGGTGAGACTTGCTGACATTCAGCTCAGGATGCCGCCTAGAACCGGTAGAATGAGCCCTTAACCCCTCCGGGATAGGACGACCCTGACAGACGTATGCTGAGCCTATGGCTTCCTTCAACCACCACGCAATCATGGCTTTTGATGCCCTATGACATTCTTTGGAACAAAACTCTCCAGACTCTCACATATGCTAAGGAGGTGGAAGTCTTTCTAGCCTGCAATAGAGTAGAAATGGCATACTCATAATATCCTTTCTCCCTTAAGTGTTTCCTCTCAAAACCCAAGCCATGAGACAAAAGCGAGCCGCCTGATCTGAAAATATTTATTTATTTTTATATACCGATGTTCCTGTATAGGATACATATCGCACCGGTTTACATAGGAACTGAACTGTCGCCATGGGGCAGGTACAAGGAACATGTAGTACAATTGAATTATAATATAGTATAATAAAAACATAGGGCTATACATGATATCACTTCAAATAAACTTTTGGTGAACGCAATAATTATGGGAAAAACTGGAGTAACTGATGGATAACAGGTAGAACTACCACAAACTAGCAGGCAAGTTAAAAGGAAAGTAAAAATAAAACATTAAGAACGTCTAACTTACAGGTTCATTAAGGGACTAAGTGACTTCTAGCTGCGTGTTGAGCAGCAGCTAGCTTACAGAATTAATGTGCTCACGGGGTAGTTAAAGTGCTAGGGGATATCTGGAATGCAGGATTAGTTAAAATATGGGACCTTTGTGCAGAAGGTTTGGCAGATGAGCGAGCCTCAATGATCCATCCACTGCTAAGTTGATCAGATCTGTAAAACAAGGCCTTTGAGGCCATTCTGGAGTCACCTGAATTACATCTCCCAGATGAATATCCATGCGCCATGATATCTTGCCCACCAGTGGCCATGGCAGAAACACAAAGCAGAATGTCCCACGGAGAAAGAAGGCCATCGAGCCCCCCCTGCTCCGCGCACTCTTCAGCAACTGAAAAAATGTGGCGCCTTGGCATTTCACAGAGTTGCTGTTAAATCCATGTGGGGGTCTATCCATCTGCAACGGATGAGGCGCGTTGCTTTCTTCTACAACTCCCACTCTCTGAGATCTAGCTGTTGTCAGCTGAGATAACCCGCTTGTATATTGTCTGTCCCAGCTATGTGAGAAGCCTCTATCAATGCCAAATGCTACTCTGGCCAGTGGATCAGCTCCCCAACTTCCTGAACCACTGCTTGATTCTTGGTACCACCCTGTTGGTCAATGTAAGCCACCGTCGTTGCAATGTCTGACAAGATCCTGACTGGATGGCCGCACAAAAGAGGTAGAAACGCACGCAACATCAACCGCACCGCTCTCGTCTCTAAGCAATTGATAGACCACGACACTTCCTATGCCGGCCACTGGCACTACACTGACTGAGCTTGGTAGACAGCTTCCCAACCAGAGAGACTGGCGTCGATGGTAACTACCATCCACTTCAGCACCTCCAAGTCCACCCCACGATACAACTGGTCCCAACCAAGCCACCATGAGAGACTAGACCTGGCTAACTCCGTAAGAGGTAGTGGAAGTTGAAATTGCTCTGACAACGGATCCCACTGGGAAAGCAATGCCACCTGCAGAGGCCTCATATGAGCAAACGCCCAAGGAACCAAAGTGGAGTAATCCCAAACCCTGGGCACATGGTTATCCAACAACCTGTGAACGTGACTGCAATCTTCGGTGAGAAAAACTTTCCCCACCCTGGTATCAAAATACGCCCCTAGAAACTCTGACACTTGAGAAGAGGAGAGATGACTCTTGGACAAATTCACTATCCATCCAGGGATCACAAGTACTGCAGGACCAAGCCACCGCCTGTCTGCAAAGTACCTCTGACTTTGCTCGAATGAGCCAGTCGTCCAGATATGGGTGAACCAACACACCCTCAGAGCTGTTGCCAGACAGAAGGGCGCAAAATTGAAAACACATTCTGAGGATCATCAACCGGAGAAACCTTCTATGGTCCAGCTGGATCTCTATGTGCAAGTACGCCCCGGTCAAATCCAGGGAAGCCAAGAACTCTCCCTTGCTCACCGCTGCAGTGATAGAGTGCAGAGTCTCTATCCAAAAATAAAGAACTTTGAGAGCCACATTTCCTTTCTTTAAGTCCAAAACTGGGCGAAAAGTCCCCTCCTCCTTTGGAACCACGAAATAAATGGAATAGCGTCCGGTCCCGCGTTCCTGTAGGGGGACAGGAACAGGAACAATGGCTCTCCACATCTGATGGTTTGGTGCACCACCCGCCTCTTTTCCATAGAAGCGCAAGGGGAGACCATAAACAGGTCCCCTTAGCGGACGATCAAATTCTAAAGCGTAACGTTATCTTATCACGCTTAAGACCCACTGGTCCGACGTGATCTTGGCCCACTCCCCATAAAAAAAAAAGACAACCGACCCCCTATGACCAGAACTGAGGAGTGGGCCGGCCTCACTTCATTGTGCGGATTTGGCGGCTGCACCATCCTGGCCAGTGCCATCCCTGTTCAGATTTCGGCCTTGAAAGGACTGGTTCCAGGACTGCTGCCTCGTCGCAGTCTGCCTCTGAGCTCCTCCAGAAGCCCTACCTTGCCAAAAACGCCTATTCCCTCGAAACTGAGAACGCAAAGGAAAGGAACCTTTTGCCCCTTCATTTGGCTTTCTGGGCCAAATAAGCCTTGGCAGCAAGAGAACGAAATCGGATGAGAAGGTGGAAGAATCATCAGAAACCTCCCCCAGAGATCCTTGTCCTCCCCCGACTGAAACCCCTGGGCCTCAGATCAGCCAGGGACAGTGGTGGAGGGAGACCCTCCCCCTCCCCCCAGCAGCCTCTGAAGCAGCTCGAAGGTATCCAAGATGGCCACCGTTCCCGTGATAACCAGGAATGGATCCACTGCGTTTCCTGATGCAGCCGAGGGCCTCTCAGGCCTGCGCTGCTGTGCTGAAGCCACCACGGTCGTTCCCGAACTGCCCTCTCCCCCAGAGAGGTATTGGGAGCACAGGCCGGCTCGAGAGAGGTGCACTTGCAGCCGAGCGGCATGCTGCGGCCGACCCAGACCACAAGTGCCGGCAAATGCCTGAGGAAACTAAGCTGCAAGAGCCGCTGGAGCTGAGCTCCTGTCCAGCATCAGCCCCGCTTTCCTTTTAAAATTTATCAGAAAGACAAAAAGCACTTCCCTGAAATGAAGTGGCAGCAGGCTCTGCTATTCCTTCTGAAGGAGGGAACAGGCTCCACCAGCTTTCTGCCTCTGGCGTGGAAGGACTGAGCAAACTAAGGGTCCCCACACCCCCTGCTCATCCACCTCAAAACCAGGAGGGATGGCCCCACCAGGACCTGCCAATCTCCTGGGAGGAAATTCTCCAATTTTTTCAAGCAGGTTCAGACTGCAGGTTTTGCACCTCTACCATCTGCTGGAGACAGAGAAATACTGAAGGACTGCAGGTGGCACACCGGGCTGTGTGACAGTGTCTGCGAAACTTTCTCTGTCTCCATCTGAACTGATCTGTGGTACTATAGGAACGAAAATTAGAAGGTAAGAACCAATTTTCCTTTTTCACCTTAGGAAAAACCTGGGAATTTATTAGTGAAAATCAGTTTAAACTGAAAATGAAAATCCCTAATCTTAAAGCTGTCTGCTGCCTCAGGTGGCCGTTTTGGCAAAGATGTCACAAAGCACTTCCGATTGGATACAAAATGGCCACCCACAGCAGCAGTAGAGTCCACGAGGTCTCAAGTTGCTTAGTTCCTGTAGGTTTGATTTAAAAATAGGGTATAAGGTCAGATTATTTGAGTTTTGTTAATGATGTGTCCATTAACAAAACTCAGTAATCTCTAATAATCTCTTAATAAGTTTTAAGAATGCTTTACATATCCTAAATTTGTTTCCCCCTTTTCTCTTCCTCAAGGATCAAGGACTTGCCTCCTCTTCCCAAGGATCCTTGACAACCGGACGTAGGGGGAAAAAGCAAAGCACGGCTTCCTCTGAGGGCGGAGCTGAGGATGTAGCAGTGGTGACCCCCAAAGAGGAGACTACCCCCCGCCGCGTCTGCCGCGTGCATGGCCTCATGGGTAGCCCCAGGATCAACAGGGGCCAAGCGATGCCCAAGGTATAAGGACTACTGAGGAGTAATGATAGTGGTGCTGGGACAGTGTTGTCAACCTTAGGATAGTTCCACAGGACTCTAAATGTGGGAGACAGCAGGATTTGTGTGTTGGCTCCATGAGGAAGGCCAGAAAGGAATGATATAAGAAAAAAACCTATGTAGGTTAGCTCCCTGCAGAGGACAGATGGGGGAGTGAGGTTGGGCATGAAGACTCTGAGAGCTGGATGAATAAGAACAGGTTAAGCTAGGCTGGGCTGGGAATACAAGAAGAAATTATTTCTAGAGCCCAAATGAATAAGACTGAAAGGTGCACTCCATGGAATACACAAAATTTTCAAAGTTGTTCTTTACCTCCAGCACTTAACATTTACTTCCACCTCCCCATTCGATTTTGTTGAGGAGTTCAAAATGGGTGCCTTCTCCATGGACAAGCAAAACAAACCGCCACACAAGATGGGGTGACATCATCTGACAGTGCCATGTTGGGTTGTTTTTCTCTCTAAACCCAGAAACCTCAACTTTGTTTTCTGAACATATGCCGGCCTTCTTGAGCTAGCATCCCCCCGCACTAGAGTCTCCTCAGTTTGTTTTCATCCTCTAATCGCTGGCACCCACTGTGCTTCTTTTTCTGGGGTTGTCGTCATGGTTTAGTAGGGATATACATTTGTTGCTCCATTCATTTTGGCAGTATGCATGTATCTCATGAATGGATAGTAGGTGCGCCAAAACAGATGGTGTGGGCATATGTACGCGATGCCTACATTCTCGCACACCATCCGTTTTGGCGTGCCTACTGCTGCAACAAATGCACATCCCTATGGTTTGGGCGTCTTATATCCCCTGAGGTTTAAGTCTAGATCTCTCAGCAGGAAGGCTTCCATGCGGGCTGAGCTGGTTAGATTTATTTATTTACTTATTTATTTGACACATTTATATACCGTTTTACCAATCAAAGATTGAACAAATCGGTTTACAGCCATAAAAATAATAATAAATTCAAATAAACTAAAATACAAAAGATAGAATAAAAATACAAATAATATCTTGATCAATAAAATTAAAATCTCTAAAAGGAATAAAACTATTACATTATAAAAAAAACACAGAGAGAAAGCTTAAAGAATTAACGTAAGAAGCCTAAAATAGATAAAGACTACAAACGGCTAAATTCCCTGAGTTAATCCACTCTTGTGCCTGTTCTGAACTCCCAAAAGCTTCCTTGAACAAATAGGTTTTTAAAGCTCTTTTAAACTCCTTTCTATTATAAATTTGTCTCAAGTCATCTGGTAGAGTATTCCACATGATGGTGCCGGCCACTGAAAAAGTCGTTAGTTGGTCCCAGAGAGTCCCAAATTCTGGATAATCCCATCTAAGAACAGGATATGGGAGACCGGTAAGAACTCCTGCTTCCATGCTGGTTTGTCCGGCTGGGGTCGCTAGTAACACCTAGCTGGTCAGGTACTGTCGCCGGTCATTATGTATACAGGCAAAGAGTTCACTGTCTTCTTACAGTCAATCCATCCTCTCTTGACTAGCTCCATGCAGATGAGTCTTTATTCTTACTGATCCTAGCAGGGCTTGCATGGGAGAATCATCCAGTTCTTTTGGAACCACAAATGTGGAAAACCCCTAAGTGTGGGCTGACAATAAAGTTGCAGAAATGTGGGGTCATTCCATTAACATCTATAGGTTCAACTCTTGCCCTAGGACAGTCATGGGCAAAGTGATCTCTCTCTCTCTCTCGTCACAGTTGAAGCAATGTGGCAGACCTGCATCCTGAGACTGGTATTTTGGACTGCGACCTCCCGATCCCCACGGTGGTGGACTCTCAGGCTGTCTGGGGTGCTTTGGCATTGATTGTGTTTGGAAGGCATCAGCCATTTCCAAGGCTGTCTCTAGGATGACGTTTGGGTGCTGGCATACCTGCTGTCACATCAGCTGCTCCAGTAGAATCAGAGTGGTTGCTTCAACACCTATCTTCACTTCTGGTTGCAGCCATTTCCAGCCTATATCTTTTAGCTGATAAAAAAAAAACCCAACATCTCCATGGATTCTCCCGAGGCTGGAGGATTCCCTGCCGGAACTGTTGTCGGTATACTTCTGGGCTATAGCCAGCTCTTTCAAGGATGGTGGCCTTAACCTCTGAATTGGCAGCTTGGAAGGCCGCCTGGCAGCAGATTACCCAACTATATGGTCCATGTGGACTCTGGCCATCCTTCCAGTTGGGCAGTATGTTCGAAATTAACTAAATTGTCTGGGTTCTCACATGGAACCATTTTAAATACCATTGGAGATAGGTAGGCTGTATTGTAGCAGCTTGTACAGCTTATGCCAATTGTGTAACCTGCTCTTCCCTGTACATACCCGGATCAGTCCAGACTGCTGGGTTTTGCCTCCCTTCCAGCAGATGGAAACAGAAAAACTTGAAGAGCATCCCCTCTTAGTGCGGTGTGCTATCTGCATCCCTTCAGTATTTCTCTGTCTCCAGCAGATGAAGGTGGCAGAACCTGCGGTCCTGTCTAGTACTTCTATTCCTGCTAAATGAAAAAAAAAAAAAAGGGGGGGGGGGGAAGGTATTTTCTTTCTTCCTTAGCCAAGTTTTGATCAAGCGGGACTCTTTACCCGTTGTTTTTAATGCTCAGCTGCCAGTGCAGCAAAGCCCCAAGAGAGAGACTTACTTATTTTTTTTTTTTGCTGACTGTCTTAGTACAGGCGCTTTAGAACAGAAATCCCACCGCTGACACCATATGTAAGGCCATGGGAGTGGTCTTTGGCTTGCCAGAGGACAGAGTAGTCTGGACTCCAGCCTTGCTTCACAGAAATTATTTACACAAAAGCAGAAAATGCCTGTTTACCTCAGCAGTGCTTAAATCAAACAGAAGCAGTTGCACGTATATTCTCTGCTTCTTCCTCCTGCCCAAGCCCTCCCCTCCAGGACCTGCTTACTTATCCCCCTGGTCAGGGAAATGCCCTGGGATCAATATTCCCTTTGGATGTATGCCTTAAGGTGCAACAGGCTAAATGCCTGGTCCTGATCTTTTAAAGGGGTCCTACTATAGACCCCTTTACGATCCTAAATTTCTTCCAAAGGTAGTCTCACGATTCCATTTAATTCAAACAATTGCCCTAACCACCTTTTCTCCAAAGCCCCATGCTTCCCCAGCTCAACAGATATTGCATACTCTCAACACAAGAAGTCATATTTTGTTTTGACAGGACTAAGATGACAAGGAAAACTTTGCAGCAGTTTCTTTCTTATGACATCAATAGAATGGGTCAAGCAGTTAAAAAGCAGATATCATCCTCATGGCTACCGCAATGTATTTTTCAGTCTGCTACTCTAAAACTACAGTGCCTTTTACCAAAGACAGCTACAGTACATCAGAGAAGAGCAAAAGCAATGACTCGTCTTCATGAAGCAAGCAGCCACGTGGGTTACCGTACATACCTTTGCACAGCATTACTGTTTAGATCAGGATTCAAATTTTGGGATCCTGCCAGGTTCTTGTGACCTGAATTGGCCACTGTTGGAAACAGGATACTGGGCTTGATGGATCTTTGATCTGACCCATTGCAAGTGTTTGAGATAGTTGTGGGTGGATCCTTGGGCCGGTGGCAGATGACCACGCCCCCGGGAGAAGATCCCGAGAGGGACCACCGGTCAGACAATGGAGACAGACACACACTAGTTCTTTTATTAAACAGTATATGGAACCACCAGAGGTGGCAGTAGTGAGCTGGAAGTGCCCGGCTGGGCTGAGGTCCCTCAGGTACTGGAACAGCGATCCCTGGATGGCTGAGCTGTAGAGAAACTGAATATAGTGAGTAGGCAGGGGATGCAGAGTTCAGGAACAGACCCTTGATGGTAACACTCACACAATAGTCTCTTAGAAGCAGCTCAGGAGCTGGAAATGAATTAGGCCCTCGAGGAGCGAGTACCTGGTTCCAGGGAAGGCTCTGAGAGAGAGATGGTAACTCACTGGTGTTGTAGGCAGCAATGACTTCCTGGCAGAAGTGGTATTCAGTAGCAAGTCAGGGAACGTGGGCCTTCGAGGAGCGAGTACCAGTTCCAGACTGCGATCTGAAAAGCAAAAGAGAGAGCGAGGCCCCTGAGGAGCGGGTACCTCTGGTAAAGTCTGAGGAGGCAGAGTAGCAAGGTATGCGGAGAGCGAATCCCATCCTCAGCGAGACCTGGAGGAAGCCCTTGCTAACTCGATTAGTTAGCGAATTCAGAGACCTTAAGTATCCGGTGAGGATGACATCATCTCAGGGGGTTCGCACCACTGCTGGTACTTGAGTCGGGGCCGCGCATGCGCCCTTAGGCTTCTGGGAAACATGGCGGAGTGCAGCGTCTAGCCGGTCCGGGGACGCCGGAGGAGAGCGGCAAGATGACGCCGTGGCAGCCAATCTTCCCTCAAGCAAAGAGGGAGTCGCCAAAGAGATAAGGTGGGCGTAGTGGAGACATCGGGCAGCGACGGTCGCAACACCCGTATGGCAAGTCTTATGTTTTCTCTGTTTTTAGAGCACGCTTCAGCTTTTCTATTCCCTGTACGTACCTGGATCAGTCCAGACAGTGAGTTGAGCCTCCTGTTCAGATATTGGTATCAAATTATCCTGCAGCCCTAATGAAGCTTGAGAGTCCCTGCTTGTGCGTGGAGAAACAGCCGTACAAATCATCCCCACAATCTCACTCGTCTCCCAGAAGTTGTAGCTAGTAAATATCCTGAGTAGGTTCGTCTGTTGGCAGTGCGGCAGGAAACCCCATACGTGCTCTGAAAGTTTTCCAGAACTTTCAAAGCTGGGAGAGAGCAAACTTTTTCTGCGACAAATGATATCACCCATTTGTGTGGCTGATTCGTACTGCTGTCCATGGAGAAACCTCTCTTACAACTAAGCAGTTTTCCTTTCTTTTTTCTGCTCTTTTCTCCGCTTGTCTCTCTTCTTTCTGTCTTTATTTTATTCTTGTCTGTTTTAGTCTCTTGCTGTCTAGCTTGATCCCCCCTCTCCTGTTTGGGGGTCTCTTTTTGCCCTTGTTTTCTCTTTGTTGCTCCCCCACAGGTGATGTTCACAGGAGTGATTGATGAGGACGGGGAGCAGGTGGTTCGCAGGCTCGGCGGGAAGATGGCAGAGTCTGTACATGAGTGCACACACCTTGTCACCGACCGTGTGCGCCGTACCGTGAAGTTCCTCTGTGCCTTGGCCCGCGGGATCCCCATTGTCACCCTGGACTGGCTGGAGAAGGTAATTGCTCAAGACAGTTAAGGACCCTAAGACTCAGCCTAGCAAACGCTATTGTTAAAGTAACTAAGCTACAAGAGCTAGCACCCCACAGGCCTTTCTTTCTGTATTATTACAGGAAGAGGTTAAGGCCCCTTCCTCATGTTATAAGATGCATCAATGCTCATGTTCTTCACTGCTCTGCCCTGTCAGTGACTCTGTGCCTGTCTGTGTATTTGCAGTGCGGGAGGAAAGGCTACTTTGTATGCCCTTACGGTTCCCTAGTGAAAGATGCAGAACAAGAGCAGAACTTCAGTTTCAGCCTGAGTGGGTCACTGCAAAGAGCCTTCCAGGGCCGACTGTTTAAGGTGAATTGTGAAGAGATTTTTATTTTTTTTTTTTGTAACCTACTTTTCAAAGAGAAAGCTTATGTGATTGCCACGTGTATATCTGTGTCCACCCTACACACAACTTTTGTTGGGTGTCCTATCCTACACCAGATTTTCAGGAGATTTCGTGAGCACCAGGAGGATCCAGGCAGGGATATTATGCAGTATCCACATCTAGCCATGGACATGCCCATGTGCTGGAAAGTAAGCTTTGTTCCAAGCCAAGTGACTTGTGAACTCTAATGAGCCTCACCACAATGTTCTACATGATCTGCAGTCTATAAATATTTATTTAAAATGTGTAGACTGCTTGTTACCATTCATAAGATACATAAAACAATCAACATGTAAGATATATTCAATTAAATAACAAAGACTGAAATATAAAGCAAACTATACCAAGGCATAATATTTAAAATGTAACAAATCATACTAATGCTTAAATTACATAAACATTAACTAAAACTAAAAAATCAAAACTGCAGCCCTTCGTGAACTCAAGAAAAAAATAAGATAAAATTATAAAAACCAAATAAACTAATCTAGCAAGACAGATGAAAAAAACCTGCTAACCTTTGCTGCAAAGCATATAATCATAAGTTAAAGGCTTGTTGGGATAAAATGCCTTTAACATCATTCTGATGCTAACCATTCCTACAGAATAGAAAACGATAAGCTGAAGGCTTGTTGAAATAAAAATGCCTTTAACAGCTTCCTATTAGCAAACCTTTTTCTCCTTTGAGGTAGTGTGTTCCATAAAGTTAGACCCTTGACTTGGCCAAGCAAACTATTTTAAAGGAAGGCACATCTAAAAGTTGCTGGGAAACTGATCTTAGAGTTCTCATTGGTCTGTAAATTTTCAAAGCTGCATTGAAACTATGGGGAGCCGGGCCGTTTATTCCCTTGAACACCAGCATCAACACTCTCTAAACTTGATACGCCAAACAGGCAATCACTGTAGGAGTAATGCGACATCAATGTAACTGTACAGTCACAGGTGGCTTTGACTTTTTATTAACCTTAATACTTAAAGCATGTTTTATGTTTTTTAGTATTTATTGGTTTAATATTTATGGCTTCTGACATTATTTTATTATTTTTACTTGTTAAATTTTATCTCCTATTGTTATTATCGTTTGTAATTTTCTTTTATTGCTATGTTAACCGCTGTGAAGGCTATGCCGAGACAACGGTATATAAGTACCAATAAACCTTAAACCTTAAGCGCACAGACAGGGAGGGAACAATATAAAACTGTCCCTAGCAAGTTCTGCCTGCAAGTCTCAGAGATGATTGGGAGTAGAATAAGAAATCAACTATTTTTTTTTTTTTTTAAGTTGATCCATATTGAAAAAGTAAGAAAATAGACTCAAAAGTGTAGCAAAAAGTACTGGGGAACCGTAGGTGCCACCTGCCATCTGCTAGAGTCAGAGTAATACTGAAGGGACACAGAGGGTGCTCCAACCTAATAGGGGCTGTCCTTACAGTTTTTGCTCTGACTCCATCTGCTGGAAGGGGGGGACATAACCCACTGTCTGGACTGATCCAGGTATGTACAGGAAAGGTGCTATTTCATTCCATTATCGTATATGCCATACTCAGAATGTCGTCTTTTTTACTTTACATCGTTCAAATCTTTTTGCTCAATTTAATACAATTGTCTAAAGATCTGATAGAGACGTTATCAGTTTATTGGCTATTATGTTAGATTGTAAGCTTTTCTAGAGCCATGTTTTCAGTTCTCGTTTGAAATTTTTTCTGTGTTATCAGACATAGTGACTCTGGCAGAGTTCAGTAACTTGGGGCCCACTAACCATTCATACGGTACTTCTGTAAGCAAACTTGCTATCGCTGTGCTGAGGGGATAGCAGCAGCTGTTAAGAGCAGAGAATTACAAAGCTGAAAACTGTTTCTCTTCCCATGAGCTGTGAGATCTTCAGCAAAAGGAATTTTATCTTAGTCTGCCCTTGAACTTTGCTTGTACATTCTGCACAGCTCCATGTACCTAAAATCATAGGTACATGGAGTCTCTATCTCACTCATTCTCAAACACACATTTGTTTGTTTCCCCCACCGCAGGGCTACGAGATCCACGTGACACCCAATGTGAAACCCGAACCAGAACATATGAAGGAAATTATACAATGCAGTGGAGCTAAATTCCTGCCCAGGATGCCTAGAACATACAAGGTGAAATCTCACTAGTTTACTGCATTTTCATTTCTGGAAGTCTGATAGGTGTGGGGTGGTATGGTGGTGTGCAGTAAATCCTGATAAAACACCGTGATAGACCAGCATTGAATCTGCAGCTTCATTCATATTGTGATTGCGGTAGCAAGAGTCTTGCTGCTGACATCACGTGATGTCACTGATGCTGCTTTTTAATATTTATTATCATTATTATTTAAAACTTTTCTATACCGACCTTCATGGTTGAGGGACCATATCAGATCGGTTTACATCGAACTGGGGAATTGGAACAAAAACCATAGTTTGAACAGGAAGAACAAAGTTACATTCAACAAGGAAAATAAACCTGGAGGCAAAGACTGCTGGAATGAAAGGCTAAGAAATTAGAAATTAAATAATATAGACAATTGCTGAGTTCTTATTCCAAGTTTGAAGGGGGTGTGGAGATCTATTTTTCATGAACGGATCTATTGTTCATGAACGGATGTTCTGTCATCTAGTGTGAGTCGAGGGGATCTGAGAAGGCTTGGCGGAAAAGCCAGGTCTTAAGTTTTTTCTTAAATGTAAAGAGGCATGGTTCCATTCTAAGGTTGGGTGGGATGTTGTTCCAGATAGCTGGGCCTGCTGTCGAAAAGGATCGATCTTTGGTCGAGGTAAGGCGTGTGGCTTTTGTAGGTGGGGCCTGTAGGGTTCCTTTATATACTTCTCTGGTCGGTCTGTTTGAGAAATGGAGATTAAGAGGGAATTCAAGGTCCAGATGCAGGTGATTGTGGATGGATTTGTGGATCAGAGTGAGTGATTTGTGGAGGATTCTATATTTCACTGGGAGCCAGTGTAAGTAACGGAGGGTGGGAGATATGTGTTCTCCGCGGTTGGTGTTGGTCAGGATTCTTGCCGCAGCGTTCTGTATCAACTGTAGCGGTTTGGTGGTAGAGCTGGGGAGACCCAGGAGGAGAGCGCTGCAGTAGTCTATTTTAGAGAATATCAGGGCTTGCAGAACTGTTCTGAAGTCGTGGAAGAAGAATAGAGGCTTGAGTCTTTTTAGAACTTGAAGTCTGTAGAAGCAATCTTTGGTTGTGGAGTTGATCGTTTTTTTTAGGTTTAAGCGGTTGTCGAGTAGAACCCCGAGATCTCTTACGTGTGTATGCGTGAGCTGGGAGTTTAGGTTGGTCTGTGAGAGTGGGTTGTCTTGGTTGGAGGAGATGAGGAGGAGTTCGGTCTTAGATGCGTTGAGAACCAAGTTAAGGCTATTGAGAAGGCTGGTGATCGATTTTAAGCAGTTGTTCCAGTGCGTGAGTGATTTTGTGAAGGATTCTGTTATGGGAATCAGAATCTGCACGTCATCTGCATAAAGGTAATGTATTAGGTTAAGGTCTGTTAGAAGCTGGCAGAGGGGGAGGAGGTATTTGTTAAAGAGAGTGGGTGATAACGATGATCCTTGAGGTACGCCGAGTGAGGACCTTGTAGAAGGTGATTCTTTATCATTAATTTTAACTTTGAAGCGTCTATTACTGAGGAAGGACGTGAACCAACTGAGGGCTGATCCAGAAATCTCTATTTCTGCTAGGAGAGTCAAAAGGATGGAGTGGTTGACGGTGTCGAATGCCGCCGAGATGTCCAGGAGTACTAGAAGGAAGGAGTAGCCCTTGTCTAATCCCATAATGATATGGTCTGTTAAGGAAATGAGAAGCGTTTCTGTGCTGCGAGCTTTTCGGAACCCGTATTGGGAAGGGTATAAGATATTGTGTTCTTCTAGATATTCTGAAAGCTGAGTATTAACCAATTTCTCTGTAAGTTTGGCTAAGAACGGGAGATTTGAGATGGGGCGGAAGTTGGCGAGGTCTTTGGGGTCTAAGTTGTGCTTCTTGAGGAGGGGTTTAAGGGAGGCGGATTTTAAGCTGTCTGGATACTTCCCTTGGGTTAACGAGCAGTTTATAATGTTGGCTAGAGGTCCAGAGATCCTGTTTGGAATCAGTAGCAGAAGTTTAGTTGGGATGTTGTCCGCTGGGTGGCTAGATGGTTTCTGTCTCTTGAGGAGGGATTCGATCTTGCTGGAGGAAGTTAATTCGAAATTGTTGAATTTGACTCCAGAGAGGGTGTTAGTGATGGAGAATGTGGAACAAGGGGTGGTATTGGTTGGTAGGAGAGCCAGAGTATTCGTAATCTTCTGCTGAAAGAATGAAGCAAGTTCATTGGCCTTGGATTGTGCCTGTTCGTCAGGTATCGTTGGTGGGGATGACTTTGTGATTTGTGACACATAAGAGAAAAGCGCCTTGGCATCATATTGGAGATCATGGATTTTGTTTGCATAGTACTCTCTTTTTGACTTAAGGATTGAGGTCCTATAGTGGTGTAAGGTTCCTTTATAAGTTGAAAGCGTAGAAGAGTTGGGCGCTTTGCGCCATCTGTTTTCTTTGTGGCGTAGGACAAGTTTCATCTGTTTTAGCTCCGGGGAAAACCAGGGTTGATTTCCTTTTTTTTTCTGGGTTTATTGTTTTGGAGACTATGGGGCATAATTTGTTTGCAACAGCTTCCGTAATGTTGTGCCATGAGAGAACTGCTGAATTGGGGTTGGATATATCCATATATATATTATATATATAATAGAAGTTTCTTAGCGTCCAGTCATATTAATCCAGAACAAGTGGGTTATGCACCCCCAGCAGCAGATGGAGTCGGAACAAACTGACATCACTATATGTACCCTTGCGGTGACATCAGCCTGCTAGTATTCTCCGTCTCCAGCAGATGGTGGACATGCATCTCCCTACTTGGGGATTGCTTCATTTTGGGGAAAAAAAGGAGAAATAAGGAAATTAAGTTCACCCCACTCTCCTGAATACCAAATGATCACTCCCCCAGTTGAGAATTCCTGAGCTGATTTCCGTGGTCCCTCAGATGAGTGCCTTGGTCCGGTGGCTGGTTTTCAGCTGGTGTGGACTTAGCTGCTTAAGCAGCTGAAAGGCAGCAGGTGCAGGAAGCCTCGCGTGGCAGTGAAGGCACGTGGAGGAGTATCGTCTGTTGCGATCCTTGGATGTCAAGACACATATTGTCTGGTAGCTGGAGGTTACTGAGCCCTTACAGAAAATGGATCGCCTATTTGTCCTTCATGACGGTACTAAGCAAGGAGAGCTCGCCTCGCAGGCTACAGTAGCTCGTTGGATTAAGGAGGTAGTCATGGCTGCATACTTTGATGCTGGCAAGCTGTTGCCTAGTCAGGTTAGGGCTCAGGCAGTGTCCTGGGCGGAGGTTAGATTGTTGTTGCCCATCGTTATCTGCCGGGCTGCGACATAGTCCTCCTTACACACCTTTTCCAGGTTTTATCATCTGGATATGAAGCCTGGGAGGACGCAGCCTTTGCACGTGCGGTTTTGACTGGACTGCAGGCAGCCTCCTGCCCTATTCGGGAGCAGCTTGGGTACATCTCATGTGTTCTGGCTTCATCTGACTGGACACTAAGAAATGAGAAATTACTACTTACCTGCTAATTTCCTTTTTTTTTTTTTTTAGGACAGTCAAATGAATCCAGCTTCCCTCCCGAAGGTTTCTAATATGGTCATCCTGTGTGACAGGGATTATTAAGTGTTAGTCCAATCCCTAGACTAATGTTCCTACATTCTTATCTGAGCTCTGTGTTGGCTGTTGGCCAAGTATTGACATGTTTTTTTTGTTTTTTAATCAAGTTTTTTGCTAGTTGCCCACAGTTGCTTTTGAAGAGAATACTGGCAGGCTGATGGCACCGCAGGGGTATATATACTGTTATGTCAGTTTGTTCCATCTGCTGGTGTAGGGATGCATAACCCAGTTGTTCTGTCCTAAGAAAAGGAAATGATCAGGTAAGTAGTAATTTCTCATGTTTGCAATAAAATTTGTCTCTTACAGCGGCTAGTGACACTGTGGCTTTTTAACCAGATGAAACATTTCTGTGGCACTGCAATCCACTGCAGGCCTCACACTTTCCCCTAATCTTTTTCATCTTTTGGCAGGCAAAACGGGTTGTTGTCTCATGCCCAGAAGATCTTGCCATGTGCAAGCCCGCCTTCGATGTCTTCCTCCCTGTTGTTCATACAGAGTTCATGCTGACAGGGATCCTCCAGCAGGTGGTTGACCTCCAAGCCTATGCCTTGGCGCCAGCCACCAACACCCAGGAGTCGGCCAGCAAACGGAGCAGCAAGCCGGGGGGCTGTGGACGTTGATACCACTGCTGCCACAACGAAAAGGCGATGCTGAGGCTCTGTGCCTTCTAGGACAGGGGGAAAAAAGCCTTTACATAATGCTCCCAAAAATAAATAAATACATAATATCCAGCAAAAGGACTGTAGCTAAATTATTTTATTAGCCTTGTATATAAAAAAAAAAAATACAGACATGAGTGCTTGCTTTTTTATTTTGGGAAATAAAAGAACACAAAAAATATTCTTTGGGTTTTTTTTTTGTTTTTTTTTTAAGGGGGATATGCTTTGTGAAACAGGAGCCCTTGGAGAAAGGCTAGCTTGGTTAGGGGAGCCTAGACACATTGTACTGAGGGGGAGATGCCTGCATACAGAGCACCACAGCTAAGGTTCGCTCCCAGTAATCGATAGGGCATTGTGCAACAATTTAAGTAGTCCCCATATTTGTACTAAATACTGTCACTGATGGATCACCTGCAGACCATTCCAGGCCTGACATAAATTGTACAGTAAGAAGCCAAGCAATCAAATACCAGATTCAGGGACACTGTAGCAGGGCAGCAATAGCAGATAACATTTCTTTTCAGGATGGCCTGAGTACACATGAGTCAATCACTGGGGCTATCTCTGCCCGTTGACCTTAGGTCAGCCTCAGGGTGATCTCCTTTGTACACCTGCAGAAAGGAACAGGCGCTGGGGAAATAGTCATCTTCCTCCTCGAAGTGAGATTCCTCTTCCTGTGAAGCCTCACTGTCCTCGCACAGAATGGCTTTGCCCAGGCTCTGCAGGTTGTCCAGCAGTACACAAAGGGATTCTAGATAAGAACAAAAGTTAATCTTTTCAGACAGCACTGAAATTAAGGCCTGCTTTGACAATTCTACAGCTGTGAAGGGAATAGGTTGGTCAAGAACAGATGCCGTGAACAGGTTAAGACTCAGCAAAAAAAATAAAGTTCCCTGTATGTACCCAGATCAGTCCAGACTGCTGGGTTATGCCTCCCTTCCAGCAGATGGAGGCAGAGAAAAAAAATTAAAAGGTGCCACCTGCGATCCCTCAGTATTTCTCTGACTCCAGCAGATGAAAGACAGCATAACCTACAGTCCTGATCTTACTGTTGTGTCCGGACTCAGACGGCTTCGTCCCACCTGCCTCACCTCAATATTCGCTTTCTCCACCAGCCTCGGGAAAATGGCGACCGCCACGTCTGCTTGCCGCATTCCCCAGTGTCCCTGGATCAGCTATGGCAAGGCATTCCACCATGATACACCTGAGGGCCTCCTAAGGTGCACGCGCCACCCACGTCTTTATTCCAGCATTGGCGCGAACCTCGGGGGCATCCCCCTCAAGTTGACGTCACACCATCCGGGTATTTAGCCTGTCCATTTTGCTGACTGAGTTAGCAAGGATTGGATTCGTCCGGTCTAAGCTGCTCTGCCGCGTCTTGCTGCTGCTGGAAGCTCTCTTTACCTTCCGGGGTTCTACTAATTGGGTACCCGCTCCTCGGGGGCCCTATGCTTCTTTCCAGGTGCCTATCCAGTATCCAAGTACTCGCTCCTCGAGGGCCTGAGTTGTCTACCTTGGTGCCTGCTACCATTACTTCTACCTGCTGGGAACAGCTACAAGAGTTGTGAGTAATCTAACATCTACCAGCGTGTCTCATCTGCAGCATCTCATTGGAAACCTGCATCGGAGCTCCCTACACCACCATTGTGGGACCGGTCTCCTTAGCAGAGGACCCAAGACTGCTGCTGCAGGAATCTACTCACTACTGCCACCTGTGGTGAACTCTACAAGCTGTATAATAAAACACTCTCTGTGTTTGTGCATCTGAGTCTAGCTTGGTACTGCAGTTCCCCGTGGGGCTCCTCCCCATGGGAGTGGCCATTACTGCAGCATCTAAGAATCCACCAAACACCTCAAAACCATAACACTTAATAGGTTTTGATTCTTATTTAATCAAGAGGGTTTTTTCACCCTGGTAGCTAAATGACTAGATCAACTGGGTAGTAAGTACAAAAGAAAAAGGAAAGATTTTTTTTTTATTCTTCAGTCAAGGAGTACAGATTCCTCCTAATCACATAAACTAGAAAGATTATTTTTAAGCAGGCACAGCTGGACCTTGGGTTTTTCAGCTTGTTTACCTGGAGAGTCCGTGGCAGCCCGGTGAGTAGGGGAGATTTACCAGTGGGGCCTGTCTCTCTCCCCCTACACGACAGACTATTTCATTCCTCTGAATCCAGGAACGTTACATTCCCCTGTTGCACAGCTCAGTTTAAAAAAAAAAACAAAAAAAACCTACAGAGTCAGCCTGCTTGTTTCCCGGGCCTCCAGAAGGGGTAGAATTTCTTCTCAGGCAGTCTTTATTTCGTGGCTGTACCTGCCATGTTGCGGGGAGTGCAGTGCTCAGCTTGTGGAGAGTCAGCAGCACGACTCCCCTGGGACGGCATGTGTTCACACTGCTTACCCGGGGGAGAGGGCCCTTCATATGTGCCTCTGGAAGGCAAAAGATCTCTCCCACGGCAGCGAGGGGTTGCCAGGAGTAGGCAGGAAAGTTTTCCTCTGCTAGCCCCATCCCCACAAAGCGCGGGAACGGTGACCATTTTGGGTGACTCACATCCCGAGGATTCTCAGGGTTCCGGGGGAAGAGAATTTCCTCCACCTCCTAGTTTAAGCCCCGAAAGGCCATAAGATCCTGATTGCGAGCCTCTGCCTCCTCCCCATCCCCCCTCCTATTTTGCCTGCCGGGGGAGAGGGGGGGGGGCCTTAAAGAGACAGCACTCTTTTTCCTCACAAGTTGTGCTGTTGTTGCATAAGGCTTATATAGAGGCAGAGGCTGATTTGATTTCACAACAACCTCCTCCAATGAAGATGCCCAGGCCCGCTACAATCAGGAGGCGTGCCGGGCTCTCGTACCTCGGCCAGCCCCTGGTACAGGGGAAACGCCACCTCCTTTGCCTGACCCCGCTGCGGATCCGGGCGAGAACGTGGATAATTCCGCTCCTGTTGAGGGGGATGATCCGCGGCTGTTCCGAAGAGACAAGTTGGAGCCTCTAATCCCGCATGTGCTTAGTGAGCTAGATCTTCCAGCTCCGCAGTCGGGGGCAGATCCACATCCGGGGGGTCCAGTATTGTCCAGTTTGCGAGCCCTTCCTAGAACTTTTCCATTCCACCCGAGCCTGTTACAGCTCATGACTCGGAAATGGGACGCCCCGGAAGCCACTCTATTCGTTAGCAGGGCCACAGAGAAGCTCTATCCGCTCCCGGATGAGTTCTTGGAACTCCTTAAGATTCCTAAAGTGGATGCGGCCGTATCAGCCATCGCCAAGCTCACCACGATTCAGGTGACAGGCGGTGCCGCCCTCAAGGATCTAGAGGACAGGAAGCTTGAGATTCTTAAGAGAATATTTGAAGGGTCGGAGCTTGGGGTTAGGGCGGCCGTCTTCATTAGCTTCATGCAGAGAGCCACCCTTAGATGGATACAGCAGCTGCTTGCAGCCCAGGAGCTTCCCCCGGCAGAGGTGGAACGGATAGAAGCAGTGATCGATTATACTGCTGATGCTTTGTATGATCTCCTGAGAACCTCCTCACGCACGATGTCATCTGCTGTGGCAGCAAGGAGATTGCTTTGGCTGCGCAATTGGTCAGCTGATGGCTCTTCCAAGTCTCAGTTGGGATCTTTCCCCTTTAAAGGGAAACTCTCTTATTTGGAGACGATCTGGAGAATCTTATTAAGGACTTGGGGGATAACAAGGTTTACAAATTGCCGGAGGATAGACCCAAGTCTATTCCTCCCATCAGTTCCTATAGGGGTCGTTTCTGAGGCCAGCAGCATTTTCAGTCTAGTAGAGCTCCATCTTTTCCTCCTCGACAGGCACCGTCGAGGTCCCAGGCTTGGACCCGTTCCTTTCGAGGCAGATGGCCTTCCATGGACGGAGCCTCCCAAGGATTCTCCAACACCAAATCTTCCCCATGAAGGTGCGCCAGCCCATTCCTCCTTTCCGGTGATCGGGGGCCGTCTTTCTCTTTCGAGAGGAATGGGTCAAGATCATGTCGGATCAATAGGTCTTAAATATTATAGATTGCGGTTACGCTTTAGATTTTGCTCCCACTGCAGGATCTTTTCTTGGTGTCTCCTTGCGGGTCTCGGGCAAAACAGCAAGTGGTGCTCCAGACCCTGTGTCGTTTGAAGGACCTGGGAGCGATTGTCCCTGTCCCGCCGGGCGAGTGCCGGAACGGCAGATACTCCATTTACGTCGTAGTTCCCAAGGAGGGTTCCTTCCGGCCGATTCTAGACTTGAAGAAAGTCAACAGGGCTCTTCGGGTTCCGCGTTTTCGCATGGAGACCCTGAAGTCCGTCATTGCGGCCATCCACAAAGGAAAATATTTGGCCTCTTTAGATTGGACAGAGGCGTATCTACATATCGGTATACAGAAGCATCATCACAGGTTTCTGCGGTTCATGGTGCTGGGTGAGCATTATCAGTTTCAAGAGCTCCTGTTCTGTCTGGCAACAGTGCCACGCGTATTCACCAAGGTAATGGTGGTGGTAGCAGCGTCTCTTCGGCGAGAGGGGATTCTGGTTCATCCCTATTTGGATGACTGGCTGGTTCGGGCAAAGTCACAACTCCTTTGCAGACAGGCAGTTCAGTTGGTGTTACTGCATCTTCAGTTGCTCGGCTGGGTTGTCAATTTCCCCAAGAATCAGCTGGTTCCATCACTGGTGTTGGAGTTCCTGGGTGCACATTTCGACATGATGGTGGGCAAGGTTTTCCTCCCCGTGCAGAGAATGACCAAGCTGATGACTCAGGTTCGCCGTCTGTTCGCCGTCTGTTGGCCCTCCTTTTGCCCAGGGTTTGGGACTATTTACAGGTTCTTGGTTCTATGGCTTCTACTCTGGAGTTGGTTCCCTGGGCGTTCGCTCATATGAGACCTTTGCAGAGGGCATTGCTTAACCGCTGGGCTCCCAAATCCGAAGAGTTTCACCTCCACTTACCTCTCCTGGAACCAGCCAGGAGCAGTCTTGAATGGTGGCTGGTCCCAGAGCATTTACAGCTGGGGATGGATTTGAAGAATCCATAGTGGCTGATTGTGACAACGGATGCCAGTCTCTCCGGTTGGGGGGCATTTTGTCAGTTGCGATCAGCTCAAGGTCAGTGGTCAACTCAGGAGTCCAAGTGGGCCATCAATCGTTTAGAAACCAGAGCGGTTCGTCTAGCATTGCGCAGATTCCTTCCCCTCCTCCGCCATCAGTCGGTATGGGTCCTGTCAGACAAGGCCACCATGGTGGCATACATCAACCGGCAAGGGGCTGCCGAAGCAGACAAGCTCATGGCCTGGGCGGAATGCAATCTGCTTCATCTGGCGGTGTCTCACATAGCCGGGGTGGACAACGTCCAGGCAGACTCTCTCAGTCGTCAGCAGCTAGACCCCGGGGAGTGGGAGCTGTCTGAGGGAGGCGATGCATCTCTTGACCCGGCAGTGGGGACTACCCCATCTGGACTTGATGGCAACGCGATTGAACGCGAAGGCGGCCCGGTTCTTCAGTCGCAGAAGGGAGCACATGCCCTGGTCCTTCCGTGGCCCCGCGACGTACTTCTATATGTGTTTCCTCCTTTGGCTCTGGTGGGCAAGGTCCTGAGGCGGATAGAGTCTCACCAGGGGCCGGTAATTCTTGTAGCGCCAGAATGGCCATGGAGGCCGTGGTTTGCAGACCTGATCAACTTGGTGGTAGACGGACCCTTGCGTCTCGGTCACCTTCAGAAGCTTCTTCGTCAGGGTCCAGTATTTTTCAATCAGGTGGATCGCTTTTGTCTAGCGGCCTGGCTTATGAGAGGAGACAGCTGAGAAAAAAAGGGTATCTGGAGGCGGTGATTTCTACTCTGCTTTGCGCACTGAAGACTTCCACTTCGCTTACCTATGTAAGGGTTTGGAAGGTGTTTGATTCCTGGTGTAGCGGGTTGAAGGTGTCCCCGTGTAGGGCCACGGTAGTACATATTCTCGTGTAGCTCACTTCGTGTTCAGGTAGCGGCCTTGGGCAGTTTGCGAGGTAAAGTGGATGGTACTTCCCTTGTAGGACATCCGGCTGTGGCGTGTTTTCTGAAGGGGGCCAAGCATTTGCACTCGTCTGTGCGATCAGTATGCCCTTCGTGGAGTTTGAACCTAGTTCTCTGGGTGCTATGCGAAATGCACTTTGAGCCTCTCAAGCGGGCTATGTTGAAGGATCTGATGCTTAAAGCGGTATTTCTTGTGGCTATCTGTTCGGCCAGACTGATATCAGAAATTCAAGTGTTATCTTGCCGGGAGCCTTTCTTGCGGATTTCAGATTCGGGGGTTTCGTTTCGGACGGTACCTTCCTTTCTTCCGAAGGTGGTATCTGCTTTTCATATGAATCAGTCCGTTGAGTTACCGGCCTTTTCAGATTTGGATCAAAATTCTCCTCAGGCTCAGGATTTAAGAAAATTGGACTTTCGTAGGGTACTTCTCAGCTACTTGGAAGTGACTAATGCTTTTCTGTTATCAGACCATCTTTTTGTTTCATGGAATGGTCCTAAGAAGGGGCAGAATGCGTTCAAGGCCACCGTTGCCCGATGGTTAAAGGAATCCATTGCATTGGCATACATATGTAAAGGCCGACAAGTACCCGATGGTCTTAAAGCTCATTCGATCAGATCTCGGGCAGCATCTTGAGTGGAGAGCCAATGTGTTTCCCCTCAAGAGATTTGCCGAGCGTCGACTTGGAAATCTTTACACACCTTTGCTAGGCATTACCGCTTGGATGTCGATTGTTTTGGTAGCGGAGTACTTCGAGCGGGACTTACCGGGTCCCACCCCAGTTAAGGCGGCTTGGGTACATCCCAGCAGTCTGGACTGATCTGGGTACGTACAGGGAAAGGAAAATTGGTTCTTACCTGCTAATTTTCGTTCCTGTAGTACCTCGGCTCAGTCCAGACGCCCGCCCAGGTAGTCTGGTAAGTCCATTCGTTTTCTTTTCCGTGTCTTCCAGCACAGGGGATTTGAAGATTGCAAATGGTGTATGAAGACTACACGCAACGTCATATATATGATGAAGAATGAGAAAGGGAAGAATATCTATGCCTTGCATGTACATAGTTCAACAAGTTGGGACCATTTATTATCAGTTCTTTAGTCATTGGCTGTTAATTTGTTAAATTGTTTTTATTTTGCTTTGATATTGATTATACTGAGGGATCGCAGGTGCCACACTGGGTTATCAGGGGGTGCCTTTTCAGTTTATTCTCTGACTCCACCTGTTGGAAAGGAGGCATAACCCAGCAGTCTAGACTGATCCGTAGTACTACTACAGGAATGAAAATTAGTAGGTAAGAAACAATTTTCCTTTTTTCAGCCAGAGCAGATGCATGGGTTTAGGCCTTCCAACCAGCAGATGGAGACACAGATTAACAGGCTTGCTAGTGTCACTTTATATAGGCTGCTAGGATGACCTTACTCTGCCCATATTCTCTTTCTCCAGCAGATGCCGCACAGCATGGGATGCCTGGGTAGGCTAGGTGCAGAAGATAGACATTTGGATGGGCAATTGCTGCAGTGAAAGTCGTGTACTGCGCCGTTGAGCTCAGCCAGTGGACCAGCAGGATTCCAGTTATTGGAATAAGGTTCGTTCTAGTCCCTGCACTTACCCCCGTAGTCATTAAATAATAATTAAACAAGACTTCCCTTACTATATTTTCCTCACTTCTCCTGTGCCCGTGCCTGGTTTCTGCTTGTTTTTAAAGCTGTAAAAAAAAAAAACCAAAAAAAAAACCCAGAAGAATGGTTTGCCCTCTGATAGCGAGGTGTAGTTATTGGGTTTTCACCCAGGACAAGCACGTATAATAGCCACACAAGTGGGTGACCTTAGCTGACCATGGCCAGTGCAGGACCAAAAAAACCCTCGCTCACCAAGCTCTGGCGGTTCTAGAAAACATTTCAGAGCCCGTGCAGGTACCAACGTACAAGCTAACTTTTTTTTCTAAGCAAACATTGTATTTTTTTTTTTTACATTAAATGTATGTACTACCCATTTCCAGAACCTGTTCTGGCAGTTTACAGGATATCAAAAATAAATATCAAGCATAAAATGGTAAACTATAAAAAAAAAAATAAATCTATAATTCATTCATTATAACTGTTGATGCAATTTTTTTGGCTCCTGACAGCCCCTTCCCCCCCCGGGATGCAAGCCAAGCAAAGGCCCTCCCTGGAGAGCCGCGTGCGGACTGCCCCTCACACGTGGCAAAAGGACGAACGCGGCATCGAGTCGTGACAGGAAAATAGACAAAATAAATTAATGAAAATTCAATGAATAAACAGCAAAAACAAAAGGCAAATACTGCGCTGCGACAGGGAGTGAAGGAGAGAGAGCAGGCGCGGTAGAAAATGAAAGAAAAACGTTTTTTTAAATTATAAAACTTGCCCAGCCGTCGTCCTAGGTGCTGATCCCTTTGGGTGGAGTGAGCCGGGCTCCCAGGTGTTGCACCCAAGCTGCTGAGAAGATAAGTAGGGCCCTCGACCCTGTGAAGCAGCTGCCTCAGACCAGCATGGGATGGCTCTCTCAGAACCTAACGACCACTGTGCTGCCACAAGCTCCTTTCTTTTATATTCTTTTTAAATATATGTTCTATGTATATAAAAATATATATGTTCTATGTAAAAAAACCCAGGTCTAACTTCCCAGACCAGGGCAACCTCTTTCGTTACTTGTAAACCGGACTGATTTGTATTGCATACAGGAATTCCGGTATATAAAAATTTAAAATAAATAAATAAATAAATAAATAAAGCTGAAATAATCCAGAAACAAAAGACAAAAAAGTCCCCTAAACTAACTAAACACAAGATGATCAACTTAAGCACACAGCCCACCCTGTAGGTTTGGCACCTCTCCCATCTGCTGGAGACAGAAGAATACAGCCGGACGGTAGGTGGCACCAGCCTATTTATAGGCGGAGTTTGTTTTGATAACTGCTCTGTCGCCATCTGCTAGAGGGGGGGGGGGGGGCAAAACCCAGGAGTCTGGACTGATCCGGGTATGTACAGGGAATGCTCATTTCACATCAGTCAATTAGAAATGACAGCAATAATCAAGGCCATACAAATCTTTGAGAAATGAATAATGAACTCTGGCTATATATTACATAAACAAACAAGGGAGAATAAGTTCCAGAGTTTTCTACAAGGAAATATCGATTCTGGGGAACTGAGCCTTGTCATGGAATATCTACTTATCAGCAATCTACCTTCTTGGAAAGCACAATGTAATCATGGATGGACTAAGTCATTATTTATAGCCTCACAAATGGTCCCTTCATCCAACAATAGTTAAAAAAAAAAAAAAAAAATTCCTTGCTTATTGGGGAACACCAGACATGGACCTCGGCATCTCCTTGGAACCACAAGCTTCCATGATTTTGTTCCAAGAGGCCAGCAAGAGAAGCTATAGCTTTGGATGCATTCAAATGGCATACAGTTGGATAAAACCCTAATGTATGCCATTCCACCAATATTACTCATCTAGAACAATAGTAAAATTAAGAAGGGATGCGGGATATGTGATCTTAATAGCTCCGTATTGGCCGCAACAGATGTGGGTTTCTGTGGCTTCTCAAACTAGTACAGGCACTTCCTGTGCATCTTCTCACACCATTCCAGAGATCACGTTTTCATCCAGTCGAAGCATACGTACCAGATCCTTTCCTCATCCAGTGGAACAAAGGGCTCATCTATGCTTTTCCTCCAGTTCCACTGATCGCAAAGGGCTTTATTAATGCTAAGGAACAAGGGAAAGTTAATACTCATAGCTCCTTCCTTGCCTTGCCAAATATGGTTTCCTTGGCTCCAAAGATTAGCCATAACACCTCTAGTTCATCTTCCAATCTTTGCAGATGTCCTAACTATTTTCAAGGCTCTCTTCTTCATGCCAGAGTTTGGCACTCTCAGCACGGTTGTTTTCCTGCCAAGTGCAGCAACTGCTATTAGCAGCTAGAAAACCCACCACTAGACGTTCCTATCATTTTAAATGGAGAAGATTTTCCTCGTGGTGTTCCACAGTCAATGAAGATCCATTTACATGTTCAACAGCATCATTGCTCCAATACCTCTTGCATCTGTCCACTTTGGGGTTGAACTCAAATGCAGTAAGAATTCATTTCTTCAATTGCAGCCTACCACCACCACCATGCGGAAGGTGTAATGTTTATTTATTATTCCACACCTTATAGCTCAAGACCGCTGAAAGGTTTATTCCAGCTGAAACCTCCAGTCAAAGCTTTGGCTGCACAATGGGGCCTCAATGTAGTTCTTTCCCTGCTCATGGGACCTCCTTTTGAGCCTCTGGCAACTATCGGAATTAAATGGATAGCTTGGAAATTAATTCTCCTTGTAGCAGTAATGTCTGCAGGAAGCAGACGTGAACTTAAAAGCGCACGTAACCTACCTGCAAGTCTTTCTAACTAAAATTATTTTGAGCACTCACCCTAAATTCCTACCAAAAGCAGCTTCTTACTGTCATCCGCCCCAATCTATTAATCTTCCAACTTTCTTTCCGAAAGCACACGCATCCTCAGCAGAAAACAACCTTCATACCTTGAACCGTAGAAGAGCTTTACTTCTCGATGTGGAAAGAACAAAAGCCTTCCGAAAAACCTTTCATTTTCCCTTAGAAATCAAGGGAGCACAGTTAAAAAGCAGACCATCCAGTTGGCTTTCACAGTCTCTCTCTTTTGTTACTCCAAAGCAGGAATTCCTTTTCCATGCAGAGTCATGGCAGACCAGTTAACAGCAATTGCTTCTTCAATAGCTCACTTAAGCTACGTGCTCTGCTATTCACATTTTTTACAAAACATTACTGTTTGGAGCAAGATTCACACAATGATAGCTTTGGCCAAGTGGTTCTCCAGCATTTATTTTGTTAATAGCTTCACCTTCCCTTTTTCTCCTATGGGTTGTATAAAAAAAAAAAAAAAAAGCCACCAAATAAAGTACAGGAGTTGTATATTTTATGCAAGCTGTTCTATGTAAAGCCCCTCTCTCTGTTGGGCAGTTTTTCGTTTTTGTTTTATGTAAACCGGAGTGATTTGTAGTCCCTACAAGAATTTCGGTATATAAAAATAAAAAAAAATAAAAAAAATGCAAGCCTTAGCTGGGGAATCCCTATTTGTGTGGCTATTTGTTCCTGCTTGTCCATGGAGACAGTGAAATTGCTTGCCTGAAACAGGTGCCTCTCCCAGGACAGAACAAATCAGCCACCCAGTCCCTGCCACCGTCTGAAGCTGAAGCTCGTGCGAGGATGGCAGCACAGGAACCTCCGCACATGCTCGCAAAGACTTTCCAGTCTATGGGAGCTGCGCGAGAGAAGCTTTTCCACATCAGTGCCGGCTGATGACATCTCCTGTTTGTGTGGTAGATATGTTCTGCTGTCCATGGAGATTACCTGTTACTGGTAAGCAACCTCCCTTTGGCCCAGTGCTGTGTGCTGTGATGCACTCCCTCAGCTTTCGAAGCTGCACCGCAGATTAGAGATGGATTGTCTTAAAAATGAAAGAGAAATGCCAACAAAATGTATTTCTTTTTGTGGTGTTTTCAAGCTGAAATAATGGAATTTTGTTTTGCTTCATTTCTGTTGATTTGGTAGGTACTAAACCACATTTTTAAAAAATTACATTTTTTTCATGCACACCTCTACTGGCCATACTGTAGAGTATGCAACTGCCAGCTGGGGAAAAAAGATTTGCATAGGAGAAAAAGCCAGAGAGGAGGAATTCTTAAGAGTGATTAAAAAGGCCAATTTAGCACAAGTTTAAAATGCGAGACACACAATGGGACAAGTCACTGCATACCACAGCTCAGCTCTCTGCTCCCAGGCATAGTATAAGCTTCGATTGTAGATGAGGACTAAATCAAAGCAGTCTGGGTGGTGATCTCATTGATCCTGCTTGTGCCAGTGCAGCTTTCACTCTCATTACCTTTGGAAGGTGGCCCAGCACTAGGTCTCAAAGGCTGAGATGAGGCCTTGCTCTCTGCCCTCAATTCGCACCAGGCTGGGGATGGCTGAAGAGCTGCCTTTCTGTTTTCCTTGTACTGTTTCAGGAGGCCCTCTTGTCTCAGGGTTGCCTGTGAAGGGGGAAAAGAGGAGTTAAAAAAAAAAAAAAAAAAAGCTAAAGCAAATTTCCAGAATGGGGTCAAAGATTGCGAGAGAGAGAGAGAGTGATCATGATACAGACTCTTCAGCCACCTATCAGGCAAAGAGCCTTAAAATTACAGCATTCTTTACCCATTCTGCTAGAGCAGTCCAGACACATGGCTTTATGCGACCTTGCCAGCAGATGGAGACAGAATCACCAGTGACATCATTGCTGCCTAAAAGGACTTGTGCAGGCTAATCACTTGCCAGTATTCTCTCTGTCTCTAGCAGATGGGGGCATATGCTGGACTGTTCCTGGGCCTTCCTGGTAGAGTGTGTCCCAGTTCTGCTCTCAGGGCAGCAATTTCTTAATAGTTGAACGGCTTCCCACCCTCCGATGTATTATTGTTCCTGGTAGAGTGGATCTGACTGATGGTTCCCAGGGCACCCTTAGGACCTGGTTGAGCCTTAGGTAGAGGAGAGGGCTTACAGAGGATTTCTGGGGCTGCTCCACTTTTCCTCCTCCCCCCCCCCCCCCCCCGAGAGCAAAACTATCTGCATGGTGCGAATGCACTTTTGAGTATTGTGTGTAGCTCTGATTGCCCCATCTTGAAAAGATATAGCAGAACTAGAAAAGGTACAGAGAAGGATGACCAAGATTATAAAGGGAATGAAATGGCTCCCCTATGAGGAAAGACCAAACAGGTTAAGGCTCTTCAGCCTAGAAAAGAGATAGCTGAGAGTAGAACAGGTAAACAGGGAACGGTTATTAAACTTTTCCAATAGGACTAGGACTAGGGGACATGCCATGAAGCTAATAAGTAGCACTTTTAAAACTAATCAGAAAAAGTGTTTTTTCCACTCTGCACGCAATCTGGAATTTGTTGCCAGAGGATGTGGTGAAAGAAGTTAATGTAGTTGGGTTTAAAAAGGGCCCAGAAAAATTCCTGGAGGAAATGTCCAAAACCCACTATTAGCCATGTAGACTTGGGAATGCCACTGGGTATTCCTGGTTTTGAGCAAAAAGAACTAGCTCTATTTGGGATCTTGCTGAGTATTGTTGTCGGCAGGATACAGGGCTTGATGGACCCTTGGTCGGACCCAGCACGACACTTCTTATGTTCTATACAAATATAGACAGGTTAACTGAGACACAGGGAGATAAAGGGACTCGCCCTGAGATCAGACAGAGCCAAGGAGATGTACCACAAGGAGGTTCCTGTCTCTCTCCAGTTCCTGTAACTTCTCGCTGAGCCGCTGAATCTCCTGCTGTTGGGCTTCCTCCTGCACTTTCAGCATTTCCTGGGTCCTCTCCTTCTCCCGGGTTGTCTGGCGCTCTGCTTGTCGCAAAGCTACAACTGTACAGGAATACCTTAAATTAGGTGTATGGTCTTCCAGACAGATAAAATACCCATAACTATGGCAAGCAATGAATACACATTCTGATAATCCTCTCACGTCATCACAGGACCACCCAATCTGCCCATCAGCACCTGCTTAATGTAGTGCCACAAGTCTCCTCCTCCCCCCCCGCCCAGGTACGTTTTAATTTTTCCCGTTTTATCGGAAGGCTGTTCCAACCGTCCACCACCATTCCTCCCTTCAGCTTCATATGATAACACCTTGTCTATGAAGCCTGCTTCTTCTTCAATATTTGAATACATTGGATGCCAGCGAGTACAGCTTTCGCTCCCTCACTCTCTCCAAGTCTGACTGATGGCTCATTCTGGGCCTCTCGTAATAAACACTAATAGATTTCCAAGAAAACTCAAACAAACGCTGAAAGTGCCTATCCTGGACTGCACTTATCAATGTTCAGCTCCCTTAACCACTGCTGTGATCCATAGGGGGTTTCGTGCTGATCTAGGCAATTTCTTATCCAAGTGCAGGAAGTGCTTGAGAGCACGGAGAGAATGGATTGGGCAATACCAAAGGGGTGCAGGGCCGGCAGAACCACTAGGAGGGGGCCTGGGGTCCCAGGGACAGCAGCAAGAGCCAGCACTTCTGTCAGCCGTGTGGTAACCTGGTCCTTGCCGTGCGGAGGAGTGGGGCAGAGAGCGCTTAATACCCTTGCACCAGCCCTGGAGGGGTGGAGCTGAAAAGTACAGACAAAGAGAGGGATGGGGCACAATTACCGTACCGGCTATGCACGTGCAGGGCAACTTTCTTCTTTATTCTAGTTAGAAAAGTGAGGGAAGGTATCCAAACCGCTCTCCAAGTCAACCCCTCCTATACTGAGCTTTACTCAGCATCGTCTAAGTCTTTGGTTCCCCATCTGCCTCTCTTGTTACTTTTCTGTGCTGTCATTAAGATAATACTGGCGTCAAATGATCAGATATTCTATCTGGTTCTATTGCAATGAACCGCTTGTATACTGCAGGCAGTCAGATTACTGGTTGAGAGGTTTTGGGGTGGTTATTTGGGTCACAACTTTGGAAGGAGAGGTGTTCTTCCTGTTATTAGCCACTGTGGTGTTCCTGGTGCCTTTCCTCTTCACTCTGCTTCCTGGCCTATCTTACATTGCTCTCATCCTCCCTCATTGCAGCACTGGTAGTCTCGCCAGTTTTCTCTTCCAATTGTTTTTGGTTAAGGGTGGGGATCCACATGTGCTAGAGCAGTGGTCCCCAACCCTGTCCCGAGGACCCCCCCCCAGACAGTCGGGTTTTCAGGATCTCCACAATGAATATGCATGAGAGAAAATGTGCATGTTATGGAGGCAGTGCATGCACATTTTCTCTCATGCATATTCATTGTGGAGATCCTGAAAACCCGACTGGCTGGTGGGCCCCCAGGACAGGGTTGGGGACCACTGGGCTAGAGTACCCAGCTGTTCCATCTTCTCCCCTGAAACACAGCAGAGCCAGTCTCATTACCTGCTTTGGTGTGCTCTCTCCTGGCCTCCTGCAGCCTCTTTTCCATTTCTGTGAGCTGGTGCAGCATCTGGGCCTCTACCTCTGAGACTTTCTGCTGAAGGGCTGAAAGGAGGAGACCCCAAAGACCTGACTGAGGACTAGGCAGACACAAGAAGGAAGAATGCACGGACCAGAGTACATATAAAACAGGGGAAACATCTCCAGCTAGTTCAAATGGTGCCTGTTCCCTGTACGTACCTGGATCAGTCCAGATCGTGGGTTATGTCCCCAATCCAGCAGATGGAGTCAGCCCAAAGCTTTGAGGGGGCGTCACCATAAGTACTAGTACCCCCTCTGCAGGAGTTCAGTATCTTCTGACTCCAGCAGATGCGAGTAGGGGAATCTGGGCTTGGTCCCGATCACCCATAACCCTTTTGTCTTTCCCTGGTTTTGGGGTTTTATTCTCTGTCTTTGTTAGCACTTGTATTTTGGATCAAGTTGTCTGTCTTTTTAAAAAAAAAAAAAAAAAAAAAAAAAAGTTAATTGCTTAATTGGAGAGGCGTGGCTTTCCTGTTGTCCCTCGCTGTCTCTCTCTCTCTCCTTTCCCGGCGATAGTGGTCTCCCCGGGGTAAGTTGACTTTTGCTGCTGTTATTTTATTTTCTGTTCAGGTGGACGCGGTTGCCGGTGGACCGGCCTACCAGCGTCTTCTCCCTCTCCCGCGGCCATTTTGCGGCTCCACGTGGGCTGCAGCGGGGAGCAGGGAGATAGTTGTCGGCGGGCTGTGCGGCCAGGAAGGCCCCCCCGCGGCGCCGTTTTCTCCTCGTCGGCGGGTAGCGCAGGCCATCCGGGCCCCCCCGCAGCGGCGTTTCATCTCGCGGCCCCCCCCCGAGGCCCTGGGTGTTTTCAGCTGCCGGGAACTGTTTCTTCATCGCGATCTCGATGCCGCGGCCGGCGCGTTGCTCGGCCTGCGGCGAGCCTGGATCGCGCGTGTCGAGGGAGGGGATCTGCGCTAGGTGCCTCCCCGGGGGGGAAGGCACGTCTCGGACCCTCACTCATTCTCTCCCTATGGCAGCCTTGCCCGGGCGGCGCGGGCCGGCCCCTCCCCCATTCCTGGCGGGAACGGCGGCCATTTTACATGCACTGCACCCTGAAGGAGCTCAGGCAGCGCTGGGGGATGGGGAAGCCTCAGAGGGCTCCCCCCCGAATTTGCTACCGGAGACGGATCCGGAGGAGGACCCGCAGGGGCAGGGTCACCCGGGGCCCCCACCCGCGGGGGTCCCCCCGCGGAGGCCGGGGTTCTCCCCGGAGTTTATACGCCTGCTGCACACAGCGTACCTGCAGGAGCTGGCTGATCCCGCGGGGCCCCCACCACCCAAGCAACCGAGACCTTCGGCCCTCTCCACGGCCCCCCCCCGCTCCGGCGGGCGTGGGGGCCCCACAGCTCCCCGTACACGCCCGGCTCCCTGTGGCCTCGGGGGGGGACTGGGTCGGCCCCAGGTTCCCCTGGGGCAGATCCTGCAGCTTCGGGACAAGGGGACTCTACTTCTGAGGGAGAGGATCCACGCACGCTGCGCCTCTTCCAGCGGGAAGAGCTGGATGACCTAATTCCGCAAATCATTCAGGGGTTGGACCTCGATCCCCCTCCGGACCCGCCAGCTCCCGTTGCGCCCGCGGTCGTCACTTCCTCTAAGAAGGGGGATCCCGTACTGGCAGCCCTTCGTCCGAGGGCTCGGGCTTTTCCCATTCACGATTCTTTCCTGCAACTTCTCACCAGGGAATGGGATGCCCCGGAAGCTGCTCTGAAGGGCAGCCGCGCCATGGAGAGGCTGTATCCGCTGCCGGAAGATTTCCTGGATCTCATCAAGGTACCCAGGGTGGACTCCGCGGTGTCGGCGGTCACGAAGCGGACGACCATACCGGTTACGGGTGGAGCGGCGCTAAGAGACACGCAGGATCGCAAGTTGGAGGTTTTCCTCAAGCGGGTCTTTGAGGTTTCCGCAGTGGGGCTGCGGGCGGCAATGTGCAGTTCGCTTGCCCAGCGGGCCAGCCTCCTCTGGGTGCAGCTACTGCTCACTTCGCAGGTGTTGCCGCCCGAGGAGGCCGCTCAGGCGGATAGACTGGAAGCGGCAGTGGCATACGGGGCGGACGCCTCCTATGATCTGTTTCGGGTCCTCGCCCGCTCTATGGCTTCGGTGGTGGCGGCACGTCGACTCCTCTGGCTTCACAACTGGGCGGCGGACACGTCCTCCAAATCAAGTCTGGGTTCCCTGCCATTCAGGGGTAAGTTCCTGTTTGGAGAGGATCTGGACCAGATCATCAAATCCCTGGGGGAAAACGCGGTCCATCGCCTGCCGGAAGATAGATATCGATCCACCAGGGCATTCTCGTCCTCCCGGACCAGAGCCAGGGCGCAAAGACGATACAGGAACTACAGGCCGGCGGCGGCTAGGCCCTCTGCCCCCAGGTCTCAGCCCTGGGCGCGCTCCTTTCGTGGGCGCCGCCCCGCGCGTTCCGCTCCTACGGCGGGACAACCTTCTCCCAAGTCCTCTCAATGATGTTCAGCTCGCCCACTCCGCCGTCCCCAGGATTGGGGGGCGGCTGGCGTTCTTCTACAAGGAGTGGGCGCGGATCACCTCGGACCAGTGGGTACTGGACACCATAGGACACGGCTACGCGTTGGAGTTTGCCCGCGCTCCAAAGGAACGGTTCATCTTCTCTCCCTGCGGCTCGGACGTCAAGCGAAGGGCGGTGCAGTTGACGCTGGACAGATTGTGGGAGATAGGCGCCATTGTGCCCGTACCCTCCGGAGAGGTGGGCTCGGGCCATTATTCCATCTACTTCGTGGTTCCGAAGAAGGACGGGTCCTTCCGCCCCATTCTGGACTTGAAGGAGGTCAACAAATCCCTGCGGGTGGTACGGTTCCGCATGGAAACGCTGCGCTCGGTGATCGCAGCGGTACACCGAGGGGAGTTTCTGGCCTCCTTGGACCTGACGGAGGCCTACCTGCACATCCCCATCCGCCGGGAGCATCATCGGCTTCTGCGTTTCAAAATCCTGGACCAGCATTTCCAGTTTGTGGCGCTTCCGTTTGGATTGGCAACGGCCCCGCGCACCTTCACCAAGATCATGGTAGTCGTAGCGGCTGCCCTTCGGAAGGAGGGTGTTCTAGTCCACCCCTATCTGGACGATTGGCTCATCAGAGCGAAGTCTTTTCGGCATGGTCAGGCTGCGGTGGCCAGGGTGATAGAGTTTTTGCAGTCCCTGGGATGGGTGGTCAACTTCTCCAAGAGCTCCCTCGTGCCCTAGCAGCTCCTGGGAGTCATGGGTTCCACCATCGACATGGTCCCTTGGGCATTTGCGCACCTCCGACCTCTGCAACGAGCGCTCCTCTCCCGTTGGAAACCTCTTTCGCAGGACTACCAGGTGATTCTCCCGCTGCCCCAGTGTGCCAGGAACAGCTTCTCCTGGTGGATGGTCCCGGAGAATCTGGCTCGCGGCGTGTCCCTCGATCTTCCAAATTGGATAGTGGTAACCACCGACGCCAGTCTCGTAGGCTGGGGAGCAGTCTGCGACCGCAGCGCCACGCAAGGGACGTGGTCCGCGGAGGAGTCGAGGTGGTCCATCAACCGTCTGGAAACCAGAGCGGTCAGGCTGGCGCTCATCCACTTCCTGCCCCTTCTTCGGAGTCGGGACGTCAGGATCCTGTCCGACAACGCGACAACGGTGGCCTACATCAACCGACAGGGCGGCACTCGCAGCCCGCAGGTCGCTCTAGAGGCAGCGATGCTAATGCAGTGGGCGGAACGGCATCTGGGCCGTCTGGCGGCCTCGCACATCGCGGGAGTCGACAACGTCCAGGCGGATTTCCTCAGTCGCCAGTTTCTGGATCCCGGACAGTGGTCCCTCTCCGACGAAGCCATGCAGTTGCTGGTCCGGCGGTGGGGATCCCCCCACCTCGATCTCATGGCGTCCGCCCAGAACATCAAGGCGCCTCGCTTCTTCAGTCGCCGGAGAGAACGGGGGGCGGAGGGCGTGGATGCGCTCGCGCTCCCGTGGCCGACCGATCTGCTACTATACGCTTTTCCTCCTTGGCCGCTGGTGGGACGGATACTCCGACGAGTAGAAGTTCATCAGGGAACTGTGATTTTCGTCGCGCCAGAGTGGCCAAGACGTCCTTGGTTTGCGGATCTCCTCCACCTAGTTATCGACGGACCCATCCGGCTGGGACATCTTCCTCGCCTCCTACACCAGGGACCGGTATTTTTCGACCAGGCAGAACTCTTCTGTCTTGCGGCCTGGCTTTTGAGAGGCGCCGCCTCCGCCGACGGGGGTACCCGGAGGAAGTAGTGTCAACTCTACTGCGGTCTCGGAAGACCTCGACGTCGGTGGCCTATGTCCGTGTTTGGAAGGTGTTCGAGCTGTGGTGTACCGACCGGAACACAAGACCCACGGAGGCGTCTGTCCTGCAGATTCTCCAGTTCCTACAGGCGGGAGTGGAAAAGGGGCTCGCTTACAACTCACTTCGGGTTCAAGTGGCCGCTCTTGGTTCCCTCCTGCGGGGCGGGGGATCTCTGTTACGGCATCCGGACATCATTCGTTTTCTCAAGGGTGTCAAACACTTGCGGCCTCCATTGCGGGATCCTTGTCCATCTTGGAGCCTCAACCTGGTACTACGGTCCATGTCGGGACCTCCGTTTGAACCTCTGAGGAGTGCGACGATCAAGGACCTCACTCTCAAGGCGGTTTTCCTGGTAGCCATATGTTCCGCTCGGCGTATTTCGGAGCTGCAGGCTCTGTCCTGTCGAGAGCCTTATCTCCGGTTCTCCGATTCGGGCGTTTCACTTCGTACTGTGCCTTCCTTCCTCCCGAAGGTGGTGTCCGCCTTCCATGTGAATCAGACCGTGGAACTGCCATCTTTCTCTTCGTCTGAACCGCGGTCTCTCCGTCTCCTTGACGTCAAGCGTACGCTGCGATCCTACCTGGAGGCTACGAATGAGTTTCGGACTTCGGACCATCTCTTCGTCCTTTGGTCTGGTCCCCGGAAAGGATCCCAGGCCTCGAAGACGACTATTGCCAGATGGCTGAAGGCCGGCATTGCCGCTTCCTACATCGGGACGGGGCGGACTCCCCCACCCGGTATTGTGGCGCATTCTACACGCTCTCAGGCGGCCTCCTGGGCGGAGAGCCGCTCGGTATCGACGCAAGAAATCTGTAGAGCGGCCACCTGGAAATCGTTGCACACGTTCTCGAGACACTACAGACTACACCTCGCCTCGTCCGTCCATGGACACTTTGGCGAACAGGTTCTCCGAGCAGGCCTTGCAGGACCCCACCCGGTTTAGGGAAGCTTGGGTACATCCCACGGTCTGGACTGATCCAGGTACGTACAGGGAAAAGAAAATTATTACTTACCTGCTAATTTTCGTTCCTGTAGTACCATGGATCAGTCCAGACGCCCACCGCATATGGGTTCTACTCCTGCTCTGCTGTCTTTCGGGCTGATTCTTCTCAGCTGTTCTTCATGTTACAGTAGTGTCTTCCTGTTGTTGTTTTTCACGTGTGTCCCGTCTTCCCTGTTGATGGAGGTTGACACGCTATATTCGTGACCCCCGCCCATTGGTGGGAAGGTCCCAGTTTTTTCTCGATTTCACTTTAGCGGCTTATTGTTGCCGTCTTGTTTCAACTTGATCCAATTGGGAGTTTTCTGTTTACTCGGGCTCTGATATACTCGATACTGAACTCCTGCAGAGGGGGTACTAGTACTTATGGTGACGCCCCCTCAAAGCTTTGGGCTGACTCCATCTGCTGGATTGGGGACATAACCCACGGTCTGGACTGATCCATGGTACTACAGGAACGAAAATTAGCAGGTAAGTAATAATTTTCTTATTTCAGCCCTGCTTTTGTCTGAGCTGGGAGTACAGAGAAGGAAACGGATGGGTACAAAAAGAAACAAAAACCCCCCCCCCCCCCCAAGATTTTGCATCTGTTTTTTGCAAGATTCTTCACGCTGGAATTCTTTTCCTACCAGAAGCTGCAGGCTATTAAATAGGGATATGTAGGGAGAAAATATTTAGTTTGGTTCGTTAATATGATTGGGGGAACCTCCATTTGTTTCATTAATTAAAAAAAAAAAAAAAAAAAAAAATTGGTCATTTGTTTCATCCGTTTCACAAAGTCAATAGGGGAAGACCCCATTGACTTCACCGTAAAATAAAAATGGGTCCAGGACCTGGCCCTACGTCTAGGCCCTATACCAGGGCCAAGTCCCACTCACTGAGGCCCAAGTCTAATGCTTGGTTCCATACTGAGACCCGACCTAAGGCCAGGTCCTAGTCATGTACGCCCAAGGCCTAGGGCTAGGCCTGATTCCAAGACCAAGACTTGAGCCTTGGCCTAGGCTAGAGGCTAGGGTCCCAGTCACTGAGACCCAGGTCCAGTCCAGATCAGACACGAGGATCCGGCCTGGGCCCGGTGCTGAAGCCAGGCCCAAGCCTGGGTCCTGAACATCAAGGCCTAGGCCTGGATCTGATGCTGGGTCCCAGCTGAGCCCCAGGCTGGGCAAGGCCAGATCCCGACGCTATACCTGGGCCTAGGCCAGGTCCTGGTCGCCGAAGTCTAAGTTCAGATCTGATGTCAGGGTACAGCTGAGGCTGGGTCCCAGTTGCTGAGGCCTAAGCCCAGGTCCGTCACCTGGGTCTGGACATAGTCCTACACCCATCACAGAGACCTGACCCTAGGCCCAGCCCCAGAGGGCAGGTCCCATCACCAGGACTTGAGAGTAGGCTATATCCAGGCCCAGGCATGATGCTGGGGTGCGGCCAAAGCTAGGTCCCATCGCTGAGATCTGGGCCTAAGCTGGGGACCGGCCAAGGCCAGGTGCTGTTGCCTAGGCCCAGGAGCAGACCTTCCAGCATCTTTTTTTCTTGATCTGGCAATTACAAATAACACTCTGCCCAGAGGTCACACCACAGTGACATTACTTCATTGCCTTCCTCCATAACAGATAGGGCCACATTTGCTGGATAACTTGCCAGTTATCAGTCTAAATGGCTTTTGAATATTGACCTAGAATCTTTGAAATCAAAGTTTTGTGCTGGGCTCCGTCGGATGACGTTACCCATATGAGAGGAATCACATCCTGCTGTCCGTCAGAGAACACCTGATATGGATAAGTAAACTCCTTTTATTTATGTAAACATTCATTCAAAACAGATGCAGATCCCTACTGTTAAATCCTTGTACAAACCTATTGGGCTGGCTTTTCAAACCATTTACACTCCGTTTTAAAATCCGGCCCACAGACTGAATTCTGCATTCATTTTTAGCTGTGGTGCGTGGTGAAGTAAAAAGAAGAACAGGATCCCCCCAGCGAGCATTACAAAAAAACATGGGGTGCAAGGCCTGGCAGAACATTTCTGTAAGGGAGATTACAAATATGCAAAGGATAGTGTTGATACTTTGCAGGGAGATAACAGGACTAAGTTACATGCAGAATCAGTGGGAGAAGTGAGGAACACAGATACATCCCGAGGAGATAAAATGGCTTGCCGCAGGGTCTTGGGTACCTTGCTCATACTGCTCCTGCTGCTGGGCTAGTTCCTCTCTCAGTGCCTCTGCACGCTCCCTGCTCTCTCTCAGCTCCTGCTGTGCTGTCCTCAGCTGCTCCTGGAGGTGCCTTTCCAGGTTTTCCTTTTCTTCCAGCGCTGCCAGTCGCTCCTGTGCTAGTGAGCGCAACAATCGGCTCTCCTCTTCCAGGCCTTCTTGCAGCTGTTGGGCCACAGCCTGCCGCTCATTCAGCTCCACCTCAACTGCATAGGGAGACAGGACACCAGTCAGGAAAAGATGGGCTTTATCCTCTCATCCAGTTACTGAGACAGAGTTATAAACTTTAAATGACATCACTCCCATATATGTCCCTAACAGAACTGGTATGATCGGTGTACTATTGTCAAAGCAAAACTTAAAATATAATTAATAGAATGGAGAAATTACTTACCTGATAATTTCGTTTTCCTTAGTGTAGACAGATGGACTCAGGACCAATGGGTATAGTGTACTCCTGCTAGCAGTTGGAGACGGATCAGATTTCAATCTGACATCAGTCCTAGTACATATACCCCTGCAGGAAGTGCTGCTCTCCAGTATTCACCTCGAAAAGCATTGTGGATATATGTGTGACTGAATAATTTGTATAACTTGATTAACTTGAACTGTGCCCTCAACCAAGAAACGTCGACACCCGGTAGGATGGGTGTCCTAATTGGAGGGAAAGCTTGGCTTACCCGTGAATAACTCGCTCTCGGGGATGTCGCTCGACAATTCCATGAATGACGGCAGCCGTGGGTGGGATGCTGAATCCATCTGTCTACACTAAGGAAAATGAAATTATCAGGTAAGTAATTTCTCCATTTCCTAGCGTGTAGCAGATGGACTCAGGACCAATGGGATGTATAAAAGCTACTCCCGAACCGGGTGGAAGGCTACCCGAGGCCCACTTAGTACTGCTCTTGCAAATGCTGTGTCCTCTCAAGCCTGAACATCCAGGCGGTAGAACCTGGAGAAGGTGTGGATGGAGGACCATGTCGCCGCCCGACAGATCTCGGCGGGTGACAGCATCTTGGTTTCCGCCCACGACACTGCCTGGGCTCTAGTGGAATGGGCCTTGACTTGCAAAGGCGGCGGCTTGCCTGCTTCTACGTAGGCCGCCTTGATGACTTCTTTGATCCAGCAGACTATGGTTGCTCGCGAGGCCACTTCCCCTTGCCTCTTCCCGCTGTGAAGGACAAATAGATGGTCAGTCTTTCGTACGGATTCCGACCTTTCCAGGTATCGGACTAGGAGCCTGCTGACGTTGAGATGGTGTAGACTTCGAGCCTCTTCCGAATTCTTATGCTCATCTGGCGATGGTAGCGAGATGGTTTGGTTGAGATGGAAGCGATACACCACTTTGGGGAGGAACAACGGAACTGTGCGTAACTGGATGGTTCCCGGGGCGAGTCTGAGGAACGGCTCTCAGCAGGACAGTGCTTGTAGCTTGGATATACGACGGGCCGAACAGACTGTCAGCAGGAAAGCTGTTTTCAGTGTTAATAGTCGGAGAGAAAGACCGCGGAGAGGTCTGAAGGAGGTTCCTGCTAGGAAATCTAGGACTAGGTTGAGATTCCAAAGAGGCACCAGCCAGTTCAGGGGTGGTCGGATCTGCTTGACTCCTTTCAGAAAATGGGAGACATCCGGATGAGAGGCTATGCTGCTGCTCTCGCTCTTGGTTCCGTAGCATGACAATGCGGCCACCTGTACCTTGATGGAGTTGAGAGACAATCCCTTCTGTAGGCCGTTCTGCAGGAATTCCAAAATCGCAGGAATTTTGACTGAGCGTGGTATGATGTCGCAGTCCTCGCACCAGGCTTTGAAAACTCTCCAAATCCTTATCTATGTTAGGGATGTGGAGCCACAGTGCGCACCAGATCAGAAGTTGGTTCCAGGGCTTCCCCGAGAGTGTTGTTCCTGGTCTGTGATAAGCAGGCGTATGTCACCACGGCACAGACATAACGGAGACGTCAAAAGACTGTTTGAGGATGGATTCCAGACGTCCGTCTTCGGTATCCTTGAGCGCTGCTCCTCCCTCGACTGGGATAGCAGTGTGCTTCGAGACCATGCAGACTATGGCATCCACTTTCGGACATGCCAGATCTTTGGCAGCGGGGTCCAGAGGGTACATGGATGCCAGGGCACGTCCCCTTTCAACGTGGTCTCCGGGGCTTCCCATTCCAGGTCAATTAGCTGCTGGACGGCTTGTAACAGTGGGAAATGATGGGAGGTCTGACGGAGTCCCTCTAGGAGGGGGTTTGTCTTAGATTCCCCCAAGGCATTTGTGCCCGAGATAGCGAGCTCTTTCAAGCTGTGTGTGACTAGGTCTGGAAGCTCGTCCTTGGTGAAGAATCGCCTCATGATTCGGTGGGGTTCGGTCCCTGGGGGGAGTTCCCCTTCCTCCAGGGGTTCTGAATCATCGTTTGAGTTGTCCGTGTCCCCGAAGGCGGTGGAGGCACTTCTCTGGGCATAGAGGGTCCCGGTATGTTGATGTCCTCTGGCGGAGGCTGTGGCTGTGTTATCAGAAGCCCCGGCTGCATGTGGACGAAGGTATGCAGGCCTTTGAAGATTTACAAGACTCACCCGAATTAGCAGAAACCTGGCATACAGAGCAGAGGGGAGAATCAGCTGCCAGCCGTTTCTCTTCCTCATAAGCTGTCTTAGCCTTACCTTCTTCAACTCTAGAGCATTTCCTCCTAGAGAATATGCTCTCAGCAATCAATATCAATAGGGACAAAAGCTGCTTCAACAGCTCAAACATATTTCTTTGCTTAAAAGCAGGAAAGCTGGCCAGTCAGAAGTTTGAAGCTCAATGAGGTAGGCTGTCATACCAGCTCTAAAATATGGTCTTACCTGCTAATTTTCGTTCCTGGAATACACGGATCAGTCCAGAGTCCCGTCCTGTTGTGGGGGAGAGTCTGCTCGTGTTTAGGTTAGAGTCCTGGCTGTATATAGGTTTTTAAGTTGTTCTCCTGTTGTGGAATTATAGACTGAGTGCGATGAGTTTCGGTCTTTTTCCCCTTGCTCGATGGTTGAAATTTATTTGCATTAACGTTGCAGAGATATAATCTTGGCTTGGGTACAGGTCAATACTGTGGGACTGCAGGTGGCACTCCGGGTTATGTGGCAGTGCCAGTGAAACTGTCTCTGTCTCCATCTGCTGGAAGGGAGGCATAATCACAGGAATCTGGACTGATCTAGGTATGAACAGGAACTGGGAGTGATATCATTTAAAGAATTTTAGAACTATGTCTCCAGTAGCTGAATAAGAGGATAAAACCAGAAGGCAAAGGAAGCAAAACTACTGCTCATGTATCATATGGACCAAAGACATCCACCCTCTTCCCCCAGTCACATTGAGAAGCATTGACAGCAGCCTCACATCTCTCATACCAGGCCGTGCCCCCTATCCCATTAGACATGATATGCCTGGGCCTTCCCCACTGGTGAGGTGCACTCAGACCTGTCCCCAAGCCTTCTGTGAGACATGCTCACAGGAGAGGCACCCCCTCGAGATGCCTGTGAGATAGACTCACACTTGTTTCTGGCTTCGTTGATCTTCCTCTCAATGAGCTGAGCACTGCGTTTTAGCTCTGCAGACAGACTGTCTCTCTCCTGGTGCAAGAGCTCCACCTCTGCGCGCAGGTCTTGGTTGGACAGGCCACAGCTGCGGAAAAACACAAGGGTCAGTGAGACCCCCAAAATTGGGCCCCAGGGAATGCTCTAGAAATGGTTGCACTTCTAAGACCAGGGGAGGGGGAGGGAAGACTGAAAGCAGGGACTCCAGGTCATCGGGGGGACAGGCTTGGCCAGACCTGGTTTTGTCCCTCACCCTCTCCATTGCATGCTGAGACTTAGTTTCTCTAGGAAAAGCAGGAACTGCAGGTGCCAGCAAGCACTGGAGAAAAGTTAAGTCCAGCTTGCCTGATGGCAGAGAGCCAAAGCCAGCTGGTCACTGTGTACAGAGCTCTCCATTACAGAGACTTGTCGGAGAAGCATGGGATGAGGGTAGAACATAAGAAGATGCCATACTGGGTCAGACCAAGGGGCCATCAAGCCCAGCATCCTGTTTCCAACAGAGGCCAAACCAGGTCACAAGAACCTGGCAATTACCCAAACACTAAGAAGATCCCATGCAACTGTCACTAGTAATAGCAGTGGCTGATTTCTAAGTCAACTTAATTAATAGCAGGTAATGGACTTCTCCTCCAAGAACTCATCCAATCCTTTTTTAAACACAGCTATACTAACTGCACTAACCACATCCTCTGGCAACAAATTCCAGAGTTTAATTGTGCACTGAGTGAAAAAGAACTTTCTCCGATTAGTTTTAAATGTGCCCCATGCTAACCTCATGGAGAGCCCCCTAGTCTTTCTATTATCCTAAAGCGATTAGCGGCTCAGCTATTTTTTGTTCCAGATCTTTTGGTATCGGCTGCTGTAGCAAACCACAAGGATACCACAGAACTCTGACGGGACCATGTGCCCATAGGCAATCCTAGGGCAGGTTATCCGCAACTAACCTGTCACAATCTGCTGCAGTCACGGCTTTGGCTCTCTCCTCCAACTGCAGCCTGGCCAGTGCAGATTTCCGGGCCACCAGACCTAACATGACACAAAAACATCCCCAGTTAGATGCACTCTTTCCATCCAAATCTCTTGAGAAACAAAAGCATTCAGTTCCCACACCTCTTTTTAGTCAGATTTTTATTTCATTCTTATTGAGATATTAAAGCAATAGTCTTCATTATTTTTTTAAGTGGGGGCCACTTTGCATCCAATGGAACTGGAGCAGAGCTGGGTTGGGGAGGGGTCTCTCGCCAATATTGTGGCCCCCTCACAACTTCCCCTTGGCCATTGCCAGCTCCTCTCTCCCTGCTGCACTTTTGCCAGCACGGGTGTGGGAAGCTTTCATTTGAGCTACCATTCTTTACCTGGTCCATTACTCCTCCACCTCCAGCCCCCCCTTCTTAGTTCCTGCCCCCTCTCAAATTACACTTGCTAAGACACCAAAAGAAGGCAGATACAGCGTGGAGTACTCGGGCTGCAGCTCTTTGCTTCTACTCCTCCCTCTGCAGTGCTGCAATGTTTCCTGCTCCTTTGGCCATGGCTATCGGGCCCTGGCTGCTGTTACTGGCTCTCGGTGTGCTGCAGGGCCAGCTCGGGCGAGGGGTGGGGCTCGGTCTGCCTCGCCTTCTCCCCTTTAGCTAACTGCAGGGCCAGGAGCTCAGGCAGAGCTCTTCTCACCATTGCAGTCCCTTGCCTTTTCCTCCTCGCCACCTATGCAGAGGCCTTCAATGTGGATGGAGCACACGCACAGTGTATTTTTATCCAGTGGCAGTGGACACACTGGGAGCTGCCCTGGGGGTCCATGGGAGCCACTATTGGCCCCCAGGCCTTAATTTGAACATCATTTTATGAAAGTATTTTCAAGGATCTCCCTGCTGGGCTGTCATAACACTGGGAAAAATCTAGGGCACCATGCAGGTGTTGCAAACATGCACGTAAAGTACGAAGACGGTACGGATAGCCAAAGAGCAAATCTCCGAGCAAGCAAACCAGCAATAAGCATAAAGCATGAATACAGTAAAGAGATGCTGCTACTCCCGATTCCTTGTGAAAGGAAACGCCTTCCTTGCCCAACACACATGTTTTTGGCAGATAAGGTAAGCCCCCTCCACTCATGTTACCTTGAATTGTGTCAATTCTTTTTGTTGCAAAGGTGATTCTCTGGCCCAGTGCCTGCAAGCGTGACGCAGCTGCCTTCAACCCAGACTCCTGCCCCATAACAACCTGATGGAAACTGGGGAAAAAAGTGGAAACAGTACACACACTGACAGACACAATGCGAAGCACGGACATACACGGATGTCTCAGCCCTGCCTCCCTCAACTCTCTCTCAGTCCTGCAGTAGCAAAGTCTGAAGTATCACTCGCAGACCTCCTGTTTGCTTTTCTAACTAGATGAAAGGGAGAACGTGACAGCTTGTGATCCCCCTTCTCTCAGCTTCTTACCTCTTCACGGCATTGTTTAGCTGATATATCATCTCCTCAGCCTTGTTCACCTGTTGTTGGAGGCACGTCACAACCTCCCGAGCATGAGATAGCTCATCCTGTGCTACCTGTGAGGAGCAGAGAGAAGGTGAACAGCTTTAAATACAGAGGATCTCTACAGGCTAAAGGATGGAGATGAAGAGAGGGGGTAACGTGTGTTAACTTTAGGTATAACATTTCTGCATGGAGCAGCAGTTACTACCCTTTCAACCAACGAGCAATCGTGCCCTTAGAAGCTTTACTTTCCTTATTAGTTCCTCCAAACAATACAGATGATCAGACCACCGAAAACTGTTGGTGACCTTCAGACACCGCAACAGCACCTGTAGAACGTCCAACAAATGAAGCTCCCTCGCCCTTGGAGTTTCAGATGACAAATTTGGAAATGCAGGAAGCTCCACCATCTGGTTAAGGTGGAACGAGGAAACTACCTTGGATAGAAATGAGGGCACCATACGCAACAACTATAATTCTCAGAAACAGCTCTTTACAGGCCAACGCCTACGGCTCCAAAATTGGAAATGTTCCCCCAGCACCATGAAACTCAGAAACTTCTGGTGGTCAATCCAAATGGGAATATGTAGGTAGGCTTCTGACAAGTCCAGCGAAGCCAGAAACTCCCCTTTGTGAACCTCCACTAATCACCATACTCAACGTCTCCGTCTGAAAGCGCGGCACTCGGAGGTCAGAAAGGACCTTCTGCAGATCGAGAATGGACCAAAAGGTTCCTTCCTTCTTGGGCACCATAAAACGTACACAGAGTAATGACCCTGCCTCCTTTTCAGGGGTGGCACTGGAACAATGGCACGCAGCAGCTGCAGATTTTACAACGTCTCCCACACTGCCTCCCGCTTGGCTCCAGGAGATGCAGCGGGAGATTACAAAGGTGTCCCTGAGTGGCCGAGAAAATTCTGAAGCATAGCCTTCTCTCACCACCTGAAGGACCCACAGGTCTGATGTGAGCTTGGTCCACTCCTCGTAAAAGAGGGCCAGCCTCCCTCCAATGGCCTCTGGAGAAGAGTGGACCTGCATGTCTTCATTGCCCAATCTTGTTTCCGCCCCCACCTTGGGACCCACTGACCATCGAGGACCCGCACTGGGCTTGAAAGAACTGCTGTCGTCCAGAACTCTGCTTTGAGGCCACCGGCGCCCAATTCCTGCCAGTGCGAAATCTCCTCGCCTCCCGAAATCAAGAACGTGGAAGAAAAATCTTCTTGGGGTTCTTCTTGTCCTCAGACAACTTGTTATCCTTCAACTCCCCCAATTACTTCATGAGCTGCTCAAGATCCTCTTCAAACAGCAGCTTTCCCTTAAAGGGCAGGTTAGACAACTGGGCCTTAGACTACACATCCGCCGACCAATTTCGAAGCCACATGAGCCTCCTCGCAGCCACAGCCGATACCATGCTCCTGGCGGAAGTCCGAATTAAGTCGCACAGGGTATCCACCACATAAGCTGCTCCCGCTTCCAAGCAAGCCGCTTGGGCCACCCCCATGGTCGTTCCTAACTTCATAAGAACATAAGAAGATGCCATACTGGGTCAGACCAAGGACCCATCGAGCCCAGCATCCTGTTTCCAACAGAGGCCAAACCAGGCCACAAGAACCTGGCAAGTACCCAAACACCTAGAAGATCCCATGCTACTGATGCAATTAATAGCAGTGACTATTCCCTAAATAAGCTTGATTAATAGCAGTTAATGGACTTCTCCTCCAAGAACTTATCCAAACCTTTTTTGAACCCAGCTACACTAACTGCACTAACCACATCCTCTGGCAACAAATTCCAGAGCTTTATTGTGCGTTGAGTGAAAAAGAATTTTCTCTGATTAGTCTTAAATGTGCTACTTGCTAACTTCATGGAGTGCCCCCTAGTCTTTCTATTATATGAAAGCGTAAATAACCGATTCACATTTACCCGTTCTAGACCTCTCATGATCTTAAAGACCTCTATCATATCCCCCCTCAGCCGTCTCTTCTCCAAGCTGAACAGCCCTAACCTCTTTAGTCTTTCCTCATAGGGGAGTTGTTCCATCCCCTTTATCATTTTGGTTGCCCTTCTCTGTACCTTCTCCATCGCAATTATATCTTTTTTGAGATGCGGTGACCAGAACTGTACACAGTACTCAAGGTGCAGTCTCACTTTTTATTGTGCTCCTGGAGCACAAGCTAAAGCTGCTCTGACCCCTTCTTTCTTTTTTTTTTTTTTTTCAAAAAGCAATTAAAAGGGTCACACACACAGAAGGGAAGAAAACTGAAAACCTTCCCTGCTTCTGTGAAGAAGGCTGAGCCCAGGCCGGTGACAGAGACCCAGAGGGGATAAGTGAACCTATCATCCCCCCCCCCTCCCAAAGATTAGGGCAGAGCTATCCCAGGGATCACCAACCCCCTGCTCTACCAGAGGGATGGCCCACAAAAAGTACCTAACACCTCGGGGAGCCGAACATTTTTCTCTCTAAAATATTATATATATACACATCTAGGAGCAGCTGGGGTAGCAATTGCCATGATCAATGGAATGAGGGAAAGGCTATAGCTGTGAAAAAGTCGTAAATATACTGAACCATGTAGAATTGGTGGATAGTAATGAGCAGAAAGTAATGTGCTTTGAAAGATCTTTTTACCAAAGTTATCTAACAGCTTATGATCTTTCCCTGGAAGAGAATTCAAATGAATTCATGTCTTCTTTGCCTTTTTCATTGCAAATTCAACAACTACAGTCTGGTGAGGCAAGTGGACAGCCCCAAAGCCCAGTGACTGTTGGAGCCGGTATTTCTAGCTATAGGAGCGCCCAAAAACGGAGCTTCCCACATTCACATTAGAAGAACGTGACCTGGAAGAGCTGCCAGTTCCACTGGAGCGTCTAGGCCCTGATGAAGTTAGAGGAGCTCCTTGCAGACATGGACGCTTCACATCCTCTAGGGGCAATGTGTGGTCCAGAGGATCAGGTAGCAGGTCTGAGAGAATGCCATTTAAGTCATCATCTGAATCCTAACAGCACCAAGTTACTCTCCCAGGACCCCCATGAGGAAGAGGGTGAACGGGAAGGTGCGTCTGGTTGACTCCGAGGAGGAGTGGCTGGACCAAGACCACTGACCTGCTAGACTCAGCTGCAATTGAATGCAATGATGATGGAACTCCTACCTTGTGTCTGACCCTTTCCATGTTCAGCTCGGCCGTGCGATCCTGGAGGCTGTGCAGAAGCACCGCCTGCTGCTGGCTCCTGGCTTGCAGCTCCTCCTCCAGCTCCAGGACCTAACCCAAGCAAAAGGTTTTATCAGCACTACCTCAGCTGCAGCATCCCCATGCCTCCCTCAATAACTGCTGCCCGAGGGTGGGAAGGGAAGTCTCCCTCCGAGAGTGAACTCCTTAAGTGCCGCTCGACTGCCAAGCAAAGGTTCAGCTTGGGCCTAGAGCACTCAACTGCCAGTTTTCTGTGCTGCAGTGCTACGGCTGATCTGAAAGGACCCCCCTCCCCCCTTAACTGAGAGGTCTCTACTCAAGTTACCTGGTGTAACCTGAAGCAGATATCCAGAGGCAAGGTGCTGCTGGATATATCTGGATGAAGTTAGCTGGGTTACTTTAGGGCAGGGTAATGGTGAATATGAGCGCTGACCGGTTAACGTTTAACTGTGCACATCCCCAGCACTGCCTCTTTTTTTTTGTAATTTAATGTTTATTAAACAAGGTCAAAATCATTACTACAGTACACATAACAGCTTAGTAAGAAACACTAGTGTAGTGTAGTTTCCATATCCATCACCTTCCAACACGAATTTATAAAGTTATGTGACAACAGAACTCGGCCAGTCGACCCTGGATTTTATTTTCAGCTCTCTTCCCCCACCCTTCCCTTCTGAACCCCGTGATACTACCTCCCAAACCTCAATAACTAACTGGGTGTATGTGTCTAACCCTAACTCACATACTATTGAGCACTTAAATTCCAGGCCCCAAACTCTGAGCCTCTTGCCATCTGATATGTGGTGCCCACGTTTTTTCAAATCGTGGGATGCAATCATAAAGGTGAGCTGTCGATTTGTACATGCTAGCCAATCGGACTTGAGCATTAATTTTCTGAGGAACATCAGGTTTACCCCACCAAGCCGCCAGTTCACACCTCGCTGCCACTATGACGAACTGACCTCTCGGCTACTGTGCAAATATCTATAGAAAGCAATAAGCACCTAGGATTCCTCACGATCTCACATCCCATGATCTCATAAATGAAATCCAGGATCATATTCCAATAATCTGTCACTTCAGCACATTCCCACCATGTGTGGTAAAAATGCCCCTTCTCCCCACACTGTGGCCAGCACCGATCAGATAACCCGGGAACATCCTAGTCATTCTATCCTGAGTAAGATACCACCGGGTTCTCTACCTCCCCTGATGACACTGAACTCCTCCCAGTCATTAGATAACAGAAATCCCATTTGCATATCTTTTTCCCAAGCTAACACGTTTTGGTTTTGAATCCACCTCCCCTAGCAACAGTGCATATATTTTAGAGATTCCCTTACCCACTTTATCTGCTCTTGAACAGTAAACTTCAAACATGCATTTACTTTTTTTAAGTTCTTTCATTACCCCCTGCCACTTGACAAATCAGTACTGCCTCTTTATGTGGGTAAAATTTTGTGCATGCAAGAATTTGCTTGGACAAAATATGTAATTCATTCGGTGGGAGGGATATTTTAAACCCTGGAGATCTGTCCAGCTCTGAAGTTAGCCAGACAAATCTCTTGAATAAGGACATCTAAGGAGTTATCCAGGTAAATCCTTGTGGATGACAACTGCCCTTCCCCTCAGCAGCTAAAAGCATGCATGCAGTTTCATGGTGCGAATACATGTATTCGCACCGGGAAAAAGGAGCATACTGAGGGGCGGGAGGAGGTCAGGGGAGTGAACGTATGTGCAGGGATTTGATTTTCAAAGCCCTGCACATATTTTTTCCCCCTGGATCCTGCCTTGCATGAAGAGCAGGTACAAAACCTTGCTGGTCGGATTTTCAAAGGAAAACTCCCCAAGGAGTTTCTTTTTTGAAAATCAGCTTGTAGGTCTGTGGGTACTTAACCTGCAAAGTGCCTGACCTCATGAAAATTAACTCCCTCCTTCCCAACCCAAAGGGAGGGAAAATCAGAAAGAAGCCAGCCTGCCCTTCTCTGTACAGACGCTCCTTTGATGGGGGTGATATCTGTTTTACCTTGCTGCGAATCTGCCTCCCATCCTCACAGTGGTGGATCTCCTGTGACTTCAGTTGCACCATAAGAGCGAACACTTTCTGACGCCAGCAGGTCAGCAGCACCTGTGCTCTCTCCGAATCCATGTCCAGGGACTCCGGCCTGACCTGAATACAGAGAGAGGGATGGAAAGACTTAAGTTCCAGTTCCACCACTGTCAACAATTCTGGGTAACGGCTTAGTACTAACAGCATAGAGGTAACATCTGCAAACCCAGAATCCCAGTCCCAACTCACTGCAGTGACAGCACAGAGCATGTCAATTTAATTTTCTGTACTGTTATCTACTCATATATATTTTGGCAGAGCAGGCTGAAGATGAGAATGCAAAGTGCCAACAGGATCGGGAACGACGTCTGTACAGCACGCGGAGCTAGAAGACAGGAGGAAGTCTTACCGAAACCCCTCCAAATGTCTCTGAATCGGGAGGTAAATCATCTTCTCTCTTTTTTTTTTTTTAAACTTACCTAGGCTCAGCGCTTACCAGCTGAGTACTGAGACTGCTTCTGGCTGTGGAGGAAGAAGGCTTTGGCTGTCAGTCACGCTCGGCTTCCTGCACCCACTGCCTTTCAGCTGCTTCACCAGCAAAGTCCACACCGGGAACCGGCTACTGGACCAAGGCACAGCCCTGAGGGATCTCGGAAATGGCCTCAGGAATTCTCAACCAGGGAAGGGACGGTATCACCGCAGGAGAGTGGGGTTCAATTTTTTCTCCAATTTAAATGTAGAATTTCTCCTTTCAAAAAGTACAGCAATCCCCATAGGGAGAGGTACATCAACCATCTGCTGGAGACGGAGAAATACTGAAGGGGTTTGTCTAGGGTGACGTCAACTTTGAAACCTGACTCTGTCTCCATCTGTTGGCAGGGGAGCATAACCCCATTGTTCCTGAGTCCATCTGGCTACACGCCAGGAAAATTGACTTTTAGGAAAAGTTGTAAAACTTGTTTTTTAAATTTTTTTTTTTTTTTTTTTTTAATGGTGATAGTCTGATATCTTGTTTATTATTAAATTTGTTTGCATTTATTATTATTGCTGCAGACATGCTTTTTATGTTTTTATCCTTTTTTTTTTTTAATTTGGCTGTATTAATATTTTAGCTTGTACATCACTTAGAGGTCTTAGGAAACGAGGAGACTGACAAATATAAAGCGATCAATAAGGCGGAGCATAAATGTTTTATTCAATGAACTGTAAATTAATCCCATACCTTCCTAGCCAGCTCCTTCTCCTGGATGGACAAAATGTCTGTCAGGGAGGATAGGCGGACATTCAAGAGCTCCATGGAGGTTTTTAATGTCTCTCGCTCTCTTTCCAACTGCTGCAGGGAAAAAACATTAAAAAGCAACAGACAGGTAAGGACTTCTTGGCCCAAAGTCTCTCCGATTGTCCCCCCAGGCTCTGCTCGGTCTCCAGTCATCTCCCTCCCTTACCTGCACCAGTGCTTTGTGTCTGTCCCAAAATGTGCTTGATGTTTATCATAATTTTGTTTGCTACCACCTCAGCTGGACAATCATTCCAGGCATCCATCACCCTCTCAGTATTTTCTCAGAGTATCATGATTCAGCTTCCCGTTCTATGGGAAATTCCTCCTTCCTGAACTTAAATGTAATAGGCGCACAGCAACAGCAAGAGATCTCTATCTGCATTTATCAGACTTGCATGGTTACAATGTGTCTCCTCCAACCCATCTTCCATCTGGGCCCAGTGCAGGTTGAAGGCCTTGCTCAAGGTCACTGATTGGGTGGCGGATACTGGTGAAGTTTTCCTGGCTACGTCCCTCTCATCCCCTAATTATAACCTGCAGGATGGGCCTCAGGCTCTTTCTGACCTTCTCCAGTCACCATCCATTCCTGCACTTCCTCTCACCCCAACAATCCCAGTACATCCTATTTCCCCACACAGAGGGTGAAGTGCTCTGAGCTGCATTTAGAAAATGCCGTATAAAAATTTAAAAGTTCCATATAGCATTCAGTAGTTTCTGTGTTTCATAAAGGGAGTCAAGCAGCTCTGGCTATGCCCTGTTGTATTTTGGACCTTCCTTGGGACAAACTGGAACCACAAGTCCCACACGTACACCACGGGCCCCAGAACTGTTTGCTGACATATCAGACCCGCATTACAACCCACAAAGCATTTTTAAAAATTGATATCTATATATTTAACGATGTTGTATTCATACCCTTGCCCATAGCACAGAAATTATCCCTCCTCTCCTGCAAATAATTCAAGTGGTGCCACGGAGCAACCCAAACCGTGGTCCAGGTTCACCTGCACAGTGCCAACGAGCTGCTCCTTCTCCCGCCGCCACTCCTCCGCCCCAGTGTCATCCGGCACCAGCTGCCCAATGTATGTCCTCAGCTGCTGCACCAGGGACTTCTGGGACTCCAGCTCCGTGTTGGCTCCCCTAGGAAAAGTAACAAGAAAGGGAGGTGTTTACAGACCCCTGCCTGCCACTCTCTAAGCAACATTTCCAGAGGGAGAGTGAAAACACAGACTGTGGGTGCCCAGAGCAGGGACACACATTCTTTTCTGACCCCCAAACTCTGTCTATACCATCAGGTTTTCCTGCCAAAAAACTGACCAGTTTGCTTCTGCCATTGTTGAGTATTGCAGCTGTGACTGTTCCCAAAAATGTTCCATAATTGCTCCAGCTCTCTGATTAAAAAGAGTTCTTGCCTTCGAAGAGGGTGAAATCTAGTCCCCTCCCCCACTCAGCCCAAGAAGATGCCCTAAAGTTATATTTCGGGGGGGGGACAGGGGGTAAAACAATCCCCTGCGAGAGCCCTACCTGAACCGTGGCCATTTCTTTGGCGTAATTACGGTAAATCCCTCCTCCAGTTCTAGGCTTTCACAGGGAAACAACCCCAGTTTAGCCAGTGGTAAAAAAGCTTCAGCTGCAAGGAACAGAAAGCTGGTGTCGCCTACTCTTCCTGTCTACATAAAAGCGGACGCCCCCCATTGGTGGGTTTAATGGTAAAATGACTGTTTACCTGCTCATTTCCGTTCCTTGAATACAGTCAGACCAGTAGGTTATGCACGCCAATCAGCAGATCAACCTTTTATGCATCTGTGCCGACACCAGCCTGCCAGTATTTCTATAACAAGCTAACTGTGGACAACTTTAACACAAGAAAACAATCCACACGCCCAGTTATTATCTATCTTTTCTCTTTTAAACCCGTGCACGTCCAGAAAAATAAGGAAGAGTTTGCAGAACAGGTAAAAAAAAACCAAAACAAAAAAACCATAAACACTCGTTCACAGTGACATCCACTAGGCCTGCTAACTCTGCTTCCTTGCCTGCAAAACATCTTCTGTAATGCAGAAAAGTGAATAAATGACAGAAAGGACCAGCAGCATAGGGAGGGTCCTAGACTGATCTTGCTGCTTACCTCTTCAGCCCTGTCTCTTTACCTTTAGATATTATAAGCCTCCTTAAAAAGCCAGGTTTCTAGCATTTCTCTACATAGCTTATGCTCTCTCATTAGCAGGTAATGATGACACTACAGTGGGTGGAGCTACCCCAGCTCCTCAGTTTATTGTGGGATTTGTAGTCCCTGCTTCATCCGATTCTGAAACCAAAACTACACGTACCAGACTGCATCAGGATAAAAAAAGGGTGTTGATAAAACTAGGCCTGGCCCAGAGTCTCCATCCAGGAGCGGATTAACTTGGCAGCTCTCTATGCACATGTTTGTGCCTGGATGTGCGTTTACCTTAGCTGTTCTGTAAGGACCTCTCTTTCTTGACTGGCTGAGAGGAGTTCCTCCTGGAGCCTTCTCACTTCCTGCAATGTCCTCTCCCGCTCCGCCTCCAGTCCCTGTGCTTTGCGCTGCAGGGAAACAGCCACCTCACCATGGGCCTCTGCTGCTTTCAGGAGCTGAGCAGAAAGAGAGATTAGATATGCAGTTAGCTCTCAGCCAGTGTGATGCGGCCTTTGTCAGAAGCACAGATTGCAAGTGACGCTCCGGCTAATTTTAAAATGAGCGCACAGGTGCCCATACACGCACATGAGTGGACATACGCGCACAATTTAAAATACGCGCGTCACGCATAAGTATGCTTCCGATTTTAAGCGGTTACTCAAGCAAACATATTGCATGTATCTTCCTTAGGACTTTCTCGGGGTTAACGCACGTAGGTAAGCGGATTTTAAAACGCGCGTGAGGAACATTCCCTGTTTTTCCAATTACTCCACCAGTTTGCCCAGTCAATCACGAAGTTATCCAGACCCCAACAAGCTGCCGTGCGCTACGGTCTCCGGTTTTAAAATACGGTGTTACGCACGTACCTTTTCCACTTTTTTTTTTTTTTTTTTTTTAGCACCAGCATGCACATAATTAGCAGGTTTAAAAATCTGCATTGCTCACGCGCAGCCCATATACTCACGCACTGGAGAAATTACTTACCTGATAATTTCATTTTCCTTAGTGTAGCCAGATGGACTCAGGTTATGTGCTCCCCTGCCAGCAGATGGAGACGGAGTCAGGTTTCAAAGCTGACGTCACCCTACATACATCCCTGCAGTGACCTTAACCCTTCAGTATTCCCTTCAAAAGCCACCGTGGACATACTAATGAAAGGACTTAATTGAAAATATGAATAAAAATATGATTAACTTGGGCAGCTGAGGGCAGGACGCTGAGTCCATCTGTCTACACTAAGGAAAACAAAATTATCAGCTAAGTAATTTCTCCATTTCCTAGCGTGTAGCCAGATGGACTCAGGACCAATGGGATACAAAAGCTACTCCCGATCGGGGCAGGAGGCTGCCCACGGTCTGGTTAACACCACACGTGCAAAGACTGCGTCCTCTCGGGCCTGAATGGAGAAGGTGTGCAAGGAGGACCACGTTGTCACTCAGCTGATGTCTAGCTTCCACCCATGAAGCTGCCTGATCCTTAGTGGAATGAGCTTTAACTTGAAAAGGTAGTGGCTTTCCTGCCTCCACATAGGCTCCCGTGAACATCTCCTTAATCCAGCGAGCTTCGACTCCCTGGGACCACGGATCTCTTCTGCGACTGAAGAATCGGGGAACCTTCGCATTGTGGGATGTGGCCCGCAGGTCGATTGACGGGAGGCCGCAACGATCTACTATCAGTTGAAATGCTTTGGCCGACAATTCCCACTCTCCTGGATCCAGACTCTCCCTGCTTAGAAAGTCTGCTCTGACATTGTCTTTTCCTGTGATGTGGGAGGCTGAGATCATCTGTAGATGTACTTCTGCCCACTCCATAAGGTCTGTCTCCTGTGACAGTTGCTGGCTCTTGGTTCCTCCCTGCTGATTGATGTAGGCCACCATCGTTGTATTGTCTAACATCACGTGGACCGCCTGTCCCTAGAGTCTGTGGCTAAACTGTAAACATGCCAATCTGACTGCCCAGGCTTCCAGGCGATTGATGTTCCAGTGGGCTTTTCTTCTGTCCAACGTCCCTGGGGCTGTCAGTTCCTGACAGTGGGCTCCCCAGCCCTGGAAACTCACATCTGTCGTGAGAGCCAGCCAGCTCGGGGAGGACATTGACACACCCCTGCTCAGATAAGCTTCCTGTAACCACCACTGGAGGTGACAGCAGACTCCCCTTGGTAAGTGAAGACGAGCCGAATAGTCTTGAGATTGTGGGTTCCAATGTGATAGCAATGAGCACTGAAGAGAGATGCATGTGTGCCCTCGCCCATGGCACTACTTACAGGGTTGCTGCCATCAAACCGAGAACTTGGAGATAGCTCCACACCGTTGGGCATATTGTGTTCACCAACCGACACACCTGGTACGTCAACTTCTGTATCTGTGTGGGTGGAAGAAAGACCTTGCCCCGCCTGGTGTTGAACTAAACTCCCAGATACCGTATAATTCTGACTGCTGAGCTAGGCACTACTAAGTTTGTGCCAGCATATGTCAAATACGTGCTGTGCTGTCTGCTGTAAGGAAAGCAGCTAGTTACAACTACAGTATATGGGCCTAAGTCAGCAAGGAGTGAAGGACATAAGGAATGGCTCACATATGTGTGGAGATCACCTATAAAGGAAAGTGCAGACATCGATAAGAAATGATCGATGTCTTCCTACAAGCCGTGGGAAGATAAGACAGAAGGAGAACCAACATTTGGACATGAAAGAAAGAGAATGAATGTTTGGTCTAGGGAAAGGAAGCCAGGCCAAAGTGACGTACTTGGCAAAGGTAACTAGAAAAAAAAATGTATATAAGCCTTGTAAGATTGTGACATAGGCAAGGATGTGCTTAAGGGCTTCTGATAATTTGCAGAGTCTACACTTATCCTTCCCAGACACTTCTATTGTAATTGGCTATCATTTATTTATTTATTTATCATAATAAATATTTTACTAAATTTCTAAACTATCTATCTGAGTCTCGTGTCTGGTATATGGGGGCTAAAACCATACAATACTCAAAGGACTGGAAAGGCTTGAGGCTGCTCTTCAAAAGGTTTACTGCTCAACCGAGTTTCTATAACAAGGAGATCACCTTGTTGGTCACCAGGAGGCTCTCTTCCACAGACCTGGCCCGGATCAGCCAATGCTGCCGCTATGACCACCATATTCTTGGAAAAGGTACTAGGGGCAGTGGCTAAGCCGAAGAGCAATGCCTGAAACAGATAATACCGACCCAGCAGATTGGAACATGTAGGCAGGCCTCAGATAGGTCCAGGGAAGTTAGGAACTCTCCCGGTTGTACGGCCATTATCACGGAGTACAAGGTTTCCATGCCAAAATGAGATACTCGTGTCACTTGATGCTCTTGAGGTCCAGGATGGGGCGAAAGGAACCTTTCTTCTTGGGTACGACGAAATAGATGGAATAACGCCCCATATTTTCCTGGGGCAAAGGTACTGGGATCACAGCCCTCATCCTGAGGAGTCTTAGAAGTGTAATCTCCACTGCCTGCTTCTTGTCCTGGGAGTGGCAGGGAGACATCATGAATACGTCCTGAGGAGTGCTGTGGAATTCCAGCGCATATCCTTTTCGTATGACTTCCAGTACCCATTTGTCCGAAGTGATCTCGACCCACCATTGGTAAAAGAGAGACAGACGGTCCCCTATCTCCTCTTTCCGAAGGTGGGTCGGTAAAATTTCATTGGGGGGTTCAGGACGAGCCTGAACCCGAACCTGCCCCTCTCCTGGGCTGCCAGGTACGAAAGGGTTGGGACCTCCCAAGGGGGTCAAGACTTCTGAAATGTCGAATTTCTGTGGGGCGAAAATGCTGGGAACCCTTGGAATGACCCCCTCATAAGTGAGGAGCGCTGTAGTTGCCTCCTCTTATCTTCTGGGGAACTTAAGATTAGCCCCATTTGCTGGCCAGCTTTTCCAACGTGCTCCTGAATAGGAGTGATCCTTTAGAGGACATCTAAGTAAGATTAGCTTTGGAGGTTGCGTCAGCCTACCAGTTCCACAGCCATAGCTGTCATCTGGCCACCACCACTGAGGCCACTCCTCCAGCCAAAGTACGGACTAAATCAGAGCCTGCGTCTGCTAAAAAGGCGCAGCGGGTTCCATAACTGCTCTGGGATTCACACCTGAGTCATCAATTTCCTGAGAGAGAAGCAGACACGAAGGAGCCACCAGAGCACAAGAAGTGATCTGTAAGGTCATTGCTAGGGCGTCAAAGGCTTGTTTAAGGATGGACTCCATCTGTCTATGGCTTCCAGTACTGGAAAGTAGCAAGAAGCTTTCTGCAGGGAAATCAGAATTGGGTTCTTTGGTTCCGTCATAGAGTGCGCCCCAGGAGCTCCCAGCATTTTCAGGGTCTGGGAAACCAGGGCCGGCAATTTGCCTCTATGGAAAAACCTTAACATGGTCCAACACTGTTCTAAACCAGGGGAGATTTCCCCATCTTCCAAGGAATCAGGATCCTCCTCTTCATCTGTGCCATCCTGGTCCCTTGGTACAAGAGCAGAAGTGCAGTGCTGCAGAGCGTGGGAGCCTCAGTAAGCCACTGAAGGAGCGAGGAGAAGCCTAGAGCTACCACCAGTAAGGATGAATGTTGTTGCAGTGTGTGTGTGAGGGAAATGGGATGCAGGAGGGAGATTCTCAGTGGGGTGGGAAGTGAGAGAGAGGGGATGCTGCTGTGTAAATGTGTGGGAGAATCGGATAATGTTGTTTTATTACCCTGGCTTCTCTCCAACAAAACAAACTTGGATATTTACCTGGAAAAATAAGGAGTAATTTGTTTCAACTGATTTTCTCCTGTTTTGGTTCTTATAATAAACCCTTACAATTTCCCAAGAAAAATATAGAATAAAATCCAAAAATGAAGGTCCCCAAGGATAGAATGTAGTTCTGATTCCTTACCTCTTCCTGGGAACGCCTCTCTGCATTCTGAAGCTCTACTCTCAGCCTGTGCATCTCCTGCTCTCTCTCCCTCTCTCTTCCCGTCATCTCCTGGAGGGCCTCTTCCAGCCTGTATGCCTCCTGCTCTCTCTCCCTTAGGGACACCAACTCCACCCTTTGCTTCTCCAGTTCAGCCCTGGCTTGATCCCTCTCCCTGGTCAGACCGTCCTTCAGGGCCCTCAGTGCCTCCTGTTCCGCTTGCTTCTCCTCTTGTAGGGCCTGCTCCTGTTCTGCCACTTTCAGCCGGGCTTGCAGCCCCTCTGCCTCCTCCTGCAGATGAGCCAGGATGGCCTCCCGTTCCCGCAGCTTTTCCTGCAGATGGGTGGAGGCAGTCCGGAGCCCCTGTGCCTCAACCTCCAGTCGCTGGATGTCACAGTTCTGCTGGGATATGGTTTCTGCCTGGCGGGCGAGTTCCACTGTATGCTGGGAAGCTGTGAAATCAGCATCTCTGTCTAATGACCTGAGGCAGATACATAGAGAACCAGAGTTGTATATCATTATACAATACTATAGCATTAACAAATGTATGAGATATAATTATACTCCATACAGTGCCATAAAATCATAACTATTTAAGTATAGCACTAACAGCATGTGTGCTGTATAATCACAGATACAGTAAGGTGAAATTTAATCTTAACCATTAATCTCCTTTCCTTGAGTCCTGACAGACCAGTCCAGACTGACGGGATTAACTCTTTCACCAGCAGGTGGAGGCAGAGAACGCCTCCTGGTTTCTTGATGTCATCCTTTCTTTATATTCTGGGATAGCAGGATCTGACATCAGTAGCTTCTTGTTCATGCCCTAGGTACCATATTGCCACTATTGTGTTGTACCCATCTAATCTGTAGACAGGAGATAAAGGAGGAAAGTGAAGAGAAACAGAAAATAAAAGAAATGAGTTAAAGTAACTGACCATATTTTGAACAGGTTCTACCTTTTTTCCTTCTTTGGTGCCCCGCTTATTAATTTCTGTGCTGCATAGCCGGGCAGACTCACAACCTCTCTCTCTTTTTTTTTTTTTTTTACTAAATGCCTGAAGAGAGGGGGGAACACTGTCTAAATCACTACTTTATTCCCTTCTTCTCTGTTTGAGAGGGATCTGGACTGGTCAGTCAGGACTCAAGGAGAGGAAATTAACAGATAAGATTAAACTCCATCTTCCCTTTCATCCTGCAGACCAGTCCAGACAGATGGGACATGCCAAAGCAGTACCTATGTCAGGTGGGTTAAGGACTCAACTGCCTCCAGCACTTTCCTGCCAAACTTAAATCCTCTTGACTGCAAGCCCAGTTTTTAATGCTTCTCAAAAGAATGCAATAATGACCATGTGGCTGCCCTACAAATTTCCTGTAGGGACTCTAACGTAGATGCCCACCAGGACAAAGACTGTACCCTGGTAGAATGTGCCGTCAGCCTGGCCGGCACTTGCCTGCTTTGCCCAATATAGACCTGCCATTATTGCTTCCTTGATCCACCGTGAAATGGATGCTTTGGATGTTGCCTGTCCCTGCCTCCTAAAGTAATTTGTGATTCTGAGCAGGTGCAGGATTCTCTTTTCCCCTTTGCATTCCTCTCTCTTAAATGCTGGGAGAGATATTTCTCGATTCACGTGGACCTCTTGATACTACCTTAGGCAGGAAAGAAGGGACTGGGCAGATTGTGTCCCTGTCTTTGTAAAATGTCAGGTATGAGTCCCTACACGATAGTGCCTGAAGCTCCAAGATCCTCCTGGCTGAGCGTATTTCTACCAGAAATACTATTTTCAATGTCACATTCTTCAAGGATGCTTCCTTTAGGGACTCGAAAGGTGATGTCAAAGCTCTTCAGATCAAGTTCATATTCCATGCTGCTATTATGCGGTGGGGGAGGGGGCACCCAAGCCTCACCACCCTGAGGAAATGCACCACGTCTGGCTGGGTACTTCCAGATCTTCCACTTGGCCTCTAACATGCTATTGCCGCTGCTTGTACCTTCAGAGAAATTCTAGAATTGTCCTTACGTGCGCTTTGGATGGAACAACCCCCTTCCGCATTAAGATTTGAATACTATCCATACCCTGCCTTGGGAGATGCAGTGCTTCCTTGCCTTCAAGAGAGTTGCAATCACTGCATCCGAGCAGCCTCTGTTTTTTAAACTTCCTCCTTTCAATAGCCAGGATGTAAGACAATAAGGTCCTGGGTTTTCCATGACCAATCGGCCCTTGATCCTTGCTAGTCTGAGGGGTCCCTCCTTTTTCAGACTTATCAAATCCCTGTACCACAGGCGCCTGAGCCAGTCCAGTGCCACCCGAATGACCCAACCATCGTGATCTGATACCCTCCAAAGTATTCTTGCAGTCATTGGCCATGGTGGGAAAACAGAGCAAATTGCCCACCAGCCATGCCTGAGTTAGTGCATCTATAGCTTCTGAGCTTTTTCCCTGGCTTGATTGAAACATTTCTTGACTTTGGCATTTCCATGGGTTGTCCCCAATACTCCATTATTTTCACAATTTCGTCTTACAACAGCTACCACACTGAGGTCCATTGTGTACTGGCTGAGATAATCTGCTTGCCTGTTGTCTATCCCCGCTATATGGCCCGTCATCAAATCTCCTAGGTAAACCTCTGCCAGCTCATTAGGTTTTCAGCTTCTTTCTGTAGTTGTGGGCTCCAGGTGCCTCCCCGTTTGCTCACGTATGCCACTACTGTGGCACTGTCTGATGGCAGCTTTACCGCCTCCCCCTTCAACCTGGGGAGGCAATCGCTGAGCACCAGTCTGATTGCCCTGAGCTCCAAGTGGTTTATTGACCAGGAGGCCTCTCTCTCTCTGTCCACTTGCCTTGCGCCAGCTGCTCTTCACAGTAGGCTCCGCCCCAGAGGCTGGCCTCTGTAATCACGGTCATTCATGCTAGTGGGTCTAACAACATCCCTGGAAACATACTGGTGTTGGTCATCCACCACCGGAGCCTGCCCCAAACCATTTCTGGTAGTCCCAGCCCTGGGGGAAGCAACTCCGCTAACTGCGTCCCTTGTAAAGGGCACATGTGTGTCCTCGCCAAGGGAATAAGATCTATGGCCGCCACCATAGAGCCCAACATTTGCAGAGAGGTCCTCACCTTGGGCCTCCTGCTCACTAACAGTTTTCTTACTTCTGCTTGCAATTTCGCAATCCTTTTCCTGGATCAGAAAGACTTTCCCACCAGATATACCAGGGTCTGGGATGAGTTTGACTGGTTCTTGGCCTCGTTCACGACCCACCCTAAGTTTTCCAAGTTACTTCACCCTCAGGGTGGATCTCTTGCTTTCGTGCCATGGTCCTGATTAGCCATTTGTCCAGATAAGAATGAACCAAAGTTCTTTCCTTTCTTAGTGCTGCCACCAATACTGCCCTCACCTCAGGAAAGATGCAGGGTGCTTTAGCTAGGCCAAAGGGCAAGATCTTGAACTGATAATGGCCTTCCAGCACTATAAATCTTAGAAACTTCTGGTTTATCTCTGAATAGAATATGTAGATAAGCTTCCGCCAGGTCTAGGGAAGTGAGAAATTCTCCCTTCCATACTGACTTCAGTGTTTCCATTTTGAAATGGGGAGGCTTTAGAAACTTGTTTACTTTCTTTAAGTCTAGAACTGGACAACTCGTACCTTCCTTTTTTGGAACCACAAAATACAGGGAATCACATCTTTCCCTATTTGGGATTCGGGAACCGGTATTATCGCTTCTAGGCAGTGCAATTTTTTTTACCGTTGACTGAATAGCCTCTTTTCTTAATTGTGATCTGCATGGGAATATTATGTATGACTCTGGAACTGGGGTGGCCAGTTCAAGGGCATAGCCCCATTGAACGATTTCTAAGATCCACTTCTCCTTGGTGCTCTGGATCCACTCGTAAAATGTTGCTAAGTGATCACCCACTTGGGGAAGTGAGGGGTGGACCCCTCAAATCCTTATTTGGCCCCTCTGGGCCCCCCCTACATCGGAGGGCCCTATCTTTGATGCCTCTCTGACTTCCACAAAAGGCCAATCTTGTCTGGGTCTTGCCCCCTTGTGTGTATATTCTTGGAGCTCTTTATGTCTAGGCTTCCCTGGTCACTCCTTAAGGGCTCTTTTCATCCCCCTACCTCAGTCTTCCTACAGTTTCTTAGGCTTAGACTCCCCTAAGGTTTTAATCAGTTTCTCTAATTCTCCAAACAAGAAACATCCCTTAAAGGACAATCTAATCAGGTGGGACCTTGACAAAGAATCTGCTGAGATACTAGTCAGCAGATCACTTTAGCCAGGTTCTTATGGCCTGGATTGGCCACTGTTGGAAACAGGATGCTGGGCTTGATGGACACCTTGGTCTGACCCAGTATGGCATGTTCTTAGGTACTTTCTTACTATGAACTCTGTTGCTACTTGTTTAGCCAAAGTCCTAATCACATCATACAGGGTATCTGCTATAAAGGCTGCCCCTGCTTCCTTCTGATCAGCCTCTGAAGGCCTAGCGTCTGCTCCTTTCACCAAGTCTTGCCACTGCTGTATCCATCTCCCTAGTGCTCTGGCCACATAAGCATCACAAATTGCCACTTGTAGGAGGAAGCTTGCTACTTTGAAGGACCTCTTCAAGACTGATTTGATCTTTCACTCTTGCGCATCCTTGAGGTCTGAGCCTCCTTCCAATAGGATGGTGGTCTTCCTACTTTAAATAACTGCTCCACTTTCTCTAGCCGTAGAGGATGCACTTTACCAATGGTGTGTCTAGCCTTCAGGGTTATATCTGGGGTGTCTCATTCTGCCAGCACCATATTCCTTATACATAGAAACGACGGCAGAAAAGGACCAAACGGTCCAGCCAGTCTGCCCAGCAAGCTTGTGGTGGCATCAAAAGTATCAAACTTATTGGTTAAGGAAGTAACAACCGCATCAGCAAGTTACTCCCACTCCTGCTTGTTTTCTCAGACCTTAAAATTTAGTGTCCTCATTGGTTGCTGTCTGAGTCCGATTCCCCACCTACCATTAAAGCAAAGAATAATATTGGAGCAGAGAGCAATATTGGAGTTGTAGCAATAGCATGAAGGCTTATTGGTTAAGGGTAGCAACCACCACACAGCAAGTTACCCCCATGCACTTCCCTCTTCATTTCCATCCTTTAGTCCCTAGGGATCCACAATGTTTATCCCATGCCCCTTTGAATTCTTTCACTGTTTTTGTCTTCACCACTTCTTCCAGAAGGGCATTCCAGGCATCCACCACCCTTCTCAGTGAAGAAATATTTCCTGATGCTGGTTCTGAGTCGCCCTCCCTGGAGTTTCATTATGTGACCCCTAGTTGTACTGATTTCTTTCCAACAGAAAAGGTTTGTTGATAAATAAAATACAATAAATAAATAAATGATGCATTATTTGTAAACTTTTATATACCGTTGTTTGGAGCATGCCTTCACAATGGTTTACAATGATAAAAATAAACACAAAAAAATCATGAACTGTAAAACAATAAAACTCGCTAACAGAAATTACTTACACATCAAGCTATAAAATAAGACAAAAATAAATGAGAACATAAAAAGATAAAACAACATATACTAAATATTAAATACAAGCCTTCTAAGTTCATGAAAACCCTAAAAATAGTGACTAAGATAGAAATAAAATCTAATTAGATGGTTAAATAAAAATAATCCTAATAAAAGCATCATAAAACCTTTCAGCTATCTGAAGGTCTGTATCATATCCCCCCTGCTCCTCCTCTCCTCCAGGGTCTACATATTCAGGTCCTTCATCCTCTCCTCACAAGTCATTTGATGGAGACCCCCAACCATTTTGTTCACCCTCATCTGGACCGCCTCCATCCTGTCTCTGTCCCTTTTGAGATACGGGCTCCAGAACTGAAGACAGTACTCCAGGTGATGCCTCACCAAGGACCTGTACAAGGGCATCACCACCTCCTTTTCCTTACTGGTTATTGCTCTCTATGCAGCCCAGCATTCTTCTGGCTTTAGCTAGCGCCTTGTCACATTGGTTCACCGTCTTCAGATCGCTTGACACTATCACCCCAAGGTCCCTCTCCTGCTCTGTGCACAACAGCCCTTCACCCCTCATCACATACAGCTCTTTTGGATTATCACACCCCAGATGCAGGACTCTGCCCTTCTTGGCATTGAATCCCAGCTGCCATATCTTCCACCACTCTTCCAGCTTCCTTAAATCCCGTCTCATTCTCTCCACTCCTTCCGGCGTGTCCACTCTGTGGCAGATCTTAGTATCATTCGCAAATAGAAAGAGAAAGTCCTGGCCAGCTTCTTTATGCCCACGCGGACTGGGTCTCCTCTCCTCCTGTCTTTCTTTTCATCTTCCATTAAGTCCAAGGATTGTATTTGCCTTTAAGATGAGGGGTTCTAGCTCTTCTTTCTTAAATAACCTGACTGCCATGTCCTTGTATTCTCGTATGTCCTTCTCTCCCCTTTCCCCTGAGCCTTGAAGGCTTCTCGGATCTTCAGAGCTTAGGCCCAGGAGACCATGCGCTAAGCGGGGAAAACAAGCTTTTTAAACGGAGGCTTTTTTGCTCCCATCTGCCATTCCTCTGGGGGTGACCTGCAATTAAAATCACTGCCTCTCATCTCACTACAGGCCCTTTGCATCATAAGGATAAAGTGCGATTAGAATTCCACCTCGTTAACAACTGCTCACCCCAATTCCTTAGAGGCTTGTGCTTCCCCATCGCAGCTTCTTCCTTGTGCAGGCACCTGCTCCTCCCCCGCAGCACATCTCTCTGGCTTGCCCTTGTACTTCCAGATCCCCCCCCCCCCCCCCCAATACCTGTTTCTCCATTGGTAGGTCTTGCATGTCACGTTTTGAACTCAAAACCTTCTGCTAAACTGCTCAACCCAGACTTCTCTCTTTTCCAGGGACATAAGTCATATCTTCAGACTGCACGTCTGCGGTAAAATCACATCCAAACCAAGACTGTCTTAAGCTAAATGGGCAAGACTTGCCTTGGGTAAAGCCATGGTGACTGTGTTCCATTAAACCAAATCTCGAAGGGATATTTGCCAAAGAGGCAGAAAGGGGAGACAGAAGGCTTCACCTGAATGTGGAGGGATACAATTTTCTCAGTGGAAAAGGGTAAACAGTGGAGTGCCTCAGGGATCTGTACTTGGACCGGTGCTTTTCAATATATATATATATATATATATATATATAAATGATCTGGAAAGGAATACGATGAGTGAGGTTATCAAATTTGCGGATGATACAAGATTATTCAGAGTAGTTAAATCACAAGCGGACTGTGATACATTACAGGAGGACCTTGCAAGACTGGAAGATTGGGCATCCAAATGGCAGATGAAATTTAATGTGGATAAGTGCAAGGTGATGCATATAGGGAAAAATAACCCTTGCTGTAGTTACACGATGTTAGGTTCCATATTAGGAGCTACCACCCAGGAAAGAGATCTAGGCATCATAGTGGATAATACTTTAAAATCGTCGGCTCAGTGTGCTGCAGCAGTCAAAAAAACAAACAGAATGTTAGGAATTATTAGGAAGGGAATGGTGAATAAAACGGAAAATGTCATAATGCCTCTGTATCGCTCCATGGTGAGACCACACCTTGAATACTGTGTACAATTCTGGTTGCCGCATCTCAAAAAAGATATAGTTGCGATGGAGAAGGTACAGAGAAGGGCAACCAAAATGATAAAGGGGATGGAACAGCTCCCCTTTGAGGAAAGGCTGAAGAGGTTAGGGCTGTTCAGCTTGGAGAAGAGACGGCTGAGAGGGGATATGATAGAGGTCTTTAAGATCATGAGAGGTCTTGAACAAGTAGATGTGACTCGGTTATTTACCCTTTCGAATAATAGAAGGACTAGGGGGCACTCCATGAAGTTAGCAAGTAGCACATTTAAGACTAATCAGAGATAATTCATTTTCACTCAACGCACAATAAAGCTCTGGAATTTGTTGCCAGAGGATGTGGTTAGGGAAGTTAGTGTAGCTGGGTTTAAAAAAGATTTGGATAAGTTCTTGGAGGAGAAGTCCATTAACTGCTATTAATCCAGTTTACTTAGGGAATAGCCACTGCTATTAATTGCATCAGTAGCATGGGATCTTCTTAGTGTTTGGGTAATTGCCAGGTTCTTGTGGCCTGGTTTTGGCCTCTGTTGGAAACAGGATGCTGGGCTTGATGGACCCTTGGTCTGACCCAGCATGGCAATTTCTTATGTTCTTATGGTCCTGAAATAGTGTCTGTAGTCACTGAAACCACAATACCCGCTGCCCGCAGGATCTTCAATGCCACAGGAACAGTTGATTTTTTAAGTTACTCCACTAGTTATAAAGACTAATCCAAAGGGAAATAGCCACCAATAGTGTATGTTTTCCTCTCTCAGAATAGTAGTGATGACACCCATCTCCTTCCTTTTATGCATCATGAGAGGTCATTAAAAATCCCAATTGTGTGGCCATCCCAATGAGCAGATCTCACTTTCCTTGCTTGTTTTTAGCACACTCTCCTTCACCAGGAAGCTATGCAGGCATGCAATTATGTCCTGTGGCACATTTCTGGCAGTGGGGCCGAGTGCCCGATGAGCTCTTGTCAATTTTAACCACTTGCTCCTCAACTAGATCTGATCCAAAATCAATATGGCCCTTACAGATCTGCTGGATCACCAAGGCAGAATTTTCATAATCAGATATATTTCAGGCAGTCTGCGAATGCGTATATGAGCCTGACAGGATCTTGTTCTCCAGATCCTTGAGCTTGTCTGCCATTTCATCAAGAGCTTTGTGTAACTGCATGAGAGAGGAGGCCTGATCGTCTATGTGCATCTCCACCTCTTCCATCCTCTTCCCACAATCTGAAACTCATGTCAGAGATCAGTGGCATGCAACAATATCTCCTGTCACTGACTTGATTTCCCGCAAGAGTTTGCATTGCCCGAGGTCCTCCTCCTCCTGCCCCTTGGGTTCAGCCGTTATGCTGCGATTTCCGGGTCTCAGCCAGCTGGAATTGTAGAAGTACTGCCGGAAATCACTGTTTTGTTCCTCACAGACTCCCGAGTTCCTCTGTCGGGACTGACAGCAATGGTTCGGAGCCGCTGCCCCCGCTCTCCCTCAGCGACTCGCTTCTGTGACCTTTAGCATACTTTTGATCAAAGTACTATGTGGGTCGCAAAGAGGCATCTACCAGGCTCAAATGGGAAATGGATTTATTTGAGGGAATAACAGCTTCACAGAGTCCCTGTTGTCTCCTAATACTATCTTCTTCATATATGTTTGGTTTTTTTTTGGGGGGGGGGGGGGTTGTAATTTCTGCTATTCCAGGCCAGCCACCACCAGCTAGAAGCAGAGAACTATTGATGTCAGATCCTGCTAAGCCAGAATATATAGGAAGGATAATGTCAAGAAATGGGAAAGAATTCTCTGCCTGTACTTGCTGGTGAAAGATTTAATCCCATCTGTCTGAACCGGTCTGCAGGATGAAAAGAAATATTAGGATACAGGCAATGATTAGCATGAGTCAATAGGTGAGAGAGTTCCCTACCCCAAAGAGCCTGCCATCTAAGTGTGGATACCTGGGTTCCCTCTTGGGTCTGTACTGCTTTTCTGCTAGAATCCCAGTTCTTAACCTCACCCTTACTGCTCAGTGGCAACAGATCAGGGGGCTCAGTCTGCGTACACGCCATCATCACAGTAGCTATGACAGAATCAACAGAGAAAGTACGACTTCTACTATTACTTATTTTTAAAGCGCTATTGGATATATGCAGCACTGTACATAAAAGGCAGTCCCTACTCCATGGAACTTATAATGTCAAGACCAACTTACAAGAGTCTGGGGAAAGCGCATTTATAATAAACGCTTCTCTATAATAGTTAAAAGGGAGTCTCAAAAAGGTGAGTTTTCAGTTTGAACTTCAGAGGGAGCATGACACACGCATCTGGCGCAGCAAAGTATAAAGCGCGGGGCCTGTGCTGGAGAAAACGTGCTCAGAGAAGAGGGACTTGCCTGATGAACTGAGTTCATGGGGAAAGATGTAAGAAGAGAAGGTGATGAGGAGCTTCAGAGAGAAAGCAAACCAAAACTCCAGCCCTGCCCAGACAAAGAGAGGGGCCCTTCAAATATTGGTTGGATTCCTGCTGTACCTGGATCTGGTACCCATCTCTTCAACATCTGTTCGGCCACGCCCGCGGAGGGCCTCCCTGCCCTCGGGCCTCCTCTGCATTGCCCTGAAGTACTCATTCTCTCGCTTCAAGGACAGGAGCTCTTGGCACAGTGGAGCCCAGGGGTCAGTAAACACAGCAGGTGATGGCAGAGACGATGGGCGTGTGCTCCTCCAGGTCTGTCCTGAAGGAAGAGTGAGCCCCGCTGTGGCAGAAGGAAGCTTTCTCTGGAAGTGGGAGGGGGGGATTAGCTCACTCTGACCTGGAGGGCAAGAGCAAACCATGGTTTAGGCTTCGTGCTTTACAGTTCACTTTCTGTTTGAGATTTACAACTAATTCCACCATTCCCCCACCGCTCAGCATTTCTGTCTCTTTGGCTCAGCCAAACCATAAACATTTTCAAGTGTAACAGAGCAAATATTTTATGTAGAAATAGTTTTCAATTCAGTGGGTTAACCCTTTTATTGCCATATTAGTTTCATGAGAAATCTAAGTGTTTGTAATCTATTTTACTGAACCAACAAAAAAGGAAACACACACATTAAACCTTCTCAGCTTAACAGTTAATCAGTTAAGGTTAATCAGTTTAACCCGCGTCACACAGCGGGTTAAACAGTGCGCTCGGCTGAGCGCAAAGTATTGCATCGGCCCCAAAGGGAGTCAGACAACAGAGACTCAGATACATAGGCATCATCTGAAGTGTTACCAGGTGACTTCACATTACTAGGAACAAGATAATCTAAGTCTGGTTTGTCCTACTGATCTATAAACTTATAGGCCTACTTTCTTAATAAAAAAATATATATATATTGACAACACCTTATCACTGCAGGCAGTTTTTCAACTAATAAATAGACTCAGTTTCATAATCAATTACTCTTAAAGTGGACAGGGATCCTTCAGAGACAAATACAAGCATGCAAAGGGAAGACCAAAGAGTGTCCAATGTTACCTGCTGACTTTGGTATTGTAAAAGCCGCTGGAGGTTCGAGATTCTCTCCTTTCCTCTTTCTGTCATCCATTATTCTGTAGAGTTATATTCCTGTAGAAAAGAAAAATGAGGAAAAAAGAGCAGATCTTTTTAACACTTGACACAATGAATACTTGTTGCTACAAATTTTCTGTAAGAGACTAGCCATTTGCTGGAAGTTCAGCAAATCAACTGATATACATTGCTACAAACTTGCTATATACTGCTATGTATGTAACACTCATAAATTGTTATACCTGTATTCATGCCATACATTTGTCTCTTAGTAAGCATTTTTTCCCAGAAACAGAATGGGAGAAAAGCCTTAATAAAACAGATCATTTATTTATCTGATTTCTATGTTACCTATCAATAAAGATCTAGGCTGTGGACAACTAAAACATCCATAATAAATCATAACATTGATAACTTCAAGCACATGGCTCTCCCAGCTCGGACTCAACATAAAAGTGTGGCCTATTAGTTAGAGCAAAAGACTAAAGACTAAGAACCAGGGAAACCAAGGTTCAAATCCTACTGCTGCTTGTGATCTTGGGTCCCTTCACCCTCCACTGCCTTAGGGATAAACTTAGATTGCGAGCCCTCTGGTGACAAGGAAGTAGCTAAACATAACCCACTTTCAAGTATCGCCAAAGGCAGAATATAAATAAAACGGGGGCGGTGGGGGGGGGATTAAAAAGAAAAATCAAGCCACTGAACTGAAGTTCCACAGTACCTATAAGTTCCAATAAAAGCTACAGGAAAAGAAGTATAAATACCTATGCATCAATAAAAGACCCTGTAAGTAGCCATACTACACGTTGCTATAAGCCCCGCTACTCTGGACTGAAGTTATCCTGACAATGCCTCTCTTGCACCAAGCGGCCATGCTGCACGCACAGCCGTACCCGACGCGCGCCCAGAACCCGGCAACTCCGTCTCCTAGCAACCGTAGCCGAGTCCGGGACGCAACGCCCCAGCGTCCAAGCCCTTTCAGCGCGCCTGCGCAGCGTGCACTCCTCAGTCTGCCAGTGGGGCACTTTCACGTCGCCCCCACCCCTTTACGCATGCAGTCTGCCGGGGGAGAGGGAGAGAGAGAGAGCTGCGCATGCACCCCTTAGGTTGGCGGGAGAAGGAGGGGGACGCGGAAGTTTAAAGGCGAATGAGGATTGGCTGCCCACTGCTCGACTCCTAGCAACATCACCACCTCCCTGTCTTTTGGCGCCAAGTTTCAAAGACCTCCTCTTCATCCGCTGACACAGACGCGCAAGCGCGCGTACACGTGGGAGGGCCTGGTCACCTGCTGCAGCCGCAGTGGCGGCACCGCCCGCGTGAGGAGACAGGCTCCTTTCGCCCCTCCCCCTCCTCGCGACAGCGGTCCCAGGTAGGAGGAGGTCAAGAGCAGCGCGAGGTGCCGTGCGTGAACCGTCTGCACACGTGCGTGCCAAGCTCGCGGCCGCGCGCACCTGACAGGCTGTCAGTTAGTAAAAGCAAGGTGAAGGTAACGGACCGTGCAGGGCGCGTGCAAGGGTACCCCTTTCCTTGCCCCTCCTTCCTAACGGGCGTCTGCGACGGTTGCACACGGGAGGGAGGGGCCGCTGCGCGCGCAGGACAGAACGGACGTCGTGTGCGCGCGCGTGTCTGCTGGAGGCGCGCGAGAGCGCTTCCACACCTCTACGAGTCTGGAGGAGGGTGAGGAGCGGCCCGGCCCCGGGGGTTAAGCCCCGTGTCTCAGAGGGTGAAAGGTGGAAGACAAAATTCCCTTCTATTTTTTTTATCCTCGAGGGGGCGCTCCTAAGACTCCCACGTGTAACGGGTTGGGGTGAGATGCAGGGGTTTGCTAAAGAAGGGGGTGGGACGGAGTCTTTTCTCCTGCTGGTCCAGACTTGATTGCCCTGATTCTCTTTTCCTCTTTCTACACCCCCCCCCCCTCCCCCCATGTTCCTTTCCGGAAGTTAAGGCCGGTCTGGGCCCTGTCAGGGAAAGGGACATCTTCATTTATAACACACATACACACAAAAAAAATCCCGGGTGCAGGAGATGGAGTTGGGAAGACAAGTGGGATCTGCATTGCTTTAATGTGATTTGGTGCATCCCTTTATCTAGCTATATGTAACACTGTATTTAGCAACGGTGAAGCAGGTAAAACGGTGTTTTGGGTAATTTTGCCTGCAATGGGCAAAGATTGCTTGGGAGGGATTTAAGATATCTCTGTTAACTTAGGATGTGGCATGCCTTTACTCGACACCTTTCCACATTGCCTTCCTCATCTCCCTGCTTACTAATTATACAGGGAAACCAGTGAAATTCCCCTCTTCCAGGTTTTTTGATATGATTTCTGTTTGAGCAGTTCTTCACTCCTCATCCCTTAGCAATGTTAGTGACACCTGTAAACCCAAGAAGAGGAGTTTTCCTAATATAATTTGGAAAAGGGGGAAGGGTCAGATCCTTTAACGTCATGCTTTCGGAGGTACAGCCCTGTTTCCAGCTCCTGAGGATGGGGCTGGTGGGAACCCCTGGCTCGGTTAGCCCCATCTCCCAAGACCTGTACACCTTCCGGCCAGAGAGCCCACGCTGCATCTTCCGCCTGGGACGGCGGCCTGAGGTCTGTGATGTGGTGCTGGTATCTGAGAGGAACCCAGAGCTCATCTCCCAAATCCATGCAGAGATCCACGCAGAGAGGGACGAGGGTGGCAGCGGAGATTGGAGAGTTTATCTTGTGGACCGCAGTACCCATGGTAAGAGATCAACCTTTTACTCCCTTTCATTCTCCTTCGATGTACAGGAGAGCTACCATCTACTCAGTCTGTTGTCCTGCATGCGGTGTGAAGGGAGGCCTGCCTTGTCTTGGGTTGTGGGCCTGCATGCTGCATGAAGGAGGGCCTGGCTTGGGTTGTGATCTGTGTAAGGTGAGTTCAGCATGGGCGTACATCAGTTTAGTAGAAAGGCTAGAAAAAAATTTAAAAAAAAAATCTGATATGCATATTATCTTCAAAGAAATGGTGTGGTTTGAGCATGGAATAATAAGTATTCTGGGACTTGTGAATTCTCATCTTGTTGTCTTCTGTGCTTTGGGTCTAATGTCCAGCTCTGTCACTGATTGTGTGTGATCTGATTTGGGAGAATGCTTTTATCTCCCTTTACCTCTAATCCATGACTCTGACTGAATCTGTGTATGACACAAGGGGACGGGTTCATCACTTTCTCATCTTGTGCTTCTGTTTGAATTCCTGATGAAACTGAGTTTTCTCCATGGATAGGCAGGGTAAACGTTCACACATTTAGTGACAACACCATGTGTGACACTTAATTCTGTTGTCCACAGAAAACACCAGTTACAGGTAAGAAACTCTGTTATATTGTTGGGCCCTCAGTTCAAACAGCAAACAATTTTTCTGTCCCTGCATGCCACATATGTGCAAAAGCATGCTCATCTGAAAGGACTGCACAGACTGAAAGGCAAAATAATCTTTTGACAAAGTCTGAGACCTGAAATTCAGCTGAGGAGATCCAGCCAGACGCTGGAGGAACAGGTTTTGTCAGCTGCCTGGCTGCTTTGTTGTTACATGTCTTGCCAGGATGTTTTGTACTTCATGGCATAACTATGGGTCCTTGCGGTTTGTGCAGAGTCTTTAAACTTTTTTCTGTGGATGTATCACCCCCTTTCCCTCCCCAGGACACACCCTTGCCAGCTGAACAGGAATCTGCCTTGTATCTATTCCCTAACAGTTAGACATCATTGGGATGTGAACTGAACAACTGAGGAGCTACAATGGTGAGACAGCACACCTGGTTCCAAAATCACACTACTAACAAATTCTGTGGTAGGCTAGTCAGGAAGCAGAGAGTGGAAACCGAAGATGATGTGACCCAAGTTCCAATCCCAGCCTACTACCAACTCAAATTGTGACAGTTTTGCAGGAATAATGAAGAATCGTGACACTTGCAGAGTCAAAACCCATCACTGCCAGCTGTGCGCTAATCGCTTATCTTTACAGTAATAGTAAATTTTTTCCAAGGGAATGAATAGTTTTCTCTTGCTGTACTTTAATTGTTTCTCTTTAATTTCTCCCTCACAGGCACTTATGTTAATGAAGTCCGTGTCTGTCATGGTGTACACGTGGAGCTGTCGGACAGCGATATGGTGATTTTTGGCCACAGGGAGGCCGAGAAGATCCCTGAGGGGACACTGACCCCACAGCTGCAGGAGGAGCCAGAGTTCTATTTCCTGTTCCAAAAAGTTCGGCTTTGCCCGCGGGACTTTGATGCCATCACTACGCCTAAGGTGCTGAGCCCAAGTGATGGTGTTGTTGGAGGCAGCTGCTTCAAGCCCGTACCTTTCACAGACAGGCACACCAAGGATTTCAACAAGTTCCCCTCAGGGGCTACTCTGATCCTAAATTCTATTGGCAGCATCAGCAAACTAAAGCCACAGCCACTGACTTTTTCACGCACCCGGAGAGAGGCACTACACTCGGAGAGTGACGAAGCAACAGAAGCTCTCCAGTCTACCCCTCCATTGCCTAGAAGGGACACAATGAGCCAGAAAAAGGCTGTGGCAGCACATAGCAGACGCAAATCTGTGCACACGGTTCTGCCAGAGCTGGAGGACGAGGTGCAGGGACTGGCAGAACTGCCAGCACAAAAGAGGAAGCGGCTCTGCAGGTCGGAGTCTGAGATGGAGCTGGTACGCTGCAGCCGTACTCCAGGCCCTGTGGCCCGTGGTGGAGGGAGCAGCTACAAGAGGCGACTGGGGGACAGCAGGAGGAATGAGAGGCATAGAGAAGGAACAGCACAGACTCTGCAAGTGACCCCTGGCCGGTGAGTAGTTTACAGGGTGCAGGGGAGATGAGGAACTTTGAATAATTTTTGGGAATGTGCTTGACCATTGAACAGAGCTGAGTGCTTGTTCAGGGAATTCCTGTACCCAGTCACCTGGCTACTGCACAGTCCTTGTTTACAGATTAGTGAGAATATTTACATTCTTATATCCCAGTTGTCAACTTCTGTGGCCACTCCTGTTTCTGTAATGTGTTTTCTGATTTGACTGTTATTGAATGCCATCAGAAAACACACAAATACCTTGGGTCTGTGGAAGTGGATTCTATCTCCCTGACAGCTTATATCTCAGGAAATGTTAGTCATAATGCCTTTGCTTTTCTCCTCCCTGCCCCTTCTCTCAGCAATTTCTGTATGTGATTATTGCCCCTGCCTCTCTTCCCTAGCAATTCTTGTAGTTTGGTTATTGCTGTTCTCCCTGCCTGCTGCTTATGACTGTTATTCCTTGCCTTCTTTCTTTTTGTAGGAAGCGCCGTGGCCGCCCACGGAAGCACCCTCTGCGTGAAACCTGTCAGGTCTTCTCTCAAACCCTCTTTGCAGCAGAGCCATGTGCGGCTGATCGCTGCCGCCTCCCCCAAGATGACACTGTGGCCTGGGTGCAGTGTGACGATTGTGACTCCTGGTATCACGTGGCATGTGTGGGCTGCAGCTACAGTGCTGTGCAGGACACGGACTTCCGCTGTGGCTGTACGTAAACATGGGACATTCAGAGACCAGTGTTGTAAAAGATGCCCCTGCTATCCTGAAGGAGAAGACTCACAAATTTAATTCTCTTCAGTGCTTTTGTTCAGCTCTAGTGAAACTTTGGTGCTCTGCTTCCGGGGCTCTTGCACACCCTTTCTCCTTTGCATGGCCAAGACCTCCAGCGAAACCTGAACTCTGATCCATGCCCACAATGAATATTCAGAAAGCTGGCAGAAAAGATAATGTACTGAACAAGCTGCAGAGAAGAGGGACAGGTAATGAGAAACATGAAGTTAAGGCAAAGCAAATGACAATTAACAAGAATTTGAGGAGGGCTACAAGAACAGGGAGAACAAGGTGTTCACCCCATCTCCAGGAGAGAGGCAAAGACTGTGAGTGTGACCGATAAAATCACTGCTGTCTACTTACTACTGCTTTATATGGCTCTTATCAGACTGTGAGTGTGACCGATACAATCACTGCTGTCTACTTACTGCTTCTTATGGCTCTTATCAGGGAGCTTATACTTAAAGAGGATGTGTTAGTGGACATAATATATAGGTAGATATCCTTCAAAACTGGGAGGAACCATTTTCAATTACAAAAATAGCTTTTCTCTTAACTTTTTGGAGAGAGTCTCCTTATTTTGGCTTACAAAGGGGACAGAAGTCCCAGAAATGTTAGCTTTTCAGGGTGAACTTCCTTCCACGCATTGCGTGGGGAGCAAGGGAGTGCTGTGAGGTGGAGTTCATCCACTCTCTCCCCAAATGCAGCCCATGAGCCAGTGATGCAATATATAACAGATCTGGCAAGCACAGTAGAAGGGGAAGGGAGGAAAGAAAACCAGGGTTCATTTTGTTTTATGTCCACTAGCAAATGCATTCCTCTTGATGCTCTGGATCCTCAGAAGCACACAGGGAAGCAGGAATATCATCCTGGTACGTAACAAAAGCTTGTCTCAAAAAAATTATTTGATGAGCAAATTGAACCCCTCTGGCTGATTCTGGGTGCCCTGAGCTTCAGATAGGCTCCTTTTCATAGCACATTGGATGTTGATTGGTTCCCTTGACTGTGATGTCACAATCTGGGCAGCAAGCGTGAGATTTTAGCATTCTTTTAAAGATGGCAGCTCCCAGAGCACAACATAAAGGATTTACAGACTTTTCTAAAGTAAACTAAGTGATGAAGAGCCTGGCAGCTGCTGTTTGAAGTATTGCGCAGTGCGGATTGCTTATGAGGGTTTATTTTGTGCATTTAGTTGCAGGGTGGAAGTGGAATCCGAGATCTGGGTGTGTGTGTGTCCTTATGTTGTCATGCATTTAGTAATCAACTTCAACACTGCTACAGCAAAAATATCCCTAACATTTGAGTTTGTGTCACACTAAGGTAGCGGAATATAAACTGTGATTGGATCTGTTCTTGGGAGTCCCAGGGCAGCTGCATAGAGAGGCAGCATCCAGAGATCACTAGCACTAGGGGAAAAAAAAAGAAACACCCTGAGCTTTGTGCTCTACTGTCACTTTGCAGTAACATGAGTATAAACAGCTGGATCTGATCTAAGAGTCTTAGAGGCAGCCTTGCACACAGGCAGCACCCAAAGAGATGATACAAAGGGGTCTGGTTGGTTTTTCACTAGCAAAAGAATGGGACAAAGCCTACCATGCTTCCCTTGTCTGGTTTATCATATATTAATAGCTCAGGGTTTTCTGATGTGAAGGTAAACAAAGTAATAAACCTTTTTCTATTTAAAAGGCTAATTTTATATCCTGTGGTCTTTGTTTTTTGTTTTGTTTATAAGTGTACCAGGTGGTTTTCTTTAGTATCTGGTTCTCCTTGTTTTTCTGCATGTGATAAATAGCGGAGTCTCATGGGGTGAAGCTTCCAGTTTCTCTGCTGATCCAATGGAGAAAACCCTGCCTAGGAATTTCCAATGTTCCCCAGTAAAGTTATGTGCTTGCTATGTTGAAACACAGGTCAACCCAAACTGTAGGTGATGACTTAGTCCAATAAAAAGGTCTCACCTACAGCTGTTTTGTTTCTGTGTAATGCTTCCAACTGCCTTTTAGCCTAGTGTCGTGGCTGCTGTTACTTTTTAAAATGTTTAGCCACAGGCTAGTAACTGTGTTGGCAATGGGAAAACCATTTATGAGGCTAATACTATACTCACTTTTGGTGAAGTATTATCCGACAGCTGAAAAAAAGGGATGTGTGTGTGCTCTGGAAAGTTCCTGGTACCTTTTCTTTGTGCTGAAATAAGAATTATCTCGCAGCCTGCAAGCTGCCCAGGTAAGACTGCCCCAGCTAGGCCTGCAAGCAGCCTGAGGGTCTGCCCCCAGTGAGGATTCCCTGTACTGTGGGAGGTTCTGTCCCTTTTAAAGGGAGTTAACATTTTCCAGACTCTGATAACCCTTTCACCATGATATCTGGCAAAACAGCAAACCGTGCTTTATTGTAGAAAGAAAGAGGAGCAATAACACTTAGTTGGTGTTTATTTTTTTTTTAAAGCGCTCTTAATCAAAGTAGACCACAGAAAAAAAATGTGAAATCCACACACTTGTAAAGCAGAGAGGTATTATATAGAAAAATGAGCATTAACATTCTTGCAAGGAGGGGGTAGGAGGGTGTTAGTCACCTGCAGGGAATGACAGAACAAAGAGACATACATGGCCAGTGGTGAGTCACCCAATAGCAGTTACAGAGCCGAGAGATACACATTGCCCGAAGGGGGGACAAAACACGCTCTAAAGGTTTCCCTACATACCCCGCAGCACTGTGGGGGCCTGAATGAGACCCCCCCCCCCCCCATGAGCTCTCTTGTGGATGCTGGCTGGTGTGCGATCTCTCCCTAGTCTGTGGACACAGTGCATTTCATACAGATTAATGTTATGCAGACCCAAGTAAAACAAACATGAAAAATACATTCCTTTTGCGGCTTATTTTTAGGCTTCCCAACAGGCCAGCTTGAGGCATTGAAAGTCCACGCAGTGTTCCAGCTTTCACCTTGGGGTCATGGTTGGGGTCTTTTAGGTGGAGCTCGTGGCTCTGTCTGAAGGTGCTGGCCCCTCATGGAACTGGGGTGTGTAGAGGGTGGGGAAGGAGCCCCCAGCATAGCCTTGTGTGGCTGGGGCAGAAATCCCTGGCTGCAGCGGAAGTGCTCCAGGCAGTTGCTGAGGGATTGTGGGGTATGAGCCTGTACTGCTGTCACACTCCTGGGACGGGCAGTGGTTGCGTTTCCCTTTCTGACGTCGGTTGCAGAACCAGACTCGGACAACCTAAAGAGGAGAAGGACAGGAGAACTTGGCGAGAAAGTGACAGAAAATGGGAGACATGGAGGGAGGAGAGGGAACCGAACTGAATGGCTAGAAGGGGGAAGTCATTTCACAAGTTATAGCATGTGCAGGATTCGCCAGTAAATTAACCAAAAGTCTCCTCCCCTCAACAAAAAAAATCCTAAGGCTCCCTGGTGGATGGTAACACCACCCAGCTACCTGTACCTCTTACAGATCCCAGCAGGAAGAAGCCAGTCTGTGCTTCTGATTCCAGTTCCTCTCTGCAGTATCCAAACCTGTTTAATCCAGGGGGGAACAAGCAGGCAAAAAAAGTGCCAGAAATCTGCAGGGCAGTTGACTGGCACAACAGAACTTCCAGAAAAGGAAAGCATGTGGGCACTTTTGCCCCAATCCTTACATTTACCACTTTGGGGGGGGGAGGAGTTCTCAGCACTTTTCGGCACACGTCTTTCCTATTGCACAATTCTTTTTATCATTTCTGGAATTATTTCCCTTCCAGGGGTAGTAAGAGATTAAAATCCCGGGCAACTGTTTTAAAACTGTGCCAGCACATGGGCTCCTGCACTTTCATTTTGTGCCTCTAGTTTTGCTCGCACTTGGTTTGAAACCTATTTTGGGCTACTGTAGAGACAAACGAATTGGAAGCAGAGGCCATGCTCTCTCACATGGAGAAGCTCAGTAATAGATGCTGCTTTTTGTTTTTTTTTGGTGTGGGTGTGTGGAGAGGGGGTTTGTTCCTAAATCTGGCCACCTTTTAAATGTTTGAAATAGGCCTGCTACTTACATCTTTCTCTAGGCTGAGCTCCCCAGCGATATGAGCTATCTCTACCAGGTTTGGCTTAGGGCATTTCAGGAAGAAATATTCCAGCATCCCCTTCACGTTATTCTCGATGCTGGTTCTTCGCCGTTTCTTCGCCTGTTGGAGAACGCTCTCCATGTTACAAAGCTGCAAGGGGGTGGGGTGGGGGGGAGAGGGAACAGAAATGAGGAGTCAGGGAGTGGCTCCTGAGCTGAGGAACTTACGGAGTATAGAAGAAATAAAAATTAGTCCAAGAAACTGGAACACAATCTAATCTTCCTCTTGCATTGCCAATCCTGCAGTAACTTGAGAAAAAAAATAGTGATTTTATTTAACCAGACATGAGCTAGAAGTCGGAGCAAAGAAGGCCATGGGCATCACCTGAAGAGAGCCACAGAACGGACCGCAGACACGCATACATGCAAAGTCAAAGCTGGGGATTAGAACTCGGGCAGAAGGCTTTCCCTGGGGTCACGCTAGCAAAGTCTGGATTGGAGCTGAGGCACAGGAAGATAACGTGACACATCCTGAGATCATACAAAGTCAATGGCAGAGCTGAGGCACAGGGAGAGAAAGGGACACACCCCTGAGACCAAACACACAGGATTATTGACTGAGCTGCAGCACAAAGATAAAGTGACTCAGCATGAGTTCCCCCACACACAGAGCCGGGGATTAGAATTAAGGCACAGGGAGATAAGTGACGTGCTGGGAGGTCATGCACAAGGAGATGACACACAGTGATAGTTGGGCACAGAGAGGTAAAGCGGCTTGCTGCAAGGTCCCACACGAGCAGAGCCTGGCTCGGTACCTCCTGCAGGTTCTCGTTGGCGTCCGCGTCGTTCAGCCAGCGCTGCAGTAGCGGCTTCAGCTTGCACATGTTCTTGAAGCTGAGCTGCAGGGCCTCAAAGCGGCAGATGGTGGTCTGACTGAACATCTTCCCTGCGGGGAGAGGAACCAAAGTCAGGACCTGCAAAGGAACCCAGGTGGGGGGGGGCTGCCAGGGGCGAGGCAAGGAAAACATGAGGGGAGAGAGCAAACCTCCCAGCTGCCTGCAGGATTCCCCTTTGCTAAATCCATATTGGGTCTGCCTCCTTAATCTGTCTTCAGAATAGTAGCTACCATTTTGCCCAGCACTGATGTCAAGCTTACTAGTCTGTAGTTTCCCAGTTCACCCCGGGACTCTTTTAAAAAGTGGGCATTACTTGGCCACCCTCCAATCCTCAGGTTCCATAGCCGATACTAGTAAGTCTGCAATTTCCTTTTTTAGTTTAGTCACTACGCTAGGTGTATGCCGTCTGGTCCTGGTGATTTGTTGCCCTTTCGCTTGTCAGTCTGCTCTATTACATATTCTTGCTTCGCCGTGATCTGCTTCAAGTTCCCCGAATCAGCACCCTCAGGGAATGTTTCCAGCACAGTCATTTCCCCAGCCTCTCCTCGGTAAAAACCAAAGCAAAAGGATTCCTTTTAGTTTTTCTGCTCTGGCCTTGTCTTCCCTGAGGCCCCCTAGCGGTCCATCCAACTCCCTCACCATAGGCTTCTTGTTTCAAAGAAACTTGCAAAGGTTTTTTTTTCTTTCTTTCTGGCAAGCTTCTTTTCAAATTCCCTTTTGGCCTGCCTTATGAATGTTTTGCATCCAATTGGCCAGTGCTCATGCTCTTTCCTATTTTCTTCATTTGGCTTCCTGCTCCAGTTCTTGAAAGATGTCCTTCTGACTTTAATAGCCTCTTTCTCCTCACCATTTAACCAGGCTGGCAGATGTTTTAGTCTTCTTTCTACCTTTTCTAATGTAACATAACAGTAGAAAAAACCCCAAGTGGTGCAGTAGTCTGGCCAGCAAGTTTTATTTATTTCTCTGGGCAGGTTACCCCCAGGCCTTCTGTTAAGGAGAGTAACTGCCGCTCCTCGCTGGTTTCCCCATGCCATGCAGGTTAACTCATTTCAATCCTTTAGCTACTAGGGGTCCTCTGTGTTTCTCTCAAGCCCCGTTGAATTCCATGACTGTTCTCGTCTTCACCACCTCTTCCGGCATCCACCACATTTCCTGATGTTCCTGAGCCTTCTCCCTTGGAACTTCATATTAAGGACCCTAAACTCAGGCAGAGACCTTTTAGAAGTCTCCTGGAGCATTAGAGTATTTAAATTACACCTGAAAAGCAGCAAAGTTAAGGAGAAAGGAGACGGCTGAGGAGGCTCGGCGGCAGAACACTTGCCCGCTTCAGTGCCTTACTAACGCCGCATCATCATCATCATCATCTTTATTAAAACTTCCTCCTTTCCCCACACCCCTGGCATTTCATTTACTAAGACATTGTTTTTGCCATAAAAAGCTACTTCTCCTTTTCTGTCCTTTGGAAGAGTGGGCTCTGTATGTCACAGGTCTTTACCCTTCCAGAGCCCACTGTAATCCGTTTATTCCTGATGCTCTGTAGGAGTGGGGGAAGATATTTTGGATGCTGCACAACTGGGGAGATTGTGGCCTTGTTCCATGGGTCTAATCCTTCCAGAGCCTACTGTAATCCATTTATTCCTGGACTTCTGATCTTCTCTGGGAGTTTGTGTAGATATTCTGGATGCTGCATAATTGTGGAGCTTTTTTCAATTAGACAATTTCTCTTTCAGAGGAGTCTGCTCCTTTTTTTTTTTTTTTTTTTGCAGACAGCTGAAGACAAATGGGACAAGACTTGAGCCTTAGGATTAAAGCATCACAGTTGTTGCACCGAATAAAAGTCATTATGTTAATATATGTTTGAGGATTACTTGTATTATGACTAATCTACAAGTTGTAGGATAAGTAATTAAGTGAAACAATATTTGACCTATGTCCCTGGAAATATTATTTGTGAAGAAAAGAAAGACTCTAGGTGTGGGTGAGAGTAAATAAACTCTCTAGATTCAAGTCTCTTTGAAAATCTCTTAAAAAACCTATAACTAATCCATGCAAAAAATTAGATTAACAAAAGATTTTATACTGGTCTTTGAAAGGAAATATTTAAACACAAGCTGCTAAAGATCAATAGGCCAAATCTGCATGGAATACATCTTCTCTGGGCTTCCAAGATGGTGTTTTAAAAACAGTGTTCATCCCTCGTGCAAACTTTTAACATTTGCAACTCCTTTTTAGTTTTTGTTTTTTTTTTTTCTAACTAATTTCCTACTTTTATCATAGTCTCCTTGTTTAAAGTAAAATGCTACCACTGTAGTTTTTTTTAATGTCCTCCCTTCTGTAATTATGTTAAATTTGGTAATGTTGTGATTACTGTTGCCAAGCAATCTCACCACCTTTACCTCAAATCAGATCTTGCATCACAGTGAGGATTAGATCTAGAGTAACCCCCCCCTCCTTTTGTTGGGTCCAGGACCAGCTGCTCCATAAAGCAGTAATTTATAGCATCTAGAAACTTTACTTCCCTAGCATGTCCCTGTGAGACATTTACCCAGTCTATATTGGGGTAACAATAATAATGAGAGATTTTGGTGTTGACTAATTTCTTAGCTTTACTAGTTAGGTTCATGTTTCACTGTCTGTCTCTTCATCCTGGCCAGGTGGATGGTAGTACACCCCCACCACTATATTCCCATACACATGGAATTTCTATCCATAGAGATTCCACAGTGCATTTTGTTTACTGCAGGATTTTATTGCTGTTTGACTCTATGCCACCCTTAACCAATTTGACCTGACCTTTTTTATTTTGATAATGTGACACTCCAGGTCAAAAAAAGAGAGAATCAGTGACAGAGCTGGGGATTAGAACTGAGGCACGGGGTGAGAAAGGGACTCACTCTAAGGTCACACATGCACAGAGTCCGTGGCAGATTAGAACTCAGGTCATATGAGATAATACCCACCGTAGAGAGCTCCCAGCGCCAGGCCCACGTCTGCCTGAGTGAACCCCAGCGTGATCCTCTTCTGTTTCAGTTCCCTGGCAAACTGCTCCAACTGAGCTGTGGTGGTGGTGGTGGTGGTGTCCTGTGAAAAAGTGAGGAAAACAGCATGGGATATAAACACATGGTTTCTTGGGCATTTGAGACTTCGAAACATACAGCGTGACAGCAGGTAAAGACTGTATGGCCTATCCAGTCTGTCCTTCCACATCTCCCGCTCAGCTTTAGAGACCCTTCCTCTCCCTCAGAGATCCTCTGTGCTTGTCCCAGGCTTTCTTGAATTCTGATACAGTCCTTGTCTCTACCACCTCCACAGGGAGGCTGTTCTATGCATCCACCACCCGTTCTGTAAAGAAATATTTCCTTAAATTACTCCTGAGTTTGCCCTCTTCCACCCTTGCCCCATGACCCATTCCACAGCCTTCTTTCCATTGAAAGAGGCCCATCTGCTGTGCATTTATTCCTTTCCTTCAAGGGCCTGCTTTAACCATTTAAGGGGCCTTGGGCAAACCTTTGTGGAAGGGCCCCTTATATTTCTCCATATTGAATGCCAATCCTCCTTTGCTTCCCTGACCCCCAGCCTTCTCGCACTTCTCCCCCACTCCCATTAATATGATGCTACTGGCCCACTACTGCTGCATCTTCCTCCTCCATGCAGGCGATGTTAGGGCAGTTGCGTGCTGCCGCCTACTGGCCTCCACGAGCAGTTGCAAGCAAGTCTCTACCTTTCTCCAGCCCATACTCAGGTCAATCCAGTAACGAGCGGTAGGAAGAGCTGCGTTAGTGCCCGGCGCACCCGCGGTTGCCGCACGCACAGTGCAGCTCACCTACCGCTCGATCCTGTATGTAAATAGCTTGCAAATGCAAGCTGCGTCTAAGAAGCGACCGTGAAGCGTTAGGCCCGCGCAACCCATTTTACTGTATAGAGCGCTATACAGTATCCTGGGTGCGCGGGCCTAACGCTTCACGCCACGCTGGTATCTGTCATTTCAAATGACATTTGAATTGACAGATACCAGGAAGTCGGGATTGCCAGCTCCCCTCTGGACATCGTGGCTTCCCCCGTGCCAGTCCCTCTCTCCCCTCCTCCCGAAACAGGGTGCGAAAAGCAGCCTTGCTCCGGGAGGAGGGAAGAAGGGACTGGCAGTACGAAGCGGCGAAGCAACTTACTTTTTGCACCCCCCTCTGGACATCGGACGACCTCTCCTGCCTCCAGCTGCTCGCGAAGATGGACGCCTGCACGGCCGCTGAAGACGTGACGTCACGACGCGGCATGTGATGTCACGTCTTCAGTGGCCGTGCAGGCGTCCATCTTTGCGAGCAGCTGGAGTCAGGAGAGGTCGTCCGATGTCCGGAGGGGCTGCAAAAAGTAAGTCGCTTCGCCGCTTTACACTGCCAGTCCCTTCTTCCCTCCTCCCGGAGCAAGGCTGCTTTCGCACCCTGCTTCGGGAGGAGGGGAGAGGGGGACTGGCACGGGGGAAGCCACGATGTCCGGAGGGGGGCTGCAAAAAGTAAGTCGCCGAGCGTAGGATTGCCCGTCCTCTCCCCTCTCTCTCTTGCAATTTTTTTTCGCTTCGGGAGGAGGGGAGAGGACTGGGGCTGCCCCGGAGACCAGTATCCATGGACGCGGCCAGGGGAGCGGGGGCTGGGGGAAAGCTTGCCGCCTACCCTTACCCCTGCCTCTAACGCAGGGGTAAGGGTAGGCGGTAAGTTAGCAGGTTAAACGCGCGGCAAAAACGGCAGGGTAAAATAGCGATAGTCGGGGCGCGGGTTACTGGATGCTAGGGAATAGCTAATTCGCTCGTTTGCATGCAATATACATGCCGTGTGCGGAAGGGGTTGCCCGGGGATTTTAGGACGCAGTAAGGGTAGGTTAAAGGGGGTTGTGGATCGCAGGAAGGGCTAACGCGGCCGGAAAGTGAGTAGAATGCGGGTTAGGAGCGGGGTAAACGCGACCGCACTTTACTGGATAGACCTGACTGTAAGGGCCTGTGCAAGTTGGCTTGAGTGAGCTGTTAAGGGCCTTGCACTATGGGCAGGGCCAAAGCAAGGGTAGTAAGCACCCTAGGCCAGTGGTTCCCACATCTGTGCTTTAAGAATCCCAGTCAGGTTGTCAGCATATCCACAATGAATATGCATGAGAAAGATTTACATGCATTTCCGTGTGTAAATTTCTCTCTTGCGGGTATTCTGAAAATCTGACTGGCTGGGGATCCCCCAGGACAGGTTTGGGAAACACTGCCCCAGTTTAATCTTCAGACTCATCTTCTCTTTCCCCACTTAACTTAGTAATTATGGCACATAAAGACCAAATGATCCAGCCCATGTGCCCAGCAAGTTGCTCATGTTAGTAACTGCCGCTCTATGCTGGTTACCCCCATGCCTTCTCTTAAGGGTAGTGACTGCCGCTCTGTGCAGGTTACCCCCATGTTTCTGTTAAGGGTAGTAACTGCTGCTCTGTGCAGGGTTACCCCCATGCTCCCCATTTTTCATTTTCAGCATCTGGTATTTAGGATCTGCAGTGAGTATTCCATGCCCTTTTGAAATCATTTACCATTTTCGTTCTTACCACTTTTTCTGTGAGGGCATGCCAGGCATACACCACCCTCTCTCTGAAGAAATATTTACTCTTTAAGCCACCAGCATTATTTTTGAAGAGTTATGGGGTGGGGATGTGAGCGGAGACCACTACCAGTATCTTATTTTCATGCAAATGGGGGGCTCCAGGAGATAGAGGGGCACACTGTTTGGGGGGGTGGGGTCATCGCACGCGACATTTCTTCTATTTTTTTTTTATTTTGTAGTGCTGCCTTAAATGGCGTATTAGCAGCTCCTCTTCCAGCCAGGTCTGAATGAGAGCAGCGATCCCCAGGGACCACTGATCTCTTCTGCTACTAAAGACTTGGGGAACCTTCGCAGTGTGGAATGCAGCCAGCAGCTCCATGGACGGGAGACCCCAGCGATCTATTATCAGCTGAAAGTCTCCCTGCTTAGAAAGCCTGCTCTGACATTGTCTTTTCCTGCGATGTGGGAGGCTGAGATCAACTGTAGATGTATTTCTGCCCCTTCCATAAGGAGATCTATCTCCCATGATACTTGCTGGCATTTGGTTCCACCCTGGAGGTTGATGTAGGCTACTGTTGTGGCGCTGTCCGACATAACGCGGACCGCTTGACGGTGGAGTAATGTTGGAAAATGTTCTGGGGGCGGTGGCCAGGCCAAAGGGCAGTGCCCAGAACTGATAATGGCGACCCAGTACCGCAAAGTGTAGGAAACGTTGAGGTTCTTGCTGGGTTGGAATATGTAGGTAGGCCTCGGATAGGTCCAGGAGGTTAAAAACTCTCCCGATTTTACGGCCATTATCACGGAGTATAGGGTTTCCATGCGGAAATGAATCACTCGAAGATGTCGGTTGATGCTCTTGAGGTCCAGGATAGAGCAAAAGCAACCTTCCTTCTTGGGTTCGATGAAATAGATGGAATAATGCCCGTATTTTCCTGGGGTGCAGGTACTGAGATTATAGCCCTCATCCTGAGGAGCCTTAACAGGGTAGTCTCCACTGCCTGCTTCTTGTGCTGAGAGTGGCAGGGAGACATCATGAATATGTCCCAAGGAGTGCTGTGAAATTCCAGCACATATCCTTCTCTTATGACCTCCAGTACCCATTTGTCCGAAGTGATCTCAATTCACCGCTGCTAGAAGAGGGACAGTCAAACCCCCCCCTATCTCCTGGGTCGTCAAAACTTCATTGGGGGGTTTGGGATGAACGTGAACCCAAGCCTATCCCTCTCTTGGGCTGCTGACTCCAAAAGAACAGATCTCCCAAAGGATTAAGACCTCTGAAATGTTGAATTTCTGTAGGGGTGAAAACGGCGGGAGCCCTGGCTCAACCCCTCCTGGGCGAGAGGCGCTGTAACTGCTTTCTCTTATCTTCGGGTAGCTGGGGCACTTGATATTTGCCCCATTTGCTGGCCAGCTTTTCCAATTCGCTGCCGAAGAGGAGTGAGCCTTTAAAAGACATCTATGTAAGATTTGCCTTGGAGGTTGTGTCTGCTGACCAATTCCACAGCCATAGCTGTCTTCTGGCCACCATGACTGAGGCCAAGGTACGGACTAGGTCTGAGCCCGCGTCAGCTAAAAAGGCGGTGGCGGGTTCCAAAACCGCTCTGGGATTCGCCTCCAAGTCATCCACCTCCCGAGAGAGGAGCAGGCACGAATGCGCTACCAAGAGAAGGCGGCTGAGTCCATGCCTAGCCCAGGAGGTACTGGGGTAGGTGCCACTAAAGTTCCCTCTCCCATGAAGGACCCAGTCCCTGGGGTACTCAGATGCGGGCTACTTCCGGTTAAGGCTGTGGCCAACCCATCCTCTGAATGGGAGGAGCTGGGCTTTGCAAAGTCCGGGGAGGGCAACTCTCCCTGGGCTTCCTCTCAGTGTTGACAAGTTGGACTCCAGGTCAGACTGTGCAGCCCTAATATGACAAGCAGCGCAGAGAGAAAGGCGCTTAGGGTTCTTTGCTGCCAGAGCCATTGGCAACGGTAACTGCGTGTTCAGATGCCTCGCGCTTAAAATTTTATTTGCGAAGCCACACATTTTACTTTCAGAAATTAACACCTGCCAAAGGCAGGTGTTAATTTCGGCTGGCACCGGGAAAGTGTACAGAAAAGCAGAAAAAACTGCTTTTTTGTACCCCCTCTGACTTAATATCATAGCGATATTAAGTCGGAGGTTCCAAAAATAAAAAAAAAAATTAAAAATTAAAAAATTTTAAAATCTGCCCGCAGCCTGCGGGTTATAAGACGGACACTCAATTTTGCCGGCGTCCATTTTCCAAACCCGTGGCTGTCAGCGAGTTCGAGAACCGACGCCGGTAAAATTGAGCGTCGGCTGTCAAACCCGCTGACAGCCGCCGCTTCTGTCAAAAAAGAGGCGCTAGGGGACGCGCTAGTGTCCCTAGTGCTCCTTTTACCACTGGCCCTGATTTGCATGCGGGCTGATACTGAATCGTGCGTCCAGGACACTGGCCTGTGTGCGTGTCGGGAGACCGGGCGCTCGCCGGCTCTCCCGTGCTTCTTTCTGTATCGGCCCGTTAGTGTGCCAAAATTTTGGGAGGGGAAGCAAAATCCTGGAAAGCTACTTATCACCATCTGCCCACTTTTAAGAAACCCACAGCATCGACTGCAAGCATTTTTATAACTTACAGCCAGCACTTCCTGACTGCTGATCTCTTCCATCATATGATCAGGAGTGGACAGTGGAGTGCCTCAGGGATCTGTATTGGGACCCTTACTTTTCAATATATTTATAAATGATCTGGAAAGAAATATGACGAGTGAGATAATCAAATTTGCTGATGACACAAAATTGTTCAGAGTAGTTAAATCACAAGCGGATTGTGATAAATTGCAGGAAGACCTTGTGAGACTGGAAAATTGGGCATCCAAATGGCAGATGAAATTTAATGTGGATAAGTGCAAGGTGATGCATATTGGGAAAATAACCCATGCTATAATTACACAATGTTGGGTTCCATATTAGGTGCTACAACCCAAGAAAGAGATCTAGGTGTCATAGTGGATAACACATTGAAATCGTCGGTTCAGTGTGCTGCGGCAGTCAAAAAAGCAAACAGAATGTTGGGAATTATTAGAAAGGGAATGGTGAATAAAACGGAAAATGTCATAATGCCTCTGTATCGCTCCATGGTGAGACCGCACCTTGAATTCTGTGTACAATTCTGGTCGCCGCATCTCAAAAAAGATATAATTGCGATGGAGAAGGTACAGAGAAGGGCGACCAAAATGATAAGGGGAATGGAACAACTCCCCTATGAGGAAAGACTAAAGAGGTTAGGACTTTTCAGCTTGGAGAAGAGACGGCTGAGGGGGGATATGATAGAGATGTTTAAAATCATGAGAGGTCTAGAACGGGTAGATGTGAATCGGTTATTTACACTTTCGGATAATAGACTAGGGGGCACTCCATGAAGTTAGCATGGGGCACATTTAAAACTTATCGGAGAAAGTTCTTTTTCACTCAATGCACAATTAAACTCTGGAATTTGTTGCCAGAGGATGTGGTTAGTGCAGTTAGTATAGCTGTGTTTAAAAAAGGATTGGATAAGTTCTTGGAGGAGAAGTCCATTACCTGCTATTAAGTTCACTTAGAGAATCGCCACTGCCATTAGCAATGGTAACATGGAATAGACTTAGTTTTTGGGCACTTGCCAGGTTCTTATGGCCTGGATTGGCCACTGTTGAAAACAGGATGCTGGGCTTGATGGACCCTCGGTCTGACCCAGTATGGCATTTTCTTATGTTCTTATGTCAGGATCTCAGATATGCCAGTCTGCTGGCACCGGCTGCTGGTGGAGCCCATCCTACCAGCAGCTGAGGAATTCAGAAGGCCCAGGGCCAGTGGCAGATACCATCCCGCCCACAGCCAAAAAATGCAGAGACCCGAAGCCTGAAGCTGCCCTGATGAGGAGGGAAGAAAGGAATGCAGGGTAAGCGAAGATTTAATGCAAAAAAAAAAAATGCAGTTATGCATTTAGGATGCAAATCCCCAAGAGAAAGATATAGTATTGGAAGAGCAGAATATGGGGGTGATTGTATCTGATGATCTTAAGGAGGCCAAACAGGTGGCTAAAGCGAGGGTAAAAGCCAGAGGGATGCTTGGCTGCATAGGGGGAAGAATGGTCAGCAGAAAAAGGGAGGTGATGCTGCCCCTGTATAGGGCCCTGGTGAGACCTCACTTGGAATACTGAGTACAATTCTGGAGACCGCACCTTCAGAAGGATAGAAACAGGATGGAGTCGCTCCAGAGGGGGGCTACTGACATGGTCAGTGGTCTTCATTCTAAAGAACATGAGGATAGACTTAAAGATCTAAATATGTACACGCTAGAGGAAAGGTGAGATATGAGAGACATTCAGATATCTCAAAGGTTTCCATGCACAGGAGGTGAACCTTTTCAACGGCAAGGAGGCTGTACAACAAGGGGTTATGGGATGAGAGTGAAAGGGGGTAGACTCAGGAGTAATCTTAGGAAATATTTCTTTACAGAGAGGATGGTGGATGCTTGGAACGGCCTCCCCGTGGAGGTAAAAAACAGAATCTGAATTCAAGAAAGCATGGGGCAAACAGGGGATCTGTAAGGAAGTGATGGGACTTTTAATTGGATGGATGGGCCACAGGGTCTTTTTCTGCCATCATGTTTCTAAGTGGGATGAATGGGGATGAGGTTTGTGGGCTGAATTGAGAGAGAGAGTGCTGAATGGTGGGTGGCAAGAGTGTAGTGAATGGAGGGAGGGTAGGGAACGAGAGAGAAAAGAGTGAATGGGGGATGGTGGTGGTGGTGGTGGAGTGCTGAGTGTGCTGGGTGGGGGGGAGAGAAACAGAGTGTACTGAATGGGTGGTGGTGGAGTGCTGTGAGAGTGTGCTGGCTGGGTGGGGGGGGGAGAGAAACAGAGGGTACTGAATGGGTGGTGGTGGAGTGCTGAGAGAGTGTGCTGGCTGGGTGGGGGGGAGAGAAACAGAGTGTACTGAATGGGTGGTGGTGGTGGAGTGCTGTGAGAGTGTGCTGGCTGGGTGGGGGGGAGAGAAACAGAGTGTACTGAATGGGTGGTGGTGGTGGAGTGCTGTGAGAGTGTGCTGGCTGGGTGGGGGGGAGAGAAACAGAGGGTACTGAATGGGTGGTGGTGGTGGTGGAGTGCTGTGAGAGTGTGCTGGCTGGGTGGGGGGGAGAGAAACAGAGGGTACTGAATGGGTGGTGGTGGAGTGCTGTGAGAGTGTGCTGGCTGGGTGGGGGGGGGAGAGAAACAGAGTGTACTGAATGGGTGGTGGTGGTGGAGTGCTGTGAGAGTGTGCTGGCTGGGTGGGGGGGAGAGAAACAGAGGGTACTGAATGGGTGGTGGTGGTGGTGGTGGAGTGCTGTGAGAGTGTGCTGGCTGGGTGGGGGGGAGAGAAACAGAGGGTACTGAATGGGTGGTGGTGGAGTGCTGTGAGAGTGTGCTGGCTGGGTGGGGGGGAGAGAAACAGAGTGTACTGAATGGGTGGTGGTGGTGATGGTGGTGGAGTGCTGAGTGTGCTGGGTGGGGGGGAGAGAAACAGAGGGTACTGAATGGGTGGTGGTGGAGTGCTGAGAGAGTGTGCTGGCTGGGTGGGGGGGGAGAGAAACAGAGTGTACTGAATGGGTGGTGGTGGTGGAGTGCTGTGAGAGTGTGCTGGCTGGGTGGGGGGGAGAGAAACAGAGGGTACTGAATGGGTGGCTGAGTATAGAAAGAGAAGCTGCTGAGTAACAGGGTGGAGAGGGTGCTGGGCAGGAGACAAAGGGAGGGGGGGGGTAGAGGGTGAAGAAAGAGCGGAAGGGGGCGCAGTGCCAGAGCTCTGTGCTGGAGCCGCCACCGGGAGGAAGGTGGGCACAAGCCTGAAGGTTTATCTAGGGCGCCTCATATCCTTGCACTGGCCCTGGGTGTGGCATAGAAACACGTAAAGCAAGAATACGGCACGGACAGCTGAAGAGCACATTGTAGGCATGGCACTGCTGCATGAAAAGCTTGAATACAGCACGGACAACTGATTCAGGGAAGCTGAATTATTTAGAAACAAAAGGATGTAGGTATAATATAAGGTTTCTACCGTTTACTCCCTGCTGATACACCAAGAAATCCACTGTGCTGCCTGTGTTTGTGTCTCTTTCAGAGAGAGAGAGAGAGAGAGAGAGAGAGAGAGAGTGTGTGTTTTTTTTTTTTTCAGGGTTTGTTATTTGTTTCCCCCCATTAGATTAGCAGAAGCAAAGTTTATGACTTTGAGTTCTAGCATGCAGCAATATTTACCAGAGAATTCTGTATTCTTGGGTTTGGAGTCAGATTGTCAGAATATTTCTGTTGGAACATGCACTTGTTTGATTTGCTACCAACAGGACCTGCAGATACCACTGGGTGAAAGGTGATAACGCAGAACAATAAGGCTTTGTTTTGAGGAAGGCTATATAAAAGGATAACCTAACATAATAAAACAATAGTTTCTCTGATTATAGACCTCACTCCTGCCCTGCAGCACCCCCTGCTATTCCAGTACTGAGAGCCTCACACACAGCTCTGCCAATGCACCTCACTCCTGCCCTGCAGCATCTCCTGCTATTCCAGTACTGAGACCCTCACACACAGCTCTGCCAATGCACCTCACTCCTGCCCTGCAGCACCTCCTGCTATTCCAGTACTGAGACCCTCACACACAGCTCTGCCAATGCACCTCACTCCTGCCCTGCAGCACCTCCTGCTATTCCAGTACTGAGACCCTCACACACAGCTCTACCAATGCACCTCACTCCTGCCCTGCAGCACCCCCTGCTATTCCAGTACTGAGACCCTCACACACAACTCTGCCAATGCACCTCACTCCTACCCTGCAGCACCCCTGCTATTCCAGTACTGAGACCCTCACACACAGCTCTACCAATGCACCTCACTCCTATCCTGCAGCATCTCCTGCTATTCCAGTACTGAGACCCTCACACACAGCTCTACCAATGCACCTCACTCCTGCCCTGCAGCACCTCCTGCTATTCCAGTACTGAGACCCTCACACACAGCTCTACCAATGCACCTCACTCCTACCCTGCAGCACCCCTGCTATTCCAGTACTGAGACCCTCACACACAGCTCTACCAATGCACCTCACTCCTACCCTGCAGCACCCCTGCTATTCCAGTACTGAGACCCTCACACACAGCTCTGCTAATGCACCTCACTCCTGCCCTGCAGCATCTCCTTGCTACTCTGGCACTGAGACTCATACACATAGAGCTCTGCCATTGCACCTTAATCCTGCCCTAAAGTCTCCCCCTCACACTATTCCAGCTCTGAGACACAGACACACAGAGCTCTACCAATGCACTTTAATCCTGCCCTAAAGTTGCTCTCCCTCCCTCTACTATTCGAGCTCTGAGACAGACACAGACACACACAGCTCTGCCAATGCACCTCAGTCCTGCCCTGCAGCACCCCCTGCTATTCCAGTACTGAGACCCTCACACACACAGCTCTACCAATGCACCTCACTCCTGCCCTGCAGCACCCCCTGCTATTCCAGTACTGAGACCCTCACACACAGCTCTGCCAATGCACCTCACTCCTGCCCTGCAGCACCCCCTTCTTTTTCAGCACTGTCTCCAGAACATTTCCTTACAGCTCTTGGTCTGCCCTAGCACTCCATGTCCAACTTCAAACCTGGGGCGTTACAGGAGAGAGGGCTAGCAGCGGCCCTTCCCCCGAGCACCCTCTCACCTCATCTCCGCTGTCGCTGGTGCCCTCTTTGCTCGTGCTCTGCTCTGATTCTGGGCTGCTGATACTTCTGTGGCTCTGAGGGCTGCCCTCGCTGCTCTGCTGGGGGCTTAGTGGCTGGGAAAGGGCCGTCTGTCTGCTGGTCAGGCCCACCGGTGTCCTGGCTGGGTGGGCGATTCCGGTGACCAGCTCGGAGGCTGCCACTTGCGGGGGAAGGAAGCTATTACTCCAGGGGTGGAGGCCATAGAACAGCCCTGGGGCCACCTGCGCAGGGTAGTTGATCTCCACGTGGTTTCCCTCCTCCCTTTCCACCTTGATCTCCATCTTGGAGGGCTCGTAGGCATGAGGGGACTGGCTGGAAGCGTAGGGCCCCATGCCGCCATGATTCCAGGCCTCTGCCGCTGGGAAAGGGTACCAGGGCCTGGGCCTGGGCCAGCCGTGAGCACCTGTCCTTCCTTGGGGGGGCTCTCCTTGCTGGCCTTGCAGGGCTTCTTGGCTGCCGTAGTCCACCTTGAAGTTGAAGGCCTGTGCGGAAGGGGCGCTGTACCCATCTGCCAAGAAGCTGGCGTTGGCTTCCTGGCCGAGCTCGCGGCCCAAGGGCAGCCCTTGCTGTGGGAACCCATAGGGCTTCCCCATTTCTTGGCCATAGTGTCTGGCCATCGAACTTCCACCAGCACTGGCCAAGAGCAAGGGCAAGAGTGAGAGACAGCAGCAGGGCCAGGGCTGGCATTGCAAAGCAACCACTAATCACCCTCATCGTCCTGATTAACCGAGGTGTTCTCATGCTAATTGTCCCTTTTCTGATAGGTGGAGGGGAGAGGTCCTTCCAATCCCTTCACCTTCCACCTTCACACCACCCTCTTCCACTCCCCACCTTTCTGGTTCATCTTGATCTGATCAGGGCTTTTCCTCCTCCCAGATCCCCTCCCCCTAAGTCCTCATACATCAAAGCCAAGATCAATCCAGCAGAGAAGAGTAGTAGGGGACCCCAATGGAGGAGGACCCACCAGGAGGGGACTAGAAGGAGGGGAGGGGAGGAATTGAATGACTGGAGCGAATAGCCTTCCCCTTCCCCCTCTTTCAGTAGACAGATCGCTATCTTAATCCTGCTTTCTCAACTGAAGGGATGCCTGTGGTGTCTTCAAAGCTCTTTTACACCCCCAGTTTTGGTAAGACACCCAGTGAAGAAAACGCAGAGTCCATTTCTACAGGCCAACGCTGAATGCAGCCCTGGCCTCTGATCCCCGTGTGCTGTGTAAAGGAGAACTGCCTTCTCCCTGGGCTATGATCATGTGGGATATGGAAGGACAGCAGACAGCACCCAGGACCACAAGCCAAGCAAGAAGGCAGGTCTCCTTTATACGGCGCACATGGAGCCCCAGCATGAGCAGAAGGCGGGTCTCCTATATACGGCGCACACGGAGCCCCAGCATGAGCAGAAGGCGGGTCTCCTTTATATAACGCACACGGAACCCCAACATGAGCAGAAGGCGGGTCTCCTTTATATAACGCACACGGAGCCCCAGCACGAGCAGAAGGTGGGTCTCCTTTATATAACGCACACGGAGCCCCAGCATGAGCAGAAGGTGGGTCTCCTTTATATGGCGCTCACGGAGCCCCAACATGGGCAGAAGGCGGGTCTCCTATATACGGCGCACACGGAGCCCCAACACGAGCAGAAGGCGGGTCTCCTTTATACAACGCCCACGGAACCCCAACATGAGCAGAAGGCGGGTCTCCTTTATACAACGCCCACGGAGCCCCAGCACGAGCAGAAGGCGGGTCTCCTTTATACGGCGCACACGGAGCCCCAGCACGGGCAGAAGGCGGGTCTCTTTTATACGGCGCCCACGGAGCCCCAACACGGGCAGAAGGCGGGTCTCCTTTATACGGCGCTCACGGAGCCCCAACACGGGCAGAAGGCGGGTCTCCTATATACGGCGCTCACGGAGCCCCAACACGGGCAGAAGGCGGGTCTCCTATATACGGCGCCCACGGAGCCCCAACACGGGCAGAAGGCGGGTCTCCTTTATACGGCGCCCACGGAGCCCCAACACGGGCAGAAGGCGGGTCTCCTTTATACGGCGCCCACGGAGCCCCAGCACGGGCAGAAGGCGGGTCTCCTTTATACGGAGCCCCAGCACGGGCAGAAGGCGGGTCTCCTTTATACGGAGCCCCAGCACGGGCAGAAGGCGGGTCTCCTATATACGGCGCCCACGGAGCCCCAGCACGGGCAGAAGGCGGGTCTCCTTTATACGGCGCTCACGGAGCCCCAACACGAGCAGAAGGCGGGTCTCCTTTATACGGCTCCCACGGAGCCCCAGCACGGGCAGAAGGCGGGTCTCCTTTATACGGCGCCCACGGAGCCCCAGCACGGGCAGAAGGCGGGTCTCCTTTATACGGCGCCCACGGAGCCCCAGCACGGGCAGAAGGCGGGTCTCCTTTATACGGCGCTCACGGAGCCCCAACACGAGCAGAAGGCGGGTCTCCTTTATACGGCTCCCACGGAGCCCCAGCACGGGCAGAAGGCGGGTCTCCTTTATACGGCGCCCACGGAGCCCCAGCACGGGCAGAAGGCGGGTCTCCTTTATACGGCGCTCACGGAGCCCCAACACGGGCAGAAGGCGGGTCTCCTTTATACGGCGCCCACGGAGCCCCAACACGGGCAGAAGGCGGGTCTCCTTTATACGGCTCCCACGGAGCCCCAGCACGGGCAGAAGGCGGGTCTCCTTTATACGGCTCCCACGGAGCCCCAACACTGGCAGAAGGCGGGTCTCCTTTATACGGCGCTCACGGAGCCCCAACACGGGCAGAAGGCGGGTCTCCTTTATACGGCGCCCACGGAGCCCCAGCACGGGCAGAAGGCGGGTCTCCTTTATACGGCTCCCACGGAGCCCCAACACGGGCAGAAGGCGGGTCTCCTTTATACGGCTCCCACGGAGCCCCAGCACGGGCAGAAGGCGGGTCTCCTTTATACGGCGCCCACGGAGCCCCAGCACGGGCAGAAGGCGGGTCTCCTTTATACGGCGCCCACGGAGCCCCAACACGGGCAGAAGGCGGGTCTCCTTTATACGGCGCCCACGGAGACCCAACACGGGCAGAAGGCGGGTCTCCTTTATACGGCTCCCACGGAGCCCCAGCATGGGCAGAAGGCGGGTCTCCTTTATACGGCGCCCACGGAGACCCAACACGGGCAGAAGGCGGGTCTCCTTTATACGGCTCCCAGGGAGACCCAACACGGGCAGAAGGCGGGTCTCCTTTATACGGCTCCCACGGAGCCCCAACACGGGCAGAAGGCGGGTCTCCTTTATACGGCGCTCACGGAGCCCCAACACGGGCAGAAGGCGGGTCTCCTTTATACGGCTCCCACGGAGACCCAACACGGGCAGAAGGCGGGTCTCCTATATACGGCTCCCACGGAGCCCCAGCACGGGCAGAAGGTGGGTCTCTTGAAAGAGGTCCCATCATGGCTACAGGAATGAGGGGAGGCTGGGCAGCTCAGGTGGATCTCACCCATGTGGGACCCTCTCGGCATCCACAGGTGGAAGCACTGAGGCAACCCCAGACCTTTTCCGCTTCTCCCTCTCAGTTTCTCTGCAGGAGAAGGGGGGGGGGGGAACCGGTTGCTCTGAAGGCCCCTGCCAGCTCGAAGTGGTATCAAAAGCTCTATTATCTTGTTAAACATATACCAAAGGCTGAATAGTCTTCTGGGAGAGCTGGATGGCCTGGGGGTAGTGGAAGCAGTGTTGGGGGGGTGGGGGGTGCTGGCAGCACCAGTTCTCTGGAGAATGATTTCCTGTCTGTCCTTTCTGTCTTTGGCTCTGATGAATGGACTCCCTCCTGAGATTGGCTCCCCAGGGGGTCCCGATGGACCTGGACGGGGGGGGGGGGGGGGGGGGGGGGGGCTCGCTTGGCAGTTCAAGTCTGGTCTTTTGTTGGTTGATCCTCCTCCTCCTCCCAATCTCTCCCTGCCGAGAGACAACGACTTTCTCCAGACCCCCAGACTCCTGATGAAGTCTGAAAAGCCTTTACATGCAGCCCCTCCCAAATTTCTAGCAGCCCCAGGGCCCTCTTTTCTTCCCCTCTACCACCCGGTGAAGGAGAGGGGATGAAGCAGCTTGTTCCATGCTGAAGGGGCAGGGTCTTCTCCCCATCCTGCTGCTGAATGTTGGCTTATTGTTATCATTTGGGGGGGGGGGGGGGGGAGAGAAATTGGGAAATTATGAGACCCGAGGCAAGGACCCAGGGGATCTGATTGTTGAGAAGGAAACTTTCAGTTTCTGCCTGCAGGTAGGACAGCGTGGGCTTTAGTCAAAACTTGACTTCTAATGGGACATTCACAGGCTTGCAGCCACCTCTGGGGTGCACTGGAACATTATTATTATCAATGTATTATGATTTGTATCACTATCCTGAGATACATAAGCGATGCCCCTGCTACTTGGTAAATGCAATAAAGTGCACCCAGCCTAGGGCACAGGTTTACGGTAGCGAGCATCCAATGCAATAAGGAGATCAGCATATCCAAAATGCGCCCAAACAACGCACAGCCGATGGCGCTCCTCACATGCACATTCCAGGTAGATAAGGCTATTAGCTATTATCCCGAAAGCAGAAGATCGCTGGGCGCCCAACGCGCACACTTTTTAACACGGCAAAATGAACTCCAGCCCCGGAGGTGGCCGCGAGGCAAGGGCTCGTGACAAGTTCCGAATGACTGGCCTCTGTGGTTCTCCTACTCAGTATCGTTGGCATCATATGATGGCTTGATGTACAAAAACCAAAATTCTGGATGCACACTCTCCACTCACACCAGCAAGCGGAGAAAGCAGCCCGACGAGGAATAAAACGGACACGCGCCCGGTGCATGTGAACACTAGCGACCCGTGATTTTTCCCTAGCGCGTCCTTTTTAACACAGCAGCTCATTTTAATACTGCATCGGGTGCCCACGTGTTAGGGCAACTGGCGCCCATTTTAAAACGTGTCTTATTGCATGGGCCCCACAGACAAGGAAAAAAACCAAACAGTTGAGACTTTACATTAGTCGGGGACAATGATTGAGGAAAAAAATAAAGAGCATTCATTCCAGGTGGCAGTAAATGAGGAAGGGGCAACTTTAGTTGCGTAAATAAGGCTTTACAAGAGATTATACAAAGGCACTTGGGAAGGGAGCTGTGAGTCTACTCCCTCAGGTCTGAGAGCACCTTTATGACAGCTTCCAAACAGGAGAGGGAGAAGGGACAGGGGAAGCACAGGATTAGTTACCTAATCAAAGAGCTGGGTGAACTGAGGTACAGAAAGAAAAAAAAAAATGACCTGCCTGAGATCACACATGGAGAGTCACTGACAGAGCCGGGGATTAGAGCTGAGGCAGGGACAGATAAAGTGACTCACTCCTAGGATACACAGTCACTGACAGAGCCGGGGATTAGAGCTGAGGCACAGACAGATAAAGTGACTCACTCCTAGGATACACAGTCACTGACAGAGCCGGGGATTAGAGCTGAGGCAGTGACAGATAAAGTGACTTACTCCTAGGATACACAGTCACTGACAGAGCCGGGGATTAGAGCTGAGGCACAGACAGATAAAGTGACTCACTCCTAGGATACACAGTCACTGACAGAGCCGGGGATTAGAGCTGAGGCACAGACAGATAAAGTGATTCATGCCAAGGATACACAGTCACTGACAGAGCCAGGGATTAGAGCTGAGGCAGGGACAGATAAAGTGACTTACTCCTAGGATACACAGTCACTGACAGAGCCGGGGATTACAGCTGAGGCAGAGACAGATAAAGTGACTCCTAGGATACACAGTCACTGACAGAGCCGGGGATTAGACCTGAGGCAGGGACAGATAAAGTGATTTACTCCTAGGATACACAGTCACTGACAGAGCTGGGGATTAGAGCTGAGGCAGGGACAGATAAAGTGACTTACTCCTAGAATACACAATCACTGACAGAGCTGGGGATTAGAGCTGAGGCGCAGGGACAGATAAAGTGACTTACTCCTAGAATACACAGTCACTGACAGAGCTGGGGATTAGAGCTGAGGCACAGACAGATAAAGTGACTCACTCCTAGGATACACAGTCACTGACAGAGCCGGGGATTAGAGCTGAGGCAGAGACAGATAAAGTGACTCACTCCTAGGATACACAGTCACTGACAGAGCTGGGGATTAGAGCTGAGGCAGGGACATATAAAGTGATTCAGGACTAGAATAGACAGTCACTGACAGAGCCGGGGATTAGAGCTGAGGCAGGGACAGATAAAGTGACTCACTCCTAGGATACACAGTCACTGACAGAGCTGGGGATTAGAGCTGAGGCACAGACAGATAAAGTGACTCACTCCTAGGATACACAGTCACTGACAGAGCCGGGGATTAGAGCTGAGGCAGAGACAGATAAAGTGACTCACTCCTAGGATACACAGTCACTGACAGAGCCGGGGATTAGAGCTGAGGCAGGGACAGATAAAGTGATTTACTCCTAGGATACACAGTCACTGACAGAGCCGGGGATTAGAGCTGAGGCACGGACAGATAAAGTGACTTACTCCTAGGATACACAGTCACTGACAGAGCTGGGGATTAGAGCTGAGGCAGAGACAGATAAAGTGACTCACTCCTAGGATACACAGTCACTGACAGAGCCGGGGATTAGAGCTGAGGCAGGGACAGATAAAGTGATTCACGCCAAGGATACACAGACACTGACAGAGCTGGGGATTAGAGCTGAGGCAGGGACAGATAAAGTGACTCACTCCTAGGATACACAGTCACTGACAGAGCCGGGGATTAGAGCTGAGGCAGGGACAGATAAAGTGATTCACGCCAAGGATACACAGACACTGACAGAGCTGGGGATTAGAGCTGAGGCAGGGACAGATAAAGTGACTTACTCCTAGGATACACAGTCACTGACAGAGCTGGGGATTAGAGCTGAGGCAGGGACCGATAAAGTGACTTACTCCTAGGATACACAGTCACTGACAGAGCTGGGGATTAGAGCTGAGGCAGGGACAGATAAAGTGACTTACTCCTAGGATACACAGTCACTGACAGAGCTGGGGATTAGAGCTGAGGCAGGGACAGATAAAGTGACTCACCCTAAGGTCAAACAGAGAGAGTCCATGACAGAGCCTGCGATTTGAAGTGAAGCACAGGAAGATAAATTGACACAGCCTGAAGTTACCCACAGAGGGGCCAATGCCATAAAGTACGCTCAGCCTAGCACACAGGTTTATGTGCGGTTGGTCGCTCGCTTTGAACGCACTAGACTAGCACCCGATGCAATAAGGAGATTAGCAGGTCCAAAATGCACACCCAAACAACTGTGTAGCCGAAAGCACTCATCACATGTAAATCCCTTGTACTTGAGGCCATTACCTATTACCCCCGATTCAGAAAATCATTGGGCGCCCATCGCGCACTTTTTCACACAGCAAATGTAACTCTTGCGGTGTTTAAGAATAAAAGTATAATGTAATGGCTTGATGAAAAACCCAATTCTGGACGCATAATCTACATGCACAATGCACACGCCGATTTCGCTCCTTGCCATTGTGCATGTGTATTTGGCATCCAGAAATCAAGCTGAAGCAGACTAGAACGGCTGCTCGGACTGACGGCCCATTTCAGTTGTAAGTGCCCAGCCCCGTCTCCAGGGTTCCCCATGCATTTGAGTGCTGGGGACGCATGAATCTTCCCTAGCGCATCCTATCGAATGCAGCAGCTCATGAAACTATTGCATCGGGCGCCCTGGAGAGGCGGCTGCGCATGTGTCAGGGAAACGGGCGCTCAATACGGATGGGCGTCTTATTGCCTCGGCCTATCAGGCGCTGACCAAGCTGGAGATTAGAACTGAGGCACAGGGAGATAAAATGAATCCCCCTGAGGTCACAGACAAAGAGTCAAGGACAAAGCTGGGGGATTAGGGGTGAGATAAAAAGGCAGGTCTGAGAATTAGAGCTCAGGCACAGGGAGATAAACCCATTGGCTCTTGATGGGTTGTGACATCACTGCATAACCACTTCCAATTCTCAAATTTGGGGGGGGGGCTGACTTTAGAAACCTTCCGCCCTGCTCTGGAATGTGATGATGTCATAGCTCGCCTCTGACCAATCGGCTATGGGCCGTGCCGCGCAGGCCTCCCGGGCTGCCCTGACGATACAAAAGGCGCCGTGGCATTGAGTTCCTTTCCCGCCCCCTCCTGATTTGGGCCAGCGCTGGGTCCGAATCTGGCTGCCACTGCACAGGAGGTCTTCTCTCGCTTGCTACCAGCGCCTCCCGGCACCACGTGGCTCTCGGCGAGCCTGGGCCACGCGGTCCCTGAGCTCCCGCGCTGTTCTGCTCTCGCAGTCCTGTGATCTCAGGGAAACAGCACGGGAGCTCGGGCACCGTGTGCCCCCAGGTATGCTGAGAGCCGCGTAGTGCCAGAATGCATCAATTGTTCCGGGCTGGGGCAAGCGGGCAGTAAGCATCAGAGCCAGGTGAGGGGCTGGCAGGCTGACTGAGGGGTTTAGGCATAGGGTAGGGTTGGGCAACTCCTGGTGGCTGGCATTAAGTCTCCATGCTGTCTGGGCTGTCTGAAAAATGCCCCATAAAGCCACAAAAAGCCCAGAATACTGATTTTTTTTTGTGGTTCCTCCTGATACTAAGTAGGAGGAACCACAGGAAACAGCATGAAAACAGAATCTTGCCGGCGGTCAGGTTAGGAAAACGGACGCCACATCTCCTGGTGCCCGATACCATGGACGCGCTAGGGATGCACCATTTATCCCTAGTGCCTCCTTTGTAGCGCGGCAGCTCATTTGCCTATTGCATCGCGCGCCCAGGAGAGATGATTGTGTGTGCGTTCAAAGAATGTGCATCCAGTTTGGAGGCACGCTGTGGCGTGCACTTTATTGTACTGGCCTGTTTATGTGAATAAAAGTGCCCGCACCAATTAGCGCTCCTCTCTTCAAATCCCCTGTTAATCGAGGCCTGAGCCATTACTGCCCGCTGCAGAGGGCATGAGGGTAAAGTTTCCAGGGCTAGTGAGTCAATGGGGCTGAACCTGGAGCTGATTTCTGCACAGAAAACATATTTCCCGTACCTGTGTGTTATATGTCTGCATTTTCAGGCTTGCCTGTTGTGGGGGTTTTTTTGTTTTTTTTTAAACTCCCAGACATACCTGTAGCTTGCTTCATCGGGAGAGAAAAAAAACCTGCACTGAAATTCAGAGCACATTTTGTACTAACGTTTTATCGCTTGAGACCTCTGCAAGGGACACACGGTGACCCAGCCTTCTGCTTATAATAGATGGGAGGGGGTGATGCAGCAATCTGCATCCAAGGAACAAAGGGTGACCCAACCGGGGCCAGGGTGACCCACTGTGTAAGCCGTGCATTTGCCCAGGGTGGCATGGCAGAGGAGGTGGTGGCTGAGTTTGGCCCATGGAGCCAACAGGGGCGCAGAGCCCAATGAATCTGCATTAACCCTCACCTCCCTCCCCGAGCAGGCAACACCAGGCAGGGAGGGGGGGAAGCAGGAGCAGAGCCTCAGGTGGGCTGTGGCCCTTCCAGCTTGGGCCTAGGCCTGCCCAAACCAAAGCTGAAGCATCTGCTGTCATAAGAGCAATGTGAAATCAGCAGGGAGCCAGGACGCATCTGCTTAAGCCATTCTGCAGTGGATCCACCCGCCCCCTCCCAACCAAGGAAAACCTTGGTGCTGGGTCCGAATGAGTTTTCTTTGCCATTGCTGCTGAACCAGCCAAACAGGTAAAAAAAAAAAAAAGGGGAGGGCTGCAGATGGGGAGGAGCCATTGGGTGAGGAGGAGAGAAGAGCTGGGAAGGGGCCATGGGGAAGGAATAGGAGAGAGAGGGGCCCTAATGGGAAGTGGGGGACCGAAGACAGGAAGAAAGGGACACCAGGGAGCGAAAACCGAAAACGGAGCGGAGAGAACATCTGGGCAGCGGCACCAAAAGTTGCAAAGTATTTCATTATCTGTCGGAGAATATGATTGCCCTCTCCAGTGTAAAGCGGCCCAGCTGAAGGGCTCTGGCCGGGGCCTGTCCCCCTCACAGAATTGACGTTGTTTGGGAGTCTTGTGGCCTCCCTCATTTGCTTCTGGTCTTTAGAGTTTACCTTGATGGTAACAGCTGGATTCTTCTGGTGCATAACTAATTCCCTTGCATGCAGGACACACTCGCCAGCCCTAAGGCTTTGTATTGGGGTCACAAGACTGCTTTTAGGTGTATTTTGAGAGTAGGAGATGACAGTTCCCCATGCGGCCGACCCCACCTCCCTGTAAATGCCCACTGCTGGCACGAAGGGGAAACAAATGTCCCAGAAATCTTGTCGCCTCACTCCAAGCTCGCCACAGCTATAAAAAGTTGCTGTTAGGACAAAGAGAAGCTGGTGAAGGCCTATGTTAGCATCCACGATGGGGGGAATGGAGAAGGGGGCAGCACAACAGGCCCTGGACACGGCGCTCTCTGATTTATAAAGAGCAGAGGGTGACAGCGGGCCCCCTGCTTCTAAGGGACTTCAAGGACCCACAGGACAAAAAGGTTTGCAGAGAAAGATGTACTAAGAGGGACAGGGTCTGTGAGAAGAACATTAGAGTGTTCCTAATGCAGACACACAAACACACACGCTCATCAACACCAAAACACACAACCACATACACACTGCCCCACCACAGCACCGGCAGCAGCAGTGTGAGCTTTACACACACACACACACACACACTGCCCCACCACAGCACTGGCAGCAGCAGTGTGCGCTTCATACACACACACACACACTGCCCCACCACAGCACTGGCAGCAGCAGTGTGAGCTTTTCACACACACACACACACTGCCCCACCACAGCACCGGCAGCAGCAGTGTGAGCTTTACACACACACACACACACTGCCCCACCACAGCACCGGCAGCAGCAGTGTGAGCTTTTCACACACACACACACACTGCCCCACCACAGCACCGGCAGCAGCAGTGTGAGCTTTACACACACACACACACACACTGCCCCACCACAGCACCGGCAGCAGCAGTGTGAGCTTTTCACACACACACACACACTGCCCCACCACAGCACCGGCAGCAGCAGTGTGAGCTTTACACACACACACACACACTGCCCCACCACAGCACCGGCAGCAGCAGTGTGAGCTTTTCACACACACACACACACTGCCCCACCACAGCACCGGCAGCAGCAGTGTGAGCTTTACACACACACACACACACTGCCCCACCACAGCACTGGCAGCAGCAGTGTGCGCTTCATACACACACACACACACTGCCCCACCACAGCAGCAGCAGTGTGAGCTTTACACACACACACACACACACACACTGCCCCACCACAGCACCGGCAGCAGCAGTGTGAGCTTTTCACACACACACACACACTGCCCCACCACAGCACCGGCAGCAGCAGTGTGAGCTTTACACACACACACACACTGCCCCACCCCAGCACCGGCAGCAGCAGTGTGAGCTTCATACACACACACACACACACACACACACTGCCCCACCACAGCACCGGCAGCAGCAGTGTGAGCTTTACACACACACACACACACTGCCCCACCACAGCACTGGCAGCAGCAGTGTGCGCTTCATACACACACACACACACACTGCCCCACCACAGCAGCAGCAGTGTGAGCTTTACACACACACACACACACACACACACTGCCCCACCACAGCACCGGCAGCAGCAGTGTGAGCTTTTCACACACACACACACACACACACACTGCCCCACCACAGCACCGGCAGCAGCAGTGTGAGCTTTACACACACACACACACTGCCCCACCCCAGCACCGGCAGCAGCAGTGTGAGCTTCATACACACACACACACACACACACACACACACACACACACTGCCCCACCACAGCAGCAGCAGTGTGAGCTTTACACACACACACACACACACACACACACACTGCCCCACCACAGCACCGGCAGCAGCAGTGTGAGCTTTTCACACACACACACACACACACACTGCCCCACCCCAGCACGGCAGCAGCAGTGTGAGCTTCTCACTCACACACACACAAGCACACAAAATCGCTGTGTTGTGCAATTGAGAGGAATGAAGACCTTTTTGACCAAATATCTTTTTATTTCCTGTATTTTTACAGTTTTTGGGGAGGGGGGAGTAAAGGCCACACAAATGTGTTTACAAATCTCTTTCTGTAAGACCCTCTTTGGCTGTCTATGCCCTATCATGGCTACCTATAGCCATGAATGACTGTAACCTGCATTACCCAACCATACACTCCCCCATCTCTCCCCACAGAACAGATACAGCATAGGCGGCAGCAGTGTGAGCTTCACACACACTCACACCCACATACATATACAGACACACACACAGCCTCACCACAGCACAGGCAGCAGCAGCAGTATGAGCTTCACACACTCACACACACTGCCCCACCACAGCACAGCAGCAGCAGTGTGAGCTTCACACACACACACACTGCCCCACCACAGCACGGCAGCAGCAGTGTGAGCTTCACACACTCACACACACACACACACTGTCCCACCACAGCACAGGCAGCAGCAGTGTAAGCTTCACACACACACACACTGCCCCACCACAGCACGGCAGCAGCAGTGTGAGCTTCACACACTCACACACACACACACACACACACACTGCCCCACTACAGCACGGCAGCAGCAGTGTGAGCTTCACACACTCACACACACACACACATACACACTGCCCCACCACAGCACGGCAGCAGCAGCGTGAGCTTCACACACTCACACACACACACACACTGCCCCACCACAGCATGGCAGCAGCAGTATGAGCTTCACACACACACACACACACACACACACACACACTGCCCCAACACAGCACGGCAGCAGCAGTTTGAGATTCACACATTCACACACACACACACACTGCCCCACCACAGCACAGGCAGCAGCAGTGTGAGCTTCACACACACACACACACACACACACACACACACACACACACACACACACACTGTCCCACCATAGCACAGCAGCAGCAGTGTGAGCTTCACACACGCACACACACATACACACACACACTGCCCCACCATAGCACGGCAGCAGCAGTGTGCGCTTCACACACTCACACACACACACACTACCCCACCACAGCACAGGCAGCAGCAGTGTGAGCTTCACACACACACACACACACACATATTGCCTCACCACAGCATGGGCAGCAGTAGTGTGAGCTTCACACATACACACACACACACAAACACATTGCCCCACCACAGCAAGGCAGCAGCAGTGTACGCTTCACACACACACACACACACACTGCCCCACCACAGCAAGGCAGCAGCAGTGTACGCTTCACACACACACACACACACACACACACTGTCCCATCACAGCACAGGCAGCAGCAGTGTACGCTACACACACACACACACTGCCTCACCACAGCACAGGCAGCAGCAGTGTGAGCTTCACACACACACACACACACTGCCTCACCACAGCACAGGCAGCAGCAGTGTGAGTTTCACACACACACACACACACACACACACACACACACACATATTGCCTCACCACAGCATGGGCAACAGTAGTGTGAGCTTCACACATACACAAACACACTGCCCCACCACAGCAAGGCGGCAGCAGTTTGAGCTTCATACACACACACTGCCTCACCACAGCACAGGCAGCAGCAGCAGTGTGAGCTTCACACACTGTCCCACCACAGCACGGCGGCAGCAGGGTGAGCTTCACCCACACACACACACACAAGCCCCATCATAGAACAGGTAACAAAAGTGCAATCTTCCCTCACACAAGGCTGAGTGTGATTAAGGGATAAAGAAAAGGAAATGGGAGGGGGAGGGGGAGCTGGAAGGCACCTAAGACTGGAACTGAAAACAATATTAGAGCCTTCCTCCTCCTCCTCCTCCTCCTCACCTTGCTCACAGCACTGGGAAAATCACAAGACAAGAGCAGAAAGAGGTGCTGGAGGGCTTGGGAGCTTCTGCTTTGACCTGCCCTCTTCCCTCTGGATGTTTGGCAGGAGAGGGTGCAGGCCCGGGATGGGAAGGACAAGGCCTTCCACCCCCATCCTTCCTACTGCAAGCGCTGGCACTGGAGGCCCTGCAGCATGGAGGAGTCAAACAACGGGTTGTGGATTTCCATTTCTCCGGTCTGTAGAAGAAAAGGAATGGATTACTTTCAGATGGTCAATGATATTGAAACCTCTGGCCTGACTGGGTTAATGATACATCTGTTTTAACTCTTTGGGGAAAGGAGAGCGCCAGTCTCCCTCCCAGACCCTCGGAATACTTTTGCTAGGCCGAATACAGCTTAAGCGTTCTGGGACAGTAGGCTTAGGTTACATAAGAACATAAGAAAATGCCTTACTGGGTCAGACCAAGGGTCCATCAAGCCCAGCATCCTGTTTCCAACAGTGGCCAATCCAGGCCATAAGAACCTGGCAAGTACCCAAAAACTAAGTCTATTCCATGTAACCATTGCTAATGGCAGTGGCGATTCTCTAAGTGAACTTGATTAATAGCAGGTAATGGACTTCTCCTCCAAGAACTTATCCAATCCTTTTTTAAACACAGCTATACTAACTGCACTAACCACATCCTCTGGCAACAAATTCCAGAGTTTAATTGTGCGTTGAGTAAAAAAGAACTTTCTCCGATTAGTTTTAAATGTGCCACATGCTAATTTCATGGAGCGCCCTCTAGTCTATTATCCGAAAGAGTAAATAACCGATTCACATCTACCCGTTCTAGACCTCTCATGATTTTAAACACCTCTATCATATCCCCCCTCAGTCGTCTCTTCTCCAAGCTGAAAAGCCCTAACCTCTTTAGTCTTTCCTCATAGGGGAGCTGTTCCATCCCCTTCATCATTTTGGTTGCCCTTCTCTGTACCTTCTCCATCGCAATTATATCTTTTTTGAGATGTGGCGACCAGAATTGTACACAGTATTCAAGGTGCGGTCTCACCATGGAGCGATACAGAGGCATTATGATTGCTTGATGGTAGGGATGGGTGAGAGCTAAAATTGCACATCCTGTAAGGAATGTATTCATGTGTTTTCTATGGGATTTGTGAGTGTTAAAGTTGACTTTTTTTTTTTGCTAATAAAAACTACAACTGATAAAAATAAAGAATATGTTTCATGGGGAATTAACAGACTTCTCTACAAGTCTTCTGGTGTGCGGGGCTGCAGGTTTGGAGTGTGGGCTGATTCTTTGCAGGGCTCGCAATATCAATTATTGTGTCAGTGTAAGCCTTAGCCACGCATGATGCTGTACGTGAGCTTTCGAGGACCTATCCTACGTCCCTTCTTGAGATATTTGGATGTCAGGAGCTGTGTGAGGTGGCGCGATAACTCATTTACTACATCATTTTGAGATAATTCCCATATTGCAAAGGTGCCAATTTTTTTCTCCAGGAGCCACACAGCTACTCGACCTCTCTGCAACCAAGAGCTACAAAAGAATTTGGTGCTGTCTTACAAGCAAAGAAAGCTTGGGGCAACAAAGGGAACCATCAGGGTCTGGTGTGGAAGACATACCGGAGCCAGACCCGGACACTCGTACACAGTGTATTCTCCATTTTCATTCTCTGCTTCGGACTCTGTGGACAGCTGCTGCTGTGGCTTCTGACCGCCCGCTGCTGCTTCCCCAGCCCTGGAACAAGGAAGAGGAAAAAGCAGAAACTAGCATACCCTGTTGCTAGCCACATGCTAATAGCAGACTAGCTGGGGCTGTGAGAGAGCAAGACACAAATAAGGAGATGATGTGGCTTGCTTCACGACATGGAGTGAGGTGGTAGTAGCAGACGCCAGGGCTGCAAGCCCTCTAGAAAAACGCATGCTATTGCTGCCAGCCCGTGGCACAGTGAAAGCTGGTGGCCGCGGTGGGATTGGACCTTGGATCTGCAGCTGGCACAGCAAGGTGCTGTCCCACAGAATGAACCTGAGGCCTTCGGCGGCGGACTCACTCTTCCATTGCCTGAATCCTCTTCTTCTCATTCTGATAGTGATGGACCTGCACCGACTGAGCCAGACGGATGTCACCAGACTGATTGGGAGAAGGAGAAGGAGGAAGAAAGAAAACAAAGAGAAAGGGAGCATTACCCGTCTCAGGAATTTGATTGGAGGGTGGCTCTGTCTGACCTTTGTTTATTTCCCTCTGTCATGGGTCTTCTCCCTGCTCCCCCTCCCCCCAGGGAGAAAGTAGCAGTCATTCTGCAGGAAATGGCTTACAGAGCAGCACTTTTATAAATATATATATATATATATATATATATATATATATATATATATATCTCCGTAGAAACAGAAGGATCCATGTTTACGCTTTATTTAGACTTGGGCAAGCTTTCTGCCTTCTTCCAGTTCTTGGCTGGCTCTAGTTGATGACTCCCTGATAACATCTACTATTTGTTTGTTTTTTTACAGTGCTCCAGTGTGCGGTGGGCTGCGAGGGGCACAGCTCTATAGAAGGGAGTCGCTTAGTTATTCAGGGTCCCTGCCCTGCCCTCCCTCTCCCCCCCTCAAGGCTTTCCTCCCTTGGTCATGGTCAGAGCTGGCTGCTTGCCAAATGGCTAGGGATTGCTCACCCGCCGCACTGGGTACCTCTGGCTCCCCCTGTAGGCGGTGTAGGCCATCTTCTGAGCCAGACGCACCTCCTTCTGTAACCTGTAAAACAGGAAAGGATGCTGAGACAGAAACTATTCACTTTCATGAGTCATTTCACAAGACTTGTGTGGGTTTGATTTTTTTTAAATTTCACCCATTTGTGCATTGCTGCGTGCACTTTTTCACCATTGCTGGAAAGGTTTAATGTGGGGCCAGCAGAATCTCAGAGCCCCAGAAACAAACAAATCCCTGGAGATTACCAATCCATGACATTTATTTATAGAAACAATATTTGAGAGGGGTGGTGATGGTGGGTACCATGTTTGAATATTCGGCTCTGTCCTGCAGAGGTTTTGCTCCTGCGTGCAGCTGGTTTGCCTCTCTCTCAAACTTGGCAGGACTGAGACCAGAATGAATTAAGCACATCATGCCCTCCCCGGAGGAGTGTGAAGTCCTGAGCTTTTAATCTTGATGGGCACTGAGGGTATCATAATATGCTTGTTTTACGTCTCTTCTTATATTAAATGGTATTTAATAACGTGATAGCAAATGTGCTTCAGTTGCTGAGGATTTCAACATCTGACTCTGTGCCCCAATATTTGTTGGAGGGTGGGGGGGTGAGGGGGAGTTGATGAAGGGGGGGGGGTTGTTTCCACGTCTAATATTCATTCAGAATCCCTCCCTGTTTCTAATCTTACTGGTTCAAAATCCCACTGAGGCATCCGGAGCTGCAGAAAGTCAAGATTTGACGTTCTCCACTGTCTGCTTTACTGTTTCCAGTAAAGAGAATGCCAGCCCCAGGCCTGAGCTCCTCGCCACGATGGCGCCACCTTGTGTCCAGTTTGGACACTGCTGCCACGTCCCCATTGAGGGTTTTGCCTCTTCTGTGAAGTCCTGCAGAGTTCTGGTTGTACTTGTGCCTTGTACTGCAGCAAAGTAAGGCTGAGCAGGATGATGTCACAGGTGGGTCATTTCCAGGAAAGCACAAGAAGTCATGGGCACAAATTACAGCAGGGGAGACTGAAGTTAGAGGTTAGGAAGAATTTGCTCACCGTGGGCTCAGTTCTTCATGGGAATGAGTTCCCCAGGGGGTAGATATCTAACACTGGAGAGTTTTTAGAGCCAAGTTAGACACAGACACACACATCTGTGTGTCTGTGTCTAACTTGGCTCTATACAACTATAAGTTAAAATACAAAAAAATCATCTCAATGGTATAACACAGTCAACAAATCATCATAAAGACTGTAGACAGAAGTAAAGCTCAAAACATCAACACGCCACAAAATAAATATTATAAAACAGGATCCTCGCAGGCAGGTGATGGGTTAGATGCCCTCATGAGGTCCCTTTCTATGACTCCAGATCACCTCCAGGGATATCCACATTTTTCTTTTACTCTAGATCAGCGGTGGGCAATTCCGGTCCTTGAGGGCCGCAAACCAGTCAGGTTTTCAGGATATCCCTAATGAATATGCATGAAATTCATTTGCATACAACAGCGGCAGAGTGCATGCAGATCTCTCTTATGCATATTCATTAGGAATATCCTGAAAACCCGAGGACTAGACTGCTCACCCCTGCTCTAGATGATCTTCTGGGTTCCCTCCATCCCCCATCTTTCTATGAATGTAAATGGCCTCCGCGTGTCCTTTCCAGCCTGTCTTTCCATGACTCTAACTGACCTGCTGAAGTCCCTTCCAGCTGGAACATAAGAACATAAGACCTGTCATGCTGGGTCAGACCAAGGGTCCATCAAGCCCAGTATCCTGTGTCCAACAGAGGCCAATCCAAGTCACAAGTAGCTGGCAAGTACCCAAACATTAAATAGATTCCAAGCTACTATTGCTTATTAATTAATATCAGTTTATGGATTTTTCCTCTAGGAACTTATCCAAAGCTTTTTTAAACCCAGTTACACTAACTGCACTAACCACATCCTCTGGCAATGAATTCCAGAGCTTAACTATGCGCTGAGTGAAAAAGAAGTTTCTCCAATTTGCTAACTTCATGGATTTACCTCTCGAGCATCGCAAGGCATGGGGGAGCAGGTGGGGGGAGGGAGGGCTCCCCTTTTTGCAAGGATGCAGGAGCAGTAGCAGGGAACGGGGTGTCTTTGTCCAAACACGGCTTGCAAGGAAAGGAGCGGCAGAGCGGCAACACCGTGTTGCCAAGGTCCTCTCACAGGTGCAGGATTGGGCCGGCGGCCAGTCCATTTCACAGAGCTTTGGATGCCCTTGCCCCTTTTTTAGGGGGTGGGTTTGATGGGGCAGCTGCAGCTCAGACACAGATACCTGTGAGAAAAGGCCCCTGGGAGGTGGCCCTTTCAACAAAGCATCCCTCAGCATCCGCCTGCTCTGCTTAGCAGCAAATCTTTCTATGACTAGATGACATGACGGGGCTCCTTTCGGCCCTCTTTTCTCTGTCCCATAAAGGCATACCTGGGAACTCTCAGGATTTCTCCCGGAGTCTCTTTGTTTTTTTTGTTTTTTTAAAGCTGGGCACTTTACTACTAAAACCAATGGACAGCCCAAGCATTAAAGGAGAAGGCACCCAAAGGGAGACAGCTAGAGAGGGAGGGGGAGAGAATGGCAGGTGGGGGGGGGGGGAGAAGGAAAGGGAATAATCCCTGGAAAGCCCTGCGTCCTGGTACGCTGCACCAAGGGAAAGAGCCCAAGGCTTTCTCCTCAGGAGCCAATTAGACTTCTTTTTTTTTAAACCCAAGGACTCTGCTCACCTCAGGAGCCTCTCCAATAATTTCCTTTTCACTCTATAGGGCTGCAGTCCACAGCACAGGATGCTTGCCTACCAGCTGCTGGAGACAGAGAATACTGGCAGACAGGAGTGACATCAGCGAGCCTGTTGATCTCTGTCTCCATCTGCTGGTTGGTGAGCATAACCCATCTGTCTGGACGGGTCTGGCCGGATAAAGAGGAAAGAAGAGTTTTCTTACTGGAGGCAGGGAATCCTGCTGTACCCCTGAGACCTCTCTCAAATATCTTTTAAACAAGTCTAATGGTGGAATCAGAGAGGAAAGTTCAAACAACGCAAATTCAAGGCTCTGGACTTATTCTCTAGATTTTCTAACTCCTTATGAATAACCTGCTTATCTTGAATCGAACCCAACTAAGTTGTAGACGTGTTGGACGATTGCCCCATCCTCCTATCACTTTCCTCCAGGGCAGCAGCCTGCGACTCCACCTTGACGAGGATATCCGCAGACACATTCCCCAAGGTAGAAACTGACTTCTCCTTAGAGACCAGAATAGCCCAGACTGAGTCTAGAGTAATGCCAGGAGGGCACGCAAGGGAAGATCTAACTTCTACATCAGCCAAAGCCGTGTCGAGTACTGGAATCTCAGTCACTCTCTCAACGGTCTCCTCTCCCTCCCGTGCCATTTCCCCCTCTCCAATGTTTGGCTCGCAGCCTGCTCTCCTGGTCCCGCTGAAACCGGCAGCGCGCGCTTCCGTGCGCCATCCCCCAGCGTTGGCGGGTCTGGCACGGCAGCCCCGGGTCCCCTCCTCAAAGACGGTAGAGGTGGGGGAGACAAGAAGGGTAACTGAATTCACAAAAGCCTGGGATAAGGGCAGGGGGGTCTCAGCTGGGAGTGGGTGGGCAGACAAAATAGGTTATTACTTTTCTCTGTTACTCGTTGTTCCCTTTTCTTACCTGTCCTTCCACCCCCTCTGCTAATTAACAGCAAAGTCAGGGGGATCACCACTCAAACGTTCCCAAGTATGCAGAAACCAGGATCCCCTTAGACCGTTTTCTTGTTTTGTTTCAAGCAAGGGTGGAGTCTGTGCGCTGTGGCCCGTGAACGCAGCGTTAGGGGCTCGCTGTCCGGGGCCAGGGAGGGGAGTCAGAGAAGGACCGGCCTTACCTGTACCAGCAAAGAACAGCCACCAGCAGACCAGAGACCCCGACCGCTGTGCAGATCACCACCAGCACTGCAAAGAACGAGGCAGAGGGAAGATATTTCACTTCCAATGTCTTATTTATCTGACGGAGTTTCCATGCTCTGGAACTCTGGGTGAACTTTAGTCCTCTAATTTTATTTTATTTGTTTCCTTTTTACTGTCCAGGTAGTTTTCTGCTGCACCTTTGGACTTCCAGGTCCAACGGAACCGGCCTCTACCGGGCTCCAGCAGGTTTTATCCTCTAGTCTGATATCCTGTAGCAGACGGTTCTTAGCTGGGGGGGGGGGGTGTCAAACCATAGCCTCCTCTGTACCCCAGCTAACGTGGACCCTAAGTCTGGCTATGAGGTGTGAATGACGAGTATTCCTTCCCTTCCCCCCCCCCCGGGGACCCCAGGGGCCGTGAACGCTACTTCCACAGCATCCCCAGCCCCGTTCAGCCTGGAGAACAAACCTGAGATCTCTTGCATGGCAGCATGCAGCACTGCCAGGCCCCAGTTCTTTCCGCTTGTGTGTACCTCAAAGATGCTTTGGATACGGCTTTGGGAAGCGCTGCTAGTTTTTACAAGAGATCTCACCAACAACAACAAGCAGCTGGGTGCATAGACGGTGGGGAGGGGGAAGAGAGGTTTCCAACTGCTCTTCCCCTCTTCCCCCTCATTTGTCTAACGAAACAGACCCCAGACACCGCTGGAACTCCCAGGATCTGCCGTACTCTGCTCTGATCATTTGCTCCATCTGACCCGGGGGAAAAGACAGGGAATCAGAGCCTGGTTACGACTCACTCATGGACACGGCATCATTCAAGCTGGGCTGGGGGTCCTTCCGGGGCTCCTGGATGGCCTCTGTCTGTCTCGCTGGCAGAGTGGGCAAGGATGGCGGAAGGGTCCTAGCCGGTGCGGTGGGAGTCGAGGTCTGCGTCGGGAGAATGGGATCGTCGTTCAACCTGGAGGAGTTGCCGGTGGCATTAGATCCAGCTGAAGATGTAAAGATAAAGTCAGATGACAGTGCCCACGGAGAAGGGGAAGAAATGACTGCAGTGGGGGGGTAATGAACGTAAGAACCTCCACATTGGGTCAGACCCAAGGGTCCATGAAACCCAGCATCCTGTTTCCAACAGTGGCCAAGTCAGGCCACAAGCACCTGGCAGGATCTCAAATAGACAGGTCTAAATATTGAATGGGTTTGTGGGACTTGAATTCCCCGCCTTGTTGAGTGGTAAAAATTGAACCAGATGAAAAAGAGCCAGGGTGGGTGGAGTTATCCACCTAGAGCCAATATTTGGCCTAGCCAGGTATGTCTGGTGAGAATAAAGTTTCTGGGATATCTTTCCAGCTTGCTGGCCCCCTCAGTATCACCTCGTGATATCTGGGGCAGGGACCCTGTGTGCCTGTGCCTAGCAATGCTCCTGCTCCTCCCCTTTCCTGTGGCACCTTACTGGCTCCTCTCCCTTTAATGCCTCTTCGTGGATCCTACTCCTCCCATGGCCCCTTCCTGGGTCCTCGCCCTCCTATTCTCTCCCCCTCCATCATGGTCTCTTCTCAGTTCTTCTTGCTCCTATTTCACCCCGAGGCCCATCGAGCCCAGTACCCTGACTCCGACAGTGCAGATCCCAAGGAGTAGATACAGGGATACAGGGTGGCTTTCTTTACTCTACCAGGGAGCTGTCATCCAAACCTCTTTTGGACCCCTCTATGCGAGACGCCTTGACCACATTTTCTGGCAACAAAATCCACGGCTTAACTGTGAGTTGAGTGAACAAATACTCTCTCCAATTTGTTTTCAATCTGCTCCCTGCTAATTTCAGAGTGTTCCCTAGTCTTACTGCTGTGCTGAAAGGATAAATAATTGTCCCCACTCCATCATGTCCCCTGTCCGTCACCTCTTCCTCAGGATGAGGAGCCCTAACCTCTTTAGCCTTTCATCCCCTTTCTCTTCTCCGTAGCTTTTCCAGTTCCCAGCTTTATTTCCCGTTCCCAAGATTCTATTTGTGCTCTTTAAGTGCTGCCGCACACTGAGCTGAGGATTGTCCGCGAGGACTCCTTTTCCTGGCTGGGATTACTTTTCCCTCCGTGCATCACTTTGCCCTTGTTCACATTCAGTTTCAGCTGCCATTTAGATGCCCAGTTCCCCGGGCCCCTTCTGCAGTCCCTCGTGGTCTGCTTGTGTTTTACCTACTTAGAATATTTCCTGTGGCATCTGCAAATGTGATCCCCTCCCTCACTGTTCCCTTTTCCAGATGGTTGATGGATAAGTTAAACCCCACCATTCCCAGCGCGCATCTTTGGGGTGCACTCCATTATTTACCTTTCTCTGCTGGGAAAATGCACCTTCTTACCTTCTATTTGGATTTAGATGGAGAAGCAATAGGAGGGGAAAATGTGCGTGGGGGTCTGTGAGCTACCTGGCCCGCCCAGGCCCTGTAAAGCAGAGTTGTCCGTTGCATGGATTTCCTCGGTACTGTGGGACAGGCTCACTGGCCCCGCACTCATCTTCCTTCCTATTGCTGCCACCACCACTGTCTGCCCTGACCAGCTGTTCTTGCTTCCCCCCCCCCCCATTCCCCAGCCACACCGCAGGGATTGCTTGGGTGGACTGTACCATCGACGCTGGCCTTGATCCCTGGAGGCTTTGCATCTTTCGGGCTCTTGCTCAGGAGCGTGTGGATGAGGTCTGGGATGCCGCTGGGTTTCCGGTCAGAGAAGGCTGTAAAGCAAAAGGAGGAAGGCCACAGAGACGTCAATGGAGTTCATTCTCTATCTTTGAGTCCCTCGCCTCCACAGGAGCCAGATAGGAAGCCACTGTGAGAGCCCGATTTGCTGCTTCGTTCTCACGTCCCCACGCACACATACATACGCTGCCTCGGAAGCCACAGTTATCGCACCATTCAGCACCCCTAGAGAACAGAGAAAGGGAGCCTGGGCCAAGGGCCAACAGTGCCCAGGAGCAGCCGGGTGGTTAGAAGGCTGATATGCTGGGCCTCAGGTCAGCCTTGGATCTTTTGATGTGTTCTCCCCGCCCCAGGGCCGATGGAAACTGGAAAGCAGAAACTTGACCAGCTCTTCCCTGTGTCATTCATCGGATTCCTCCTATGATTTCATGCCCCTCTATGCGGCGGGGGCCAGGTTGGCCTCTTACGGTTGAGCTGATGCTGCTCTGGGTCCAATAACACTTTATTTGAGCCCTGCTCTTGCATCATGGCTCCTCCTGTCCGAAGGCTCCACTTGCATGGAGAGAGAAGGGGGCACATGAAGCAGTAGCAGGGCTCGGGACACCCCCTCCCCCTCCCCCCCTTAACATCTTCTAACCCGGCCCGATCCAGGCATGTGCTGCTCAAGTCAGAGCCTTCCTCTTCCAGGGCAGAGTCTGTCAAACCTCCCAGTTCAGCGGAGAGCAGAATAAAAATCCTGAGGAATGTCCCAGGCGGACAGAGCCCTGCCTGGTCCCGAACCGGAGCCAGAGCTGCAGCTGGCCCAGTCAGCTCTGGGGAGCCAGTCAGCAAACTCAGAGAAGCCTAAGGATGCTACGGCCAAAAGAGAAGCCACATCCTGTGCTCGGTGGTCTAGTGCCACTCTGCAGTAACTTGAGGGACCAAATAATCTGAAGCAGATTTCACACCCGCACCCAAAGGCATCACCCGAAGGGACCGTTCTTACCCGCAGCCGAGCAGAAGTGGCAGATTATAGTGAGGGAGAGCGCCACAGTCGGGATCGCGCCGCCCTTCTCGAGGAGGGACCGGGACCCCCGTCTCCCCATGAAAGACCGGCCTGTTGCTTCTCGCTCACGTCCCTGCTCAGTCCCACACCGCCGCAGCAGTCGCACCTTAGTGCTTATCAGTTCCCCCCCCTCCCTCCAGAACAGGGATGGGGGGAGGTAAGCAGTGGGCAGTGGGTTGGGCCCCAGGCCAGCCTTGGGAATAATGAGGGAGCTCCTGATGCCCTTTTTCCCACGGCCTAACATCTGTGACTTTCTCACAGGACAAGGGCGCGTGGGGAGGAGAAACTCTAAAGCATATGAAGGACTTCCTCATGGCCCCAGCCCTACAAAAAGGAGCCTTGCAGCCCTCCCGGGCAGACAGGCTCATCTCACAGGGATTTTGGTGCAGGCTCGGCACCGGTTTGCCAGCCTCTCTCTACACCACCTCCAACCTGTCTGTATCCCGACCTCACTGAGCACTGCTGCACTCAGGCACTGCAGAGTGACAGTGGCATCTGAAGCTGGGGATGTGTTCTTTTCCAGAGCCAATGTTAGCTGCCGCTGTTCTGATGCCACAAGGGTCCTATTGTGATCGCGGTGGGAATGAGGTGCTATTTCAGGGGGTCCCCCCCCCCTGTGGCAATTCCCGATTTGGTATTACAGGAGTGGCTGCCCCAACCCCTCCCCTTCTCCTTACTGTGTTTTCGCAGCCTCCTTCGGAGACAGGTCCCTCCAGGGTCCTCCTGGTACTGGGGCAGGCAGGGGCCACACTGCTGAGCCCCCAGCACACAGGGCTGGTGGCGCTGTAGGAGGCAGGAGATCTTTGGGGGGCACTGGGACAGATCTGCAGGGTGGGAGACAAAAAGAACGGCAAGCTCTGAGCAGCAGAATCATCCGGCACCTCGGGTAAGGAAATACATTCAAATCCAGCTTTACAGTTCTGGTTTTATTTCATTCCCTGAGGAGATATCGTGGAGTTCACAAAGAGTTTGACAGCGCCTCCTGCTTAGCTGCCCTGCCGTGGTACATCGGAGGTATTCGGGGCTACTGCTGTACCATCATCCTACCTTCCCAGTGCAGGCAGCACCGGATTTAAGATTTTGGTGCCCACATGGCCCTTCACTTCTGAAGCTGAAGAAAACAGAGGTAGCTTCCTCTTTCTTCTGCATGTTTAACCCCTTCCAAATGTGGCCACCTTGGCGGCTGCCTAATTCTGGGCCTGAGTGCAGGTATCACACTGACACACAGAGAGTCTGAACACAGCACAGACAGCTGAAATGCAGATCTCCCAGCACAGCCTCATGTGGATGTCACTGATATGCGGAAAGCATGAATACAGCATGGAGCCCTGAAGAGCAAATCTTCATGGGAACCCCACACCAGAGTCGCACTGATCCCTGTAAAGCATGAGCACAGCATGGACAGCTGAAGAGCAGACCTCCATCAGAATCTCATGTGGGCACCGCCCTGATACGGGTAAAGCCTGAACACAGCACAGAGAGCTGAACAGCAAATCTTAATCAGGGCTCCATCGTGCAGACAAGGTGAAGCACGAATTCAGCACGGACAAGCTGATCTTTATCACAGCCCCATGCAGGCTTCACAATGATAAGGCCTTGCAGCTGTAGGAGATACAGGAGACCTGCAGGTGTGGCAGGCAGGATACAGGAAAATAGGTGCGTAAGGTACAGGAGACCTACAGGTGTGGAAAGAGACAAGAGACCTGAGAGCGCGAGAGGATACACGAAACACACAAAGATACAGGAGACCAGTGGCTCCGGGAGACACCAGCACAGAGAAAAGTGGAAAGAAGCACACACACAGGGATACAAATCACTCTCCATTTGCCATAGGCAGGAACACACACAGAAGCCCCCCTGCTGGGGGATCATTTTATCCCAGGGAACCAGACATAGAACCCCAGGCGGAGGCAGTCACAGATCTACGTGCAAAGAGCCTGAAAAGTGGACAAGGGATTCCATGGAAACGACTCCTGGAGAATGCCATGGGGTACCCAGACTGCTGGTCTGATTCTGGTAGGCATGCTGGGCACAATCACACACACACACTGCAAAACATGGACTAGCGTTTCCTCCCTCCCTCCTGCATCCCAGCCTTACCTGCAGCCTCCAGGGACAGCAGCGGCAGCAGCAGCAGGGACAGGAGGAGCCGGGGTTGGGGGGACCCCTGCTTCCAGCGCTCAGCCTGCATTGTTCCCCAGGGAGCTCCCTGAACCCCACCGCTCTCTCACCACCCACCCACCCAGCTCCCTGCTTTGCACACGGATGAATCCTGCCGAGCTCCCACTGAGGTCTGACTCTCTCTTTTCCTTATGAATGAATGGCGATGGCCGAGAAGGGAGGGGGAGTAGACAGTGGGAGGGTTGTGTGTGGAGCCAGATTTAGGTAGGTAACAGAGGCACGTGCCTGCCTACAGTGTCAAATTGTGAAGGCTCCAGAAGACCAGGATTCCCTCCACGACTCTCTGATTGCCAGCAAAAGCTCCCCCTACCAGCACTGTCATTTTAAACCTGGCCCTGGCTGTTTGCTTTTGTGTGGAGTGTGACTACAATCTGCCAGCTAGATGCAAAACGTCGAGATAGGAAAAGGAGGGATTCCTATAATTTGCTTGGCTGTCTGTTTTGTGTTACTTGTTTTTGCGAATAACAATCTCCCTTACCCTCCCCCCCCCATTTAATCACTTATAGTGATCTTGCAAATGCCACCTCTATTGTACTTGCAGGGTGTGGGACAGAAGGAGGAGCAGAAGAATGTAGGGACCCAGGTTCCGATTCCACTTTCCTATCATCTCTCACTGCAGCCCCATGTTCTAATCCCACCACTATCACCAGCTTTCACCTGCTAGCCTACTGCTAACAACAGATAGATGTGACATCTGCAGATCCAGGTTCAAATCCCATCACTGCCAACAGCTCTCACTGTGTGGCAACCTAGTGCTGATAGAAAAGACCTGTACAAATAAAAACCTGTGCTCCAGTCCCACCCCTACCACTAACTCTCACTGCCTGCCATTCTGCTGCTGAGACGACAGAGCTGTGACAATCCCATCGCTGACACTTATTCTCTTTCTGTGACATATCTATCTTTTTCACTCAGTGCACAAATAAGCTCTGGAATTTGTTGCCAGAGGATGTGGTTAGTGCAGTTAGTGTAGCTGGGTTCAAAAAAGATGTAGATAAGTTCTTGTAGGAAAAGTCCATTACCTGCTATTAATCAAGTTTATTTAGGGAATAGCCACTGCTATTAATTGCATCAGTAGCCTGGGATCTTCTTAGTGTTTGGGTACTTGCCAGGTTCTTGTGGCCTGGTTTTGGCCTCTGTTGGAAACAGGATGCTGGGCTTGATGGACCCTTGGTCTGACCCAGCATGGCAATTTCTTATGTTCTTATGATCTTGCCCATATATCGCAAAAAAAAGCATAGCAGAATTAGAAAAAGTACAGAGAAGGGTGACCAAAATGATAAAGAGGATGGAACAGCTCCCCTATGAGGAAAGACTAAAGAGGTTAGGGCTTTTCAGCTTGGAGAAGAGACGGCTGAGGGGGGATATGATAGAGGTGTTTAAGATCATGAGAGGTCTAGAATGGGTAGATGTGAATCGGTTATTTACTCTTTCAAAAAGTACAAAGAATAGGGGACATTCAATTAAGTTCCTAGATGATACATTTAAGACAAATAGGAGAAATATTTTTTTTCTCAACACATAATTAAACTCTGGAATTTGTTAACAGAGAATGTGGTGAAAGCTGTTAGTGTAGCAGGTATAGACAAGGTTTGGACAAGTTCCTGGAGGAAAAGTCCATTAACCATTATTAAGGTGGCGTTGCAGAAATCCACTCCTTATCCCTGGGATAAGCAGCTTGGAATCTCTCTACCCCCTTGGGATCCTGCCAGGTCCTTGTGACCTGGATTGGCCACTGCTGGAAAAGGGATACTGGGCTTGCTGGACCTTTGGTCTGACCCAGTATGGCAAGCCTGACAGCCATGTGTGTCTCATGTCATAACAGACCCGGGAAATGATGGCGTGGAAAAGATTAGCGGTATACAGGATGGTAACAAACCACGTAGCAATGGTTTAGTGCTAAGGGTTCTAGGATCCTTGTAAAGGCGATCAAATCAACATCATTGAAGATATTTGTCAAGCATTTCCAACTGTTAGTCAGTGTACAGGAAAGCTTCGGTCCCACAACACAGACCGTGTTTCGCCACATGGGCTGCATTGGGAGGGACAGAAGCCCATGAATTCAACGAGTTGCACTGCGTCCCAGCGGTTTTCAGAAGAGTGGGCTCCGTAGGTACAAACCATCCATCTGTCTAGGACAGACAAGTGTGTGTGTGGAGGAGGAGGGGGTTATGTGTGTGTTTGGCGACAACTGAATGGGGCAGACAAAGGGGCCGATGCAATAAAAGGGCGCCGAAAGCGGGCGCTTTCCTAACCCGTGACCAGGCCCCTCTCCTGGGGGCGCCATGCAATATTTAAAGGAGGGGGTCACGCTGCCAAGGAGGCGCCCAGGAGAGGTCGGCTGTCCGCAGGTTAAGCAAAAGTGGACACTCAGGTTTATGCGCAGCTGTTTTCCTAACCGGTGCACGGCCATGGGTTAAAAAAAAAATGGACGCTCAGCGTCCGTTTACCTAACTTGACCACCGGCACTTAAAAAAAAAAAAAATTCTTTTTAACTTTCTAAACTTTTGGCTCCTCCGACTTAATGTCAGCAGGCGTTAATTTCTGAGAGTAAAACTGCGGGTCGGGCGCACGTTTTCTTTTTTGCATGCGGGCTGAATAACTAATAGCTCCGCATGCGACGAGTGCTATTAGTTTTGCGGCGCCTTGGCTGCGGTAATCCCCGTATAGCATCAGGGGCTGTGGGCGCGCCTCCGAAACACGGGGGGGGGGGGGGGGCGCGCTGTTCTGCATGGACCCGAAGGTGTGCAGCAAGGGAGCGGAAGGAAAAGGAAGCGTGAGGTATAGAGAGAGCAAGGGAGGAAAGCCGACGAGGGGGAAAATCCAAAAAAGTGGCGCGCGTGTGGAAAGGACGCCACAAAACTCCGCCATTCCCGCCGCAGGGGGCAGCCGTGGGCACTGGGAGCCACTTGTCCTGGGCCTAGGCCTTCTCTGAAGCCAGAGCCGCTGTAGGGAAGGAGATGGCCACCTCAGCCCTATTACTAGCACGGGGGGTGCGCTCGTGCGGGGCCCTTTCACGATTAACGGGCGCCGAGGGCCCTCCGCAAGAAATGCAAACCGCCGCCCCCACGCCCTTCTGCTTCTCCCCAGTGCTCAGATGGGTAGAGCGCAGGCTTCGGCCCTGAGAATCTATTCTAAAGACTTGCAGGTGAGGTGAACGGGGGTTTTTTTTTTTGCCAGGCATTGCCATAGCAACCACGGGCAGCGATTGCAGAAGCGCTGAGTAAATATCAGGTGGTGGGGGGGGGGGGGGAGATCTTCTATGGCTCTGTGTTGCCTTAGTAACAGCATTCAGCGTTCACTGAATCGATAGAGCCCCCCGCCCCACACGAGACAGACACAGGGAGGGGGAAATGGCTCGCTCTCAAGGAGGATTACAAATAGATGCGTTGAAAGTATCAAGAGCAGATCTCTGTTTGTAGGGGGGGGGGGCTGCATCTGCTCTCTAGGACCCTTTCACCCAGGGGAGGCTGCGGCGCTGTTGCCTGCACGCTCAAGGTTTGGAGCACTTGGCAAGAGCAGCAATCAGGACGAAGACAAATCCTGAAGAGGACTAGATGGGGTGGTGGAGAGCAAGAATGAAAGCAACCATGTTAGGGATCATCCTGGGGCACCTAAAAAACCCACTTCCTGGATGACTTCAGCATCCGCAGATGACATTCTCTCATCACTGGAAGCCCTAGGCCTCACCCAACTGATCAACTACCCAACACACTTAGCTGGCCATACTCTGGACCTGGTACTTGTGCTGCTCAAAATTGACAACATCCATACTATCCCATGATCCTGATCTGACCACCATTTAATACATCTCGAGATGTAGCCATTCCCAACCATGAAACTCTAAAACTGGCTCGACCAACTACACACTTGACTGAGGGGTTAAAGGGGCTCTTAGGGAAGATAAGGCCATTGCAGAAAGACTAAATTAATTCTTTGCTTCTGTGTTTACTAATGAGGATGTTGGGGAGATACCAGTTCCGGAGATGGTTTTCAGGGGTGATGAGTCAGACGAACTGAACGAAATCACTGTGAACCTGGAAGATGTAGTAGGCCAGATTGACAAACTAAAGAGTAGCAAATCATCTGGACCGGATGGTACGCCTAGTAGTTCCTGTCCCCAAGAAAATGAGACCAATGAACACCAAGAAGAGAACCTTCTCTGGAGCTCTCCACAGCTAGAGGGTAGACTCACTAGGAAGAAACTGGAGACCGGGCTATTTGTAGCAGCCTTCAGTGCATGCATAACCAGAATTCTGAACCCTGGAGCTCAGTGAGAATCCAGTACTCTAACCTCCCAATCCGGACCCCTCTTTGGACCTTACTATAATACTCCCAATTATTGCCTACCCTCCCGTCTAAGCTACCAGTCATAGCATTCCCACAAATGCTCTTGACACCTATTCGGTTATAATTACAACATAACAATGCAACCGGTATAATAATTACCGACAGTCCCTGCACTCTTGTACAGCCTGTGCTTCGCCATTGCATCTGTATATGCTATAACATCTATTACCTAATGATTGTAATACCTCCTGTATTTCTTTCAAGGATGTAGTCAGTCAATACTTATTGTAAATGCTAACATGAATTGTAGCACACTTTGAACTCTTCCGGAAAAGGTGATGGAAATAAACCCTGCCGACGGTGATGATACATGGATCTCACTGGATGACGGCTGATTGTCTGAGCCTCTAGTAACCAGGCCTCTGCTTTGATTAGAAACTCTGCTTATTATCTCGGGATCCTCGGTTCTTTCAAGCTTTTTTTTTTTTTTTTTAATTAAAACAAGCAAGAACATCAAAAACAGGTCTTGTGCAACTATACCAAGGTCAGCGAGATTTATGGAGACTTACAATAAAATAATATCCTGTATTCGTGGTGAGATAATGAGGTGAAGTTAGAGCATTGCTGGGAGGGAGGGAGAGTGAGGGGGCTGCGGGTGGGGATTTGGTGCTGAGGCCGTAGGGAGTCTGCTCTGTGTGGGGGGGGTGCCACATGCCCGTCAGTAAGGTTGTGGCTGTGAGGGTCCTGGGCGTTGGTGCTCCTTTGGCATGGCAGACTTGCTAGAAAGGCTCTGGGTGGGATTTTGGCAGGATTTTGCGGTGCGTCACAATGTGCCTGCTAGAGGAGGACGTTTGCTTTGCTGTTAAGGAGATCTAGATCCTAATTCATTTACACAGTAACAGTACAGGATGGCAGTTAAAAGATGAAAAGGGTCCATCCAGCCTGTTCAGCACGATGTTTAGGGTTATAACTGCTACTCTGTGCAAAATACCTCCCCCCCCCCCCCCATGCAGAAATGTTATACCTCCAAGTTCTCACAGGTTATCCCATTTCTTCATGTCCATCCTCTCGGGATCCCTTGTGTTTATCCCATGGCCCTTTGGAACTTCATTACTGTTCTTGTTCTCTCCCATTCATCCACCAACCTTTTCCATGAAAAAATACTTCCCAACATTGCTTCTGAGTCTGCCCCCTTGGAGCTTCATATCAGGACCCCTAGTCTTACAGCTTCCTTTCCATCAGAAGACGTTTGCTTTCTGGGCATTATTCAAACCTTTCAGGTATTTAAAGCCAGTATCATATCTCTCCCGTCTCTCCTCGCCTCAAAAATTATATAATTCAATAGAAACAAAAAAAGGCATGACATCATCATGGCTTAAAGGCACACAATCCCTTTTCGAACAAGGGAGAAATCAGTTGGGTAGAAGTAGTCAGTTCTGGTAGACATTAAGGATCTCATCCATATAGACCTAAAGAAGGTCACAACATTAGCTTATTTAATACTTGATAAATCGCAAATCTTAGGAAGTAAATCCATGCGATGTACAATAAAGTAAAATTAGCATAATATAATAAAAGAACAGCACAAAATAAAATAAGAAAATAGGGACCAAGATGGCAACACGTAGTACGGTCGTGTGAGGTTGTGCCTCGTCCTTCCTTAAGCCTACCTTTAACTTTCTTCGCTATGCCGGCCAAAAGGAAAGGGAAGGGTTTTTCCCTCGCTTCCCCTCATCTTGATGATCAGCATTTTATCACCTCCATCATGGATTCCTTCAGCACCCCCCCACCCCCCCCGCTGTGTGCCTGCTGCTGATGGAGAGAGAAGGACAGCCTCATGAGTTGCCCCTGCAGCCGCTGGATGATCTCATAGCTGCGATGGAGGCAGAGGGGACGCGCATTAGCATGCCATCGGAGCAGAGAGGACTCACAGCTACCCCAGAGACGGAGGGCTCTTTGGTTGCTCTACCACCAGTGGATGAATTTGTGGCCGTGTTCTCTTAAGAGCATAAGAATATGCCATACTGGGTCAGACCAAGGGCCCATCAAGCCCAGCATCCTGTTTCCAACAGTGGCCAATCCAGGCCATAAGAACCTGGCAAGTACCCAAAAACTAAGTCTATTCCATGTTACCGTTGCTAGTAATAGCAGTGGTTATTATCTAAGTCAACTTAATTAATAGCAGGTAATGGACTTCTCCTCCAAGAACTTATCTAATCCTTTTTTAAACACAGCTATACTAACTGCACTAACCACATCCTCTGGCAACAAATTCCAGAGTTTAATTGTGCGTTGAGTGAAAAAGAACTTTCTCCGATTAGTTTTAAATGTACCACATGCTAACTTCATGGAGTGCCCCCTGGTCTTTCTATTATCCGAAAGAGTAAATAACCGATTCACATCTACCCGTTCTAGACCTCTCATGATTTTAAACACCTCTATCATATCCCCCCTCAGCTGTCTCTTCTCCAAGCTGAAAAGTCCTAACCTCTTTAGTCTTTCCTCTTACGGGAGCTGTTCCATCCCCTTTATCATTTTGGTCGCCCTTCTCTGTACCTTCTCCATCACAATTATATCTTTTTTGAGATGCGGCGACCAGAATTGTACACAGTATTCAAGGTGCGGTCTCATCATGGAGCGATACAGAGGCATTATGACATTTTCCGTTTTATTCACCATTCCCTTTCTAATAATTCCAACATTCTGTTTGTTTTTTTGACTGCCCCAGCACACTGAACCGACGATTTCAATGTGTTATCCACTATGACGCCTAGATCTCTTTCTTGGGTTGTAGCACCTAATATGGAACCTAACATTGTGTAACTATAGCATGGGTTATTTTTCCCTATATGCATCACCTTGCACTTGTCCATATTAAATTTCATCTGCCATTTAGATGCCCAATTTTCCAGCCTCACAAGGTCTTCCTGCAATTTATCACAATCTTCCCAACTCTATCACCTGGATGAGTCTATTTCTTCCCCAGTTAGGCCAGCTGTGGTAATTCTGGAAGCTCTATGTCAAGTCTTGGCGTTTCCATCAAGGAGTGTTCTGCCAAGGTTGATTCCTTGTCCTCTTTCTTAGAACCAGCAGTCAACAGGCATGAAGATCAGATTTCTGGAATGGAGTCTGAGATTCTTTTAATCTAGCTGTTATTAAAGACAGATTACCCCTTTCCCATTGTATTGAGGCTCTTGAAATTTGAATCTACTTTTCAACTTAAAGTTGGTTAGTTTTCCCAAGATTATGAGGGAATTTCCAACCCTTACATTGAGAAGGCATTTTTGTGAAATGTGGCTATTCCTGAGGATCAGTTTTCTTCAATAAATAAAGCTTTTTTTCCTTCCAACATCTGTTTGTTCCATGGATTCAAGTCCTGGTCAATCTCCAGCTGGTATAGACTTTTTAAATCTGACAGCTTTCTTAGAAAACTCCGGACTGGAAATTGAGTGTGGTGCTACTTGTGTCGTTTGCTGTTGAGCAGGATATTGGGAAAATTATGAAATTATATTTCTGTAATATTCTCTTTTTTATGGCTAGGCGGTCAAAAGGAGGAAGGGGGCTGAAGGGGGGTGGGGGAACGACGACAAGAGAAGAAGGTTCCCTGCAGGCTGTTTGCAAAGGGGGGGGGGGGGGGGGGGCTGGAGCAGGAGAACGAGAGGGAAGAAAGCAGGCACCATGCAGCTTTATTCAAAAGATTATATTAGGAGATGTGAAAGCTTTCAGGAATGTGGTAGATTGTAAAATATCCATCAACAAGCTAATTGTATGGTATCTCCCGTGGCCACAAAACTGTGAGACGCTGGGGGCGCTGTGATAGTGTTTATACAGTGGGCAATGACTAAGCCGTGCTGCCTATTGTGCCTTTCTGTCACATCCAGTGATGAGATGTGTGGCCATTTCCAGTTCCGCCCTACAGGATCTGCATTTCTCCATGTTACCATTCTTTTCTAGGTCCATAGTTCACGATCCGGTGCTGCAATTACCAGTCTCTCATTTATAGCTTTGTGTTCACCTCTCCTTTACCGCTGCTGTGTCAAAGCTTGATCCCCGGGGGGGGGTTCCTGGGGTAGCTCTCTGTACTCCCCACTGTGTTTGTGCTTCTGCCAGCTCTCTTTCCTTCTTCGCTGCTCTCTTTCAAGAGGGGTTTGTTTTCTTTTTGTTTGCTAATGTTATAGCTGTAGTGGATGATAAGGCCTTTAGGTGGAGCTGTTACTCTTTGTGATTCCCACACATATATCTATCTATTTATTTATTTATTTAAAAACTTTTCTATACCATCGCAACGGTTTACAAATAGGCACATAGACTAAGGTAAGTAAATGTAGGATATCGTACATTCTAACAGGTGCCAATAAAGTTCGGTTACAATTTCATAAATAAAATCATTATTTGAGTATTGTTGGTCAAGTCCAGGTATGTTATTGAGTTACTATCTCTTTGAGATATTACTTCTTAAATGTAGGATTGAGTAAATTCATTCTCATCTGCGTTTCCGTGTACTTTCATTCTCTACCCTCCACACTCTTTAGTGAAGGCTTTTTTAAAGAGACATGTTTTTAAGTTTTTCTTAAAAGTTTTGAGATTATTCTGTAATCTGAGTTGGGGGGCATCGTGTTCCATAATATGGGCCCAGCCAATGATAAAGCCCTTTCTCTCACGTGGGTTAATTTTGCTGACTTTACTGAAGGGATTGTTAGTAGTGCTTTGTTTGCTGAGCTGGAGGTTTCTTTGTGGAACGTGTACTCGTAAGGCTGTGTTTAGCCAGTCTGCTTCTTTATCATGTATTAGTTTGTGTATGGTGCATAAGGCCTTGTATTTTATCCTGTATTCGATGGGTAACCAATGTAAGTCTGCTAGAGTTTCGGTTATATGGTCCCTCCTCTCTCTTCCTGTCAGTATTCTGGCTGCAGTATTTTGAAGTACTTGGAGTGGTCTTATCAATGTGCTTGGGAGTCCTAGTAAGAGTGCATTGCAGTAGTCAGTGCTGGAAAAGATAAGTGTTTGCAATACTGTTCTGAAGTGGGCAGGTGTGAGTAATGGTTTTAATCTTCTGAGGACCATAAGTTTTGCGTAGCCTTCTCTTACTTTTATAGATATGTGTTGCAATATACTGTACGGCTAGCACTTACTGCAATATACTGTACAGATAGCGCTTATTCCCACAATATACTGCAATATACTGTACGGATACTGAAGTGGGCAGGTGTGAGTAATGGTTTCAATCTTCTGAGGACCATAAGTTTTGCGTAGCCTTCTCTTACTTTTATAGATATGTGTTGCAATATACTGTACGGATAGCACTTACTGCAATATACTGTACAGATAGCGCTTATTCCCACAATATACTGCAATATACTGTACGGATACTGAAGTGGGCAGGTGTGAGTAATAGTTTCAATCTTCTGAGGACCATAAGTTTTGCGTAGCCTTCTCTTACTTTTATAGATATGTGTTGCAATATACTGTACGGATCCCACAATATACTGCAATATACTGTACGGATGGCACTTATTCCCACAATGACTGGGAATATATCTAATAAAAGGAAGAACAACAACAATGTGCAATGCAAATAAGAATAATGTATAATGGAAATAAGAAAAAGAATACAACATTAATAGAAGATACAAGAAAGTATATGCATAGATAAGTAAATAAAAGACCGTAGATTATATATTTATAGTTCAATGTTATATTTGCACACCTCCCTTGGGTGCAGCTGTGTAGCAGTCGGCTGTATCTGATTTATGCCTGCGATATCAATAGCAGGCGGTTGTCTTCAGGACTTCAGTGCAGGAGTAAGACATACGTCCAGCCTCTAGCTAGCACCTGTACCAGTCTATTGATCTCGCAGTGTGGCTTATATATGATGTCTTGTTCTTTGCTTCCACTAAGAGGGCCTCTTTCCCGCCTGTACCCACCCATCAATCATACTGTTCACGTTTCCTTTCCCATACATTCCAGTCCTAGGACAGACATGCTTTTGCCAGATGTTTGCTCTGCAAGATCTGCAGATTTTAATCTATAGGTAACTCAATAATGCAGGCTCCTTGAGAGCTTGACCACATCACCATTTCTACATATAATTCAGAGTTGTAGTTTTCCAGCTTAACATCCCCTAAATACATGTTCACAATGTACAGATAAGGCAGTGGTTCATTTTTTGAGAGACTATCTAATCCTAATACCATGACATTGAGGTATCTTCACATTTGCTGTCCCTCTCTAATACAGTAGCTTCTTTCCATTTGTGCGCTGGTGAATTTTCAGTCCTTTCCTCCATTTGCCGGAACAATTGTCCAAGCTTAAGAACTGAGACTGAGGATGGTTGCTTACTCTTATACTTCAGGGCTATTTGAGCATTTAGGTCCATTGATGCCATTAAGCATGCCTGAAGGCCTATTATGATAGCGCTAGAGAAGTAATTAATGTCAATAAGACCCAAACCGCCTTCAGTTCTAGGGATGTATAATCTCAGCGTACACTGCTTCTTTCAGATTACCAGATGGGCATGAAGGAGCTTTCTTGTTTTTACATTATGGGGCCAAAACTGTATGATATTGTAGGAAGTGCAAGTTAATTAATAGCTCGTTTCTTATTCCATGCTAAGGCACTTTTCAATAACAGCTTCAGTCTTCTATTGTATTCTTTACTGATCTTTTTTCTCAGTTCTTGATCCTGAATTTTTCTACCTTCCTCTGCTCCAAGATATTTTTGCTCCAGTTCCTTTATACTTGTAAGATTCGTGGACGCTTGCTGCTGTGGTGAGATTGACACAACCTACGGAGTAGGCCCTGTAGGTTCTCACTGACAGCTGGCAGAGCTACTCCAGGGAAAAACTGGACAGGAGCTAAAACTATACCAACCCCTTTCCCCTAGGGTTGAGCCCTCGGGTCTGGGGGGCAGGCAAGTCTTAGGCGAGAGTCTCTATCGAAGTAGCAAATGCATAGGTTCAGGGCCAGGCCAAGGTCGGAGGCGGATGGCAAGCGAGAATGGTCAAAGTTCAGGCAAAGGTCAGTGGCAGGCAGCAAGCAAGAATGGTCAATGCCCAGGTAAGGGTCAGATCCAGAAGTCAATCTGAGGATAGGATGGGGAGACAAGCAGGGCAGGCAGTTGGATAAGACAAGGCTGGGCAGGCTGAGATACAAGGCAAGACTGGGCTGAAGAGATGAGACAGGCTAGGCTGGAGAGACGAGGCAAGGAGCAGGACCAGAATGCAGGAAACAGGAAGTAGCAACACACACTACACTCTGGTATGTAGGAGACCCGTTGCCGAGGTGAGAGAATCAGAAGGGCCGTTTTGTAGGGCTGAGGCACTGACGTCATCAGTGGGTGCTGCAGCCCTTTTCCTGCCATGGGCCCTAGAAAGCTGAGGACTTGGTGTGCATGCCTAAGGACAGCATAGGGAGAGGGCAGCCATGTCGCGCAGGAGAGGCCTAGCTGGCCGTGGAGCGTCACTGCAGGCGTTGGGGGCTTCTCATGAGCCGGCAATTGCAACAATACTGAAATCTTCAGTCAGAGAGATGTTTTCAGTTTTGCTTAATTTTCCTCTAAGGAAAGTCACCTCAGCACAGTTGTCCCAGGGCAGATATCATCTGAAAACTTCTTCACTACTTGGTCTTGTTCTGCTACACATTCATCACAGGAACTGTAGCATGTCATGATCCGAGCTGCTAGGCAACCTCCCTAACCCGCAGAGGTCCTCATGGAGCTCCCCTCTCTCCGGTGCTAGCTACCTCCTTGATGCTCCCATGATGCAGCAGGGCCAGTCCTATCTCTCCCAGAACTCAGGGCTTCTTCATCGAGTCACCTTGGCTCTTTACATTGGCCCAACTTTCCTTCTGCCTGGCTCCCTTGGCCTTCTTGTTGCACCTTGCCTTGTGGCCTCCTCGGCCTTCCTGCCTTGTCCTGTCGCCTCCTCGGCCTTCCTGCCCTGTCCAGTGGCCTCCTCGGCCTCCCTGCCTTGTCTTGTGACCTCCTTGGCCTTCTTGTTGCACCTTGCCTTATGGCCTCCTCGGCCTTCCTGCCTTGTCCTGTCGCCTCCTCGGCCTTCCTGCCCTGTCCAGTGGCCTCCTCGGCCTCCCTGCCTTGTCTTGTGACCTCCTTGGCCTTCTTGTTGCACCTTGCCTTATGGCCTCCTCGGCCTTCCTGCCTTGTTCTGTCGCCTCCTCGGCCTTCCTGCCCTGTCCAGTGGCCTCCTCGGCCTCCCTGCCTTGTCCTATGACCTCCTTGGCCTTCTTGCTCAGGCCTACTAGCCTCACTCTGCCTTGCTTTGCAGCCTGCTTAGGCCTCTTTGGTTTTCTCTTGTCTGGCCTTATATGTACCTTGCTTTATGTTAGTTTCCTGTAAGCCTGTGTTGTACCTTTCTTGTCCTTGTCTCATCCTGCCTCGTCCTCCCAGTGACTACTGCTCCCTGTAGGCCTTTGGTCCCAGCCATTGTCTCCCATGTTTGCTTTGCCTCCTCTTCCAGCCCTTCTGTGCCAGTCCCCTGCTCCGGCCTGGTTCCCTTGTCCTGTCCCGCCTTGCATCCCTAGGATTGATCTTGTTGTCTTGGACTGTCTCTGACCTTGTCTGCTCTTTGCCTGGCCAGACCCTAGCCTGCTATGTCCTACTCCCAGAAAGCCCCGCCAGCCACCGGGACCTGTGGGCTCAACCCAAGGGGCAGGTGGCTGGTTAGTTGGAAGATCCAGTCTGGCTTTGTCCTAGCGTTTGGCCCTGCTCCCGCTAGGGAAATCCCCCCTCAGATATCATTGGTAGGGTATGTGTAGCTCTAAGATGAAGGTTAACTCCATAGCCCAAGGAGTTAGAGTACTCAGTGGATTAAATGCCAGATAAAACAAGAGCGGCATCAGAGAATTTCCCTGAAATATTCCTCACTGGATCTTAATGCTAGAAATGACAAATTGATCATCTTCATAATTCTGATGGCGTGTAGTCTGCCACCTTTTCATGGTGCACTTGATGTCCTCAATTAATGCAGGGTTCATGTTGTACACTTCAAGGAAATCTCTTATCCAAGAGTGTGGGATGCTCTCAAAGGCTTTCTTATAGCCAGTCCATGCTATACTGAGGTTTCAGCTTTTTAGAGAGCGGCCATATTAGCTTTATTTTATTTATTTATTTAAACATTTTTATATACCGGCATTAGTGGTGGACATCATGCCGGTTTACAATGAACAGTTAAGCTTAGAAATTACATTTTAACAGGGAAAGCAATGCTTTCTTCAGCATAAAACGAGTCTTGGTTCCATATGTGCCTCTCTTGTTATTTTCCTGTTCTGTCATTAAGATATTATTAGAGTCAATATGATCCTATATTCTATCTGGCCTATAGATTGTAGGCAGGCAAGTTAATGACTGATATTTTGGGAGACATTATTCGGGTCTCCTTTTGGAAGGAGGGGGGTTCTTCCTTTTAGTAGCCATTGTAGAGTTAATTCTGGCTGCCTGATCAATTGAGTTTGTAGTTAGAGAGAAGTTAAGTATTTGAGCCAAAAGTTGGGCTCTCTAGCAGGGCCAGGACCCTTCCAATTTGGGGCTCTTTTCATCCTGGCTATCGGGTCAGTTGATGTAATTATAATAAAGAGGAAGGTTGCCCTGCACCTTTATAGCCAGTATGCAAATTGAGCTCTGCCCACATCTCTATATGGGAATTGAGCTCCACCCCTCTCTCTCCCTGTGCTCTTTGGCTCCACCTAGGGGGCAGAGTGATGACTACAGCTGCACATGCTCAGTAGGGCATGTTTGAAAGTTCTAGATTCTTTGAGATCAAAGTTCTATGCTGGGCTCCAACCAATGATGTCACCCATGTGTGAGGACTACAATCCTGCTTGACTTCAGAGAATACAGATTATAGCCTTGTTCATTTAACTTATCATGCTTTTAACTTTGGATGTTAGGCTTAACTTACAAAGTCTCCTGTGTGGATCACTTCATGTCTTCTCAAGTAGGATATCCTAGTGAAACTTTTATCACACTGAAAACATCTAAATTGTTTCTCTGTTGCATGGTTTCCTGTATGTATTCTTTCATGCTTTCTCAGGGTATATCTAGTAGAGAAACATTTATCGCATTCAGAACATGTAAATGGTTTCTCTCCCATGTGGTACATTTTATGGCGTCTTAGATGATGTAGCCTACTAAAACTTTTATCACACTCCGAACATGTGAATGGCTTTTCTCCTGTGTGGATCATTTTATGGTGTCTTAAGTTGGTTTTCTGACTAAAGCTTTTATCACACTCGGCACATTTAAATGGTTTCTCACCCCTGTGGATCATTTTATGGTTTTTTAGCTGACGTGCAGTGCTAAAACTTTTATCACACTCAGAACATTTAAATGGTTTTAATCCTATGTGGGTTGTTTCATGTTGTCTTAGGCCGGACTGCCGAGTAAATGTTTTATCACATTCAGAACACTTAAACGGCTTCTCTCCTGTATGTATTCTTTCATGACCTCTCAGGGCAGATTTTTTGCTAAAGCTTTTATAACATTTGCAACATGTAAATGGTTTCTCTCCAAGGTGGGCCATTTCGTGTTGCCTCAGGTTGGATTTTTGACTAAAATGTTTATCACATATAGAACATTTAAATGGTTTCTCCCCCAGATGGGTCATTTCATGTTGTTTCATGTTGGATTTCTGACTAAAGCTTTTAGAACACTGAGAACATTTGAATGGCTTCTCTCCCGTGTGAATCCTTTCATGCGGCCTCAGTTCGGATTCAAAAATGAAGCTTTTGTCGCATTCTGAGCATTTAAATGGCCTCTTTCCTGTGTGAATCGTTTCATGTCGTCTCAGGTTGAATTTATGACTAAAATATTTATCACATTCAGAACATTTAAATGGTTTCTGCCTTAGGTGGGTCATTTCATGTCGTTTCATGCTGTACTTCTGACTAAAGCTTTTAGTACACTCAGAACATTTGAAGGGCTTCTCTCCTGTGTGAGTCCTCTCATGTGGTCTCAGTTCAGATTCATAAATGAAACTTTTATCGCATTCTGAACACTTAAACGGCTTCTCGCCTGTGTGAATTGTTTTGTGTCGTGTCAGTTTGGATTTACAAATGAAGTCTTTATCACATTCCGAGCATTTAAATGGCTTCTCTCCCGTGTGAATCCTTTTGTGTACTCTCAGTTCAGATTCCCAGGTGAAGCTTTTATCACATTCTGAGCATTTAAATGGTTTCTTTCCTTTGTGCAAAAGCTGATGAATTTTAAGCTGTGATCGCCAACTAAAACATGTTTTACATTTATTACATTTAAAATGCTTTTCTCTGCTGTAAGGGTTTTTTCTTGTTATGAGGTGTGATTCCCAAGTAAACCTTTTATCACATTCAGAACACTGAAATGGTTTTTCTTCTCCCAGCTCGCCTCTGCCTGCAAGGCATTTTTCACACCAAGTACATTTTAATGATTTCTTTTGCCTGTTAAATTTTCTTTGTGCTATAGAACTTGTTTTTGTAGAGACTCTTTTCTCAGCTTCGGTACAGGTAATTGTTTTTTTTCCTCTATGGTATTGCTGGATGCATGCGTGACTTGACTTCTCCCTGACCTTGTTCTCATATTCAATCTTTTCGTGGTGCTCAATAGAATATGACTTTCTGATAAAGCTTTCTGAAGAAGGAGCGCTTTGAAGTGGTCTCTCTCTTTCATTGTGTCTTTGAGATTGTACAAGCTCTGAGTGCTGTTTGGAAGATCTCTCGGGTTCATTAAATGTGTTGGGTCTCTCTCCTCTTCCATCCTCTCTCTCCTCTTCCATCCTCGGACCTCCTTCACAGTCAGCAGAAGGAACCTGGCTTGGGGGATCTTGGTGCTTCCATTTCTTCCTCTGCATCTCATTATCCATTCTCCACTTTTCATAATGGTTTCCCTCATCTGTTGGTTTAAAATGACAGTATGCTAATTCATTTTACAGCCATGCAGAAGGAAAATATCCTCCTATGATTCTTGAAAAGACCTTTGTTTGGTTAAGGATCCAGATGACACATAACAGGACATGGTATGGAAGCCAATGTACAAAGGCAGGTGTAGCAACTCGTGTCCTGGAGTGCCACAAACAGGTCTGGTTTTCAGGATAGCCACAACAAATATATGTATGAGATATATTTATGGACAACAGAGGCAGTGCATGCAAATATACCTCAAATATATACGCATTGGGGATATCTTGAAAACCAGACCTATTTGTGGCACTCCAGAATGGGAGTTGTCAATCCCTGTTCTGCATTGCTTAGGGTGACGGGGCAAGCGTAGTTTGTGGAATGAGAATTTGGGAATAGCTCTTAGGCGTTCACAATTGCCACGCTCGAGGAGGTGCAGTGAAGTTTGCTTTTTTGTTATAAAGGGTGTGAAAATGTTTACGTGAAGCAGCAGAGAACCATAAGAAAACCATTAGCCAACTAGGGCTCCCCAATGGGGTCCCAGCTCGCAGGTCCCACTACTGTTGCTGACATTTGAAGAGGCCCTGCATGCAACTGATTAGTAAATTACATGTATATATTATGCAGTTTAGTTGGCTAGTGGTTTTCTTATGCTTGGCTGCTGTTTCACGTAAACATTTTCACGCCCTTTATAACAAAAAAAAAAAAAAAAAGGGGAAGGATCCAAAGTCCAATCCGATTCAGTCTTTCAAGGATCATACTTTGGATCTAGCCCTGATTAAACGGACTCTTTATGCCACAAAAAGTTGTTTTCAATTGCTTACCAGTAATGTTTGCTTGCATGCCTCCTCCTGAACGTTAAAGGCAGCGCACGCATATTATTTGGGGTACTTCCTACGGGTGTGACGTCTGCACGTCGGGCCACTCTACGTTTGTAAAAAGCGGATGTGATGACCTCTTCCAAAAGCCGAGCCGTCAGGACTCCCGTGGTGGTGGTGGTGGGTGCTCGGAACGACGGCAGAGGTGCAGGACACGCAAGCGGAGCGCAAAGAGCTGAAACCTCCTTCAGGAAATGCCTCTCTCTTCCCATTTCCTTTCCTGCTTACGCCACAAAAGCCGAGAGTGGCACAGAAAGCAAGTGGAAGAGCCAAACGGTGCTAGAAAGACTGCACCCAAGCCCGCGGGGATTTTATAATAAAGGAAGTGCTTTTCTCACCGCTCTGGGTATCAGCCGCCTCCTCTTCTCTCTTGGGCTCTTCCATGTGCAGCAGCTCTGCCACGGGCTCAGACCTGCACCCTCGGCTGCCTGTCAGGAAACCAAGTGGGACCATATCTTCAGCTTGCACATCATCTGGGGATGCCGACCTCAGAAAAGCAGCACATCCTGCTGGCAGGAGCTAAGGACCCTCTGCGGCATTGCTGCCAGAAGAATGTTCGGCAGACGGGGAACCAACGGGGAGGCAACCTCGCTACCTGCCAACTGCCGCTTACCGATTTATTACACGTACCATCATCGGACACATGTACCGCGCGTACAGAGCTCTGTGTGTGTCCCTGCCTCCTTCTTCCAGGGGGGGGGTCACCCTGCCTCCCTGCCTCCTGCTTTTGACAGTGTGGGGTGGGAGTTCACACTTCCTCCCTTTCTTCTGCTGCTGCCCGTTGTGGGTGTCACCGTTCCTGCTGCTGGGGATGGGGATGTGTGTGCAGGCAGATGTTACTATGCCTGCGCTCTCCCTTCTGCTGCTGACAGTAGTGGGTGTCACCGTTCCTGCTGCTGGGGATGGGGATGTGTGTGCAGGCAGATGTTACTATGCCTGCGCTCTCCCTTCTGCTGCTGACAGTAGTGGGTGTCACCGTTCCTGCTGCTGGGGATGGGGATGTGTGTGCAGGCAGATGTTACTATGCCTGCGCTCTCCCTTCTGCTGCTGACAGTAGTGGGTGTCACCGTTCCTGCTGCTGGGGATGGGGATGTGTGTGCAGGCAGATGTTACTATGCCTGCGCTCTCCCTTCTGCTGCTGCCCGTTGTGGGTGTCACCGTTCCTGCTGCTGGGGATGGGGATGTGTGTGCAGGCAGATGTTACTATGCCTGTGCTCTCCCTTCTGCTGCTGACAGTAGTGGGTGTCACCGTTCCTGCTGCTGGGGATGGGGATGTGTGTGCAGGCAGATGTTACTATGCCTGCGCTCTCCCTTCTGCTGCTGCCGGTAGTGGGTGTCACCGTTCCTGCTGCTGGGGATGGGGATGTGTGTGCAGGCAGATGTTACTATGCCTGCGCTCTCCCTTCTGCTGCTGCCCGTTGTGGGTGTCACCGTTCCTGCTGCTGGGGATGGGGATGTGTGTGCAGGCAGATGTTACTATGCCTGCGCTCTCCCTTCTGCTGCTGACAGTAGTGGGTGTCACCGTTCCTGCTGCTGGGGATGGGGATGTGTGTGCAGGCAGATGTTACTATGCCTGCGCTCTCCCTTCTGCTGCTGACAGTAGTGGGTGTCACCGTTCCTGCTGCTGGGGATGGGGATGTGTGTGCAGGCAGATGTTACTATGCCTGCGCTCTCCCTTCTGCTGCTGACAGTAGTGGGTGTCACCGTTCCTGCTGCTGGGGATGGGGATGTGTGTGCAGGCAGATGTTACTATGCCTGCGCTCTCCCTTCTGCTGCTGACAGTAGTGGGTGTCACCGTTCCTGCTGCTGGGGATGGGGATGTGTGTGCAGGCAGATGTTACTATGCCTGCGCTCTCCCTTCTGCTGCTGACAGTAGTGGGTGTCACCGTTCCTGCTGCTGGGGATGGGGATGTGTGTGCAGGCAGATGTTACTATGCCTGCGCTCTCCCTTCTGCTGCTGACAGTAGTGGGTGTCACCGTTCCTGCTGCTGGGGATGGGGATGTGTGTGCAGGCAGATGTTACTATGCCTGCGCTCTCCCTTCTGCTGCTGCCCGTTGTGGGTGTCACCGTTCCTGCTGCTGGGGATGGGGATGTGTGTGCAGGCAGATGTTACTATGCCTGCGCTCTCCCTTCTGCTGCTGCCCGTTGTGGGTGTCACCGTTCCTGCTGCTGGGGATGGGGATGTGTGTGCAGGCAGATGTTACTATGCCTGCGCTCTCCCTTCTGCTGCTGACAGTAGTGGGTGTCACCGTTCCTGCTGCTGGGGATGGGGATGTGTGTGCAGGCAGATGTTACTATGCCTGCGCTCTCCCTTCTGCTGCTGACAGTAGTGGGTGTCACCGTTCCTGCTGCTGGGGATGGGGATGTGTGTGCAGGCAGATGTTACTATGCCTGCGCTCTCCCTTCTGCTGCTGACAGTAGTGGGTGTCACCGTTCCTGCTGCTGGGGATGGGGATGTGTGTGCAGGCAGATGTTACTATGCCTGCGCTCTCCCTTCTGCTGCTGACAGTAGTGGGTGTCACCGTTCCTGCTGCTGGGGATGGGGATGTGTGTGCAGGCAGATGTTACTATGCCTGTGCTCTCCCTTCTGCTGCTGACAGTAGTGGGTGTCACCGTTCCTGCTGCTGGGGATGGGGATGTGTGTGCAGGCAGATGTTACTATGCCTGCGCTCTCCCTTCTGCTGCTGACAGTAGTGGGTGTCACCGTTCCTGCTGCTGGGGATGGGGATGTGTGTGCAGGCAGATGTTACTATGCCTGCGCTCTCCCTTCTGCTGCTGACAGTAGTGGGTGTCACCGTTCCTGCTGCTGGGGATGGGGATGTGTGTGCAGGCAGATGTTACTATGCCTGCGCTCTCCCTTCTGCTGCTGACAGTAGTGGGTGTCACCGTTCCTGCTGCTGGGGATGGGGATGTGTGTGCAGGCAGATGTTACTATGCCTGCGCTCTCCCTTCTGCTGCTGACAGTAGTGGGTGTCACCGTTCCTGCTGCTGGGGATGGGGATGTGTGTGCAGGCAGATGTTACTATGCCTGCGCTCTCCCTTCTGCTGCTGACAGTAGTGGGTGTCACCGTTCCTGCTGCTGGGGATGGGGATGTGTGCGCAGGCAGATGTTACTATGCCTGCGCTCTCCCTTCTGCTGCTGACAGTAGTGGGTGTCACCGTTCCTGCTGCTGGGGATGGGGATGTGTGTGCAGGCAGATGTTACTATGCCTGCGCTCTCCCTTCTGCTGCTGCCCGTTGTGGGTGTCACCGTTCCTGCTGCTGGGGATGGGGATGTGTGTGCAGGCAGATGTTACTATGCCTGCGCTCTCCCTTCTGCTGCTGCCCGTTGTGGGTGTCACCGTTCCTGCTGCTGGGGATGGGGATGTGTGTGCAGGCAGATGTTACTATGCCTGCGCTCTCCCTTCTGCTGCTGCCCGTTGTGGGTGTCACCGTTCCTGCTGCTGGGGATGGGGATGTGTGTGCAGGCAGATGTTACTATGCCTGCGCTCTCCCTTCTGCTGCTGACAGTAGTGGGTGTCACCGTTCCTGCTGCTGGGGATGGGGATGTGTGTGCAGGCAGATGTTACTATGCCTGCGCTCTCCCTTCTGCTGCTGCCCGTTGTGGGTGTCACCGTTCCTGCTGCTGGGGATGGGGATGTGTGTGCAGGCAGATGTTACTATGCCTGCGCTCTCCCTTCTGCTGCTGACAGTAGTGGGTTACCCTGCCACCCTACGTCCTTGACAAGCCACGGATTTCCTCCCGCCTTTCCTGCTGTTACTTCCAAAGGGGTCACCTTTCCCCCCAGGCTTCCAGCACTGAAAATTCACAAAAATCAAAAACCGTGTGCAGCTGGGAGGGAGGAGGGAGGTCAGAAATAGCGAAGGAAGGAAGAAAGGAAGGACAAAAACGTCAAAGTGGATGGGAAACAGAAGCTGATGAACAGACTCAGGTAAAGGGGCAAAGAGACATTGGAAGGGAGGGAGAATACAGAGGAGAGAAGGTGAGGCGACACTACAGAGAGGAAAAGACTGGAGAAGAGACGGTACTTTTGGGAAGAGAGACAGGCTGTAGTGAAATGGTGGGGGAAGATAAGAGAGAAGAAAGACGTGAACGGCAAAAAAAAAAAGAAGAGAAATGGAGCAATCAAATTCTCCAAAGAAGAAAAGTTGGAAAATTAGGAGACAATTATAATGGCCTCATTCTCCCTGATCCAGAGAAGGCGTCTTTCCTGTAAGAAACCTTTGGAGCAGCCATCACTAGCTTTAATCCAGGCTACATCACCTGCTTCACACCATTCCTCACAAGTGTCTCTGATGGCCTGGTTTCTGCTTTCCTCAGATCTCTCGGGCACGATCTCGATTACCTCTTGCTTAAATCGGATTAAAATGCCAGGTTTGACATCAGAGGAGCCTGTAATGGGAAAAGATGGTTACACTATCTGTACAACAGTTCCCCAGAGCTTACATTATCAGTGCAAGAGAGATTGGAATGCTGCTACGCTCATTACCACTCTCACGAGTGCAGCGCTAAGGTTAGAGGGGCGCTGCTGTACTGATCATCATCTGAAATCCATTCTAGCATTCTGATCATTTTAAAAACCGGGGTAGGAAACTGTCTTCTGTAATATACCCAAGCATGTTTCATGAACATCACCCACTGTGCCCAATCCTGCAAGCTTCTTAGTACCAAGGGAACACCTACTGCATTTTAACATGTGATTCAATTTTAGTCTGCCCTAATGTTAATGCAACCACTGGGGTAAATATCACAGAGGGTACTTGAGTTCCTAACACTCTCTAATTACATTAACAATCAGTCACAAATAGAGAGATCACATTTAAATCAATGTGTAACCGTTTATTGAATACACAACAAACTTCCTAACTAGACAGAATAAAACCTAAACTAACACATTCACTCCATACTCACATCCATTTAAAAAAACATACATATTGCACAAATAATTTTAATTAAATATGTCTACAAAATCAATTTCAAATGTGTAAACTTTTTCATTGAATTAACAAATATTTTTTATCTTCATTGTGCATGTCCTCGTTACCCTTCCTTGTCCAACAAAAGATATCTTCGTTTCGCCTATAGCCTAGGCTTCCTCAGGGACTATTATTCATAATTCATGATAATTTCAACAAAATCTTTCTCTATAAGATCCCATATATCATGATCTTTCACATCATCCAAAGCTTATACCAATATTCAATTGCTCATAACGATATATTGGGAACCACAAGGAGGTCCATGTCAACAATGCCACAATTCCAACAAACTAGCCGGTGACCCTCATATTAATCCAGCGTTAATCAATAAGCCTCCAAACTCTCAAAAGTATTTTAAACGGAGGTGAAAAAATTCTTAACTGTTCTCCTCGGTCAACCGGATCTTCACATGTTGTGCTCACCAATTCACGTAATCCAACGCAACGTAATGCGTCAGGCATTACGTTGCGTTGGATTACGCAACGTTGGATTACGCAACGTAATGCGTCAGCCTGCCTGACGCATTACGTTGCGTTGGATTACGTGAATTGGTGAGCACAACATGTGAAGATCCGGTTGACAGAGGAGAACAGTTAAGAATTTTTTCACCTCCGTTTAAAATACTTTTGAGAGTTTGGAGGCTTATTGATTAACGCTGGATTAATATGAGGGTCACCGGCTAGTTTGTTGGAATTGTGGCATTGTTGACATGGACCTCCTTGTGGTTCCCAATATATCGTTATGAGCAATTGAATATTGGTATAAGCTTTGGATGATGTGAAAGATCATGATATATGGGATCTTATAGAGAAAGATTTTGTTGAAATTATCATGAATTATGAATAATAGTCCCTGAGGAAGCCTAGGCTATAGGCGAAACGAAGATATCTTTTGTTGGACAAGGAAGGGTAAAGAGGACATGCACAATGAAGATAAAAAATATTTGTTAATTCAATGAAAAAGTTTACACATTTGAAATTGATTTTGTAGACATATTTAATTAAAATTATTTGTGCAATATGTATGTTTTTTTAAATGGATGTGAGTATGGAGTGAATGTGTTAGTTTAGGTTTTATTCTGTCTAGTTAGGAAGTTTGTTGTGTATTCAATAAACGGTTACACATTGATTTAAATGTGATCTCTCTATTTGTGACTGATTGCTAATGTTAATGCAGACATTATATGGACTAAAGAGAGAAAAAAAATGTTAAAGAGCTATGTCGCTTGCAAAATCATGCAAATAAGCTCAATAAAATGGGTCACTGCAGGTCAGTCTAAAGAAATTTGCATAAAGCCACCAGCAATACAAAAGATGAACAATATCTTATTTATTTATTTCCAAAACTTATATTCCAGCGATCCTCCACTTCATCTGCTGGAGACAGAGAAATACTGAAGGGGGCTGCAGGTGGCACACCGTACTTACAGAGGTGCCCTGCAAGTTTTTCTCTGTTTCCATCTGCTGGAAGGGAGGCATTACCCAGCAGTCTGGGCTGATCCGGGTACGTACAGGGAACTACAAAATTACTGTACACGTTACCTATTGACAACCCAGGAGAAGGAAAAGGAAAAAAAAGAGAAAAACCCAGCAGAGTCTAGGCTGGATCATCTCCGAAAGCTAAGGGGAATAGATACGATTTGAGGAGCTTTCTTCCCCAAGTGTAGTTATGTTATTGTGTTATGCCTCAACGGCTAAACTAAGTCACAGTCTCCTAAACGGTCACATTCCCCCCCCCCCATTGGCAGGTCGTCTCCCCTCAAAAATAAAATGGATGTAGGGCCTTGCCAGTCTGACCACTCTCCTCAGCTTGGTTCACCCACCGCTGTCAAGTACCCCTCTCCCCAGTGCAGCCTACCCTAAACTAAGGAAAGAGAAAATGGGGCAAGAAAGCGAATGATAATCTATTGTCCCACCAACACCAAAATCCAATATGGCAGCAGCTGACCTTAGTGAAGGTGTCCAGGAGGAGTCGGATACTCGCCTGTTACAGGAGGGGGAATCTCTGATTCAGGAGGCTCCGTGGAGGGCAGATCTTCCTCTTGTTTAACGCTCAGTGAGAACACAGACGTTACGACTGGAAGGCCTGGGATGAGAAAACAAACCTGGCTAGGAGGATTCATTGATAACTTGCTAATATTATATTAGGAAACGGATGTTAAGTCTCCAAATGTTTGATGTTAATGATCCATCTTCTGTGATGTAAAAATGCAGAGCCCTTTAAATCCAGAACATTTACTTACTAATGGGGGGGTCCTTCATGGTTTCTTTTCCCTCCCACTCACAGGGTTGAGTGAAGTATTTCTCATCTTCCTTTTTAATCTTAAATATTACATCAGGGTTAACAATTGAATAACCTGTCAAGAAAAAATAGGATATGTACATTTTAAATGCTTACTTGTAAGTAGTATGAGGTTTCACCTGGTTCCTATTTTGATGAAGTAGTATCAGAGAGAAAGGGAGTGGGAGTGGGAGTGTGTGTGTGTGTGTGAGAATGTGAGCGAAGAGACAATCATGGCCTGCCACTTAACTTATTAAACCTATGAGATTTTCTGGTGCAGTTTCTATTTCTATTCATAATCCTCCTAGATGGAAGCACCACTGCTGCCAATCTTCTCTGCCAGCGTGTGCTCCCTGAAAGGTTAATATTCAGCATGTCAGGCCAGCTAAATTCAGGACTTATGTGGGATTTAAAAATTCCTGCTGGTTGACTACCTCCGAGCTATCCGATTAATTAGTTAACAGGATAAAGCAAAGCTGCATAACTTAGAGACGTTCCAGAGGCATTGTAGGGTGGAGTTAACATATCCGGCTAACTCTGTGACTTGCCCAAGGTTACAAGGGTTTACCTTTTGATACGAGGAAGCCGTGAATCTCCTTGATGACCTTTTTGTACAGCTCCTTCTGCCGTTCTCCCAGAATGTCCCACTCCACTTCCCAGAAATAAGCAGCGACGTCCCTGAATGTGACCGATGCCTGGAACAGCAAACAGGACACCCTCAGCCCCTCTCCCTCCAGCTTCATTATAACGTGCGGGCAATAAACTGTATTATATAACCTCTGTCAGTGAGATCAGTTCTCCAGCAGTATGATAGGAGCTCTGTCCTCGAGGGTAATTTTCTAAGTCATTTCTGAGAATAAACAGTTCTTTAATGACAGGAATGGGCTTTTAGAAAACATCCTGTCCTGTCTGCAGTTAAACTTGCACACATAGTGGCATTACATGCGTAAGTTTATTCACAGTGACAGGAGCTCTTACATACATACTTTTATTTTTCAAATATGCGCACATCCGTTTTCTTTTCTAAATTATCTGCACAAATTAGCAGGTGTGCGGGTCATTTTCCTGGGGTTAGTTTGCTACCAGAACAATTCAGCTCCCACCAAACTGCACCCCACAGTTTGAATTCACATCATTTTCCTCCAAAGAGGCACCAGGGGACCAGTCAATCCACTGGCTCATTAGACCTCATAGGTTTTTGCAATCTTAAACAAGAACTAGCCTCCTGGTTAACCACCACAATAAATGTCCGGTTAACACAAGGCTCCCCGCATCCCTTACTCATAAAGGGTGCGATTAAACCCATCCAAAAAACTAAAAATCAGGCTTTGACCCCTAAACAGTTGAACACTATTGCCTAGCCTCCAGCCTCTCCTTCCTACCCAAATTAGTAGAAAAAGACAGTTAGTTTCAACTCCTAAACGTCCTAGATGAAGCCACACTTGCCAGTCTGATTTTAGAAAAGGTCAAGGAAGAGACTCCGTCCTATTAGCATCCGCCTGCATGTGACTCGCTCTTAGTCCTACTGAATTTTCCACTGCATTCACTGTCGACCACTTGATCCTGATTCAGTACTTGTGGGACATTGGTATTGAGGGGGGGGGGGGGGGGAGTGAGACAGTGTGCGGTAAAAGGCCCTGCAAACTGGCCACGCTCAATGGCACCGGTGGGGGAGGAGGAGCACCATTTAAGCCGTGGCTGGCGAAGCTGATACCAGAGAAGCATTGGCACAGGGAAGCAGCGCGCCGGCCGACATGAGTCAGACTGGCCGCAGTGGAGTCTGGAGGGAGCCGGGGTTGTGGACGGGGCACATTCATGACGGCTCTGCGCGGCCCCTTCAGGTCACCGGGAGAGCGTGCCAGGCTGACGGCAGTAGGCACAGGTGCTGTGCGGTTGCAGGGCGGATGCCTGTGCTACATGTTTGAGAATGTCACCCCCATCTTACGCGGTCCCCACCGCTGCTCCTTCCAAGCTGGGCGCGCCTGTGCGAGAGCACACGGGTTGTGAACCCCACATGCCCGGCCAGACATATCACAAGAAATCCTGATATTATTTACATTATACTGGCTCTCTCTCTCTCTCTTTCTATATATATACACACCTACATCTCTATGTGCACATAGACATGATATATATATATATATATATATATATATATATATATATATATATATATATATATATGAAAATGATGGGTAAAGAAAGGCAGTGGAAGAGTGTGTCTCTCACACACGTTCATCGTCGGCCATGGAGACCCCCATGCTCGATCACAAGCACTCTGTCGCTCTTACACATGCTCAGTCTCTGTCTCCCCCTCCATCTCATCTCGCACCCCCTTTCCCTCACACAGTCACATCATCTCCATCTGCCTCACACTGCCCTTCTCCTTCTCTCTCTGGCTCACTCTCATAGATGCTGTTTGCCTTTAGCACACAAAAACAGGGGGGACGGACAGGGAAAGCATGCTGAGGTCCCCCCCCCCCCTGAAAAATAACACGTTGGGCTTAAAATTCCCGGCCCAGGAGAGAGAGGATCGAAGGGCCGGCTCAGCAGAGACCACACAGACGCTCAGTGGTTTAGCTTGGGCCACGAGCCACGTACAGCAGCACTAGCACCAGCAGATAAAAGTCCCTTCGTGTTGGCACTGCCAGTCCACATGCCAGCTACTGCATTGGGAGCCGGGATTCCTGCTGATCCCGGACACGAAGCAGAAAGTCAGGGGCTGTCTGGTGAAAACAAAAATCTGTACAGTGAGCAACTCTAGGGGGGAAGCAGCTCAATGCAGAGTCCTCCAACTTGTCTTGCACAGAGCGTATGGGAGCTAAGGGTTGGGAGAGAGATTCTGGGGCCGCTGGCTTCACCCGTTTAAAGACAAAAGCAGAGAGTTTTAATTTTTACTCTGGTTTTGACCAGGAGCCAAGGTAACTGCCTCAGCATTGGCTTCATTCAGACCCTGATCAAAAGTCTAGCTGCTGCACTGTGTAAAAAAGCATTGCAGAGAATTTGAGATGCCATGAAATGTTCCTTTAAACTGTGGTGCTGAGAAGGGAACAGGACAGAGAAGAATCTCTTACCGGATCAGAGAGCAGGGCAGACATTTCCCTCTGAATTCTGCAGCTGCGGGGAGGGATTCAGGCTGGAGATTTCCCTGTTCCTGCTCAGAGGCTGAGAAAGATGAATAGGAGAGGAGGGGGTGCGGCTGATTCATGAGGGCCTCAGATAAAGTTTGCTGATCTCAGGGGGAGCAGAACTCAAACCTTCCCTTGCAGGTAAAGATCTCTGCCCTGTGCTGTGAGGAGGGGAGGCTGCAGGAGCTGCACAGGGAAAAGGTTCCCTTTAAGTGCGGGTGTCCTGTATACAGGGGGAGAGAGAAGAATCTCTTACCGGATCAGAGAGCAGGGCAGACATTTCCCTCTGAATTCTGCAGCTGCGGGGAGGGATTCAGGCTGGAGATTTCCCTGTCCCTGCTCAGAGGCTGAGAAAGATGAATAGGAGAGGAGGGGGCGCGGCTGATTCCTGGGGGTCTCAGATAAAGTCTGCTGATCTCAGGGGGAGCAGAACTCAAACCTTCCCTTGTAGGTAAAGATCTTTGCCCTGTGCTGTGAGGAGGGGAGGCTGCAGGAGCTGCACAGGGAAAAGGTTCCCTTTAAGTGCGGGTGTCCTGTATACAGGGGGAGAGAGAAGAATCTCTTACCGGATCAGAGAGCAGGGCAGACATTTCCCTCTGAATTCTGCAGCTGCGGGGAGGGATTCAGGCTGGAGATGTCCCTGTTCCTGCTCAGAGGCTGAGAAAGATGAATAGGAGAGGAGGGGGTGCGGCTGATTCCTGGGGGTCTCAGATAAAGCCCCTCCTCTCCCCCTCTGCAGATCTGGGGCTTGTGGGATCTTGCAGTACTTGGGAGGCAGAAGCTTTCTGCTGGGCTTCTGAGGATTTTTCTGCCATTTAGTGTCCTGAAGGAAGGGAAAGTGAGAGAGCGCATGCTCCCCAGCGGAGGTTAGGTTGCCTCCTCCGGAGCTGGAGAGATACTGCCTGCTTAAGGTGGATCTTAGCAGATAGCTGCAGAGCATCAGTAAGAGGGAGGAAGTAGACAGGGAGCAGATGTAGTCCTGTTGCATCTAGTGCAGCTGCACTACTTAGCCAGATATTAGACTGAATAGCGGAGTTAGCCCTTAACTTGGCCAGCTACGTGAACTCCTCCCAGTTACGCCTCCGGAATGCCCCGAACTTAGCTGGCTAAATCCTAGCTAATAATTGCATTTATTGTGTGACTTTGGATTTGTGAGGGAGCAGATTTAAGAAAAAAGTGAGGAATTGAGACTGCTTATGTAGTTTTGTAAAACTGCGCTTTCAGTCGATTAGATAAACTCCTGCTAAGTGCATTTTGTTTATTGATAACATTTTGTTTATTGATAATCTCAAATTTTAAAAGCCCTACCCACCCACCTACCCCAGAGCTTGCTCTTCTGATATATAGGCTGATGCAATACCGTGCGCTGGTCGCCGTGCATGGCTTAACACATGATTGGACGCGCGCCCATCACCCCAATGCAAAACGCGCGTCTGATAAAGTGTGTGGGTAATAGCGCTCATCACCCAAATTCATGTTGATGAGGCTATTAGCTCTTTCTCCTGATGTAAAAATAAAAACGTGCGCCCGACGTGCCCATTCGTACCCTCAAACGTTAAACACCAGCCCCGAGCAGGCGTTACGTTTGGAGGAGCCCAAATAGTGTGGCGATATTAAGTCGGAGGAATAGAAAAAGGAGAACGTTTAAATAAAAATAAAAAAGTGGTGTCTGAAAGAAGAAACCCAATGCACGCAGAAATCCCATAACACAATCAAAAGCTCCTTGTGCTGGGAGACTCGGGAGTTCTTTTCGAGGGGAACATTATAGTTACATCCCTTCCAGGATCCTCAGCTGCTAGAACTGCAAAGCAGGAGTCAATGCAATCAAAGAAAGGAAGGACTCGGACACTGACACTGCCGGCCGTCTGAGAACCCACGACCTTGCTCGAAACAGCGTCCAAGCAGTGCAGAGAGATTTCCAGACTCTGGGCAAGCAGATCAGGCACCTGGTGAAGACTACTGGCTTTTCAGAAGCGTTACCTGTTCATGGAAAGAGGAAGGAGAGACTAAGCCAGATTGATAACGTCAATGCTTGGCTCAAAACCTGGTGTAAGAAAGAAAGTTATGGATATATTGGGGGCTGGGGCCATGCCTGGAACAGTAAAAAGATGGCTTACATCTGTCTGTGGCCAAAATCGCAGAGAGACAGTAGGATTCCAGGATTCAATATATCTGCAAAATAGATGCGTTGAGGGATTTAAAAATACTTAAGGACATGCAATGACAGTAATGAGGAGATACCTGGGGGAAACCGACCACCAGGCTTTGACCTGGATCCCCAGCTCTTTACACTTTCTCTCGGTTGTCGGTTTCTCTACCATAGGAGGCATTATTGGGTAGGAAGGAGTGTGTGTGGGCCTGTGAGTGTGGGGGGGCTGAGAGCAGCAGCAGAAGCGCCATCTTTAGGCTGGAGCAGGGGGCCTGGTGAGGTCACGCAGTGTGAAGCCCACCCGTCATTACTGCCCCAGATAGGTCTCTCTCCCCCCTCTCATTCACCCCTCCCCTTCTCTCTTCCCCTCTGTTTTATTTTATTTTTTTTACCTCTTATTCTCATCACCTTCTCATATGGGAAGGGGTGTATGTGACAGAGTGACTTTGTGATCGAGACAGAGAGCAACAGTGTGTGAGCGCCTACCAGAGACAGATTCTGTTCCACTGTCTTCTTTAAGCTGGCATTGTCGACGGATCTGTCCTTTGATTCCTAATGATTTCCCCCACCCCCAAAACCCACAAAATCACAAGTTCTTTATGCGACCAGATGCCCGAGTTGTTCCTCCTTTCTAGGACACCTTGCAAGATATTGGCTCTCTCCACAGATCTACCTTAAGAAGGCAGGATTCCCACCCTCCCCTCGTCTGACCTCTGCTGGGGAGTTTTACACAAGCTCCAGCCTGCTGCTTTCTATTATTCTAGCCAGCATTGGTGGTACAGGGGCTGAGCACAGTTGCTTTCCAAGCAGGTGATCCGGGGTCAAGTCCTGGCCACTGCATCAAAGGAGAATCTGCAAAGAGCAGAAAAAACTCAGAAACTTTCTGCCTCCCCAGGACTGGAAGTCCCTGCAAGCCCCAGATCTGCAGAGGGGGAGAGGAGGGGCTTTATCCCAGACCCCCAGGAATCAGCCGCACCCCCTCCTCTCCTATTCTTCTTTAAGAACATAAGAACCTGCCATACTGGGTCAGACCGAGGGTCCATCAAGCCCAGCATCCTGTTTCCAACAGTGGCCAATCCAGGCCATAAGAACCTGGCAAGTGCCCAAAAACTAAGTCTATTCCATGTTACCATTGCTAATGGCAGTGGCTATTCTCTAAGTGAACTTAATAGCAGGTAATGGACTTCTCCTCCAAGAACTTATCCAATCCTTTTTTAAACACAGCTATACTAACTGCACTAACCACATCCTCTGGCAACAAATTCCAGAGTTTAATTGTGCGTTGAGTGAAAAAGAACTTTCTCCGATTAGTTTTAAATGTGCCCCATGCTAACTTCATGGAGCGCCCCCTAGTCTTTCTATTATCTGAAAGAGTAAATAACAGATTCACATCTACCCGTTCTAGACCTCTCATGATTTTAAACACCTCTATCATATCCCCCCTCAGCCGTCTCTTCTCCAAGCTGAACAGCTCTAACCTCTTTAGTCTTTCCTCATAGGGGAGCTGTTCCATTCCCTTTATCATTTTGGTCGCCCTTCTCTGTACCTTCTCCATCGCAACTATATCTTTTTTACAAGAAGGTCATCAAGGAGATTCAGGACATCCTCATGTCATGGGGTAAATCTGTCTTTTCTATCATCTACCAACCATAGATAGATTGCAGGGTGGGTGCTGCTGCCATTTTATCAGGACTAGAAAAACCTCAGGTGCTAAATCCCAGGAGCACATAAAATATAGGGCCCGGCTCCTGCTGCCATCGCAAGTCTAACAGAAGGCGCTATGGCTCTCCAGGGCCCAGTAAAAGACACCATTACTGCAGGCCCAGCAAAAGATGCCGCTTTGTTCATAGTCCATTCTCCGGCACTGTAAGTCTCGCTCTCTCAACTCTCCTCCGCCATTCCTGCGTCAAAATTCTGATCCATGCGGATTTTTCTGAAGTAACTCTTTGAATCTCTCTCTGTATTTGTGCTTTTGCCAATTATTTGGCCTGGTTTGCTGGTTTAAATTCTTTAAAGAGTTGTTTTCTCTTATTTTGCAGCTTCTGTTGCTTCTTTTCCCTCATGTGCTGGTGGATTCTCACTCATTCCTTCCAAGTGTCAGAACACTTGTTGAAGCTTAAGAACAGAGATCACTGCTAGCGCTTCTTGTTCATACTTCAGTACTTTTTGGGAATTGGGGTTTGCTGATGCCATTAAATATGTCTAATCTGTCTCTATAAGAACCATTCTGTCTTCAGCTCTTGTATATAATCTGGTCATACACTGATTCTTATAGATTACCTAGTGGGCATTTTTTAAGATCTTTCTGGGGCTAGTCTACATTCCCATAGCTGTATGAGAGCACAGAGATTGAAAGCTAATTGATGGCTTGTATCTTATTCAGTGCTGTTAAAGCACGTTTCAGTATCCATTTCAGTCTGCTCCACTACTATTTCCTTTTCTCTCAGTGAAAGTGCTAGATTCTTGCACTTTCCTCTACTTCTAGATATTTATATATATGTATCAGCTCAAGCTTCTTTACATTGCTATCATCAATCAAAGAGATGTTTTCAATTTTGCTTAATTTTCATGTAAGGCAGGTTACCTTTGCATATTTATCCAAAACAAATAGCATCCTTATGTCATCTGAGCACTAAAGAGTTTTTCTGCTAAATGATTAGCCCTGGAGCTGTAGAATTAAGTCATCTCTAAATAATAGTAGGTGAGATGATATTAGACATTAAGGGATTGATAATAGTACGCTGTAGATTTAGTGCCAGAAAAAGACAAGAGTTGTCAGGGAATTTCCATGAAATGTTAACTGGATTTTAATGTTAGAAATGACAATTTGTCAATTTTCATAGTTTAGATGGCATGTGGTCTGCCATGTTGTCATGGGGAACTTTATGTAGTCAATCAATGCAGGGTTTACTCTATACATTTCAAGGCAATTTATTGTCCAAGAATGGGGGACGCTATCTAAAGCTTAATTATAGTCAATCCATGCTCTTTGGTAAGTCTCATTTTTTTCTTAGGACAGATTTTTTTTCCCAGAAGGCTGTCATCACATTCAGAATATTGAAAAAGTTTCTTTTCCATCTACATCATTTCATTCAATCTCAGTGTGTTTACATCTAAAACATTTGTGTGGCTCTCTTCATGTTTTCTTAGAGCATATTTTTGATTGAAACTTCTATCACATTCAGAACATTTAAATGGTTTCTGTCCCATGTGGGTCATTTCATGCTGTTGAAGATGACCTTTCCGACTAAAACACCTATCACATTCAGAACATCTAAATGGTTTCTCTCCAGAATGGGTCTTTTCATGATACCTAAGGATAACTTTTTTATGAAAGCTTTTATTACACTCAGAACATGTAAATGGTTTCTCCCCTGTGTGAGCCTTTTCATGAGTTCTTAGGTCAGATTTTTGCCTGAAACATTTATCACATTCAGAACATTTAAATGGCTTCTCTCCAGTGTGAGCCTTTTCATGATATTTTAGTTCATATTTTTGCCTGAATCTTTTATCACATTCAGAACACTGAAATGGTTTCACACCTGTGTGGATCATTTCATGTTGTCTCAAGCTACCTCTACAACTGAAACATTTATCACATTCAGAGCATTTAAATGGATTCTCTCCAGAGTGAGTCTTTTCATGATTTCTTAGTTCATATTTTTGCCTGAAGCTTTTATCGCATTCAGAACATTTAAATGGTTTCTGTCCCGTATGGGCCATTTCATGCCGCTGCAAGTGGCTTTTCTGACTGAAACATTTATCACATTCAAAACATTTAAATGGTTTTTCTCCAGTGTGGATCTTTCTATGATTTCTTATGCTAGATCTCAAACTGAAGCTTTTACCACATTCCAAACATTTAAATGGTTTTTCTCCAGTATGAACCTTTTTGTGATTTCTTAGGTTAGATTTTTGACTGAAACCTTTATCACATTCAGAACACTTAAATGGTTTCCCTTCTGTCTGGACAATGTCATGCTTCTCCAGGCTGTCTTTCCTCTTGAAACACATATCACATGTACATTCTTTCTCCCTGCTCTGATGGTGTTGGATATATGTGTGACTTGAACTCTCACTGAACTTGTTTCCACATTCAGTCTTTTCTTGGTGTTTAATAAAATGTGAATGGGTGGTGAAGTTTTCCCAAGTATCAGCACTCTTAGAGTGTCTCTCTCCTTCACTGGAGCTCTGAGTTTGTACAAGATGTGGGTACTGGATGTAATTTGTCTCTTGCTCACTATGTGTGTTGGGTCTCTCTCCTTTTAGGGATTTTTCTTTCACTCTGGGTGATGTTACCCTACTGCTCCTGCCTTCACAGTCAGCTGAAAGATCTGGGCTGTCTCTGGAGTGGTCTTTCTGTTTCCATTTCTCCCTCTGCTGTCCATTGCACATTCTCTGCCTCTCGCTATTGTTCCTGACTCCAGCATCTGTTGGATAAAAATGAGAGTATGAACATTAATTTTACAGGTAAAGGACAGAATATACAAACAAGTGACCCTATGATAAGAGAGATATGTGCTCCTAATTCTATGAGACCTGAGAGTCTAAACATCCTGGGAGAAGGCATTAAGACTGCAATAAACTGAACCAGTCTAATGATGGATAACATCGCTGACAGATATTTCATGTCCTCATACTTTTGGATGTTCTGTCACTATATTGAATCCCCATGTGATTATTTAAAGACATTTGCTTGGCTATGGATCCATATAACACATAAGAGGAAGTGGTGATGCTTGTAGACACCTATAGATGAGCAACTGCATATGAACCATGGAATATACTACTGGCCACCTGGCCAAGATTAAGAAATGTAAAAAAGCAAATAAAAGTTGGCAACACAATATTATCGGAGGCTTTCAATTACCCCAGTATTGATTGGGTCGATGTTTTATTGGGATATGCTAAAGAGATTTTTAGATGCCGTAAGTAACTGCTTCATAGAGGAGCTGGTCCTAAAACCAATGTGGACTGTTAAGCAAGAATGCAATCAAATTTGACAATCACTGGTGGGAGGACATTCATTAAAACTACTGTGGTAGCAGATAACTTTAAAGAGGAAAACTATGCTAGAATGAGAAAATTAGTTAGAAGAAATGTAAAGGAGCAGTTAAAAATGTTAAAGTCTGCATGAGGCATGGACATGGTTTGGAAGCCCAGACAAAATGTATTCCATGCATTAAAAAAGGTTAAGGGAAGAACAAACAGCTGTCAGCATGGTTTAATGGTGAAGAAAAAGAAAGCAGTTGAAGGGCAATCAATCAAAAAATGGAAAGCAGATCCAAATGATGAAACTAGGCAAGAGCATAAATACTGGCAAGTTAGATGTCAAACAGTATATGGCAGGCCAAGAAAGAATTTGTGAAGAAGTTTGCCAGAGAGGCAACAACTAATAAAATCTGTTTCAAGTACATTCAAAGCAACAAGCCTGTGAAGAAGTCAACCGGGCTGTTAGATGACCAAGGGGGGAGGCGCGAAGACAAACTGACTGAATTCTTTGCCTCGGCTTTTGTTGAGGAGGATGCTGGGAACATACCCACACTAGAAATATTCTTAATGGTGGAGATTCTGCGCAACTAAACCAAGTATCTGTGATAAGTGAGGATGATATCTTCCTCAAAGTTCTTAATGAACCTATCATTTAAAACAGCCATGATATCTGAAGGCTGGAGGGTGGCCAATGGGACTCTGATTTTTAAACAGGGCACCGGGGTAAGCCAGGATACTATAGACCAGTGAGACTGAAGTCAGTGCTGGGCAAAATGGTAGAATCCGCTCTTAAAAACAAAACATGGAGTAGCCTAGTGGTTAGAGCAGCGGGCTACGAACCAGGAGACTAGGGTTCGAGTCCCGCTGTCGCTCCTTGTGATCTTGGGCAAGTCACTTTACCCTCCATAGCCTCAGGTACAAAACTTAGACATACAAAACATAGACACAGAATGGGAGAAAACCTTTAGTAAATGACCCCCTTAGATTGTAAGCCCTCTGGGGATAGGGAAATACCCACAGTACCTGAATGTAATCCACTCTGAAGTGCTGAAAAAAAAAAAAAAAGCTTGAAAAACGGAATAAAAAAAAAATAAATCACTGGTCACAGACAGGGCTTGATGGGGAAGAGTCAACCTGGTTTTAGCAAGGGGAAGTCTTGTCTTCCCAGTCTTTTCGAATTGCTCTGAAGGTGTAAATAAACCTGGAGATCAAGGTGAGCCGCTTGATATTCTGTTTTTGGATTGTCAGATGGCAGCTGACAAAATCCCCGAGAGATTCCAGAAAACTAGAAATCGTGGGATAGGAGGCAATGTCCTGCTGTTAGAAGACAGGAGACGGAGGGTAGGATTAAATGGTGCAAGGTCATTAGCGAAGATCGATACTGGGACCTGAGCTGTTTAACGTGTTCATAAATGATCTGGGGAAGGGAACAGTGAATCAGATTTGCAGATGTCACAAAATTATCCAAAGCTGTTAAAACTGCAATGGATTACGAGGCACTACAGAGGGACTTGTGAAACCGGGAGACCGAATGGCAGATGAAATTTAATTTGGAAAAAGTGCCAAGTGATGCATATAGGGAAAAATAACCTCCAGCTACAGATACACAATGCTGGGTTCTGGATTGGGAGTCACCATCCAGGAAAAGGACCTTTGGACAATACAATGAAATCCTTAGTTCAGAGTGTGCAGTGGCATTCAAAAAAGCATAAAGAATGCTAGGAATGATGGAGAATAAAATGGAAAATATCATATTGCCTTTATATCGAGCCACGGTGAGAGCGCACCTTGAGCACCGCGGGCAGTTCTGCTCACTGCATCTCAAGAAAGACAGAGAGGAACTAGAGAAGGTGCAGAGGAGGGCGACAAAACGACAAAGGGGACGGAGCATCTCTCCTACGACGAGAGGCCACGCGGGCTGGGGCTCTTCAGCTTGGAAACGAGACGGCCGGGAGGGGACGCGATAGAAGTTTATAAAGTCATGAGCGGGGTGGAACGGCTATTTATCCTTTCAAATAATACTAAAACAGGAAGACCCGCCATGAAAGTAACAGCCAGCAGATTCAAAACAAATCAGAGAAAGCACTTTTTCACGCCGTGCACGATCAAGCTGAGGAGTCTGTTGCCAGAGGACGTGGTGCAGGCAACGAGCAGAGAGGGGTTGAAAAGAGGTTTGGCCAGGTTCCTAGAAGAAAAGTCCCTAACACATCATTAGCCACTTAGAGTAAAGAAAGCTCTTGCTATCCCTGGGAGTGAGTAACCGGAATTAGATCTACTTTATGGGAGCTGCCAGGCACGTGCGACCTGGATTGGCCACTGTCAAGAGGCAGGACGCTGATCTTGATGGACCTCGGTCTGACCCGGCAGGGCATTTCTTATGTTATATTCTCAATAGAGAGAAACAGACCATGTCCAATCTCCTCCTCACCTCACCCTTCACTCCGATTACAGTCACTGACCACAAACTATAAAAGTCCTCTGGAGCTGGGTCCCTGAACCTCAGACCTGTCAGCTTAAACCAACCACTTCGTAAGCAGATTCACCCTCTGTGCGCGCACTTTCAGCGGCCGCTTCTCCTCCCTCCAGCTGGTCGCGGACAGGAAGCGCTTCCATTTTCACGATCTTTATTGTGGGGTCAGGACTGTAACCTCGGCTGCCTGTTAAGAGAAATGGGAAAATATCTTCAGCATGGACCCAGGAAAAGTAACGTTTGGTTAAAAGTGAGCTGCTGGGAAACTGGGCGACCTCGGAAAATAAGCGTCCTGGTGGAAGGCACGCTGGAAGCATGCTAGCCGGAACCAGGGCCGGCGCAGCACCGTTTCGCAAATATCAACGCCACGTAGACTGCTGCAGAACCCCACGTCCCTCCCCTCTCTCCAATTCCAGTGGGAACCCAGCCTGCCTCCCTCCAGCTGCCAGCACGCCTCACAGGGGATGGCAGATGTGAAGGCAAAGAGGCAGGGAGAAAGAGGAGAGTCTGGAGAGGGAAGAGAGACGGGCTGAAGTGAAATGGTGGGGGGAGGGTGCGAGATGGAAAGGGGGAGAAAGGAATGAAAACCCAAAAATTCAGAAACCTGAAAAAGAAATGGAAAAGCAGAAATCTTGGAAAGAAGAACCACAAATTATCCAGGCAGCAAAACTTAAGAGGCCTCCTTCTCACTATGCCTGGTACCCAGGAGGCGTCTGGTCTAAGCACTGCTTGGAGCGGCCATCGCTAGCTTTGATCCAAGCTCCCTCACCTGCTCCATGCAGCTCCTCCCCTGCGCCTGGGATCGTCAGGTCTCCTCCGTCCTCAGATCCCTGGGTCTTAATCCCGACTCCTTCTTGCTTAAACCGGATGAAAATGTCAGGTTTGACATTGGGAGAGCCTGTCATGGGGGAAGATGGTTTCAGTATCTTTAGAGAGGTTACCCCTGTATTATCAGGGCAAGTGAGCTCAGACGTTTGCTGTTTTCATAGGCACTTTCACCAGTACAGAGTTGAGAAAAGAGGGGTGCGGCTGTGCTGATCATCAGCAGAAACCCCTTTCGGCAGCATCCTGATCATTTTAATACCGCGTTGGGCAACTCTGTTCCTCAAGATCCACAAAACAGGTCTGCTACGGAGTTACAAGAAATGAGAGCGGAGAGGAGGGTTGCTCAGGCATAGGGAACAGGAATGGCAATCAGCAGTGTGGTGGCAACAGGCTTTTTTTTTAATTTTTATTATATTTGTTATTTTAGATTTAGCTCATGCATTTTCATTGCTAGCTGAAGGCGAGTTACATTCAGGAGTTGAGAAGAGCCCCGACTGGAATATGTGCGTGCAAACCAGAGTTAAAACGTGTGCTCAATCTTTTGCACAAATAGCAGACAAACCAAAACAAACCGAAAAACGACCCCCCCCCCCCCCCCACCCCCCCCCCCCCCCCCCAAAAAAAAAAAACAAACACACAAAACAAAACATAAACCACAACGAAAGTTTCTGCAAATTTGATAGTGTCACTTCTTGCTGCTCCCTTTCCCGGATTGCCCATGAATGAGTTAAACGTCACAGGTCCCAGTGCAGATCTCTAGGGCTCTTCACTATGTACCGTTCTCCACTGAGAGAGATGACCATTTAGTCTTACTCTGTTTCCGGTCTTTTAACCAGTTATTTATATTTATTTATTTATTTATTTAAGGTTTTTATATACCGGCAATCATGAAAACATATCTTGCTGGTTTACATGAAACGGGAGTGCATTAAATACATCAACTCGAACTGTGGTGACCGAAGGAGCAGTTACAAATAACAAGGGTAGCAGAACTTGGAGAAGAAGGAAGAGATAGGAAAGAATAAACGGTATACAAATAAATTAAATGCTATGTACAAAAGGCATGATTAATGGTTGAGAGTTTTGTGGAGTCCTTGGTATGTGTCCTTGACTTGTGTTATTAGATTGTGTCTTGGAAAGCTTGCTTATAGAGGAAGATGTAGCATTTCTTCCTGACTGACACCAATTCAGTTCCTCTGAATCAACATCTACAAAGAATGGTTAACTCATGGCTATTTTCCTAACATCCTCTTCAGTACAGCAAAAAATTCATTTACTTTTTTCTGCTATGGCCTTATCTACCATGACCACTCTTTTTACCCCAGTCATCTCACAGCCCAACTGACTCTGTTGTGGGTTTGTTTTAAATGTACGCTAAAAAGTTTTTATTATTAGCTATTGCCTCTTTGGCAAGTCTCGCTTGGTCTGCTTTATTAATATTTTACATATAATTTGGCAATGCTTATGTGCCTTCCTATGTTCCTCGTTAGGTCCTACTTTCCATTATTTAAAAGGACGCCTTTTTGACTTTGAAATTCTTTCACAGCACAATTTAGCCACGCTGGCAGATGCTTGCTCTTCTTTATTCTTTTTTAATTTATGGAATACATTTTAATTGGGCTTCTAAGATGGTATTTTAAATACTTCAACATCTCATGCAGATTTTTAATCCTTGTAATGGCTTTTAGTTTCCTTCTAGATCTAAAGGTAGTCCCCACGCCTCACTGTTTCTAGGGTCAGTTGCTCCATAAAGCAGTTATTTTTATGGCATCTAAAAACTTAATCCCTGACGACATGCTCTGATAAGACATTCACCCAATCAATGCTGGAATAACTGAAAGCTCCCATTATTGCATTTCCATGCTTAGCATTTTACAGTCTGTTTCTCCATCCTGGTCGGGTGAATGGTAATAAACCCCCACTGCTATACTCCTGCCCATCATGCATGGAGTTTCTAGCCATAGAAATTCCAGAGTGCAGTTAGTTTCCCGTGTCCGTATCTTATTCGATTCTAGGGAATGATATAGTGCCACACCACCACTTCTGTCTGCTCTGTCACTGTAATGAATATTGTACTCTGGTATCGCTGTGTCCAATGGTTTGTCGTTTTCCACCATGCCTCTGAGAAGTTTATTACATCGCTATCTTCATTTAGTGCAATACATTCTAACGCGCTCATCTTACTGTTTTGACTTCTGGTATTTGCATACAGACACCTCCTTGTATTATTTTTATTCTTTTTCACAACTTGCTCCCCATCAGTTGAGTCAAGTAATTTGGCATCGGCTTGTCCCATGTCCTGAGAAAAGGTCCCCTGTGAAGGACTTTTACCTGGAGACACCTTCCCCGCAGATGAACACCTGTCAGGAGAATCTAAATGTCCTTTTTTCACTGGTATCCCTTGTGAATGCCCTGCTCTAGTTTAAAACCTGCTGTAGCTCCTTTTTAATTGTTCGCGCTAGTCATCAGGTTCCATTTTGGTTAAGGTGGATTCCATCCCATCACTATCCATGACTAGGCCCCTAACAGCAGAGGTGTGCGACTGTGTCAGGCTTCCAAGAAACCTTATCCATTAGCAGGGGGAGGCTGAATCAGGCACCATTTATTTTGGTGGCTGTTTGGAGGAGGAGGTGGCTGGGTGCTGGATTAAGAAGGGAATATCTAAGAACCAAAAAGCAAGATGACAGACTGGACTATCCTAATCCCTCGCAGCTGGTCTTCTGGACGTCCCATACTCCTGACGACACACCAGGGGATCAATATATTCAGGCGTGTTAACACTAATGCAAGCATCAATACACTTTAGCACAATAGTCCATGTTAGACCCGATTAATGTTAAAGTGGAATTAACAGACTATTGCAAACAAGAGTTAATGAGCTGTGTGGCATGCAAATGCATGCAAGTCAGCTCATTAATATTAAAATATGTTATCGAAAACTGCATTATACTGTACAGTCTGGGTTATGCCTCCACAACCAAATCAGGCAATACTGCCCCTTCCTGCACGTGCGACCCCTGACATCTCCTGCAACTCCCCCCTGTACCACATCCCTGCCAGTTGCCCCCAGCCAGTCTAACCTATTTATAGTTGGGGAAACAGGCAGAGGATGACCACCTCTTGTCCTCCCACTGCCCAGCTCCTAAATGGCACCGGCTGACCTTAGTAAAGGAATCTGATACTCGCCTGTTACAGGAGGCTCCAGGGAGGGCAGATCTTCCTCTTCTTTAACGCTCAGTGAGAACACAGACGTTACAGTTGGAAGGCCTGGGATGAGAAAACAAACGGGTCTAGAGGAATTTTTTATTTAAAAAAAAAAAATGCATGTACTCCGCAAACTCTATAACTGATAATCAATGCAAATTAGAACTGTACATCCAGAAAGTTTACACATACTAAGAACATCAATACAGAAGCATTACAATGCCTTTCAAGCCGTCATTCACCAAGGACTGCTAATATTACACTAGGAGATGAATTCTACATCGTCGGATGCCTGATGGTAATGATCCATCTCCTGGCATCGGAAAATGCAAAGAACGTTAGGGCTGAATTTTCAGTTATTGATCATAAAACCAACTTTTAAGCATAAGTGGGGTTCTCCGTTGACAGCAGGAAGAAAGAGCCGTGACACATCGGCGACATCATCCAAACAGACCCCTTTACTCGGAGCTCTATGGAGCATGTGCAGGAGCTCCTGTGGAAACCACGGCCTTGTGAGCCCCCCGCCCCCGTTTGAGGAGTAGCCTAGTGGTTGGAGCAGCATGGAGACCAGGGTTTAAATCCCTGTGACCTTGGGCAAGTTACTTTATCCTCTGGTGCTTAGATTGTAAGCCCGCTGGGGATAGGGAAATACATTCGGTACCTGAATGTAATCTGCTTTGAAGTGCCGAAAAGCTGGGTATAAGCAATCTAATAAACTCTTCTGAGGAAGTTGACTCTCTAGGGAGGCGGGCGAGTATTACTCATGGCTAATTCATCCTGCTGGCTAAGGAGAAAGGAAAACTGGTTCTTACCTGCTTTTGGTTCCTGTAAGACCACAGATCAGTGCAGACGAGTGGGTTTTGCCTCCCTACCAGCAGATGGAGGCAGAGAAACAGATCTCTGAGACTCTACTACGTAACAGAGAGGGCCACCTGCAGTCCCTCAGTATTGACCTGTACCCAGGCCAAGATGTAAAACTCCAAAACCCCTCTCTCGGGTGAACAGGGAAACCGATAGGGTTAGAAACCCCCAAAACTGGAGCCCAAAACACTCCAAAAAACTAAATTTGAAAAACCCAAACCATGATCAAAAACTGCCCACATACTCTGAAAAGCAAACAACCTGAACCACAGGATGGGTCTCTGGACTGATCTATGCCTCCACATAGGCTCCCGTGACACCTCCTTAATCCAGCGAGCTATGGTAGCCCACCAAGTTAGTTCACCCTGCTTCCTTCCACCATGAAGGACAAAGAGGTGGTCCGTCTTTCGGACCGGTTCTGAAATTTCCAGATACCACACCAAAAGCCTACTCACATTCAAATGGCGTAGGAGGCGGTGATATTCTTCCGCGTCCTTGTGCTTATCTGGGGAAGGCAACGAAATGGACCGATTCAAATAAAACTCTGAGACTACCTTGGGCAAGAAGGATGGAACGGTACGAAGCTGTAATACTCCTGGAGTCATCTGGAGGAACGGTTCCTGACACAACAATGCCTGTTGTTCAGAAACACAATGTGCCGAGCAAGCAGCAAAGTCCATGCCGGGAACCGGCTACCGGACCAAGGCACAGCTCTGAGGGATCTCGGAAATCGCCTCAGGAATTCTCAACTGGGGGAGGGACCTTTAGGTATCACCGCAGGAAAGCAGGGCTCAGTCTTTTCTCCAATTTAAAGGTAGAATTTCTTCTTCCAAAGAGTACAGCTATCCCCATAGAGAAAGCACATCTACATCTGCTAGGAGAAGGAGAGATACTGAATGGCTGAGGTCACTGCAGGGGTGTATCTAGGGTGATGTCAGCTTTGAAACCTGACTCCATCTCCATCTGCTGGCAGGGGTGCATGAACTCATTGGTCCTGAGACCATCTGGCTACACGCTAGGAAATTACATCGCACAAGTTAGACATTTCTTGGAGCAGGCGTAACTTTGTGGGATGTAATGTCTGCGTGGATGCAGTTAATTACCTGAGTATTTTCAAACTTATGCATTCGTTTGGAAAATTACCCTCCCTGTTCCAGAACATTTACTTACTAATGGGGGGGTCCTTCATGGTTTCTTTTCCCTCCCGCTCACAGGGTTGAGTGCAATATTTCTCATCTTCCTTCTTAATCTTGAATATCACATCCGGGTTCACTATTGAATAACCTGGCAATGAAAAATAGCAAAGTTACACAGCTTGTACTTGTACAGCCCTCGGAGATTGCATCTGGCACAGTGCGAGGGCATGCAGTGGGGTTATCGCTGGGCGTGCATGCTGTGTGAGAAGGGACCATTGCAGGCTGACACTTGATTCAAATTAAACCTGGGAGGATTTCCGGCACAGTCCTTTCTATTCATGACCCTCCTCGCTGTTGGCATTGCAGGTGTCAACCTTCACTACAAGTCCCAGCTTATCAGGAGCATTTGAGAAGAAAAACCCAAGTCCTGGGCTATAAAGACCGAAAGGGCCCAGCTCGTCTGCCCAGCAGTGATTTGATGTGCTCTTCCTCAAAGTAGACCACATTTCCACGAGGAATCCAACTCCCAATCCCACTGTGTCCCTTTTAGAGTTGCAACTGCCGCTCTATGCAGGTTTTCCCGTGCGGGTCCCTGATTACCATTCTCTGTGATTATACTGTGCTTTCTTGAAGCCTGCTCCTGTCCTCGTCATCACTACTCCCTCTGGGAGGGCATTCTAGGCATCTGGCTACCACCTAGAGGGGCTACTTGTTGTATAGTATAGTTTATGTACTGCAGAGCTAACATTAGAATTACCATACTGGGTCAGACCGAGAGGCCATCAAGCCCAGTATCCTGTTTCCAACAGTGGCCAATCCAGGTCACAAGTACCTGGCAGGATCCCAAATAGTAAATGGATCCTATGCTGCTAATGCCCAGAGATAAGTAGTGGTTAATAACAGTAGTACAGACTTTTCCTCCAGGAACTTGCCAAACCTTTTTTAAACCCAACTATACTAACTGCCTTTACCACATCCTCTGGCAATGAATTCCAGAGCTTAATTGTGCATTAAGTGAAAATATTTTTCCGCTTTGTTTTAAATGTGCTATTTAGTAACTTCATGGAATGTCCCCTACAAGGGACCCTCGTTTCATCTCACTGGGCTTCTTCAGGGGGACATTCAAGAAGGATCTTCTAAGTATGTGTAGTGCATTCTTACAGCTTCACATCAAAAACCCTTCAGAGTCAATACTGATTCCTGAAACAACTCTTATTACCAACTTATTACCAACTTATTACCAAAAAAGCCGTCAGCAAAGATCACCTTCTTTGAGCAGTGAGGAACGCTACCACAATCCGTAGCATTCTAACACAGCTTGAACGTTCGAAGTGAAGCATACTGTGCTGAGAACTTTCAGAGTTTGTTTATCATGAGAAGAGTTGGGATGTTGTGAGAAGAATTCTCTTTGATGTGAGAGAGATCATCCCGGGATATCATCATACATTTGTACATGAGGAGACTCCAGCACAGTGATTTGTGAGACATTACCCTAACACAGTTTTGATTTGAGAAGTCTTGGGGTCATCTATTAGGATAGTATAGTAATCCATGGTGTATTAATGGTAATAGAAATGTGTAATGGATACCATGATATGATTTAAGAATATATAAGTGTATCAGTTTTTATATGATAAAATACATTGTGCTTCAATTTTTATGGTATGAATGAAGTGTGAATGGGATATTGAAAATATGTTTATTTGTATTATGCTTCTGTTTCTATAAATGTTTATTGCTTTATATTCGTAATTATATTTCCCATATATTACATGATAGATATCATACCCTTACACAGGTGAGAACTGGAGGTAAATTTGTTGTACAGAAAACAGGGAAGCTAACAGACTGCAATTGGTCTTGTTTGAATAATCACATTACCATATAAAAGATTTATTTTACAGTATGGGCAGCATCTTGTGCTGGCCTGAGGCAGTGGTGTCTTTTACTGGGCCCTAAAGGCTTCTTACAGTGCTTATCCCTTTGTTTACAGACAGACTCTGTACTCAGTCAGGTTAGAAGCATTTATAGGTATACAAAATAAGACAGAGTATCGGGAAGGAGGGACAAGTGACCCGACAGTCACTGTCGGAGCTCCTTCCGTTTTCTGCTTGCATAGAACATTTCTATCCAGTTACCAGCTTCCTGTTAACTCAGCATCATGACAGATGGTTCTATTTCTTTTCATTCTAGCCCACAATTGCTCCAATATTAGTATCTTTCCTGTTCCCACAGGCTATTTATCTTCTGAGTTTCAGTTTTACCATGACACCAGCACCACAGCTGCAGTTCTGTGTGCTCACATTAAGTCTGCTAGAACTGCCTCTCGCTTTGCAGATATACAGCCCTCAGCAGCTTCTGTTGGACACGGGATGGCATCTAAAGCCAGGCTCTAAATTTTAGGTACCCATGGGACCTGGCACCTTGGATTTTCTTCCAGCCCTAATAAACAGGCAGCAGCCATCCTGCACTGGTCTGTGAATGGTAGATCATAGAAAGACAGACTTACCCCGTGACACGAGGAAGCCGTGAATCTCCTTGATGACCTTCCTGTACAGCTCCTTCTGTCGTTCTCCCAGAATGCCCCACTCTACTTCCCAGAAATAAGCAGCGACGTCCCCGAACGTGACCGATGCCTGGAACAGCAAACAGGACCCCCTCAGCCCCTCTTGCCTAAAGCTTCATTATAATTAGGGCTTCTGATTTTCAGTTATAACCAAACAAAAACCTGATTTGATGATGTCATCACTCATGCGGGTGCTGTGGATGTTCTCACCTTGTTTCCTCTGCTCTTGTGCAGCCTGGAATTCCTCCTATTCCCCCTGCCCCCATGACAGCAGCACAAGCATTAAAGGAGAGGCTAGTGTGTGAGCAAAGGCTGTTTCTTTCCATCCTCCTTGACAAAAATCAGCAGTTAAGTGCAGTCGGGGGGGGGGGGGGGGGGGGCTACTCTGCCAGGGGTCCCCTTAACACAAAACAATCCTGAGTCCAAAACTTTTGTCCTTTTATCCAGCCTGCACCTGTGTCCCTGGGGATGAAGATCCCATGGAGGGTCTTCTGATTTTTTTTCATGCCCTTCTTTAAGTATAGGACCTCTTGAGGGGAAAGATCCTGTATTTACATCATGAGCTGCTCCCTTCCAGTCACAGCTCAGCAACAAGGAGGGGGTGGACAAAAACTCTCCTGCTACACCAAAAATTGTTTAACTCTCTCGCAGCCAAACATCTTCTCTGCAGCAGAGTCACTGTCCTGCACATCTCCTCTACCAGCCTTCGGTGTCCTGGCATCCGGATCAGGGAAACTGCCTTCACCCAAAGGACCAGGCTTCCACTCCAGCCATCTTCTCTCAAAATTAGCAAACATCTCAACAAAATCTCTTCTTCTAAGTTGAGGCCAACTTCCAGTCAGGCAGGTAGTACCTAGGAGGGATAGCTTCTAAAACATATAGAGCAAAGAGGAGAATAGGCCTCACTCTCAAAGAAACTCAAAGCTGAACTCAAATGCCACACCTCCTTATCTGGTAAGAAAGATCCATGATCCACCCACTCAGGCAGCCTCTGCAGGAGGTGCTGAACTGGGGCATCCCTTCTAGCTGACTAACGGGATGCCAGGGACATCTAGTAGCTACCCAGAGGGGTGCCACAGCTGTTACACAAAAATCAGGATGAGTAAAGACAAAGTCAAAGCTATTAGTGCATGGATTAGGAGGGACCTAATGAAGGAAAACAAGCAACTTTTTTTTTAAGACTTAATCCCAGTGGGGAACAAACAAGAGAGAGACAGAGATGCTAGCACAGGAGGGAATCAAGAGGCAATAAGTTGCACTGATACTGCTGTTTCTTATTTTCCAGCTTAAGAGAAAGCCCACCAGTACTGGAACTTTACTATTCAAATTAGAATTTTTTGGGAACTGGTTTTGTGAAATTTGCACACAAAATAATTTTGCGTTTAGCAATGGAAGCACTGGAAATGTTACTCCTGGTCGAGGTGGAGTAGAATTTCCAATACTAGTGTCAATGCCGGGACCTGTATTTGGGATTTTATGCACAGAAAACATGTTTATCTGTGCTAAGCCTTTTCTTCTTGCACCATTTTTGAGTGTGTGTGCATTTTTAAATTCCTGATGCATTTGTATAAGATTAGGTTACTGCATGGGGAAACTGACTTTCAGTGCAGTTTTAATGCTCAACTAATTACATTGACCCTAAAGTCTGCTGATCTCAGGGGGAGCAGAACTCAAACCTTCCCTTGTTGGTAAAGATCTTTGCCCTGTGCTGTGAGGAGGGGAGGCTGCAGGCGCTGCACAGGGAAAAGTTTCCCTTTAAGTGCGGGTGTCCTGTATACAGGGGGAGAGAGAAGAATCTCTTACCGGATCAGAGAGCAGGGCAGACATTTCCCTCTGAATTCTGCAGCTGCGGGGAGGGATTCAGGCTGGAGATTTCCCTGAGAAAGATGGGGAGGGGGTCTCAGATAAAGCCCCTCCTCTCCCCCTCTGCAGATCTGGGGCTTGCAGGGAGTTTCTGCTTTTGAGTCTTTTCTGCTCTTTGCAACCCTGTAGACCTGCGAGAGAAAGAGAGGAGCAAACAGAGCATGCGCAGTCCCGCCCCCTCCTCCCTCCCGTTGAGGGCACGCTGCTTCCCCCGGTGCATCCTGGGAGATGTCTCCTCCTTAAGGTGGATGTGTAGCGATGGCGCGAAGCTGCTGGGAGTGTCCTGTAGTGCTGGAGAGATACAGGCATGGCAGCAGGGCTAAAGGTTGTGAAATCACAGTTGTAACCATTTATTAAAAAAAAAATACAGGATAAAAGATGAAAATTATCCTTTACATTCAAAAATAAAATAGTATTGGGAAAACAGGTAGGAATCCCTACTGCTGCACTTCAAAAGCTTTCCTGAGACACCTCCAAGAATCAAAGACAAGAAAATCCTAAGGAGGCAGATTATTTATTAAAGCTCAAAAGAGCATGGGATAAATACCGAGGACCCCCAGCAGCTAGAAGCTGGAAATGAAGACATGGGGTAACCTGTGTTAAGTTTGGGCGCACGATTTCTGCATGGGGGTAACCTGCACGGAGCATTTTGCTGGGCAGAGCAGATGGACCATCTGGGTATTGATCTGCCATCGCTTGCATGTTAGCTCTCAGGTTTTTACAGTGGGGAGTGGCAGGGGGAGGGTTGATTCTTTTGCATGTGTGCGCCTCCTGCTTTGAAACTTGGCTTGTATTCCAAGTCACTCTCCACTACTTCAGAGGGACGTCAAGGAGCTACTTTCTTTTCTTCACAAAAGAAGTTTTTCACCACCGCCAAAATCAGAAGTGGAAAACGTCGGATTCAGGTGTTCGATGCTTGAGTTTATCAGGGTGCAGAATCTGCTGCTTCAGTGCCTCAGCCTCCATCTGCTGGTAGGGATGCATAAACCCACTTGTCTGGACTGATCCGGATACGAACTGGAAACTCCATTTTTCTCCTAATTCACTGGGCTTTCACCTGAGTTTCAACCACAGCTCCGTGCCTCCCCCCTCTTATTCCAGTGACTCACGGTGTTACCTGTGCCTGGGACTGACTGCAGCCTTTGGCTATTTGTACTGCCAGGCGTTGCGAGGAGGTGAGAGTCAGCGACTTTCTCATCATGCTTGATATTTGGAACATTCTGGAACATTACAATAAAACATTACCAAATCAAAAAACAATAAAAGAACATTGCAGATGTCACGTAATGACCAGCTAGCGAGCAGATGTCCTGAGCGAGGCTTTGTTGCAGACTCCTGAAAAATCTTGATTTTATAGTTCTAAAAGCTTTTTTTGACTGTTTATTTTTCTTGATTCTTCATTGCCTCCAGGTAGTTTATGGACAATTTGGTTTCAAGAGAATCTGCTGTTCCCTGTACGTACCAGGATCAGTCCAGGACACCTGGGTTGTGACTCCGCACCAGTAGATGGAGACAGACTAAAACTTGTGGGCGGAGCCATATATGCCCCTGTGCCAGTCACAGCCCCTCAGTCTTACTCTGTCTCCAGTAGATGGTGCAGGTCCGGTCACAGCCCTGCCTGCCCTGGTTCTGGTACTCCGTCAGGGTCGGTTCTTTTGATTTCGTTAGGCCAGTTTAGGCTACGGTGTTTTCTATTTGGGAAATTTTTTCTAAATTGTCACTTAGGTCCCTTCGCCCTGCCTCCCAGGGGGGTTGTGAGGTTCTGAGGGGACCACCCCCCCCTGGTTGAGGCCGCTGCTAGGGTCGAGGACCCAGCTGGCCTAGTAGCAGCGTCAGGGGTGACACCGGGGAGCCCGGTTCACTCACCCCTGCTGGATTAGGGCTCCAGGACCGTGGACAGCGACAGGCTTTTTTGTTAAAAAAAAAAAAAAAAAAAGGTTTGTTTTTTATTTTGTGCCGGCTCTCTCTTGCTTCGCGTCGCCGCTCGCAGGGGGGGCGCCGCCGACTGGGGGAGGCCGTTCGAATTTTTTTTCTTTATTTTTCGTCGCTCCTGCTGCCCCGTTTTCGCGCCTCTTCGCCGGCATGCCTCGCGGCTCCGTCTGCCGGGCCTGTGGCTCGGCGCGCGCGCGTCTTTCGCGCGACAGTCTGTGCGCGGCCTGCATCCCGGGCGGAGAGGGGACGTCTGGGGCGCCTCGGGGGGCTCGTTTTCGGCCCGCGCGATCGCCTTCGCGCGGGGGGGGCGCTGCAGAAAAGCCCCAAGAGCTTTTCCCGCTTAGCGCGGGAGTGGCGGCCATTTTGGCCACGGGCCGCGAAATGGCGCGGGAAACGGCAGGGCCTTCGGCCTTGCCTCCCGCGCTTTCCCCGCAGCGGATCGCGGTCGGAGGGGGTCCCTCGGGGGACACAGGGTCCCCGGGGAGTCCCGCTGATTTTTCCTCGGACTCGAGCTCCCTTTCGGAGGACCTTGCGCTTTTGTTGCGCAAGGTCCTGAAATATAAAAAAAGCAAGCGCGGCCGGAGTGAGGCTCGCAGAGCTCCACCGCAGAAGAGGTCCAGGAAGCCTTCGGGGGTCGCGGAGGGGCCCCAGGGCGCCTCGCGGGGGAAGCGGCCTCCACGTGGCGTCCCACAGGAGGCGGACACCGATTCTTCCCCCGAGGAGGACGCTGATTCCCCTGAGGAGACCCAGAAGGAACCCAACGATGTGGGAGCGGACGGCTCCGCTACGTCCGGCGTAGCAAAAGGCTCACAGGCAGTTGAAGGAGACGATCCCAAAGTGGTCAGGCTCTTCCGTAGGGATGAATTGCCACCTTTAATTCCAGCCATTATCCAAGAACTGGGAATAAACCCTCCTCCGGCGGTGGTTCGTCAGGAAGCGAACATGGATCCGGTCCTGTTAGGCCTCACGGGACCAGCAGTTGCTTTTCCGTTCCATTTTTCTTCAACAGACATCATGTTCAGGGAATGGGACACTCCGGAGTTAGGGTTGAAGGTCAGCAAGGCCATGGACAAACTTTACCCGCTCCCGGAGGATGCGCTGGACCTTCTCAAGTTTCCCAAGGTGGATTCGGCGGTTTCGGCGGTTACGAAGAGATCTACTATCCCGGTTACGGGTGCGACAGCCCTTCGGGACCTTCAGGACAGGAAGCTGGAAGTACAGCTCAAGAAGATTTTTGAGGTTTCAGCGCTAGGAATTCGGGCCGCCATGTGTACGAATTTCGCTTTGAGAGCTGGCTTACGCTGGGCTCAGGTCCTTCAAGCCAATGCGGATCTTTCGGCAGACGAGGCAGCGCAAGCGGATAAGTTGGAAGCGGTAATAGCATATGGCGCAGATGCACTCCACGATCTGCTGCGCACTTCGTCTAGATCCCTGGTGGCGTCTGTCTCGGCGCGCCGCCTCCTGTGGCTACGCAACTGGGCGGCGGATGGCTCTTCTAAGGCTCACCTCGGGGCGCTGCCATTCAAGGGTAAATTGCTGTTCGGCAAGGAATTAGATGACTTGATGGCTTCCCTGGGGGAAAATAGGGCTTTCAGGTTGCCCGAAGATAGATCCAGGTCGCGGCCTTCCTTTTCAGCCAGGTCCCGCTTTCGTGGGCCCAGGAGGGCGCGGCCTCAAAGGTCGTCGGGGCACTCGTTCCGGTCTTCCTCCTCCCGTACCCCACAGTGGCAGCAGCAGCAGCAGCAGTCCTTTCGTGGGAGGCGCTTTGGTAGACCAGGGGGTGCCCTGGCCATCACGGCGCCCAAATCTTCACAATGAAAGGGGGTCGGCCCTTCTCCCGCCGCAGCCTCAGCACGCCGTTCCCAACGTCGGGGCGCGGTTGCTGTCGTTTTTCGAGAGATGGGCCGGAATAACGTCGGACCAGTGGGTCCTCACCGTGATAAGACACGGCTACGCATTAGATTTTGCTCGCATTCCAGTGGACAAGTTCCTGGTCTCACCCTGCAAGGCTCCCGAGAAGAAGGCGGCGGTGCTAGACACCATCCGCCGCCTAGAGGACTTGGGAGCTATCTCCCCCGTTCCGGTCAGCCAACGAGGAACGGGCCGTTACTCCATTTACTTCATCGTTCCAAAGAAGGACGGCACGTCCCGACCAATTCTGGATCTCAAGGGGGTGAACCGATGCCTTCGCGTTCCTCGCTTCAAAATGGAGACGATCCGGTCAGTCATCGCTGCGGTCCGGCCAGGCGAATTCCTGGCCTCCCTGGACCTCACGGAGGCGTATCTTCACATAGGCATCCAGCCGTCGTTCCAACGCTTCCTCAGATTCTGCATTCTGGGTCGGCATTACCAGTTTCGGGCGCTCCCCTTTGGGCTCGCAACGGCCCCTCGTACTTTCACGAAGGTGATGGTCGTGGTGGCGGCGCAACTGCGCCGAGAAGGTCTCCTGGTCCATCCATACCTGGACGATTGGTTGATTCGGGCGAAGTCCGAGGGTCAGTGTCGGATGGCGGTGGCCAGGGTCCTCCATCTGTTGCAGTCCCTGGGATGGGTGGTCAACTTCAGCAAGAGTCATCTGACACCCACGCAGACCTTGGAATATCTGGGAGCTCTTTTCGACACGAAGCAGGGCAAGGTGTTTCTGTCCCTCGAACGGATGGTCAAATTGCAAACTCAGGTACACCGCTTGTTGTCTCTCCGCCAACCGCGGGTCTGCGACTACCTTACGGTCCTAGGGTCTATGGCTTCCACGCTGGCGCTGGTGCCATGGGCGTTCGCTCATCTGCGACCCTTACAGTCATCCTTGCTTTCCCGCTGGAAGCCGGTCTCGGAGGATTTCCACTTACCGCTTCCTCTAGCGGGACACGCGAGGTACAGCCTGCGTTGGTGGCTGGACCCCAGTCATCTTTCCGCCGGAATCTCTCTCCTGGTGCCCAGTTGGACAGTGGTGACCACGGATGCCAGCCTCTCCGGTTGGGGAGCGGTCTGTCTAGGGAGCTCAGTTCAAGGCCTATGGTCAGTGTCGCAAGCCCAGTGGTCTATCAATCGCCTAGAGACCAGAGCGGTCCGTCTGGCCCTGCAGGCTTTTCTACCTTTGCTGCGGGGAAAGGCAGTCCGAGTGTTGTCGGACAATGCGACCACCGTGGCATACATCAACCGGCAGGGGGGGACCCGGAGCCCCCAGGTGGCAGAAGAAGCTCAGCGCTTGATGGCCTGGTCGGAGCTACATCTCAGCAACCTCGCAGCGTCTCACATTGCGGGAGTCGACAACGTGCAGGCGGACTATCTCAGCCGTCATCGTCTGGATCCCGGAGAGTGGGAGCTGGGGGACGAAGCGTTTCTTCTCATTTGCGAAACGTGGGGGGTGCCCCACATGGATCTGATGGCCACGTGGCACAACGCGAAGGCCCCGCGATTTTACAGTCGACGACGAGAGCGGGGGGCAGAAGGCGTCGATGCGTTGGTGCTTCCCTGGCCGACGGATGTGCTGCTCTATGTGTTTCCCCCGTGGCCGATGATCGGCAAGATTCTACGGCGCATAGAGTTGCATCCGGCCAACGTGATCTTGGTGGCACCGGAGTGGCCTCGCCGGCCGTGGTTCGCAGACCTCGTACAACTGGCAGTAGCGGCACCCCTTCGGTTCCAGGGAATGGCGGCCCTACTCCATCAGGGCCCCGTCTGTTTGGAGGATGCGGATCACTTCTGTCTCGCGGCATGGCTTTTGAGAGGAATCGACTGAAGAGAAAAGGTTATTCAGATGCGGTGGTGGCCACGCTACTGCGTTCCAGGAAGCAGTCGACGTCTTTGGCTTACGTCCGTGTCTGGGTCGTCTTTGAGGACTGGTGCGTGCAGCGAGGGGTGGACCCCACTTCGGCTTCTGTCGCTGAGGTTCTAGCGTTCCTTCAGGCGGGTCTGGCCAAAGGTCTGGCGTGCAGTTCCCTACGGGTCCAAGTGGCGGCGCTGGGGTGTTTGCGAGGTAACTCCCTGGCGCTTCACCCGGATATTGCTCGTTTCCTTCGGGGTGCTAAGCACCTTCGCCCCCCGTTACGTCTTCCTTGTCCGGCTTGGAACCTCAACTGGGTTCTCTCCGCTCTATGCACGGCGCCGTTTGAGCCCTTGAAACGCGCGACTCTTAAGGATCTCACTTTAAAAACGGCATTCTTGGTGGCGATTGCCTCGGCACGGCGTGTTTCCGAGTTACAGGCCCTGTCCTGTAGGGAACCTTTCTTGCGTATCTCCGATTCGGGGGTTTCCTTACGGACGGTTCCTTCCTTTCTTCCGAAAGTGGTCTCGTCTTTTCACGTGAATCAATCGGTGGAGTTGCCCGCTTTTGCGTGCGGAGACTCCTCTGCTACCGAAGAGAGGGAGTTACGGAGGCTTGACGTGCGGAGATCCCTCCTCCGATATCTGGAGGTCACTAATCCGTTTCGGGTCACAGATCATCTGTTTGTCCTGTTCTCTGGACCAAAGAAAGGAGCTGCAGCGTCCCGCACAACGATCGCTCGTTGGCTCAAGGAGGCCATTGGTGCGGCGTACTTGGTGCGGGGAAAACCTCTTCCCGTGGGGCTGCGGGCTCACTCGACTCGATCTCAAGCAGCGTCTTGGGCGGAAGCTTCTCAGGTGTCGCCTCAAGAGATTTGTAGGGCGGCCACCTGGAAGTCGTTGCATACTTTTATCCGGCATTACCGGCTAGATGTCCGGGCTACCGATTCCGGGGGTTTTGGAGAGAGGGTACTCCGAGCGGGACTCTCTGCTTCCCACCCTCAGTAGGTTGCTCTGGTACATCCCAGGTGTCCTGGACTGATCCTGGTACGTACAGGGAAAGGAAAATTAGTTTCTTACCTGATAATTTTCGTTCCTGTAGTACCAAGGATCAGTCCAGGATCCCGCCCGCAGTGCTGCGCTGAAGTAATGGAGAGTCCGCTCTGTGTTTTGCTTTGCTCTGTTCCGCTTGTTCGCTCTCTCGGTTGGAGAGTCCGTTTCCAGAAGGGGTATTTCTTTCCCCGTTAGTTAGCGGTATCTAGTTTTGTTTACTTCTCTGGTTGTGTTCTACTTTGACATTCCGTAAGACTGAGGGGCTGTGACTGGCACAGGGGCATATATGGCTCCGCCCACAAGTTTTAGTCTGTCTCCATCTACTGGTGCGGAGTCACAACCCAGGTGTCCTGGACTGATCCTTGGTACTACAGGAACGAAAATTATCAGGTAAGAAACTAATTTTCCTATACGACCACGAAAGCAAAAACAATTCTTGCAAAAAAGCCTCTCTGAGGCCTCGACGGCGGAGTTTCTCTTTTTCGGAGGAACTCACAAAGGACGTTTCAATGGAAGGGTCTACGATGATGACAAAAGCACCAACCAGATACTACAGCAAGAAGACAGGACAGTAGCAATGCAGACACAGATATCTCAGTTATGGTGCAACAAAACTCTCTTTCCGAAAAAGGCAAAGGACCAAGAAGGAGCACTCTCTGAATTGTGGGCCTTGTCGAATCAGTTAAGAGAAGTGGTTGCTGGAACATTTGGGTGGACTTGTGGCCACATCTCGTAGTCCTATTGCATGTAGTCAGAGGCTTGGAACTTTGAAAGAAGAGACCACAAAACCCAAATGAGTGAGTGTTAAGACTTTTTTAATTTTGCAGACAAAGTAGCAACAATGACAGCAATTCTAGAGGAAGATAAAAGGTATTTATGGAGGCGATCGTTTATTGCTGTTCTCAGATTTCTCGGCTAAAGTAATGATGTGTCATAGAGAAATTACACTTTATTGTACCACACTGTTTCCTTGAAATGTGATTGGAAGCAGAGGCAGTGCATGCACATCTCTCTCATGCCTATTCATTGTGCATATCCTGGAAACCTGGCCTGTCTGTGGCTGGAGTTGGCCACCCATCTTATAGGGTGCAATCTGTACAGGCAACAGATAGGTGCGCTTGAAAATCTTCTTAATCAGTCCCCAGGAACCCAATACAATTGGCACAATTTCTGTATCTTTCTGCCACATTGTCTTAGACTCTGATTACATTTTTCATATTTAAGGAGCTTCTGTCTCTCCATTCAGTCACAGAATAGTCACTCAGTATTGACACCTGTATTAGCAATGCCACTTTTATGTTTTTCTAGAACATATGAATTGCCATACTGGGTCAGACTAAGGGGCCATTAAGCCCAGTCTCCTGTTTCCAACAGTGGCCAATCCAGATCACAAGTACTTGGCAAGACCCCAAACAGTAACTGGATCCCATGGTGCTATTGCTCAGTGATAAGTGGTGGCTATTCCCTAAAAGGTGAATTTTAGAAGCCTGACAAATGCATTAATTAGGGGATGCACGAATCTGTCAGGCTTGCGCACGCCGAATGGATTTTAAAAGCTGCTGAGATATGTGCACATCTCAGAAATGTTCATGGGTGTTTTAGGGCAGGTACCTGAGATGTGCATGCAAATACTTACATGCCCCGGCGCAAGCCAAGTTCCCCTGCGTTGGTTGTTGGGTTTGGCTGGGGAAGGAAGACTATTAAACTAGAGGGGTTTGGAAGACCTCTCTCTGAACTGGGAATGAGCTGGTTTTAGGGGCAATTGCGTCAGCGCGTGCCCCTTTTAAAATCCCACCCACTTATGTGGTAGAGGCAGCATTTGTGTGCACAGGCGCGTGCCCACTTAGAATTGGGCACACGTGTGTGTGGCCAGCCTATTTTATAACATGCACATATGCCGGTTTTAGAATTCACCTTTATGTCTCCTTGGTTAATAACAGTTTATGGACTTCTCCTGGAATTTGTCCAAACCCAGCTACGCAGACTGCCTTAACCACATCCTCCAGCAATGAATTCCAGAGCTTAACTGTATGTTGAGAGAAAAAGAATTTTCTCCAATTTGTTTTGAATGTGCTACTTACTAACTTCATGGTGTGTCCCCTAGTCTTTGTATTTTTTGAAAGAGTAAATAACTTCTTTACATTTACCTGTACTATTTCACTCATGATTTTATAGACTTCTATCATATCCCCCCTCAGCCATCTCTTCTCCAAGCTGAACAGTGCTAGAAAACTGGACATTGAGGATTCTTATCAGCTGGAATGAGAATATCCCAAGTGATCACAACTTCATCATTCTCTTCAGTTCTGTTACCGGTTGCGATCCCAATGTTTTTCTGGTACAGCAATCAGTACACGGGTCCCAATGCCACCTTGTTGTGCCTTTCTGTGTACAGGGCCTTCTGACATTAGCCCATTGCATCCAGCGAGGAGATATGTAACAGATCCACTTCTGTTTTACAGAATCTGTATGTGGTTCATTTTACCATTTTTCTCTATGCTGGCTGTGAAACATCTTGCCTTGTGCTGCAGTTATCAGTCTCTTATCTCTAGGCTTCAGTTCACCTCTCCTTAGCCACTGCTGTGGCAAATTTTAATCCATGTGGGTTTGCTAAAGTAACTCTGTGCGTCCCATTGTGTTTGTGTTTCTGCCAGTTATATTTCTTTGCTGGTCTGATTTTTTTTAAAGAGTTTTTTTTCTCTTGTTATGCAAATTCTGTTGCTTCTTTCCCCTTGTGCGTTGATGGATTCTCACTCATTCCTTCTATTTGCCGGAACAACTGTCCAAGCTTAAGGACTGAGACCAGTGGAGGCTGGTCCCTTATACTTCAGCACTTTTTGGGCATTTGGGTCTATTGATGCCATTAACTATGTCTGAAGGCCTATGATTGCAGCTCTGTGTGTGTAATCTATTTCAGTAAGACTCATCCCACCTTCTGCCCTAAGGAGATACAATCTCGTATGCACTGGATTTGTAGATTATCTTATGGGCAGGGAGGCGCTTTCTTGTTTTTACATCCAGTTCTTCAAGATCTTTATGGGGCCAGTCTACTATTCCAAAACTGTATGAGATAGCAGGGATTTTAAGCTGATTAAAAGCTTGTATCTTACTCCATGCTGATAAAGCACTTTTCAATATCACTTTCAGTCTCTTGGAGTACTATTTACTGATCTTTTCTCTTAGTAATGTCCACTGAATTTTTCCACATTGGCCTACGCCTAGATATTTTTATATGCCTTCCTGCTCAAGCTCCATAATATTGCATTCTTCAGCCAGGGAGATGTTTTTGGTTTTGCTTAGTTTTCCTCTAAGGACGTTTGCATTTGTGCAAGCCAAATGTCATCCTGATGTTATCTGAGAAACTCGTCACTACTCGAGATTTGTTCTGCTAAATGACGATCACAGGAGCTGTACATTTTCAAGTTATCTACAACAGTTGGGGATTATACATCTAGGATTCAGACTAATTCCATAGCCCACTGAGTTTTTCAGAGTACTTAGTGGATTTAATGCCAAACAACAGTGGCTCTGCCTCGCTTCTCAGCCACCTCTGTTGTGGTGCTCTCTGGCTTCTTGGCTGCCTTTGTATTTATTGACTGATTGAATTTATATTCCGCTTAGTCCAAGATTCATGGTAGATTCCATAAAAACATTCATAGTAAGTAAAAACATATATATAAATATACATAAAGCAAACCCCAATTAAAATACACTATAAATAAGCATCAAACAGGGACCTTGCCTTGTTCCTGTTCTGTTCAGCCCTGGCTTTGGCCCTAGTATTGTGGTCTTCCAGTTTTGTGCTCGTCGTGTATCTGGCCCCTTGGTACATATTAATTTGTTTTGTGACAGTCTTGTCTGTCTTGTGTAGTGGCACCCTTTGGTTCCTGTCTCAGTTCTAACTCAGCCGTTTCTGCCTTGTGGGTGTCTTTTAGTTCTTGAGTTTGCATCTACTGCTAAATCCTGCCGGCCACCAGAATCTGAGGGGGAGGTGGCCGATTCAAGAAGATCCCAGCTCCTAGGCCTGTCCTTTTTTGTGGTTCTGCTGCTTTATGGCTTCTTGGGCACCTCTTTGCTGGTGCCCCTTGACTGCTAAGGTGCCTCTTTCCTGGGTTTCTTTTCGGTATCTCCTTCTCCATCATATTTCAGATGTTTCAAGATATCATGGGTACTTCCATTTTATGATTCCTCCGATTAAAGCTCTAAAGTTCTCATCAGTTGTCAATTGCAATTTTTCCTCTCCCCTGTAGGCCATTTCATGCAGTCTTAGTTTACCTTTACAACTGAAACTTTTATCCCATTCAGAACATTTACAGTTTCTATAAGAGGCAATGTCTCAAAATGTTATTTTTTTCTATCCCATGTGGGCCATTTCATGCTGCTGCAGATGGCCTTTCCGAGTGAAACATTTATCACATTCAGAACATTTAAATGGTTTCTCTCCAGAGTGGGTCCTTTCATGTCTTTTTAAGACACATTTTTGACTAAAGCTTTTATCACATTCAGAACATTTAAATGGCTTCTCTCCAGAATGGATCTTTCCATGATTTCTTAAATCAGATTTTTGAATAAAGCTTCTATCACATTCAGAACATTTAAATGGTTTCTCTCCAGTGTGTATCTTTTTGTGTCTTCTTAGGACACACTTTTGACTGAAGCTTTTATCACATTCAAAACATTTAAATGGTTTCTTTTGTGTATGGATCATTTCATGTTGTAGCAGGTGACCTTTTCGACTGAAACATTTATCACATTTAGAACACACAAATGGTTTCTCTCTGGTATGTATCATTTCATGATTTCGTAGAACAGATTTTTGGCTAAAACTTTTATCACATGCAGAGCATTTAAATGGTTTTTCTACCATATGGATCATTTCATGCAGTCTCATGTTGCGCTTACATCTGAAATATTTATCACATTCAGTACATTTAAATGGTTTCTCTCCAGAGTGGATTCCTTCATGTTGTATTAGGTTATATTTTTGCCTGAAGCTTTTTTCACACTCTGAACATTTAAATGGTTTCTGTTCTTTGTGAAATTTCTGATGAATTGTAAGTTGTGCTTTACAAGTAAAACATTTTTTACAGCTGGGACACTTAATAGGCTGGTCTTGTCTATGCATTTTTTTATGTACTGTCAGGTTTGACTTATTAGTATATGCTTTCCCACCTTCAGTACAAGTAAGTTTTTTCTCTCTTTGATACTGTGGGATAGAAATATGACTTGACTTCTCAGTGAATTTGTTTTCACATTCAATCTTTTCTTGGTGCTCAAAAGAAAGTGGATTTATGGTGAAGTTTTCCCAGGTATCAGCACTTTTAAATGTTCTCTCTCCTTCATAAAGTCTCTGACTTTGTACAAGATTTGAGCAGTGGTTGGAATTTCTCTCTCGTTCAGTACATGCGTTTAGTCGCTCTCCGTTTTGGGCTTTATCTCCCACTCTGGATGGTGTTACTCTGATACCTGCTTCACAGTCAGCTGAAGGATCGAGGATGTCTCTGGAGGGGTCTCTCTGTTTCCAGTCTTCTCTCTGCTCTCCACTGTACATTCTCTGCCACTCACTATTCTTCCTAAATCCATCATCTGTTGGATAAAATTGAGATGATGACCATTCATTTTATAGCTGTGGAGAAGGGCATACAAACAAGCAACTCCTAGCTAGAAGGCACGTGTGCTCCTAACTCTGTGAGACCCGAAAGTCTAAACGTCCCGGATTGAACCAGCCAAATGATGGATTCTGTCTCATCCTGTGGTATCCTGACTTTATTTGTTCTATCAGCAAAGAGTGTGTGTGTGGGTCTGTGTCTGTGTTTGTCTGTGTGTAGCGAGAGATAAGGAAAGTTTTCCATATGATTATTTAAAGATATTTACTCGATTAGTCACTGCTGCAGCCCTGAGATTCATTCTGTGCATACAAATCTCTCTCATCCATATTCATTGTGGATAGTCCTGAAAACCTGGCTGGCTAGGTGTGTCCTGAGGACTGGGTTGAGAACCCCTGCTCTACATCTACATTTTCAAATACTCCACAGCACACACAATGTGTTCATTATAAAGTATTTTCTCCTCACCGCTCTTGGTATCAGTATCTTCCTCTTCTCCCTCCAGCTGGTTGCTGACATGAGGCTCCTCCATTTTCAGTATCTCTACTATGGAGTCAGGGTTGTGACATGTAAAGGGAAGGAAATGATCAGGCAAGCATACGTTTTTCCTTCCTTTTCTTCCTGCTACACCAGTCCAGAACGACTGGGAAGTACCAAAGCCCAACTATTCTGGGCAGGAGGATACTCTTCCTGCTCTTGGACCACTTGGCTCCGGGAGCAGTTTTTATTTTTCTGCAAGAAATCCACTCTGTAATGTTTAGTAAAAGACTGTAAAGTGGACCACGTTACTCTGTTTGATTTAGTGCACCTGCCTCTGCCCGAGAGGAAGATTGAGCTCTTGCTGAATGGGCTCTGATTACCGCAGGAGCCTATTTCTGCCTCAGCATGTAGACTGGAGGTACTGTCTCCTTCAGCCGCCATGCAACCCATCTTTATGGGCTCTCCAAACAGATCGAAAGTTTCTTTTCAGACTTTAGAAGAGAGGTTGTGAAATTAAAATGACGCAAAAGAATGCATGAAAATGCTTTCTTTTTCTCTTTGGTGAGTGCTGGTATAAAAACGTATTGAATGAGGTGAAAGGCTGAGATCACGGAGTTTTCTGTAAATCCTAAGATTGGATCCCTGTAGGAGGGGGCCTGAACTTCAGGTGTACATCTTGCTTAATGAAATCGCAACTAGTAAACATTGCCTTCAACTTAAGACCTTTAATTGAAGACTCTTATATTGGTTTGAAAGGGGCTGAAGCTAGCGTTTTCAAAACTCTGATTTAGATCCCACTGAGGAAGCACAGCTCTAAATGGCGGAGTGTGTCTGTTTGACTCCTCTCAAAAACCGTGCAACATCAGGATGCGATGCCACAGAGAAACCTTGTACTCTTCTTCAGGAACAGGACATTGCTGCTACCTGAATCTTTAGAGAACTGAACGAAAGACCCTTTTGTAAATACAATCTTCTTTCCATTGTGTCTCAAACTTGCCACACTGGACTATAAGCTGAAGAAGTTGTATTCATTCATGCTTTTAGCAGAGCTGATATCACTGAGAGTGAAGAGCCTTTTATTTATTTGTTAACTAATCTTGCCCTTTCAAGAGTCATGCTGTCAAATAAAATAGAGCTGGGTCTTCCATTGATATGGGATCTTGAGGTAGAAATCTCTTATGATCCACCTGTCAGGGCCTTCTTGGCCACTCCGGTGCTACTAACACCACTTGTGCTGTCTCTGTTTACCTTAAAATTCGATCTAGTAAGGGTCATGGAGGGACCAGAGAGAGATGGAAGACAGGATGAGATTCTCATAGGAGAAGACAGTCATGAGCTGGTGAAAAAATGAAGGTAAAGCGGCAGAGATCTATGAGAAGAGAGGGATAAAATAGAGGAGAGAGTGCAGATGGAAGGAGGATAAAAGACTGGAGAGGGCAGAAGGGGAGGTGCCACTGGGAAGAGAGATAGGGAAAAGAAAGGAATGAAAGGTAAAAAAGAGAGCCAAAAATGAACAAAGAAAAGCCGAAATAATGGGAATTATCCACGAACAAAGGTTCGAGATTGAAGGCATTATTCTTATTGCATCTGTAGGCGGCGTCTCTCTCTGTGAGGAATGTGAGGAGCAGCCAAGCTCCCTCACCTGCTCCATGCAGCTCCTCACCTGCGCCTGGGATCGCCAGGTCTCCTCCTTCCTCACATTCCTGGGGCTCACTCTTGATGCCCTCTTGCTTAAATCGGATGAAAAGGTCCGGTTTGATACTGGAGGAGCCTGTGATGGGAAAGGATGGTTACAATACGTTTATGTTACCCCAGGGCTTATCCTGTCCGTGTAAACGAGCTCAGAGTTCTGCTGTTTTCACAGGCAATCAGTCCCCGCCTGTGCTCAATCGTCTGCTTTACCCTGAGTTGGGGAATGTGCTTTCAGGTCAGAATAATTCACTTACAGGCAGGCGTTATCTGTTCCAGCTACTGCTGGGGCTCTCTCTGCCTGTCCCGAGACTTGTTTCCCACCTGCTGACTCAGTCTCGATCCTCTTGGTGATGGAGCTGGATTGCTTTTTTGCTAATTCTCTGCATTCCTGACCTTATTCTGCCATTCCTCAGTATTGTGCTTCTTTTGAAATCCAGACTGCTTCTCGCGACTTCTTCCTCTGAACGTGTTCTAGCCCAGCCTGCCCCTTGGCTCCATCACCTCTCCTTAGACCTGGGGAATTCAGCTTTTCCTGTTTTGCGGGGTAACACCGGGGCATTCTCTTATCACATCGGTTCATGATTTGTCTCTGGTGGCCTTTTGGTTTCCTCCTCATACTCTTGGTCGCGCACTAGGGCAGTGATGACAAACTCCAGGCCTCGAGTGCCAGACAGAGGCCAGGTTTTCAGGCTGTCCCCAATGAATATGCAGGAGAGAGATTTGCATGCACTGCCTCCATGGTATGCAAATCTATCTCCTGCATATTCATTGTGGCGAGCCTGAAAACCTGGCCTGTTTGTGGCACTGGAGTTCTCCATCACTGCGCTAGGATGTCAAATGTACTAACGTGCATTAAACTAACACGAGCATTACACGTGTCACTGTTTGTTACCATTAACCGAATTTAGCCCTCGAACTTTAATGGCAGCTTAAAATAGACTAAACGAAGCAAAACATTGTAAGACGCGTGTAATTGGCTGCAAACTGCCTTGAGGCTTGACTTAATTCAAAGCAGAAAATGAAGAGGAAACCAAATAAATTAAAAAAAACGAGCTGTGTCGCAGGCAAAATCTTGCAAATCAACTAAATATTCAAATGTTACTGGAAATGGCATGGTGAACCATGATTTACATGGCCCCACCAGCAATAGAAACCTTTAACCCCACTTGCCCTGAGCGCAGTAAGGACTTTACTTTCTTGCTCCATGGTTAAATCAAGCCACACTCCAGGATGAGGGGCCTTCCTGAGTCCCCCACCTCCAATCCCGGCAGGTAGGGAACAAGAGAGAGGACAATCATTTCTTGTCACCCCCAGCGTTGAATCCCTAAACGGCCCCGGCTGACCTTAGGAGGAGTCGGATACTCGCCTGTTACAGGAGGCTCCGTGGAGGGCAGATCTTCCTCTTGTTTAACGCTCAGTGAGAACACAGACGTTACGATGGGAAGGCCTGGGATGAGAAAACAAACCTGGCTAGAAGGAGTCACCCAGTACCTGCTGATGTTATATTAGGGAAGGGATTTCACATCTCTAAACGTTTGCTGTTAATGCCCCATCTCCTGGGATCTGAAAACGCTAAGCCTTTAAATCCAGAACATTTACTTACTCTCGCTGGGGTCCCTCATGGTTTCTTTTCCCTCCCGCTCACAGGGTTGAGTGCAATATTTCTCATCTTCCTTCTTAATCTTGAATATCACATCAGGGTTCAGAATTGAATAACCTGCCAATAAAAAATAGGCAGGGAAGTTGGCAAATGTACGCGCGTGTCTTTTTAAAATGGCAACTACGCATGCAACTGTCGGCCCCACCTCCCCGGAAGGCGCCTAGACCGTCCCTTTTTTCACACGCGTGTCGTGCGCACAAAAGTGAAAGTACATGTGTATTTTGGGCTTTTATAAATACAGAGTACATGAGAAGAGGCTACTTCCGCGTGTATCTGCTCATTTTTACCCATGTAACATTCTGCTAGTTCACCTCTATTTATTTATGTGTTGCTTTTATAAACCGTCAGTCTATGGGTTCAATCTTAACGGTGTACAAAATTATAACAATAAAACAATACAGCTGCAGTATAAAATAATAAAAAATAAAAGAATAAATAAAAGCAAATAAGTGGCATACAAAACATATCAAATAAAAATAAAAAAACAACTAAAGGTATACAAAATAGAAACAAGCAAAAACCGATCTCCATAATCGTATGTTGCTGGTGTGCCATGGCTGATAGAGGAATTTAAGAGCTGTAAGCCTTTTTAAAAAGCCAAGTTTTCAACATCTTTTCAAAGGCCTTAAGATCTTTTTGCAATCGTAGCTCGGAAGGAATTGGATTCCTGCTATAGGAAAGGCTCTCCCTGACTTCTGAAAGGTGGGCGGATCTAATGGAAGGGACTGTTAATCTCAAGTTTCTTTCTGGGGTGTGTAAGTGAAGTTGGGCATTGTGCCATTCCATGTTGTCACGGTATATAGGTTTTATAATCAGTGCGGGAACTGATTGGTAATCAGTGAAGATTGATTAAAGTAGGTCCAATGTGATTACCTTTTTTTCCACCGCAGAGAACTCGTGCAGTGGCGTTCTGAAGTAACTGCAAGGGTCTAATACTGATTGAAGGTAGACCAAATAAAATAGCATCTAAGTATTTATTTATAGACTAATTGTAACTCACACCAAGCTGCACTGATTTACATTCGTAAATAGGTTTTATCCTACAGCAAAAAGCAGCATCTAGTGCCAGGCCTGCAGTCTCTCAGTTGGCCCTTCTTGGGATGGTATCAGGCGCCACCTAAATTTTAGGTGGCCATAGGACCTGGCACTTGGGATTTTTCCAGCCCTGATATAATGGCGGATGAGAGAAAAGGCAGATTTACCCCGTGACATGAGGTCGCCGTGAATCTCCTTGATGACCTTCTTGTACAGCTCCTTCTGCCGTTCTCCCAGAATGTCCCACTCCGCTTCCCAGAAATAAGCAGCGACGTCGCTGAACGTGACCGATGCCTGAAACAGCAATAATAAATGTTGTTACGGGGCCTCCGTCAGCGAGATCAGCTCTCCGGTAGACATTAGCGTGATGAAAGCTCTGCTGTCTTAAATAGGATGTGATAGCAAATTAAAGTCATAAGGCCCACCCACTCTGCCCAGCTTCATTTCTGGTGCAGTGTTTTGTATAAATAGCTTGGTCTCCAGAGAAACATTAAAAATCCCAGGTGCTGGCTGATTCAGCAGCATGTATGGACCCGAGGCATTGGCCCTGGGTGGATAAAGGAGGAGGCAGGCACAGCAGCTGAACAGGTGGTGTCTGAAGGCAGGAAATCGGAGTGCTGGGTTGGGTCTAGGAGGGATGAGAGAGAGTAAGCGTGGTTATGTGTGGGCAGTGTTCATGGGTGCAGGGCTGACTCTAGGGGGTGCAAGGCAACCAAAGCAGGGATCCCCCAGGCAAGGCTGAGGATCGGGGGTGGGATCTCCCCATACCTGTGGTGCCCCCTTGTCTGCCAAAAGTTAAGGTCAGAGGCAGTCACAACCTCCCAAGGACAGCCCTGCTCTGAAACCTCACTCCTCAGACCCCCTATTCCCTCCCACCTTCCACCCCCATTCCCTGTATCCAGACTATCCTCCATGGCTTAATCCTGCATCCCCAGCTTGAAAGCTACCCCTCCTTCCTCTTAAAGGCCTCACTTAGCTTTCTCACCTCCTTCCTCCCTCTGCGGCCCACCCTGCAGGAGTGTGAGGCACCAGCACCTCTAACCCTCTCTTGCTGGTTCCTCTCCCTCCACCATCAAGCAGCTGATCTGACGACATGGGAGAGGGAGAAAGCAACAGCAGCAGGAATGGGTTAGTCATGCAAGCCCCATTCTCCTGCTGGCTGGGACGCCTCTCGCCTCCTTAGCTCCAGTGGGGTACGGCCAGCAGCTGCTCTTCACCCTGCAGAGCTACATCAAATGGGGGGAAGCAGCAGCGGGAGTAGTGGCTGCTCCAGGCCACATAGGAAGGAAGACAAATCATGGAGCTGAGGAACAGACATCCCAAGTTCCCTCCACATAGGGACAGCCCTGCGTGTTTGTGTGCAGGCGGTAAAGTCTGCTGGGACAGAGAGACAGTCTGCAAGCCTCTCTCTGCCTCTTATAAAGATCTGTGCCCTGCGCTGTCAGGAGGGAAGGCTGCAGGAGCTGCACAGGGAAAAGTTTCCCTTTAAGTGCGGGTGTCCTGTATACAGGGGGAGAGAGAAGAATCTCTTACCGGATCAGAGAGCAGGGCAGACATTTCCCTCTGAATTCTGCAGCTGCGGGGAGGGATTCAGGCTGGAGATTTCCCTGTCCCTGCTCAGAGGCTGAGAAAGATGAATAGGAGAGGAGGGGGTGCAGCTGATTCCTGGGGGTCTCAGATAAAGTCTGCTGATCTCAGGGGGAGCAGAACTCAAACCTTCCCTTGTAGGTAAAGATCTTTGCCCTGTGCTGTGAGGAGGGGAGGCTGCAGGAGCTGCACAGGGAAAAGTTTCCCTTTAAGTGCGGGTGTCCTGTATACAGAGGGAGAGAGAAGAATCTCTTACCGGATCAGAGAGCAGGGCAGACATTTCCCTCTGAATTCTGCAGCTGCGGGGAGGGATTCAGGCTGGAGATTTCCCTGTCCCTGCTCAGAGGCTGAGAAAGATGAATAGGAGAGGAGGGGGTGCGGCTGATTCCTGGGGGTCTCAGATAAAGTCTGCTGATCTCAGGGGGAGCAGAACTCAAACCTCCCCTTGTAGGTAAAGATCTTTGCCCTGTGCTGTGAGGAGGGGAGGCTGCAGGAGCTGCACAGGAAAAGTTTCCCTTTAAGTGCGGGTGTCCTGTATACAGGGGGAGAGAGAAGAATCTCTTACCGGATCAGAGAGCAGGGCAGACATTTCTCTGAATTCTGCAGCTGCGGGGAGGGATTCAGGCTGGAGATTTCCCTGTTCCTGCTCAGAGGCTGAGAAAGATGGATAGAAGGGGAGGGGGTGTGGCTGATTCCTGGGGGTCTCAGATAAAAGTTTCTCCTCTCCTGAGGATTTTCTGCTCTGGAGGATTTTCTGCTCTGGAGGAAGAAAAAGCAGTTGGAGCATGCGCAAAGCTCCCCAGCTGAAGTCATGCTGCTTCCCCCAGTGTATGCTGGGTAGATCCCACCTCCTTAAGGTGGATTTGGAGATCTAGCAGATAGCTGCAGAGTGGCAAGGAAAAGCAAGTCAAGAGAATTGGTTTAGTCTTGTTGCATGTAATCTTTAAAAATAAAACTAGAAATGTATCTGTTAATTTCCTTTCCTTGAGTCCTGCCAGACCAGTCCAGATTTCTGGGATGTGTGCTTCCTCAGATGGAGTCAGAGTGAAAAGTTTGCACTGAGGTCCCTCTTCCCTATATAGTCTGGTACAGCAGGGTAAGACTCTTGCCCAAAATAGCTATTGAGTTCCCCTCGAATAACGTTACAAATTCTTTAACAATAAAGAACAGAAATTTAAAAAAAAAGTAAATAACTGAGCAGTCTGCCTTCTCTGGGCTGAATCCCTATCTAGGAATAGAGGGAATTAAAAAAAAATGCTCCCTTCACTAAAGAGTGTGGAGGGTAGAGAATGAAAGTACACGGAAACGCAAATGAGAATGAATTTACTCAATCCTACATTTAAGAAGTAATATCTCAAAGCGATAGTAACTCAATAACATACCTGGACCTGACCAACAATACTCAAATAATGATTTTATTTATGAAATTGTAACTGAACTTTATTGGCACCTGTTAGAATGTACGATAACCTACCTATATGTACTTTATTTTGTGCCTATTTGTAAACCGTTGCGATGGTATAGAAAAGTGTTTAAATAAATATTCCCATTACACTAGGGGTAGGCTCTGGACTGAGGTGGCAGGATTCATCATCCTGCCACCTCAGTCCAGACTTGTGGGAAGTACCTAAACAGTGATTATCCTGGGTGGGAATAGGCCAAGGCTGCTTCACCAACCCTTATTCTGAAGGCCGTGTCCCCTGTCGCCTGTAAGTCTGTCCTGTAGTATTTAGTGAAGGAGTCCAATGAGGCCCACATTGCTGCTTTACAAATGTCTCCTGGCAAGACCAGTCTTCATCTGCCCAGGATGTGGCCTTTGCCTGAGCAGAACTGGCTTCCCCCCTTTAGCTATGCAGGTGAAGCTGTTGTTTCTGTAATCCAGCTAGCAGTGGATGCCTTTGATGCCGTTTCTCCTTTCCGGACTCTGCCAAAGTCTATGGTTTTCAAGTAACGCAACAATGCCCTTCTTCCTACCTGCATCTTTGGACTTGCTGGAGTAGGGTAGGGAGACCTCTTGGTTTAGATGGACCCCCCCAGTACCACCTTAGGAAAAAAGCCTGATGGTGACATTTGCAAACGTCAAGTACGGGACCCTGACAGGACAGTGCCTGGAGCTCAGAGATTCTCCTTGCTAAACAGATAGCTACCAAAACCACTGACTTTGCGGGTAAGCTCGTTTCGTGGGGATCTTTTCAGTTGCTCAAACGAGACTTCGCTCAAGGTCCAGGACCCATGGTGGTGTTAATGGCTACACTGGTGGCTGTCCATGCTTCACTCCCGTAAAGGAGTGCAGAGTGCACCACCAGGGTGCCACGTCTGACCTGCCCCCTGTACCAGGCTATAACTGCTGCTTGCACCCTCATCTAGCCCCCTCTTGTAGGAGTTGCAGAATTGAAGCCAGCTGCACCTTAAACAGGGACATCTTTTTCCTCTTCCACCAAGCCTCGAAGGTTCTCCGTATCCAGACATAAGTCAGGGATGTTGATTTCTTCCTTGCTTTCAATAGAGTCGATGGCACCTGGCCTGACTCTCCTCACTTGGGCAATCACACCCTCTCAAGAGCCAGGCTGTACGAGTGGGATTTGCCATGGGGAACTGGGCCCTGGTGTAGCAATCCTCTTATCTGGATGAACCCGAGTCTGACCAAGTCCAGTGGGCAGCCCCATCTGACCCCCTATCTGGTCGAATGCTTCCTTGGCTAGTTCCCGTCCTCCCGGGTCTGGCATTAATTGTTGTTCCTGCTGTGTGTGCACGACTGAAAGGTCGGCCCAGGGCAATCATTGATCCCCCTTCTCTTGTTACCTGTAGGCTTCCGTTCCCTCCGTGCCTGTTCACCGAAGCTACCACCATGGCGTTGTTGGGGAGCACCCGTTTTCCTCCACAGCCCCTGGGCGCCCGGTGCAGTATGCAAATTAGTAGCCGTGTTAGAAAGAGATGCGCTAGGGAACAGTTGTGCGGCCCTAGCACTGGAATGCATCGGGCGCCCAGGAGACCGGGCTGACCCCGTACTGCTCACTGCTCTATACATAGATGGAAGCTTACAAGATCAAAGAGCAGAATAGGGATCCTGCAGAAGGGGGGAGTGGAGCCACTGGGGAAAGGTAAAGCCCAGAAAAGCAAGCAAGGAGCTTTTTGTCCAAATGCAAGGTTTGCTAGGAAGTCCACGCTCACAGCTCATAATAAACTTTATACAGGAGGCAAGACTTTTAAATATAACGAATGCAAAACAAAGTTTATTTTATGATCTGGTATTCTGCATCTGCCAGTCGATTAAGGTTCGAAAACATTCATAAAAATCAATAAAACAAAGCAGAATAGAACACCTACACAACACCTAGAAACACATTAAAACTTCTGTTCCTCAAGTCAAACACGTCACGGCTGGAATCCCCTTTATATATCCCTCTCTGCTCTAAGCTGCGGCCCCAACGCATCCCCTAAGACTGGAGCCGTGTCCACCTTCGCTGCGGTGCTCCCTGGCTTCTTAGCCAGCGTGGTTTCTCGGCCACTTTATTCCGGGGCTGTTTGCTCAGGTATTCTTCTCCTGGGAGTCATCCCTATAGCTCCTTCTTCTTCCCTGGCTCTCTCTCTTTCTACATCATTTTCCAGCTGTTTTAAGATATCAGCACTTAAGTACTTATGCTCACTGATTTCTCCAGTAAGTCATTTGAAGTTTTTATCAGTTGCTCTTTGCAGCCTTTCCTTTGATATTACTGCTCTTTCTTCAAGATTTAAATACAGGGCTTCTAGCACAGCAGCGACAGGGGTTTTACTTCAGCTGAAGAGTCAGCACTATCACTACCAAATTCGTTTTCCTTAGTGCTTAGGCTAAGAAGCACTAAGGAATTCAGCAAGGCTTGGTGAGGAACATTTACTGTGTCTCTACCCCTTTGTCTCCAGTGTGGATTCTTTCCTGTATTCTTAAGTCAGATATACAGAAGCTTTTATCATACTCTGAAAATGTAAATGGTTTCTCTCTCTTGTGGGTTATTTCATGGTATTGCAGGTGGCATTTCCAACTGAAACATTTATCATGTTCAGAACATTTATATGGTTTCACTTGGGGCAGTTTCTCCAAATGGGTTTTGCGCACACCTTGACAGGAATGAGCCTCATTTGTAAACCATGGCATGTTGGGGATGATCTCAGTCTCTCATATTTACTGTTAAAGCCCTTCTTAGTACCTGCATTACCTTACAGGGGTGCACTTGAAAATTCTTCTTACAGGCCAGTGGTACCCAATATGATTGAGACTATTTTTGTATCTTTCTGTCACATTTTCTTGGTCTCAGATTGCATCTCTTGGTACTTGAGGATCTTTGCTTTCTCCATATGATCTACAGAATAGTCACTGGGTACTGATACCTCTATCAACAATGCAGTTCTTGTGTTCTCCTTCACTAAAATATCTAGTTTTCACGCATCAATCTTACTATCAGTTGGAATAGGAATGTCTCAGGTAAAATCCAGGGTGCATTCTTAGGTTAGATTTTTGTCTGAAACTTTTATCACATTCTGAACAAACAAATGATTTCTCTTCTGTGTGCTTTTCATTTTGTGCAGTCACAGGTGGCTTTTGTGAAGGAAACATTTATTCCATTCAGAACATTTCAAAGGTTTATTTCCCATGTTATTTTTCAGGTATTCTTCGATCATATTTATTATTGACGCTTTTATCACATTAAGAACATGCAAATGGTTTCACTCTCATGTGTATTTTTTCATGTTTTCTTAGATTACCTAGATTTCTGAAACATTTATTACATTCAGAGCACGTAAATGGTTTCTCCCCCCTGTGCATCATTTCATGCCTTTGCAGGCTGCTTTTGTGGCTAAAACATTTATCACATTCAGAACATTTAAATGGTTTTTCACCAGTGTGCATTCTTTCATGCATTCTTAGGTTTCCTTTCTGTGTGAAGCATTTATCGCATTCAGAACACATAAATGGTTTCTCCCCCCTGTGAATCATTTCATGCCTTCGGAGGTGGCTTTTGAGAACAAAATATTTGTTACATTCAGAACATTTATACGGTTTCTCTCCAGTGTGCATTGTTCCATGTATTTTCAGGTATGATTTTTGTGTGAAGCATTTATCACATTCAGCGCATTTATATGGTTTCTCTCCAGTGTAGATTCTTTCATGTATTTTTGCTTCAGATTTTTGTCTGATACTTTTATCACATTGAGAACTGTTAAATGGTTTCTGTCTTTTGTGGAAATTGTGATGACTTGTAAGCTCTGTTCTGCATGCAAAACATTTTTCACATTCAGTACACTTGAAAATCTTGTCGCTTTTGTGAAAAGTTTTATATTCCGTGAGGTTTGATTTCCTCATAAACTTTTCTTCACCTGCAGGACCCTGATCTGTTCCTCCTTTGTGTATTTTTACATGGCTTTCCAGCTCAGCTCTGTAGACAAAGCATTTTTCACACTGAGTACATGTTAATGGTGTCTTTTCTATTTGACTTTTTCTATGTGCTGTAAGTTTTGTTTTCTTAGGGGTGCTTGTCTCACCTTCAGTATCTATCATTTTTTTCTCCCTGCTTTGACATTCATGGATGTATGGGGGACTTGACTTCTCAGTGAAGCTGTTCCCACATTCAATCTTATCTTGGTGCCCAATAGAATGTGAGTGTGTGGTGAAGTTTGCCCTACTCTCATCATTTTTAAATGATCTCTCTCCATCACGGAGTCTCTGAGCTTGCACAAGATGTGGGCGCTGGCTGGAATTTCCCTCTTGTACAGGACACAGGTTTAAACTCCTTTTTGGGGCTTTTTCTTTCACCCTGGGTGCTGTTCCTCTCCTGCTTCCTCCTTCACAATCAGCTGAAGGATCGTTGCAGTCTCTGGCTGGGTCCCTTGGTTTCCATTCCTCCCTCTGCTCTCCATCGCACATTCCCTGCCTCTCACTATTGTTCCTGAATCCATCATCTGTGGGATAAAAATCAGAGTATGATCACTAATTATATAGGCAAGGAGAAGGACATATCACCCCATCTATATCTCCATATGATGATTTAAAGACATTTGCTTGTCTAAGGCTGCATATGACACATACCAGGAAGAGCTGCTGCTGGCAGACAGGTACAGATAGGTAATAGCACGTGAGCAGAGGGAAACAGACCATGTCTGATCTCATCCTCACCTCCCGTCTATCCAGTGTTTCCCTTCTCTCTGATTACAGCCACTGCTGATTCACTCTGGACCTGGGTCCCTGCACCTCAGAGCTGTCAGCCTAAAGCAACCGATTCCTAATGACCTACTAATAAAATGTAACTCCAAGCTAGTAAAAATGTTTAGCTGCTATCTGTAAAGTTTTAAATATGCCATGGCAAGCATTTTCTTATAAAGGAATTCTTTGCTCACCGCTCTTGCTATCCGTATCCTCCTCTCCTCCCTCCAGTTGGTCGCTGACATGAAGCTCTTCTATTTTCAGGGTCTCTACCTTGGGATCAGGATTGTAACCTCGGCTGCCTGTGAGAATAAAAGATGAAGATATTTTCCAATTTAATAGTCATGGATAATGGCTTAAGAAAAGCAGCATTTGGATAAAGGGGAAATGATGGGAATTCTGTGAAAATGTACGAAGCATTAGTCCACCCCTAGGGTAGTAACGGACAGGGTGCTCCAGCCTCTTCCTGTAGGACCAGCAGTGCAGCACACACAGAAAATCAAACCAAAAGCTGTTGGGTGGGAGGAAGGATTTGCACCCTGTGGCAGCACCAAGAGGGGAAGGATGAATGATAAAACTAATAGGCGATAAGAGACTGTAGGTGATGAAAGGGAGGGAGAACACAAAAGAGAGAAAGAGGAGAGGCCATCTGGGATAGGAAAGATTGGAGAGGGGAATGGAGTTAGCGCCTATGGGAAGACAGATAGGCCGTAGTGAATGAGACAGGGAAAGGAAGAAGAAACGAATGACAGGCAGAATCAAAGATAACGGAACATGAAAATAGAAAAGCAGAAGTAATGGAAAAAGAACAAACAAATGATCCATGCAATAAAGGCTAGACGTCAGGGACTTTAATTCTAAGGCCCCATTCATGCCGGGTCTGCTCTTTCTCCTGTGAAATGTTAGGAGCAGCCAGCACCAGCTTTACTCCAAGCTCTCTCACCTGCGCCTGGGATCGCCAGGTCTCCTCCTTCCTCACATTCCTGGGGCTCAGTCTTGATATCCTCTTGCTTAAATCGGATTAATAGGTCCGGTTTGACATGTAGAGAGCCTGTTATGGGAAAGAGGAAATGACTACTTTCCTGATAATTTCCTTTCCCTGAATACAGTCAGACCGGTCCAGATGATTGTGGTATGCGCACCAATCAGCAGATGGAGACAGAGATAAAAACCGCTCACTAGCATCACTCCTTACACATCCATTCTGACAACAGCCTGCCAGTATTTCTGTAACAAGCCAATTATTAAAAGTATGGGAAAATGTCGTTTTTACTTAATCATTTCTTTCCTTGAGTCTAATAGACCCGTCCAGATTTTCTCCCCTACCAGCAGATGGAGACAGAGAAAAAAAAAGTCATTGCCCTCTTAAACTACCCCCCTCCCCCCTCACCTACCCCCCTTTTCAACAATACAGATGCCTCAAATCCTGGGACATACCAGGATGAAGGGCTTATCCAGTCTAACTCGCTCCCTGGACCCCCATCTCTATCAGGTGCCCCCTCAGACTGCTTATCCCATCCAATGTAGGTAAACAGGCGCTGGGAGCAGGAGAGAGCATGATGCTCTTAACCTACCAGGGTCAAAATAGGCTGCCAGCTGACCTTAGTAAAGACGCCCAGGAGGAATCGGATACTCGCCTGTCACAGGAGGGGGAATCTCTGATTCAGGAGGCTCCATGGAGGGCAGCTCTTCCTCTTGTTTAACGCTCAGTGAGAACACAGACGTTACGATGGGAAGGCCTGGGATGAGAAAACAAACCTGGCTAGGAGGAGTCACCCAGGACCTACTTTTGGATACATTTTAAGCATTTATTTATTTAAAAAAAACTTATATTTCACTCTATCTACTGTTCTCAGCAGAACACAAACAAGTTCATTTTAAAAGGCCTGCGTGCGTACGATTGTGGGGTTACGCGCGCGGCCGGGCCTTGTGTGCGCCGCGCACATTTTACAAAGGGCCCTGTTACGCGCCAACGTGGCGGGCCAGGAGGAGTGGGCTGGGACGGCACCATTTGACGCTGTGCCGGCACGCAGAGATTACTTCTGCTCCAGAGGAGCAGAAAGTACGAAAATAAGAAATGTGGGGATAGTTAGGGTTAGGGAAGTTTCCTCGGATCATATAACAGCATTCCCACCTTAATGTCAGAGCTCACTGGATGCCTGTTCAAACAATTGCATTGTAAGTACCTTGGGAAACCTTAATACAATAGTTGTAGCCTTCAAACCCTCCAGCAGAGAACTCCACAGTAATGGGCCGACCACCGCAAGACTCCGAAAGACAGAGATTTTCCAACAAATGGGGACGGGAGGCCTCTCCGCCAGCACTTTCTAATCAGCCCAATTGCTTGCAGTGAGTCGCCGCCCCCTTGATATCACCGGGTGCTCCAGGGGAGCTTTAAAGTGGCACCGCCGTTGGCGCACTGAAGCCGCTCAAAGGGGCATGCCCTGGGTCCTGGGTTTTGATTCCTCCATATCATTTCTCTGCTTCTGAAGAGGAAAGGCACTCCCGTCCGCTCCTGTCGCTAGCTCTCTTGCTTCCCAATTGACACGGGAAGATGCAACCTTCTTTGGGTCTTAATGAACTCGGAAAGGATCCCTCCATTCTAGGCGAGCCATCTGTCTCCGTCAGCCCCAATGGACTGATTCTGATTCTCAGCCCGAAACCGGGATTAGGAATGTGGAGACTGCGTTCCATGTTTCTCTTCCTTCCTGGGACAGGAGTTTATTTTATCTAACCCAAGTCTGGAAGTTAGAAGACGGGAGAAACCTGCAGTGATTACACTAGATGTGTTATAGGGAGCCATAGTTACACTGGAATAATCTCTCTCTTCTAGAATGGATTCAGTATTGTCTTCTATAGGTAGCCTAACCAACCAGCTCAATGATCACGGCCAGAAAATATCAGCGTGGGGAAACAGCTGGACGGATAGTATGAAAGCAATTGAGCTCTGGTTAAGGATAATCAGTCTTTACCTAGGAAGGTGGGACAATCTGGGGAACCTCTCCAGGACCCTGAACCTCAGGTTTTTACATTTTCCTAAATGCCCCATGATCCCACCTTTAGAGATGTCTGAGAGAGTTTGTGAAAGTGTCTACAAGCAATGATTCCAGCTGTTTCTTAACTGTACTGTGTCTCTGTTTCTTCTGCTTCAATTATTGTAGCTGAAGATTCCTCTGGTTCTTTTAATCTTTCAGGTTTTCTTGAGCAATCTGATTGTTGCGCCATCAGACAAACAGTGGATAGTTTCAAGAGTTTAGATAATGTGGTTTCTGATCCCATTCAACTAGAACATTTTCTTCAAAATGAGACTGCTCCACTGAATGCTAGCTCAGGCTCCTGACTCATGGACTTGGCCTAATGTACACGTTTTCTTGCTATTTTCCTTTATAATTCTGTAACTCTCCCCCAAATAAAGTGATCTAAGTATCAGGAATACAGTATAATACCCTGATCTAGGGACTGGATGATGGCTATTGACGTTTTGTGATTTTCCTGAATCAAGTATTTGCTTGTGGATTTAATTTGTTGAAATTAAAATAGAGAAAATTAAAAAAAAAAATAATTTCCAACAAATGAGGGTCAGGAGATCACAAAGAACGAGCTGGTTTATAGTCTAAGAAAAGAATTAAGGCATTTACATATGACTCTAGGGGCCATATAATCCCGAATTCCAGCAGCACGCACAAGCCTCGCAGAATAAGGAAGAGCATTACAGTAATCTAAGGTGGAAATAACCAGTGCATCCATCACCGTCTTAAAATCCGTTTCAGATAACATAAAGGTTTTTGCTAGCAGAGCATCCGGATCTTAAAGAAGGAACATTCTGTTTCTGAGGTGGACAAGAGAAAGAAGTCTCCCGAACAAATCTCAAATCACAAACTTGCGAGGATACTGGAATCCTTGCGCCCTCAAAAGCAAGCTCACAAGGAGCATCCAATGAGGGAAGCCTTGCCAAGTAGAAAACGTCTGCTTTCTTCATGTTTAAAGCCAATTTGTAATTTGTCATGCAATCACGGATCCAAAAAAGACAACCTGGAACTCTGTTGTACAGAAAACTGGATGTCGCCAGCATAAAATGTATAACCGAGACCCAGATTTGAAAGAAGCTGACAAATCAGAAAGTGTGGCGGAGTCCTGAGGTGCACCCGAGTGCTAAGGAACTTTCACCAGCCACAAACACTGGAGGGAAGAGAATTAAACCAAGCCAACATCATCGATGTGATAGGCCAAGAAATAGCTGGGGAAACCACCAAAAACGAGGGGCCATTCTCCTGGGATCTGAAAATCCAGAACATTTACTTACTCTCGCTGGGGTCCTTCATGGTTTCTTTCCCCTCCCGCTCACAGGGTTGAGTGCAATATTTCTCATCTTCCTTCTTAATCTTGAATATCACATCAGGGTTCAGAATGGAATAACCTGCCAATAAAAAATATGAATAAGGGTTAACAAAACAAACAAAAAAACAAAACCTGCTATTCTGAGCATTAATAAAAGTATTGAGGGTTTAGATGCTGAAGCTTTCGCTTCGATTTTGGTTGAAAAACGTAGCAAAACTTGTGGCTCCCAGTTCTCACACTGATGGAAGAAGCAGACCTGAAAAAAGCTAAGATTTACACGAAGAGAAAGCAAGCTCATCTTGATCTATTATAGGCCAATGTCACATCTACATCTACACTGATGGCTCAGGTCTTGGCTCAGCTCCAAGCCTTTCTAGATGACTTCTTATTCCTGGGTGCTTCGTAAAGCTCATGGGACAGAGACCCTTTAGTTATCCACCTTGGACGCTTTTTGTCAAGATCTAGATAGCAGGGCAAGCTCTTATTGATATTTCTAGACATCACTGCTGCTTTTGATACGATTGATTTTCTAATTGTACTTACCCGATTAGCTGAGATTGTAATTGGATTGCCTTTCATTAATTGGCTTTTATCATTTTGGTCTGAACTCTATCAGCAAGGTTATTTTAATAATTTTTATTCTAGTTGGACGTCTTTAATTTCTGGGGTCCTTAGGGCACCAACCTGTCTACTACCCTTTATAATATTTATGTTATCGTTGGCTAAATTAGTCACTTCCTTTGAGATTTACTACCGTTTTTATGCTGATGATATTTTATTGATTTTTAGCAGATCCTGTCATTACCCCTATGATATAGGCCTGTCTGGATGCAGATCCTGCCATTACCCCTATGATATAGGCCTGTTTGGATGCAGATCCTGCCATTACTCCTATGATATAGGCCTGTCTGGATGCAGATCCTGCCATTACCCCTATGATATAGGCCTGTCTGGATGCAGATCCTGCCATTACTCCTATGATATAGGCCTGTCTGGATGCAGATCCTGCCATTACCCCTATGATATAGGTCTGTCTGGATGCAGATCCTGCCATTACCCCTATGGTATAGGCCTGTCTGGATGCAGATCCTGCCATTACCCCTATGATATAGGCCTGTCTGGATGCAGTTACTGCTGGATGATGAATAATAAGCTTTCCCTTAATCTTCTTAACAAAGCTGGGACACTATTAGCGAGTTGCTCTTCTTCTCCTATTAAATGTATTAATTTTAAGCTAAGTGATATTGTAATTCCTGCCTTATCTGATGTGCGATATTTGGGCATTGATTCTCAACTGATTAATAGCTGGGGATATAAAAGTCTAAGTGTGCATAATTAAACTCTGGATTCATTACCGGAAGATGTGGTTAAGACAGTTAACGTAGTTGGGTTTAAGAATGGTTTGGATAAATTCCTGGAGGACTTAAGAAACAGCCACTACTTATCACTGGGCGATAGCAGCATGGGATCTATTTAATGTCTGGGGATTTGCCAGGTACTTGTGACGTGGATTGGCCACTGCTGGAATCAGGACGCTGGGCCTGATGGACCCTTAGTCCGACTTCTTCTTCTGTTCTTATGATATAAAATGAACTCTATCTAGAGGCCGGAGAAAGGGCACCTGGTTACCACCTGGAGGGGCTACATGTGCTCCAGTAGTGCTATCTAGTGCAGAATCCGAGAGGTAAATCCTCCCTCCACCTAGCCTTGCATGAGGATAAGTAATAATGCAGAATCAAATTACTGCCAGGCTGGGAAGGAGAAGGCATATTTGTGAAGGAGATAGATCATAGCCATGACAGGATTACTGTAAAATATTATAGCAGAGGCGAGCAAAGAAGACCGGCGGGTGACTGCAGTTAGGAGGGAATACTGCAGTGAGGCGTCTGCAAGGTCAAATGGGAGCGATCAGGTTATCCCGTTACGCAGCCAACTCCACCGAAAGCAGAGCTGTGCTTAGTCTGTAAGGCTTTGCATTGTGGCGGATCGAGGTATTTGGAAGACCTTGTGACTGATTCTAGGCCAGTAAGGGCTCTGTGCTCTTCTCAGCAAGCGCGGCCTTGCAGACTGGAAACTGGCTTTAATCAGGTAGAGAGCAATTTACTTGCTACCGTCCAGTGCTTTACAATGTGCAGCTGTGTCTGGTATTACACTATCTGACCTTTCAGCCAAAGATCAAGGGATAGCTATTTGCAAAGGCTTTCAGTTATACCTTTTAGCCAGGGCTGCAGCAGTGGAGTTTCTCACTGGTTTCTGGAGAGCCACAGCAGCTCCTGTTGGACTTCGGTTGGAATCAGGAGCCAGGCCCTAAATTTTAGGTGGCCATAGGACCTGGTACCTGGGATTTGTCCAGCCCTGATAAAATGGCAGCTCCCATCCTGCAACGAGTCTGTGGGCAGTAGATAATAGAAAAGGCAGATTTACCCTGTGACACGAGGATGCCGTGAATCTCCTTGATGACCTTCTTGTACAGCTCCTTCTGCCGTTCTCCCAGAATGTCCCACTCCACTTCCAGGAAATAAGCAGCGACGTCCCTGAATGTGACCGATGCCTGGAACAGCAAACAGGACACCCTCAGCCCCTCTCCCTCCTGCTTCATTATAACGTGCAGGCAATAACCTAATATTTTATTGGTTTATGAATAAACATTTGACGTTCTGCTGTTTCCCAATCAGAATAAAGAACTGTGAACCTGAAGGTTGGGCATTTGTAGAAATGAAGTTAAGAAATGAGGTAGATTGGGAGCAGCCACCGAGGTTCTGGAAGTCGTATGGCAGCTAATCAAGGACATATTAGGTGGGAGGAGAGCGAGAGGAAAGGGAAAGGTTCAAGCAGATACCAGGGGCAAGCGTTGCGAGAAAACCCTCAGCCTCCTCCCTCCCTCCCCCGGCAGTGAAGAGCAGTGCGGCCTGACGCGTCTGAAGGAACACCGGCCTCATCTCCCAGCCCACGCGACGGCAAGAAGCATTGACCTGGAGATTAGGAGAGAGCGTGTGTGGGTGAATGATTTAACAAGTGGGAGCGCGTGCATCTGTGAGAGAGCATGAGTGCGCTTATGTGTGTGATTGAGCATGTAAGAGACAACATATGAACGCGTGTGTATGACTGAACTTGTGAGGACAACGTATGAGTGTGGGTGTTATGACTGAGAATGTGAGAGAAGTGTGTGTATGTATGGTTGAGCATGTGAGAGAGTGAACGTGTGTGTGTGTATATTGTTGCGCATGAGAGAGAGCGTGAACAAGTGTGCGTATGGTTGAGCATGAAGAGTGAACACGTGTCTGTGTGCGTGAGAGAGTGAATGAACTTGTGTGCATGTGTGTGGTTCAACATGAGAGAGCGCGAACGAGCGTGTGTGTGTGTGTGGGTATGGTTGAGTATGAGAGAGTGAATGAGCGTGTGTGCGCAAGTGTAATTGAGTATGAGAGAGTGAACGAGGGGCGCACATGATTCCTGGGGGTCTCAGATAAAGTCTGCTGATCTCAGGGGGCAGCAGAACTCAAACCTTCCCTTGCAGGTAAAGATCTTTGCCCTGTGCTGTGAGGAGGGGAGGCTGCAGGCGCTGCACAGGGAAAAGTTTCCCTTTAAGTGCGGGTGTCCTGTATACAGGGGGAGAGAGAAGAATCTCTTACCGGATCAGAGAGCAGGGCAGACATTTCCCTCTGACTTCTGCAGCTGCGGGGAGGGATTCAGGCTGGAGATTTCCCTGTCCCTGCTCAGAGGCTGAGAAAGATGAATAGGAGAGGAGGGGGTGCGGCTGATTCCTGGGGGTCTGGGATAAAGCCCCTCCTCTCTCCCTCTGCAGATCTGGGGCTTGCAGGGACTTCCAGTCCTGGGGAGGCAGAAAGTTTCTGCTTTTCTTCCGAGTCTTTGCAGCCCTGCAGTCAGACACAAGAGGAAGAGAAGGGCAGAGCCTGCCCAGACCTCAGCAGCAGAGTCCTTCCTGCTTCCCCCAGTGCATGCTGGGTAGATCCCGCCTCCTTAAGGTGGCTCTGCAGAGATCACAGATAGCTGTAGGGTGCCTTGATGCAGCAGGAACAAGTCAGATGGATCCCTGTTGCATCTTTTTTTCGAATTTATAATGGTACAATTAGGGTTCACCTGTTAATTTTCAATCCGGACAGACCAGTCCATACAAGTAGCCCATACAAGTGGAATTCGCCCCTCCTACCAGCAGATGGAGGCTGAGTGGGGGACTTTCTTTCTGATATCCCTCCCTGACAGGCCGATCGAGTACAGTGCGCTCCAGCGGAGCACACTGTTAACTTGCGTTTGACGCGCTAGCTTTACCCCTTATTCAGTAAGGGGTATTAGCGGGTCGAAACGTGCGTCCAACCCCCTCCCCCAAAACTAATAGCGCCCGCAACATGCAAATGCATGCTGATGGGCCTATCAGTTATTCCCGCGTGATTCAGTAAGTAAAATGTGCAGCTGAGCCGCACACTTTACTTTCAGAAATTAGCACCTACCCAAAGGTAGGCGCTAATTTCTGCCGGCGCCGGGGAAGTGCACAGAAAATCATGGCGATATTAAGTCGGAGGTCCCAAAAGTAAAAAATAATTTAGCAAAAGGATTGCTGCACTTTTTGCAGCTGCTGCTGCCAGTCACCTCTAGGGGAGGGGCGTCCGCCTCTACATCTATTGGTTATCTCTCCAGGGGGAGAGGTGTAAGCAGGAAGCTTTTATCACATTCAGCACAGTGAAATGGCTTCTCTCAAGGGCAGTGTCTCTAAATGGGGTTTTATTTGCACCCGGCTCTAGCCTGAAATCCCTAGCCACCATTGTGGACTGTTTCCAACCCTTTGTGAAGTTTGAACCATCTTACACGCAAGACGCCTCTCCGATCTTGAAAAAAATTGAACACCTCGAGTAGGATACCTATGGACGCCTTATGGTCACTCTAGCTGGAGAGTCGCTTTCGACGACCAATGTACCCCAGGCATCTGCATTGTCAATCGTAGAAGAGGTCTTAAATCAAAGACCGCAGCCACACTGTGTACCAACCGCACTTCTTTATTCATTCATCGAACTAGTATTATGGGAACAAACACTTTTTTACCACCAAAATCAGGGTGGTCTCCCTGGGCTGCCCATTAGCACCTGCTGTTTCTAATTTATACATCACCGCTTTTGAACAATGTACAGTTTATCCAGTCCCTGTCTCCCCCTTGTTTTTTTGCACATGTGACTATGGTGTACATACACTATGATATCTTTTTCATCGGGACAGACCATCTCATCTCCTGCAATTTCATAACTGGTGAAATTTATAGGACAGGATTCTCAACTTGACCTTAACTCAGAATTTCTTTCAAATTTCCTTTCTGGACATTATCGTACACAAGAGTGGTCGCATGCTTCTAACGTCTTTACACCACAATCAGCTGTTATTTCAACGTTTCCATTCTTGTGCCTTTAAGAGCAGTCTACTAGTAGACCAGGTTTTCAGGCTCAGTCCTGTCTGTTCTGAACTATCCCATCCTCATCACCTCCCCAACAGGTTTTTAAACAGGGGATATCCAAAACGTGCAATAAAACACACTTACCTCAGGGCCAGATTTGCAGACTTTCAATGGATTGACCTGCGTTCCTAAGTTTGCAGATTAAACGCACCAAATAGGGTCTTCCATCAGAAAACATTGGCACATATTACACACACGCATCAGGCATGCCAATCACTCCCTAGCTTTTCATTTCAGAGAGGCTTAAAGGTTGGGGACAACGTTATATGTGCCAACGGCTCCACCTTTACAGGCAAGGACCTCTACTGAAGTTGCTGGTCATTTCAATCTTTGTGCACATGTCCTAATGGGGACGTTTTGGAGTCATCCCACCACAGGACCATACTGATTGCATTCCCACGATGGTTATCTATGTGATTGGGGTACATAGGCCGGACACGACGCTCAGTGCGCACAAGGCTCCTTGAGCAGCGGAGTTGTAACACGCAGAAACGTCAAGCACCTAAAATGAGGACATTGCTTTTCCCCATCACTTTGGACACCCCTTCAGTCATGTTTTTTTAGAATGCATAGTGAGTGCGTTATGCGCACGCATCATTGGTTGACAACTCAGGGTCCCACTGTTCATCATTGTAAAATGAAGCCGCTCTGCCCCGTGGCTGTCAACAGAAGATGCCAGTACGCAGATGCTCTTCTTTCAAACTCAAAAGCTGTCCCGAAAACCAGCGGAGACAATGTCCAGGTTTGTGAACACGTGGCCTTTTTTTTTTTTTGCTGTTAGAGATCATAGACATTAACCTTATAAAACCATAAAAAGGATTATATCTTTCAATGGGGCCAATGTAATAAGACCTGTGGTGAAATCAGTGCTTTTTTTCAACAAAAGCAGGCACCTCCATGGGATGTAATAAGGGGATGGCATGCAAATGCGATATGCGTAGAAAATCCACACAAAACAAATATCCGCACACATTTGAGCACTTCAACACCAGCTGAAGGCCCAATGCAGTAAACAGCGCCTATACCCACATTAATCTGATGAGCCCTGCTTGATTCTCGGTTGAAAGCCTTCCCCTTTCATAAGATGGTAGTGAGTTAGTGGTCTAGGAGTGGGACTGAAGATGGGTAGAGCAATGATCAGTCGCTGACCACATGGGAGCTATAATGGCAGATGCCAGCAAGCAAGGAACTGCAGCATCAGCCAACACTAAAGATCAGGATTTGGACTTCCTTTTCTGTCACATTCACACGAAGATAATTTAACAGGTATATACTGGTTTTACAACCATTCCAATATTTTAGGCTACTTTCATTATAAGTATCCCAAGGTTTTTAATACAAGCTTTGTACACAATTTGAAGATTATGTGAGTCTACAGCTCCACTGGATTTTAAATGTTTAAGCAAACAATTTACTGCCAAGATTTTGTTTCTTCAGTTATAGGAAAATGGAGGACATTTAACGAGGACGAATCTTAAGAACATTTCGCATCTGAGATAAGTTATTGCTATGAGAAGTGTTTGAATTTTGGCTCTTTAGTGTGAACAATGACTGTTGGGAAAAATTCAAACAGCGATCAACACCCCTGCTGCAGAAATGAAAATCTGAGAAGGCTGCGCCTGTGTCGGGGATTCCTCAATAGAATTTGCACCCCCCATCACCGTGCTCAGGCGAACGTCACTTCTTTCCCGCTACGTCCTGTGTCAAATACATTTCTAAGCTTGTGCTTTACAAAAACAAGCCAATCTTTCTCTACTCCTCCAGATGTGGCTTTATTTGCAATACAAAAAGAGGTTTTCAAAAAAATAAAATAAGACAAAACTTTGCTTTGGGGGATTTAATAAGACCACATGATCATATTCATTTGCCCAACTCAAGACATAAGACACAGAACAGATGTGCAGTCCCTGGCTGGATTCTGATGCTCATATTTCTACTTAACCTGAGTGATTCTTGTTAATATTTATTCCGTGCATACCATGACAGGCATGAACCTCATTCGTAAGCCATGGCAAGCTGTGGATCTCAGTCTCTCAAATGTACTACTGATGCCCTTCTTGCTACCTGCATTGTATCAAAGCAAGCCTCCTTCTGGAGTTCATAAGGGGTAATCGTAACAGGCAAAATAGCAAGGTGCGCTTGAAAATTCTTCCTCAGACCCGTGATGCTCAATATGATTGGGACTATGGCTGGATCTTTCTGCCACGTTTTCTTGAGCTGTCGGGGCAGGTTCTCCAAATTGGTTTATTTTGCAAATACTTTGACAGGAATGAACCTAATTCGTAAGACATGGCAGATTGGGGATGATTTCAGTCTCTCGAATTTACTGCCAATGCCTTTCACAGTACCTGCGTTGCACCAAAGAGCCTTCTTCTGGGGTTCCTAGAGGAAGGATTATTTCTTGTAGGCTTAGTTAGGATTTACACTGGAAGTATTTTTCACATTCAGAACATTTAGATGGTTTCTCTCACAAATATATTGCACAGACTGCCTTTGTCACTGAAATATTTATCACATTCAAAAATTTAAATGGTCTATATCCCTTGTGGGTTTATTTCATGGCCCTAGAGGATGCTTTTCTGGCTGAAACAATCAGAATATTTAAATGGCTTCTCTGGATGGACTGTTTCACTTTATCTCAGTTTAAAGTTATTATGTGAAGCTTTTATCACATGCAGAGCATTTAAATGTTATTTCACAAGTATGGATAATTTAATGTATTCTTAGTTCAGATTTTCAACTGACATTTATCACATTCAAAGCATTTAAATGTTTTTCTCCTGAATATATGATTTTGCAGCTTACCTTTGTGACTGAAAGTTTTGAATGTGATAATTGTTTAAATGGTCTATCGGCCTTGTGGGTTATTTCATGCCATTGTGGATTGCTGTTCTGACTGCAACATATATTATATGCATAATATTTAAATGGATTTTCTCCCACATACATTATTTCAGAGGCTGTCTTTCTGAGAAACATTTATCACATTCACATTTCATTGGTGTTTCTTGCTTTTGCTGCAGTTCATGATAGTGTAGGTAATTTCTCTTACTGAATCATTTATCACAGTCAGAACATTTGCATGCTTTAAATCCAGTGTACATTCTTTTGTATGAAACATTTAAATAGTTTCTCTCCCCAGTGTATAATTTCATCCATTAGCAAGCTCCTTTGTGATTGAAAAATTTATCACATTTGGAATATTTGTATTTCCCAAGTGGTGCATTTCATGCAGTCGCAAGTGGCTCTTCTGACGGAAACATTTATCACATGCAGAACATTTAAATGGTTTCTCTCCGGTGTGTATTCTCCAATGTGTTTTTAGGTCAGATTTGGTACGGAAACCTTTATCACATTCAGAACATTTAAACAGTTTTTCTCTAGTGTGTATTCTTTCATGTATTCTTTGAGCAGATTTATTAATGAAGCTTTTCCCACATTCAGAGCATTCAAATGGATTCTTGCCAGTGTGTATTCTTTCATGTGTTCTTAGAACAGATTTATTAATAAAGTTTTTGCCACATTCAGAAAATTTAAATGGTCTCTCTGAGTTGTGGGTTAATTCATGGTATTGCAAATTGCTTTTCTGACTGAAACATTTATCACATTCAGAACACTTATATGGTTTCACTCCCATGTGATGCATTTCATGCCTTCGCAAGTGACTTTTTTGACTGAAATATTTATCACATGCAGAACATTTAAATGGTTTTTCACCACTGTGCTTTCTTTCATGCATTGTTAGTGCTGATTTATATACAAAGTTTTTATCACATTCAGAACACTGAAATGGCTTCTGTCCTTTGTGAAAATTTAGATGAATTGTAAGATGTGATCTGTATGCAAAACATTTTTCACATTCCATGCACTTGAAAAGCTCATCTTTTTTATGAAATGTGTTTTCTTCTGTGAGGTGTGACTTACTATTAGACCTTTCTTTATCTGCAGGACCCTGATCTGTTCTTCCTTCTGAGTGAAGTGTTGCATGGCTTTCCAACTCAGCTCTATTGATAAAGCATTTTTCACACTGAGCACATTTTAATGGTTTCTTTTGCAAGTGAATTTTTCTATGTGCTGTCAGTTTTGTTTTCTTAGGGGTACTTGTCTCACCTTCAGTACCAATCATTTTTTCCACTGTGCTTTGATATTCATGGATGTATGGGGGACTTGACCTCTCCGTCCAGTTGTTCCCACATTCAATCTTTTCTTGGTATGCAATAGAATGTGCGTTTATGATGAAGTTTTCCCAAGTATCAGCATTTTTAAATGATTTCTCTCCTTCATTAAATCTCTGCATTTGTGAAAGACTAGGGCACTGGCTGGAATTTCTCTCTTGTTCAGGACATGGGTTAGATCTCCCTTCTTCTTGGGCTTTTTTTTCTTTCACTCTGGGTGCTGTTCCTCTACTGCTTCCTCCTTCACAATTAGCTGAGGGATTGGGGATGGCTCTGCAGGGGTCTCTCTGCTTCCTTTCCTCCCGTTGCTGCCCATCGCACATTCCCTGCCTCTCACTATTCTTCCTGAATCCATTATCTGTTGGATAAAAATGAGAGTATGAGCATTAAATTATATAGCCAGGGAGAAGGACAGAGAAGGAGAAGAAAATCTCCATTTGATTATTTAAATACCTTTGCTTGGCTAAGGCTTCATATGACACATACCAGGAAGTGCTGCTGCTGGCAGACAGGTACAGATAGGTAATAGCACATGAGCAGAGGGAAACAGGCCATGTCTGATCTCTTCCTGCTGGCTCTGTGCACCTCATCCTCACCTCACATCTCTGCAGCAATTCCCTTCTCTCTGATTACAGTCACTGACCAAAAACTCTGCAGCACCCTGCTGATTCATTCTGGACCTGGGTCCCTGAGCCTCAGAACTATCAGCAACTGAATTCTAATGGAGAAATTGCTTACCTGATCATTTAATTTTCCTTAGTGCAGACAGATGAACTCAGGACCAATGGGTTTATGCACCCCTGCCAGCAGATGGAGATGCAGTCAGGTTTCAAAGCTGACATCACCGTACATACACCCCTGCAGTGACCTTGGCCCTTCAGTATTCTCTTCAAAAGCCACTGTGGACCTAACTTGTGAAAAACTTGATTAAACTGTACTCAACCAAACAAATACTGAACACCAGTAAGATTATAGATGCCCTGATCTAGGGACTGGATGAAGGCTCACCCATAAACTATTGGATTAGATATCCACTCCATGAGCGGATCCTTGGCACTGTTCTTGGGCAGCTGGGGGCGGGATGCTGAGTCCATCTGTCTACACTAAGGAAAACGAAATTATCAGGTAAGTAATTTCTCAATTTCCTAGCGTGTAGCCAGATGGACTCAGGACCAATGGGATACAAAAGTTCTCCCGGTCAGGGCGAGAGGCTGCCCACAGTCTGGTTAACACCGCCCTTGCAAAGGCTGTGTCCTCGCGGGCCTGGACGTCGAGGTGATAGAACCTGGAGAAGGCGTGCGAGGAGGACCACGTCGCCGCTCGGCAGATATCGACGGGAGACAGCAGTCTAGCTTCCGCCCATGAGAACACCTGAGCCCTAGTGGAATGAGCTTTAACCTGAGAAGGTAATGGCTTTCCTGCCTCCACATAGGCTCCTGTGACCACCTCCTTAATCCAGCGAGCTATGGTAGCCCATGAAGCTGATTTGCCCTGCTTCCTGCCACCGGGAAGGACAAACAAGCAGTCCGTCTTTTGGACGGGTTCTGAAACGTCCAGATATCACACCAAAGGTGTACTGACATTCAAATGACAGAGGCGGTGATATTCTTCTGCATCCTTGTACTTATCTAGGGATGGTAACGAAATGGACTGATTCAAATGAAACTCCGAGACTACCTTGAGCAAGAAGGATGGAACGGTCTGAAGCTGTAACCCTCCTGCAGTCATCTGGAGGAACGGTTGCTGACACGACAATGCTTGTAGTTCAGAGATGCGATGTGTCAAGCATATTGCCACCAGGAGCACCATTTTCAGGGTTAATAAATGCAAGTAAAGACTGTGCAGCAGCCAAAAGTCAGGCCCTGCCAAAAACTCCAATACCAGATTAAGATTCCACAAGGGAACCGGCCACCGTAGGGGTGGCCGGAGGTGCTTCACCCCTTTCAGAAAACAGGTCATGTCTGGATGAGCCGACAGGCAGGTTCCGTTCACGTCGCCCCTGAAACAGGAGAGAGACGCCACCTGGACCTTCAAGGAGTTAAGGGTCAAACCTTTATTCAAGCCATCCTGCAAAAATTCCAGAACAGTGGAATTTTGAGCGCCCAAGGGGGAAACACTGCGTTCCTCGCACCAGGCTTCAAATACTCTCCAAACCCGCACATATGCTAGGGCTGTAGAGAACTTCCGCACGTGGAGTAAGGTGGCAATTACTGCCACCGAATATCCACGCTTCAGCAGGCGAGCCCTCTCAAAGGCCAGACCATAAGGCAGAAGAGAGTCGGATCCTCGTGAAGGTCCGGGTCCCTATGTGGTGGGAGGCACAGGGAGGCCACCAGGAGTCTCCGCCTGTCCGCAAACCACGGACGCCTGGGCCAATCTGGAGCTACTAGTAGGACTAATCCCCTGTGATGCTCAATTCTGCAAATGACCCTGCCTAGGAGGGGCTACCGAGTGAAGGTGGATAGCAGCTCCTCTTCCGGCCAGGTCTGACTGAGAGCTTCAATTCCCAGGGGCAACCGATCTCTTCTGCGACTGAAGGATCAGGGAACCTTCACATTTTGAGATGCGGCCAGCAGCTCAATGGACGGGAGACCCCAGCAATCTATTATCAGTTGAAAAGCTCTGGCCGACAACCCCCACTCTCCTGGCTCCAGACTCTCCCTGCTTAGAAAGCCTGCTCTGCTGTTGGCTCTTCCTGCGATGTGGGAGGCTGAGATCACCTGTAGATGTATTTCCGCCCATTCCATAAGGAGATCTCTCTCCTATGACACTTGCTGCCTTTTGGTTCCACCCTCTGAACACTACGCCACTTGAGCTCCGATTAGAACGCTGCATCCGGAAATTTAAAAAAGGGGTCAAGAGATGGCTCTTCAAATTGGCCTACCCCGTCTCCGATCCCACCTAGTCCCTCTTTTCCCTTTCCTCTTCATACTCTTCGCCTCCCCTTATAACCTGTCTTATTCCCCCCCCCCCCGCTACTATTCAGATACCTTCCCCCCTCTCCTGTTCCTATACCTCTTACCATCTCAACAGCAATATTGTATTTAGCTTTTATTTAATCCTATAGATAATTATACACAGTTATTTACTTATAGATTCGAACGTAGAACTGCAATGCTTGATTTAGTACCTTTTTGTATGTATAATTTTTTGCAATGCTATATATAATTCGGTACCCTGCTCGGCAGCTGGTACGGTCCTTATATTTTTCTCTGTGTCCTGTTTTTTTGTAATTTCCCCCTTTCAGTTATCCTGTAAACCAGCATGATGTACCCATGAATGTCGGTATAAAAAAAAGCTAACAACTAAATAAAATAAATAATGTAGGCTACCGTTGCATTGTCCAACATTATGCAGACCGCTTGACCCTGGCGTATGTGGCTGAATTGTAGACACGCCAATCTGACTGCCCGGGCTTCCAGGCCTCTTTCTTGGTCCCACACCCCCTTGGCCATCAGTTCCTGTCAGTGAGCTCCCCAGCTCGAGGCGCGCATCTGTTGTGAGGAGCAGCCCGTTCGGAGGGGACAGGGGTATCCCCCTGCCCAGATGAGCTTCCTGCAGCCACCACTGGAACGGAGAACATACTGCCATCAGTAAGTGGAGGTGAATCGAATAGTCTTAGACAGGGGGGCTCCAACATGACAGCAGGGAGCATTGAAGTGGTCACACGTGTACCCTCGCCCATGGCATTACTTCCAGGGCTGCCGCCATCAAACTGAGGACTTGAAGATAGCTCCAACCCGTTGGGCGTATCGTATTAATCAGACGCACTTGGGACATCAACTTCCTTATCTGCGTGGTCAGTAGGAAGACTTCACCCTGCTTTGTGTCAAACCAGACTCCCACATATTCCAAGGACTGCTTTTGTGCAGGTTTATGACCCAACTGAGTTCCTGAAGCAAGGTTACCCTGTTGGTCACATGGAGACTCTTCCACGGACTTTGCCCGAATCAACCAGTCATCCAAGTACGGGTGCACCAGGAGTCCTTTTCTCAATGCTGCCACTACAACCACCATAAATCTTGGAAAAAGGTCTCAGGGCAGTGGCCAAGCCAAAGGGCAGTGCCCAGAATGGATAATGGTGACCCAGTACCGCAATGCGTAGGAGACGATGTTCTTGCCAGATTGCAATATGTAGGTAGTATGGGTGCGACGTTATGTACACAATGCATGCGCAGAGCCGACACACACTGTGCGTACTGACGCTCTATGGTGGGCAATAAAGCATGCAGAAAAATGCGCGCAAGATGGCGCCACTGCGGCCTATCATGGGGTATGCCAACCAAGCCTAAAGTGGGGTTTAGCCCACTGGGAGGCCGCTCAACCCGCTTGGAAGCTCACTTCCCCTTACCCCAACGGGATAGGGAACAAGGTTGGTACGGCGCACAGAGCAAGGAGACTGAAGAAATCCTTGGTCTCTGGCTGCAGGGGGAAAGGCCTTTGGCCATCACCACCGAGCTCGGCTTCCTGCACCTGTTGCCTTTCAGCTGCTTGAACAGCAAAGTCCATGCCAGGAACCAGCTACTGGACCAAGGTACAGCTCTGAGGGATCTCGGCAATCACCTCAGGAATTCTCAACTGGGGGAGGGACCATTAGGTATCACCGTAGGAGAGCGGGTCTGAGTCTTTTCTCCAATTTAAAAGTAAAATTTCTTCTTCCAAAAGGTACAGCGATCCCCATAGGGAGAGGCACATCCACTATCTGCTGGAGACTGAGAAATACTGAAGAGCTGAGGTCACTGCAGCGGTGTATCTAGGATGAAACCTGACTCAGTCTCCATTTACTGGCAGGGAAGCATAATCCCATTGGTCCTGAATCCATCTGGCTACACGCTAGGAAATGGGATATTAATAAAAAGGTAACAAAACTAATAAAAATGTTTAGCCGCTATCTGTAAAGTTTTAAATACTCCATGGCAAGCATTTTCTTATAAAGGAATTCTTTGCTCACCGCTCTTGCTATCCGTATCCTCCTCTCCTCCCTCCAGTTGGTCGCTGACATGATGCTCTTCTATTTTCAGAATCTGTATGGTGGGATCAGGACTGTAACCTCGGCTGCCTGTTATAAAAATAGGAAATATCTTCAGCTTTTAAATAGTCCTGGATATTGAGCATTTGGGTAAAAGAGATGATGGGAATTCTGTGAACATGTATCCCTCTTGGTGGAAGAGTTAATGACCCTCTGTCAGAGGTGCTGCTAGCCTATGGCCAATATGACCTCTGCCATAAGTGCTACCGCCCTAGAGGTGCTGTAATGCTGGGCCAGCCCATTGGACGGGATGAGGCAGGGGAGGCGAGAGGAGCATGAACCCTGGGCACTGCACCTTTACAGGTGTCAGGCTGCTGCCCTGCCCCAAAATGTCACCAAAAAGTATTAGTAGTAACCCCCGCCTACAACTGAAAAAAAGAGGTGTGATACTTCTGTTCAAAACAACTTAATCAAACCAAAATAATTGTAAAGTGGAAGAATGGTAGTTTCATATGTTGACCACTTAACAGAGCACCATCCTTATGGTTGCCGTCTGGTCTCGCCCCCTTCCACCCTATCATGTGACAGAAATCCCACTTGTTTAAATATGGGTTTTTTTTAATCAAACATTTTTTTTTCAAAAACTGCTTGTGTAGCAATACTTGTGAAAACCGCTAGGCGAGACAAATCCCACTCAAACAACTCGTAAAATCAAGTCCCAGGCATCCAGGTCAAACTTTATCACCAAACAGGCAAAGACTCAAAATTCAATACTACTTTACTTGACTTTAATGTTACTGTGTATAACTTAACGAATCTGCCATTAATGCTTTACTGAACTTGGATGGTCCTATGTTTAACTCTTCAAGTTGAGTCTTTAACTGTTTGGTGATAAAATTTGACCTGAACGCGTGGGACCTGATTTTAAACTCAACATCGTCAAGACATAACTTATCTTCCCCCCGTCTCTATTTCTATGGATAATACTGTTACCCTCCCAGTCCCCTCAACCCAGGGGTCATCTTCTACTCTTCTATGCATATCCAAAGCCCTGCTAGTGTGTGTCATTTCTTTCTCTAACACCCCACGAAAATCCAGCCCTTCCTTTCTGATCACCTCACAGGCCTCCCAGTGAACCCTCTCTCCCCACTAGAATTTAGCCAGCGTTCAGCTGCATGACTTACCTTTCACCCACATAACTGCTCTTCTCAGGTCACTACATCCTTTCCCTGCCCGTTTCCACATACAGGGCAGAGTCTTGTTACTCACCTACAAGAGCTCTCACTGCCTCTCCTTCCATCCCTTCCTGTGAACTCCACTGATCAGGCAAGTCACTATCTCGTCGCTTCTCCTCCACTGCCAACACCCAACTCTCTGCTTCCTATCCGACTGCACCAGACGCTTAGAACAGGCTTTCCGAGTTGGTGCGTCGTGCTCCCATCTAAAAGCCCACCTTTCTGATTGATTGTAGCCATTTTCTTAAGAAACAAAGTGTGCCCTGTACGTTTGTCTTGATTAGAGAGTACACTCTACAGATCAGGGTCTGTGTTATGTACTTTTGCACACAGTGTAGCGCTCTCGATGTTATAATTATAGAAGAGGGGGCCTGGCATAAATATTTGCAGTTTTGCTTTTTCATAGCTAGGGTTTTCGATATTTGAGTCCTGGGCTCTAGTGTTGTTTTGGGATGGCAGGTTTGCTCTACCTACCTTGATAATTTGCAGGGTTTTGTGTTATCCAGACACAAAAAAAAAAAAAAGCATTCGTCATTTAAATGCATTTTTTTTTTATATTAAGTGGATATATTTGAATGTACTGAACGCTTGGTTGTTAGTTTGAGATGCTTTTTTGTTATGAATTATGTTATATGTTTAGATTGATATGCAAACTGAATTTTCTGATATTAAAATTTTGTAGAGATTTCAATTTTAATTACATGGGTGTTATTTTGCAGTAAGATGTTTATAGACCCTATTTTTTTTTGCTTTATTCCCAAGGTGCCTGAAGGGGAGAGCTCGTGCTGCTGTTATGGAGGTGAATTTGTACATTATGCACATTGCACTTCCCCTATGAAGGTAGAACGCTGCAGTTCTGCTGGGCACAGGCTTTGTACATTAATAAAAAAACTAAGTCAGATGGTGGCTATGAAGTTCATATTAATATAAAGTGGTGCATCCCTTCTGTAAACTCTGTGAGAAAAAGTTGCAGACAGGACAGTTGTTAGGGGCCTTTGAAATGTTTCCCCCTAGGAACGTACAACCCAATAAACTGCTGCATCAGGGAAGGCTGTGGAGAAAATGAAATGCTAACGTATAGGGTGGGAGGAAGGATTTGCACCCTGGAGCAGCACCGAGAGGGGACAGAAACAGTGACGGACGATGGAAGGATGAATGATAAAACTAATAGGGGATAGAGGAAGGGAAGGTACAGAGAATACAAAGGAGAGACTTCATCCAGGACTGGAGTTAGTGCCTATGGGAAGATGGATGGGCCGTAGGGACTTGGTGAGGGAGAATGAGAGAGGGAAAGGGAGAAGAAATGAGGCAAAAAAAAAAAGTGTAACATGAAAATAGAAAAGCAGCAATAATGGAAAAAGAACAGAAGTCAGGGGTTTTAATTATAACGCTTCAGTCATTCATGCTGGGTCTGGTCCATAGGAGGCCTCTCTCTGCTTTACGTCACGCTCCGTCACCTGCGCCTGGGATCGCCACGTCTCCTCCTTCCTCACACTCCTGGGGCTCAGTCTTGATGCCCTCTTGCTTAAATCGGATTAAAAGGTCCGGTTTGACATTGGGGGAGCCTGTTACAAGAAGAGATAGTTATATGTTAGAAAAGGTACCCTAGAGCCTCCGTTATTCATGCAAGTGAACTCAGAATTATGCCACCAGTGCCCAGCTAAGCAAAAGAGGGAGCTGCTGTGCCGAGCGTCAGCAGAAATCCCTTCCAACAACATCCTGATCATTGTTTAATTTTTATATCAATGTATATAATAAATCCAAGAACAATCATCTTGTACACAAAAGTATTGATACACCAAAAAAAAAAAAAAAAAAAAAAAAAATTCAAATGCATATCCAAATTGTAGAAAAAGGAAATCCAGTCATAAGTCAAGGCATACCAGGCCAGCATCTCAGAGGGGATTGAATCCTTCACTCCTCTGCCTACAAAGCAGACCGGTCCAGATAATTGGGTTATGCACAGAGAGAGAGAGAGAGAGAGAGAGATACTGCGGGCTGCAAGTGGCACTCTTAAGCAGCAGTGCCTACAAAAGCTTTTTAGTCCTCTGCCTCCGTGTGCTGGTAGGGATGCAAAAGCAACTTGTCTGGTCGGAGATCACCGATTTCCTGACTCCAAGCTGCCACCAGGCTTCCCACACACAAGAAACTTCTGGGCCAGGGTCAGAGTTCCCTCTCAGCTGAGCGCGTGAGCGATCGCTCATACATTTCAGAGCATCGCTCACAGGTCTTACATGGTCCCTCCCATGCATCCTGCTTTGTGCTATGTACAGAAATGCAACCCTAATACTGGCACTCAAATTGTGTGTTAAAAAAATTAAAAATGCACACCCCTAGTCCCTCCTTGAAGGGAACACAGGTCAGGGCTCCCTCTTTCATGAGGACCTGGTTGATTTTGGCTCTTGAGAGGGCAAGATTAATCAAGAAGAGTTTTGCTGAGCTCGTATCCACCCTTCTGAGGGCGAGGAAGCTTTCCACTTCGTTGGTGTATTTGAGGACTGGTGCTCGGGGTGTCAGCGTGTTCCGGAGAGTGCACCTGACTTTTTGCAGGAAGGGCTCTGCTCATAATTCTTTGAAGGTGAAGGTAGCGGCGCTGTCTTCTTAGAGAGGATGGGTTCGAGGTAGGCCGCTCTCCGCTCATCCAAATGGCTCTCGATCCTTGGGAGGTGATAAGCGCATCAGGCCGTCACTTTGGATCCTGGTTCCGCTTACGTATCTGAACTTGGCAGTGTCTCCGTTTTTGCTCCGCTGAAGTCTATTTCGCTGAGAATACCCAGGTTGAAGATGGTCTTTTCTGATCGCCACTTGTTTGGCGCAAAGGATTTGTGAGTTGTAGGCTCTGTCCTGCAGAGTGCCCTTAGTGATTACGAGAGAGAGGGTTCAGATTCGTAGGGTTCCCTCCAGACTGGCCCCACTATAGGGCATCTGCCCGCTGCCGGCGTAGGCCGCGGGGTTTCATCCTTGAGGCTGCGTCAACTACACCACAGCACAAAGGGTTCCCACACCCACCACACCAGCAAAGGGAATAGTAGCTCCCAAAAGCTAGCCCAGAAATGTATTAAATGAGTCCAAGAGCAAGGTATCACCTTATAGAGTTTTCGTTGTTATATGTTAACCTAATATAAAGGTTAACATTTGGATGAGAGGACAGCGGCCTACCTTGAACCCATCCTCTAGAAGAAGACAGCGCCGCTACCTTCACCTTCAGAGAATTATGAGCATAGGGGGAAACTTTATATTAGTGGCTGGGGTTGAGATCTGTCCAAATCCATCCCTGCTTGCTGGTCAGGCTCCCCCTGGCATCCCCTACAACCCTTCCAGTCCCAGAACCCTGTCAGGTGCCCCTCAGCCAGCCCAACCCATCTAGAGCAGGGAACAGATAAGGGGGAGCAGGAGGGAGGGTGACAGCCTCTTGCTGCCTCTGTGCTGAATTCCTGAAGGTGTCCAGGAGGAGTCGAGTCGGATACTCACCTGTTACAGGAGGGGGAATCTCTGATTCAGGAGGCTCCGTGGAGGGCAGATCTTCCTCTTGTTTAACGCTCAGTGAGAACACAGACGTTACGATGGGAAGGCCTGGGATGAGAAAACAAACCTGGCTAGAAGGAGTCACCCAGCACCTGCTAATGTTATATTAGGGAAGGGATTTTACGTCTGAAAACTGAAAGCCCTTTAAATGCAGAACATTTACTTACTCACGCTGGGGTCCTTCATGGTTTCTTTTCCCTCCCGCTCACAGGGTTGAGTGCAATATTTCTCATCTTCCTTCTTAATCCTGAATATCACATCAGGGTTCAGAATTGAATAACCTGCCAATAAAGGTAACAAAATTCCATTTTAACTTCCACTTTTAGAAGAGCCGGGGTTTCATCCGCTTCCTGTTCTGATGGACGAGTGGGAGTGCGGGCGTCTTTGGATGAGAAACCCTGGCAAGAGGAGAAGGCTGCAGACGATCACTTGATTAGAATTAAAACCTGGGAGGATTTCTGGTGCCGTTGTTTTGATTCCTGTCCCTCCAAGATGGAGGCACTGCAGGTGTCAACCTTTTCTGCAAGCCCTGGGCCCTCCTGGAGAGCAGGAGACCCTGCTCCTTATTACGCCCTAACACTTAAAAAGAACAGGATCTAGAGCACTCTTTCAATCATACGCTCTTTCACCCACTCACAGGCGCTCTCATCACTTATCACTCTCTCTCCTCTGTTTCTCTCATCCTTATTCCCTTCTTCTGCCATTGCTGCTGACCTCCATTCTTTTTCAGGCTCTTGGTAGGATGGGCTTGGCCTGTGACCCCCTAGCCTCCCATTCTCCTCAGCTGCTGCATTATACAAACACCACCATCCTCCAGCAGTGTTCCCAGGCAGCCCGACGTGCTGCGTATCAGCATATCCTTATGGGCCATCGCCAATAACACAGGGCAGGCCAGATCCTGTAAGTCAGTGCATGCAAGACAGGTGGCCCAGAAAGATGGAGGAAATGGGCTGGTTCTGAGCCATTTGCCCAGAGATATTTCACCCGGGACATCAGATTACCACCACTTGTTGTACAGAGTTATCTGGTGCAGAGCTAACACATAAGACCCTTATGTAGCAGTTGTGATTCTCAGGAGGGAGTCAGAGCGATAAATCCTCCCTCCTGTTCCCCTGTGCCATCTTTTAATGTAGAGAAAAGAGCAATTGACTCCAGCTGGTCTTGTACGAAGCCTCTGGTTGAACAGAGAATGGATTTACCTTGCAGCACAGAGCAGCAAGTTGTGCCGGGCCTGCAGGGGTGGAGTCTCTCACTGGGCCCTGAAGAGCCACAACAGCACCAGGAGCCAGGCCCTAAATTTTAGGTGCCCATAGGACCTGGTACCTGGGATTTGTCCAGCCCTGATAAAATGGCAGCTCCCATCCTGCAACGAGTCTGTGGGCAGTAGATAACAGAAAAGGCAGACTTACCCCGTGACACGAGGACGCCGTGAATCTCCTTGATGACCTTCCTGTACAGCTCCTTCTGCCATTCTCCCAAAATGCCCCACTCCGCTTCCCAGAAATAAGCAGCGACGTCCCTGAACGTGACCGATGCCTGGAACAGCAAACAGGACACCCTCAGCCCCCAGCTTGATTAGATTGTGTAAGATGGCCTCTGTCAGTGAGAGCAGGACATTATAACATATATAAGCTCCAATATTTTGTATAGCTTTCCTGCTCTCTAGAGAAATACTGGAAATCTCAGCTGTTGGCAGATTCAACAGCTGGAAGAAGACATCAGCACATCTGGACCAGAGGCATCACTCTGTGTGGGCTGGAAGGAGGCAGCAGCAGCAGTTGAACAGATGGCAGAGACAGAGGCTGGTGAGTTGGTGTCTGAAGGTAGGAAAGTGGAGAGTTCTGGGCTCAGGCGTGAGGAGAGAGAGTGTGGAAGCCTGAGAGAGAGTGAATGAGAGTGTGCACATATTTGTGTGTGTGTATGTATGTGTGTGAGAGAGTGTGTGCATGTAGGAGTATGTTCCTGTATGTGAATGAGAATGTGTCCCCAAAGTGTGAGTGTACATGCGCTACTTGTAATGTACTTGGATGTCAGTAAGGCTTCTGACACTGTTCCGCATGGGCCACATACATAAACTGAGCACCCTCAGTATAGGCCCTTAAGTGACTGACTGGGTTTGAAACTGGTTGAGTTGGAGGCGTAGTGGTAAATGGAGTTCACTGCGAGGAGAGGTTACCTGCTGTGGGCCACTGGGATTGGTCCTTGGACCCTTTTTTTTTTTTTTTAACATTTTCATGAGTGACAGTGTGGAACGATTGACAGGAAAGATTTGTCTTTTTGTGGATGAGACCAAAATCAGCAACAGGGTAGACAGCCAAGAATATATGAGGTGGGCTGTAGTGAAGCTTGAGGAATGGTCTAAAGTTGGCAGCTAAGATTTAATGCTAAGAACTACAGAGTCCTGGATCTGGGCTGCAGCATAGGGGGTGAAATTCTTCTAAACACAAATCAAGAGCAGGACCTAGAGGTGATCTTATGGTGACAAACAGGTGGATAAGGTAACAGCAAAAACCAGAAAGCTGCTTGGCTGCATAAGGAGAGGAATGGCCAGCAGAACAGGGAGGCGATATTGCTCCTGTATAGCTCGCTGGTGAGACCTCACTTGGAATCCTGCGTACAGGACTGGAGTTTGCACCTTCAGAAGGAAATAAACAAGATGGAGCCTGGCCAGAGGGAGGCTACTAAAATGGGCAGTGGTCTTCATTCTAAAGCACACAGGGATAGACTTAAAGATCTAAACCTGTACACCCCGGAGGAAAGGCATTTAAATAGCTCCAAGGTTTCCCTGCACAGAAGGCTAGCTTCTTTCCAAAGGAAAGGAGACATGGGATGAGAGTGAAGAGGGGTAGATTCAGGAGTGATATTTCTCAGGAGAGAGGGTGGTGGATGCATGGAACGGCCTCCCCCTTTAGGGGGTGGAGACTAGGACAGTATCTGAATTCAATAAAGCATGGGATCTCTGAGGGACTGGCAGGGATTGTAGAGCTAAGTAGTTGGTGTGGGTGGGCAGACTAGATAGGCCGTATGGTCTCTCTCTGCTGTCACATTTCTATGTTCTATATTTGCATGCTTATGTGTGCACACATGTTAGAAAGACTGCACATCCCCCACTAATCTCTGCTGAACTCAAACTTTTCCTTGTGCTGGGAGGAGGGAAGTCTGCAAGAGCTGCATAGAGAAAAGTTTCCCTTTAAGTGCGGGTGTCCTGTATACAGGGGGAGAGAGAAGAATCTCTTACCGGATCAGAGAGCAGGGCAGACATTTCCCTCTGAATTCTGCAGCTGCAGGGAAGGATACAGGCTGGAGATTTCCCTGTTCCTGCTCAGAGGCTGAGAAAGATGAATAGGAGAGGAGGGGGCCCGGCTGATTCCTGGGGGTCTCAGATAAAGTCTGCTGATCTCAGGGGGAGCAGAACTCAAACCTTCCCCTGTAGGTAAAGATCTTTGCCCTGTGCTGTGAGGAGGGGAGGCTGCAGGAGCTGCACAGGGAAAAGTTTCCCTTTAAGTGCGGGTGTCCTGTATACAGGGGGAGAGAGAAGAATCTCTTACCGGATCAGAGAGCAGGGCAGACATTTCCCTCTGAATTCTGCAGCTGCAGGGAAGGATACAGGCTGGAGATTTCCCTGTTCCTGCTCAGAGGCTGAGAAAGATGAACAGGAGAGGAGGGGGCGCGGCTGATTCCTGGGGGACTCGGATAAAGCCCCTCCGTAGATCTGGTGCTTGCAGGGAGCTCTAGCCCTAGGGAAGCAGAAGGATTTTCGCTTTTAATCCCAGTCCTTCCGGCTCGAGCAAGAGAAAGCACACGCCCCCCTGCTGACGTCATGCTGCTTCGCCCGGTGCATGCTGGGGAGACCCCGCCTCCTTAAGGTGGATCCATAGAGATAGAGCTGGAGGGATACCGGCGTGGCTGAACATCCCAGGATTAAAGGCTGTGAAATCGCAATGTGTCCGGAAATAAACCAAAGCGAGGAGGGGTTTTATATTCGATGTATGAGAAAGTACTTTGCTTTTATTGGGAAAGGCGGATTGATAAGATAAACTCTGCTAAGGAATGGCGCAAGGTCCAGGTCCCCTAAAGTCGATCTTAGCAGACCTGAGCGCTTTGGAGTGACGGTGACCCGGTGTTGCTGCTGAGTAGCAGGAGGGGGAGAAAGGACTAACGCATGGGCCACTTTCTCTCTTCTGCCACCGCTGCCCTCCCCAGGCTCTGCTCCGCTCCTTGATTTGTGCATCCTCAGCTCATGCAGGAAGGTTCCCGTTCCCTTGTTACATCGCTGGCTGCAAATCGCACGTGGACGTGAACCTTATTACTGGAGATAAGGGAGCAACATTAAGAAAGCAAGGAGTAGCTGCATCGCGGGGCTGACCCGGCCGAAAGGCCCAGAGAAGAGGGTTTCAGCGGGATGGTCGCCACGTTTGGAGAGGAGGGAGGCCGTGCTCCGAGTAGAAGCGGCGGAGCCGCATGTGTTGGAGCGCGGTGGCTGCTCCCCCTGCCCCAGGAAAGTTAAGGTAAAATAAAGGGGAATCCGGCGCTGCAACGTTTAAAGGAAATAAAAACGGGCCCCCTCCTAATAAATACAGGCGGTGCTGCTGGGAGCCTACGGCCATAAGTAATGTGCTGGGTGCAAGCTCTTTTTAAGTAAAAAAAAAAAAAGAAACGTTAGAGAGACTGCAAGGTTCAAAACCTCGTGCTTGTAACACTGGGCAAGTTTTCACAAAAGTCATGTTACAGAAATGAAATTAGCACATGGAAATGTATAAGAATTGACTAAACACGAATGTGACTGAAAATGCAAAATTGGCTCTAGTTTTTTGGAATATGCAATAATATAATTACATCTTGAATTGGATGCCAATAGTAGGAGACCTACAGTTAATACAGTTTGAAAAATGAAGTCAGACTAGGTCTTAGATTTCTTTGCTTGTCTCTTGTACACCTGTTCGGGAGCATCTCTACGGAGCGTCCAGCAGGGGTCAGCCAGCAGGAATATTTCAAATGCTCACCCTTTCTGACTGGGCTTCCTATTGTACACTGCGGAGGTCAGCTTACTCAGCAGCAGCAGGGCAGTAGGACTGCATTGCATCAGAAAATGATGTAATAAACTCTGGCTGATGTGTGCCTGATGGTATTATGCAATATTACATCATTGTAGGCTTATTTACATGACTAAACATAGAAAGTGAACTATATTAAATATCTTCAAAACAAGAGCAATAAAAACTTTTCATGGTCACATTTGTGTTCAGCACATCAAGATACTACAGAGTAGGACTTTAGGTCAGTAACACTTTCATTGTTGGCCAGTAATCAAGAGGCTCCCCTCACCTTCATTCTTGTGAGGAAGGGGGTTAGAGGACCCTATGAAACTTTGGGAATTCAGGTTGTGTTAGTGGTCATGAAAATTTTTACTTCATGAATTATAGTAGGGGGAGATAATCTGGTGTAGATAAACCAGTTCTCACTTGTCACAAAAAGGGTACAACTAGCTGTAACTGACATTTTTAAATTTTGCCTGTGTGTAATAGTAAATATCAGAACCTGAATAATTATAGTAGGGAGGTCTTGTGTGTTTGAGGGCGTGGGTTCCTAGAATCCTGATATTCATGATTGATTCCTGAAGGAGAAGAATGTTTTCAGTCAACAAAAACACATTAAGACAGGTTAGGCCAGAGTGAGAAGTGTTTATTTTTATTTTGCAATAGATAAAGTTCTAGTACACAAGTGCCTGATTGCATACATGGAGCAATACTTTAGTCATCAGAAAAGAAGAAGAAGTGAAATAAGGAGTTAGGTTTTCCCTTATTGGTTTATTAAGTGAGGATAGTTGGTAAAAGAAATTAAAGTTCAAGAGGTGCCAGACTGAATAGAAATATCAGAATTTCAAGCTGTGTGGGTAGCATCACAAGTACATCTAAAGCTTCTCATGGGCATATGATAGAGGTTAACCCACGCTAGCCAGCTGTGGTCACAAGCATCCAGTGAAGACTAAAGCTAAGTTCATTACATATTGACACATGAGAAGACATTTCATACAAGCTTAATCCCAAACTAAATACTAGTTTAATTATAATAGTCTGTTAAAATATATCCATTTGAGATATACCTAGATATAAGGTATACATGTTAACCATTGGTGATTCATGATTTGAATTAAATGTCATAAGCTATGTACATGTTTAATATATTCAAGCATGAGTTATTAGAATGAACACATGTAAGATAAAATGAAAATTACTTGATATCTGAAAAGTTTAGTCACTTGGAGGAATGAATTACATTAAAGTGGTACATTGGATCTTAAGTTGCATTTCTTGCAGCCTCATAGTACAGTATAAAAGGGAGGATTATAGAAGTCCATTGAGCATTTACTGATTATAGGAGCTTGTAACAGACCAAAAGTGACTGCCATCAGTATTGCCTTGCTACACATTATACCAGAGGTTTGCAGGATAATATTTTATTGTACCGAGAGAAATAGTTCTCTGGTCCTCTGCTAATGGCATAGACATAATATGGCAGAGCCGAGTGCTGAAATTCAGCATTATCCCACCCCTTTGATTTACCGGTGGCTGCTCTGACAGCTCTCCCTTTAGTAGTGGCAGGGCCAGCAAAGCATCCTCCCCTCTCCTCCAATGCACTGTGCCATGCATTCTCTATATTCCCCCTGCTTTCTCTCCCACTCCATGTCTTGCATCCTCTCTCCTCCCATCACTGGTCCTGGGTCCCAGTCTTTCCCTCCATTCCTTATCCAGCTGCATCCCTCCTCCACAGCAGTAGGAGTCCCTGCTCTTTGGCACCCAACTTCCTGCCCAACAGCTGCCCTCTCCTCTCAGCTATGTTCCTCAGGTAGATTTCTCTGCAACAGCAATTCTGGGTTTTCTTTGCCTCAAAAATCCACTTAAGCTTGTTTGTTTATGTAACCCCTGGGCAAGATGGATGCTTGAGCTGGCACCCAGGGGAACACAGGTAATAAGAGGTGCTTGATGACACCCTCTCTCACCAATCCGAGTTCTGGGGCTCCCAGTGGGGAGACTGATAGTTCTAAGGCCCTTTTGCAATAGTTCCAGTACAAGCCCTGCTCCATCCTTGTAAACAGCACTAATAATCACAGCCTTTTCAGCCAAAGCACAGAGAAGCAAAAAGTCACTGAACTTCACAGCAGCAATGTTTCAAAGATACCTTCAAATCCTTCCTCCCCTCTGCAAAGGTCCTCTCAGATACTCCTCCAATCTTCAGGGAGAAATGCACCCTTTTTCCAGTAGAATGGATACTGCATCGCTGGTACCAAGGGCACAGCTCCAGATGGGGACAAAAATAGCTCGTTACTCAAGGGGGGAACCCAAAACAGAGGCAGGAAGGGTGGAAAAACCTCAACTCAAAGTGAGGATACGTATGTAGCCTGGCCAGCCTGTCAGGTTACCAGTAAGTGCTAGGTAATCGATGTTCAGAGGATTAGTCTGAACTAATCAATGCCCAATCTAAACAATTTAGATAATTTAAATTTAGTTTAAATAGTTTAAACTAAACAATGCCCAATCTTGGTCAAAAAAAGGCTCAAAACCTGGTTGTTCTGTCAGGCCTTCTCATAACATTGCTCAGCCTCCTCAGCTCCTATGAACGAACTGCTCTCACCCAGGGCATCCCCCAAATACCTTTTAATAAAGCTACAATCTCAACTTCTTAGCCTTCCCCCCTCTCCAGCTGGCTCTAGGCCATACTAGACCAACTCTACACTAATCCAACCCCTTCACTTAAAGATACCTTTGGGTATGTACATTTAATGTTCCCACCTCATCATATTGATGTTACCCTGTTATATTGTTTTTCCAAGTTATTGTACCTTGTTCTCTGTAAGACATAGCTCATGTCATCTGTTTGAAATGTAAACTGAAGTGATTAGTAACCCTGTTACCTGAACCTTGGTATAAAAAAAGCTTTAAATAAATAAGTGCTGGGTAATCGATGTTGAGGATTAGTCTGTCAGTAATTCAGGAGATGCACCATTCATACATAGCTCCTCCCTTATAGGGGTCTGGAATGGCCGTCCCCTTCCAGAGCCTACATAGCTCAGGTTTGCTAAGAGGAGGTGATCTTGAGCTGCCTGGTGGTTCTGTCCAGGGTCAGGAGGGGTGTCGTCTTCCAGTCCACTCACTGGCTGTTAAGACTTTCCCTCTGGGTATCTTTTTTGGAGTTAATATTTTAAGTGGTAGGAGCCTTGTGAGAGCCTGTGCACCACCTGGGCTCAGGGAACAGTGTCTGGGATTGTGCAGGTTGGGGCAGACCTGCCCTCCATCAGGAAAGGAAGTGCTGCAAGGAAGAACTTTGGTGTTAAATTCAGTTAGGGACTAGACTGAGTTGAAGATCCAGGAGGATGTGTTGGCTGCCCTGCCTTCCTGTTTGAGGCAAGAGAGCTGCTTGCTTCAAGGGGAATCCTTCCAGAGATTCAAAGAGAAGAACAAAAGAAACTGTATAAGAACTAAAGAGATCTTAAAGATCTGCAGACTGAGTAAAAGTTGATCACTGAGGCCACCCATCTGGTGTTTTCATACCATGGGGAGAGAATATATCTTAACCTTCTTTCTAATATTATAATACCCCTGTTCTATGTGAACCAATATGATATGCTCCATGAATGTCAGTATATAAAAAGAAGTTAAATCAATCTCTGGGCAGAGACTAACTTAACATTTTTCCCAGGTTGGAAGGGGTTTCCTGCCCATCTAAGGGATACCCTACTCACCTGGTGGACTACTTTCCCAAGTCCTGGAGGGTAGCGGTTTCTCTGGTTCTTCTGCCATAGATTCCTGCACAGATTGAAGAAAGATTGTGAAAGTAAGACTGAAACATAAAAATGACAGCAGAAAAGGACCAAATGGTCCATCCAGTCTGCCCAGCAAGTTTACGGTAGCAAAGGTAGCAAGCTTATTGGTTAAGGGTAGTAACAGCCGCATCAGCAAGTTACCCCCAATCTTATTTGTTTTCCCAGACCTTAAAAACTTAGTGTCCTTGGTTGCTGTCTGAATCTGATTCCCCTTTTTTCTTTTCCCCCTATGTTAAAGTGGAGAGCAATATTGGAGTGTCATCAACAGCATGAAGGCCTATTGGGTAAGGGTAGTAACAGACACTGAGCAGGTTACCCCCATGTACTCTTCTTCATTCCCATCCTCTAGTCTTTAGGGATCCACAGTGTTCATCCCATGCCCCTTTAAAATCTTTCACTGTTTGTCTTCACCACCTCCTCTGGAAGGGCATTCCAGGCATCCAGTCCCCTCTCCATGAAGAATTATTTCCTGACATTGGTTCTAAGTCACCCTCCCCAGAGTTTCATTTCATGACCCCTAGGTTGTACTGATTTCTTTCCAACAGAAAGGGTTTGTTGATTGTGCATCCTTCAAACCTTTCGTCTGTATCAGATCTCCCCTGCACCTCCTCTCCTCCAGGGGATACATATTCAGGTCCTTCAACCTCTCCTCACAAGTCATTTGATGGAGACTCACCACCACCACTTGTCACCCTTCTCTGTGAAATAAGTTATTGTGCTATTCTACATACAATTTCCACAGTAAAAACTTGATTTTGGATACCGACAGTGGCTCCAGTGGTTTTTTGTTGAAACAGCACACTTTCAGGCTGATACAGAACAGTGCATTTTAGATGCACTACTGATACCCCTTATACTGTAAGGGGTATTAGTGCATGGAAAATGCAGCCAACCCCGAAACTAATAGTGCTTATCACATGCAAATGCATGTTAATGAGCCTAGTCAGCCAAAATACAGAAAGTAAAACGTGCAGCTTCTCTGTACACCCTCAGACTTATTATCATAGCAATAAGTCGGAGGCACCAAAAATATAAAAATTTAAAAATCTGGCTGTCAGCAGGTTCAAAAACAGATGCCAGTAAAGTTAAGCATCGGCTGTTGGACCCACTGACAACTGCTGCTTCTGCTAATAAGGAGGTGCTAGTGTCCCTAGCACCTCCTTATTAGCACAGGCCCTAATTTAAATACAAAATTGCATGCCCAGGAGAGGTGCCTGGGCACACGTCAGGCGTGCTGGCCTGTTAGGGATGTATGGATACCCCTCTCCCAGGGACAAGAATGTCACAAAGGGACACCTGTAGCACCTGGGGCCTTGGAAGTAATCTCCTCCTCTTTCAAAGACTCAAGGCCCTGAAAGCAAGAGCCTGTTTGAGCTAGCCTGGTAAGGTTCCAGCCCCAAAGCTAAACAAATTCTGGATTGCAGTCTGCACCTGGGGAAAGGGTCACCCAACGCTGGAGCTCCTGTGCATCAGGTCAGACAGGAGGCACAAGGTCTGCCAGAATCTTCCCTAAGCCATTGTGAAGGGGTACCAAGGCTCTCAGGGAAAAGCTGCCAGAAAGAGGGATTATAAACAAGGTCCAACTGGCAGGCAGACCCTGAAGGAAAAACCAGACTCCCCTTCCTTCAATAATTAGGAAAAATACAACAGCAGGAGACAGCGCTCCTGGCCTATTGAAAGGCTAACTACAAATCTACAACCTGTCTGAACAAAAGCCAGTGCAGGAGGATGATGAACAGCTAGGACACCATCTGCAGCCTTTCACTAATTCCTACACTGAATTTTGCCAGTTAAATGGAATGCTCCTGTTTTGGTTAGGGAAACCAAATTCCCTACATCTAGCAAAGGCACATCTGAACTCTTTATAGCCAGCATGGTAACATTTGAAGTACATAGAACATATCTTAGGAAACAGCACCATCTTGAAAAATTCATTTCTTCCCATCAGTAATGGACAATTGATGCACTTACCTCTGACCATAAATCTTCAGTAATATTGGTTGATATTTGTAGCTCATATTTTGGCCATCCATAGGAATACAAATTCCAAGGTCTTTTACAGCTGTATGTTCACTGGGGACAGGAACAGTGCTTGCTATACTTGAATGTAAGCCATTTCCTTGCAGGACACAGCCAGGGTCTCCTTATATAATTCAGTCTCTTATTAAACCTTTGGTTGGTATTGGTGAATGCTCTTCTAAACCTGAGGATTTCTTTACAGAACATATAGAAAGCTGTGGTTTTTTAGAAAAAACAAACTTGTTTCTCAGTCACATTTTATATCAAATGCAGAGTTATTCAAAAGGTATATAGCCACATTTCTTCAAGTTTTACCTGAGGAGAATTTCCCTGATATCTAGTTCTTATATTTTTAAAGCTAGAAGGGTTTCCTAATTCACAAGAAGGTTCTCTACATTTACTTCTTTTGATAGCTCAGTTTCTACAGCCATCTCAGAATAAAATGTCTTAAGTAAACAGTCAAACTCACAAAAACAAAAGCGGTCATATAACTTTATTTTCTATAAACTCATACTTTATGTAAAAAAACTTTATGCAGACATTGATATGGGACCAACAACCCTAAGCTCTTCAATTTTATAAGAGCCAATTCAGGAGGAAAGTCTACTTTTCTTTATTTAATTCTCTCACTATGTTAAGAACCTGATGCTGTGACCCTTTAATTACCTAGGTTTAGAACCATTTTCCAGTTGCACTATACTTCTATGCATTCACCCAGCCCATACCCTGTTAAATGAGCTATGCCTCCTAACCTTTAGGAAAAGACTCAAGACATGGCTGTTTAAGCAAGCCTTCCCAAACTCCAATTAACACACCTCACCAGCAAATACCCTACACAGCAGCTATATATTGTATAATTGTATATAATTAACTTTTGTCTCTCTAATTCCTCAACCCCAGTTCAATAGTCCTTGTTAATTGAAACATAGAAACATAGAAACATAGAAATGACGGCAGAAGAAGACCAACCGGTCCATCCAGTCTGCCCAGCAAGCTTCACACATTTGTTCTCATACTTAACTGTTTCTCTTGGCTCTTAGTAACCTTATGTTCTAATTCCCTTTTCACCCCCACCATTAATGTAGAGAGCAGTGCTGGAGCTGCTTCCAAGTGAAATATTAAGTTTGATTAGTTGGGTAAGCGGCAGCATAGCTCTCTGCCATGAAGCAGAGGGCAATGCTGGAAATGTGTGAAGTATCAGTTTTTCTTTTCCCCTGTCATTGAAGCAAGGAGTCATGCCGGACATGCACCGAAAGTGAAGAATGCCTTGAAAGTCACATTAACTATCATCAAATATTGAAAAGCCTAATAATTGGTAATACCTATAAGCCCATGAACCCATCCCTGTTTTTTTTTCTTTTTTTCTTTTCTTTTTTTAATTGGGAGATGGATGCCCTTCATCCTTCTACTCTGTGAAGGTGGACACCTACCACCGGCCACTGGCATCCCGCTCCGTTAATGCCTCTGTGGCTACTGCCGCTCCATGCAGTGTTTTACTACCTGCTCTTTATATGCGTCCTCTAGAACTGATGGATCCCATCCCTGGGTTTTTTTATTATTTATTTAATTGGGAGATGACAGCCCTCCATCCTTCCGCTCTGTGAAGGTGGACACCTACCACTGGCCACTGGCATCCCGCTCCGTGAATGCCTCTGTGGCTACTGCCGCTCTGTGCAGTATTTTACTACCTGCTCTTTATATGGACACCTACCACTGGCCACTGGCATCCCGCTCCGTGAATGCCTCTGTGGCTACTGCCGCTCCGTGCAGTATTTTACTACCTGCTCTTTATATGTGTCCTCTAGACCTGATGGATCCCATCCCTGTTTTGTTTTTTGTTTGTAACTGCTTCTCTTCACCACATTTTATCTATGTTCATTGTTATATCTATTGCACCACTGTTCAATGTAAACCAACATGTGAGCTCTTCATGAATGCTGGTATAAAAAAACCTTAAATAAATAAATAAATGTATTTCTAAGCTTTTGTTATAATGTAAACCAATGTAATGTACACACTAACACCAGTATATAAGAGGTTTTAAATAAGTTCTTATCTATGTATTTATGTTATTTTATTTTTTTTAAAAACCTTTAAAAGTCACCAAAAATATTTAAAAGTCACCACAGTCCCAGAACAAAACTTTTTCAAATGAGCATAAAAGTACTCCCACACTTATCAAACATAAACCAACCCCAAAACAATATCATGCATTAAACATCCATCTACCTCAGAAACAAAAAAAACCCAAATCCATGTACTTACATTATTATAGTGTTGTGTTGTGTTGTTCCTCCAGCAGCACTGCCACATCTTCACTCTAGTAAGGCCAGTCTTAGAATGAGGCCTGCAACCCTACCCCTTTTATATGCTACTTCAAACCAAGATGGCCGCGGGGAGAAAATCACCTGACCAGAAAAGCCCTTGCCTATCTAGGTAGTCTTCAACCAGGAACAACATCCCCTCCATTATTTGCTATGCCTATAGCTGGTAGTCTTCAATCAGGTAGTACTACAGACTCAACAAAGGTAACAGCATGGCAGTTCTCCATCAGGTCCTCATTCCCGAGCGTACCAATTCATAATATGTGAACCACAAGGCAGTTCTCCATCAGGTCCTCCTCCAAAAAAACTACCACTTGATCATTATAATCAAACCTCAAACAGTTCATCAACTAAGAGAATACCAATTTAAAGTTTCATTTGAACCAAGGGGATGAATCGAATCAAGGGCAAAGATCCAGAATTGTTCTCAGCTTATTCAAACAGATCTCCTCCTCTATCTGATTTGAAGATTTGTTCCAAAATACTCCATTTCAGATCAGAAAAATCACGAGCATATTTAATGCAATGTGATTCCAAGGGAGCTGTCATTTGGGCTGTTTTAAGACAACTTGTGTGTTCTCTTAGCCTTGTACAGATCTTTCTTTTCATTCTGCCCACATAGATCAATTGACAAGGGCATTGGATCACATATACTACTTTCTCCCAAACACAAGAAGTTGCTGATTTAAAAATTGTTTTTTAATGGGAACTCGGATGTATCCACTTGGACCCCGTAAGGGCTTGGGGGCACATATCACATGAACCACATGTAAAATGTCCCTTCGGTGTATATTCCTCAATTACATTTCTAAGCAAATTACAATTCGAATGGACAACCATCTCACGAATATTTTGACCTCTTGAAAAAGCAAATCTTGGATCCGCTTGAAAGGCGTTGTGAAGGGATAAAACGCCAGTGTTTAGGTAAGATCTCAACCACCGCAGCGAACCACACAGGTCAAACTTGTATCCTCTTGCTTTTGTCGATATTGTAGGAGTAATGCATACAAAGCCCGTTTATAGGCTTTTTTTAAAATCACAGACCGAGGATATCCCCATTCTAGAAAACGAATGAACAAATCTGTAGATTGTGATCTGAATTCTTCATCCGTAGAACTTTTTTTTTTTTAATTATTATTATTATAGATAACGTTTTTCACTCTAACCAAGGAGGTGATTTCTCCCGTATTCTTCTCCAATATGAATGCGGTTGGATCTTCACTCTCAACTCTCTGTCTCCACACGGTCTCAACGCTAAGATGGATTGGTCTGTTTATTTGTAAAAATCTTTCTCTTACCTTGCTTTTTTATATTCTTCCTGTCTTAATACATTCTTTTTGCAGAAATTGATTGGGCCTTTTTCTCGTTTACATGTCTTACTCTTCTCATAGTTCTCCATCACGTCCTCCCCCCTATATGTATAAACTAGTGTTTCCCCCTTTCACAGTTCTCCATCACGTCCTCCCCTGACACTTCCCTGATGTGTATAAGATAATGTCTCCCTTCTCATAGTTCTCCATCACGTCCTCCCCTGACACTTCCCTGCTGTGTATAAGATAATGTTTCCCTTCTCATAGTTCTCCATCACGTCCTCCCCTGACACTTCCCTGCTGTGTATAAGATAATGTCTCCCTTCTCATAGTTCTCCATCACGTCCTCCCCCCTATATGTATAAACTAGTGTTTCCCCTTTTCATAGTTCTCCATCACGTCCTCCCCTGACACTTCCCTGCTGTGTATAAGATAATGTCTCCCTTCTCATAGTTCTCCATCACGTCCTCCCCTGACACTTCCCTGCTGTGTATAAGATAATGTCTCCCTTCTCATAGTTCTCCATCACGTCCTCCTCTAACGTTTCCTGATGTTTACATCCTCCGCTGACGTTTCCCTGACGTGTGTAAGAAGGTGTTGCCTCCCCTTTCCTACTTTCCTAGTACGTCCTCTTGACGCTTCCCTGAATGTGTGTGGGTCCCTTCTCATAGTTCTCCATCACGTCCTCCCCTGACACTTCCCTGCTGTGTATAAGATAATGTCTCCCTTCTCATAGTTCTCCATCACGTCCTCCCCTGACACTTCCCTGATGTGTATAAGATAATGTCTCCCTTCTCACAGTTCTCCATCACGTCCTCCCCTGACACTTCCCTGCTGTGTATAAGATAATGTCTCCCGGCTCATAGTTCTCTATTAAGTCCTTCACTGACGTTTTATGACGTCCTGCCTACGTAGGCATGATAGACAGCAGCTGGTCATATGATCCCCTTTTTGGCGCGCTTTTTCCTCGTTACATTTTGCACAGCAGCCTTTTTCGCGTTTTCGTTGCCCCACACATTGTTCTTTAAAAACCCTGCTAAGTTTCCATTTGTTAATTTACTCAGCTTATATCTCTCAGTTGCTATTGTTTTATCTTTATCATATCTGTTTAGTTACATCATTTGACTTCTGCTAATTCATTCTTTTCGGGTCATTTCTAAGAAAGCCTCTCGCCACCTCTGGTGAGAACAGTCTATGTAATTTCATATTACTTCAGATCTTTTTACTCCTGTGATATTTTTTCTGTTGTTAGTTTAATTCTTGTTGGCTTATGTTCTTATGTTCTTAATTTTCATTTGTTTATTACATTTTTTATAACGTTTTGCATGTGCATTTTTTCTATACTGCTATTCCTTCTATACTGCTCATTTTTGTATTTACCGGTTACTCGGTAAAAAAAAAATAATGCTTGATCTGTATTAATGTACTTACTGTTAATGTATTCCTTTTAGGTTAATTGCTTGGAAACGTTTTTCCTGTTGATTCCCTGACTCCTGATTTTGGATGAGATGTTACAATGTTATTTTCTTACCCTTCTCACAGTTCTCCATCACGTCCTCCCCCCTATATGTATAAACTAGTGTTTCCCCCTTTCATAGTTCTCCATCACGTCCTCCTCTGACACTTCCCTGCTGTGTATAAGATAATGTCTCCCTTCTCACAGTTCTCCATCACGTCCTCCCCTGACACTTTCCTGCTGTGTATAAGATAATGTCTCCCTTCTCACAGTTCTTCATCACGTCCTCCCCTGACACTTCCCTGCTGTGTATAAGATAATGTCTCCCTTCTCATAGTTCTCCATCACGTCCTCCCCCGATATGTATAAGCTAGTGTTGCTCTCCCCCCCCCTTCACAGTTTTCTATTACGTCGTCTTTGACCCTTCCCTGATGTGAATAAAATGGTGTCGCTCCCCTTTCGTGGTTCTCCATCACGTCCTCCTCTAACGTTTCCTGATGTTTACATCCTCCGCTGACGTTTCCCTGACGTGTGTAAGAAGGTGTTGCCTCCCCTTTCCTACTTTCCTAGTACGTCCTCTTGACGCTTCCCTGAATGTGTGTGGGTCCCTTCTCATAGTTCTCCATCACGTCCTCCCCTGACACTTCCCTGCTGTGTATAAGATAATGTCTCCCTTCTCATAGTTCTCCATCACGTCCTCCTCTGACACTTCCCTGCTGTGTATAAGATAATGTTTCCCTTCTCATAGTTCTCCATCACGTCCTCCTCTGACACTTCCCTGCTGTGTATAAGATAATGTTTCCCTTCTCATAGTTCTCCATCACGTCCTCCCCTGACACTTCCCTGCTGTGTATAAGATAATGTCTCCCTTCTCATAGTTCTCCATCACGTCCTCCTCTGACACTTCCCTGCTGTGTATAAGATAATGTTTCCCTTCTCATAGTTCTCCATCACGTCCTCCTCTGACACTTTCCTGCTGTGTATAAGATAATGTCTCCCTTTTCATAGTTCTCCATCACGTCCTCCTCTGACACTTCCCTGCTGTGTATAAGATAATGTTTCCCTTCTCATAGTTCTCCATCACGTCCTCCTCTGACACTTCCCTGCTGTGTATAAGATAATGTCTCCCTTCTCACAGTTCTCCATCACGTCCTCCCCCGATATGTATAAACTAGTGTTTCCCCCTTTCATAGTTCTCTATTACGTCCTGTTGGACACCCCCCCCCATGGGAATAAAATAGTTTCTCCCTTTTCATGGTTCTCCATCACGTCCTTACTTGTTTTCTTTCTAGTTCTCTATTACGTCCTCCTCTTACGCTTCCCTGCTATTTATGAGATACTGTTGTCCCCTTTCGTAGTTCTCTATTACGTCCCTCTCTGACTTTGTATGACGTCATGCTGCTTAGACAACTGCTAGTCATGTGACCTCCCCCCTTTTTGGCTCTCTTGAAACCTTTCACGGCAGCCTTTTTGCTGCTCCACACGCGCTGGTAAGTTTTACATTTGTTAATTTGCCCAGCTTATAGCGCTCAGTTCCTGTTGTTTTACGTTTATAGTAACTGTGGAGCCGCATCATTTGACATCGCTAGTTCATTCTTTTTAGCTCATTTCTGTGAAAGCCTCTCGCCAATTAAATCTCATCTCTGGTGAGAACAGTCTATGTAATTTCATATTACCTCAGATCTCTTTGCTCCTGTGATATTTTTTCTGTTAATTCCTGTTGGCTTTTTTTTAACTTTTATTTTTTGATAACGTTTTGCCTGGGGCATTTTTTTCTATACTGCCATTCCTTCTATACTGCTACGTTTTGTATTTACCGGTTACTTGGTGAAAAATAATGCTTGATCTGCATTAATGTACTTACTGTTAATGTAGTCCTTTTAGGTTAATTTTTTGGAAACGTTTTTCCTGTTGATTCCCTGACTCCTGATTTTGGATGGGATGTTACTATGTTATTTTCTAATTATTACCGCTGACGTCACTAGTTTCTTGGTATCGACTGCTCCGTCTTTCTTGCAGCTCTCATGTCCATCTTTTGTTGCAGATTTGGGCCTTCCCCATACAGTTTAATGAAACACTACTTGCTAATACTGAAATTGCCTACTAAATACCTTAATAAAACCTTTGTGGCACAGCAGTAATTGGTGGACATAAAATTGTGATCCCTAAAGTACTCGAATTCCACTGATATTGTGTTTTTGGGTTTATTCCACCAATTTTGTGTGCCATAAACATTTTAAATACATTAATAATAAATACATTTACGAAATGTAAGAATCCTGTTTTTGATTTTAAAGGGCCCCGGTTCAGCGCTTCCCACCTTGGCTCTGAAGGTAGCCAGCAGGGGTGGGAAGAGTGGGAACTAGAAATCCCCTCACCTGGCTCTTCGGGTGGGTGGTGGTGCTAGGTGAAGGGGTTTTCGGCCCTTGAGCAGTCCCCTGATTAGGGTTGGAAGGAGGTTGATGCAGTTCCTCCTGCACCCCCCTTCCCTTTGAAATGGAGAGGGAAGCGAGAAAGAGGAGCAAGCAGGGCAGCTCCAGGGCCAAAGGGCTACTGGGGACCCTAGAAGTGGTCAGGAGCAGGGGGCCCCTTCCCATAGCAGCTTGAAGGCCACTGAAGTTGCCCTCCTTAACCCTGGAGCGGGCACTGGAGCTGTAAGAGTCTGTTTTTCTGCAGTGATGGGAAGACAGATGCACGAACCAGTAGCAGAAGAGAGACCCCTCCAGAGGCAGCCCAGTTCCTCTGATGGCTGTGAAGGAGGTAGGAGCACAGCACCACCCACCAGAGCTGAGCTGAAAAGGCACCGACGAATTCACTCAGGAGAGGGGGGAGACCGTTTCAATATACTGAATGTGAGAATAGGGTTGCTAGGAAGTGCAAGCTCATAGCTCATCATAAACTTCACAGTCTTTTAATTAACAAAACTGATTTTCTTCAACTCTTTCAAAATAAAAAAACCAAAACGAGAGCAGTACATGGTGGGGCCTGCTATGCACTAGCTAGCACACGTTCCACAACCAAGGGAAGACGGAAATGAATTTTCCTCTCCACCCTCACCCTTGTCTCACCTCAGAACAATATATTTATGCTCTAAGTACCTACAGTACCTGAATATAATCTGCTTTGACATGCTGAAAGGTGAAATATAAATAAATACATAAACTCTGTTATTAGTGTGTGCTGGAACGGAATTAACAATCAAACTAGGACCTCTGGAAGCTAATGATATAATACAGGGATCCCCAGTTTAAGCATTTTGTCCTAGGAGCCTGTTTACACTTAAGCACTGACAGCTTTTCCGTAACTAGTAAATTATACATCTGTATTCTCCACATTGTCAAATTCGGAGGATCCCTATCAAATCTTTGGATCAATATACAGTTCTTAATTATGAGTCAGGACTTCTGTACAAATCCTAACACATCATCATCACCTAATCATTGTTATCTAAAATATCTAGGAGAGAAAAATCAGCGGCCAACACCACCGGCATTTTGGCATGCTTAGTAATGTCTGAGAAAACATTGTTTTAATATAGGAACACACCCAAATACAATGTAGATATGTTCCCTCTGATCTACACTGAGGGCAGCTTCCAGATTCAGCAATTTTAGCCTTATGCGCATTTTTCAGCAAGAAATACATCCGAGATATGAATCTGAATTGCAGCACAATGAATCGGTGCAGCACAAGCCACCAATTTATACATGGTGACCTTGTAACAGAACATCTGGGCTATATATTAGCAAGGTGACCGCTCCTATTGAAGTATGACAGGAAGGAAGAAGAAAAATTCATACTGGCCCAATGACACCCAGGATAAAAAGGAGTCCACCTTTAGCTGCAGCACTAGGGGTAAATGATGGTGACAGAGAGTGCAGACCCTTCAGATTAAAAGAGCAAGCCTGGTAGGGTTATAGATCAAGGTGGACCTGCCCTTGTTAGTAAGATTTTCTTAGGGTCTGATGTAATGAGAAGCTACCTAAAATGGTTTGCTGAATTTCAGCAGACAATTGTTTAACCTGCATGGTTAAAAAAAAAAAAAAGCGAAACATTTAACTCCTCAATGCAGCAAGCTAATGTACTGGGAATTACAAAGCATGTAAGCCTGATTTAAAAGGTGCACGCAGCCTTTTGCCTGGTCTGATCACACATTTTAACTCAGGCAAGAAAAAAGGAGAGGCTGCAGGTTGTGTGGGGGAGAGGGGAAACAGGAAATCAGGGGATCCAAGGTGCTGGGGGGGGGGTGAAAGTGAGGGAGATGAGCAGAATGGGGAACAGTCTCTGACAGAAGCAATTGGAGGGGCTGGAGAAAGGATAGGGTGTGGTGAGGGAAGAAAGCATGTGGCGTTGTTCCCTTCCTTCCACCCCCAAGGAGGCAGAGCGCAGGTCACGCTTTTGAATTCCAGGCCTCACGCCCCTGTCCAAGGAGACTGAGGACAGTGCGCCCCAGTCTGCTCCCACCCCCTAAAGCAGCGGTGAGCCAGCTGATTCTAACTTGAAGAGGAGGCCTCTACTTTACTGGCTGAGGAGGAGAGTTGCTGGACAGGGTGATTTTCAAGGGAGAGGGGCTTGAGGATCATTAGGGATCAGGAGTTAGACTTAAGGGCTTTGGAATCACTAGGGAAGGGAAGGGGGTGACAAGGAACATTGGGGAATTTATGGGGAAGGGGGGCTAGGGATGGAGGATCAGCATCACCAGGGCAAAGAGGAGGAGAGGGCTAATGAGAGCCCCATTCTCTCTATCTGCCTTCTAAACCCCAGCTATCCTGCATTGCCAACCCCCGCACACTCTTCACCTACCAGTGCTCATTGACCATATTAAGAGCATGAAGAATGTCCTTGGGTATGCGTGTGTGAGAGAGAGAGAGAGAGTTGCACCTGGCCCTGGCCCCACCACTTTGCACAGTCCACATCTGGCCCTGGCTCTGCCCATCTCACTGCCTGCCACAGTTCCACTTCCTTTTTGTCTTCAAATTAAGCCTTGCTTCCAGCTCAATTGTTGCAATTTCAGGCAATTCCATAGTGTAGAAGTTTGCATGTTGTTTTGTACTGATCTTTGGTATCTTTAATGTGGTATTCTTTAGTCGCAATATGGATTCTTTCATTTCTTCCAAGTTCAGAATTATACAAAGCTTTTATCTCATGCAAAACATTTATATGGTTTCTCTCTAGTTTGCAATTTTTCATGTCTTCTAAATTCACATTTATGCTTGAAACTTTTATTACAGGCAGAACATGTATATGGTTTCTCTTTGGTGGGGTTCTTTCATGTATTCTTAGTTCAGTATGATACCTAAAGAGTTAATCAGATATAGAACACTGAATTGATTTCTCTTCAGTATGGATTCTTTTATGTTGTCTTAGTTCAGATTTACAGTTGAAGCTTTTATCGCAAGCAGAACATTTAACTGGTTTCACTCCAGTGTGTATTCTTTCATGCCTTTTTAGTTCAGATTTATACCTGAATCTTTTATCACATGCAGAACATTTATACTCTTTCTCCCCAGTATGGATTCTTTCATGCCTTCTTAGCACATATTTACATTTGAAGCTTTTATCACAGGCAAAACATTTATATGGTTTCTCTTCGGTGTGTAGTCTTTCATGTGTTATTAATTCAGATTGAAACCTGAAGCTTTTTTCACATTCAGAACACTGAAATGGTTTCTGCCCAGTATGGATGTTTTCATGTTGTTTTAGTTTAGATTTACAGCTGAAGCTTTTATCACATTCAGAACACTGAAATGGTTTCTCTCCTGTGTGCACAGGCTCATGTCTTCCTAGTTCAGATTTACAGTTGAAGCTTTTATCACATGCAGAACACTGAACACGTTTCTCTCCAGTGTGGATTCTTTCATGTTGTGTTAGCGTAAATTTACAGGTGAAGCTTTTATCACATTCAGAACACTTAAATGGTTTCTCTCCAGTGTGCACTGTCTCATGTCTTTTTAGTTCTGATTTACAGTTGAAGCTTTTATCACATGCTGTACATTTAACTGGTTTCTCACCAGTGTGTATTCTTTCATGCCTTTTTAGTTCAGATTTATACCTGAATCGTTTATCACATGTAAAACAAGTATACAGTTTCTCTCCAGTATGGATTCTTTCATGTCTTCTTAGTACATATTTACATTTGAAGCTTTTGTCGCAGGCACAACATTTATATGGTTTCTCTTCAGTGTGTATTCTTTCATGTATTCGTAGTTCAGATTGAAATCTGAAGCTTTTTTCACATTCTGAACACTGGAATGGTTTCTGTCCAGTATGGGTGGTTTCATGTTGTCTTAGTTGAGATTTGGTGCTGAAGCATTTATCACATTCCAAACATTGAAATGGTTTCTCTCCTGTGTGTGCTGGTTCATGTCGTCTTAGTTCAGATTGACAGTTGAATCTTTTATCACACGTAGCACATTTAACTGGTTTCTCTCCAGTGTGTATTCTTTCATGTCTTCTTAATTCAGACTTATTCCTGAATCGTTTATCACATGCAGAACATTTATGTGCTTTCTCTCCAGTGTGGTTTTTTTCATGTCTTCTATGCACATATTTACATTTGAAGCTTTTTTCACAGGCAGAACATTTATACGGTTTCTCTTCAGTATGGATTAATTCATGCATTCTTCGTTCAGATTCATGCCTGAAGTTTTTATCACATTCAGAACATTGAAATAGTTTCTTTCCAATGTGGATTCTTTCACACAGTCTCAATCTAGCTCTACAGTTGAAGCTTTTATTACATTCAAAATATTTAAATAGGTTCTCTCCAGTGTGCATTCTTTCATGTTGTCTTAGTTCAGAATTACAGTTGAAGCTTTTATCACATGCAGAACATTTAACTGTTTTTCCAGTATGTATTCTTTCATGCCTTACTTGTTCAGATTTACACTTAAAACTTTTTTCACATTCAAGACACTTGTACAGTTTCTCTCCTGTGTGGATTCTTTCATGTAGTCTTAGTTTAGATTTACAGTTGAAGTTCTTATCATATGCAGAACCTTTATATAATTTCTCTCCAGCATGGAGTCTTTCTTGTTGTTTTAGGACAAATTTACACATGAATCTTTTATTACCTGCAGAACATTTAAATTGTTTCTCCCCAGTGTGGACTTTTTCATGTATTCTTAGGAAAGATTTATACCTGAAGCTTTTATCACATGCATAACATTTAAATAATTTCTTCCCCATGTGCATTCTTTGATGTCTACTTAGTTCAGCTTGATACCTGAAGCATTTATCACATTCTGAACAGTCGTATTGTTTTACTTCAATGTGGATTCTTTCATGTATTCTTAATTTAGATTTATACTTGAAGCTTTTATCACATGTAGAGCATTGAAATATTGTCTCCCCTGTATGGATTCTTCCATGTAGTCTTAGTTTAGATTTACTCTTGAAGCTTTTATCACATACAGAACATTTACATGGCTTTTCCTGGATTATTGTTTCCAAATGGGTTTGTGTTGTAGCTTGGATTCTTTCATGTCTTCTTAGTTTAGATTTACATGTGAAACTTTTAGCATATCCAGAACATGTAAATGGATTAACTTGGGGTACTTTTTTCAAATGGGTTTGTTTTGCACCTGTGTGGATTCTTTCATGTATTCTTAGGCCAGATTTATACTTGAAGCTTTTTTCACATTCAGAACACTTAAATGCCCTCTCTTCCATGTGATTCATTTCATGCAAGCAGTATTTCAAATTGAATCCATTATCTGCTGGATAAAAATGAGTGTGATCATTAATTTTACAGCTATGGAAAAAGACATATATGAAGAAATATCTCCATGTATTTAAAGGAATTTGCTTGACTAAGGATCCATATAGCATATAACAGAAAGTGGTATTGCTTGTAGACAGGCACAGATGGGCAATGACACATTAACACAGGGAAACAGACCAAGTGTGATCTCATCCTGCTGGTTCTGTGCATCTCATCTTCCTCTACAGCTTACCCAGAAAATACTAGCTCCCCTCCCACCCCCCCTTTTTTTTTTTTAACAAAAACTAGCAAGGATTCTTAAAATCCTATATAACTAGGAAAAATATACAGATTTGAAACCATCCAAATACAGATAATGCAGCAAAATAAATGTCAGCAATAAGCACTCTATGCTATGGCTTAACTTAAGTCTGAAATGGAATTTTATTTTATCTGAACAAGAAGGTCAGCTAGGTGTGTGTGTGTCTCACAGAGGCACCTCTGCACCTTATTTTGCTCTGATTCAGTAGTTCTTGGTTGATGACTCCCTACAATGCACAGTGAGTCACCACACCCAGAAGAGTATCTTCTGGGCATTGTAAGGGGTCAACCAAGACTGTCTTTGTTCTGCAAACTGAGCTGTGGACAGTTTTCTTGCTTTAGTTCATCTGCCACTATACTGAGACGTTGGGACCATGATTTCATAACATCCAGCAATAGCCACATTGCAGCTGTCCTCTTTTTCTTAGCCTGGGGGGGACTGTGAAGTCTATGTAATCCTATCTTCCACCTCCAACGACAAATTTAAATCTGCTGCGACAGCTGCATGACTTATCCTTCACAAAATTGCTACACCCATACCCCCACTCTTAACTCCATTGACTCACTATACATTTACATATGCGGTTCACTCTTCAGCTCCTCGCTCCCTCTCCTCCACATGAACTCTAGGCAAGTCACTTCTATGTATGCCCTGCTCCCTGCTTTCCACCGTGCTGTGTGGAAAGTCTTCCTGAGTTGGTGCGTCACGCTCTTTTCTCTTGGGATATTCAAATCCAGTCTAAAAACCTGCTTTTTTGAGGCTGCATTTAAATCTGAACCCCTGATTATATCCCCCTTACAGCCTTACTAATTGTAACCATTTTCTTAATACATGAAATTCCCCAACTCTCTTTTGTCTTGTACGTTTATCTTGATTCGACTGAGAACTCTACTGAGAAGAGCCTCTCTCTTATGTGCTTTTGCACAGCGCTGCATACATCGAGTAGCGCTATCGAACGGATAAGTAATGGGCTGCAGTAAAGTGGATGGAGAGAAAAGGAAAGGAATGAAAGGCACAAAGAAAGAGATCTGAAAATGAAAGGAGAAAAGCAGAAATAATGGAAATAGAACAACCCAATTATCCACACACTAAGGGTTAGAAGTCAGGAGCCTCCATAGGAGGCGTCTTTCTCCTGTGAAATGTTAGGAGCAGCCATCACCAGCTTTACTCCAAGCTACCTCACCTGCTCCATGCAGCTCCTCACGTGCGCCTGGGATCGCCAGGTCTCCTCCTTCCTCACATTCCTGGGGCTCAGTCTTGATGCCCTCTTGCTTAAATCGGATTAAAAGGTCCAGTTTGATATTGGAGAAGCCTGTGATGGGGAAAGATGGTTACACTGAGAGGTTTATCAGGGTAACTTTTCAGTTCTTATGAGCAAAAATCATACTTTAAAAGAACATAAGAAATTGCCATGCTGGGTCAGACCAAGGGTCCATCAAGCCCAGCGTCCTGTTTTCACCAGAGGCCAAACCAGGCCACAAGAACCTGGCAATTACCCAAACACTAAAGATCCCATGCTACTGATGCAATTAATAGCAGTGGCTATTCCCTAAGTAAACTTGATTAATAGCAGGTAATGGACTTCTCCTCCAAGAACTTATCCAAACCTTTTTTGAACCCAGCTACACTAACTGCACTAACCACATCCTCTGGCAACAAATTCCTGAGCTTATTTGTGCGTTGAGTGAAAAAGAACTTTCTCTGATTAGTCTTAAATGTGCTACTTGCTAACTTCATGGAATGCCCCCTGGTCCTTCTATTATTCGAAAGTGTAAATAACAGAGTCACATCTACTCATTCTAGACCTCTCATGATCTTAAACACCTCTATCATATCCCCCCTCAGCCGTCTCTTCTCCAAGCTTTAGGGACACATTCTTTAATTAAACATTTCCCCCCACTGCCTGAGGAACGTCTGGGGGAAGAGTAGCACCGTTACTGAGTGCAACCTGACTAAAAATGTATTTGGGTTAAGTCAGGTTGGACCAAAACAGGGGGCCCGATGTAATAACCTGCAGTTAAAACTGTGTGCTGCGGGGGAATCCAAGATGGCGCCCTGAGAGGGAGTGAATTCGTATCGCTCCGGACCCACGATTTAAATTAAGTTAATAACGCTATTTCCTCAAGTTTGATGCCGCACAAACGGAAAGGCAGGATTCGGGTCTTCCCACCCGACCCTGATAATGCTGCCGGTCAGCGATTAATAACCGAATTCTCCCTCCAAACGCCGCAATTGAGGGCTGCAGTCCCCGTTGGAGAGCAGGCAGGAGGAGAGCCGTACTCACCAGGGGAGATATCTTTGAGCCCTCCAGACCTCAGGACGCCGGTTAGAGCCTTGCCCCCGCCCGTCGGCAGAGGAGCTGAGTTGCAGACTGATGAGGTCATCGGGCATGCTCAGCTGGGTGGTTCAGACGCCGACCGAACGGCTGGAGAGGCAGGAGAAACCCTGGAACTTCGCGGGACCGAGGAATTGAGTAGAGGAGTGGAGGAGGCCGCTGAAGGACCCAGAACAACGGGAGAAGCGAGCGGTCCCGATAGAACCGGGGTAAGAACCCTCTCCCAGCAATTTAACAAACCGGCGGTTATCACCCTGGATAACATCTGGGAACTAATGGTGAAAATGTCTACCAAACTAGATAACCAGACCTTGAAACTGGACGAGATTGCGGTTAAGGTTGGTGTACTCGAACAGGACACTAAGCAAAAATTTTTGGAGCAAGATAATTCTATAAAGAAAATTAATGACGATATAAAAAACCTCCAGTCTATTAATGTGACAATGGTCTCAGAAAGGATTTCATCTTTGAGAAGAATCGAATCAATTGAGAATTATATGAGACACTTAAATTTGAGACTGTTGAATTTTCCTATAATTGCAGGGGAAATACCCTTATTAACCTTTAAAAAATTTGCAATGGAGGTTTTGAAGATTCCTCAGAGTGAGATACCAGCAACTAAAAAGCTTTTTTTTTCCTTCCTAAGAGAAGCAGCACGCCGATAACTTTTCCCCATCAAGAGTCGGAATTTCATAATCTGACTGATTACTTAGAAAACTCAAATGTTGAAATTATTGACCGTGCGGTGCTCTTTGTGACCTTTTTTGAAGAAACAGCTGTATCTTTGATAATGAGGAATTATTTTAAAAATATAAATGTTTCCTTTTGTGGAGGCCTTGTTCGGGTATATCCCGACTTAGCCAAATCTACGCAGCAGCGTAGAAAAGAATTTCTACTTATGAGATCTGAGACCATAGCAGCTGGGGGTAGTTTTAAATTACGCTACCCCTGCAAATGCATAATACAACTGGCCAGTAATACATATATTTTCTTTTTACCAGTCCAGCTGAAGGATTTCTTATCTGGTAGGAGACCACCTGAGGAGTTGTAATGAGGTCGATGTGTAAAGGCGGTAGTTACAGGGCTAGTAATTTGTAATTGTTTCTTTTGATTACTCCTCGTAAATTAGTTTCCTTTCCCCCCCCTCAAAATTTCCTATGTAATAAGAAAACGATATTTGTTAATAAGAAATTTTGATTTTGTTTCTGATGTTAAGGGCAGGAAAGGCCCACTATTAATTATATATTTTCTGTATTTTCCGATACAATGATCTATTGTATATTTTTTGAAAACTTGAGAAATAAAAAATTTAAAAAAAAAAAAAAAACTGTGTGCTGAAATTCAGGCCCCAGTTTCTTAAAAACCGTTTTAATTCCAAATGCAGTAAGCTAATGTTATGCTAATGCAGCGGGAGTGCTGGAGCAGGTGCGCACAGACCCGAGTGAAAATGGGCGCTGATCACTTAGCCGGAGCAGGCGAGTTTCTCACATGGCACAAAACAGACGTTGTACACAGAAATCCTGTTTATGCACAGAAAACGTGCTTTGTGCGTACCTTACGTATGATTACGGGTCCCGACGCCAGAACTCCAGCTTCTGCCCGGTTCTGGCAGCACCGCCACCCCCTCCCTCCCAAGAGGCATTCTTTAGTTTATAAGAACAGTGAGCAAGGCCAGACCCATCTTTATGAAGCCAGGAATGAACGAGCAGCAGCAGCAGCAGGCAGGCAGGAGGAGAGGATGGCCCAATTCTGCTGTTCCCAGCAAGCGCTGCATGGGAGGCTCCCAACACTTCTCCCTCCCCTCCCAGAATGTTTGCACACTGCTGAACTTATTGTGGAGTAACCACAGCCGATGTCCTTCCTTCTCCTCTGCTTCCTGCTGCTGATGTGAACTCTCTTTTTCTTGCCGGTGCCTGGGCTAGTCTCTTCCCCTCTCTTCTTCTCGCCGCCGTGGCCATCGCTGCTTTTGTGACCTTGCCCTTCTTCTCTCTGACCTGGCTGGGATGTGAAGCAAAAGCATCGGGCAAAGGGAGGCGGTGCTGAGCTGTGTGTAGTTTCTCTAAGCAGCAATGACGCTCGAGGTGTCTCATCTCATGGCACTCGGGGCAGTCGCCTCTACCCAGGAAACTCACCCCACTGACCATGCACCCCAATAGGTTTAGAAGAGTCACCTCAGAGCATGAGATCAGAACATGGTCACTGCCACCAGTGCAGAGTTGAGAGGGTGCCACTGTGCTGATCGTCAATAGCAATCCTGATCATGTAACATTAAAATGGGCATTCTTCAAGATTTGGCAAACAGATCTGGTGGGCATACTGCTACGCCATTCTGCCAAAGAAGGTTTTATTTTATAAAAGAATTTTTCATCCAGCTGTAACAGCTCAGTGTTACAAGGTGTTACAGTAAATAGTATTATATGTTGTGATTTCCATTAACCCAGCAAAGCAAAACCTTAACTACACCTCCAGGGCTAAATGAAGCCACGCTGCCCTCATTGGGCATGCTCCCCCTTCTCAAAAAATGCAGAGGCCCCCTCCACACCCACAAATCCTGGCGCCAACAGAGGTCTCGACCGCGTGACAGTGCAGGATGAAGGGGCTTGGCCCTCCCTGGGATCCCCATACCAGGCAGTTTAATCCATCTGAAGCAGGGAAATAAGACCCTGCCAGCGAGAGCTGGGTTATGGATTCTCACCCCGCCGGTGCCCAAATACAAAAGGGCTCCGGCTGACCTTAGAAAAGACGCCCAGGAGGAATCTGATACTCGCCTGTTACAGGAGGGGGAATCTCTGATTCAGGAGGCTCCGTGGAGGGCAGATCTTCCTCTTGTTTAACGCTCAGTGAGAACACAGACGTTACGATGGGAAGGCCTGGGATGAGAAAACAAACCTGGCTAGAAGGAGTCACCCAGGACCTGCTAATGTTATATTAGGAACGAGATTTTACATCTCTAAACGTTTGCTGTTAATGCCCCATCTCCTGGGATCTGAAAACGCTAAGCCTTTAAATGCAGAGCATTTACTTACTCTCGCTGGGGTCCTTCATGGTTTCTTTTCCCTCCCACTCACAGGGTTGAGGGAAATATTTCTCATCTTCCTTCTTAATCCTGAATATTACATCAGGGTTCAGAATTGAATAACCTGCCAATAAAAAGAGAAACACTGCATTTTAAGGAGCTTCCTGAAGCCCTGTTGAGTGTGTATAAAGGTCCCTTTCGAGGCTTGGGCACGTAAGATTTTGCACAGGGGGCATCGTGAGGCTGTGCAGTGCTGTTGTCCCCTTTCTTTTCCAAGCATAGGGGAAGATGAGGGTTTTCCCCTCCAAACCCCCTTCCCCCATCTGGACAGCAAACTATCGTGCACTTCATGTCTTCACCCAGGATTCTGCTGTGCCCCGTGGTGGCCTGCAGAGGAGGCGTCCCTCGGCCCAGATCTCCAGCGCATCGAGACCCTCAGGAGGGGGTTCCCGCAGCGCGTAAGCGGTGGAGGGGGCACCTGCGGACTGGATCGGGAGTTTGGGACCGACAGTGGGACCTGCCCTGCCAAGTTTCTCCCGGGAACCTGTGGTCGAAGCGATGGGGCCTTTGTTGTCCCACCTCGCCCTGAGGTGCTGGCTCTTGAGGTTTTCTGGGACTTGGTAGCTGGCTTCGGGAACTCTCTCTCTCTCTCACTCACACTCACACTCACTCTCTCTCTCTCTCTCACTCACACACACTCACACTCACTCTCTCTCTCTCTCACACACTCACACTCACTCTCTCTCTCTCTCACTCACACACACACTCACTCTCTCTCTCTCTCTCACTCACACACACTCACACTCACTCTCTCTCTCTCTCACACACTCACACTCACTCTCTCTCTCTCTCACTCACACACACTCTCACTCACTCTCTCTCTCTCTCACTCACACACACTCTCACTCACTCTCACTCTCTCTCTCTCTCACTCACACACACTCTCACTACCTCCCAATACACCAGGGAAGTTTCAAAGCGGGCTTTTTCTTTTTCTTATACGATCTTATGCAGGCCACTGAACATTAAGCTCTATATTTGTGCTTGTAGAACCCCTGTGGTGGGATGGGGAGGGATTTCATCGGTTTCCTGTTCTGATGGAGCACTGTGATGGTACATGAAGAGGCCTGTGTGTGCTGTGTATTTATCCATCTTTGTGTGTATATTTGTTTGAGAAGGGTTGGTGAGAAGAGAGAGTCGTAGGATGCCACTTGAGTAAGATTAAACCTTGGAGGATTCCTCCTAGGTGCAGGCACTGCAGGAGCCAATCCTCTCAGCCAGCCTGTGCCCTCCTGGAGAGGAGGAGACCCAGCTTCTGGTTAGGACATTTGAGAAGGAAAACCCACGTCTGGAGATAGAAATGTTACTCTAACTAGAGGCCGGTGATGGGGAGACAGGGGATGTTAGAGCTGTGACAGCGGGTTTCCCTCTGGAGGGGACACACATTGAAGAGCTATCGAGTGCAGAGCTAACTTATCAGAACTTGCATTTCTAAAGTGGGAATCAGAGAGGTAAATCCTCCTTCCTGTTCCCCTGTGCCAGCATTTTGTGTAGAGAAAAGAGACAGATTCCAGTCTCTAGTTTCACATTAAAGTCTTCTCTTACAACCCAGAGCAGCATCTCATGCCAGGTCTGCAGCAGTGGAGTCTCTCACCGGGCCCTGGGAGTCACAGCAGCTCCTGTTGGGCTTGGAATGAGATCAGGAGCCAGGTCCTGAATTTTAGGTGCCCATAGGACTCAATACCCGGGATTTTCCCAGCTCATTTAAAATGGCAGCTCCCATCCTGCAATGTGTCTGCGGGCAATAGACAACAGAAAAGGCAGATTTACCCCGTGACATGAGGACGCCGTGAATCTCCTCGATGACCTTCTTGTACAGCTCCTTCTGCCGTTCTCCCAGAATGTCCCACTCCACTTCCCAGAAATAAGCAGCGACGTCCCTGAACGTGACCGATGCCTGGAACAGCAAACAGGACCCCCTCAGCCCCTCTCCCTCCTGCTTCATTATAACGTGCGGGCAATAAACTTCATTATATGTTCTCTCGCAGAGAGATTCGCATGAAGACAGCTCTATTCTCTCAACTCTCCAGAGTTTCGTACAGATTGCCTGCTCTCCAGAGAAGCCCTGGAAATCTCGGGAGCAGCGATTCAGTAGTAAGGAGGAGCTATCAGCACATGTGAGCTGGAGGCATAGTTTGTGCAGCTTGAGCAACAGAGGAGGCAGCAGCAGCAGCAGATGAACAAGTAGGAGGGAGAGATGCTGCTAAGTTAGTGTTTTGAAAGCAGGAACGTGGAGAATGATAGGTGGGGCCTGGGGAGAGAGTGGTGTTTGTGAGGGAGTGTGTGTGTCTGAGAGCATTTACACTTGTGCGTGTGCATGCTTGAGTGGGTATGTGTGAGTGTACATTTGTGTGAGAATGTGTACAGTGTGCGTTAGAGAGAGGTGAGTTTTAATACTGCTTTAAAGAAGAACAAAAGAACATAGGACTTGACATACTTGGTCAGACCGAGGGTCCATCAAGCCCTGTATCCTGTTTCCAACAGTGGCCAAGCCAGGCCATAAGAACCTGGCAGGATCCCAAGGGATAGAGAGATTCTCGGCTGCTTATACCAAGAATAAGCAGGGGATTTCTGCAACTCCTCCTTAATAATGGTTAATGGACTTTTCCTCCAGGAACCTTTCCAGGAAATTGTTTAAAATAATCAATATATTACATGAAGGTATTTCTGATGATGAACAGCAAACAGCACCCCTCTCTTCTTAGTTCTGGAATGGTTGCAATGCCAATGAACAAAGTATAATTCTGAGTACTCTTGCAGTGAGAAAATGATGTTTGTGGTAACTTTTCTAAACATAATTACTCTAATATTCAAAAGACAGAGGCATCTAGACCTTGAAAGTAATATTTGACAGTCTATTTGTCCCTAAATTTCGGAAATTTAAAAGCAGGTGGGGATGAGGGCAGAACCAGGGCAGGGAAATGATGTTAGGCACTCAGTGCTGATTTCCAGTTGTGAGCACCTAAGATGTCTACATTTAGTCAAATTAAACTGCAGGATGTGTTTCATGACAAAGGAATATTTGGCTCACCGCTCCTCCCTCCAGCTGCTCACTGACCTGAGGCTCTTCCATTCTCAGGATCTCAGCTGTGGGGTAACCCCGAGTGCCTGTTAGAAAAATGGGAAAATGTATTTTTATTTCTTTGATTCTATTTGTCAGTCTCCTAATTCTGGAAGACTCCAGGCAGCGTGCAAGAATAAAACAGCAGGAACCAGAATTAAAAGCACGACACACATACAACTCTGAAACTAGACAAACAGATAATTCACAACAGAGGAATAAAACAAAACTTAGAAACCCGGCAAACCAAGCAGCAATCAAAGAGAAAGGAGCAGTAAATACGCAGTAACATTTGTCTCTAGCGCAGAGACACGTAGGGAGCTACAGGACCAGGCTCTGGACACCTTTCTGACAGCAAGACAGACGCTCCCCAACCTTATTTCCCTGGGAATCGAATTCCGGACTTTAGGATCAAAGCAGGAGAAAGATGGCCTGGAAGTTTGCAGATAACGTCTGTCAGAAGGAGAAGGAGAAGGAGAAGGAGCAGGCAGAAAACGCTCACCAGAACCTTCCATTCAAGTCGCTCCGGCAAATATTTAGGATTTGAAATGAATTCCTTGCCAGTGCAGCTTCTGACGTCCCCGGGAGATCTGGTCCTGTAACCCTGGATTCATCCAGCGAGAGACCTCCTGGCCCATCCTACTCAGCTTCAGAGCCCCTTCCTCTCCCTCAGAAATCCTCTCTGCCACCTCCATGGGCAGCTCCCCCCTCTTTCACCCTCCTTCCACAGCCTCCCTTCCTTCCGGCCATGTATTCCTTGGAGCTATTTAAATGTCTCTGTCCTGTCTCCCAGGGGCTACATTTAGATCTTTAAGTCTCTGCCCCTATGATGAAGACCTGTGGCCATTTCAGTTGCTGACCTTAGTGAAGGTGTCCAGGAGGAGTCGGATACTCGCCTGTTACAGGAGGGGGAATCTCTGATTCAGGAGGCTCCGTGGAGGGCAGATCTTCCTCTTGTTTAACGCTCAGTGAGAACACAGACGTTACGATGGGAAGGCCTGGGATGAGAAAACAAACCTGGCTAGAAGGAGTCACCCAGGACCTGCTAATGTTATATTAGGAAAGGGATTTTACATCTCTAAACGTTTGCTGTTAATGCCCCATCTCCTGGGATCTGAAAACGCTAAGCCTTTAAATGCAGAGCATTTACTTACTCTCGCTGGGGTCCTTCATGGTTTCTTTTCCCTCCCACTCACAGGGTTGAGTGCAATATTTCCCATCTTCCTTCTTAATCCTGAATATCACATCAGGGTTCCCAATGGAATAACCTGCCAATAAAAACCAGCAGCATTCCGTTTCCAGTTTGTCGAACTCCTTAAGGGGGTTGATGTTTCATGGGTGTCCTGTTCTGATGGAGCAGTGTCTGTGTATGCATCTTTGGGGGGAGAGGGGGGTTGTCTGACAAAGCTGAGTGAGGAGAGGTGCTTGCAGCCACTTGATTAAGATTAAGCCTTGGAGGACCCTCCTAGGGGGAGGCACTGCAGGTGTCCGTGCCCTCCAGGAAAGGAGGCGTCCCAGCTTCTCAGGAGAACGTGAGAAGGAGAACCCCAGTCCTGGGACAGAAAGAGAGGGAGACAGGGACTGTGCGGCTTCCCACCAGAGGCGTAGCGAGGGTCTCCGGGGGCCAATGCACGTGTGGCTCCCCCGGCCGCACGACACCACGGTGCGGGGTCTCTGTTCACTGGGGAAGGGCACCCCAGGGTGCCGCTGTGCAGGGCCAGTGCTGACTCCTCGAGGAAGATGTCTCCGCCACCTGCTGCAAATGCCGTTCGGATGAGAGCGTCCTCTCTGGGAACCATGGTCGTTATTGCTTCTACGGGCTCTGCAGAGGTTTATACCCAAAATCTAAAACTGCTCATGCGCTGAACCCATGAGAACAGTTAAGTCCAGGTCGGGCAAGAAACTGGGAGACAAACACCAACAGCAGCAGGCAGATGTGCTGAACTGTGACAAGAGCAGGGAGAGGGAGGGGGACTCACTCCTGCCTATCTAAGGTAGGAAACCTGGAAGGCAGCGTCAGACGTCCGGAGCTGAGAGCGCAGACAGAGCCAACTTTCAGCAGGAACGGAAGATTTGCTATCCTGTAATCCTTTTTGTAGTAGTTATTGCTATTATTTGCTTGCACTCGGCTCTCTAATGCCTGCTGTTATTTATCTTTTGTTATTATCCTTTGCGTAGCACGTGTTCAGATAAACGTACTATCATTACCTGGATCCTGGTGCACATTTGTTTGTGTATCGGATAAGCTCCGAGGTATAGGAGCCTCTCGGGATCTCCCTCTTTCCTGAGAATTAGCCTGGAGGTAGGCAGAGCCCCTCAGTCTCTATTCCTTGTGTGTGTGAGCGCGGCCTGAACCCAGAACACCAGGGGACCTGGGATTTTTCCAGCCCTGATTAAATGGCAGCTCCCATCCTGCAGGGTGTGTATGGGTGGGAGATGATAGAAAAGACAGACTTACCCCGTGACATGAGGACGCCGTGAATCTCCTCGATGACCTTCTTGTACAGCTCCTTCTGCCGTTCTCCCAGAATGTCCCACTCCACTTCCCAGAAATAAGCAGCGACGTCCCTGAATGTGACCGATGCCTGGAACAGCAAACAGGACACCCTCAGCCCCTCTCCCTCCGGCTTCATTGTAATCAGTGGGGGTCTTACCTCTGGAGCAACTTGGGAAATTTCCCAGGCCCCATGCTGGGGGCTGGTCGGGGTGACAGACTGTATGAACTACCGTAGAATCCAGCACTTACATCAGCGTATTTCAACTCACGCTATGCACACTCCTGGGGCTACACAAGGGGCTATGCAGGGGCAGCGGTCCGGCTGCAGTGAGAAGTCAGTCCCTGGTGTCAGGAATTGGGCTGCAGGCACAGAAGATGTTCCTGCTGCACGTGGAAGGTGTCAGCATGTCGTTCCCTGCATGTTGTACCTCTGCTGCCCTGCGTTTGCACGCTGCCACCATCATTACCACTTCCCCCCCCATGGCCAGTGAAGCCAGGTTCTGGCTACCCATGAGCCTCCTGTTTAAACCGGGCCTGGGATCCAACTCACCACCATCTCCACCGTAGCCGCTGAAGCTCGCAACTATCCGCCTGGGAGCCATCCCCCACCACCGATGAAAGCTTGAGGGAGAGTGGGAGTCAGCAACAGGCAGGAAACCTTTATTTTCTGTGGTGGGAGGGGTGATTTGTGTCTGAAGGCAGGAAAGCAGAGTGCTGGAGCCAGGCCTGGGGATGGGACTGAAAAAGTGTACAGGAGCGAGGGGATGTGTGTGTCTGAGAGAGTGAAAGAATGGGTTTCTGTGTGAGAGAGAGAGTGTGCGTATTTCTTTTAAAATTCTTCATTCTCCCATGATCCCATGTAAAAACATGCACAATAAATTCTACAAACAAACACAATTATCTTCCCAATCAACAATTCATAGGCCAATCTGGTTCTTTGCTCCGTCTGTAGACACTCCGCATGCAGCGATGCTGGAGATACTTTCTGACATATTCACAGCCGGCATCGTAACCTCTCTGACGATCAGCCCGGGCAAGGAATGCAGTAATAATTACTAGGGACGTGAGAGCGTTTTACTGTGAGAATGTGTGAGAGACTGTGTGCGCCTGTCTGCGAGTGTGTGTGAGAATGAAAACCGTGAGAGCCTGCATGCATCTGTGTGAGAGAGTCTGCACGCCCCCCTCCACCCTGCTAATCTCTTGCTGATCTCAGGACTGTAAAGACCTTTGCCCTGTGCTGTGAGGAGGGGAGGCTGCAGGAGCTGCACAGGGAAAAGTTTCCCTTTAAGTGCGGGTGTCCTGTATACAGGGGGAGAGAGAAGAATCTCTTACCGGATCAGAGAGCAGGGCAGACATTTCCCTCTGAATTCTGCAGCTGCGGGGAGGGATTCAGGCTGGAGATTCCTAATGCTTAGATGCTGAGAAAGATGAATACGCCAGGATAAAATGCCTCCTGCTCGGCAGATCTGGGCCTGGGCGAACCTTCCTTCCCAAGTCCCCTTAGTGGCAGCGGCTCCGCACAGCGCTTCTTTCTGGCTGGGGCACAGCACCTCTCTGTGCCGTGCGCTGGCAGGATCTTTGCCACCCCCCCTCCCCAAAATGTTGGCACTCTAGGCGACCACCTGGTTTGCCTGATGGAAGCCCTGGTGCGTTGCAGGCTGGGGGAGGCAGAAAGTTTCCATGTCATTCAGATTTTTCTCTCTCTGCTGCTGGCAGCCCTGTACACAGAGAGGAGGGGAATGAAAACCAGAAAAGCCCCCGCTTCACTGAGCATGTGCAGAGCTCTTCTGCTGAGATCAGGCTGGGGGGGGGGGGGGGGGGGGCGCTGCCTGCTTAAGGTGGATCCGACATGGAGAGCCGAGGTGTCAGCTTTTATCTAACCCTGCTTTTTCGTGCCGGTCCCAGTCAAGCCTTGGGAATAAAGGAGGTGGGTTTGCTATTCGCTATAAAGATTTTATTCTGCCTCCCCCAAGCACAGAATTACAAGGTTAGCAAACCGAAACCCAAAATGCATGGGATACCTTTCTATTGGACCCAAACGTTCCTACAGCTTTGGTTTTCTCCCTAAATTGGACAGGCCGGATGCTTCTTAGCAAGGTGGGGGGAAGGGAGGAAAGGGTTGGCCCCCTGGTTGCCATAGCAACATTACCCTTGCTCCTGGCTAATGAGATCCCGGGGTAGGGGGAAAGAGCCGGGAGCTTTTTGCTGTCAAATAAATAAATAAATAACCCTCAGGCTCCTCTCTTCCAGGGAGAGGTTCACCTTTCCACCCTCCCCAGAAGAAGATGTTTACATTGAAAACAATCTCCAGGATGAGACAAGAGAATTCATTAATTAAACAAACAAGAATGCCCTTTCCTGATCAATGCAAGTGGCTGGATTATGGTGCAGTCTATTTAAAAAGATCTATATTCTGCCCTTCCCCTGGTGCAATTTTCTTCCTCTGGCCTTTCGAAGGCTTCAGTGCCTTCCGGTGGAGTCGCCTGCCTTGACTCATAGAGCAGCACACGGAGCAGGAAGATTTCCAGGTGCTGCTGCCAGGAAGCAGCCGATTCCTGATCTCTTTTTCATCCACCACAGTTCTCCTTCTTCCTAGCGACGAGCACATTTCCGCAGCGGAGATTGCGTCCGAGAGATGGTGCAAAGGGCAGAGCCACAGGGCGCTGCATGATCGACCTCTTGGCACAGTTGTGGAGCTCACGTCTGGGGGGAGTAGCCCCACTTTTTCATGTCGGGTTATTCACAATCAGAATGCATCAAATACATTTTTCACCTGATAACCACATCCTGGGGAATGGTGTTGCCCACACAGGAGTTAAAATAAAAAGGTTGCTGCTAAAATAGGTTTGTCATCAACCTATTTTAGCAGCTTCCCTATTGGCAGCATTTATAAAGGAAACAAAGTGAATTACAAAAACACACAATAAACAAACTTCACTGCTATGAACCATCTTAAAAAATGTGAGGTAGTGGAGGGGATATGCTCAGTCAATTTGAGGCCTACCCCTTCAAGATTTAGTTGCAAGGACAGACAAACCAAGTAATCTGGCCTACCTTATCCTATTCTTCTATGCTGCGCCTGTCCTTCGTTTCAACCCCAAGATCTACCATAGCAAGATGATAGATTGAGGAGCAAGAGAGCATCAGAGAATATGTGAAGCGTAGGAGGAGGAGGAAGGTAAAGAGAGCAAACCCTCCAGAGCCAGCCCAGTTCCCTCTGATGACTGTGAAAGAGGTACAAGTAGAGAACCACTCACCCGAGCCGACAGGTAAGGTCACTATTGGCAGCGATTCCTCTTCTGGGCCTGACTGCCCATCTGCCATATTTGTGGCTCCCATTTTTTCTTTGTCTCTTTCTGTTCATCCTACTGGACATATCCAGCTTGTCTCCGAGAATTTCAATATTTGGTGTCGTCACCCTTTGTCTAAAGTGAAGATCATCCACAGATTTCAAGCAGATATGGATGGGGGCCTGAGAGACTGTCGCCCCTCTCACAGCACCATGTGATCCGTCACATTTTAAATCAGGCAGGAAAAAGGGGTCTCTTAGAAACATGATTTATGCACTGATTTTTCACCGCTAGCTCTTCCATTCCCTCTTCTGAGTGTTCTGGCTGTTTGGCACCTTTCCATTGGTCCCTTTGGCTACTGGGGGAGCTTTTTGGATCTCCTTCTCTTGCTATCACTCTATTTCTGCATGAACTATTAGCTGTTTTAAGATGTAATCACTTAGGGACTTCCATGTTATGATTTCTCCAATTAAAAATCTTAACTTTCCATCAGTTGCCTTTTGCAGCTTCTCCTTATATAGTTTTGCTCTTTCTTCCAGTTTTGGGTGGGTTCTTTACCTATCCATCAGTTTTCAAAACAGGATTTTTGGCATAAAAGTAGCAGTTGATTTTCTCTTTTTAATCTTTAGTCCACTTAATGTAGGTAATCCTCTTACTTTAAGTAGCTTTTGCTGCAATGGGTCCACCATGACCTATAGCTGAACCAATGTTATCTTTTTCAACTGAAGATTTAGCAAGAACTCTACAAGTATCATTAGCCCTAGTGCTTAGGATAAGGGTGTTACCTTTTCTCCTGGGTAATGGAAAGCCAGTATTAATTTTTGTTAATGTACATAATTCAGTAGTAGCAGTCATCTAGCTGATATGTATTCTAAATTTTAAATATTGGGGTCAGCATTTGAAGGTACTCAGCAAGAGCTGGTGAGAGAAACATACAGTACTCCATTTTTTCTATTCAGTTATCCTCTCCCAACTAGACATATTTTTCTTCCTTGTGAGTCATTTCATGGCATTGTAGGTGACGTTTCTGACTGAAACATTTGTAGCATTCAGAACATATAATTGGTTTCTCTCCTGTGTGTATCAGTTTATGTACTTGAAGTTGGCCTTTATGAATGAAGAATTTATCACATTCAGAACAAATAAAGGGTTTCTCTCCTGTGTATCATTTCATGCATTTGCAGGAGTCTTTTGTGATGGAAATATTTACCACATTCAGAACATTTGAATGGTTTCTCACATGCATATTTTTCCATGGTTTCTTAGAGCCGAAGCATTACTTAAGCATTTAGTACATTCAGAACATGCAAATGATTTCTCTCCGGTGTGTCATTTCATTTTGTTGCAAAGTAGGTTGATAAATGTTTTAATCACATTTAAATGGCTTCTTTCCCATATGTATTCTTTCATGTTTTTTAAATCAGATTTATTAATAAAACTGGCAGGAGGAGGTGAGAGAAGGTGATGAGCTGTGGAGAGACAGCGGGTGGACAGAAAGTGATAGACACATGGAGGGAAAATAACAAATGATACCGAAATGAAATGAGCTTTAAAAGAAAAAGGAAGGAGTAAGGCAGAGAGGAAACGGGGGGGGGGGGGGGAAACCAGGAGCCAGCAGAGATGGGAGACAAAGGTTGGAAACTTGTATATTTGAAGTTTCGTGAAGATTTCTGTGCTGGGGGGCAAGCGTTATTCGCCCTTTTCTTCCAGCCCCCGCTGGTAAATGGAGAAATTACTTACCTGATAATTCTGTTTTCCTAGCGTGTAGCCAGACTCAGGACCAGTGGGTTATGTGCTCCCCTGGTAGCAGATGGAGATGCAGTCAGGTTGCAAAGCTGACGTCACCCTAAATACACCCCTGCAGTGACCTCAGCCCTCCAGTATTCTCTTCAAATCCACTGTGGATCTACTAGTGAAAAACACTTGATTTAAAATATGATTACACACACTCAACCAAACACTGAACCCCAGTAAAAATATGGGTGCCCTAACCTAGGGACTGGATGAAAGCTCACCCATAAACTATTGGATTAGATATCCACTCCATGAGCGGATCCTTGGCACTGTTCTTGGGCAGCTGGGGGCGGGATGCTGAGTCCATCTGTCTACACTAAGGAAAATGAAATTATCAGGTGAGTAATTTCTCAATTTCCTAGCGTGTAGCCAGATGGACTCAGGACCAATGGGATACAAAAGCTCTCCCGGTCAGGGTGAGAGGCTGCCCGCAGTCTGGTTAACACCGCCCTTGCAAAGGCTGTGTCCTCGCGGGCCTGGACGTCGAGGTGATAGAACCTGCAGAAGGCGTGCGAGGAGGACCACGTCGCCGCTCGGCAGATATCGACGGGAGACAGCAGTCTAGCTTCCGCCCATGAGAACACCTGAGCCCTAGTGGAATGAGCTTTAACCTGAGAAGGTAATGGCTTTCCTGCCTTCACATAGGCTCCTGTGACCACCTCCTTAATCCAGCGAGCTATGGTAGCCCACAAAGCTGGTTCGCCCTGCTTCCTTCCACTGTGAATGACAAACAGGCAGTCAGATAGCAGGGCAGACATTTCCCTCTGAATTCTGCAGCTGCGGGGAGGGATTCAGGCTGGAGATTTCCCTGTTCCTGCTCAGAGGCTGAGAAAGATGAATAGGAGAGGAGGGGGCGCGGCTGATTCCTGGGGGTCTCAGATAAAGTCTGCTGATCTCAGGGGGCAGCAGAACTCAAACCTTCCCTTGTAGGTAAAGATCTTTGCCCTGTGCTGTGAGGAGGGGAGGCTGCAGGAGCTGCACAGGGAAAAGTTTCTCTTTAAGTGCGGGTGTCCTGTATACAGGGGGAGAGAGAAGAATCTCTTACCGGATCAGAGAGCAGGGCAGACATTTCCCTCTGAATTCTGCAGCTGCAGGAGGGATTCAGGCTGGAGATTTCCCTGTTCCTGCTCAGAGGCTGAGAAAGATGAATTGGAGAGGAGGGGGTGCGGCTGATTCCTGGGGGTCTCAGATAAAGTCTGCTGATCTCAGGGGGGAGCAGAACTCAAACCTTCCCTTGCAGGTAAAGATCTCTGCCCTGTGCTGTGAGGAGGGGAGGCTGCAGGAGCTGCACAGGAAAAGTTTCCCTTTAAGTGCGGGTGTCCTGTATACAGGGGGAGAGAGAAGAATCTCTTACCGGATCAGAGAGCAGGGCAGACATTTCCCTCTGAATTCTGCAGCTGCAGGAGGGATTCAGGCTGGAGATTTCCCTGTTCCTGCTCAGAGGCTGAGAAAGATGAATTGGAGAGGAGGGGGTGCGGCTGATTCCTGGGGGTCTCAGATAAAGTCTGCTGATCTCAGGGGGGAGCAGAACTCAAACCTTCCCTTGCAGGTAAAGATCTCTGCCCTGTGCTGTGAGGAGGGGAGGCTGCAGGAGCTGCACAGGAAAAGTTTCCCTTTAAGTGCGGGTGTCCTGTATACAGGGGGAGAGAGAAGAATCTCTTACCGGATCAGAGAGCAGGGCAGACATTTCCCTCTGAATTCTGCAGCTGCGGGGAGGGATTCAGGCTGGAGATTTCCCTGTCCCTGCTCAGAGGCTGAGAAAGATGAATAGGAGAGGAGGGGGTGCGGCTGATTCCTGGGGGTCTGGGATAAAGCCCCTCCTCTCCCCCTCTGCAGATCTAGGGCTTGCAGGGATTTTCAGTCCTGGGGAGGCAGAAAGTTTCTGCTTTTCTTCTGAGTCTTTGCAGCCCTGCCGCAGATGCTAATGGGAGTGACCCCAAACTCCCTGTTCCCCTGCTTCTTTCCCCAGTGCATGTTGGGAGGTCCCACCTTGTCCAGGTGATTCTGCACAGATGAAGAGCACTCCAGGCACTAGGGCATAGCAGCACGAACCCCACTCTGCTGAACATGGGGTGCACATCCCAGGATTAAAGGCTGTGAAATCCGGAAATAAAACAAAATACTGTGTCAGGATGGATTTTAAGGTGCTTTGCTTTTATTGGGAAAGGCGGATTAATAAGATAAACTCCACTAAGGAATGGCGCAAGGTCCATGCAGTTCAGCATCTTCTCTCGGCCTCGGCCAGTCCAGGTCCCCTAAAGTCGATCTGCTTCTTATTACTTAGCAGACCTGAGCGCTTTTGAGTGATGGGGACCCGGAGTTGCTGTTGAGTAGCAGGAGGGGGAGAAAGGACTAACGCATGGCTACTTTCTCTCTTCTGCCCCCTCCTTGCTAATCCACACTCTCTCACTGCCAACGGCCTTCTTCTCCTGCCTCCAGCATGCTATTTACAGTCCCCTGACTCGTGCACCTTCACGCTCCCCTCATCTGAATCAGAAGGCCTGGATCTGCAGCTGCAGGTTGAGCTGTGGGGGGTTTGCAGCCCCTCCAGTTTCTCCCCATGTTGCCTGCAGTGCGTGCCCTCTGGAGTCACCCATTTTTCTCTTCTTCCCTGTAGGCTTCCTGAGTGGCTGGAGCAGTGAAGAGAGAGACCAGGATCTTTTAACGAAGAGCCCAATATTCAAAAAGAAAACTTAGCCGGATAAGCCTGATTTATCCAGCTAAGTGGCCCTGCTGAGTATCCGGCTACGCTCAGCATGCACCAGTTAGTCAGAAGTGCTGTATCTAGCTAAGTTTCTAGCAGGATAACTCAGGGGTGGGGAATGGGAGGATCGGGAAGGACGTGATAACTTATTCAGCTAACACACTTATCTGGGTATATTCAGCGGCACTGCCTCACTGCTGAATATCCCGGCTCAATTAGTCAGATAAGTGGATCCGGCTACCCTGCCGAGCCACACAGTGATGTAATATAGAGCCCCAAAATCCCCTGCCTCTCCTGGAGAAATTTACAGCTTCCCAGGAATGTGACTTACTCTCAGGAATAACAACAGTTTTCTCTACTCCACCTGACTAATGTTTTATGGACTCTTCTTCCAGGAACTTGTTCAAACTCTTTTGAACCCTGCTACCTTCTGGCAAATGATTCCACAGCTTGATAGTGCAGAGTCTAAAAGTGCTTCCTATGATTTATTTTTTTTAAATCTGCTGGCTGTTAGATTCGTGGAACGTCCCTTGTTTTAGTATTATTTGAAAGGGTAAATAATCATGCTTTTAACTGTTCCGACCCATTCATGAGTTTTAAACTTCTAGGATATCATTTCTTATGTCTCTTTTCCAAGCTGAAAATCCATAGCCTGCATAGCCTCTCATCAAAGTAGAGTTGTTCTATCTCCTTTATCATTGTTTGTTGCTCTCCTCTGCACCTTTTCTCTAGGAGGTAGATATTTAAAGCTATAACTTAGTTGGCTATGTCCGTGGATATCCAGCGGCACTATGACTTTTGTATCTAAACCAGTCATGAAGCAGGTATTGTTCAGCAAATGTCCACTGATGAATCTCATTACGAGCAGTGAGAATATTCACATGCATCTGGCCTCAGAAGACGTCATCAGCATCCCTCCAACCCTGTGTCTGTAGATCACTGCTGGATCCTATGGAACTGACTATGCAATGAAGGTGCGAGCAGAGGAAAAGACACTACAGTGAACTATTGGCTAAAGGAAGAGGATTTCTCATTAACGCCAAACATGTTATTGGGAGGTTTCAAAACATTGAAAGACTTATCTGGTATTATGTTTCTCAGAGAGATGCAATTTAAATTCTTACACAGGGCACATATCTCAAAGGCGCATGTGCACTGAGCTAAGTTGTTGTTTAGTGAAGTGTCATAATCAACCTGCTACGTTTATACACTTTTTGGAGTCTTAAGCTCCAAATGTTTTTGGCATAGAAGTCTTGGTTATGTTGGTGATATAATTGATCATCATCATATTCTTTGTTCAGCAGAGTTGGCGCTTTTTGATGTGGCCTCTTTAAGTCTTAAAAGGGGAGATCAAGTTTGGCCTGGACACAGTATGGTGAGAGGAGGTTCCACCTTCCTTTTGGCAATGGCGTAATTCACGCCATAATAATATGTAAATGGAAAATATGGCTTCTAAAGCTAATTTCCTACAATGGGCATTCTTTTCTGTGCATTCGGGGAAACCATCTGAAAGCCTTTCTTCACAGGCCTGCAGTTTAGTTTTGAACCATTAACATATAATTTCACATTTAATGAACAATGTATGAACTGCTTTCACTTGGTCTATTAATGAAGAGTGAGCATCAACAATAGAAGAAGTTTTGGGTGCTCTGATTCACTTTACGTCTTCATGTGCTGAAGGTATACATGGAGGGTATATAGGCAGTGATGTTAAAGTTAGGAGGGCAGTGACTTTCAGGGGAATTGGGGGTTAAGTTTCAAAATTAACCATAAACATTTGTTGATGATGAATACTTGTACAACACATTTTGTTTGTAACTATTTATTGGTTTTCAATTAAATGTTTAACATAAATACAGGGTTTTGTGGCATAAAACTAGCAGTTCATTATCTCCTTGTAATCATTAGGAGTCCATTTAACTGTAAGTAATCCTCTTACTCTATTAATTAGAGTTTGTGGTCTGTTTATTGCTGTAATGGGTCCACAATGACCTATAGCTAAACCAGGGTAATCATCTTCAGCTGAATATTCAGCCCTAGTGCTTAGGATAAAAGTGGGCACCTTTTTTCCTGGATGACATACAGCCTGTATAAATTTTTATTTGTATTCCTTTCATATTTCAGGATTAGCAGTCACCTAGATCATATATGGTTAACTATTATACCATGGGGGTCACAATATAAAGGTACTCAGCAAGACCTGGTAAGAGAAATTTAATCCATTTTCTTCATTAAACATTCCTCTTTCACCTCTATTTGTACCTTGTGGGTCATTTCATACATTTGCAGTTTGCCTTTCTGACTAAAATGATAATCACATTCAGAACATGACAAAATGGTTTCTTTCATGTGTGTATCATTTTGTGCAACTGTAGTCTGTCTTTGCGACTGAAACATTTATCACATTCAGAACATTTAAACGGTTTATCTCCCTTGTGGGTATTTTCATGGCATTTCAGGTGGTTTTTCTGACTGAAACATTTATCACAATCAGAACATTTATATGGTTTCTCACCAGTATGTATTCTTTTATGTATTCTTAGGTAAGAATTTTTACTGAAGCTTTTAATACATTCAGAACATTTAAATGGTTTCTCACCAGTATGGATTTTTTCATGCACCCTTAAATTAGATTTCTTCTTGAAGCTTTTATCGCATTCAGAACATGTAAATGGTTTTTCTCCTGTATGTATCGTTTTGTGCACTTGCAATCTATCTTTGCGACTGAAACATTTATCACATTCAGAACATTTAAATGGTTTATCTCCCTTGTGAGTTATTTCATGGCATTTCAAGAATTTTTTCTGACTGAAATATTTATCACATTCAGAACATTTAAATGGTTTCTCTCCGGTATGCATTCTTTTATGTGTTCTTAGATCGGATGTATTACTGAAGCTTTTACCACATTCAGGACACTGAAATGGTTTCTCTCCAGTGTGTATTCTTTCATGTATTCTTAGATGGGATGTATTATTGAAGCTTTTACCACACTCAGAACACATAAATGGTTTTTCACCCCTATGAATCATTTTGTGCACACGTAAATTGCATTTGTGACTGAAAATTTTATCACATTCAGAACATGGAAATGGTTTTTCTCCTGTGTGTATCATTTCATGCACACGCAGGCTGTCTTTGTTACTAAAACATTTATCACATTCAGAACATTTAAATGGTTTATCTCCCGTATGCGTTATTTTATGGCGATGCAGGTGGCTTTTCTGACTGAAACACTTATCACATTCAGAACATTTATATGGTTTTGCTCCAGTGTGCATTCTTTCATGAATTCTTAGGTTATATTTCATATAGAAACTTTTATCACACTCTGAACATTTAAAGGATTTATCTCCCGTGTGTGTTATTTCATGGCGTTGCAGAAAGCTTTTCTGGCTAAAACATTTATCGCATTCAGAACATTTATATGGTTTTGCTCCAGTGTGCATTCTTTCGTGTATTGTTAGGTTAGATTTTCGTCTAAATCTTTTATCACATTCAGAACATTTAAATGCTTTCTCTCCAGTGTGTATTCTTTCATGTTTTTTTAGATCAGATTTATTACTGCAGCTTCTGTCACATTCAGAACATTTAAATGGTTTTTCTCCAGTGTGGATTCTTTCATGTATTCTTAGTTTAGATTTTTGTCGGAAACTTTTATCGCATTCAGAGCATTTAAATGGTTTTTGTCCTTTGTGAACATTTTCATGAATTGTAAGCTGTGATATATATGGAAAACATTTTTCACATTCAGAACACTTGTACAGTTTGTCTGTTTTGGGAAACGTTTTATGTGCTGTGACATTTGACTTCCTATTAAACTTGATTTCACCTGCAGTACATAGCACTGTTCTTTCTCCTTTGTGTATTTTTACATGGCTTTTCAGCTCAGCTCTGTAGACAAAGCATTTTTCACACCAAGTACATGTTAATGGTGTCTTTTCCATTTGACTTTTTCTATGTGCTGTAAGTTTTGTTTTCTTAGGGGTGCTTATCTCACCTTCAGTACCTATCATTTTTTTCTCCCTGCTTTGACATTCATGGATGTATGGGGGACTTGACTTCTCCGTGAAGCTGTTCCCACATTCAATCTTTTCTTGGTGCCCAATAGAATGTGAGTGTGTGGTGAAGTTTGCCCTACTCTCATCATTTTTAAATGATCTCTCTCCATCACTGAGTCTCTGAGCTTGCACAAGATGCGGGCGCTGGCTGGAATTTCCCTCTTGTACAGGACACAGGTTTAAACTCCTTTTTGGGGCTTTTTCTTTCACCCTGGGTGCTGTTCCTCTCCTGCTTCCTCCTTCACAATCAGCTGAAGGATCGTTGCAGTCTCTGGCTGGGTCCCTCAGTTTCCATTCCTCCCTCTGCTCTCCATCGCACATTCCCTGCCTCTCACTATTGTTCCTGAATCCATCATCTGTGGGATAAAGATCAGAGTATGATCACTAATTATATAGGCAAGGAGAAGGACATATCACCCCATCTATATCTCCATATGATGATTTAAAGACATTTGCTTGTCTAAGGCTGCATATGACACATACCAGGAAGAGCTGCTGCTGGCAGACAGGTAATAGCAAGTGAGCAGAGGGAAACAGACCATGTCTGATCTCATCCTCACCTCCCGTCTATCCAGTGTTTCCCTTCTCTCTGATTACAGCCACTGCTGATTCACTCTGGACCTGGGTCCCTGAACCTCAGAGCTGTCAGCCTAAAGCAACCGATTCCTAATGACCTACTAATAAAATGTAACTCCAAGCTAGTAAAAATGTTTAGCCGCTATCTGTAAAGTTTTAAATACTCCATGGCAAGCATTTTCTTATAAATGAATTCTTTGCGCACTGCTCTTGCTATCTGTATCCTCCTCTCCTCCCTCCAGTTGGTCGCTGACATGAAGCTCTTCTATTTTCAGGGTCTGTATGGTGGGATCAGGACTGTAACCTCGGCTGCCTGTTACAAAAATGGGAAATGTCTTCAGCTTTTAAATAGTCCTGGATATTGACTTAAAAAGCAGCATTTGGGTAAAAGAGATGATGGGAATTCTGTGAACATGTACCCCTCTTGGTGGAAGAGTTAATGACCCTCTGTCAGAGGCACCGCTAGCCTATGGCCAATGTGACCTCTGCCCTAGAGGTGCTGTAATGCTGGGCCAGCCCACGGACCCAGAAATTGTTGGGCTGAGGCAGGGGAGGCGAGAAGAACACCAGCCTCGGATATCAGACTGCTGCCCCTACCCGTGACTTGGCCTGCAGGGATGAAAAAATCATGTCACTGTCCCTCCCCAATTGATCCAGGCCAAAGACAAAACCATGAATCAGCTCCCAGTGTTTTCCCTCCCCGTGGCCCAGCTCAGGCTGAAGAGTAGAGCTGGTGCCTCTCCCCTCCCTGGTACAGTGCGAGGCTGCCTGGAAAGCTAAGATTACCACGGGGCTCAAACAGCTTCTTACTGTGAACCATGCGGGAGGGAGAGAAAGGGGCAACAGAAGCACTGGCAATATGAATGGGGGAGCCTGAGAATGAATGGGAGGCGGGTGGGGCGAGCATGGATCTGGGGTGGGAGAAAGCAGCCGGGGATGAAGGGTGAGTGGTGCCTGAGATTGTGGCAGTCGGAGCACAGGGATTGTTATGCACGGTGGGAGGGCCGACCCTGGAAGCTCGGCAACCTTTTGAGATCCAAGGGAGCGTTAACGTAGAACAGCCCTTCCAACTCAGGCTTCCCTGCCGGCAGAAACATCCGTGTCCCTTACTGGGGGCAAACTAACGAGCCCCATCTCGCCCCACTGTAAGCAGCTCAGACTTTACACCTTGTGACCGGGTGGGCATTTATTTTATTTAAAATTTTTATATACTGACATTCATTCAGGATATCACATTGGTTTACAGTGTAACACAAAACAAACACCAGGCATGGCGCTTTACATTGAACAAATAAAACAAGTTAACAAATGAATAAATGAGGGTGTGAACAACAAGGGGAAATTTGCATTAAATAATCAACGAGGTTTGTAAATATATACATATGTACAAAAGGAAGACACTAAGAGATAAGCAATTTAGGAGTGCTAGGAGGAGAGGGGGAGTGGCGAGCAGAGGGAAGGGAACGAGGTGAGGGGGGAGAGAAAAAGGTAGGAGAAGGGTGAAGTGAGGGCCAGAAGAGGGGGGCAGAGGAGAGGAAGGGAGAAATTAGGTGTATGCCTTGGCGAAGAGCCAGGCCTTGAGTTTCCGCTTGAACGATTTGAGGCATTCCTCTTGCCGTAGTTCAGCTGGCATTGTGTTCCAAAGGGTCAGCCCGGCTATCGATATTGCACAGGCTCTGGTAGATGTTAGTTTGTAGAGTTTAGGGGAAGGGATGGGCATAGTTGTGAGATGTGCGTGTCTAGTAGGCTTATTAGACTGGTGTAAGCGGAAGGACTCATTAAACCAGTTCATTTCAGGATTGTATAAAGCCTTTGGATGAGAGAGAGTCTTATATTGTATACGGGAAGCTATTGGGAGCCAATGTAGATCTTTTAGAACAGGTGTAATATGGTCATGTCTGCGTAGGTTGGTCAAGATTCGGGCTGTTGTGTTTTGTAAAATTTGAATGGGGTGAATGGCGTTGTTAGGAAGGCCGAGGAGAAGGGAGTTGCAGTAGTCTGTTTTGGCGAAGATGGTGGTTTGGAGCACTGTTTGGAAATCGGGGGGTGTAGTAAGGGTTTTAGTTTTTTTAGTGTATGAAGTTTAAAGAAGCCATCTTTTAGTATGTTGTTGATAAATTTCTTCAGTGTGAAGTGCCCATCGAGAATGATACCCAGATCACGGACTTGTTGTGCAAATTGGAACTGTGAAAGAGGGGGAAGGATCGAGTGGTTAAGGGGTGAGATGAGCATGATTTCAGTTTTAGTAGTGTTTAGAGCTAGGTGGATGGAAGAAAGGAGATTGTTTATGGATTGGAGAGTATCGTTCCAGAAATCCATGGTTTTAGAAATAGAGTCAGTGATGGGTATGAGGAGCTGAACATTGTCAGCATATATGTAGTGTGGGAGATTTAGGCTGGATAGGAAGTGACAGAGGGGTAGGATGTAAATATTGAAGAGGGTTGAAGAGAGGGATGAACCTTGAGGGACACCTTGATTAAGGGGGATAGCCTTGGAAACATGATTGCCTAGTTGAATTTTGTAATCTCTATTGCTGAGATGAATTGAACCAGTTGTGGGCAACACCTGTAATGCCTATTTCAGTCAACCGCTGTAGGAGAATGGGATGGCTGACTGTGTCAAATGCGGAGGAGATGTCAAGGAAGACAAGTATGTATGATTGTCCTCTCTCAAATCCTTTAATAATGTGGTCTGTTAGGGAGAGTAAAAGAGTCTCAGTACTATGAGATTTCCGAAAGCCGTATTGTGCGGGGGCAAGGATGTGATTGTCTTCAAGGTATTCTGTGAGTTGCTTGTTAACAGTTTTTTCAAGGAGTTTAGCAATAAATGGAAGATTGGAAATAGGGCGATAGTTGGCTAGATCAGAGGGGTCAAGTTTGGGTTTGACAATAGCCTGTTTCAAGGGGAGAGGTACCTGTCCCAAGTTAATGGAGAGGTTAATGATATTTGTTAATGGTTTAGCAATAATATTGGGTATTGTGAGGAGATGTTTTGTGGGTATGGTGTCAGATGGGTGAGTGGAAGGTTTGGCTTTCTTGATAAAGGTTTCTATTTCTAATGTTGAGGTGCAGTCTAGGGAGGAGAGAACAGTAGTATTGTTGCAAGTCTTTGTATTGATGAAATCGGGTTCGACAATGTTGATGGGATTGGCACAAGGGGTGAACTTTGAAAGTAACTTGTCTACTTTTGTTTGGAAGAAGGTGGCTAGATCTTCACATTTGGATTTGGCTACTACGTCAGGGATGTCGGGGGCAGCCATCTTGGTAAGTGAGTTAACGTAATCATATAGTACTTTAGGGTTGTATTGGAATTGGTGTATTTTGTTGGCATAGAAGTCTCGTTTTGTCATGTTAAGTTTGTCACTATATAGATGTAGGGAGGTTTTAAATTGTGCCAGGTGTGTGTGAGGGATCCTTGTGAGGCATAATCCGTGCCAGCCGCGAGCAGCGCTGGCAAACAAAAGCCTGCCAATGTCTTTCCGCTCAAGGAAAGGAACGGCCACGGGCTGGGAAACAGCCAGGAGGAAAGAGGGGGCAGACTGGCTGCTTCCATACACTTTCCTCACTGGGAATGGTTCCCCCCCTTTCCAACAATGCAGAGGCCTCTCCACACCCACCATCCCTGACAACAACCCCAGGATAGTGCAGGATGCAAGTCCTTGCCAGTCTGATGCCCTCCTCCCTGCCCGGGATCCCCACCTCCAACAGGTGCAGTCCCCATCAGGCAGTTTAATCCATCTGAAGAAGGGAAACAGACTCTGGGAGCAAGAGGGGGTAACAGCTTCTTACCCCACCGGTGCCAAAATACAAAATGGCTGATCTTATTAACGGTGTCCAGGAGTTGGATACTCGCCTGTTACAGGAGGGGGAATCTCTGATTCGGGAGGCTCCGTGGAGGGCAGATCTTCCTCTTGTTTAACGCTCAGTGAGAATGCAGACGTTACGACCGGAAGGCCTGGGATGAGAAAACAAACCTGGCTAGAAGGAGTCACCCAGGACCTGCTGATATTATATTAGGAAAGGAATTTTAGGTCTGAAAACTGAAAGCCCTTTAAATGCAGAACATTTACTTACTCTCACTGGGGTCCTTCATGGTTTCTTTTCCCTCCAGCTCACAGGGTTGAGGGAAATATTTCTCATCTTCCTTCTTAATCTTGAATATCAAATCAGGATTCAGAATTAAATACCCTGGCAATAAAAACAGAAAATTACATTTTAAGGGCTTGATTTTCTAAGCATTTTAAATGCATAAAGCCCCATTGAGTGTGCCTATAAATTTCCTTTTGAAAATGAGCCCGGGGCTTGATTATGTAAAAGGGATTCTGCAGACTTCAAGCCGAGGTGCGGAGCTCATGAATGAACCTGTCACACACACTCCCAGTACCCCAGGGAGGCGTTCATCTGCAGGCCACTGAACATTTGTATTTTTAGTGCCCCTGGGGTGGGGTGGGATCTGTTTCCTGCCTGTGTATATCTTTGGGAGGGTATTTGCCTGTCAGGATGCCACTTGTCATTTCTATTCATGAATCTCCTAGGTGCAGGCACTGCAGGAGCCAATCCTCTCAGCCAGCCTGTGCCCTCCTGGAGAGGAGGAGACCCAGCTTCTGATTAGGACATTCGAGAAGGAAAACCCACGTCTGGAGATAGAAATGTTACTCTAACTAGAGGCCGGTGATGGGGAGACAGGGGATGTTAGAGCTGTGACAGCGGGTTTCCCTTTGGAGGGGACACACATTGAAGAGCTATCGAGTGCAGAGCTAACTTATCAGAACTTGCATTTCTAAAGTGGGAATCAGAGAGGTAAATCCTCCTTCCTGTTCCCCTGTGCCAGCATTGTGTAGAGAAAAGAGACAGATTCCAGTCTCTAGTTTCACATTAAAGTCTTCTCTTACAACCCAGAGCAGCATCTCGTGCCAGGTCTGCAGCAGTGGAGTCTCACTGGGCTCTGGAGAGTCACAGCAGCTCCTGTTGGGCTTGGAATGAGATCAGGAGCCAGGTCCTGAATTTTAGATGCCCATAGGACTCAATACCCAGGATTTTCCCAGCTCATATCCTGCAATGTGTCTGCGGGCAATAAACAGAAAAGACAGATTTACCCAGTGACATGAGGACGCCGTGAATCTCCTCGATGACCTTCCTGTACAGCTCCTTCTGCCGTTCTCCCAGAATGTCCCACTCTGCTTCCCAGAAATAAGCAGCGACGTCCCTGAATGTGACCGATGCCTGGAACAGCAAACAGGACACCCTCAGCCAGCCCCTCTCCCTCCAGCTTCATTATAATGTGCGTGCAATAAACGTCCTCTTGCAGAGAGATTAGCTCTCGAGTAGATTATATCATGAAGACGGGGGAGGGAGAGACATTGGTGGGTTGGTGTCTAAAGGCAGGAAAGCTGAGAGTGATAAGTTGGGCTAGCGGAGGAGAGTGTGAGGGAGTGTGTCAGAAATAAAGTGTGTTTGTATGTGTTATGTATGAGAGGGTGTACTCGTGTTTGAGTGTGAAAGCATATACACTTGCAAATGTGCGAGAAAGTGAGACTGAGTACTATGTGTTAAGGAGAGGTGAGCGTTTCTACTGCTTTACATAGGAAATCAATTAAAATAATCAAATCCCTACAAGGAATTTCTAATGATGATCAGCACAGCAGCACCCCCTCTGGCTTGGTTGCAGTGCCGATGAACAAAGTATAATTCTGAGTTCACTTGCACTGAGAGAACGTTTGTAAACATACTGAGTTTGATAATGAAATGACCAGAGATGTAGACTTTTCAAGTGAAAACGTAACCGTCTATGAGCGTGTACATTTGAGCTACTTAAGTGAGTTTGGACAAAGGCAGACCCAGTGCGAGGGAATGAAGTGAGGCACTCGCTGCTGATTTCCAGCTCTAGGTGCCTCAGGAGCCTAAATAGATCCCCCCCCCCAGGTTTATGCACATTAGGGGCCTCTATTCCTTCACTTTAAGGACCCCTCGGCCCTGCCCATCAGAGGCTCATGTGAGGACCTGCAGGACGTGTTTCATGACAAAGGAATATTTGGCTCACCGCTCCTCCCTCCAGCTGCTCACTGACCTGAGGCTCTTCCATTCTCAGGATCTCAGCTGTGGGGTAACCCCGAGTGCCTGTTAGAAAAATGGGAAAATGTATTTTTATTTCTTTCATTCTATTTGTCAGTCTCCTAATTCTGGAAGACTCCAGGCAGCGTGCAAGAATAAAACAGCAGGAACGAGAATTAAAAGCACGACACACATACAACTCTGAAACTAGACAAACAGATAATTCACAACAGAGGAATAAAACAAAACTTAGAAACCCGGCAAACCAAGCAGCAATCAAAGAGAAAGGAGCAGTAAATACGCAGTAACATTTGTCTCTAGTGCAGAGACACGTAGGGAGCTACAGGACCTGGCTCTGGACACCTTTCTGACAGCAAGACAGACGCTCCCCAACCTTATTTCCCTGGGAATCGAATTCCGGACTTTAGGATCAAAGCAGGAGAAAGATGGCCTGGAAGTTTGCAGATAACGTCTGTCAGAAGGGAGAAGGAGCAGGCAGAAAACGCTCACCAGAACCTTCCATTCAAGTCGCTCCGGCAAATATTTAGGATTTTAAATGAATTCCTTGCCAGTGCAGCTTCTGACGTCCCCGGGAGATCTGGTCCTGTAACCCTGGATTCATCCAGCGAGAGACCTCCTGGCCCATCCTGCTCAGCTTCAGAGCCCCTTCCTCTCCCTCAGAAATCCTCTCTGCCACCTCCATGGGCAGCTCCCCCCTCTTTCACCCTCCTTCCACAGCCTCCCTTCCTTCCGGCCATGTATTCCTTGGAGCTATTTCAAGGACTCTGTCCTGTCTCCCAGGGGCTACGTTTAGATCTTTAAGTCTCTGCCCCTATGATGAAGACCTATGGTCATTTTTACTTGCTGCCCTCTGGACCGACTCGATTTGATTGAATCTCTTATTGAAGGTGCAGTCTCCAGATCTGTGCATAGCTGTCCAAATGAGGTCTCCAAGACTCAGAGGCAATAGCACCTCCCTTTCCCTGCTGGCTGTTCCCATCCGTAGGCACTCAAGCCACCTCCTCTTGCATAACTGATGGTGGCCAAAGAGATCTGCAAGACTACCTCAAACATCAGGAGGCTTGAGTGCATTTGGATGAAAGCAGAAATAATGGCAAAAAGAGCAAAGTCTCCACCCAACAGAGGTTAGAAGTCAAGGTTCTTGATTCTAAGGTCCCATTCATGCCATGTCTGCTCTTTCTCCTGTGAAATGTTAGGAGCAGCCAGCACCAGCTTTACTCCAAGCTCTCTCACCTGCGCCTGGGATCGCCAGGTCTCCTCCTTCCTCACATTCCTGGGGCTCAGGCTTGATGCCCTCTTGCTTAAATCGGATGAAAAGGTCCGGTTTGACACCGAGGGAGCCTGTGATGGGGAAAGATGTTTGGGAAAGTCACGCCAGAGCCTGTATCAGCAGTGCAAGCGAGCTCCGAATTCTGCTGTGTTCACAGGCACTGCCACGGGTGCAGAGCTAAGAAAAGAAGGGCCCAGGAGGAATGTGATACTCGCCTGTTACAGGAGGGGGAATCTCTGACTCAGGAGGCTCCAGGAAGGGCAGATCTTCCTCTTGTTTAACGCTCAGTGAGAACACAGACGTTACGATGGGAAGGCCTGGGATGAGAACAAACCTGGCTAGGAGGAGTCACCCAGCACCTGCTGATGTTATATTAGGAAAGGGATTTTACATCTCTAAACGTTTGATGTTAATGCCCCCATCTCCTTTAAATGCAGAACATTTACTTACTGTCGCTGGGGTCCTTCATGGTTTCTTTTCCCCTCCCACTCACAGGGTTGAGTGCAATATTTCTCATTTTCCTTCTTAATCCTGAATATCACATCAGGGTTCACAATGGAATAACCTGCCAATAAGAACAGTAAGATTACATTTCCCATGTGTACTTGTAGACCCCCGGGGGAGGGGGCCTTTCATCTGATTCCTGTTCTTATGCAGCCGCGGGCATTGGTACGACAGCGTTTGATAAGAGACAGCCGCAGGCTGCTGTCTGATTAAGAGGATCATTTCTGTTCATGAGCCTGCTAGGTGGAGGCACTGCAGGTGCCAAGCCTCTCCGTTTTTAGAGAAATTCCTCCTCTTAGCTCTGTATTACTCTGAATTTGTAGAAAAATACTTTTAACACAAGAACCAGAAACAGGTTGCAATCCTACTTCCTTTATTTCCTATCAGATGCAGGCACTGGGGAAAAAAAAAAAGTTTCCATCAAAATCAGGAAGCTGTGCTGAGCCAGTGTCGCAGTTGTAGTTCTTCTATAAGCTGTACGGATCATGCTAATAAGCAACTAACAAATCATCTGGTAGTATTCAATACCGTATCTTAATATTCATTAACTCCTTGTAACTAGCACCTAAGCATAAGCTGACGTGTTTCCTACGTGATCTAATGCTCAGCTTTAAGCATCGCTATATATGTAATAGCCTGGATACCAAAGATTACATATTATTCAAGCTAGCATGCTCTAGCTAAGAGTCATCGTTGGTTCACTTGCCTTATGTGAGTAAACGAGGAGGTTTCTTACTCTAACTGTGCATCCAGGACCTCATCAGCCTCAATGCATTAATACAGGCAGGCATCTAACCAGAGAAACCCTCTAGATTACTGGGGTACGCTCCTTGCTCTGTATCCTCCTTTGTCACGTGTCCTGCCTTAAGCAATATTGCCCAGCTAAACAGTGCAGTCTCAAGCCTTATGACAACTGTCCGCACAACTTAGAAAGGAATTCAGAGCTGGAGTCCCTGAGATTTACAGCAGAAAACCCAAGTCCTGAGATTATAAAGCTAACTCTCTCTAGAGGCCAGTGAGAAGAGAAATGGCCTGCGACATCTGCTCGCCACTTGGAGGGGTCCCATGTCGTGCAGTCGAGTTATCTAGTACAGAGCTACCATATCGGAAGTTTGATTCTCAGGTGGAAATCAGAGCGGTAAATCCTCCTCCGGGTCCCCTGTGCCAGGTTATGTTATTGAGAAAAGAGACAGCATCCAGGTGGCCTACGTTTAACAGATGTTTGATCTCACAGCGCAGAGGAGCATCTTGTGATGGGCCTGTGAGCAGTGATGCCTCGCACTGGGATTTGCAGAGTTGCAGCAGCTCCTGCTGGACAGGATGACAGTGGGAGCCAAGCCCTAAAGTTTAGGTGCCTATGAGACCTGGCAGGTGGAATTTTTTCAGCACCAACACAGAAAAGGCAGACTTACCCCGTGACACGAGGAAGCCGTGAATCTCCTCGATGACCTTGTACAGCTCCTTCTGCCGTTCTCCCAGAATGTCCCACTCCACTTCCAGGAAATAAGCAGCGACGTCCCTGAACGTGACAGATGCCTGGAACAGCAAACAGGACACCCTCAGCCCCTCTCCCTCCTGCTTCGCTATAACGTGCGGGCAATAAACTGTGTTACATAGCCGAGTGCATCTTAGCACAGCTGATGACTTCCCTTTTAGCATTATTCCTTATGCGTTAAAATTACTTTTGTAGCACTCAGAAAAACGTGAGCTAAACAGGACGTGCAGGAGTGAGCTAATTTTTGCACACTTGGCCTGCCAGAAAATGCTAATGACCTGCAGATGGAATTGCTTGCAGTGCAGGAAAGCAACGTTTTACAGATGAAGCTTTACTTCCACCTCAGAGGTGAAGTAAAGTTTTACCTTTCCATTAGCTTCATTGGGAAGCCAATGGGAAGATAAAATCCGCCACCTAAGCCATGGGATCGCCAGCTTGGGGACCCACATGCACAGGACAGAGAGGGGCACGACCTCCCTCCCACCCACGTGGCCGAGCCCTCAATCTCCCCAATCTCAAAGTTACAATGATACAGAAATTCTTCTTTCATAAAAGGTTGCATTTACCGCACTGTAACTCCCCAGGCAGTAGTGTAAGCTCGGGAGTGACAGATTTCCGTGTGTGCCAGCTTCAATGCACGTCTTATTACACCTCTCCGGTACATTATAGCATGAAGGGTGCGCTGGTCTGCTAAATCTCCAGTATTCTGTAGAGATTTCTGCTTTCTTAGAAACACGGGAAACCTCTGATGCACTGAATCAGCAGCTGGGAGGAGGAAGCTAAACAAGGGGAAGGAACTGAGACGGCCGGAAAGAGAAGACCCCACAGCCAGGCAGCTTTTCTGGATGTCCACAATGAATATGCAGGAGATAAAATGGTATATTTTGGGTCTCCATGGTATGCAAATTTATCTCATGCATATTCATTGTGGATATCCTGAAAAGCCGACTGGCTGTGGGGTCTCCAGGGAAGATTTGGGAAGCCCTGATGTAGAAATAAGCAGCGACGTCCCTGAACGTGACCGATGCCTGGAACAGCAAACAGGACACCCTCAGCCCCCAGCTTCATTATAATGTGTGTGTAATAACATTTATTATATTTTATTTGTTTATTTATACATATTTGGAGGCCAATATTCAGCACTACTTATCAGGCTAAGTAGATAGCTGTATCCAGGGTGGGCAATGGGTGGATCAGGGAGGAGCTGCTTATCTGGCACAGCTGATTCCTGCAGATCTCAGATAAAGTCTGCTGATCTCAGGGGGAGCAGAACTCAAACCTTCCCTTGTAGGTAAAGATCTTTGCCCTGTGCTGTGAGGAGGGGAGGCTGCAGGAGCTGCACAGGAAAGGTTTCCCTTTAAGTGCGGGTGTCCTGTATACAGGGGGAGAGAGAAGGATCTCTTACCGGATCAGAGAGCAGGGCAGACATTTCCCTCTGAATTCTGCAGCTGCGGGGAGGGATTCAGGCTGGAGATTTCCCTGTCCCTGCTCAGAGGCTGAGAAAGATGAATAGGAGAGGAGGGGGCGCGGCTGATTCCTGGGGGTCTCAGATAAAGTCTGCTGATCTCAGGGGGAGCAGAACTCAAACCTTCCCTTGTAGGTAAAGATCTTTGCCCTGTGCTGTGAGGAGGGGAGGCTGCAGGAGCTGCACAGGGAAAAGGTTCCCTTTAAGTGCGGGTGTCCTGTATACAGGGGGAGAGAGAAGAATCTCTTACCTGATCAGAGAGCAGGGCAGACATTTCCCTCTGAATTCTGCAGCTGCGGGGAGGGATTCAGGCTGGAGATGTCCCTGTCCCTGCTCAGAGGCTGAGAAAGATGAATAGGAGAGGAGGGGGTGCAGCTGATTCCTGGGGGTCTGGGATAAAGCCCCTCCTCTCCCCCTCTGCAGATTTGGGGTTTGCAGGGACTTCCAGTCCTGGGGAGGTAGAAAGTTTCTGCTTTTCTTCCAAGTCTTTGCAGCCCTGCAGTCAGACACAAGAGGAAGAAAAGGGCAAAGCCTGCCCAGACCTCAGCAGCAGAGTCCTTCTGGCTTCCTTGCATTGCATGCTGGGAGGATCCCACCTCCTTAAGGTGGCTCTGTAGAGATGACAGATAGCTGTAAGGGTGTCTGACCGGAGAAAAATGTCAGGAATCTGTTAAGTTCTGTTACATCTTTTCTACAAATTTGTAATTTTGGAGAGTGCACCTTCAAAGTGATGTAAACTGTGTGGAGTCTGTCCAAAGTGTGGCTACTAAAATGGTCAGTGGTGTTTGTTGTAAAGCATACGGGGATAGACTTAAAGATCTGAACAGGTGGACCCTAGAGGAAAGAGGGGATAGAGAAGATATGCTAGAGATATTTGAATACCTCCGAGGTATCCGTGCACAGGAGGTGGGCCTCTTTCAGTGGGAAGGATACTCTGGATTATAGGATGAGGGTGAAAAGGGGAAGAATGGAGAATAACCTACAACTATTTCTTTACAGAGAGGGAGGTGGATGCATGGAACAGCCTCCCCGTGGAGGTGGGGGAGCCCAGGACAGGATCTGAATTCAATAGGGCATGGGGCGAGCACAGGGGAGCTCTGAGGGGGTGGGAGGGATTGTAGCGCTGAGAAGGTGTGTATGGTCCGACTAGACAGCCATCATGCTTTTTGTGTTTCTGTATTAATTTGTGGCCCCCGTGGAAACCTTAGCAATGATCTCTGATGTCGCCTAAGACACAGAGCAGTGGAAAAGCCCGGTGAGCTTTGAATCTCAGATTGTGGGGGTCTTTAAGCCATGCATGGAGACCAGGGCTTGCTGGCACTGTGGTCCATCCCAGATCAGAGATGCAATCTGTAGAACATCTTCTAGACCAGAGGTAGGCACAGTTTCCAGAGTGGGGTGCCAAGATTTAAATCGGGGATAGGTAGCGCTGGTCCTCCAGTGCCACAAGCCTGATCTGCCAGGGTCCTTTCACACAACACTTGAATATTCATTTTAATGTTCAGTTAAAATACACCAGAGTGATGACAACATAGAATAGAAAGTGATATGTTTTTTTCTCATGCAAAAACATTATAAAAAGGAGAAGAGACAAATGTCTTTCACTCCCTTCCCCCTTATTAGAAAAACCAGAACAGGCCAGGCTGCTATGGATCCCTACACAGAAACTGCAGTCACTAAACCCAGAATCAAGTGACCATAAAAAAAAAGTATAAATAGAAACATGCACCCAAAAACTGACCTGGAAACTGCCAACAAGCCAAGCTCTGCATACAGTGCAACAATGAACAGAAACATTACCATGCTGCAAATGAAGAAAGGGAGCCCACCAATTATAATAGGAAAAACCTCCCAATATTTGTTTATTTGCTCTTATATATTGACATTCGTGGGTGCATCATGCCGGTTTAAAATAAAACTGAAGGAGGAAATTACAAAAAGCCAGGGTGGGGAGAGGGAGCAGATAGGAAGAGAGAAGGGGCGAGAGAAGAGGGAAAAACAGGAAGAGGAGAAGAGAATGTTTCAAATCAGCTAACAGAACAACATCCTCCAATAATTCAAACCTGCCAATGTAGAGAATGTTTCAAATCAGCTAACAGAACAACATCCTCCAATAATTCAAACCTGCCAATGTAGAGAATGTTTCAAATCAGCTAACAGAACATCATCCTCCAATAATTCAAACCTGCCAATATAGAGAATGTTTCAAATCAGCTAACAGAACAACATCCTCCAATAATTCAAACCTGCCAACATAGAGAATGTTTCAAATCAGCTAACAGAACAACATCCTCCAATAATTCAAACCTGCCAACATAGAGAATGTTTCAAATCAGCTAACAGAACAACATCCTCCAATAATTCAAACCTGCCAACGTAGAGAATGTTTCAAATCAGCTAACACAACAACATCCTCCAATAATTCAAACCTGCCAATGTAGAGAATGTTTCAAATCAGCTAACACAACATCCTCCAATAATTCAAACCTGCCAATGTAGAGAATGTTTCAAATCAGCTAACAGAACATCCAATAATTCAAACCTGCCAATGTAGAGAATGTTTCAAAACAGCTAACACAACATCATCCAATAATTCAAACCTGCCAATGTAGAGAATGTTTTAAATCAGCTAACACAACATCCTCCAATAATTCAAACCTGCCAATGTAGAGAATGTTTTAAATCAGCTAACACAACATCCTCCAATAATTCAAACCTGCCAATGTAGAGAATGTTTTAAATCAGCTAACAGAACATCCAATAATTCAAACCTGCCAATGTAGAGAATGTTTCAAATCAGCTAACAGAACATCCAATAATTCAAACCTGCCAATGTAGAGAATGTTTCAAATCTGTTACAAGCGCACACGGAGCACGGTCGTCTCGAGCTGGTGGTGAGTCCTTGGGCCATGGCAGGACTCAAGGAGGAGCCCCAAGCCACACCGTGGGAGGTGAGCTGGGCAGGCATGGAGAGCCAGGCAGGTACAGAAGCAGGGAGTAAGGAGCAGAGTCTGACCCTCAGCCGGACCTGCACACCCATGGCAACCAACACTGGAAGTTGATTGATGAACGGTCCTCCAACTGTTCCCAGCCCTTTCGGATCTGCTGCTGGGTACGGCAATGGGTGGCAGGCCAGACAAGGGCAGACAGAGTCCTTTACACTGAAGATAACGTAGACAAGGCAGGTGCAGAGACAGAGGCAAGGACTGGTGCAGAGACATCAAAGGCAAGGGCTGGAAGGAGACATGGGCACTGTCCCTAAGGGCGCCCTACTCAGCCCACCCACAGGACTGAGTCACGGACCACCCCATCCCATACACACCCTACTCAGCCCAGGAAGGCTGGTCACAGACCACGCTGAGAGCGGGAGAGCACCAGGAAGACAAAGCAGAAGATTACTGCACTCCAGGCAGCTCTAGGCAGGACATCAAAGAAAAGCAGGAACTGGATCAGGCACAGGATCAGACATCAGGTAACACATCAGGGCAGACATCAAGGTAAGCGAGAACAAGGAGCCATCAAAACACGGTAGACCATGGAGGACCTTGATCAAGGAGGAGGTACAGGCAACTGTACCTCCTCAATCCAAAGGCGAGTTGCAAGTGACAAGAGAGTCCTTATATACTGGAAGTTGTAGGCAACTCCCTGGGAGGAGTTTGCCAGGACCGCCCCTCGCTGGCCCTATAAGTGGGGTAGAGAGCTGCGGGCCGGCCCCTAGGAGAAGGGCGTCGCCGAACAGGAAGTCCAATAGGATGCATGCAAGCCACAGGCAGGCCTCAGGAACCGCTAGGCCTCCCAGGCCCTGGAGCAAGTCCCGGATGGTGCACAGGAGAGGCCCTGGCTTCGAAGCGGCCTCCGGGAGGAAGGTAAGATACCTCCTGTAGCGCAGCAACAGGGGGGATCGCAACACAAATCAGCTAACAGAACAACATCCAATAATTCAAACCTGCCAATGTAAAGAATGTTTCAAAACAGCTAACAACATCATCCAATAATTCAAACCTCATCCACACACATTTAAAAATGTACCAAACACTAATAAAATATTTCAATACAGCAAGCACATCAAATAACACCCAATAATTAAATCTTATAAGAATAGAAAAACCCCTGCTGTCCATGCCTGGGAACCTTTGATTTCCAGTCACCCTGAGATTGTCATTACTTAGTGCACACAAACTGTTATAGACCAAGGAGACGCCAACAACCAAAGATCCTCAGTAACTTAAAGGTTTGGCCCAATCATAACCCCTTTGATCTGTAAAAAAATCAGGACTGTAATAACTGGAGTCATTTTATATACTTCTCACAAAAAGCCCTGCTAAAAAGTCTAAGCATGTAAAGAAATCCAAGCCAGAGCAATGATGGAGCTGACAGAAGGAAATTTCGTTACAAGTTTCTGGAGAGCAGCAGGAATGAACTGCTTGACTCTGGATGAAAGGAGCATAGGAATAGAGCAGATGTGGTAATGATCGAGTCCTGGGGAGAGAGACCCATCCCTATTAATGAGTTCCCTAAGAAAAAGCAAATTACAAGTCTAGACATGGACTGAACCAGGTTCATGACTTCTTCCTCCGAAATGTGCAGCTATGGGCTGTCTCCGCAGATCCACCTTAAGTGGGAGGGATCTCCATCTTCCAGCAGCACTGGCCGAGGCAGCATAACCTCTGCTGGGGAGCTTTGCAAGTTCTTTTCTCTTTCTGTAGTGTTTGTAGGGCTGCAAAGAGTAGGAAAGGCTCAACAGAAGCAGAAACTTTCTACCTCCCCAGGACTGGAAGTCCCTGCAAGCCCCAGATCTGCAGAGGGGGAGAGGAGGGGCTTTATCCCAGACCCCCAGGAATCAGCCGCACCCCCTCCTCTCCTATTCATCTTTCTCAGCCTCTGAGCAGGAACAGGGAAATCTCCAGCCTGAATCCCTCCCCTCAGCTGCAGAATTCAGAGGGAAATGTCTGCCCTGCTCTCTGATCCGGTAAGAGATTCTTCTTTCTCCCCCTGTATACAGGACACCCGCACTTAAAGGGAAACCTTTCCCTGTGCAGCTCCTGCAGCCTCCCCTCCTCACAGCACAGGGCAAAGATCTTTACCTGCAAGGGAAGGTTTGAGTTCTGCTCCCCCTGAGATCAGCAGAGATTAGCAGGGTGGCGTGGAGGGGGGCAGTATGCAGACTCTCTGTCTCACAGACACACACGCCTCCAGCCCCAGCCCTCTCCGCTTTCATGCCTTCGATATGAACTCACCAGCCTGCATCCCTCCCAGCCTTTCTGCAGCTCCTTCACCATTATCACCACCAGGTATGCGGCCCATGTGTGTCGATGCCTCCTCCTTCCTCCTACAGAATCAGCGAGCACTTGAGATGTCCTGTGTTTCTCCGGAGGCCAGGAAATCTATATAAAATACTGGCTATTTAAGAGAAGAAAGCTCTTGTCCTGCTGGAATCCAGTGGTTCCTAAGCAGGGGTATTTAGTAGCCTGTCGGAGTGTATACACCCAGGCCATCACTACACAGAACAGGGGAACTGCAGAAAGCAATTAGATTCAGATAATTTTATTAGCATAACTGTCTACTCCATAAAGTCAGGATGAATTAGCCATGCTATTTACCCACCCGCCTAACTGGAGAGTCTGCTACCTAGCTAAAATTAGCTTTAAAATTGACTGAGGGGGCTTGCGAGGCAACGTCCACGTGGAACTTCCCACACATGCTCAGTAGAGCAAAAGCTCTACTAGCTAAGAGAGAGGGGGCCCTTCAGTGCTGATGGATGACGTGCGTCATGCAGATCATGGCTAATTCATCCTGCTGTCTATGAAGAACATTATTTACAATAAACAAACTTGCTTTGTGCACACATTATAACGAAGCTGGAGGGAGAGGGGCTGAGGGTGTCCTGTTTGCTGTTCCAGGCATCGGTCACATTCAGTGACGTCGCTGCTTATTTCCTGGAAGTGGAGTGGGACATTCTGGGAGAACGGCAGAAGGAGCTGTACAAGAAGATCATCAAGGAGATTCACAGCGTCCTCATGTCACGGGGTAAATAGCTGATCTGGTTTAAGTCTCTCTCTGTTTTCTCTACATCTAAAGTTGGCACAGGGCAATGAGAGGGAGGATTTAACTCTCTGATTCCCACAACCTCTGCCTGATGACATGATATGTTAGCTCGGCTCTAGATAACGTCATCCCTCTAGTAGTAACCAGATGGCCTAGGTCAGATATCCCCTTTCTCCCTCCCACTGGCCTCTGGGTTTGTGTGTTTCTTCTGGATTATCCTTCTGTCCGGGGGGGGGGGCACATGTTGGCAGAGAAAACTGACACCTGCAGTGCCTCCCCCTAGGAGGGTCAGGAATAGAAGCGACTCTGCCAGAAATCCTCCAGGGTTGAATCGTACTCAAGTCTGTCTTTGGCAAGCTTTGTCAGGCAAATAGAACTCAACAACACTCCCACCCAGCCCTCCGAAAGCATGGGAAATGGGTGCAACCCCATGTGCTTCTAAAAGTGCAAACTGGAAAGGGAATCTTGCTATATTTATTGCCAGGTTATTGCATTGTGAACCCTGATGTGATATTCAAGATTAAGAAGGAAGATGAGAAATATTGCACTCAACCCTGTGAGTGGGAGGGAAAAGAAACCATGAAGGACCCCAGCGAGAGTAAGTAAATGTTCTGCATTTAAAGGCTTAGCGTTTTCAGATCCCAGGAGATGGAGCATTAACCTCACGAGATGTAAAATCCCTTTCCTAATATAATATCAGCAGGTCCTGGGTGACTCCTTCTAGCCAGGTTTGTTTTCTCATCCCAGGCCTTCCGGTCTTAACGTCTGTGTTCTCACTGAGCGTTAAACAAGAGGAAGATCTGCCCTCCACGGAGCCTCCTGTAACAGGCGAGTATCCGACTCCTCCTAAGGTCAGCCGGGGCCGTTTAGGGATTCAGCATTTCTCCCTTGCACTCTCCGTTTTCGGTCTTGTTCTCCCTCTCCTATGCTTGTGGGTGGGTTTTGGGGATGTTAGGTGCAGATGGGGTTGTGATGTGTGTATGAGTGATTGGGGGGGGGGGGGGGTTGTGGGGGATGCACACATTCTGCCTGTCCACCACTGCTCTCACACTTCCCAGCCTCCCTCACCCATCTACTCTGGAACCCCTCCCTCCCCTCCTATCTTAGGCTCTTACCTAGTGTTCCTGCTTCTGGAGGGCTCTTGCAAATCCCACCAGCCTTTCTCCAATTGCCACTCCTTTTGCTGGTGGGCAGTAGGCGAGGGTAACTGCCATGTACATGCGGACTTGAGCACTAATTTCCAAAGTGGATTTGTATGCATAATGAGCAGGTCCACGCAAACCCCTGAGCCAAGGGTAAATGTCTACATTTTATGTACATTCATTCAAAAATCAAAAGTGTGCATGGGAACAGTTTTCCCACCCCCCGGGAAGGCTTCTTTCATATGCCATCGATGTACGCACAGATCACTTCCGCATGTAATGTTTTGCGTATGACCGCCAGGGAAATTTTGTAAACGTCCACTGGCTTCTACATCTGTAGGTGCTTTTAAAAAGTCACTCCCTAGTGAAGACATGGTATTCCAGTTGGTGGTGCCAGGCAGAATATGGTTTGATCTGCGGCAGCAGGATGGGGAAAAAGCTCCTTGTGATAGAAATTCTCAGCATCGTTTTTAGAGTAGAAGTACCCGCTTCCGTGGTAAAATGATCAGGGGTACTGCTGTTATGGATTACTGATGATGATCAGCACAGCAGCACCCCTCATTGCACTGCTGGTGGTGCCTATGAAAACAGCAGAATTCTGGGCACAATTGCACTGATCCTATAGGCTTTGGGCTTATTTTTTTTTTTGAAAACATATTGCATACATTTATTTCCTACAGCAGCTTCCCCCAGTGTGAAACCAGACATTTTAATTCGATTTACGCAAGAGGAATTCAAGGCTGAGCGCCAGGGATGTGAGGAAGAAGGAAACTTGAGGATCGCAGGCGCAGGTGAGGAGCTGCACGGAGCCGGGGATGTGGCTTGGATGGGGTGAGCCGGACATTCCTCACTAGAAAGCCGCCTGCTCTGCAGCAGGCACAGGGGCTCATTCACAAAGCAGTTTTCCCCGTGGACACAGAATGGGAGAATGAGGCATTCCAGTATGGCCTCTGCTTTTCTCCTTTCAGGTTCAGGTCTCTGCTTTTCTTTTCATTCCTCTCTTCTCCCTTTATCTCGTTTTGCCCCTTTCCCTCCCCAATCTTTTACTGTTCTCCACTCTCTCTCCCTCCCTTACCTCTATCAGTTTTTGCCCATCCTTCCTTCTCTCTTTCACGACTTCTGACCTCTTTCGGTGCTGCTTCAAGACACCAATGCTTAGCTTGCGGTTTCATTTTCCGTGAGCTGGGCAGTGCTGCCGGTCAGAGAAGGAGCCTCGGGGGATGGTTTCCAGTGGAAGCAGGAGAGAGAGCACCAGTGTCACAGGCAGGAGGGCCTGAGGTGTTTCCATTATCTTGGGATGGTGGGAAGCTGTCCTGGGCTACATAAGGTTTCAGAGCTCACAGCAGTATTCTCCCAACTGATGCTTTTCTTAGGTCAGTATTTAAGACTATTTAAAAGCTGAAGCCATTTTTCCCATTTTCTAACAGGTGAAATGTTTATTACTGACCCTTAGTTAAATGTATTGCTAAGTCCTTAGGGCCAGATTTTTAAACTTATGCACGGGCGTAGATTTGTTCGCGCAACCCGGCGCGAACAAATCTACGCCCGATTTTATAACATGTGCGTGCAGCCGCGAGCATGTTATAAAATCTGGGGTCGGCGTGCGCAAGGGGATGCACCGAGCCCAAGGGGAGCCCCGATGGCTTTCCCCGTTCCCTCCAAAGCTGCTCCGAAATCGGAGCGGCCTTGGAGGGAACTTTTTTTGTGATTTTTTTCCCCCCCCCCCCCTTACCTTTTGTTTCCGAAGTTACGCCTGCCTCGGGCGCGCTGTGCTGGAGGACTCAGGACCGTCCGCGGACCCGCCCCTTTTTCGAAGCCCCAGGACATACGCGCGTCCCGGGGCTTGCATGCACCGCAGAGCCTATGCAAGATAGGCTCGGCGCGCGCAGGGGCAGCTTTTCAGGGGTTACGCGTGGAACCCTTTGAAAATCTACCCCTAAGAGTTCAGCTGCTTTAAGCAGGTTCAGGGACCCAGGTCCTGTATGAATCCCAGGTCTCCAGCACAGTTTGTGGTCAGTGACTGTAACCAGAGAGAAGGGAATCGCTGCAGAGATGGGGGTGAGGAGGAGATCGGAGCTGGTCTGTTTACCAAGCAACACCACTAACCATTATGTGTCATGGAGCCTTAAATAATCATATGGGGGATATTTCCTCAGAAATGTCTTTCTTTATTACTGTAAAATTAATAATAATCAAGCTCATTTGTATCCAACAGATGACGGATTGAGGAATAAAAGTGAGAGGCAGAGTATATGCGATGGGCAGCAGAGGGAGGAATGGAAACACGAAGACGCCTCCAGAAACAGCCCCGATCCTTCAGCTGATTGTGAAGTAGGTATCAGAGTGACACCAGCCAGAGTAAAAGAAAAAGCCCCAAAAAGAGAGAGACCAAACACACATCCTGAACGAGGGAAAAATTCCAATCACTGCCCAAATCTTGCACAAGCTGAGAGACTGGGAGAGAGACCATTTCACAGTGCTGATACCTGGGGAAACTTCACCACAAGCTCCCATTCCATTGATCACCAAGAAAAGATTGAATGTGAGAACAAGTTCACAGCAAGGTCAAGTCCCAAGTATATCCAGCAACTTCATAGAAGAGAGAAAAATTGTACAAGTACTGAACGTGAGAAGAGAGCTAAGGAAACAACATTTATAGCACATGGAACTGTTCACAGGCAAAAGAAACGTTTGAAATGTTCTCAGAGTGAAAAATGCTTTGTCTGCAGAGCTGAGCTGGAAAGGCATGTAAGAATTCTCTCAGCAGGAAGACCATTTCAGACTGAGTGTGAGGAAAGGTTTACAAGGAAGTCAAATCTTATATAACATAAAAACAATCACAGACTAGCTAAACCTTTTAAGTGTACCAAATGTGAAAAATGTTTTAGGTATAGATCATGGCTTACAATACATCAGAAAAGTCACAAAGGACTGAAGTCATGTGAATGTTCTCCATGGGATAAATCTTTCATTGAGAAACTCAACCTACAAAGACATGAAACGACCTACATGCCAGATAAACCATTTAAAAGTTTTGAATGTGAGAAATGTTTCAATTTGAAAACTGATCTTAGAAAGCACATGAGATCCCATTTAAATGTTCTGACTGTGATAAATGTTTAATCGGAAATACCACCTGAAACAGCATGAAATGTCCCACAGAAATGAGAAACCATTTAAATGTTCTGAATGTGATAGATGTTTCCGTCGAAAAGGCCACCTACAAGAGCATTAAATGACCCTTGGGAATGAGAAACCATTTAAATGTGCTGAATGTGATAAATGTTTTAGTAGGAAATCTGATCTTAGAAATCATGAAAGAATCCACACTGGTGAGAAGCCATTTAAATGTGCTGAATGTGATAAATGTTTTAGTAGGCAATCTGATCTTAGAAATCATGAAAGAATCCACACCGGTGAAAAGCCATTTAAATGTGCTGAATGTGATTCATGTTTCCGGTGGAAATCTTACCTAAGAATCCATGAAAGAATTCACACCGGTGAAAAACCATTTTGATGTTCTAAATGTGATAAATGTTTCAGCCAGAAAAACAACTGACAGCTACATGACATGAGCCACACTATTGAGAAACCACTTAAATGTTCTGAGTGTGATAAACATTTCAATCAGAAATCTGATCTCCAAAAGCATGAAAGAATCCATACTGGTGCATGGAAGGTAAAGAAGCTGCAAAATTAGCAACAAAAGAGGAAATGCTCTTTAAAGAATCAGATCAATAAACAAGGAAGGACAATTGGCAGAAGCATAGGTACAGTGTGAAGTACAGAGCGCTACTTCAGCAAGCTTATGTGGATCAAGATTTGACACAACAATGTTTAAGGACACGTGAACTCAAACCTATAGATGAGAATCTGATTATTGCAGCACTGGATAGTGGATTACAGTCAAGATTGTTCGCAGCCAGCATAAAATGGAGACATGCAAATTTCGCAGTACAGAACTGGAAACTGTTTCATATCTCATTGCTGGATGTGATGTGCTGATGTCAGAAGGCACAACCAGGTGGCATGGCTTTTTCATTGGAAACTGTTTAAACATTATAACTTTGATGTACCATAAAAAAAACAACCCAAATCAAATGAGAAGCTAACCCTATTAGAATAGAAGAGAATGAAGAAGTTGTGATCACCAGGGTCATACCTATTCCAGTCACCAGCAAGATTGATGGCAGAAAACCAAATATCGTGGTGAAGGAGAAAAGCTTAAGATTTTTAAGTTCCAAGAGATGCAGTCAGAGACTTTGAATAATCAGCAGAAAGATTTTAAAAAATTGTCCCGATTTATATTGGGTGCCACTGGCCTGTTAGAAGAATTTTCAAGTGCACCTTGATTGGTTGCCTATAAAGTAATGCAAGTACTGAGAAGGACATTAGCAGTAAATCTGAGAGTCTGAAATCGATCTCCAACATGCCCTGGCTTCTGAGTGAGGTTCGTTTCTGTCAAGGTGTGCGCAAAACAAACCCAGTTGGAGAATCTACTCCATGAAAGAAACCATAGCAATGTTCTAAATGTGAAAAACATGTCAGACAAAGTGCACCTGTTACTGCAGGAAAAGGACCCAAATACTGCCACCAAGAAGTGGTTGAGATCTGCAATATCGAGGAATTTGAGCCTGAAGGTGTATATACAAATCTGGGAAAAGAGAAAAGTGGAACAATTCAGCACAGAACATTGAAAGAAAAGAGCAGGGCAGGAGACTTAAACTGATATGGAAAAGCGCTTTATCAGCACAGAATAAGAGACACACTATCCCTACACTCTCATCCAGCTTAGGAATAGTAGTCTGGCCCTATAAAGATCTTAAAAAATTGGATGTAATGGAACCAGTAAGCTCCTCAACACCTGTAAGGTAATCTATAAGAACTAGCGTATGCTGAGAGTGTACATCCCTAGAGCTGAAATTTCTCAATGAGACTTGATTACACCTATAGAGCTATCATCATAGGAAAATGACCACCAGCAAGCTCTGTTCTTAAACCTGGACAATAATTCCATCAAATAAAGGACTGAGTGAGAATCCACCAGTTCACAAGGGGAAAGGAGCCAACAGAATTTCCTCTTTCTCTAATCAGGCCAGTCCATACGAACAGGTTATGCATGCCGGCCAGCAGAAGACGACAGCAAACAACAGGCTTGTGCTTCTGTGCTGCCACCAGCCTGCCAGTGTTCGCTGTCTCCGGGAGGGTGGTGGATGTGCTTTCTGCGCTGTGGACTCGGGCCTAGATGGATGGGATTAGGCCTTGTGCTGCGGAGGTGGCAGTGTCCCTCTGAGCCACAGCCACAGGTGTGGCTGGTGATTAGGGGGTGAGGAGGGTCGCTCCAGAGGTGACTGCAGGTGCCCTCTACCTCTGTTGAGCTTCCAGGAGGGGAAGGGTAGCTTTGGGTTCTCCTTTTGCTCTAGTTTCATTCGTTCTCTTTCTTTGTATTTTAGGCCATCCTCCCAGCACCCCTCCTCCGTGGTGGAAATGAACTGAGATGAACTTTGTGTCTTCCTTAGTGTCTCAATTTAAAAAAACAAAAAAGCAGCTTAGGTTGCAGGGGGCATGTCCCTTCTCTCCTGAGTGCAACTTTTCCAGGGGAGGACCTGTCCGAAAAATCCTGTGAAGGTCCTTCCAGGGAAGGCCTCCCGGTGGGGCGAGTCGCCTTCAAGGGTGATGCAGGCTCTGCAGAGGACGATGCAGAGGACATCACTAAGGTGCCCACGGGGGACCCCGTTACGGTTATAGTTTGAGGAAGGCACCTTTGGGGGGTTTTCCCCCCTTTTCAGAGGCAGTGCAGGAGCTGGTTGATTTTGGAATGGGGGTTTTCTGGAGGCTCATTTCAAACTGAGTTATTTTACAAGCTCATGCTTAAAGTCCTTTCTTGGGAGATTTAAGATAAGTTTCAGTGCATTTACTGTATTCACTTTCCCCCTAGCAAAAGGAATTTTTATTTGCCACAAAAATTGTCAAAAAAAAAATGCAGAGCTGGGATTCTTGGACCTTGTGTTAATGCTGGGCCAGCGCTTACAAAATGTCCAGGCACTGGTTTTATTCCTAAGATGTAGGGCAGCGCATTCAGTGGTGCTGTCTAGGTGCCCTATTGTAGGAGGTCCGTTTGAGTAAAGTATTTACACTACAGCATTGCTAATCTTGACTGCTCCCTTCCAGCAGGGCGTAACCTTACTCACAGGCCGCTACAGTAATTGGTTCTTACCTGCTAATTCTGGTTCTGTAGTACCACGGATCAGTCCAGAACCCACCCATTCTAGAAAGGGGAGAGTCATCTGCTCAGCTGTGGTGTACTTTTGATTGCAGAGGTCTTGCCAAGTTTACTTATTTACTGATGCTTATTAGAAGTTTTTTGGGTTATATGCATGGTTTATTGCATTTAGCTTGGGTACAAGTCAATACTGAGGAACTGCAGGTGGCATCAGAGTACTAGAAGCAGTGTCAGTTTTGCTTTCTCTGTCTCTATCTGCTGGCATGGATGAATAAACCCAGGAGTCGGGACTGAGCCGTGGTACTACAGGAATGGAAATTAGCAGGAAAGAACCAATTTCACTTTCCCTCACCCATTTATATTCTGCCTTTCAGAATCTTCAAAGCAGATTGCATGCAGGAAGTGTAGGAGTTTCCCTGTCCCTAAAGGCTGATTCGCTGCAGGCCTGGTTTACTAAGGCTTTTTCCCTAGTCTGGGTCTCTAGGAAAAATGCTTAAGTTAAGGTTCTAAATTTGTACCTGAGGCACTGGAGGGTGAAATGACTTGGACAAGGGCACAAGAAGCAGCAGTGGGATTTGAATGCTGAGCTTCCCTGGTTTGCAGCCTGCTGCTGTAACCAGCAGGTTACTCCTCCACCATATAAACCCCACCTCATCCCCCAGAGTAATTTGTTGCCCGGGGGGGGCCAGAGGCAAACAAGGTAAGAAAAAATAATAACATCACTTTGCTTGCCAAAACTGACACCGGACTCTCCAGGACAGATCAACTACCATCACCGAGCTGTTTTTTTTTTTGGTCTTTGTGAGATATAGTTGAAGTCTTAAACCCCTTTGACAGACACTGGATTCACAATCTTTTTTCCATGCTGATATTGTTCTGTCAAGAAGAGTAAGCAAATGGTCTTTCTGGGGATGATTTCAAATGTCTCGGCTGCTCCAGAATACTGATTTCCGGTTGCCAGAATTAGGGCTCTGGGGTCACCAGTTTTGGAGATGCCGCACTGGCTCTTCGTACTTTGCAGAATCAGGTGAAAATCGTGTCCCTACTTAGGGGCCAGCCTTGGTATAGCTCACATTTTACTCAGAAGTGAAGTACTGTGAAGTACACAAAATCTTCCTTTGGAGATGAGGCTGCAGGATTGAGCAGGTCAGGACAAAACCGAGAAACAGACTGGATCCTTTACAAATATAGGGAAGCCCTAGGAGAAGTGGAAATCCTAGTATTCTCCGGGGCGGGGGAATAAAAGAAGGGCTGGGGATATTGTTCTGTGCTTTGTATTGGCTGTTGCTGATTGAATTATGATGGATAGAGGTGTTGTGGACTTGCTGTTTTCCTGATAAAAAAAAAAGTTTATTGTAATAAAAATCACAGTGAAATGTGTTTAAATAAAGCAGAGGCGAAAGGTGAACCCTGAGACTTGTGGTTTATAAGTAGTTCCCTCTGTGCCGTGAGCCACTAGTGGATCTTGGGAGGCTGTGGTGCTCTTGGTAAAGATATCTTTTCGGAGGTGGTTGGGGGCGGTGTTTCTACTCCTTGAAATGTCAAATATAAGTTCCGAAAGGTACCTGGTGTGAAAGCCTCGCTGACCCAAGGGTTGGGAGCCGGGTTAGTATCATTGAGGTTGTGGGTTCGAAGCCCCACCAGCTCGGTAACATTGAGGTTGTGGGTTCGAAGCCCCACCAGCTCCGTAACGTTGTGGGTTTGAAGCCCCACCAGCTCCGAAACACCGTGGACTGTAGCATCCTCTCCGCGACAGAGGATGTTACTGAGCCTCTGTCGAGGAGAGGATGCTGCACCAGCTCAGTAACCTTGAAACTCCGTAACACCGTGGGTCGTAGCATCCTCTCCAGTCAGAAAGAGGCAGTTTTGGTGAAATTTGGGCCATATTTTTCTTTATTTTTCCTAGTAAAAAGTAGTAAAACCCCCAGTCTGCTGGTGGCTCTTTCTTGTTATTAATTAAGGCTCTTTCTCATTAGAGGTATTCACCGGAATATGCTTGGAACACAGGTCTAACTGACCCCCCCCTCCGCCCCATCCACCCGCACCACTTACCTACACTGGCCCCCACCTAGCTTCTGGCTAAGCTAGACTCGAACCCGCGCCCTCCTATATTCGAGTAAATCCCTGTAACGGAGCCGTGAGACAAAGCTGCTGAGCCACCAGTCAGCTGGGTACAGACTCTCCCGGGTTTTTACCCCTTATTCTTCTCCTAGCACAGGACTCCAGCCTAAGGACCAGCCCTTCACAGCCGGCTCTGCACTCTCAGAGGCTCCGGAGTTTTCCCCCTCTTTCCACGACTCTCTTGTATTACACCCTCCGGTGATTAACAGCTCCTCGCCCGCAATCACAAGAATGAAATGTTCTCTCTTAAAATAAAAGAATCTTTCTAACGCACACAGTGCGCGGTGAAACCTCCTCCCCTATGCAAACAAACATTAAACGTGCAGAGATTATGGGTTTCTAGCAGGGGCTGTTAGACCCGGGCTGCGGGGGAGCTTCTGAGCCATCACACACCGTCCAGCACTGCCCTGGGAAAGGAAGCCCCCAGGACAGATTTAGCCTTCCCCGTGTGCGATATTTACCGCTCATTCTCTCCCACACATCGCATCCCTCGGTCATTCATTCATTCATTTGTTTATTTAACCGATATCTGGTTCCATGCGAACCCCTCTGTCACAATCAGACCGTGAACACGGAGCAGTGAGAGCAGGCTGGCGGGAAGAGCCGCTTAAAACCCGGGGACATTTGCACGGTTTGCAAGCTTAAAGCCTGGGGAGGGGGAGGCCGTAAAGCGCAGCTCATGCCTGGGCCAGAATCTGCTCTTCCCCCCAGCCTTAGCCCCCATTGCTCCTTCAGTGCTAAGCAGCTTTTCCCGCAGGGCGGCCGCTGCCCGCTCTCGGAGCGCACGGCCGAGCTCTCGGTCACCGACCGGAAGCTACAGCTCCGCCATGGTTGTGAGGGCGAGACAGGCAGGGTCGGAGCCTAATCCCAAGAGAGAGCTCTGCTGCAGCCCCGCCCCTTCCTGCTGCTGCGAATGGACGGCAGGGGGAGGAGGCGGGGCACAGCACAGCCCGGTCCCGGCCGTTCCTTCGCAGCGAGCAGGAGATTCAGAGAAGCCCAGAGAGACGGATCCAGGCCCATGGGAGAAGGTAAGGAGAGGCGCGGGCAGAGGGGACGTGGAGGGAGGGACCGGGTCCCAGGATCTTACCCTCTGTCCGGCCGCGAGCTGCAAAGAGCCCTACAGAGAGAGATCGCGGCCCAGGGGAGAAGGTGCGGGGAGGAAGGCACCGGGGGACGTGTGTGATGCTGCTGTGTGGGGATCGCTCCCTTATGCAGAGCCCTTCAGCAGCTCATAAAGACTGTGAGGAGCTCTGCTTTCCTATGGGAATCTAACTTTTTGCTGTTTAATGCGGCGATCGAGGAGGCTCCTGCACAGGTCAAGCAGTTCATGTCTCAGGTTCTTAAGGCTGCGAGATGCTCGGTTCCGGCCGAATGAAAGAAGATCGCCGCTCCGGCAATGTCACGGGCCTGCAGCCGTCCGGATGAGAAGCACAGGGGATGGAGCAGGTCAGGGCAATACGGAGAAACAGGTTGGATCCTAGTATTTTCTAGTGGAAATCCTTGTATTCTCCGGGAAGGGGGAATAAAAGAAGGGCTGAGGATATTGTTCTGTACTTTGTATTGGCTGTTGGTGGTTGCTGATTGAATTATGATGGAAAGAGGTGTTGTGGACTTGCTGTTTTCCTGATAAAAAAAATGATTAAAAAAAAAAGTTTATTGTAATAAAATTTACATTGAAGTGGGTTTAAATAAAGCAGAAGCTGAACGTGAACCCTGAGACTTGTGATTTATACGTAGTTCCCTCTGAGCCTTGAGCCACAAGTGGATCCTGGGAGGTTGCAGTGCTCCTGGTAAAGATATCTTTTCCCATGTGGTTGGGGGAGGCGTTTCTGCTCCTTGAAAAGGTCAAATATAAGTTCCGAAAAGTACTTGGTGTGAAAGCCTCGCTGACCCAAGGGTTGGGAGCCGGGTTAGTATCATTGAGGTTGTGGGTTCGAAGCCCCACCAGCTTGATCACAAGGACAAGAAATTTTGGCCATTTTTGCCTAGTAAAAAGTAGTAAAACCCCCAGTCTGCTGGTGGCTCTTTCTTGTTATTAATTAAGGCTCTTTCGCATTAGAGGTATTCACCGGAATATGCTTGGAACACAGGTCTAACTGACCCCCTCCTCCCCATCCACCCGCACCGCTTCCCTACACTGGCCCCCACCTAGCTTCTGGCTAAGCTAGACTCGAACCCGCGCCCTCGTATATTCGAGTAAATCCCTGTAACGGAGCCGTCAGACAGAGCTGCTGAGCCACCAGTCAGCTGAGTACAAACTCTCCCGGGTTTTTACCTCTTATCTTTTAGGAGGTGGGTGGGGAGGCGTTTTTATTCCCTGAAAAGGTCAAATATAAGTTCCGAAATAAGCTTAGTGTGAAAGCCTCGCTGACTCAAGGGTTGGGAGCCGGGTTAGTAACATTCAGGTTGTGGGTTCGAAGCCCCACCAGCTTAGTAACACCGTGGATTGTAGCATCCTCTCCGCGATAGAGGATGTTACTGATCACAAGGACCAGAAAGGGGTAGTTTTGGTGAAATTTGGGCCATTTTGCCTGGTAGAAAGTAGTAAAAGCCCCTGCTGCTGGTGGCTCTTTCTTGTTATTAATTAAGGCTCTTTCTCATTAGTGGTATTCACCGGAATATGCTTGGAACACAGGTCTAACTGACCCCCTCCTCCCCATCCACCCGCACCGCTTCCCTACACTGGCCCCCACCTAGCTTTTGGCTAAGTTAGACGAGCGAATCCCTGTAACGGAGCCGTGAGACAAAGCTGCTGAGCCACCAGTCAGCTGGGTACAGACTCTCCCGGGTTTTTACCCCTTATTCTTCTCCTAGCACAGGACAGCAGGCTCTGCAGCCGGGGACAGAGGCTCCGGGGTTTTACCCCTCTTTCCACGACTCTCTTGTATTACACCCGCCAGTGATTAACAGCTCCTCGCCCGCAATCACAAGAATGAAATGTTCTCTCTTAAAATAAAAGAATCTTTCTAACGCACACAGTGCGCGGTGAAACCTCCTCCCCTATGCAAACAAACATTAGATTACGGGTTTCCAGCAGGGGCTGTTAGACACGGGCTCCGGGGGAGCTTCTGAGCCATCTCTTGCCAGCAGAAACCATCGCATCCCTCGCTCATTTATTTAACCGATTTCTGGTTCCATGCAAACACCTCTGGCACAATCAGACCGTGAACACGGAGCAGTGAGAGCAGGCTGGCGGGAAGAGCCGCTTAATACCCAGGGACGTTTGCAGGACTTGCAAGCTTAAAGCCTGGGGAGGGGGAGGCCGTAAAGCGCAGCTCATGCCTGGGCCAGAACCCGAGCTTCCCCCCAGCCTTAGCCCCCATTGCGCCTTCCTTGTTAAGCGACTTTTCCCGGCAGGGTGACCGCTGCCCGCTCTCGGAGCGCACGGCCGAGCTCTCGATCACCGACCGGAAGCTACAGCTCCACCATGGTTGTGAGGGCGAGACAGGCAGGGTCGGAGCCTAATCACAGGAGAGCTCTGCTGCTGCAGCCCCGCCCCTTCCTGCTGCTGCGATTGGATGGCGGAGGCGGGGCACAGCACAGCCCGGTCCCGGCCGTTCCTTCGCAGCGAACCCGAGAGACGGATCCAGGCTCAGGGGAGAAGGTGGGGAGAAGCGCGGACAGAGGGGACGTGGAGGGAGGGACAGGATCTCACCCTCAGTCCTGTCAGGAGCTGCAAAGAGCCCTACAGAGAGAGAGATCCCGGCCCAGGGGAGAAGGTAGGGAAAGGCGCGGGCAGAGGTTGGAGAGGAAGCGGGGAGGAAGGCACCGGGGGACGTGTGCGATGCTGCTGTGTGGGGATCGCTCCCTTATGCAGAGCCATTCAGCAGCTCATAAAGACTGTGAGGAGCTCTGCTTTCCTATGGGAATCTAACTTTTTGCTGTTTAATGCGGCAATCGAGGAGGCTCCTGCACAGGTCAAGCAGTTCATGTCTCAGGTTCTTAAGGCTGCGAGATGCTCGGATCCGGCCGAATGGAAGAAGATCGCCGGTCCAGCAATGTCACAGGCCTGCAGCCGTCCGGATGAGATGCACAGGGGATGGAGCAGGTCAGGGCAATACGGAGAAACGGGCTGGATCCTTTACAACTATTGGGAAGTCCTAGGAGAAGTGGAAATCCTAGCATTCTCCGGGGCGGGGGAATAAAAGAAGGGCTGGGGATATTGTTCTGTACTTTGTATTGGCTGTTGGTGGTTGCTGATTGATGGAGGCATTGTGGACTTGCTGTTTTCCTGATAAAAAAAAAAAGTTTATTGTAATAAAAAAAATCACATCGAAGTGTGTTTAAATAAAACAGACAGTAAATGTGAACCGTGGGACTTGTGGTTTATAAACGGCTGCCTTTGAGCCCTGAGCCACGGTTGGATTCTGGGAGGCTGTAGTGCTCCTGGTAATGATATCTTTTCGCATGTGGTCGGGGGAAGGCGTTTCTACTCCTCGAAAAGGTGAAATATAAGTTCCGAACGTTACTTGGTGTGAAAGCCTCGCTGGCCCAAGGTTTGGGGGGCCGGGTTAGTAACATTGAGGCTGTGGGTTCGAAGCCCAACCAGCTTGGATTGTACCGTTCTTTCCGTGACAGAGGATGTTACTGATTGGTGAAAGTTTTGGTGAAATTTGGGCCCAAGTTTCACAAAAACTACCCCTTTCCTGTGAGGCTTCGAACCCACAACCTCATGGATACTAGCCCGGCTCCCAACCCTTGGGTCAGCGAGGCTTTCACACCAACTACTTTTCGGAACTTATATTTGACATTTCAAGCAGTAGAAACACCGCCTTCCCCAACCACCTCCGAAAAGATATCTTTACCAAGAGCACCACAGCCTCCCAAGATCCACCCGTAGCTCGGAGCTCAGAGAGAACCACTTATAAACCACAGGTCTCACAGTTCACGTACAGTCTCTGTTTTATTTAAACACACTTCGATGTGATTTTTATTACGATAATTTTTTTTTATTTTTTTTATCAGGAAAACAGCAAGTGCACAACGCCTGTATCCATCGTAATTCAATCAGCACCAATCAACAGCCAATACAAAGTACAGAACAATATCCCCAGCCCTTACATTATTCCCCGCCCCGGAGAATGCTAGGATTTCCACATCTCCTAGGGCTTCCCTATATCTGTAAAGGATCCAGCCCGTTTCTCCGTATTGCCCTGACCTGCTCCATCCCCTGTGCATCTCATCCGGACGGCTGCAGGCCTGTGACATTGCCGGAGCGGCGATCTTCTTCCATTCGGCCGGAACCGAGCATCTCGCAGCCTTCAGAACCTGAGACATGAACTGCTTGACCTGTGCAGGAGCCTCCTCGATCGCCGCATTAAACAGCAAAAAGTTAGATTCCCATAGGAAAGCAGAGCTCCTCAGAGTCTTTATGAGCTGCTGAAGGGCTCTGCATAAGGGAGCGATCCCCACACAGCAGCATCGCACACGTCCCCCCGCGCCTCTCCCTACCTTCTCCCCTGGGCCGCGATCGCTCTCTCTGTAGGGCTCTTTGCAGCTCGCGGCCGGACAGAGGGTGAGATCCTGGGACCCGGTCCCTCCCTCCCTCTCCGCACCTTTAACCCTGGGCCTGGATTCCTCTCTGGGCTTCTCTGAATCTCCTGCTCGCCGCGAAAGAACGGCCGGGACCGGGCTGTGCTGTGCCCCGCCTCCTCCCCCTTCCGTCCAATCGCATCAGCAGGAAGGGGCGGGGCTGCAGCAGCAGAGCTCTCCTGTGAGTAGGCTGCGACCCTGCTTGTCTCCCTCTCACAACCATGGCGGAGCTGTAGCTTCCGGTCGGTGACCGAGAGCTCGGCCGTGCGCTCCGAAAGCGAGCAGCGGCCACGCTGCCGGGAAAAGCCGCTTAGCACCGAAGGAGCAATGGGGGCTAAGGCTGTGGGGAAGCGCGGGTTCTGTCCCAGGCATGAGCTGCGCTTTACGGCCTCACCCTCCCCAGGCTTTAAGCTTGCAAGTCCTGCAAACGTCTCCGGGGTTTAAGCGGCTCTTCCCGCCAGCCTGCTCTCACTGCTCCGTGTTCACGGTCTGATTGTGACTGAGGGGTTTGCATGGAACCAGAAATCGGTTAAATAAATACATTAATTAATGAATGACCGAGGGATGCGATGTGTGTGAGAGAGGGTGAGCGGTAAATATCGCACACGGGGAAGCCAAAATCTGTCCTGGGGGCTTCCTTTCCCGGGGCACTGCTGGAGGTCTGTGATGGCTCAGAAGCTCCCCCGGAGCCCGTGTCTCACAGCCCCTGCTAGAAACCCGTAATCTATCCACGTTTAATGTTTGTTTCCATAGGCGAGGAGGTTTCACCGCGCACTGTGTGCGTTAGAAAGATTCTTTTATTTTAAGAGAGAACATTTCATTCTTGTGATTGCGGGCGAGGAGCTGTTAATCACCGGAGGGTGTAATACAAGAGAGTAGGTGGAAAGAGGGGTAAAACTCCGGAGCCTCTGAGAGTGCAGAGCCGGCTGTGAAGGGCTGGTCCTTAGGCTGGAGTCCTGTGCTAGGAGAAGAATAAGGGGTAGAAACCCGGAATTGTTTGTACCCAGCTGACTGGTGGCTCAGCAGCTTTGTCCGATGGCTTCGTTACAGGGATTCGCGGGTTCGAGTCTAGCTTAGCCAGAGCCTTAATTAATAACAAGAAAGAGCCACCAGCAGACTGGGGGTTTTACTACTTTCTACTAGGAAAAATGGCCCAAATTTCACCAAAACTACCCCTTTCTAGTCCTTGTGGGCTTCGAACCCACAACCTCAATGATACTAACCCGGCTCCCAACCCTTGGGTCAGCGAGGCTTTCACACCAAGTACTTTTCGGAACTTATATTTGACCTTTTCAAGGAGCAGAAACGCCTCCCCCAACCACATGGGAAAAGATATCTTTACCAGGAGCACTGCAACCTCCCAGGATCCACTTGTGGCTCAAGGCTCAGAGGGAACTACGTATAAATCACAAGTCTCAGGGTTCACGTTCAGCTTCTGCTTTATTTAAACCCACTTCAATGTAAATTTTATTACAATAAACTTTTTTTTTTAATCATTTCTTTTATCAGGAAAACAGCAAGTCCACAACACCTCTTTCCATCATAATTCAATCAGCAACCAGCAACAGCCAATACAAAGTACAGAACAATATCCTCAGCCCTTCTTTTATTCCCCCTTCCCGGAGAATACAAGGATTTCCACTAGAAAATACTAGGATCCAACCTGTTTCTCCGTATTGCCCTGACCTGCTCCATCCCCTGTGCTTCTCATCCGGACGGCTGCAGGCCTGTGACATTGCCGGAGCGGCGATCTTCTTCCATTCGGCCGGAACCGAGCATCTCGCAGCCTTCAGAACCTGAGACATGAACTGCTTGACCTGTGCAGGAGCCTCCTCGATCGCCGCATTAAACAGCAAAAAGTTAGATTCCCATAGGAAAGCAGAGCTCCTCACAGTCTTTATGAGCTGCTGAAGGGCTCTGCATAAGGCAGCGATCCCCACACAACAGCATCGCACACGTCCCCCGGTGCCTTCCTCCCCGCACCTTCTCCCCTGGGCCGCGATCTCTCTCTGTAGGGCTCTTTGCAGCTCGCGGCCGGACAGAGGGTGAGATCCTGGGCCCCGGTCCCTCTCTCCACGTCCCCTCTGCCCGCGCTTCTCCCTACCTTCTCCCCTGGGCCTGGATCCGTCTCTGGGGCTCTCTGAATCTCCTGCTCGCTGCGAAGGAACGGCCGGGACCGGGCTGTGCTGTGCCCCGCCTCCTCCCCCTGCCGTCCATTCGCAGCAGCAGGAAGGGGCGGGGCTGCAGCAGAGCTCTCTCTTGTGATTAGGCTCCCACCCTGCCTGTCTCGCGCTCACAACCATGGTGGAGCTGTAGCTTCCGGTCGGTGACCGAGAGCTCGGCCGTGCGCTCCGAGAGCGGGCAGCGGCCGCCCTGCCAGGAAAAGCCGCTTAGCACGGAAGGAGCAATGGGGGCTAAGGCTGGGGGGAAGCGCGGATTCTGGCCCAGGCATGAGCGGCGCTTTACGGCCTCCCCCTCCCCAGGCTTTAAGCTTGCAAACCGTGCAAAGGTCCCCGGGTTTTAAGCGGCTCTTCCCGCCAGCCTGCTCTCACTGCTCCGTGTTCACGGTCTGATTGTGACAGAGGTGTTCGCATGGAACCAGATATCGGTTAAATAAACAAATGAATGAATGACCGAGGGATGCGATGTGTGGGAGAGAATGAGCGGTAAATATCGCACACGGGGAAGGCTAAATCTGTCCTGGGTGCTTCCTTTCCCAGGGCAGTGCTGGACGGTCTGTGATGGCTCAGAAGCTCCCCCGCAGCCCGGGTCTAACAGCCCCTGCTAGAAACCCATAATCTCTGCACGTTTAATGTTTGTTTACATAGGGGAGGAGGTTTCACCGCGCACTGTGTGCGTTAGAAAGATTCTTTTATTTTAAGAGAGAACATTTCATTCTTGTGATTGCGGGCGAGGAGCTGTTAATCACCGGAGGGTGTAATACAAGAGAGTCGTGGAAAGAGGAGTAAAACTCCGGAGCCTCTGAGAGTGCAGAGCCGGCTGTGAAGGGCTGGTCCTTAGGCTGGAGTCCTGTGCTAGGAGAAGAATAAGGGGTAAAAACCCGGGAGAGTCTGTACCCAGCTGACTGGTGGCTCAGCAGCTCTGTCCGATGGCTCCGTTACAGGGATTCGCTCGAATATAGGAGGGCGCGGGTAGCTTAAGCTAGGTGGGGCAGTGTAGGGAAGTGTGCGGGTGGATGGGGAGGAGGGGGTCAGTTATAGACCTGTGTTCCAAGCATATTCCGGTGAATACCTCTAATGCGAAAGAGCCTTAATTAATAACAAGAAAGAGCCACCAGCAGACTGGGGGTTTTACTACTTTTTACTAGGCTAAAATGGCCAAAATTTCACCAAAACTACCTCTTCCTGACTGGAGAGGATGCTACGACCCACGGTTTTACGGAGCTGGTCCTCAAGGTTACTGAGCTGGTGTAGCATCCTCTCCGCGACAGAGGCTCAGTAACATCCTCTGTCGCGGAGAGGATGCTACAGTCCACGGTGTTTCGGAGCTGGTGGGGCTTCGAACCCACAACCTCAACGTTACTGAGCTGGTGGGGCTTCGAACCCACAACTTCAATGTTACGGAGCTGGTGGGGCTTCGAACCCACAACCTCAATGATACTAACCCGGCTCCCAACCCTTGGGTCAGCGAGGCTTTCACACCAAGTACTTTTCGGAACTTATATTTGACCTTTTCAAGGAACAGCAACGCCTCCCCCAACCACCTCCGGAAAGATAACTTTACCAGGAGCACCACAGCTTTCCAGCATCCCCCAGCGGCTCAGAGCTCAGAGCAAGACACTTATAAGTCACAAGTCCCACGGTTCAGTCTCTGTTTATTTAAACACAATGGGATTTGTTTTTTTTGTTTTGTTTTTACAATAAACTTTTTTCTTTAGAAAACAGCATCATAATGCAATCAGCTAGAATCAACAGGAAATACAAAGAATAGAATATCCTCAACCATTATTTCATTACCCCTCCCGCCCTTGACAATATTAGGATTTCCACTTCCACAGATTTGTAAGAGCATCTGGTCTGTTTTTCCTTATTGCGTGAAATTTTCTATCCTGTGCATCTCATCCGGACGGCTGCAGGCCCGCGACATTGCCGGAGCGGCGATCTTCTTTCATTCGGCCGGATCCGAGCATCCCGCAGCCTTAAGAACCTGAGACATGAACTGCATGACCTGTGCAGGAGCCTCCTCGATTGCCACATTAAAAAGCAAAAAGTTAGATTCCCATAGGAAACCAGAGTCCTCAGTCTTTATGAACTGCTGAATGGCTCTGCATAAGGGAGCGATCCCCACACAACAGCATCACACACGTCCCCCGGTGCCTTCCTCCCCACTTCCTCTCCAACGTCTTTCAGACCCAGATCCCATGCACAGTCTGCAATCGAGCAGGCCTAAGGCACCTCTAGAGGACCCCTTAAGGGAGGTTTCCCTTAAATGCCCTGATAAAGACCATTTAGCTAGAAGCATAGGTCTATCTTCCCATTCCTCCTCCTCCAGTGCAGCCTGCAGATCCTTCTCCCACACTAATTCATGTTTCACTTCAGCCAATGGCCTAAGCAATAACAGTTTATACAGTTCAGATGTCAATATTTTAACCCTTACAGCTTTGGAGCATAACCCTTCCATCCCAGCTGTGTCTTCAGCCAACTGCACTGACAAACATCATCAGGGGGCTGCGCAAATGTACTGGGATGAGCACTTCTTAGCCCCTATGTGGCTGCAGGCTCAGTCGGCCAGTCCTGCCACCCAAGGAGGTACTGCCCCCTCTCCCCATGCCCAATCATGCTGACGGCACTGCTGATTGGAGCAGGGACATTATAGGGGGAGGGGAGAGTGGGTTTGGAGCAGGAAGGGGGTACAGGCCTGGGCAGAGAAGGGGAGGGGAGGTCACTGCAGTACATTCTATGTTTTTGTTTAAGCCCCGGTAACTTCCAAGCTGCTAAGGGACCTGAGGGAGGAGAGCAGCTTCCCAGCCGGACTGAGGGTGAGGTCCTGGGACCTGGTCCCTCCTTCCACGTCCCCTCTGTCCGCGCCTCTCCCTACCTTTTCCCCTGGGCCGGGATCTCTCTCTCTAGGGCTCTCTCCTTGCCTTCTGCTAAGGGTAGAACCACTGCACCAGCGAGCTACCTAAACAAAAAAAGAAGTTGAAACCAATGCAAAATGTATCCCCAAGATTTCAGATTGTTTTCAGCACTGACTTTGAGGCTGAATTTACTGCAAGGGCCAATCAGAATCCTGCAGGATTTTTATTAGAGGGAAGAAAATAAGAATTCAATGTGTGAAAGAATGAAAGATTTTGGAGCAATAGAGGGGAAGAAAATTGAAAATGTGAATTGATTAAAATGTGTTGGCCACTCTTGTCACAAGCACGGATAGAGCGGCCGGAATCCCCACCCTCACCATTCAGGTGGGACAGGCTAGTCCTGCTGGTAGCACCAGCGCTCGCTGCTGGATGGCACCGATATGAGGGGATTTTGCACCAAGAAGGGGGGATGGGAAGAAGTTGATTATTTACTCCGGGTACAGGCATGGCTAGCTGTAGTTAAGCCATCTACTCCTGTGTCTAGATTTGCTTGGCTATATTGCTTGACTAGCAGGGAAAATTAACAATAACAAGCTTACTTTTGTCTTCTGAAAATGTATCCACCTCACGCAGTGAAGTATTCTGCATGATATTTGGAATTGCTTCTCAGGGTGATTCTGATGTAGTCACAGACAAAGATTCTCTGAAACAAATTGGAAAGCTCAAGGCCTCCTTGTGCAAAGCTAAACATCACACATGATCCTTTCTGGGTGACGCATCTGATGCCAGATGAGACCGGTGCTCCCTAATGCACAGTTATGGTTAAGCGGTGTTTGGGTGGATCCTTGGGTACTGTGGCAGATGACCACGCCCACGGGGAGGAGCCACAGTACTAGGCTATACTCAGGACGCACAAACACACAGGCCGATACAGTACGGTGCGCACAGTTAGCCCGGGTTTGGCCGCGCGTTTTCGACACGCTAGCTTTACCCCTTATACAGTAAGGGCTAATAGCGCGTCGAAAATGCGCGGCCACCCCCCCCCCCCCCCCGAAACTAATAGCACCCGCAACATGAGAATGCATGTTGATGGCCCTATTAGTTATTCTCGCGTTTTCAGGAAAGCAAAATGTGCAGCGAAGCCGCACATTTTACTTTCAAAAATTAACGCCTGCCCAAAGGCTGGCATTAATTTCTGCTGGCACTGGGGAAGTGCACAGAAAAGCAGAAGAAAATGCTTTTCTGTACACCCTCTGACTTAATATCATAGCGATATTAAGTCAGAGGCCCCAAAATTAAAAAAAAATTAAAAATAAAAAAAAATTTTTTTTAATCGGCCCGCGGGTCTGAAGATGGACGCTCAATTATGCCGGCGTCCATTTTCCGAACCCGTGGCTGTCAGCGGGTTTGAGAACCGACGCCAGCAAAATTGAGCGGCAGCTGTCAAACCCGCTGACAGCCACGGGTTTGACAGCTCCTGTCAAAAAGGAGGCGCTGGGGACGCACTAGTGTCCCTAGTGCCTCTTTTTACCGTGGGCCCTCATTTAAATACTGGATCGCGCGCCCAGAAGTGGCCTGGGCGCGCGTTGGGAGAGGGGGCGCTCGCCTCGGAGCGCAGGCTCTCCCGCCGATTTTACTGTATCGGCCTGACAGTCCTTTATTATACAGCTTGAAGAGTACCACCAGAGGTGGCAGTAGTGAGGCAGTCTGGTAGTTGCAGTCTCAGGGACTTCAGCAGAGGGAGCCCTTCTCACCCCGTTGGACTTGGGAGGTTCCGCAGCAGGTCTCCCAGCGAGGAGATACTGTGGATGAGATAGACTAAGAGTTAGAGTACTCACTAGGTGTTTGCTGTAGATATGCGATTCCACCAGGTTGTAGAAGGAAGTGCAGGCACCGAGGCAGGGAGAGCAGGCCCTCGAGGAGCGAGTACCTGGTCCCTGTAAGGCACCTGAAATAGAGCAGAGGCCCGAAGATATTGTTTAAGAGTCCTGTTAGTTCTCTCCGCTTGCCCATTGGCTTGGGGGTGATAAGCGGAGGTGAAATCTAGAGAGACGTTGAACTTTTTGCAGAGGGACCTCCAGAATCGGGCAGTAAGCTGGACTCCGTGGTCCGAAAGGATATGTTTTGGAAAACCGTGGTTGTTGCAGAGCTGAGCTGAGATGCTCTGATGGCCCCAATCCCAGACTCTTTTGTAGAGCTCAGACACCCACAAGTATGAACCATGCTTGGGGTCCAGTGTCAGCCTCTTCCCTCCTGCTTTTTCATTCATCCATTGGTGGCCAAGAGCACATAACAAGAACATCACCTTTCTGCCTCCCCCAGCTAGCTTCTAGCCATGAGGACCCTCTGGGAGGAGAAACAGTGCAGGGTTGGTACAAGGTGCCGAGGGACAGGAACAGGCAAGGGAATGGCAATTACCATTCTAGGGTGAGTAGGTCAGGATAGGTATGGGGCTGAGGAAACGGATAAGGGGAGGGTTAGCCAGATAGCAGCAGCCAGAATGGGAGCCAGAGAGAAATCTGGAACACCCCCCTTCCATGCCCGCCACTACAGTTCGGTAGCTGAGTGGCATAGCAGGAGCAGGCTGGGGGCAGGATTCTGTCACGGCATCAAGGAGCAGCAGCTCATCAGCCGAAAAAGGAAGACGAGGAAAATGGGGCTGCTCGCGTGCCATTAGATAGCGGGCATCTGAACTGGTGGTGGGTATTTAGTATTAGTTTGGTTCAAACGCACCCTCGAGTCCCCAGACCAGAAATATGGGGTGGGGATGGTGGGAGCACAAAGTAAATGAGAAAAAAGGACTCTGGCCAGGAATCCATCTGGCTTGGACATAGGGTGGAAATGATAAATGGGCCAGCCGTCCCATACGCCAGACATCTTGCATGGCGCAGCTCAGTGAGAGACAAAAAGGAACCTAACACCTTTCCCAAGACTAGCTTTTTTTATTAACTAGCCATGCAGGTTTGCGCCTCTACCATCTGCTGGAGACAAACTCCCATAACCGAGGGACTACAGGTGGCCCTCTCTGTTAGGTAGCAGGGCCTGAAAGGTTTTATTCTCTGCCTCCATCTGCTAGTAGGGATGCATAAACCCTCTGGGCAGGACTGATCTAGGGTACAGACAGGAACAATAATTTACAGAAAGAGCAAATGAGAAATTCTCCTGGACAGAGAGTGCTGCATGGTAATAAATATTAAAAACTGGGGCATGTCTTCTCCATTGTTGTGACAGGTGGGGTTTTTTTTTCCTTTGGTATTTGGGATAATGCTGTTAGTTATGTGAGTACTGCCATCTAACGGTGTTAAAGTAAATGTGCAACCCCTCACAAATAATAGCAGTGCTAGAAGCCCCTCTCCTCCACCCCTCCCCTACCTGCTTCCAGAATTAGTAAATTCTGAGGTGAATTAAACAGGAGGCTGAACACCACGTGCCAGTGTTAACGTTCTTCCTTCTGCTGCTGTTCTGTCAGAGGATGACAATAAAGTTACAGCTCCTGGTTTTTTTGTTTTTGTTTTGCTTAGCTGTGATTGGTTCTTTCCTTTTGCGACCTCGTTGTATGCCCAGAGGTTTGAGGAGTTAGGGGTTGGGCTGCGCTGAGGGCCGGCACTCTAGCCAGAAGAGAACTCCCTTTCTGGCACGTTCCTGCAGCACTCTAGCCAGAGGTGGGCTCACTCTCTGGCACGCTCCTGCAGCACTCTAGCCAGAGGAGGTCTCACTCTCTGGCACTCTCCTGCAGCACTCTAGCCAGAGGAGGTCTCACTCTCTGGCACTTTCTTGCAGCACTCTAGCCAGGGGAGGCCTCACTCTCTGGCACTTTCCTGCAGCACTCTAGCCAGTGGAGGTCTCACTCTCTGGCACTTTCCTGCAACACTCTAGCCAGTGGAGGTCTCACTCTCTGGCACTTTCCTGCAGCACTCTAGCCAGTGGAGGCCTCACTCTCTGGCACTTTCCTGCAGCACTCTAGCCAGGGGAGGTCTCACTCTCTGGCACTTTCCTGCAGCACTCTAGCCAGGGGAGGTCTCACTCTCTGGCACTTTCCTGCAGCACTTTAGCCAGGGGAGGTCTCACTCTCTGGCACTTTACTGCAGCACTCTAGTCTGGTGGAGGTTTTGCTTTCTTGCTCCTCCTTCCAGACATGTTCCGAGGCTAAAATCTCCATCAGGATCAAAAATTCGAGTGACAATATTACTAAATTGTGAACACCAAGATGGGGAGGTCTGGGACTGCAGGAATACAAGGTGTATGTCGGTTCTTTATTAGCCCAGTGTATCACAAAACCTGATACTCAAATTCACTTGATGCACACATCTTGAGCCTGGAAATCAAGTGGAATGCATGTTTGAAGTTGCACACAGCCCTTTGGATTTTCACCCATTACTAACCGTTTTACCTCTAAAATCTCACAAAAAGGGGTTAAATTAGCCCTAGTTTGAAACTTGAGAGCAAAGCACCAATTGTCAAAACGTCAACCCTGGCTACTGTGTATTGACATCTTTCATATCCATAATTCAGTCAGCTTTTAAAAAAGAATCTAAAATGACAAGATTCTCTCACATTTATTCTCTAATTGGATACTCTGGGTTAAAATATTTCTGAAATTCAAACCAAAAGATATGTAATGTTCACAGGAAAAAATGTAAAATGTGTCAAGCTTCCTAGAAAGGAGCTGGAAAATCTTCTGAAGTGTAAATGCAATGAGGAGAAGAAAGCTGAGGGTGGGTGTCTGTGTTCCCTCTGACACAAAGCTTAGTAGGGCTCTGGGAACAGGAAAGATTCCTTATTCATTGCAGGACCTGTATGTATCCAGAGTTCTGTGCAGCAAAATCAGGACAGTGTTACAGAGATTTCCATCTCTTTGTTCCATTCAGAGTGAGACCGAGATTGAAAGAAAGAAGACCGAGTCTGACTTTGAGCAGTTACAGCAGTTTCTGAATGAGGAGATGTGAATTCTTATCTTCAGACTGAAGGAGGAAGAGAATTCTGCAGAGAATCGAGGAAAATGTGACCCGGCTAGGAGTGCAAAGCTCCTCCATCTAGCACCTGATCTCAGAGTTAGAGAAGAGTCAGCAGCCAGCTGTTGGTGACAGCTACAGAGATATTACAGAGATATATTTTTTAAAATTTTTATTGAAAAATGTTCCAAACCTTGCATAGTACATAAGCGAACAATTGTAACAAGCTAAATACAGAAAGGGCCAACGAGGTTCCCTTTTTCTCACCTCCCCCCTCCTCAAGCAAGAAAAAAGAAACAGTATGAAACAGTTTAAACTGCCTCCCACAGAATTTAAGAGGATGGCAGCTAAGTTTTCCGCCCATCCTCGAAGGCTCACCACACAAGATCAGATCTTCTAAGCCTCTCCTATTTTACTGCAGTTAAGTTTTTCCACCCATCCTCGAAGGCTCACCACACAAGATCAGATCTTCTAAGCCTCTCTCATTTTTACTGCAGTAAGTTTTTCCGCCCATCCTCGAAGGCTCACCACACGAGATCAGATCTTCTAAGCCTCTCTCATTTTTACTGCAGTAAGTTTTTTCCGCCCATCCTCGAAGGCTCACCACACAAGATCAGATCTTCTAAGCCTCTCTCATTTTTACTGCAGTAAGTTTTCCACCCATCCTCGAAGGCTCACCACACGAGATCAGATCTTCTAAGCCTCTCTCATTTTTACTGCAGTAAGTTTTCCACCCATCCTCGAAGGCTCACCACACAAGATCAGATCTTCTAAGCCTCTCCTATTTTACTGCAGTAAGTTTTTCCGCCCATCCTCAAAGACTCACCACACAAGATCAGATCTTCTAAGCCTCTCTTATTTTTACCGCAGTATGTAAACACACCACACTCGTCAAAGATTGGGGCCTTAGATTTTTCCAATTCCTAGCAAGTTAACAGTGGGCAGCAACAAGGCACTGAATAGCAAGAGTGTCCTTAGCTATGTTAGCTGTTAGGGGTCGGTGCACCCCAAATAAAAATCAAACTGGATCCTGCATCCATAATTGTAAGAATGAATGTAGTTGTTTCTCTCCAATAAGATGCAATGACTGGACAGGCTTACCTACGTGACCTGGGAAGATGGTCCCCAAGTGATGAGGCATGAGGTACCTCCTCCGAAGTATCTTCAAGCCATTTTCCTTTAAAGTAGCTGAAACTGAAGTTTGTCTTACTCTGGCTAAAATTTGCAGCCAAACTCGATCACTGATTTTTTTTTTTTTATCGTTTAGTTCTTTTTCCCAAGTAATAGAGGGATCCATATTCAGTTAGGCCGGATAGTGGACAAGTTATCCACCTAAAGTTAGCCAGGTAACTTGTCCCGCTGAAAATACCAGCCTAAAGTGAGCTGGCTGCATATAGCCGGATAACTAAAAACCTAACCGGCTGGGTTTGCATAGAGCTGGATAGGTTTTCAAGTCGTGCAGCCTTGTGTGGCCGGATAATGCGCTGTCATCTACAAAAGTAGACGATCAAATAAGCTGGGCCATCCCCCCCCATCAAAGCATAATAGTGCTACAAACCTCCTATACCTTTAAAAAAAAAAAACCAACAAGTCAAGATTTGCCCGGTATTAGAAGCCGGACCCCGTCCTGATTCAACTTTTAAAAGGAGCTCGGCCTGCTTGCCACCCACCCACAAGAAACAAGGGGAGCTCCATACCTTTTTCCTCTCTCTGCCCGGCTCCCTGCACCTCCGGCGCTGCCTCTGACAGTAATAGCTTTCTGTTCATGAAGGGAGCAGCGCGGAGCTGGATGCTCTGACGGATTCTTTCCTTTTTATACAAGCAGCCAAAAGAAAGCTTTCCCTCCAGATGAATAACTGTCCCCTTAGTCCACCCTTCCTCCCGACAAATTTCTCCCCCTCCCCCAGGCCCTGCCATCCCCCCCTCCCTGCCATTGTACACAAGTCAATCAAAACACACCCTGTTAAAAAGGTTTTCCAACATATTTTACTATTAAGTTAACTCGTTAAGCAAGTAGAAGTCCCAAGTTAATTATTCTGTTACAATGCACCATGTCATTATAAGCAAGTTACAAGTTATATGTACCGAGTTAAATTAATCTCTCCTATGTCATTATAAGGCTTGCCTTATGACATCCTGTTTTATGGAAACCGATGTGATATGCTAAATCGAATGTCGGTATAGAAAAGCAAATTAATAATAATAATAATAATTTCGTGCTGATTTCTAGAGTCCCATGTTCCTCTATACCAGTGCAATGGTAATTTAGTCTGATGTGGCTGGATTTAGGAGCTTCGTTAGGAAGTTCTTCTATAAGTCAGTTGTGTTTCTCTGTCTCCAGTCATTAAAATGCGAGTGAGCAATAGAGACACCTTGAGTCACTGGCCCTGCTGAGTTACCGTGAGGCGCTGAGCCCCAGCTCCAGCTCCAGCTCCTGAAGCAGAGGCTCCTCAGAGCCTCGTTCTGTCTCTGCTCTCTCCTTACATCTTCTGGGGAAGTTTTATAAGCACAGCCCTCAATCCCAGCCTCTCACCTTATTCCTTCCCTGACAGCTCTTATTGGGAATCCCAATGCCTGGCCTGGGGGTGTCATGGGGGTTTTCCATCACCCCGAGCATGGGGCAGGACAATTCAGAGCATCCCCCCCCCTGTTTTGGCATGAGCTGAACCTTGCTTTAACAGGTCAGACGAGAAACAGGGAGCTGAGATACTCCTCCACCCCACACCCCCCTTTCCAAATCCAAAGTTTTCCCATCACCCCATCCCCCTATAGCTGCCCTTCCCCATTCATCGTTCCCTGCCCACTCAAACCTCCCCCAACCATCCTACCCTCTCCATTAACCCCTTCCCCAGGCCCTCAAAATACCCTCCCCCACCCCCCAATAAATCCCAATCTTCCCCTTACCCCTACTGATAGAATGATTTTAAAATCATGTCCACCCCTCAGCCCACATCTCCTCCCTCACTTCTCACCCCATCACTTTCAATCCCTCCCACCCCATTCCTCCTGTCTCTCCTCTTTCCCCTCACTCCCCATCACCATCGTCACCATTCGCCCCAGCTCCTTCTTCAGGGCCAACCTCCCCTTCCCTAGATTCATCCCAATTTTCCTCCTCCCTCTCTTCCTGCCCGTCACCTTCTCCCTCTCCCTCTGCTGTTCTCCTTCCCCCTCCTCCACTAAAGTGGGGCCTGCACAGTCCCTATGGCCTGGCAGAGTGGTGCGATCGCTGCAAGGGATGGAAGTGCCCACCGGGAGGTGCACACTGGTTAAAGGGGCGGTGAGTGTGGTTACTGGAGGGGCGGGACTGGGAGGAAGAGGGTGACCTCTGAGGTCAGGCTAGAAGAGAGCTCTGGGATCATGGAGGGATGGTCTCTGGAGTTATGGTAGGGGGTGAGCTCTGGGATTGTGGGCGAGGTATGGTCAGGGGGACGGCTTGGGGTTTCGTTACATGAAGGTACAAGGCTAGCTGCTCAGGGTAAGTTTCCGGAAGCTGCTCAGCGGGGAGCCGACTAAGATCAAGTTTGGCGCATTTTCAGCCACAACCTACTGGCAATGTTGAGGCTCAGAATTCACCTAAATGTATCCATCTCTTTTGGCTGCTCAGCAGTGTAGCCTGAGATCTGCTGGGGCCTCCCAGCGTGGCTCTTGGCATCCTGCTATTCTGAGTAAGGGCCCATAGCACTCACCCAGGTAACTGAGCGACGGCGTCTGATTCTTCGTTTGCCTGCGTCAGGCTGTTCCTGATGCCGATTAAGACCTGGCCTGCGTCTGCCGCCTGGCCTGATCCTTGTTTGTCTCCTGTTTCTGAACGGTCTCCTCCTGAGTCAGCCTTGCTTGCCAGACCATGTCTCTGCCTCCCGATTCTATATTACGCCCTGGTCCTGTCTCTCGGAGGTTCCAGGGTCCGCTCTTCCAAGCCTGTGACAGTCTGCACCACAAAAGGAAATTAGGATGTCGGGAGTTCACAAATCTCCTTTTTGGCTCTCTTTTAGGCTAGACCCAGGGTAGCAGCATCAGAGGAGCCACAAAGAGAGCAGGTCCTGAAGGAGGTGACGTCACCCCCAGGAATGGACATTTGAGAGTGGAGCTTTCTAATGAAACGGTTTGGGCTGCAGCCCGTCGAGAGATTGCCGTGCACTGGCAGAGGTCTTCTCCACCCAAAGACCTTGCACCATCTATACAATGGATAGACTGCCTGCCCTACGTTGTAACCGGACAGTGAACGTTGATGGCCTTTGGAAGCCTGCGGAGAATTGGGATCTTTCACTATTGCATCCATGTTGATCTCTTGCGCTGATCATATTTCAAAGACTTCAGTTAAAATTGTATTTTGAACTTGACTGCTTGGCCTTTGCTAAGCTTGGAGATTAGGATGGAGTGGGAGGAAGGGATTTGGGGTTAAGGATTAAATATTATGGCAGGAATATCTTCTTGTAGTCATCTCATATTGTGAGTTTGGTTTTCTTGCTCTATTTGGAAGTTTTTAATTTTTGCAACTAAAATTTTCAAATAAAAAACCCCCCAATAACGACAAGACCTGACAGCCACATAAACTAAAAGAAGTATCGCCACTTGAAATCAGTTTGTTTCAGATCTATCTAGCTACAATTCTACATCCATATTCATTTCTGCATTTCACCATAGCTTTGTTTATTTTTGTGTTTTTAGGATTTTTAATTTATTGAAGGTATTTGACTCCCGAGTTAGTCAGTAAGCCAATGAGCGGATAAGTTATCTGGACCTGGATATTCAGTGGGATAAACATCCCACTGAATATACTTTCCTAAAGTTATCCAGCTACTTACATGTAGCCAGATAACCAGCAACGGGTCAGATGTAATGAAATCTGTGCTAAAATTTGGGGGATACGCAGCTTGGAATCTCTCTACCCCTTGGGATCCTGCCAGGAACTTGTGACCTGGCTTGGCCACTGTTGGAAACAGGATGCTGGGCTTGATGGACCTTTAGTCTGACCCAGTATGGCAAGTCTTGTGTTCTTGTATGTGTAATAGAGCGTTCTTGAGGGGGAGAGCCTGCGTGTGTGTGTGTGTGTGTGTGAAAGAGCATGCGTTGTGTATGAGATAGAGAAGAGAGATTTTGTGTGCAGTAATCTCCCCTCCCCAAAAAATCTGCTGATCCATGATAATCTCAGGGCATCTGGAAATCAAAAGGTTCCCAGGTACGGACAGCAGATGACTTTTTTTTAATCCTTGCTAGTTTTAATCATTGGGTGTTGTTTGATGTGTCTGTTATTTTTCCACAGTTTTTGGAGTTTGGAAAATGGTTCTGAATTTTTATGATTTTTTAAATTTCTGCATGCCATTCCATTTGTCCACTATTTTGAAATGGACTGGGCGATGTATGCATGTATTAAACAAGCATACAAATATTTTAACATAAGAACCTGCCATGCTGGGTCAGACCAAGGGTCCATCAAGCCCAGCATCCTGTTTTCAACAGAGGCCAAACCAGGCCACAAGAACCTGGCAATTATCCAAACACTAAGAAGATCCCATGCTACTGATGCAATTAATAGCAGTGGCTATTCCCTAAGGGGCGGATTTTAAAAGCCCTGCTCGCGTAAATCCGCCCAGATTTACGCGAGCAGGGCCTTGCGTGCCGGCAGGCCTATTTTCCATAGGCCTGCCGGCGCGCGCAGAGCCCCGGGACTCACGTAAGTCCTGGGGTTTTTTGTCGGGGGCGAGGCCGATCGACGCGGCGTTTTGGGGGCGGGACGCGGCGTTTCGGGGGCGGGCCCAGGGGTCGCGTGGATTTACTTCTTCCTCTGGGAGGCGTAAATCCGTGGACAAAGGTAGGGGGGGGGGGGTTTAGATAGGGCCGGGGGGGTGGGTTAGGTAGAGGAAGGGAGGGAAAGGTGAGGGGAGGGCGAAAGAGAGTTCCCTCCGAGGCCGCTCCGATTTCGGAGCGGCCTCGGAGGGAACGGAGGCAGGCTGCGCGGCTCGGCGCGCGCCGGCTGCCCAAAATCGGCAGCCTTGCGCGTGCCGATCCTGGATTTTAGAAGATACGCGCGGCTACACGCGTATCTACTAAAATCCAGCGTACTTTTGTTTGCGACTGGTGCACCAACAAAAGTACGCAAACGCGCATTTTTTTAAAATCTACCCCTAAGTAAACTTGATTAATAGCAGTTAATGGACTTACATGGGCATAATTCAAACAATTCCATTTCATATTCATTTCGTATTCATTCATATTCCTATGGTTTGATATTTTCTGAAGTGTAGGGAACCCTCTGGTTTCGTTCCCGAAAGGAGGAGGAGGCTCAGAGCTATTTAGTAAAAAGAGAGGTTTGGGTTTTACTCTCCCGTGTGGGAGCGACAGATGGCGTGCGCTAGAAGGGAGTTTGTCGGCCTTGCCAGAGGGACGCGGCGATTGTATAACATGGGCACGTATCTGCACGCCCGGTATAAAGTCGGCTGCACGCCCGGACACGGGCGAGACACTGCCGCCCTTCCCGTCTCCGTTTTCTTTTCCCCCTTTTGAATTACATTTCTATTTCGGATCCGTTGGGCACCCGGCCCCCTTGGTACCGGTCCCCATTCTAATGGGAAGAAGTGTCTTGCGCGCTGAGGGCATCCCGGCCCGCGTCGGTGCACGCTGCTGACTGGACAGAGAGAGAGAGAGGGGCTGGAGAAGGAGCCTGGGCCCTTACGTGCCGATCAGTTATAGGGACTTTATTCCAACCAGTCCGCAGTGGGCAGAAGGAGGCGATAGCACTGGGAAGTGAAAGGGCGATTGAACCACCTTCAGCCTGCGTAACTGGGACGAGAAAGAGATGAAGTGTAAGAAGGGGGCTTCCAGAGAGATGAAAAGACTTTGCCAGAAGAGGGAGGTCACAAGTCCAGTAAGCTTTCTGCTGCCTGTTATTTATTGACTTTAGTTAAGCAGTGATTTGAGTGCTGTAAATATTCTTCAGTAAAGAAGCTGGAAAGCACATTGCTTCCCTGTGTGCTTTTTGCATACAAAAGCCTCTGATTGTTAGCCCTGCAGTGCATATTATTGTGTTGGGACTGCGCGTGCACTTGCTATCCATGGTGAGACGGAGAGAACTGTGCGCGGAAAGTCTCCATCGTCCATCTTTTTTTTTTTTTCCCTTCCTACATGCCCCTGGGTGCAGAGTAAAGGATCCGTCCCGCCCCGAGGTCACAGAAGAATGGCGCCGTTTGGGGTTTTTTTCATTCTTGCACTGCATCCTGTGGCGTGGCGGAGCGTGCCGGCGGTCACCGGAATCCCTGGGCTTTTGTCGCCCGCGGAGCCCCCCTCCGCCCGGTGGTTTCCCTCTGCAGACCTCCGCCGCACGATCCCAGTCCTCCGTTTTCCCCCCCGGGGTCAGGGCATTCGATGACCCCACAGCCAGTCCCTTCCACGCCGGCAAGGCAAGAAAACCCACTTCTGTCCCAGTCCACTATCTGGTTAGGAGTCCCAGGTGAACCCCTCAGTTCACTGGGAACCTTCTCCAGCCAGCCAAACCGCCCTGCTTGGGACTAGCACCCCTCCCCCCAGCTCCCCGCCGTGGTGCACCCAGGTGAAAGAACACAACCAAAGAATCCTCACTTACTCAGTCTCAGCTCCTCCTTCCAGGGGCTGCTGCTCCTCCTCCGAGGAGCTGAGCTCAACGTTTCTCCGCTGACTTCCTCCTCTGTAATCATGGGAACAGCTGGGGCTGGCCAATCAAAGCTCCCTTGCTCCCATTGGCTCAGCTCAGGCTCAAAGAACCTGGGAAATGTAGTCTGGGCCCGGCTCCCAGGCACCTTTCTGCCCTCCAGCTTTGCTCCGGGGGTTTCCTCCCCTGCAGCAGCCTGCACCTCGTCACAATACAGAGTCTGCACATTTTTAATTTTACTGTATGGACCCTTTATTCTGTACTTAGTGAGGGTCTGTCTGTGTGACCGAGGTGAGATGTTCTGCTCGTGTGCAGTTTCTGTGTAGGGATCTGTAGCAGATGTAATGTTGTTTTTATGGCCTGGGGTAAATATATATATATATATATTTTAATTCTTCTTGTTCTGGAAGTCCGCATGGGTTGCAGGTGTCGGCTTCAGGGAACACCTCCATGAAGAGTTAGAAGCTAACTTGGAAGACCACAGCAAAGCTGATTTTTCTGGGCTTGTCTAGAAGCGTTCAGTGTATTTGAGGAATGTCTGGTGTGTTGGGCGTGCACTGTGGAACTCTGTCAAAACTTCTTTTTGCACTGCTAAAAAACAAAAAAAACCCCACCACTTGTAAGCCATATGGTATTAGGCCTATTGTAATGTGTGTTGGGCATAAACTGAATTACAATTACAGTATAGTAAATCCCCCATAACAAAGCAACACTAACTAAATGCCAGCACTCAATCCATAACAACCCTACCTATGAAAAGGCTACGCTGACAGAGTTCCACAGTGCACGCCCAACACACCAGACATTCCTCAAATACACTGAACGCTTCTAGACAAGCCCAGAAAAATCAGCTTTGCTGTGGTCTTCCAAGTTAGCTTCTAACTCTTCATGGAGGTGTTCCCTGAAGCCGACACCTGCAACCCATGCGGACTTCCAGAACAAGAAGAATTTAAAAAAAACAAAAACAATTCCAAACCGTCTCCATAGGCAAAGGAGGCTCCACCAGCAAAATATTGACAAGGAAAGGAGAAGAGCACAAATAATGCGTCGGCTCCTTTCCCTGTACATACCCAGACCAGGCCAGACTCCTGGGTTTTACCTCCCCTCCAGCAGATGGAGACAGAGAGAGTCTCACTGGCACTGTACATAACCCAGTGTGCCACCTGCAGTCCCTCAGTATTTCTCTGTCTCCAGCAGTTCCCTGTATGTACCCAGATCAGGCCAGACTCCTGGGTTTTACCTCCCCTCCAGCAGATGGAGACAGAGAGAGTCTCACTGGCACTGTACATAACCCAGTGTGCCACCTGCAGTCCCTCAGTATTTCTCTGTCTCTAGCAGTTCCCTGTATGTACCCAGATCAGGCCAGATTCCTGGGTTTTACCTCCCCTCCAGCAGATGGACACAGAGAGAGTCTCACTGGCACTGTACATAACCCAGTGAGCCACCTGCAGTTCAGCAGATGGTGGAGGTGCAAAATCTGCAGTTGGTGGCCCTTTAGTGTTCAGTCCTAGATCACCAGTACGGGCAGATAACTGGGGGTCCCAGTTCCCTCACCCGCAGGAGGATAGTCAGAGCCTGCAGCCAGCCTTCTTGAAAGGGAAGTAGTCTCTTTATATTAAAGTTTAAAAAAAAAGTAAAGGTCCAGTTTCTTTTTCCTTGAGGCTGATTGAGTGGCTCTCCTTTGTACCCCGATCCTCCGGAGACTGTTGCTGCGAGTCTCCCTGGTGGGTCTGTTTCTCGACACTGTTGGAGCGACTCTAGCAGTGCATCCAGATGTAATGCATTTTCTCCGGGGGGGGGGGGACAGACATGAAACATCTGTGTCCTTCCTGGAACCTTAACTTAGTCCTTAAGAGCTTGTGTGCCGCACCGTTCGAATCTCTTAAGAGGGCCACTATGAAGGATCTCACTTTGAAGGTGGTTTTCTTGGTGGCCATTTGTTCTGTCCAAAGGATTTCAGATTTGCAGGCGTTGTCTTGTAGAGAACCCTTTTTGAAGATTTCGGATTCCGGGGTTCCCTTGTGGATGGTTCCTTCCTTTTTGCCAAAGGTGGTTTCATCGTTTCACTTGAATCAATCAGTGGAAATGCCGTCCTTTTCAAGTTTGGATGCTATGGTGCCTCATGCTAGAGAGTTGAGATGCTTGGATGTCAAGCATGCTTTGTTGAGGTACCTTGAGGTCACTAAAGGTTTTCAGCTAACGGATCACCTTTTTGTGCTATGGAGTAGTGCAAAAAATGTTCTGATTTTTTCAACTTCCCACTGCTCATTCAAGGGAATATAAATGTGTTGTAGAGATTAGTGTTGTTTCCATCTTGGCTTGGGTACTTATCAGTACTGAAGGGACTGCAGGTGGCACCTCGGGTTATGTTGCAGTGTCAGTAAAACTTTCTCTGTCTCCATCTGCTGGCAGGGAGGCCAAACCCAGGAGTCTGGACTGATCTGGGTACTACAGGAACGAAAATTAGCAGGTAAGAACCAATTTTCCTTTAGTCCTCAAATTGGGATGTAGCATTTTGTAATAAGAAAATCACAAAAGACAAAATCCATGCACCGTAGCAGTGGGATACAGTGACATTTCTAGCAGGGGAGTCAGTCTCGCTCTCTCAGCCCTGAATCTCACCCCCTCAACCCACTCTCCCCTAGAGACGCAGCCCAGGGGGCAATAGGCCTAATGTAACATGCAATAGGTGCAGGGCCAGTGCAAGGGTATTAGGCAAACCTTCAGCCTTGTGTATCCCCCCCTCCCCGGCCCCATCCTCCCCGTGACCCATCCTCCCCCTCACAAACACTCAATTAAAAATTGTGCATGTTTAATAGAGTTTACATGACAAAGGACATTCAAAGTACGGTTTTCTGAGGTAAAAATATTACTTGGAGCAGTCCATGTAAATATAATATGTATATTATATTAAAGCTGATTTTCTGGTCTTGTCGTGTTTGAGGAATGTGTGTTGGGTGTGCACTGGGGAGCTCTGTCCAAACTTTTCTTCTTTTTGTGCTGCTGACACTGATAATCTCACTAGTATGCTGTTGTGTTGGATGTTTCTTGATTTTTTTTTCTCTCAGTGGTGCTGGGGAGTGTCCTGTCTCTGTGTGCCTTGTTTTTCTTCTTTCTAGGGATTAATGTTGCTCTCTTTAGCTCATCTTTCACTTAAGTAGAAGGATGACAGATGTTAAGATTTTGCTCATTCTTCATCAAACAGAGAAAACAATTCTCTCTCTGGGTAAAAAGGGAAGGCCGAACTTGTGTTTCCAGTTGGACCAGCAGGAGAAGCAAAAGACAAAGTTTCAAAGATAATTCAATAAACTTTCAGGAACTTGTAGACAATATTGATCATTTGCCTTCAGTATATAACAGTAATAGAGAATGTTTAGCGAGCCGGCGTCATATGATAAATCGGGAGCCGTCACTCTGGCTGTTAAATCTTTCAGAATCATTTACCAGGCCTCGCACGGACAGTGAGGCTTGCACCAGCGTGTGACTCGGCCCTCCTAATTATTCTTTTTTTTAAATTATTTATGCAAATAAAGCCCCTTTTTAGAAACCCATATTTCTCTTATCGTATTTCCTGTTTGACGTCATAAGAATGCTTTCACCCATAGTTCAGGTCCTTATTAGAGGATTCACAGCACCCCAGCTTTTGAATGAATGCTTAACACAAAAACCCAACTTTGGGAGGAGAGGTACATTCTGGGGCCGAGTTAAATTGCTACTATAGTTGTCCAAACACAATAAATGTGGGATATAGCAAAACAAAAACCAAAAACCTGAATTAAATAATCCTGGCAAAGAACGTCCAGCCACAAGATAAAATACTGCCCAGTCGATACCACAAGCTTTAATAGTGATCTCCTTTTTTAAGATTCATATACCGTATGTTTCTATTCTACTACCTCCATAAAGAAGCCCCTGAGGCAGGCAATGGGATATTGCCGAAACATTGCCGGGTTGGTTGAAAGATTTAACAGCCAGAGTGACGGCTACCGATTTATCATATGACGCTGACTCGTTAAGCATTCTCTATTACTGTTAAATGCTGAAGGCAAATGATCAATATTTTATACAAGTTCCTAAAAGTTTATTGGACCAAATTGTATTTCTCCAAGAAACTCTTTTGGATAAGTTGGAACATGCGAATAGTTCATTTAAAAAGATTGGGTTGGTCAATGTATATTTTCTTCTTACATTGGTCCATAAAAATTTTACTTTCATCACAGAACGGACGATTACAGATCCTAATGGTATATTCGTGTCGGTGAGCAGATTACCGTGCCAAAGAAAAGTATTTTTTTTACTTGATAGTTACACTCCTTAAGGTGAATTTTGAAAAGGATGTGAGAGTAAAACTTAGCATATACCTGTGTAAAGGACATGTGCTCATGTACATGCTATTTTATAAGCAACTCTGTATTTCCCTCCAAGGAAGGCTGGTAGATTGATGAATGAACTATTAGCACAATAATCTTCCCCTCCATGATTCTAACAAACTCATTAAGGTGTATAATTGAAAATAAAATTAGTGACCTTCATAGTAGGCGTCATTGATGATGTATGTCTACACATGAAGCTTTCTCTCCGCCTTAGATCTAATCATTGGTCAATGTAGAGAAAAATGCCACTCTCACCTATAGTTTTTGAAAAAAAAAAAATGTCTTTGCAATTAAAAGATTCAGAGTTCAAAGTATGGAGAAATCTACAATTCAATGATGTCCAATGGACAAATAACTTATCTCAATTTCTTCAAAATGATCACTGCTATATTGTAACCAATATCATTATTGAATGCTCGATAGTTTGCCAAACAAGTCCAACACAGGTCCATGTTTTGGACAGTGATGTGCTTCTTCAGAGTATGTTCACTGTATTAAATCTATGAACAAAATATATTGGGGCGGATTTTAAAAGGGTTACGCGCGTGCCGAGCCTTGAAAAAAGGGGCGGTCCGGGGGCGGGACCGAGGCCTCCGGCACAGTAGCTGTGCTGGGGGATCACGCGCCAGCACTTGGCCAGCACGCGCAACCTACACCTGCCCAGAGGCAGGCGTAAATAAAAAAATAAAGGGGGGGATTTAGGTAGGGCTGGGGGAGGCGGGTTAGATAGGGGAAGGTGGGGGGGGGGTGGGGGTGGAAGGAAAGTTCCTTCCAAGGCCGCTTCAATTTCGGAGCGGCCTCGGAGGAAATGGGGAAAGCCATTGGGGCTCCTCTAGGGCTTGGCGCGCACAAGGTGCACAAGTGTGCACCCCTTGCGCGCACCGACCCCGGATTTTATAACATGCGCGCGCAGCTGCGCGCGCATGTTATAAAATCGGGCATAGATTTGTGCGCACTGGGTTGTGCGCACAAATCTACGCCCACGCGTAATTCTTAAAATCCGGCCCATTGTGTCAGAAAATGAAATAACATCATATCCATGTCTTTAACTTCCCCTTTGGAAACTGCATACATACTCTTGGCGTCTTTTTTTTTATCATCCATGATGGCGCGTTACCGGAAGTATTGTCACTTCCCCTCCCCTGCCTAAACCTAATGTTTGACAGTGACGTTGTGTCAATCACCAGGGAGGGAGGAGCGAGCCATTCTACTTCCACCAGTGTTCTGGCTGGACCCAGCCCTCTGTCTTATACAGCGGTTTGGCCTAGACCGGACAGTTCCACGGTGAGGGCCACATTTTGCGGCCCCTGGCATGACTGTGGGGTCAGAGGACACTGGGGGGCCCTGGCTGTGATGTGTTTACTTGGAGAGTCACTACTCCAGGCCATAGATTGATTGATTTCTTTACAATATTTCTTAGGCACACCTTCCAAAGTTCAAGGTGAGGCACATGATGACATGTCCATAATCTCTTAACACAAAACGAACAAATAAAAACTCCTACAAACAAAGAAACAAGATGACAGTAGTTGCAGGGCAATGCCGACTTTCCAGATTCCTGACCGGTTAGTTGCTTCTTTCGAATGCCTATTTAAAGAGGTGCGCTGTGCTGCAGGGACTCGCGACTGAGACGACAGCAGAGTGGAAAAGTCCAGCAGAGTTAGAGCCAGGTAAGAATGATTTGTGGGGAAAAGAAGGCCGGGGGGGGCATGATGAAGACCTAACTGCTGCTGGGGGTGGGAGGGCGGAAGATGGGAGACAGAGAGGATCAGGCCTGAAGCGAGAAACTCCAGGAGGCAGCCTGAGAAGGGAGAGAGGAAGACGACCAGGAACTGAGGAAGAAGGGAGAAAAGAACTCGGGGGGGGAAACGATTAAAGAAGACCCAGGATAGCGAAACAGAGAGAGGACCAGGTCCTGGGAAGAGAGAGATGGGGAAAAGACTCCGGAATAGGGAGAGAGAGGGAGGACCCTGGATAGAGAGGTGGGGGATGACTGGGAGATACTGGAGGAGAAAGGGAATAAGGAATGGAGGGAGAGAGAGCTTCAAGGGAAGATCAAGTATTAAAAGATTTACTCAAGGGGAAGAGACAACAAAGAAGGAAATAGGATGCCCAAGAGAGAGGAAAACAAAGAGAGAACAGAGAGAAGCCCTTCGCATGAGAAAAAAAGAGACATCAAAGACTGGAAACTTTGGTTTCCCGATAGAGAATATTAATAACGCATTAGGTGTAAAATATTATCCTGGGACAGAGGTCAAAGTCCCTAACCTGCTCATGTCTGCCATACAGAGTTTGCATGTTGAGAAGAGCTGCATTTTGTTGGCTAAGTTTGACTTTCTGGTGTATGATTAATTCTCTTGTATGCAGGACATATCTACCCCCCAAAAAAAATGTTTGCAGTAACAACACTTGAAGAATGCGCTTATAGTTATAGTTTGAGAGTAGATTCCTTCTATTTCCATGAGGACAGTTCACAAGACTCCCCCCCCCTAAAACGAATGTCTCCGTCACTTCTCACACTGCAGGGAGCAAGCTTCACCCACCAGATCTTACCCTGTCTCCATCCTTCCCACGGGCAGGAGGCGAGCACTGAGCCCATTCGTCTACCTGATAAAGCGTTATGAACCAAACCTCTTTTAAACCGCGCTGTGCCAGCCACCTTGCCCATATCCTCTGGCAACAGATTCCAAAGCTTGATTGGGGGCCGAGTTTGAAACAATACTTTCTACGATTTCTTTTCAATCTGCCCCTTGTCAGTTTCAGGGCCTGTCCCCTTGTTGCAGTGTCCGTCCTTGACTGATTTCACCCCACTGATCTGACGTCCCCGCTCCCATCTCTTTTTTTCCACACTGTAGAGCCCCCTACCCTTTGTAGCCTCTCATCATAGGAGAGAAGATGTTCCATCTCCTTTATCGTTTTCAACGCCCTCCTCTGCACCTTTCCAAATTCTGCTTTCTTGAGATGGGGTGACCAGAAATGCATGCAGTACTGAAAGTGCTCTCACCCCATGGCTCGGTACAGTAGTAGCTAAGAGGTGCGCTGTAGAAATGACCACTGAGCGCGCGCATCTTTAGCACGCTCCTGGGAAATGCCTCCACTCAATGTGTGCACCTTTCATCCTTCCCAGGAATGCCTTTAACATACTTTCTCCCCCTTCCCGGGAATGCTATCACTCACAGCGTGCACCTCTAACACTCCCTCCATTCATGGCACGCACCTTTAACACCTCCTCCCACCCCTGGGAACACCTGCAAACACCTCCTGCATCTGTGCACCTTTCATCCTTCCCAGGAATGCCTTTAACATACTTTCTCCCCCTTCCCGGGAATGCTATCACTCAATGCGTGCACCTGTAACACTCCCTCCATTCATGGCACGCACCTTTAACACCTCCTCCCACCCCTGGGAACACCTGCAAACACCTCCTGCATCTGTGCACCTTTCAACCTTCCCAGGAATGCCTTTAACATACTTTCTCCCCCTTTCCGGGAATGCTATCACTCAATGCGTGCACCTCTAACACTCCCTCCATTCATGGCACGCACCTTTAACACCTCCTCCCACCCCTGGGAACACCTGCAAACACCTCCTGCATCTGTGCACCTTTCAACCTTCCCAGGAATGCCTTTAACATACTTTCTCCCCCTTCCCGGGAATGCTATCACTCAATGCGTGCACCTGTAACACTCCCTCCATTCATGGCACGCACCTTTAACACCTTCTCCCACCCCTGGGAACACCTGCAAACACCTCCTGCATCTGTGCACCTTTCAACCTTCCCAGAAATGCCTTTAACATACTTTCTCCCCCTTCCCAGGAATGCCTCTAGTCACTGCATACACCTTTAACACACTTTCTCTCCTGGCCCCTTTCGCTCAAACTGTGCACCTTTAACACCTCCTCCCCTATAAATGTTTCCACTCAACACAGTGCCCCATTAATACTCCCCCCAAGAAACACATCCATTCATCGTATGCTCCTTCAGGCACACTGAGGGTAGACAATTATCAGATGATTTCTCAGGTAAAATGCTTGTTACTCCTGGAAATCACTTTGACAGTTACCCTGTAAGGGCCCAACAATTTTATCCTGACTGTATCATCAGCATCCGCCTTAGAAAAGGTGACAAAATATGGAATCACTGGTGCAGGAACCAGGAAAATCACAATCAGGGGCCACTGAAACTTCTGAATTATCTGACAAATTAAAATAAGAAGTCTGAACATAAAAAGAGAGTGAGAATTCTAATTTTTGTGCATATCTATTTATGATCATATTCTAGCTCATAAAAAGCCTCGGCTTCTTACTTTATAACAAAAGAAATGTCATAAGTTCTCTGATAAGTACAAAGTGAAATCTCCAGCATTTTTCTATTTATTACTTTTTTTCTCTACAAAAACAAAATCCCACCCTGCAGGACTTGGTAAGTTGTATTCACATTTAGATGAAATAAATGTTTCTTCATAGTATTGTATTTATTTCTCTTCTATGACCTCTAATCAATATTTATCTTTGTTTTAATTCAGAGATGGATTGCAGCAAATATGCAGGTAACTGAATCTGATATATAATTAATTATACAAAATGATCCAGTCTATTAATGTGACCTGCAGATCCTCCTTTTAATTATTTACATACTTATTTATTTAAAAGTAATTCGTAGTTTGCTGATCCAAAAACTTATTCTCAGTGATTACAAGTGTCAGATCTGCCACATTCAGGGCACTCCGTGGGACCCTACTAGACCCCTGGCTAGATTTATTAGACAGTAAACACATCTAGTGACTGTGGTAATGTTTCTCTTTATTTACTTACATGTAAAGAGACAGCATACATTATGCTAAGTTGAAGAAATCAGTAAATACAGACCGATATATCATTTCAATTGTTCAATATTAAACAGTAGTCCATTACGTAGTTTAGTTATTAATTGGAGCTTTGCACTTTTCACTGGTCTTGCACACAAAATGATGTATTTCCATATAAGTTGAAACTCCGTTTCTGACCAAGAAAAAACTCTATTAATTATCAGTAACTCTGCAGGTTTACTAATCTCATGAATAATAATTTAGAAACTGTGAGAACCCATAAAATGCTACCATTAACTGAAAAACAATTCTGGTTTGAACCAGTTTGGTCAGCATAGGACATTAGCTTTAGCTGAAGTAGAGCAAAGGTCATTACAATTTATTTATTTGACTCTTTTATATTCCGCTTTTCAACACTTCACAGCGGATTCAGGTACTGTGGGTATTTCCCTATCCTCAGAGGGCTTACAATCTTATAAGGTCATTTATCAAATCGCATTATGGTGTTTTCGCAATGCATGCAAAAACGCCTTAACGCACACAATAGGCGTCATAACGCATGGCGCGATGCAAATTTTGAAAAGGGGAGGAGTCTGGGGCGGGATTTCCGAAAAAAAGTGGGCTGCCTTCGCCCTTTGCGAAGCCATAACACCCAATATCACTGTAAATAACTACACCTTTTTCAATTGTGTTGTGTGCTATATGCCCATAATGCAATTTGCAATTTCTTTGCAAATTTCGCTTTGGGCATTTTTAGGCTGGGGGAAGGACAGAGATGTGGGAGGGAGAGAAGAGAGGGGAGGGGAGGGGGGGAGGAGAGAGAGAGCCTCTGGGGTTGCATCATAGTAAGCAGCTATTTATGCTACTATAGGAGGCCCTCCTAGTAAGTCGAGGTGAGGTTTAGGTAGTAGTGTAGGGGTTAGGGGCCACTTTGACATGCAGAGTGAGAGAACATTGTACAAATCTCACCGTTGTGTGAGTTTCCTCACTCTGTAGGACATCAAATCTTCACAAGAGTGCACTGTTCTGTTTGAACGTCTCTGCGTGTCAAAGTGGCCTCTAGTATCATCTCGATACTAAGTAGCGGGAACCACAGAAAGCAGCGCCATGCAAAAAAGGTTCTGATGTAAACAAAAAAAAAATTGGGGGCGCACTATACAAACCCACAACATACACACTCCAGGCTGTGGATATTGCGCGTACGTATTGTGCTGGTAAAATAGCCGCCGCGGGAAAAAACGGACGCTAGGGACGCACAATTTATCCCTAGCGCGTCCTATTTAACGTGGCGGCTCATTCGCTTATTTCATTGGGCACCCAAGAGAGGTGATTGTGCGCGTGTTAAAAAAAACCGTGTGCCCAGTTTGGATGCACGTTTTAAGCCCGTCCATAGCGCATTGGCCTAATTGTAAGAGTTGGAGCTGCCTTTATTGGTGTTGAGTAGCGGGGGTTTCACTGGAAACGTAAATAGATTCAACTCATGAGACGAGTCCTTCCGCCATCTTCTGAGAAGGAAAAGTCCCTGCATCTCTAAAACCAGAATGTTAGTGAGGGACACAGGAGGCCAATAAGGTTGCTTCTTATGGGAAGACTGGGGGAAAATTAACCAATCGGAAACTGTCTTTCAATAACTAAATCCTTAATGGAATGGAATGGAAATTGGTCCAAAGGGTAACAGTGAATACGAAATGGCCAATAAAATCGCTGGTATGACTGAGCCATCAGTGAGGAACAGCCCTCTCTCATTGACTAAGTGAGTAATTGAGGAACAGAGATGGGGATGTGAGGAGCCAATGAGAAGTGTGTGCTCATGTTTATTAATGTCTCTCCTCCCTGCAGTGAATGTGACTCTGGATCCTGAGACTGCTCATCCTGAGCTCGTCCTGTCTAAGGATGGGAAAAGCGTCAAACGGGGAGAGACGAGTCAGAAGCTGCCCGACAGTCCCAAGAGATTCGATGCTGATCCCTCCGTGCTGGGGCATGAGGCCTTCACCTCGGGGAGACATTACTGGGAGGTGGAGGTGGATGACGAGAATGACTGCGTGGTGGGGGTGTGCAGCGACTCTGTGAAGAGGAAGGGAGGGGCCACACGGTCACCCGAGGCTGGATACTGGGCGGTGGGGCTGTGGTCCGAAGGTGAAAACTGTGCCCTCACCTCCCCCTGGAGCCCGCTCCCCGTGAGCGAGAGACCCCAGACCGTGGGGATTCTCCTGGACTACGAGGCAGGGGAAGTTTCATTTTACGATGCAGACGAGAAAGCTCATCTCTACACCTTCACCGGCACCTTCGCCGGTCCTCTCCGGCCTTTCTTCTACACCTATGGGGCTCTGAAGATCCGCTCGGTGCAAGGCTGTAAGTGAGAGAGGATTATCGGCTCCAGTCTCTGGGAGACTGTCAGAGGTGAAAGCGGTTTCCGGATTTATGTTAAACGTCTGAAATCATTGCTCAGCAATATCAGAGGCATTCCTTCTTTCCTTTATACTAATAAAGCTTATTTTTTTCCAGCCCAAATTGACTAACCCAGCAAACACGTCTTTCTTTCAAAACTGATAAAATAAGTTTATGCAAATTGAATACCATGCAAGTGACAGAGATGGGATCAGAGCTTGTGAGTGAGTGAAGTTACATCGAAATGTACACGAGGAAGAAGGATGAGGAATATTAACTTGATTGTAAGCTCCTGGGGGCAGGGACTCATTGTACGTGTATGTAATTTGTGGTAAATTATTTCTGTAGTACTGTAGGATTGATAATAGGAATATTAATAATAAAAGCTGTTCTTCATTTGCTACTTACTCCATATATTATTTCTGAGGGTTTCTTGCTGTCGGAGAAAACACACACACACACACACCCAGTGTACACATCGATCTCTGGGAAGGAGTATGGATGAGAAATATTCATTTTGCTTGTAAACTCTCTGGGGCAGGGGCTGAATGTACTTGTGAGAGAATTGCTAATTCTGAAAGGGTAAGTCCTCACAGAGTTCCCAGTTGAAAATGGAGGGTCTGCCAGTGCCGCAGGTAGAAAGGCCGCCCCATAGAGCATGTGCAGTGCTTTCTTAAAGAAATCCTCACACATGCTACCCAGCCTCATCTTCCCCCTGACGCTGCCTCTGTCCAATGGAGACTTCAGTTTTCACATCCTGGTTTCCAAAATTGTCCCCTGAAGGGACCACAGATAGGAACTGCCACTGAGGCCGATGCTGTAATCTGCTCTCACCATCTCGCGTGGCCTCGTCCCCCAGAGAACCTGGAACCTCTGCCACCCCTTCTCACACTCCCACGTCCCTGCACAACCCCCAGTCCCAATACATCCCCTCACTGCCATGTTTCATGCCACCCTATACCGTCTTCTCTGGCACCGGACTCTGCCCTCCCCTCACTGCCGATGGTCTCAGCTGAAAATACAAGATATCACCTGAACCTGATGCCCCTCTGCCCTGCTGCTGATCTGGCTCCACAGCGACCCTCTCCTGATGTGCCGCTGCCACCCTCCGTGAGGCTGTCAGTGCCACCACTCTGGCCCCTAATGGTGCCCCAGGCATCTGGACACTGCTGCCTATCTGTGGGTCACTCTCTAAGGCCGCAACCCAACTCCAGCTGATGTGGTCTGCACTGGGACACCACTGCCCTCCTCCCACAGCAAGGACCATAGAATTAATAAATGTAAAAAAAGAAGCTCATTCTGAGAGCCACTTCCTCACAGTTTCACATAAATAAGTTAACGTAAGGGAAAACAATGAACAATCCAAGGTCTTCTCCCCACTGAGCTTACTATGTAAATGAGGAAATCAGGAGATTTCTTCACAGCCAAGGATTCTCTTTGCCTATTCAAGACTTCCCTGAATTCAGCCACGGATCAGTCCAGAACCCGTCCGGGTTGGAGGGGGAGAGCCTTCCGCTCAGCTATAATCCTTTCAGCATACGTCGGTTCTTGGTTTGTTCATAACTTACCGAGTTTTTATTACAAGTTTTTGGCACATAATGTTTCTGGCTTGGGTACAGATTACTCCTGAGCTACTGCAGGTGGCACCAGGCGAGGCTTTTCTCTCTCTCCATCTGCTGTTCTGCGTCCTTTTGGTAGCCCTTCTCTATACCCCCTGCGAATACCCCTCGGAGCTGATTCATGAGCAGGTGAGCTCGGTGTTTGGCACGCACCATCACTGAAAGATGAGGCTGGAAGGATCATCAAATTCAGCTCCTACCTCCAGCAGGGAAGAAACGGAGGGACTTTTCTTTTACACCTTTTATGTTTTGAATGATGAGTTGGAGGCTGGCTGGAGAAGGAGGAAAAGAGAAATAGATGTAAAATAAACATCACATACTTGCAAAATGTAAAAGATTACCTGCATTGCTGAGGAGTTTCAAAGGCTTAAGTTAAATGACATAAGCTTGTAAATGTTTCTTACATTGCCTGTGATATGTGATTAACTGAAGCAGCTCGGGTAACAAATTCCAAATGATTGGGCCAGCAAGTGAAAAGGCTCTGTCACGTGTCTCACCTAGCCAGGTGAGACGGACAGAGGGGACTTCCAAATGCCCATGGTTAGCAGATTATAACGATCTGCCTGGAAGCTAAACACGTAAAATAGAGTAAATTCAGGTGCGTTCAGAATTTTATGAATTAATATAGCAATCTTAAACTTAGCTCTCCACTTGTAAATGGTGAAATGAGTTGTGGTGCATTATGTCATAGAACACACAGACACAAACTTGTAAAAGCAAATACTTTGTTTACTAAATATTGTAAAAATCAGCAAAGGCACATCGCATTGCAGAAACAAAGCTTAATTAATAGCAGGTAATGGACTTCTCCTCCAAGAACTTATCCAATCCTTTTTTAAACACAGCTACACTAACTGCAGTAACCACATCCTCTGGAGATGAATTTATGGGGGATTGGAGATGGAAACATACCTGAGGGAGAGGAGGGGGAGACATAAGAACATGCCATGCTGTTCTTATGTGATACTTCCCTCACAGTCTTCCTTTGTGAGTCAATGTATCTGGGAAAATCGGGAGACCACAGGCCTGGAGAACACCACGAAATTGCTAAGGCACTCTGTTGCTGATGATCTGCCAGAGACTGTTAATTGCCTGTCCCTTATACTCCCATTTCTGGCTCTGCTACAGGTTGGACAGTTTCAGTTATGTTATCTAGCATTCACAGTTTTTAGCAAGTTTATGCCTTGAGCTACGGTTTCTGTTAGGAGACATCCTGTTCTATGTTTCAAAGACAATTAGGCATTGAGCTTATCAGATTGCCTACAGAAGCTTTTCCTGTCTCTATTTTTACTTGTTACTAGGCAGACTAAAACAATATGTGAAAATATCATGTCTAAAGATCCTTATGCTAAGCTCTGTGCAGTTCATATTGAGCCACATTTATTGGCGATTACCTTTGTTCCACTATTCATACCTGTCACGTGACAAAGTTCTTCATGTTCACTAACTAACTTCTTGCTGGTTTCCAAACTGCTGTATCGGAAGCCATTGGAGTGAATGAAGTACAAGAGTGATATGTTAATGTAACCTAGTATCAGTTAGTACACGTACTGCTGAATTTCAAACAATTTGAAGAGGTTTGAAAACTGAAGCAGGTAGACCAAGGTAAAGAGAATTACAGTGGTCTAAACCTGTTCAGATGAGAGCCTGTAGCACGGTCTGAAAGTCATTGGGTGGCAGAAATAGTTTCAACTGTCTTAACATTCTCAGTTTGAAAAGAGAAGCTCTGATTACATTTTGAATGTGAACTTCCATGGACAGGTTAGCTTCAAGTAAGACAAAGCAATTTGTATTTTCTAACCAACAAATAAGAGTTCAGTGGGTGGATTGACCACAGGGAATCTACTCAGGATTAACAGCTCCGTTTTACTGACATTTAACATTAATGTGTGATGAAATAATCATTGTTTGCCGATAAACAGATTGTAACAATGTATAGTGTGACCCCCAAGAAAATGTGATTGGAACAAAAAACTGAATATCATCTTCATAGATCTTATGCAGACTCCAAGACCAGCGAGCAGCTGGCAAAGTGGAGCAAGGTAAATACTAAAGAGTGTTGCCGATAGATCTGAACCCCGAGGAAGCCCCTGTGATTAAATCAAGCATAGAGAAAACACTGTTTTCAATATGCACTTGCTGCAATCCTTTTACTAAGAAGAAAACTAGTGATTCCAATATCCTGTTATCATGTTAATAGTATGGTGTGGTTTAGGGTATCAAAGGCTGAGGATATATCTAATAGGACCAGATATTTGCTCGTTTTATCTTCAAAACCACGATATGCTGTATCAATTGTTGAGAGTAATAATACTTTGCTGCTTAGATTCATGCTGAACCCATATTGATGGGGATCCAGTAAGGAATGTTCAAGAGAATCACTTAATTGCTCTAATACCACTTTTTCCACTATCCTTTTAATGACCAAATGAGAGGGAGAGGGGCCAATTTAATAAAGATTTTCTGCCATTGTGTGTCTATGGTAAATAATGCTTAGGAAATGGGGCCCTATGTTTGTACCCAAGGCAATGGAGTTGGATATAACATACCCAAGTCACAAGGAGCAGCAACTGGATTTGAACGCTGGCTTCTCTGGCTTGCTGCTCTAACCATTAGCTTTGATCCATGTGGATTCTTACATGCTTCCTAAGATCAGATTTCTGAATGAAACATTTATCACATTCAGAACATTTAAATGGTTTATCATCCATGTGGATCCTTTTGTGTTTTCGAAGACTAGATTTCAGATTATAGCATTTATCACATTCAGAACATTTAAATAATTTTTCATTCCTATGGTTCATTTCATGCAGTTGCAGGTGAATTTTCTGACTGAAGCATTTATCACATTCAGAACATGTAAATGGTTTCTCACCTCTATGAATCATTTCATGCCGTTGCAGGTGACTTTTCAGCCCGAAACATTTATCACATTCAGAACATTTATATGGTTTCTCTCTAGTGTGAACTGTATTGTGTGTTTTCAGGTTCGATTTTTTTGTGAAACATTTATCACATTCTGAGCATTTATATGGTTTCTCTCCAGTGTGAACTGTTACATGTGTTTTCAGGTTTGATTTTTTTTTGAAACATTTATCACATTCAGAACATTTATATGATTTGTCTCCGGTGTGGTTTCTTTCATATATTCTTACTTCAGTTTTTTGTCTGAAACCTTTATCATATTCAGAACTGTTAAACAGTTTCTGTCTTTTGTGAAAATTTTGATGACTTGTAAGCTGTGTTCTACATGCAAAACATTTTTCATATTCAGTACATTGGAAGAGCTTGTCTCTTTTGTGAAACGTTTTATATTCTGTTAGGTTTGACTTCCTATTAAACTTTTCTTCACCTGCGGGACCCTGATCTGTTCCTCCTGCTGAGTGAATTTTTACATGTCTTTCCAGCTTAGCTCTATAGACAAAGCATTTTTCGCACTGCGTACATTTTAATGGTTTTTTTTGTATGTGAATTGTTCGGTGTGCTGGAAGTTTTGTTTTCTTAGGGGTTCTTTTCTCATCTTCGGTAATTATCATTCTTTTCTCCCTGCTATGATGGATGCATGTGAGACTCGACCTCTCACCGAATTTGTTCCCGCATTCAGACTTTTCTTGGTGGTCAGCAGAATGTGTGTTTATGATGAAGTTTTCCCACATATCAGCACTTTTAAATGATCTCTCTCCATCACTGAGGCTCTGAGTTTGTCCAAGATTTGAACACTGCTTGGCATTTCTCTCTTGCTCAGGACATGGGTTGGGTCTCCCCTCTTGGGCTTTTTTTTTCACCCTGGGTGCTGTTCCTCTACTGTTCCCTCCTTCACAATCAGCTGAAGGATAGTGGCAGTCTCGCGAGGGGTCTCTCAGTTTCCGTTCCTCTCTCTGCTCTCCATCACTCATTCCCTGCCTCTCACTATCGTTCCTGAATCCATCATCTGTTGGATAAAAATCAGAGTATGATCACTAATTATAAAGACATTTTCTTGTCTAAGGCTTCATATGACACATACCTGGAAGTGCTGCTGCTGGCAGACAGGTACAGATAGGTAATAGCACGTGAGCAGAGGGAAACAGGCCATGTCTGATCTCTTCCTGCTAGTTCTGGGCATCTCATCCTCACCTCCCGTCTATCCAGTGTTTCCCTTCTCTCTGATTACAGCCACTGACCAAAAACTCTGCAGCACTCTGCTGATTCATTCTGGACCTGGGTCCCTGAACCTCAGAGCTGTCATTCTAAAGCAACTGAATCTTAATGACATATTAATAAAATGTAACTCCAAGCTAGTAAAAATATTTAGCCTCTATATGTAAAGTTTTAAATACTCCATGGCAAGCATTTTCTTATAAAGGAATTCTTTGCTCACCGCTCTTGCTATCCGTATCCTCCTCTCCTCCCTCCAGTTGGTCGCTGACATGAAGCTCTTCTATTTTCAGGGTCTGTATGGTGGGATCAGGACTGTAACCTTGGCTGCCTGTTACAAAAATGGGAAATGTCTTAAGCTTTGAAAGAGTCCTGGATATTGACTTAAGAAAAAGCAGCAGTGGATAAAGGGAGATGATGGGAATTCTGTGAACATGTACCCCTCTTGGTGGAAGAGTTAATGACCCTCTGTCAGAGGCGCCGCTAGCCTATGGCCAATGTGACCTCTAGGGCAGTAGTGCCTAATGCAGGCACTACTGCCCTAGAGGTGCTGTAATGCTGGGCCAGCATACATACAGCTCTTTTGGATGACCACACCCCAGGTGCATGACTCTGCACTTCTTGGCACTTCATTCTCTCTACTGCTTCAGATGTGTCCACTCTGTTGAAGATCTTAGTATTATCCGCAAATAAACTTTACACCTTCTATCCCTTCCGCAATGTCGCTCACAAAGATATTGAGCAGAACTGGTCCCAACACCGATCCCTGTGGCACTCCACTTAACACCGTTCTTTCTTCAGAGTAGGTCCCATTTACCATTACTCGCTGTCTCTTGTCAGTCAACCAGTTTGCAATCCACACCACTACCTTGGCACCCACTCCCAAGCTTCTCATTTTGTTCACGAGTCTCCTATGTGGGACCGTATCAGAAGCTTTACTAAAATCCAAGTAAATCACATTGAGCACTCTTCCTGATCCAATTCTCTAGTCACTCAATCAAAAAATCAATCAGATTTGTCTGACAGCACCTTCCCCTGCTGAATCCATGCTGCCTCAGGTCCAGCAACCCACCAGATTTTAGATAGTTCACTATCCTTTCCTTCAGCAGGGACTCCATTACTTTTCCCACCACCGAGGTGAGGCTAACCTACGGCCTCCTCTCTGCTCCCACTCTTGTGAAGCGGGACCACCACCGCTCTTCTCCAGTCACTCGGTACCACTCCCGTTTCCAGGGATCTATTGATCAGGTAATGCAGCGGCCCCTCCAGCACATCTCTGAGCTGGGATGAACCTCATCAGGTCCCATGGCCTTGTCCACTTTCAGGTTTCCTAGCTCCTCCCATACAGTCTCTTCTGTAAATGGAGTTTCGTCTACTCCATCCCCATCCACAGTCTTGTTATCTAGCGAGGGTCCTTCTCCAGGGTCCTCTTTAGTGAACACTGAACTGAAGTATTTGTTTAATATTTCGGCCATTTCTTCATCTGACTCCGCACATTGATCATTGTCACCTTATCACTTTGGACCTTTCTCCTTTCTCTGATGTATCTGAAAAATGTTGGTCACCGCGCTTTACCTCTTTGGCAATCCTTTCTTCCGCCTGACGTTTTGCTTTCTTGATTTCTTTCTTCGTCTCCTTCAGTTTCATGTTGCTGACTCATGAGATAAATTATTATTTGGTGTTGGTGCTGAGAGGTGCTTTATCTTTAAGAAAGCAGACATGCTCTAAGTCTTTAAAAAAACAACTAAAAACACATCTGTTCAAAATTGCTTTTTTCAGTAATGATTTGCAGGAATAGTTTCCCACCTAAAGTGAGCAAATGCAGGATATGTTATTGTTATTTTGTTGTTATTTTGTTATTTTTTTTAATTTATCTTATTTTTAAAATATTTTACTTGTGGGTGTTGTATGTCATTGTGATTTTATAATGTAGAACTTTATGTTATCTATTAAATTATTATTGCATATTTTAATTGGAAGCTGCTCAGAATTTTGGATGTTGCGGCATATAAATTCTATAAAATAAATAATAGGGGGATAAGAGACAGTAGGGTGATGAAAGACGAGGACAGAGAGACATGGAAAGGGAGGGAGAACACAAAGGAGAGAAAGAGGAGAGACTTCATCCAGGACTGGAGTTCGTGCCTATGGGAAGACGGATGGGCCGTAGGGACTTGGTGAGGGAGAATGAGAGAGGGAAAGGGAGAGGAAAGAAATGAAATTCAAAAATATAAAAAAAAAACCCAATAATGGAAAAAGAACAAACAAATTATCCATGCAATAAAGGCTAGACATCAGGGACTTTAATTCTAAGGCCCCATTCATGCCATGTCTGCTCTTTCTCCTGTGAAATGTTAGGAGCAGCCAGCACCAGCTTTACTCCAAGCTCCCTCACCTGCTCCATGCAGCTCCTCACGGGCGCCTGGGATCGTCAGGTCTCCTCCTTCCTCACATTCCTGGGGCTCACTCTTGATGCCCTCTTGCTTAAATCGGATTAATAGGTCCGGTTTAACACTGGGAAAACCTGTTGCGGGAACAGATGGTTACAATATGTTTAGAAAAGTTACTCCTGGTCCTCTGTTATCCGTGCACGTGAGCTCAGAATTCTGCTGTTTACATAGGCACTGACACCAATGCAAAGCTAAGAAAAGAGGGGTGCTGCAGTGCTGATCATCATCAGAAATCTTTTCTAGCAGTATCCTGATCATTTTAACACTGAAATGGGCAACTCCATTCCTCAAGATCCATAGAAAGAGCTACTGTAAAAAAAAAAAATGCTGAAAATGTCAGTTAAAAGGAATATATTTATAAAATACATATTTTTTTTCATCCAGCTGCCACAGGAGGGTGACAGCCTCTTGCTGCCTTGGTGCTGAATTCCTGAAGGCGTCCAGGAGGAGTCGGATACTCGCCTGTTACAGGAGGGGGAATCTCTGATTCAGGAGGGTCCATGAAGGGCAGATCTTCCTCTTGTTTAACGCTCAGTGAGAACACAGACGTTACGATGGGAAGGCCTGGGATGAGAAAACAAACCTGGCTAGGAGGAGTCACCCAGGACCTGCTAATGTTATATTAGGGAAGGGATTTCACATCTCTAAACGTTTGCTGTTAATGCCCCATCTCCTGGGATCTGAAAACGCTAAGCCTTTAAATGTAGAACATTTACTTACTCACGCTGGGGTCCTTCATGGTTTCTTTTCCCTCCCGCTCACAGGGTTGAGTGCAATATTTCTCATCTTCCTTCTTAATCCTGAATATCACATCAGGGTTCAGAATTGAATAACCTGCCAATAAAGGTAACAAAATTCCATTTTAACTTCCACTTTTAGAAGAGCCGGGGTTTCATCCACTTCCTGTTCTGATGGACGAGTGGGAGTGCGGGCGTCTTTGGATGAGAAACCCTGGCAAGAGGAGACGGCCCCAGACGATCACTTGATTAGAATTAAAGCTGGGAGGATTTCTGGTGCCGTTGTTTTGATTCCTGTCCCTCCAAGGTGGAGGCACTGCAGGTGTCCTGGGCCCTGCTGGAGAGCAGGAGACCCTGCTCCTTATTACATCCTAAAACTTAAAGAGAACAGGATCTAGAGCAGGGGTGGGTAACTCTTTTAACGTTAGGCCACATTTGGGTCTCGAGTCTGCAGCGGGGGGGGGGGGGGGTGAGGGGGGACGGACCCCACTGAAAATCCATCATCAGGGTCCTCTTAAAGCTCTCAGTCCACACGCTCTCTCCCTCACTCACATAACTCTATTACTATTGCTCTCACTTTCACTGTCTCCTATTTTTACTCTCTGCCTCTGCCAGTGCCAGGGGCTTCCACTCCTCTTCAGGCTGCTGGCGGGATGCAATCTGCCTGGGGCCCGGCCGGTGGTGCTGCAGAATGACGCAGCACCACCGGCCTCCAGCAGCCTGCCTAAGCAGCGATGGGGTGTGCGCCAGCAGACTCTCATGGGCCGTCACTACTGACAGAGGACAGGCTGCAGGTAGCGGCCACAGCAGGCCCAATCCAACAGTGGATGTGTGCAAGGTAGGTGGGCCACAAAGAAGGAGGAGATACGCTGGTTCTGATCCGTGTGCCATGGTTTGCCTACCCCTGATCTAGAGGCCAGTGACAGGGAAAAAGGAGTATTTGATCAGTGACATCCGATTACCACCTGCAGAGGGTTACATGTTGTACAACAGAGTTATCTGGTGCAGAGCTAACATATCAGACCCTTATACAGAGTTTATGATTCTCAGGAGGGAATCAGAGAAGTGAATCCTCCCTCCTGTTCCCCTGTGCCAGCTTTTGTTGTATAGAAAAGAGATCACACCAAAACTTACAAAACCCAAAAGCAGTCCTCTCTTAATATAATGAAATACCACCGAACAGAGGACCATGTGTTCTCTTATGTACACGGCTGTCCGGTATTACTGAATCTGCTCCACCACAAATAGGTGATGGCCTTTATAGCGGAAATACCGTTTTTATTTTATTTTATTTCGTCTTCAGCAACATAATTCTCTTGTTCTTGAAAAATGTCCGACGGATGCCAATCTACAACAGAGAGAGTAGCACATGAATGAGAATCACAAAAGTCAGGAGGGTCCGTGTTGTAATGCAAGGGAAATAATAAAAGCAACATCGAATAGAGAATTAAGTAAGCACGCATTGTCCTCCGACAATTCGGCGTTCACACGAACAGCGGACAAGAACCTGAAAGAGAACCACACTATTTAACAAGTGTGGATCCAAAAGACGTAGCTCCAGGTTATAAACCATTGCAGTTAGATCCTTTCCCAGTAACTCCATTATCGGTTATTGATAATTCAGGAGAGGGCATGTCTGGGCAATCTCAGGCTACGAGTGCTCTTGCAGCTGCTCGGCCAGAAGTGGTTTCCCCTGCTTCTGTGTCAGAGGCAGCACCGGGTTTTTTTTTTTGGTCAGAACAAATATAAATTTAATATTTCATATCCTTGGAAGCACAGATGCCAAACCTTCAAGATAGGCAGAGCATTACTGTGTCTTACAATCTCTTGTGAAAGCTGTTACTTTATAGTTTTCAAACCATACATAGAAAATGCTTGAGAGAGGATCCTTTACTCAATATGACAGTGTCATAAACTGACCTTCCCTAGCCTGAGAAACCTCCTCCCACCTTAAAAGTTCCTTTATCTTAGCATTGCTTTGAGGTAGGGAGGTGGCATGTAGAACAAACATAGAGGACTTGATAGAGAACTGAGAAATCATGCGCCACCCGGTTGGCAGCCTCGCTCAGGAATGGACGTAGGTTATTGGTTAGTGCACAGAAACCTGGATAAGTACCTGAAAGAGAACTACATTAGGTAATAGGGTAGGAAGTTGCCATGCAGAAAAAGCACACAGAGGACTTGATAGAGAACTGAGAAATCAAGAGCCACCTGTTGATCGCCTCGCTTAGGCATGGACGGAGGTTATTGGTCCCACTAAGATTTAAATAGCACACAACACCTCACGCCAGTTGTCTGCTAGCTTCATGGCGAGGAAGGCTGAAAAAATGATAGCGAAAATGTACATTTTTAAACTGTTCATGTACACAAGGGAGAAATAGTCTGGGAATTGAAAGGCTTGTGAATAAGTACAATTGTTAATATTTTATATAGCTCTCTTAGTCCCTGAGGAAGCTGGGAAAGTTGAATCACTGCCAGTGTCAGGCTGACAGCTCCAATTTCACCAACATGAATGATCAGCATAAGAGAAGATTACTTCTAACTAAACAGAGCTAAGTACAAAGCAATTTAAAAATTGGTGAAATAAGGAGACTGCATAAGAGAGGGCTATTGAAATAAGACCATTGGCAATGTTTTAAAGATACACCTGAGGTGAAGGGATATTTTTCAAGAACAAAAGAATTATGTTGCTGAAGATGAAATAAAATAAAATAAAAAAGGTATTTCCGCTATAAAGGCCATCACCTATTTGTGGTGTAGCTGATTCAGTAATACCGGACATCCGTGTACATAAGAGAACACACGGTCCTCTGTTTGTTGGTATTTGTGTAGAAGAGAGAGACAGGTTCCAGCTGGTCTTGTACGAAGCCTCTGGTTGAACAGAGAATGGATTTACCTTGCAGCACAGAGCAGCAAGTTGTGCCGGGCCTGCAGGGGTGGAGTCTCTCACTGGACCCTGAAGAGCCACAACAGCACCAGGAGCCAGGGCCTAAATTTTAGGTGCCCATAGGACCTGGCACCTGGGATTTGTCCAGCCCTGCTGAAATGGCAGCTCCCATCCTGCAACGAGTCTGTGGGCAGTAGATAACAGAAAAGGCAGACTTACCCTGTGACACGAGGATGCCGTGAATCTCCTTGATGACCTTCCTGTACAGCTCCTTCTGCCATTCTCCCAAAATGCCCCACTCCGCTTCCCAGAAATAAGCAGCGACGTCCCTGAACGTGACCGATGCCTGGAACAGCAAACAGGACACCCTCAGCCCCCAGCTTGATTAGATTGTGTAAGATGGCCTCTGTCAGTGAGAGCAGGACATTATAACATATATAAGCTCCAATATTTTGTATAGCTTTCCTGCTCTCCAGAGAAATACTGGAAATCTCAGCTGTTGGCTGATTCAACAGCTGGAAGAAGACATCAGCACATCTGGACCAGAGGCATCACTCTGTGTGGGCTGGAAGGAGGCAGCAGCAGCAGTTGAACAGATGGCAGAGACAGAGGCTGGTGAGTTGGTGTCTGAAGGTAGGAAAGTGGAGAGTTCTGGGCTCAGGCGTGAGGAGAGAGAGTGTGGAAGCCTGAGAGAGAGTGAATGAGAGTGTGCACATATTTGTGTGTGTGTGTGTATATGTGTGAGAGAGCGTGTGCATGTAGGAGTATGTTCCTGTATGTGAATGAGAATGTGTCCCCAAAGTGTGAGTGTACATGCGCTACTTGTAGTGTACTTGGATGTCAGTAAGGCTTCTGACACTCTTCCACATGGGCCACAAACTGAGCACCCTCAGTATAGGCCCTTAAGTGACTGACTGGGTTTGAAACTGGTTGAGTTGGAGGCGTAGTGGTAAATGGAGTTCACTGCGAGGAGAGGTTACCTGCTGTGGGCCACTGGGATTGGTCCTTGGACCCTTTTTTTTTTTTTAACATTTTCATGAGTGACAGTGTGGAACGATTGACAGGAAAGATTTGTCTTTTTGTGGATGAGACCAAAATCAGCAACAGGGTAGACAGCCAAGAATATATGAGGTGGGCTGTAGTGAAGCTTGAGGAATGGTCTAAAGTATGGCAGCTAAGATTTAATGCTAAGAACTACAGAGTCCTGGATCTGGGCTGCAAAAACCCAGGGAGAGGGTGCAGCATAGGGGGTGAAATTCTTCTAAACACAAATCAATGGAACAAACTGCAGGTTTATGCATCAGTCACCAACTGCTGGAGACAGAGAAATACTGAGGTGGCATCTGTGTACATAAAGCACTGTCGGTTTCACTTTCTCTGTCTCCACCTGCTGGCACGGATGAATAAACCCAGGAGTCTAGACTCATCCGGGTACGTACAGGGAATGGATGATCTGAAGGTGATAGTAAAAGCCAGAAAGATACTTGGCTGCATAGGGAGAGGAATGGTCAGCAGGAGGTGATATTGCCCCTGTACAAGTCCCTGGCGAGACAGCATTGGAATACTGTGTACAGTTCTGGACTTCAAAAGGATAGAAACCCAGGCTCAGATTTAAGCACGGGAAACACAGGCAATTGCCAAATTGTGAAGGTGCAAAATAGCCCAAGCCACAGAGGGCTGCAACTGTGCCAGGGAGAAGCCCGCTCTAGCAATCTGCTTCAAAGGGCTGCTCCTATAGCACTCGGAGGGGTGGTAGGAGAAAGGGACCCCCCTCCCACACACACACTTTACTATCTCCAGGGTCTCTCACCCATCTCTCCACCCCTTCCTCTGGGCGCAGAACTCTTAAATCCAGCGCTGCATAAACCAGATGGCAGCGGATAGGAGGATCTTCAGTGTAAAGAATTATGAGTTTGTCTCCATACTCCAGCCTAGCCGGTGGTCCCTCTCAGGATATCCTCCTGGGGCGCTGTCATCTGCCATCGGCCCAGGGATTCACCAATGTACCTAAAGTGTCATTCCTTACACTACTAGAGCGGTATAATACGACTGCCACTCTGTGGGAAGCCAACCCACCACAGATCATTAACTCCGCCTATGGAGTATTACAAATCACTAGCTCCTCCCCTTGACAGGGTGATCCATAACAGATTGCTAACTCCTTGGGGACTTATAACAGAGAGTTACTCCTAGCAGCAAGGATTGATACCAGATTGTTAACTCCTCCCTCTCCAGGAGGAGATCCATATCAGACTACTAACTCCTCCCCCTACAGGAGGAGCTCAATAACAGATTGCTACCTCCGAGCAGCAGATTTACAACCGATTGCTAGCTCCTCCCCTCTGGAGGAGCAGATCTACGACACAGAAGCTTCCCTCTGAATTCTGCAGCTGCGGGGAGGGATTCAGGCTGGAGATTTCCCTGTTCCTGCTCAGAGGCTGAGAAAGATGAATAGGAGAGGAGGGGGCGCGGCTGATTCCTGGGGGTCTCAGATAAAGTCTGCTGATCTCAGGGGGAGCAGAACTCAAACCTTCCCTTGCAGGTAAAGATCTTTGCCCTGTGCTGTGAGGAGGGGAGGCTGCAGGAGCTGCACAGGGAAAAGTTTCCCTTTAAGTGCGGGTGTCCTGTATACAGGGGGAGAGAGAAGAATCTCTTACCGGATCAGAGAGCAGGGCAGACATTTCCCTCTGAATTCTGCAGCTGCGGGAGGGATTCAGGCTGGAGATTTCCCTGTTCCTGCTCAGAGGCTGAGAAAGATGAACAGGAGAGGAGGGGGCGCGGCTGATTCCTGGGGGTCTCAGATAAAGTCTGCTGATCTCAGGGGGAGCAGAACTCAAACCTTCCCCTGTAGGTAAAGATCTTTGCCCTGTCTTCCTGATAGGTTCAGGTTGGTGATCCCCCAGTTCCGGCTGCAGATGTCAGAGGAAGAGAAAACCAAGTCTCCCAGCCCACCTCATGCTGCTTCCCCCAGTGCATGCTGGGGAGACCCTGCCTCCTTAAGGTGGATCCGTAGAGATAGGGCTGCAGCCCTGTGTGGCAGCAGAAAACCCACTCTACTGAATCTACAGTGCACCCACCAGGATTAAAGGCTGTGAAATCACAGGGTATCCATAAATACAGCACTGTGAGGATGCAATTTATTTTGTATTTATGGTTTCACAATAAGAGAGCAAATCACAAAGTCGCTCTCTTTCTTGTTACGTCCCATATCAGGGGGCTTTTGAGTTGTGGTCACCCTGAGATTGCTGTTGATTTAGCAGGGGAGGGGGAGAAAGGACTCATGCATAGCATCTTCCTCTTTTCTGCCCCCCTACTCGTTAATTCACACTTTGAGGTCGATGCCATATAGTGCACGCAGCTTGATGCGCGGTTGGACGCTAGAATAACTGTCGATGCAGCAATGGGATTAGCGCATACCTAACCGCGCTGATCATGTACCTATTACCCCCGATTTTAAAACTGCCATGCGCACAATGTGCACTTTTAAAAAAAAAATAAAAAATCTTTATTTTAAAATTTGCATCAAAACAACAGAAACAAACTATATTATAACAAAACATTAAGGATTTAATCCCTCCCCCCTCCGAGAATCATAAGCTTTCCTGCACAGCTTGCACGCGCTTAATCCGAATTCCTCCCAGGACGCTCCAAGGGATGCTAGAGTCGAACATGGAGCACAGCCATAAGGAACATATTATACCAGGGATCCTGTACCCAAAGGTGACCAAGCATGTCCGGTCAGGCTAATGAAAGTAGAACACTGCGAGCTTTAGAGTTCAAAGACAAGATATAAGCTTGCCACATGTCCAGAAATAAATCTTTTTTTTTCTTCGAAGCACACCTGGCAGATGGCTGGCTCAAATACCGCCAGCTTATGCAACCTGTTGCCATTGTAAGAGAGGTGGTTTCTCTACTTTTATGCCGTGTTCCAAAATTGTTTCCTTGGCCAGCAGAAACGATTTCTGTAAAAAAAAAAAAAAAAAGGTTTTCTGTGGCTTTAAGGGGCACCTCATCCATGGAATCAAACAAACAGAGATGTGAGGACATCGGTATAGAAAAACATAGAAGTCTTGCCAAATAACACAATACAGCCTTCCAAAAGACCCTTATCTCAGCACAGTCCCAAAACAATGAAATAGAGTTCTTTTAACCTCTAGGCACTTCAAGCATTTGTCCATCACCGCCAACTTTGCCTTAAATGCCCATGAACTGGAGACATACATGCGTCTCAGAAATTTGAATGAGTCTCCCCAAGGAAATATTTTCTGAATCCATATTGGAGTTTTCAAAGCAAGTTCTCAATGCCTTATGAGAGACTGGAACATCTCATTCGTGGTTCCAACGTAAAGCCAAGTCTTGTAAGACATCTAGTATTTTAATAGCCTGGATTGCCTTCGTCAAGGAAGCACAAGACGTCTTTTGCCCATTTCATCCCAGGAAAATCCGGTCATACAGTTGCACATTGAAAGATTTAGATCTTTTATATAGATCATGCTCAATAAAATGTCTGACCTGTAAATACGTATAAAACCCTTTGTGGGATAAGCTGAATGCAGTTCACAGCTCAGCAAAGGAACAGACAGTTCCACTGTCGGCGGGTATGAACTGTTGTAGAGTAGTTAAACCTTGAATGTCCCACTCTAGGAAACTCAAGTTCTCCAGGCCCAGAGAAACCAAAAGAAAGGGTGAGACTCCCCAATACATCTGAAGTCTTTTACCGAGCAGCTTCCATGCTTGCCGATAGGCGATGATGATTGGATTATTTTGGATATATTCAGGCAAAACAGATCCCAGAACGTGCAATACACTTCCCAGATTGAGCGGTTTACACCATTCTTGCAAAAAACTAGTAGGTGAAAACAGGTTCGTTCCATATAACCAGTCTTTCACATGCCATAATAGATAGGCTAGATTGTAATTCTGCAAATTTGGACACCCCATCCGTCCTTCACCCGATGGCAGCATCATCTTCTGTAATGCTAGGTGAGCCGAGCCTCCTTAAAGCTCTGGGCACTTCCACAATGTGCCATCTCTTGATCCAAACAGGTAACATTTGCAATACATATAGCCAGAGAGGTAGTTCCATCACCTTAAACAAGTGGATTCTGCCATATAAAGAAAGGGGCAATGACCCCCATTCAGCCGGTTTCTTTGTAGTCGTTGTGAGCAAAGGTAAAATAGTAGTCATACATGTTTTGAATAGCAGTCGGGATTTTAACCCCTAAGTAGTTCGTCTCGGTGTCTACCCATCTCAGGGGAAAAGGGCCCGGCCATGTGGACTTCAAAGATCCTAATACATCCACGGCCTCGGACTTATCTAGATTGATTTTTAGACCCGAGAATATGCCGAAGTGGTTCTGCATATCCGTGAGTGAACGGGGTCAGTCAGGAAAACTAAGACAACATCAGCAAATGCTGCTATTTTGAAACACTCTCCGCCTATCTCAAAGCCCAAGAAGGCTGGGCATTCATCTATTTTTCATAAAAGAGGGTCTAAGGTGAGAATATATAGCAATGGAGGGAGCGGGAAGCCCGTTTTAGCTCTAGATTCCTGGGATGTACATTCCATTTGCTAAAGGGATGGACCTGGGCTTCTGGTATAGCAAGGAGATGTTGCGCCCCACAACTGTTTAAGACCGAGAACAGGTAAGGCCATGAAACCCGGTTGAATGCCTGTTCGGCATCAAAACCCACCACCGTTGCCAGTTTCTGGGAATATCTGCTCTGCACCATAGCCGTCCATAATTGCAGTATATGTTTACCCGCCGTGCTCCCCTTCCCAAATCCCGCTTGATTAGGAGAAATGAAGGAAGGTAATACTGTATTAAATCTATTAGCAATGGTTTTGCAAAAGCTTCAGATCAGAGTTGAAGAGGGATATAGGTCTATACAAGGCCGGTTGACATGGATCTTACCCTCGCTTGGGAAGAACCGGGAAGGAGCCCTTAAGTAAGGCCTCCATGAAAAACCCTTTAAGAGTGTCCCCTAAAATAAAAGTTGGCGTTAAACCCATCCGGACCCAGGGCTTTCCTGAAGATGTAAATGGCCTTTTCAGCCAGGTCAAATGTTTGTTCAGTGAACTCCGTCAAATGTAGGCCTTGAAAGAATTGTATTTATTTATTTATTAACTTTTATATACCGACATTCTTGCATCAAATACAAATCATACCGGTTTACATTAAAACAGAAAATGCAGGAAATATATTTCCATAGTCTAATACAAAGAATTGCCCTCCTCTGTGCTCCCCCCATCCTCTCCATCATAAAAAGGACCGGAAAATCTTATAAATTGTGTCCGCTGATGTCTGTCCTTACCCCATGTTCATCTTTCTGTGCCTATTCCCTTTTATGACCTTTACCTAAATTAGCTAAGCAATTTTCCAGCTCTCCCTTATTTCTCCCCATTCTTGGTATGGATACCTGGGACGACCTGTCCACTGCTAAAACACAATTAAAGTCTCCAGCAACGATCAAGGCGTTCACGAAGTCCTCAAAACATTTGTGATTATAGGCATTTGGGGCATAACCACTACAAAATGTAGTTTCCTGGCCATACAACTTCCCCACTAGAGAAACATATTGCCCTCCATCACCCGCCGTTGTGTATCCTCCACTTGGAGCTTTATCTCACTTAATGTTTCATTCCCCGTCACAATCTGCTGGGAGATCACCTGAAATGGGGCATCTAAAGGCTGTACAGCTGCCTTGGTAACTTCTTCCACCAACACGCCATGAACTGACGCCATGGGCGGGCTCGGAGGGCTGTCAGCCATCTTTGTGTCGGTTGGCATTTCACTGCCACTGCGAATAAGAAAAGTGTCCATAAAGCTTTGAGAAGCCACTGAAAGCCGAATCGGCTGCCCCAATATATAGAAATCCGCCTTTGCCAGCCTTCACACGGAGAGGGCACCGGGAGCGAGTCTGTAAAGTGTCTCACTCGCTCGTCGGCTCATGTGGTCCCCCCCACGATGTGCACTTTTTAACACAGAAAATGTTACGCCTGCCCCGGAGCAGGCATGAACTCTGGCTGCGCAGCAAGGGCTCAACTTCAGAACAAAAAAAAAAAAAATCCTGCTTTTCTGTGGTTCCTACTGAACAGCGTCGTGGTACCAAGCTGGAGGAACCACAGACAGCAGCACCATGCAATGTTAAAAAGGCAGGCCGCGTATACTGTGCCGGTCGATTAGCTGCCGCAGGATACAACGGACTCTCGTAGTGAGCGTCCGTTCTCCTGACCTGCACACGCCCACGCCTCCTGGGCGCCCAATGCCAAGGACGCGCTAGGGACGCACAATTTCCCATAGCACGTTCTTTTGACCGCGGCAGTTCATGAGCATATTTCATCGCGCTCCCAGGAGAGGTGGATGGGCGCGCATTAAGGATAGCGGGCGCTCAATACGAGCGCCCGTTCTTAGTACGTTTATATTGCATCGGCCTGTTTTTTTCTCTCTCTCTCTCTGCTAGCACCACTATTTTCCCACTCTCCAGGGATCTCCAAAGCATTCTTCTCCCTCCTCTCCCTGACTCCGCCATGCTTTTTGCTCCCGTCCCATGTAAGTGGCAGCTACCACGCCATCATTCAGGCCTACCACCTCCCCAGTGCTGACCCTACAGCAGCAGCTATGCTGGCAAAATTCAACCCCAGGCCAACAAACCCTCTCATGCTGAAAGGCCCTGCGCCTGCTGCACCCCAGCCTCCAATTACCATTTAACCCCATGCCCGGGGTGGAACCACCGCACGGCCTGTCCGAGCGTGAGGCCTTACAGACCCAGCATTGAATTGTGTTAGTGTTATTACTGTGGGGTCAGGGGCAGTTGGAGCCTGCAACTTTGAGGTCAGGATGGGACACAAAGAAACATGACTGCAGTAAAAAAAAACGTATGACCCAACAAGTCTGCCCATCTGTCCAATGAATGTAACATTATAATTCCCAACACTCTCTCAGAAACTCCCTGGATTCATCCCATGATTTCTTGAATTCGGATTCTGGTTTTTGTCTCCTCCACCTCCGCTGGGAGGCCATTCCAAGCATCCACCATCCTCTCTGTAAAGAATATTTCCTAAGATTACTCCTGAGTCTGCCCCCTTTTACCCTCACCCCACGACCCCCTCGTTCTAGAGCCTCCTTTCCACTGGAAAAGGCTCAGCTCCTGTGCATGGAAACCTTTGAGATATTTGAATCTCTCTATCATATCTCCCCTATCTCACCTTCCCTCTAGGGTGTACCTGTTTAGATGTTTAAGTCTAGCCTCCTATGCTTTAGAACGAAGACCACTGACTCTCGGGCTGATACAGTAAAAATCGCGGGAGAGCGGGCGAACGCACAGGCCACTCTCCTGTGCACGCGATTCAGTAACTTATTTAAATTAGGGCCCGCGGTAAAAAGAGGTGCTGGGGACACTAGCGCGTCCCTAGTGCCTCTTTTTGGACAGGAGCGGCGGCTGTCAGCAGGTTTGACAGCCAGTGTCGGTTCTCGAGCCCGCTGACAGCCACGGGTTCGGAAACCGGACGCCGGCAAAATTGAGCGTCCGGTTTTCAACCCGCGAGCCGCTGGCTGCTTTTAAATTTTTTTTTTTTTAAATTATTTTTTACTTTTTTTTAACTTTTGGGACCTCCGACTTAATATCACCATGATAGTAAGTCAGAGGGTGCACAGAAAAGCAGTTTTTACTGCTTTTCTGTGCACTTCCCCGGCGCCGGCAGAAATTAACGCCTACCTTTGGGTAGGCGCTAATTTCTTAAAGTAAAATGTGCGGCCTGGCTGCACATTTTACTTTCTGAATCGCGCGGGCATAACTAATAGGGCCATCAACATGCATTTGCATGTTGCGGGTGCTATTAGTTTCGGGGGGGGTTGGACGTGCGTTTTCTACGCGCTACTACCCCTTACTGAATAAGGGGTAAAGCTAGCGCATTGAAATGTGCGTCCAAATGCCGGTTAACAGTGTGCTCCACTGGCGCGCACTGTACTGTATCGGCCTGTATGTCAGTAGCCTCCCTCTGAAACAGCACCATCCTGTTTCTATCCTTCTGAAGGTGCGGCCTCCAGAACTGTACTCAGTATTGCAAGGGAAGTCACGGGGAGAGGGATGCATCTGTCTGGCTAGGGAATGTTCTGGATCTCTGGCTCCAATATCCTTGGGGGGGGAGGGAAATGACCTCTCTCTCTGCTTATGGGTGCCAAATCTTAAATTGGGGAGGGGGAGGATTGCGTGGTGGCAGCATGGAGGAGAGGGAGAGGTAAGTCCTGGGGGTGAGCTAGAGGGAGGGGTAGGCTGGTTTATGGAGAGGGAGAGGGGGAGTGTCTGCTGCTGGCGACCATTACAACATTTTTGGGTGCCTTGCCGCTGCCAGACTGGATAAATACCAGCCGGTTGGCAGCCCTGCAAGAATCTGAATCCCCTTCCCCTCCCCTAGTCCACTGACAGTTTTGGATGGGGGGCCCAGGTGGTAGAAGCCATCACAGGTGCAGGGGGGCTTGCGTGGCAGCCTTAGTGATCAGGTCTGCCCCTTGCCCAGCATTAGAGGGTGACCAAGTTGTAGCCAACATCCACTACCTGGGTGCACGCTGGATTTTTTTTTTTTTCATTTCGGAGGATTAACCTGACCAGGAGGAGAAAGTGGCCGGCGAGGGCTCTCTTCCTGTGCTGCCTCTGGGATGGCAGCTGCAGGCTTTGGAGCACCAGCTAAGAACTGGGAAAGGGCCAGTTTGAAGGGGGGAGGGACCAGCTGGGGACGGGAGAGAAGCAGCCTCCTTTATAAATGTTAAAAGAAAGGATGTTATTAGGCATCCTTAATACCAAAAGCTAAAGAAATGCACACTGTGCTCCTGCTATTGAGTTGACTTAGAGAATCGCCACTGCCATTAGCAATGGTTACATGGGATAGACTTAGTGTTTGGGTACCTGCCAGGTTCTTATGGCCTGGATTGGCCACTGTTGGAAACAAGATGCTGGGCTTGATGGACCCTTCGTCTGACCCAGTATGGCAGGTTCTTATGTAAAAGGAACCATACAAAAGGCTGGGGAAAAGAAAAGCCGAGCTCCCAAAACTGGCGCTGCCGCCCTGCTCCGGGGAGGTGGCCGATCCCCTCGATCCAGGGCTGCGGTGAGGGCGAAAGAAAGGCAGAAGTGAAGTGGCCCTCCCAGAGGGGTGGGAGGGAGAACAGAGGGAAAGTGCGGGGAGCGGCCGAGGGCTGTTTAGAAAGCAGCAGGGAGGGCAAAGTGGCTTCCCCCCCCCAACAGCAAAGACTTCCAATGGAAGGGGAGGGGGGAAACAGCCTTAAATGCAGCGATCGACATCCGAAACGGGAAAAGTGTCCGCGCTCCCCGTCCGCCGCGGCCCAGGGCCAGGACCGGTCTTCCCGGCTGCCCGCGGCCCAGGCGCCCCCGCCGCATGCAAATGCGGGCCTCATGCATATTCAGGAGGGCCATCCGGAAAACCCGAGCCGGCCCTCCCGCAGGGAGCGGATCCTGCCTGCTGCCCGCCGGGCCTCGCACGGAAATGGGCTTTTGTTGCCCGGCGTCTGCGCTGCTCTGCCGCTCCTCCTGCCAAGGTGGCGGGGGGCCTCGGGTAAGGACCGATTTCCAAGCCCCTGCTTGGGTAGATCTCTCGTGTTGTGTCTATGGGGAAATGCTTAATATAGAGGGGGCGGCCCCCGCCTGCTTCTCGGTGACAAAAGCTTTGTTGATCGTCAGGTTCGTTCTTTCTTTCACGTTAAGGGACCTGGAGCGCCTTTATAGGGGGGGGGGGGGTGTTCCTGTCGCAGCCTCTGCCCTCTCCGCGGGAGCACAGCTTCAGCACGGCCTGGCTCCCTTTCCTGAGGACGGGAGGCTAGGGGTGGCTTTCCTTGCAGCCCAGGCACCACTGGCTTTTATCTTCGCTCCTCTGGGAGGTGGGGACTACAAGCCCCAGCATTCACTGGGGACGGGACCTTTCCTGCTTCAGCCGTCCAAGGCACCCCCCTTCCTCTCTTCAAGGCTCCTGCTCCACAACAAAATGCTTTGCTATCACCCTGGCTTTTTACTATTCTTCTTAGACTTTGAAATCCACTCTTGCTAAAGGTTGTTCCTATTTAGTCCTGCATGCTGCTAGAAACATTCCTAAGAGTTAGGAGGTGCTACTATGTCATGCAGGCTTCATTCGGATAAAGGTAAAGCACAAAAACAGCACGGACAGCTGAAGAATGGATCTTTATCAGAACCCCATGCAGGCCTCCTACTGATGTACAGTAAATGTGAGTACAGCAGGGACAGCTGAAGAGCAGATCGTCATCAGAGCCCCATGCAGACATCACACTGAAACATGTAAAGTGTGAGTACAGCACGGACAGCTGAAGAATGGATCTTTATCAGAACCCCATGCAGGCCTCCTACTGATGTACAGTAAATGTGAGTACAGCAGGGACAGCTGAAGAGCAGATCATCATCAGAGCAGACATCACACTGAAACATGTAAAGTGTGAATACGGCACGGACAGCTGAAGAAAGGAAAATTGGTTCTTACCTGCTAATTTTCGTTCCTGTAGTACCACGGATCAGTCTAGACAGCGGGTTGTGGCCCCTGACCAGAAGATGGAACCCGCAGTCTGGACTGATCCGGCTAAATACAGGGAACCAGGAGCGCAGGGTGAGCTATGCCCATATATGGTATGCCTTTCAGTTATTTTTCTCTCTGGTTCCATCTGCTGGACAGGGGACACAACCCGCAGTCTGGACTGATCCAGGTACATACAGGGAACCAGGAGCGCAGGGTGAGCTATGCCCATATATGGTATGCCTTTCAGTTATTTTTCTCTTTGGTTCCATCTGCTGGACAGGGGACACAACCCGCAGTCTGGACTGATCCGGGTACATACAGGGAACCAGGAGCGCAGGGTGAGCTATGCCCATATATGGTATGCCTTTCAGTTATTTTTCTCTCTGGTTCCATCTGCTGGACAGGGGACACAACCCGCAGTCTGGACTGATCCGGGTACATACAGGGAACCAGGAGCGCAGGGTGAGCTATGCCCATATATGGTATGCCTTTCAGTTATTTTTCTCTTTGATTCCATCTGCTGGACAGGGGACACAACCCGCAGTCTGGACTGATCCGGGTACATACAGGGAACCAGGAGCGCAGGGTGAGCTATGCCCATATATGGTATGCCTTTCAGTTATTTTTCTCTCTGGTTCCATCTGCTGGACAGGGGACACAACCCGCAGTCTGGACTGATCCGGGTACGTACAGGGAACCAGGAGCGCAGGGTGAGCTATGCCCATATATGGTATGCCTTTCAGTTATTTTTCTCTCTGGTTCCATCTGCTGGACAGGGGACACAACCCGCAGTCTGGACTGATCCGGGTACATACAGGGAACCAGGAGCGCAGGGTGAGCTATGCCCATATATGGTATGCCTTTCAGTTATTTTTCTCTTTGGTTCCATCTGCTGGACAGGGGACACAACCCGCAGTCTGGACTGATCCGGGTACATACAGGGAACCAGGAGCGCAGGGTGAGCTATGCCCATATATGGTATGCCTTTCAGTTATTTTTCTCTCTGGTTCCATCTGCTGGACAGGGGACACAACCCGCAGTCTGGACTGATCCGGGTACATACAGGGAACCAGGAGCGCAGGGTGAGCTATGCCCATATATGGTATGCCTTTCAGTTATTTTTCTCTCTGGTTCCATCTGCTGGACAGGGGACACAACCCGCAGTCTGGACTGATCCGGGTACGTACAGGGAACCAGGAGCGCAGGGTGAGCTATGCCCATATATGGTATGCCTTTCAGTTATTTTTCTCTCTGGTTCCATCTGCTGGACAGGGGACACAACCCGCAGTCTGGACTGATCCGGGTACGTACAGGGAACCAGGAGCGCAGGGTGAGCTATGCCCATATATGGTATGCCTTTCAGTTATTTTTCTCTCTGGTTCCATCTGCTGGACAGGGGACACAACCCGCAGTCTGGACTGATCCGGGTACGTACAGGGAACAGATTTTCATCAGAGCCCCATGCAGGCATCACACTGATATATGTAAAGTGTGAATACAGCACAGACAGGTGAAGAGCAGATCTTCATCAGACTCCCATGCAGGTGTCACAGGAAGATACATAAAGCATGAATACTGACTTTAAAAACAGTGTTTATTACCAGAATAATAGTTGCACGCCTTTTAAGGGCAGCCAGAAATGAAAAGCTTTTAAAGTCTGACGTGCAGTTGCGGGCGGGGGAGGGCTATTTCTGTTAAGGAACCGAGCTCGGGCCTTCATTTTCAAGGCTAACTCCATCCCCCCCCCCCCCCCAGCACGCGGACTTTTCCAGCTCTTTCTGAAAACCATTTCTCCTGCTCTTGCTCCCCAGTTTTGGAAGGGGAAGGGTTGTCGGCCTTCTTTTCCCACCCTCCTGCCGCCTTTCTCCAGTGCATTGTGGGGGATTTGCAGCCCTTTCGGCTTCTCTGGCCTGTGGGTTACTGAATGCAGCAGGGGGCATGGACCAGGAGCAAAGCCAGGCTCAAACCTCCAGCTTGGATTTGCATCTAACAGACCAATAAGAAATATCCACCAAGCCAAGCTAACCTCTCACTCTCTCAAACACATCAAACACGTCTCCACAAGAGAGCCTGCCTTTTCTATTGCTGGTATTAACATCTGGAACAATATGCCCTTGGACTTGCGTCACGAAGCCTGCCACAAAACTTTCAAACAAAACCTCAAAACATGGTTGTTTGAACAGGCATTCTATCAATAATCAAGGACTAACCTTCTAATTCAATTACATTGTATTATTCCTCACATGTTCCTTCTTTTGATTATGTTCCGTACACTCCATATTACACTCAGTTTCCCTCTGTTACCCTTAGATTCCCTCCCCGCCCCTTTCCACTCCTTCCCATTCTTACAATTGCGGTGAATCCTCTTGAATTTGACTTCTAAGTTATCAACAAAGATTAATGACTTAAATTACTCTTGCATGCAATTAATTAAACATACATAGTGGACTATTTTTACAACACTTATATCTTGGTCTATGGAAACATTATTCATTTAAAGCCTCTAGCTGCGAATTGCTTATTTACTCTCTAAACTGTTATTTGTTAAGTTGATATTTACTTACATTATAAACTGTATTATGTTAAGCTATTATTAACTTATTTTTACACTCTGTTCAATTATTGTATAAGCTGTTCTATGTAAAGCCTGTTGCTAAATTAATGTTTTACTGTAAACCGAGGTGATGTATAATTATATGTACCGCAGTATATAAGAATCTCCAAATAAATAAATAAATAAAATCTCTGCTCTTACCTGAAGGATAAGCATAAAAGCAGGAACCGCTCTGAGTGACTTATTTCTCATCTTTTCTTCACAGGCTTCTGAGTTGAGACTGGACTTCACTTTTTTCCCCAGCTGGCCTTTCCCTTAGCGCGTGACCATGAAAAACTTTCCTGAGAAGCACGAGATGCCTGTGGACATCCCTCAGAAGGTAAAAGTTATCTGGAAGCTACCTGTGTCGCTGGGTTTGTACGTAGGCTACGTTGGGGGGACGGGGGGGACCCCCGACCCCCGTGCCTGCCAAGCCTGGCTTACCCTGTCTCTGATGCTCTGGAGCCAGGTAACCCCATACCAAGCCCAAGTTTTCCAGATCTTTCCAGAACAATTGGAAGGCAGATAGCCAAATCCCCCCCCCCCCGGTCTACTTTGCCCTAGGGCAGAATTGTTGCCAGAGGACGGATCAGTAGCACCCAACTTACAACCACGGCATTTACTGGTGCCTTGTTGCCCGTAAATACCTGCGTAGACGGATGTACACTGCCAGATTGCATTCTTCCTGCCCTGCAGCCTAGCGGCAGCTGGTCATTGCATAAGGAGACCTTAGCCAGGCGTCACAGAAGCTGCATACAAAGACCATGATAGGGTAGTCATTAATGGCCACATATCCAGTGCCCGTGGTATAACAAAATCCCTCTGGTAATAGGAGGTGAGAAGAACTGCTACTGCATGGACATCAGCAGAAACCCCGTGGCTAATGGAGATCCCCCAAAAGCGCCCAGACAAATCAGGTGTGACCACCAGCTTCGATCAGGAAGCGACCAACTACCCATTAGGCTGGAGAGGGTTGGATTTCTGCTTGCAAGTGTGTGATGCAAAATGTGCCTGGTCAAGAGCCAAACCCTGCAATCTCTCCCTCTCTCTGGTTCTTCTGTAGCCTACGGTAACATTCAATGCCGTGACAGCCTATTTCTCGGAGGCAGCGTGGGAGGTGCTGGAGGAGTGGCGGAAGGAGCTCTACAGGAGTGTGGTGCAGGAGATCCACAGGGCCCTTCGTTCACTGGGTGAGGATTCCTTTCCTTTCCTCCCCTCCCCTCACAGTTGCTAAAACCCCAGTTCAAGCAGTAGCAAGCAATTCCTTTGTCATTATTATCACAATAAAAAATACATTGACAGCCCTTTTCTGATCTGTTAACCTGCCTTGAAATCCACCGCTGACGCGTGTGATAATTTATATTTGGGTTCTGGGAGATGTTTCCTTTCTCATTTACCCTTTGAAAACTTCAGAACGTGCCACCCCCACCTATCTCAGAAGCTGAGATTTTTGGTGGCAGATTATTTGTTTTTCAGATGTAACGCAGGCCCACTATTAGGTTTTAAGGGGGTTCTCATGTGTCTTCAGGTTCATTTTTCCCTTGATGGATTTGTGGTTTTCTCAAAATGACTCCTAGTTTGTTTAAAATATATTATATTTTAAAGCATGGCATTTAACATTGTGTTTTTTTTTTCTCTTTTATAAAATCCCAGGCTACAACATTGTCCACCCTGATGTTTTGTTAAGAATCAAAGGACAGGAAGAGCTCTATGTGAGAGAGGGAAGCGAGATCCCTAAAGACTATATGGCATGTAAGCACACCTGGTTTAGGAGTGTATAGGCTTGATCGGAAATATCTCTGTGCACAGTGTGCTTTATGTGAAGCAGCGACACCCATGTAAAAAGGGATGTGTATTTGTTTAAAAATGAATAGCAATCCAAACTGAATCGGGTATTTTTGTTTTGGTTCGTTTTATCCTAAAACAAATGTATAATTTTCCAAAAATGTTGGAAAACAGTGAACACTATTTGCAGTTTGGGTCACTTGGACTTAGCCTGCTGGGAAAGTCCGTGCTATGTTGCTCACTTCCAGACGTATGAGGTGGGGACACCCATTTTTATCAGATGGGTCCTTTAGAGGCCTTTCTCAAACTCAGCTGTACAGCTGTAAACTGAGGCAGGTGTGAGCTTGGAGTAAGGGAGCAGTTGCATACACACAAACACCAGCAGCCTCTGAAGGGTTCATGGATATTTAAAAAAACCCTACATGCACTGTTTCCAAAGCAGGCTGTTCGGATCTGACTCCTGACCTTTTGCTACGCATTAAGGTAGAGGATGACAGCTGTAGGAGCGACCATCAGGACCTGGACAGAGGAAAATCTACCCTGAACCCTGACAAAGGTGAGTGAGAATTAACCTCAAGGTCATCTGGAATAACCCCTGAATCATCCAGGAGAAGATGTGGGGGTTAGGCCCTTAAACCTCCGGACCAGTAATCTCCCTTCTTCCATCCATTCTGTGTGTATGAGATCTTAGAGTCCCTTTATCTCCCTGTGCCTTAGGTCTAATCCCCGGCTCTGTCACCGACTCTCTCTGCGTTTCAACCCCAGCTTCTGATGTCCAGGCACCAGACCCTTTGTTATCCTTGGAGCAGGAGGAAGAGTCCTGTTTCAACATTCAGCCGGACCTGGAGGAAGGAGAAGCTTTGAGTCATCCCAGCACAGGTGAACAGCCCCGTGTAGGAGAGTACAAGGAGATTATTAGTGTTTGTGGCAGGTTACTGGCCTTGTGTAGTACACAGACCCCCACCCCCCCCCCCCCCAGGTAATGCCTCTGAGGGGTAGTGGGAGAGTGAAGAGAGAATATTGGCTGTAATGAGGGGGTGTGCCTGGCCGGGCAGGAGGAGAGTAACAGATGCTTAAATCTGAATCTGTTCTCCTTACTGTATTGTGATTTGTTCACAGCAGACCATCCAATCATCACATCTGTCTTCTCGCTGAGCGTCACGGATGAGTTGCCCTATCCCCAGAGTTGGCCGCAGATGGAGCAGAAATGCAGCCCCGACACTCCCTCCGCAGGTGATTCTTGGCCTACGAGCTATAGCCTGGCGTTCTGGCTTACCTTACTTTGGAGTGTTTTCCTATCTCCATGTACGTCAGCAGCGTCACCCCGCTAGCCATCATTTCTTTCCAGAGACTTGAAGGGCAGGCCCCTCCTAACCTCATCATTTCCCCCTCCTAGATTTGTATAGCAGTGCCTTTGCCAGCTTGCTTACATGGAGCTTCTGATTTTAGGTTATAACCCATAAAACACCCCGACGCAAATTTAATAATAATAACCATAGGTGTTTATTAGATAAACCCCACTTCCCCTAGTGCTCTCTCACCCCTCCTGTGCCTACCCTGGATCCTTTGCTTTGTTCTTGTGCCTTTTCCACGCTAACGACTCCTCAGCCGCAGAAATGTTTGTATTTGACTCAACTGGAAAAGGCACCCAATAATAGGACCTGTGCCGCCAAACATCGATCACTCATTTTTGGTTTCCCCAAGGAACCCATAATTTAGCAGGAAAATAAGCTCCTAAATTTACAATTTATAACCACCTAAAATCAGAAGCCCTAATTATGTACTGTGTAAGGATGTTGCAGAAGAGCTTGTGGGACCTTTATAGTTTGGTTTTTTTTTCTCTACAATTCCTATTCACTCTTTGAGAAATTAATAGAGTGTGTACTCCTACAGAGAATGGAGCCAGGACCACCAACAGCGCAAAGAAGTTTCCGGAAGACTCCGCATCGGCAGTGCGTCCCAGCAAGTTTGGCGCAGGAGCTGGGCCCCGGTCTGGCGCCCAGGGCGGAGGGAATTCCTGGAAGGAAGAGCAGCCTCTACATATCGTGTATGTTGACGAAGAAGCATCCATATGGCCTGACTCGGAGAAGACGTTTGACAGCTATCCAAGCTCTGCGGCCCAGCAGGAATTATCCCTGGGAAAAGTTCTGGGCCCGGATAGCCAGCACCTCAAAAGTTTTGGCGGGAACCCAGAGCTCCGGACTGACCAGGGCCAGAGGCCCTTCAGGATGACTGCGTGCGAGAGAAATCTGCCCCCCAACCCCAAGCTGAAGGGCCCAATGAGAGTAAGCCCGGGGGACAGACTATACAGGTGCACCGAATGCGGGAAGGGCTTTGGCCAGAGCATGGACCTCCGGGCGCACGAGAGAGTCCACGTGGTCCAGAAGCCCTACAAATGCGCCCAGTGTGGCAAGGGCTTCAGCCAGGGCATAGACCTTAAAATCCACCTCAGTGTCCACGCGGCAGAGAAGCCGTACCGATGTGCTGAATGTGGGAGGAGCTTCGGGCACAGCCTGGACCTCAAAGTCCACGAGAGAATCCACGCAGCTGCCAGGCCCTACAAATGCGGCCTGTGCGAGAAGAGCTTCGGCGACATGGCGGGCCTCCTGCAGCACAAGCGCAGCCACGCGGGCGACCTCCAGCACCTCCCGTCTCCGCCGCAGCAGGCCAGGACCTACAAGTTCATCGAGTACAGGAGGGCCCTGGCTCCCAGGGCCACCCACCCCAAGATCCCGCGCGCCCCGACGGCGGAGCGGCCCTTCCCGTGCGCCGTGTGCGGGAAGAGCTTCGGCAAGAAGCATAACCTCAAGGTGCACGAGCGGACCCACACCGGCGAGAGACCCTACGCCTGTACGGAATGCGGGAAGCGGTTCATTCACAAGCACCACCTGATCAAGCATCACCGTGTGCACAGGGCCTGACCCCAGTGGGCTGGACGTTAAAAGAGGGCGCGCACCGGATGGGGCGAAGCTCTGCAGCTGGTGCTCCTCGGATAAATCCTTGCCACAGCGACGGAACCTTTTTTTTGTGTCATTTCTTTTCTTTTTAAAGATTTACAGGCGCTGGTTAACTCCCAGCTGGGTTGACCTCTCGCGGTCGTTGGACCACCGCTTCCGTTAGTCAGCGATTGAAGCTGCACACGAGTTTCAAAGACCACCTAGGGCCCCTTTCCTCCAGGTCACGCCAACGTGGCTACGGAGGGAGAGGTCCAATGAGCTGTTGAAACCCTACGCCTTCCTTCCTTTTGACTTTTTGAAGACCGGTGCGGTAATTCGGGGCAGAGCAGGAGAGGGGCCCAGTTTAATAACCTCTCAGTTCCAGCGGCTCTGGCTTCTTCCTCTTCTGACTGGCCAGGGCCTGGGCTGGGAGGTTACCTTGTGGCTCCATGCAACAGACCTGCGACACGGCCCCAAGCTCCTGCTTCATAAAATCCTTTTTAACAACTTGCTACAGCCCAGGAGGAGTGGAGCTGAAAGCTCAAATTAGGGTCCGTCCGTCCCCTCCCTGCTGTAGGCCACAGTGCCTCTCCCAGAGGTGAGCTGGCTGCTGTCTCTCCCTCCCTCCCCCTTTCCACATCCAGATCGATGGAGCGATGCAGCAGGTCCCTACTGCGAGCTGCAGATCTACCTTGGCTCAGCCCACTCTAAACCCGTTGATCTCACTCTCTCAGCGCAGATGTGTCAAAGGTTGTGCATCTGTGCCTAGGGTAGGCCTCGCCGTGTGGCATTTCCTGGTCTGGTGGGAAGGAGGGGGCTGGGCTGACCTGCCAGGTCATCTCCTTCTTTAATCACAATCTGCTTTTTGATCTTATCCCAGGCCTTGGAGCTCCCTGTGCACCTGATCAGTGTAAGCTCTGGGGTGAGGACAATAAAACTGTATCCATGACCTTGCTCTAGCCTGTGTACACTGAAGAATACTGTATAAATGATAAACTGTAGTGTTGGAAGACCTGTTTGCTTTCTCTTTATCTAGTTTGGTAATCTATGCACCCGCTAAGCCACATGGGGCAGGAGGAGGCTCCTCCAGTTTACAGGGGGCAATGCTTGCCAACACTAAGCAAGACCAACGCCCTGAGGTTGTGGGCACCAGCTCTGGGTCCTTGAGTCCTGTCCCCACTATCGGGCTGGCCCTTTTATCTACCCTCTTTGCTCTCGCCTGTTGGCTGCCCTCGGTCCAGGAGCGTGAACAGCCGATGGTGGGGATGACCAAGGGTATCCGTAGAGCCGGTGCCTGCAGCTGGGGTATTGCCGGGCCCGGCAGCGGCGCTGTAGTTGAGAACACGTTGGCAACCATTGAGGAAGGAGTGGGTAAGGAGCAGGGGCCAAAGATTGCACCTTCCCATCCTCTGAGGCCCTTGTTGGATCGGGTGCTGTCGGACACCCTGGCTTGCCATGAAGAATATGCAACTGTGCTAGAGAAGGGGCCTCGATGGAAGTCAGGGCTTAGATATGCTCCTCTCTACTCTGTCAATACAGCCTCACAATTGTTAGGGGAATCAAATGGAAGGAAGTCCCCCGCTTTCTCTCTCTGCCTCTCGCAGAGGAACCAGCCTAGCGCAGGCGCTCTGAGCCTTCCTGCACGACTTCCAGCCCCTCTAGCACAGCCATGGCAGTGTCGGCCCCTCTGGCAGCCGTTGCGCGTGCTTCCCCATCACCACGTAGCACTGTTCCATGAGTGGCCGGCCCGGGGGCTCCCTCAGGAGCCTGCACCCCCTGCGCTGCATCTGCTTTCGGGAAGCCTCAAACCAGTTTGTTTTTGTTTTTGGCTTGCGTCACCTCCTCTGGGAAGCTGCCCCAAGCACCCATCCCTCGCATCTCCTGTTTCAACCCACTTTGGGCCTCATCTCAGTACCTCTTGTAGAATTTTCTTTCCAAATCAAAAAAAAAATCAGTCTCCTGCCCCGCCCCAGGTGCTAAAACTCTGCATTAAAAGCCCCCACTATGTACCCGATCTTCCTGCTAGCACGGCTCCCTGCACTGCCTCAGGAAAATAAAGTCATGGGATAGGAGGCCATGGCCGCTGGTGAACTGGCTAAAAGCCAATAGGGACTGAATGAGCGTTTCTCTCCATGGAAAACGATTAATTTGGAGGGCCTCAGGGATCTGCACTGGGCCCCGCTGCCTTTGAATACATTTATACGGGATCTGGAAAAGGCAGCGAAGAGGGAGGTGCCTCGAGCATGCAGACGCCCCAGAATTATTCAAAGCTGCTGGAGCAGGAGCCGAGCGGGAAGAACTGCAGGAGGACCTTGTGAGAGGGGGGGGAGACTGCACAGCTGCAGGGCAGAGGAAACTGAAGGTGGACGAGGGCAAGGTGACGCAGCGAGGGGAAGAATAAGCCACGCTGCTGGGCTGCACAGGAGCAAACGAGCACCGGCTTAGCCTGGCTGGACGGCTTTCCTGTTTGCGGCCCGTGGAACAAGCCCCGTGGGCACCTCACCCCTGCTCCCAACCCCCAGTGTAGCCGTGGATTTGTCGGACTGACTTCTTTGTTCGGGAGGGATATAATAATCAGACTCCTGCATCGGTGCAAACAGCACGGGCAGTTGTTACCCACAAGGTAGTTTGAAGCTGCAGGGGTTTCCTGGGGGTAGCGTTTCTGCCCCCAATTATGCATGGTGTTGCCTCCCCAGCCTGCCAGAACGCCTCCCAAGCATGGGGGTCAAATTATGCATCAAATTGTAGGTGCATAGTGCTCTCTTTCTTAGGGGAAATCAATGGTACATCAGATCCGCTGAACTGGATTTTAATTACTTGACTGTGCTTAAGCAGCAGCGACAGTGGGTAGCCCCTGCCCCAGTGAGCTTACAATCTAAGTTTGTGTCTGAGGCAATGGAAAGGTGACGTGACTTTCCCCGAAGGCCACAAGGCGTGGCAGGGGGAGAAGCTGGGTTTGAGGTTCTCAGCCTAGGATCCTCCTCCACTCTGTCCAATCCCGGTTCTGGATCAGCTTCTTCCGTTGAGCTCGGGTGAGGTAGCAACTCTATGGCAACCCCAGAGGGAGATGACAGAGACCAGGGAGGGACGTGCAAGGAGATGGTGGCTTCCCCCAGTCACCCTCCTGCACACAGGCCCTTTAATCTGACAGCCGGTCAGTCGCCCACCCGCCGTGCAGGGAGATCACCGCAGCTCGCCCTGGCTCCAGCAGGAGGTGCTGGTAAACTGGTGCAGGTTGTGGGCCCGCTTAAAGCTGTCCAGCCAGCCATTGGAGGCTTTGAACTCCGTCACCCCCAGCTGCTCGGCTAGCTCCAGGGCCTTGCGCTTCACTATGGCGCCAGAGAGGGCCACGTTCTCGGCCCGCACCGTCCGGATCCAGTCCCACACCATGCTGTTCAGCTGGTCATTCTCAGTCCGGCGCCGCCGGCGCACCCGGTCCCCGCTGGCGTCGTTGAGGTATTCCGTCAGCAGCTCCTCCTTCCGCTTGACGATCTGCCCGATCTGGGTCTTGCTGACACCAAACTGGGCCGCCAGCTCCCGCATGGAGACCTTGCGCTTCTCGTACTCCTGCAGCACCACGATCTTGTCCCTCAGCTTCAGCTCCAGGCGCTTGGTGGCCGCCTGCCGCGGTGGCTTCATGGGCGGCGCGGGCGTGTCCTTCCCCAGGGGGTCAGCCGCTGTGTGGAAGGAGAAAAAGCGCAGGCTGGGTGGATCACAGTTTACACAATGAGTCAGACTGAAAGAAGGTCATTGGTCTGCCAAGGCATTGGGGGGGGGGGTGGTTCATATTTAAGCCACGCCCAGGTTTTGCCCTGAACCTGATGAGGTCCGAGTCAGCGGTTCCCAACTCTGGTCCTCGAGGTTTCCCCAGAGGCGCAGACCTAGGCAGACGCACACAGAGAGGAAGGGCAGAGATGCACAGGCACAGAAAGCGAGAGGGCCACAGACAGAAAAACAGGCAGGCAGAGAGAGAGAGAGAGAGAGAGAGAGAAGCTCAGGTCACAGGTTCAGGAGAGAAAAGTGGGTCGGGGCCTGCTCTCGAGAGCACCACCAGGCAGGTCTGCCTGCTGCTCCCCATGCACAGTTCCTACTATTGTTTGGACAAACTCAGAAACCAGGGAATGCTTCGTTTTCCCAGCCAGGAAACCGTCCATGTGCGGTGACAGAAGGCAGAGGCCTTCTCCACGGGGCCTTCGAAATAAAAACGGCCCCAGCAGCCGGGCGATTTTCCCCTTTCCCAGGAAGGCCCAAGGCTTTCCTCCATCTCTGGGCCTTTCTTACTAGCAGAAGCCTGCTCAGGGATTTCCTTGCCTTCCGAGTTGCTCCAGGCCCAGGGAGGCGGCCTCTCCTTCCATTTGAGTCGTCGGTGCACCTCCGGTCGGGCCGTCGGCTGGCTTGTGGCTGATTACATTTAAAGACACACAACACCAAAAAAAATGAAAGTGGGGCATCAGCGGCTTTTTAAATAAATACCATCGCGGGAGACAAGGCAGCAAGGATGCTGGTGATATAAAGATGATTATTTGGTGGTGGGGGATAAACACGGTCTTGGGCTGCTGTATCTGAGCTGCCTGAATGTCTCCATTGCGCGGTTCAGAAGACAGGCTTGGGGGGGGGGGGGGGGGGCTCGCTGCTGCCCGGTGTCATTCTCCTGCTTCTTTGCGCCCCGGTTCAAACTGAAACCGACATTTTTAACCCGCCAGGGGTCACAAAGAGCGAAGGAGAGAGACTCCGAGAGGGATGCGGAGGGAGAAAGAGAAACTGACCGGCTTATGCAGTGCAGGCTCCCTGACGGGAAGGGCTCCCTCCTCACCTGCACAGGGCCTGGTGAGGCTCTCTTCCTCCGAGTCCGGCCGGCCGCCCGGGAACAGGGCCTTCTCCTGCTTGATCCACCGGGTCAGTTCGGAATCCAACATGGGGCAGCCTGGCACGAAAAGCATCCAAGAGACACACACCCGAAGAATTCATAAGGTCCTCAGTGCAGGCCCAGAGGAACGGGGGGGGGGGTTCTACGCGGTTTTACACTACGGCGCGTGGCTGGCGCACGTGCACAGACCGAAGGGAAGCCACGGGGGCTATTCACTTTCAGGCGCTATAAATCACGGTGGAGGGGAAGGAGAGGTTTTTACTTACTAGTGGAAGGATTGTCGGTGATTTCCTTGCCATCCGAGTCACGCTGCACCCAGGGAAACGGCCTCTCCTCTCGTTTAAATCGCCAGAAAATATCCGGTTTGATGCACGGATCACTCACTGTTAAATAATAATAATTTAAAAAAGAGACACCGAAAACACCCCACCAAATGAATTCTTTTGACCTGGAAGCTTTCCCCTGCTCCTTTGGGCTTCCAGCTGGGACTGTGGCTCCATGAGCATTCATAGCCTCTGGACTTTCCCATCCCGTTTTTAACTCCCCCCATCGTAGCAACAAGCCTCAGCCAGTGGCCACGCACGGACAAACAGAGACCCAAGGACAGACAGGTGCATGGAGTGAGATGCACATCAGCAGAGAAATAACCGGAGATACTACCCCAGGCACACAGCGCCATGCAGACACCAAAGGACGGATAGATGAAGAGGCAGACAGACAGACAGACACATGAACAGAGAGATCGGCACTGAGACACAGACAACCAAAGCGCCAGGAAGGAGCTCCAGTCACCCTACTCTTTGCCTTCTGTGGAGCTGGAAGCCTTGCAGGGACCTCCTTCCACCTCTCCTCACCTGCACGGGGGCTGCAGAGGTCCTCGTCTTCCTCCTCCTCCTCCTCCTCCAGGTCCTGCTGGCCACCCGGGGATGAGACCTTCTCCTGTTTGATCCACAGGGACAGCTCAGGATCAAACACCGGACAGCCTGGCAGGAAGAACATGCAGCAGACAGCTCTGAAAGGCTCCGCTGGCTTTCCCCGACACACCAGAAGACTTCGGAGGCGGCAGTGGCCCAGACACCAGGAAGCAGGGAGTTAAACTATGGGGCCCAGCTGGCGCCTGCACGTATGCTCCCTGCCACTCACACGCCTATGCCTGTCCCCATTTAGTCCTTCGCTGTCTCAGCTATGTCTCCGGCCTGTTCCTCCTTCTCCTTTCCTGTCTGCCTTTGCCGTTCTGTCACCTCTCTCTCCTTTATCTCAGTGGGCCTCTTTCTCTGTCTCTCCAATTCCTCCCTCTGGCCACCGCTCTCAAGATGTTGGAGTCGCTAAGGGCCTGCGATTTCTGTAACCGCTCCACCAGCCCTCCCCTCTCACAGACGCCGTCAAGGTTTCATTCTTTCAAGTTTCCACCTTCCTGGCTGTCTCTCGTCTGCCTCCCACTATCCATCTCCACCCCCATCACCATCTCGCTCCCTCCCCTTTCGTGTCTCACCCTCTCTTCCCTCAAACCTTATCCCCCTCCCTCCCCTCCTAAGAGCTGTGCAGGGGCAGGCCCTTGGAGATCCTAAAGATCAAAAGAGGGCTCCGTGCTCCCTGTCCCCCGGAGCCACCTCTCCTCCTTTTCAGAGGGTCAGAGAGAAGGAGGCAGGGAGTGCCAGGCTCTCTCAATGTCTCCCACTAGGCCCCACGGCTGGAGCCACGTGGCATTTCTGGCCTACGGCTGGGGGACAGGAGGGCTGCAGGTCCGCGTCTCGTGAAATCACCACAGCCAGAGGCCGTTCTGCTTCACTGCTAAGCCCCCAGGCTATGCTCTCACGCGGGAGCTCCCTTACTCACCGGTGGAAGATTCGTTGGTGCTTTCCCTGTCATCCGAGCTCCGCCGGGTCCATGGGCGTGGCCTTTTCTCCCGCTCCACTCTGAGGTAAATATCCGGTTTGATGACTGGATAACCTGTGGCTAAACCAAAATAAAAATGGAAAAGGATAAATCCAATTTTTTAAAATTTTGCTTCCGTCAGTTACCAAGGAGGAAAGAGAGAGAGAGCGAGCGAGCCCATGCTGGACATTTCCCTAAAGGCATCCGCTTTTTCTCCGCATGTCCGGCATTAAGAACATAAGAACGTGCCATACTGGGTCAGACCAAGGGTCCATCAAGCCCAGCATCCTGTTTCCAACAGTGGCCAATCCAGGTCACAAGTACCTGGCAATTACCCAAACATTAGATAGATCCCAAGCTACTATTGCTTATTGATTACTGTAATAGCAGTTTATGGATTTAACCTCTAGGAACTTATCCAAACCTTTTTTAAACCCAGTAACACTAACTGCTGTAACCACATCCTCTGGCAATGAATTCCAGAGTTTAACTATGCGCTGAGTGAAAGAGAATATTCTTTGATTTGTTTTAAATGAGCTACTTGCTAACTTCACGGAGTGCGCCCTGGGTCTTCTATTATCTGAGAGAGTAAATAACTGATTTATATTTAACTTGTTCAAGTCCTTTCATGATTTTGTAGACTTCTATCATATCCCCCCTCAGTCATCTCTTCTCCAAGCTGAACAGCCCTAACTTTCTTAGCCTTTCCTCATAGGGGAGCTGTTCCATTCCCCTTTATCATTTTGGTCGCCCTTCTCTGCACGTTCTCCAGTGCAGCTCTATTCTTTTTGAGATGCGGCGACCAGAATTGTACACAGTAGTCAAGGAGCCACCTGTTCAACCAGGCCGAGACATGAGCCCAAGGACCCTGGCAGCCTGGAATCCACACGTGCACACCATTTGCCGCAGGCAGAGACTACCGGCAAGGGCCGAGGCTGCAGCTCCCTTTATCCAGTGATGATGGCAAGGAGAAACAGGCATTGTCTGTCTCCATCAGCTGTCTGGACTGGTCTAGCAGGATGAGAAGAAACTTGCAATTCAGGAGGGGCCCTTCTCATTCAAACTCACTCGAGGTGGGGTCGATAACATCTTCGCTGGTGGCCGGAGGGTCCTGAAGGTCCCTATCCCGTGACGCCGCCGCCTTCTCCTTAATTCGGAGTAAAGTGCCACGATTGATAATGGTATAACCTGGAGGCAAGGGAGAGACAGGCAAAGAATGAGAGGGAGGGTGGGGGAGAGGTGGATAGGGAGAGAGAGAGAGAGAGAGAGAAACGGAAGCAGCGAGACACAAAAAGCAAGTGGGAGAGAAGGGGAAACAGAGCAGGACAAAATGCACATAAAGAGCGGGAGGGAGAGGGTGAGCGGAAGGTATATAAGGAGGGAGAGAGAGAGAACAATGAGATAGGAGAGGAAATAGACACAGATTCCTGGTTATTTCTTTTCTGTACTTTGTAACGGTTTTCAATTACCACTTTTTGTATTACTTGGGGAGAACAGAGGGACACATTGTGAGGCCAAAAAAAAAAGATTCTTGAATTGGAGAGCTATAAAGAGAGAGCAATACTGCTAGCGCCAGAGAAATAGCAATCAGAAATACAGTTCTTCCTGTACTGTACAAACTACAAAGAGAACGAGGAGGAAGACCTCCGTTAAAAGCCCGAGGGATCCTACCACCGGGACAGAAATAATCTGACCGCGGGCCATAACAAACCAGAACCAGAATCCTCCTTCCAGGCCTGGCGAGCAGGGACACGACGCCCGGGCCGGGTCCCTGCACTTTTGGAGGGCTGCCGCCGAAGCAGAGGTCCGAGGGCAGCGGCAGCAGGGGGGACGCCTTCTGAGCCCCGGGCCTGGAATTTTGCCACTTCTAGAACCGTATCCTCCTAGGCCTGTGCGTAAATCCACGCCCACCCTTCTAATTGTTATTTTCTTTTATAGATGTTTTGCTTCTTATTTTGAACCACTTTATGCAGTACATTGGCAAGTCATCCACAAATGGCCGTGCCTATAAGGGTTTCCAGAGTCTGCATGGCAGAGACGGGCAAAGAAAGAGGACAATGCTGAGAGACACAAAAAGAGACAGGAAAAGACAGCAGACAAATACAAAGAAAAGGCGGGCAGCATGCGAGAGAAGCAAACAGACAAGCAAATCACCTACACCAGAGTGAGAGACCACCCGCGGAGTCGGGGAGGGGAGAAAACTCCTTTTGCACAGGAGCCCAACTCCTACCTACGGCTCCCCACCCAGCCCTCACCCTCTCTGCTTTCCGCTGGTCTCCTGCAGTATCCCCAGCCTTCCCCATTCCGCTAGAGCCTCCTGCAATGTCCTGCTTTCTTTTCAAGACTCCCTCCCGCTCCACGCTGCAATCTACCTGATCAGTCCTTACCTGATCTCCTGAGATCCCAGGGGGATTGCAAGCCCTCTGGAGAGAGGAAAACATCTAGAGTACCTGAATGTAACTTGGCGAGCTATCGATGAAAAGGCGTGCCTAAAGCTACATCAAACATTTTGGACCATTCCACGGTCCAAATTAAAACAACAACAAATACAGCCCTTTCCGAATAGCATTCAAAACATGAAAAGAAATCCTTGAAGCCAATTGATCAAAAAAAGGTGAGCTCTTACAAATGCAGGCCCCGATTTTCAGCCAAGAGCCTAAGGGGTCCACATTCAGCAGCGTTTAGCCGGATAACTTGTGAACATGTCCGCTGCTTGTTCAGCGGGGCGACACGGGGACATTCAGGGGCTTTGCGGGGAGGAGTTACGGGAGCTGGCTAACTCCAGTATTCAGAGGGAGCCGGATTAACGGAGCAGGCTAACTCTGGTGGTACCCTGGAGCAGTTCTAAAGTTAGCCGGATAAACTTCCCGGGCTCACTGTCAGACAGTCGGGGGTATATTCACTGGTGCAGTTGTGGGTAGCCGGATAAACTTCCCGGGCTAATTTTGCAAGCAGGGCAGTAGCTGACCATTACCACCACCACCCCCATAAGTTTGTAGCTGAAAAGTCACATGAATGTAGGGGCCTATGCTTAAGCCTGTTGTTCATTTGCCTAGATTTAGGGCCTAAATCAGGTGCCTAGCTCTGAAAATCAGGGCTAAGCCCCTAACTTTGTTTCCCCACCCTGTACCAAACCCACTTTTTAGGCTCCTAAATTTAAGAGCCTGATGAAACCAGGAACTTCAATTTAGACACTCAGCCCTAGTAACTTTTCAAAAGGGCCAAGTCAGGAGCCCAACTCTAAAAGGTAGGAGTCTAAACCCTTTGAAAACTGGACCATCTTACGTCTGGCCAAAAGTCCCTGAAAAGGCAGGCCCTCTTTTCCAGCCTGCGCAAGGTTTACACTCTTACACCATGCGAGGTACCTGGGGCGAGGCACGCTAGCTGGCAAGGGGGCCCAGACGAGAGACAGGTAATGTGATTTTACCCAGAGTGACGAGGGCCCCGTGGATCTCCCTCATCACATTCCTGTACAGCTCCTTCTGCCAGTCCGTCAGAACCTCCCACTCCTCCGAGGAGAAATAGACCGCCACGTCGTGGAAGATCACCGAGGCCTGAAAAGAGGAGAGGCCTCGTAAAGCACTCGCAGATCCTGTGAATGTGTTTGGGGAGGGGGGCGGACATCTCATGTCCCTTGGACCAAGAATGCACAACCCAACCTCTCTTTTTTTGGATAACGTCCATCCTCCGACTATGTCCAGCCACTGAGGCAACAATACTTGACCAGGGAGGCCCACAGATCATGGCTCTCCTGCAGGTACAAAAGGTACCTCCTTCCTCCCCCACCGGGCCCACAGGTGTCAACCCTCCCTGACTGGCATCCCTTAAACCCTGGAGCACAATCCAGAAATCAAACCCTGATCTCCCTGAAAAAAGATTTGTGCATGTGCAAACCCCCTCCCTACAGTTCTCCCTTAAGGGGCCCCTTCCAATTCCCTCCCCTGATGGGCAGGGCTTTTGGCAACTATTACCAGCCCAGCTGTATCTTACCAGGTCGGAGATAGGCATGGCCATTTTGTTTTCCCGGTGTCCTTTGGCTCTTCCAGCCAGGAACCGGGGCAACGTTATTCACGACTGAGAGGAAGATTAGGAGCTATCCTGGCATGAGAAAATCTTCCTTCCTTTTCGTAAAAATCTGTGGAAAAAGACCAAAGAATTATCTGGCGAGGTCTGCTTGATGTTCCCTTCACCGAGCAGTGAACGGGCTTGGTGGCCGAGACCCAGGGAGGGAGGATGTGTTAATTTCTGTAAGTAGCTATTATTAAATAGATAGAAAAAACAATAAAATATATATATATATATATAAAAAAAAGATTGTAAAGTAAGAATTAACAGAATCTGGGTGCTGAAGTAACAGCATTCTGCAAACAACTCCCCCACATCCCATCCCGTTACCAGGAGCATACTAGCATCTCACAGAAGCTCTTGTAACACTCCAGTAACACCCTTCAAAACCTCCCTGAGCAAGTATCTGTACCACCTTGCATTCCCACCTCAATGCCTGCAAGCATAGAGTGAACCAACTTCTCCTCAAAGAGCCATGCAAGCATCCACTCATCCCCAACTCTTAACTGTGCAAGCAGCCTGCATTCCCACCCCTAATTGTAAAGCATCCTGTAAACTCCATCCTCAACTGTACAAGCACCAGACATCCTTCCAAATCATGAAAGCACCCTGAAAACCATCCTCATCCATTCACACGTCCTATGAACCCTCTCAAGCTGCACAAGCATTCCGTGAACCCTCACCCAGGTCTGTGTAAGCACCTTGCCGGCTCCCAAAACCATCCTGCCACCTGAAACTGTGCAAGCATTCAGCATTCCTCTCAAACCATAGAAGCATCTTGAGAATCACCGTGAAGCATATAAACACCTGAGCCGCACAAGCATCCTTCCCATGCCTTGCAAAGCTATAAAAGTACCCTCCAACCTCCCCACCCTTGCAAACCACATAAGCATCCTATGATTCCACCTCCCTGCAAAAAAAAGCCCTATGCCCGCTCCACCACCTCCCCGAATCATGGGCTTACAACCCACCTCACATGTTTACAACCATCCTGTTCCTCCATATTTCCAGGGCTTGGCAAGATATCCTTATGCCGCCAAAAAAAAAAAAAAAAAACTTTGTTAACATCCTGTATCAGCAAAGTGATCCAGTGGTCGCTGGTTGGGAGTTAAAAAAAACAAACCACATTAGATCTAGTCTCACAGACTCATTCTAAACTTATTTTTAAATTCTTACCTGTCATCAGCTTTAAACGCATTTTGCAAAATGCATTAAGTTTCCACCTCCCACTCCCCAGTCTTCCTGACCTAAAACCTTTGCTGGAGCTGCCCCACCCTGGTATTTCCAGCACACATAAAGAAGATGCGGGATCTCCTGTCAAAAAGAAAATCCTAGGGGGATTGGAAGAGGGAGGGAGACTTCCCCAATCATTCCCAACCCTGCGACTGAAAGGGGAGGGAGAGAAAGCATCAGAGAGGAATGTAACAGTGCAAGAAATCACAGAAGCAGGGGAAGGAAGAGAAGGATGTTTACCTGTGCCCTCCCACAGTGCTGTCTCTTTTCTCCCAGGATCGGGAGGGGGTGGGGAGTTACATAAAAAATGTCAGAAGTCAATTCTGTATTTAGAGGGTGGGGGATGTGGAAGGTCTGTTTGCTTCTTTTGTCCCCCCACCCTTTAGCCCAGGATCAATTGCATTCTCTCTCCTAGGGAGGAGACAGTTTCCCCCCTTCCTTTTCTTTTTTCTTTCTAGCCCCAGCCCCTATTTTCAGGGATTCTTGAAAGTGCAAAGGGAGAATCAGCAGCTGCCTGCGGGGGTGGGATGGTCCCGGCCTGGCCCTGCGGGAGGGGGGAGGGAATGACCGCCTAGTCCCGGTCACTGATCCAGTGCCAAGGCAAGGGCCCTGCACAGGATATAAACAAAGGCCATGGGGGCAGCCATCTTGGGTGCCACTGGGCATGCTCTGGAGGAGGGGGGCGGCGCAGACGTCACGTCACGGACGGGGCGGAGTTATCAGCCAAGTGCGTGCGTGCAGGAGCCGCTCCTGGTTTTCCCCCTTTGCCGTGCATTGCTCTTTGCGGAGGAAATCAGAACTGCCCCTCCCTGCAGGAGGGCGGGCACGAAAACCAGGACGGGATCGGCCTCTCCTGGCGACCCCGGCTCGGTTTTTCCAGGGAGCGCAACTGGACATCTCACCTCTCCTCACCACGCACAGCCTGCGTGCTTCTCCCCCTTCCACGGATTACAGATCGCAGGGAGACGGGGCTGGGAAGCAACAGTGCGGTGGGGGTAGGGGGAGTTACAGTGGGCACCACGCCCCTTGCCCCAAAATGACAGGAGACAAAGCCAGCATCTGGTGCTGGACATTACAACTGTAGTGAAAAAGAATGCATATAAAATCATGGGAAAAAACCCACCCTTTTCATTCTCGCATAATTCATTTGAAAAGAAAAAGAGTTTTACCTTTAATTCCCCCTCATATTCTCCTCTCTCCTCTACTTTTATCTTTTGGCCTTTCTTAGCTGCTTTCCCTTCTTTGACTCTTTCTCCAGTTTTCCACTTGACATTGTTTCCCCTCCATGCCACTTCTCGTCTTTCCATCACTTCACTCTTCTCATTCTATTGTATCTTGACATTTTTTTCATCTTGCATCTCCTCTTATGTTCTCTTCACTTCATCCCTGCCCTCTATCAGTCTCTCCCACCCCTTCACCAGCTGGCTTGCTCCCCTTTCCTTTAACCCTTCCCAGCCTTTCATCCCTGTCTCTCAATATACACACTCTCCCTCCTCTGTGCCACTTCTCTTGTGCTGTCCTTTCTCTAGCTCCCTTCCCTCCCAATGCCCTTAACTCTCTCTCTTTCCCTGTCACCTCCTCTCTCAGGCCCGGCGCTACTGGGTGTGCAAACTGTGCAGTTGCACAGAGCAGCACACCTGGGAGGGCGGTGGCTGCGGTAGAAGGGGCCCACGCGGCTGCCCGTGGACTCCATCCCACCGGTGGCAGAAGAAGGGAGAGGTCCGTGCAGACGCCGGTGGGCTCCATCCCACCTGCGATGGAAGGAAAAAAAGAGGACTGAACTCCGGCAGCTGAAGAAGAGGGAGCCCGTGTTGCGTTCTGACCAGCCTGCGGTATTCAACACTCACGCATCGTGAGATGAGCATAGAGGAAGTGCTAATACCGCAAGTGTTGAATACTGCGGAGCCTGCCGGCACATGAGGAAGAGCCACAGAAAGGACTCATACAGTTCAGGAACTAATCCTGTCTCCCCAATGAACAAGATACTGGGTGACAGCAGAGAAGCGAGACCCCAGAGACCCTGCCTGCCTGCGTAGGTTGCGTGTGTAATGGAAGTTAACTGAGACTAGTTTGAAGGCCACAGGCCAACCTCTTAGTGAACTCGTATTTACTGTTTTGCACTGTGAAATGCTAAAAATTGCTTTGGAGCAGGCAAGAATCTGAGAACTTTAGTTATTGTCAACAGTTCCCAGATGGGAAAGTAAACAGAATACCACAGCTGTGCTTACAACTGATAAGAATGCAGCCAGGGAGTGGACATTGCTCCTATCCCAAGCAATTGCCAGTTTTTAGTGTATAAAAAAGTGAGAAAAGCTAGAGGGAGAAATAGATCACTTCCTGGATGTGATAAAGCAGACTGTCCTTTGGAAATGTAAGCTTTACTCTCTCTCTCTTCATATATATTTAGGTATTCTTGTTAGTAGCTGTTATTATCTGCAATTAACTCTTCTGATTTATTTGATTTTATTTATTCTTTGTTCTGTTCTCTTATTGCTTAAATAAACCTATCAAAACGACCTGGAACCACGATGAACTGAGTCACAGTGTGCATGTATGTGTGGGGTTTTTTTTGGATAATCTTCCCAAGGTATAGTCCTGTTGGCGGGCAAGCAGAAGCCCCTTGGATAAAATCATAGTGTGTGGGATCGGAACCCAGAACAGCCTGTATGTGTGAATGGGAGCTTACCTATCCTTAAGGATCTGCATTGGCTCCCAGTTAGCTTTAGAATTCTACACAAATCTCTCACCATTATCCACAAAAGCATCCACCACCGGGTCCCCCTTGACCTGCAATTTCCACTAAAACTCCACACCTCGGCAAGACCCATCAGGGAAGCCTATAAGGGATCTCTTCAACCCCCTGCTAACAAAGTGGTCCACCGATCAACCATCAGAGAACGGGCCTGCTCGACAGCGGGACCTTCCATCTGGAACGCCATAGCCCCGGACCTCAGACAGGAATCTTGTCTTTTGACTTTTAAAAAAAGACATGGTTATTCAGACAAGCCTTCCCCTAATCAAGGCTAGCTTTGCCATAGCATTGTCATGCCATAGATCAGATGTAGGCTCCTCTGGTACCCGCTTCCTCTACAGTTTATTTTACAATATTTATCTCATTGAGTTCTTTCCCCCTTCTACTTTTCTTCTTCCCAGTTACTTTCCCTTGTTGTATTGTAACTTTTGCTCCTTCTGGTTATGTTACGATCCCCCCTGTTGCTGCGCTACAGGTGGTCTCTCACCTTCTCCCGGAGGCCGCTCCGAAGCCAGGGCCTAGCCTGTGTTCCACCCGGGACTTGCTCCAGGGCCTGAGAGGCCTAGCTGTGCCTGTGGCTTGCATGCCAGCGTTTGGACTTCCTGTCTGGCGACACCCTTCTCCTAAGGGCAGGCCCGCAGCTCTCCACCTTATTTATAGGGCCAGCGGTGGGCGGTCCTGGCAAGCTCCTCCCAGGGAGTTGCCTTCTACCTCCAGTATTTAAGGACCTTCTTTGTCACTTGCAACTTGTCTTTGGATTAAGCATTACAGTTGCCTGTAACCTTGCTGATCCAGGTCCTCCATGTATTGATGGCTCCTTGTCCTGTCTCTGTATGGATGTCCACTACCTGATGTGTTCCTGATGTCCTGATCCAGTTCTGCTTGCTTCTGCCCTACGTCCTGTCTGGTTCCTGAGCCTTCTGTCCTGTTGGGCCCTAGAGTGGCCAACAGGAGGGATTTGTCCCATGGGCTCTTGAGCTTCCCTGCCTGCCAACCGAAGGGGCTTCGGATGTCAGTATCCCAGTATTGGAGTTCCTGTTCGCCTGGATCTTCTGCTTTGTCTTCCCGGCACCCTCCTTTCCTCAGTGTGGTCCGTGACCAGCCTTCCTGGGCTGTGTAGGGTGCGTCTGGGACGGGGTGGTCTGTGACTCAGTCCCACGGGTGGGCTGAGTAGGGCGCCCTGATGGACAGTACCATGTTTCCTTCCAGCCCTCCTCTTCAATGTCTTGCTTCAGCCTGTCTTAGATGTCTGCTTCAGCCCCTGTCTGATGTCTTCAGTGTAAGGACTCTGTCTGCCCTCACCTCTGTCCGGCCTGCTGCCCATTGCCGTTCCCAGCAGCAGGTCCGAAAGGGCCGGGAACAGTCGGAGGACCGTTCATCAGTCAACTTCCCAGTGTTGGCTACCATGGGCGTGCAGGTCTGGCTGAGGGTCAGACTCTGTGCCTGCTTCTGTACCTGCCTGGCTCACCATGCCTGCTCAGTTCACCTCCCATGGTGTGGCTGGGGCTCCTCCCTAGCTTTTGCAGTGGCCCAAGGGCTCACCTCCAGCTCGAGATGACCGTGTGCGCTCGTAACAGGTTAGGGTTATCGTTTGTTAATGCCTCTGTTCCCTGTAAACCGATTTGATTTGTATCATGAAAGTTGGTATAGAAAAGCATAAATAAATAAAATAAATCTTGGATAAGTGGATGTGAATGAGAGCCTGCCTATAATGTGTGGGTGGGTTGATGGGTTGTGAATGGGAGCCTGTCTGGGGTGGGTGGGTGTGAATAAATTGGAGCCTGCCTGGGGGCAATGGGCATGTGTGTGTGTGTGTGTGTGTGTGTGTGAATGGGAACCTGCCTGGATGGGATGGGTGTGTGTGAATGGAAGCCTGCCTGGGGGGTGTATATGGGTATGAAAGAAGTTTGTGCCATCCCCACTAATCCACAAGTTCAGGATGACTGGAAATCAAATGTTTTCAGGTGTGGGAAGTGGGGTGGATTTTTCCATTCTTGTTTTAATTATTTGATGTATTTGCTATTTTTAAATGTTTTATTGCAGTTTTGAAATTTTTAAAACTTTTTATGAACTCTTAATAGATATTATTCTAGTCATGTGCTTACAATATTCTTATTATGATTTATTATAATTGATTTATATTTCTTGATTTTATAGTTTGATTTATGAGGACTGGTGATATTTCTGTTTTTTCCATTGCTTCATTGCATGTAGAGGCTGGCTTGTTGCAGTTTCCAGTTGTTTGTTTATATTTTATGGTCTCTTTATTCTGTATTTGAGGGTCTGTCTGTGTTCTGCATGTGTAAGTGAGGTGTTCTGCTAGCATGTAGTTTCCATGTAGGAATTTATAGCTTTCCTAATAGGGGGTATTTTAGGGCCTGGTATATTTGCCTTTTCATAGATAGGGTTGTTCCTGTTTGAGTGCTTGCAGTTAGTATTGTTTTGGTATAGGAAGTTTACTATATTGTCATTCAGTTTATTCAAGGCTGTCCAAGGGTCAAACCCATACCTAATATGTATTACATTAGGCCTAATGTTCAAGTGTCTTTTCCTTTGCAGGGTGTTTTGTGTGGCACCACAACAGTGCATGTTTTTCTGTACAACACACCGGTGCCTGCTACAGCAGGCATCAATTTTATGTACTAGTAGGTGGGGCAGGAGCACTTGGAGATCATTCCTGCAAAATTTAGAAATTCTGGACCTATGGATGGGGTAAAATAGGATCACAGGAGGTGTCAATTTTGAAAGTTTGGATTGCCGGAGGGAGCAGGGCTTTTTGTTGGCCGCAAAAGGGAGCCAGGGATAGAGTGTGAGACTGACAGTTTCTATTGTGTATTGGGAAAAATAAAAATTGTGTTAAAAAAAACCAAACAGAATTGAGGGGAGGGGCACGGTCATTTTTTGCACAGGGCAGCAAAAATGCCCTGTCTCCCTCTAAAGTAGTCTCCTCTTTCTTTCTCCACTCTCTCCCCCATATCCCCCCTCTCTTCCCTCTTGCCTGTGTCTCTTCTCTCCCATGCCCTCCATGTGTATCTCTTCTTTCCCTCCCTTATGCCCCTTTTTCTTGCCATTCCCCTTGTCTCCACTGTCATGCCCCCGGAGTGGCTCTTTCTTCCATCCAAGTATGTAGCAATCCTTTCCCTCCATGCTCCCTCTTTGTCTCTCCTCCCCGATAACCCTCCAAAACTATTCCCACCCTCCCCTATTTTTCTGTTTCCTTTGTGTGTCTCCCTCCTGGCTCCCTTCAGCAATTTTCTGGGATCAGGGGTTAGCACACAAACGGGAGGAAGCAGGACCCAGACGGTCCTTATTTTTTTATTTAACTTTTTTATATACCAACATTCAAGACGGTGGTCCCATCATGCTGGTTCACAAGAAACAGGGGTGTAATTATAATAAACGTTACCATTTAAACAATAGTGCAGAAAAGCAGTTACATATAACAAGGAAAATAATAACTTGGAATGAGAAGGGAAATGAAGATAAGATAGTTATATATAAGTATAGATAACATTGTAAGAGGTGGCTATTAACGCTATTAACCTTATTCCTGGAGCTCTGAATCAGAGGGTTTTGCTGTGCCCCGCCTCCTAGCTCCGTGGTGTCCAATCACAGCACGGGAAAGGGGGCAGAGGGCGTGGACACAGTGAGGAAGTGGGCGGGACCCAGAGGGCCCTCGCCTCGGAAGACCTGCGGGAGCCAGACGGAAGCTGTATCACAGGGCTTGCCCTCACCTGCCTGGTACCCAATCAAAGCACGGAGAAGGAGGTGGGGCGTGGCCTGCGCAGGTCTCTGCCCTCCCTCCCTCTAATCCGGAAGCTGATGGGCATTAATTTTCAGCACTTGGTACGTCTGACCGGACATAGCACAGCAGGATTAAAATCCGGGCACTTGACAACCCTTGCTGGATCAGCATTTCTGCCCTCCCCCCAGCCTGTAAAATCAGGGAGCTGGGGGGAAAGACCGAACTAGCTTCGGGTGTCTGATGTTTTACGTCCCGGTTCCCTGCCATTTGACAGAGCAGGGACTACAATTCCCAGAATGCAATGGCAACTACTAACGGGTGGAAATCTGAACGGTCCCATACAAAGACGAGCGGGGGAAGAGAGGGGAGGCAGTGAAACTAGGGCAGGCTCAGTCTGGTTCCGATACATCCAATTCCCAACTGCTCAGTAGCTCCCTACCCAATTACAATTCTCCTTTGCATACAGGGACTTGTGGTTCAGATTTCTCCGCCACCCTCACTCTTAGTTCCCCATAGAAACTACTACGCCATGCATGCATTCCAGGGTGGGGCAAAACCAGGACTGGCCCTACATACCCCGCCCCCTTCATAGGAGTAGCGAGGGGTAAATCCGCTTCCACTAAGCATGCTCGGACAGAGGAAAGGTGATGACATCACAGCTGCTGCTGAGCATGCTGGGCCGAGGAGGGGAGGGGGGGTTGGTATTCTTAGAGTCTGTTATCTATGAGTAGGAAAACAGGGAAAAGTGGAAGGAAAATAATAAAAAAAAATCTTGTGCTCTATCCAGCTGAACAAGATCTGGGCTGTTGCTTGGCTTTTTCACCCTTGCCACCTTTGTTTGTGCTGGGACTATCTCACTTTCCATGCGTGGCGTGGGTGGTAATGCAGTTATATTATATCCAGATCGGGGCTGATAGTGTATCCCTTGCCCCAGGTCTCCAGCCCTGACAGGAGGGGGAGGGCTTGCTTCAGGTGAGCACTGGTCTTCTGGTTCTCACTTTATTTACACCCCTGGGCGGGGCAGTGCAGGGTCAGATTCCAGCAAACTACAGAGGGCATAGGGGGGCTGGAAATACTGGGGGCGACTCCAGAGAGTGTAGGGGACTGGGAATGCTCGGGAATACCCCAGCAAAATGCAGGGAGTGGAAGAAACTGGAAATGCTAGGGGAGACACCAGCAAAATGCAGAGTGCAGGCACCCTGCAGGGTAGTTGTTAAACGAGTAAATAAATTAATAGCCTATTTCTTTTATTTTCATTTTTCTCTAGGCTACAGTGGAAAATGATGGTGGCGTAACCCCTCCTCTCCTCATCCTGGAAACAGAAAATGCAGGGGACTGTGTTTCTGAAGGCTTCGGCCCGGGTGAGCGCTTATGACATACTCTTATGACTTTGTTCTGCTGTGACAGGGGGACTCGCCTAAAGCGACTGCCTGACCGGCGGCAGATCTAGTACAGTACCTGGGGGGAATAAACCCTGTATTTTATAAGGTTTGTATCTCCTCTTCAATCCCCTCGGAAAGCCATATAGCAGGGTTATAGTACAGTGATGGGACTGCAAGCCATTTGAGACTGCATGTTGGAGCTCCATGTGTAGCACGTGGACTTCCTATGAATGCTGGTTGGGTTCCTGCAAATTTCCACCCATCTGCATAGAGTGAGTGGTAATAATCCTTCATCTTGCTGTGTAGCGGCATTAATTCCCAGCTCTGTCACTGGCTTTGTATGTGCGACCCTGGGGTGAGTCCCTTTCTGTCTTTCAGCTCTGATCCCAGCTGTGTTGCAGGGGCGTGTCTCAAAAGTGCAGCAGTGCTAGAGGGTAATGATGGAGGGGTTGCTCTCAGCTTCTCTATGGGTCCCATTTTTACCAGACCTTGATTAAAGAGTCTCTCTCTGGTGTGGAGAAGGTTATGACACTGCTAATCCTGGCGTGCAGGGGGAAAAACGTCAGGAATTTCCTCTTTTCATTTTTTAAATTTAATTTTTTTAAAATTTGTTTCCTTTTTAGCATGCCCCTCAATATACTTAGATTGTGCTGAATTGTTTTTGTATGTATTAAATGAGCCACATAGAGCAAAACCCCGTCCCTAGCTATTAGCAAAAAGTTCATATTTGCATATGATGCGATCTGGGGCACTTGCATACAGCACTGACTCGCTAATATGATGCAGAAGGGCCGAGGTAGAATCCTTTTGGCTGCTCTTTCAGGACCCCCCGGTGATCTTCCATGACGTGGTGGCCTATTTCTCGGAGGACGACTGGGAGGCCCTGGAGGACTGGAGAAAGGAGCTGTACAGGAATGTCATGAGGGAGATCCACGGGGCCCTCGTCTCGCTAGGTGAGGCCTGTGTTCCCCCGACTTTTACGCTGGGAGTATGCGTGGCCTCTAGGGTCATCTTGCATCCTCCTCCTCGCTGAGGGATAGGCAGAGTTGTGTAGAATGACCTTGTTGCGGTTTTTTTTTTTTTTTTGCTTGACCTCTTCCCTTTTCAATTTTGTTGCTAAGCTCTTGGGAGTGAGATTTGTGACCTGTATTGAGCTGCACCTATGGGCCAACTTTCTAGAGAGGTTCAGCCAGGCATGGGATTTTAATTTTCAATCTGGTTGCAATTAGGGTGGCCAACGTTTCCGTGGACCATAACTGGACACCCCACCTGACTTACGGATGGGGGCGGAAGGGGTGTGAGAACTGTGCGGTGAGGAGCTTCTGTCATTATCGATCAACAGTCCTCTCATCACTTGGGCTCCAAGCATCCCCATCATGTCACCCACGGCCTCTCTCTGATATGTATCTACCTCCGTAACCCACACTCCCGAACACGCAGTCTCCTTTCTCCCTCTGCCTTCCAAATCCCCCCAGAGGGCTGGGGAGAACAGAACCCCTAATTCCAAATGACAGGTCATAGAGCTAAAAGGGTAGAGCAGTGCCAGATGTTGGTGGTTACAGATGGAATTAAAAAAAAAAAAATCATATTAAATCCTTACAAAACTTTCCAAAGTCACATCATCCGGTAATTACTCTTACCTTTCGTTTCTTTGCGTTATATTCTGCTTTTCAGCACTTGAAGCTGATTGCATTCGGGGACTGTAGTCTCCTTATCCCGTTCTGCGTCTGTGGGGGAAAAAGCTTAGTGATTGGCCCAAGGTCCCAAGGAACCTTTATTCCCCATATCCTCCTGTTCTTGTTTCCCCCCCCCATGTCTCTCCTCTCCTCTTCCTTCCATCACATCCCTCTTCTCATTCTGTCTCATTTATTTGTTTTCTTTACCTCTCACATCTTATTCTTTCCGCAGCTGACTCCCGTACCTTCTGGAAAGCATGCTTTCTCGGTTTCTTTTATCCTCTCCTGTCTCCCTGCGTGCTCTCAATCGTGCACACAGCAGGGCGATCCCCTCCCCCTCCCCCCATCCACTCTCACCCTCAATCCGTTTATCAAATACTTTTCCCCTGTTAAAGGGAGGTAGAAGGAATAGAACAGCACAATAACAAAATTAGAAACATTCCTATATATCTGGGAGCACAAAATGAGCCAACACAAAAATAGGCAAATAATAATGAAATCCAAAGCAAACTAGCAAATGCAACTTTGCGCCACCCCCATCCTCGCATCCTTTCTCTCGCGCCCCTCTGGCTCGACCGTTCATCCATTTCTTTACCCCAGCTCGCCCTCTCTGATTCAGCTCCCAAGGCTCCCCTCCCCTCTCTCTTATCCACAATGGAGGGCTCATGTATTCCGGGTTCAGACCGTGCACCCAGGCATTCTGCCCGGGGGGGGCTGATCTCGCAGGTTTACACTGGGGCTACCCGAGGGGCTTACCCAATATCAACACTCCCAAGTACTGGGATTCTACCTGGGCTCTTAAACCCAGGAGCTTATCCCCTGCACCAACAGCCACACACAAACTTTTGATTCAGTACATCACGGTTCCAGGTACTTAGGAAAGTACATTTATTTGAGCAATAAAATCAGATTACACAGAAGTAATGGTAGATACGAACAACTTGTTACCTAGATCTAAAAAGCTTACATTGCCAAAGGATCAGCCCTACCAATTCCAGAACACGTTCTTGCACTGAACTGCTTGGGAAAGCAGTGATGTTTCCTCCCTCTGAGCGCTTATCAGATTTCAGGCACAGCTGTGTGGCCTTCATTCTCTCTCAGGCTTTAGTATCAGTTAATTGCTAGTTTTCTCATCATAGACTTAATGGAATAACTAAATAAACAGACTCTTGCCTGTTTGTAAACATTTCACAGTGCAAGACAGTAAACAGGAGTTCACTCAGAGCTTGGCCTGTGGCCTTCAAACTAGTCTGTCTGGGTGAGAGCTCTGAATCCATATGGCCTACCCTCTATAAGCATCCCCAGCCTTAGTAACAAAAATGGCTCCAACAGCCAGGCAAGCTCCTGGCCTCTCCTCTCTCTCTGAGAGCCCCAAGATGGCCTCTACTCATCCATTCTCCCTCTACCTTGCTTTTTCTCTCTCATTCCCCCAGGTTCATCGTCCCATTCTCACCCGAGGTCATCCTTCCTTTCTTTCTTCCCACCGTGCATACCTCCCCAGACTCATCTATTCCCACCCCCGCATCACTCGTTTACTGTTGTCCCCTTTCGTCTAAACTTTCTTGTGCCACCGGACAATCTGAGCCAGCAGCAGGCGGCGGAGCAAGCTTGTTCCTTCAGCTGTTTCCTTCGCCTCTTCAGCAGGTGGGGTGGGAGAGAGAGAAAGCAGGGAGTGGCATCTGGCCCAGGCCGCTGGGGTGAGAATAGGCCCAGGCTTCTGCTGGCAACACGGCACAGTTAAAAACTGGGTATCTGGCCCTCCTGGGATAGGGGGAGCGGCGTGGAGGAAGATGCTGGAGAAGGGGAAAAAAATAGAGGCTTGGTGGAGGCAGGAGGGAAAGGAGATAGGAGAGACAGGAATGGACGTAGACAGGAGAGGAATGTAGTTTGGAAGGAGCTGAAAGAGGTTAGAAAAGCTAGGGAGGAGTGAGAAGGGGAGAGATTGAAGCAGTACTAAGGCTGAAAGAACAGACGGGTGGGCTGGGGGAGGACGTTATGTGCACTGCAATAGTACAAACACACAAGGGAACACTGGAAAGGGAACACCGCACATGGGACTCCTCGGCGCACGGCGATTCAGTCTATGCTGACGCCCAGTTTGCAAGGCAGATGAGTTGCTGGAAACGTGGGTCACTCTCCAGACTTTGGAGCTGCCCATCTGCCCCTGCTCCTCATAGCGTAGCAGAACCGGTGACTTCTGTAAGACTCTCCCCTGCTCCCTGATTCATAGTAAAGGAGTCTCGGTCCTCCTGACTGAGGGTTTATGCGATCTGCTGTCTTCTGAGCAATGAAGGACATTGTGGGAGCTCTCCTGTGCCGCGCTTGTATGATGACCGGAGCTCGTTCTGTGCCCCTGTGAACAGGATACGGCATCGTGAACACGGAGGTCTTATTCCGCATTAAACAAGAGGACAAGCCCTCTGCCGGGGATCCTGCGGCCTCGAAAACGAGAGAAGGCACCAGTGGCCACGCCACCGATAAGCAAGGTCTGTATTCCCCCCTCAGACAGATGTGCGACTCCCTTCCCCGCTGCAGCTGGGAGACTTCTGTTACATGACAGGGGCGGTCCCTCGTGCCGTCTACCTCCCCGTCCATGTCTAGTCTCGGAGGCGTCCTGCCTGGGCTGTCTTTCCCCCATCTCCCTCCTCCTCATCTGAGTGGTGGGGTGGAAGGCGGTCGGGACGTCATCCTGCCAGGCCTCGCTCTCTATCTCTGTCTCTGTGCAGCTTTCGGGGGGGGGGGGAGGGGTCCTGCCAGGCCTCTCTCCTCATCTGCCTCTCATCAGGGAGGCATCTTGCCATTCTGTCTCCCCATCTGGCTCTAACCCAGGGGGCCAAGCCTCTCCTGTCTTGCAGGCTACAGATGCCCCTGTACAACCAGTACGTTTGACATCCAAATCCATTTTGAGTGGGAAGGAGGGGGCTCGCTATTTTGATCACACAGTCCCCGCTTCTGCTTCTCTAGGACCAGCCCGCTCCACTCCTTTTTTTTTTTTTTTTTTTATTTTCCTTCACTTAATGCCTGTGCTTGGAGTGCTACCTCCTGCCTGCAAGCAGAGCCCCAGATACCTCCCCCGCTGCTGTTTGACTCCATCAGAGTCTCAAAGCGTGATGGGACGCGGGGAGGGGGAGGAAGGAGCGTAGTCCATGGAGAACGTCTCTCGACCCGGGACCTTTTTCCTCTCCGTGCAGGCGCCCTCGCCCCCCAGCCCGACATCCTGCTGCGCATCAAGAAGGATGACGAGGGAGAGCGGAAGGTGGCTTGCGGCGTTCCCTGGGCACTCGAGAAGAGCCCTACCACGAGTGAGTCTTAGACTGGCATAAGCGCGGGGGGGAGCGTGAGGGGGGCAGCAAAAGCCCAACGAGGCCCAAGCCAGGCGCCTGAGTAGGAGGTTCATAGGGAGGCCCTGAGGTGGATCCGGCAGCCGCAGCAGGGGAACCTTTTTAAGGCCTTCCTCTCGGCGACAGTGATGAGGGTCACCGGTGCAGGAAGGTTGCCTGGCAAGTGAGTTTGATGCCGGCGGGGGGGGCTGGGTGTATGCGTGGTGGTGGCGACGGGGAGGGTGCCTCCTGATTTTGCTCGTGTCTCCTGGGGCAGGCAGAGGAGGTGGGGGACTGCGTCCTCGGCACAGACGAGGGTCCGCCGTGTCTCCCCCTCTCTCGCTCTGTCGGCAAAGGCTAAGATACGTGTGTGTGTTCTCGTGGCAGGCAACCCGTTCTTCGACACCAACATGTCGCTGTGGATCAAGCAGGTGGACGAACCCTACGAGAGTGACTGGGAGAATTCGGACAGAGACAAGGATGCTGACGACTCCCCTGCAGGTGAGAGAGCTGGCGGCGCACGGGGGCTCAGCTGAATTTCCCCCCCACCTCCCCCTTGCTGTGAACAAACGATGCAGGCGTAGAGGAGCTTGGTAAAGCATCCCTTACCGTCCATGTTGGTCTTGCCACAGACCCTGATGTAGGGAATGCAGCAGGGGGTAGGCTTGGAGTGGTGTCCGCCGCGTCCCCTTGGCAGGTGTCTTTCTGCAGCAAACTGTTCAACACAACCCGGGAGCCACGCGACTTTCGGTTCTTCTTGGGGAGGGAGCCTCCGAACTGCGAGGGTGTCTGGGGCGGGCCCTCAAGGGTGAGGGTTGTAGGCCCTGAGCGTGAGAGAAGAGTGGATTTCCGAGCTCTGCGTAGGCACCTGAGAGGAGGTCTCGGGGGGGGGGGGGGGGGGAAGAGGAGCATTTAGCCCCATACGCCTCCCCTTCAGCGTTGGGGAGTCTGAGAGGGAAAGTCCCACCGAACCTCGGAAGGAGTCTGCGTCTGGTTTGCCGGTACCGTTTTGGGAAGTTCCTGAGCAAAGAGAGAACTCTGCACTCCCTGGCGGAAGGTATCGGCGACCGTATCTGTGATCTTCTGGAACTTGATGTCTGTGGTTTGCGTGGAATATTCCAAAGTGTACTCCTTCTGACTTTTCCTCTGGAGCATGGGTAAGAATCTGGGCCCCAGCACAGCTAGTTGGCAGGATAAGGGCTGTATAAGGTTCTTGGGTGAATCCTGCAGAGCAAAACCAAGCTTTTTGGTGCTTTTTCTATCTCAAACAAGGAACTTAATCCGGCTTGCATGGGGTTGGTTTAGATGAGTGGGGATTATTTTTACTAATTTATTTATTTAAAAATTTTTCTATACCGTTAAGTTAAATAACCATCACAACGGTTTACAGAAGGGCACGTTAAAGAGAAATATGGGTGGTATAGATTACAAATTACTCGTGTGCCATCATAGTACAGTAACTGATAGCTGGATGGTTCATTTGGTGGTGGTGGTTTGTGTTGTAGAATTTTATTATTTTTTTGTGTGTTTTATTGAAACCTGTAAAGCAACAAATAAATGTTTTTAGAAATAAATGAAATGTTGGTATAGACTTCGTTGTCGGCCACCCTGAGATTTGCCCCTCTGCTGGCAGAATTATTCGATGTCGAATCCTTTTTTTTCGGGACTCCCTGTGGTTCTTCTCCTCGCTGTACAGGGGGACAGGGTGGGTTGCAGCTGAAGGCCACCTGTTTCATATCGTTTTCCTTCTCAAGCAGCAGATCCCACCTCTCCGGTAAAGGTGAAAGAGGAAAAGGAGGATTTGTATTACGACGAGGGCCAAGCCTCGGAAGGGAAGGATAGAAAGCTGAATCAGCAGCCAGGTGAGTGGGCGGGGTTACCCCCTTCCTCCTGGGAATAAACTTCTAATCCCCTAACTTTCTCTGATCTTGGTGGGGGGGGGAGTCACTTTTTACAAGAAGCACGTGGGAAGGGTAAATGGGAGCCGGGGCGAGAGCTTCCCTGGTCCTGGCTCGGGTCTGCATCTCTGCACCAGCCCTGGCCCATTTTTCCCATTTTCCATCGAGCAATGGGAGGAAGCAATCTCGAGGCTGAGGCTGGTCCAGGCCTAGGCATTTTGCATCGGGGTTGGGCTCGGCAGAGGGGCTCGGCCCACGTCTAGGTCTCTGTGCCTAGGCTCAGCCAAGCTTAGGGATTGCTTCCTTGATTGATTTCAGTGGAGAAACACAAAACGAATGGAACGAATAAAACCAATGAACCAACATAGAAAACATTTTTCTCCTCTACATTCCTAATAGGCAGTTACAGCCCTGAGCAAAAAGGCAGAGGGGTAACTTGCATGGAGCAGCAGTTGCACCCCAAAACCCCTTGCTGGGCAAACTGGATGGACCTTTTTTGGTCCTTATCTGCTGCTGTCATTTATTACGTAGCTATCTCCCTCTGCCGCAGATCCTCTTGCTGAAAAGCTCTCTGCACACCCCACATGTTACTTGTGTATGGTTACAAATGAGAGTTTTCACATGGGAGGGGGGAGGCCTTGCAACATGGCTCCTTCTGGCATGTGTAATCGTGTTGTGCATCCAGCCTGTAAGTATCCCCCCTTTATCCTCTCTCCCATCACCACCTTCGTTGGCTTTCTAGCCCAAGATGTTTTGTTTCTCCATCCCCCACTTCAGCCTGGCCAGTGGCATTTCATACCCGCCTCCTTTGGCTGGCTGGGAGGGGTGGGTAGGAGGAGGTCATTTTAGAGTAAAAAGACTTCAGGCCTAAAGTTGTACGTGGATTGATTTCTCGCCTCAAGTTGTGGTCTTCAAGCTTTTATTGTAAATCGAAATGTTTTGGAGGACACGTTCAACAAGCACAGCTCGAAGGCTTTCCGGTGAGTGAGGCTCATTGAAACCAGGTAAACTTAGGAGAGGGGGTTCCCCGGAGGACAGACGGAGCTTAGCAAGGTCAATGGTATAAGGTTTGCTGTTTTCAAGCTTGTCGCGCAGTCCCCTGGTACCGACAGTGACACTTCGACCTTTGTCCCGGAGGTGGCCATGCGCAGGTATCTCTGTGGTGCGTGGCATGATGGGTGAGAGATCCTGAGGACCCATAAATACAAAAGCAAGACTTTTTTTTTTTTTATTGGCATATGAAGCATTTTTCTAACTTTTTTTTTTTACTCCTTTCTGTATCACAGCAGAGGAAGAAAAAAAGCAGGAGGAAGAGGGAAAGCTAGCCAAACCTGCGCCAGACAAGCCCGGCCGGAACCTCTTGCAGAACGTGGCCTCTTCAAACCTGGTAAAGTGCCGGAGTTTCTTCCCGGTCCGGGCAAAAGCCTTCAAGTGCACGGAGTGTGAAAAGAGCTTCAAGAGCTTCCACTCCCTCACTGTCCACTGGCGGACCCACACCGGCGAGAGACCCTACAAGTGTACGGAGTGTGGGAAGAGCTTCAGCCACAGCTCCAACCTGGTCCAGCACCAGCGCATCCATACGGGCGAGCGGCCCTACGTCTGCAACGTGTGCGAGAAGAGCTTCACCATGAACTCCCACCTGGTCACGCACCAGCGGCTGCACACGGGCGAGCGGCCCTATGCCTGCGAGGCGTGCGGGAAGCGCTTCACCATGAAGTCGCACCTCATCACCCACCAGCGGCTGCACACGGGCGAGCGGCCCTACAAGTGCAGCTACTGCGATCAGTGCTACCGGAAGACCTCTGACCTGGTGCGCCACCAGCGCATCCACACGGGCGAGAAGCCCTACCACTGCAGCGAGTGCGAGAAACGCTTCAACAACCTCCAGTGCCTGAAGATCCACCAGCGGGGCCACCGCGGCGTGAAGGAGTTCCAGTGCAGCCAGTGCGAGAAGAGCTTCCTGCAGAACTCTGACCTGACCCGCCACCTGAAGACCCACTCTGGGGAGAGGCCCTTTCAGTGTCTGGACTGCGAGAAGAACTTCAATCAGAGGTCGGCCCTGGTGCGTCACCAGAAGATCCACTCGGCCGAGCGGGAGCACAGGTGCACGCAGTGCGAGAAGAAGTTCACGCTGAAGTCTGGCCTGGTCCGCCACCTGAAAATGCACGCCAGGAGGGCAAAGATGGATGAACTTTATCAAGGCTACCCCATAAAGGAGGAGCCGCCTTGGCTCTAAAAGCTGTACCTTTTTGGCAGAGGGCAGGTGCCAATGCTGGGGGGAAAAATCCATCTGCTGAAATAAAGTGCAAGCCCCAAAAGAGAGGAATGGAAGGCCTTGAGTCCTCCATCTTGTGTTCTCTTCTGTTTTCTCGGTGCCCTTGGTGGTAAGGCAGCCATTTTCACCCCCTAGTTCAATTTTTCTTTTGGAAGTGGGATATGTTGCCATTGGAATCTCTCTGTTCTTTTTCTGGCTTTTCTTTTTTTTTTTTTTAAATCCGTGAAATGCTTTCTGCTTGGTTGTGGAGGCTATTTCCAAACTGCATTACAGTTTTTAAGGATTTTTTTTTTTTTGTGGAAAGGCCTGATTCCAGTGGAAGGACCTTTCCCTGCTGTAGGACTAAAATGTCGCTCGCAACCTCCTGGGCTGGAGGCTGGAATTGGGGTCTGGGGGCGAGGAGCACTAAACACCACCGTGGGGATATTTCATAAACTCGCTGGGGGGGTGGGTAATGGGACTGCTCTGTGCCAACTCTCCCTGTTTTGATTTAAAATCCTTTCCAGTCTTTCCCTTGGGGATAGTGCCCTCTCCGCTGGGCTGCAGGTAGCTTCAGTGGGCATGCGGCATCATGGAGCGGAGGATGACGGCGTGGGTGCGTGCTGTAAGCCGAGCCACCTTTCTGAGGGTGGCTACACTCTCTCTTGCCATCTCAGCTCACTCCCCCCCCCCCCCCCCCCCAAAAGAGCAGGTCAGTCCCTTCCCTATCACCAAACCTAAGATATTTGGATTATACGAATGCACAATGGCAGTGCATGAATTTCTAACCCCCCCCCCCCCCCCCCCCCGAATGGCACAAGATGTTCCAGTTCCCATAGGGGAGCTTAGGCTGGGATGAGGGGGGAGGGAGGAAGAAGCTATTAACCAGCAAAAAAAAGAGAAGAGAAATAAGGTTGTAAAGCGATCTTGAGAACACTGCTGGAGCCTCCGCTCCAGTGCTGGTGGCCATGTCGTCTAAGATAGGGCCAGTGCTGACAACGTGTTAATCCTATATGGGAAAAAGCTTGCGGAGGGGTCTCACTTCTCTAACTGCCATTGTCTGTGAAGATGGGGGGTAGGGACTGAGGAAGGGTAGTTGGGGCAGGTCATGGTTATTTGGGTGTCCAGGACATCAAGGAAGAATGGGGTGGGTGGGGGGAGGGTGATGGTCATGACTGGCTGTAGAGCACATGGGGTGAGGTAATGGACTTTAAGCAGGTTCGGGATAACCACAAGCAAGGCCTATAGAGGGCAGGGGGAGGGTTATCACCATGGGTGCAATTAAATTCAAAGAAAGCAAAACGCACACTTCCCAAGTTTACATGCACGTCTTTTGGTTTTAATACTGCTAAAACCATAAGCCTGTCGCCAAGGCCCAGATGCTTCTCCGAAAAGGCCCTTGTGTGGGGTCGATGATGGCGGGCCTAGGAAAGAAAGTCATGGGAGCAGGTGAGCAGCTGCCTTCCTGCTCATAACCCCAGCTGTCCATCTGCTTCCAATCTTTTCATGAGGTGTCCATGGCCACATTTTACCCTCCATCTTTATTAGCTGTGAAGGAGGAGCAGACACTGGCAGCTAATGCCTCATCAGGAGGAGGTGAAAGCTTGAGGCCTAGCCGATGGCGCCCAGCCAGGGCATTAACATACAGTAACAAGGGAGGGCAGTGTCTGTTGTAGGGTTTTTTGGTTTTTTTTTATGGGCTATAATTAAAAGAAGCAGACCACTTGAATGTTTATGGTAGGGATACCTGCTCCTTTATAGTGTTATTTCTCTCCCACACCCACACACCCCTTTCCTTTGTGCTTCCGTCAGCCTCCGTTTTGGTTGATCGTAGGCAGCTGCGGAGTTTCCCCAGTACAACACTTTCCAAAGACTGGGGAGGGGAGATGCCTCCTTCGTGACTCACAGAGAAAGCCTATATAAGTTGAAATGACCAGCACATTGTATTTAAGATGGAGATTTGCTGGTTGTCACCAACGTTTGCGGTCTGCTTGGCGGTAACTTGCACGGAGCAGCACTTGCTTTTCTTAATGGAAGGTTTGGGGGTAGCCTGGACGGAGCGGCAGTTACTCCCCTGAAATAATGGCTGGGCAAACTCGATCTACCATGTTGGTCTTTATCTGCCACCATTTAGTTATGTTACTGTGTTGATGCAGCTTTTCGGTTTAAGAGCCCCATGGTGCTCTGTGCCCTGCTTCTGTCTATGGGGGATGCTCATTTTTACTTGACTGAGAACAGGGACTAATTAAAAATAATTTAGGGGTGTGTATCTCCACTTCCTTCTTAACAAAGAAATTGTATGAGTAATGAAGTGCAAATCTCACCCACCCCCCCCCCCCCCATTTTAAAATAATTTCCATTGAAGCTCCACCAAGGTCCTCTTGGGTATCCTGGGGCCCTGTTGCTAAGGTGAGGAAGAAGCCCTAAGCGGATTGGTCACCGAGAGGCCCGGTGCCGATGGACCGTTTGCTTTAAAAAAAAAAAAAAAAAAAGTTGATTTGGAATGGAATTTTGCAGATTGACCAATTGGAAGTTGGCCAGTGGGGAGGAAGCTTTAAACTGACCAATCGCAGCCAATTTAAGATGTGCGCAGAGAAGGGGGGGGGGGTGAGTCTTAAAATTGCAGTAACTTTAGCAATCCAGTCCTAGCCCTTGGCAGGGGAGGGTGGATCTGGAATGGGCTGCTGAGACTCTGTTGGGAGCAGGCAGCAGGCAGCGAGGTTCAGCCTTCCAAGGCCGACTCTCCTGCTTTCTGTCCTCCTCCCCAGTCGGTGGCAGGAGGTCTCTCTCCGGACCATACCACACCGGCCTTTTTGTGGGGGAGCACTGATGGAGGAGAGAGGGGGGGGGGGGGGAAAGAGTCCTGGGCTAAGGGAGAAAAGTGAGGGTGGGAAACGCGAGAACAATGGAGGGGTACAGGGCTGAGGAGAAGGAGAAGTGAGAGAGGGGCCCAGCGAAAGGTAGAGTAACAGAGGATGCTGAGGGTATGGGAGGGCTGAAACTCAGATGCAAGGGGTGTTGAGAGTGGAGCTGGAGCGCGGAAGCCTCCCCACAGTGCTTCCCACTGGGTTGGCAGCTGCCCCACGGTTTTTCGCTGCTGGCAGATCGCAGATTCCCTCCCCTTGGAGAGCCATGGTGTTACGAGGCTTGTGTGAGCCCTGAAGACTGCCACCCAAATGGCACCCATTCCCTTCCACTCCATACAGGAGGGAAGAGTCTCCCTGGAGAACAGAAAAGGAAGCGAGCACATGGAGAGACAGAGAATAAATCTGAGATAGAGACTGAAAAGGTCTGCAACAACTGTAGTGTTATTTTTAATTGGGATTGTATGCTGTTTGTTTCTCTATGCCAATCAGGTTAGCTCCACTCAGATTTGATGCGACATAACTGGCAGCCTTTCTATTCTGCATTGGGTTGGAGTCTCCCCTGCGGATGCTGAATTCTCCACCAGCACTTGCAGCTGTGCATTTTTGCTGAAAGCCCCAGCCAGTCTGGCTTTTATCTGTGTTTATGCTATTCTCAGTCCTAGTTGGCTGCATTTTGCACATGAAAATCTACTTGTAGTGTAGAGTCCTTAACATGCATTCTGAGCACTGCGCTTGGTTACAACATAGAGCTCCAGTGAAATTAGTGGAGCGTGTCTTTACCCCACAGCACAAAAGTAATACATTAGCAGTGTCTGTTTATCTATTTATATTTGAAATGCTAAGCAAACAACTGCTCTGGGTGAGTTATAACATTTAAAATACCAAAAAAAATGAGATAGCATCAAAAGTACAAAAATGCAAAATAACATCAACCAATATAACATAAAATTAAAAGAACAAATCTGTTACCTAAACTCTAAGTGCAGGGCCAAACTAATTGAAAACCTCCCACCTAAGAGCGATGTCCAGGTTTGCTGAAAAGTCCTAGAATCCTCCATGTCGTGTAATTCAATAGGAAACTCTCCAATTTTAGAGCCACTGCAGTAAAAGCTCTAGTGCAAGTGGAGCATAGTCTAAGCTTTTAATGGGTGTATAACCAGCACCGCTCCTTGTGTGAGGAACACAAGGTCTTGAGGATGCATACCACTCCTGATCTCTGCAAAACTTAAAAAACAAACAAACCCCAAAACAATGTCTTAAAACAAATGTGAAATTCTACCATGAGGCAGTGGAGATCAGCACGAACAGGAGTCTTTCTATCCTGAAAGCCGACTGCCGTCACAAAGAAAGATGCTGAAGTTTAAATAAGCTGCAAGCCTCATCGACAGTATGTTAAAACAGCCTCTCCTGCTGGTGAGAGAAATGTATGTACCATTCTCACGAAGTCATTTTGTTCCAGCAGTGAAGAAAGATGGAAGAAGAGAGGAGGGTTAGGTACATGTTCCCAAAATTAGTCACCTAAAATCCCACCGCTGCCGCTGACAATTTACCCAAGAGTTAGCATGGATGAAAACTAAGCCAATTGGCAATAACATTCAGCCAAAACCAGAAAAGCAGTAACACATTGGTTGAAACTCAAAAAATGTCACAAAATGTGCTAGAGCAGGAGCTTGGAATTCTACCTGCACCCCAGTACTCACAATCAGCCTTATTTTAATGCAGGGCAATAATGTTGAGCTGCCTGGCATGTATAACTTCTTAATGCAGAATCCTTAAATGGGAATCATAGCTGCAGACTGGGATAGAAATGGAAACCGAGCCACAGAGACTAGGATGGCAGGTGTAATATCCTAGGCCCTACTTGGGCTCCAGCTTTACCCCTCGCTCTCCCACTGCTGAAAATCCTGTCTTTACCCCTCGCTCCTCCACTGACGGTCCTTTGTCCATCCTAGGCTTTACCCCCTCGCACCCATCCCATTGTTCCCTCAGTGCCCATCCCTGGCTCCGCCCCCCCCCCCCCCCCCCCCCCACCACTGATCATCCTCTTCACCCAGGCTCACCTTTTTACCCCTTGCCTCTCCTTCACTGAGGATCCATATGTGCCCATACCAGGCTTTAACTCTCTCCTGCCCCCACTTTTAGCTGAGACCAATCAGATTTTGGATCTTTTTACCACTGGGCAACAATGGCCTAGTACCAGAAAAGCGGGATAGTGAATACGTGACATGCAGAGAACTACTGAGACCCATCATTAGCTGTTTGAGGGTAATTTTTAAAAGCCATTTCTGCTGGTAAAACAGAGCATTAACCACAGAAATGGGCTTTCAGAAAATTGTCCTCCCTCTATGCAAGCAAAAATACATACCTAGGTCCACCGTGCATGTATTTTTACCCACACTAGGAGGAGGCACTCCTGGGGACAGGAATGGGGGGTAGAGCTTGAACTTATGCACATACTGGTGAAGTTTCAAAAGAATGCACTTACGTTTTCTTGAAAAAACCTACCCACACAAGTTGACAGGTAGTTTTGTGTGGGATAGTTTTCAAAAGGAAAGTACACCTGTGCTTAACCTTTGAAAGTTAGGGCATAGGCCATGCGTAAAAAGTACCTGCAGACTGCACTTATGGGGCCAAGCTTACAATTGCCCCCTTTAGCAGCTGTATTACTTAAAGACAAACAAACTAAGCCACCATGGAGCTGAAAAGCAACACATGGAAAAAATGTCTCACCAGCATCAGATCTCTGCTTATGGTTCCTTGAATGGACAGGTCTCTTTATGCCACCACCAGCTTGTGGTGCCTTGCTTTCTGTGTCAGTTGAGTAGTCCATCAGCCTTCATATATTCTTATTAGATCCTGCTTTCCATTTTTAAAGGATATCTTTTTGACTTTCACAGCACCATGTAGCCATGCTGGCAGACACTTGTTCTTCTTTTGACTTTTTAACAATTTCTGGAATACATTTTGTCTGGGCTTCCATGATAGTGTCTTTAAATTATCTACTTCTTTTAGTTTCTTTCTAGCTAGTTTCTTCATCCTATCATTGTAATGTCTAATTGGAAGATTTTTTTGTGTATTTCATTGTACTGCTCTTCAAACCTTGGAAGAGTGTGGGATAAAATTATTTCAAATTTGAGTGCATTATAACTATTGCCAACTGGCTCCGCCATCGTTACCACTTGCAGCAGATTGCACTGGACATCTGCCGACCTCTTATTGCTTTTCTCAGTGCTCCCTTCACTTCCTTGTTGCGTAGTGTATATATGAGGGGGTTCAACATAGGTATGATGGCCCCGTAGAATAAGGAAAATATTTTATCTTTCTCTGCTGGCACCACTGACCGTGGATTCAGGTACATCACCATAGCTGTCCCAAAAAATAGAGTAACAACTGTCAGGTGGGAGGTGCAGGTGGAGAAAGCTCTGCGTCTTCCATCAGCAGAGCGGATTCTCAATATGGCAACAATGATGTGTAGATAGGTCAAGAAAATTAAAGAAAGGGGAACGATGAGAACTAACACAGCCATCACAAAAATTGCAATTTCACTCTTCCGGATATCGGTGCATGCCAATCTCAAAACGGCCGTGACCTCACAGGTGAAGTGGTTAATTTGATTGTGCCCACAAAAAGGTAATGGCAGTGTGAATGCCACATATACCACTGACAACAGGAAGCCACCTATCCAAGTACCAGCTGCTGTCTTCATACAGACTGCCCAGCTCATGATGACAGTGTAGTTCAAGGGATGGCATATTGCCACATAGCGGTCACATGCCATGACCGCAAGAAAAAGGCACTCTGCCACCCCCAAGGAAAGAGCGATGTACATTTGAGCTGCACATCCGTTGAAGGAGATTGTTTTCTTTTCCGAGAGGAAGTCTTTGAGAGACTTGGGGATGTAGGCAGAGGAGTAACAGATGTCCAGGACAGACAGGTTACAGAGGAAAAAGTACATGGGGGTGTGGAGGTGCTGGTCCACGCAGAAAACCGCAATGATGAGCACATTGGCGCCCAGGGTGATGAGGTACACGGGCAGGAACACCGCAAAGAGGACGAGCTCTAACTCTGGCTTTTCTGAGAGTCCTAGTAGGATGAACTCTAACACCAGTGTTTGATTCCCACTTTCCATGGGCTAGTCAGCGAGCATATGAGGAAGGGTAACCTGCACCAAAAGAATGACATAAAGGGGTACATTTACAGCAGTGCTCCTAGCTGCGGTTTAAGTGTCTTATGAAATCAGCCTGACTTTCAACCATATCCTGCACCCACAAGTTGACTTGCAAGTTCAGGGGTGCTGGGCAGCTAAATACACGTTTGGGATGTGTGTGGCCAGCATTTTCATTGTGGCTCGTTTCTTTCGTTTTCAGGCCATTAGCGGCCTCCGTTTTGGTTAATATTGTTTTCATTCATTTTGGAATACAGTGTGAACTATTTGTTGGAGATAAATGGCCAACGGTGCTCAGAGGCATACAGCTGAAAGGGAAAAGCATTTCCAAACTCTCACGGTAGCAGATAGCAGCAATAAGGAATTATTCTCAGGGTCCTGGTCATGAGTTTAATAGTAAACCTATAGTCCCTTGCCTGCTTGGTGTTTGCATCCTTTTTGGGTGAGAAGATCTCTACCTTGCTGTACTGTAAATAGTCCCCAGGTTAGGGGAGTAGTTGGGATGGAGAACAAGCTCCTGCATTTTCTAGGTTAAAGTTATACACTATCTGAGACCAGCGGACGGCCCCTCGGCCCTCTGTTCCCTGGCACAAGTTTATTCCGGAGACAGTCTGAATTGATCATTATACAGCTAAGTAGACAAATTATTTCCACTGAAATTTCCTCTTATTTTCTGTCTGGGGGTGGGGGGTGGTGGATGTTTCCTGGATCCTAATCCATTACCCTTCCTGCCCCCATCTCGTGGTCCTATTGATTTCAGACTCATCAGCTTCAACCTTCTTATCTAATTCACCTGGTCTTCCAACAGCATTACTAAGGTGACTCCATAGCCTCATCAGATGTGACCCATGCCCTGGTTTGCCGACACGGTTAGCGGTGCTATGGAGTCAGAAAGCCAAGGACAGGATCTACCGCCTCTGGTTACAGGGAGTTGAATTGGCACATTTACGGGAAGTGAGAGAAAGGGCATTTCCCATCGCTGGAACACAAGGCCGGCTGACTTGCGCACTCAGAAAGATAGGAAGCAGTTTAAAAAAAAGATCTAAAAACATGGTTATTCAGCATAGCATATGCTGACTGAGACAAATGAAAACTTTGAAATGCTGGGTCGTAGAAATAACTGCTCTAACAGTATTTTATGTATTTTCTTGTAATAACGATTTAATACTGTTTTGAAACATGGCTGATTTATTTTGGTTTTGAATGCAATTGATTTTATGTTTTTTAAACTATTGTTTTACTGTTAACCGCCATGACTGTTAATTCAGATTGACGGTATATAAATAAATATGAAATATTTCTTCAGGACGGAGCTTTCCAAATCTGTCCTGGACCCCCTTCCCCTCCCATAGCCTGTCAAGTGTTTAGGGTATATGGTGTTGCGGGAATTGGAAGAAAAGAGTGGAACACCATGTGTTTTCAAAAAAAAAGCTAAGTTTTTATTTGCATAAAAATAATTCTCAAGAAACAAGTTGAACACATACATGACCGATGATTGCAATATCGACGTGCAGACTGACTTTGACTTCATAAATGAGTGGAATATCCATCTTTATATGATAACGCTATCATTTTCTCGATGATTAACAAAGGGACGTAAATGTAACATACTATCGTAGCAATTTTCAAAAGCCATTTACGAGAGTAAAAGGCACTTACGCAGGTAACGCCTACGGACAATTCAATGGCATATATTGTAGCAATTTTCAAAAGCCCACTCACTCAAGTAAATGCTTTTGAAAATCAGGCCCTCTGATTTTTCCCAAAGTGCTTTGCCTGCCCACCAACAGGACTATATACCTTGGGAGCTTATCCGATTTGCACACACACACACATACATGCACACTGTGACTCAGTTCATCATGGTTCCAGGTCTTTCGGATTGAAGGTTTATTTGAGCATTAAGAGGAGAGGATAGAGAATAACTAAAATCAGATAATACAGAAGAGTTAATTGCAGATAATTATGAAAGAGAATACCTCAATGCAGGTTGTATGATGTTTTTATAAAATTGTGTATTATAGATGCAGGGTAGATAGTCTAAGAACTGTTATACTTTTGAAATATGAATAAATCAATATCAAATGTGGGTTTAAATACATTTTTCTTAGTAATAAAGTTTTGATATAGGGTGCATTTTTCTTAACTCTCTCTCTCTCTCTCTATATATATATTTATTTATTTATTTATTTAAAGCTTTTTTTATACCGGCATTCATGATAAAATCACATCATGCTGGTTTACAGGAAACAGGGGAGTGATAACATTGAACGAAAAACTGGTGTTTATAGGTAGATATAAAAAGTTACAATAAAACAAGGGAAAATTGAAACTTGGGTGAGAAGAAGAGTAGCTGGAATAATTTAGGCAATAAGAATGAACAGAATAAATTAACTTATTTACAAAGTGTTACAATTAATTACATAGTGTTGATGGGAAATTTACAAGTGGTTGTGGTATGTCTGGAGAGAGTTATAAGAGTCCGTTGTGATCGTCAGATGTGATCAGGAAAGGCCTGCCTAAACAACCATGTCTTTAGTCTTTTTCTGAATGTTGGTAAGCAAGGTTCCTGTCTGAGGTCAGGGGGTATGGTATTCCATAATGATGGTCCAGCGGTGGAAAAGGCCCGTTCTCTGAATGTTTGATGGTGTGTAACTTTTGTTTGTGGAACGTGTAGGGATCCTTTGTATGCTTCTCTGATTGGTCTTGACGAGGAGTGTAGTCTGAGCGGGATTTGAAGATTGAGTGTGGCTTGTGAGTAGATAATTTTGTGGATGATGGTGATGGTCTTGTGGAAGATTCTAAAGTGAATTGGGAGCCAGTGTAATTTTTTGAGAATGGGGGAGATGTGATCTCTTCTTTTGGCGTTTGTTAAAATCCTGGCAGTAGCGTTTTGCAGCATCTGGAGTGGTTTTAAGGAAGAGGAGGGGAGACCAAGCAAGATAGAGTTACAGTAGTCTATCTTGGAGAAAATTATGGCTTGTAGGACTGTTCTGAAATCTTGAAAGTGAAGAAGTGGTTTTATTCTTTTCAATACTTGTAGTTTGTAGAAGCCGTCCTTGGTGGTACGGTTGATGAATGTTTTTAAATTTAAATGGTTATCAATTAAGACTCCTAGGTCCCTAACTTGGGAGACAAAGATGTTTGGTGGTGTGTTTAGTGTGGTGATGCTATTTTCCGGGGAAATGATGAGGAGTTCGGTTTTTGCAGAGTTTAAAATCAGGTTTAAACTGGAGAGGAGGAGGTTGATTTCTTGTCGACAGGATTCCCAGTATTTGAGGGTTTTTGTAATTGATTCTTTAATGGGGATCAATATTTGCACGTCGTCTGCATAAAGAAAGTGATTTAGTTGAAGGTTAGTTAGCAGTTGGCAAAGAGGAAGTAAGTAAATGTTGAAAAGGGTAGGGGAGAGGGAGGAGCCTTGAGGAACTCCTAGAGAAGAATTGCATCGAGTGGATTCTTTATTATTTATTTTGACTTTGTATCCTCTATTTGAAAGGAAGGTTTTGAACCAGGAGAGAGCTATTCCTGTTATTCCGATGTCCGCCAGTCGGTTAAGGAGGATAGAGTGATTGACGGTGTCAAACGCCGCAGACAAGTCTAGGAGGATTAGTAAAAAGGATTGTCCTTTATCCAGGCCCATGATGATATGGTCTGATAATGAAATGAGGAGAGATTCAGTACTTAATGCCTTGCGGAAACCGTATTGTGTAGGGGGCAGTATTTTATGATCTTCCAGGTAATCTGAGAGTTGTGAATTGACTAATTTTTCTATTATCTTGGCAATAAAAGGAAGATTGGAAATAGGGCGGAAGTTGTTGTTGTCGTTAGGGTCCAAATTTGGTTTCTTTAGAAGGGGTTTGATAGATGCAAGTTTTAGGGCTTCTGGGTAAATTCCTTGAACTAGCGAACAGTTTATAATATCGGCCAGGGTATTGGATATGGTGTCTGGTACTAGCAGGAGAAGTTTTGAAGGGATTTGGTCAGATGGATGGGAGGAAGGTTTCAATTTCTTTAAGAGAGAGTGGATCTCTGAAGCAGTAGTGGGTTCAAATGCTTCAAGAAATATGTTTTTGTTTGTTTGACAAGAAAGGTTGATCGAAGGAGGTGGGCCTGGAGGCAGCTGAGTTAAGAGGTTGGATATTTTATTTTGGAAGAAAAGCGCCAGATCATCTGCTTTGGATTGTGCTTGATCGCTGGGGATTGTTGGGGCGTTGGTTTGTGTTAGTTCGGATACGTATGAAAATAAAAAGATATATATATATATATATAAAAAGATATATTTAGGGCAGTTATTAATTAACCGTGTACCTAATGAATAAATATCATACATACAAAAACAGGATCACTGTACAAATTCACAGAATATTAAGATAAATTATACTTATTGGTTTATACAAAACAAACATATAGAATCAAAAAAGAAAACAAATGTCGGAAAGAAAGGTGTTAACTATCATCGCCTAATAAAAATGCAGCAGCATCAATATTTGCAATAATAGTCCATATAAAGTCCTCATGAAAGCCTATAGGAAATAAGGATATGCTTCAAAAGATTAGGAAAATGGGTGCTTGTTGAAAAGTTCAATGCACTAATTCTTTAAACTGACAAGAATCGGTGTAGCTAAAAAAGTGTGTAGGCAGCCACGGGCTACTCCCACGGAAAGCTGTGGTGGGTAAAGTAATTCACAGCTGAGTGCACCCCGACAAAAGGCCTCCAGATGTTTCACCAATCCTGGCTTCTTCAGGGGGAATAGTATCTTCAGCACTGAGCAAATAGATTATATCACTTCACAGCATGGCGTTGCACCCGTAGCAAAACAGGAAATTGCAACAACGTTGAATCTTATTTTGGATAATTGCGGAGGTCGGGACTTTGGAAAATTGCCCCGCTCTGACATTTTCCTAATCTTTTGAAGCAGGGCTCGGTTGATGTCTATATCTTATGGCCTCTAGATTGCTAAAGAGTGCAACAAGGCAGTGGGGGAGAGCCCCAGTATTGCAGTGCTAGTATGCACGGGGAGATACCAATGAGTTCAATAGAAAGATTACTAAAATCTCATTTGGAACTTAGCATCCATGGCTGGGGGTCACGGCATGCGATGTCACAGGCAGAGTCAGGACTACCAAAATGATTCAGAGTCTGGAACCGAAGTCCGCCCTCCCAGCCAACAGCAGAAGGTGGACTCCGCAGGGCTTGGGATGCCCTGACCTTTTACAGGGAGCAGTGCTGGGCAGGGTGTGGCAGTAGGGTATTTAGCTACCAACCTTGGAATTGGTTGCAACAGTCCAGACTGGAGGACTTCACACCCCCGCCTCCTACAGTAGCCACATTTCAAGGAGACCCCCAACCCTTTATAATACCTATCAGCCGGAGGTTTCATGCTGCAGCCCCCAGCAATTATACATTTTGTGTAGTGTAGCCTGCTTAGCACAACTGGCTTGTTATATGTATGAAATACATGTTTTCAATAACGAACCCGGCAGAAATTCATTGAGGGATCAGCCCTCCCTTTCCTTGGCAGGATTTTATCAAGAGAGATCTGCCTGGTGGCAGGGCAACACTGCTGATTGAGCTATTGCCATTTTTGTGGCCTCCAGACCTCTGCCCTGGGCAGATGAGCATACAAAAAAACACCCTGTCCTGCTGTACCCATGTCTTACCAATAAGCTTTGTAGTAATTGAAAACCACTACCCAAACTAGTGAGACTGTTTCCTGAACATTTGGCTTCTAAGGCTCCATGAACTTGCCACTCAATAGCCAGCACTGACCTGGTTTAGTTTCGAGGGAGTTGTAACCTGCTGGTACCAATCCAGCTACCCTATGGCCCGCAGTACTGCTAAGCTGTGCTTCCTTTTCTCTGCCCTTATCAGCTCTCATCTTGCCTCTGCTTCTAGGAGAGGCTGCACGGCAGCTTCCCTAAGCTATTCCTACGACTGTCTTAGAAGAGGACAGCAGATCAGGACGGTTCGGCCCATCTAGTCTGCCCCGTTTTACTTCCAGTGCAATACCATCGATTTCAGTTGCTGTCTGACCTTCCCTTCATTTGTTTGCCGCTAGGATATAACCTGAGGACGAGGAGGGATATGGTGGAGAGATTCTAGCACCACCAAGAAACAAGAAAAATAATGCAGGATAGAAAGGAAGTTCCAAAGTAGGAGAGCATGGGATGAGACTGGAGTGAGGTAAAAAAACAAGGAGTAACATAAGAAAGCATATCTTCATGGAAGTGGCTTCCCAGTGGAGATGGTGGAGGCCAAAACAGAATTCAAGAAAGTATGGAATAAGCACAGCTGCAGGGAAGGGTAAGTCACAGATCAGCTGTGTTGTCTGGCATTGCAATTGGTATGGAGTTTGGACAAAAGGAAAGGACTGAGGCATCTTGGGTGCTCTGGAGAAAACAAAGGAGCGATAAAGGAAGAACAACCTTTCCATACCTCAGACCAAGGAGTAACCGAGCTGACTCCAACAGACTACAACTCCCCAGAAGCCATCCTAGTCAATGCTGGTCAATTGGTAGCAAGGCCACAGGGACCAACAACCTCACAATTTTGGTAGCCGTTTCCATTATTCTGAAGCTTGGTGCCAAGAGATGGGAGAGGTTGAAGGGGGTTAGCTGTTGGATTGAGTATGAAGACTTGGATGCGCCGCTATCCAGGATGGTAGAGAATCAACGAGAAAGACTACAGAAACTAACTTGGCTCAGTGGCACTGCTCTGCACTGCTGTGGGGAATGTTCCCACTTCCCAGTCTGGCTGGGGATCCTGGGAAGATAGCAATCGCAGCAATCTCCCCCCTCAAGATGGGTGGGAGTCGTGGTCATTGCTTACAGGTGACACCTAGTGGCCAGATTCAGGGTCCATGACTGCAGGGCTCGAGAAGGAGTCCTGGTGCATGGTCCCCTAGCCCCAGGATCAAGGATCATCATTGCCATGATCAAACTAGGTATGTGGCAGCAGGAAGCTGGAGATTTGGAATGGGAGGGAGATGGGAAACCTGGTTAGGTGTGAATAAAGGCTCATGGTGCCAGATCCCAGCCCTGGTTCCAACTGAACTGGAAACTCAAAGGAGAAGGAGGAAATCTCAGTGTCAAAAAAAACCCCTTTCTTGAATAAGAAATTATATCCTACAGGTGTTCACACATCTACAGCAGGTAGCTGGGAATATAGCCTTTGATTCACAGTAAATGGAGGTGGAGAACCCTGCCTCTAAGCACGACCAGTCTGTACGAGTGATTCTGAGCAATGAAAAAGGATTTTGTATATGCTGGGAATTGCCATTCTGTCTTCTGCGTAATTTGTTTGTTATGAGCACTGCAATGAGTGGGTAAGAAATGCTTTGAAATAAATACAACTCTTAGCAGTGGGAACCAGGTACTGAAGCAGGAGACACAGTTAAGCATAGAAGAGTGGTAGCAGGAGGGTAAAAGAAACGGAGGGAGCCAGAACGATGGACGAGGTGTGGAATCTCTACATGCTTATCTACTTGGAATGGTAGAGGACGCTTAAGGGTGGATGGCAAAGTCAACTTGGGTCTAAATTTTTATCGAGCTTCCAAGAAAACAAGGCAACATCTTCCGGCATACAGCAGTGGCAGGGCTTAGATAGATACACATAATTGGGGAAGATGGCAAGTTTTCTAGCATGGACTGACTTGGCTACCTTTCTCAGGGAACGGCAGCAAGGCAAAGAAGCAATCTCCTGCTGGTGCTCCAGGACGGAAACAATTAGAGCAGTACCGGTGGTATAGCTGACTATTAGGAGAGACTCTTAGCTAGTCCAGTGAAGACAGGGGAGCAACTGGGCAGACTGTGTAAAAATACTACTGATCAATACCCAAAGAGTTTACAATTTCTATAGAAAGGAAAGAGATACTCAACAGATTTGTAAACATTAGGAGAGCGCGGGCTTCATGCAGATGAATACAATGTAGCATTGAAGGAGAGAGGGGACCAAAACTTAGGTACCCTGTGGTTAAAAATGTGTCATGTAATAAACTTACCACTTCCCATCATGTGCCTTATGTGATAAAAATCAAAATATTGCACTTTGCAAGAGATTTTTCAACAGCAGGTCAATGATCAACACGGGTCACATTGTTGATGCGACTCTCGTCAATTCACCTTACGAATGGTTATTAAAGACCCTGACAGTAAGAGATGAAAAAGTCATAAAGTACCTTGTGAGGAGACTCAGCTGACACCAGTGGCTTTCCAGCTTCTATAACTGAGGAATAAAAGGAAACATAACTAATGTCAGCAACAGGGACATTATAGACTGGGGGTGTGCATTGCAGCTGTTTTATGGAGGGAATGAAGAGCGGGCGAATCACAATTCCATCCCTGAAGAAGCTCACCGTTAATTTGGTTTCCCAGAAAGCAACCAACTTTCATCTGTCTAAGGGAACAGGTTTGCAGGTAGTTAATTAAATCGCCAAGAGAGGGTGGCATCCAGCACCGCTCCTCATGCCCTCTCCCAGTAGGAAGGAGGTCTGGGCTCTTAGTTTCAGAGCGCTATTAGAATTAGAGTTAGAAGGACTTTTAGATGAAGAGAAACGTTTGAGAATTCTCCTGAAACGTGCTAGCATTTGGAAAACTCTTCTGAGCATTGAAAACTCAGAAAACAGCGTACTGGTTTCTCCAGGGATGATGCTCAGAAGGGAGTAAAGGTTATTGAAAGAAACTTTTCGAGTAAACAAAATAACCATTAACCTTCCCCTTCCTAAAATTCCTCGCCCCGTGTATTCTACACCCATAGCAATAGCCATCAGCCTGCCCCCTTCTATCATTCCTCATCCCATGCCCGCTGCACACAAAGAAAAACCATCAGCCTGCCCCTTTCTTGTGGAGGACCCACCAGAAATCCAAGAGCTGAAGGGTATGAAGGAACTTCGGTCAGCAAAGAAAGGGAGCATTGGGAAAAGAAAAGAAATCTGTGTACCAAAGGGAAATGTTTTTACTGCTAACACAGCATTATATAGAATTTCCAACCCCTAAACTAGGTTACGTAATTGTCAAAATGTCTATGATTGGCTTTCTAGTCCAAACAAATAATCTGAATGGCTAAGAACATAAGAACTTGCCATGCTGGGTCAGACCAAGGGTCCATCAAGCCCAGCATCCTGTTTCCAACAGTGGCCAAAACCAGGCCATAAGAACCTGGCAAGTACCCAAACACTAAGAAGAACCCATGCTACTGATGCAATTAATAGCAGTGGCTATTCCCTAAGTCAACTTGATTAATAGCCGTTAATGGACTTCTCCAAGAACTTATCCAAATCTTTTTTAAACCCAGCTACACTAACTGCACTAACCACATCCTCTGGCAACAAATTCCAGAGCTTTATTGTGCATTGAGTGAAAAAGAATTTTCTCTGATTAGTCTTAAATGTGCAATAAATGCCAAAATGGACCAGGTGTCTTTAAGTAAAGAGCAGAAAGATTCCAAATTTCCCGTCAACTGATGAGCAGGTTGTTAGTACAAACAAAAAGCATACTTTGAAACGTCTGTATACAAATGCTAGAAGTCTAAAAAATAGGATGGGAGAGTTAGCGTGTATAGCAGGGGATGAAAAGGTAGATAAAATTGGTGTCAGAGGATAACCAATGGGACACTGTGATATTAGGGTACAAATTATATCAAAATGATAGGATGGATCAAATTGGTGGAGGGATGGTGTTATATGTTAAAGAGAGCATTGAGTCAAACAGGATAAAGGTTCTGCAGGAAACAAAATGCAAAGTTGAATCTTTATGGATAGAAATTCCAGGTGAAAAAGGGAATACAATAGTAATGGGGTGTATTACTGTCCACCTGGCCAGAATGAACAGGCAGACAATGAAATGTTAAAAGAAATTAGGGAAGCTAACAAAATCAGCAGCACCAGCAGAGAAATACTGGAGGATCGCAGATGGCACACTGGGTTATCAGGGGGTGCCTTTTCAGTTTATTCTCTGACTCCACCTGCTGGAAGGGAAGCATAACCCAGCAGTCTGGACTGATCCAGGTACGTACAGGGAATGGGTGATTTCAATTAGCCCAGTACCGACTGGGTGAATGTTACATCAGGACATGTTAAGAGAGGTAAAGTCCCTAGATGAAATAAATGACTGCGTCATATGGAGCAGCTGGTACAAGAACCAACAAGAGGAGAAACTATTTTAGAGCAAGTCCTTAGTGGAAGACAGGATTTGGTGCGAGATGTAACAGTGTTGAAGCCATTTGGCAATAGTGATCATAGCATTATCAAATTTGACTTAACTGGAGGAAGCACAAACAAGAAATCTACTACAACAGCATTTAACTTTCGAAAAGGTGACTATGATAAAATGAGGAAAACTGTTAGGAAAAAAAACGAAAAGGAGCAACAGCAAAGGTCAAGAGTTTAGCTCAGGCATGGCTGTTTAAAAATACCATCTTGGAAGCCCAGAACAAATGCATTCCATGCACTAGAAAAGGTGGAAGGAAGGCCACATGACTACCAGCATGGTTGAAAGGTGAGGTGAGAGAGGCTATAATATCTAAGAGAACATCTTTCAACACGGCGGCGACGCTGAAGAGGGCACATGGCCTATCTGGCAGCATCAACGGAGCCATTCACTGGCACCAGGGGCAGCACCTAGGACATGCTGAAAGCGCTCTCCCCAGACCGAGGAAGGAGAGGAGAGAGTCGCCGGTGCCACCTACAGCCCGCCCCCCTCCACCGACGAGATCAACGCAGCAGCGATGCCGTAGGCGCTTGTGCCGTGGTGCGCGCACACTTGGCACGTGCACAACAAAGAGTTTACCCTTTGTGCAAACCCAAAGTGCTTTATTCCATCGATCCCTGGAGGGAATACTGCAATCATGGAACAGATGAGCTTCACTGAGCCGATACTAGGACGGGGTCTGTGTGGAGATCTAAGGATCCCAAACTTGGTCTTCTCAACAATAAGTACTAACTCTTCCACTATCACTTTCTGCTTAATGTTTACTCTGCTCCTATTAAATGTTCAGTCTCTGTCAAAAAACCCTTTGATTAACGACCTGCTAGAAAGTCTACGGCCCACTATTTTTGGCATCTCTGAAACCTGGCTGACTGACAAAGATAATGTACTCTTAAACCAAGTTTTCCACCCTAACTATGAGATATTTCATTTTCCTAGACCTAAATGAAAAGGTGGGGGCTTATTAACAATTTGTAAAAAAGAAGATCAACATTCCTAAATTCACTTATGAGCATAGATCAGTTCCATTTCACTGTAATAAAATATAGGTTAGAGTAGCGGACTCAAATCCCACTGTGACCTTGGGCAAGTCACTTTACCCTCAGGTACAAAATTAGATTGTAAGCCCCTTTGGGGACAGTCCCTGAACCTAATCTGCTTTGAAGTGCCGAAAATCAGAATATAAATAATACCAATATCGCTCAAGAACTGATGCATCTTATAAAATCAGGATTAAAATCTAACTCTGTAAGAGTACTTTTAAGCATCATTGCAACTTATCATCGCCATGAAGGAGGCCAATCAATTTTACATTATCCGGTGTTTTCAAGGTTTACTAAGGGGTCTGATAATTTAAAGCCTCCTATAAAAACACCACCAGCACAGTGGGATCTAAATCTAGTACTCCAGCAATTAATGAAGCCGCCCCATGAACCTAGGCAAAAGCAGATTTGAAATCCGTGACATGGAAAACTCTCTTCCTGACAGCAATAACGTCTGCCCGGACTGCGACTGCACTGCAAGCTCTAGGACCCGACTCTCCATACACTCAAATTTCCATGGAAACTAGACAATGACGCTTCCGACATTTTCACCAAAGCTGCATAGGACACCAAAGGAACAGCTTTTCCTACAGGATACCGTAGAAGGAAGCTCCTGTTCTAGAACTAAAACGCATGGAAATGGTCACAATTATTCATATCATTTGATGAAAGCAAGAAAAGAAGTTCAGTGGTCAACGTAGCCTTCTCAATGTGTATCCCGTTGTTATAAGGCGAAGAATTATCAGCCTTCCCAGCGCATAAAACCCCATCAGCTCAAACCAATAGCCACAACATTGGCTCATTTAAAGTCCACTTCCATGCACGGCATCTGCAAGGAAGCAACATAGCCAACAATACCCACTTTCACTCAGCACGATTGCTTGCACCGAGAGTCTTGTACAGACGGTAAATTTGGACAAAGTGTGCTCAGTAACATCTTGAAATGATGAGCAGAAAAGGCAGCCATACAAGTCCTCCCTCCCTCCCTCCTGGGAAGATGATGACAGCTAGCAATAGACTGAAGGACAGGAGTGCAGCGACGCTAATGTGCGAAACTCTTGCACATGCCCAGAAGACACTCAAAGAACTTTCTGGGCCAGGAGAGAGTGAAAGCCGTCCACGGAGCACACTGGTTATAGGCAAGCAAATTCACTTTATTACTTAAATGAGACAGAGGCTGAACTAACTATTGATTTAACCACAGGAGTATTAAGGATTGTTCAGAAAATGTCATTCTTCAAGAAACAGAATATAAATTCTTGAGACACTTATATATGCATTTGCACAGGTCCTTGGTGAGCCTCACCTGGAGTACTGGGTTCAGTTCTGGAGATCATAAGGGACAGAGGCAGGATGGAAGCGGCCCAGAGAAGGGCGACCAAAATAGAGAGGGGGGGGGGGGGGGGGTGTCTCCATCAAATGAGGAAAGGTTGAAGGGCTTAAATATGTATCCCCTGATGAAGAGGAGGTGCAGGGGAGATATGATACAGACCTTCAGATACCTGAAAGATTTTAATGATGCACAATGGACAAATCTCTGCTGGAAAAAAATGAGTAGAATTAGGGGGTCACGTAATTTATTTATTTATTTATAGGGTTTATATACCGGAGGTTCCTGTATAAAATACATATCACCCCGGTTTACAAGAAACAAGAACTATCGCTTCATTTAGCGGTTTACATTGAACATTGAACATATTAATTAACATTGAACATTGAACGTAATGAAACTTCAGGGAGGAAAACTCACTGCTGCAACCTCTCCGTCGGCCACCGGGTGTCACCATTGCACCATGAAATGAAAACTCACTGCTGCAACCTCTCCGTCGGCCACCAGGTATCACCATTGCACCATGAAATGAAAACTCACTGCTGCAACCTCTCCATCGGCCACCGGGTGTCACCATTGCACCATGAAATGAAAACTCATTGCTGCAACCTCTCTGTCGGCCACCGGGTGTCACCATTGCACCATAAAATGAAAACTCACTGCTGCAACCTCTCTGTCGACCACCGGGTGTCACCATTGCACCATGAAATAAAATGTCAGTGCTGCAACCTCTCTGTTGGCCACCAGCTGTCACTGCTGCACCTCTCATCGCTATAATTGTTTCATTACAGGGCTCTTTCTTGCCGTTATAATTTGTCTATTAGCCAAATAATGCATACAGGCAAAAGGGAAAGGGAAGCTCCCCAAAATGTTTCCCTTTCAGAACAAAATTACTTCCTCACATGCACTTTCCCAGCCTTTTCTTGCCCCCTTTTCCAGCTGTAGATAAAAGCTCACAGCACTGCGTACCTGGGGGAGGGCAGGGAACACAACCTTTACGCTCTCTGCATGTTTTCTCTGTGTAATTTGAGGCCCCTCAGTCTGTTTTTTTATTCTGTGCTTGGGACCGAGGCACGGGATTTTGCTAGGCTGCGATTTCTCTGCAGGGATCTGTGGCAGTCCAGCTTGATCTTTTTTTTTTTCTTCCAAAGTTGATGTTCTGCAGCCTGGGGTATTTTTCCATTGCAGCCTTTTCCTAGGCAGGGTTGTTGCTGTTTCTGGTCCTGGGAGTTATGGCTTTGATGGAACGATAGGTTTGCTGCCTAAGTGCAGGGGGGCCTTACATCAGGAAGGCCCTGATAGTGACATAGAGGTGTTTGTCCGGCTAACTTTTAGACTTCAATGACCAGTCTAGATTCCTCCTCTCTGGTTCTCGACCGCTGAAACCCAACACTCCTCCCTTCCATTTGTCGTTTACTCGCCCTACCACTGCCCTCCAGATCTGTCCCAGGCATCTCCAAATTGTGTTAACAGCGCTGGCCTCTGCCCTCTCTGCGAGCAGATCACATCGGGCCCTCTAACAAGACTAATATTTGATCCAGCACCTCGGCCCTCTACCGTATCTAAACCCCCCCCCCCGAGTTTTGTAACGATCCACACAGAGGCAGATTAGTTTTTCAAGAAATAAGTAAGAGTAGCAATGATATCCAATATCATCCCATTCACAAATGTTGAACATTCCTTCTAAACAAATCTGACACCCTATACACCGTCAAATACCCCCTCCTTAACCCCAACCCCTACCGTGGGTGAAGAACTCCATTAGTGAAGATGATATTGACATGTGAAGCGGATGCTTAGCTGTTAAGTATTCATTAGTCAGGCTTCTGCTTGTATCAACCCCAAACTTGTTTTGGTGGCCTCCCCTTTCCAGTAGATTGTAATCATTTTAGTTTATCTTTAAGTTTATCTTTTACCTCTTCAGACAGAGAAATGAAGAAAGGCGACCGCACGTCTCGGAAACGCTAGAAAGAATTTGAGTGCTGGGGATCCACAGATCTCTGCTCCATAAGAAGCAACTCATTCATAGATGACACCCGTACCGGAAAGCTTGTGGACCATGCTTATCTAGCCAAGACTTTCAGAAGCATCGTTTCACACTCACACAGCTCTGAATCATGAGAAGCTGGTGGGATCTCTTCATTGAAGATTTGTCGAGGAGACTAATAGACAAAATGAAGAAGACCAGGAAAAGGAGATTTTTAATGCCTTGCTCATGGAGACTTGAATTGTATTCCAAAAATCTTGAAGTACCTTGCACTCCCGAAGACGGTGCCTAAGTGCGGCATCCAGAGCTGAGCACCTCAGACAAGAGCTGGCAGTTGAAGTTTTTGCTTTATAGGTCTTCAGAGGCCATAAGATAATCCTGTTTACGATTTTAAGATGCACTTTACGCACAACTATGCTATCAGCAGCACTTTGAGTTATTTTATTACAAGCTATTATTTCAACATCAGATACTTTGGTATTTAAATGATTGCACCAAGGATCAGGTAACACGTCCCGTAGATGATATCCTGTACTTATATGCAAATATTTATATAGCACAGCCGTAGAGACTTTCTGGCTTTGAAAAAGATGGGTTAAGCAGTGAAAAGGACCTGAGGTGTGTACTACCCTATCCCTCAGTACTGTTTTTTCTTTATATCTTATTATTTGTACATAATAAAAATAATCACTAGAGCTGAGAGGAAGGTGTGTATTACAGTGTTGAAAAGAATATATCTTATTGAAACTGGATCAATAAAATATTTAATAACAGCTCTACCGTCAGCATTCAGTTTATTATAAAATATTTGCACATTTCCCACCGACTGAGCATGAAGTTTTTCATAAACTAGGCAAGCTGGTGGAGACTTATTTCCTAACCATTCCCCCACTGATAACATATTCCAGGCCATGTTATGCAGTTTTACGTTGGAAAAGCCCAGTCCTGCCATAGACAAACAAGGCCTGCGATTGTTCCAGAAGAATTGATTCCAGATCCTATAAAATAAGTTTAACTAGAGAAAAGGGGCCATTTGCAGTATATTATAAACGATTGGGTACTAAAAACATCTTCATGAGGATAATTCTCCCCATAAGTGAGACTGGAACGGTCATCCAAGATTGTAATTTACATTTTATTCCCACCATAAGATGGGGGAATATTGTGCTTGGGATCCTTATGAATAATAATTCCCAAATACTTTATTGAATCCTTCATCCACGATAAAGGAAAGGAACTCCAACCATTTTGTAGGTGACCTCTCTGCGGTCCCCAAATTTAATTTTAAACCAGAAAACGTACCATACAACTTTATTATATCCAATGAGTGTTTGGCATTAGCTAAGGTCATCAACATGTCGTCTGCAAATCATAGTAATTTGGATTCTAGCTGACCAATTTTAATTCCTTGAACTGATATATCACTTTTTAGCCTTCTAATAAGTGGCTCTAAGGTTAAACTAAATAAAAGTGGGGATAGTGGGCAACCTTGCCTCATGCCTTGAGACAAATTAAAAATTGGAGAATATATACCTTTGACATCTATTCTGGCTTTAGGATTAAAGTATTTTGATAATGTCATAAATAAAACAACAAAACACATAATCCAAAGAAATCCAAAGACACTTTGTCAAAGGCTTTTTAGGCACCAAAACTAACAGAGGCTGAGAGTTTGGGGAATGGATGTGTTGCAATGCGGCTCGTGGCTGGAGCCACGAGCCGCCTCTTACCTCCGTCACTGTCCCAGCTAGGCCGCAGCCTGTCTTCCTCACGGCCCGGAGGCCGCTATCTTCGCCACTCCCGCGGCCAGCCTGGAGCTGCCAACGCCGCAGACCTCCGTGGCCCGGCCGCCATCTTGCTGGCATGGCAGGAGCCATGCCGGGTCTTTCCAACGCAGCCTGGAGGCCGCTGAAGCTGGGACCTGTTCGGCTGTGCCGCCCTCAGACCTCTCCTGCGCAGCTGCCGCCGCCGGGGCCTGCCCTGAGGCCCAGCTCTGCTGCTCCGTCTCCTCTCTGCACAGCGGCAGCATGGCCGCTGTCCAGGGTCCTGCCCCTTTCCTCCTAAGGGGCCGGCCCGCGGCTCTTCTCTTCATTTAAAGGACCAGCCAGGTGTGGCCCATCTGAACTCCTCCCAGGAGTTGCTTGCTTCAGCCCTATAGAAGGGCTTCTCCTTCAGTCAGTCCTTGCTTCGGCAAGGATTTAGTCCTCCTGGGCTACATCTCCCAAGGACTCCCTATTTCCAGCTCCTTTCTGGCATCCTGATTTCGTCCATGGACTTCCGTGTATCCTGTATCTTCGTATCTCTGTAGTCTTCCTGATGTTCCTTGATGTCCCAAGTTCCGTCATGTTCCCGGCCCTAATGCTCCAGGTCCGGTGGGACCCGTGCCTCCGGAGATTCCCTGCTTTTACTCTGAGTTTCCAACCTCCAAGTTTTTATCTCGTTTCCCAAGTCCTGACTCCAGAGGATCCGAGAGGTTTCCACTAACCTGCGGTATGAGACTTCCTGAGCCCGTCCCGACCTCCTCGTGGTCCGCGACCAGCCATCCAGCTGTGTAGGACGTGAAGGGGACAGTGTGGTCCGCGACCAGCCCCACGTGCTGTGTAGGGCACCTGAGGGTCTTGCTCATCCCTCTTGTTTCCTGTCTTTGTCCTAAGCTCCACATCAGAGTCTACACTCCAAGTTCCAGTCTTTACTCCAAGCTCCAATGCTTACGACCTTCTTCCACCGTGATCTCTGTCCGGCCTGCAGCCTCTGCTACACCCTGTGGCAGGTCCGAAAGGGCTTGGAACGGTCGAAGGACCGTTCAGAGACCACCATTGTGTTGGTGGTCTCATGGGCATGCAGGTCGGCGGAGGATTCGAGACTTGGACTGTCTTCACCGCAAGGGCACACATTTCCCTTGTTCCATCCTGGAGAGTTCTAGGTTGAGCTCTGTCCCATCATCAGTGCAACAAGAGTGCCAAGCCTTGAGCGGCCGGAGCTCGAGGCCAACGCAAGCTCCAACAGGATGCATGATTCCATGGCCAGTAATACTTAACATATGTTAGCGTTCGATTTCCTCCCAAAGACAAACCCGACTGTTCTAAGGAGATAAAATCTGGTAACATACATTTTAATCGATTGGCAATAATTATTGCATACATTTGTATGTCCTGGTTTAAGAGAGAAATTGGTCTATACGAGGGGGGAGAAGGCGGATCCTTACCTGGTTTTGGTAGTACTATTACAGTGGCCATAGAATTAGGCAACCTTTTTATCTTGAAAATCAAAAAATATAATTGTGTGCTGCATTAACTCTTAATGTGGTTGCATGTGAACAATAAAGTTTAGAAAAGTTTAAAAAAGAAAAGATGAATGCATTTCATCATCAATTAAATTATATAAATTCTGTTTAATCAGAGAATGTCCTTTACAAAGTATAAACGTATCTATCAGGTGCTTGTGACCTGGATTGGCCACTGTTGGAAACAGGATACTGGACTTGATGGACCTTTGGTCTGACCCAGTATGGCAAGTCTTCTGTTCTTAAAACGTCGGGCTCTACAGGGCATCAACAGACCATCTTTTGTGAATGGGAAACTCTGTGAGGACTTTTCCTTTCAAAATTAGCAATCCCCCTGAGATGGGGTGTATGTCCCCAGGCTGAGAACCATAGAATCAATGGGGGGGGAACTCAAGAGGGAGGGTGAAGAGAACCAACCTTTTGTTTTTCCACCAAGAGAGTTCAGAAAGAAGTTGCAGCTGTGGGAAGGGGGCAGGCTGGATGACTGGGCCAATCAGGATAGTTCAGGGGCATGGCCTAGGGCCTATAAAAAGGGAACCTCAGCGACTTACTTCAGTCTTTCTCGGAGGTAAAGAGAATAAGGTGTCCCTGTGGGAGAAGCTTGTGAAGTAGTGAAGATTGGCTGGACCAGGAATCTTGACCCTCTAAAGAAAAGAGTAAGGTTTGCTGACATTTATTTTCCTTTGGGATTTTGTTCTCCCTTTTTCTGTTTTGATTTGCTGAAGTTGTGGACCAAGACTAAAAGACTTAGAAATGTGCTACCCGGTGAGACAACTGGGTGGTAAGAGTGTGTTAAGCCTTGGGCTGATGGTGGAGAAGGGAACACTTGAGACTTGTCCCAGACTAATAAATTATCTGGGGTTATAAAGATTGATGTGGAACCCATTAGGTGCACTTCCAGAAGAGAGAGCCTGGCATCAACCCCCATAAGTACAATGATTCCCTGTCTCAGAGCTCATGGTCTAAGTTAACACTGTTTATCCATATTCCTCCCCCTGAGGACATGGTGTATGTGTGCACTCTGATTGCAAGAATCCCCCAGAGAAATGTATGGAACAGGAGGAAGAAGCAAATGAAAAACAGCTTTTATTATTATTCCTATTACTGCTGTATTATAGACATCATTTACCACAAATTACATACAAGTACAAGGAGTCCCTGTCCCCATGTGCTTGCAATCTAAGTTAACATTCCTCATCCTTCTTCCTTATGTAGATTTTGATGTAATTCCTCCCATTCACAGGCTTTAATCCCACTGTCACTCCTATGATGAATTTTCATAAGTGTATTTTATCATTTTTGTAACACAGGAAGTCCTGTGGTTGATGTGTGAATCCAGTGGGATAGAAAGAAATAAGCTTTGTCTGCATAAAGGAGTTAAAGAACTCCTCTGATATTGCTGTGCTGTGACTTTCTTCTCACATGTTTAATTTAAATTTAATTAATGTATTTATATTTTGCCTTTTGGCACTTCAAAGAGGATTACATTCCAGGTCATTCAGGTTTGCCCCTATCCCCAGAGAGATCACAATGGAGGATAAGTGACATATCCCAAGGTCACTAGGAGCAGCTCCTTCCTCTTCATCTTCCTCCTCCTGAGCCCATGGAATGTAAATCTGGGAATTCCCAGAAACTGGAGCTCATAATCCTGAGTGCGGTGCTCTCTCTCCCTGCCTGGCACTGAGAGGATCCTCAGAGCTCTGTAAGTGCAGAAGAAAGGCTGGAGAGTGCTGGTGAAGGTGTATGGGTGAGATTTATTTGCATTGTAAAATGAAACTTCCCCTGCCTCATAATCCAGGAGAATCTCTTCTGCCTGGGGTCTCTCACTCCCAGCCTGGCACTGGGAGGATCCTCAGAGCTCTGTAAGTGCAGAAGAAAGGCTGGAGAGTGTGGGTGAAGGTGTACAGGTGAGATTTATCTGCATTGTAAAATGAAACTTCCCCCTTGCCTTGTAGCCCAGAAAATCCCCACTACCCGGGGGTTCTCGCTTAGGAGGAGCCGGGTCTCGGAGGAGGTGAGGCCCCAGTGTTCCCCTCCAGTTCACTGAGGCCTCAGCTACATTGCCAGCATCCCTCACCAGGTGATGGTGTGATCCACCCCTTAATCCTCACGGAGCCTCTGCACACCCTCAGCTCCCAGAACACTGGGTTCCCCCCTCCCCCCTCCCTGTAATGTCTCCCCATGCCCCAGGATACAGAAATAAATATCAAATCTCTGGGGGCAGTGGGACAGGTTCTGTCTTGTGTTTCCTTGTCTGACACTTTTCCCATCCTGAGACCGGATGAGCCGGGGAGACATTAATAAACATGAGCGCACACTTCCCATTGGTTCCTCACACACCCAGCTTTCACTCTCATTGGGGCCTCACTGATTCCCTATGCACCCCATCTCTAATCCCCATTGGTGCCTCATACTCCTGCCTCTAAACCTCATTGGCTGGCTTCTGAGTCCCTTTGTGTATGAGGAGAGCTCTGTTATTGGCTGCCACTAAACTGAGTTCACCAAAATGGCCCACACCCAAAAAAGAGAAAGTGCCTGCCTCTAATGAGGAGCGGTGTGACATTGAGTCCTACTTGGTGTTCAGTTGGAGTTGGGGGCCTCACATTCTGGTACCAGGAGAAGTGGCTTTTTTTTTTTTATATGGGGGGGGAGTGGCATGAGATTTCTGATTTTTAGGCCGCACAGCCTGGCCAGCACCCTCCACCCTGGAAGGTGTGGAAGAAGAGCAGGAGAAGAGCAGCAGCTTGTCCCCCCTGCCTTGGGAGGTTAGGATAAGGTGCTGGGAGTGAGTTTTATTACTGTGGATTTCTACCCCTATACATTCTACTGTGCATTTAGTCTTTTGCTGGATCCTTATCCTATTGAACTCTATGCCATCCCAGACATCAAGTGGCCCTCCTCCCTATCATTGCAATATAATTCTACCCTGATACAGCACTGTCCCATTGGTTATCCTCCTTCCACCAGGTCTGAGATGTATTTATTTAAAACTGTTTATATACTGCTTTTACAAAATGTGTTGGTTTAAATCATACATAATTAAGATAACATATATAAAAACCAAAAAAATGACCATAGGTAGTAGGCAGTCAGATATAAAGAACATAAAAAGGCGTCAGAGAAAACGCAGATCTTTGTGGCTGGCTGATTTAAGCGGTATTGGGACATAAGTGCGTGGTATGTGGAACTGTTCAAGCACTTCTAGGGAGCTCTTCCATTTTTCCCATTCTGGCTTCATTGCTTGAGCTAGTGGGGTGTCCCACACGGTGGTGCTTGAGGAAAGTTCTCTTACCAAGGCTCTTCCTTGTATCGTGACTGGAGCCACAAACCCCAGTGGATCGGCGAGTATACGGTTTTATCTTGGGTTGAGACTTTTTATATTACAAAAAAGAAATCGCTGTGCCAAGGAAATCAAATGGGTATAGTAATGTGAAGAGGCAGCTGGTGTACATTTAAGTGCTGAAAGGGGGTCTACATTAGCTAGCTTAGGAGGGTGATGCAACATTAAATGCATTTGACAAAAAGAAGGTTTTGAGGTTTGTTTTTTGTTTTTTAAGAGCTCTTTATGATTGGTGATCTGCCTTAAATCATCAGGAATAGCAGTCCAGATTAGTGGGCCAGCTCCTGAAAAGGTGCCTTCTGGTGCTATCCAGTCCTGCAACACGACTTGTAGGGATTTGCAGTAAGTTGTTATGCATGGAACGTAGATTCCTGTTGGGTGCCTAACCACGAAGTCGTTATGTATCAAATTGTGTATGATAGAGAGGATTTTATATCCAATTCTAAAACTAATTGGTAACCAATGTAAGGGATACAATGAGGAGGAGGCATGATGCAGTAAGAGCACTGAACAATGAGTGGAACGAGTATCTGAGATCGACATTCAAATATCTCTGCACCAGAGATTCACAGCCACTTCTTGCTGCTTTTCTCTTACCTCTTTTCTAATCTGTTCTGCCATGTGAGTCACTTTGAGGTCATATTCAGCACCATTTGTTCAATCTTGACAAAACAGACGGCAAGGTTTGAAAATTCTATGTTGATGGCCCTGCGATAGCCGGATAACTGTTTATCTAGCTTAAAAATTATCCAGCTAACTACACTTAGAACATAAGACTTGCTAAGTCCATCAAGCCCAGTATCCTGTTTCCAGGTCACAAGTACCTGGCAAGATCCTAAAAGGTAAATAGATTCCATGCTGCTTATCCCAGGGAGAAGCAATGGATTTCCTTGCATGCTACTGCATGTCCTTAAGCATTGAAAAGAGCTTTAAAAACTTTCCTTTTAAGGCAAGCCTTTATGGCATAGAATCATGATGCTCCCAACATTACTGACTTGCTTGAGCTTCTGAGATTTGCTGTCATGGATTTTGCATTGTATGTATTTTATGTCTGACAAGCCGTTAAGCCCGTTAAAACGGGCTACATTACATTTTGTTTTCAGTCCATTTTCTAACAGAGCACCCTTCTACACTTTTTCTCCCCCTTCCCCCTCGTTCACTCCTCCCCTTTCCTCCACTCAGTCTTACTCATCCTCTGTCTCCCACTGCCTTCTTCCCCTCACTCTCACCTCTCTCCCCTTCCCTCAGCCCTCCTCCACTCCCTTTTTCTCTGCTCCACAACTTCTTACCCTTCCACTTACTCACATCCGTCTCTCACCTCTCCCTCATTCTCCCTCTCCCCTTCCACTTACTCACATCCCTGTCTCTCACCTCTCCCCCTACCTCCCTCCCTCGCTACTGACTGCTGCCGCCGCCATGTTTTTTTTCCTTACGCTGCCTAAGACCGACGTGCTCGCCCGCACATGCGCAGTAGAGCTGCTCTCTACTGCGCATTTGCAGCACGTCGGTCAACCTTCATTTATTAGGTTGATTTTAATTCTGTATGTCATTGCTGGAATCCACTCAGAACACATATGGATGTGTGGAATGCAAACAACTTTTAAATACATTTTCCTTAAGTTCAACTTAATAATGGTTTATGAACTTGTCCAAACCTTTTTTTTTTTTTTTAAACCCAGCTTCACTAACAGCTTTCAGCACATCCCCTGGCACTGAATTCCAGAGTTTAATTGTCACAAACACAATGTTTTTAAAATTCATTACTTAGTAAGTTCAATGTAAATAACCAATTCGCATTTACCCTTTCTATTCCACTTGTTGTTTTATAGACCTCTATCATATCTCCCCTCAGCCGTCTCTTCTCCAAGCTGAAGAGTCCTAACCCCTTTAGCCTTTCCTCACAGCGGAATTGTTCCATCCCTTTTATCATTTTGGTCACCCTTCTCTATACCTTTTCTAACTCTGCTATATTTCTTGAGATACAGTAACTAGAATTGCAGATAATGCCTCTATGGTGCAAGCACATATTGAGTATTATGATATTCTATGTTCTCCAGTCCTTTCCTGATAATCCCCAGCAGTCTATTTGCTTTCTTGGCGGCTGCTGCTGCTCACTGAGCAGAAGATCTCTATGTATTATCCACTATGCCTTAATCCTTTTCCTGGATGGTGACTCCTAATGTGAAACCTTGTATTGAGTTGCTCTTCCCTAGGTGCATTTTGCCCTTGTCCACATTAAATAGCACCTGCCAGTTGCTTGCCCAGGCTCCCAGTCTGCAAGGTCCTCTTCTGATTTAAGAACTCTGTGTCATCTGCAAATTTGATCACCTCGCGTGTTGCCATTTATAAATGTTTAAAAGCAGTGGTCCCAAAAATGATCCTGGGGACCTCTACTACTCACCTTTCTCCACTTAGCCCTATTCACTCTCTTCTATCTTTTAACCAGTTCCCAATCCACAACAGGACACTGCCCTGTCCCATGACTTTCTAATTTCTTCAGCAGTCTCTCATGAGGATGTTTTCACATGCTCTGTATCAACTGGCTCACCTTTAGCCACCTGTGCATTTACACCTTCAAAAATATGTAGGATCTGTAGTCTTGTGCTCACTGAATGGCTCCTCTTTCCCCCAACAAGAAAGGCAAGGTGGGGAAAAAAAACTAGGGCTGTGCAAATGAAATGGAGACGGGAATCTCCTACCTGTGGGATCCTGGCCATGACCTTCGACACTACAGAGATCTCCCCAAGCATTCCTGCCAGACCCAGGTGAGACTTGCACATATAATTTGGGAGAATTTGCATAAGAACCTGCTATACTGGGACAGACCAAGGGTCCATCGAGCCCAGCATCCTGTTTCCAACAGTGGCCAATCCAGGCCATAAGAACCTGGCAAGTACCCAAAAACTAAGTCTATTCCATGTAACCATTGCTAATGGCAGTGGCTATTCTCTAAGTGAACTTAATAGCAGGTAATGGACTTCTCCTCCAAGAACTTATCCAATCCTTTTTTAAACACAGCTACACTAACTGCACTAACCACATCCTCTGGCAACAAATTCCAGAGTTTAATTGTGCATTGAGTAAAAAAGAACTTTCTCCAATTAGTTTTAAATGTGCCACATGCTAACTTCATGGAGTGCCCCCTAGTCTTTCTACTATCTACTTTCTGCTTCCCTCCTGACAGCAGCAGCAGTGTCCTGGAGAGCGACTACCTCAGAAAAGCAAGAATCCAAAAGACAGAGGCCCAGAGACTGGTTCGGTGCCGGTTCTGATTAACGTCAATGGCAAATAAGATGGCCAAAATGTCACGGTAACCCCACTCCTGGAATCTTAGGCACAAACCATCCTTCTCTGGTCATATTTCCCCATTTGGAAGATGCTGTGTCGGAATCCTCACCCTTCTCATAAACATGAAACTGTTGTGCCCTTATTCTAAAATCTAGCAGGATACTATAGCCCAGAAACCCTGTTCTTGTGATGTATACCCACCAGCAAGAGCAGACGGAAAGATCCAGTGGGGTTGGCCTGCTCATTTTTCGAGAGAACCACTGCTGCGGTCAGATCTGGAGGGTGCAGTCGGGCTCTGGGAGAGCCGTGCTCTGTTATAACTGTTTGAAGCTGCTATCGGGTCTGCTGCCCAGTACGGTGTGGAGCGTTCAGATTGTTTCTGCAACCCGTTAGTTGGTTTGCTCTCCATCTCCCTGATCATCCTTAGGGAATGGGACTGAATCCAACATAACCATGCTCATCTAAGATGAGTCAGGACACTAGAACCCTGCAGGGCTGGTACTTATTCACTCCTAGGATGTGGATGGATGCTGATACAAACGATATCTTCAAAGTTGAAAACTCTGGCATCTGGTCACACTTAAATGGAACTGGATATAGCTAGAACCACTCTGTTTGTACCATCTGGTAGTAACTGCCGCTCCTTGCAGGTTACCCCCAAGCCTTATGTTAAGGGTAGCAACTGCCGCACTGTGCAGGCTTCCCCTAAGCCTCTTATATTAACAAAGCAACAGCTTTACTGGGTGAAGAGTTGCCTTAAAAATGGAGACAATACTGCTTGAGCGTGGCCCTAGCAGCATTCCTGGGCCTTTTTTGTGCAGTTAAATTGTCTCATTAGTAATTGCTTTTCTTTCACTAATGTGTCCTGCACGGATTTCCAATTATCCATATCTTTTCTAACTTTCTCATTACCTTTTAACTCTTATCTTTAAATGCTTCTATATTAAAAATTAAATCCCAGATACATAGTAAATTTACTGCTGGTGCTGTTTTCCATTCAGTACATTTTTAATTATTTGTTGAATTGTTTGTTTAGTTACTGTTAATCAGTTTTTCTGACCTATATCTTCTTGCCTTCCTCTGTTGCTGTTCCTCACCCACCGCCCTGTTATAATGTATTTTCCACTCTTTTGTTATGTGAACCGGCATGATGTCTCCTACTAATGCTGGTATATAAAAGTTATTAAATTAAACCTTCTGGCCTGCATAGCATTGACTTTTTCTAATATGAGAAGCATTAGATTTATGTAAACTTGCGATTGCGTCCCAAATCACATCCAAAGTTGTTATACGTGGCTTAACCAATTGTGAAACTAATATTTTGGGTAAATAAGCTGTTCCCCCCCCCCCCCCCACCTTTGCTTGATCCAACTGCTCTTCACCTTCCATGACCAGTGAGTCAGCCCATCCCCGAAGGGATCCTATTCGGTTTACTAATTCAGATGCTCCTAAGGTCTCCGGCCCTGCTGGGCTAACTTCTCGATCTGTGACGTCCAGTGGCGCTTGGGCTCTGGAAATCGCCAGATTGGCTGGAGGTTCCCTATAGATCGGGGATAGAGAGAGGTCCGGTGGGGAGACCACGATGTCTTCCTTGGTTACGCCCACATCCTGCGCCTCCTCTGATCTTAGCGTCCGCTGTATATGGGAGTCCATTGGACCCTTTCTAGGGGTTCCAGGGGCATTTGCAGGTTCCACCCTCTCTTTCGCACAGAATGCAGCATACGATATAGAAAAGGAAAACAAATTGGGCCAGACCATTCTCACAGGACTGCTTTTCGCAGTTAGATCCTTTACTTTGGAGGAGAAGGGAGATTTAATGGAGGAGACTATTTAGAAATATCAAAAGAAAACTGGACAAAGCTGCATCCCCCTTCGGCACCATGCCGGCACACGCCACAACTGGGCCGATGTTTATGGGCCCTCCGCTGCATCTCCACCCAATGACATCAGCAACAGGGCGTGGCCAAGTAGCGTTTCGTCAGAGCCACCTTTCTTCTTAAACACCCCTGTAAGTGTTGTATCAACCACAGGGGTACTGCATGTGTGTTTCTCTCCTTCCCAGTTGACTTTTTAAGTGATAAGGTATTAGTTGAATCATTCATTTAAGTGTGTGTTCCATAAGTAAATATAGTCAGCTTGTAAAACTGCTTATTTTTAGAATAACAAATGATTTATTGTAATGATTACTAAATTGGATCCTTTACTATGGACTAAAACAGAGGAATGAATATTGTGTTTTTTCTATTCCACTTGTTACTATTCAAGATTGTATTTTTGTTAAAATAAAGAATTAAAAAAAAAAGTTGCCTTATTAATGTATTTAAGAACAGAGTTAAATGTGCAATGTGAAGCATGCAGAAAACCAACCTGACTTTCAACCAAACATGGGCGAGTTGACTTTGAAGGCTGCATTGCTTATGCATTTCTAAACTTGGTGTAAGGGTGTGCATGCAGATAAGTCAAACATCCCCCAAAATGCCCTCCTGAACACCCACTTTTTTTGTATGTGCAAAGTTATGCATCTAATGAAATACAGTTTGAGGCTGCTGGATTATGGGCCTATTTAAACTCCCCACTGCTGTCACCTCTTTTTTCCATTAGTAATTTTTTTAGGTATTTCACATAAGCAAAATGTATATGCATCAAGTTTGCAAGATTCAGATTTTGCAGCTGGCACTGGAGAACATCCCAAACCATGATGAACTACTCCGGTTGAGCCATATCTGGTGCTATAACCATAAATTACAAATCACCTGAAGATATTCATATCTACCTTCAGCTCGCTCTGGCCTCTGCTGTCTGGTTTTGTGCACTCATTCCCAGGTTATTAGCAACTAATCTACCCAGATCCTTTTCCTTGGTAATCAAACTAAAAACAGGTTTTCTCAGTCCGTACATCTTCTGTGAGGGGTCTCTCTGAAGTCCATGGTGGGGGTAAACCACACCAGCATGAGATGCAGATGTCAACCCAGGACAAAGTCTCCATCCATGGAGAAGGCTGTCACCTGCTGGGGCTTTCTGCACTGGAGCAGCAAGAATCAGACACTCAAGTCTCATTTCCTCACCCTCTTTCACAAAGCCTCTGCTTTCATCAGTACTGTGTGGGAAGCACAGAAAATACAAGAGAAAGTGGAACAGGATAAAAAAATTTAATAAAAGCACAGTGGAGCCAACACAGAGTGATCAAAAGCCACAGGGTGAGCTCTAGAGAAAAGAGACCAGGAAAATAACCAAAGAAAGATCAAACATTAAAAAATTAGAGAAGAGGAAAGTTACAAAAAAAATAATTTATTTTTAAATTCTTGTATGAGGCTTAACTCGAAACAATGGCTCTAAGCAGTGGACACAAATCAGGATGCAATAAACCAAACTTACATAAATTGAACAGCAAACACAATCTAAAACCCTAAACACATGTTGCCAGATTATAAACACACACTGCACCCTAGAGCTAGGCAAGCTTTCACTTGTGTCTGAAAAAAACTCTGCTAGTCTGTAATAAGTGGATCTCCTTGGGTAAATCATTCCACGCTCTGGGAACAATTTTGGAAAATGGCCGTTCGCTGGACCTCTTTAAAGAAGTCATCTCGAACAGAAGTCCCTTTTAGATGTAAGAGCCACATGCTAACATGGGCCCTGCTTTATAAACTAAGATGAGCAGTCTGAATGTCACCGGCAGCCCATGCAGGTGTACGAGGGAAAAGGGGTTATAGTCTACCTGCGCTCATTCCAACACCCATAGCATATGCAGAGGGGGAATTTAATAACACTTGTAAGGCTCGCAAATGAAACCTCGCCAGGCCAAGTCTATAAAGCAGGACAGCAGTGTATTGATGGTAATATAAGAGTCTGAATGATCCTGAAATCTTCCCTGTCTCTGATATACTTCAATTGTCTCGGCAGTCTCAGTTTATAAAAGCCTGCCTGCAAAACAGAACTAGTCTGAGCCTCAGACGTCCTGGCCGAATCCTCCCGGATGTCATCTGTAAAAGGAATTATTATAATATCAGGGGAGATGGCACATGGCCTCTTTAACGTTCCTTAAATTTGGGGGGAAAAAAAGTAGCTTCATCCAGCTCTTAATTTGCATCATACAATTGGCCACTCCATTCAAAGAGGACTGCACATCTTCCCATCCAAGAAGAGCTGGATGGCATCAGCATATACTTTTATAACGCAGCAAAGCGGAGCCATGAATCTAGGGGACAGTGCTGCAGGCCAGAATTTAACTTCCAGCAGGTCCAGGACTGGAAGCCAATCCCAACTCGTAAACCACTGGAGGACCTGCAAGGGAGAAGCAACCATGAGACGACCCAAAAATGGTCACCCACCCACAGATCTAGAAAGGAAAGGACTTGGAAACAAGCAGACACTACTGACAAAGTTTGAAATCTGGCGAGCAATGGGAAACTTGCCACAGTCAATAACTGTAAATCTTCTCTGCCTGAAGGTTGTTTTGCTGATGCCTGTAATTCTCTAGTTATCCAGTAATTAAAGTGGGTGGGACCCAGGTGCCTTTCTAAAGTCATTAGATGATAAGTAGGTGAGTGCCTGATAATGATGGGCCCTGCTGATAATTACAGCCTTTCTTTCATTCCTTTGAGACGTACAGGAGGAAATACACATGTTTATGTTCTAAGGGCAGATTTATTTTCTCCTTCTACTTTAGAAAGAGGAAGATTAACACTTTTGAAGTTTAACAGCTGCTAAAAGGCAAGGGTTCGGTCATGGAGACGTGAGGGAGGAAAGGATGGTTCAATGAGATGGGCAAAGGGCTACAGCGTTGGGGCTGGATGCCTTTCACCGCGAGGACTAGAGTTCTGGGGCCAGGCACAGAGCTGGAAGGCCTCTTAATTCGAGGGTTGAAGGAATAAGAGGTAAAATGGAATGGAGCTTAAGAGGAAGCTAGGAGTCATCTTTGAGAGCCTACAACGCTTGAGGAAAGACCCCGAAGTTGAACTGCTGGGTGACCACCTGGCATCACTTAAGAGACATTCCCCTTTGTAAGTCATTGATCACGGGATGGGGCTTTCACTTTAGCACATCGAATTCTAATGTGGGCCGCCTCGATTCTTATCCCAAGGACCTAGTGCTGTCTCTTTCTTCTCTTCCTTCCTAATAACACCCTGCGCCTTCAGACGGCACTGGTATCGCACTCTCTCTCCACCTTGCCACGGCGCCCGCGGATTCCCATGGCATCCTTCTCCTAACCATGTCACTTACCTTCGCACACTTAAATAGCATCACATTCTCAACCGTTTTATTTCTTCTCAGGTTTGTTTGTTTTTTTTTAATCTGGATTTACATGAATGAATCTGGAATAAACGTAAACAAGGTATGGTGAAGGCGGGCACACACCGGAAGCAGGAGCTGGGCATGCAGCTTGCACATGTACGTCCCCCACATGCACACACAGGGTTACTGAGGCCCGGATATCTCACAATGGATTAAAAATGGGGGCAGGGAATGGGCGATCCAGGATGGGGCCCAGAGATATGCACGCGAGTAACTACGCGCCTGGCCGTGCGCCCAGGTATATCTCAGCGCAAAGTTACTTCTGCTATGGGAGGAGGTGCAAGTCTTCATAAATGCCTGGACGTAGTTTTATAAAGTTATTCAGGGGGCTGGGGTCTTGCGGACCTGGATCTAGACTGGGGAACCTGGTCATGGGCTGGACATGCGCTTGTTGTCAAATTCCCTCATTACGCTGCTGCGCGCGCACATACACGCGCGCAGGATGCATCATTGCCTCCGCTCTGGCTGTGTGCCTACACATAAACGAGCAGAATAACGCTTTTCAGACAGGTGTGTGTACGTAACATACCCACCCCATCCATAGGCCGTCCTCTCAACGCCCCCTCTCACTATCCTCCTGCACAGTCCTCGCTCCCTTATTTACTTCCACTTTCTGTCAAACAGCAAGCCAAGCAAAATCTACAAATGTCACAAGAACACCTTCCCCCGGCCTGCGCAGCCCAGATCAGGCTGAGAACTCATTTGCCACCTTCCTTCTAGGCCCCAGCTAAGATGTTGGATCAAGCCACGGACCCCTCCTCTTATTCCTGAACTGGCAGAGCCTGAGGAATCCCCTCCACTTTTACTCGCTGTCCTTTCACTGACAAATGTCTGGTTTTCAGGCTATCCATAATGAATGTGCATGAGGGGCATTTGCATACGCCGCCTTATCATATCCAAATATCTCTCGTGCATATTCCTTGTGGATGTCCTGACAATCTGACCTGGCTGGGGCACTCCAGGACCGAAGTTGCCTATCCCTGAAGGGTTACATTGGTAAAGACACTTGCAGTCCTCCGTGGGTGCAGGTGCAATGTAAAATATTCCTTTTTTTTTTTGTGTTTTAATTCAAATGGTTTAGTGTTTTCTAACCTCACTTTCCAGTGCCCCCTCCGAGCTCAGAATCACTCTTGAAACTGAAGATTAGCACAACAAGAAATCACAGCAGCCTGCAAAAATAAGATTTGTAGCCGTTTATAAATAATGGGCGATTGGGCATACAGACTGGCGTGAAGGGGCGTAATGATGGGTAACTATGAGAGACTCACAAGCAGACCACTTTCTTTTTTCTCTTATTGATCCAGCCGTCTCCGCCTGTGCCTCCGTCTTGCCCTTCCAGTAGACTTGAAACTGGCCTTGGTTGGATGACACCACCATAAGCGTTTTATTCACCACTACAGATGGGCTTTCTTATTTTATATCCTATTCCCAAGCCAGTCCCAGCTGTTGTAGCTACAGCTCTCAGCCAAAGGCCACCAAGCCAGCCCTACTACAGACAGTTAAATGGCCAAATGCCACGCTCTTCGTGAATCAGTGCTGCCACCTCTTGGACAGACCTCTGTATTTTTTTTTGCTCCTCCAGGTAGTTTGTAGGTAAGGACACATTTCAAAGAGCCATTAAAAAAAAAAAAATAAAAATAAAAAAAATAGTTGCTCTGGTATATGAAGACCTCACAGGCCTCTTTCAGATGTCATGAGATGTGTTGGATAATAAGATGAAAAATTGGGATAACTATTTAGAAGAGGAGGCAGCATGGCTAGCCACTTGGACTAGATGATGCAGGCAATTTAGTAGCATGAGGTTAAAGCACACACGAACGTGCCTCCCGGGAATGGATTATGTATCCTACCCATCTGGGAGAACAATAGCAAAAGCTGTCTGGCCCCCTTGCTAGGCTCCTTTTTCTACTTTGCATCTCACACGCTTTACATGAAGGTCATTTCCAATAAAATGCTAAAAAAAAGGATATTGTTGCAGTACGTTGCCTTGAAGAAATCTAAGGGTCCAATCCATAAACCACCATCACAAAAGAAAGAGGTAGATATGGACATGAGAGAAGCCATCCAAAGGGACAGTTAAGGGTGACCTTAAACTTAAAAGGGGTAGACTAGAGAGTGCCAGCTGCAGGATCTACTAGTTGAGGAGCTCACCTGTGAGCTGGGTATTTACAAAGGGAGACAGTGTCACTGAGGTTATAAGGAGTAACATGGGGACGAGTTTCACCATAAGATGTTACGATGCAAAACACTGGATCAAAACCTATGGGTCTGATTTTTAAAAGCATTTGCATGCTTACAATTGGGTTTTACATGTGTAAATGCATGGCAGTGGGCTTTTGAAAATTGCTATAATACATGACATTGAATTCTCCATAGGGTAGTCATGTGTAAGTGCACGTAAATTACTTAAAATTGCTATGATAGTACGCTCCATTTACTTATGTAACTCCTTTTAAAATTACCTAGTATTTGAACAAAAGTCCTAGACTTCAGAAGGTCCAAATTCAAGAATATGAATGATTAAGTTAGAGATCTTGTCAGGAATAGGGGATTAAAGAGGTACAGAAAAACTCTGGACAGCAATAAAGGACTATTAAAATGGCAACATTTGTGTGTCAGGTATGTTAGCAAGGGTGAGAAAAATAACATTCAGAAAACACAGACACAGAAGGACAAGCTAAAAAAAAAAAAAAGTGATTTGCAATACAAAACGTCTTAAAGTCCATTCATCTTCATCCAAGCAGACCAGTCTAAATGCAAGGGATGCAGCCAAGCTCTACCTCGAGTGGGCAGGACCCTGCCAAACATGCTCTGAAGCTCTTGACCATAGTTCGAACATCAAGACAAAGTATCACAAACGAATGCAAGGAAAGACCAAGTTGGCACTCTTTAGAGTGGTGAAACCAACCAAAGCTTGACCCAAGAAATCACTTGTCTTGTTTGGGAGTGGTGGTCCTCTAACTACCTAGGCTGTACTTATGACTTCTTTAAATCAGCCATGACCCTCTTACGTGATCCTCTACAACTGTTCACAATAGAACCCACTGCACACCCATGGAGTAGAGTAGCAAACACAACTCCCTACAGAAGGAAGATCCACTATCCAACTAAGATGAAAGAGCAAATCCTCTTCGGAAGGAACACCAAATTTGTACAAATCTGTACCATCTCCGTTGAAAGACCAACGAGTTTACAGCTCATAAACTCACATAACTGAGCAGCTCAGCCAAAAGCCACTTCTTTAAAGAGTTCAAAACCCTTTCACCACGTTCAAATTCCAAGACAAAAGCAGTTATTTTACTGGCAGTCTGTGGTTCACTCCTCACAAGGCATGAGAAACTTCTGAAACACAACTGCCACTATTTGCACTCTTAAGAAATTGAGCTAGACCTTTATCCAACCTCCTTACAAAAAACTGCCATATGGAAGATATCAAATTCCCTGTAGGAAAACCCTGCTTAGCAGTGCACCAATCAAAAGTCCACCAAACCCTGATATATACCAGGAAGGTAGATCTTTTCCGAGAAGGCAACAAGGTATCCACCATCTCTTGAATATGCTCTCTTGCTTAAACGAGACCTCTCAAGGGCCAGGCCACAAGATAAAATTGACTTGGATCCCTGCCTCAGGAGATTGAGTTCCGAGGTAAAGAGAAGGAAATCTCATTCAACAGACCACCTTGAACAAGCGGGTACTACCAGAGCTACCGCCCCTCAACGCCCGGAGATCTTCTGCAGGAGCTCACAAAGGAAAACAGTCGTTGCTGCTCTAAGTCTGCACTAAGGCATCCAGGTTGGATGACCTTCTTTCTCTTCTTCTGCTGTAGAATCTTTCTACACTTGCATTCTTGTAGGACGCTGTTAGGACCAACAGCAGCTCCCCTCTTCAAACCACAATGGGATGGAAAAGCCCTTTCTGGCACTTCCCACAAGCCCAGGATCCGGAATGATGCAGCTGAGACCGTCCGCTTGAACTGTCCTTTCTACCCCCGTTAGGTGAAACGCCAATAGTATTCTTAGGTATTTCTCTCCTCAATTACACCTGAGCTCTTGGTGTCTTCTCCTGCATCATACACTACCACCAGGGCACTGTCCAAAATGCCACCCAAACTGGAAACTAATACAGTAAGATAAAATGGGCCAAAGGTGAAACTGAGGGTGTTCACAACAAACACAGTATTTACATGAAACACTAATGCTACAATATCAACTGGTTTCTTTAAACTTGGGATCTTGGAACCTCTTAAAGCTGGACTGTCAGAAGAATTTTTGTATTGCAAATCATTTTTGGGGTGGGGGCGGGAATTGCACGTTTTGGAATTTTTTTTCATTCAACGATATAGAGTTTTGTTTTGTTTTTTTGGCGTGACTTTTTTGCTAGTGGTGATTACCATGGATGGCTGCCATTGCAGTCGGAACAAATTCTTGAAATGAACTCGCTATTTTCAGTCCGTTCATACCAGTTGATTTATTGAAAATTGTGGTTAGTCCTTTGGTGCAGATCATTATAAATAGAATTTTTTTTTTCTGGCTAAAGCTTTTTGTACCAACTTAGGTTTGAATTTAGAGGGTAATGTCCAACAAAAATCAGACTGCTTGATTTTTGAAGAACCAGCACCAAACTGAGGATTGTCAACCAAACTGCTCTGGTTACCAACCAGACTGGCCAGCTGACCAAGTTTCCTGCAAAAAAAAAACCCCAAACAAGCTTGACAATGTACTCTCCAACCCTAAGAGGTTGGTATTTGTCCTTCACCATCACTTAAAAAGGAGGCTCCATAAGACATGCCATACTGGGTCAGACCAAGGGTCCATCAAGCCCAGTACCCTGTCTTCAAAGTACCTGGCAAGTACCCAAACATTAAATAGATCCCATGCTACCAATGCCAGCAACAAGCAGTGGATATTCCATATTGATTGATAGCAGTTTATGGACTTCTCCTCTAGGAACTTATCCAAACCTTTTTTTTTTTTAAACCCAGCTATGCTAGCTGCCTTAACCATATCCTCTGGCAAGAATGCCAAAGCTTAATTGTACGTTGAATGAAAAACAATGTTCTCTGATTTGTTTTAAATGGGCTACATGCTAACTTCAAGTCCTTGTATTATCTGAAAGAGTAAATAACCATTTCATATTTACCCATTCAAGTCCTTTCATGATTTTGTAGACCTCTATCATTTCCCCCCTCTTCTCCAAGCTGAACAGCCCTAACCTCTTCAGCCTTTCCTCATAGGGGAGCTGTTCCATCCTCTTTATCATTTTGGTTGCCCTTCTCTGTACCTTCTCCAGTGCAACTATATCTTTTTTGAGATGTAGTGACCAGAACTGCACACAGTATTCAAGGTGTGGTTTAACCATTGAGCGATGCAGAGGCATTATGACATTCTCTTCCTAATTCCTAACATTGTTTGCTTTTTTTGACCGCCACAGGACACTGAGCCAACAATTTCAATGCAATATCAAGTATAATGCATTGATCTTTTTCCTGGGTGACAACTCCTAAAATGGAACCTACCATCATATAGCGATAGCATGGGTTATTTTCCCTATATGCATCACCTTGCATGTGTCCATATTCTATTTCATCTGCCATATGGACACCCAATCTTCTAGTCTTGCACACTTAGATACCTCGCTACCCTTCGGGGTTTCTACTAACTAGACAACCGCTCCTCGGGGATCTCTCTCGCTCTCTATTTCAGGATCTTCTGGATTATCAGGTAGTCGCTCCTCGAGGGCTTACCAGTCTGTGTATGCTGCACCACGGACCTTCGGTCCCCCCATCTCCATTGCCAGGAAGACGTCTGCACTACGCTCCTGTGAGTACTTCTACGATCCGGTGCTCCAACTCCACCCACCAGGCTCGGCCTTGCCCACACTGCGGGTTCCTATCTATCTTGAACATCTGGGTGAGGCTTCTACATCTGAGACTGTCTGAACGTATTGGCAGCTTGCGGACTTCAGTGCCTTTCCTTCCTGCTTCATACCATCTATCTACAGCAGTACAATAAAGCTTTCTACCTACAAGTGTCTGCTATCTGAGTTTAGCCTATCGCTGTGGTTCCCCACAGGGCTCCTCCCCATGGGAGGAGTCATCTCCACTGTGACTAAGGCTCCACACTATGCCACAAACACAACAGCTGCTTGTCGCAGGCGGGACCCAAAAGCCATAGGCATAGACGCTCTCATTCAGGCGTGACCACGCTGGCCTTTGATAGGCAGGCTGGTCCAGAAGACTGCAAGTCATTCCAACACCAGCCTTTTTTAGTGGCTCCAGATTGGGCTCGAAGTCCGTGGTATGCCGATCTCCAGAAACTTCTGGTAGACTTTACCCTCAGAATACAGTCTCAGACAGATCTGTTACGTCAGGAGCCCATTCCGCACGAGGATCTGAGTCAATTCCGTTTTACGGTTTGGTGGTTAAAGCGGGGTTATTCGCCTGCTGTAATTTCCATTCGGTCGGGCCTGGAAATTTTCTACTTCTCCAGGCTGTTAGTTTGCTGGGTTTTTGAGGCCTGGTGTTGGGCGCGAGGTACTCAACCGCTCAAGATGGATGTTCCTTTAATTTTGGAATTTTTACAGAACAGCTTGCTTGGCTCTTAACGCACTGAAGGTTCAAGTTGCAGCCCTGGCTTGTGGTGGGCCTTTGTCTTCCCGTTTTCTTGCAGGGAGTTAGCATCGTTGCAGCTTCTGGTGCCTCTGTGGAACCATCACTTGCTCCTTGAATTCTTGTCGTCCCGACTGACCGCTGCAGACTCTTTCCTTGCAGCTGCTTACCTTGAAGACTGCTACGAGGAAAAACTGTTTGGCATGTCGGGACTCTGAGCTGCAGGCTCCTTCCTGCCATGAGCCTTTTCTCTCTCTGACTCTGCCCTCCTTTTTTGCCAAAAGTGGTTTTGGAGTTTCATTTGAATCAGTCCATTTCCCTGCCTGCCTTGGACAGGGACAGATGAAGCCGAGTACAGTCTTTTGTGATCCTTGGACGTCAAGCGTTGTTTACTGTGGTACTTGGAGATGACTAAAGCTGTTCAGAAGTCTGAGAGTCTGTTTGTGCTCCATGGCTGAGGTAAACTGAGCACCAGTGACACGGGCAACGCTAGCCAGCTGGCTTAAGGAGGTCATTACAGCAGCCTATGTGGCTGAGGTTCCCTTGCTGAAACAGATTAAACCGCACTCCATGAAGGTTCAGGTGATATCAAGGGCGGAGCTTCATTTGTCGCCTACTGAAATTTGCCGAGCGATGACGTGATCATCTTTGCACACCTTCTTCAAGCATTTCCGTTTGGATGTTAGGGCTAGGGAGGATGCTGTATTTGCATAGGCGTTATTGATTGGACTGCTGGCAGCCTCCCCCTTTTTGAGATTAGCTTTGGTACATCCCACTCCTGAAGACTGATCTGCCCAAACGCTTGAGGCAGGAGGACATTACTACTTGATGATTTCCTTTCCTCTAGTAAGGCCAGGCCAATCTCAGCCCCGCCCTCGGCTGCCGATGTTTACATTTGAGGTTAGCCTTTCTTTGGACGAGTTATGCAGAGAATGATTCCTGCCCTTCAGTGAAAACTCGTAAATGGATTCTCTAGCCCTTAGTGTACTAGATATGTTCCTTCTTTTCGCTGAGCTCAGTGTTTTTGTTGGTTGGGAAGCCTGAATGGTGGATTGTTAATAGTAATGTTTAGGTACAATCAGTTTTGTCCACAGTTTGGCTATTCCAGAGAATACTGGTGGGCTGATGTCGAGGTGGGACTATATGGCCGTGACATCAGCTTTTGCTCTGTCTCCATCTGCTGCCCAAGGTGCATAACCCACTCAGGCAAGAGTTTAGTCTCTGAGCCACCCAGTGGCTCTATTAAAGCAGATCTAGAGGTCTGTATAATTGAAAGGTGAGACCCCTATTCTGAAGTGAGGAACCCTCATCAAAATAGGGTGTGGTTTTTTTTTTTTTTTTGAAACCCACTTAATAGATGGAATACAGACACTGATTCCATTGTGCCAGAGGCATGGAAACTACTGCTCCAATGGCTTGCAGGTGAGTGAGCGCAACCCAAAACGCCTCTTGCACAGAAAGGGAAGATAAAGAGAAACCATAAAAACGTCTGAGTTCAGACAGGCAAACTCTAAGGAATAGCCACCGGTCTGTGGTAATCTGGGCCCAGAGCTGGAGAATTTCTGATAACTAACAACCTCTTCCTTCAGTGGCAGCTTTGCAAAACCCTATAGCTCCTAAACTCTCAACTTTCCCTCTCTTGGAACTTCAAAAGGATTTAAAATCTGCATTTGGGAAGATATATATCTTTGGTTCTATTGTCTGAATTATAATAATAATAATAACAAGAACAAAAAAAATAAGATAAAAACTGAAATGCTAAAAACCTAAGCAGGCCACTAATAGGGGGTTCTGGCACAACAGCCAGAAGAACTGAAGCCAAACCAAGGGCACATCTCAGCAATCTATGGGCCCACGGGAAGAAAACCAACCCAAGTCTCAGCCAAGAAAAATGAACTGAAGAAAGCTGGAACTACCGTGCAAGCACCGTTGCAGGCTTTCATGGGCCAGCCCCCTCCCCCACTTGTAAGCCTTGGTCAACTCATGTTTCCTCCGCGCGGGCGACAGATACCGGGACCAGAATTCTAGCAGAGAGAGAGCCAAAAGTCAAGCTGTGGTGGGCCAGCCCCAAGATCTTAAGGGGTGGTGGAAGGAGAGAAGCCCTCTTCCTTCGATATTATTACACAGAGGGGCTGCACAAGGAGTGTGCATGTAAGAAAGTGAAACTCCCAGGCAGAGAGGGGGGGGAGCTTCTGAAAAGAGGTGGCGAGGCAGCCCACCCGCGAGAGGCAGCTTGCGGGTTCGTCACCCGCCTCTCTTCAATTGCTGCAGAGTAAAAAAGAGAGCGTAAAGGGCTCCTTTTGGGAGGCACATCCCAGGAGGACAAGGAAAAGGGACAAGTCTCTTCGGCTAGCTTTTGTATGTTCACCAGTAAAACGGGCAGCAGGGCGGCGCACACAGCTGTGGCAGCAGCGAAGACTCTGCTCAGCCTAGAAATGCAACAGCGAGAGCTGCCTACCTGTAATAAAGCAAGCCCCAGGCACAGCGTTTTGTAGTGTATCCCTGGGGCAAGGTGTTGCACAAAGAGGTGTGTGTGTGAGAGAAGCAGAAATACAGCAGATCAAATTGTCATGCAGTCTAGCGCTGAAGAGCAGCATTACTCGAATGTGTGTATTATCACAGCCACCGTGGGAACAACTTCATGCAACTGGGGGAGGGAGAGTGGCAGTTTAAACATTTATCTTAAAACATGGCGGAGCAGTATGGAAGGCTAAGACGGCTATGAGTTTGTCTTTTGTACGTGTGAGATAAGCTGAACCACCCTGGGAGTAGGGTTTAAGTCTTCTCTGCCAGACCCACTCGTCTCCCCGCCACTGGCGGTTTTCAGAAGAGGCGGTGCAGCTGCCAGGCCTCTGAGCCCCTCCCCCCAGCAGCTTGACTCTTTTTTTTTTTTTTTTCCTCTCAGTCCAAGGGAGCCCCTCACGCCGTGTGCGTGGCAATGTGCCTCTCCAGCAGCGTGCGGTGGGAGAAGTACTTGTTGCAGATGCAGCACTGAAAGCGTTCGGGCCGGTGGGTGCGCATGTGGACGTTGAGCGAGCTCTTCTGCGTGAAGCGCTTGCAGCAGATGGAGCACTGGAAGGCCCGGACCCCTGTGTGCGTCACCATGTGCTTCAGCAGGTAATCTCGCAGGGAAAAAGAGCGCCAGCAGATGCTGCACTGGTGAGGCTTCTCTCCTAGAGAGCATACAAAAAAACCAAACAATCCCCATAAACACTTCTTTTTTTCCTCCATTGTGATTTTTGTACCTTTTAAAGATGTTCTACAAATGGCAATCGGTCATTTATCCACAGTACAGGTAGCAGCAATGCAGACTCCCCCCCCCCCCCCACACACACACACGTTGGAGAATCTGCTTTGGAAATGATTATCCCCACCTGCCCTCAGCTTTGGGAAGGAGTTTCTTTTATGCAGAGCTGGCCGCTTACCTGAGTGGATGAACATGTGCTTGGTGTAGTTCTTCCTGGAGCTGAAGGTCTTCTGACAGTGAGTGCACTCGTAGGAGGGCTCAGAGCTGCGGGAAGGCCCGGGTCGCTGGGCTGGGTCATTCTGCAGGGAGCCCACCGCCACTAGATTGGAGCTCATCTGGACCACCCCCGCCGCGTTCTCCGGCTGCACGCTATAGAAAGTCTGGCCTGCCTGGCTCTGGTTCTGGCTGGTGTGAGTCAGGTGAAACTGGAAGATGCTGGACGGGCCTCCGGCGGCGGCAGTGATCTTGAGCTCACGCTGGACGCCAGGCGCGACGAAGGGAATGACCCTGGTCTCGGCGACGCGGGAGCTGAAGGTGGCGGCGGGGGCGGGTTTGAAATCGCCACCAGCGACGGCCGTCAGGTTCCGAAGGCCCGGGGCCTCCAGGCTGCAATCTGCATGGAACTTCTCCTCGCCCTCCAGCGCCATCTCCCGGGTGCCTTGCTGAAGGTTCTCCTCACTCTGCCAGGGGGGGATAAATGTCTCGGAGAAGACATCCTGATTGGTGAAAAAGTCCTGCCCTTCTGGGGTGAACTCTAGCTGCCCGCTGCTGTCCTTCCTGCTGGCCGCGGGGTTACGGGTCTGGCCCAGGCTACTGTCAGGCCCATGGATTTTCTCACTCTCATCACAGCTAGAGAAGGGGGGCCCTCCACACTCACTGTAGCAGCCCTGCTTCTCCCTGTCACCTCCCTTCTGCTCCTCCTCCTCCTCTTCTTCCTCCTCCTCCTCCTCATCCTTGATGATGACCGGCAGGGGGTCAGTCAGCTGGAGCCTGACGGGCTGGCGCTGTTTGCGGCTATGGCAGCTCTGGGGAGCCTCCGACTGCAGTAGGTAAGCGGACACCATGCCTTCCCCATCCCCTGCCACTTCACCTTCCGCCAGAAGCCGTTCCCTCACCTCCACCAGCTGCCTTTGCTGGGAGGAAAGCAGGTCCCTCAACTTGTAGCGGACCTCAGAGGCACAGAGCACCTTCGGGGCATCGTTCTCCAGCTCACTGGACCTGGAGGCAGTCGGGGCGCTGCCTGAGTCTCGCAGGGATGCAGCAGATGAGCCCTCGGCTTCCTTCTGTGGCTCCTGGGCTTTGTTGGCAGAAGACCTGCTGGAGGAGAGCACACAGGTGCTGGACGCCAGGTTCTTGGTGGCCCGGCTCTGCGATATGATCTGCGTGCACTCGTCAATGACAGTCTTGATCTGGAGGATGCTGGCAGCAGTGAGGATCTGTAGGGCCTCTGACTGGGCCACCACCAAGGAGCCGCTGTACATAAACTCCACCAGCTGCTGAACCACCTGAGTAGGCACTACAGGGGGCACTTCGATCTCAGAGTAGCCCAGCAGCAGCTTGTCGTGGAAGAAGGGGCTGCCAGCAGCTAGCACACAGCGGTGAGCCCGCAGCGTGGCATCGTGGATGTGAACAGTGACATCACAGAAGTGGCCTCCCAGACGCTGGGCGTTCAGGGTCTCCAGGAGAGACTTGCTGAAGTTCTGCAGGTGGATGTAATGCACGGCTTCAGACATGGTTCTTCTGCCGTTGTAGGCACAGCCCCAGGCTGGGGGTAGGCTCCTGAGGCAGCAAGCTTGACACTGCTTTCTAGAAAACAGGAATAAAAATGACTGTAAGCATTTTATCTAGGCAACAGCCATCTTGTATCCTGCTTGACCAATCACTGTTCTTAACACTGCTTAGGTAGCAAAGAACCCCAATATCCATCCTCTGTAATCTGTGTGCCAATCCAGCATAAACCACCCGCATAATCTACTTCTGATCTCCATCCCTCGATTGTACTCTCTGTAATGTGCCTGCCTGCCTGCCCCCCCCCCCCGCGTACTGGACATAGGCCGAGCCAAGCAACCAACAGCTCTAATATTGCTTGCCAAGCAGCGTAGTACTGTGGATTTTTAAAGAATATTTCTGGAAGTAAACGTTGTAATCATCGCTAAGCTTAACCCATTGGGACACATTACCTCCATAAGAAGCTAAAATGTTGGAAACAGCAGCTCTCTTTAAAAAAAACCCAAAAATTCTGCCCCAGATCACGCTGACTAAACTCTTGTTCAACTTTAAGAATCGACCTCTTACTAGAGGTTGAAAGAGAGACAATGAACTGTGTCACAGAGGGATTAAGATCTGCTTTGAATACTCAATTGAACCAAGTGACAAGACACTGCTTTGTGTGTTGTCTAGGGTTGCCAAGCAGCCAGAATTCCAGGAGAAGCCTGGAGGACCTTTAAACCAGTCAATGTGAGAGCCAGAGAGTCCCGGCCTCTCCTTTCCTCTCCCCTGCTCCATGGGCCCTGTCTTACTTAAACAGGACCAATCCTGACCGTGCTTGGCAGTAGCAAGGTATAAAGATGCTGGGGCAAAAAATTGAACCAGCGTGTGTGCTCCTTTGCTCCCAGGGCCCACCTCCTGTACGGAATTCAGGCCCTGGAGGTCCAGGCACCGATTCAGTTCCTGGCCCTGCCATCTTTACACGCTGCTGCTTCTAGCAAGATCCAGCCTCAGCCCAGCCCCAGGACAAAGGAGAGGGAGGGAGAGTTGGTTAGAGAGGCTGGGGAAGAGGGGCTATTGCTAATGGGAGGGCAGGGAAAGGCATGTGGCTGCTTTTTAACTAGTCTGCAAGTTGGCAACCTTAGTGGGGTCTCATAATAATAGGAGCTGCAGCCTTAGCTATGCGCTGCTGTCTAAAAATCAGGGAATTCTCTCACAGTAAAGTCAGAACTCCCTCAGTTTCACACCCTTAACCAGTCAGAGCAAAGGTTACATAAACAAGCAAACATAGTTTTTAAACTAAAGCACTAACACATAAGTACTGTATATACAGAACAGCAGTACTGAGGCCATGTCCCTGCAAATCCATGCACAGAGCTGACTTCCTATGGTGCCATCCCTGTGGCTCCAGCCACACAGTCGTCTTCCTGCTGCAATGTCCCTGTGCCTCTGTCCACAGAGCTGCCTTTCCCTGGTCCCTTCAGAAAGCTGCCGACCTGCTGCTTGCTGCACTGTCCCTGTAGCCCCAACCTTTGGTGATGTCCTTGCAGTTTCAGCCACAGAATCCATGGCAGCGTCCCTGTGGTTCTATGCATGGGGGCTGCCGGACTGCAGAGAAGTCTCTGCAGCTTCATCCATAGTTTTAGAAGCCATATGGGTCCTGGAGGAACCTGGCTTCTTTGCAGGCCAAGCGACCTCTTCTAGTACTTTTCAACACCCTCTGCAGGCAACTCTGTCACAGCAGAACAAGGGACCCATGAGGTCTCAAAAAGCTCAGCAGACCAGCGATGGGCAAGTCTGCATGTGGACGGAACGTCATAACTGTCTGGCAATGACCAGATAACAGCACAAGGCTTTCATCTCAAAGAATATTTAGCAAATCAACCGCATGGATAGATCACATATCATGACGAAAGAGAGCATGTGTGATTCTACTGGCGTAACGCAAAAGGAAATGACATTTAGTGTGATTCATTCCTAGAGCACGCAAGGGTTCTACATAGAGTAGTGACAGCACCAAACGCTAAAAAGAGTTTAAGAGAAGAGTTGGCAGCTTGCTGTCGCCACACGGCTCTCTAGCTATCAGTGGCTTTAACTCTGACAGAAGAAGGGACTGAAGAACAGCAGACGCAGGGCCAGCACGGAGCCTCACACCTGCATCTTGTGCTCTCTCATACGCACACCCAGACAGTCCCGTGCTCTCAGCATGAGGTCAATGCGCCTATATTGGTTCTTTTGAAAATTTATTAGGGCTGGGCCCCTAAATAGTGGGTGGCTACAGTGCTGGAGCAAGGGCAGGGAAACAAAGTTAGGAGTTTAGGACTGCTTTTCATTACTAGGCACCTAATTTATAGTCTTTAATCTAGGTAAATGAATAGAAGGCCTAAATTTAGAAGCTACATTTTAGGTTCTAAATTCAGGTGAATTTTCAGCTGAAAACTTAGGGGCCTAAATTAAGGAGATCAACTTATTTGAATATTGGCCTCTATATGTGTACATTGTTATCAAAGCGTGAAGCTATACCCTCCCGCCAATGTCACAATCTCACTTAATGCATCTGCTCCCCTCACTGTCACACTCTACATGATGCACTCACCGATGCAGGCCACACACCCCCTCTCACCACTCACATCACTGCCAATGCACCATGCTCTCTAGCCACTGCTGCAGGTCCTCCTCACTGTCGAGTTTCACATGGTCCAGTCACTGTCACATGCCATGCAACACCATCACTCTCACACGCTGTGCATCTCCATCATCGTCATAGGCCATGCACCATCAGCACCATTCCTCGTACTGACTGTGCATCCCTATCCCTGTCACATGCCCTGATCACACTGTCACATTATGTACCTGCCTAAGATATGCGATGCATATGCCTCTCCGTCACTGTCAGACTGGACCATCCTTGGAGGGAGGGAAGGGGAGATTAATGGTGGTGATGACCCTAGGCCACCACAGAACATGATATCGGGCAGCGGTACTATGTCTCGAGAGCACTGGTGGGACAGGAGCTGCTGAGGCCTGCCTGCCAGAGACATCAGCAGTACAGCAGGAAGGCCAGTGACAGATGGTCAGGTCAGGGCACCCCCCACAACAGGTTGTCAATCTTGGAGGGCCTCCCCCCTCCTTTCCACTCCTCACTCGCAGGAGATCTACCCCCATATCCAGTAGGGTAAGCCCCGATGTCAGAAGCCGATCACCCTCATGCCCTGAGTTGTTATTGTCACACACCACATGCCCCTGTCACCCATCCCCATCAGTCCTTAGTGCCATCGTCACTGTCACATCCTGCACACCCCCATCACTCTCAAACCCCGTGCACTCCACTGTAATTCTCACACCCTCCACTTGGAGCGCTATCACACGCTGTACACACCACTGGCCACCTGTAACCCTCACACCCCGCGCCCACCCCCTCAGGCCCCGCGCCCCTCAGTGCTGTCAACCAGCGCGCGCCCGCGCGCGCCACCCTCAACCTCGCATACTCGGGGCCTGTCGCGCGTTGCGAACTCCTGTCACTCTCACCTACGCGCTCCCTCCCCGGTTCTCGGTCCCCTCTTCTTTTTCTCTCTCACTCATCTCCCCGCAGGCTCGCCGGCGCGCGACGTCAGCGCGCAGAGCTTAGGCGGGCAGCGCCGGTCCGGGACGAGGGGCGGAGCCTGCGCCTGGTTACCATGGTATCTCCCTCCCCGCCCCGATTTCTTAAAGCGGCGTAATCAAGCCACAGTCATAAAGATGACTTACCGTGTTTCTTCGAAAATAAGAGAGATCTTATAACCCAAACCCACCCCCAACCCTTCAAATCTACTTCATTACGCACCCTCCCGACCCCCCCAAAACTTGCCGAAATTCCCTGGGGGTCCCAGGAGCGATCTCCCACTCTCGGGCCGTCGGCTGCCAGTAATTAAAATGGCGCCGATGGCCCTTTGCCCTTTCCATATGACAGCTATCGGTGCCATTGGCCGGCCTCTGTCACATGGTAGGAGCAATGGGCCGTCCATTGTTCCTACCATGTGACAGAGGACGGCCAATGGTCCTTTGCCCTTTCCATGTGACAGGCTATCGGTGCCATTGGCCGGCCTCTGTCACATGGTATGAGCAATGGACGGCCCATTGCTCCCACCATGTGACAGAGACCGGCCAATGGTCCTTTGCCCTTCCATGTGACAGGCTATCGGGGCTATTGGCCGGTCTCTGTCACATGGTAGGAGCAATGGGCCATCCATTCGTCCATTGCCCCTACCATGTGACAGAGGCCGGCCAATGGTCCTTTGCCCTTTCCATGTGACACACTATCGGTGCCATTGGCCGGCCGCTGTCACATGGTAGGAGCAATGGTCCGTCCATTCGTCCATTGTCCCTACCATGTGACAGAGGCCGGCCAATGGTCCTTTGCCCTTTCCATGTGACAGGCTATCGGTGCCATTGGCCGGCCGCTGTCACATGGTAGGAGCAATGGATGGGCCGTCCATTGCTCCTACCATGTGACAGCGGCCGGCCAATGGCACCGATAGCCTGTCACATGGAAAGGGCAAAGGGCCATCGGCGCCATTTTGATTACTGGCAGCCGACGGCCTGAGAGCGGGAGATCGCTCCCGGGACCCCCGCTGGACCACCAGGGAATTTCGGCAAGTTTTGGGGGGGTCGGGAGGGTGGGAGTGGTGTAATGAAGTAAATTTGAAGGGTTGGGTTTGGGGGTTTTTTTGTTTTATTTTGTTACAACCTCCCGTCTGCCCTCCCCGGGTTTCGACACCCCCCCGGGACTTTCGGTAAGTCTTGGGGGGTGTCTGGCTCGTCTTGGGGTGGAACCGCGCGTCCACTTAAAAGCTAGGGTTTATTTTTGGAGTAGGGTTTATTGTCGGAGAAACACGGTAGTATTGCCACTTCACTCTGTTAAAAAGACAACCAGGTCCTGTTTTTTTAGTTCCTTCCTTTAGATCTACTGCGCTGATAGCGATATTTTCTCTAGAAACAAACAAACCACACGTGTCAAAGATACACAGGGGAAGGGGTAATCTAGAACTGGCCATGGTGTTGACAATTGAAACATAGAAAAGACAGCAGAAAAAGACCAATTGGCCCATCCAGTCTGCCCAGCAAGCTCCCACACGTATCTGTTTCACCAACCACCAGTTTCAGGGCCCTTGTTGGTAACTGTTTGATTCAAGTTTCCTGCCATCGATGCAGATAGTAATGTTGCAGTTGCATCAAAGTTGAGCATAAGGCTTAATGGTTAAGGGTGGTAACCGCCGCATCAAGCAAGCAATTGGCTTCCTTTTTTTTTTTTTTAACCAGTAAGGTAGATCCTGGTCTGACCCAGCATGGCAATTTCTTATGTTCTTATCCAGGGCCTTTGCAACGGGTGGGCAAGCAGGGCAAAGGTCTTGGGTGGTCAATGTTTGTCCTCAAGAGCCACAAACAGGATATACACAATAAATATCCAATCTCAATTGGATCAACCCCCCCCCTTCTCCCACGTACCTCCAACAGACCCACCCGCCCTGCCCTGCAAGGAACCTTACGCACACAACCCATCAAATCTCTCAAACTATCCTCCACCATAAGCAGAGCCTTCTCCCTTGCCGGACCCACAGTATGGAACTCATTGCCCTATGACATACGCATGGAGTCCTACACCCCCAAGTTAAAAAAAAAATTGAAAACCTGGCTTTTCCAGCAAGCCTACCCCCTGACACCATCCAATTCATAATTATTCAGCAACCTACGATTAAGTATGCTCCACGACTTCGACCAAGAATGCCCACGACCACCGATTTATGCCTTGACGTATTTGATGACGACTGATGCTTTGTATATAGTTTTATGTATGTTATATTTATAGTTTCTCCCTATTTATTGACCTATTAATTTGCATTGCCTCCTCCCCCGGTTATTTGTATTGTTATTTGTAAGGGCGCTGCCCATAAGTTTTTTGTTCTTTGTGAACCGATACGATGTGCAAACGGCTATCGGTATATAAGAGACGTTAAATAAATAAATAATAAATAAATATCCATGACCTAGATTAGCATATGAGGGAGGTAAGCCATGTAAGTCTTATCTCATGCATATGCATTGTGGATATTCTGCAAGTTCAGCCGAAAGGCATACTCCAACTGCATTTACATTACATTCCATCTAAATCAAATGGTAGGTAACCAGTCCATACAAAGGGCAGGGGTTAAAATGCTACTGCCTCATCACCTCTGGTATTCCCCTTTCCTTAGCTGTCATGGCATATGCAGGCAGCCTAAGAGCGAGGTGACCACTATTTCTTCCCCGACTTGATGAAGCAATGTGACTCTTAAAAGTTAGTCACAGATGAATTGTTAGTCCAGTAAAAAGGTATTGCCTATAACTTGATTGTTGACCTTTAATTCTACATCTCCAAGTCAACTAACCTGCAACCACAATTCTTTGCTCATATTGGAACATATAAACTTGATTGTAGAAAAAGACCCTATGACCTATCTACTCTCCCCATCCACCCATCTAATTTAGCTTTACAATTCCGGTTACTCCCTCAGAGAATCCCCTGTATTTATCCCATGCTTTCTTGGATTCAGATACTATTTTTGTCTCCACCATCTCCACTGGGAAACTGTTCCTTGCATCCACTACCTTCTCTGTAAAGAAATATTTCCTAAGATTACTCCTGAGTCTATCCCCTTTCACCCTTATACAAATCTATTTCATGCATATTCGTTGTTGATATCCTGAAAACCTGGCCTGTTTTGTGACTCAAGGACTGGAGTTAACCACCCCTACCCCAGACCATTAGATTAGATTAGAATAGATCCTTTACTCTACAGAGAAGGGCCTGTCTCTTGTGTACAGTGCTGCGTACAGTAGGGAACATCAAAGAGCGTAGGAGGGAGGTGAGAACTCCCCAGAGATCGCGCTGGGAGGAACCCCGAAGAGGAGAGTGGGTTCTGGAGAGAAGGGGGGGGGGGGGGGGGGGAGCAAGCCATAACTTTAGTCTTTCCCTGCACCTTCAGCCCCCGAAACCCTTGTAAGCTCCGTGGGCTGAGAGAGCCGTTGCCGCACTTTAGATATGACTTGGGGATGCAAACCGCTTTTCTCACCTCTCCCTTGCTTGCAGATGCCGCGCCACTGCTCGGCGATTGGCTGCACGACCCGCGACACCCGCGAGACGAGAAACCGTGGCATTTCCTTCCACAGGTAAGCGGCGAGCCCCCCCCGGGGGTCCCCCACCTCACAGCCGCGTCGAGACTGGGCCTCCTCCATGTCTCCCACTTGCCTTCCAGTGTCCCTTCTGCCGACTGACACGGAGACTCTTAATGTAAATAATCGCTGGAGCCTCTGGCCAGTACCGGAAACGCCATTGGTTTAAAGACCCTTCCAAGGGTACATTTTCAAAAGCTTAGGCATGTTGGGTGAGGCGTGCATACGTTTGATTGTAGAATTTCAGCTGCCTAAAAATGTGCTCCTAGTTTCAATATGCATCCATAACTTATGCCACATATCTGGGAGCAAGGGGCGGCCTTCAAGAGCTTATGCATGTAACCCGTAGAATTAAGGGTGAACAAACAAATTGTAGGTGATTCCTTTCTTCTGCAGTCCTAAAGTCGTCCACCCCACCTTGATTGTGAGGTTGTTAAGGGGGAATGATCTTCCTTTGAGGGGTATTCACCTATTGAGCTGTCAGTGTCTTCTCTGTAATGTTTTCTGTTGAACCTATGATTGATTCTTGTCCTTAATTCTTGGCTTACAACTGTAAAGTTTTACAATCTCATCCCCTCTAGCATCTGCCCTCCCCTTGAGAAGCTAACTCTCTCAAAAGCTTAGTCATGGATGTCTGGAGTTACTCCAATAAAAAGATATTGCCTGCAACTTGTTTGGCCCTTAATTCTGCAGGTCCAAATGGACTAACATGACCACTGCAGTTTGTTACTCGCACGTAACCTGAATATTAAAACAGTTGTGCGCGTAATCTGCATACCGTTTATACGCAGATCTTTTCCCCCACTTTTGCTAAAGTTACATGCACAGCAGGCTGATTTTTAAAGTCAACTGGTGCACGGACCATAGGTTTGAAAATCAGGTTGGCTTGAAAGGATGTGCCTAACTCTGCAGTTCGCTGTGCTGCTGGAAGATTGCCAACACAGGCTCGATTCATCAAGGTCCTTTTCCCATGCTCGTGCAATGGGTGAATCAGGTTCTCGTCGTGTGGAAGCTTGACTTCTGATGCTGTCACGTGTTCTGAAGGGACATTGGCCAAGCTCTGGGTATTGAAGTGCGCTCCTGCAGGGTCATCAAAGCTGCTCTGCATATGGAAGCACATTAAGTACAAGAGTACTTACCTGGACGTGCATTTCCTCGTCCTGGTTAAAGTTTGCTTTCCAACGAGCTTTTTCTATTATTGATCCCACTATGTGGAATAATTTACCATCTGATAGTCATAGGATCACTGACCTAAAGCTTTTCTAAAAGAGGTTGAAATGTGTTATTTGTACTTGCATTTACTTTTTTAAATGTTATGCTGTTATTTTTAAGTGTGGTTTGTTGTGTTTGGTTTGCTTATTATGTTTATGTGATTTTGTAGGTTGCTTCGAATAGCCATGGCTGTGCTTGGTGGCTTAAAAGCATTGTAAAGAGAGAAATAAGTGAAGGGACATCAGAAATGCTCCATATCCGTAGACATGGCGTGCCATGTCTAGGGAAGCAAGCTGAGCCAGCCCTGGCTTTTACGCCCATTGCATGCAAGGTGATGGAATCATCCTGCTTTTCTTAGGGAGCCCAACTGGCATTGCATCACCATGCATGTGACAGGGTAACTCCGGGACTGGCTTGTCTCGCCCGTGCACGTTCCTGCAGGGGATATCGGTGCAGCTTGCGTGTAGAAGTGCATTACATGTTAGAAGATCAGTCCAGCTCCATACAGAGAGAGGAATTTGCTGCAGGGTCATGGTTGTCCATCCATTGCAGAAGAGCATTCCATTGGTCAGGGCTTCTGGTGGGGCCTTTCCTGTTTTTCTTGTGATTTTTTTTTTTTTTTTTTTTATTTGGCAGGTTGCCAAAGAAGGACAACCCACGTCGCATCGCCTGGCTTGAGAACTGTCGCCGGACGGACCCGAGCGGGGAAGGCGTGTGGGACCCCTCCTCGGAGTACGTCTACTTCTGTTCGAAGCACTTTGAGAAGATCTGCTTTGAGGTGGTGGGTCTCAGGTGAGGGTCACTAAACTCGACCTGTGTCTCGCTTTGTGTGCGTCCCGTGTTGGTGCGGTCGCATTTTAACAGGTGAATCATACAAGATAAGAGCAGAGCCCACCCGCCCGTTCGCTCATCCAGTTCATGACACTACCCGTGGTCAAGAGAGGGGATTTTTCGTGTGGCCATCTCGAATACCAGCTTCTGATCTAATGACGTTAGCAAGCGGGTTAAAGGTCCGTGATGGCCTTGGTCCTGGATTCCTGTTTCAGCAATCTATACCAACTTTTAGCCACAACTCCCATAAACCAAAGTTAACATTCACTTGAAAATTTTGGCTTCCAGCTCTTCGTCAAGCTAGTGAAAAGCTATGGGATTTACTTTCATCAGAAGCCCTTTCTCCCTAGGACATAGGAACAAAGCAGTTACATATAGTGGACCTCTTGACCAGTCCAGCTGCCCCGGCCCTTAGTGTGTCATCGCCGACCAGCTTCTGTGCCGGTATTTGAGAAGTTTACCAATGAAACAGCAATTATTTAAAAAAATAATGGAAATCCCTTGTGTAACAATTTAAACAAACTCCATTCCTGAACATACCCATCGGTCCAGACAAGTGGTTTTATGCATCCCCACCAGCAGGTGGAGTCAGAGAACAAAACCTTTGAGGCACTGCCACATATACGAGAGCGCCGCCTGCAGTCCCTCAGTATTTCTCTATCTCCAGCAGATGGTAGAGGTGTAAAACCTGCAGTCCTGACCGATTCTGGAGTTTTGGAGATTTGGATCTGCTCCCCGAGGTGTCAGGTTCCTTGGTGGGGCCAGCCCTCAGGTTGAGCCGGGCGAACGAGGGGCTTGGATACTCCTGGCTGTTGTGGCCCGCTACCTCCGGGGTCCCTGCTAGCCAGCAGACTGGCTCCCTCTTTGTACCCTGAAGTCCCTTCCTGTCCCCTGCTGTCTTTCTCAGGGAAGTATCCCTTTTGTTTGCTTGTCGTTTAAGTTTAAAAAAAAGAGTAGCGACGCAGGACGATAGTGCCAGGGCGGTCGACCTCCGGGGCTGCCGGGGTCGGTAGGGGAGTGGGAGTTGATTGTGCTGGCGGAAAGTTTCCTGTGCACCGCTGCTGTTAGTGTCTCGGCGGCTCGGTCGGGCAGCCATGTGGTGCAGTCTAGCTTGCGGCGGTGCGCATGGGAGCGGGCCTCATGGTGGAGAAGTCTCACATGGAGGCCTCTAAGGCCTGCAGGCCTTGGTCAGCCTGATTCAATTCCCTCTCTCTCTCTCTGCACAGGTTGTGCTTCGGAGGGGAGGGATCCTCCGTTAAGGTTTCAGGGGCCAAGCAGCCAAAGGACAGCCAGGTTGTCAATAAGTGCAGTTATATTTAATTGTGTTAAATAAAAAAAAAAGTAGGCATGGCAGGGAGGGACGTGTGTGTGTGTGTGTGTGTGTATGGTGTGGGGGGGGGGCGTGTGTGTGTTTTCGGAGGGGAGGGAGCGGCTCTGTCTCCATTTAACAGACGGCAGCTTCATTTACAAAGGTTTCGGGGGGGGGGGGGGGCTTGCTCTGGATTTGGGGCCCCCTCGTTGCACAGGTGAACAGTGAGAGAATCGGAGGGATATGGAGTCCGGCTGAGAGCCAGTGAAATCGCCCCCCCCCCCCCCCACCTTGGTGTTTTCTCATGTTTAGGGCACATTAATACAGGAAGGGCTCTGTGAAAGGAAAGCTGGCTCAGGCGGCCTACTCTTTATTTTATTTTATTTTGACAGTGGCTATCACAGACTGAAGGAAACTGCCGTCCCCACCATCTTTGATGCATTTGTTAAGCCCCGGACAGCAGCCAAGGCCAGAACCCAGAATCTGGTGCTGGAGGATGCCCGAGCAGTCAGGACAAGGAAAAGGTGAATGGCTGTGCAGGGTTATAGCCGCCTGACTCTCAGCTCTAGCCACTCTGCATTAAAATGGCAGTGCTCCTGGCCCTGCCTCTTCAGTGGGGAGCAGAACATGGCACAGTGCTGAATGGCAGGGCACTAGTGCAGTGCTTGTGGGCCTGCCTGCTCGGGGGAGGGAGGGGATCAGCACAGAGCTTATGGGCTTGTGAGGCAAGGGACCGCTGCAGTACCCCTTGTCCTGGCCCCTCTGAGGGGGTGGGCATCGGACTGACCTGGTACTTTCCAGCCTCTGCACCCTCCTCCGCCAGGTTGGCAGCCGGGTCCCTTCACCATCCCTAGACGCTGCGTGCAGCTCTGGTTCTCCTCTTCCATTTGGTGACAACACAAGGCTTTTGTTGCTTCTCATGCTTCTGCCCCCATCATTGATGAGAGCCAGATGAGCAAGAAACAGGAAAGAGGCTGTGCCCAATGGCTATCTGATGAGTCAGCCGGGCAAAACGTGAGGAGCGAGAGCATTGAGGGAAACGGAAAGGGCATTAAATGACTTCTGATCAGTCTTTGTGCATTGTTTTTCACAGACCTGCCGTGCTCCAAGTGCAAATGCCCGAGCTCCCAGATCCCGCAAGCACTGCATTCATCGGAGGCAAGGCCGTCATGGGAGCCTCGCCCCGTACAACTGACATCTCCCACTTACACAACCTCTGCGAAGACTGTGAACGCATTTTTGGCAATACTGCGCCTGCTGAAGGCTCTGAAGCCACAGCAGTAGAGCCAGCCACTCACCCCAGTACTACGCTCGAGAACGGGCAAGAGGCCGGGCCCCCTTTGGACTGCGTCATAGAGCCACCGCCAGCAGCGGAAAGCGAGGCTGCGTCGGCAACTCGCTCGCAGCGGCCCGTCTCCCCTTCCACCTACATGCTGCGCCTGCCCCCGCCCCCGGGGTCCTACATTCAGAGCGAGCATAGCTACCACGTGGGGAGTGCGCTGCTGTGGAAGCGACGAGCTGAGGCAGCCCTGGACGCCCTGGATAAGGCCCAGCGGCAGCTGCAGGCCTGCAAGCGTCGAGAGCAGCGGCTCCGCCTGCGCTTCTATGCCCTGCAGCAGGAGCGGGCCCGGGAGAAGCGGGGCCAGACTGACGTCCGGGAGCGGCTGAAGGAGCACCTGCAGGTCTTCGCGCTCGAGCTCATCAACGACTACGTGTCCCCCTGCTCTTCTGAAGTGACGGCGCTCTGATGCCTGGCAGAGTTAACTCCTTTGTAGAGAGACTTCTCCAGTTCTGACCTGATGTCGCATCGGCTCTTTCGTGGTGTTTTGACAGAGAGGACACTAACTGAATGAATGTTGCCAATTTCAACAAGATATAAGATGGTAGAAGATGGGCCCTGAGGTCCCTGTTCCTTTCCAAGAAGAGTCGAGGCCTCAATTCCTCTCACCTTTGTCAAAAGCAACAGTTACGTCTCGGCGAGAAGCACAAGACGCTAGATGCTTTTCAGTTCACTGCAGACATCGCGCAGAGCCTTGTTCAGACATGTTGGGCTTTCTTTCTTGTTTGTGTGCTGCTGCTTCAGCGTGCAGGAAAAGCTGGACTGACGCCAACTGCTACGCAACGGCAGGGGAGGTCTTCAAACATTCCCCTGCAAAACATAGCCTTTTCCTTCAAGCTTGTACTGCTTGGTTTGCTCCAGATGTTCATGTTTTTCAGTCCTGTTCTTACTCCTGCTTCTCCTATGACCCTGGTTTTATTTATTATACACTCCTTATTTTTTAAATAAACTGAATGTGCTACTTTTGTAGTGCCTACTCCTGTTTTGTTGTGGGGAGGGGGAGGAGGGGTTACTGAGCTGCCATTTTCACTCCTCTGTTCCTTATGCTCTGGTGATGAACAATAAAGCAACGCAGCAATTGAAGTAGCCTTGATAGTTACAAAGTTGAGGGAGCTTTCAAATACTTCCAGGGCTTTATTTCTCCTGGGAAATTACTAGAAACAACTTGGTGGCAGACAGCGACCTACAGGCCCATCTTATCTCTGCCCGTGTTCCTTTCCAGCTTGACCTTATCTTGTCTTTGTACCTCACTTCCTTACTGCTAAGGATCTTATTCCTGATTTCTCCACATAGACTGAATTGGTCTAAGCAGGTTGTTAATGCAAACAAAAACCCCTCTTTGAAATGTCTGTATGCCAATGCCAGAAGTCTAAAACGTAAGATGGGAGAGTTGGGGTATAGCAGTAAATGATGTGATAGACATAATTGGCATCTCAGAGATAACTAATGGGACAGTGCTTTATCGGGCTACAAAATTATATCGTGATGATAGGGAGGATCAGCCTGGTGGGTGGGTGGCACTTTGTCTCCACCACCATTACCTCTCACCAAATCCTGCATGCTGCTAAGAATTAGATCTAAAATAGCTCTCTCTCTTGTCCCTGAACCAATTGCTCCATGAAGCAGCTGTTTTTTTTCCAGCCAGGAACTTTACATCTCTAGTATGTCTTGATGTTACATTTCCCAATCAACATTGGGGTCATTGAAATCTCCCATTATTATTTCACTGCTAAAATGATTAGCTTCCCTGATTTCTCTTAGCTTCCTTTCATCCATCTTATCATTTTGGCCAGGTGGATAGTAGCATACACCTATTGCTATACTTTTCCCCAACACACATGGGATTTCTACCCATATACATTCTACTGTGCATTTAGTCTTTTGCTGGATCCTTATCCTATTGGACTCTATGCCATCCCAGACATAAAATGGCCCTCCCTATCATTACAATATAATTTCCACCTGATACAGCACTGTCCCATTGGTTATCCTCCTTCCACCAGGTCTCAAATTTATTTATTTAAAACTGCTTATATACTGCTTTTATAAAATTTGTTGGTCAAAACAGTTTACAGGTTAAAAAAAATCATACATGATAAAAACATAAAAGATCAAGAACATAAAAACAAAAAAATGACCATAGGTATTTATTTATTTATTTGAAAGCTTTTATATACTGGTATTCGTAGGTATATCATATCTGTTTTCAAGGAACTTAATGCAATACATGAATCGTAGTATATAGTAAGGGTAATGAGGGGGAGGAGATGTCAACGGGACATGATAAAGATAATAGTTCTGGATATATGATAATATAATAAAGGGTAAAGAGGGGGACGAGATACCATATAGAATTATGATGGAGAAGATACAACATAGGGTTATTGGGGGATTTAACGTAGAGGAATACAAAATGTAATGCAAGAAAATATAACGTTAATGCTGTTTTCAGGATCCAGGTACTAGTCGGTCAGATATATCATTACAAAAAAGAAATCGCTGTGCCAAGGAAATCAAATGGGTATAGTAATGTGAAGAGGCAGCTGGTGTACATTTAAGTGCTGAAAGGGGGTCTACATTAGCTATCTTAGGAGGGTGATGCAACATTAAATGCATTTGACAAAAAGAAGGTTTTGAGGTTTGTTTTTTGTTTTTTAAGAGCTCTTTATGATTGGTGATCTGCCTTAAATTATCAGGAATAGCAGTCCAGATTAGTGGGCCAGCTCCTGAAAAAGGTGCCTTCTGGTGCTATCCAATCCTGCAACACGACTTGTAGGGATTCGCAGTAAGTTATGCATTGAACGTAGATTCCTGTTGGGTGCATAACCATGTAGAAGAGTCGTTATGTATCAAATTGTGTATGATAGAGAGGATTTTATATCCAAGTCTAAAACGAATTGGTAACCAATGTAAGGAATACAAGATTGGGGATATATGATCCCTACGAGAGATCCCAGTCAGAACAAGAGCTGTGGAATTCTGATTAGTTGTAAGGTGCGTATGACATTGTCATGTAGTCCAATTAGAAGGGCATTACAGTAGTCAAGTCCACTGAAAACTAGGGATTGTAATATTGTGCGGACGTCTAGGTAAAAAAAAAAGGATGGAGACGTTTCAGCATTTGAAGTTTGAAAAAGGAATTTTTTTATTATTGTAGAAATGTGGTGAGACATGGCTAAACTGGAGTCTAATATAATTCCTAAGTTTCGCACTTTAGACACTATGGTAATTGAAGTACCATCTAGATTAAGGTGAGTCAGAGGGCTACAAGCAGGTTGAGATATGGTGGATATGGTTTTTGAGGTATTGAGTGAGATGGTTATGTGAGAGCCAGCTATTAATTGTTTTGATGTGCAAACATACTGTAGGCAGGGTATTAGGCCATGATGAAGAGTAAGGAATGAAAAACTGGATGTTTGCGTATATCTTGAATTGAACACCTGAATTGTTTAGTAAGTGACATATACTCCTGGCGGAATTCTGCACTACTGTGGAACGCAGAATTGCCAAATTCTGCGCAGAAAATAGCAGAGGAGACCCCGGCATGCTGCGAACGGAGCGCGTCACGCGGCACACGCTCCGTTCACGGCAAAAAGGAAAGGCCCCCGTGTGCCGTGCTCTGTTTGCGGCGAAGATGAAGGCCTGCCACGCCATTCGCGGCACATGGGGGGGCCTTCCCTTTTCGCCGCGAACGGAGCGCGCCCGCGGCATGCCGGTGAGAGAGAATGTGTGTGAGAGCATTGGGGGGGGGGGGGGGGGGGGGGGGGGGAAATGCCGGTGAGAGAGAATGTGTGTGTGAGAGGGGAGGGTGACAGAGAGCATGGTTGGTAAGATTGGGGGTGGGGAGGGTGTGAGAGAGAGCATGGGAGGTAAGAGAGGGTGGGTGGGGGGATGCTTGAATGTGGGTTTCAGAGAGGGAGCCTATATGAGGAGAAGGGGGTGTGGGGGAGGGTGAGACAGCTTGGTTGGTAATAGGGGGAGTGGGGGGATGCTTGAGTGTGGGTTTCAGTATATGAGGGGAGGGTGACAGCAGGAGGGTGTGAGAGAGCATGGGGGAGGTAAGAGAGGGTGGGTGAGGGGGATGCTTGAGTGTGGGTTTCAGAGAGAGGAAGCCTATATGAGGAGATTGTGAAGGAGCGTGTATGTGTGAGAGAGATTGGGAGATCGTGTGTATGTGAGGGTGCCAGCCTGTGTGAAGGGATTGTGTATGTGTGAAGGGCTGTGTGAGGATGTATGTGTGAAAGAGAAAGGGATCTTGTGTGGGTGTATATGCAAGAGAGAGGGCCCTGTGTGTGTGTGTGTGTGTGTGTGTGTGAGAGAGTGAGGGAGCCTGTAAGAGGGTGTATGTATGTGGAAGGGACACTCTTACAGTGAATTTCTAGGGGAATTCTGCTCAAAATATTTACAATTCTGCACCTTTAATAACTTTTTCTGTAATGATTTAAAACGTAATTACTTAGACTGTCATGTAAATTGTGTTATTTTGACCAATATAAAGTTTGCAGAATTCTCAGTTTTTGTGAGCAGAATTCCCCCAGGAGTAGACATAAAAGTATCAGGTAAATATTGAAGAGTGTGGCAGAAAGAGAGGAACCTTGCGATACACCCGAGGAAGTTTATGTACCAGTCCGAGACACAAGGGCCTCCGTTTATTTGGTAGGAGCGGTCAGTTAGAAAAGACTGAAACCAATTTAGGCTTGTCTGTTAAACCTGAAGTCTTGAGAGCAAGACTGAATGAGCTAGAGCCTATATGAGGAGCCTATATGAGTGGAATGTGGCTGATATAGCTAATAGGACTAAGATGTAATCAGTGTTAGCATCAACGCCTTGGATTATGTATCAAACGAGGATAAGAGGGGTTCGGTACTGTGCCCTTTACGGAACCCATACTGTATGCCCTGGAGGACAGGAGAATATGATGGAGACATTTACATAGCTCCAAGGAATAAATGCACAAGAACCAGACCTCTCTCAGTGGGAAGGAGGGGAAAAGGAGTAGATTCTTAAGTTAACTAAGGAAATATTTCTTTACAGGAAAGATGATGGATATATGGAGCAACTTCCCTTGGGGGGTGGGTGCTGGGATAGTTATAGAATTCAAGAAAACATGGCACAACCACAGAGGATCTTCAAGTGAGTGGAACAGACTATAAAGCTGAGGCGATGTGGATGGGCTGTAGAAATCTCATCTTTGTGTACCTTTCTTCATTCCCAATCACATCAAATTTGCAGTGATGTGTACAATGCTGTTTGTACGTCTGCCTGTGCTTGTAAAACTGCCCCCGACCCTCCTACAGTGGTATAAATAGTTTACGAAGACGTGTGCCACCCAGAATGACCCAGTAAGCAGGAAGTACCATAGAAAGCACACACTTATTTATTTATTTGTGAGCCCTTGAAATATTTAACACCAGCTTTGCGGCTGACAAATAAGGATGTGTTGGGCCAGCGGTAATTTATTGTATCATGGGGGTAATAGCCTCCTTGATGTGGAATTACGGTAACATGTGATGAGCGCTATGCGTGAGTTTGGATGCTCCTTTTGGATATACTGATCTCCTTATTGCTTCGTAAACATCCCTGATTCTAAAGCTGAGCGGAAGTCATTGGTTTTTGATAGGGGTTTAATATGATGCAATAGATGTAGCATGACAAATGAAGTTTGAATTACTGATCTAGAACATACAAAGTAAAGCATAGCTGGGTTTAAAAAAGGGTTGGATAAGTGTGTGGAGAAAAAGTGCATAAACTATTGTAACCAGATCGACGTGACTGTGGAAAAGCTATTTATCCCTGGGCATTAGCTGCTTGCAAACTAACTACTGTCTGCCAATCAGCATATGGGAATCAACTTTACAACGATCCCTGTTGTAATGTAACTTTAAGAACTCTTTGCACTTGTCAATGTTCCGTTTCTGTGTTCATACCCCCTGTTATATGTAAACCGGCATGAAGTGATTTTTAATCACGAATGCCGGTATAGAAAAACTCTAAATAAATAAACAAACAAACTTAATATTGGTACCTGAACCAAAGATGAGTGAAAAGTGACCGGGGGAGGGGGGGGCTTAGAAGGAATGGAAGTGGGATTTGAACCCTCATTTACGTGGGTTATAACCTACTGTTCTAACCAGTTGGCTAATCCTCCACTTTTAAGTATACGTACATATAATGCTGCATCTGTTGCACAGTGCAAACGAATAACCCACATGTAGAGCGGAGAGATCCCAAGTAACGCTGACATCCAATACTAACCCCCCTCCCTCCACAAAGGAACAACCAAGAAACAGAAAGGACACTTAGCCAATCATCAATTTTCTATAAACAATTTCCAAAAATAATAGCATAAGCCTGCGGCGCTTTCACAGTTGCTACGTTGTTGTACTCCGTAATAAACTAACTCCAGCAGCGGGACTTTCTCCCCCTTAAATCAGGAAGGAGGAGGAACGAATTTACATGGGCTTCCGCCCTTTCTTACCCGGCCTCCTCTTACGCATGCGCCGCGCGCTCGCCATACCTTTTTTTTTTTTTTCTCTTCGCAGGAGCGCAGGCCGTTAGTGGCGGGAAGACTGCGCGCGGCCATTGAAAAAAAAAAAAGGCGTGGGAGTTGCTAGGACTCGAGAAAGTGCCCGCGAGGTGTACGTCATCGCGCATGCACGAAGCGTTGAAATAAGTGGGGTTTTGCTGTTGATTTTTTTTTTTTTAATCTAGGCGGGCGCGAGAACAAAGCGGCGGTTGGCGCGACACGTTTGCACGCAGGCGCGGTGTGAGAAGACACGCTCGCGGCGCTCCTGCCCGTTGCTGCTTGGCGAGGACTGTGAAAGGCTTAGAAATAAAATAAAACAGAAAAAATATGGCGGCACCAACGGCGCCAGCAACGCCCACAGCTAGGAAAAGCGCCGCCGGTGGCGGTGGAGGAGGGAGTAGCAGCGGGTACAGCGCCGTCGTGACCCCTGAGAATCTGGAGGCGCTGGAGAACTGCGGCGTGTGCAAGACGCGCCTGAGAGCCGAACGCGAGCCTCTGCTGCTGCCTTGCCTGCACTCCGTGTGCCAGGCCTGCCTCCATCCAGAGGCGCAGGCCGCTGCGGGCGACGCAGGTAAGGGGAAGGGAGCGGGAACCGCCGGTGCGAAAGGGTAGGGAGGGGATTGTGGGAATTGATTAGTGAAGGTGTCCTTTCCACCCTGTTCAGGAGGATGAACGAAGAGTACGGGACTTCCCCCCGACTTAAGGATCTGAGAGGGAAGGGGAGATCGGCGCCCCGGGGTTCCGCTGGTGGTTGGGTGGGAGACGGGGAGCCTTGGTGCTTCGGCGATCCCTGGGCCTGCCGGCTCCTAGATCTGACTTACCTAGGCCACCCCCTCCAACCCGTTTTTCTTGGATTCAATCCTTGATTCTCCCCTTTGGTGAAATTCTTGTAGCTTCGAAAGTCACCAGGTTTCTAATCTATTAGAACCGGGCAGGGGGGTTATATGGACCGGGGAACGTGGGAAAAGTTTCTGGGTGGAGAGGGGTTTCTATGGCTCTGAAAGTCCCTCGGTAGATTGGAAGAGGCCTACGTTGATCTGCTTTGAGTCCCGCCTCGTGGCGCTGACTGCATGGCCCTGGCTGTCTCCTTGCGCAGCCGAGATTGGATTTGAAGACTGATTAGCGCTTTATTCTCTTTTTCCTCTTGTGTTTTCCAATGACTTTTATTCCTAGACCGGGTAACTTATGCCTCCCGAGTTAGAGAGAAAAAAGCAGTGCAATCATGTGTAGATTTGCTCTGTGTAGTAATAGGGGGAAGTGGTGTTCTCATTCGAGTACCCCCGTGGGCGAAGGGATCTCCCCCAACGTGCTACAGGCCTTAGCCTACTTCAAGAACTGGTGTTATGTAGTCCCTGATGGGGAAAGATGGCCGCCTCCACACCCGGCATTACCACGAGGTTTTGTGAATGTTTCCCCTCTAGTGCTTCCAGCTCCCTTATTGATTAGTTAGTCTTTTTTTTTTTTTTTTAATGGGCACTACTGGCCTTTCAGCTTGATGAGCACTTGGATGCCTAGAAATGTACTTGCTTAAAAGTTGCAAACGTTTTAAAACTGTGTAACATTTTGTAGAGTTCTGATCTTGCATGTGTGTTTTTGGTGCAGGCTTGTCAGCCGTGCACAAAATTGTAAGATGTATTCAAGTTTACCGATCCTGTGCTTTTGTAGTATGCACAAAACCTCAATATTAATTGAAAAAAACGTGTTTTTAAACTATACAACTAAATGCAATAAACAATAATAAAATTGACTAGATCTAGATAGCTTATAAATCTATAAGAACTGTAGGGAAACTAGACTTAACTGGGTGAAATGTCATTTCTGTCTTGAACTGAAATCGTGCAGTCGTCACCTTTTTGCATATTGGGAGTGCTTTCAGTATCTTTTCCAATATAAAAGGTTGTGCATCATTGGAAACTGGCTAACTATATTGTGACTATCTGAAATAGAAATTAAGGGTTTGACAGAATCCAGATTGCCATGGCACCAAGTATTTAGTGCCCCAGATGTACCCCTGTATGTCAGACCAAGGAATTCTCCATATGCCCTGGAATTCACTATTTCTCTCATCAAGAACTTTGTCAGCCTGCGAGTTACCCAGAAGGTAGCAGTAAAGGGGTTACTCTAGAGAGATTTCAGTGGCTGAAAATAGTAGTCCCAGTGCTGGCCTACCTCTCAGGGTTGTTATAGCATTTTATTTTGTGGTTTACAAAATGAATGAATCCTTCCAGCTGATTCTCCACATTACAGGTGCCTCATAGTTTCCCAATTCTGCATGGAAATTCTTCATTCTGTCAGATGAGTTTTTTTCTATCATTCTTAAATATGAGGTTTGCTTTCTTAACACCCATCAGAGAACATCACCATGGCTTTCTTCAGTTTTTCATGTTCGGTTCAAAGCCTTTCTATTGGGCCTTGCCACACTGTTCTCCAGAGTGATGGTAGTGGTCATGCCCGCCTGTGTGGGGAAGTTATCTTGCTTCAGTTGTTCCTGGATGCCTAAAATTCTATGCCTGCTGCCAGTAGTAGCTAGGGCTTGGAAAAAGGGTGGAAGTATGGGAGAGGTTGGAAGGAGAAAGTTGGGATCCTTAGAAAAGAAAAACTTAATATAAAAGGAAGTAGAAGCTCCAAAAAATCTTGTTTTTATTCTTGGCTCCTATTAATTTTGGCTGGTAATATTGATCATTGATTCTCATATTTATCTTCTCTGCATTTAAACCACTATTATCCCAGGACAAGCAGGATGCTAGTCCTCACATATGGGTGACGTCACTGATTGAGCCCTATCTCAGAAAACTTTCTGTCAAAGTTTCTAGAAACTTTTGACTGGCACACTGAGGCCACTGAGCATGCTCAGCATGCCATAATTCCCTGATCCACAGGGGTCTCCCTTCAGTCTTCTTTTTTCCGTGCTGCTGTTAGCCTCACGGATAAGGAGCCTTGTGTGGTAAATTCACTCTAGAAAAAGTTAAAAAAAATTTTCAGAAAAAGTTATCCCACCGTAGGGTTTTCCCTCTTTTTCATCTCCGGTGAGTGAATTAAATTTTTCTGTCGATTCCGTTAGCGTTAAAATCCAGTTAGAAGGTCGTTGACGGCTGTCTGGCCTTAGACATGGCTACCGGGTTTAAAAAATGCATCTTTTTCATCTTCAGCTGATGCCGTCGCCTTTGACTTCAACACAATCGTCTCCGGCTGGAGCGGTTAAAAAAAAGTAGTTCTAAAAACGACATCGTCCGGACGAAGCGGGTGACCGACCATCACCGACCCCCTTCTGGTAGTCTATAAAGTCTACTTCGACCATCGAAACAAAGGGCATTGACATCGAAGACCTCTGGATCCAGATTCAGACACGATGCCTGGAGTTCCCTCTATACCCATCGAACCAACTCCTAAGAAACCTTGGAGGGAGGAGTCAATGCCCTCGAGACCTGCGACTCCTAGGCGATCCCCACCGATATCTGTATTGGGAACCGTGCCTCCACAGGAACCTGTGGAGCGGCCGGTTTTGCCTTCACTGCCTCCCCCTATAGCTGCTTTGACTTCATCAGCTATAAGGGCGGAACTGGACGGTTATATCCGCCAGGCAGTTCGAGATGCGCTCCGAGAGATGCCTTCGATGCCAGCGCCGGTGGCGATTTCACCTTCGATGCCGATTCCATTAGTCACAGTCCATCGCCAGCTCCGACTCCATCAACGATGCCAGATATGTCGTTGTTGGCACAAATACTGGCTAAATTGGATACTCTTATCGGTGCCATTCCGGTGCAGCCATTAGATACTCCGATGCCACAACCTACAGGGGAAGAGATAATGAAAAATCTACCGATGCCTGAACCCATACCAGGTCCATCGGGAATCTCTCATCCCAAACCTCCTTTTTCTCCATTATTTCCATCAAGACCACCGATTAAAAAAAAAACTTCGATGCCCTCAATACCATCGATCCATCTTCCATCGACCCCTTCCGCGTCCACCTTCCTCAGACACTTGGGGTGATGGAGATACCGATACTTCATCTGAGGATGTCCTATCGGATCCCTTGCCTTCAGAGGGAAGGAAGAAGTCCCCCTCCCCACCCCGAGGATCTCTCCTTTTCTAAAGAGATGGCTGATATCATCCGATTCCAATTAGTATCTGTAGAAGATACCAGACAAAAAACGCTGGAAGTCTTGCAATTCGTGGACCCACCAAAAAGTCCTGGCAATACCAGTACATGAAGTCCTTGTGGAATTACAGCACAGGTTATGGGAACACCCTTGTACCATACCACCTGTAAATAAATGGACTGATGCCACCTATTTGGTACAGCACATTCCAGGCTTTCAGAAGCCCCAACTACCTCACCAATTGGTGGTAGTAGAGTTGGCCCAAAAGAAATCTGAGGATTAAACCACATTAATCTAATCCTGGAAAAGAACACATATTTTTGGATACCATTGGCAGAAAGATGTTCCAAGGCTCATTGCTAGTTTCCAGAACTGCGTCCTACTAACTTTATATGACGCAGTACCAACGTAATCTGTGGAAACAACTCCAAGAATTATCTGAATCTCTTCCTCAACAGTTCCAGTATTACTTCAATAACATCATTTATAAAGGCCTGGAACCTGGAAAACATGAAGTTAGAGCAGCCTATGATAGCTTTGAAACTTTATCCAGGATGGCTGCTACAGGCATTAGTGGTCACAGATGGGCCTAGCTGAAGGCCTCAGACCTAAGGTCAGAAATACAAGAAAAGCTCGCGGATATTCCTTGTACAGGAGATAATCTCTTTGGAGACGAGGTACGTGAGGCAGTCTCACAACTGAAAGAGCACTCGGAAACTCTACGTTGGCTTTTCTCTGTTCCGCCAGAATCCCAGCCTTCTACATGTAGACCTCCAAGGAAAGATTCCAAAAGGCCATTTTATGAACTGGCTCCTGTGGAAGGAGTAGTTAAACTCTTAAAGTATAGACTGTGGAGTAGCAATCTGTTATGAATCTGTAGCTGAAGACTCCTGATGGGGAAGGAGTAGCCATCTGTTACCAGCGGAGTGCTTAGAAGAGGACACTCTGCTGTAGAGGAATGTAGATAGGTGGATCCTTGGGCCGATGGCAGATGACTGCGCCCTCAGGAGGATATCCTGAGAGGGACCACTGGCTAGGCTTGGGTATGGAGACAGACACAGGCAGGTGGCAGTAGTGAGCTGATATGCCCGGCAGGGCTGAAGTCCCTCAGGTACTGGAACAGCGATCCCAGGGTGGCTGAGCTGTAGAGAAGCTATAGATAGGGTATGCTGTGTTCATAGCCAGAACTGGATGATAACTCACATATGGTCTTAAGGAAGCTCAGTAGCTGGAAAGGGTTAGGCCCTCAGAGCGAGTACCTGGTTCCAGGGGAAGCTCTGAGAGAGCGATGGTAAATCACAAATGTCTGCATCTGTGATAGCTTCCAGGCAGTAGAGAATCTTCAGAGTGTTCAGGAACATGAGCCCTCGAGGAGCGAGTACCGGTTTCTATCTGCAATCTAAAATAAAGAAAAGAGAGTGAGGCCCCCGAGGAGCGGGTACCCCTGGTAAGTCCGAGTAGGCGGAGTAGCTTGGACGAATCCTTGCTAACTCAATTAGTTAGCGAATACTGAGACCTTTTATATTGGAAGTGGATGACGTCATCCCAGGGGACGCCCCCGAGGTTCACGCCCTTGCTGGTACATCATAACGGAACATGCGCGCCCTACGTCATCAGGCAACATGGCGGATCTGCAGTGTCGTGCCGGACCGGGGATGCCGGAGGGAGACAGCAAGGAGATGCCGCGGCAGCTAACCGTCCATCAGACCCGGAGGGATTCGGTAAAGAGGGTGGAGTGAGGGCATCGAGCAGCGACGGGCGCAACACCTACATCCCATATTAGACCTCTGGAAACTCAACAAATTTCTACGGAAAGAAAAATTCAGAATGGTATCATTAGGCACCATGCTGCCTCTACTTCAAAAAGGAGATTGGCTCTGTTCTCTGGATCTTCAAGACGCTTATGCTCACATTCCAATATTCCCTCCTCATAGAAGTATCTGCGATTCCTCAACATTTCCAGTACAGAGTTCTACCGTTGAGACTTGCCTCAGCACCTCGAGTGTTCACAAAGTGCCTAGTGGTGGCAGCGGCCCAGTTACACAAGGAAAGTGTACACGGTTTTCCCTACCTGGACGACTGGCTCATCAGAAGCCAGACGAGAGTTGAGAGCTCCTTGTCTTAAGTTCACAATAAATCTACTCCCATTATTTGGAATTCCTAATCAAGTACCAGAAATCCCATTTCATACCATCTTGCCTGTTGCAATTCATCGGAGCAGATTTAAACACCATAACGTCAAATGCTTTCCTTCCAAAAGACAGTGCACAAACACTCTCCTCATTAGCAGAATCTCTACGCACACACACATGCGACAGCCCATCAATTGCTAACTCTCCTGGATCACATGGCCTCCACAGTTCGTCACTCCTATGGCCAGGTTAGCCATGAGGATCACTCAATGGACATTGAGAGCGCAGTGGATACAAGCCATTCAACCACTGTCCTCTCCAATTCAAGTAACTCAACTATGTTCCTCACTCCTCTGGTGGACGAACATAGACAACTTACTCACAGGCCTACCTTTCCAACAACCAGTTCCACAAGTAACTTTAACTACAGATGCATCCACCTTAGGGTGGGGAGCACACACAGGACATCTCCAAACTCGAGGTACTTGGATGAAATTCGAAGCAACGTTTCAAATCAATTTCCTAGAGCTTCGAGCTATACATTATGTGCTGCATGCGTTCAAGGGCTGCCTTTTCCACAAAACTGTCCTAATACAGACAGACAACACAGTAGCCATGTGGTAACTGAACAAGCAAAGAGGTACAGGCTCGTATCTCCTTTGTCAAGAAGCAGCACAAATTTGGGACTGGGCCCTGACTCGTTCCATGTTTCTCCGGGCCACTTATCTGGAACGCATTCACAACGTAGTTGCAGACCGCCTCAGTCGTCAGTTCCAACCTCACGAGTTGTCCCTGGATCCCTTAGTAGCGACCATGATATTTCAGCGTTGGGGTCAACCAACAGTAGACCTCTTTGCATCCGAACTGAATCACAAAGTGAACAGATTCTGCTCCCTGCACAAGCAGAGAAACCAGTTAGCCCAGGACGCCTTTGCTCACCCCTGGAATTCAGGTCTTCTATACACGTATCCCCTGATACCACTACAACAGGACAAGGGGTCCATGATACTCATAGCCCCGTATTGGCCTTGACAAGTATGGTTTCCCATACTCCTCGATCTCTCTATCAGAGAACCAATTCGCCTGGGCACAGCACCCATTCTCATAACTCAGGATCAGGGCCGGTTGCGCCATCCCAACCTTGAGTCCCTATCTCCAACAGCCTGGATGTTGAAAGCTTGATCTTACAATCACTCAATCTTTCAACTAATGTCTCTCAAGTGCTTGTAGCTTCACATAAACCTTCCACACGAAAAAAGGACAGTTCAAAGTGAAAAAGATTCACCACGTGGTGTGCACAGAAAAGTATTGACCCTTTTTCCTGCCCCATAACGTTTTTATTAGACTATCTCTGGAACCTTTCAGAGTCTGGTCTCCAGACCTCGTCAGTAAGAGTACATCTCAGTACAATCTCAGCGTACCATGATGCAGTAGGGGATGCACTGATTTGTTAGATTTATGAGAGGTTTAATTAATCTTAAACCCCCTATACGACCACTGGTCACTGAATGGGACCTTAATGTGGTGCTTACGAGGCTCATGTGTTCTCCTTTTGAACCCATGTCCTCCTGTGATCTTAAGTTTTTAACATGGACATCTCTATTCCTCATAGCTATTACATCTGCTAGAAGGGTTAGTGAGTTACAAGCACTTGTCACATACTCACCCTATACAAAAGTTTTACATGAGTGGTACTCCGTACACACCCTAAATTCCTTCCCAAGGCAGTTACTGAATTCCACTTGAATCATCCATAGTCTTGCCCACATTCTTTCCAAAACCTCACTCTCACCAGGGTGAAAGTACTTTACACCCCTTGGACTTGTAAGCGTGCGCTTGCATATTACCTAGATCGCACTGCAGTCCACAGAAAATCCACCCAGCTCTTTGTTTCTTTTGATAAAAACAAACCAGGTAAAGCAGTGGGCAAACAAACTCTCTCCAGCTGGCTAGCAGAGTGTATAGAGTTCTGCTATGCAAAAGCAGACCTTCCTCTCCAAGGGCGAGCAAAGGCGCATTCAGTGAGAGCGATGTCAGCTTCAGTAGCACACTATCGTTCAGTGCCAATAGCAGATATATGTAAAGCCGCAACATGGAGTTCTCTTCACACCGTTGCAGCTCACTACTGCCTGGACAAGGAAGGAAGACAGGATTCAGCCTACAGACAATCTGCCTTAACTTGTTTCCAGTATAATCCCAACTCCTTCCGCATCCAACCTGCTGTGATTTCAGGCTGCATCATTTTTCCCAACAGTACACCAGTTGTTGTGCCTGTTGCACTAGTTGTGCACTGTTGGTTCAATACCAGGATGACTCTCACCCATATGTGAGGACTAGCATCCTGCTTGTCCTGGGATAAAGCAAAATTGCTTACCTTGTAATAGGTGTTATCCCAGGACAGCAGGATGTAGTCATCACGAAACCCACCTGCCTCCCCTTGGCGTTGGGTCTGATACGTTTTATTTTATTTTTGGCTAAAGCTTATTGCTACAAACGAGTCTGAAGGGAGACCCCTGTGGATCAGGGAATTATGGCATGCTGAGCATGATCAGTGGCCTCAGTGTGCCAGTAAAAAGTTTCTAGAAACTTTGACAGAAAGTTTCCCGTGATAGGGCTCAGTCAGTGACATCACCCATATGTGAGGACTACATCCTGCTGTCCTGGGATAACACCTATTACAAGGTAAGCAATTTTGCGACTTTTTAAATGCTCCTACTCACCATGCCTACTGTTAATGAAATCAGTAATTCCATTGGGCTCTTTGGTCTTTATCAAATGCCTCTTTTTAATACCTTTTATTTTGCGAATATTTTATACAAGCAATCTTGTTGAAAGAGAAAATGTACAGAAAATTCCCAATTAAGAGAAAATTAAAGAAAAACAGAATACATTCAAATCTTGAGATCAACTTTGGGGGGGAAAGGCAACATATCAAATGTCATAAATCTATATATGGGGGATCAATTGGGAAAAAAATCTGGAAGTTAAGCAGAAATTCAGTAAGAAATGAAAGTGAAATCTTACAATTGAAATATTAGCATAAACCATTGGAGTTACTTCAGAAATAATTAAAAAAACTGGATTTGGCCCTAATGTACCCCTAGATCTTTATATATATATAAAAAAAAAAAAGTGAAACTATAATGGTAAAACTAGAGAGCATAAAAAATATCTATTCTGAAGCCACTTTTAATGATCAGTATGTCCTACTTTGTGACCTGAGCCAGTCCTACAATGCTTTTTGTTGAGCAAAATGGTTGTTCCCAAGACAGCTAAGCTGATATACAGTAGGAGTATGGGACCCTTGGAAATTGTATCAAACAGATTTGGCAGATTATGGTGTCTTAAATGAGGCCAAAACATCTTTGAGCTGGTTTCTAACACATTGCTCATTTGGTCTTTACAGCTTCAGTTCATTGCCCAGTGTGTAAGCATCAATGTTTTCAGAAGGATATTGTGGAGAATTATTTTCTGAGGGAGAGCACCACTGCAGGGGTGAGTGATCCCCAAAAGGAATCCAGCAAGGTAAGGGTACACAAAATTATGTATATTTCTCTGTAATTTAGGGGCATCTTACCAGATTTAGGGATCATTTAGGGTCATGATTACCAGAGTCAGACTCAGCTATGAATGATCTTGAAGAGACAGTAGGTCACTAGACAGAGCCACCATGCTTGGCCATTCTGAGGTGAGTTTTGGTAGTTTTTATACTGTTCTAGGAATTATACCTTCATTTCTCTTGTTAGCAGTCATTTTTCGTGTTCCCCATAGAGTGCACCTCTTCAGCTTGTAAGTGTGCACGCTGAGCCTTAATAGTAGCTGTTGTGCTATGGAATATGCGCGCCCCCCCCCCCCCCGGCAGATAAACAGGCTGAATTAGCCATGCTGTCCGGGACATTCCTCCGGGGCAGCCAGGTGGATCTTCTTAAAGATGACAGAGCTTTGCTCCTTTCCAGTACAGCTCCATCTTTCGCCTCAGTGTGTTGAATGCGGAGCTTTTTTTTCTCTCCTCGGAGTACAAATTTTATCTTCGGAAATGACTCCCGGACCATCTGCCAGTGCAGAAAGAGTGTCAGTTACAGACGTGCATAATTATTGTTACTTGTGCCTGGGCCCAGAGCACAGTCAAGCTTCCTGCAGGGACTGTTGCTGCATGGCCACCAGCCCCAACACGCCACCAAGATCGCCCAGCTGCAAGAGGAAAACTCGTGGTCTTATGCCCCCTACTTGGAGCACCTATCTGCTCTTCTCTGGGGCCATTCACAGAATGCCCTAAAAAAAAAACCCAAAAAGGGCCTCCTCCTTGGGACCTCTGAACAAGCAGCATGGGCAGGTGGGCTTGTACCCCTCCATACGTCGGCGCCTCCAAGCCTCCCAAATGCATGGAGTCTCTGGAGATGTGCTGCCTCAACCCGCGGGGAAATTGTCATCTGGCTTAGAGCCTTTGCAGCCGGTGAGAGTGCCGCTCCACACCGACGTGATGCAAACCATGAAGCAACGCACGCATCAAATCCGAAGTGGAAGGAGGCATCGCTGCTCGGCACATCGACACATCGCCAAGCATAGTCTGGCTCGATGCGGGATGGCTCCTCGACACAGAAGCTGACGCAGGGGCATGTAATGTCTAAGACCTTCATGCAAAAACTGTTCGAGTCATCGGGAACCATTTGCCTTCCATCCCTCGACTGGGAAGACCTCCCAGAGTCTCTTCTTTCTCTGGACCCACAGGTGGTCTTCACCCCTAATGATTTGGTGCTCGGGTTTTCTTATGTAGAGCCGGCATCAGAGTTCATGTCCACCGGCTCCTCTGAATCCTCAGAGCGAGTCTCCTCTTTGTCCTTAATATCCAGAAGAAGTCTTCACAATTGCAGGAACCCCTCCGAAACAGACATGTCTACCACAACGGAGTGGTCGCAAGTCCGGCCCAGAGGTCCTGACTTAGACATTCCGCTGGCAGCACTGCCCCCAGGGAATTCCTCGGTGAATGGTTAATTTCGTCACGGCAGAGGGGACCTGACTTCATAGGCAGTCTTGCAAACTTCCAGAATCTTAACCTAGTTCCTCTCCTCTGACAAGGTAGGAGGCAGACCAACTTTGACTCAGCAAGGTAACAATAGTCAACTTCTGCCTTGTGGCCTGGCCCCTCAGCACACTCTGCAAACGGATGTTTCCCTGCAGTTCTCACCAACTACTTCGCTGGGTTCCTCTCCACCGGAAGACCTCTCCTATTCAAAACTTGTGGAAACGGTGGGCACTTAACATTGAAACACAGAAGGTACCAGACCCGCGTGCTGGGGATTCTGAAGATTTGATGCGCCGGCCAAGCCGACCGCTTTGCCATTCCATGTGGTGCTAGTCTTGGTCATGACGAAAGCTTGGGAATCCCCTCTTCCGGTCAGCGACCTGACTGAAAACACCTCAAATTCCTGATGAGACGGTCTCCATTCTATAGTATGGTCCAACTCCCGCACACCTGTGGTCGAGGTGGCCATGAAGACAGCCAAAAAAGATCACGCCTCCGTTGGAATACTTCTCCAGGGATGACTGAAAGTACCTAGACAACTTCAGCCAAAGAGTATTCCAGGTGGGTATGCTGAACATAGGTTCAGCAGCACCAATTCTACGTTACACAGTACCTGTACAAAAGCCTGAAGTTGCTGAAACCCCACTTCGCCACGCTTTGTTGGATGAAGCCCCACCAAAGCAGTTTCACAACCCGGAGGAGGGTCTAAGACACCTGTTGGGCACAATATGAAGCCTTTGAGACGTCCGCCCGGACTACAGCAGGGGCCATAGTGGCTCGGAGGATGGTGTGGCTTCAGGCTAGCGCCTCCTGTGTCTCCTGGACAACCTGTTTGGAGACCAGTTGCGCAAAACTATAGCCCAGTTGAAAGCAGAGCATAGCAGTCTTGTCCCTGGTGTCTCCCACCGACCAACAGTCCTCATGCAAGAAATATTACCCAACCTACAGAGGCCCATTACCAGCGGTGGTCATACAGGCCATATTCATCCTACCATCCCCCGGCTTATCCGCAAACCCAGCCACAGTTACAACAGCAACAAGGTTGTAACAGGCAACGGAACCAGAGGTGACCATGTCTGCCCCAGATAACAAAACAAAACCTCAGCGGGGTTTTTAGAGGTATTTGGGCCACTCTTACAGCTGAAAGTAGGGGGCAGAGTTACCCTTTTCTATCATTCTTGGGAGGTAATCACCTCCGATCGTTGGGTGCTAAACATTATCAGAGAGGGATACCCATTGAACTTCAAGAAAATCCCAAGTCTCCCCCACAGGGTGCAGCTGCATCAGCTTACCTTAGAGACCAACGCTGGCTGCAAGAGGAAGTAACCAAATTGCTCCAACAAAGTTCTATCCAGCATGTTTCCAGCAGTCAGTTGAACCAGGGATTCTATTCCTAATACTTTCTCATTCCCAAAATATCGGGGAGGTGGGCTCCATCTGATCTTGGACTTACAAGTTCTCAACAAATTCCTAAAAAGGGAGAAGTTCAAGATGACGTCTCAAGACCATCCTTCCCTTTCTATGACCCAGAGATTGGATACATTCACTGGACCTCAGAGATGCATGCTCTCACATCCTGATGCATATTTCCTCTTGGTGGTGCCTGTGCTTTCTGGTCTGCAAGTGTCACTTCCAGTATAAGGTGTTCCCCTTTGTCTCGTCTGCTCCAAGAGTCTTTTACAAAGTGTTAAGCGGTAGCAGGGAATCCAACTATTTCCTTACCTCGACAACTGGTTGGTAGTGGCACCCGCAACCTGCAGCTCTACAGAACAGCTTGGTGGCTACAATCCATTGCCTGGAGGGCACGTGGCTCAGGTACTCGGCCTGGTGCAGTGGCAAGGGCTTGAACCCCTTTTCCTGCTCACCAGAGCTGCTGGAGCATCTCCCTTCCCTGTATCAAGCGGGACTAGCGACTGCTTCAGTGCGGATCCACGTCAGTGCTATTGTAGCCTATCATCTCTTCAGTGGCCTTCCAGAATCCAACCACCCATTCTGTTGGACCTCAATCTGGTGTTGGAACAGCTCATGCTCCCCCCCCCCCCCCTCCCCAAGCCTCTGAAAAGTAGCCATATGAGATCTCACATGGAAGGTACTGTTTTTGTTTGCCCTGACTTTCACAAGAATAGTCAGCGAGTTGCAGGCTTTGGTTCACTATTCACCATACCTTGAATTTCATCACGACAAAGTGGTTATGGACACACCCCCTCATTCTTACCCAGAGTGGTTTTGACTTTCCTCATCAACCAAACCATCACACTGCTCTTCAGCCTGGCAACTGTCCCTAGAACATTCTCCAAAATTATGGTGGTCATGGTGGCGGCACTTGAGGAAAGAAGGCATCCCGGTGCATCCATAAAATACTGGCTGATCCAGGCAAAGTCATTGGAAGAGAGCCTCCAGGTGATCAGCAGGGCCATGTCCCTGCTACAGGAACTTGGTTGGGTTGTGAACATGGACAAGAGCAGCCTCAAGCCCTCCAGTCCTTAGAGTAGCTGGGAGTCCGGTTCAACGTTAAGCAGGACAAAGTCTTCCTCCTTCCCTCGAGGATAAGGAAGCTGATGTGCCAAGTGCTTCGATTGACTAACACAATATGACCCAGGGTGGTGGGCTATCTCAGGTCCTCTGCCAGGTGGTACTGTGGACAAGGGCACACATGCGGCCATTCCAACGCTCCCTGCTGTCACGTTGGAACCCACTGTCTCAAGATTACACGATTTGCCTCCATCTACCGATGGAAGTATGTTCTCAGCTCCAGTGGTGGCTACAAGAAGTTCACCTGTGTGCCCTCAGGACTTAAAACGCCCCAATAAGGGTTACATAGATATGCTATCGGAGCCGGCAGACTTTCAGTCCACTTACAAGTGATCATACTTCCACAGATGGCATTATTGATCTTTTCAACTGTACCATCAACCATGTATTCTGGCCAGACCTCCACAGTGAATGTCAACCAAAATCCATGCAGCAGGCCCAACCCAAACCTGAGTCCAATTTTTGATCCCTCTGAACAATGCTTGGCCCTTTTGTTTCGGTATGGGGAAGAATCCGGACTTTCCTAGAAATGTGGCATCCGATAACCAAGGATCTCTGGGTCCTCAATCGTGCAGTATTGCTACTGGTTGCTTTTCTCCTGGCTACTATGCCTACCACATTATGTGCTCCTCAGTTCAGATCCATCTCACTTGCTGCAGCTTCGCCTAGAAGTCCAATCACTTCTGTGATGAGTGATAGGTATAGTGCGTCTACTACCAATATTTCCTTATCCCCAATAAGGATTGAGGCCCATTCCAGACTTGACATTTGAACAGACATTTTCTCCAAGAGAAAGTTAAAATGAATTCCCTCGGCACTATTCTCCTGAATGGATATGTGCCCTGGATCTAAATGTTGGAGACCCATCCACCCTTCCCATTGGTGCTTTTTTCAGTTCCAAGTAGATTCTTTGCACTACCAATGCAAAGTACGCCTGTTTTGGCCTATTGGCAGTTGAGAGCCTTTATGAAATACCTTGCAGTGGTAGCGGCACACCTGCCTCATCAAGGAATCCCAGGTTTGTCTAGTCACTGTAAGTTTTCAGGAGGAAGTAATTTGTTCCCTCTAAGACCATTTCTTTTGCAATGATTGTACATGAAATTCTTCGGCATGCTTTGCACAACTATCATAGTCATAGTTCTGTCTACCTTCTTTCCCAGGCCACGTGCACATGAAGGAGAGAAAAGCCTTTATACTTTGGATTGTGAAAGGACCTTAGCTTACTATAACAAAAGAACTCTGCTGCATTGCCAGACTTCTAAGCTTTGTATTTTATGACCCTAATAGACGGTATAGTAGTCACCAACAGTACCTTGTCCTGCTGGATAGCAGCCTCTGAGAGACTTGACAGTTTATTTTATAAGTCAGCAGAGTAAAGGCTTACTCTGTGCGGGCTATGGCGACATCGGTGGCTCATTTGCGTGCAGTCCCCATTGACTTGATCTGCCGAGCCGCAACCTGGAGTTCTCTTCACACGTTTGTGGCTCATTGCTGCTTGGACAAGTATGGGCATCAGGACAGTGCCTTCGGTCAATCTATCCTGTACAACCTGTTCCAGACCTGAACCCAACTCTTCTGTTTGTGCTTCTTGTGGGAAACGGTCCCCTAGCAACCCACAGCACCGCGGTTGTTGTGCCCGTTGACACATTGTTCGGCTGCTGTTGATTTTCCCTGTTAGCAGAGACAGACTGGAGCTTGGTATTCACCAACATGTGAGGACTATCATCCTCATTGGAAAGCGCAGTTGCTTACCTGTAACAGGTATTTTCCTAGGACAGCAGGATATTAGTCCTCAGGAATCCCGCCCGTCTCCCCACAGAGTTGTTTGCCTTCCAGTTTGTTTTATTTTTTTGCTCTTATTTTTTTCTGTTACGAGACTGAAGGGGGACTTAATGTGGATAGCGGCATGCTGGGCATGCTCAGTGTGCTGGTCAAAACTTCTAGAAACTGATAAGTTTTCTATGCTGGGCTCCATCGGAGGATGTTACCACATGTGAGGACTAACATCCTGCTGTGCTTGGAGAACACTGCTTATAGGTAAGCACATGCGCTTTCCTGTGGGAAACCCAGAGTATTGTCCTTAACTCCTTTATTTCTTCCCCTTGTATTCTCAGCTGAGAGGGAGTTATAAGAACATAACATAAGAACATGCCATAATGGGTCAGACCAAGGGTCCCTCAAGCCCAGCATCCTGTTTCCAACAGTGGCCAATCCAGGCCATAAGAACCTGGCAAGTACCCAAATCTATTCCATGTTACTGTTGCTAGTAATAGCAGTGGCTATTTTCTAAGTCAACTTAATAGCAGATATTGGGCTTCTCCTCCAATAACTTTTCTAATCCTTTTTTAAACACAGCTACACTAACTGCACTAACCACATCCTCTGGCAACAAATTCCAGAACTTAATTGTGCGTTGAGTGAGAGAATTTTCTCTGATTAGTCTTAAATATGCCACATGCTAACTTCATGGAGTGCCCCCTAGTCTTTCTATTATCCGAAAGAGTAAATAACTGATTCGCATTAACTCATTCTAGACCTCTCATGATTTTAAACACCTCTATCATATCCCCACTCAGCCGTCTCTTCTCCAAGCTGAAAAGTCCTAACCTTTTTAGTCTTTCCTCATAGGGGAGCTGTTTCATTCCCTTCATCATTTTGGTCGCCCTTCTCTGTACCTTCTCCATCGCAACTATATCTTTTTTGAGATGCAGTGACCAGAATTGTACACAGTATTCAAAGTGCGGTCTCACCATGGAGCGATACAGAGGCATTATTTTATTTATTTATTTAAGGTTTTTATATACCGGCAATCATGAAAAACACATCTTGCTGGTTTACATAAAACAGGAGTGCAGTAGATACATCAAACTGTGGCAGAAGGTACAGTTACAATTATGACATTTTCCGTTTTATTCACCATTCCCTTTCTAATAATTCCCAACATTCTGTTTGCTTTTTTGACTGCCGCAGCACACTGAGCCGACGATTTCAATGTGTTATCCACTATGATGCTTAGATCTTTTTCCTGGGTGGTAGCTCCTAATTGTGTAATTATAGCATGGGTTATTTTTCCCTATATGCATCACCTTGCACTTATCCACATTAAATTTCATCTGCCATTTGGATGCCCAATTTTCCAGTCTCCTGGAGGGGGTTTTCTTTTTTTTCTTTTTGGGAGTGTTTGCTTCCATTGTTATGATATAAGTATATTGGCTTTTGACTAGTGGTGATGTCACAGAAAAAATGTCCTTTCCATTCACTAGTAGGTGGTGTAAAAATGTGTTTGAACTGAATTAGCAGAATTGTAAAAGGAAATTTCCTAGTGTGTAGCAGATGGACTCAGGACCAATGGGTATAGTGTACTCCAGTTGGAGACGGATCAGATTTCAATCTGACGTCAGCCCTAGTACATATACCCCTGCAGGAAGTGCAGCTCTTCAGTATTTTCCGTCTTCATATCAGTTAGGGACTACCTGCAGGCTCTCACAGCGTTAAGAGTTAATTTACCGGAGAAAACCCAAAAGAAGAAGAAATCTTACCTCTACAGACGAGCCCCGCTCTCCTGCAGTGACACCCTCTGGTCCCTCTCCCAGTTGAGAATTCCCGAGGTGATTTCCGCGATCCCTCGGAGGTAAGCCTCGGTCCGGCTGCCGACCCTCTGCGCGACCTAGCCCCTGATTTCAGGTGCGACAGAGGCAGCAGGTGCAACCTCGAGCACGGTGGTGAAGGTATTTCCCCTCTCCCCCCGCAGCCGGAGACCGCCCAGAACAAAACCGGGAAGCGCCGAGACAAGGTAAGGTAGAAATCTTTAAAGACTCCGGTCTCCGAAGCTCGAGGAGTCGCACAGGTCGCCAGCCAGGACCAGTGCCACCGGGTTGATCCGCCCTAGCAGGGCTAGACCCCAGTTAGATCCAAGGGTCCTCCCACTGGAGACCCTCCGAGGTGGTTGCCATATTGTCCGCATGGTCGCCTTCTCCATTTTGGCCCTGTCCGCCGTCTCGGTCCGTGCACACAAATTACTTGTGCGCACAACGTCGCACGCTCAAGTACCATGCGCACAAGATACGCGCTTAACACGCGCATACTGTGCCGGGCGCATAACTGCGATTTGTACGCACACCAGCGCGCCCATAATCTACGTGCACATCTTTGCACCGGAGTGCATAACAGGTTTTACGTGCCTACATCCATGGCACCACCGGAAAAGGAGCTCAAGTCTCAGGGCCTCTGCCCAGCATGAAGAGGCCAATGCCCTGTGTATCCAGTGCGAGGAGGCCCTGGGGAATCCAGCCGGGACTGGGTTCTGGCTCCTCAATAAGTACCCCGGATCTAGCGAACCCCAGCGGGACCCTCCCTCAAACGGGACCCCCCAGGGACACAGCGCCTCCTGGCTTGGACCCAGCGTCTATCTCCTGGGTGGAATTCTTCAAAGGCCTGCACACCTTCGTTCACATGCAGACGGAGCCTCCGATAACACGGCCACAGCCTCCACCAGAGGACCTTTAGGCCCAGAGAAGTGAATCCACTGCCCAGACGCCTCACCTACAGGGACACGGACAACTCTGAGGAGGACTCAGAGCCCCTGGAGGAGGGGGAACTCCCTGGGACAGAGCCTCACCGGACCATGAGGCACTTCTTCACAAAGGATGAGCTTCCAGACCTGGTCACCCACAGCCTGAAGGAGCTTGCTATCCCGGGCACAAGTGCCTCGGGGGAACCTAAGACGAATCCCCTGCTAGAGGGACTCCGTCAGACCTCTCGCCATTTCCCTCTTTTACAAGCCGTCCAACAGCTTAATTGACCTGGAATGGATTGCCCCAGAGTCTACATTCAAAGGGGGAAGGGCTCTGGCAGCCATTTACCCTCTGGACCCGGCAGCCAAAGACCTTCTGACATGCCCTAAAGTGGATGCCATGGTCTGCGTGGCCTCGAAGTGCACTACCCTCCCAGTGGAGGGAGGTGCAGCACTCAAAGATGCGCAAGACAGACGTCTGGAATCCATCCTCACAGTCCTTTGACGTCTCCGCCATGTTCCTACAGATAGCGGCCTGCTGCGCCGTGGTGACATGTGCCTACCTATCACAGACCAGGAGCAACACTCCTGGGGGAAGCCATAGAACCAGCAGTATCATTCCTCGTGGATGCTGCTTCCGATCTGGTGCGCACCGCAGCTAGAGGTGTGTCATCAGCCGTGGCAGCCAGGAGGCAAGTCTGGCTCCGAAGCTGGTCTGCTGACTAGTCTTCCAAAATGACTCTCAAGGATGCCCTTCAAGGGATCCCTCCTGTTCGGAAGCGAACTAGAGAAACTTGCTAACAAATGGGACGAGTCCCCACTTGCTAACAAATGGGGCGAGTCCCCACTGCCGCAGCTATCGGAGGACAGGAATAAGAGAAACCAGCGACCCTTCCCCGATCTTCCAGGGGCAGAGGTTCACAGCGCTTCAACCTATACAGAAAACACTTATCAAGCACCTCGTCCTACAGGCAGTTAATCAACTTGATTAACTTTATAACTTGGTTATTCAAATTAATCAGTCACACGTATATCCGCAATGCTTTTCGAGGAGAATACTGGAGAACAGCACTTCTGCTGGGGTATATGTACTAGGGCTGATGTCAGATTGAAATCTGCTCCGTCTCCAGCTGCTGTCCTGAGTCAATCTGTCTACACGAAGGAAAATGAAATTATCAGTTAAGTAAGTTCTCCATATTCAGTTATGGTGTGGTGTAGTGACATTGTCTATTTTTGTGTCAAAAATGACACAAAAATAAAAATCTGTTCTGTTAGGGTTTTTGCAGCCTTTTCTCAGGCAAGTGTCATGGAGTCCTCTGGTTAGCTTGCATTGAATCACTTTTCTAGATATTAAGGTGATGGACATTACCTAGACTGGCCCATTCTTTTCTTTCCAGAGGTGTACCAGCTGTGAAGATAATGCTGTGGCTACCAGTTATTGTATTGAATGCACAGAGTGGCTCTGTGAAACTTGCGTGGAGGCCCACCAGAGAGTGAAATATACCAAGGACCACACAGTGAGAATCACAGGTAAGACTTGGCTCCTTCTCCCCTTTCTAGATACTACCATTCTTTATCCCTACTAGAGTGGAGTGTTAAAATAGAAATCTAGCTATAGATATATTCTTCCACATCAGGGTGCATTAGAATGTTGTCAGAGGAGAAAAGGGGATTTGGGGTCTTTTGGGTTCTAATCCTGCATCTTCAGGGTTGAAATGTTTTCCTTTTCATCTGGGCAAGCCAGTCCACACCAGTAGGTTTGTGCACTCCAACCAGCAGGTGGAGATGGGAGTGCGATTTGCTAATGTCCTTTTTCTGAACATATCCAGATCAGTCCAGAAAAGTGGGTTGTGCATTCCCACCAGCAGGTGGGGTCAGAGAACAATTAGAACTTTGGGCACTGCTACATAGCGAGGGGGCCACCTGCAGTCCCTCAGTATTTCTGACTCCAGCGGGTGGTACAGATGCACACCTGCAGTCTTTAGTTATATTTTTTACTTAGCTTGAATTAAATTTTTTTTTGTTTACGGTTGCTTCCTGAGGTGTTAGGTACCTTTGTGGGCCATCTCTCAGTAGAAGCCGGATATCTGGGGAATTGGATATTCCTGTCAGGGTTTCGCCCGCCACAGTTTGGTGTCTGACGACCAGGGGCTCCTGGCTACTCACCACTGTCTCTGCTACAGCTGCTCCCTTGGTGCTAACCTTTAAAAAGGGGAGAGAGCAGCTTTTAAACAAGAACAAAGGGGAAAGCAGACAGTCGCTCAGCAGCGCATGGTTCATAGAGAGGTATCTTCAAAGGATACTAATGATGCATTAGAATTAGGGCATCCCAACAGTGAGGTTCCATTAATAAGAAAAGTAGTCCAAGTGCCTGTAACTAAAAACTCACCTGAGCTAAAAAAAATTCTAACTTATCCCTATCAATTAAAAAGCAGAATGAAAATACAAACAAAAAACAAGTCTAAGAAGTAAGATGGGATAATTAGAATGTATAGCAGTGAATGATGACATAGATTTAATTGGCATCTCAGAGACATGGTGAAAGGTGGACAACCAATGGGACAGTGCTATACTGGGGTACAAATTATATTGCAATGACAGAGCAGCGCCCGGGAGGCGGTGTAGCGCTTTATGTCTAGGATGGCATAGAGTCCAACAGGATAAACATCCTACATGAGACTAAATGCAAAATTGAATCTTTATGGGTAGAAATCCCTTGGGTGTCGGGGAAGACTATAGCGATAGGAGTATACTACTGTCCACCTGGTCAAGATGGTGAGACGGGACAGTGAAATGCTAAGAGAAATTAGGGAAGCTAACCAAATTGGTAGTGTGGTAATAATGGGAGACTTCAATTACCCCAATATTGACTGGGTAAATGTATCATTTGGACACGCTAGAGGGATAATGTTCCTGGATGGAATAAATGATAGCTTTATGGAGCAATTGGTTCAGGAACAGACGAGAGGGAGCAATTTTAGATCTAATTCTCAGTGGAGCACAGGATTTGGTGAGAGGTAACAGTGGTGGGGCTGCTTGGCAATAGTGATCATAATATGATCAAATTTGAATTAATGACTGGAAGAGGAACAGTATGCAGATCCACGGCTCTTGTGCTAAACTTTCAAAAGGGAAACTTTGATAAAATGAGAAAAATAGTTAGAAAAAAACTGAAAGGAGCAGCTACAAAAATAAAGTGTGCAAGATGCGTGGTCATTGTTAAAAAAAAAAAAAAAAAAAAACCATTCTAGAAGCACAGTCCAGATGTATTCCACACATTAAGAAAGGTGGAAAGAAGGCAAAACGATTACCGGCATGGTTAAAAGGGGAGGTGAAAGAAGCTATTTTAGCCAAAAGATCTTCATTCAAAAATTGGAAGAAGGATCCAACAGAAGAAAATAGGATAATGCATAAATGTTGGCAAGTTAAATGTAAGACATTGATAAGACAGGCTAAGAGAGAATTTGAAAAGAAGTTGTCCGTAGAGGCAAAAACTCACAGTAAAAACTTTAAAATATATCTGAAGCAGAAAGCCTGTGAGGGAGTCAGTTGGACCGTTAGATGATCAAGGGGTTAAAGGGGCACTTAGTGAAGATAAAGGCCATTGCGGAAAGATTAAATGATTTCTTAGCTTCGGTGTTTACTGAAGAGGATGTTGGGGAGGTACCTGTACTGGAGAAGGTTTTCATGGGTAATGATTCAGAGGGATTGAATCAAATCATGGTGAACCTAGAAAATGTGGTAGAGCTGATTGACAAACTGAAGAGTAGTAAATCACCTGGACCGGATGGTATACACCCCAGAGTTCTGAAGGAACTAAAAAATGACATTTCAGACCTATTAGAAAAAATTTGTAACTTATCATTAAAATCATCCATTGTAGCTGAAGACTGGAGGATAGCAAATGTAACCCCAATATTTAAAAAGGGTTCCCTGTACGTACCTGGATCAGTCCAGACCGTGGGTTAAGCCTACTTTCCAGCAGGTGGAGACAGACTAAAACTGGAAGGGTATCCTATATGAGGACAGCCTATCCTGTAACCCTTCAGTATTTGTCTCCAGCAGGTGATCAGCTCACCCTTTGATCTCCTGAATTAGGCTAGTCAGCCTTCTCTTCCTTTCTTTGGATCAAGCAAGTACTTATTTCTTAGGATCTTGATTGGCTTTCTCTCTGTAAAAAAAATATAGGAGTTTTTCTTTTTTCTGTGCCGGAGACGGTCCTGTCTCCTGGCTCTTGCCGGACTCAGGGGGGCTTCGCCCCTTGTGCGGAGCATAGCCCGAGTCCGTGAGTGCTTCCAGGTGTGGGGAACGAGGCTGGTGGCCAGTTCTGGTCTCCCCACCCTCTGGCTGCCTAGGGAGGGGCTCTGCTCAGCCTGCCTGGTGAGGAAGGCCCCCTCCTCGGCAGGACAGGCAAATTTAGCCCGGGGATTGAATCCCCAGTGCATGGCCAGGCCGTTCCCGGGTCGGCAAAGCCTGGGAATGGCGGCCATCTTGGGTTTTTCTGCAGCTCCCATTTTTTCTTCGGATTTTGTCCTCTTCCTGCACAAATCTTATTTAGCTAGGCTGCAGGAAGAGGAAGGTCCCTCTCCTGGGTTGCTTCGGGTTCAGGTGGTCCCGGAGATGGCAGCCCCCCCCCCCCCCCCCCCCCCCCCCCCCCGATGGCCCCGGTTCTTCTGGATCCTGACCTCACGTCTGATTCAGCGAGCACCCTCCCGTTCCTGGAGGGGAACGATCCCAGGGTCCTCCGCATGTTTCAAAGGGAGGAGTTGGAGCCCCTCATCCCCTTTGTCCTCCAGGAATTTGGGCTGGAGGGGGCCCCCTGCAGATACCCTTACGGCCTCCTTGCCCAAAAATATGGACCCGGTCCTGGCGGGACTCAGGGCTCAGGCAGGTGCTTTTCCATTTCATCCCATGCGTAAGCTGCTGCTCCTGCGTGAATGGGAGGCTCCCGAAGCGGGACTCCGGGTGGGGCGTGCTATGGACAAGTTCTACCCCCTCCCGGAGGAACGTTTGGAAATGTTGAAAATTCCCGCTGTGGACTCCTCGGTCTCCGCGGTCACCAAGCACACCACGATCCCTGTGGAGGGATCGATGGCTTTGAAGGACGGACAGGACCGCAAGCTCGAGGCACAAATGAAATGCATCTTTGAAGTCCTGGCTCTGGGGGTGCGACTATCTGCAGCAATCTCATGCTGCGGGCAGGTCTCAGGTGGGTTCAACAATTACTCTGCACCCAGGACCTCCCATCTGCAGAGGGCGGTGCAGGCCGAATGTCTGGAAGCAGTCATCGCATATGGGGCTGATGCGCTCTACGACCTCTTCCGCGTCCAGGTGAAGGCGATGGCCTCGGCAGTGTCCGCTAGATGACTCCTGGTTGCGCAATCGGTCGGCTGACCCGTCCTCCAAGGTGCGGCTAAGCACTTTGCCCTTCAAAGGTAAGTTGTTTTTCGGAGAGGACCTTGAAAAGCTTATTGATTCCTTGGAGGAAAATAAGGTTCATAAGCTTCTGGAGGACTGTCCGAAACAATCACGCTGCTTTACTTTACTCCCTCCCGTCCTCGTTTCCGGGGACAGAGATGGCATACACCACGCGGACGGGGTGGCTCCTCCAGGGGTTATTCTTCTCTGTCGCAGCCCTTTCATGGGCGTCGCTCCTTTTGCGAGGGCCAGCCCACGTGCTCCGCCCCTAAGCCTGCCACACAATGAAGTTCAGTCCCGTTTCTGGGCGGCCGCCTTTCCCTTTTTTTCGAGGAATGGGCCAAATCACGTCGGACCAGTAGGTCCTCGACATTGTCCAAGACAGTTACGCCTTAGAGCTTGTTCGCGATCTATCGGATCTCTTTCTATTCTCTCCATGCAGGCATCTCAAACGGGAAGCGGTAGAGCAAACCCTCGCCAGACTACTGATTCTGGGCGCAGTGGTCCCGGTTCCGGAAAAGGAGCTTAGTTCAGGCCAGTATTCTATTTACTTCGTGGTTCCCAAGAAGGACGGGGCTTTTCGGCCGATCTTAGACCTCAGAAGGGTCAACCAGGCCCTCAAGATCCCACATTTTCGCATAGAAGCCTTGCGAGCGGTCATCGTGGCGGTTCGCCCTGGAGAGTTCCTTGCCTTGCTCGTTTGACAGAGGCGTACTTCCATATCCCGATTCACCGCGATTACCAGAAGTATCTTCGCTTCCACATCCTCAACCGGGATTTCCAGTTTCGGGCACTGCCTTTCCGACTCGTGACCGCGCCTCACACCTTCATCAAGGTCATGGTGGTGGTGGCGGCCCTTCGCCGGGAAGGTATCCTAGTACACCCTTATCTGGACGACTGGCTTGTACGGGCCAAGTAGGAGGCTCTTTGCAAACAGGCGGTGGATCAGGTATGAGCCCTCCTCGCGTCTCTCGGGTGGATAGTGAATTTTTCCAAGAGCAATCTTCAGCCCTCCCAGGAGTTAGAGTTCCTGGGAGCCCACTTAGACACTTGTGTGGGCAAGGTCTTCTTGCCTCGTGCCTGAGCCTTCAAGTTGATCAACCAGATTCGGAATCTCATTTCACTGCCTCTTCCAACGGCCTGGGACTACTTGCAGGTCTTAGGGTCCATGGCTTCCACCATCGACCTAGTCCCCTGGGCCTTGGCTCATATGCGACCGTTACAGAAAGCTTTGCTATCCCGTTGGCAGCCGGTGTCGGAACAGTTCCACATAGTCCTCCCTCTTTCGGCCTCTACCGTCGCTGACTTGCAGTGGTGGCTTTCGCTTCCCCATCTTCTCTGGGGAATGCCCCTTCAAGCTCCTCAGTGGATGATAGTAACCACGGACGCCAGTCTCTCAGGCTGGGGTGCGGTCTGTCTGTCCCGGTCCACACAAGGGATCTTGTCGCAGATTCAGACTCGCTGGCACATCAATCGGTTGGAGGCCTGGGCGGTTCGTCTGGCTCTGCAGGAGTTCCTGCCTTCATACGCGGCAAGGCAGTGAGAGTGCTGTCCAACAATTCCACCACAGTGTTTTACATCAATCGTCAGGGGGGCACTCGCAGTCGCCTGGTGGCCCTAGAAGCCAGCCGTCTCTTCGCCTGGGCAGAATGCCTGGCGGCCTCCCACATCGCAGGCAAGGAGAATGTCCAGGCCGATTTTCTCAGTCGCCAATCGCTCGATCCGGGAGAGTGGGAACTCCGGACGCCGCCTTGGATCTGATTGTCGGCAGGTGGGGTCCCCCTCACCTAGACTTAATGGCGACCATTCGCAATGCCAAGGCCAATCAGTTCTTCAGCCACTGGAGGGAGCACGGCTCGGAGGGCATGGATGCTCTGGCTCTCCCTTGGCCCATGGACATCCTTCTGTACGTGTTTCCTCCGTGGCCTCTGGTGGGGAAAAATTCTCAGAAGAATAGAACTCCAGAGGGCCAGTGGTTCTGGTGGCACCCGAATGGCCTCTCAGGCCATGGTTCGCGGATCTTGTCATCCTGGCGACGGACGGACCTCTGCGGCTAGGCCATCTTCCTCTTCTACTTCGGCAGGGGCCCATATTTTTCGACCAGGCCGATCATTTTTGTCTAGCGGCCTGGCTTTTGAACGGCGACACCTGAGGCGTAAGGGCTACAAGGAGGAGGTTATCTCCACCTTGCTTCGAGCCCGGAAGCAGTCGACTTCTCTAGCCTACGTGCGTGTTTGGAAGGTCTTTGAGACTGTTTGTTTGTGAGGAGTCTGGTGTCTCAGTGCGCTCCGCCCCGGTCTCGTTGGTCCTTTCCTTTCTTCAGAAGGGTCTCTCCAAGGGCCTCTCCTTCAGGTCCCTGCACGTGCAAGTTTCGGCTCTCTCCTCGGACGGGTCGAGGGTCATCCTTTAGCGGGCCATCTGGATGTGATTCGGTTCTTGAAGGGAGTCAAACACCTGTGTCCGCCCTCTTGCAATACTTGCCCGTCGGAGTCTTAATCTGGTCCTCTGGGCCCTCTGTTCTGCTCCGTTCGGCTATGGTAAAGGACCTCATGCTCAAGGCAATTTTCCTTGTTTCTATCGCCTCCGCTCGGCGGGTCTCTGAGATTCAAGCATTGTCCTGTCGGGAACCTTTTTTGCGCTTCTCCGATTCAGGTGTTTCTCTCAAGACTGTGCCCTCCTTGCTGAAGGTTGTGTTCACCTTCCATGTCAACCAGTCGGTAGAGCTACCAGTGTTTTTCTCCGGAGGAGATTGCAGGTACCGCTGGAGGCAACCTTCGTAAACTGGGTGTCAAACGAGTTCTCCTCAGGTATCTTCAGGTCACCAATGACTTTTGGGTCTCGGACCATCATTTTGTCCTCTGGAGTGGTCCCAATTGGGGCAAACCGTCTTCTAAGACCACTATTGCACGATGGTTGAAGAAGGCCATTGCCTCGGCTTATCTCTGCCAAGGTCGGGTGATTCCGGAGGGCCTAAAGGCTCATTCGCTACGTTCTCAGGCTACTTCCTGGGCGGAGAGCCAATCTGTCTCTCTGCAAGAGATTTGCAGGGCCACCACATGGACGTCCCTGCATACTTTGCTCGACACTACCGTCTGGATGTGCAAGCGCCAGTTTTTGATTCCTTTGGGCGGCAAGTGCTTCGAGCGGGACTGTGTCCCACCCAGGATAGGGAAGGTTTGGTACATCCCACGGTCTGGATTGCTCCGGGTACGTACAGGGAAAAGAAAAATAGTTCTTACCTGTTAATTTTCGTTCCTGTAGTACCACGGATCAGTCCAGACGCCCTTCCCTGTTTATCTTTCTTTTCTGTCCTCTCGAAGCTTGTTCTTGCAGATTCGCAGATTTGGATACTTCCTTCTTAGCAAGAATACTGAGCAATTACACCGGAAGCCTTGGTGGTTAAAGTGCCAAGTATATGCAAGAGCTGTTAGTCATACCATGTTTCTTACATTGTTCTACAGTTGCTCCACTTGAGCTTTATGGTTACTTGCTTGATCCTATTCTGGTTTTGTTGTTTTCTGCTTTGACAATGGTTATACTGAAGGGTTACAGGATAGGCTCCGTCCTCATATAGGATACCCTTTCAGTTTGTCTCCACCTGCTGGAAAGGAGGCTCAGCCCACGGTCTGGACTGATCCGTGGTACTACAGGAACGAAAATTAACAGGTAAGAACTAATTTTTCTCTCCAGAGGCGATCTGGGAAACTACAGACCGGTTAGCCTGACTTCAGTGCCAGGAAAATAGTGGAAAGTGTTCTAAACATCAAAATCACAGAACATATAGAAAAACATGGTTTAATAGAACAAAGCCAGCATGGCTTTACCCAAGGCAAGTCTTGCCTCACAAATCTGCTTCACTTTTTTGAAGGAGTTAATAAACATGTGGATAAAGGTGAACCGGTAGATATAGTATACTTGGATTTTCAGAAGGCGTTTGACAAAGTTCCTCATGAGAGGCTTCTAGGAAAAGTAAAAAGTCATGGGATAGGTGGCGATGTCCTTTCATGGATTGCAAACTGGCTAAAAGAGGAAACAGAGTAGGATTAAATGGGCAATTTTCTCAGTGGAAGGAGTGGGCAGTGGAGTGCCTCGGGGATCTGTATTGGGACCCTTACTTTTCAATCTACCTTATAAATGGGCCATGACCGGTCCGCAAATGCGCAGTAGAGCGCAGCTCTACTGTGCATGTGCGGGCAAGGACGTCTGTCTCAGCCAGCGTCAGAAAAAAAAAAACATGGCGTCGGGTGGCGGTGGCAGCGGGCGGCGGCGAATGACGAGGAGCGGCGGCGGCCAGTAGGGAGGGAGGGACTGAGAGGGAGAATGAGGGAGAGGTGAGACAGGGATGTGAGTAAGTGGAAGGGTAAGAAGTTGTGGAGCAGAGAAACAGGGAGTGGAGGAGGGCTGAGGGAGAGGGGATGGGATTGAGAGAGGGTGGGGAGTGACTGAGGGGAGGGAGGTGAGAGTGAGGGGAAGGAGGCAGTGGGAGACAGAGTGAGTAAGACTGAGGGGTGGGAAGGGGGTGAGTGACTGAGGGGAAGGGGGAATGAGGGAGAAAAAGTGTAGGAGGGTGCTGTGTTCGAAAATGGACCGAAAACAAAAATGTAATGTAGCCCGTTGTGACGGGCTTAACGGCTTGTATGTTTATAAATGATCCGGAAAGAAATACAAGAATCAAATTTGCAGATACAACATTGTTCAGAGTAGTTAAATCACAAGCGGGTTGTGATAAATTGCAGGAAGACCTTGTGAGACTGGAAAATTGGGCATCAAAATGGCAGATGAAATTTAATGTGGATAAGTGCAAGGTGATGCATATAGGGAAAAATAACCCATGCTATAATTACACAATGTTGGGTTCCATATTAGGTGCTACTACCCAAGAAAGAGATCTAGGCGTCATAGTGGATAATACTTTGAAATCGTCGGTTCAGTGTGCTGCAGCAGTCAAAAAATCAAACAGAATGTTGGGAATTATTAGAAAGGGAATGGTGAATAAAACGGAAAATGTCATAATGCCTCTATATCGCTCCATGGTGAGACCGCACCTTTGAATACTGTGTACAATTCTGGTCGCCGCATCTCAAAAAAGATAATTGCAATGGAGAAGGTACAGAGCGGGGCAACCAAAATAAGGGGCATGGAACAGCTCCCCTGTGAGAAAAGGCTGAAGAGGTTAGGGCTGTTCAGCTTGGAGAAGACAGCTGAGGGGGGATATGATAGAGGTGTTTAAAATCATGAGAGGTCTAGAACGGGTAGATGTGAATATGTTTACTCTTTCGGATAATAGGCAAGGGGGCATTCCATGAAGGTAGCACATGGCACATTTAAAACTAATTGGAGAAAGTTCTTTTATACTCAAAGCACAATTAAACTCTTGAATTTGTTGCCAGAGGATGTGGTTGGTGCAGTTAGTGTAGCTGGGTTCAAAAAAGGTTTGGATAAGTTCTTGGAGGAGAAGTCCATTACCTGCTATTAATCAAATTTACTTAGGTAATAGCCATTGCTATTTATTGCATTGGTAGCATGGGATCTTCTTAGTGTTTGGGTAATTGCCAGGTTCTTATGGCCTGGTTTGGCCTCTATTGGAAACAGGATGCTGGGCTTGATGGACCCTTGGTCTGACTCAGTATGGCATATTCTTTTTAAAAAAAAAAAAAAATTTTTTTTTTTAAATTGTGCACAGGCCAGGGATAAGGGACTGTGTCTGGCTGCATTGTGTGTTGGGGACCAAGGTGCTGCTATTTTTGAGTCTGCCAGAGTGCTGTGGCAGGAAAAGCACAAGGCAGGAACCATGTGGAGTGCAATAATATGGCTGAGGTGCATGCAGGCAAGAGATGGTGTTGGAAGAACAGCGTGGGAAAAAGCTGTACATCTGCTCTGCCAGTCATGAGGGTGATTAGCCCCAAATGTGTAGAGGCTCAAGGGGATGTGTCTGCAGGGGAATTTGTCCCTCTAGGGACTTCATGAACTACAGTGTGACCATAGCTCTTCCTGGGGGGAGGTGATGAGTCTTTCCTGATGCACCCCCTGCCAATTCCCATGGAAGTTATATCAGAAGGGGCTTTCCCTACTAAGGCAATGGATCTTTGCACTGTGTCATGTGTAGAAATTTTTTTTAAAGGACTGCAGGCCTTTTGTAAAGGGTAGGAAGGGCCTGGGATTTCACCCTGGGTCTAAAGCTTTTACTTACCAAGAACAATCCACATTAGTGTATTGGATTTCTCAGTCTGTTTCTACTTTCTTGAAGCTTTTATCAGTGAAGATCAGAATCCCCTGGTCACTTATTTGTTTGCCACTGTTAAAAACAGGATACTGGGCTTGAGGTCTGACCCAGTATGGCAGTTTCTTTTGTTCTTATGTCCTTTTTGCACCAGAGGGGAGTGAAACCAATTGTCTTTTAAATGCTGGGAAAGCTGGTTGAGGTGTGAGCAAAATTTTAACCTGAGCTGTTTTTTGCTTTTCTTTTTCAGGTGCCTCAAAATCAAAGGAGGGAGAGCGTTCGGTTTTCTGTCCACTCCACAAGCATGAACCCTTGCTGCTGTTCTGTGACACATGTGATACGCTGACATGCCGGGACTGCCAGCTGCAAGCACACAAGGATCACCAGTAAGCTTGCGCTGCATGCTGCCACCATCATATTATACTTGAACAGTGTGTCTAGGAACATCTTTCTGTGCTGTACCTACATCAGTGACCTCCTCCCAAATAGCATGTCCAAGAATGTGTATACCCATATAAGCATTCTGTCCCCTTACAGTTGAGCAATCTGGTCAGCCATGTGTATTCTAGGTAAATTATTTTAAACAACTTTTATTTTTATTCTGGTTTTCATATGGTAGACTGGAAGTATCATGGGTGGGGTAGTTACACACATCTTGATGAGAGAACATGGTTATTTTGCAGTCTGTGCACACTGAACTGAGTCATGGCTGCTACTCTGCATGTTTCAGATATCAATTCCTGGATGATGCAGTGAGGAATCAGAGGAAAATACTGGCAGCTCTGGTGAAGCGCTTGGGGGAGAAGCACACCACTCTACAGAAGACGACAAAGGATGTTCGAGCCTCGTATGTAAATTGGAGGGTGCTAGATTCCCTACTTTCCGGGGAACATGCAGTAGGAGTGAATTTGGTTGATTGTACTTGGGCTGTACTGGTTTTCATGGGGAATGAAGAGGTGATGGTTAAAGTTAAACACTGATGTGGTTGGTGTGTCCCATTTTTTCACTTCAGATGAGAGGAACATAAAATGCCCCATCTGTGTGACCATTGATGTAGAGTTATAGAAGGGGAATGATCGCTCTCCAGGTGTGAATAAAGAAAGTTGAGGAGTGAAGGAACCAGTGTAGTCATTTGTAATGGTTGAGCTTTAATTGAAAGTCCTTTAACAGTAAGAACATCTCTAGTGTTTGGGTAGTGTAGTTGAACATCAGCTCTGTTTCTTGATGGTAGTCTTTACTTTGTGTGTTGCTGGCTTCCTTTGCAGAATCCGTCAGGTGGCAGAGGTGCAGAAGAAAGTGCAGGTGGATATTAAGATGGCTATTCTGCAGATCATGAAGGAACTGAACAAACGTGGCAAGCTGCTTGTGAACGATGTCCAAGTAAGTTCTTTGCATGCTTCTGAACTGATCAACACCACCCTCCAGGCACTCTAAGAATGTTTTCTGTGACTGCACTCATTGCTAGCTCTTAAGATGTGGGTGTTTAACTTCACAGAAAGTAACTGAGGGACAGCAAGAAAAATTGGAAAGGCAGCACTGGGCCATGACCAAACTCCAGCGACACCAGGAACACATTCTCCGCTTCGCCTCATGGGCCCTAGAAAGTGACAATAATACAGCTCTGCTGCTTTCAAAGAAGCTGGTGAGTCCTTTCAAATACCTCTTAGCCCTTTGATTGCAATGCACAAAACCAGGGGACACTCACAGATGTGAAGTCATGGACAAAGCAAGTTAGTAGCTGCTGCAATCTTCTGGTGCTTTTGGGACCTTCGTCCTTAGGCAAAGTACGGGATATGTTTTTTTTTTTCCTTCAGCTACTCATCCATTTTCCTTCTTGACTATTCAGATCTACTTCCAGCTGCACCGTGCTCTGAAGATGATTGTAGACCCGGTTGAAGCCCTAGGGGATATAAAGTTTCAGTGGGACTCTGATGTCTGGACAAAGCATGCAGAGAGCTTTGGTGAGTGACAAGTGGATCTTGGAAGAAATGGCAAGTTAGGTTATAAGAGGATGCTTAAAAGGCATTGCAGTGACTTGGCTACCACTGTTAATTCTGGTAGATGTCAAGCAGTTTGGAAAATGGAAATCGTATGGAATATTTTAGAAGTTTTTGTTCAGATGGTGAAAAGTAGAGTAAAATTTGGTAGTTTTCCAGCATTAAACAAATTACATGAAAATAAGAAGTGGTCTTTAGCACCACAAGGCAAGGCTTTCTTCAAGGTTTCTGAATTGCTGAGACTGCATTGCCTGAGAAAAATGACACTCATGTGGGCCATTCACTTGGTGCGCCAGAATTAGATGAGAATGTTTTGAGAGAATTTAGATACATGCCTCCCTCAGTCGAACACCGTCATTGCCAGAGAGGAATTAATTTTTTCCTAGCGTATAGCCAGATGGACTCAGGACCAATGGGTTATGTGCTCCCTTGCTAGCAGATGGGAGACTGAGTCAGATTTCAAAGCTGACGTCACCCTAGATATACCCCTGCAGTGACCTCAGTATCTCTTGTCTCCTAGCAGATGCGGACACTATCCCACACACTAGCTCAGTGTTAGCGAAATTGCAGAGAAGAAATTTTTTACCTTTAACAAGGATCGAGCCCTGCTCTCCTGCATTGATACCTAAGGGTCCCTTCCCCAGTTGAGAATTCCTGAGGTGATTGTCGATATCCCTCAGAGGTGAGCCTTGGTCCGGTAGCTGGCTCCCGGCATGGAATTAGCTGCTAGAGCAACTGAAAGGCAGCGGGTGCATAACCACGTGCGGTGGTGAAGGTTAAGCTCTCTCCCCCCCCCCACAGCTGGAGACCACTCCTGTAAGCAGGAAACGAACTTAAGGTCTCCGGTCTCTGGGGCTCGGAGTGCGTACAGACTCAGTTTTTCATCGGGTGAGCTAAAAGGGAGCACTGATTGGGTTGAGCAGCCTTGGAGACCCTCTGCGCCATCTTCCCTCCTCGGCTGTTTGTACGCGTGGGGCAGGCCCAACTAGCGCGCCGCTAACATAGCTGCACGCAAACCTACATGCGCGCATAACAGCATGCATATCGAAGCACATTACCTGTGCTTCTATACACAGAGGCAACGGCACTGGCGGCAAAGAAGCTCAGAAGGCACTCCCTTTGCACAGCCTGAACTGGAGTCCTGCCTGTGTCTTCATTGCGAAGAAGCGATTGAACCTGCCGCAGCCTTCCTGACGGATGCAAGCTCAGACCTGGTGCGTACCTCAGCCAGAGGAATAGCCTCGGTAGTGGCGGCCAGAAGGCAGTTATGGTTGCGGAACTGGTCTGCAGACACGACTTCTAAGGTGAATCTCACAAGAGAATACCCTTTAAGGGATCTCTCCTGTTCGAAAGCGAATTAGAGAAGTTAGCCAGCAAGTGGGGAGAATCTCCAGTGCCTCGGCTACCGGAAGACGGGGAAAAGATCCCAGCGCCCTCCCTCAGAAGAACTAGGGGGCAGAGGCTCCCAACGCTTTCAGCCCTACAGGAACTCGTTCAAAGTACCTCGTCCCTCCAGAAGGTTCCAGTCCTTTCGTTATTGACAAACCAATAGAGGAACAGGTCCGGGGGCAGGCTCGAACCGAGCTCCCCAATGAGAATGGGCCGACCCAGCCACAGGAAAAGGAAATAGGGGGTCTACTTTCCCTCTTCTACCAACAATGGGTCGAAATCATGTCTGACAAATGGGTACTAAACATCATTCGAGAAGGTTACTCTCTGGAGTTTCGCAGCATCCCTCGGGACAAATTTATATCACATCACCCTGCCATTCCCACATCAAGAGACTGGCAGTGGAATCCACTCTGACAAGACTACTCAACCTGAAGGCTATAACTCCGTTCCCTGTACGTACCCAGATCAGGCCAGACAATAGGTTGAGCCTCCTGTCCAGCAGATGGATGCATGCATACGTACCCATCCACCTTTTGTATTGGCGCTACCTCTTTCCAGATGGGTTCTTCCCACTTCCAGTACAACATACTCTCATTTGGCCTTTTATCAGCCCCAGGAATCTTTACGAAGTGCCTTGTAGTGGCAGCTCATCTGTCACCAGGGAATATATCTTCCCATACTTGGATGATTGACTCATCACAAGACTGCTCTGTTCTTGAGCTCAGTGGTAAGCCACCTGCGCAGTATTTCAGATCAACTTCAAGAAATCGAGCATGGAGCCCCACTCAGTCTCAAGTTCATCGGGGCCTGGATAAACCCCTTGCAGGAAAGGGCATGCCTGCTTTACAGTCGAATCAGTGCCATGATGTCACCCATCTGCAATCTGCTCTCTTCTTTACACTTGTCTGCTAGAAGGTCCCTGTAGTTGTTACATGGCAGTGGCCATCCATGTGATCCCGCTGACCCATCTTTATTCTCTACCTCTAGTGGGGTCTAATTATCAGTCGGATCAACTAACTGCTTTTGTCTCCAGTTCAAATAAAAGTGACTGAAATGGAAGTTGCGATGGTGGCTAAGCCCTAAATTTCCAAGAAAAGCCCTGCTTTGCTCACTCCCTGTCAAGTGGTACTGGCAACAGCTGCCTCATGCAAAGGGTGGGAAGCACACAGACTGTTAGAACGCAAGACATTGTGGCATTTTAAGAAAGCTATCAGAGTGATCAAGTAGAGTGGAGAGCAATCTAATACGCACGTTCAACTTTCACGAATCTCTTTTGGGGAAAAGAGCATCCTGATTCAAACTAACCAGGTTGCCATGTTTTACGTCATCAAGCAAGGAGGAATGGGCTCTTGGCCTCGGCCAGGAAGTCCTAAAACTCTAGAAATGGGCAGAAAGAAATTGAGCTTTTCTACATGCCACCTATCTGCCAGGCATCTCCAACGCTTCCGCAGTTCTTCAACTAGATGAATGAACCATACCGCAATCAGTGGCTGACATACTTCAGCTTATGGGGGTCTACCGTCAGTGGACCTATTTGCATTACACAATACTAAATCAATTTTGCTCCGTTCTGATAAGCGACCTCTGCCTAGCTCAGGATGCTGTCATCCTCGATTGGGAACAAAGCCTCGCGTATGGTTTTTCCGTCATTACTATGTATTGCTGAAGGTATTTGTGTATATAGCTTTATATCTTGCAGTTTCGAAGTCCTGTTGGGCTTCTTGTTTGGGGACTGCTGCTGTCTCTCTGTCCCTGTGGACCCGTCTGGTTAATGGGGGTTTGGGGAGAAGTTTTGTTATGAGATTGTTATAGAAATATTATTTGGCTGAGGTAAGTATGCATCCCTATATAGGGTGATACAGCAAACCAGATGTTCCCTGTACGTACCCGGATCAGTCCAGACTCCTGGATTTTGCCCCCCCTCTAGCAGGTGGAGACAGAAGTTTACAAACCAAAACTCCCGCCCAGGCATACTGTTGGCAACGGGAGAGGCCCGTATTGTGTGTGTCTCCTCAACTTTGTCAGACTGATCCGCTGTATTTTTCCTGTTATCGACGACACAGGTTCTCTTCCCATTTGGGGGGGATTTTCTAGGCCGGTGTCACTGTTAGTTTTTTGCTTTTTTGTCGGAATTATGGTTGGTTGCAAATGTTTGGTTGAATTTTTTTCTGCTTTGACATTAAGTAAATACTGCCAGACTGTAGGTGGCACCAGCCTAGATATAGGTGGAGTTTTGGTTTGTAAACTTCTGTCTCCATCTGCTAGAGGGGGGGGCCAAAACCCAGGAGTCTGGACTGATCCGTGGTGGTACAGGAACGAAAACTATCAGGTAAGAACCAATTTTCTTTTCCTCCATCTGCCAGTAGGAGAATATAACCCATTTGTCTGGACTGGTCTGGCAGGACTCAAGGAAAGGAAATTAGCAGGTAAAACTAAATTTCATATTATATAGTCTTGTTAGAGAAAAAAATGCCCATAGATGAGGAAATCTGGTTGAGATCACGTTATTAACTTTCCTCTGCCCTTTTAATAGGTAAAATAGTTTTGGAGAAAGCAGGTGTTCTCCAGAATCTCTCTGGCTCATCCGCTCTCCAGTCTGCCTCAAGCTTTCCGTCCATGAACCAGAAGTCACAGAATATGAACTCCACAGCTTTGGGTGCCAAGACCCCTACCACCATCCCTCAGGTATTTGCACCTCTTATCAGTGTTAACCCAATGGAACAAAACCAGCCCAGGGCTGCTATTCCCCATAACCTGGAATTCCCTGCTGGTACAGCAGTCCTGCCATTGCCAGCCACTTTATTCAGCCCATGCATTTGGTGCAGAAAGGTAGCATTCTACAGATGAACCAGTTACCCATCGTGGGGCATCTGATGTTCTCTCCACAGGTTAATGGTGACCAGGCGGGTCCTTGGACATTTCTCTTACTGACTGCCAAGGGAGGAGCAGCAGCAGCAGCACACTCACTTGACCATAGGACATGCTGTGTCCATTTGTCCTATTCATTGTTCTTACAATAGGGAAAATATCTGAAGTTGAGCATAGTTGCTGCCTTAACCAGTTGGGAGGGGGAAAAATAAACTGGTTTTGCCCAAGTAAATCTGAATTATTTAAAAATGCTCAGCTTGCTTGTGGTGAGGGAATGCTCTAGGTACTGAAAAATTGTATTCAATTCCATGCATGCCTATTTGTTAATCAGTTCTGTTTTCCATGCTTTTCTTAGTTAAACACTTTTGTTATAAGTTCTATCCATTCCGGGCAGTGCACACTTATATACCTTTTTTTTTTTGTTGTTTTGTTTTTGCAGGCCATGGATTTCACAGAGAGCTCCAGCCTTTCCTTTGGGGGTAAGTCTGTTTTCTCCATGGTCAAGCAGGACCAATCCAACCACACCAAGTGAATGTCACTGGACAGCACACACAGTATTCTAGAGCTCAAAGGCCTAGAAGTCTTTCTGAGCATGTGTGAGAATTCCTGCGCAGCTCTTGCTACGCTAGCCTCCTCAGTCCTTTCTTCCACCAAAGCAAGAAAAAAAATGTGCGCATACTCAATTGCTGCTGTGTGGTATTTTTGTTAGAATTTTTTTTTTTTTTTTTTTGTTAAGCTGCTGCCTTATTTCTTAACTAAAACAATGTTCCCTGTACGTACCCGGATCAGTCCAGACACCTGGATTGTGACTCCGCACTAGCAGATTGAGACAGAGTAAAACTTGTCGGGCTCCCTACATATAGTAAGGTGCCACCCACAGCCCCTCAGTCTTTCTCTGTCTCCAGCAGATGGGGCAGGTAAAACAATGTTGGAGAAAAGCTTGAAATCAGAGAAGTCTTTCAAGCTCTTTTTAAATACAGGCAAAAGATATCCAGCCTAGGTTTGCATGATCTAGCTTCACTGCCTGGGCTCCAAACATGACATGGCGAATTGTTCTGCATCTGGAAGAAGGTTCCCTCAAATGTTCTCATAGAGAACTTAAAATATCAAATGTATTCCCTGTACGTACCGGATCAGTCCAGACTCCTGGGTTTTGCCTCTGCACCAGCAGATGGAGACGGCAAGATTTGACTGGCTCTGCCATATATACCAGGGTGCTACCCACAGTCGGTCAGTATTACTCTGTCTCCAGCAGATGGTCCGGGGGCACCACTGTCTGACCTGATTTAAAAAAAAAACAAACTTAAAAATAGGGGTAGAATTAGTTCTTAGTGTTTGTTTTAGCTGAATTAAGTTTTGTTTAAAAAAAAAACCAAAAACAAGTTAGTGAAGTCTTTCAGGAGTGCGAACGGCTCCAGGTCTTAGCCTCCCAGGGGGTTGGCAGGTCCTGAGGGGACCATCCCCCTTGGTTCTGCAGGCTGCTGTGGCTAAGGGTCGAGGGCCCTACAGTTGCCTGTTGGGCAGCCCAGCTGGGGGTGATACCGGGGAGCCCAGATCACTCACCCCAACCAGACAGTTTCAGAACCCGTCGCTGGACAGCAAAGAAGGTGAGCAGGCACTATATTTCCCCTGTGCCCATTGGTCGGGCGAATGTTGCAACAGATTGAGTCCCACACGGGGCCAGTGGCTCTGGAGTGGCCAAGACGTCTGTGGTTTGCGGATCTGGTACATCTCGCAAAAGAGGGTTCTCTTGGACTGAACCTCCTGCCACGTTTGCTGCGACAAGGACCCATATTTTAGGATCGGGAGGCTGTTTTATCTCGCGGCTTGGCTTTTGAGGGGGCGCCTCCGACTGAAAGGATATTCAGAGCCAGTTATTGCTACCCTGCTCCAGGCCTGGAGGCCGGCTATGTCTTTAGCGTATGTCAGGGTCTGGAGGGCCTTTAAGGCCTGGTGCCTGCCAAGGTGGCTGGATCCTTTGCAGGTGAACATTCCGCAAGTTTTGGCCTTCTTGCAGGAGGGTTTGTCGCAGGGTCTGGCCTATAACACTCAGTGTTCAGGTTGCAGCTTTGGGTTCCCTTAGGCCAAAGTCCTATCCTGCCCCTTGCCCCTCTCACCCTGATGTGGTGAAACATTTGTGACTGTCGATGGGAAAGCTGTGTCCAGAATGGAACCTGAATTTGGTTTTGCGAGTTCTGTGAGGTGCCTTTTGAGCCTTTGAAAAGGGCGATGTTGAAGGATCTTAAGCTGAAGATGGTATTTTTGGCGGCTATTTGTTCAGCCTGTAGGATTTCGGAGCTTCAGGCTCTATCGTGTAGGGATCCTTTCTTGTGAATTTCTAATGAGGTGGTCACGTTGAAAACTGTTCCCTCCTTTTTGCTGAAGGTGGTGTCTGATTTTCATGTTAATCAGTTGGAGTTTCTGGCTTTCCAGAATTTGTCCAAGGATTCCCTGCAGGAAAGGGAATTGCATCTTTTAGATGTGCACCAGTTTATTCTGCGGTATCTGGAGGTCACTAATCCTTTCCGGCGGTTGGACCATCTTTTTGTGCTATTCGGGGGCACATTGAAAGGTGATAAGGCATCCAAGGCCACGATTGCTTGTTGGCTAAAGGAGACAATTTGTTCTGTGTATATCTGTAAGGGACGCAAGATTCTGGTGGGTCTGAAAGCGCACTCTACAAGGGCGCAAGCGACCTCTTGGGCGAAGTGTCAGTTGCTCTCGCCTCAGATTTGTAGGGCAGCAGTGTGGTCCTCTCTTCATACTTTCACCAGACATTTGGATATGCGGGCGCTGGAGGATGTGTCCTTTGAGAGTGTGCTGCGAGCAGATCTTTTCGGGTTTCCGCCCAATTTAGGGGTGCTTTGGTACATCCCACTTCTCTGGACTGATCTATTAATTTTCATTCCTATAATCCCGCAGATCAGTCCAGGGACCCTCCCTGTCACTGCCGAAAGACTCTTCCTGCTGATCATTGTACAAGATTTTCTAAGCTGCTTTGATTGCACACAAGTTTTTGAGTGGCTGGAGGTGACAGGAAGATCCAGCACAGAGGGAGGGTTTCAGCCCTGTTTGGGGTTTTTTTTCCCCAGTTCGCCCTAGTAGGGATTTTGAAGTTTATCTTGGCTTGGGTACAGGTCAATGCTGAGTGATTGTAGGTGGCACTCTTGGTTGGTTAAGTAGCAGTGCCTCAAAGTTTTTGTTCTCTGCCTCCATCTGCTGGTAGGGATGCATAAACCCAGTCATCTGGACTGATCTGTGTAATTACAGGAACAAAAATTAGGTAAGAACCAGTTTTCCTATCATGCTAAAAATTGAGGCAAGTCTACTCTTCATCCCCACCAAGAAGGTATTTTTTTTCCACTTACAGGCTGGCTAAAGTGGTTTAGCAGTGCTGTTTGACATGAATAAGAGCATAATTGTGTAGGCTTCTATTCCCTTCCAATGGTGTTGAGTATAGGTTTTGAAGACAGAGCCTGGGCTAAGTGTGTAGGGGGATTGGATGAGCAGGTGGGACCAGTGGAGATATTTGAACCAAGTAATCAAATTATCCCACCCTTGTCCATCTGTTTTCTCCCTCTCCTACCCAAACAAACTAAACCTAGTCTGTGTTCTCTTCCTTTTTCTGTTTTTTCACCTTTGTGTTGACCCTTCATTCATCTGTTCAACTCAAAAATAGTCCTGCCAAAAAGCAGGGCACCATATCAAAGTAAAGAAGCTCTTTTTTTCTAGACAATTTATGGGACAGTTGCATTCTGCCGACTGATTTTGAGGTACTTATTGGGAAAACAGAGAGCTTGCCGGTGTTGGAGCTGTGAAGAGGGTCCTGATCTAAACATTGTCGGGTTGATGGGGGCAATGACTTACCTGGGCCTGAAGAGGTGTGGGTGGAAGTGCACCTGACCTTTCCTTATGGCATACAGCGCTGGTGGTGGTTGAGTGAAAAGCCATAGGAATCAATCCCCCTTCCTTGCCATGATCCCTGATTTTTATGGAAATTACATGCACTTTCATACCATTCTGGAATTGTCATTAGGTAGGCTTCAGTTTGATAATCTTGCTTTTTATTAATGTAGCTGATGTGGAGGCTTTTTTTGTTTTGGTTTCTTTTTTGTGCCTAAAACCTGTCCTTTCTCTGACAGAAGGAGCATCTGGCTATGATCCGAATGTGTCAGGAATGAAAAGGTAAAACAGTTGTGTGCAAGGATACTGGGAAAATTACTCAAGTTAGAGCTTCCACAACACTAAAATGCTAATCAATTCATATATTAAATTTACCACAAACTTCTAGTATAACATTTACTGGATCCTTGGTCTGTCCTTGATGCTAAGAGCTTGCTCACTCCCCCCCCCCCCCCCCCCCCCCCCCTTCTTGTTACAGGATCTTAAGAGCCAGCCATCTTACTAACCCATCCCTTCTTTAAGAGGCCTCATTCCTTGCAATCTTAATTAAATTCCTTACTTCCACTTACAAACCACCTGATTGTATTCTTTCCAATCATATCTACATTGTTTTAACTCATAGCCACTTATTTTTTGTTTTATTTTCTGTCTTGGCTAAATCATTAAAGCCAAGGAGTAAGAACTGTCCATTGTGTCTGCATTTATCTTGAATGTGGTATACAAATGTTTATTGTATTATAGGGCTCGTAGCTCTGATGGGGATGTGAATGATATTTTGAAGAAGGTTCCCCGTGTCAGCTTGGAGCGCTTGGATGTGGACCTGACACCAGACAGCCAGCCTCCTGTTTTTAAAGTCTTCCCTGGGACCACAACTGAGGATTTCAGCTTGATAGTCATAGAACGAGGGAACCTTCCAGAAGAGGCTATGGTGAAGGTGAGGGATGTTGGGTAGAAGCTGGGGAAGATGGGGGAGCAAGTGGAAAACTATGCTTGTTTTACTATATTTTATGTTCTTTCCGTTAGGAGGAGGCCATGGAGACTATGATAATGCCACCTGCGGATGAATCCTGCGAGACAAAACCCCTTCTGCTTGTGCAGGAGCCAGCCACCGAAAGTATGGCTTCTGTGTCCAGTTCTCCCAGTGTTGGTGCCACCAGTGAAGCTGCCAGCCTGGAGCTAGCCACTGTGCTATCGGCGGGGGTGTCTGGTGCCGTGAGCTGTAAAGTGTGCCAGAAAGACGGGGACCTGCTGGCTTGTAACCACTGCGCAACACGATTCCATGCAGACTGCCATCTTCCCATTGTGACTGAGCCTTACAGGTATAGTGCAAGACTGAAGGAAGCATAGAACACTTGCAAACAAGGTGTACACTTTTTATTGGACAGAGATTTGAATTCTCAGCCTTCCAGTGATGCTGAATCAAAGTTGGGCCAGCTTGGTGTACGGTTGATTTGTATTTTTGGGTCTTGCGTGTTGAGGTTGTTTATGAGGTGTTTGATTTTTTTCGTTGAAGTCTGCAAAGTCGTTGCTTGGGAGGTTGGTGATGTCTGGTCATTGGAGGATTTGGTTAGGCGATATTGAAGAACATTCTTGGGTTGTGTTGGAATTTGTTTACTTTTTTTTGAGTAGAGGTCTTTTTTTGCGTTGTGGATAAGCTTTTTGTAGTATGCTAAGTGTGATCGGTAGGCGTTCAGTAGTGTAGTTTTGTTCCTCCAGGCCGTTTCGTTTTTTATTTTTTGGAGTTCGCATTTGGCTGATCTGATGTTGTTGTTGTACCATTGGTTCTGGTGTTTAGGATTTTTTATTGTTTTCTTTATCGTGGGGTTTATCTTGTCTGCTATTGTTTTAGTGATGTTGAGCCAGGATGAGGTGGCGTTTTCTGTTATGTCTGTTTGTTAGTTCTGTTTGTAGATTATCTTGAAGTATCTCTATGTTGAAGGGTGACTGGTAGGAGAAGGATCTAGGTGGGCTTTTTTTCTGTTAAGTTTACAGTTGGAAGACAGGTTGGCGAGGATTAGAGAGTGGTCAGACCATGGGATATTGGTGATATGTGTGGTAATTAGCCCATGTATCAATATTGATGAAGATGAGGTCTAGTGTGACCTGCTTTGTGCATTGGGCCTTTGATGATTTGACTTAGTTCTAGGGTTGATAGGGCGTCTGTTATTGCATTGCATGTGGGGGAGTGGGGAATTTTGTCAACGTGTATGTTAGTCTCCTAAGATGATGGGTTTGATGGTTAGTTTGGACAAGAAGAATTCTATTAGTGATGAGCAGTTCCGATCCAGTCAGATCTGTAGTAGAGGTGAGTCGAATAGAGCAATTTCCAGTGGTGGGTGGGTGTTGGTTGGGAGTAGTTTCATCTGTAGGTTTGTTTTTTTTTTTTTTATTAGCATTAGGCCGCCTCCTTTCTTTTTAGGTCGGGGGATTGAAAACTTTCTGTAGATGGGGTTATTGATTTGGTTGATTAAGACTGGGTCAGTGTTTATTATCCATGTTTCCGTGATGGCTATGAAGTCTGGTTTGTGATCAAGTAGGTCGGCAATGACTGGTATTTTCTTTACTATGGATTGTGCGTTGAATAGAAGGAATGATAGTGCTAGTCTGGACTGATCCATGGTACTACAGGAACAAAAATTATCAGGTAAAGAACAAATTTTCTTGTAACTGCTGTAGGTTTTAGTGTTGATGTGAGTGATGTTTGATTGTTGGTACTTACAGTATTTCTTTTTTTTTCTTCTTTTTCTGTGGGTTTTCTGTGCTTTGATCCTTGTTTCCTTTTGTGGGTTATCCGTGGTTTGATCTTTTCTGTGGGACTTGAGGTGGATGTAGTCAGGGGGTTGAGTGTTTGCCATTTCTTGTGGAGCGTAGCAGTAGATTTTTTTGGGTTTGGGGTCTGCATTACGGTTTACACGAAGTGGAGCACAAAGGGGAGTGCCCCTTCGGTGCGTGATGCCTGGGGAGCGCACCTCTCTATTAGGTGGGTCTGGCGCTGTTGGATGTAGTCACCTGGGGGGGGGGGGGGCTCCCGTCCGAGGAGGCAGGGCTGCTCTGGTGTTCTTCGGGGCACTCTGCCCCTCTTCTGTCTCCTGCGGTCCCCTTGGGTGCTGGGTGCCGACTTCGAAGGATGCCACGGTCTGAGGGCGCCTGGGGAGCGTGCCTCTCTGAGGTGGGTCCGGCGCCGTTGGATGCCATCCAGGCAGATAAACTTTCTTTCCAATCAGTCCTCAAGACAAAGATTCTTTAAGTTTGAAATTATTTATTGTATAGGTAGATTCTACTTACAATTGTTGCATCTCAAACGTGAGCCCCAGGGCAAAGATCTTCGGTAACTGGAGACAGAGTAGCAGGAGGGAGAAGGAAGTCTCTTGTGTTGCAGGAGTTAGTTTATGGTAGAGGTAGGGAGCTTGAAGGATATAAGGCTGATTTAGTCTTCAGAAGAAGGCAGTAAAAAAAAAAGTTTACTTTCTCATGTCATCCCAAACCTTCCCTCCCTCAATTTGGCATGGATGTTGAGCGCTCACTAGTCTCATTGCTGTCATTGTCCAAGGAAGTCGAGGATATTGTGATTTCAGCAAGGAAGCTTTCAACTAGAACTTATGGTTTTAAATGAGATTTTCATCTTGGTGTCAAGTTCCCTGAACCAGTTTGCCTGCACACCAAACAAGTTAACTTCAGTACTTATTATCTCCTTCCTCCTCAGGTCTTAGTACATAATCGGTCAAAGTGCATCTCAGTGCCATTGCAGCTTACCACATTCAAATAGATGGCAAACCAATCTCCATGCATCCTTTAGTGTTGAAGTTCTTGAAAGGCTTGTGGAATTCAAGACCTCTGTTGCCAAGCTACTGGTGACATAGGATCTCACTGTAGCATTGACACAAGTAATGAAACCGCCTAATGAACAATCTGCTTCCTTAAAATTCCTCACCTGGAAAAGTAATGTTCCTAGTTGCCATAACATCAGCTAGAAGTCTGTGAGCTTCATCATATCATACAGATTTTGCTCCGAGTATGTGCGGGAGTTCCCACACACATTCTGCTTCATAAGCCCTTCGATTGCAGAGCTTAGCTAGGTAGTTCACTCTCCAGGGAGGAAGGTGAGCAATAAGCATAGCTAATTCATCCTGTCTACAGAGAACTCCATTTACAGCAAACAAACTGGCTTTTTCTGTAGACAAGCAGGGCTGAATTAGTTATGGCACATGGGAAGTCCCAAGCTAAGTGCCGCATGAAGCACTTACTGAAAAAGCAAACCAGATGACTCCTACTCCCAGAGCGTGGACTACTGGTGATCAGGTTGCACAAAGCTGCTTGCCCGGAGTTAGTCAAGTCTTCAATTGTTCAGACGGTAATGGGTCATGAACGTGTGAACCGATGACCAGGTTGCAGCTTTTTAGATGTCTTCAATGGACAGCTCTTAGATGAGTCACTGAGGTAGCCATAACCCTTGATCTGGAATAGTGGTCAGCCTAGAAATTGATCTGTAAACAGACCATAGCAATGTGTGATACAGTCTGCTAGTCAGTTGGTAAGTGGGTGCTTGGCAATAGCCATTCTCAGTCTGCTAAGAGATAGAACGTTAAGAAGCTTGATAACATGGTTGACTTGACTTCAGATAACATGTCACGACTCTTACAGTCGTGACATGTTATCTGAGAATGAGAATGGCAGACCTCCCCTTCATGTGCATGAGGTCTTGGAAAGAATATGGGCACGATAATGGCTTGATTCAGATGAAAGGCTGAAATGACTCTTGGCAGAAACTTAGGGTGAGTGTAGAGCATCACTGTCGTGGAAAACCTGCAGATCTAGGAGAGAAGGGTCCGTTCAGTGCCATTGGGTGACATTACCCACATGTCATGGCTAATTCATCCTGCTGTCTATGGAGAACCCCGTTTACCGTAAAAGAACTTGCTTTCCTTCCAGGCCAACATGAGCTAGAATACTCTGCCTTGTGTACTATGAACTCATTTTTTCTTAAGTAAAGTGGATAACTTGTGAATGTGTAGAAATACTATACTTTGGTTTTGTTGGAACCCAAGTGTAGGGCAGTGCCTGTTGTCTTCTGAGTGCTGCTTCGCACACTGGAGAAGGAAGCCGTGATGAAGTAGGGACTTTGACTGGTGCACATTTATTGAAACACATTTTTTTTTTTCTTCCTGGTTCCATAGCACAGAATGGAAGTGTTTGCTCTGCCAGGATTTACCAATCCCAGAGCTGCCAAGCAGTACTGGTGCCATGCTACAAGCAGACTCCAGCTCTGAGAAGCTGTCTCCATCTTTGCAAAAGGTATGTATAAAAGTGGGCATCACCTGCCTGAAAAACAGTGGTAGACTGAGGTACTAGAGGGAATCCTTGTGCCCTGCCCCCCCCCCTCAATTCCCCTCAGCTGGGGGATTCATCACAATGATTAGGTAGAATGAGTTGGGAAGGGGGAAACCACTGGGTAGTGGTGAATGATTTATGGTCCTGAAGTCCAAGTAGGAGAAAACAGCCGGACTGGAGTGAGCAGCTTGCTGTGCCAGGGGTAGCAAAGCTACGTTCCCTGTACGTACCCGGATCAGTCCAGACCATGGGTTGCGCCCCCGTTCCAGCAGGTGGAGACAGCCCAAAGTTCTAAGGGTAGCCCATATAAGGACGGAACCCTCCGTATTCGTCTGTCTCCAGCAGGTGGAACAGCTCACTCTTTGGTTCCCTGTTTAGCTTGCCCTCTGTGTTTTCTTTCCTCTTCTTTCTCTGGGGCAAGCTCATGCAAGTACTCTTTTAATTTACTTAATTTTTAAATTAAAAAAAATTTTTTTTTCTCTGACTGTGACAGGGCAGATAGTTCTGTCTCCCTCGCTCTTGGGGTTCCTAGGGGGGCTTTGCCCCTTGATTTGTCAGCCTAGGTTCCCTTCCCGGTGACCTAGTGTGGGTGATACTGGTGGTGCCAGTCCCTCTCCCCACGTTTTGTATCTGCTGCCGTGCCCCGAGATGCCCATACTTCGGTGGAGCTTCAGGGAGGATGATTATACCCCTGCCTCTGTGAATGCAATGAATTATTAATGTGAATAAACTGTTTTTGTTTTCCCAAGCTTTCACAGAATATATTTTTTACTTGTCTTTGTTTAAATTAAAAAAAAAAAAAAAAAGGCAGCAGTTTGATTTTGTGAGGAGGGAGCGGGGTTCAATCTCCCGCCAATCTCCTCAGGGGCTCCCTGCTCAGCTGTTTTCAAATAGCTTTACAGCCGCTTTCCTGCTCAATGCCGCGGCCACCTTTTTGTTTAGCTTGTGGAGAGTCTGCCTCCCGACTCTCCCGTGAAGGGATATGCTCCAGGTGTATTTCGGGGGGTGAAGGTCCTCTTCCAGACCGCCAGCTTTTAGACCTCGGGGAAGGGCTCCCCACCGTGTTTCTAAGCCGTTCCCGTCTTGGAACGTGCGTCAGCAGCGGCCTTTTTGGGGCGTTTCTGATGAAACACTTCCTGCTTCTCCGGGAGCTGGGGACCAGATTTCCCCCCCCCCCCCCCGATTTGAGCCCGGTTCGCTCGGACCGCCCCTCCCCCCACCAAAAAATTCGGCCTGGACCTGTTTTTCATCAGAATTTGTCCTTTTATTGCATGAATCTTACTTGGCCAGCTTACAGAGGGAGGTAGACACCCCCCCCCCCCCCCCCAGTTGTTCCCCCTTCCTCCGAACCCGCCTCCTGTGCCGTCACCTGATGTGGTTCCGGACCCTCAGGGCCTGGTTAGGGTTCGTGTGGTCCCGGGTGCCCCCCCCCCCCCGCTGGAGTGTGACGATCCCCATGTCCTGCGCTTATTTCAGCGGGAGGAACTGGAGCCCCTTATTCCTTTCGTTCTCCAAGAATTGGGAATTGATGCCCCACCAGATGATTCTGTGGCGGCAGCGATGACACCAAACGCGGACTCTGTCCTGGCGGGACTCAGGGCATTACCACGTACTTTCCTGTTTCATCCAATGCACCGCCTGCTTCTCCTCAGGGAATGGGAGTCCCCAGAGGCGGGGCTTTGAGTTGGTAGGGCTATGGATAAGCTATACCCGCTACCTGAGGACTGTCTGGACATGTTAAAGATTCCTAAAGTAGATTCTTCTGTCACCGCGGTGACTAAACATACCACCATCCCTGTGGTGGGCGCTACTGCATTACGGGGTGTGCAAGACCGTAAGCTTGAATTTTATTTGAAACGCATTTTTGAGGTTTTAGCGCTTGGAGTCCGGGCGACTATTTGCAGCAGTCTCATGCAGCGGGCAAGCCTTAGGTGGTTGCAACAGTTACTCAGCACACAGGACCTCCCGTTTGCAGAGATACAGCAGGCTGAGCGTTTGGAGAGGGAGCTATAGCCTATGGTGCGGATGCCCTCTGACTTGCTTTGTGTCCAGGCGAAGGCTATGGTTTCTGCGGTCTCGGCCAGACGTCTTCTCTGGCTACGTAATTGTTCAGCTGATGCTTCTTCGAAAGCTCAATTGGGCACTCTTCCTTTCAAGGGCAAGTTGCTTTTTGGTGAGGACCTAGAGCAGCTTATCAAATCCTTGGGTGAGAACAAGGTCCACAAGCTACCAGAGGACCGTCCCAAACAGTCGAAGTCTTTCTTCCCAACTCGCACTCATTTCAGGGGGAACCGCCGTTACGGCAATAGGTCTCGTGGCTCCTTCCCCAGGGGGGGTGTGTCCAGGTCCCAGTCTTGGTCCCATTCCTTTCGTGGCTGTCGAGGTTTCCGGGATGGCTATCAGCAACACACGACCACTAAGTCAGCTCCCCAATGAGATTCGGCCGGTCCATTCCTCCGAACAAAACTTAGGTGGGCGTCTTTCTCTGTTTCTCGAGGAGTGGGCCAAAATCACTTCCGATCTCTGGGTCCTCGAGGTGATAGAACACGGCTACGCGTTAGTTTTCCAGGGACCTGCCGGTTCTATATATAGTGTCCCCTTGTGGCCATTCCAAGCGGCCTGCGGTCTGTCACACCCTCTTGAGACTTCAGGAGTTGGAGGCGATTCTTCCGGTACCGCTGCAAGAACAGGGCGCCGGCCAGTATTCAATTTACTTCATTGTTCCCAAAAAGGACAATTCTTTTCGCCCCATCCTGGATCTCAAAAGGGTCAATCGGGCCCTGAAGGTTCTCTGTTTCAAGATGGAAACCCTGCGTGTGGTGATTGTGGCGGTCCGTCCCAGCGAGTTCCTCGCTTCCCTCGATCTGTCAGAGGCTTATCTTCACATCCCAATCCGGGAACATCAAAGATTCCTTCGCTTCCGGATCCTAGACCAGCACTTCCAGTTTCGGGCACTTCCCTTCGGTCTCGCCACCGCTCCCCGCACCTTCACCAAGATCATGGTAGTCGTTGCGGCAGCTCTCCGATGAGAAGGAATCTTAGTCCATCCTCATCTAGACGATTGGTTGGTAAGGGGCTAGTCCGCTGCCCTCTGCACGTTCGCGATAAACAGAGTTTTAGCCCTACTCATATCCCTCAGCTGGATAATCAACTACTCCAAAAGCAATCTTTGGCCCTCACAAGAGCTGGAATTCCTGGGAGCTCTCTTCAATACTCGGGTCGGGAAAGTTTTTCTTTCGGACTCGCGGACTCTCAACCTGATCAATCAGTTGAACACTTTCGTCTCCCTACCACTTCCCACGGTGTGGGATTACCTGCAAGTTTTAGGGACCATGGCTTCCACGATCGATCTCGTCCCCTGGGCGTTTGCTCACATGCGTCCTTTACAGAAAGCATTGTTATCCCGTTGGAAACAGATGTCCGAACTGTACCAAGAGATTCTCCCTCTCTCTGACTCTACCATTGCCAGTATACAATGGTGGTTCTCCCCGGCACACCTTCTAAGGGGATGCCTCTTCTGACTCCCTCTTGGGTCATTGTGACAACAGATGCCAGCCTCTCTGGTTGAGGGGCCGTCTGCCAATCTCAAACGACTCAAGGTTTCTGGTCCCCCTCCCAGTCTTGGTGGCACATCAATCGTTTAGAAGCCCAAGCGGTTCACCTGGCTCTCAAATTCTTTCTTCCTCTGATTCGACACAAAGCTGTCCGGGTTCTATCCGACAACTTCACCACGGTGGCTTACATAAATCGACAGGGGCGGACTCGAAGTCGTCTAATGGCACTAGAGGGCAGAGAGGCACTTGGATCACCTGGTGGTCTCCCACATAGCAGGCAAGGAGAATATTCAAGCAGACCTTATCAGTTGACAACATCTCTACCCTGGCGAATGGGAGTTGTCAGACGAGGCGATGGACCTAATCGTGCACAGGTGGGGTCCCCCTCACCTGGACCTCATGGCGACGCTTTCCAACGCTAAGGCTTCCCGGTTCTTCAGCCGGTGGAGGGAGCATTGTTCGGAAGGGGTGGATGCGCTGGCCCTTTCCTGGCCCCCCAACGTACTTCTCTACGTGTTCCCACCATGGCCGCTAGTGGGGAAGATTCTACGGAGGATAGAACTTCATCGCGGACCGGTCATTCTCGTGGCCCCCGAATGGCCCCGACGGCTGTGGTTCGCGGACGGATCTCTTCGTCTCGGTCACCTGTCCCATCTTCTGCGGCAGGGTCCCGTATTTTTCGATCAGGCGGATCACTTCTGTCTAGCAGCATGGCTTTTGAACGGAGAAGTTTGAGATGCAGAGGATATAGGGATGAAGTTATTGCCACACTCCTCAGGGCTCGCAAACAGTCAACATCGCTTACCTACGTCAGTCTGGAAGGTTTTTGAAAACGTCTGCGAGGAGTTGGGTGTTTCAGCACGTTTGCCTTCGGTTGCGGTGATTCTCACTTTTCTTCAGCGTGGTCTCTCCAAGGGTCTTTCGGTTAGCTCCCTTCGAGTTCAGGTTTCGGCTCTTGGTTCCCTCCTGGGCACCATCGAAGGTCGGGCAGTCTCCTCTCATCCGGATGTTGTTCGTTTTCTCAGGGCGCTAAGCACTTGAAACCGCCTGTCCGGTCTATTTGTCCCTCGTGGAGTTTAAACTTCCTTCTTTTTCACCAGAGGATATCGCGGCGTCTGGTAATAGTGATCTTTGTCGTCTTGATGTCAAACGAGTCTTATTGCATTATCTTGAGGTCACTAATGATTTTCGGGTTTCCGATCATCTTTTTGTCCTGTGGAGTGGACCCAACAGGGGGAAGCAAGCTTCTAAGGCTACGATCACTCGCTGGTTGAAAGAGGCGATTTCTTTGCCCTACATTTGCAAGGGCCGAGCAGTTCCTGAGGGCCTAAAAGCTCATTCTTTACGTTCTCAAGCGATTTCTTGGGCGGAGTCTCATTCGGTGTCACCGCAAGAAATATGTAGGGCGGCTACATGGAAATCCCTTCATACCTTTGCTCGTCACTACCGTCTCGATGTTCAGGCTCCAGTTTTTGGGTCCTTTGATCGGCAAGTGCTTTGAGCGGGACTGTCTGGGTCCCACCCTTTGTAGGGAAGCTTTGGCACATCCCATGGTCTGGACTGATCCGGGTACGTACAGGGAAAGGATAATTAGTTCTTACCTGATAATTTTCGTTCCTATAGTACCACGGATCAGTCCAGACGCCCGCCCATTCTTCTTCTTCTGTCTGCTCAAATTTTCTTCCTGTCATTTTTTGAATTTTTCCTTATAGGATTTTCTTTTTTGATCCCTGCATCTTCTTCCTGGAATTTACTGATAGGCACCGGAAGCATCGTTACGATGAGATATACAAGAGCGTTTAGTTACACAGTTCAGCTGTTTCTGTTATTTTGTTGGTTTAAATTAAATTACTAGTTATCCTGTTACTTGCTTGATCTTGTACTTTCTGCTTTGACAATGGTTATACTGAGGGTTTATTTATTTATTTATAACTTTTATATACCGGCATTCGTAAAAATGCCGGTATATAAAAGGGTTCCAGGGTGGGTTCTGTCCTTATATGGGCTACCCTTCAGAACTTTGGTTTGTCTCCACCTGCTGGAACGGGGGCTTAACCCATGGTCTGGACTGATCCGTGGTACTACAGGAACGAAAATTATCAGGTAAGAACTAATTTTCCTGTGCAACCCATACCTGTTAAGTCCCCAGGCTTTACTCCTCTGCATATAGTAGGTCGGTCTTGGGCTAAGATCTGTAACTGAATTACCCATCATACTTTGTTCATGGTATTGAGACTCTGATGTCGCTGTATGAGAGCAAATGATCAGCTGTCTTTCTCTGCACTCTCTTCCAGAAATGTGAGCGCTTATTACTGGAGCTGCTGTGTTATGAACCCTGTCGGCCTTTCCAGAGGCTATCCTCATCTTCTGTGAGTACTGCTTTGTGCTCAGTATTCACTAAATCTGTAGTAAGGGGGAAAGGACTATATATAGGACTGAGCAACCCTAACTTCATAGGAGTTGGGACATGTGCAATTAGTCTGGATTTCTTTCCTGTCCTTGTGTATTTAGTGTTCTGTGTGTTCAGTTATTCCTGGAAATAATCAGGACTTTCCTAGTATGTAACCAGTTGGACACCTGCTAGCAGATGGAGACTGAGTCAGATTTCAAAGCTAGGTATACCCCTGCAGTGACCTCAGCCATTCAGTATCTGTCTCCTAGCAGATGTGGACTGTCTCCCCTATCAGGAACACAATACTCCTTAGAATCTGAAAATTTACCTTTTAAATTGGAGCAATATCGAGCCCTGCTCTCCTGTGGTGATACCTAATGGTCCCTCCCCCAGTTGAGAATTCCTGAGGCGATTTCAGAGATCCCTCAGAGGTGAGCCTTGGTCCGGTAGCCGGTTCTTGCAGGATGCTGAGCTTTGCAGTGACGGCCTATGCCCTTTCCTCCCGCAGCCGGAGACGGTCTCTGGACTCTGCAGGTAAGCGCTGAACTCAGGTAAGCAAGGAAGAACTCTAATCCAGAGACGAGGAAGGACTTCGGGAAGTCTCCTATGGTCTCTTTGCTTGGTGAGCAGTACCGATGACGTCCCCGATCCCGCCAGGGGAAGGGGGCTTCTGAGTGGGTTGAGTGGCCCCCTGATGAGCTCCAGGTTCGGTAGGCATGCCACATGGTAGGCGCCATCTTGTGCACGGATTTTTGCTGCGCCATCTTCCCCCACCGTCCGTCAGTACACGTGGTACAGCCCGGCCCTGCTGTGCACCAACTATGCACATAGCTGTGCCCTTAGTGGCTATCGTACGGAGTTACGTGCGTTCCGGGGGACCTAAAGTGCCTGTGTGCCTAACGCGCTTGGAGGTATGAGCCTTTCGCGCCCGGAGGGGCACTCAGTCCTAGGTGCCTACCGTGCCCTGAGGTACACGCACTCCACACATAGCTGAGCGTGCTCCTGGACGCTTAATTGTGCGCATAACTGAGCACTCCACGGAACACTCGGCTGAGCGCAAAACTGAGCACATAACAGCGTGCAAGCACCCGCTCACAACCTGTTGCCCTACTTTCACGGGTCAGGACAGAACTGTGCGCACTTGAGCTCAGGCGCTATCCGACTGAATGTACAAGTTGCAGGAACGATGGCTCCGGCAGTTAAGCACAAGCGCTGCTCCCTTTGTGCCACCTGCCATATTAGGGCCGCACAGTCTGATCTTGAATCAGTTCTGTCTCAGCACTGTGAGGAGGACTGGAGGTTGGACTCCTAGAGCTTCTCCAGGTACGGCTCCTCCCTGTCTGAAGACGGGTCGGCCATAATCTCTGGTAGTGCCCTGGACCTAATCAACCCCGGGCCTGTGTTGTCCCCAGGAGAGGACAGTTCAGCGGCCCCTACCCCAGTTCTCCCTTGGCTAGGTATGGACCCAGCGACCTTTTCTTGGTTGGAATTCTTTCAGGGCCTTCAAGCCTTTGTCCAGGCGCAGTCTGCTGCTGCCTCTACCCGTTCTGAGCCCCAGCTGGGAGGGCCTCGTCCCCCCAGCCCTACCAGCTTACCTCGGGACATGCCTCGTCTCACCAAAGGCATCCTCTCACAAGGACCCAGACACCACAGAGACTCATTGGAGGACGGGGAAATCCCACCAGCCTGGAACCTTACCGGACCATGTTAAGGTTCTTCCACAGAGATGAATTGCCGGCCTTAGTCTCCAGACCCTTGACTCTGGGAGTGTCTGGCGCGGGTTCAGTCAGAACCAAAAAGGAACCCCATCTTGGGGTGTCTACGGAAATCCTCTTACTATTTCCCAATGCTGGAAGCCATCCAGGAGTTGATTAACCTGGAGTGGGATGCCCCGGAGGCCAGTTTTAAAGGTTGAGCCTTAGAGACCCTGGACCCGGCTGCCAAGGAACACCTGTGCTTCCCAAAAGTGGACGCCATGGTCTGCGCCGTCTCGAAGCGGACAGCTATCCCAGTAGAGGGAGAAGCGGCCTTGAAGGATGCATACAACAGGAGGTTGGAGTCCATCCTTAAGCAAGCCTTTGACGTGACGGCAATGACACTGCATATGGCCTCCTGTTGTGCCCTGGTGACCTGTTCATGTCTGCTTCTCTCGAGAGAGAGGCTGATAGCTCTGGGGTTCCTACCAGGGAGGCAGTGGAACCCGCCACAGCCTTCCTAGATGCAAGCTCTGACCTAGTACGCAACTCTGCCAGAGGAGTTGCCTCAGTAATGGTGGCCAGAAGAGCTATGGCTGCGAAATTGGTCAGCGGTCGCGACCTCTAAAGCAAATCTCACAAACATGCCCTTTAAGGGATCCCTTCTATTCAGACGTGAGTTAGAAAAGCTTGCCAGTAAATGGGGAGAATCTCCGGTACCTCAGCTACTGGAAGATAGGAAGAAGGTCACAAGGCCCTTCACCCAGGAGGAGTTGGGCTAGGGACTCCCAGTGCTTTCGGCCCTACAGAAACCTGCCATTCCACACTTCTCGAACTTTGGTAAGATCCCAGCCCTTTTGGAACAGACAACCAAAAAGAGGAACCTGCTCAGGCTCCGGTTCGGCCCGAACTGTACAATGAAGCAGGGCCAACCCATCCACAGGTCAAGGAGATGGGGGGGCTGGCTATCCCTCTTCTATTGGAGGTGGGTCGAGATCACGTCGGACAATTATTTTCTGGACATCATATGAAAAGGATACGTCCTAGAATTTCGCAGCATCCCCCGGGTCACATTCATGATGTCACCTTGCCACTCCCAACACAAAAGACTGGCAGTAGAATCCACGCTTGTAAGGCTTCTCTGTTTTGAGGGCTATAACCCCAGTGCCCACACCCCAGGAAAATACGGGGCATTATTCCATCTATTTCATCATTCCCAAGAAGGAGGGGTCTTTTCTCCCCATCCTGGACCTCAAGAGCATCAACAGTCATCTGCAGATAACCCACTTCCGCATGGAAACTCTTCGCTCTGTCACTATGGCCGTTCAGCCAGGAGAGTTCTTGCCATCCCTGGACCTCTGAGGCCTACCTTCGTATCCCAAGCCGTCACAACCACCAGCGTCTTCTGCGCTTTGCGGTACTCTGCCGCCCGGGCGTTGCCTTTCGGCCTGGCAACTGTCCCCCCAAACGTTCTCCAAAATTATGGTGGTCATAGCGGCGGCACTAAGGAAAGAAGGGATCCTGGTACACCCTTACTTATATGATTGGCTGATCTGGGCAAAGTTGTCAGAGTCTCCAGGTGACCAGCATGGTCATGTCTCTACTCCAGGAACTCTGTTGGGTCGTGAACATGGACAAGAGCAGTCTCAAGCCTTCCTAATCCTTGGAATACCTGGGAGTCTGGTTCGACACCAACCAAAGCAAAGCCTTCCTCCCTCCCTCGAGGGTAAGGAAGCTGATATGCCAACTTGCTAACACAATCCACTGTTATTTACTCTTTCGGATAATAGGACTAGGAGGCACTCCATGAAGTTAGTATGTAGCACATTTAAAACTAATCTGAGAATTATTTTTCACTCAACATACAATTAACTCTGGAATTTGTTGCCAGGGGATGTGGTTAGTGCAGTTAGTGTAGCTGGGTTTAAAAAAGGTTTGGATAAGTTCTTGGAGGAGAAGTCCATTATCTGCTACTAATCAAGTTTACTTAGAAAATAGCCACTGCTATTACTAGCATCAGTAGCGTGGGATATACTTAGTTTTTGGGTACTTGCCAGATACTTTTAGCCTGGATTGGCCACTGTTGGAAACAGGATGCTGGGCTTGATGGACCCATGGTCTGACCCAGTATGGCAATTTCTTATGTTCTTCTATTCCCCAGGGCATGGAGCTATCTCCAGGTCCTCTGCCTGATTATGTCAACACTGGAGGTAGTGCCGTGGGTGAGGGCACACATGAGACCACTCCAACACTCCCTGCTGTCATGTTGGAACCTACTATCTCAAGATGACTCAATTCACCTCCACCTACCGATGGAAGTATGTTCTCAGCTCCAATAGTGGTTACAGGAAGCGAACCTAAGCAAAGGGGTAAGCCTGTCCCCACCAAACTGGCTAGTCCTCACAACAGATGCAAGCCTCCAAGGATGGGGATCCCTCTGTCAGGAATTGACAACACAGGGCTGATAGACCAAGGAAGAGGGAACACAAACCACCAGAGACCAGAGCGGTCAGATTAGCGTGTCTACACTTCAGCCACAGGTTCTGGGGCCAAATAGTCTGTGTGATGTCGGACAATGCTTATATCAACCACCATGGAGGGACCAAAAGCCACCAAGTGCCTGTGGAGATAGACCACCTTATGGAATGGGCGTAACTAAATCTGCAAGGGATTTCGGCCTCCCACATAGCGGGACAAGACAATGTCAGGGCAGACTTACTCAGTAGGGAGAGTCTGGATCCAGGAGAATGAACGCTGTCTGCCAAGAGCCTTCAAACTCATAGATTGCTGGGGCCTTCCATCCATTGACCCGATGGCCACATCCCTCAGTACAAAGATTCCCTAATATTTTAGTCACAGAAGAAATCAGCACTCCCAAGGAATCGACGCCCTGGTTCAGACTTGGCCAGAGGATGTCCTACTTGTATGCCTGCCCTCCGTGGTCTCTGCTGGGCAAGGTCATACGCAAAATTGAATGCACAGAGGACTAGTCCTCTTGGTGGCCCCGGACTGGCCCAAACGCCTGTGGTGTGCAGACCTGTGGAGGCTTCTGGTGCAGAGCTCCCCCCGCACAAAGACCACCTCCAAGGGCTGATCCTCCATGAGGACCAGACTTTTGTCTTACGGTCTAGTCCTTGAGAGGGCTCACCTGAAGAAGCATGGATATTTGGCAGGCGTAATCCTCACCTTGCTCCGCGCGCATAAATTCTTGACGTCCCTGGCGTACATGAGGATCTGGAGAGTTTGAGGCCTAGTGTGACTAACGCTGCAGTGGTGGGAGCACATTTGCGCCAGACCGGGGGGGTGCATGTTCCCATATCTGGATGAATTGGCTCATCAGGAGTTCTTTTGAAAGTTCTTCAGTCCCTGACCATAACGTTGAGCCTCCTCCAGTCACTGGGATTCCTCATAAACTACCCAAAATCCCAGCTGCCTCTGTCCCAGCGACTGAACTTCATCAGAGCAGACCTGGACACCACGGTGGCCAAGGTGTTCCTGCCCAGCGAACACACAGCCACCCTGGCCGGGCTGGCCAGATCCATTCATAGCCGGTGGATGGCCTTGGCCCACCTACTCCTGAAGTTGCTGGGTTACATGGCAGCGTCTGTGCATGTCACCCCAATGGCCCACCTAGCCATGAGGGTTACGCAATGGACCCTGCAGTCTCAATGGCACCAAGCCTCTCAAACTCTGTACTGGTCCAGATAATCAAACCACTCCAGCTCTCCCTTGCCTGGTGGGTTCGAGAATCAACTTGAGCAAGGGACTTCCCTTTCAGCCCCCCGGCTGCTCAAGTAATCTTGACCATGGATGCCTTCAACCTAGGCTGTGGGGCCGCTGTCAATGGCCTCCACACACAAGGGGTGTGGTTGAAAGCCAAGGCGAGCTACCAGATATACTTCCTGGAACTCTGGGCAATGCGGTATGCACTCTACGCATTCCAGGACTGCCTGTCCAACAGGTCGCTTGATACAGACTGGCAACCAAGTGGCCATGTGGTACGTGAACAAACGGGGGCACAGGCTCCTATCTCTGTGCAGCCCTTAGTGTAGGGCGCTTCATGAGAGGTTTACTTCAACTGAAGCCTCCACTACATCCTCCTGTTGTGGCCTGGATCTCAACATAGTGTTGGCGTGGCTCATGCAGCCTCCATTTTGAGCCCCTGCGCTCCGAGTTCAAACACCTCACCTGGCAGGTCATCTTCCTTGTAGCGGTTACTTCTCAGAATCATTCGGTGAGCTGCAGGGCCTGGTGACCTGTCCGCCTTACACAAGGTTCTTCCACGACAGGGTGGTGCTGTGCACTCACCCTAAGTTCCTGCCTAAGGTGGTGACTGACTTTCACCTGAATCAGTCGATCGTGTTGCCCACCTTTTTTCCCAAGACCACTCTCTCATCCAGGTGAGCGGGCTTTGCATACCTTGGACTGCAAGCGTGCTCTTGCCTTCTATTTAGAGCGCACTGCAGCCCACAGGCAGTCCACTCAACTCTGTCTCCTTTGACAAAAATAGACTTGGGAGTTGCAGTGGGCAAGCGGACCCTGTCTAATTGGTTGGGGGACTGTATTGCTTTCTGCTACCAGCATGCAGGCCTTCCGCTCAAGGGCCGAGTGAAAGCACACTCAGTGAGGGCCATGGCAGCGTCAGTAGCACACTTCCGGGCAGTCCCTATTGCCGAAATCTGCAAGGCCGAGACGTGGAGCTACCTTCGCAGCCCATTACTGTCTGATAAAGACTGTCGACAGGATAGTGTCTTTGGCCAGTCTGACCTCCGTAATATGTTTCCAGTGTAAGAACCCAACTCTCCCTACCTAGGGCCCATCTGAGGTTCAGGCTGCCCCCCGTTGTTGCCAACAGCACCCTGTTGTGCTTGTTCCATGTTATTGGGTGTCTGGCCCAGTGTGTTGCGGGAGCAGCCTGCAGCTTGTATTCACCCATCTGTGAGGACTACCATCTTGCTTGTCCTGGGAGAAAGCAGAGTTGCTTACCTGTAACAGGTGTTCTCTCAGGACAGCAGGATGTTAGTCCTTACGAAACTTGCTCGCCACCCTGCGGAGTTGGGTTTGCCTACGGTTTGTTTTTGTTTTTCGCTTGCACTTTTCTGCTATGGAACGATACTGAAGGGGGAACCCCATGTGGCCACGGGGTTGGTGGCTTCCTGGGTATGCTCAGTGTGCTAGTCAAAGTTCTAGAAACTTTGACAAAAGTGTTCCGTGTCGGGGCTCCATTTGATGTCGCCCATCTGTGAGGACTAACATCCTGCTGTCCTCGGCGAACACCTGTTACAGGTAAGCAACTCATCTGCATGAAAACTGTATAGCTAAAGAGGGGGCAGTTGGGCTAGTGTTAACCAGCATACTTTAATAGACCTGAGCTGAAAGCCACAGAACAGCTGCATATGGTTAAACAATAGATCTTTCTGCATAGCAATATAAGCATAGAATATGAATAATCCATGGTCTGCTGAATGTAATGCATTGTAGTGGAAGAATCTATTTTTTCTGGAATTTGGGCTGCTTTTAGTTTTTGGCCAGCAGAAGATGCTAATGCTCTTCCCTATCTCCAGGACAACAAGAGCCCCATTGACCTCACACTGATCCGAGCGAAGCTGCAGGGGAAGGTAGACCCATCATACTGCTCCCCAGATGACTTTGTGAGAGATGTTTGGACAATGTTCACAAACTTCAGCAGGCTTGCTGAGGTGAGATGTGTGCCTTTTATTCTGTGAATCAACTGGTGGATTGTGAGTGCTTTTGAATCAGCAAGTAAAGTACTTAGTGCCTGCCTCCTTCCCAGATTTGCAGGAATGTCTAGACAGGACACCACCTGTGATGCATACATTTCACAAATAGAGCAGGAATTCTCTTGTTCCCTGTACGTACCCAGATCAGTCCAGAACATGGGTTGAGCCTCCTGTCCAGCAGGTGGAGACAAACCAAAACTGAAAGGGTATCCTATATGAAGACAGAGCCTACCCTGTAGACCTTCAGTATTTGTCTGTCTCCAGCAGGTGGAACAGCTCACCCTGTGGTTCCGTCTTCTTTTTGTCCCTCTTGGGGATTTTTTCCTTCTGTGTGTCTATCATGTTTTGGATCAAGCAAGTATTTGTGTTACTAATTTAAAAAAAAAGTTTTTGGTGGTGTGAACTCTGTGGATCCTCTCTACAGGAGACTGTTCCTGTCTCCTTACTCTTGCAGGGGCCTACAGGGGCTTGGCTCCTTGTTTTATATAGCCTTGGCTCCCTATTCCCAGTGGTCCTCTGCTGCAGGGTGGATGGGTGGTGCCAGTCACTCCCCCTGTTCAGCCTTTCTCTCTCTCCTTATACTTGTCTCCCTTCACTGGGATGCTTTGAATGTGAAGCTGCTGACAGGGCTGTTTTTGTCCCTTATCTGGGTTTAAAAAAAAAACAAAACAGTATTATCAGGCAGGTTCAGGAGAGAGCTCCTCCCTTACCTATTTAATTTTGCAGCTTTAGAGAGAGAGATAGGAACGTGCACAGTTCATTCTGTGCTTCCGCTCCTTCAGCCCCGGCAGTTCAGCTCATTTCATTTGCTGCTCCTCTCCCACCTCGGGGCCATGCCACGATCTCCTCTGTACCTAGCTTGTGGGGATTCCTCTGTCCGGCTTTCGCGGGAGGGGCTCTGCTTACCTGGTGGGGAAGGTTCCTCAGAGTCCCTGATGCCCTCAGGACCCCGAGCCAGGCCTCCAAAACGTTTAGCCCCAAGAGGCGCCCCTATGCAAGCAGGTGCACCCTCTGCATCCCTCCAGTATTCCTCTGACTCCAGCAGATGCAAGTGGTATAAACAAGGGAAAATGTTCTGCCTGCAAGCTTCTGAGTGCCGCGGCACAGAGACCTTAGTAACAGGTTGTTTTTTTTTAAATACAACTTGATCCAACCAAATAGAAAAGGCAAAAAGACAGAAAAACTAGAAGAACTACTGTTCCCTGAACGTACCAGGATCAGTCCAGACAGTGGGTTATCTCCCCCTTCCAGCAGATGGAGTCAGATAGAACTTTGAAGGATGCTTCCTTTATAAGGTAGTGCACACTCTACTAATCCTCAGTATTCTCTTGACTCCAACATATATGACAGTGGTGGCTTTCGTTCCCCACTGAGATGACTAGAAAGCTATTTTAGAAATTTTCTCTATTTTCCTCCGCTTTCCTTTCTTTTGGATGGATCAAGTCTAATTTAAAAAAAAACAAACTTTGCATTTTCTGAGGCAATTATTTGGAGAGCTTTCCTGTAGCCTCCGCTCCTGTTTTAGTGGGAGCATTCTATAGCTTGCAGGCAGTACTATTTGCAGCTCTCCCCACCCCTCCCATCTCTGTTGTTGGGGTAAGTTTGTTTTTATTTCCTTTTGACAGGTTATTTCCTCTCTGGGATGCAAGTCGATGGTGCCGACCTCTCCCCCTGTGGCTGCTATCTGACCCGCTGCCCCTGAGACACAGTTTTCCTCGGGGCAGCTGGTACAGAGAGGCGTTCCCTGTACGTTCCCGGATCAGTCTTCCCTCCACGAGCTAGGTTTCGGGACTCTCGCCGCTTCAGAGCGGGTAGATACTCCGCAACTCCTGCTTCTAAACCTGCTTCGGGGCGCCAGCAGTCCTATCAAGGGGGTCGCCAGCCCGGAAGAGATTCGGAACATCTTGGGGCAGGAAGTAATAATAATAAAAAAACAAAACCCCCCAATGAAGCCACGAGCACCCATTCCATCATCTAAGCTGTCTGAGGCAGATTATCCAACTTTTACATGGAATGGGCAAGAATTACATCAGACTGCTGGGTCTTAGAAGTGATCAAAGACGGGTGTGCACTGGAGTTCTTGCGCCCGGTCCGGGAGGTTTTTGTGGAGTCCCGAGTGGCCTCACGTGTCAAGTGAGAGGCGGTCTAGGTGACTCTACAATGAATTCTCGAGCTCACAGCTATTGTCCCAGTTCTGGATGCTCAACGGGGACGAGGTCTGTACTCCTTGTACTTTGTGGTCCCCAAGAAGGAGGGCACATTTCGGCCCATCCTCTATCTGCAGAAGGTGAACTGTTGCCTTCTGGTTCCTCGCTTTCGTATGGAAACCCTGAGGACAGTGATGGCCGTGGTTCGAAAAGGAGAATTTCTTGCTTCTCTGGACCTCAGTGGCGTATTTACACATTCAGATCCGGCTGAATCACCCGAGGTTTCTGCGGTTCAAGGTTGTGGGACAACACTTCCAATTTCGAGCCCTCACATTTGGTCTTGCAACAGCTCCTCACTCGTTCACCAAGGTTGAATGGTGGTGGTGGCCTTCCTTTGTCAGGAGGGAATCTTGGTCCACCCGTTCCTGGACGACTGGTTGATTCGCGTGAAGTCTTGGGAGGACTGTGAGAGTATCCGTGCACATGGTGATGTTCACATTGAGATCCCTAGGTTGGGTTCTCAATGTGCAGAAGAGTCACTTGGAACCCACTCAGAAGTTGATTTATCTCAGAGCACACTTCTATACCTTGCTGGGCAAGCAGGAACAAATACATTCCCTTCTTCGAAGGAACAATCCCACAGTGTGGCATCTTCGGGGTCCTGGGCTCCATGGCTTCAACTTTGCGCTTGGTTCCTTGGGCGTTCGCTCACTTAAGACCTTTACAGCGTGCGCTTTTGTCTCGCTGGAGCCCGGTGTCGGAGCAGTTCCATCTTATTTATTTATTTAATGCTTTTTTTATACCGACATTCATGATACAGATCTCATCAGATTGGTTTACAAGGAACAAAGGGGAATAACATTAACCAAAACAGAGGAAGGCAAAGTTACAATAAAACAGGGGTACTGGAACCTGGAGGAAGAGGAGCCAATAGCAGAAGATAACTCGATAGTTATAGCAAAAACAAATCATTTTAAAAATGTGAAGGAGAGCATTAGATAAAGGGCATTGGTATGAGATTATAATTGAGATGGGCCTGAATTAAGGGAGGGCTTGTTGAAACAGCCAAGTCTTAAGTTTTTTTTTCTGAACGTTAATAGACAGGGTTCTTTGTCTTAGATCAGGGGGCATGGCATTCCAGATGGTAGGCCCCGCTGGTGGCTGGTGGCTGCATGAATGGTGGCTGGTGGCTGCATGAATGGTGGCTGCATGAATGGTGGATTTGGTTGGGAGGGCGCGTAGTGATCCCCTGTAGGCTTCTCTGATAGGTCTCGATGAGGTGTGGATAGTGAGTGGGCATCGAAGATCGATGGGGATCTGTTTGTGAATGCTTTTGTGAATGATGGTGAGTGTGTTGTGTAGGATTCTAAAGCTTATGGGTAGCCAATGCAGATTTTTGAGGATGGGCGTGATGTGATCTCTTCTGTTGGAATTTAAGATTCTGGCAGCTGTGTTTTGAAGCATCTGCAGAGGTTTGGTGGAAGAGGCAGGGAGACCTAGTAGAATAGAATTGCAGTAGTCTAACTTAGAAAATATAATGGCTTGGAGGACTGTTCTGAAGTCATGAAAGTACAGTAGCGGTTTGAGTCTTTTAGTACCTGTAGCTTGTAGAAACAGTCCTTGGTTGTGTGGTTGAACTTCTTTAGATTTAGCTGGTTATCAATTATAACTCCGAGATCTCTTGCTTGGCTGACCAGGGTATTGTTGTGGGTCGGTTGAAGGTTATTGCTGTGGTTGGGAGATATAAGAAGTTCAGTCTTAGAAGACTTCAGAACAAAGGGATTCTGTTATAGGAATCAGGATTTGCACGTCGTTTGCGTAGAGGTAGTGTTTAAGTTTTAGTTTAGTAAGCAACTGGCAGAGGAGAAGGTAGATATTAAAAAGGGTGGGGGACAGGGAGGAGCCCTGAGGTACTCCTCGTGGGGAACTGATGCGTGGGGACTCTTTATTGTTGATTTTGACTTTGTATCCTCTGTCACTGAGGAAGGATTCGAACCATCTGAAGGCTGTTCCTTTTATTCCGATGTCGGCTAGACTATTTAGGAGAATGGAGTGGTTCACTGTGTCGAACGCCACTGAGATGTCCAGAAAAGCTAGTAGGTAGGAGTGTCTAGTGTCCAAGCCCATGATGAGGTAGTCTGTGAGTGAAATGAGGAGGGTTTCTGTGCTTAGCGATTTGCGGAATCCATATTGCGTTGGATGAAGTATTTTATGGTCTTTGAGGTAGTCTGATAGTTGGGTATTGACTAGTTTTTCCATCATCTTAGCAACAAAAGGCAGATTGGAGATGGGGCAGAAGTTGTTAGGTTCCCTGGGGTCTAGGTTCGGTTTCTTAAGCAGGGGTTTGAGTGTGGCTAGTTTTAGAGCATCTGGGAAGATTCCTTGTGAAAGCGAGCAGTTTATGATGTCTGCGAGATGTTTGGAGATGGTGTCTGGCACCAAATAAGAGCAGTTTAGTTGGGATTTAGTCATAGGGGTGGGTCGAGGGTTTCATTCTCTTTATTATGGATTCAATCTCTAGGGCGGATGTTGGATCAAATGATTCAAATAATGCTCCGGTGCTTGAGGAAGAAGGGATGGAGGTAGGAATTGAGGAAGAGCTGGAGGGCAAGAGTGTTAGAAGGTTGGAGATTTTGCTCTGGAAGAAGGTTGCAAGTTCGTTGGCCTTAGCTTGTGCTTGGTCATCTGGAATGGGCAAGGTTGAGGTTTTTGTGAGATCGGATACATAGGAGACTAGGGCTTTGGCGTCTAATTCGAGGTCATGAATTCTGTGAGCATAGAAATCTTTTAGTTCATAGAGTGGAGTTCCTGTAGAAGGGCTGATTTGTAGGCAGCTAGTGTGCTAGGGCAGGGGGCCTTGCGCCAATTGTTCTCCTTACGTCTAAGGTTTTGTTTAAGTTTCTGGAGTTCATTGGAGAACCACTTTCCTGTTCGGTGTCGGGTTGGTTTTATTGGTTGACAAAGGGCATAATTTGTTGGCTACCGATTCTGTGATGTTGGGGTTTGAGACATCTAGGTTAAGAAGTTCTTTTGTTAGATGTTCGCTGAGGACCTCGGGAGTGCATGATCTAAAGTGGAATGTATGTTGGGAGGGGTTAGAAGTAGGGCTTTCTTTCATCGAGAGGGTGGTGGAGATCAGTGAGTGGTCTGACCCAGGGGACTGGTATGTATTCAGGATGGGTAGAGTGCAAGAGGCCATCTTCCAATGCCTCTACTTCCAGAATCCAAAGCCAGTCTGTCATGGTGGCTGTCACTGGACAATCTGGAACGGGGGGTGGATTTGGACACTCCGAATTTGGCTGATAAGCTCCACCGATGCCAGCCTCTCGGGTTGGATGGCGGTGTGTGCAGACAGGTCTGCCCAAGGGCTCTGGTCAGCGATGGAAAAATCTTGGTCCATAAACCAGCTCGAGACCAGGGCTGTACGTCTGGCCCTGCAGGTGTTTCTTCCCTGGATTCAGGGCAGAATGATGTGAGTCTTCTCGGACAATGCGACAACGGTGGCGTACATGCTGATGTCACTCGTTTTCTTCGGGGGCACGAAGCATTTGCGTCCGCCGATGAGACAGCCATGTCCTTCTTGGAATCTGAACTTGCTTCTTAAAGCCTTGTGTACGATGCCCTTTGAACCTTTGCAAAGGGAAACCTTGAAGGACCTCACATTGAAAGTGGTGTTTGTGGTGGTGATTGTGTCTGCGCGCAGGCTGTCGGAGATTCAGGCCTTGTCGTGTAGGGAGCCCTTTTTTGAGAATTTCGGATTCTGGAGTTTCCCTGCGAGCGGTTCCTTCTTTTCTTCCCAAGGTGGTGTCATCCTTCCATTTAAATCAGTCGGTGGAGCTTCCGTTCTTCTCCGATCTGGATAGATCGGATCCCTTTTGTAAGGATCTACAGAAGCTGGATGTTCATAGGGCTTTGCTATGCTACCTGGAGATTACCAACTGTTTTTGGGTCTCGATCATCTTTGTGCTCTGGAGTGGGCCAAGAAGGGGGGTAACATGGCTTCTAAGACTACGATAGCTCGTTGGCTGAAAGAGACCATAAATTCTGCTTATTTATTGGGCGGTCGGCCTGTGCTGGTGGGTCTTCAGGCTCATTCTACTTATTCTCAAGCTGCCTCCTGGGTGGAATGTCAACAGATTTCTCCAAAGGAAATTTGCAGAGTGGCTACATGGAAGTCATTACATACCTTCTCCAGACATTACCAGTTGGATGTTCAGGCACCGGGGGCAGGAGGATTTGGAGAAGGTGTGCTGAGAGCGGGCCTCTCCGCATCCCATCCCAAGTAAGTGAAGCTCTGGTACATCGCAGGAGTCTGGACTGATCCGGGTATGTACAGGGAAAAGAAAATTAGTTCTTACCTGATAACTTTTGTTCCTGTAGTACCACGGATCAGTCCAGAGTCCCGCCCATTTGGCACTTGAAGGTAATGGAGAGTCCACTCTGTTTTTCAGTCTGTTTTCTTTTTTCGGCAGATCAATCGAGTTTTTTCCAAGTCGCATGGGTTCTGTACCCATTTGGGGGTTAATGAGCCAGTTTAAAGTTGTTAGGTTACTGTATATAGTTGGGTTTTTTTGATCCATCCTGCTTTGACATTAAGTAATACTGCCAGACTGTAGGTGGCACCAGCCTAGATAAGGCGGAGTTTGTTGGTAAACTTCTGTCTCCATCTGCTGGGGGGGGCAAAACCCAAGAGTCTGGACTGATCCGTGGTGGTACAGGAACGAAAACTATTAGGTAGGAACCTATTTTCTCTTTTCCAGAATATAAGAAATTGCCATGCTGGGTCTGACCAAGGGTCCATCAAGGCCAGCATCCTGTTTCCAACAGAGGCCAAACCAGGCCACAAGAACCTGGCAGTTACCCAAACACTAAAGATCCCATGTTACAGATGCAATTAATAGCAGTGGCTATTCCCTAAGTAAACTTTATTAATAGCAGTTAATGGACTTCTCCTCCAAGAACTTATCCAAACCTTGTTAGAACCCAGCTACACTAATTGCACTAACCACATCCTCTGGCAACAAATTCCAGAGCTTTATTGTGCGTTGAGTGAAAAAGAATTTTCTCTGATTAGTCTTAAATGTGCTACTTGCTAACTTCATGGAATGCCCCCTAGTCCTTCTATTATTCAAAAGTGTAAATAACCAATTCACATCTACTTGTTCAAGACCTCGATCATATCCCCCCCTCAGCTGTCTCTTCTCCAAGCTGAACAGCCCTAGCCTCTTTAGTCTTTCCTCATAGGGGAGCTGTTCCATCCCCTTTATCATTTTGATTGCCCTTCTCTGTACCTTCTCCATCGCAACTATATCTTTTTTGAGATGCGGCGACCAGAATTGTACACAGTATTCAAGGTGATATATCATTGCATGTTGTTTATTCTTTCACTCTTTAGTTCTTTGATTATCAGTATTGATATTGAAATAAGCAGGTGAGTATATTGCGTAGCGTAAATACTCCTTACAGATTTTTCTCTTGTTTCCTCTGTAGGGTTTTGGAAGCCCTCTGGTTTTTAAAAATAAAAAAAAAACCTAGAATGGGAAGATTTGTTTAATCTGTATAGGTCTAAAATATCTAGTTAGCTTGCTACAGGTAATAGTGATGGGCTGAGGTCAGCATGTTTACATACAAGGGGTGATGTCAGCAAGCCTGTTCAATCTCCATCTGCTAGTTGGGCATAACCCATTCGTCTAGACTGGTCTGACTGGACTCAAGGAAAGTAATTGACCAGTTAAGAACTAATTTCACCTTCCAGCAGATTTCCAGAGAAACTGAATTGCACAGGCAGAGTAAACAAGCATGGGAGTAGCTTGCTTATTATGGCAGTTACTACCCCAAACCAATTAGCTAGATACTTCACTTAGATGCAGCTCCAGCACTGCTGTCTGCATCGATGGTGGGGGTGGAAGGGAATTGGAACCAAAAAGTTACAAATAAGGGCCCTGACCTCAGCGGTGAGAGTAACAGATAAGTATGAAAAAAAATAGGTGTGAAAGCTTGCTGGGCAGACTGGATGGGCCGTTTGGTCGTCTTCTGCTGTCACTTCTATGTTCTATAAACCTGCTGCTTTAACGTGCTGCATTGCGCATAACCAAGTGACCAGGAATGAAGTTGCAATGACTTCTTTGGTTATATCTGGGCTCCCTGGAGATTGTGTAGTAGCAGTAGGATGATTGGCTGCTTAACAAGAATGTGGGAGCTAGCTGGGGTAAGGGCAGGTGACTTTGGTTCTTAACATGTGCATGCAGTCTGCTTTATGGCCTTGTTCTTGATGCATGTATTCTTGCTCTTGGATAACAGGATAAAGAGGTGGTGCAATCAATCATTGGACTTCAGGCATTCTTTGAGACCAAGCTCAGTGTGCAGTTCGGTGACAGAAAGTTCTCCTGTATCTTGGGAGAGGTGATGCCTGAGGAAGAGCAGCACAGTGAAAGTAGTGGCCTGACTCAGAGGAGTACCCCAGTCAGCACAACCAGCGAGAGTGCCATCCCTGCGGTTAAGAACAGCATGGAGGAGGAATGAGTCCTGACCCCAGAAAGCTTTCTCTTCCCTTCGGAAACCACAACAGGACCAGAACACGCGCCATACTTCAGTGGCATATTCTAGTCTCACCCCTATACCTCGCCATAACTTGAATGATCGTTTCCTTGTTGACTCCGAATCAGATGAAGCATTGTATCTACAAATGGTTAATCCTATTTTGGTCATAGATAATCCTGCACAAGAAATGTATTCAGATCTTTGATCTCTCTTCGCAGGGATGCTGTAACTTGTTTACAGGATCAACTTGACCAATTTGGAAAAAAGCAGGCATCTACTATCTTCACTGCAAAGAGAAATCCAGTATGCACCCCCTCCCACCCAAACCTCTGCTAGCTTCATCCAACTTCTCTTGGAGAGCATCCTTTCCAGTCCTCCAAACTAGTTAAATGGATTAGAGTTCCTTACTAGTTGCAGTGTTGCCCTGAGACTGTGCCTTCCATATTTCTCATGCCTTGGAGCAGCATGTAGCCCTCCTCTTTGCTGCCTGTTAGGTCAGGATGCCTAGCTCAGGGACAGGCAACTGTGTTCTTTGAGAGCCACTAAGTGTTTTGGTTTTCAGGATACCAACTAGTGTGAATTTTTAGATAAAAAGAATACAAGTATATCTGAACAGTTCGTTGCAGATATCCTGAAAAATCCAACCTTTTTTGGCTGTGGATTGGCATTACCTTGGCCTCCTTTTTTTTTTATTCTTCCTCATATGCTCCTGGTATTAATCGCTTGCTCAGCAGCTTGGCTGAGAGAAGTAATTGATTTGCCTTGCTCAACACTGGGTATCTCATCTCCCGGATGCACGATCTGCATCTCCTGATGTGAAAACTGCCTATTTTTTTTTTGTACTTGCGTTCAGTACCTTGCTTCCTGCAAAAAATTAGGATTCTCAGTACCCACCCCCCTTCATACTGAAACAAGATGGTTGGATTGCAATTGGCCCAGTGTCAAGGGGCTAGAATCTGCTGTCACCTGGAGGAAAATAAGCCTCTGCTCTTCTTAGTCCTTGAAGGTGGCAGCAGTTAAACTACTTTAGCTGCTTGCCTCTTACTGTGCAGCTCTTTTCCTTGCGTACTAGCTTCCCTGCTGCTACCCCATAAATTCCCTTTGGTTACATGTGCTATGTTTTGTAACAGCAGTGAACATTTCTTTGAAGGCTTTAGGGTTTATTTTCTGCCCCCAGTCCCCTTTTTATGGTTTTGTATTAAAAATAAGTTTCTTTCAGACTCTTGTATTTTTCAGACTCCTGTATCTAAATTGGTGAAAGCTTTTCTCCTCCAAGTAGTGTTCTTTTTTTACAAGTTACATCTTGACTATATGCTTGCTTGTATATTTTTAGAATGCTGCTTTCATGTTTCTTGAAATTTAACTCTTGAATCTAGTGTGTAGTCAGTTTCTTTTAAAAATAAAAATTTGAATCTTAAAACAGTCTTGCAGGCTTTTAAGTGTTTCCATTGAGCAAAATTGGTGTTGCCAGAGTTCAGTGTGTAAATCTCTTCCTGGTGTATTATATTTTTATACTGCCAATACCATGGTCCTAAGCAATGAACAATAAGTTATTGCATCGAATAAAACCATCTTTTACTCTTCCAATCACCTTACATCCACCAGACCAGTTCACTTTTTTCTTTCCTACCAGCAGATGGAGACAGAACAAAAGCTTTACTGTACAGTACACTTGGTACTTAAATTACAGTACACTTGCAGTGTCCCAAGTATTTTTCCTTAAGCAGATTGTAGGGATCTCTAGCCTGCAGTCAACAAAAATAGCTCCCAGGGGTGTTGGATCCTGTTCTTCAGCTATCACTTTGGTAGAGTAGAGCCAAGCAGGGGGTTAGTGGCCCTGGTTTGTATTGGACCCACCTCTTGGAGAGGCTGGTAGCTGGTGGGGTTGGCTCCCTCTTTCCCTATCTTCTTCCTCCCCTCTGAGCCGATCTGGGGCATGCCTGGCATTCAGGAAAATAATTTCTTTGGCTTTCTTTTGTGGGGAAATTTCCCTTTAACTTAGAAAAGGGGAAACAGCCTAAGAGCAGTGGTAAGCGGCTGAGAGCTGCTTCAATCTGCCAAGACAGAAGGATTGAGGGCCTTCCTCTTGCAGTATGGGGGAATTTTTCAGCTGGATTTTCTGGGCACAGAGAAGGGGGGGCACATAGCTCTTGAATTTCATGGATCAGCCCTACAGTTGGGTCATGTCACTTTAGAAAAATAGCGATCGAATTACATTTTCTACAACAAAGTTGCTTTGATTTAAATAAAATAAAATGTCCCCTCTCCCAGCCAGCCATAATTTAATAAGGCCCTTCCTTTCTCACCCTCCCCATCCATCAGCTCAGTTTAAAAAAAAAAAAAAAAAAAAAAAAAAAAAAAAAAGTTCCCCTCCCGCCATCAATTGTCTTCCAAGATCACTTCCTCCTTCCCAGCCAACCAGCCATGAGTTTAAAAAAAAAAAAAGCTTTTCTCCCTCCTAGCCCAACCATAAGCGTAAAATGTCCTCACTCTTGTCCCCTAGCCAGACTGTTAAGTCGTCACTCATTTTCTCACAGGACAAGCAGGATGGTAGTCCTCACATATGGGTGACATCACAGGATGGAGCCCAATCACGGAAAACTTCTGTCAGTTTCCAGAACTTTGACTTGCCCCTACTGGGCATGCCCAGCATGGCACTAACCCTGCAGCCAGCAGGGGTCCCCCTTTAGTCTTTTTTTCCGCGCAGCAGTAGCCTCGCGGTTAAGGAGCTCTGCAGAGATTCCTGACAGGAATTTTCCTCACGGAATTGCTAAAAGTTTCGCCACAGGGGTCCCTCCTTTAACATTTTTCAGACCGCGGTACTCCAGTAAGTTTTTACCTGTTTTCCGTCGATTACTGTCTAGTTTGGCCCTCACAGCCTACTGGCTGTCGACCGTACCGCGGCTCGATTTTTTTCTTTGGCCATGGTGTCGGGGTTTTGTCTGTGCCCGGACTGTACTCGCACCATGTCCATTACAGACCCCCATAAAGTCTGTGTAATGTGTCTTGGACAAGAGCACGATGTCTTGACCTGCACCAAATGTGCCCTTATGACACCAAAAGGTTGCAAGGCCAGAATGGAGAAGATGGAACTTCTCTTCCGTGCTCAAACCCCAACTTCGTCCATTGCATCGACGTAGTCTGAACCGGCACTGTCAACTTCATGCCAGCATCGACTTCTCTGCCTTCGACACCATCTAATCCCTCTCAGGACTGAGGGGATCGTAGGGAGAAACATCGCCATTGGCACCGTAAGACTCGGACCATCGAGGGAGCAAAATCGACCTCGCCATCGTCCAAGCCGCTGTTGAAAAAACCCTGCCCAGAGAAGGCACCGACCTTTTCGGCGACCGGGTCACTGAGGCAACCCTCGCCCGACAGGGCATCGGGAGCCGCGACTCCGTCTTTAACGGTGGTCCCTCCGGCTTTGCTTCTGCCTCAATCTTCTGATCTGGAGCCGGGGCTGCTTGCTCCAGGTCTCCGAGAAGAACTGGACCGGATGGTTCAGGCCATCGACAAAGCGATGCAACGACTCCAGATTCCTCCGATACCGGTACTGATTGCGGAACTGACCATCGACCTGATTCCAGCAGCATTGGCACCGCTGCTCTCCAGGATGGAAGCGCTTATGGCTGCTTTTCCACCGATGGACCCCAGGTCACCGATGGCTCCGGTGCCTTCCCCACTTACTCTCAGGAGGAGAAACATCGTTCCGTATCCCTTCATCGGGAGTTTTGCCTCAGCCATCGAGGCGGATACGGCCGTCCCCACCGATTCCATCAGTGCCGAGCCATCCGTCGATGCCGGGGTCTTTGATACCTTCATCAGTGCCTCTGGTTATTCCTTTGATGCCTTTGGAGCCTAGACTGGGACCTTCAGGTATCCAACTACCCCATCCCCCTCTAGTTCCTAGAGGGACAGGTGCTGATCCTTATGATAACTGGACTGATGACTCCTTACCAGTCACTGATGATTTGCCATCACCACCTTCACCCACTGAGAGTAGAAAGCGTTCTCCTCCAGAAGACCTCTTTCATAAATTTTGTAAAGGAAATGTCTGAATTGGTTCCCTTCCAATTAGACTGAATAGGACGATGTGTGGTGGTTGAATCTGCACAAAAAAGAGCAAAAAGGTCAAAACCTCACACTTCCTTTCCCCTTGGCAAGGAACAGAAGTTTTTAGATGCCATTGGTTGCCGAGTCTTCCAAGGATCAATGCTGATCTCCCGAATTGCCGCTTATCAGCTTTATATGACCCAATTTAATAGGGTCATTTTTAAGCAGATTCAAGACTTGTCAGATTCCATGCCTCAGTCACTTCAAGAACAACTTCAAACCCTAGTTAACAAAGGTTTTGAGGCAGGCAAACAGATCAGATCATGTTATGACATCTTTGACACTGCAACCAGAGTATCTGCAGCTGCTCTTTCAGCAAGACGATGGGCCTGGCTCAAGTCTTCAGACCTTCGCCCTGAGGTCCAGGACAGATTGTCCGACCTCCCCTGCGTAGGGGACAATCTCTTTAGCAAGCAGATTCAAAAGACAGTGGCTGAACTAAAGGATCCTCATGAGACTCTAAGACAGCTCTCTGATACCTTAGGACTATCCTACCAAGCAGCCTTTCCGGAAGGACTCTAAAAAGTCATTCTTCAGACCGAAGAAGTCCTACCCGCCACTAGCCAGATCCCGTTCTAAGAGACCATTTCTCAAGGCACAGTCTCGTCAGACCTGGAAACAAAAGCCACAAACAGCCCCCCAGCTGGACCCTGCTTCTGGCTTTTGACTCTCACATAGAGAGCAGCAGCCAGCTTCCGATTGTGCAGACCCTGCTAATCCTTGCTCTTCGAAGACCAGTAAAGTAAAGATGTACGCCTTACCTGATCTTCGGCGCTTCCTGGCTGCGACCCGGGCGGTCTCCGGCTGCGGGGGGAAGAGGGTAAGTACCGTCACCGCCGCGCTCGAGGAAGTGCACCCGCTGCCTCTAAGCCGCGCCCGAGCCCTTCTCACTCGGGGGCTAGGTCCCTGCCACGATCCGGCCACCCGACCGAGGCGCTTACCTCCGAGGGACCATGGAAATCACCTCAGGAAACTCAACAGGGGAGGGACCCGAGGGTATCACCGCAGGAGTGCGGGGCTCGTCTTCAGGTAGGATTTCTTCTAAGAATTTAGTCGTTATAATTTGGAAAAACCGCTCAGCGAGTGTAAGGTAGCTCCAAACTGCTTTGGAGACGGAAATTACTGAGTTGCTGCACTTCCTGCAGGGGTATATGTACCATGTGCTGACGTCAGATCCGTCTCAAACTGCTAGCACGAGCACACTATACCCATTTGTAATGAGTCCATCTGCCTACACTAAGGAAAACGAGATTATCAGGTAAGTAATCTCTCCATTTTGTGGAGTACGTAGATCGGGCAGAGAGAGCGTTGGGCAGGGCACTGGGAACGGAAAATCAGCCCAATGAAGCCAGCGGTCCCCTCTCCTCACAAGCTGTAGGAGGCAGATTGTCCAGCTTCTATGAAGTGGGAAAAGATTACCTCAGACTGTTGGGTGCTGGAGGTGATATGAGAGGGCTATGCTCTAGATTTTTTGTGCCTGTCTCGGGAGGCCTTTGTGGAGTCCCACGTGGTCTCTTGCATCAGGCAGGAGGCAGTGTTTGGGTCACTGCAAAGGCTGCTCGCCCTAAAGGACACTTCCTGGCCTTCTGGAGAAGTATGGTCAGGGAAGGAATTCTGTTTACTTTGTGGTGCCGAAAAAGGTCTCCTTTCTAGGCAAGAGGGTCCCATAGAGTCCATAGCCAAGCAAGAGGTCCAAACTTTTGCGGGTCAGTGGTGCGACCAGAATTCAGTGCGCCCTGTGTAAGAGTGCACGTTCAGTTGCTGTAGATGAAGCTTTGGTTGAATCGAAGGACAAGGAGCCTCCAATAATGACCCTCCAGAAGTGTATTCTTCAGTGGGATAGGAGCTGGATGAGGGGCAGGGTCAAGCCCCAACTGTTGGTTCTTCTTTTCCAATGGGGAAGAATTGTGGCCCTGACTCTGTGTCCTTAAGGAGCTGGAAATTAAGGTTCCATGAGAAGAATCTGCTCAAGGTTGGCTCTTTTAACCTTAGAGGTAAAGTAATGTCTCTTTCAGAAGACAAGATTCATTCTAGATTTTCTCCACTGTGCAGGAAAATCATTTATCCCTGTGGAAGGAGGCACTGCATGTAAGGAAATTTTTCACATTTTTTCCTTCAACTATTGGTGTGCATGGCACCTGCACTAGTAGTGTGGCAAGAGCCTTATTAAGCAGAAAGTATCAGCTTTTTGATGGCTTAGCTTGAATCCACAGCTGCTTATTCTGACAAGGTGAATGGATTTGCTAGTTCTTCAAGATCTCTAGCCTGTTAGGAGTTAGAAGGCTTCTATGACTCTGCATTAGGCTGCTGGTTCTTGTTCCAAATTGTATTTCCACAAAATGTCTTGCAAAGAGTTCATTTGATGGGATACTTGAAAGACTACTCCTGAGTCCAAATGAATTAAAACCACAGAGGCTTCCTGAGCAGAAGTCAAATTTTTAGCTTTTGGAGAGGGTGCCAGAAAAGCTAGCATGAATGTTTTATAGAGTGGATCCATATTGCTAGAGCCTACTAGACCTTGAATGTCATGCAAAATGTTTATGCCCTAATGTTGGTTTCCCCCACCCATTCATGGGTTCCCCCCCCCCCCACCCTGTATATCACCAGCAAAGACAAGTGCTGTACTGACAACACTAAAATTAATAAAGATAAGAATGTGATGTCCTGCTCCATTTCAAAAGCAAGTGTGCGGATGTTAAAGTATTATGCTTTGAAATTTCACAAGTTATTAAGGGGGGGGAGGGGAGAGATTGGCCCTTACAGACTAATTCTGTACTTCGTCTAGGTGAATAAATGCTTACATTATACTTTTTTTTTCAATTGGAATCTCATGTCATTTTGTCAGTAAGAAAAGGCAGGTATCTGATTCTGCTAGACCTAGCAGAGAAATAAAATAAACTATAAATACTGACGGCTGCATTTCTATTAAAAGATGGGGCCAGCAATCTTATTTTGCTCTCTTTCTGAATTCAGAATTGTTTGCATGGTTTTTCTTTGGTTGGACTCACAAATACAACTGATTAATGCTAGGGTCCCCTTTTTCAAAAGCATTTACATGTTTATGCACAGCACCTTACTCATGGAAATGGGTTTTGGAAAACTGCTGTAACAAGCCTTTGATTTGTTCAGAAGTTTTTTTGCCTGCATTGGGTGTGAAAAATTCTATGATGATAGAATATATTTACAGGCATCGTTCTTTAAAAAAAAAAAAAAAAAAAAAAAGTTTCACTTGAAAACAATGGTAACATTTTATTTTGGGGGACAAACTCCTTACATGTACAGACGGTTATAGCAGTGGTGGTTCCATATTGGAAATTTAAAAATCAATGAATGCCTGTTATGAGAGAGTTGGGTGCCCTTTGCCAGGATCATTACACTCAGCGTTGAGCAAGGAGATAGAGCATGGGCTCTATAAATTGGTTATCCTTGCTCCATTTTAGCCAACAATGTGAAGAGCAGAAAAGTATGATGTAACAGCCTACATAAACACAGGGCAATCAGGAGCAAAAGAGCTTCGGAAGAAGCAGAAACTATTTGCACGATGAGAGGAGCATCTACTACAGCTTTCACTAATACATGTTGCAGGGCAGGAGCATGTGTTAGCAGCTGTTCTGGGCCGAAATATGATAGAATCAGGAGCTAGGCCATTGGGTGCTCAAGCAGGTAATACAAAATGGGGTGACTCACCAATAGTTCTAATGGTAATCCACCAGAATGCTAAGGCAAGAAGGTTCTTTAGCCAACAAAAGGTTTATGGCAGTGAGGCAATAGATATACTGATACAGAAGTGGCCAAGGGAAATGTTGCTTTTTGTATTTTTTTTTTTTTACAACCTTGGCTGTTAATAGGCCGTGTAATAAAGAAGCTTGTAAAGGAGTAGGTATATAAGGTCCTAGTAGCATCAGACTGGCCGTGAAGACCATGGTATGCTGATCTAAGCAGTCAACCATTGCATTTTCAAGGTGTAGGGAGTGTCCTTCACCAGGGACCGCTGCTAATGGGAAACATCTCCATTCTCACTTACAGCATGCTTCTTGAGAGGGCAAGACTAGCCAAGAAGGGATACAAACTGTCAGTTACTAGAATAAAGTTAAGTTCTAAAACATTATGAGGGTATGATGAATTTTTGCAACATATTGTACAGATTAGCTGTTCATTATGGTGTCCCAACTAAGAGAGATTCTGATATTACAGAAGGGTACAGGGTGCAATGAGTCCTTGATTAACCTTTTAGATCCCAACGTTCCACAAGTGGAACATTTTTTTAAATGATTTTAATTACTCCAAACCTAAAGAAAATCAAATTTTCAACCATTTAGCTTGAGAGTATAGAACTTGAACAGTCTAAATCCAAAAATGTGATGTTCCTAGATGAATACTCTTAAAGATATGAATATGCAAAGTAGGTCAAAAACTGAAGTTTTGACATAGTTTGACCTTTTCACCTTTTGGTATGATACTGAGTGTCAATAAAGGACTAGTGTGATATATTCAAGTTCCCAAGGGTTTTCTGATCATGTTGGCATAAATCTTTCTTTTGTAGGTAAGATACAAATTGATCAGCACCAATTTATGTTTGCATGTTCCACATGTGGAACGTTGGGATCTTTGTGGTTCAAAATATACACATTTTTGAAAAATGAATAAAATGCAAAAAACGATTCACAAATATTTTAAAAAATGGTAAATTACATATAATCCCATGCTCTCTCTCATGCATAAACATACACACAGACTTCTCATTCTCATGCTGTCTCTCAAGCACATACACAGGCTTCACTCCCATGCTCTCTCTCTCTCTCAAACATACATACACACAGGCTTATCACTCCCATACACCATATGAGGAATCTTACTGTCTCCTGGGCCTCCATCTCAGGATGCAAGGACTGAGCAAGGTCCTCTTCTCGGGCCGCGGGAGACTAGCTCCGCGACAGCGTCTTCTTCTCGGGCCCCGCGAGACTAGCTCCGCACGAGCGAGACTAGCTCCGAGACGCCGTCCTCTTCTCGGGCCCCGCGAGACTAGCTCCGAGACGCCGTCCTCTTCTCGGGCCGCGCAAGACTAGCTCCGCACGAGCGAGACTAGCTCCGAGACGCCGTCCTCTTTTCGGGCCGCGCGAGCGAGACTAGCTCCGCGACGGTCCTGTTCATTTCCTAATTTGGAATACAATGAAAACTCAGAAGTACTTGACTGTTGAAGAAGCAGTTGAACAAGTTTTGGGCGATTCTGAAGCTACAGAAGCTGATATTGTGATTTTACCACATGGCTGTTGTGGCAGCTTGGAAAATTCACTGCCATCTGCTTGGAAAAGAAGCAATGAGCCACTTGGACTTCCTACGTGAAGTATCTACCGTAGCAATGAAATGTGGCCTTTCAAGCTACCGCATCCGGAAAGGAGGTCCTACAGCATCCATAAGTGCTGATGTAAAGGCATCACAGCCTCACTTCTTGTCCACAACTTCCCAAGGCCGATGTGCTGTCTGCTCCAAAAATACTAAAAAGTGGTGTAAATTTTGTGGTAAACGTTTACATGAAAAATGTTTTCCAGATTATCATGCTTGATTTTTTTGACTAATTTTCATTCTTATGTATGATATCAGCTGTAGTATTGCAGTATGTTACAAGAATTACCTAAAATAAAGAAATGTTACAAGAATTACCTAAAATAAAGAATTTTTGAAAAAGTACTTTTTGACTCCTGAAGATCCCAACGTTCCACTAGTGGACATGCGTTTTTCTCAAAAACCCATAGTCCGATTTCCTTGAAAATTGTTTTATACCATATTTGGGTCTAGTTAACTAAGATATGTAAAAAGGGGCATCAGGAAATAAGTCCTTCAATGAGCGGGATCTAAAAGGTTAAGGGGACATCTACATCATCTCACAAGGAGGTGTCTTTTTTTTTTTTTTGACAAGGAGTTAAAATGTCTTAATCCTACATCGAGACCTAGGATATTGTTGAATTTCGTAGTGAGTGCATTAGCAAGCCTTCCTAATGAGACATTACAACAAGTGACTGAAGGTCTTGAGGTTGAAAACTGTTTTTATCGTCAATTATCTCAGCATGACCCATTTTGGAGTTGCAATCTTTGTCTTGCAAGGCTCCCTTTCTAAGGTTTAGTAAGGATTCTGTAATGCGGAGACCAATTCCTTCCTTCTTACATAAAGTAGCTTCAGCATTCCATTTACATTTGTGCATTATAAGACCAATGTTTGATGAGAAGGATTGGAGGGGCCTGCAATCTTTACAGTTCTGAGATGTCAGGAGAGGTCTAAGAGAATATTTAAAGATAACAAGTGAATTTTGTAAGTCTGATAGATTGTGTTATTCAGTGGTGCACATAAGGGGGAGCCTGCCTCAAAGGCAACTATCTCAGGATGGATTAAGAATGTATTTGCAGCCCCTGTAGTAAATATGGCTAATGGTTTTCTATATCCAAATGAGCAATAGTTCAGACTGTGTTTCTTGCCCATTACCCTGCTCCTCTCCTCCTTGAATGTTCAAACCAGCACCCTTTCAGTGTTGCTCAATGCAAAGTCATTTTCGATCTATAAACTTTCCAGTGTACTGGTACAACACCATTATGCATTGAAAATCAAATTAAAAAGTTTTGCTCGCTTAAAGGAACCAATCCATTCTGTTACTTCGACCAAGCTGTTTTCTTCTACCTGCCATTGTAATGCTCTGGCCTCTTCTGCTCTTTCCTATCAGCGTGCTATGCTGGATTGATTTGGCATGCATGGAATTTACTCTGCCGGCATCCAGCTGATTCAATACTTTGATGAGCTTGATGCACATGGCATCATCAGATGTTCGTGCCAGAGTCTCCATCACGGGGCAAGGATTTCCATTCCCTATCTGCACTGAAGGTTACATTCTCTCCGCAGCAGAATTCCTAAACACGATCTCTCAACAAAAGTTTGCAACAGGCTCACTAATAGAATCTTTGTAGAGATTTCCAGCGGAATCTTTTCTTCTACTCCCTCCCTGGGAATATCTAGCCACTCTCCTTTAGCTTCCATTTCTAGGAAGATCTAACGCTTTCCTTTGAAAAGTCTCAGTGCAAATCCTTACTGCATAGTCCTACCCACACAAAACTCCAGGTATGGACTATGTTCTACCAAGTCGTAATAATAAGTATAGGACTAGATACTAGTCAAGGAAATCACCATGGGAAGTGCACCCTGAAACCATAATTGCAGATGGATAATCCCACACCCATCCTGTTTCTAAGTGCCCACTGCTTGCTAATGTCAAAGAGAGGGTACTGGGTGATGTGGACCAAGGGTGGCAATTCTTGTGTTCTAAAGAGTGTTTTACTGAGGTCTATTGGATTCAGACGACAACCAATATCTGTCCTGACTTTTAGGGTCTAGATACTGATATTGGAGACAGAAGAAATAAAAGCACAGGACTGCTTCTTCAGGCAAGTCCAAAAGCATGTCAAGCAGCATTGTCTGAATTTTCAAGAAGGTTTATAACCAAGTAAAAATGTTGCTAGCGATAATTTTTTATGTATTTGACAGTTGCTTGATTTTGATTGTAAATATCACTATCCTTATCATAAGGTTTGGAAATACCTGCTCAAATTAGCAGTTACTACCCTTAAGAGAAACATGGGGATAACCTGCATGGGGCAGCAGATACTACTAGAAGAAGCTTGCTGGGCAGACTGGATGAACCATTTGGTCCTTTTCTGCCATCATTACTATCTTACAAGAAGTTCATAAGGCCGCTGATGTTTCTTAGGATCGAACTAATTGCAAAATGCCCTAAAACTAAAGATCTTTGTTAAGAACATAAGAACATGACATACTGGCTCAGACCAAGGGTCCATCAAGCCCAGCATCCTGTTTCCAACAGTGGCCAATCCAGGCCATAAGAACCTGGCAAATACCCAACAACTCTCTCATCCTCCACTTCCACATCCCTGCCCCCTTGAAGGATCTACCCCAGTAACATGCCGATGCTTCAAGTGTTGCTAGTAAACTCCAGGATTGGTAACTCCCTCCTGGCTATTCTCAGAACACCTGTTGTGATAATCTAGATAAAAGGGCATATTGATGACTTCTGTTTCCCCCACCAGCCTCATCCCCATCCCGCCATAATGGCTAGTGTCTGAAACATTTATCCGCAGGGAGTTTCTGCGGGTGTCTGTCCAACAGGGAGTTCTAGTGGAAAATTAAAGAAATGCATATCCCTTGATGAAATTAATGTATCTCCGATTGCATTTTCTAAGACCAGTGGGCCATTAAGAGAGAGCAACCAACAGAATTACTCACACTCTTCTTTGGTGCTCTCATCTTTGGTTGAATGCTGGGGATCATATAAAATAGTAAATGTATTTCTGTAAAGGTGGATGAAGACAGTTATAGGTCTGAGAACTAACACTGGGTGAGGACAGTCACAGTGCTAAGAGCTAGGGGTGCCAGAGGAGAGTTTATTCTGCTGCTCTTTGCTTAGAGAGTCGATGTGGCAACTGAGCAATGCAATAAATCTAATCAAACAGTGCTGGAGTAAGGGCTGGCTTCTGAGATCTGTTTTCAGTACCTCAGGAAGGGTTGTTGAGTGAGGACAGGGCTTAAAAGGAGAGTAACAGGACTGGAATAAGGGATGCCTTGTGAGGGGCAGCAGCAGTACTTCAGAAAGCACTGGTGGTGTATGAAGCACGGGCCTAGGCCACAGTAGGCGGGCACTTTTGCCAACTCCAAGATGGACACCCGACCGGAAGTGGGCGTGGCCTGGCCTAGAAGGCGCGGGCGGCCATCTTTGTTGCGGGCGAAGCCGGGGCCGGGACTAGGACGCGCTTTGGCTGCAGCTTGGGAGGGAAAGGAGGAGAAAAAAAAAAAAGAAAGAAAGTTCCGGCCCGGAAACAATCCGACCCCTTCTCCTCCTCCCGGTACCGAGCCCAGAGACCGACGGTCCCCACGCCCTAAGGGAGCGACAGAGAAGCAGAAGCGGGGGGCGCAGGCCTCCGCCGCGGCTCCAGGCCTCCCCCCGGGGAAAGATGATCAAGCTATTCTCGCTCAAGCAGCAGAAGAAGGACGAGGAGTCGGCTGGGGGCACCAAGGGCAGCAGTAAGAAAGCGTCTGCCGCCCAGCTCCGCATACAGAAAGGTAACTCCCAACCCAGCCCCCCCAAAAATACCCACCTTCCCCCACCCGACTGTTATAACGCTTACAACCAGGCTTGCGCCCCGCCCGTCCCCCCAAATTTTTTTTTTCAGTCCTTGCCATCCTTAGCCATAGCCTTTCTAAGCCCAGCTCTGTTTTCCCCACACCCAGCCATCGTCTCCAATCCCACCTCTACCCTCCCCACACCCAGCCCTGGCCTCCAAGCCCACCTCACCTCACACCCAGCCCTGGCCTCCAAGCCCACCTCACCTCACACCCAGCCCTGGCCTCCAAGCCCACCTCACCTCACACCCAGCCCTGGCCTCCAAGCCCACCTCACCTCACACCCAGCCCTGGCCTCCAAGCCCGCCCCACACCCAGCCATCGTCTCCAATCCCACTTCTACCCGCCCCACACCCAGCCCTGGCCTCCAAGCCCACCTCTACCTGCTCCCACACCCAGCCCTGGCCTCCAAGCCCACCTCTACCTGCTCCCACACCCAGCCCTGGCCTCCATGCCCACCCCACACCCAGCCCTGGCCTCCAAACCCACCTCTACCTCGCCCCACACCCAACCCTGGCCTCCAAGCCCACCTCTACCTGCCCCCAGGCATGGTCCCTAAGCCTAGCTCTCTCCACCACACACCCTGCCATGGCCTCTAAACATATCTAGCCTTAGTCGCCATTGCCCCTAAGCCCAGCTGTGTCCTCTCCTGCTCCCTCCCCCACAGGCCATGGCCTCTAAGACATCTGCCGCTTTGCTGCTGCCACCCAAACCCCCTGCCTCCTCCCCCCTAGCCATGATCCTTAAACACAGATGTGTCCTTGCCCTCCTGCCCATGATTCCTAAGCCTGATTGTGGCCTTACTGCCACCCTCTGGCCATGGACCCTCAGCCCAGCTGTATCTTCTCCATCTTCCTTAAATCCTGCTGTAGTATACACTAAGGCCTGTCATAGCCAGGGCCCCTGCAGCTCACCCTAGCTGTCGTCCTGAAACCCTTCTCAGACCCTGACTCCTGTTTCACCACTTTCTCAATCACAACTTAAATTTTTCATTTTTGAAGTCTCTTAAATTAATTTTGCCCTTTCTCTTGAAAAGCTTTGTTCAGAAATATGGCACCTGTCTGGCATCCATAACCTAAATTAGAGGTAGGAAGTGTTGCTCCTGGAAGGCCCCAAACGGTCTGCGTTTCTGGATATCCACAATAAATATGCATACGGTATATTTGTATGCCCTGCCTCCATTGTATGCAAATATACTTCATGTGTATTCATTGTAGATGTCCTAAAAACCAAACCTGTTCATAGCACTCTAGCACCGGTGTTGCTTACCCTTGATCTAAGCTTATACAAACAAGAGAATTTGGTAATTCCTCTGGGCACATCCAGTCTGTCCATTTTCCCTTCCTATTACAATGCTGCAAACCCTGTTTGATCCCTGTTTTTACTTGTCTCTCCACAGCTCCACTGTCCCTTTCATCTCTATCCCCATAGCACACCTTGACCTGCAACTTGGCTCATGCACCCCCAAACCAGGCCACAGTTAAATCTGCCTAAACCCAACTGTAACCCACTAAATTGGGCATGGCCAACGCCAGTTCTTTAGAGTAGTGTTCCCCAACCCTGTCCTGGGGGCCTACCAGCCAGTTGGGTTTTCAGGATATCCGCAATGAATATGCTTGAGAGAAAATGTGCATGTTATGGAGGCAGTGCATCCAAATTTTCTCTCATGCATATTCATTGCGGATGTCCTGAAAACCCGACTGGCTGATGGGCCCCCAGGACATGGTTGGGGACCACTGCTCTAGAGCCTACAAACAGTTCTGATTTTTAGGATATTCACAATGAATATGAATGAGAGAGATTTCCATGCACATCCTCTAATGCAAGCAAATCTATTTGTGTGCTTTTGTCGTAAAAGCTTTCTAGGAAGCATTTTGTGTAAAAAAAAAAAAAATAAATAAAAAATTTTGGCCAGGTGGTCCTTGTACCTGGTGCTTCATGGTGCAGTTACCTGAGTGCCCCGTCCCAAGGAGGGAACTGGAGGGTTTGAGGGGACATCACCTTTCGTAGAGCAGTGTGAGAATAACTTCTGATCATTTTCATGTGCAAACATGCAGGGCATGGATAGACACTCACTTTTTTGTTGGCGTAATTTTTTTTTTTCCCCCCAGACATTAATGAGTTGAATTTGCCGAAAACATGTGAAATAGACTTCTCCGACCACGATGACCTCCTTAATTTCAAACTAGTCATCTGCCCTGATGAGGTGAGTGTGGCATGCGCCTATCAGCTGACAAGCTGAGCCTTTGCTGCTCTGCTGGGAAGGGCAGGGTTGCGGTTTGGGAGACCCCTGGCTGGGACAAGAAGATGATCAAAGAGAAATAAGGTTGATCCAAGAGGATAACTGCTGCCTTTACCTCTATTCTGACGCCTTTCCTCCTGTACCTCGCACTCATAAAAACACGTACAGCATGCCTCCTTGTTACCAGAGAGGGAAAGATGGGAGTGGAATTACTGACAAGACAGTGGCGAGGGTAGATACAGTTTATCACCTTTAGTACTGAATTACTCATGGGATACAAAGGTGGTCACTTTTAGGTATGGATGGACACAGTGGACGCTGTCATCTCAAGGACTGAATGGTGCTAGGTTGGGGGCAGATATGGGGAGGGAAGAGAGAGAGAAATGCCTACCAGAATCCTTGGCTAGCCAGCGTTGTTCTATATTTGTGGCATAACTTGAGTTTCTTCAAATAAGAGAATGCCTTCTAAAGAAAAGCAAAGAAGCCAGGGAGGTTTTCTTTATGCAAGAGAAGTAAAATATAGCTGTCAGCACCGAAGCAAGAAGCAAATAGGTGCACACAGAGCAGACCGCATATTACTTGCAAGTTATCCACAAGATTACTTTTTTGTTTGTAGGAATTGAATTTGGTGGTTCAGTTCTTGGTGGTATCCAGGACTGACTAGTGCGATTATATATGTATATTTTTTTTTTTTGGGGGGGTGTACCAATAAAACTGCTGAAACGTCTACAACTTATTCAGACCACAAGCGCTAGGCTGGTTTGAGGTCTTAAGATGTCCAACCATGTCTGCCTGCTGCTTCGGCTCAAGATTCGAGCCATCTTTAAGATTCTGCATAATATGGCCCGCACTTCCCTTTCTGAAGGGATTACTGATGTCTCCCCTTTGAGGCTGCTACGCTCCTCTCAGTTAGGCCCTTCTCTGTGTTTCTGGGATCTTCTGTCGCTGCTCCAAAGCTGTGGAATTGAGCTCCCGTGAAAAGCTAGGTATGTTGATGATCTCTTGCATTTCCACAAGCTTCTGAAATCATGGTTGGTGCAAGCTTTTGGTTAAATTGTTTAAACAAACAAACATGGTTCCTGCTGACTTGGTTAAGGAGGAGCTTATTTGCAGATGGTTGAGATAATTGATGTGATTTCAGCAGTTAATATTCTTAAACCCATGTTTAGTGATTTTATCCTTTTTAGTATTTTATGTTGGTCTTCGTCTTTGTCATGTACATATGAGTGTTCATTGTCTGTAACCTCCGTTGGGATTCCAGCTTCAATACATTTTGGCCAGCGAGGACTTTTGCACCTTAGTCCCTCTTTCATTTTGACCTCTGTCGATTTGTTGCTTCCCCAAAGTGCCAGTCCAAAATACTCCCCACCCCCTCGCCCTGCTCCTGATTCCTTGTGCTCCGAGACCTATTTCCCCAGAATTACAAGAACTGCACTTATTGCCGGTATTAGAGAGCACACTTTAAGCCCTTAAATGCAACGGTGTCCAATACTTGACTGACCTGTTAGATCCTGCCTACGTGTAATTCTAGGCAGGTTACAATATACAGACATACATTTAAAACTGGAATTCCAGCAGGCCTAAAAACATAGCACAAGAGAAAGCACACAAATTACTATTGTGTGTGAACTTTTTCTGCGGACAGCTGATCCCATCTATTAAAGATGCCTGTCTTTAGGACATAAGTTGTGAGATGCTTTCCCTGTGGAGCTCTATGAAATTCAGGTCGATAGGAATTGTTTTCAATGAAAGTTGAAAGCTGTAAGTTTCTAGCAAGCTTTTTCTTAGTTTTAAATGTTGATGTTAGTTTTCAGGTTGTAGGGATCTGATAAATTGTTAACCCGATTTTTATTACATGTTATATTTTGTGATGTTTCTTTAAAATTCAAATGTTTTAGCCATATGTTCTAAGCATATTTAGAACGATGAGTATTTGACACAGGTTAAATATGAAAACATAATAAAAATTGTAATACAAATATGGAAACCTCAGTAGCTCAAAATAGTTAGTACTAGTGAACTAAATACATTCCAACACAGTGACCTGAGAGGCATTGCCAACAGGGATACAAATCAGCAGAAGTGACAGGGGGGTTGATGACCTAGCCCAGTTGGGCCTACATTATCTGGCTAAGAGCCAGAGCTGTGTAATACGAGGCATTCAAGAAATTGGGCAATGGTTGCAGGCAAGCACTGTAGCATTTTCAGAGGTATTGTGTGTAGAAGGGGAAGCAGTGTCGCAGCAGGATCTTCACTATATGGCTGAAGAACTTGTGGTAAGAGTTTTTGACATCTTGGCAGCTTGGGTGATACATAGAAAGGTACAAGATTGTACCATAGGGATGGCTGCATCTGTCTGAGACTGGGTCCTATGATCCTATCTGAACAGTTCAGGTTGTACGTTGACAAGAGTTTGAAGTAGATTGGGGGGGGGGGTGTGGGAAGAAGATGGCAGACAGATGTTAATGAAATAGGGCTGTGCCCCCCCACCACCACAAAATTGTGAGTGAAAATCGGAAATACATAATACAAGGAGAGGCAGGAAGGAGGAATATCTGGAAGGTGATGAGCCTAAATGCCCGTAGTTTGGGTAATCAAATTCCAGACTTGCAAGTCCTAGTGGCCAAGAAAGAGCTAGATATTGTGTCGGTCACAGAAAGATGGTTCAATGAGTTCCATGACTGGGAAATAGCTTTAACAGGCTATGGCATGTTCAGGAACAACAGAGTAGGCAGAAAAGGGGGAATGGTAGTACTTACATTAAAAATAAATAAATAGTAACTTTTCTGTTGCTTTTAATACTACTATCAGTTGCCTTGTAAAGGGGCCATAGCATTTCCCTTGACATGACCTACCGACCTCTTAGCACAGAAAGAAGAGTTGGACAACGATCTTGTCAGAGACATACATAAGATTTCGGTGAAGGGGGGAGGTTCTCGCTACTGATCGAGGATTGTAATTTGATGACACTGGATTGGGGCTTCTTATCTGCAGAATTAGTTAGGAGATGGATAGTGGACTCCCTTCAAAGGGTGCTCCTGAGGCAAACGGTAATGGAATCCACCAGGGAGGGCCGGTACTGGATCTGGTGCTTACACATTGTGCAGGTAGGTCGGTGAGTTAGAGGAAAGGCCGGATAGATAGGGGAGATATGATAGACATCTAAATACTTCCAAAAATCAACAGAAAGGAGGCTCTGGGATAAGGGTGAAAGGGGATAGACGCGAAGGAAATCTTTTGATCAGGGAAGAAACTTGCTTAATGCATTTTTTTTGCCGTAAACTAAAGTCCTGGCTGATGAGCTCCGAGCCCAACCTAGAGCTTTTAAGACTTGAAGCTGAAGCTTCTGTAGTCCAACATTGTTTTCAGTCAATTGATGGTTAGATTTTATTGCACTGCTTAATTTGTTTACTGTAGCTGTACATGGCTTTGGAAAGGCTTATTGTAAGGCTTGGAAGGCCATTCCTGAACCTTTATAAATAAATAAAAGGTGGCGAGTGCAGAGAACAGCCTCCCTGGTTGAGGCGGTGGAAAGCAGGACAGTGACTGACTTCAAGAAAGCGTGCAATAAGCACAGGATCTCAGAGGGGGACAGCTGAGCAGACTTAGATGGGCTATATGCTTTTTTTTTTGGTTGTTTTTCCTGCTGTCGTGTTTCTAAATTGGGGGGGGTGTCACAGAAGTCAAAGTCCTGCACTCCCGGCGTCCCAGCTGAGTTAAAAGGGTGGGAGTGCCTTTTGCAGGGCAGCGGCAGAGTGGAAAGGTGCTTTGTGTAACGGAGAGCTATGCTAAAATGGTGGAGGAAGAGAGGGTAAAGCAAGAGATTTCCAAGGAGGTGGGAAAAAGCGGAGGATTCAGAAAGTGCGAAGGATCTCGGGGGAGGAAAGCGTGTCTGGCGAAGATGGCAAAGGTGCGAGCAGACGAGAAGAGCACTCTTGCTGCTTGTATCCTTATTTGCGTGGTTTTATTGTGACTGTAAATCAGTAAAATAAAGTGAGGGGATGACTTCATTCAGGAGAGAGTGCAGGACTGGGATTTTAAGACTGAGGGAGGAGGTGAGGACTCTGTGGGTGGTGGCGCGTAGAAAGCAGAAGAGGTAACCCCATTTTGTTCCCTGCTGTGACTGAAGGCGGTGGTGGAGGAGAAAGGGAGCAGCTAGAAAGCGGTAAGACTGCAAGTGGGCAACGCCTTGGAGCAGTGGATCTGCGCAGACAGGAGCGGGGACCGGTAATGGACGTGGTAATGGAGAGGAGGCTGGTCTGCCTGACCCAGGTGGTGGAAACCCCGAGCTAAGACTTTACTGACGGGTGGTGCGGCGGAGAACCAATCAAACAGATCTGATCGGTTTCTTGGTCCGGGTGACTAGAGAAGGGCTTTTGATACTGTCTTACATTAGGCTCATAAATAAACTGAGCAGCTTGAAGGGGGGCGGGCAAAGGTGCTGGCCTGGCTTGGAAAGCAGTGGACCGAGTGATGACGGAGGGGGGTGGTAATGGAATTCACTCTGAGAAAGGGAGTGGTGACTAGTGGAGTGCCCCTGGGGCCGGTTTGGCTCCCGATTATTGTAGAAGGGTTAGAAGGAAAGGTTTGTATTGTCGCAGATGATATGGTGGACACCCCTGAGTGAGTAGACGAGGATGAGAAGTGATCTCAGAGCTGAAATGTACTCGGGTATTTGCCTGTTGAGATTTAATGCCAAATGATGCCATGTCAGGTATTTGGGGAGCAGTACATGATGATTTTTTTTTTTTTGGGGGGGGGGGGGTGAGGAGTGTATGAGAAACTGATGTGCACCAGCCAGGAGAGAAATCTTGGGGTGATGGTGTCTGATCTTAAGTTTGGAAAAGAGTGCAATAATGCAGTGACCAATGCACTATATAAGGGGAGGCATAACCCGCAGGAGGTTGTACAGATCAGTCTGTGTCCGGTTCTGAAGGACTTGGAGATCAGAATTCAAAATGGTTTGTCCTGTTAAGTTCAGGACTCAGCCAGAGAAACCTAGAGATGGAACTGTGCCCTTCAGGTAAGAGCCTCAGTAGGTGTTTGCATTATTCTGAATCTTGGTAGTGAGCCCTAGGGTGGCGGGAGGGAGAAAAGGAGATTGGGTGTTGGCTTAAGCGCGGGATCTTGTTGGCTCGTTTGTGCAGGGTGGCAGAGAATCAATGAGGAAGAAAGCAAAACACTGACCTCAATAAGAAGTGATGGTCTACAAGCAGCCCAAGCTTCTGTGGCAGGCAGTTGGGCTATGCTCTTGAAGTGCAATAACTGGGCAGACTGGACCAATTGATCTTTGTTATCTCATATGTTAGTGGGGATGGGCACAGGGACACAGAACTCCTCCCCTCTAGGATGAGAGCCCACCGCCTCAGAGGAATGACAGTATCTGTCTGTCTATGGCTCCAGCACCAGCTCAAGTCACAGCATCCAAAAGTCGTCATCTTCTAAACTGACTGCTGGGCATACTTGTGTAGTCACTGTCCCCGGGTAAGATCATACCATTTCTCCTGCTTTCCCATTGACACTGTTTTAACTTTATGGTGGGGGTCCTAGTGCACAGTGCCTGATGAATCTCTGGGTTTATTACAGTAAAACTAAGCAAAGCCATCACAGGGTGAAGATGTTAGGAATATTTACGAGAACCAGGAAGGAATGGCCACCCTGTGATGCCGTGTGAAAGAAACACCTAATATAGAGCAGAACCACAAACAAGGCCTCCGACTGTGTGTGGTGAAAGTTACGATTGATCCTGTATTTAGAGGCCACCCCCTTTTGATGGCTAAAACTGTCAATCCCTGCTCCCCGCCTTTACTGGGGATTGTATGCATGGACTCTGCATCTTGGTGACCGTTTCCATCTTAACAGGGGGGTTCCTAGATAGGCAGCCTCTGGGTAATGCCCTCTCAGTTCAGAGGTTTGTCCTGAGCATATTTTATGAGCAATGTCCTCCTCCATTCTCTCATCCCCTCAGCTGGGCTGTCCTCTCTTGGCAGTGTTATGGTAACCGACTGCTTGCTCTCTCTGGTTCGCCCGGCGCGGGATCTGCCGTCATCTGGGGACGGTTTGGGCTTATGTCTGACCTTCTCTCTGTTTTCTCTTCGCAGGGCTTCTATAAAGCGGGCAAGTTTGTCTTCAGTTTTAAGGTAGGTTTCAGACCCGCTCTTTGGAGCGCGGAGCAGACTGGAATGACCCCACTCCTAGTGTTCCCCTCTTCCTACGCATCCTCAGTTTCCCCTTTGTGCTTTGGGGTATAATTTTGCAATGGCTTATGAAGTTAGTTAGATGAGCAGAAAGGAAGACTGGGGGTGTATGACCTGTGAGTACTGAAGGACTTGGGGGTAGGGGCATTATTTAGCCTAGAGAAGAGGGAACTGGGGCATGACCTGATGGTCTCCAAATACACAGCGAGGGGCTGTAAAGGGGAAGGGAGATCATCATTCCCTATCTCTGCCGAGGAAAGGAAACGAAGTTCTAGGCGTAAATTACAGCAGGGGGAGTTGAGGGTACGACATTAAGAAAAAGAAACACTTCCTCCTGGGGGCAGTGTCTCCAGGGAGGTTTGTTTTGCAAATTCCTTCCTAAACCAGGGTCGCAGTCTCTCAGATTCACTGCTAATGCTCGCATTGTACCAGAGAGAGCTGCCTTCTGCAGTTGATAGGATGCAGGATGTATATGACTGACAAATCAAGGTGCATGTGGATGTTTTGTCGCCATGTATGGAGCTGTGTGCTGGGGATGCAGCTTGGATGGAGGCAGGAGGTGGGTTAGATGACCTCTGGAAGGTTCCTGCCATGTTGCCTGGGACTGAAAAGGCACTGAATGTTTTCCCCCCTCCCACTTCTGTGCCCTCTGCCTTTTTCTGCTCCTGCAGGTGAATAGAAGTGACTAGGTTTGCTGGCTGGCTTCACCCCCTCATGTGCATGGCGCTGCACTTCTGGTTTTCTTGGCCAGATAGGAAAATAGGAACTGCAGCTCCCAGCATTGCATGCTGGGAGCTGCAGTTCCTATTTTCTCCCCATTGAAAATGGGGAGAAAATAGGAACTGCAGCTCCCAGCATGCAATGGGGCGAGACTAGGACTGGGTCAGCCTGCTCTTGTGACATCAGGTGGCAACCTTGGTTTTGACAGTGAAGGGACAAGTAGCATTGCTGTCGTCTTTCTCCTCGCTGACTTACTGGGTAGGAGGAACGGGTTGGTGCTTGTAAGATTGGCCCATATCGTAACTCAGAACCACCGAGCTGGATATACTGGGTACATGTTTCCAAAAGCTAACAGAATGCGCTAAACTCCCTGGCTCATTTTGCCCTGTATTTTGTGTGGTGTTGACTACCAAGAGGAGGGGTGGAAGTGTAGCTTCCCAGCAACTCAGTTTGCTGGCGAATTGAAGGTCCGGTATAAAGAAACTTAGATGTTTCCATACATAGAGGATACTTGTGTACGCCACGAGTGTGTTGTCTGTTTCTGGATCACACTAAGCTGTTCTGCCATTGTCGTGCGTTATGGGGAGAAAAATTGATTTAGAGTTGAGGTTCTTGGGTTCTAATCCCTGGCTCTGCCAGCGATTGTGTGTGAGATCTCTGGCAAATCACTTTGTCACCCTATGTACAGCTATAACATTTCCTGTAATGTGTGCAGATGACAAATGTTTTTAAATAAATTAAAAAAACAAAAAACCCCCAGACACCTGATCTCCACCAGCAGCAGTGGCAGTCCCGGGGCGGCAGAAAGCATAAGCTGCTGGAGAAGGGGACAAATGGGGAGCCGGGCCAAAAAGAGCAGCAGAAGCCCTGGGCGTGCACATGGGCACCATGCTGGTAAAAAAAAAAAACATTGGCTGCCTGGGCGGGGGGGGAGAGAAGCTGAACAGAAGGGGGGAATATAAAAAAAAAAAGTGTTATGAATTTTTGTATTCTCTGGTGCCTGAGAATGTTTAGCTTATGAAAGGTTTTTACACGCCTGTCCCTAAGCCTCAGATTGCCCAGTTGTAATAGGGAGAGCCCTGTAGTATTAACAGCTGTCTGGTCTCACAGACTTTTTTGGAAGTTGTCATGCCATCCAATTGGCAAAACCGGTGCTGCCGCACCTCCCCACCCCGGTTGAAGGCTGTTTGTCTGTTTTTAGTGGTATAAGTAAGCAACCAAGATGTTAATGGTTAACATTTCAATGATAAAGGAAGGCAAGGGTACTTAATCCTCCACGGGTAATCAGCGGGATGTCGGGTATCTGGACTGAGGGAAGCACCAAAGCTCACCTGGACCTGACTCACTCCTGCTTGTTCCCGCAGAAAAGTTTAATATATGGAGACAAAGTGCTAAGGCTGAAATGACTGTTTACCGTTTTCCATCCCTCCTCCGTTTCTCAAGTGCTGAACTGTGATAAAAGGCACAGGGGTCCAAAGCAGGCCCAATGAATGCTAAGGTTCGATTGCTCTCCATCTGCCCAGCAGACACTATTTTCGACCTGGCCTCTCTATGGGGCTCTCCCCAGCTTCCTAGAGCGTGGTTGGCTTTCCATGTTTGTAGCCTTGCTATTTCCTTCTACCTTTTTGGGGGTTCCAGCTCAGTTGGAGGCGACCTCAACTGGTGGCTCATTGCTGCGTGCCTGGCATGATTTCTGCTTTCCATCTAGGCCAGCCATCACAGGGTCAGTCCCCTGTGGTTGAGTGGCAGAGACACAGGGGGCCACCCCAGGAACATGGGTACAAGCACACTCTCGAGCCCAGCAACTGAGTGTCACTCTTGGGTGACAGCCGGGGCCATCTTGATGCCCTTAAGCAGAGGAGCCAGAAGGCCGGTCCAGAACTAGGTCGACAGCGGGTTGTCTTAGCGGTGGGAATGCCTTGGAATGGGGGCATTACTTTGTCAGGGGCTTTTGCCGGCCTCATGGGTGGGGAGCTCCTGTCAGTTTCTGCATGCTGACAGCATTGGCTTTTGTGCCCTTGCAGGTGGGGCAGGGTTATCCGCATGACCCCCCGAAGGTGAAATGCGAGACGATGGTGTATCACCCAAATATAGATCTGGAGGGCAACGTCTGCCTTAATATCCTCAGGTAAGAGATATTGGGCCAGCAGCAGGAGATGGGTGGAGGGGAAAGGAATAATCCTACAGCAGGCCTGAGTGCAGTGCTCTGTCCTGTGCACATTCGTTTTGGCCTGTTTAGCAGCAGGAAGGTGATGACTTTGGAATCTGAAGGCATGGTTTTGAGGAAGCCCAGTTGGGTGGAAGAAGGCAGCCATACTGGCATTAATTGGGCAGGGCCTAGGTTTGGGCTGGTCATTTTGTATCGCAGTAACTGTTATTCCTTTGTCCCACCAGACCAGATCACACAAGTGTTGTTCCTCTACCAGCAGATGGAGACAGAGTAACTGACTCCAGCAGCTGGTAGAGGTGTAAGACTGTGCCCCTCAAGAAATCTGGGCTCAGTTTGGGTTGCAGAAACTTGCGGGGGCCATGCGTGATGGGAGGTGACAATGATGTGCACCAAACTGGAGAGAGATGTTGAGGTGATCATAGCTAATGTTCCCTGTACGTACCCAGATCAGTCCAGACGGTGGGTTATGTCCCCCGTCCAGCAGATGGCGTCAGACAAAGCTGCTGAGGGTGCTGCCTTATAAGCCAGTGCACCCTCTGCCACTCTTCAGTATCTTTCTGATTCCAGCAGATAGGAGCAGGGGAACCTCGGATTCCCCACTACATTGTTAGAGTACTTGTTTTCTTCCCTTTCTACTCTTAAGCTTCTTTTGATGGATCAAGTTTTTTAGAGAAAAAAAAAAAAGACTTTACTGATTTAACTTGCAATTTATCTCTCTCTCTGCCTGTCTCCTTTCCCCATTGAGCTGTGCGGGGTAAGTTCTGTGTACTTTTTTTTTTTTTTCAGCTTTCATTTCCAATACAGCTCTTCTGGAGGGTGCATATTGGAGGTTTCAACCTCTCCCCCCCCTGCCGCGTTCCAACCCGCAGCCCCGAGAAGTCACATTCCTCTGCGACGCCTGTGGAGCTCTTAGGGTCAGTGTGATTTAGTAAGCGGAGGTTCTTTCCCTCATCCCGCGGCACTGCCTGTCATTTTCTCGCGGCTCCCCTCCCCTCCTTCCGGTCATGCCGAGGGCTTTCCGATGTTCAGCCTGCGGGGAGCCCGGTTCAAGGCTCTCCCGCGAGGGGATCTGCACGAGGTGCCTCCCTGGGGGGGAGGGCACCTCGCAGCCGGCGGGTTGTTCAGTTTAGCGCATCCAAGCGCGCTTTCATAGGCAGAGGCAGGCCCCAATCCTGCTGAGTGCAGGAACGGTGGCCATTTTGGATGCAGAGCCGGCAGCCCCAGCTCCCCCAGAAGATGAATCTGACGATATTTCTACGCTTTTACCGCCAGTTCTAACACCGGTTCCGCCGCTGGTGCCTGTTCTACCTTCTGGGGATTCCTCTGTTTTGCCTTCCTCAGGCCCACCTCTGTTTTCCACAGACTTTATGCTTCTCATGCACAATGCCTATCTGGCCAGGATGTCCCAGCCTCTGGATCCCGCTCCTGGGTCTCCGCCTCCCAAAGTTTGCAGGACGGCTGATCCTCCTCCCGTGGGAGTCCCCCAGGGAGTAGGGGCCCCGGGGGTCCTCCAGAGTGCATCTGGCTCTCCCCCCTGTGGGGGGGGGGGGGGGAGTGTGGATTTGGTGCCAGACCCTGACCTGGATGATCCCCTGCTTGCTTCACAGCCCTCCAACCAGGGCCTTTCCTACCCATCCGACTTTTCTCCAGCTGTTGGCTAGGGAATGGGATTCGCCCGAAGCCTCCCTCAGCAGGGCAATGGAAAAACTATACCCACTCCCTGAGGACTTTCTCGAGTTGCTTAAGGTCCTGAAGGTCGACTCCGCAGTTTTGGCAGTCACGAAACGAACAACCATTCCGGTGACGGGAGGCATAGCGCTTTGGGATCTGCAAGACAGGAAGCTAGAGGTCTATCTCAAGAGTGTTTAAGGTTTCCGAGCTGGGAGTCCGGGCGACCATCTGTAGCTTGCTGGCGCAAAGAGCGGGACTTCGCTGGGTGCAGCAGCTCCTCACTTCACAAGAGCTACCACCGGAGGAAGCACGTCAGGCTGACCGTTTGGAGGCAGTCATTGCCTACGGAGCAGATGCCCTGTATGACCTCCTCGTTCTGGCCAGATCAATGGTATCGGCAGTCTCGGCCCGACGTCTTCTCTGGCTCCGCAACTGGTCGGCAGATTCCTCTTCCATGACACAGTTGGGATCTCTTCCTTTTAAAGGGAAATTCCTTTTTGGGGACGATCTGGACCAGATTATCAAGTCTCTCAGAGAGAACACTGTACATAGGCTCCCGGAAGATCGGCCGCGAACTACTAGATCGTTCAATGCCCCCAGAAGCCGGTTCCGCGGTCAACGCCGCTTCCGCACCACAAGACAGGCGACACCTCGGACGCCCTCTTCCTGGTCTCAGTCTTGGTCCCGTTCCTTTCGAGGCTGCAGACCGGCAAGGGACGGGATGGCACAAGGGGCATCCTCTAAGTCTTCCCAATGATGCCAGACTGGCCTACTCCCCGACTCCCAGGATTGGGGGACGGATCTCTTTTCTACGAGGAGTGGGTCCGGATCACGTCAGATCAGTGGGTCCTAGATATTCTAAGGCACGGCTACGCATTGGACTTTGCTCGATTTTCTCCCCCCCCCTCCCCAAGGGACAGATTCCTCTTCTTTCCCTGCGGGCCACCCCAAAAGCAGCTCATTTGTACGATAGTCTCGACAGACTCCTAGCTCTTGGGGCAATCATCCCAGTGCGCCCCACGGAAGTGGGCTCCGGCCATTATTCAGTCTACTTTGTGGTCCCCAAGAAGGAGGAATCCTTCCACCCAATTTTGGATCTCAAGTTGGTCAACAAGTCGCTCAAGGACCCTCACTTCAGGATGGAGACCTTGCGCTCTGTGATTGCTACAGTCCATCAGGGGGAATTCCTGGCCTCCCTGGATCTGATGGAGGCTTACCTTCACATTCCCATCCTCAAAGCGCATCAGCGTTTCCTGTGATTCAAGATTCTAGGTCAGCATTTTCAGTTCCAAGCTCTACCTTTTGGCCTGGCGACCGCCCCCCCCCCCCCCCCCCCACCCCCTGAATGTTCACAAAGGTAATGGTGGTGGTAGCGGCAGCTCTCCGACGAGAGGGAATTCTGGTTCACCCATATCTGGACGACTGGCTTATTCGAGCGAAGACTTTGATCCAGGGTCACCGGGCGGCAGTTTGTGTGTTTTCCATAAACCCTGTTCAAAGTTACACGGGTCTGGTTTCCTTGATCCATCCTTCTCTGTGTCTACTGCTTTGATATTCTTATTACTGAAGAGTGGCAGAGGATAAGGCAGCACCCTCCGAAGCTTTGTCTGACTCCATCTGCTGGACGGGGTCATAACCCACCATCTGGACTGATCCGTGGTACTACAGGAACGAAAATTAGCAGGTAAGGAATAATTTTCTTATCTGAAGGTAGTGAAATGGAGCAATGAGGCAGAAGCCAGAGCCGAAAGAGTGCTAGGGTACGTCGGGAGAAGCAAGTCTAGATTTGTGTAGCAACTTAAGTGTGTTTTATGCTTCACCCCAACAAGCTTCTTCCCTCCTTATAGTCTGCCAATGCAAACCCCACAAGCTGCTTTGCTTTCTTTCAGCCCACTTTACCCTCAGTTTCTTCCCTTCCTCTGGCCTCCTATTTGCAGAGGCATGGCCCAGCTGCGGTGACTCCCTTCAGACATAGCTCTGTTGCCCCATTGCAGGCTCCACCCCCTTTCTCTTGTAGCATTGCCCTTTTAAGAGCTATCCTTTGTTTGCTAGTTGGACCTCCATGGGAGGCGCCAACTTTCCTTGACGCCACAGTGGGGCAAGGAAGGTTAGTCCACCCCATAGCACCAGTCAAAGCTCTTCTGCTCTTGGCTTGGCCCCCACAGCAGAGGTGGCTTCCCCACTGCAGGCCGGAAGAGTAAGAGCGGGAGGCGAGAAATAGCAGGAAAGGGGGTGAGGCACGGCTGCCATCCATCCCTTCTCTGGAGGCAAGACTTGGCACCAGCAGAAGTGGGTTTGTCTGCCTGCTAGTCCTCGCTCATGATGGACAAGCTGAAAGCAAGTGCTTTTTCGGTCATAGAATGTCCAAGTCATTGGTGAGACCCCATCTGGAATACTATGTTCAATTCTGGAGGCCGAACCTCCGAAAGGATAGAGACAGATTAGAGGTGGTCCAGAGATGCTACTAAAGCCATTTGTCTGAGACTTAAGGCCCAAAAATGCTTATATCCAGATGGAGACATTATATACTTCAGAATTATAAAGCAGAAGAAACAAATGTACACTTGTTTTGTTTTTTTTCTTTTCAGTGGACAGGAAGTTCTAGGTAAAGGAGTAAAATCAGACTGGAAGTCAGGAAATCTTTCTTTACAGAAGGGGTGGTGGGGTGCATGGTGCATCCTCCTAGGGAGATGACACAAGCCGTACTGGTTTCATGCTGCTTTTTTGTGTGTGCTCTAATTCACAGAGAGGACTGGAAGCCCGTGCTCACAATAAATTCTATAATTTATGGTCTCCAGTATCTGTTTTTGGTGAGTATCGGTGATGGGGGGGGGGGGTGTTGTATGAAGTTCTCGGGGAGAAGACAGATGTACGGAGGGGATTGGGGGAGGACTTGAAAATGTGTCACAGGTAGATTACCCTTCTTGTAGCGATAGCTCCCTTGAGTACAGATTGTTAGCAGAGGGAGGTGACTGACTATGCCTGGGAGAGACTGAAATGGATTATTGTGCTGACCCCTTCCTCCTCCTCCTCAGCCTCATCTGTCTCTCTTTTTCTTCTACCCTTCCCAACTCATCCCTCTCTCTGAACTTGTAGGAGCCAAATCCTGAGGACCCGTTGAACAAGGAGGCGGCCGAGGTCCTGCAGAACAACAGGCGTTTGTTTGAGCAGAACGTCCAGCGCTCGATGCGGGGCGGCTACATCGGATCCACCTACTTTGAGCGCTGCCTAAAATAGAACTGAGTGGAGCCCCCACCCCCGGAGCGTGGGAGACCCTGCAGCAACACCCCCCCCCCTTCCCTTGCCTCCCTCGTACACCCACCCACTCACTCATCGGATTCCCCTACTCCCTGCCTCAGAGACTGCAGGGACCCTACTGCCCAGACTGCCTCCTGTCTGCCTTTGTGGGGAAAGGGGTGCCCAGGGGCAGCTCTGCTTTCCTCAGCATGTCTGGAAATGCTCCCTCCGATTGTCTCGCCCTCCCCTTGTTTCATTGTTTTCACCCATCGAGTGCATTCCCTTCGACTTTGGAGGGGTTTTTTTTATTTAAGGCAGTTGGGATTTTTTCTTTCAAGGGGGAGGCATTGTTAAATGTTGACTTCCCCCCTCTGCCCTCAACCTGCATAATGGCTTCCTGGAATTTTTGCTGAATCACGCCAGAGAAGAAATAGGCTCAGCCTGCCTTGAAACATGAATTTTTTTCATTTCCCTGTCACCGCTGAAAACCTAGTCCCTGCCCCCCGCGTGAGTAGGGGGAGGGATAAGTGGGTGAATATGTTTCGAGAGGGTCTCTGACTCTGTTTCTGGCCATTCCTGGCTCTCGTCCTAACCAGATTTAATTTAGCAGGTACGGGGTCAAGGCTGAAATAAGGTACCAGGTCCAAGCAAGGAAGAAATCTTTTCTTCCAGTACCAGTCCTGCCAACAGCTGTCTAGTTCTGCCTAATAGTGCTCCAGTACCTTATGGAAAAAAAAAAGTATGTCCCCTCTTGCTTACTGAGTGAGAGCAGCAGCTCCTTTCTGCTCCTGGCTTTGATTTGGATGCGAAAGTGACTTGCATAGCCTTTGTGACAGAAGCCGGCTCAGCGGAGGAACAAAGCTACTTCTGCTGTCCTTCCAAACGCACATGTTTTAGTGTTGCTTGTTTCTAGTAGTCATATTTTGTGAATGCATGGTGCCGCTAGGCAGTGCTAGTCCCTTTTATTACTGGCAGAGCCTTTGCCAAGGACTAGCAGCTTTGGGTGGGTAACACTAGTAGGGGGGGGGGGGGCCTCTGGCTGGGCATGGTGGTAATTCTTCCTGTGCCTCCCCCATGCCCATTTTTATATGGTTGTCTTTGCTGCTTCCTTGTGTTCCCCCATCCCTGCAACCCAGACCCTCTTCTACCTATACCCTAGCTTTTCTGCCCAGCAGAGATTGGCTCCTGAAAATGAGGGAATCCATGCGGCCTGTACCTCTGACACCCCCCCCCCCCCCCCCCCCCCCGAGTGCTCTGGCAGCCTGGTGAGGAATCAGCCTTGGTTCCTTCCGCATTTCCCCCTGAATTTGTGGGCTGCTGCAGGCTTGGAGCTTGTTTTCAGTCCCTGCCTGTCCCCCACCCCAAATCCCCTTCATACCTTTTGTCCTCTTCTGCACCTCTCATAATTTTGCTGGTCACCCAGGTTCGGGTTAAGTACGCACATATTTATTAATGACCGACTCCAGGTGGTGCACGGGCGACGCGGAGAGTAGTAAAGGCTACACTGGGAGCAGCTTGACCCTACCAGAGGGGGAAGCAGGGGATCTGGAGTGCAGAGAAGGGGGAGGTGGCTTTTCTCACTGCGGATGCTGTCTATGGCCGTCCTCACTAGCCAGCCAGCTTGCCTGCTGGACAGCTTGCCTCACGCCCTTGTCTTTCCCTCCTGTCTGTGCCAGACATGCCCCAGAAGAGACAGGGAGAGAGACTTGGCTTGTGCCCTTTTTTTTGTTTTGTTTTAGAGTCAACGTGTACCAATGTGTCTGGTTTTAAAGAAGAATAAATTGTAAGTAACCCTGAATCACACAGTTCCTGGTGATGAACATTACATTACTTGTTTGGAGTGGTTTTTTTTTTTAATTATGTAGGGAGGGCAGGGTTCTCGGAAGGCAAATTCACTGTACTTCTCTCAATGTTGGGTTATTAAAGAGGGAACATCGTCACCGTCTGGACTCTGGTGTGGTGTGTGGTCTTTTTGCGTCTCGGTACTCCTGCCCCTCCAATTCTAGAATACTGAGCTTTCTTGCAGCAGTAGCACCCTGTGTGACCCCTTGCACAGGCATTTGCCAGAACTGGTGAAATGAGGGGTTGTGTACCCGTGTGCGAATTATGTGGGAGCCAGCATACTGCTCTATTGTCTGTGGCCAAAATTCCCCTGGTCCTGCTGCTGCAGTCTCTTTAAAAGTAAGGATTGGGGAAGAGAAGGGACTGTATACTTGTGTTGTTGTATACCCACCTGCATGAAAATTAAAACAGGAAAGCATCACAGCCCATGCAGACTGACTCAACAGAGAAGGAGGGGAGGTGTCTTTTTTTTCTCCTCCTCTCCCCATCCTCCACGAGGGCTACTACGCCTTGGTCTACCATAGTCACAGAAGTGGCATGTGCAGTCCCTAGAAGGGAAAGATAGCTGGCACTATAGTAGCAATCCCTATTGATCAGTGAGCAGTACGGGGACTGTGCATCAAGCAATCGTAACCCTGTAGTGTACGGGTGGCTAATTGTGGTCCTCAAGAGCCACAAACAGGTCTGTTTTTCAGGATATCTACCAAGAATATGCAGGAGAGAGATTTCCACTGTGTGCAAATATATCTCATATTTTTATTATGGACATCCTCCAAAGCCAGGCCTGTTTGTGACTCTTGAGGACTGGAACTAACTACCCGTGCTCTAGCTTCTGGGTTTCCAAACCTGTTCTGATGCCCCCCCCCCTGAGTTTTCAAGCATAGCCATAAAAAAAAAATGCATGCTATAAATTTGCATATACTAGGTCTCCATTGTTTGCAAATACATTTTATTCATTATGGCTATCCTGACAACCTGATTGCCTTTGGGGTCACCTGGCTAAACTGGGAAAGTTCTGTCTACTTGGTGGTGAGGTTTTTTGAGCCATCTAAGGGGAGGGGTGTAACAGGGCAGGCAGCTCTGGTTTGGGAGTTCTGACTAGGTTTTCAGGATATCCTCACTGAATATTGAGATTTATGTACAATTTTTATTTATTATAGATTTTTTGTATTCTGCTTTTCAGTACTTCAAAGTGGATTACAGTTAGGTACAATCTAATTTTGTACCTGAGGATAAAGTGGTTTATACAAATATACATAATCTGTATTCAGTTTGGATATTCTGACAACTAAACTTGATTGTGGTGTGCTAGCCCTAGACGTGTCTACCTCTACTAGGTAAGGTCACTGGGACTGGAGGACCACACACTGGTATTGCCCTACCAATGATTAATGTGTGACACATTTGCCTACACTAAGATGCAGTGTGCATGCAGCATGTATATTCAGAAGGGCAGTGGTTCTTAACCCACTCAGGTTTTGAGGATATCCACAATGAATAGGGAGAAAGATTTGCAAGCAGTACCTCCACTTTATGCAAATCTGACATTTCTATTTAGTGAGGAAATGCTGAAAACGTGACGCCTTCTGTGTTCTGTTAGGACTTAGCAGAGGTTGATTGCCCTCAAGGACCAGACTTGCCCACCCTTGCTCCACCTCACATGGAACTAGTCCTGTAGGTGTGCTATTGCGTTGTGTTTGTCATGCTCCTGGAATAAGGCTAAAGGAGGAGTGAATCAGGGTGGGTGGCTGCCAGTGCACAGCGTGTGTATTAGTTAGAGAACCTGTGATTCGGGTAAACCCAATTCTCACTAGTCCCATAACATGCACGACGTATGGGAGCTGTCCCTCGAGATGACTGTTTAAATCCTACCCCTGCATGCTGGTGACTTTGGTGGGGTCTCCTATACATTGCTTTTTAGACTAAATTTTTTGGGGAAAGAACTCAGGTAGAGTGCTCTCTTATTAGGGTTGCGAATGGCTGGCAGATTTTTTTTAGGATTATAGCTTCCTGTCTGCTAGTGCCTCCTTGCCTCATTTCTCCCATGCCCATCCCTATACCTTTGCAATAAAAAAAAAAAAAAAAAGCTTTAGGGGGGCTAACACCCTCTCACTGTGTGTCTCCCAAGCATGACGCCCTCGTCACCTAGCAGCAGTTTGACCAGCGCACGGGAGGCTGCGGTGACGTCACAAAAAGATGTCTTCCCCACATAGCAGTAGGTTATTTCCGCGTCAGGTGGACGGAAAAGAATTTTTTTTTCCCCGCACCTTACAAAAGAAACTCCCGAGTCACGTGCATTGGATGGTTCTAACAATAGAGATGGCGGGGAGGGGACGTCGGCTTTCGGTGACGTCATGCAAAACAGGTCAATCTGCTCAGTAGCTCGCCAGGCGATTGGGCGAGGAGGTGGGGGTTCATGCTGGTTGTTCGCGAGGAAGTCACGTGCCAGAAAGTTAATCTGTTTAGACAGGAAATGACGCGAGCCTGCGAGTGATACGGTCAGCGTCGCCAAGCTCCACCCCTTCCTAGGCTTTCGGATGGGGGTGACGTCTCGAGAGAGAGAAACAGGAAGCGACGGTCGGAGAAAGGTAGGAAACAAACCGGAGAGAGACCGACCGACCGGAAACTCAGTGTAGAGAGAGATTTGAAGCGGGAGAAGGGAAAACGGAGACTAAGAAGAGGGGAAAGATATATCTGGAGTGGGAGCAGGGAGCGCGGAGATTGAGGGGATAGGGAAGAGAGAAAGAACTGGGGATGGGGAGATAGGGCGACACCCAAAAAAAGGGAGTGGAGGAGGAGCAGGATAGGGGAAAGAGCCGAGAGTAAATGGACGGAGGAGGGGGGAGAGAGAGAAGAGATTGGGGGCTTGGTGGGGTAGAAACCCAGGGTTGAAGTGAGGGTGGTGGATAGAGCTTTGGCACCCGCTAGAGTTTTATGGCTTCTTTTGAGTGGCTTATCGTGTGATGAGCTTCCTCTGGTGCGGGGGATCAAGTTTTATTGCCTCCTTGACTGTGTTGTACAGATCATTATCGTCTGTGGTGTCCCGGTTATCACTTTCTGGCATCTTATTTATTTAGTACTTTTTTTATACCGACATTCATGATACAGATCATATCATGATACAGATCATATCAATTTTATAAGAGATAGTAAATTATACAAGAGACTTCACAGTATAATGTATATAATGTAAATAATGTAATCCTTACAGTTCGGCTCTCTTATTCTTATCTCTCCTCCAAGTTTAAGACCCTTGTTGTAATGTAACTTTTGATCTCCTTGCACTTGTTTATGTTCCGTTCTCTGTTCTCACCCCTTGTTACATGTAAACCGGCATGATGTGGTTTCTAACCATGAATGCCGGTATAGAAAAGACGCAAATAAATAAATAAAAATAAATATCGGTTTACAAGGAACCGGGGGTTATAACATTAACCTTAACATAGAAGAAGAGGCAAAAAGTTACAATAAAACAAGGGTAATGGAACTCGGAAGGTGAAGAAGCCAGAAGTAGAAAGGTAACTCGGTAACTATAACAAATCAGTTATAGTGTCTGAGATGGCGTGCGCTGAACAGAAGGCCTTAGTAAATGGTCTGTGGCATAGCTGATGTAGGCCTGGGTTAGGGGAAGGCTTGTTGAAACAGCCAGGTCTTAAGTTTTTTCCTGAATGTCAACAAGCAGGGTTCCTGTCTGAGATCGGAGGGGGGGGGGATAGCATTCCAGATGGCTGGTCCTGCTGTCAAGAAGGCCCGTTCTCTAGTGGTTGACAGATGGGTGGATTTGGTAGAAGGGTTGTGCAGGGATCCTTTGTAGGCTTCCCTGATAGGTCTTGAAGAGGTGTGGAGTCTGAGTGGGAGTTGCAGGTCGATGGGGACCTGGTGGTGAATGGTTTTATGAATGATGGTAAGGGATTTGTGAAGGATTCTATTTATTTATTATTTATTACTTCTCACCACCCTGTACGGAACCTAGGTGTCTTTGTGGACACGCACCTGAACCTAAAAAAACATATTTCCTCTGTCATTAAAGGAGGTTTCTATAAACTTATGGTCATTAAAGAAGCTCAAGTCCCTTCTCCACACACAAGACCTCAAAGCAGTTATCCAAGCCACTTTAACCTCCAAGCTCGATTACTGCAACTCCTTGTACCTGGGCCTTCCTCTCTCTAACATCAAACCTCTCCAGATTTTACAAAATGCAATGGCAAGGATGATAAGCAATGCTCGTAAATCAGACCATATAACCCCCATCCTCAAGGACCTACACTGGCTCCACATCACATACTGCATTCTGTTCAAAACGCTAACTATCATTCACAAAGCCATCCACAACCATAACTCCTTGTGGCTCAGTGAACCCTTACAACTTACTCATTCTTCCCGCCCCTCCTGAGCGAACCGCAAATACACCTTACAAGTCCCTCCACTTAAAAAGGCTCGTCTGACAGCCACCAGGGACCGTGCCCTGTCGATTGCTGGCCCCATGCACTGGAACACTCTACCCCTTAACCTTCGTTTGGAGCCATGCCCTCTTAAGTTAAGAAAAATGCTAAAAACCTGGCTCTTTCACCAGGCTTTCCCTGATTAATTTTCCTCGTTTGACTACTATACACCTCCCCGGCACCTCTTACTCCTCCCGTCGCTCCTTGACACCTCTCAATTGCTCTCTGATGACTCCATGTAGCCACTTAACTACTGCTTGTATATTTGTAGATATGTTTTACTTTTTGCATACTGTATTCTCTTTAGTTTTCATTTTTCATTTTGCTAAATTTCGCCTCTGTGCGTCCTTTTGTATTTATCAGTTGCCCCGTTCCCCCTTTCCCTGTTTATTGTAATTTTCCACCATTTTTACGTTAAAATGTAAACCGATATGATGTGTATTTTAATGTCGGTATAGAAAAGGTGATAAATAAATATTTATCTTATTTATTTATTTACAAGTTTCTGTGTATTTACCATCATTCGGTGGATTCCATCATAACTGTTTACAACACTTGCATAAAACTTTTAATATATTTTCAATTCCTAAAATCATGCATAAAGTATCTTTTGGATACCCAAATGTCTAGCTCCACCTTCAGAGAGACTGGCTGTGTCGGGATCCTCCCCTTTAAAGTGCTGAAGGGATGTGGGATGTAGAACAGGCTACCCCTGAGTTCTGCCTTTGGGGAATGGGCACTTCTGCCCTTGTACTCTTTGACGCTTCCGTAGTAGAGGTCCCTGCGGTAATGGCTAAGGGGCTGGTGCAGTGTCACATGCGTAAAAACATGCTTCCAAACTGGGCGCCTGTTTTTTTTTTTCTTTCAATGCACGCACATCCACCTCTCCTGGGCGTGCGATGTGATATACTAATGTGCTGCTGCACTAAAAAGTATGTCCCTAGCCCTCAAAAGATTCAGACGACCAGGAGATATGGCTGTACGGGGTTAGGAAAACGATGCTCAATACGCTGCAGGTAATTCACTGGCACAATGTATATGCACGCAATATCCATGGCCTGGAGCACGTATATTGTACGCCCCCTCATTGAGAGTGGAACAACAGAAAAGCAGTATTTTTTTGTTTTTTAGTTGAACCCTTGACGCACGGCGAGATTTTACACCAGCTCTAGGGCCGGCGTTAAATTTGCCATGTTACAAAGTGTGCATTGGGAACATGGGGATTTTTTGCATTGGGGTAGTAGCTAATAGACTCATCTACATGGCTTTTACATGCGATGAGCGCTATTAGCGATGCAGAGATCCCCTTATTGCATTGGGTGATAGTCTAGTGCATTCGACTGTGTGTTAACCTGTGTGCTAGGCTGAGCACACTTTATTGCACTGGACATGCCTCAGGCAGCCAAAGAAATAGAGAAGATAACACACTACCTATTATTCCCAAAGTCTCTTATTTGTCCTGTTTGTCTGTCTTGAATAGTTTGTAAGCTCTTCAGAGATGGGACTGTCTAGGTTAATTTTACTTTCCTCTCTTAGTTGTCCTTGAATTCAACACCCTGTTTTTTGTAACTTTCTCATATATCGTTGGTTTTCCCTTGTTTTTTGCTGTAAACCGGTACGATAAGATATTTGTCTTGAGTATCGGTATATTAAAAGATTCTAAATAAAATGTGTGTATTTGCACAGCCCTGCATATATCTTGTAGCACTGTGGATGATATGTAGTACATTTCTTTCCCTGCCCCAATAAATTGGGGCAGGGAAAGAAATGTTACTAGTGCCCAATGGACAGTGTAATTCACTGTAATTTATTTATGCATTTATTTGGCTTTATTTACCTGCCTTCTTGAATAAGAAATTCACCCAAGATGGGGCACAATTCTGGTCTGAAGGAAAAGGTGACCAGAAAGGACTCAACTTGAAATGCATCAAATAATAGAACTAAAAATATCCCACATATTAACAGAGTTCACGTAGTCTCATGCAATGCTTCGCTAAGAACTGTGAGGGAGACCTTTGGCCAGTTGGTAGCCAGGTGTTAGCATGTCTGCCAACAGGTTAACCATGCTGTTATGTGTCCTCTCCACCCACTTCTTGGCTTTCATCATCTGTAGGTCTCCTGTTTCTTGTGTGTATGTGTGTGTATATCTATGTCTATATCCACAAGCAATAATTTACTGGAGCTTGCAGTTCAATATATCCTTTGAGATTTTGGCACTATATTGTGTGTATGCTAGGCTATCATTTGATAATATTTGAGATACTGTGTTCTTTGAATTGTTTGCAATCACTGCATGACAATGTGTTTGCTGTACCACCAGGGTACTGGCTTGAGTTGTTTTGAATATATGACCAGTAATGGAGGTTATGACTTTATTGTAAACAACGTTGATAGGGGCTTTGATCTCAAAGTAGCTTGTAAACATTTTGCATTAAATGCCACTTTTCCCTGCTGCTGTTTCTTTTAACATAAAAAGTTTCAGGTCTGCACGTTAAGACACCTTGTCCAAACTGGTTCTGAAGTGCAGTGGGGGAGGAGTCTTTCCCTCCACGTTCTGGCTGCTCCACTTTCCTCCCACCACCTGAGCAAGATAAGCGCTCTCCAGGCACTGCCCCACCTGCATCAAGGCCCTCCCCTCCAGAGTAGTGGGATAGGACAGGAGCTGTATGTTTTGCTCCGGCCACTGCATCTGTGTTCGCTCCTGTACTCTGAGCGGCAAGGGCTTGGCTTGGACGTGCTGGTGTCATGACTCTGGCATTGACTTGGACGTTGCACGGATGAACACAAGAATAGATTTGGGTATGGGTGTGGCATATCGTGCATTGTAATCTGAAAGGACTGCCGGTTTACATACTTTTCCACGTGTATACACTCTTTGAGGTCCCGAAATAAACGAAAAGAGCTTATTAGAATTTGTAGCTCACCCTACCTCGTGGTTTTCTGGTCGCTAGTCACCCTGACCCACCTTTACTTTTTCTGTTACAGAATTTGGGGGACAGGTGTTGGATCTCGTGGAAGTGAGCAGGTAAGCCTTGAATATAGACTTAGGCATTTGCACCTCTGGGGTCAGGTGTAGCGGTCATAATTCAGAGCTAGTAGACTGGGGAAATGTTTAAAGTGCTCCTATGTCATCTTGGGGGTGCTCGGGTTAAGCAAAGTTAGTTGTTCACTAGTTCATTTTGCGAGAAGACTGATTCCTCTCATGAGTACGTGCTGTAAATGCATACAGGGATGGCATATCGCAGAGCAGGCTGAATATGAATGGATTTGGGTCCCTATTTTTTGGTTTGAATATAAAGAAAAATTGGCCTTGTGTCTGTATTTGTCTGTGTCCGTCCCCCCCCAACCTGATAACTCTGAAACCATTCATCCAATTTCATTCATATTTGAGCCTCAGATACTAGAGTGCCTGGTAAATCCTAGCTCATACTTTTCATGGACCCTTACAATCCGTATAGGGAAACCAGCCAGTTTTGGTTCAGTTGAAATCTCAGGGACGTCAAAGTGCGTTATAATGTCACTGAGCCCTGTCAGGGGTCACCGGCAGACTCCGGTCTCTTGCCTAATTTCCTGTAAGGAAAACCTATCTCTTAATGTTCAGTGGTGCACGTATTACGTGGAAATTCACATAGCGAATGTGGAAATTTGTGTTGCAAAGAAGAAGAAAAAGCCCTGTGGTCACACATCTGCTTTGCTTTTTGTCCCAGCCTAGAAGACCAGGAGTCTGATTATTAAGGTTGAATTTAAGGACTCTGCCAAAACATAAAAAGCCTGCAAGTCCACTTGCCTGCCCCACTTTGAAAGGTACATCTGTTGGCCAAGGCTTTCGTTTCCTGCAAATTCAAGAAGTGAGGCTAGCAGGGGAAGAGATCAGGGGGGAAAATAAAAACTGTGGAAGTGCTGAGGTGGAGAGAATCCACGCCCTCGGCCTCTAACTCTGCTTTCCTCTCCCACGTTTAACCTGGGAGCTTTTCAGATAGCACCAGTCAGGATGGAGTTCCTGTTCGGGCGCCGGAAAACCCCCGAGGAGATGCTGAGACAGAACCAGCGGGCCTTAAATCGAGCCATGAGGGATCTGGACCGAGAGAGACAGAAACTGGAGCAGCAGGAGAAGAAAATCATTGCAGATATAAAGAAAATGGCCAAGCAGGGGCAGATGGTGAGAGCTGGGGAGAAGGAGGGTTAATAATGGGCAGAGGTGGGGAGCAAGGGAGGGAGAAGAGAAGGGGAAGTACGTGTTGGAGGTTAAGGGATAGGAGGAAGGAAAAAGGAATATGGGGACATGGGAGAGAAGGTGGGGTCGGGAGATGCTGAGATGAGATAATAAAGGAAAGCAAGGCAGGAAGAGGTGGGCTGAAAGGAGGTAGATGGTAAAAACTATAGAGAAGGGAGAAGCAGCGAAAGGTGACAGGTGGGGTCCATAGAGCCTGGGGGAAGAGAAAAAGGGAGGGTGCAGGATGGAAACAGAGAGGAAAATTGTGGCTGATGTCAAAGGGGATGAGAGATTTGTCTGTGCCCTCCAGTAGCTTGGGACAGGGTACAACACACAAAAAGAAAAAAAAAAACATTAAACCAAAATGAGACAATAGAGCAAGATAGAAATCTGCTGAACCATGTTCAAGATGCAAAACAGATTAGTTGTTGCAGAGTCTGCAGATAAGTGCAGGAAAAGGAAAAAAAAAAAAGTGTGGTGCAAAGGGTTCTTTCAGGAGTTCAAAATAAGAGGGCCTGCTGTGGAAAAAGCTCTCGCAGGCCTCCGACAAATCGAGGAGCTTCTGACTGGACGGGCGGAAGGTATGTGTGTGTGTCAGGGTAGGTTTTTAATGTAGCAGAAATCCGGGGAGAGCCAACGCAGTGACTGAAGAAAGGGGGTAGTCTGGCACCTGTCAACGCTCGGGCAACTGCCTTGGGAATCAGGTGCATGGTTCAGAAAAGTATTTAGCTGGGAGACCCCATCTAGATAGTTGTAGTCATGAAGTCCTGAGGCTGAGTGGTTGAAGAACGGGTCGGAAGTCATTTGGGTTGAGAAAGTGGTCTTCAGTGACGTAGCTCGGCATTGAAAGGGCAGGATCAAATATTTTACCGATCGTTACAAACTTTATTGGCAATCTGGATGAGGTGACCATCAAATGTAAACGCAGAGGGAGGGTTATCGGAAGGCAGACGAGAGAGGACAGTGATTTCGGTTTTGGTGATGTTGAGGCATAGGGTTGCAAATTGAGTGGTTAAGGGTCAGATGAAATTTTAAAGGGAAGAACAGTCGTCTGCTGTCCATGTATAATTTACAGTGGACCCCAGTGGGGGAGCAGGAGACAGCAGAGATGCATTAAAAAGGGCCACTGACAAGGCTTGAGCCTGTCTGATTAGGGTGCCGAGATGAGGTCTCGTCCTTGATTCTCACCCGCTGAAAGCATTGTGAAAGGTAGAATCAGAAGCAAGCTAAAGTAGACCCTGTTGTTCCTAAGGCTTTATGGTATCAAAAGCTGAGGGAAATATCTAGCAAAGAAGAGGGCGGAGGGGAATGGAAATATGACGGGCGAAGAGGTGGCAGCAGGGCGGGAGAAGGCAGGAGCAGACTTTCAGTGGGGGACCCTTGTTCGGGAGCAAGTGAAGCATCGCCACTCTGCTTCCTTTCCCCAGGATGCCGTGAAGATTATGGCCAAGGACCTGGTGCGCACCCGGCGCTACGTGAAGAAGTTTATCATGATGAGAGCAAACATTCAGGCCGTTTCGCTCAAGATCCAGACGCTGAAGTCCAACAACTCAATGGCCCAGGCTATGAAGGGAGTCACCAAGGCCATGGCGACCATGAATAGACAAGTATGGCGGGGGCAGGTTTTATCTTATGTTCTACCTAGCTGTCCACCCAACTCCCCTTCTGCAAAACTGAGCTTTCTGCTGCCCATATAGCCACCTGTCCGCTCTTCCCGTCTTCATGTTCTCTTGCTACCCATCTAATCTCCTTCCCTACCTATTGCCTCTCTTTCTGGCTTTCCATTCACCCACAGGAAATCAGTGGAGTCAAACTGTACTACAATGTGTGACAGGCATTTGGAAGGAATGGCTGTTTTGAAGTTGGCCAGATATTTATTTTGTGAACAGTGTAACGCTGAACTACACATTCTTCCTATAACTTCCATCCATCTGTTTTCCCTTCCTCCAAATCGGCTGCCAGACATTACTGTCCATCCACCCATATAATTGTCCTTCCTACCCATTCTCCAGTCAAATACTCTTCAGCCAGCGTTCCAACTGCCCATCCATTTGTCCACCCAAGCTCCCCGGACTCCTAGCTCCTGTGTTATCCTTTTCCAAACCCCACCACTCTTCCCATCTCTATCACTGTGTTGTAGGGATTTGACTTGCCTATGGTGTCTGAGTATAGGGTTAAGGCTACGGGATGGCGGTATCTGCTCTGCTTCTCTTCCAGCTGAAGCTGCCCCAGATCCAGAAGATTATGATGGAGTTTGAGAAACAGTCCGAGATCATGGACATGAAGGAGGAGATGATGAACGATGCCATTGATGACGCCATGGGGGATGAGGATGACGAGGAGGAGAGGTGTGTGTTTGCTCTGAGAAGGAAGGGCAGAGGTAGCAGTGGACGTGTAAGGGCAGGGGGAGCCATCCCTTTGGGTGATGTTAGGACTGTAGAATGGCTTCTGCTCTTACTTAGTCCTCTTCCAGAACTGAATGTTCCTCCTCCTAATTACTATGCAACTCTTTGGATTGAGGGACGTCTTTTGGTTGGCTGGTGATCTAGACTCCCGTTAGCCGTTGTCTAGCAGGGCACGGGGCTTTGGCAGGTGCTGCGGCAGCCGTCGTTGGTCTCATCCCTTTCCCCCTTCCCCGTCTCTCTGCAGCGACGCTGTTGTTTCTCAGGTGCTGGACGAGCTGGGCCTCACGGTGTCCGACGAATTGTCCAGTAAGTATGCACACTCGGCAGCAGGTTGGGTATGCTTGTCCCCACCCCCGTTCAGCCTGTAGGTGGGTCCTGGTACAGAGCCAGGGAAAAGGAAGGCAAGTCCAAAACTGCAGAAGTCTAGCTGCAAGCACCCAGATACGGACTGAGCCCGGCAGCGATAGGGCCACGGCTGCATTTCATGTTCCTACCTCTCGGCTCGGTACCGGGGGGGGGGGGGGGGGGGAGCGGAGCGCCGTCTCTTGCAGGTGCTGTTCCTGTGGAGGGCTTAGAGTTTGTGAACGGATCCCGAGCTGCCAACAGGAGGAGCACTGGAAACTGGGTAACAGCGAAATCTCCCGGGGTGGGCAAACAATCAGATCTAAACCCAAGACTAGATTTTTTTATTTGTTTGTTGTTTTGTGAGGCATTGAATAAAAGTAAAGGATTTTTCAAGAGTTAAACGGACAGCCGAAGCAATTGGGTGGCGTAGCTGCCCAGCTTTTCGCTAGATGTTTGATGGCTGCGCTGCCCATATGTTACTGCAGTGGGGTATCCAAGCCAATATTCAGATAGGGTTTCAAGGCGAATCGCCCGAAATCTCTCTTCCCTACCAGCCTCATCCCCTGGATGGACACAGCTGCTTCCTTCTAACTTGGGAAAGGACTTTTTGCTAGGAAGGAGAAGTGGTAGTCTTGGAAGCTGCCCTGCACACTGGACGTTGGGCAGATATGTAAAAGCCTGTATGTACTAACATATCCCCCCACCATCTCTCTCTCTCCCCCCAGATCTCCCGTCCACCGGTGGGTCACTGAGCGTGGCATCGGGGAAGCAGGCGGAACAGGCGGCCGCCCTGGCCGATGCGGATGCCGACCTGGAAGCAAGGCTCAACAACCTCCGCAGGGACTAGAGGAACCCGTGTCTCGTGCCGCCGTCCCGATCCTCCGCCCTTGCCGTGGTTTCTAACTTTTTCCATTTGCAGAATAACGGGGGGGGGAGGGGGGAGAAGACCTGCCCGGATGCCTACCCTGCAATTAAAAGCTACAGATGAAGCTGCATGCCCGCTCTGACTGCCTGGCGGGGGGGGGCCCGTCGTCAGTCATTGCCTCGCCCCCACCCCCCTGTTCTTTTGCAGCTGTTCCCTTCCTGGGCATGTCTGGGGGATGAGTTCTCTCGCCTATGATTAGCCGAGTGAGGGGACTACTCCCCTTCGCATCCCGCACTCTTCCCTGTTGCAGGTTTTAGACGGCATAGGATGCGTTCTCCCCAGGCTGAGCCTTTTCTCCCTGACTGCCTCCAGTTTCAGGATATGTATTTTTTTTTTAGAACACAGTGTATGACACTATTACAGCACTACGGTTGTTGCCACATGAGAAATGTGGCAACAACACAAGGGTCTGAAGCGGCCCTGCTGCCTGCAAACTTAAACATGTGAAGACAGTATCCCTGAAATTGACCAGCTTGCCTCTTTCATAGCTGTGCTGCTGCTTCTTTAGGCCTTCATTTCTTTGTTTATAGTCCAAGGAGCACCCCCAGTCCATCTGTCTGTTTTCTGCCCTTCTGTGTGTCTTCCTGAGCAGGTGGACGCGGTCGAGGCCCCTGCGTTTCTCTCGACGGCCCATGGACTGCTCTTCGTTCGCCACCATTTGCTGCTGCTGAGCTCTGGTTAGCGCGGGTGCCCTTGGGTGTTAAGTTAATCCTTGGCAGGAAGGTCACTTCCCTGAGTGCCCCACCTTCCCTCCCTGCTGGTTTGACTGTTAAGAGCACATACGCTGCCTCTCCCCGTCATAGATGCAAAGATTTCTACCGCTGCCGCCGTCACCCCCAGGTGGCGGTGTGAAAAGCTTCAGGAGTCCTTATAGAAATATCTGAGGTTGCTGAAGACTGAGGAGGGTGACTGCTGGTATGGAGATGAAAAAACAAACTCCAAGGCCATAGAGGCAGCAGGGGTAAGACCAGGGCTGTGTTAGTTCAGGCCGGCTGGCAGCTTGTGGGTAGGGTCGTGCTGTCCTGTCACCCATGGGAGGGGGTTGTGTTAAACTGGTGACCCTGGATTTCAGGGGTCAGTGCCTTTTCTCCCTCTGTTATCCCTCTCCCCTCATCTTCCACTTCTCCATACCACAGTCTAGGCATCTTTTTTTTGGGGGGGGGGAGAGGGGGTCATTGAAGGCATGGCTTGGAGTTCTATCATATTACTCTTGGTTTGTAAATAAAATGACTGTTTTCCACCTTATTTTAGGAACTGATTATAGCAGATGTGCTTTAGTTACTAGTGGGAAAGCGATAGATGCATGGCGGGAAGGGGCCTGGTGATTGTGATTGAGGTTGTAGTGTATCAGAGGGGTCTGCTGGCTGTGTCTGGGATGAAGGAGGTTTTAATAATGCTCCGCAGCACTGGAGAGACCTGGAGGTGCTGAGGCTGCACAGGACACTGGGACCTGGTGGCTGTTTCGGGGGGGGGGGGAGAGTTATTCAGGCTGCACGGTTGTGAGGGGGGCCTGCTGGTTCTGGGTTTGAACGAGTGGGTAACTGAGGCAGTCCACTCCTGGCAGGAGCTGGTGACTTTGGTTTTTGGGCTGGTGGACGGGCGTTATGGAGGCTGCACACAATTAACGAAGTCTGCTGGTATTTTTAGGGGGAAGATAATAGATTCTGCACTGCACACACTTCCTGTGTGTCTTTCAGTAAAGCTTTATGTACAGTATATAAGATGATCCTGAGTGTTTGATATTTTATGAAGATTAAAAAGAAACTTTTGGAACTGTATCTGTAATTTATGTGTAATTTTTTTTTCTTCTGGTTTAATAAACCATGTAGATTTGTATTGGTCTCTTATCTCGTTTGTCTACACATTGGGTACTAGTGGAGTTAATAAGGTCGGGTGGTTGTGGAGGGGGGGGGGGGGGGCACAATGATGGGCAAGGTGAAGGATTTAATTTTTAAAATTTTTTAATTTAATTTTTATTACTGTTTGTATTATATGATGTGTGCCGCTCTGGCAGCAACGGGGAATTGCACTCAGACAGCGACCAACAAGTCGGTCTGGGAAACTGATAAGGATGGGGGTGACCTGTACAGCCCAGCAGATGATACCATAAGCTTGCTGGGCAGGCTGGATGAGCACTTGCGTCCTTTTCTGCTGACATTTCTCTGTTTCTATAAATAAATAAATGAAATGAAATTGCTGCCCTTGGGACTGGTGGTTATGAATCATGCGCCATCTTGCTCTCTGTCGTCAAGCAGCATTAAATCGTCCACAGCCAGTGGGTGATGTCATCCAACGGTGCCAACAGGGACCCAGCTGTCAGAGCTCAGAAATGTTTCAGAGCATGCGTGAACAGCTGTCAGTTCATCCCAGCTACCACATGGCTGGATGTCTCCTCTCTATTTTTTTTTTTTCCATTTTTCAAATAATTCCTTTTTTTTTTTTTTTTTTCAAGGACATTTAAGTCCTACCTTTAAAAACAAAATATCAAATTGGAAAAGTCAAAATCCAAGATGACCTTGTTCGTGGCCCTGAAGCCCCAGCACCCTGGTGGGCATTGCAGCCACTCCTCCAGGAGTGAGGCCTCTCTGGATTTCTGGTCCCATAAGAAGAATCTGAGATCAGGCTGGAAATCTGCTTCTCTCGCCGCCCCCCTCTCCCTTGTTGCCAACTCGTGCATCCCCCACAACCCGAAGGCTCAAGCTCGGCATGGAAGCCTGCGGTGCGGGACGAGGTGCCGACAGAAGCATCTACATGATGCGAAGGCTCCCTCCAGCGCAGGCTCCCTCGGTGCTGATGAATGCTGGGCGGCTGCCTTCAATCTCCTCAGTGAGGATCTCTTTGGTGCAGCTGGCATTGCCTTATAGGGCATGACGGCAAGGTGCCATGGTGCTAAGTTATCCGTTCTTCCAGTCTGTGCCATCTAGCATGACCGGTTATCTTGGTGCAGAGCGCACTAGGCAGGAAGAGGCCCGTTTTCTCTGTGGAGTGCATCGGCACCAAGAGAGAAGCAGCCATCAACGGTGGGAGGTAGGGCCTCAGTGCAGGGAGAATTCTTGCTCTGGTTATGGCTGACTTTGGCCTGCTGTCTTTGGAGAAGCCCAGCCCCATTCCACATAAGCCAGTTGTTTTTCGCTTGTAAAATATATTCAATGTGATACATTACATCACTGTTAAACCTCTAAAACTTAGCTGTTATAGTTACAGTTTTCCTGTTCATGTAAACTGTTATACCTGTAAACTGGAGTGAAGGCCTGCACCAAACTTCGGTATATAAAAAGCATACAAATAAGTAAACAAAAAAGCCACTCTTGCCCTTTCCTCATGGGGATGGGGACTGCATGATTGTTGGGGGTCAGAGTCGGCCTTGAGAGACTGCTTACCATTGAGCTGCTGATCCCAGTTGCTTTGGTTGCCCCCTCAGGCTGGGTCAACAGAACAGGTTGATCCAGTCCTGCTTTTGCTCCACTTCATGCATGGGTGTGTCATTCTGATTTTATTTTCCATTCATTTCCCCTAAGGAAATAACATGCAGTGGGTACCATCCGAGCTGGATTAGCTAGTTTGGTTGACCTGGGCAGAAGTGGCAACCTAGCCAGAGTTGTCTGTGGTAAAGCTTTTAAAGGTCGCATCTATGAACGTGCACCTTGATTTCTTATAGAAAATTGGGGACTCCAGGTCTTTATTAAGATCTTTGCAACAAAGTCAAGACCTCACTGAACTGGCAATGTGTATATAGATTTATTCTCTATCTGCATCTGTTTATGATTTTATGAATGTGATAGTTGGAAGCCACTGAGAACTTTTTACTGGGTGGCATATACATTTTGTAATAATTAAGAGGTCCATATTCGAAAGCATTTAGTTGGCTAACTCAGAAGTTAGTTAAATGAATATTTGGGTACTTATCTAGCTCAATTCTAGGCTGTTAATAAGAATTTAGCTGGATAAGTTAGGAGTGTTCCCGGCCTGTAACTGGGAGGAGTTGAGTTAGGCAGCTAATTCCAATATTCATAGTTCGCTGGATGATAGCTGGCTAAGTCTGGTCAGGCCACCGTGCTGTCCATAAAGTAGCTGGCTATAGTTAACCGGATAACTTTTAAGATAGCCGGCTATATTCAATAGTATGGTTTCACTCTTGAAAAATATCTCCAAACTTAGCCAGATCAATTTATCTGGGTCACTTTGCTAGCCGGCCTGTATCTGAATATGGACCAATAAATAAATAAATAAATAAACAAGCTAGCTACTCAGGTGCCCTGAAGCCATCTTGTCCCAATAACCATCATCCAATGGTGGTAAAGCAGCGTTTTATTGTAACACATGCTTTAGATATTGTTGGAGGAGCATCCACACCTCCCTAGCTGTGTATGGTCCTTTGTAGACAGAGGAGCATGGGCCTCCGGTCCTGGGGGAGCACTTTTTGGAGCCCATATTAGGATTTTCCTGTCCTAGTCAGCCAGAGCGAGTGACTGAGCCTGGGGTGGAGAGAAAAGAATGATAGGGGAAATGATAAACTGAGCTCAACATGAGAAAATACGCCTGTAAGGAGCATGAAAGAGAAGAGATGGGGAAATCCTCTTTGGAAGGAGCATGAACCTACAGGAGAAGGGCAGGCTCTCCTGGTGAAGGGAGGCTGGATGTACAGGAGAGCTGGAATGCTCCTGGGACAGAGCATGGATCAGCTGTGGCAGAAGCTAAGGAAATACGTCAATCAGTAGAAGGGAGGGGAAGATAGAACTGCATTGGCCGACATTGAAGGACTCTTTGGGATACAGGAGGAATGACAGCTGTCCATAAGGAGCTTCTGAAAAGCAGCAGGGCTGTGTTTAATGAGAATATTTACAAAATAAAGAAATTACAGTTTTTTAATTACAGGTACAGCCTCATCCTTTTTTTTTTTTCAGGTCTACCAAACCATGTACATTCGTCTTGGTCGCTGTTGTCTCCTTTGTCTATGCATTGCTACCAGCAGGGCTGGTTTTTATGCGTCATTTTCTATCTTGGTGCCCTTCTTCATCTAGATGGGGTTATACAAGAGGTTTAAGGGGGTTCAGTGCCAGCCTTTAGAGACTGGTCAGTGGTGCTAAGCTGAAGATTAGGATCCCTTTGGGTTGCTACATCAGTCCAGGGCAACTGCTCCAGCCCTGTTTTTGGATAGAATGTGTAGTTCTGCTGGTCTTCATGCAGAGGTTCCCCAACCTGCCCTGGAGACCACCTTTCCCCCCCTTCCAGTCCGGTTTTCAGGATATCTGCAATGATAAAATGGGCATGCGATGGAGGCAGTGCATGCAAACGTCTCATGCATATTCCTGGTGGATATCCTGCTAACGTGAGTGGCTGGGGATCCTCCAGGATAGGTGTGGGAACCGTGGTCTTAGTGTAAATGGGTGGGTCAAGTTGGGTTGAGGGGAGTTGTGCTGGCAGTCTAGGCTCCCTAGGGAGCTGAGGCTGTTTAGACCCATTGTCTCTATGACAGTAAAGTTCAGTTTCTCATAGAAAAACAGGCCTGCATCTCTGGTGTTGGAGTATGCCAAACGAAGCCTAAGCGAGTGGGACATGGCGTTATCTTGGCTCATAAAGAATAGCAGACCATCATAAAATAGTTTTATTTCAACAGCTGGTTTTGACATCCCTGGCAGAGCAACCATCGCTCCTAGTTCATGCTTGTGTGGTATCATCATTTCTACAGCGGGGAAAAAGGCCAAAAGATCCCGGCTGCTGCCCTTCAGAGTACAGGGTGTGATTTCCCATACCCCTCACTGCCATGCATGGGGAAATGGTTCCAGCAGGGAGAGGAACCAAGAATGACGGGAACATGGAGAACTGAGGGCAAATGCCCTGTGTGATAAACTGACCTGGAAGAGAGAAGAGAAGCGGGGAAGCAGCCTAAGAGGGAGAACGTGAGGGAGGGTGCATGGAAAGTATAAGGAATATGGAACGGAGAGGGCAGAAGGCAAGGGAATGGCTCTTGCTAGAAGTGGGAGGAGAGAATTGGGTTGAGGTGGGACATGGTGCGAATAGTAGAGAAGTCTAGAAGGAGGGACGTGTTTTGCTTTGATTTAGTGGCGCTGACTCTGCCCAAGAACATTTTGGTGGGAGATGAGGGCTGTGGGAGTTCATGGAGGAGTTGCACTCAGCGATGCTCCATTCATGCCCTGCAATCCAGCCCTTTATTCCCCTCGGGCAGCCCTCCATCCTGAATAATCGGACTGCTGCTCCAGCTCCTTTTCCATACTATGCTATTGGTTTCGACACTTCCACATTTCTCTCAAGCGTACAAAAGATGTTTTTCAAATAGTAAAGCTAGGTAAACCAAACCCTCTGCTTTGCCTGCCACAAATAAAACCCTGAAGTGGGTTTTGGACACTGTTTGTAAGATATTCGGGCTCTCTTGAGCCGTGATTCTTATGTAACTCTTTTCCCCGTTCGATGTGCCAGCATTGGGATTCGCCAGCGGGTGGCAGCAGAGGCCGCAAGACCTAAGAGCATCCCACTCATCGTCTCTGCATAAACATCTCCACCCACTGGCTGTTTGAAAAGAAAAAGCAAGTAAAGCAATAGTACAGATCTATAAAAATATAGAAACCCCCCCACCCCACCCCACCCCACCCAGCTCGCTGGAATTTCACTAAGCAAAGGGAACAAAACCCATCGCATTTCTCTCCTGCCCCTTGACTGAAGTCATAGGAACGGTTGGACTGCTCTTACCCTTCCCACCAGGCCGCTGCAGTCCTGCTTGTCTAGTTGCCAACGTGAGACCGTGCTCGGCTCTCTCTTCCCGCTAGAAATGACCTGGCTGGTGCGGCAGTTTCCCGGCCCGGTCTTCTGTACCCCACTGCCCATCTGAACTCCTTCAGGGAACAGGTCCTGCCTTCTCCCAGAGGCTGCTGAGTTGGAGCCCCGGCCGCCGTGGATGGTGCCTTCCTCTAGTGCCTCATGGACCCACCCTGTAGGGCCTGAGTTTCTGCAAAGAGGTCCTGCCTTCCAGGACCTCCACGATGAATACGCATGAGGCACATTTGCTTACAATGGAGACAGTGCATGCAAATGTGCCTCATGCATATATATATATATTTTATGGATATCTTCATGTCCAGTCCTGGCTGTGGCATTCTAGGGCTGGAGTTGCCTATCCCTGTACTACCCCCATAGAGTCTCCAATTGCTGGAAATGTCCACATTATAGCACAGGTAATGAGGCTCAGTGGGGGGTTTCCCCCCAAATATAGGCCATGATCATTTTTATTTTCCCCAAGTCAGAGAATAATTTTATTAGGTATTTTTAGACAGGTATATCACGAGCCACTGATAGCATGCGTGGGGCTGTTTTTTTGTTTGAGAGCAAGAAGATATTTTTTGTTCTGCCATTTCGGAGTTGACGAAGGCCACCTGTAGGAATCTGAGGAGCTGGACAGGGTTACCAGATGGCTGTGGATGGTCATGGACAAGCTTGGCCTGTCCCATTGGTTTGAAAGTATCTGGCAAACGCCCGCCCCCCCCCAACGAGGACTTGGGAGGTGCAGAACAGATAGACAGGGCACTTGCTGTCACGGAATGGCTCACCGAGGGGAGGGGGGAGAGGCTTGCTGTCATTCTTTGATCCCCAGGGACTTCAGGCAGGCTTGGTAGGCCTCGATGGCTTCCTGGCAGCTTTTTTCACCCTTTTCCGTCACACTGCAAAAGAAGGGGTGGGGTTAGAGTTAAGAGAAGACGCTGCTTAAACCAGGCAGAGTGGAGGAGGTGGGGGGAACATTGCAGACCTCGGCTGTAGCCCTCATTCCACCTTCATCAGTTCATCTAACCTCCCTAGATTAGACATTATTTGATAAAGGGATTTTTAATTCCCTCTAACCATGTGCTGCCTATCCTGTTACATGACAAATAATTGTTCACATGTGACAGTGAGAAATATTTGCTTTAATTAACCCTGGGCTTTGTGCTTTCCCTTCACCTTTAAGGCCTGCCTCTCTGACACTATCCCCTTTTCCTCTGCTCCGATGTAATCATAGCCAGTTTTACTGGAGAAGTAGCCACCCTTAATAACTTTGCGGAGCGAGAGCCACAGGAGGCGCTGACACAGATCTAGGGATAATCTGAAGAGAGACGGCTTCTGAGCAAGAAGGCTGGCTGAAGGAGTAGGAGGAAATACGCAGACAAGCCAGTGGGAGCACTGAGAGGAGAGGATCACCTTGCTGGTGGCTGAAAGGAATCAGTAAGTTTTGCTTGGAAAATTTTCTTTTTCAAAAGTAGTGGGGCGAAGTTAACTATTGGGGAATATTATTTAGTGTGTTTGTGCTTTTAATAGTAAGGCAGAGAATAAACAGAAGTTAAAAAAGTCTAACTTATCCCTATCAATTAAAAAGCAGAATGCTAATACAAACAAAAAACACACTTTGAAATGTTTGTATGCTAATGCCAGAAGTCTAAGAAGTAAGATGGGAGAATTAGAATGTATAGCAGTGAATGATGACATAGACTTAATTGGCATCTCAGAGACATGGTGGAAAGAGGATAACCAATGGGACAGTGCTATACCGGGGTACAAATTATATCGCAATGACAGAGAGGAGCACTCGGGAGGAGGTGTGGCGCTTTATGTCCATGATGGCATAGAGTCCAACAGGATAAACGCTCCATTTTAGCGTGTCAAGTCTTTGTGGCGTGGCATCATGACATGTGGTTAGAAATTTCTAGGTGCGGGAAATCTACTCTGGTTTGCCTTGACAACCCGGATGGGGAGGGTGGAAAAAATGATGATGGGAGGGTTTCAATGAAGTAAGCTCAAGCGAGGTATAAGGAATCAGCCCAGGGGCTTGGAGTGCTGAGGGTTGGGAAGATGGCAAACTTCAAACCCCGCTGGAGCGCCTTAACCGGGCATGCGAGTCTCTTGTGGCAGCCTAAAGATGTTTTCCAAAGACAATTTCAGTTTGCAAAGCAAGACGGTCTGATTCCAGAACAGACCATTATTACGTTTCCATGAAATGTTCCGAGGACGGTGTCTGCTTTTGTCTCTTCACCCAGTACAAATATCGGGAGTACTAGCTAAATAGCCTCATCAACATGAGCTTACATGTGATGAGCACTATTAGCCTCATGCTTATTTGGACGTGTGTTTTGGATGCATCCAAGATGCATATCCAAGCACCTGCAGAGTCGTGTGCTCAGCCGAGCACAGCAGGGAAGAGTGGAATGAAAGCCCTGGGCAGTGGGGAGTGAGAACACTGGGCTGAGAGGTTTGGAGGGTGAGAGCCCTGGGTAGGATTGTTGAGTGAGAGACTTGGGCAGGAGTGGAGTGGCGTGAGAGCACGGAGTAGAGAGAATGTCAGGTAAGAGCATTGGGTAGGGGGAGAGAGGGTTGAGAGCACTAGGCAGGGGTTTATGGGGAGAGATCTCCGAGGAGGGCAGTGTGGAAATGAGAGTACTGGGCAGGTGGTGATTGTGCGTTGGGGCAGAGGTTTGTAAGTATAGGGAGTGTAACATGAGCACACTGGGCATGGGGAGGGGCGGTGAGTATTATGTGTTTGTATGGAGAGGAGGAGTGGCCCAGTGGCTGTCACAGCAGGTTTAAGAACCAGGGCTCAATTCCTGCTTCTTGCAGTCACTCTTCTTGTAACCTTGAGCAAGTCACTTTATCTTCCGTTGCCTCACGTACAAACCAGACCTCTGGGGCAGGGACCTACTAACTGTACCTGAATTTGTAACTTTCCTTAACCTGGCATTTGGAAAGGTGGCTAATTAAATTGTACTGCGCCCTCCTGGGTGGCCGAGTATGCATACAATGTATAACACCCTACCACTCCCATTTTATACCACAGGGTCCCACAGTAATCCATGCAGCCACCAACACCACTGGGGATCTGATCTGCACATCCTATTTCCTAGGTTCCCATGGCCTTTCCAGACTGTGCCCCACCTCCATCAATCGACAGCATCGATCTGGTCAATAGTTTTATATTATTTATCTGACTGTAGTAGAATTTTAGTTAATTGTATTTATTGTAAACTGGCTTGCTCCAAATACCGGTATAAAAAGTTTGGTAAATAAAATAAAAAGTAAGGATGTACAGCCCCAAAATTTTCATTTTTTTTTAAATTTTGGGGGCTTTTAAAAAAGTTTTCAGTTTGTTTAATGTTTTTTTTCCAATTCGGTTTGTTTGCTGAACCGAAAAAAACCCCAAAAAAAACTACAAAAAAACTCCTCCCAAAACAAAACAAAAAAGAACAGATTTTTTTTTAAAAAAGGACTTCCCATGGCCCTATAAATGCCCTCTTGCCCTCTGCAATTGAAACCGGGGCCCAGGCCTGCCCAGCCAGGGCTTTCCCAGGCTCCTTGACTGCCACTTCTACCACAAACATAACCCAGTCTGGGGATGGGCCTACCTTCCTGCGTCACCCTGCCCCCATTAAATCGGCCAGGGCTGCGGAGCTTCCACAGATTTTCGTAAATCACTTCTCATTCTGATTACTTCTTCAGGAGTGTCCACTCTGTGGTAGATCTTAGTGTCGTTCACTAAAAGACAAACTTCTAACCATGCTGCAATATCACTCTCAAAAGTATTGACTAGAACTGGCATAATCTACTTCTCACCTTCCCTTTTTCATAATGAACTCCATTTACATCTCACTCCTAGACTGCTCAGTTTCAGCCTCTTATCTGGGGCACAGGGGCAGCATTGAAAAATAAAACACAGGGAGTGAGAGGAGACAGAAGATCAGTTATATACAAGGAAGGAAGGGAGAGAGAAGTGTGCAGACAGAAATGCAGGGGAGAGGGGAAGAGAGACACACAGGGGAGGGAGAGAGAGAGAGAAAAAAGACACACAGGGAGAGAGTGGAGGGGAGAATGCACAAAGACACATGAGAGAAATACAGGGCGGGAGGGAGGGAGAAGAGCAGAGACAAGGAAGGGAGAGAGGAAACACACAAGGGAATGGGGAGAGAAGAGCAGACATGAGGGAGAGGGGGAAGAGCGATATACAGGGAAGGAAGGTAGAAACAGAAGGAAGAGACACATGGGAGAGAAGGGGAAAGAGAAGATCAGAAACACACAGTGGGGGGGGATATATAGGGAAGATCAGAGACACACAGGGGACAGGATAATGAGAAAAGCAGAGACACAAAGGGAGGGGAAGGACATACCGGAAACAAAGGGTAAAAGTTCCCAAAAAGTAGAATGAAAAAAAAAAAGCAAAATTACATTTCCTGTGTTGAACTTGCTAGAAGAAGCTCCTGATCATCTTCCTATGCAGGGCAGGGAAGCGATAAGAGCCATCGGCTGGGATAACCCGCACAGGTCTGGCAAGAGAGCCCCGGCAGCGGGCAGCAGCTGAAAGAGGAGGAAGTCATGGTGACCTGCCCCAGTGCAGTTCAGAAATCAGGACCGAAAGCTCGAGATTTAGCTAAAGCTCTTTTATTAACACATGGAGTTTACCGACAATGCAGTGAGGTGTGTGTGTGGTGCTGGCCCCCAAATCTTGGGTGGCGTAGAGACAAAAATAGTAGGCGGGATAAGCAAATCCTGGCCGGGATGCTAGGTGAGTACAAGGGCCAGGGGGAGAAGGTGGTGGTAGGAGTCTGATGAGGGTCAGTAGTGGGATTGAGTTCTGGGGGGAGGGGCACAGTGAGAATGTTCCTCATGTTTACGCTTTGCAACTGGAGCACCTGAGGAATAGGTGGAGGAAAGCAGAGGCTGGGCTTGAGGAAGGGAGGACAGAGAGGTACAAGGGGAGGAGAAGAGAAAAGAAGAGGGCACCGGGGTAGAACTACCAGTATCCCAATAGGCGTGAGAATAGCAAAACGCTGCCTACCGGGAAATCCAAACATGCCAGACTACTCCAGCTCCCTGCACAGAAGATGCATCCTAGCAGGGCCCGACATTCAGCTCTTATGCGGCTGCCTGGGTTAGCGGAGGTATTCAGGGATGCAGCTGCAGCACTGAACATACTCGGCTACTTGCAGGACAACCAAATAGCAGCCCTATACCTATTCGGCCAGATAACACTGAATATCGGTGCTTACCCAGCTGGACAGGTGTTGCCCCCTCGCTAGCTGGATATAGAGTTAGCCGGTGCTATCTCAGCTGCTAATTGCAGCCAGATATTCAAATGGGGCCATTTAGCTAGTTAAATGGCCCTGAAAATCTGATGGCAGAAAAGGATCCAAGGGCCACTTTTCACCTTGCTAATATATGCAGACCACAGACAGACGCTCTCCAAATCTGGACTAGGTAAGGTTAATAATACAATGTTATTTCTAAGAATTCAAAGTCACAGAGTAGAGCTCCCAGCTTTGTCCTGGAGCATGAGCTATGGTTAGAAATTACAGCGGCCTGGGAATCCACTCCAGGTCCCAAACTTTCTAGCTGGTGCCAGTCTCCTTCCTCTGCCAATTCTGGGGTTGTCTTGGTCTCAGAAGACAAATGCAAAGTAGCACAAAATCTGACAAAGTGGTCAACAAACCTGCCAAGGGGCACCGTATTTTGTGACTGTGACCTTGAAGATGGAAACACAGTAGTAAAAAAAAAAAAAAGGGGTGAGGTTTGCCATGCGAGCATGGGTACGGGTTGGACAAACGGTGGGATGTGCTGCTGCTGGCGTGGCCTCTGCCAGGTGAGAGCCATGACAATGGTGGGGGGGGGGAGGGGGCTCGGCATTCTAGCGCTTCCCACTCCGGCGGATCCTGGCCCAGAGCACCACAGAGAAGACCATGGCCAGGATGGTCACCATGATCAGCCCAATCCACGCCGCGTAGACGACGTGACCCTGCTGCTCGAAGAGGGCGGTGATGGTGGAGGAGCAGGACTGCAGCGTAAAAACCGCCAGCCCCGACCGGGCGGGGCAGGTGTGTGCGACGAGCTGATCCACGAGCCCCCTGGAGCCACAGCAGTCCAATGCGTGGTGAAGCACCATCAGGGTCAATCCCAGCGACGTCTTCTCTGTCTTCAGAAACTTGATGTAGACGTGGGCGTGCAGATCCTGCAGCGTGGCCACCACCCAGTCCTGCTCGACGATGCTCACCACGGCCACGATTAGCTCGACCACCAGGGCACTCAGCAGGAGGGCGAAGTACATTTCCAGCACGTTCAGCGCTTCGAGGCCCGCACCAAAGCACCCTACGGCCCCCAGGAACATCACGAATGCCCCGACCGCCATCAGGAAAAACACGGCGAGGCCAAAGGAAAAGGAGGTGCTGCTTGGCTCCAGCTCCGAGTCTTCCATCTGCCAGCTGTCGATACACAGCCAGAAGCCAAAAATCAGGAGCATCAGTCCGCAGAGACACAGGAGGGAATTAAAGACCATCAGGAACATTCGGATGCATGCGATTCCTCCTCGGACAGCCATGCTGGTGATGTTGTAGGGGGGCGAGAGGGATATTTTCCTTTCTGCAAATGTCCCTTCTTAGCTTTCCACAAAATCTCCCCCTTTTCCGTCCCGGGAGATCCCTTTCTCGAAGGCTTTTCCACAGAAGAGGCAGGAAAGCGCTGCTCTGCTTCTCCACATCTGGCTCTTTTGCACACGCAGCTTTTTCTTTTTTTTTTTTACAGATGTGAGAAATAGAAAAGACCCCTCTGAGTTTTGTTTTCTCCCAGGCCCCGAGAGTTCAGCTCGCTGGGACGTTGAAGCCATACTTTGGCAGCGTGTCAGGATTGAACTGAGAGCTAGAAAGTCGGAGAGGCTTTGCCTTTGAAAATGCTTTTATTTCAGTACAAAAGCCCAAATCATAAAATATAGGAATTAAAATACTACATATAGGATTCCGAGGGAAAAAAAGTATTTACAGATTCATTATCAAATGACCATCAACATTTCTCCTGTTGAGAAGGTTCTGTAAAACTAAACTTGTGGTCAATCTCTTCCTGGCTGTCGCGAAGATGGTCATCTAGAAGGGCAAGAGGCAGCTCTTGGACAGGCATGGATTGGGAAGCCCTGTTCTGGGTGCTGGTGCGTTCCCACCTCCAAGCAGAGCACTATGGAGCGGTGTTTACTGGCTCGGTGGATGCCTGAATGCTGCGCTCTGTTCAGCTCCTCTCCCTCCAGATTATATTTTAAGTTGAATGTCTAATTCTCCCTGTGCAATATATCTCATTTTTTATTTGTTGTCATGTTATTACAGTTCTTTTCTTAAATTCCCTTTTCAGGACTAAATTATTGTAAATGACTGCTCCTACACCACCAGGCAGCTGCAGTAGGGTCCATCTAAAATAGATCTGTTTTTCCCTAGGTAACTGAAGGGGAAAAATCAGAACGACAAATCCACAACAGGTCAAATTCCAGACTGGGTTGACCTGCGGTGAGGAGATATTCCTACGCCTGGAGTCCTGCAGGGGCCTGCAGCAAGTGGGGAGATGAGATCCCGGATTACTCAGAGCTGATTTCTTACCCAGAACAGATTCCTGCATCTTAATCCCCACGCTGCAGGTGAAGAACAAGAAGAAACAGCTGGACGGGTGCCGAGAGATTCCTTAGAGGCTAATCCGGTTGTGGTCTTGCACCTCCCACCCCAAAAACTGATCCGTCCCTCGGGGTTCCTGGCAGTCCTGGGGACAGGCTGAGCCTGTGCTGACTTTGCACCCATGGCATCCCCTGGGACTTGTAGCTCCCACTTTCCATCAGAATAATTTGAACTGCAAGTCCATAGACCTCCACAAGAGCAAAGCCGGGATGGGCTCAACCCGTTTTTGACATCATTCATTTATTTTAAGCTTCTGGACCAGGAAAGCCAGATTAAGGCAAACGCCTAGTTTTTGCCTGAATCCCAGGTGAAAAGGAGAGCCATGACATGAGTGTAGTGGATAGTTGGAAGTAGGGTACATGGAATATTAAAACAGAAGAAATTGCCAATCAAACTGTTTACAAACATGTTTGGAAACATGGAGCTATTAATTGACCCTAGCCCTCTCGGTCCTTCATGCCAGAACTCCTCAGCTTCTATATCCAATTAAACACAGGCTCCTTATAGAAAAAGATATACCACTAAAATAAATAAATACTATTTTATATCTAAGGAACAGAGCTTGTGATCAACTAGGAGAGGTATCCATTTTGTGGGCTAGGAAAGACAGATCATGGCACCTGGTGGAAGGACATTTTCATGCTACCAACCAATCTCAAGGTAAAAAGTGGAGTGACTACTGTCTGTTGGGGTTGTGATAGTATGCAATTAGCACCACTCCCCTACCCTCAAAAAAGGCATCTAATGCAAGAGTTTAAATATACAATCCACCCAGATATGGAGGGATCCGTGAAGACAAAGATGACATCCATTGGGTCTCACGCAAGAGTAAGCCCACTGAACAATTGGCCTTTCACGCTTCGTTCTTGCTTGTGTATCATCCTCACTGGGTTACAGAGAGGAAACATAGTGTATGTGATCAATGGCATCATAGGTAAACAAGATGGCTTCCTCCAGCTTAACTGGATTCTGTATGGCAGCTTAACGTGGAATCTTGAAGTAAACATTCAATGGTTTTATTTTGATTACACAAGTTAGTTTGCTCCTGCCTTCTGCTCACAATTATGGCCTAAGTGCACAGCAAACCTCCCGTAAAAGTGCGTCCACCTATGGAATTGCATTGGATCACGCCCCTCCACCACAGGCTAGCCCTAACCTCCGTCTCTTATCAAAGTAACTGCCCAGTCCCTGCAGAAATTTCTAGTGAACTTTAACCAATGATATTTATGAGACTATTTATCATAGTCTGCAATTACACAGTGGTTGAAAAAGTATGTGTATCTTTACACACAGAAATACACACAAGCTACTGTTGCTGATAAGAGGGTTGCAAATGTTAAATTCATGCTGAAGTGGGCCAATCAAATTGTGGGCTACAATCCACTATTTGGAGAAACTATAACAGCTCTTCATAAAGTGCCATAGACTAGAGAGCTTTGAACATGGTAGACCAGCTCATTAAGCACTATAGACCAGGGAGTCTTGGATAGAGTAGAAGAGCTCATTTTAGCTCTAGTTGGCTTCCGACAGAAAGTTCTTTCCTCTACAATCATCACACCCAGGTAGTCTGGTATATCCTAACCCCCAGGCTGCTCCATGAACCCTCACAACCCCAGGCCACTGCTGGCTCCTTGTGCGTTTCCTCGCTACTCTCTCTTCTCTTACCCTCGGGAGGCCTGCAGCTCTAACCTGCCAGAATAGTTCAAAGGGCATTGGATGGGAGGGGGATGGAGCACTCACCATTTCTCCATGGCTGCTTTAATTTCCACACAGGCGGTCTCGGCCTCAGCAGGACCGTGCCCCTTGGGATCCTGCCTGGTTCTCTCGCTTGGGCTGTCGGACATGTCGTGGGTGTCTTCCTGTCTGACTCTGTGTGGCTGCCTCCCCTTCTCTCTATTCCCCTTCTTCCCTCTCTTGCTGGTTGGGTGTGCCTGTGTGCGTCTCACATGCCTCCTGTCCTCTGGACTGAGAGAAGTTTTCTGTCACTTTGGCTGGAGGCAAGGTGAAGGGAGGGAGGGGGAGACCTTGGCTGGTTCAGATATGTAATAAGTTGAGCAGAGATAACGCACAGCTATGCAACCTAGCCTGCTGCAGAAACCTGCTGATTGCCCACGATAGGGGCTGCTGAAATTAGCATGAGAGGGAATTGGTTCCTTGCTCCACCCCAGCAATCTTGTTCGTTGCACATTCCTACCCTTCTCCAGCCTCCATTTCTCACTCTCTCATCCCCACAGTCCTCCCCACTGCTCACTGTCCCCCTCGCGTACAGTTTGTAGCCTGCTCCCACCCCCCCCCACATAGCTTGCCTTTTCTCATCCTGTCCCCCACCACCACAATCACACTGTCTCCCTGTTCACTCTAGCACCACTGATCCCCCATCCCTCCCTTACTCCTGCCCTTTGGCTCTGCTCTCCTGCGTGGCCAGTTCTCTGAAAGTGCTGAGCATATTTCTGTGCTTCTCACAAAAGGTTGTGAGAATAAATAGTGCAGGAGTTATGCACATGGCTGAATTTAAGATATTGGTGCCCATGGGCAAAGTGCCATGGCAGTGCCCCTTTGAAGCTTTGCCCTAAAACAAGCAGGAGCAGGATCCTTTTTCGGCCTTGGAAATCTGGATGGCTTCAAAATGTGGCAGCTTAGGCATTGGCCTACGCAGCCTATGCCCTACATCTGGGCCTGGTTATGGGTCCTGAGCTGCCACTGTTCCAACTCCACCCCTGCCAGCCCTTTCAGACTAGGTCTGCGCTCACAAGTCACAGCCTTCCCTGCGGTGTGAGGGCGCCGGGCCCCCATGGCTTGGAGGCCTGCATAGCGGGACAGGAGCTACCCAAATCCTTCACTGGCACCGGGGGTCTCGGGGGCAGGAAAAAAGCCAAGCTCTGGCACATAAAAAAAAAAATAAAAAGATTGAGGCAGTGCAGGGGACGCTGGGTCCTGACCCGAGGTTTGAACGCCGCTGCTGTGGAGAAGGCTTGTTTCGATCTCTCTCTCTGTCAAGCTTTCTTCACGGCAGCTCTCAAGCTTCTGATGCAGACCCCACACTGCCTTCTCCGGACCGCCTCCACTGTCTCTATCCTTCTGGAGGACGGATCTAGGCCGACTCAAGGTGAAAACCCACCCGGGCTGGGCTGGGGGTAGCCCAGGTTTGAGACCCACTGTCATAGATCACATAACCTGTCTGACTTTGTACTTTGTTTATTCCTCCACAAAAGGATCAGCCTCCCCTCAACAGCATTTGATTTCAGCCTAGCAGGGCCCCGTGTCAGCCAGGCAGGGCTGATAACTGGCGTGCAAAAGGTTTTCAGCCGCCATAATTAAATTTTTGTTTTTTTAACAGCAGTAATTATCCTCGCAGTCATTTTTTTACCCCCCTCCTCCCCTCCCTTACCGGTTGCCTTAAGTGTTTTTAAACCACTTGTTTGGCGCAGTGGGGCCTAGCCGCCACTGTGCTAAAAAACAACCCAAAACAACCCCCCCAATCCCACTTCTTCCATTCAGAAGCTGTGGGATTCTTTACATCGTACTGGGAAAATTGGCAGGTTGGGGTTTTCCCCCCTTCTCTTTAGGAAATACTTCTCTGGGTCTCTAATAGCCCAGAAATTCCAGCTGCGCCAGGAAACAGGAAACGCTGCGATTGACTTCGTAGAACCCAATGCGCCTTGCAAATTCCGATCAAATCATAGGATACAAAAAAAAAAAAATAAATAAAAGATAAAAAAAACGAAAACAAAATCCCCAAAATATATAAGGTGACACCTTTTCACTGGACTGACATTTGTATTTATTGACTAACGTTTGGGAGGGAATGCTCTCTACCTCAGGTCAGGATATGTAGAGAGAGAGAGAGAGTATTCCCATTGCTAGCCAAGACATACATTGCTAGTTCAATTAAAAGCCATTCACTGCAATCCTGCAAATGATAGTAGGCTTAGACACTGGGCAATAAATATGCCCGAGCTATGACTACATTACAAAGATCTGAAAAGAGACTTGGTGGGGAAGGGACAGGGAAACTACAGCACAAACGACTGCAGCGAGACCTCAGGGGAGGGGACAGCAGTGCCCTGATGCAACCAAAATCTGCAATCTACAGCACAAACAAGGTGAAAAGAGACTTCAGGGGAAGAGCAAGCAAGAGACCCCAAAAGCATGAGCACGGAATAGCCTTAAGGAAGGAGCCAGCTTGCCAAATGGAGAGAGGCAGCAGCAGCAGCAGCAGCGAACTACATGATTCATTTTGCAGGGTCTGTGCCAAGAGGAGCTGCTTCTGATTAGGAAACATTGCCTCAGGGCAGTTGGGTATCTCATAGCCCAGAGGACACGGCTGCAGCTGAGAAGGGGATAACTTCTTAGAACTGAGCTGGCTTGGAAACCCCGATTAATAAATTCGACCAGGCCTGCTCATTAGTGATTAAGAAGCTCCAAGGTATGAATACAGCACAGACGGCTGCAGAGACCACCCTGGGGTAGGAGACAGCTGGAGCATGACCTGCTGAAGAGAGACCCAGAGGAGGAGACGCTATCACCGTGAGACACCCAAAGTCTGAATACAGCATTGAAAGCTGAAGAGAGATCTCAGGGGAGGAGACACCTAACGTATGAATACAGCACAAACAACTGGAGCGCGATGGCAGGGGTGGGGAGATAGTGGCAGCAACCCTTAAACACCCAAAGCTTAAAGACAGCACAGACAGCTGAACAGTGATTTCAGAGGAGGAGAAAGAGGCATCCTAAACCCGGCAAGGAAAAGTCACCCCCGAATGTCTCAGGGCCAACAAACAGTGCCCTGTGTCTGAGAGACAGCGAGGAAACATCTGCACTTATATCTGGGGCAGACAGCAACCTTTGAGCAAAGGGGTTGGATTAGCACCAGCAGCACGGCAGCATTTTTTTTTTTTAACTTGGAAGCCAAAAAAACCACCCACGCTTGGGAGAAGGGGGGGGGGGGGAGGGGACACAGGAGGTGGCAGTTTCCAGTTCCTCCTCCTGTGTTTTCTTGGCAAGCTGCTTCCAGTTTCCATTTCCCGAGCAGACGGCAGCTGACTCAGACTCTCCGGCAGCCCCCCCCTCGTTTCACTCCTCAGTTCACTGCTGGGGCAGTTGAAGCCGCCGCCCTCTTTGTGGGTGCACATACGCGCGTCTGTAAATGCTTCTCTGTGCGAATGGTGTGTGTACATGTGTGTATATAATCCCAGCTCGCCCGGCTGGACTTCTCTGTGCATGTAATACGTTTCAGCTGGCCTAACCCCTGTGATCCACTTTGAAGTGTCTGACCAGCCACGAAAAGCAGCATAGAAATTGTACACTGAATGAAATCCTTACTCTGTTGGCGATCTGTGGTCTTCACGTTCCCCCCTTTCTGCCTGTCTCATGCATGCTTGAAGTCTGCATTGCTTTGTAGACACGTGTGCATACGTGCATGTGTCTGCGTGTGTCTGCGTGTGTGCGCGTGGCCACAAAAAAACAGGACGTGTTTGCTGATCGGAGACAAGCAGCTTCAGTCTTTATTCCCTTATCGCTTTCTGAGGTCCATATTCAGCACAGCCGCACCACTGGTTATATCCAGCTGTCTTAAATTTGGCTGGATAAGCGTCTTTGGCTGACTATAGGACAGGTCAACAGGGCCACCAGAGTTAGCCGGATAGGTTCCTCCCCGTTACGCCCATTCCCCTCCCGCTACTTAACAGCTTAAGTGGCAGTCGCTGACTGTGGCCAAAAATATTTAAAATGCGACACTGAGCTGGAAAAGTCAGAACATATCTGGCCAAGTGACGCGGAATACGAGCCTTCTTCGTGTTTAAACGTGCGTTTAGATGACATTCTCTCAAAGAAAATAAAAATGCCCCCCAAACAAACACATCTGTCCTTTCTTACAGCCAGCCCGTGGTCGGGAGCGCAGTCTTTCCTGCTGAACTGGCTTCAAACAGCAGACACCAATTCTGCACCCCAAAGGGGACTGCACGACTTCATTTATCTGGGGATGTGTGTGTGTGCTTATAGCGAGCCTTCCCACTGTACACAGAATCAAGCCACAAGCCCAGAGGGCTTACGATCTGAGTGGGAGCCTTCCCACTGTACACAGAATAAAGCCACAAGCCCAGAGGGCTTACGATCTGAGTGGGAGCCTTCCCACTGTACACAGAATAAAGCCACAAGCCCAGAGGGCTTACGATCTGAATGGGAGCCTTCCCACTGTACACAGAATAAAGCCACAAGCCCAGAGGGCTTACGATCTGAGTGGGAGCCTTCCCACTGTACACAGAATAAAGCCACAAGCCCAGAGGGCTTACGATCTGAGTGGGAGCCTTCCCACTGTACACAGAATAAAGCCACACGCCCAGAGGGCTTACGATCTGAGTGGGAGCCTTTCCACTGTACACAGAATAAAGCCACACGCCCAGAGGGCTTACGATCTGAGTGGGAGCCTTCCCACTGTACACAGAATAAAGCCACAAGCCCAGAGGGCTTACGATCTGAGTGGGAGCCTTCCCACTGTACACAGAATAAAGCCACACGCCCAGAGGGCTTACGATCTGAATGGGAGCCTTCCCACTGTACACAGAATAAAGCCACACGCCCAGAGGGCTTACGATCTGAATGGGAGCCTTTCCACTGTACACAGAATCAAGCCACAAGCCCAGAGGGCTTACGATCTGAGTGGGAGGCCAGGAGGGTTAAGCTGCTGGGAAGTTCACATGGTGCTCGGTAGATGGTGGGATGAGGGGAATGAATGGAACCGGGGGGGGGGTATGCAGGTTTATGCCAGCTCTAGGACTTCCCTTCTTGCCCTGTGACCCCTCCTGCTGGTTTCATTGTCATTTCTGCAGCTAAAAGCCCCTCCTTCAGTCCAACACCTCATCCAAAAGAAGGATGATCTCAGCAGCCTTCAGCGAGAGGGGTCACCTCCTGTTGCTAATGACATTTCGTAGACTCAGGAACAGGGGAGCTCCAGCTGCAGGTGCTGAGGTCTCCTGCTCCTTAATCTGTGCCTGTAAAAGACATTGTTTGAGGGACTTAGCAGGAAAGCGAACCCCCACCTTTCATGCCTTTGCACTGTTCGCCTGTAAATGATGGGTGCAGAGGGTATGGAAAGATTTGGGGGCAAATGGTAGGAGTAGTAGTGAAGAGGACCACGCAGCCAAACTCCCAGGTCAGACACAAAGACGCAAAGGTTGGAGGGCGCACTCGATAACCCAGGCGAAGACTCAGGTAGAGGCTGATCCGAATTGCATGCACAGAGATGTAGTTCCAACGTCCAGAAGAAAAGCGGAAAGCAATGGGGTAAAAATCAGGACTGGATCGGTCCGCGGGGAGTTTGAACTGGGTGCGTATAGGGGGATGACATTAGCCACTGCATAATCGGGATGGAGATTTCAAATCATTTCTGAATTCACATTCTGCAACGCTCGGCTATTTAAAACCGGAGGTCGCAGCGCGCGGCGGCTTGTTAAGCTGCGTAACTTTACCGCCGCTCCTGATGGAGGAGCAAGTCTGCAGCTCTCATGTTTTTAGGGCTCACACGACAGGGTGAGGGGGGTCCGGGTCAACTGAGAGGCCCTGCAGAATGAAGAACCAGAGGGGTCTGGATGACCTCGAGATCGACTGGGCAAACTGGTGGATTAACTGGAAAAACGGGGAATGTCCCTCGCACGGGCATTTTTGAAAATCCGCTTACAAACTCGTGTTATCCAAAGCAAAGAACCCCAAGCAGCACCGTCTGAATTAGCAAGAAGGCTCCTTATCCAGTAAAAGTGTTGCTAGCAGTAATTTATGGGCTTGACAGTAGCTTAGTTTTGATTGATTGTAAAGATTACTACCCTTACCACAGAGTGGCAGTTACTACGATGGTCCGTGCAGTCTGCCCAGCAAGCTTCCCCTGCTAATGTCTGCCGCGCCGTGCAGGTTACCCCCATGCATCGGTCAGTGCTGCTTGCCCTGCTTCGCTTATGGACTTGGCCCTAGAAGCAGTCCTGTGTTGTTTTTTCCCCTTAATATCTGAGTATCAGTGCCCCAGACTGTAATAAAGTCAGGGCTCGTGTTGGTCGCCTCTGAATCCAAATTCCTCTTTCCTTTCAGCCCCCACCCTCCTCCTTCGAAGCAGAGAACAATGTTGCAGTGGCATCAAAAGCATCAAGGCTTATTGGGTAGTAATCCCGTGCTTCTATTAAGGGTAGTAACCATTGCACAATGCACTATTCTAGCTACCCCCTTACTCATCAGTTCCGCAGACCGTAAAAGCTGGGGCTCTTGATAGTTGCTGTCTAAATCCAATTCCCCTTTTCCCCTGCTGCTGAAGCAGACAGCAATGTTGGCGTTGCATCAACAGTATCAAGGTTTAGGGTAGTAACCACCGCACCAGCAAGTTACCCCCATGCACGCTTTCTTCGTTTCCTGTAGGACTTGGCCGTCGAAGCAGTCCTGTGCTTTCTCCCTTATGTCTGCGTACCAGTATCCCAGACAAGGGAGTATCCTGCATGGAGTGGCAGATACTACCATAAGAAGCTTGCTGGGCAGACTGGATGGGCCATCTGGTCCTATGCTGCAGTCATTACTATGTTGTTATGTATGCTACTATTTTAAAGCCACCAAAGTCCTATGGGAGATACGTGAAGTGCGTTTGCTTCTGCAGCCTCTTAAAATTAGGAGCCCACTTATGCATGGTAGGCATATTTTAAATCATATATGCACAAGCGCATGCATGTTTTAAAATTCCAGCTGAACTCCGCTCGCCCACGGATATGCACTTGTATGGGTGCATGCATGCTCGATTTAAAATTAGCCTGTTTGAATTGTATATGGTTGCCTGGAATTCATCTGCTTGCAGTGGGAAAATCCCAGGGTTGATATCATTGTTCGATGACTTTATCTGTGGTTACTCACAGGGTTCTAGAGAATACTCAGATTTGGTTTCATTTTGAGTAAGGCAGAGGTCCCAGCAGAGTCTATAAAAGAAGAGGCAGACGCCCCAAGGAAAGCATGCATCTGCAGCTTCTGTCTAGCAAAAGATCCGAGCCAGGCTGGCAGGTGGCAGCCGTACATCGCCGGCCACCAGAACAGAGCCCGGGGAAAAGTAAGTGTGGTTTCCTGATTGCTGCTGCTTAAACTTAGATCCAAAGGCATGGGATTGAAATATCTTTAAAGAATGACGTGTTCCTTCCCTGTTCCCCCCTTCCCCATACATACCCCATGTTGCAAAACTAAGATGCATGATCCCTGTTTTAAACTCATCTGCTCAGATCTGCTCCAGTTTCTTTCATTATTCAAAACTCCTTCCAGTTGACTAGCACTTAATTAAACAGAGCACCCTGCTGTTTCTTAACTGCCATACCAGCATCCACTATGTACCCATTCAGCCTCTCTATGCCCAATGTAGCCCTAACATGCTGTGAACTCTCCAGTTGGAAAAGCGTGATATAAATAACAGATAATATGTGCTATGAAAAACAGGATGGATTGGATGGGATATGGGAGGTTTGTATATCTATCTATATATCTATCTACTAGCTAGCCAGCTAGATCTGTATATATGTATATTAGGGATGTGCCTTTATTTCAAAACAAATGGTAACCTGAACCAAAATGGCAATTTTCATTTTCATTCATTTTACCCCCAGTTTTGGAGGGTTTTCATTTTTGGAAAACAGTGCACACTATTTGCAAAAGCACATGCAATCTGGAATAGTGCATGCTATTTGTAAACAGTATCGTGCTATTTTGAAGAAACAAACAAAAAAAAACAAACTCCTAAAAGTCAAAATAATGCCATGAAATACAATTCAGGCAAAAACCACCCCGAATACAAATGAAATTAACCAAACTGAAAAAAAAATATAGCTGCATATCCCTAATATATACATAGATAGATAGATAGGAGAGAAGGCGTTATTACATAGAAATGTAAAACAACAGGAGAAAAAAAATACAAGAAGCAGGAAACATGAGAACAGAAGAATGAAAAGTAAAAAAAACCAGAATGAAGGAGAACACCAATCTCTAGGGTGAGGGAAACTCAAAAGTTCTTATCAACACCAATCAAGGAAGAGCAGCTGTGATCTGCATTAGGTTAAAACAATGCAAGGAACCTCAGGGAAGTGCAAGTCACCTTCGACCCCATATTCCCTGCTGAATCCCCCCCCCCCCCCCCCCAAACATGCCACAAAATTTGTGCCCAAAATCCTCCACTATGGAATGCAAGAGGAGAATTTCAGCGCCTAAAAGGTGGAATATGCTGCAATTTCTCAGTTCTCTGGCATTTTTTTTTTTTTTTATTCTTTATTTATAATCTTTTAACAAATATACAAATAAAATTTGTATCAGAAAAAACAGAGATACAGAAGATAACAAATAGTCTGTCTGTAGAGTCTTGTTCCTCTGCAGGCTTTTAACATCCAAAAATAACATAATATTTAGAACACTCTTGTTTCATAGGAAATATGGAGAGAAAGGAAATATTTAAAGGAGTTTACAAGGAAATCAAATACAATAAGGTGCCCTTGTCACATCTAATTCTCTATCGTCCCTATATTCTCATCGGGGATTCTCCTGCCAGACAAGAAGGCCTTCAGTTGATCTGGTATAAAAAAGATATATGTATTCCTGGCCAGTTTTATGATGCATTTACATGGGTAGCGTAGCTTAAAACTACCCCCCAATGCTAGGGTCTCAGGTCTCATCTGGAGAAATTCTTTTCTACGCTGTTGCGTAGACTTTGCCAAGTCTGGGTAAATTCGAATAAGACCCCCACAAAACAATTCAGTGATATTTTTGAAATAATTCCTCATAATCTTAGAAATAGCATTTTCATCAAAGAAAGAAACAAAGAGAACTGCACGATCTATTATTTCTACATTAGAATTTTCAAGGTAATCGGTCAGATTTTGCAAATCTGGCCCTTGTTGGGGAACAACTGAAGGAGTGCTAGTTTTCTTTGGTAGAAAGAACAATTTCTTAACTGGTGGAATCTCTTGCTGAGGGATTTTTAAAGCTTCCATTACATATTTCTTAAATGAAAAAAGTGGGATTTCTCCCATTAAAATCGGGAAATTCAAAAGTCTCAAGTTCAAGTGTCTCATATGATTTTCTATGGACTCCAACCTCCTTAATGTTGAAATTCTTTCTGCTACAATTGAAGCGTTTGTAGCTTGGAGGCTTTTTATTTCTTCATTTATTTGTTTTATGGAATTATCTTGTTCTATAAATTTCTGACTCGTGTCTTTTTCAAGTGTCCCCACTTTGGCTGAAATTTCATCAAGTTGTAAGGACTGATTGTCTAGCTTAGTAGACATCCTCGTCATGAGATCCCAGATATTGTCTAGGGTTATTATCGCCGGTTTAGTAAATTGCTGGGTGAGCGATTTTCTTACCCCGTGTCCAATGCTCTTCTCCAGCTCTCCCGATGTACTGGGGACAGCCGCCGCCATTTCCTCTACTCTCCCTGGCGTCTCAGCTGCACGGGGTTGCAGGATCCCTCCTGACTCTCCAGCCGTCCGGGCGCCTTCTGATCCACTCAGCTGATTGCATCGAACCTCCTCGGTTTGCAAATCAGCTTCTCCAGCGACCGTTGGGGGCAAAGCTCGTGCCGGCGTTCTAGGGTCCGGAGGGCTTAGTGATGTTTCCCCGGGAGAGTACAGCTCTCCTTCCGCCGACTCTCCAATAGGGCTAACCGCCCTCAATTCCGATGTGACCACGGCGAACTCTGAAATCAAACGTTGTCCGGCAGCAGTGTCCTGGTCGGGTGGATAGACCCGGACCTTGCCCTTCCTTTTGTGAGGCATCTTTGAGGTATTTGCGCTTGTTGCTTATTTTCAGAAAATCTGTGGTCCGGAGCTAACGCCAGTGCTCCCGCTCAGGGCGCCATCTTGGTTTCTCTCCAAGTGTTCTCTGGCATTTTGACTTTTTCTTTCAAAAGGGGACATGAGGGGTCCTGAAAAGGTAACTTTAATCTTGATTTGCCCACTAAACACTATGGACAAAGAAAATGGCAAAATCAAAGAGTTTTCGTGAATTTTTAATTTTGTGTTGCCAAGTTGAAGGAGCCAGTTTACATTGTGTGTTTTTCTATGACCTTGAGTAGTTTTGCTCATCTCCTATCCCTGATGCAAAAAGTTTCGACTTCAGACTGTGGAAAGCAATTGCCTCTTTGGCACACCCACATGACACCGGAAGATATCCTTCAGTACCAGGCGTCTTGTTAATTTAGTTACACAATGCTGTGCTGAGGCTTCAAACTTTAGCGACAAAATGGTACCTCAACTTTTCTTTCTGACCCAGAGTCAGGGTGAAATCCCAGATGACAGCTAAAGTCTCTTGCCTGCCACAGACCATAAATTCCCTTTCTAAATCTTGGGGCACTTCTGTTTTAATAGACGGGAATTTCTAAACAGATCCGAGAAGTGGTTCCAAATGCCCCTAAACACCAGTCTTTGTGGTGTTTGGACATTCAAAGTAGACAAGAAAGATCAAGAAAGTAAGTGTGTCATGTGCTACAGCTAGAAAAGAACGAATTCACGTATAAAACTTGCCGTACGTTCTTAAAAACCTCGCCCGTCTAGATTCTATGATGTCACTAGGAATTCTGTTTGGTTTTTTTTTTTAATGAAAAGTTTGAAGTGCTTACCCCACTTACAATATGGCAAAAGAAACCTAACCAAGAACTAGTAACTTTATTAGACTAAGAAATGTAGGTTTGCAATGTCCAAAGCTTTCATTTGGAAACATTCTTTGCATTTGGCCATCTGAAAGTTGGAGAGTTAGATACAATCATTTATTATTAAGTTCTCTCTCTCTATATATGGTTTTGATTTTCTGATTGTTTATGTAATTGTATATTTTAATTTTATGGTATTTGTTGGTAACTATTGTAGGGGATTTGGTAGCGTTTATGTGTCAATATTTTTGTTTTAATCTTATTGTGAGCCACCATGGGCCATAATTTGGGGATATGATGGTTTAAGTATATGAGGTCCAACACATTTTAGGGAATCCCAAAAAATGTAACCATGAATTTTCAGTATATATCACAATTCAAGAATCTTCATATACTTTATTATACATCTCACATGAACATGTTATTAAATTACATTTTATAACAATTGAATACATGTTTAACATTGTAATACACACATATTTCTGATGATAACACCATATTCAACAATGCATATATATCAACCACTATATTCCTCACCACACATACACAATGTATATACACAACCATATAGTGGTTGATATATATGCATTGTTGAATATGGTGTTATCATCACCACTCCAGGGTATCACTACATTCCAGTAACAGCTACCAATAAGCCATAGCACCTAGCCATAGGTGCTATGTCCCAGGATCAGGCAACTCCACCAACCCATCATTCACCTACTCCATCCACCTAACCCTCACTCATCAGCTGGGGTAGGATAGTGAGTTAGAGAGGAGCACATAAGTAAGTGGGGCAAAACAAGGTGGGTGGGGGGTTAGGTAGGTAGGGGAAGATGATAGTGGGGGGGGGGGGGTGAGAGATTAGATAAGTGGGTGAGAAATGAATTAGTGGTTGGGGAGGTAGATGGGTTAGAAGAGAGTGAATGAGGTTAGGCGGTGGGGGCCATTCTTGAAGGATGAGCTTAGGAGGTAGTAGACATATGGCCTAATTTTAAAAGGCCAGTGTGTGCCAATATTGGGAGATACGCGCGTGGCCATTTTCAAAGGCCTGCAGCTACACGCGTATCTCCCGGTAGAACAGCCGGCAAAGTATAAAGGGGTGGGCCGGGGCGATCCAGGGGCAGGGCGTGGGTGGGCTGGGACAGTGCCATTAGGCGCTGTCCCGCTGAAGCACATGCTGGCAGCCAGCCGGCTTGTGCAACTTACTACTGCTCGGGAGAGCAGGGAAATTGTGAAACAATAAATGGAAGGGTTTTAAGGGTCGGGGAGGATAGGGGAAAAGGCAGGCAGGGAAGGTAGGGGCTTAGGAAGTTCCCTCCCAGTTTTCTCCTTTATTGGAGCAGACTGGGAGGGGACTGGGGGAAAGGCCCTATCGCGTTGCCGCCCGCTTGGCCCAAAATCTCCCCACTTGCATGCACGAGTCAGAACTCGCACACACATGTGTGCAGCGATATCAAACTGGGTGTGCACGTGCATGCACGCATGTTAGAAAATCAGCGCCTCCATGTGCATGTGCCGGGAACTGCGCACACGTGCACGCCCACGCGCGGGTCTAAAAATGCACCTTATAGTGGGTAGTGGTGTGATATAGAGGAGGAGCTAGGGGTGTGTGTGTGTGGGTTTAGAGGGTGTGGAGAGACCTGGCCTGGTGTGAGGGGCCCAGCCTAAGGTCAGCAGGTCTTCAACTTGGGATCCCAGGTCAGTGCATGGCTCTGCCAAGTCTTGAGCTGTCATTTAGATGCCGATAACTTTATTGGCAATTTTACAAGCGATCCCCAAGAAACACAAAGCATGATTAGAAGAGAAGACACGACAAAATAACAATAGTAAAGTTACAGCTTGTAGAAAGTCTCTCTAATCACTGGTCAGCTTTCATTTCATTCTTTTGTGGCAAGTCTTTGACCTTCTCTGGCAGCTTTGGGAAATGTGCATCTTCCATGCCTTCTGTATGCTGCCCAGCAGAGGGGGGAAACCCTTTTGGTTTCTATTTCTCTGGTATTGCACTGGATACAGGGTCCGCCTTCCGGCTCAGATTTTTCAAGCCGTCGCTAGAAAGAAGAAGCTGTGCACGATGACAGATGTTCTCAGAAAGGCGCTCGTTTAAGGGCCACCCCTGGGGTCCAGGAGCAGTGGTGGCTTTTCCGTGGCTCGCCTGTATGGGTTCTGAAAGTGCACTGGCTGGGAGCCCCTGCTCTAGGGAAGTCCAAAGATAGCAGTGTGGTTAGAAACCCAAGACTGGGACGGGCCAGCGGCAGCCCGACGTGCCCACGGAACGTGGCATGAAAAGAGCTCCCCCCCCCCCCCCCCACACACACATGCTGAGAGCCTTTTCTGTGTTCCTTTTTTTTTTGTGGCAGGATTTGTGCCTGGGTGAGCTGCCAGAGATCTGTCAACAGGAAGATCGAGAGAGGGGGAGAAAATGAAACTGCACTGTACGTTTTGGTTGCGAAGCTCCTTGGTGACATTGTGGAGGTTTCTCTTACACATCTAGTAGAGATTAAAGCAGGATGCGCCCCCCTCACCAGACACACACACATACATCCATACATCCCTTGCCAGGGCACCCCAGTCCTGATATTCCAGTACTGAGACCCTCACACAACCACAGCTCTCCCAATGCACCTCACTCCTGCCCTGCAGCACCTCCTGCTATTCCAGTCCTGAGACCCTCACACACAGCTCTGCCAATGCACCTCACTCCTGCCCTGCAGCACCCCCTGCTATTCCAGTACTGAGACCCTGACACACAGCTCTGCCAATGCAGCTCACTCCTGCCCTGCAGCAGCCCCTGCTATTCCAGTACTGAGACCCTCACACACAGCTCTACCAATGCACCTCACTCCTGCTCTGCAGCACCTCCTGCTATTCCAGTACTGAGACCCTCACACACAGCTCTACCAATGCACCTCACTCCTGTCCTGCAGCACCCCCTGCTATTCCAGTACTGAGACCCTCACACAACCACAGCTCTGCCAATGCACCTCACTCCTGCCCTGCAGCACCCCCTGCTGTTCCAGTACTGAGACCCTCACACACAGCTCTGCCAATGCACCTCACTCCTGCCCTGCAGCACCCCCTGCTATTCCAGTACTGAGACCCTCACACACAGCTCTACCAATGCACCTCACTCCTGTCCTGCAGCACCCCCTGCTATTCCAGTACTGAGACCCTCACACACAGCTCTGCCAATGCACCTCACTCCTGTCCTGCAGCACCCCCTGCTATTCCAGTACTGAGACCCTCACACACAGCTCTACCAATGCACCTCACTCCTGCCCTGCAGCACCCCCTGCTATTCCAGTGCTGAGACCCTCACACACAGCTCTGCCAATGCACCTCACTCCTTCCCTACAGCTGCTCTTCTAGGACTGAGAAATCCTCCTGCTCCCACACAGCTATCAATGAATTCCACTTCTGCCAAGTGGTCCCCTCTGCTATTCCAGTACTGAGATGCTCCACACAGTTCTGCCAATGCACCTCACTCCCGGCCTGCAGCACCCTCTGCTATTCCAGTACTGAGGTGCCCTGCAGCACCACCCATCTCTCTCTCCCTCTCTCTCACTCACACACACACAGCTGTGCCATAGGACAAAGGAAGGTGGAAGTTAGTCAGGCCGTTACAGTCTCTCTTTCTTCCATCAGGGATTGCCCTCAGCTCTCTGATTCTGGCCCTCTTTCCTTCGGATGCCTCGGACGATCCACTCGATCGATGCTTTCAGGATCCCGACTACAAGGAGCTGCTGGGCATCGCGGCTCACGGTCTGGGGCGCACAACCAAACCCAAGCGGGTGGTGATTGTTGGAGCTGGCATCGCTGGGCTTACAGCAGCCAAAGTTCTGCAGGACGCTGGCCACGAGGTGAGGTGAAGGTGGACAGCTCCTTCTCTCCAGGCAGCAGAGCTGCGTGGCCCGTAGGAGAGCAGGAGTGAGCTGGTTGCTGGGGTTGTTCACGGCCTTGCTCTGGTTCTTGTTCCCCACCTTCTCCTTCCCAATCCCGGAAGGCCTGCCTGGTGATCTTGGGCAAGACACTTGATCAGCCCTGTGCGGAAGCTTAGCTTGCATAACCCGAGGGGGCCCCGGGAGAGCAGCAGGAAACGTTGGTTGCTGTGACGTTTTCCCTCACTTGGATATTATGCTTTATTGATTGCTGGGCAGTCTCAATATCAGTAACAAATCTCCAAACTCAATGCGCAGGAAGATAATACATGTTGATTTTCCCTAGGGGAAAATGAAAGAATATTTTGGGTGGCAGCATGGGGTCGGAATAAGGGTATAGAAGGTGCTTCTAACCTGCTTAATTTCCCCAAATTTTCAAGGAATCAATCCCACAGTTACTTTTTCTATAAAAAAAGAAATTGGGTAAACTGTACACACTTCAACCTCCGGCCTGTTCTTTTATTTGGGGGGGAGGGTCCAATAGCGCCTGCACTTTTGGAAACGTCATGCACGCAAGCTCCTCTGACCTGGACGCGCCTAAAGAGTTCCTGTTTTCTGGGCGAACTGTGGCCACTCTTGGGAGCTGATGCAATAAAGGGCACCCAGCCTAGTGCACAGGTCAATGCGCAGTTGGAAGCGCGTTTTGGACGCGCTAGACTAACACCCGATTGAGTAAGGGCATTAGCGTGTCCAAACGAATGCATAGCCAACAGCACTTATCACACGTAACTTCTATTAGCCATTACCCCCCAGTGCAGAAAATCCCCCGGCACCCAACCCACTCTCGTCAAACGTAACGCTAGTCCCGGAGCTGGTGTTAAGTCATTCCGCACGGCCTTTACCCAGAGGTATTTACCACGGCAAGGCCCAGTTGATCTGCGGAGCCTACGACTGCAGACTCCGGCTCCGGTGGAGAAGACAGAAAATCGAATCCTGCCAGCCTGAGGGCCACACTGCTCATGGCTAAAAACGTCTTTTGCTGCCTGAGTGGAAAAGGTGGTCGTCTAGCCAAGACCCGCCGGAAACAAGACGGCTCGCAGCAATGGCCTTAAGCGCCCGCGGCAAACAGCCACGTCTCCTGGGCGCCCGATGCGTTCAAGCGCTAGGAACGCGCAAGTTCCTCCCTAGCGCGTCCTTGTTACCGCAGCAGCGCATTTTAGTGCTGCATCGGGCGCTCAGGAGAGGTGGCTGCGTGCGTGTTAAGGGAAACGGGCGCTCAATGCGCGCGCCCGTTTTACCGCACAGGACATTGCATCGGTCCCTCGGGGGGGGGGGGAGGTCCTCGGACAGGGTGGTTTACCTCCGCTGAAGCATTATTTACCAGCTGCAACCCTTCTTGTTGCATCGTTAGACCGAAATATGTGGTAGCTTCCAAGGTGCGGGAATAGCAGGTCCACTGACCACCAATGATGTTGAGTAAACATCGGCCATCATCAAAGAGAACGGAGCCAGGTGGTGGTGCTCATCAGGTGGAAAGGTTTGGCTGGGTTCTCTGCAGGCTGTGATGCCTTGTCTCGGACCGTCACGAGGACCAGTGGGAAAGTGCCGTGGCACATGAGCTCTTCTTCCCCCCCCCCCCCCCCCCCGCTGCCCACGTCCCTTGTTTTTCTCCTTGGGCATCTCCGCTTCACCCACCCGATTTCCATACTGCCTCTCTGAAGATGACCTGCGGTGGCGCATTTTAAAGGAAGGCTTTCTTTTTCCCCCCCCTCTCACAGATCTATCTGTTGGAAGCAAGCAACCGTGTCGGCGGGAGGATGCGGACTTTCCGCAACGAGAGCGCCGGGTGGCACGTGGAGCTGGGGGCCATGCGGCTGCCTAGTTTCCACCGGTAAGTCCTTCGGGGTCTGGAAGATTCCCTTGCAGCTGCTATGCTCTCCTTTCAAGTGAGAGAGAGGGGACTCTAAAGCAGCTCAAATTTACAGTTGCTCTGGTCATGTAGACCAGAGCAACTGGAGTTGGCCACGGCTGGGACTAGGGTTTCTGATGTTGAGTATTATTGTTAATACTTTACAGTGTATTAGTGACTGGATAGGTAGTCAGTGTAGTTCCATTAATATTGGTGAGATATGATCATACTTCTTAGCTCCTGTTAAAAGTCTTGCAGCAGCATGTTGAAGCAGTCGTAGTGGTATTTGACTAGCAGGAAGCAAAACTAGGAATGTGGATTAGCTTTATCTTGGAAAACAGAACCAGTAGGCAGCTCTACAAAGTTTCCATGCACTGGATCTGGGACGCTGGACCTGGGTGGGTGAGTTTCGATGACCTGCAGCACAAGATGGGGAGAAGAGTCTTTGGTGATAACTTGCATCAAGCACATTACTGGTTCCAAACTTCAAGGATGGAGGGTGTGGGGACTAGAATCCTGTATTCTGATTGGCTGGCACCCAACATTCTATTTACTACTGCACGCCATTGTTATCATGAAAGCTTTACACTTCATGGGAGGGGCCTAGAGCAATGGGTCGGGAATCCTGTATTGATTGCTTCATGCCCAATCTCTACTCTACTTGCATTCTCCGTTGTCTTGCCGGTACAAAATCTATATGCCAGACGTGTTTGCCAAGGTCATTCCAAACTGTTTATAAATTTGAATAAGTATTTCTCTTGGCTTTATTAATTTAAATCTTCTGCCTGAGGTTTAACAACACTGCCAGGACAGAGGAAGAGGAAGTGTCCATTTGGACACTTCCTCTTCCTTTGCATGCATATTGCCTAACACTCTGCTTATTTCCCAGGATAGTTCAGACCTACGTTAAAAAGCTTGGTCTTCAACGCTCTGAATTTATCGAGTACAACCTGAACACGTGGTATGCGGTGAATGGGGTTCTGGAGAGAACCTATGCCGTGCGTGATAACCCAGACGTGTTGCAGTACAAAGTCAGTGCCAGAGAAAGAGGAAAGAGTGCCGATCGGCTCTTCCAGGAGTCCCTGGCCAAGGTACTGTCCCCAGAAAATGGTTTGGGTAACATTTGTTTATCAGGTTACGAACTGCTGGTCACCTCACAGAGACCAAGGTTATGAGAGAGCCCCAGCTGACTGTGCCCAGTCAGTATGTGAGAGAGAAGCTCCCTGTCTCTAAGGTGTGCAGACACACTGCCCCAGGCTCTGATACTGGAAATGTGAGTGCGAGACAAGATCCAAATACATGCACACACTGCCCCAGGCTCTGATACTGGAAATGTGAGTGCGAGACAAGATCCAAATACATGCACACACTGCCCCAGGCTCCGATACTGGAAATGTGAGTGCGAGACAAGATCCAAATACATGCACACACTGCCCCAGGCTCCGATACTGGAAATGTGAGTGCGAGACAAGATCCAAATACATGCACACACTGCCCCAGGCTCCGATACTGGAAATGTGAGTGCGAGACAAGATCCAAATACATGCACACACTGCCCCAGGCTCCGATACTGGAAATGTGAGTGCGAGACAAGATCCAAATACATGCACACACTGCCCCAGGCTCTGATTCTGGAAATGTGAGTGCGAGACAAGATCCAAATACATGCACACACTGCCCCAGGTTCTGATTCTGGAAATGTGAGTGCGAGACAAGATCCAAATACATGCACACACTGCCCCAGGCTCTGATACTGGAAATGTGAGTGCGAGACAAGATCCAAATACATGCACACACTGCCCCAGGCTCTGATTCTGGAAATGTGAGTGCGAGACAAGATCCAAATACATGCACACACTGCCCCAGGCTCTGATACTGGAAATGTGAGTGCGAGACAAGATCCAAATACATGCACACACTGCCCCAGGCTCTGATACTGGAAATGTGAGTGCGAGACAAGATCCAAATACATGCACACACTGCCCCAGGCTCTGATACTGGAAATGTGAGTGCGAGACAAGATCCAAATACATGCACACACTGCCCCAGGCTCTGATACTGGAAATGTGAGTGCGAGACAAGATCCAAATACATGCACACACTGCCCCAGGCTCTGATACTGGAAATGTGAGTGCGAGACAAGATCCAAATACATGCACACACTGCCCCAGGCTCTGATACTGGAAATGTGAGTGCGAGACAAGATCCAAATACATGCACACACTGCCCCAGGCTCTGATACTGGAAATGTGAGTGCGAGACAAGATCCAAATACATGCACACACTGCCCCAGGCTCTGATACTGGAAATGTGAGTGCGAGACAAGATCCAAATACATGCACACACTGCCCCAGGCTCTGATTCTGGAAATGTGAGTGCGAGACAAGATCCAAATACATGCACACACTGCCCCAGGTTCTGATTCTGGAAATGTGAGTGCGAGACAAGATCCAAATACATGCACACACTGCCCCAGGTTCTGATTCTGGAAATGTGAGTGCGAGACAAGATCCAAATACATGCACACACTGCCCCAGGCTCTGATTCTGGAAATGTGAGTGCGAGACAAGATCCAAATACATGCACACACTGCCCCAGGCTCTGATACTGGAAATGTGAGTGCGAGACAAGATCCAAATACATGCACACACTGCCCCAGGCTCTGATACTGGAAATGTGAGTGCGAGACAAGATCCAAATACATGCACACACTGTCCCAGGCTCTGATACTGGAAATGTGAGTGCGAGACAAGATCCAAATACATGCACACACTGCCCCAGGCTCTGATACTGGAAATGTGAGTGCGAGACAAGATCCAAATACATGCACACACTGCCCCAGGCTCTGATACTGGAAATGTGAGTGCGAGACAAGATCCAAATACATGCACACACTGCCCCAGGCTCTGATACTGGAAATGTGAGTGCGAGACAAGATCCAAATACATGCACACACTGCCCCAGGCTCTGATACTGGAAATGTGAGTGCGAGACAAGATCCAAATACATGCACACACTGCCCCAGGCTCTGATACTGGAAATGTGAGTGCGAGACAAGATCCAAATACATGCACACACTGCCCCAGGCTCTGATTCTGGAAATGTGAGTGCGAGACAAGATCCAAATACATGCACACACTGCCCCAGGCTCTGATTCTGGAAATGTGAGTGCGAGACAAGATCCAAATACATGCACACACTGCCCCAGGCTCTGATACTGGAAATGTGAGTGCGAGACAAGATCCAAATACATGCACACACTGCCCCAGGTTCTGATTCTGGAAATGTGAGTGCGAGACAAGATCCAAATACATGCACACACTGCCCCAGGCTCTGATACTGGAAATGTGAGTGCGAGACAAGATCCAAATACATGCACACACTGCCCCAGGCTCTGATTCTGGAAATGTGAGTGCGAGACAAGATCCAAATACATGCACACACTGCCCCAGGCTCTGATACTGGAAATGTGAGTGCGAGACAAGATCCAAATACATGCACACACTGCCCCAGGCTCTGATACTGGAAATGTGAGTGCGAGACAAGATCCAAATACATGCACACACTGCCCCAGGCTCTGATACTGGAAATGTGAGTGCGAGACAAGATCCAAATACATGCACACACTGCCCCAGGCTCTGATACTGGAAATGTGAGTGCGAGACAAGATCCAAATACATGCACACACTGCCCCAGGCTCTGATACTGGAAATGTGAGTGCGAGACAAGATCCAAATACATGCACACACTGCCCCAGGCTCTGATACTGGAAATGTGAGTGCGAGACAAGATCCAAATACATGCACACACTGCCCCAGGCTCTGATACTGGAAATGTGAGTGCGAGACAAGATCCAAATACATGCACACACTGCCCCAGGCTCTGATACTGGAAATGTGAGTGCGAAACAAGATCCAAATACATGCACACACTGCCCCAGGCTCTGATACTGGAAATGTGAGTGCGAGACAAGATCCAAATACATGCACACACTGCCCCAGGTTCTGATTCTGGAAATGTGAGTGCGAGACAAGATCCAAATACATGCACACACTGCCCCAGGCTCTGATACTGGAAATGTGAGTGCGAGACAAGATCCAAATACATGCACACACTGCCCCAGGCTCTGATACTGGAAATGTGAGTGCGAGACAAGATCCAAATACATGCACACACTGCCCCAGGCTCTGATACTGGAAATGTGAGTGCGAGACAAGATCCAAATACATGCACACACTGCCCCAGGCTCTGATACTGGAAATGTGAGTGCGAGACAAGATCCAAATACATGCACACACTGCCCCAGGCTCTGATACTGGAAATGTGAGTGCGAGACAAGATCCAAATACATGCACACACTGCCCCAGGCTCTGATACTGGAAATGTGAGTGCGAGACAAGATCCAAATACATGCACACACTGCCCAGGCTCTGATACTGGAAATGTGAGTGCGAGACAAGATCCAAATACATGCACACACTGCCCCAGGCTCTGATACTGGAAATGTGAGTGCGAGACAAGATCCAAATACATGCACACACTGCCCCAGGCTCTGATACTGGAAATGTGAGTGCGAGACAAGATCCAAATACATGCACACACTGCCCCAGGCTCTGATACTGGAAATGTGAGTGCGAGACAAGATCCAAATACATGCACACACTGCCCCAGGCTCTGATACTGGAAATGTGAGTGCGAGACAAGATCCAAATACATGCACACACTGCCCCAGGTTCTGATTCTGGAAATGTGAGTGCGAGACAAGATCCAAATACATGCACACACTGCCCCAGGCTCTGATACTGGAAATGTGAGTGCGAGACAAGATCCAAATACATGCACACACTGCCCCAGGCTCTGATACTGGAAATGTGAGTGCGAGACAAGATCCAAATACATGCACACACTGCCCCAGGCTCTGATACTGGAAATGTGAGTGCGAGACAAGATCCAAATACATGCACACACTGCCCCAGGCTCTGATACTGGAAATGTGAGTGCGAGACAAGATCCAAATACATGCACACACTGCCCCAGGCTCTGATACTGGAAATGTGAGTGCGAGACAAGATCCAAATACATGCACACACTGCCCCAGGCTCTGATACTGGAAATGTGAGTGCGAGACAAGATCCAAATACATGCACACACTGCCCCAGGCTCTGATACTGGAATGTGAGTGCGAGACAAGATCCAAATACATGCACACACTGCCCCAGGCTCTGATACTGGAAATGTGAGTGCGAGACAAGATCCAAATACATGCACACACTGCCCCAGGCTCTGATACTGGAAATGTGAGTGCGAGACAAGATCCAAATACATGCACACACTGCCCCAGGCTCTGATTCTGGAAATGTGAGTGCGAGACAAGATCCAAATACATGCACACACTGCCCCAGGCTCTGATACTGGAAATGTGAGTGCGAGACAAGATCCAAATACATGCACACACTGCCCCAGGCTCTGATACTGGAAATGTGAGTGCGAGACAAGATCCAAATACATGCACACACTGCCCCAGGCTCTGATACTGGAAATGTGAGTGCGAGACAAGATCCAAATACATGCACACACTGCCCAGGCTCTGATACTGGAAATGTGAGTGCGAGACAAGATCCAAATACATGCACACACTGCCCCAGGCTCTGATACTGGAAATGTGAGTGCGAGACAAGATCCAAATACATGCACACACTGCCCCAGGTTCTGATTCTGGAAATGTGAGTGCGAGACAAGATCCAAATACATGCACACACTGCCCCAGGCTCTGATACTGGAAATGTGAGTGCGAGACAAGATCCAAATACATGCACACACTGCCCCAGGCTCTGATACTGGAAATGTGAGTGCGAGACAAGATCCAAATACATGCACACACTGCCCCAGGCTCTGATACTGGAAATGTGAGTGCGAGACAAGATCCAAATACATGCACACACTGCCCCAGGCTCTGATACTGGAAATGTGAGTGCGAGACAAGATCCAAATACATGCACACACTGCCCCAGGCTCTGATACTGGAAATGTGAGTGCGAGACAAGATCCAAATACATGCACACACTGCCCCAGGCTCTGATACTGGAAATGTGAGTGCGAGACAAGATCCAAATACATGCACACACTGCCCCAGGCTCTGATACTGGAAATGTGAGTGCGAGACAAGATCCAAATACATGCACACACTGCCCCAGGCTCTGATACTGGAAATGTGAGTGCGAGACAAGATCCAAATACATGCACACACTGCCCCAGGCTCTGATACTGGAAATGTGAGTGCGAGACAAGATCCAAATACATGCACACACTGCCCAGGCTCTGATACTGGAAATGTGAGTGCGAGACAAGATCCAAATACATGCACACACTGCCCCAGGCTCTGATACTGGAAATGTGAGTGCGAGACAAGATCCAAATACATGCACACACTGCCCCAGGCTCTGATACTGGAAATGTGAGTGCGAGACAAGATCCAAATACATGCACACACTGCCCCAGGCTCTGATACTGGAAATGTGAGTGCGAGACAAGATCCAAATACATGCACACACTGCCCCAGGCTCTGATACTGGAAATGTGAGTGCGAGACAAGATCCAAATACATGCACACACTGCCCCAGGCTCTGATACTGGAAATGTGAGTGCGAGACAAGATCCAAATACATGCACACACTGCCCCAGGCTCTGATACTGGAAATGTGAGTGCGAGACAAGATCCAAATACATGCACACACTGCCCCAGGCTCTGATACTGGAAATGTGAGTGCGAGACAAGATCCAAATACATGCACACACTGCCCCAGGCTCTGATACTGGAAATGTGAGTGCGAGACAAGATCCAAATACATGCACACACTGCCCCAGGCTCTGATACTGGAAATGTGAGTGCGAGACAAGATCCAAATACATGCACACACTGCCCCAGGCTCTGATACTGGAAATGTGAGTGCGAGACAAGATCCAAATACATGCACACACTGCCCCAGGCTCTGATACTGGAAATGTGAGTGCGAGACAAGATCCAATACATGCACACACTGCCCCAGGCTCTGATACTGGAAATGTGAGTGCGAGACAAGATCCAAATACATGCACACACTGCCCCAGGCTCTGATACTGGAAATGTGAGTGCGAGACAAGATCCAAATACATGCACACACTGCCCCAGGCTCTGATACTGGAAATGTGAGTGCGAGACAAGATCCAAATACATGCACACACTGCCCCAGGCTCTGATACTGGAAATGTGAGTGCGAGACAAGATCCAAATACATGCACACACTGCCCCAGGTTCTGATTCTGGAAATGTGAGTGCGAGACAAGATCCAAATACATGCACACACTGCCCCAGGTTCTGATTCTGGAAATGTGAGTGCGAGACAAGATCCAAATACATGCACACACTGCCCCCAGGCTTCTGATTCTGGAAATGTGAGTGCGAGACAAGATCCAAATACATGCACACACTGCCCCAGGCTCTGATATCTGGAAATGTGAGTGCGAGACAAGATCCAAATACATGCACACACTGCCCCAGGCTCTGATACTGGAAATGTGAGTGCGAGACAAGAATCCAAATACATGCACACACTGCCCCAGGCTCTGATACTGGAAATGTGAGTGCGAGACAAGATCCAAATACATGCACACACTGCCCCAGGCTCTGATACTGGAAATGTGAGTGCGAGACAAGATCCAAATACATGCACACACTGCCCCAGGCTCTGATACTGGAAATGTGAGTGCGAGACAAGATCCAAATACATGCACACACTGCCCCAGGCTCTGATTACTGGAAATGTGAGTGCGAGACAAGATCCAAATACATGCACACACTGCCCCAGGTTCTGATTCTGGAAATGTGAGTGCGAGACAAGATCCAAATACATGCACACACTGCCCCAGGTTCTGATTCTGGAAATGTGAGTGCGAGACAAGATCCAAATACATGCACACACTGCCCCAGGTTCTGATTCTGGAAATGTGAGTGCGAGACAAGATCCAAATACATGCACACACTGCCCCAGGTCTCTGATTCTGGAAATGTGAGTGCGAGACAAGATCCAAATACATGCACACACTGCCCCAGGCTCTGATTCTGGAAATGTGAGTGCGAGACAAGATCCAAATACATGCACACACTGCCCCAGGCTCTGATACTGGAAATGTGAGTGCGAGACAAGATCCAAATACATGCACACACTGCCCCAGGCTCTGATTACTGGAAATGTGAGTGCGAGACCAAGATCCAAATACATGCACACACTTGCCCCAGGCTCTTGATACTGGAAATGTGAGTGCGAGACAAGATCCAAATACATGCACACACTGCCCAGGCTCTGATACTGGAAATGTGAGTGCGAGACAAGATCCAAATACATGCACCACTGCCCCAGGCGCTGATTACTGGAAATGTGAGTGCGAGACAAGATCCAAATACATGCACACACTGCCCCAGGCTCTGATACTGGAAATGTTAGTGCGAGACAAGATCCAAATACATGCACACACTGCCCCAGGCTCTGATACTGGAAATGTGAGTGCGAGACAAGATCCAAATACATGCACACACTGCCCCAAGGTCTGATTACTGGAAATGTGAGTGGCGAGACAAGATCCCCAAATACATGCACACACTGCCCCAGGCTCTGATACTGGAAATGTGAGTGCGAGACAAGATCCAAATACATGCACACACTGCCCCAGGCTCTGATACTGGAAATGTGAGTGCGAGACAAGATCCAAATACATGCACCACATGCCCCAGGCTCTGATACTGGAAATGTGAGTGCGAGACAAGATCCAAATACATGCACACACTGCCCCAGGCTCTGATACTGGAAATGTGAGTGCGAGACAAGATCCAAATACATGCACACACTGCCCCAGGTTCTGATTACTGGAAATGTGAGTGCGAGACAAGATCCAAATACATGCACACACTGCCCCAGGCTCTGATACTGGAAATGTGAGTGCGAGACAAGATCCAAATACATGCACACACTGCCCAGGCTCTGATACTGGAAATGTGAGTGCGAGACAAGATCCAAATACATGCACACACTGCCCCAGGCTCTGATACTGGAAATGTGAGTGCGAGACAAGATCCAAATACATGCACACACTGCCCCAGGCTCTGATACTGGAAATGTGAGTGCGAGACAAGATCCAAATCATGCACACACTGCCCCAGGCTCTGATACTGGAAATGTGAGTGCGAGACAAGATCCAAATACATGCACACACTGCCCCAGGCTCTGATACTGGAAATGTGAGTGCGAGACAAGATCCAAATACATGCACACACTGCCCCAGGCTCTGATACTGGAAATGTGTTGCGAGACAATCCAAATACATGCACACACTGCCCCAGGCTCTGATACTGGAAATGTGAGTGCGAGACAAGATCCAAATACATGCACACACTGCCCCAGGCTCTGATACTGGAAATGTGAGTGCGAGACAAGATCCAATACATGCACACACTGCCCCAGGCTCTGATTCTGGAAATGTGCGAGACAAGATCCAAATACATGCACACACTGCCCCAGGCTTGATACTGGAAATGTGAGTGAGAGACAAGATCCAATACATGCACACACTGCCCCAGGCTCTGATACTGGAAATGTGAGTGCGAGACGAGACATAGATCCAAATACATGCACACACTGCCCCAGGCTCTGATTACTGGAAATGTGAGTGCGAGACAAGATCCAAATACATGCACACACTGCCCCAGGCTCTGATACTGGAAATGTGAGTGCGAGACAAGATCCAAATACATGCACACACTGCCCCAGGCTCTGATACTGGGAATGTGAGTGCGAGACAAGATCCAAATACATGCACACACTGCCCCAGGGCTCTGATACTGGAAATGTGGAGTGCGAGACAAGATCCAAATACATGCACACACTGCCCCAGGCTCTGATACTGGAAATGTGAGTGCGAGACAAGATCCAAATACATGCACACACTGCCCCAGGCTCTGATACTGGAATGTGAGTGCGAGACAAGATCCAATACATGCACACACTGCCCCAGGCTCTGATACTGGAAATGTGAGTGCGAGACAAGATCCAAATACATGCACACACTGCCCCGGCTCTGATACTGGAAATGTGAGTGCGAGACAAGATCCAAATACATGCACCACTGCCCCAGGCTCTCTGATACTGGAAATGTGGTGCGAGACAAGATCCAAATACATGCACACACTGCCCCAGCTTGATACTGGAAATGTGAGTGCGAGACAAGATCCAAATACATGCACCACTGCCCCAGGCTCTGATACTGAAATGGAGTGCGAGACAAGATCCAAATACATGCACACACTGCCCCAGGCTCTGATACTGGAAATGTGAGTGCGAGACAAAGATCCAAAATACATGCACACTGCCCCAGGCTCTGTACTGGAAATGTGAGTGCGAGACAAGATCCAAATACATCACAACTGCCCAGGCTCTGATACTGGAATGTGAGTGCGAGACAAGATCCAAATACATGCACACACTGCCCCAGGCTCTGATACTGGAAATGTGAGTGCGAACAAGATCCAAATACATGCACACACTGCCCCAGGCTCTGATACTGGAACTGTGAGTGCGAGACAAGATCCAAATACATGCACCACTGCCCCAGGCTCTGATACTGGAAATGTGAGTGCGAGAGATCCAAATACATGCACACACTGCCCCAGGCTGATACTGGAAATGTGAGTGCGAGACAAGATCCAAATACATGCACGCACTGCCCCAGGCTCTGATACTGGAAATGTGAGTGCGAGACAAGATCCAAATACATGCACACACTGCCCCAGGCTCTGATACTGGAAATGTGAGTGCGAGACAAGATCCAAATACATGCACACACTGCCCCAGGCTCTGATACTGGAAATGTGAGTGCGAGACAAGATCCAAATACATGCACACACTGCCCCAGGCTCTGATACTGGAAATGTGAGTGCGAGACAAGATCCAAATACATGCACACACTGCCCCAGGCTCTGATACTGGAAATGTGAGTGCGAGACAAGATCCAAATACATGCACACACTGCCCCAGGCTCTGATACTGGAAATGTGAGTGCGAGACAAGATCCAAATACATGCACACACTGCCCCAGGCTCTGATACTGGAAATGTGAGTGCGAGACAAGATCCAAATACATGCACCACACTGCCCCAGGCTCTGATACTGAAATGTGAGTGCGAGGACAAGATCCAAATACATGCACACACTGCCCCAGGCTCTGATACTGGAAATGTGAGTGCGAGACAAGATCCAAATACATGCACACACTGCCCCAGGCTCTGATACTGGAAATGTGGAGTGCGAGACAAGATCCAAATACATGCCACACACTGCCCCAGGCTCTGATACTGGAAATGTGAGTGCGAGACAAGATCCAAATACATGCACACACTGCCCCAGGTTCTGATTCTGGAAATGTGAGTGCGAGACAAGATCCAAATACATGCACACACTGCCCCAGGTTCTGATTCTGGAAATGTGAGTGCGAGACAAGATCCAATACATGCACACACTGCCCCAGGTTCTGATTCTGGAAAATGTGAGTGCGAGACAAGATCCAAATACATGCACACACTGCCCCAGGCTCTGATTCTGGAAATGTGAGTGCGAGACAAGATCCAAATACATGCACACACTGCCCAGGCTCTGATACTGGAAATGTGAGTGCGAGACAAGATCCAAATACATGCACACACTGCCCCAGGCTCTGATACTGGAAATGTGAGTGCGAGACAAGATCCAAATACATGCACACACTGCCCCAGGCTTGATTCTGGAAATGTGAGTGCGAGACAAGATCCAAATACATGCACACACTGCCCCAGGCTCTGATACTGGAAATGTGAGTGCGAGACAAGATCCAAATACATACACACACTGCCCCAGGTTCTGATACTGGAAATGTGAGTGCGAGACAAGATCCAAATACATGCACACACTGGCCCCAGGTTCGTGATTCTGGAAATGTGAGTGCGAGACAAGATCCAAATACATGCACACACTGCCCCAGGTTCTGATTCTGGAAATGTGAGTGCGAGACAAGATCCAAATACATGCACACACTGCCCAGGTTCTGATTCTGGAAATGTGAGTGCGAGACAAGATCCAAATACATGCACACACTGCCCCAGGCTCTGATTCTGGAAATGTGAGTGCGAGACAAGATCCAAATACATGCACACACTGCCCCAGGCTCTGATACTGGAAATGTGAGTGCGAGACAAGATCCAAATACATGCACACACTGCCCCAGGCTCTGATACTGGAAAATGTGAGTGCGAGACAAGATCCAATACATGCACACACTGCCCCAGGCTCTGATACTGGAAATGTGAGTGCGAGACAAGATCCAAATACATGCACACACTGCCCCAGGCTCTGATACTGGAAATGTGAGTGCGAGACAAGATCCAAATACATGCACACACTGCCCCAGGCTCTGATACTGGAAATGTGAGTGCGAGACAAGATCCAAATACATGCACACACTGCCCCAGGCTCTGATACTGGAAATGTGAGTGCGAGACAAGATCCAAATACATGCACACACTGCCCCAGGCTCTGATACTGGAAATGTGAGTGCGAGACAAGATCCAAATACATGCACACACTGCCCCAGGCTCTGATACTGGAAATGTGAGTGCGAGACAAGATCCAAATACATGCACACACTGCCCCAGGCTTCTGATTACTGGAAATGTGAGTGCGAGACAAGATCCAAATACATGCACACACTGCCCCAGGCTCTGATACTGGAAATGTGAGTGCGAGACAAGATCCAAATACATGCACACACTGCCCCAGGCTCTGATACTGGAAATGTGAGTGCGAGACAAGATCCAAATACATGCACACACTGCCCCAGGCTCTGATACTGGAAATGTGAGTGCGAGACAAGATCCAAATACATGCACACACTGCCCCAGGCTCTGATACTGGAAATGTGAGTGCGAGACAAGATCCAAATACATGCACACACTGCCCCAGGCTCTGATACTGGAAATGTGAGTGCGAGACAAGATCCAAATACATGCACACACTGCCCCAGGCTCTGATACTGGAAATGTGAGTGCGAGACAAGATCCAAATACATGCACACACTGCCCCAGGCTTCTGATTACTGGAAATGTGAGTGCGAGACAAGATCCAAATACATGCACACACTGCCCCAGGCTCTGATACTGGAAATGTGAGTGCGAGACAAGATCCAAATACATGCACACACTGCCCCAGGCTCTGATACTGGAAATGTGAGTGCGAGACAAGATCCAAATACATGCACACACTGCCCCAGGCTCTGATACTGGAAACTGTGAGTGCGAGACAAGATCCAAATACATGCACACACTGCCCCAGGCTCTGATACTGGAAATGTGAGTGCGAGACAAGATCCAAATACATGCACACACTGCCCCAGGCTCTGATACTGGAAATGTGAGTGCGAGACAAGATCCAAATACATGCACACACTGCCCCAGGCTCTGATACTGGAAATGTGAGTGCGAGACAAGATCCAAATACATGCACACACTGCCCCAGGCTCTGATACTGGAAATGTGAGTGCGAGACAAGATCCAAATACATGCACACACTGCCCCAGGCTCTGATACTGGAAATTGTGAGTGCGAGACAAGATCCAAATACCTGCACACACTGCCCCAGGCTCTGATACTGGAAATGTGAGTGCGAGACAAGATCCAAATACATGCACACACTGCCCCAGGCTCTGATACTGGAAATGTGAGTGCGAGACAAGATCCAAATACATGCACACACTGCCCCAGGCTCTGATACTGGAAATGTGAGTGGCGAGGACAAGATCCAAATACATGCACACACTGCCCCAGGCTCTGATACTGGAAATGTGAGTGCGAGACAAGATCCAAATACATGCACACACTGCCCCAGGCTCTGATACTGGAAATGTGAGTGCGAGACAAGATCCAAATACATGCACACACTGCCCAGGCTCTGATACTGGAAATGTGAGTGCGAGACAAGATCCAAATACATGCACACACTGCCCCAGGCTCTGATACTGGAAATGTGAGTGCGAGACAAGATCCAAATACATGCATCACACTGCCCCAGGCTCTGATACTGGAATGTGACCCCGTGCGAGACAAGATCCAAATACATGCACACACTGCCCCAGGCCTCTGATACTGGAAATGTGAGTGCGAGACAAGATCCAAATACATGCACACACTGCCCCAGGCTCTGATACTGGAAATGTGATGCGAGACAAGATCCCAAATACATGCACACACTGCCCCAGGTTCTGATTCTGGAAATGTGAGTGCGAGACAAGATCCAAATACATGCACACACTGCCCCCAGGTTCTGAATTCTGGAAATGTGAGTGCGAGACAAGATCCAAATACATGCACACACTGCCCCAGGTTCTGATTCTGGAAATGTGAGTGCGAGACAAGATCCAAATACATGCACACACTGCCCCAGGCTCTGATTCTGGAAATGTGAGTGCGAGACAAGATCCAATACATGCACCACACTGCCCCAGGCTCTGATACTGGAAATGTGAGTGCGAGACAAGATCCAAATACATGCACACACTGCCCCAGGCTCTGATACTGGAAATGTGAGTGCGAGACAAGATCCAAATACATGCACACACTGCCCCAGGCTCTGATTCTGGAAATGTGAGTGCGAGAACAAGATCCAAATACATGCACACACTGCCCCAGGCTCTGATACTGGAAATGTGAGTGCGAGACAAGATCCAAATACATGCACACACTGCCCCAGGCTCTGATACTGGAAATGTGAGTGCGAGACAAGATCCAAATACATGCACACACTGCCCCAGGTTCTGATTCTGGAAATGTGAGTGCGAGACAAGATCCAAATACATGCACACACTGCCCCAGGTTCTGATTCTGGAAATGTGAGTGCGAGACAAGATCCAAATACATGCACACACTGCCCCAGGTTCTGATTCTGGAAATGTGAGTGCGAGACAAGATCCAAATACATGCACACACTGCCCCAGGTTCTGATTCTGGAAATGTGAGTGCGAGACAAGATCCAAATACATGCACACACTGCCCCAGGCTCTGATTCTGGAAATGTGAGTGCGAGACAAGATCCAAATACATGCACACACTGCCCCAGGCTTCTGATACTGTGAATGTGAGTGCGAGACAAGATCCAAATACATGCACACACTGCCCCAGGCTCTGATACTGGAAATGTGAGTGCGAGACAAGATCCAAATACATGCACACACTGCCCCAGGCTCTGATACTGGAAATGTGAGTGCGAGACAAGATCCAAATACATGCACACACTGCCCCAGGCTCTGATACTGGAAATGTGAGTGCGAGACAAGATCCAAATACATGCACACCACTGCCCAGGCTCTGATACTGGAAATGTGAGTGCGAGACAAGATCCAAATACATGCACACACTGCCCCAGGCTCTGATACTGGAAATGTGAGTGCGAGACAAGATCCAAATACATGCACACACTGCCCCAGGCTCTGATACTGGAAATGTGAGTGCGAGACAAGATCCAAATACATGCACACACTGCCCCAGGTTCTGATTCTGGAAATGTGAGTGCGAGACAAGATCCAAATACATGCACACACTGCCCCAGGCTCTGATACTGGAAATGTGAGTGCGAGACAAGATCCAAATACATGCACACACTGCCCCAGGCTCTGATACTGGAAATGTGAGTGCGAGACAAGATCCAAATACATGCACACACTGCCCCAGGCTCTGATACTGGAAATGTGAGTGCGAGACAAGATCCAAATACATGCACACACTGCCCCAGGCTCTGATACTGGAAATGTGAGTGCGAGACAAGATCCAAATACATGCACACACTGCCCCAGGCTCTGATACTGGAAATGTGAGTGCGAGACAAGATCCAAATACATGCACACACTGCCCCAGGCTCTGATACTGGAAATGTGAGTGCGAGACAAGATCCAAATACATGCACACACTGCCCCAGGTTCTGATTCTGGAAATGTGAGTGCGAGACAAGATCCAAATACATGCACACACTGCCCCAGGCTCTGATACTGGAAATGTGAGTGCGAGACAAGATCCAAATACATGCACACACTGCCCCAGGCTCTGATACTGGAAATGTGAGTGCGAGACAAGATCCAAATACATGCACACACTGCCCCAGGCTCTGATACTGGAAATGTGAGTGCGAGACAAGATCCAAATACATGCACACACTGCCCCAGGCTCTGATACTGGAAATGTGAGTGCGAGACAAGATCCAAATACATGCACACACTGCCCCAGGCTCTGATACTGGAAATGTGAGTGCGAGACAAGATCCAAATACATGCACACACTGCCCCAGGCTCTGATACTGGAAATGTGAGTGCGAGACAAGATCCAAATACATGCACACACTGCCCCAGGCTCTGATACTGGAAATGTGAGTGCGAGACAAGATCCAAATACATGCACACACTGCCCCAGGCTCTGATACTGGAAATGTGAGTGCGAGACAAGATCCAAATACATGCACACACTGCCCCAGGCTCTGATACTGGAAATGTGAGTGCGAGACAAGATCCAAATACATGCACACACTGCCCCAGGCTCTGATACTGGAAATGTGAGTGCGAGACAAGATCCAAATACATGCACACACTGCCCCAGGCTCTGATACTGGAAATGTGAGTGCGAGACAAGATCCAAATACATGCACACACTGCCCCAGGCTCTGATACTGGAAATGTGAGTGCGAGACAAGATCCAAATACATGCACACACTGCCCCAGGCTCTGATACTGGAAATGTGAGTGCGAGACAAGATCCAAATACATGCACACACTGCCCCAGGCTCTGATACTGGAAATGTGAGTGCGAGACAAGATCCAAATACATGCACACACTGCCCCAGGCTCTGATACTGGAAATGTGAGTGCGAGACAAGATCCAAATACATGCACCACACTGCCCCAGGCTCTGATACTGGAAATGTGAGTGCGAGACAAGATCCAAATACATGCACACACTGCCCCAGGCTCTGATACTGGAAATGTGAGTGCGAGACAAGATCCAAATACATGCACACACTGCCCCAGGCTCTGATACTGGAAATGTGAGTGCGAGACAAGATCCAAATACATGCACACACTGCCCCAGGCTCTGATACTGGAAATGTGAGTGCGAGACAAGATCCAAATACATGCACACACTGCCCCAGGTTCTGATTCTGGAAATGTGAGTGCGAGACAAGATCCAAATACATGCACACACTGCCCCAGGTTCTGATTCTGGAAATGTGAGTGCGAGACAAGATCCAAATACATGCACACACTGCCCCAGGTTCTGATTCTGGAAATGTGAGTGCGAGACAAGATCCAAATACATGCACACACTGCCCCAGGCTCTGATTCTGGAAATGTGAGTGCGAGACAAGATCCAAATACATGCACACACTGCCCCAGGCTCTGATACTGGAAATGTGAGTGCGAGACAAGATCCAAATACATGCACACACTGCCCAGGCTCTGATACTGGAAATGTGAGTGCGAGACAAGATCCAAATACATGCACACACTGCCCCAGGCTCTGATTCTGGAAATGTGAGTGCGAGACAAGATCCAAATACATGCACACACTGCCCCAGGCTCTGATACTGGAAATGTGAGTGCGAGACAAGATCCAAATACATGCACACACTGCCCCAGGCTCTGATACTGGAAATGTGAGTGCGAGACAAGATCCAAATACATGCACACACTGCCCCAGGTTCTGATTCTGGAAATGTGAGTGCGAGACAAGATCCAAATACATGCACACACTGCCCCAGGTTCTGATTCTGGAAATGTGAGTGCGAGACAAGATCCAAATACATGCACACACTGCCCCAGGTTCTGATTCTGGAAATGTGAGTGCGAGACAAGATCCAAATACATGCACACACTGCCCCAGGTTCTGATTCTGGAAATGTGAGTGCGAGACAAGATCCAAATACATGCACACACTGCCCCAGGCTCTGATTCTGGAAATGTGAGTGCGAGACAAGATCCAAATACATGCACACACTGCCCCAGGCTCTGATACTGGAAATGTGAGTGCGAGACAAGATCCAAATACATGCACACACTGCCCCAGGCTCTGATACTGGAAATGTGAGTGCGAGACAAGATCCAAATACATGCACACACTGCCCCAGGCTCTGATACTGGAAATGTGAGTGCGAGACAAGATCCAAATACATGCACACACTGCCCCAGGCTCTGATACTGGAAATGTGAGTGCGAGACAAGATCCAAATACATGCACACACTGCCCCAGGCTCTGATACTGGAAATGTGAGTGCGAGACAAGATCCAAATACATGCACACACTGCCCCAGGCTCTGATACTGGAAATGTGAGTGCGAGACAAGATCCAAATACATGCACACACTGCCCCAGGCTCTGATACTGGAAATGTGAGTGCGAGACAAGATCCAAATACATGCACACACTGCCCCAGGTTCTGATTCTGGAAATGTGAGTGCGAGACAAGATCCAAATACATGCACACACTGCCCCAGGCTCTGATACTGGAAATGTGAGTGCGAGACAAGATCCAAATACATGCACACACTGCCCCAGGCTCTGATACTGGAAATGTGAGTGCGAGACAAGATCCAAATACATGCACACACTGCCCCAGGCTCTGATACTGGAAATGTGAGTGCGAGACAAGATCCAAATACATGCACACACTGCCCCAGGCTCTGATACTGGAAATGTGAGTGCGAGACAAGATCCAAATACATGCACACACTGCCCCAGGCTCTGATACTGGAAATGTGAGTGCGAGACAAGATCCAAATACATGCACACACTGCCCCAGGCTCTGATACTGGAAATGTGAGTGCGAGACAAGATCCAAATACATGCACACACTGCCCCAGGTTCTGATTCTGGAAATGTGAGTGCGAGACAAGATCCAAATACATGCACACACTGCCCCAGGCTCTGATACTGGAAATGTGAGTGCGAGACAAGATCCAAATACATGCACACACTGCCCCAGGCTCTGATACTGGAAATGTGAGTGCGAGACAAGATCCAAATACATGCACACACTGCCCCAGGCTCTGATACTGGAAATGTGAGTGCGAGACAAGATCCAAATACATGCACACACTGCCCCAGGCTCTGATACTGGAAATGTGAGTGCGAGACAAGATCCAAATACATGCACACACTGCCCCAGGCTCTGATACTGGAAATGTGAGTGCGAGACAAGATCCAAATACATGCACACACTGCCCCAGGCTCTGATTCTGGAAATGTGAGTGCGAGACAAGATCCAAATACATGCACACACTGCCCCAGGTTCTGATTCTGGAAATAGTTTATCACTGTGGGAGAGGTTCCCTGCCTCTGAGGTACGCACACATATACACAGATTGAATTTTCTTTACTGATTTGATCACTAAAATGACTTTTTTGTGTTTACAGGTTATAGAAGATCTGAAAGTCTCTAACTACAGCTGCCAGAAAGTTCTGGAGAAATATGACTCCTATTCTGTAATGGTGATGGTCAACTTCCTTCATGATTCTTGTTTATATCTGTATCTATATTAAGAGATAACCACAAGAGATTCTGTCCAGGTTGCTCAGGGTATTTCCTCTTTTAATGGTGGCATGAGGGCAGAGCTGTTGGGGGAACCCAGGTTCCGAATGGACACTTCCTCTGTCCTGGGGTTGTTTTTTAACACTCTCTCCTGGTGCATTCTGGGACCTGCCATTTTTATGTCAAATGGAAAAAAAGCAGAGAATACAAATCCCACAAGGCACTGTGATATGAGTTAAAAAAAAACCCAAAACAGGACCTGCTCAAAAGTCTCCCTCTAGGAATAGAGTAACTCTGCATTTCTGGGTTTGTGTGCTGCCTAGTCCTGAGTGATATCTCAGTCTTTGAGAGGCATCTTAGACGAGCTCTGAATCAGCAAGTCAACACACAAAATCCCAAAACAGGAAGTGATGTCATTGGAAGGCGAGCAGAAACCTGACATTTGAAATAAAATTCACTGTATGGCACATGTGCCAATAATGGCCAGTGTTTCAGTCCTAATGATCTGGACCGTCATCAAGTTGTTAGGCCTAAATATTGGACATTATGGATACTTTTCAGCAGATTTTTGTCTGCATTTTATTTTATGTACCAGGCTTCTCTTTTTTTATTTTTTTGACTCTTCTTTGGGCTGACACCATTTGATTTATGTGAAGAAACATCTCAGGAAGTTTCTGGTCTAGTAGCAACTTGGATAAAAGGAAGCTTCCTTTCAGTTGAGCTATAGAAGCTTGGTTATCTTTTCTCAGATGCAATTCTCTTTCACCACTAGAGGAGGTTTTGTTTTATTATACGTTTGATTCATTAGCTGCCTCAAACCTTTTGTGACGAGTGCGGTTTATAAGAACATAAGAAGTTGCCATACCGGGTCAGACCGAGGGTCCATCAAGCCCAGCATTCTGTTTCCAACAGAGGCCAATCCAGGCCATAAGAACCTGGCAATTACCCAAACACTAAGAAGATCCCATGCTACTAATGCCAGCAATAGCAGTGGCTATTCCCTAAGTCAACTTGATTAATAAAAGTTTATGGACTTCTCCAGACACTTGTCCAACCTTTTTTTAAACCCAGCTACACTAACTGCCTTAACCACATCCTCTGGCAATGAATTCCAGAGCTTAATTGTGCATTGAATGAAAAATAATTTTCTCCAATTTGTTTTAAATGTGCTACTTGCTAACATTGTGTGCCCCCCAGTCCTATTATTTCAGTAAATAACCGATTCGCATTTACCCGTTCTAGACTTCTCATTATTTTATAGACCTCTATCATATCCCCCCTCAGCCGTCTCATCTCCAAGCTGAAAAGTCCTAACCTCTTTAGTCTTTCCTCATAGGGCAGCCGTTACATGCCACTAATTACTTTCATCATCCTTTTCTGTACTTTTTCCAGGGCAACTATATCTTTTTTATTTCATTTTGCAAGGAAACTCCTGTCAACAAAGGATATTTTCTGCAGTGACAAATTTCTCTTTTTGCTTTGGCGTTCCTTAATTGCCACTAGGGAGGAGCAGAGAGAACAGGGACGATCCTGTCCTGTTTCAGGATATCATGAGGAAGTCTGTCACTGCCTTGGGTCAGTAGAGCCCAGTTCCAGTTGTAGATTGTTCCTTGACAGCGGAGGCTTTAGTGTAAATAAAATCGAGACAGTGGGGTGGGAAATATCTCCAGCTTCTTGGCATTTAAGAACTATAATCTTGAAACATTTTCTTACTTCACCAGTGTCTCTCTATGGTGCTAGGTAGTGTGTGTGCGCTTGTGCATGTATGTGTATGAAGAGTATTCTAGGATTTATAAGCCATGTATGAGTTCCTCTCATGCATGGAAGTGATGTTAGCTCACTGGCTGCTGACCCCATGGTGAACGTTTGTGGTTTTCTGAGTTCAATGCTATGCTCAGCTAGTTGTACACCAGGTCCTGATGGCTCTCTGTTTATGTTCTTTCGACCAGGAATATTTCATGAAGGAGTCAAACCTGAGCCGGGAAGCGGTTCGGATGATCGGAGACCTGATGAACGCAGAGACCTTCTTTTTCATCTCTTTCACAGAGATGCTGCGAATCCAAAATGACATCAGAGATAATGTTAGGTAGAGAATCTCATGGAGAGTCATTGGCTTCCATTTCTTTCTTGAAATACTAATTATGTGCTTAATGGGTTTTCTCTCCTCTGTCTGACCTCGCTTGTTATGCCTTCCCAATGGCTTTCATCAGGGCTCTATCATGCACGGTCTCCATCTTGAGCTCATCAGGGAACATGCTTGGCCTCTCTCTCTTTATGCTTCCCATCTTGCTCTCCTTGATTTCTAAAATCACAGCCTCTTATGGCTACTGATTGCAGGGTCCATGCACACAAATATTTATGAAATGGGAGAACCATTTTTCAAAAAGCCATGTAAAGCAGGCAAAACATATTTTGTCCACATAGATCGGCTGTCTGGAAATTAACTTTTCTCTACATATTCACCACATACTGAATCTTCTTGCTAGTGCTGCTGCTTGATGTCAACCCATTTGCCCTCCTCTGCCAGGTACTTCGAGATTGCGGGTGGCATGGACAGCCTCCCCCGGGCCTTCTACCAGGAGCTGCACGGCCCTGTCCAGCTACGCTCCCAAGCACTGAGGATCGAGCAGACGGCAAGGAACGTAACACTTTTCTACCACCATAAGGGCCAGCTTCTCAGCATCAGCGGAGACCATCTCCTTCTCACCACCACAGCCAAGGCAGCCTGCATGGTTGAGTTCCACCCGCCGCTGTCCCCAGCCAAGACCCATGCCTTGCGTTCTGTTCACTATTCCAGTTCCACCAAGATCTTCCTGGGTTTCCATCAGCGTTTCTGGGAGGATGAGTGGATCCAGGGCGGGAAGTCCATCACTGACCGCCCCTCCAGACTTATCTACTACCCCACCCACAGCTTTCCAAATGCCAGCGGAGGGGTGCTCTTAGCTTCCTACACCTGGTCTGATGACTCTAAGCTCTTCCTGGGGCTCAGCGACCAGGACTGCTTGCAGGTGGCGCTGGACGACCTGGCTCTTATTCACGGAGACCGAGTCCGGGCCCTTTGGGATGGGACAGGACTGGTGAAGAAGTGGAGCCTGGACCCTCACAGCCAGGGGGCATTTGCTGCCTTCACGCCCTACCAGACAAAAGATTTTGCTCTTGAGTTGTTCCGAAGTGAGGGACGGGTCCACTTTGCTGGGGAGCATACGGCCCTGCCTCATGGCTGGGTGGAAACATCCATGAAATCAGCTCTGAGAGCAGCAAGGAACATCCACAAAGCATAGGGAGGGTCCCCAGCTGGTTCTAAGCTTTTCATTTGTCAGTTCAGCCTGATGCAGCTCCCTCGTTTTAGCTTCAGTCCTTGCACAGACTTGTCCTGACTTTCTTATGTGACATTGCGAGTTACAAGTCCATGCATACAACAGGGGGCTTGTTCTGAAGAAACGGGGCCAGATGGTCACCCTTTGCACATGAGATGCTGCTGTAGAGAGTATAATGTAGGGGCCAAATGGGGTGAGGCCTTGCTGAGATCAATTTTTCATTCGGTCTGTAAAGGGCTAGCTCTCTGCTCTGGGTTCTGGGCCTTAGTTCTGAAGTCTCCGAGGCCAGTAACTATTTCTATCACAAATGTTATCATGTGTCATGTTCCGCTAACCAGCGTTTCTCAGCCTTTACCGCATGCTCAATAACGTCATGTGGGCTCTGAGTCAACCCTCCTCCACGTTTTCCTTTATAAAGTGTAATAATTTAATTAGTTCAATCAGGCTAATGAGCAGACATATATAAAAGTAGAGAACCTCTATGAATCTTCTCCCCTTTGGCAGTGGTGATCATTGTGTGTCTTCATTCAAAAGCCTTTTTTTTTTTTGGAATTTATATAGGTTCATTTTTCTTTCCATTTGTACCTTAATCCTTAAAGCAGTAAAAAATAGAATCATCTTAATGTCATAAAATGCAAATGAACACTAATGGCAAATTCCACATGGTGGGAACAAAATACGGGAGGCCCAAGATAGTCTACTGGACTATGAAAGGGGCTTGAAAGGAGCAATGCTTTTTTTTTTCCTTTTAAAAGGTCTACTTTTAGAGCTCTGATGTTCGATAATTGTTTACTGTTTGTGGTTCTCTGTCATTATGCATTGTACATGTTACACTGCGTACCGATGAAGACAGAGTTTGCTGACTAAAGGAAAGTGCAATGAATAAACCTCACTTAAGGGAAACAGACACTGCTCAAGTTTTATGGGCAAAATGTTTTAAATAATGTTCTAGAGTACAATATGCTAAGGGATGAGAACTGAGTTTTTTTTTTCTTTTCCCCTGTTAACTTTTGTTTAAATTCAGTCGCAATCCATGAACCTGCAGGCAAGGAGGTACTGTGGGGTGGATTTCTTTTGGCTATCGGGGGTTAAGTACTTGTGAATTTTTCCCCTTCCCCTTTTCCTCCTTCTACTTTTTGGAGTTTACATTATGTGTCATGTTTGAATGAATGTGTATGTTACATGTTTACGCATATACAAGTGAGCGTTTGTGTTGAACTTGGACGTAGAAGCATGATGGCAGCTGCTCATCCATACCTCCAGCTTTAGGATCCTTACCACTTCCGTTTCCTGAGGAATGCTAGAAGGGGGCAGGTGTTGGGGACCTGGGGCAGGGCGGACACGATATTACTGTTCATGTGGGGAGCAGGAGTGTCCATTAAAGAAGCCTCTTTTTAAGGTGATGCAACAATCTCTGTTGCTTTCTGCCTGATGCTTCTTGGAAAGGTCTCAATGCTGCAAACAGTTGTTGCGAACCCCGGCACTTTTTATGAAATCTTGGTAACATTTGGAAAGTTCTGTAAGTGCAATCAGATCTCCTCGACTCTCTGGAGCCCTTCCGGACCTGACTTTTCTTTTGGGAGAGGATGCGAGCAGTAGGGCCCGATGCACCCGCCGCCCTCCCTCGGTGATTGAATTAACCACCTGCTGCCCTGTCCTCTCTCATGGGTAAACGTTAATTGGCTTCAGTGAGACTCGGTTGATGTCAGGATTCCTCAGAGGGAGGTGGAAATGTACCCATAAGATGCTTAACCTACTGTATGCGCCTTCAGTGGTGATGCAAAACGCTGCCAGAGAAAGCTGCCGGTAGGGTTATTTATTTCTGATTCAGTGTTTACAGTTTAATGATCCCTTTTTTTGCTGCATTAACCGTTCTTTTCATGATCTTCTCTATTAGAGACACGGGGAGGTTGCTGCAAGGTACTGAAAGTTACTCGTGTAGGGAATCAACAAAATGATTACATTATTAGCCACATGTTTCATAGAGTTAGGAGAATGCATTCTCACCATTGCTCATGGATATGGGCTACACAGACCTCTGGAAAACACTTCACCAGAAATGAATGCATCTGGTTATTAATCTTCAGAGGGGTAGCCCTGTTATTCTGGTGTAGCACCGTTGACAGGATTCGGGTGGCACCTTATAGACTGACCAGTTTACTGAGGCATGAGCTTTCAAGGACAGAGTCCACTTTGTCAGATGCATCTGATGAAGTGGACTCTATCCTCAAAAGCTCATGCCTCGCTAAGTTTTTAGTCTAGAAAGTGCCACCTGACTCCTGTCAAATCTGATTCATGCAACTAACTTGAAAGATATCTTTAACAAAGTGGATGCAATGGCATTTGTTTTTGTGAATTGATCATTTAATGGACTTTGTGGTCCTCTAGTGATTGCTTGCTAATAGGTTCCATTTTGATTTCTTCATATCTGGTGAAGTGTTTTCCAGAACTTTGTTGTGCTTGATTCGCGTAGCCCCTTCCTTGCTCTTCTTCGATTCTTGATAATGGGCTGGCAGGCTGTTCGGAATCGGTAATGCTCTGCCATGCAGGATTCCAGCATCTCCAGCAGTCTGTAGCATGCCTTCCTCTCCAGTGCCCTCACTCCGCCTCTTTTCTATTGCTGATCATAATTCCCGATGAAGTTCAAACATTATTCAAGTTCCTTTTGTTCACTCACAGATGTATTCAAGGTCTTTCTTCTCCTTCTCTATGTACTTGCCTGCTTCGATGCACCATCTCATTATCTCCATGTCACATACTGGGCTGCGTTGTGCATCCTATGTCTCCAGTTAGCTACCTCTCATGTTTGGGTTTTCTTCATTCAACAAGCTTCCTCCTGAAGTCCAAGAGCTCACCTCTAGCTAGGGTTACCAACTATTGAGGGGGTGAGGTGGGGAGGTAAGGAAAAGAATTGCATGCATTCTCTCACTTTCCAAACATATGCACACCTGCTCGGGAGAAGGAACTTTGTCCAGTTAAGGTCCATGCATGGACCTTGCAAACCAGCAAATATTTACAGGGGACTTTTGTGCATATAACTGCTTTGAAATTTCAGGCTATAGTCTGCAGCAGGGATGCACAAGGAAGTTTAGCTTTGGTTTTTTTTTTCTCCATTTTGGTTCATTTTATTCATTCTCAGCTCATTCATTTTTCATTATATGGTCTTTTTTTTTTTTCCTTTATTTGTTTTGGAAATTAGCGCCTACTGTTTTGCAAATAGCACTCCTTATTTTCCAAAAGAGATGAACCAAAAAACCTGGGGGGATTTTCAGGGAGGATTGTGCATTTGTTTCCGGGTGAGACGATTGCTTTGGATTATCATTCTTTTGAAGACGAATGCGTTTCCTTAGAGGTGAATTTTAACACCTGTGCACGTGTGCCAGCTCGCGCACATGGACGCTGCGATTTTATAACGTACGCATGTCTGCTATAAAATTGTGTAACGTACATAAAAGTGTGCACAACTTTATATTGACGTGTGCGTGCTGCCTTGATTGCGTGTGTGTGTGTGTGTGTGTGTGTGTGTGTGTGTGGGGGGGGGGGGGTTAGTAGATACGCACACCGACGCAATTACCTGTTTCCCCACTTCATTCCCAGTTTGCTCCAGTAAAGGAGAGGACCTCCTAAACCCCCTTGATAACTTTACCCTATCAGCCCCGACCATTAAAGCCCCGCTGACCAGCCTAGTTTTTATCAGTTTACTACTCACAAGCCATCCATAGCAGAAGTCAAGTTACGCAGTAGGGGAACCCTGCGCGTGCTCGTGCATGGAAGTACTTACACGCAGACTCCATGTTACAGACTCAGCCCGCCCGTGCCCCACTCTTTTTGAACTTTTTCTTTTGTGCGTGAACCAGGTGATCAGGTTAGGAAAAGGGACGCTCATCAAATTGAGCGTCCCTTTTCCTAACCTGGCCTCCACCTCTCCTGGGCGCCCGCTGCCGAGAAGGCGCTAGGGAGGGGCACAATTTCCCCCAGCGCCTCCTTTTTACCAGGAGAGGCGGATCGGCGTGCCTTAAGGGAACGGGCGCTCAATCGGGAGCGCCCATTTAGCGGGCGCCGATATTGCATTGGCTTGATTATTAGGACCAACAGTAAAGAGGTCCAAAAAAGCAATGCAGAAAGTAATTACAGAATTAAAATAGAAATGATTTGTTGATGATTCATGAGATTTCATCCGTGTGCGTAAGGGGAGTCTGCCCTACCAGTTCGTACTAGAGCTCAAAGGATTGTTGCTTGGATCCTGCATGCAAGTCATTCTTTGCACCTTCGGATGAGGTTTTAGTTTTTTTTCGTGGGCATGTAAGGTCGGAACCAGCCTGAAGTGAAAAGGCCAGCAAGCAGGGAAGAAACTTCTCCATCGTCCTTGCTACTTGGCTCTTTCACTTCAGGGCGGATAGCACAGGGGATTTCTACGCCTGAAAAACTGTTAACGCCTGCTCTGAGGCAGATGGCAAGTGTTTGTCATCACTAGGCCCATGATAACCAGTGGTGGTCAGCCTGGTTCTAGGCCAGGTAAGCTCTGTAAAGCTTCACTCCCTCCCTTGCACTCATGCGGGTGCTAATTTTTACATCCCCGTGTTAACCCGTTGGAGGAGTGTCTGAATGTATAATAAAACAATACCCTTATTCAATAAACGTACACATGCTTACTGTGACTCCAACATCGTTCTAGCTTCAACAGCATGAGGAAATGTGGAATAAAGGATCTGCACTCACAAAGGGGGGAGTAGCTGGCTTGTTACGGCGGTTACTACCCCAAACCAAATAAGCCTGTTACTTCTATTTCTATGCATATACAGCATAGTTCTCTGCTTCAACGGCAGGGGAGAAGAAAAAACTGATACTACACACATCCAGCAGAGCTCTCTGCTTCAACGGCAGGGGAGAAGAAAAAAGGGTTCACACTCACAAAGCGGGGAGTAGCTGGCTTGTTACGGCGGTTACTACCCCAAACCAAATGTGCCTGATACTTCACTTTCGATGCATATCCAGCATAGCTCTCTGCTTCAACGGCAGGGGAGAAGAATAAACTGATACCTCAAGCATATCCAGCATAGCTCCCTGCTTCAATGGCAGGGGAGAAGATAAACAACCAATAAGGGCTGTATAACATAGTCTGAGTAAAACAAATAAGCATGGGTGTAGCTTGCTTATTGCGACGGTTACTACCCATACTACCCCTAACTAATCAAGCTTGATATTTCACTTGGATGCAGCTCCATCACTGCTCTCTACATTAATGGTGGGGGTGGAAGGGAAATAGAACCAAGAGCTAAGAGAAACAGATAAGTATGAGAGAAAAAAGTGTGTGAAGCTTGCTGGGCAGACTGGATGGGCCATTTGGTCTTCTTCTGCCGTCATTTCTATGTTTCTATGTAAAATAAATAAATGTATAAATAAATAAATAAAAATAAATACATGTAGATGCCAAGGCCTTGGTGCATAGCAGGTTATTTGGGTTTTCCCACTGTTGGATTTATTGGAGAAAAAACAATATTTCAAAATTCCCCCCTGCTTCCCAGCTAAATTTTGTCCGAGTAATTAATTGCCAGTGACAAATTTAGGAAGACAGAAAGAGACAGAGATGAAGGGGATCTGGGAGATGTGGTTACATTTTAGCCAGTGAGCGTTGCTATTCTGCCCAACATGGATAAATTAAATACCTGCCCTAAAGTTACCTGGATAAATGTATCCAGGTCATTTCGGCCAAGCATATTCAGCAGCAGAGTTTTCCAGCTAAGGGCTGTGGAAAATCTGACAGCTTTTTCTGTCGCCAGCCCGCTGATTATCTGCCTCACTGTTTTCTGTACACATAATTTAATCACATTCCCAGAAACTGAAGGAACGTTTCACGAAAATGAGTACTGGTTTCACATCTCAGGACTCCAAAGACTTAGGTTAGTAATGGTGGCGTGGGATTGATTTTATTAGAAAATATGGAATGCCTGAATCTTATTAGATAGTAAACCTATATGGCTGGAAGGATAATGAATGGGAGGGTATTTCAAAATGGAAATAATTTCTTTTGCCACCTGTAGTTTTGTATCATTTTTCCCGCTACAGATTATGCCACCTCTCATGCTCCAGGAATATCGCTTGGGCAATGAGAGCCACAGCCAGGTGACGGAATTCATCCTTCTGGGAATCTCAGACAATCGCCAGGTAGAGCTCATTCTTTTTGCAGTGTTCCTGCTGATGTACCTTGTCGCCGTGTCTGCCAATATGCTCATCCTTGTGGCAGTCTGGGTGAACAAACACCTCCACACGCCCATGTACTTTTTCCTTACCAACTTGTCCTTCCTTGACATCTGTTACATCTCCTCCCATCTCCCCAATTCATTGAAGGAGGTGTTTTCGGAGAGGAAAGTCATTTCCTTTGCCGGATGTGCAGCCGAAATGTACATTGCACTTGCCTTAGGAGAAACACAGTGCCTCCTCCTGGCTGTTATGGCTTGTGATCGCTATGTGGCGATATGCCATCCCTTGAACTACGTGACCATTATGAACAGGCCATTGTGTATGAAGATGGCTATCAGCACCTGGATAAGTGGCTTTGTGTTGTCGGTGGTCCATGTGGCTTTCACACTGACGTTGCCTTTCTGTGGACGGAACAGAATAAACCACGTCGCATGTGAGATAGAAGCAGTTTTGAGACTGGCATGCACCGATATCCACCTTAATGAAATGGTGATTTTTGCAGTAGGAGTGGTGATCCTCATCATTCCCCTTTCTTTTGTTCTCTTTACATATGTCCACATTATTGCTGCCATCTTGAAAATCAGCTCCAGCAGGGGAAGACACAAAGCCTTCTCTACCTGCACATCTCACCTGATGGTGGTTACTATGTTCTATGGGACTTGCATGGTCATGTACATGACACCTCGTTCGTTGGTTTCAGAGGACAAGCATAAAATCATTTCCATGTTCTATGGGGCTTTAATTCCCATGCTGAACCCTCTCATCTATACACTAAGAAACAATGATGTCAAGGAAGCGCTGAGGAAGACAATAAGAGTGAACATTGGATCCCCCAATAAGTAAATTCTTCTGTGTTTTGCATAAGTCTGTTCAATCAAGCTTTTTCTGGCAGTACCTGAAGGATACAGCAGGGTAGTAGGGTGAGTGTCACTGAGAGTGTTTGCCTTCATGAAAAAATGCAAGTTGGAAAAGCTGTACACGTAGAGTACATTAATGTAATCCACTTTGAAATGCTTGAAAGATGGAATATAAATCAAATCAAATCAATAAATAAGATGAAGTTGGCATTCTTTTGCTCCTGTGACCCTGGTACAATAGCTGGCAATGTCCTTTTCATCTCCTCTGTGTCGAAGCTCCGTCTTGTTCCCGTGTGGCCACTAATCTACCCAGGATGGTAGAGAACCAAAAAGAATGACCATTATGAGTCTTATCCAAAGATATTGCCCATGAGCTTTTGAGACCACAGAGATCATATCTTCAGTCCTCTCCAATGGTTTCCTTCACTAAGATGGGCATCAGTTGAAGGCACTGTATAGCCCCAAAAGCTCACATATAGCAGCATATTTGGATAATTCTTGTGGTCGCTTAGTGAAAAGTACCACAGCTTTTAGAGAATCCAGTGTTCTTTGGGACCACTAGAGTAACTAGAACTCTTGGAACATTTTCCCCAAGTAGGGTTATGGCCTTACTCGGGTCAATGTAAGGAAGATGATCCAATCCTGCTTTTAACCCATTGCATGCATGGTGATATAGATCTTATTTTTCTTAGGGGGAGATCAGAACTGCAAATCTATACCATGTAGCGAAGCCAAATCATCATGGGAACAGCCTCTTTTGGATTGATCTGGGTGAGGTGGCAACCCTGCTCCCAACCTTTATAACCAAAGAGTCTACTCCTTCTCTTCCTCCCCCACTATGGAGCATATCCATTCTCATTCCCTACTGTAAATGGTTTCTCCAAGTGTACGCTCTTCACCTGTGCTGGTTGGTTAAATAAAACGTTTTTAAAAAGTCTCTCCTCTTCTTAACTTAGCCACATTTTATATGACAAGATATGTAAATCAAGTGAGTCAATGACATTGTTAGTTATTTATTGAAAATGTGAGTTAAACTTGTAGTAACCCAGCTTATCGCTTCTTTAGTTTTCTAGCTCAAGATCTCTCCTTGTCTTTTTCTCAGTGGCTTTATATCAATTATTCTCTGATGATCCTTGTATTTCTCCATTCAAAAGCCTTTTTTTGGAATTTATATAGGTTCATTTATTTACCTTTCCATTGTACCATAATCCTTAAAGCAGTAAACAAGAGAATCATCGTAACGTCATAAAATGGCAAATGAACACTAACTGGTAACAAAAAAAGAAATACCAAAACACACAAACATAAAAACACAGATCTCACGCCATACCTCCTTGTGAAATACAGCAAGACTAAATAAAAGCTATCAAGAAAGTCTTGCACTTGAATCAGAACAATGAGTCCCAATATCAAGTCAGAGCAATAAGCAAAACAGAGACTTAAAAAAAAAATCTCCTTACATAATCAAGCTTTCACTGTTTTTGTGAAAGACAAGGTAATTCTTATGCTTTCTGGAGATCTTGAGAAAGCAAATTCCACATGGCAGGAACAAAAATCGTGAAGGCCAGGCGCCTGATACAAAATAGTCTAGCAGTCTATAGAGAGCAGCTTGAAAGGAGCAAATTATTCCATGTCTGCATGGCTCTCTCCACCAAGACCAACCTCAGAGCTTCCCACTCCTCATCCTTGCACAGATGGTGTGACTTTGGGGGAATCTTTAAATAGCCTGCATGCTTGCAAATGCCATGGGCGGTTTTTACACATGCACATTTCTTTTTCTGCAAATGATCTAAAGAAAAGAACATTAGATTGCTTTGTTTTGAAAATTAGCAACTGCAAATCATGTGCACTAAATGAATAAGCTCTCTCTGAAACGTGGCCAGTCAGGAGCACAGTGGCACATGCAGCGTTGGAAACTGCCTGCATGCATTGCTATTGTGCTCCCCTGACCTGCACAGGCCCTGAGAAATGCCTCTTTTTATGTTACAAAAAGTATTGTGCATTATGGGGCCCACGCATACTCTTAGCCGCCTTTGAGGAGAGAAGTTGCCAGTGTAAATGGATTTGAACAGTGCTCTCCCTATTACTGGCATTCGGTAATGATGACGCACACATCACTGCTTCACCTTTGTCTGCACTGAAAGCTTTTATGCAGGCCCTGCATAAAAAAAAAATCGATATTGGTCCTAGGCCCACCAACCCCAGAGAAACTTGCAAGTTCCATTCTGAATTTTCTTTAATACCGTTTTTTAAATTTAATGTAAACATCCATTGCTTTCTATAGTCACACAGCTTTACAACGGCAACAAAATATAAAAATAGGAATAAAACAAAGCTAACCAATTTGCGAGAGACTACATTTAAGGGACATAGATTGCCTTAGAAATTTGCATAGCTTTATGAAAGCATGATGTTAGCCCGAGGTTTTAGTAAAGGAAGCAATAGTTCAGGGCAGTACACCATTCAGCAAATATATCTTTATTTGTTTTTTTATATTTGCATACAAGCATTGCAACTTTTATTTGACTGAAGCAAGCATAAGGATGCTTTTTAATGTTTTTATAAGATGAAAACCTCACAACCTGGTATCTCTGGAGGACCCACAATGCAGGGACACAACCCTCAACACGTTACTTTGACAAGTCATTTGCCCAATACACAGACTTTTTCTCCAAAACAGAAGGGATTGTCACACCCTTGTCCTCCATGGGAAGCAGGTCATGGCTGAGGCCGTTCCAATTGCAAGACGTCAGCAAGGAACGTGAAGGGCCACAAAATGAATCCCCCTCCCCCAGTTGTCCCCGCGCTCAAACGACCAGAGCACAGTAAGAAACCTTGCAAACCAAACTGGTGGACGGCCGAACTTCATTTCAAAAGGAGCAGGCCCACACTTCATGCACGTCACCTGTCTTTCTCCCCAGCTCCAAATCCAGGGTGAAGCTGACCAATGGAGAAAAGACTATGAACTGCAAAATAGATTTTTTGAGGGTTGTCAAATAACCTTGCCACTAGCAAATAATCACAGGAAATGGCTCTTCAGTTTATGTGTAAAGTCTCCAGTATCTTTTGTGTACATCTCCAGCAACTAGGCAACATCTCGCTGGGCGTTGTGTGAACGCCTGTAAAGCCTGTGTTTACTATTGCAGCGGATTGCTCTAAGCATAACTGTTTTTGTGCACGTCTTCCTGGAAATAAAACTTTCCCACTCAGTCGCTTCTAAGACCATAGCATCAATAGCTTATTATTGTAACCTCATGAATGCAATACCTTTCTTCCTATGTTGCCACCCTGTGGCTGTTCTCTATAAATGCAATGTCTTTATGTTTAGATATAGAGGCCAATATTCAGAAGCCATTTAGATGCATAGCTGAAAAGTTATCCGTCTATATGGCTTAGCCGTAATATTAAATGACGTCTTCGGCTATATTCTAGCAGGATAATGAGTTATCCGGCTGTATTCTAGCCAGATAAGTCAGAGCGTTCCATGGCTAACTCTGGTCATGCTGTAGGGCTGTCCTAAAGTTAGCTGGATATACTTATTCAGCTAACTAAGGGGGTCATTTTCTATGCGGATCGCACGCGAAAATGGACTTTTCACATGCGAAAAGTCCCTTTTCGCGTGCGATACCTAGATCGGGGTGGGTTCTGGGCGGCGTCCGCACCAGAAGGGGAGGAGTCGGGGCGGCACCGGGGCGGACGGCATGAAGACATCGCTGACGGCAAAAAGGTAAGAAGCCTTATCGCCGTCAGTAATGCGCCCAATAGCACCACCTTTCACGGTGGCGCTATTGATTTGTGAAAGCCGGCAGCGAATGCACCGCGGTGGTGCGATCGCTGCCGGCTTTCACAGGCCCACCCCCCCGCCCCCCGTTACCGCCGGAGTTTCTAAGTTCTGCGAACTTAGAAAATCCAGGCCTAAGATAGCTGGGTAAATATCCCAGTTCAGTGTATCCAGCTAAATTACCGAGCTGCTCAGCTATTCAATATCGACCTCAACATGAATTTGAAGGGATGGGATTTTTTTCTTTACCCTCCAACTCACTGGAAAAAAAATATTTCATAGACAGATGAGGAACAAAATTAAAGGTTTGGATATGAAGAACTGTATTCATTGTCATATTATGAATATTTTTTTGGAACCCTCCTAGAAATGTTGATAGGCAGTTTATACTTTTTGAATAAATAAATAAATGTAAATGGCTGTAAATTTGAAAAAATAAAGAAACCTGTGATGAAGGAAAAGCACTTTCTCCCTTGCACATAGGCCATCTATTCCATCATATTAGAAAGACCACCCCAGTCATTCAGCTTAGGGGCTGTGCTCAAAGATCCTGTGCAAAGATCTGGAATGATTTCACTTTGGATCTGAAACTAGGAGGAAACAACCTTAGATTTAGAAAGATAGCAAAAGCTTGTCTTTTGTTTTCCCCAGGTTTGATGGCAGGTATATTTATAAGAAATGAGTAATTGCAGAGTAGTAATAGCTACAGGAGATATAGCAAAAGATGAGGAAGGATCTATTAAGACCTCAGGGGTAAGTCAGTGGGGGGAATATCTGTGGGTGATAAAATGAATGAATCTAAATGTTGCATTTTACCATGCTTTGATAGGAGATCAAAGTATTCCTGCACGACAAAGGTGAAAAGGTTGCCCAAGTCTCATCGCCTTGCTTGTGAGCGGATCTATAGAAGTTTTGTATTTCATTATCAGTCTTTGAACAACTCTGATTTAACTACCAGTTTTCAGAGCCTGGGATGCTATGGCAGGCTGAGTTCTGTGTAGGGATGTGCATTCGTTTCATGCGTTTAATTCGTTTCATTCGTTTCCCATTACATGCCAATTAGATGTGCATTCGTTTCATACGATTCATATTACATGCTTGTATAGGAAACGTATGACATGTATGAAACGAATGCACATCCCTAGTTCTGTGCTTCTCCCAGCCACCAATCCAGAAATCAAATTCATTTGACGACAAAGGACATGGCACAATTCATGTGTAGTGCTAATATCAAAAGGCAAGAAAATGAGTGAAACCCAATAGATATGGATCAGAATGGCCTAAATATGACCATCCTATCTCTAAGTCACAGACTGCACATCAGATTCGTGTCTTGAGCCTTTCTTTTTAGTGGCAAGTCAGTATATTCATAAGTCATATGTGCGCGGGTTATAAAATTGGCGTGTCCATGTGCGTGCGCCAGGAACCACGCGGACTTTTTAAAATTGACCCCAATGTATTTACACATTATTCTGAATTTAATTAAAAAACCATGAAAATGACTATGTTCTGGATCAGTGATCCATTTCTGGGCAAAACACAGATCAATCAATATGAACTGGCCAAATAATACAAATAATATTAAATGTTTCAGTCATCTAAACAGATATTAATCATTCTAGTTTTTTGTTAGGTACTTCCTGTTGTTCCTTTCAGGCCTCAGGAGAATAATGTAGCATTTGGGGATAAATATACAGCCCAGCAGTCCAGCACTGGAGGCCAGGATAGCAAATATCTCCACCACCACCATGTACTTGCCCCTGGTGCTCAGGTACGTTGGGATGAAGGACACCCAAACACTGCAGAACACCAGCATGCTGAAGGTGATGTACTTGGCCTCATTGAAGCTGTCAGGCAGATTTCTTGCTAGGAAAGCTATGAAGAAACTGACACCAGCCAGAAGTCCCAGATAACCCAGAACACAGTAAAATGCAGTTATTGACCCTTCATTACATTCAATTAATATTTTTCCAGTTTCTGATTGCATATTAAGATTTGGGAAAGGAGGAGCGGTGAATAACCAGGCAAGACATAAAAAGGCTTGAGGAAGGGAACAGGAAAGGACAATAGAGTTTGAGACCCTGGAACCCATCCATCTCCGGAGCTTGCTTCCAGGCTTGGTGGCTTGGAAGGCCATGACCACTGTGATGGTTTTTGCCAGAATGGAGGAGAGAGAGATGGAGAAAATGATCCCAAAGACAGTCTGTCGGAGAATGCAGGTCATGCCCTCAGGATGGCCGATGAATATCAAGGAACAGAGGAAGCAGAGCATGAGGGAAACAAGGAGAATGTAGCTGAGTTCCCGGTTGTTGGCTTTCACTATGGGAGTGTCTTGGTAATTAATGAAGATTCCCAGAATGACAGCAGTGATGAGAAAAAAGCAAATGCTGATTAGACTCAAAGCGATCCCCAAAGGTTCTTCATAGGATAAAAAGGTTATCACTTTTGGGATGCAGGCATCTCTCCTCTGATTGGACCATTTGTCCTCTGGGCACTTTGTACATGCGTCCATATCTGAGAAGAAAGAATATTTATTCAGTATCTCACTGACAATATCAGTTTCAGGTCTGTGAGTGAACACATTTATCTTATATTTCTGGATGCTTTTTCTGTAGCTTTGAATATTACAGTATTTGCAGTGCTATAGTATTTTGGGTGCAATTATCAAAAGAATAATCGCACTTAGTGCTGGTAAAAGGAGATTTGCACGCTGATTTTCTGGGAAAATGAATATTCATCTGGCCAAAATATAGTGCATATTTCCTTTTGCATTGGCGTTTTGATGGCGGACGCTGTCGTCGTCACGAGTGTGATGGAAGAAATGGTTGGAAGCAGTCGATGATTGTGGTATGAGAGGATAACAATTTTCTTCAGAACAGAAGACAGACTATGCTGTAGTTTGTGACACTTGGTCTTGAATTCTTCTATAATGGATATTGAGAGGTATTGAAGAATTGTCAAATATATCAGTAGATGTAAATTTGGGTGGCTCCCTGTTGAATAAGTGGGGATCTGCCCAGATGATACAATTGAATCCCCTGATGAAACCGTGGGCGAAACAGGAGTCTCTTGTCGGGAGAGGAAAAGAAATAAGAGGAATCGTTTGGGAGAAGGGAGAGGAAAAGCAGATCATATGGATTGTACTACTTAGATGTGAAGGAATTGTTGTAAATTAATTGTGAATTTATAGGAATGCTTTAAAATTTTGTGATAATAATTAAAATATACTGTTAAGATAGGCAAGCAGAAAATTATATATTGTCGAGACAGGCAACTAGAAAAATGTATATTGTACTGTATTGTATGGATGTGTGGTATGAGTGTGTTTTGATAAATATGTAAATTGTAATAGGTTTTAACAAAAGATATTGTGATATTAATACATTTTGTATTATTCATATATACAGGTATGTGATATATGTTGTTCATGAATTATAGTACCTGTGGTTGACCCTAGGATATATATGTATACGTGAGATGGCACATAGCATGCAAAAGAAGAAGCCTCACACATAAATATATATATATATATATATATATAAAACAACATTTTCCAAAAAAAGGGTAGTTTAAGCAGAAAGGAAGCGCCCGAGTCTATTTCTCTCTGGATTGCCTGGTGCTGGTGGGTGCTATGGACAAGCTTGTGCATCAGTCACCAGGAAGCAGCAGTGTTCATAGAATCACCATTGGAGACAGGTGAGCCGCTGGACCTCCTGGCATCTATGACCTCTCTTAGCCCCGAGCAGATAACTCCCCCAAATGATCCGGCAGTGGAAGTAATGACGCAGTCCCCTCGAAGGGAAGAGGGCTTTCTCTTGCTTCGAGTGCACGAGGAAGGAGGGGGCCGCTTTTGATTCAGAATATGGCTGCTCGTCATACTAGTGGATGGATGCTGAAACAAGGACGGTGGTGCCACAATGGCCGTGCTGGATCCTCAGGTACCGTGCGAGGGGAAGTCTGTGTGAGCCTCTTCAAAGCCTATCGCTGTGGAGAGGGATTTTTCTTCTATGCCGAGTTTGGCTTTGATGAAGCCCAAGGTTGACAGTCTTCATAACATCTGGGACACTGTTGTGGTTCTTCAAATTTTTTCAGTCTCTAGCCTCTCAATTCAAAACTATTAATCAGAAGATGGCATCTTTAGAAGTTAAAATGGAAGTACCGGTACCTACAAACCATTTAGATGTGGTGGAGACAAAGTTAGAACATAAGAACATAAGAAATTGCCATACTGGGTCAGACCAAGGGTCCATCAAGCCCAGTATCTTGTTTCCAACACTGGCTGATCCAGGTCACAAGTACCTGGCAAGTACCCAAACATTAGATAGATCCCAAGCTACTATTGCTTATTATTTATCATAATAGCAGTTTATGGATTTAACCTCTAGGAACTTTTCCAAACCTTTTTTAAAACACAGTTACACCAACAGCTGAAACCACATCCTCTGGCAATGAATTCAGGAACTTAACTATGCACTGAGTGAAAAAGAATTTTCTTTGATTTGTTTTAAATGAGCTACTTGCTAACTTCATGGAGTTCCCCCTGGTCCTTCTATTATCTGAGCAATTAAATAACCGATTTACATTAACTTGTTCAAGTCCTTTCATGATTTTGTAGACTTCTATCATATCCCCCCTCAGTCATCTCTTCTCCAAACTGAACAGCTCTAACTTCCTTAGCCTTTCCTCATACAGGAGCCATTCCATGCCACTTATCATTTTGGTTGCCCTTCTCTGCACTTTCTCCAGTGCAGCTATATCCTTTTTGATATGCGGTGACCAGAATTGTACGCAGTATTCAAGATGCGGTCTCACCATGGAGCGTATTATGATATCCATTGTTTTATTTGCCGTTCCCTTCCTAATAATTTCTAACATTCTATTTGCTTTTTTGACTGCTGCAGCACACTGAGCCGACGACTTCAATGTATTATACACTATGATGCCTAGATCTCTTTCCTGGGTGGTAACCCCTAAGATAGAACCTAACATTGTGTAACTACAGCAAGGGTCATTTTTCCCTACATGCATCACTTTGCACTTGTCCATATTAAATTTCATCTTCCATTTGGATGCTCAATCTCCCAGTTTCGCAAGGTCCTCCTGCAATTTATCACAAACCGCTTGAGATTTAACTACTCTGCATAATTTTGTATCATCCGTAAATTTGGTCACCTCACTCGTCGTATTTCTTTCCAGATCATTTATAAATATATTGAAAAGCACTTGTCCAAGTACAGATCCCTGAGGCACTCCATTGTTTACCCTTTTCCACTGAGAAAATTGCCCATTTAATCCTACTCTCTGTTCCTGTCTTTTAGCCAGTTTGTAATCCACAAAAGGTCATCGCCTCCTATCCCATGACTTTCTACTTTTCCTAGAAGCCTCTCATGAGGGACTTTGTCAAACGCCTTCTGAAAATCCATACACTACATCTACCGGTTCACCTTTATCCACATGTTTATTAACTCCTTCAAAAAAATGTAGGAGATTTGTGAGACAAGACTTCCCTTAGGTAAATCCATGCTGGCTGTGTCCCATTGTTTATTTTATTTATTTAAAAATGTTTATGTACCGCCTATACAGACATAAGTTTGAACGAAACCATGTCTATCTGTTACTTAAAAACATAGAAGAATAAAAGATAACCTTTTGCTTCATGATAATGTAGAAAGAATGTAGAATGTAGACATCAAACTTTGGGGATTAATTCATTTCCCACAGATCCCTACCCGTGCACCACTGGATTCCTTCAAGCAATATAAAGAGATGCAGAGAAATCTCGTCCCCCCTACTAGTGTGAGTTTATTAATTGCCTCCTTTTAAGAAAAGAAAAAGTGATCCTATGCAGTCTTGGCGTTCACAGCCTTTGATTGACCTCCTTAATATAACTCAGAAATTGGAGGGAGAAGAGGAGAAGCCTACATTAGCAACCTTAACTGGGTACTTTGTTTTCTCTCCGGATAGAGACTTGGTCCTCCAATTGATTTTTAAGCCTAGTTTGGACCTTTCCTGAAGTGGCTAGAAAAGCACTCAGAAGAGAAGGCAGCAATTTCTTGCGTTGACCTAGGGTCCGACGATGTGCTGACCTTCTCTGGCTTAATTTTCCCTGAAAATGTATTGGAAAATAGAAATCCGCCAGATATATATTTGCTGATGATCCTTCACATTTGATCGCCTTCCTCAGCAAAAAAAGTAGATTTGGCCCCTGCTACCATCTCCTTTCCTATTTCAACTCCAACCAATCCCTGAGGTCTCACATAGGTTAGTCCTAGAGTCGTGCGGCCTTTGTTTCCTCGCTGTGTGGTGTCCTAACTCCATCCTACAGGGTGACTGGAATGCAATGAGTTATGGCTGGATTTCTTTTTTGCAGTTTACATCTGGATTTGGATTTGAATCTTTTTCTATGTACACAATGGGGTAGATTTTAAAAAAATACGCGCGCGTGTCCATGGGCGCGCGCTACCCGGCGCGCGCCCATGGACACGCAATTTTATAACGTGCGCGCATGTTCTAAAATCGCAGGCGGCGTGCGCAAGGAGGGGCAGACTAAAGCAAAAATCGTGCGGCGACGCATCGTCAGGTTTCCCCCAGTTCCCTCCCAATCCGCACCAATTAAGGAGCGGACTGGGAGAGAACTTCCCTACCACCTACCCTAACCTCCCTTCCCCTATCCTATCCACCCCCTGTCCCTATCCCTATCCTAGGACCCTCCCATTTTTTTTAACTTATGTTTTGCTCCTGCGAAGGAGCAGTAGCAGGTTGCTGGCCGCTGAACTGGCGCCTTCAGCGCTGCTGCCCCCCCTCCCCCGGATTGCTCCTTTGCCGAGGCCCAGCTCTTGTGCGCGTAACAGGGGTTATGCACACGGCCGGGCCCCTTTTAAAATGCGCGTGGCGCATGCGCAACCTCTGTGTTTTACGTGCGCGGGCCATTAAAAATTGGGCCTTATATGTATTCTTGGTGGTTTATAAAAAGAAGACAGGAAAAGGAAAAACTAGGGGGATTACTATTTACTTAAAGAAAAGCCCTAGGAATCTCAGAAGGATAGATCCTGATAGGCTTAGGGGGCTGGGGACGGTGGTGGCTGGCACATGCCAACAGGCTGAAAAACAGTTGCGAAACCCTCTTCAGATGGACAAGGCAGTCCACCACTGCTATCAACTTTCTGAGGTCAACTCACAGGCTGTTGGCAGCTTCTTTCATCCTCTGAACTTTGGCACCCGAAGCTCAGAAAGGCTGGGCCTCTGGTCTAGGAGTGAGTAACTCCTGCCATAAAGCAATCCTCTGCAGCAATGGGTTGCTGCTCTGATTCTAGGGGAAGCTGTGCATGGTCAAGCTCACCTCACTCTCTCGGCAATGGCAAGGCATCGTCAGGACCTGAATTCTCAGGCTCCGGAAGAAAATGTGAAGGAAGCCCTGTAGGGCTGCTGGGAAGTGACGGATCCAGCGGGAACCAGGCCACCCTACGGGGAGAGGGAGGAATCTGGCTGGTCTGCTGCTGCAGGTAGTGGTGGTAGTAGCTGGATGGCCACCTGCAGGTTCTAAAGTACTTAATGAAATCTCTGCAGACTCTCCCGATACATTGCATATATGGGACCATGTGGACATGTCTGAAAGTTAATGGTGAATGTTTAACCTGGCGCGTGGCCATCCACCTGCGCGCGGTTCCAGGGGCGCGCACAGTTTTATAACATGCATGCGCCAACCCTACCCCTGCCTGCCCCTTTTGTCTTCTCCAATTCTTCCGTGAGTGGCCGCTGGCCTTTGAAAACGCCCGCGGCGCGTGTGCGGCCCAGCCGCACACGTATTTCCCGGTATAGGCATGTATAAGAAAATTATTCCTTACCTGCTAATTTTCGTTCCTGTAGTACATAGGATCAGTCCAGACCGTGGTTATGTCCCCCGTCCAGCAGATGGAGTCAGAGCAAACTTCCGAGGGTGCTGACATATAAGCAGGTGCACCCTCTAGGGATCCTCAGTATCGAGAATATCAAAGCCCAGAGAAAACAACACTAGACAGAAAAGTAGGATGGATCAAGCACCAATCAAATTGTAACCACAGAACATCTAACCAATGCAACTTGCAAGGAGAACTGTGAAGAACAACAACAAAACCTCAGAATGTAGGAGTTGGAGGGACAGGAGATAGAACGTACACGAGCAGGCGTCTGACCATTACTTAAGAAACCCGGGTGGGCGTCTGGACTGATCCTATGTACTACAGGAACGAAAATTAGCAGGTAAGGAATAATTTTCTTTTCCCTGTACGTACTAGGATCAGTCCAGACCGTGGGATGTACCAAAGCTTCCCTAAACCGGGTGGGTCCCTGAAGACCCTGCTCGAAGAACCCTGTCCCCAAAGGAACCCGAATCACCTACCGGTAGTTGCAACCGGTAATGCTTCGAGAAGGTATGCAGCGACTTCCATGTCGCCGCGCGACAGATTTCCTGAATGGGAACATGTTGAGACTCTGCCCGGGACGTGGCCAGGGCACGCAACGAATGAGCCCGGACTACCTCCGGGGGCGCCTTCCCGGCGCCGATGTAGGCTGAGGAAACCGCTTCCTTGAGCCAACGTGCGATAGTCGTCTTAGACGCCTGCTGGCCTTTCTTATTACCGGACCAAAGCACAAAGAGATGGTCGGAAGCCCGGAACTCATTGGTCACTTCCAAGTAGTGCAGCAGAGAGCGCTTCACGTCGAGACGCCGGAGGGCCTGAGGCGCATCCGACGGGAAGGCCGGCAATTCCACCCACTGGTTCAAATGGAAGGACGACACCACTTTAGGTAGGAATGAAGGCACCGTACGTATAGAAACTCCCGAATCCATGAAGCGGAGAAACGGTTCCCGGCACGAGAGCGCCTGAAGCTCGGAGATGCGTCTCGCCGAGGCAATGGCGACCAGGAACACCGTCTTAAGTGTGACGTCTTTGAGGGAGGCCTGCCGTAGTGGTTCGTAGGGAGCCTGTCCAAGGAGACGGAGAACCAGGTTGAGATTCCAGGAGGGATAGGGATGACGCACCGGCGGCCGCAGGTGCTTGACTCCCTTGAGGAAGCGCGAGACGTCCGGATGAGACGAAAGGTCTGGATGTCCCGTGGTACGAGCCAGGGAGGCTAGAGCCGAGACTTGCACACGCAGGGAGTTGTAGGAGAGACCCTTCTCCAGGCCCTCCTGGAGGAAGGCCAGGACCTGACGGAGCGAAGGCGCCGTCGCGGAGGCCCCATGTCCAGCACACCAGACCTCAAATACCTTCCAGACCCGTACATAGGCGACTGAAGTGGATGTCTTACGTGCCTTGAGAAGAGTGTCTACCACGGCTACTGCGTATCCCTTGCGCAGGAGACTCTGCCTTTCAAAAGCCAGGCCGCGAGACAAAAGTGTTCCGCCTGGTCCGAAAATACCGGACCCTGATGGAGTAGCCGCGGAAGGTGTGACAATCGCAGAGGTCCGTCCACCACCAGGTTGAGTAGGTCCGCAAACCACGGGCGCCGCGGCCATTCTGGCGCCACCAAAATGACCTGCCCTGGATGATCTTCTATCCTTCGCACCACCTTGCCCACCAGAGGCCACGGCGGGAAGACGTACAGCCGAACATGAGGTGGCCAGGGTAGCACCAGGGCGTCCACTCCTTCCGCCCCGTGATCTCTCCTCCGACTGTAGAACCGCGGAGCCTTTGCGTTGCCCGACGTTGCCATGAGGTCCATGGCAGGAGTTCCCCAGCGCCGCGTGATGAGCGACATTGCCTCGTCGGAGAGAACCCATTCCCCCGGGTCCAAAGTCTGCCGACTCAGGTAGTCCGCCTGAATATTGTCCACGCCTGCGATGTGGGAGGCCGCCAGGCGGTCGAGGAACCGCTCTGCCCAGGCCATGAGGCGGGCCGCTTCGAGGGCCACCCCCGGGCTCTTGGTGCCTCCCTGTCGGTTGATGTAGGCTACCGTGGTCGCATTGTCCGAGAGAATCCGGACCGCACGCTGCCGGATGAGAGGCAGGAATTGGATGAGCGCCAATCGGACTGCTCTGGTCTCCAGGCGGTTGATCGACCAGGACGCCTGTTCCTGTGTCCACTGCCCCTGAGCTGAGCTTCTGAGACACACGGCCCCCCAGCCGGTCAAACTGGCATCGGTTGTGACCACAATCCATTCCGGTGACTCCAGGGGACAGCCCTGCGCCAGGTTCCTGGGATCTAGCCACCAACGAAGGCTGAGTCTGGCCGCCGGCGGAAGAGGTAGTATCGCCTGATAGTCCTGCGAGACCGGTTTCCACCGCGAGAGTAGCGCCATCTGTAGGGGCCTCAGGTGTGCAAAGGCCCAAGGTACCAGGTTGATTGCGAAGGCCATCGAACCCAGGATCTGCAGGTAATCCCTCGCTATTGGGACCTGGAGAGCGGCAAAATGGAGGATTTGCTCCCTCAGCGACTGGGCCTTGTCCGGCCGCAAGAAGACTTTGCCTTGAGCTGTGTCGAAGCGTGCTCCGAGAAAGTCCAGCTGCCGAGACGGAAGGAGACTGCTCTTGCCGAAGTTGACTACCCAGCCGAGAGACTGCAGAAATTCGACCACCCGGTCGACCGCCTGTTGCCCCTGCGAGAGGGACTTCGCTCGGATGAGCCAATCGTCCAGGTAAGGATGTACTAGAATGCCCTCCCGTCGGAGCGCAGCCGCCACCACCACCATGATCTTGGTGAACGTCCTGGGTGCCGTTGCCAACCCGAAGGGGAGGGCCTGGAACTGGAAGTGCTGTCCCAGTATCTTGAAGCGGAGGAGCCTGTGATGGTCCGGACATATCGGAATGTGTAAGTAGGCTTCCGTCAGATCCAGGGAAGCTAGGAACTCCCCCGGATGAACGGCCGCTATGACCGAGCGGAGGGTTTCCATGCGAAACCGGGGTATCCAGAGGACCTTGTTGATTTCCTTGAGATCTAAAATGGGACGGAAGGATCCATCCTTCTTGGGCACCACGAAGTAGATGGAATAATGACCCGAGCCCACCTCTCCGGAGGGGACGGGTGAGATGGCCCCCAGGGCTAGGAGCCGGTCCAGCGTGCTTTGTACTCCCAGGCGTTTGTGACTTGACCCGCAGGGCGAGAAGACGAATCTGTCTTTGGGGCGATGCCGCAAATCCAACGCGTAACCGTGCCTTAGAATATCCAGGACCCATTGATCCGTGGTGATGTTGGCCCACTCCTCGTAAAACCAGGCTAGTCGTCCACCGATCTTCGGGAGGGGGGAGTGGGCCGGCCTGACATCATTGGTTGGACTTGCCGGAAGCTCCCTGCGCCGAGGAATCCCTTGGTGGTCTGCGGCCACGAAAGGACCAGGTCCAAGACTGAGACCTGTTCGAGGGGTTTCTCGGACCCTGGGGCTTGGAGCTCAGAAATCGCCGTTGAGAGCGGGACCGATTCGTGGAGAAGGAATTGGACGGACGATATGACCTCTGGCGGTCCTCGGGCAACCTATGTACGGAGTTTTCCCCCAGGGATTTAATGATCTGGTCAAGATCCTCGCCGAAAAGGAACCTACCCTTAAAGGGTAGAGAACCTAGGCTGGACTTGGACGAGGCGTCCGCCGCCCAATTCCGAAGCCACAGCAGTCGCCTGGCGGAAACAGCCGAAACCATGGTCCTCGCCAGGACCCGCAGCAAGTCGTGGAGAGCATCGGCCCCGTAGGCAATGACGGCTTCCAGCCTGTCCGCTTGCGCCGCTTCCTCAGGTGGCAATTGCTGTGAAGTAAGGAGCTGCTGCACCCACCGTAGCCCCGCACGCTGGGTGAGTGAACCACAAATAGCTGCGCGGACCCCCAGCGCAGAGACCTCGAAGATCTTCTTGAGGCAGACTTCCAACTTCCTGTCTTGGACATCGCGGAGGGCCGTTCCCCCTGTAACGGGAATCGTGGTCCTCTTGGTGACGGCAGAGACTGCCGAGTCGACCTTGGGTACTTTAAGCAGGTCCAAGAAGTCTCCGGGGAGAGGGTAGAGCTTGTCCATGGCTCTGCCCACTCTGAGCGACGCCTCCGGCGTGTCCCATTCCCGTACCAAAAGGTGTAGGAAAGACTCATGAATCGGGAACGTTCGCGCCCGGGGACGTAGGCCCGCCAGGACAGGGTCCCCTTTGGAGCTTGCTGAGGCTACGGAGGGAGCCGGAGGCCCAGGCGGTTCGACGGGCGGGTCGAGATCCAATTCCTGGAGGACGTGTGGGATGAGGTCAGACAGCTCCTCCTTTCGGAAGATCCGGAGCACCCGTGGGTCGTCACACTCCAGGTGCGCTGCCAGGACCGAATCCTCATCAGCCGTCGAAGCCGGGTCACTTCCAGGGTCCTGCGGTGGGGAAGACGGCCCGGACTCCCCCCCGGGGAGAGCGACGCCGGAGGAGACATCCCACGATCCGCCCTGCCCCGGGTCGGCGCCGGGAGCCCCCTGAAATCGCTGCATGGCGTCCGGTCGGGAGGGAGAACCCCTTCAGCGACCGCCCCTGGGGCCGGATCCGGGGAAACCGCGCCGCGGGAGGAGCGGGCTCGTCCGCCCAGGCTCAACTCCGCGAACCCTCCCCTCAGGAGCAGCAGGGGAATGGGACTTCCCTGCTGCCGCGGCCCCGGGGAATGAAACGTCGCAGGGCCGAGGGGGAGGGGTTCGAATCGCGGCGCTCCGAACAGGGGAGAGACTGGCTCCACCAGCGTGCCCCTGAGCCGTCCGACGGCGAAGCTGTGAAGAAAAAATTAACAGCAACACAAAAACTTACCGCCGGAGAGAGGAGGAAACAACAGAAGAACAGAAGGCAGACAAATGAGAAAGTAGTCCCGCTGGCAAGCTAACCAGGGCTGCGAGACCCGGGCAGGGGCTCAGAGAGACTCCCTGAGAAGAGAAAATTTTTTTTTTTTTTTTAAACTCTATTTAATAATTTAGAACCCAGGCCTGCTTGATCCTGTCCTGAAAAGAAAAAGATAGAAATAGTGGGGCAGAAGCCACCAACTGGGGAAGCAAAGGTTCCCCCACTCGCATCTGCTGGAGTCAGAGAGATACTAAGGATCCCTAGAGGGTGCACCTGCTTATATGTCAGCACCCTCGGAAGTTTGCTCTGACTCCATCTGCTGGACGGGGGACATAACCACGGTCTGGACTGATCCTAGTACGTACAGGGAAAGGGCTTTTAAAATGAGCCCGTTAGGCTCTCTGTGTAAAAAAGAATGCAGCATTTTCTAAAGGAACATTTTTGTGGCTAAAACACTACTTCACTTGAAGAAGTCCCTTTGAAAATGATCCTCTGTATGTACTGTCAAGTAAATTTTCAAAGGGCCATGCGCGTAACTAACAGGGGTTACGTGTGTGGTCAGGCCTTGCGCGGTGCCAGGCCCAAAGAAAGGGGTGGGCCAGGGGGTGTGTCTGGGCAGGGGGTGGGCCGGGACAGCGCCATTAGCCGCTGTCCCGGGGAAGCGTGCGCCAGCAGCTGGCTGGCACGTACAGATTACTTCTGCTCCAGCGGAGCAGTAAGTATCAAAACAAAGGAATTAGGGATTGGGGAGGAGCGGGGAAGAGGTAGGAAGGGTAGGATGAAGGATAGGAAAGTTCCCTCCCATTCCACTCGGGGGAGGCCCGGTTGCGTTGCTGCGCGTGGGTTATAAAATCCTCCCCCCACCCCCGCGTGCACGAGTCATGGGCCTCCCGCACAGATTTTGAAATCCAGCGCACAGGTGCACGCGGCCATCAGATATTCTAACCGAGCACCGGCGCGCGCATGTTATAAAATTGGCGCGTCCATACGCGCGCGCCGGGAACCGTGCGCGTGGACTTTTCAAAATTGACCGCTGTATTTCTAAAGCACGGTAAGACTTACTGAGAGCAAATTTTATCTCAAAGAGCCGTGGACATAGGGATGAAGCAGTGGCATGGGGCAGGGCCCATGGTAACGTAATATCACCCACCGGTTTGGTTGGAGACCTCTCCCTCTGGACAGAGAATGCAGTCGTAGCAGCAGACGGGCTTTTCTCTGCTGGTTAGTTTCCTGAAGCCAGGAGGGCAGCTCCTGCTGCATTTGCCCCGCAGAGGTGACTAAACATTGAGAAAAAAACAAATCTGGATGACTTGACATAACACTGGGTTGTGATTTTTTTTTTAAATGCAGTGTTACGTTTTTGTCTAGATAAGAGCAAATTCAGACAAGTTAGATTTCTGATCTCATTGCCACGATAGCCAGTGATATTTGTGGGGAGATATGAGCACTGTTTTCATTAAAAAAAAAAAAGAAACTATTTTTTACCTGGAATCAAGCATTCAGATTGATCTGGCAAGGTCGTGAGCAATGATTCTAGCTATTGTATAGGTAACTCTCAAAAGGAATAGCAGTATGAGAATATACTTTTGGTAAACGTAAAGTCTTAAAAATAGAGCTTTTGTAGTCTACCTTTCAAATTCAAAGTTCACTTTTAGATATTCTCTCTAAAAATGAATAGGAATGCCGCATTTCCATGTCCTGTCCATCTATCTCTCTGTTTGTCTGTCTGTCTGACTGTGACCATTTTCTTCCAGTGTCTTGGGATCTGCCTCGTGGGGGATACTCTGGTGATGGAAACCAAGAGAGCATAGGTCAGGACCGGCCGGCTCGGAACCCAAGCCTCACAGGGGCCACCGTGGCAAGGTTAAGAAAATGCTGCCACCACCGTGTCTCACACTCTTCTCAGCAAGATGGAGCTTGCTGTCCTGGGGGGAGCATCCAGATGGTGACACGGTGCCAAGAGGACTGAATTGAAGCCCATGTGCCTCACATGACGGATCGCACAGAGCCACCCTCGCAGCCCAGTACAGAGTCTTGTGTCCCAGTACTGAGCAGAACATGAGCTAAGGTGAGATACTTCTCAAAGGCTATGCAGGACGGCAAACGGAGAGGCATATCAACGTGAACTCATTGGTCATTATGGGTGCCACACGCCCACATGTACTCTTGGTTAGAATACATTTTCTGTACTTGTTTAATGGTATCAACAAGTGAAGGAAGAACTCAGTACAAACATTGCATTTCGTTCTCTTTGTGCATTGATTGAGTGTGGATCCTACAGCAGTCTGATGGAATAGCTTTTAATAAGTGCATTAACTGAGTGTGGGAAATGATGATGTTAACCAGTGGTAGATGAGAATGAGCTGGACGCCTCTGAGCATCGGTCCACAGACAGCCTGCAGGAAGGCTTTCAATCAGTGAGGGGAATAAGCCCTGCATGGCAGGCTCCTTTGAACAACATATGACCTGCCTTATTCTTTCCAATCCTATCTGGAAGGGTCTGTTGCTCTGCACCCAGCATATGGGGCAGACGATCACAAAGCAGCAGCTTCTCTTAGAATTTTTTGCCAACATGCATGGAGCTGCCATGGTTCGTTTCCTAGTGTCACTTCAGTCTTACCTGGGTGAACTCGCTATTCCACACAATCGCCTTCTCGTCAATAGTGAATTCCTGCCCCTGAGGAGCATAAGGGTTATAGCTTCCAACAATTTTATGCCTTCCCGTCCCATTGGGTAGATAGACCATATTTACAATATTGTAACCAATGGGGAGGTCTCCATTCTCATCGAAAAACATCTCTTCACCCAGACTGTTCTTAAAGCGGACGTTCTTCAGATAACGAAGGAGCTGGGAAAGGAGGATGATGAACGTGTGAAAAAGGTTTAGACAGGATTACACCAGGAATTTTCAAAATGTTATGCACAGAAGAATTAGCTCGTATGCACGTAAGTAACCTCTATTTGCGTATTTTAAGAAAAGTAAAAAATACTGACTGGATTGTAAAACCTCTGGGAATAGGGCAATACCCACAGTATCTGAATATAATCCACTTTGACTAAAGGCGGACTATAAATAAATGTAATATTTTATTTAACAGTTGTACAGGCTCTATGAAAAAGTGAGCAGTTTCTTAACTCTGGTTCATGTTTTGGGAAATTGCTTCAGTTCTTCATATTTTCAGATGTGCAGATAAAAGAGAGTCTTTTATTCCAGTTCCTCTCTTCCCAATTCCCATTCCCCCGATCCCTGGACCTTTGAGAAGCAACCCAGCCATGCTACTTCCCTGGGCACCATTTACTATCTTCAAAGGAAGTATCACACTTTACTATTATTTTTGTAACAATTATTCACAACTATTGCCTTTGCTATATCAGTTTTTCAGATGCCAGGATTCCAAGATAGAGAAACAGACAGAGGGAGAGCACGAGAGAGAGAGAGAGGGGCAGACACAAATACACAGAGAAATATACACACATAATCAGAGAGAAACACTCAAACAAAAAGAGGCGGGGGCATGCACACACACGCACACACATAGAGCAGGAAGGAGCTGCAGGATTGCAGTGAGACAGAGACACACACACACCTAGAGCGAGATGGGGGGCATTCAAAGAGACAGACAGACAGACAGAGCAGGAGGGAGCCGCAGGCTCACAGGGTTCCAAGATTTCAGTGTTATTAATATTCTGAGCTATTAACTCCTTGCCAACTTCTCTTTTCCTCCATCCTTGCTGGCTAAACTCTCTTGTCTGCTTTTTGAAATGTACAGGACATGGGGAGTGACAAGTCTTGATGAAAACGGGAAACAGCACCTTGCATCGTCTCCATGCAGTTAAGCAATGACAGGGTTAAAAAAATGCAGACCCCTTACATTAAATGATAAATCGGAAACAGTCATTCAGAAATCCCTATTGCAAGTCAATATATGGATGCTTATTTGGCTTCATTTCTTTTTAAGGATAATTCGCTAATTCTTGGCCTGGCCGGTCAGTTAGAACCTAATTTTTTTTCCTCAGAGATTTGTCTTGCTTGAGAGAGTAGGAAGTATGAAAAGGATATGAAGGTTGTTTATGATCAAAATTGTTTAGCTAGAACAGAGAGATTTAGCCCCCTTCTTACAGTATGTGAGCTATTTGGCCTTGTAATTTGATTTACAAACTGAATTAACCTTTCTACTTAAGTGATAATTTATATTACAGAAAGAAAGAAAAAAAAAAATGGCGCTTCTAAAGGGGTTACCTGCATAAATGTAATCTACTGTTGTAGCAATTTTCAAAGCCCGTTTACATGCGTAAAGTGTATTTACATGTGAAAAATCCAGTCTTAAGCATGCAAACCCTTTTGAAAATTACCCCTAAATGTTTATTGTTTTAATGTAGTTGTTCATCTTTTTAAGACAAACCTTCATTTATTCAATTCTGTCAGCCAAAAAGGCACTTTCATTTCTCTCCCCTCCCTCCTCCTCAGTTGACCTCAGCTTGATTTCTGGCAAAGATGCTGTGAGCACTCTGTGCTCTTGAGAACAGCGCATCTGCGTACGCCTGCAGCCTTCACTGCATCCTTCTTCCCTTTCAGTCGGTAACACTGCAGATCAGTCCTTTTATTGTTCTGATTCTTTCATTGCACTGACAAAGCATGTTACCTTCCATGGCCTAAAATCCTTAAAACCCTCGCTTTCTCCTCTCCATGCAGTGTAGTTTCCAGAGCCAGACACGACCATGTCATGCAGCGCGTGTGCCAGGGCGTACACAGCAGTATACACGCTATAGCTGCTTCCTAAGTATTTGGTGCTGCAAGGCCTGTATTTGAGCATTTTGTTAGGGAGGTCTTCGAACGTTGTCTTATTAGTGCTGCAGGATCTTCTGATGCTCTTGGAGCACCGGCTGTCACAGAGGCTAGCCCACCATCTCTCAGTGGTATGATCACTTGGAAACATGGTATGATCCACCTCACGGATAAACTTGGAAAAACTTGGAACATTCTCCTGTACCATTGTGAATGCCAAGAGGTTATTACTCAGATGCAAGATGTGGTTCTTCAGAGAATAATATAGTAAATCAGATGGAGGAATGTCCAGTTCAGTTGTGGTGATCCAGACCTTGCCAGGTGTCCCAAAACTCAGTAAGTAGCCAAATATGATCCACGTATAGTCTCTATGACAATAGCTAATGATCACATTATTTATTGGGTCATCAATAATTTTAAAGAGCTGCACTGAGGGTTTGGTATTCATGTAACCTAATGTTACTGTGTTTGCGATACAACCTCCATTCAGCTCAATCCCTTCCTTTAGGATCTGGACACCTCTCTTGCTGCTTTCGTCATCAATTGAAATGATAGTGACCCAGGTCCAGCCAAAATGCTTCAGTAACTTGACTATCCCAGCACAGAGGGACACCTCACTGGCAACGGTCCGGTAGAAAGAAGGAAATGTGTAAGTGTCACTCGTATAAAGATTCTGTGAGGCATAGCTGATCTGTTGAGAAAAACGTTTTGAATGCATCACTATCTTTGCTATTGTGAGATTACATTTTAATTCACGTATCACATATTCAAAACATAACCACACCTGGAAGAGTGGAAGTCCGAAAGTGAGAGATAAAGGCAGCTTGCATGCAGCAGCAGTAGAGCTGTCCTGAACTCTCAGTGAGACGGACATAATAAAACTCGTGTTAAACTTGGAGTTACATTTTAGCATGGGCTTACTAAACAGGAGAGTTAAAACCAGGTATGCAGTAAGCTAGTGGGATGCAGATCAAGCAGGAGGAAGAAAATGCTCGCTAAATGAAAAAAGCACTGACAAATTCACATTAATAACAAAGTGTCTCACCCTGTACAGTCTGACAGAGACCACTGTATTGCACTTGTGGGGGGTCAGAATGGTCTACTTGTAAACTAAAATCTGCCAAAACTAAAAGATAAGAATACCTCAGTGATTGATTCCGAATTTCCTCCAGTACCAAATCTACATGTAAATGTAGTTTTGTTTCTAAGTTTCTAACTTTTACAGAGCAAAGCACTATTATGAATAGGATCATAAACGCCTGCATTATCTCTGAGTTAACCTGCACTTGAACAATATCTGCAATGCCTCACTAATTAACACTAAGTTGAAGATTTCTTTGTGGTATGTATTATTTTTGAGTGATTTTGCCCTTTTATTCTTTGTTGTGGTGTTATGTCTCTCCCAGTGCAGCGCTGTTCGTGAAACACATACATGTCGAGGGAGGAGATCAGATTTGCTGATTGACACAAATTATTCAAAGTTGTTAAAAGACAAGAGGATTGAGAGAAATTGCAAGGGGACCTTGCAAAACTGGCCGCAACAACTTTTTTCAGAGGCGTACGGAAAAAATGTTTTCATCGTCCAAATTCGATCATGCTCTAAAGCACATAATACAAGAAAAAGTGGCAGTACCTTGAATTTCAATCTGGGAATCTTGAAGGACAGTTGTTCAGTTCTCTAAGACAATAGTTTGAATAGGGGGACCACTGGATAAGAGAGCAGCCTGTCTAGAGGGTAAACAGAAAGCCTTAGTGATAGGAGGAGCTGAATCCTGAGGCACTTTAAGAACCTCAGGATACAATTTCCTCAATAGTTCAATTGGAGAAATACTAACTGACTTAGGAAAATGAAGTATTTCTAAATTGAATTTCCTAGAATTATTTTCCAAAGCTTCTCATCTACGTTGAGTGAATTTCTGACCCTTAATCAAGGCAGCATTTTTAAGAACTGATTTTGAGGAAGTACAAATCTCGTCTTGGATTCCCTCAATCAGAATTTTGCTCTCTTTTTAAGCTATTTTCATCCCAGCCCACCCGTATTTTCAAAGCCATGTCTGCGAGTACAAGCTGCAGAAATTGTCCATCTGCAATTGTGTGGGCAGGGATCCACAATGTGTGACATGTAGCTTCATGAAAAGGCATTCCCGGGGGCATATTTACTTCGGGGAGGGGGACTGAAGTTCCAAACCTTCCCATGCTATTTTCTATGTAAAAAAAAGGAAGAGTCCCTGCAGAAAACACAAACGGAAGTGTCCGAGGGCGCATTGTAGCCAGCGTTTACCCATTAATGCAAAGTCCACGGGTAAAAAGCACTTGCAGACGGGGGGGGCTTGAAAATCCCCCCCCCTATTCAGTTCGTTTTATTTACTTGCATGTATTTCATTTATCTGTTGTTTCCTAGCCCTCTCTTCCTCGCTGTGCCTTTGTCACCTTTCAGGTGACGGAAGATGACGTTCAGGAGGGGTGGATTATGCGGTAGGGGCGGTAAAGTAAAATTGACCTGTGGGTAGTGGTATATCCTCAAAAGACTGGACAGCTGACTTGATTCCTCGGTAGCTAGGCCTTCAATTATTGCAACTGGGGTGCCAAGCGTTTTGCAGTTGTAGTTAGGGATCCAGTTCTCCCCTCCTGAAAATATTTTCAAGGCCGCAACAATCACAAGCTTCAGAATGCTGCGAGTGCCGTACATGTGGAAGCCCAGTTTCAGGTTGGGCAAGAGCTCGGAGTTCCTGTTAATCTCCTTTACGGCAGAGAACAAGGCCAGGAAGTTGTAGTAATGTATTTCTGAAAACCTGTAAGGGACATTAAAGGGGGTAAATAGTCAAGGGCGTGCATAAGTCAGCACATATATACACACGTCAGTGCATCTAAAGCTGAAAGCCTTATTTTAGAAACTGTGAGGTGAAGAACGCACGGTGTACGTGCAGAAGCAGATATTTTATACTGCATATGTGTGCTCCACTTATGAAAATCCTTCCTTGTGCACATACTTTTAATCACCCAATTCACTGGCACCTCTGCCTGTTCACCCAAACATCCATCACTTCTCCTGACCCCTCACCAATTTATCCTGACCTGCCACCCAAAAACTGCAGACAAAATGTAAGTGTGGCTTCATTTCTGTGATGTGAGTAGCAGGTATAAAATCACAGACCAGCTGCAAGGTTGCTAGAGTTAGCCGGCTAACTTTAGGATAGCCGGCTAAATTCAATAGTGTGAGTGCATTATTGAATATAACTCCAAGGTTAGCCTTATCCAGCTAACTTTGCTGTCCGGATTGTGTCTGAATATGGACCTCTCATGTACTATGCATGAAGGCAGTGTTATACGTAGTGACCCTGGCTGTGTCCTGCAAGAAATCAGATTGCTCATAGGCTTTCTGTATAACCAAGATTAGGTTAGAAGCAGATCTCTCCTATGTAACAAAGATTAGGTTAAGAACCGAACAGCTGCAGCTTCACATGTAATAGTTGGGCAAGGAGCCCAAAATGAAGCATAAAAGCTGAGAGATTCAGGATAGAGATCAAATCAGTAATGAGAATGCCTTTAGCCATCCTGAAGACCCGAGACTGATCTCCAGCACTGAGTTTTCTGTGTTTATGATATGGTCTTGCACCTGGGAACATGTGAAGGAAGTATCACTGTAAATGCCTTTTGTTACTGCTTTTTATATGTACATAACCTTTGGTGTCTAACTGAATATAAGAATTTATACTCTGATCTGTGTCTTTGTGTGATTCCTTCTGACATAATAGCCACCATTACAGTATTGCAAACAGCACAGAAGAATAAAAAAATGCCAAGGTTTAAAGGGTGCGGTGTAGCATAAAGCAAAGATGAATCCAAACTCCCCAAGATGTTGAGTGTGCGGTAGAGCATAAAGCAATAAGAACTCTTAAGGTGTAGCATGTGGAATATGGCAGCACGACCCCTAAGGTGTAGTGCTTCAATAGTCTGTGTTACAGGGAATCCAAGACATTATTTCTTTTCTTACTCCGTTGTTGCAAATATCTCTTCCATTATGGAGAAGTGCAGGACTGCTGCCACTGCCCCTACCCTGCTCCCACCAGCCCTCACTGTCTCTGCCGTTCCACCAGAATGAACGAGAGGATCAGGTGGCAATGGCACATGCTCTGCCACTTTTTATTGGGTACGGTTTGAGACTTCCATTGCTTTCTGCAGATGAAGCAACTTCCTGCAATCCCTGAGAATTCCTAGAACAGCATCCTGGGGAATCCGGGCAGCAGGGATCTTTTCCAGGAAACGTTACCTGGCCAGTTTGATGAACATAGCTGCATTCGCCTTCCCTTGATCTTGACTGGCTAAAAATCAAACGTTCCCTAATAAAGTTATCTGTCTAACATTAAAACAGCCTAGGGCATGACCAGACTTACTTGGAAAACGTTACCTGGGATAGCACTGCATATTCTCCCTGTCTGGCCCATCCACAGAGTCCCCCAGTGCTACCTCTCTTTTTTTCTGGCTAAGTCCTGAACTTATGGAAAGCCCCACTGAATATTCTCCTCTAAATGACATGGTCAATTGGACAACTGGCAGCGTATAATCTGCAGGGAAAATCCCTGACTATACATCAGCTCTTAAATAGGTCCAAAGGGAATTGTTTCTATTACAGGAAGGAGATATTTGTATGGGTCCTAGTGATTAGAGGATGGACAGCAAAACCTGACTGCATCCAGGAATAAATAAACAAATAAGAGCTCAATCAGTAACTGGCTACAACCATGGAAAATTCATTGTTTTAATATCTTGGAAAATGACTCGGGACCGAAGTGGAGTACTGATATGCAGAAAAATATTTCCTAATATCAGCCCAAAGATATGTTGTAGATGTATTTTAAAAAAGCACTGAAGGAAGAGGGCAAAATGATGAAAATAAATTCAATGACAAGCAGGATGTGGGAGTAGGGTAAGAGATTAAGTCTGGAATACTATTGCTCTTCAGGAGACCTTTATCTACAAAACATGTCATAGACAAGGCAAAAGAAATTCACAGGAGGTTCACGGCTATAAGCCAAAGAAAGAGATAACGAAGAAGGTAACAGGTACTGAAAAGCAATGGGAAAAGGGTAGATGCGATGCAAACATTCAAATAGCTGGCTTAAGTAAGATACAAATAAGTCACCTTTTCCATAGGATGAAAAGCTCAAAGAAAGGGGGTGTTGCATCATGCAAAACAAAGAGAGAGTGTCAAAAGCAAAGGGAGAATGTATTTATTTTCACAGCCAGCTTGGAGGATACCTGAGGAGATAGAAACTAGAACAGCGTCAGCATTCAAACATACTTTGGACTGCTACCGAGGAATCTTAGCATGAGGGGGGAGAAAGAGAGAAGAGCAGAGGTTACAGAAGGATCAGCGACAGCACAAATCGGCAGACTGGATGGACCCAGTTGTCGCTCTCTGCTGACCTCATCTCTGTTACTACAGTTTAGGGAATCTGGATTTGCTAAGAACAGTTCAAAACATAATAAAATATTACCAGCTTAATAAACCCGAATGCGTAGTTAATAAGAGTTCAGTGGACTGCTGAGAGGTAGAGTAACCCAAATATCTTTACTCAGACATTCAACTGCACTTGGCCAGATAGAGCTGCCACTGAATAGACCCACCTAAAGTTATCAGGGTAAAAGATCAATGGTTTCCCTGAGTTGACTTGCCTTGCTTATGGCCCTGAAAATTCCCCCACCCTGCTTCTCTTTATATGGATAAATTATACCTTAGGAAATGCTCAGCAGGGTAAGAAATATGAAACTCAAAAAGTTACTCAACAGTCTGTTTTGAATACCGACCTGGTGCGTTGTCTCATCTCTTTACCTGGTCAATAAATGTCTTTTAATGGCAAGTAACCCATTTGCACCCTCTGAGGGACAATGAAACCTTAGATCTTTATTAACTCTATAATGCCCTACACAATAGTGGCAGGAACATTTGAAATTGTTAGAAGATCCCCTTACAGCTCGAGATCCCTGCCAGTGAGCACCCAACATAAAATGAAAAAGCATGTCTGAGAGAGGATGGCACTTACGTGAGAGTTCCAGTAAAAGAGGAAGGTCTTGTGAAGGATACATCTATAGAAACTTCTTCAAAACGGCCAACATTTATGATTCCCCCAATCACAAAATCACCATATAGGCCATGTCCTGGATCTGACGATGTTTGAGTTGTTTTTGCACATCGGCATTCAGTGGTCTTCCACAGTACGTCATAAATCATCAATAAAATCAAAACCAGATGAGCTTCCATCTGTCAAGTCGTGAAACAGCTTATCCCGTGGCAATGCCTGCCCTTCCTGCGCCACGGTTAATGAGAATGGTGAGGGGATTTTGTATGGGTTTTGTTGACTATGTCCAATTGCATTTTTGAAGGATGGGCAAAAAAAAAAAAATGTTATGTATTGAAATTTGCACGGGCGGACCTCTTCATGGACACAAAGCAGTCTGAGCTAAGACAGCAACACTGGCATGGAGGTGAAGCTGAGACCCAACATCTATGAGGATAGCATATGCTCTTTATTGCTCCCTGCTGCCTACAGGCTGAGCCTCAAGGGATCTCTGCTTTTGATCTGTGGACTTAATATTAAATATAGGTTGTTATAAAATATAAGTGTACCAAAGTCAAGCTTTCAATAACAGAGAGACAAATATTAATTTGACTAAAATTCTAGGTGAGGAGTTTAATAACACTAATCAGCTGCAATGTGCATTTGGTCTGTAGTCCTTGAAACTGTGAGAGTAATGCCTATGAGCAATCTGATTTCTTGCAGGACACAGCCAGGGTCACTACGTATAACACTGCCTTCATGCATAGTACATGAGAGGTCCATATTCAGACACAATCCGGACAGCAAAGTTAGCTGGATAAGGCTAACCTTGGAGTTATATTCAATAATGCAATCACACTATTCGAATTTAGCCGGCTAACTATAGCCTTCTAACTTTAGGACAGCTCATTAGTCTGACCAGACGTAACCAGGGGTTGATTTTAAAAGAAGCACGCGTGTGTCCATGTGCGCGCATGGACGCGTCTGTTTTATAATGCGCACGTTATAAAATACGGTTCCCGCGCACACATGCTCACCACGTTGCAATATCTGTGGGGGCGTGTGCGAGCGGGTCGTGACTCACGCACGCAGAGGGGGGCAGAATTTTAAAAAACAACACATGGCGACACCAGTAGGCCTTCCCCAGTTCCTTCCCAGTCCGCTCCAGTTAAGGAGAGGACCGGGAGGGAACTTCCCTAGCCCCCTAACTACACTTCCTACCTTTTCCCTTCTTCTCCCCGACCCCTAACCCCTACCTAGCTATCCCCAATTTGTTTTGTTTTAATACTTACTGCTCCAACTTCCACCCGCCAGCCGGCTGCCGGCGCACACTTCCCCGGGACTCCCTTACTTCTGCCTAGCAAAGAAGCACTTACCTGAGCAGCATGCTGCAAGGGTCTGCAGCTAAAGACAAGCAACCATGGGTTTGGGGTCTCTGCTGCCCATATCCCTCCTATGCAAAATCTTCTCCATTTGCTCCTCCAAATTCAAAGATGTCTGTCCTTGCAGGAAAGCTAAGGGAACTGGCGCCACACACTGGTGAAAAGCAGTAATAGCAGCAAAGTGTAAGCACCATGCAATAACATCAATAGCTGCAGAACAATGCGGGGCGATTACATCAAATACAAAATTATTTTGGAAAAAGGAGGTGCCATGTAGTAGTGCTGGTGTGCGCTATGTCGTACAAAAGCGCTGCTGCACAAGTAATAATCATATACCCCTATATCTAGAATGCAGGCGCAGTACTGCTAAAGAGTTTTTAAATTTACATTGCATAATCATAAATTTCAAAAATATAGTCCCAATTTTAAATCAGTCAGGTTAATATGTGAAAATAGAAAAGCATAATAAACTGCTATGAATTGCATCAGTGGCATGGGATCTTCTTGGTGTCTGGGTAATTGCCAGGCCTGGTTTGGCCTCTGTTGGAAACAGGATGCTGGGCTTGATGGCCCCTTGGTCTGACCCAGCATGGCAATTTCTTATGTTCTTAGCTTCTAACACACAGAGTAAACAAGCTGGTCACCCTGCCAGATAAAAATCAAGCCTCCTAGTCTTCAAAAATTCCCCCTCGGTAAAGATGAAGGCCAAGGAACTGCGCACCCCACAGGTAGCCTAATCCCTGAAAGTAAGGAACAGAGTGAGGCCATGTCCTTCTCTTTATGCAGTGCCAATGCCTTCTTTAATGCTGGATAATGAGAAGGTGCACGTTTAACATGAGGCAGGTCACCTCTCCTGCAAGTTTACAGGGACATGAGAGTCTGGGGCTTTCGCCCACATACAGCACATACCCAGCTGGTGTCTTTCTAAAATGGTGAACTGCATCAGTCAGCAAACACACACGCCTCACAATTTCCCCACATGGCGTGAAAGTTATGAGCATGGCACAGACGTCACATCTGTGGAGCGCCTGAAATTTACAATATCCACAACCACTGTGAAATCAGGCCCTCAGATTCTCTAGCAAGGGTGGATTCTGAAAATGGCCCCTAGTGAATAGTGGTTGCAAGTCCTCTGATGTCTACTTTTTATCTCCTTCCATGGAACAGAGAAGATAGTTTACATTCACAGTGGTAGGAGAAGGCTGGGTCCGAACCCGATAGCTCCTTCTGTCTCCTTGTTTGAGCCCCACCACCACCTGAAGGGGATGGCAGAGAAGAAGAGTGATAGTGAAGCAACACTAGAATGCATGCTTTCTGAGCCTTACTGAGACACGAGTGGGCTGTGGGCCATGTTCAGAGCTGAATGAGGAGAGCGAGCTGTCACATAACCAGAAGTCATCCCCAAGTGATGTGACCATGCATGAAGTGCTTGTCAGTGCCTGACTGTGGCAGAATTTATTTTATTTAATTATTTCGATTTTTATATTCCACTTTTCGGCACTTCAGAGTGGATTACATTCAGGTACTGCAGGTATTTCCCTGTCCCCTAATGGGCTTACAATCTAACAGGGTCATTCATCAAAATGAATTATGGCGTTAACACCATAACACATGCGATAGTAATGGTAGCGTGTGGTGCAAACGTACATTTTTCAAAGGGGCAGGATTGGGGAGTGGCTTGGGCGGGATTCATGAAAATAAAGGGCATTTTTGCAATCTTGGGGTGAGAGGGAGAGAGAGCCCCTCTGGGGAGGCCTTCCCAGTATTCAACTATTTATATCACTATAGGAGGGCCAGCTAGTAACGCGAGGTGAGGTTTTGGTGGTGGTTTAGGGGCCACGTTTACATGCAGAGTGAGACATACGAACAGCACAGTACACCTCAGTGAAGATTTGACGTCACTTGGAGTGAGGAAAGTCACATAAAGATGAGATTTCTACAATGCTCTCTCGCCCTAAGTTTCCTTTTACATGGGGAAAGCTGTTGACAGCTGCAGTTTGTTAAATGATCGTTATCGACCCTTCAGATCCAACCAGGAGTCATGATATGAAACTCCTAAAAAGACACCTCTCTCTCTTTTCTTTCCTCCCTATAGTATCTCATCCATAGTCCTCATGGAACCATGTCTCCAGATCTAGGTATGCCTCTGCCATTAGAGTTAGCAGGTCTTCCAGCTAGTTCTACTTTCCTTCTCCATACTCCACATAGCCTCATTCGTGCTCCGCTTCTCTACCCTGTTGGTTAAGGGGAGCCTTGTATAATTCTTGCTATTGTATCTTTCTCCACTAGTTTCATTTTTTCCTTGGGGGGGCGGGTGATAGCCCAGCCCATTTGGTTTCCATCAATCCATCACTCTCCTCTTCCTGTCAATGTAGTAAGTGAATTTCTCCCCTAAGATTTTTTTCCCCTTCTACAAACAGATGTAGGTCATCTCTCCACAATATAGTCCTCTGATACTCCAAATGTAGAGATGGCCCCCATTATACTTAAACCCCTCTTCTTTATACCAAGTTTGAGCCATATATTGAAGCTGGTAATAGAATATAGCCTTTCCTCTACCTTAAGATTAAAATGAAAAGAGTGTTGCACACACAGACACCTCCCTGTGCAACACCCTTCCAGAAAGGCACACTAAAAATAGAAATATGCCAATGTGTTACTTTATTGTACATACTCAAATCCCTCCTGTTGTGGTATTTGTATATCATATAGAGAATCTTCCCTGTGTATTAAGCCTGAGGAGAGATTGGCGTTATCAATACCTGTTTACAGTAATTGAGTAATAGATTTCAGACAGTGCTAGGGATTCATATGGCCTCTGGAATGTTGAGTTCCCCAGAGGTCCATTGTCTCTCCTCCTATCCTATTTAATGTTTGCATCCTGCCCTTGGGAGATATAGTATGGGATGCAAAGTTCAAACCTTGTACGCATGCAGATGACATGCAACTATTTCTCCCTTTGGGGAAAGATAGGGATGTCTCCTCCTCACTGATTATGGAGCAATGTTTGAGTAGAAATTTGGACTGAGTGAAGTCTGCCTGACTCAAATTAAGGCTCCAGAAAAGAGAGATTCTATGAATTGGGAAACCAGCTATTAACTCGGGGAGCCTGGTGATCAGGCTAGATGGCATTGTTTTCTCATGCTCTGAGCATGTTAAAATATTTGGCGTTACTGAAGCTTGGACAAACAGATTTCTACTTGTGTTGTGGCAGATTTGCCCATTCCTTGATAAGAAAGATCTCTGCTTAATGATCACTTCTAGCTTAGACTACTGCAATACTTTGCATCTGGGTCTCCAGGCACAGCTTCATGTAAACTCCAGCCTAATCTCTGAAAAAGAGAAAGTTTGTGCGCCTGCTGCTAATCGCCTCCCTCCCCACCCCCCGACCATCGACAATCTCAGGCTGACAGGAAATCAAAAGTTCCCAGGTACGCCTGTGGGGGTCATATGAATTTTCAAGTTCCAAAATGAGGTTACATCGGATGCCTTAAGCCATCCATTTCTAGAGTATCCCTGTGCCATGCTGTCCCTTTGCCTGTCGAACGGAGCAGCTGCTTTCTTCATTCATTTGCCACACGGCTGCCACCTGCTTCCAGCGAGGGCTTTCATTCTGAATTGCCCGATTTTCCCGCCAGAGGCTGCTCCTCCCCTTCGCGCGCGCTGAGGCGCCGGCTCGCGGGACTATCAGCTCCGCCCCATCCCATGACGTCACGAAGTGGCGCGAGCATATTAGGGAGATCTGCGACGCTGCCGGCGCGCGGTCAACGAAAGTAACGAAGGTGGTGCCTCATGAGCATTTATTCGCTGGTTTCTCCTTTTCGCGTAGATTTTAGCTTTAGTTCCCCCCCAGTTCTGTTCCAAAAAAACCCAAACAAACAAAACTCCCTGTAATTGTGATTGTATTTACCTCAGTGTAGATGACAAGGCCTAAAATGGTTTACCAGAGGACATGGTAAAGGCCAGAACTTTAGCAAGGCTTGTGACCGATTTTATTCAAGTTGTTATTATTTGGATTTATTACTCGGCTTTTTGAATAAGAAATCCACTCAAGATGGGGGTATAATACAATTTATCAGCAGCAGGTTAACAATAGAGTAAGGTGCACAGTAAGCACTGAACTAGTATATAAGTGCCTAAACTTAAAAGCAGCTTTAACAATAGAAAGAAGGTGAAAACAGTAAGGAAATGGACTAGAAATAAATCAGCAATAATGACTACCTTAAACTATAATCTATAAGCTTAGCATAAATACACAAACATCTGTGCAAACCAATAGGTTATTTCAGTAGGTTCAAGGCAACCAGAATTGGTGTCAGGCAGTTTATTGCAATCAGTTTGATTCAATGCATGATTTCTAGGATGGAGGAAGGAGGGATGGAAGAGGAGAGGAGAGGTAGATGAAAGTTGAGAGAGGAGGAGGAAGAATGGGAAGGGAGAAGGGAGAAGAGGGTTTCAGAGAGCAAGAGTGAAGGTCCAGATAGATGGAGATGGTAAAGGAAGCAAAACAAAGGGATAGATGGGTGGAGGTGCTGAGAAGGCACAGTAGCGGAGAAATTGGGAGAATACAGAGTTTGGCAATGGAGAACATGATGGAGGAGAAGTCCATTACCTGCTATTAATAAGGTTGACTTAGAAAATAGCCACTGCTATTACTAGCAACGGTAACATGAAATAGACTTAGGGGGTCATTTTCAAAGGAGTTATGCATGTAAATGTGACATACTATCGTAGCAATTTTCAAAAGCTATTTACTCGAGTAAAGTGCACTTACTTGAGTAAATCCTATGGACAATTCAATGGCATATATTGTAGCAATTTTGAAAAGCCCACTTACTTGAGTAAAGTGTATTTACTCGAGCAAAAACCAGTTTTGCCCTGACCCTTAAAACCTCGCCAATCTGTCTATTTGTCTTTATTGTTTAACTTGCCCGTCATCCATAGCAGAAGTACAATTACGCGGCTGGGGACCCCGGCGCTTACCTGTGCGTGTAAGTCTTTACAGGTTAATTTCAATGTGAAACCCAGGAATGCCCATGTCCCTCCCAGACTGCACCCACATCCCACCCTTTTTTGGAGCTTTTCATTTGTGCGCATAGTGGCACACACACGCATACTCGGGCAGGTATGATCACAGCATGCTCAAAGGCAGCAGGGAACAGTGAAGAGTGATAGATTGAAGATGGGACAGGTGGAAGGGATGACTACAATGAGAGCTGAAGAACTGGGTGGGAATAGAATCAGAGGAACAAGTAGTGAGTTTGGAGGAAGAGAGACGATGAGTAGTTTCCTCCACTGTGACTGCAGGAAAGGAGGAGAGAGTGGGTGGATGCTAGGGGAAGGGTAGAGGAAAGAATTGGGAGAGAGTAAAGGAGAGAATTTCCTAAACCCTCTGGCTAACTTGCTTCCCTTTTACCCTATAAGCCCCAACCCTTAAAACCCCGCTGACTAGCCTAGTGATTCTTGTTACATGACTTGCACGCCATCCATAGCAGAAGTAAAGTTACGTGGTAGGGGACCACGGCGCGTGCTTGTGAGCGTAAATACCTATGCGCTGACTTCATTTTTACAGACTTGGCCTGCCCATGACCCGCCCACTCCATGCCTCTTTTTTGATTTTTGTGATTTGTGTGCGTAGCGGGAGATATGTACGTACCCATGCGGGTTTTAAAATCTGCTCGGTGCGTGCTGGGTGAAGTCACGCACGTATCTCCTGGCTTCGGCGCACGAAGGGTTTTAAAATCAACCAGGATGATAGTTGCTTTGACCACATCCTCCGGCAACAGATTCCATAGCTTGATTGTGCACTGAGTGAAAAAATCCTTCCTATGATTTGTTTTAAATCTACTGGTTGCTAGTTTCATAGAGTGTCCCCGAGTCCTAATATTGTTTGAAATGGTAAATAACTGTTCCCTTTTTGCCAGTTCTACCTTGTTAATGATTTTAGAAATTTCAGTCATATCTCCTCTCAGTCATCTCTTTTCCAAACTAAAGAGCCCTAATCTGCTTTTCCATCCCCTTTATCATTTTCCTCTCCCTTCTCTGCATCTTTTTTTATGCCTGCTATGTCTTTTTTGAGATGGGGCAACCAGAATTGCACACAATATTCAAGGCTCAGTCGCACCATGGATCTATACAAAGGCATTATGATTTTTTAGATTTTATTCTCTATTCCTTTCCAAATAATTCCTAACATTCTAGTTGCCTTTTTGACCGCTGCCACACACTAAGCCAAATATTTCAAGCTATTGTTTACAAGGTGTCTAAGGTGCCTTTCTTGGGTGATGATTCCTAACACGGAAGCCATCATTGTGCATCTGTAGTTGGGCTTATTTTCCTATGTGCATTGCTTTGCACTTGACCCCATTAAATTGCTTCTGCCATTTAGAAACCCATTATTCTAATTGCTCAAAGTTCTTTAATTCTTCACAATCCTCAGATGTTTTAATGAATCGAAACAATTTTTTGTCATCTGCAAATTTGATGACCTAATTCGTCATTTATTTATTTATTTATTTCATTTATTTATTTCGAGGTTTTTCTATACCGAGGTTTAGCAGTTAGCCTTCACCCCGGTTTACAATCGAACAAATTGTTACATATAACGGTATAGAATACATCAAACTGAACGGGTAAATAATCTATAACTGGAATTAACTGAATGAACAAGGTCAGGTCATAAAAACATTAGAGCATTACTAGATCGGAAGCATATGTAAAACATAAATAAATAAATACGCACAAGAATATATGGGGAGGGAACTTCTAGCGAAGAGAAGTTGGGGAGGGGGTAAGGGGGGGGTCAGGCAGGAGGGTGGGGTAGTAGGGAATGGAGTGCTCAGATTACTGCGGCGCTGTTGTATTTTTTTTATGAAGTTAGCCTACGCCATCTCTGAATGTTTTGCTGAAGAGCCAGGTTTTGAGTTCTTTTTTAAAGGATTTGTTGTCTGATATTGCGCTTAGGTATTGTGGTAGGGAGTTCCATAAGTGTGGCCCTGCAATTGAGAATGCTCTGTTTCTCGTGCACGTGAGTTTGGCAGCTGGAAGTGTTGGAATATCCAGGAGTAGTTTGCTGGAAGTTCTGGTGTGTCTCTGAGGTTTGTGTTGATGTATCAAGTTGTAGAGTGCGTTGTTTTCTGTTATGTGTAGACCGCTGTGACTAGTGTGAGGGTTTTGAATTGGATTCTCTGGTCGATTGGGAGCCAGTGAAGACTTCTCAGCACAGGGGTGATGTGATCAGATTTTTTTTTGCCAGTTAGGACTCTGGCTGCGGCGTTTTGTAGTGATTGTAGAGGTTTTAGATACGATTTGGGAAGACCTAACAGGAGCGAATTGCAGTAGTCAAGGCTGCCGAAGATAAGCGATTGAAGTACTGTTCGGAATTCCTGATAGTGGAGGAGAGGTTTTAGATGTTTTAGGATTTGCAGTTTGTGGAATCCTTCTTTGGTTTTGGTAACCGCGATGCTCTTTTTTAAGTTGAGGCCTTTGTCGATCCATATTCCGAGGTTCTTAGAGTTGTTTTTTATCTGGATGCTGGTGTTGTCGATAGTGAGGGAGTGTGTAGTGATAGTTTGATCTGGGAGATTTCTTCCTATGAGGATGCATTCGGTTTTATTCATGTTCAAGCACAGCTTTAGTTTGTTGAGCATGTTTCTTATTGCGGTTAGGTGGTTTGCTGCTGTGGAGAGAGCTTCTTCTAGTGTGTTTGAGATTGGGATGATGAACTGGATGTCATCGGCATACATGTAGAATGAAATTCCGAGGCTGGAGATGAGGTGGCATAACGGTAGGAGGTATATGTTGAAAAGGGTTGCAGATAGAGCGGACCCTTGTGGTACGCCGGTTTCTAGAGGAATGGGTAAGGACGAGTTGTTGTTCAGGGATACCTTGAAGAATCTGTTCTGAAGGTAAGATGAGAACCAGTTGAGGGTACTTCCTGTGAGGCCGATGTTGGCAAGTCTTGATAGAAGGCATTTGTGGTCAACGGTGTCAAAAGCCGCAGAAAGGTCGAGTAGAATTAGAAGATGGTTTATTTTGTTGTCGAGACCTCTTAATATTTTGTTAGAAAGGTTGACGAGTAGTGTTTCTGTACTGCGGTTTTTTCTGAATCCATGTTGTGCATCGTGCAGAATTTTGTTGTTTTCAAGGTGTTCGTTCAGTTGAGACAGAGCAGCCTTTTCGGTCAGCTTGGCAAGTGGAGGCAGGTTAGAGATTGGACGATAATTATTCAGGTCTTTGGGATCTAGATTCTTCTTTTTTAGAATTGGAGTGATGGTAGCTGTTTTTAACATGGTTGGTAAGCTCACCTTCTTCGAGTGATTTGTTGATGATGGCGGCTATAGTAGGGGCGATTATATGAGCCATTTCTTTCAGGTTACGAGTAGGGATGGTGTCCAAGTCATGACGAGCAGGATTGATATTTTTTAGCATTTTTTCAGCTAATGTGGTCGAGATCGGGTTGAATTGTGACCATGGCGATATGTTCAGTGGTGTGTCATGATTCTTTGTGGGTGTGGAGTTGTTGAATGTGTTAGTTATTCTGTTGATTTTGTCTTTAAAGAATGAGGCGAGGTCTTGGGATAGGTTGATTGCATTGGTAGCTGGGGCGTTGTTACTTTTTTCGTCTATTAGGTTTTTGACGATGTTGAACAGGGTGTTTGGTTTATTGGAAGAGTTTTTTATCTATCATTTCTTTCTCCAGATCATTTCTGAATATATTAAATAGCACAGGTCCCATTTTAGACCCCTGGGGCGCTCCACTAAAGATCTTTCTCCATTCGGAAAACTGATCATTTAGCCCTCCCCTCTGTTTCCTGCCTTTTATCCAGTTACCAATTCCCAACAGGACACTGCCTCCTATCCCATCACCTCCCATTTTCATGAAGAATCCTTCATGAGGGATTTTATCAAATGCTTTCTGAAAATCCAGTTGCAGAATATGAACTGGCTCACCTTTATCCACATGTTTATTTATGTCCTCAAAAAAATAAATCAGTAAGGCAAAAACCATGTTGACTATCTCACATTAAACAATGTCTGTTTATGTGGTCAGTAACTTTGTTTTAAAGAATAGCTTCAACCATTTTGCCCGGAAGGGACGTCTGGTTCACCAATCTATAGCTTCCCAAATTACCCATGGAGCCCTTTTAGAAAATTGGCACCCCATTGGCTACTCTCCATGGCTGTTTTTCAATGATAGGTTGTAAATCACTAGAAACAAGTCTGCAATGTCATTTTTTAATTCCTTCAGAACTTTGGGGTAATTACCATTCAGTCCCAGTAATTTGATATTATTTAGTCTGGCCCGACTTCTGTGCATATTTGCCCTCCAGTGATTATGTAAAATTTTATTACATTATGATCACTGTTCCCAGGTGGATCCACCGCCACCGCTGAAGTTATCATCATGATAACGGCACTCCAGTTTGGGGCTATCTTTTTTTCATCTATGCTGATGACATCCAGTTTCTAATAGTGATAAAAGATCTTTAGCCTCCTTGATTGAATATCTAAAAATGTATTTGAAGGCAATTCAAAAATGGATGTCCTACAATTGTCTCTCTAAACAAGAAATCCTCCTGAGATCTTAGAGTTCAGTATAGAGGGCCAAATGATAAAAATTGCCTCCTGTGGCAGATTTTTACGGGTGTTGTTAGATTCCTGTTTATCCATGTTTATTCACTTTAAAAACCTTATTTGATCTGGTTTCTATAAGATCTGCTTGTTAAAGAGACTCAAGTCACTGTTGGAACCACCAGAACAAATCAATTCTACAGACGATTTTACTGTCGTGATTTGATTACCGCAATACTCTCTTGCCGGGTCTTTCTGACTCAGCCTTGCACCAATTGTAGTTATTACAAAACTCATCAGCTCGCCTACTGGTAGGAGGTAGGAAGTTCAACCATATTATTCCAGTTCTGGCTAGCTTACATTGGTTGGTTACCAGTCTCATTGAGAATCAAACATAAAATCCTTATGCTCATCCACAAATGAAGCAGGTCAGGCTTCTGTGGTTAGGTGTAGCCTTAAGAGTGAATCCTCATGTTCCCTTCATTTATTAAGTTGCACACTTGGGGGAAATTTGAGATTGTACCTGCTCAGTGGGCGGGCCAATACTATGGAACTGAATCCACCACTTCCACATTAAGAAAGTTTTAAAAACTTGGCTCTTTCAGAGATATTTTGGTAGCATAGTCACATAGACAGGAGTGTATGATAGATTTGCTGACTTTTGTATGCAGATGAAATTTGGTATGGTATCTCAAGTTGTTGTTCTTGCTGTTTTTATGTTTAAAGCTTTTATGTATGTGTTTTATGTTTGTAAACCACATGATATTTTATGATATTGTGGTATAAACATGACTGTAAATAAATAAGTAAAATAAATATAATAGTGGTAAAGTCTGCGTATACATTGTACATGCAGCCTTCTTTGAGAATTTTCAAAGCAAACATGTTACATTTCACTTTGAAAACTCCTTGGTAAATGGCCAAATACACTTACAAATGACCTCATATCAACGTTGCACATGCTCCAAGCAGGGCATAACTTGTCCATGTTAACTTGTTTGCATACTTTTTAACATCACAAAGATTGTGCAGAAGTTGCAACTCCAGTACGCAGAATGCATCCCCTCAGTGTGCGCAAAAGAACTCATAAAACGAGGATATGGGTGTACTTTTATGCTCGCTGGCCCTTGATTGATTTAGAAAATGCCACTTCCATGCATGTAGAGGGATTTTATGCCCAGAAGTCACTTTGAAAATCAAGACCTAGATCGCTGGATTCTCAGAATTTCCACACATTTCATTGCACTCTCTTTCCATGTATCAGTGGTGGACATATTCCTTATTGAATACAAATGGGTTAATCTTCCTATTTCTAAAATTACAAGAAGAAAAATAAAGAATCTGAAATTAGAAAAAAATGTACATTTCCTCCCCTATGTCCCAGAGGACACACCAGGCTGTGATTATCAACCAGGACCCATAATTATAGGTCATGCAACTTCTCATCATGTAATGAGCGTAGGAATGCACCTGACAACCACCTTGTTTAATTGTCGCTGCACCACTTCAGGGTCAGTGAAACAACCCCCAGACAGAGAAGATATAAACTCGTTGCCTCCAAACACAGATGAGTTGCAGAGTTATTCGCAGGTGAGAACGTTTTTAGAATCCTCTTCTCTCTCCACATTGCAAGCCATGTTTATTCAATCTTTCTCTTCTTCTTTCCTGGGTTTTTATTCTCCAGATCCTGAACTCTTTGGTGGATCTTTCTCTAGTTATTCCATGGCCACTTCTCTCTTGCTTCATTTTATGTTTTTCTGCGTCTCTTTTCTCTAGATCTCACTTTGCTTAGTTTGATCTCTTCTCTTAATCTTTGTATCTTCTATGCTTCCTATAATGAAACCAGGGGCTTTGTGAATGAGGACAAGAAAATGAAGCTTTTTGATTCACTGAATCTTCTGCTGCTTACTGCTGCCATGGGAAAAGCCACAACTACAGGATGCAAGCTGGAGCTCCAGAAGATGACCCCTTTCACCATGGATGGAGACGTCGTCCTGGGAGTGGTAACTGTGGCTCATTCTAATGGAATTTACCCAGTCCATGACTTCAGGGAGACCCCAAAGCCAGCACGCTGTGAGGGGTAAGACACCCCCACATGGAAAATTAATATTGTTAGTTTGATTGCTAACCAGGATAGAGACCTGGCATTTAGTTGGTAATAAACTGGGGCCCAGGTCTCAGAGCTGAGCAGCATATTAGTATGAATATCATCGGATGACTGTTGGTTTGGTTGTGTTTATGTCATCGGATGTGGCAATCTGTGGCACAACTAGATAATTTCTTGAGTGTGATTTTGAACTAAACTGAAATGAACCCATTGCCTGTCCATTTTTTGTTTTGCTTGGGTAAAATATCTCAAAGTTCACCATTGTTTTCTGTGGCTAGATCTGCAATAGAAAATAATGTGAGTAGCACTGAAGATACATTCTACGCATGTTATTTTCGCAAAACACACATTACTGAAGACGACTCTCTACCAATGGTTGAACTGTTCTCTTGTTACAATGTAAAATAGGGCAGTTCCGGCTCTATTCAACCTGTTTTCTGGAAACCGATGTGATATCTCGATCGAATGTCGGTATACAAAAGAAATAAATAATAATAATAATAATAACGTAGCACATTGTAGCACATCACAAGTAGCTTTTCGCTAGATGGAGGCCGAACAATTTTCCGACAGAAAACTGATGCAGGTGAATTGCTATTTACCCAGGAAAATTGGTTTGAAAATTGTCCAGTGTGGCACCTCTAGCAACCATAGAAGAACTGGGTCCGAATCATGTTAGGCTGCTAGCATGATCTGGGCTGAAGATCTTTCAAATCTAAGGTACTGGAAGGTTGGGAGGTAAGGGAGAAAGGGGACCCAGGAAAGCAGTTTGTGGAATATTTTAGACTGGATTGGGGAAGACCATACTGGCCCTTTAAAATTAACTTTGTAAAGATGTTTGGGGGGGAGGAAAGGTTCCAGGCTGAGTCCTGGATTTAATGCTCTTGTGGGTGTATGTGTTTGGCGAAGGGGGCTGCTTTGATAGGCCAGTGAGCCCACAATGTTTTAATTTCTTTTTTTTTTCAAATGCAGCTTAGCTCTTAACTTGTTTTATTTTTTGAATATAAATGGTTAAGGCTAATGTTATCTGACCACACAGGGTTGATTAACTTTACACCTGCTAGCAAGCATGCCTTGGTTAAGCTGAATAACTTATTTGGCTAACTCATCCCTACTCCAGAATGCTGTCAACACGCACCTCTCTTATGTGGCTAAATTTAAGCCGGATAAGATAGTGGAATATTCATAACCTGCCATTTAGAAATAAAGTGGTTTTGAATATTGACCTCTAAGAGTCTATGTTTTGCTGGTAATTCCCTAACTTTAGGCACTAGGTCAATATGCATAGTCTTTTTTTAAAACTGACCCCATATTGTCTATAGGCATATTTACGCAAAAGAATATTTAAGATAACTGGAACTGGTGGAAGTTGAAGCAATGGATGATCAAGGATCAATTTACTTTACAATCAATTGGAAATTATTTTTGTTGTGTAGGCAATGAGGTGCTACAATAATCTACCCTTGGATCTAATGGTGACATGCTTCATGGGTGCATTTAAAAAGTAACGAGACAGGATCATGGCTATCAGTTGTATGAGTTGAGGTAGTGATGGAGGTGGACCAAAGTCAACACTATCTAGGCACTTATAAAGCTGCTGACGATGATTCATAATCATTATTATCTACTCTAGAAACAAATTATGCAAATGTCTTTAATGGCAGTTTTTAAATCCTTTTATTAGACTAGCATAGACATTATCTAAAGATGTTAGCAACATATTAAACTCTAGGAGAGCTGCTCAAATAACTCAAATTTATGAAAAACATACCAAAGAAAACATTTTTCAGTGGAAGGGAAGTTCTAGAAGAAATCATGATATTGTAAAAGCCATTGCCCAACTGTCACCTCCCAGTCCAGGACACCTCTACTGGGTTCAAAATGATGAGGAATCAATTGTGGAGTCCTGCATGGTTTATTGCTAAATAGGATTAAAATGCTTTGCATGACCTCTTAACTGCGTGTGATTAGCTCCGCATTCCTAAGCAAGGATACTGGCTCCTCCTAGGTCTCATCTTTGCAAGTTTGGCCATTGGTTGACTCTCAACAGGGGTGATGTCTGGAAATTGTCTGGTTCCTCTCTCCATTGTCCTTAACGTTCAGGGTCTGGTGTTGTCCTGTTGTGATCTGGATTTTACCTTTCTGGCATCGCCATCTTCTGCCCCTGAAACAGGATAGTCCCATTTAGTATTGTGAGAGCTGGTGTTAACTTGTTTCCAAGTACCCATGAATGTCCACCAGAGTCACTTATTATTGGGAAACGCTATTTGTTTTTCTTTTCGTTTATCAGCTGACCAGAGGTACGCTCTATTTGCCAGAAAGGTCATTATCATGAGTCTATTATCACCTACTTCTGAGAGGTCAGTTGTTTATTTCTTGCAGTCCTCTTATTAATTCAACAGTCTTCACCTGTTCCTTCTTGTGACCATTACTCAATTGTCTCTTTTGACCACAGACATAGAAACCTTGCAGCTGGACTGTTCTACATGCTTATCAATTCAGACATACTTCAAGTTGCTTGGCCTTGCACCTACTGTCTATCATTCTGCAATGCAGCACACAGGTCTCTCTACCTGACTGCAAGTTCTGTAATAGTAGTAAGTGCTAACAAAAATGCTACCCACATAGCTGGGTCTTTCTGGCAGGCTACTCAGGGGCACTAGGAGACTGAATGTTTGGGTAATGGCTGCAATAGTAATTCTGGCTATTTAGATTATTTCAGAGTTTTGGAATTAGTCTTAGGAAAAGTGAATTTTGGAAGGAAATAAGTGGGGCTCTTGCATGCCTTTCTACTCAAAATGGTGGAATATGAAGGAAGAAGACAGAAAGACTGTCCTGGATAAAGAGAAGTCATGCAGGTGGCCATGCTCTGTGGCTGCCAGCAGTGATGTATCCAGGGAGGATAACGTTAAAATCTGCGCACACACCAATATGCACGTATACATGGGCACGTATAAATCTACTTCTGTATTGTATAATCTGCATGTATATGATATCTGGAGGTTATAAAATACATGCAGATATGCACGTAAGCATGCGCGCACATGTCAAAAATACTCGCATACACCAGTTCCGATTTACATGGGTAAGTAGCGGCTTTGCTGTTACTTATCCGGATAAATGCCGAGTTCCCTGTACATACCTGGATCAGTCCAGATATTTTTCAATAGGCTAGACCATGTGTTGGTAAAAGCCTTACTGTTAAACATACCATTTTTTGATTTATAATTTGCGTGATGTTTTTATAGTATTTTTTTTAACATCCTTTAATAGTGTCCCCCATCCAATAGTACTTTAACTGTCCTTTCTTGTGTTCATAAAATTGTCTGCACATAGCTCTCTCTTCCACGGTCACCTTAAATCGCATGTATTAACATTGTTTTTCACTTAGCTATTCTTTATATGGGATGTTATCCTCTCCTGAGAAATCTGAAAAGCACCTACTTAGATGGACAATTAGCACTTTTCAGAATTATCCGCCTAAGGAGCGGCAAAGCCATTACTTAACTGGATAACTTGAAATTTATCCGGATAAATGGCAGCAACCCTGCTACTTACCTGGATACGTTGGAATTTAGCCGGATCAGTGTGCACGACTGGTAAATGTGCATATTTTTACTTCTAAATTTAAAGTCATACACCAGTAGATTTAGCATGCGTGAATTAGATGCATGACCTAACCTCCCTTTTATGGGCATAAGTTGAGAGATTTTGTAACATGCGCGAGTCTGTGAAATTACCGGCTTTGCCAATTAGTCTACCAGTTTGCCCAGTCCCTGTTCAGGTCATCAAGACCCTCCTGGCACTTCAGCCTGATTTCCCCCCAGTTTACCCAGACCCCCATCACCCCATCAATAGTTCATATTTACAGGTATATAAAATAAATAAATAAGTAATTTGCTATCACTTATGCCACATAAATACAGGTGTAAATATACACGAGTGAGTCCTCAAAGCCACACATGTAAGCCTTTTATAAAATAGTAACTTATGTGCATAACTGCTGGCCCTGCCCAGCAATGCCCCAGGCCACCCATTCTATATTTGCAGAAAATAAATATACACACGCATAATGGAGTTTTAAAAATACAGGATACACAAGGAGCGCTACTCACTCCTGTATATGCTAATTTTTATGTTCATAACGTTTTGAAAATTCAACTTTTAGTGTGGACAGAATGACTGGTCAGACTGAATAAGCCAGATATTATTTTATTCTATCATCTACTATCTTGCTATGTTGCAATGCAATGAATCATCAATTAAACTGGTTCTTAGTCAGAGAGGTGAATGTGACGCATGGCCCCTGTCGGAGACTGGATGCTATTTTATTACAACTTCAGGTCAAGCTTGAGAGGAAAACCTGGTATTACATTGCGCACAATATTTCAGTCCATTCAGCTCAACAAATTATACAAATTATTATCACAGTGTATACCAAAGGCAACAAAAATGATAAAGGGGATAGAACATCTCTCCTATGATAGTGGCTATGCAGGCTGGGGCTCTTCGGCTTGGAAAACAGACGGCTGAGGGGGGTCATGATAAAAGTTTATAAAATCATGAGTGACGTGGAAAAGATAAATAAAGGATGGTTATTTACTCTTTCAAATAATAGTAAAACAAGGGGACACTCCATGAAACTAACAAACAGCAACTTAAAAACAAATCAGAGAAAGTACTTTTTCACTGAGCACACTATCAAGCTGTGGAATCTGTTGCCAGAGGACGTGGTAAAAGCGGCGAGCATAACGGGGTTTAAAAGAGGTTTGGACAAGTTCCTGGAAGAAATGTCCATAACATCTTATTAGCCAGATAGAGTAGGGGAAGCTATTGCTATCCCTGAGATATCTGTCAGATACTTACGACCAGGCCTGGCCACTGTCAGAGCAGGATGCTGGGCTCAAGGGACCTTTGTCTGATCCAGCAGGGCAATTCGTTTATTCTTAAATAAGCCCACCATAAAGGAGGGATACAATTTCACAGTCCCAAGAAGGAGAACCAAATAGAAAGAAGTGTAGAGGAGGGAGGATTCTATTGACTCACCATGTTCTAAATTTGACTGTTTTCTTCAACTTTCAAATACATTTTATAAGCTTTTTACCACTGATCATTTATTTTCCCTCTAAGAATTCTGTCTACAATTTCAGTCTATTATGGTGGGTGTATTTTAGGTATAAGTTTTTATGCATTTAGAATAACTGTTTGGGGAATTTTAGTTTTATATTTTTTTAGTTTGATTATTTTTATAATATACAAGCCGTAAAGCCCGTTAAAACGGGCTACATCCCTCTGTCTCTCACCTCCCCCTCATTCTCTCTCCCCTCACTCTTCACCACCCCCCTCCCCCACCCACTCCTCTCCACCCTCCCTCTCCTCTCACTCAGTCCCCCCTCTCCCTCACTCCCTCCCACTCAGTCCCCCCTCTCCCTCCCTCCCACTCACTCAGTCCCCCTCTCCCCCTCTCCCTCCCACTCACTCAGTCCCCCTCTCCCTCCCTCCCTCCCACTCACTCAGTCCCCCCTCTCCCTCCCTCCCTCCCTTCACCCACCTCCATTTCCTCCCGGCGCCGTAAGCGCGACTTCCCGCAACCCTCACCCGGCTCCATTAACTCCTCCCGCTCCTGCCGGCAGATCTCGGGGGGGGGGGGGGCGCGGGAGTGACACCCCCCCCCGAGATCTGCCGGCAGATCTCGGTGGGGGGGGCGCGGGAGTGACACCCCCCCCCCCCCCGAGATCTGCCGGCAGATCTGGGGAGGAGAAGCAGCGGCACCGCGCGCGCGGCGCCGCTGCTTCTCCTCCCGCTCCTGCGGCCCCACCGCCATTTTTTTTTTCTGATCGACATCCTTGCCCGCACATGCGCAGTAGAGCTGCGCTCTACTGCGCATTTGCGGGCCGTCGGTCACAGGCCATTTATAAGGTAGATTATTCAATGGTGGATGGCTACTAAAATGGACAGTGGCTACTAAAATGGCTTTTAAAATGGTCAGTGGTCTTTGTTCTAAAGCATATGGGGACAGACTTAAAGATCTAAACATGTACACCCTAGAGGAAAGGCGAGATAAGGGAGATATGATAGAGACATTCAAATATCTCAAAGGTTTCCATGCATAGGAGCTGAGCCTTTTTCAATGGAAAGGAGATTCTAGAACGAAGGGTCATGAGATGAGGGTGAAAGGGGATAGATTCAGGAGTAATTTTAGGAAAGTTTTCTTTACACAGAGGGTGGTGGATGCATGGAACAGCCTCTGAGACAAAAACAGTATTGAAATCAAGTATTGAAGTGATGGGAATGATGATGCTAAATTAATTGGATGGATGGGCCATACAGTCTTTTTCTGCCATCATGTTTCTATTTTTCTGTGTTTTCTGGCTTTATTTGTTTGTTGTTTTGAAACTGAATTTAGTTTTCTGAAATGTATTTTGTTTGATGATTTGATTTATTTTTAATTGTGAATCACTTTGAGCCTTTCTGGATAAGGCAGGCAAAAGAATATGATGAAAGCAGGTTGGTTTATTCCCACCAGATTTCAGATCCGGTATTACCGTGACATATTGGCAATCGTGTTTGCCATAGAAGAAATTAACCAGAACCAACGACTGCTGCCAAACCTCACCCTGGGCTTTCGCATCTTTGATTCTTGCTCATCAGAGGTAGTCGCTCTCCAGGACACTCTGGTGCTATTGTCTGGGGGAAACCGAATTCTCCCAAATTATAAGTGTGAAGCTCACCTGACCCTGGCAGGAATCATTGGGGAGGTCTACTCTTCAGTGTCTGAGGTCATGGCCAGGATACTTGGGGTTTACAGGATTCCACAGGTACGAGATTCCTCTATGTCTCTGTCAAAACCCATTGAAATTGAAACCCTTAATAGTCTCTCACAATTGCTCACCCAAGTCACTGGTATGCGTTATGCCAGGACTTCCCTACCTTTTTTGTTTCATGGCACACCTAGCATTGTGTTCAGTTCATTGTGGCACACCAACCACTTCACCATCATCATTTTCTCTTCCCTCTTACCCCAGCCTCTGGCATCATCACCTTCTCCCTTCCCTGATATCATCTCTTTCTCTAGTCTTTTACCTCTCTCCCACCCCCTAGCATCTTCATTATCACCTTTCCTTTCCCACCAATCCCCCCGCACCTACTGGCATCATCAGCTTCTCTCTCCACCTCCTCGCCCCTAGTATCATCATCAGCCCGCAATCCTTAAACAGCAGAAGTCTTGGAGCAGGCATACTGAGTGCTTCTTTCTCCTTTGCCAGCTTCTCTCTGCAACCGAATTACATGGGGCCAGCAGCTCTTACAAGACTATAGGGCCCCATGCAATATCAATGGTAGATGAGAGCCAGCAGGGGGGAAAGCAGGAGCAGCTGCTGATAAGCACTGCTCTCTAGCCCCCCTGGCTATCAGGAGGACATCTTCACTTCAGCCATGGCACACTGGTTCGGAAGTGCTGTATTATGTCCCCTGTGGATATATATATGTGAGAGAGATGATGGAAATCTTTCTTTTTCAGATCAGTATCTCAGCACAGCACCCCATGCTGAGTAATAAGCTCCAGTTCCCATCTTTCCTACGTACCTTCCCTACAGCCACTCTGATGCCCTGGGCCATTGACCAACTGCTCCGGTACTTCAACTGGACATGGGTGGGGATCATATTCTCAAACTCAGATGCTGCCAGCCAGGGCAGCCAGCAGATACAGCAGGAGGTAGTGGAGAATGGTGGTTGCGTGGCTTTCCTGGAGAAGATTGATGATCGCTACCCCAGAGAGAGGCTGGTGAAAGTGGCAGAGGTGATTCACCAGTCCTCAGCGAGTGTGATTGTGTGCCTCTGTTATGAAATGCACCTCAAGCCTATCCTGGAGCTCCTTTCCATCTGGAAAATCACTGCAAAGGTTTGGGTATTTTCATCAGCTTTCGCCGTCAACCCCAACTTCTTTGCCAGGGAGTCATGGAGGCTACTTAATGGCACCTTGTTGTTCACTGGCTCCACCAATGACATCCCCCACTTCTCAGAGTTCCTCTATCAATTTTTACATTCTGAGTACCCATGGGGCACTTTCACCAGGCTCTTTTGGGAAAAGGCCTTTGGATGTCAATGGGAGGGAAAGAATATGACTTTCACGGTTATTGGGGAAGACGTTATCCCATGCACAGGTGAAGAGGACCTCAAAACACTGGACCCAGCTATCTTTCAGTTGAACGATTTAAGTGGTAGCTATCATGGATATGTGGCTGTTTACGCTTATGCACATTCTCTCCAGAACATGATTTCAGGTGGACCCAAGGAAGACACTTTTGATAAAGGCACCAACATTCATAATATCAAACCATGGCAGGTATTGGTAATAGTAAATGGGATTTTTATAATGCTAATTTTATATTGGGTATTGGTAGTCTTTAAACTTTAGAGGTTTGGAAACATATATGCGGATGGCCAGATAGTACATTACTGGTTTCTACAAACTGCATGTAAACATCTAAAGGCCTGGAGAGAAGGCATAAAGTAATTGTTGTATTATTTGATTCTAAAATGGTAAAACTGGAGAAAGGTATTTATTCAAGCCCATAAAGAGGGTCACTGTCAGATTAGAGGGAATACTGTTGACTACATGGATTCGTCATGGCTCTCTCTGTTCTTGTGTCTGCCACTCCTGCTTCCACCCCACACATCCTGCTTAGAGTGGAAGGGCACTCCATGAGGTAGAGGAAGAGCAAACATATGAATAAAAAAGTGCAGCATTTTTTAATCATCCCCATGCTCAGTGCAGCTGCTGATCTGAAAGTAGAAGGTGATGGAGGTAGGGTTACCAACTCTCCCAGGTCAGCATGAACAGGCTAATTCGCTTCTAGTTTAGTCCAATTGCTTGAATGATGGTACAGTCCTACTTTTGTGAGAGAAATCAGAATTACAGTTCCAGGCATGCAACACTGCATAACCAGGTTTTGATCAGTCTGTTCAGGTTGACCTAGGAGAGGTAAAAAACCTAGCTATATATCTGGGGAGTTGGAAGCATAACAGAGGGAAAGTGGACATCTGGTGGGACAGAAGCAGAGGCAAGGGGAAATGTGAAAAGAGGATTTGCATTCAGACAAGGATTGAACTTCACAATTTGGGTAAACAAATAAGCGTGGGGGTAGCTTGCTTATTACGGCGGTTACTACCCTAAACCAATTAAGCCTGATACATCACTTTGAATGCATATACATCGTTGCTCTCTGCTTCAACGGCAGGGGGAAATGTGGAAAAGAGGATTTGCATTCAGACAACAACCAACAAGGACTGAACTTCACAATCTGGTTAACAAATAAGCGTGGGGGTAGCTTGCTTATTACGGCGGTAACTACCCTAAACCAATTAAGCCTGATACATCACTTTGAATGCATAAACAGCGTTGCTCTCTGCTTCAACGGCAGGGGGAAATGTGGAAAACAGGATTTACATTCAGACAACATCCAACAAGGTATCGATCTGTGCAGTCTGGGTAAACAAGCATCAGGGTAACTTGCTTGATGTGGCGGTTACTACTCTTAACCATTAAGCCTTATGCTCACCTTTGATGCAACTCCAACATTACTCTCCTCATCAATGACAGGGGATGGCAGGAAATTTGAATCAAACAGTTACCAACAAGGGCCCTGAACTTGGTGGTTGATGAAACAGATAAGTATGGGAAAATAAATGTGGGAGCTTGCTGGGCAGACTAGATGGGCCGATTGGTCTTTTTCTGCCGTCTTTTCTATGTTTCTATGTAATTGCCCATAGGGGAATTCATAAAGCTGGCATAGATTTGCAGACCTTTGGTTGTCTGCAGACCTTGATAGATAAGCATACACGTTTCCATAATTAAACCAACACCTCCTTCTCTCATCTATCATATCTTACCTTTGAAATAATCTAAACAACTATAAGAATTTTTGAAGTTATTATCCTATCACCTTGCCTCCCATGTTCCCAAGACTTTGATGGACAGTTCTTGGTTACCACCAACTTGCCGGTATCGACTCGTTTGGTTTCTGAGGTGTTGTAGTCTTCTCCACATCCAGCCTGCATGTCTCTAACTCATGCTTCCTTTTCCCATCCTACCTTTATCCTCTATATCTGTCCCAAGCATGCTTGAATTCTGTTATGGTTTTGATGGTAACTTTGAAACAGCCGTGAAGGCACATGTACACGTGTATGCCAGCTCATGACAAAGGATGCAGCCATATTATTGCTTATGCGCATATATGCATGGTAGGTATAAAACAGACTCTATGTGTATACATATGCGCACAATTTTAAATGGATGTGCACATGTGCGCGCAAATGCTGGAGGGATTTTAGTAGACATGCGCATGACACAATTACCAGTTTCCCCAGTTTGTTCCCAATTTGCCCAGGTAAAGGGTAGGATTTTGTAACCCCCCTAGTTAGCCTCCCTTTTACCCTGTTAGCCCCGACCCTTAAAACCCTGCTGACTAGCCTAGTTTTTTTTGCACAATCAAGCTATGGGATCTGTTGCCGGAGGATGTGGTCAAAGCAACTATCATACTGGTTGATTTTAAAACCCCTACGTGCGCCGAATCCAGGATATACGTACGTGACTTCGACCGGTGCGGGCCAAGCAGATTTTAAAACCCGCGTGGGTACGCACGTATCTCCCGCTACGCACACAAATCACAAAAATCAAAAAAGAGGCAGGGAGTGGGCGGGTCATGGGCAGGCCAAGTCTGTAAAAATGAAGTCAGCGCGTAAGTATTTACGCTCACAAGCGCGCGCACAATTGACAGCATTTGAAATAAAATAAAACAAAGTATGAAATACATAAAACAGAATATCGATTCTTAAAAAAACATAAAATCTCTATGCAATCATAAAAGGAATCTAAACTTAATAAAACACACTATAATTTAAAATCACTAAAACTCATAAAAGAAAACTAAAACTCAATAATAAAGTTTTTAAAAATAAGATGGAAACATTCTGTTAAGGAAAGGCTTGCTGGAAAAAACAGGTTTTAAGTCCTTTCTTGAAGGTCTTGATGTCTGCTTCCAATCGCAAGTCTTGCGGAAGAGAGTTCCATAACAGTGGTCCAGCGATAGACAGAGCTCTTTCCCATACTGCGTTTAGGTGTCTCCTCGACAAATCTTCAATGAAGAGATCCCACCAGCTTCTCATGATTCAGAGCTGTGTGAGTGTGAAACAATGCTTCTGAAAGTCTTGGCTAGATAAGCATGGTCCACAAGCTTTCCAGTATGGGTGTCATCTATGAATGAGTTGCTTCTTATGGAGCAGAGATCTGTGGATCCCCAGCACTCAAATTCCTCTATCAATTTTTACCTTTTGAGTACCCATGTGGCACTTTCACCAAGGTCTTCTGGGGAAAGACCTTTGGATGTCAATGGGAGGGAAAGAATATGACTTTCATGGTCATTGGGGAAGACGTTATCCCATGCACAGGTGAAGAGAACCTCAAAACACTGGACCCAGCTATCTTTCAGTTGAACGATTTAAGTGGTAGCTATCATGGCTATGTGGTTGTTTACACTTATGCACATTCTCTCCAGAACATGATTTCAGGTGGACCCAAGGAAGATACTTTTGGTAAAGGCACCGACATTCATATTATCAAACCATGGCAGGTATTGGTAATAGTAAATGGGATTTTTATAATGCTAATTTTATATTGGGAATTGGTAGTCTTTAAACTTTAGAGGTTTGGAAACATATATGCGGCTGGCCAGATAGTACATTACTGGTTTCTACACACTGCATGTAAACATCTAAAGGCCTGGAGAGAAGGCATAAAGTAATTGTTGTATTATTTGATTCTAAAATGGTAAAACTGGAGAAAGGTATTTATTCAAGCCCTTAAAGAGGGTCACTGTCAGATTAGAGGGAATACTGTTGACTACATGAGTTCGTCATGGCTCTCTCTGTTCTTGTGTCTGCCACTCCTGCTTCCACCCCACACATCCTGCTTAGAGTGGAAGGGCACTCCATGAGGTAGAGGAAGAGCAAACATATGAATAAAAAAGTGCAGCATTTTTTCATCAGCCCCATGCTCAGTGCAGCTGCTGATCTGAAAGTAGAAGGTGATGGAGGTAGGGTTACCAACTCTCCCAGGTCAGCATGAACAGGCTAATTCGCTTCTAGTTTAGTCCAATTGCATGAATGATGGTACAGTCCTACTTTTGTGAGAGAAATCAGAATTACAGTTCCAGGCATGCAACACTGCATAACCAGGTTTTGATCAATATGTTCGGGTTGACCCTAGGAGAGGTAAAAAACCTAGCTATATATCTGGGGAGTTGGAGGCATAACAGAGGGAAAGTGGACGTCTGGTGGGACAGAAGCAGAGGTAATTGCCCATAGGGGAATTCATAAAGGTGGCATAAATTTGCAGACAATATCTATCTATTCAGCATAATGTTTTTCTTTCATTACTGAATTCTGCAGGTCCTCCATTATCTGAAGGTTGTGCGCTTCAAAACAGAGTTCAAAGAGGAAGTGTACTTTGATGAGAATGGGGATGTGCCTGCTGTCTTTGACATCTTGAATATCCAGATACACCCGGATGACACCTATGAAGTAATAAAAGTGGGTAGATATGATGCCAGGGAATCCCCGGGGGTTGAAATAATTCTGAATAACACTGCCATCTTATGGAACCAAAATAACCAGGTGAGAACTAATGCAGTTGATGATGACAAATAAAGATCAATTGGCTTATCCTGTCTGCTCAGTTTTTCTGCCCTATACCTCTAAGGGTATATCCCAGCTATCGGCTGTTGAAGTTTCAACATTTGTTGGATATCCGTTTTTTGTTTATTTTCTCTTTGGTTGTCTGCAGACCTTGATAGATAAGCATACACGTTCCCATAATTAAACCAACACCTCCTTCTCTCATCTATCATATCTTACCTTTGAAATAATCTAAACAACTACAAGAATTTTTGAAGTTATTATCCTATCGTCTTGCCTCCCATGTTCTCTAACTCATGCTTCCTTTTCCCATCCTACCTTTATCCTCTATATCTGTCCCAAGCATGCTTGAATTCTGTTATGGTTTTGATGGTAACTTTGAAACAGCCGTGAAGGCACATGTACACGCGTATGCCAGCTCATGACAAAGGATGCAGCCATATTATTGCTTATGCGCATATATGCATGGTTGGTATAAAACAGACTCTATGTGTATACATATGCGCACAATTTTAAATGGATGTGTACATGTGCGCGCAAATGCTGGAGGAATTTTAGTAGACACGCGCATGACACAATTACCAGTTTCCCCAGTTTGTTCCCAATTTGCTCAGGTAAAGGGTAGGCTTTTGTAACCCCCTAGTTAGCCTCCCTTTTACCCTGTTAGCCCTGACCCTTAAAACCCCACTGACTAGCCTAGTTTTTTTTTGTTTTAGGGCTTACACTCCATCCATAGCAGAAGTAAAGTTATGCAGTAGGGGACCCCGGCGCGTTCTTGTACGCGTAAATATTTACAAGCTGGTTTCATTCATAAATCCCGGAGTGGCCATGCCGCACCCCTATTTAGACATTTTATATACCGTCGTTCCATGTGTAGGTCACAAGATCACAACGGTTTACAAAGTGACATTCATAGTTCAAATTCAACAAACAAATAACGAAACAATTGGTTACAGAGTGGTATTCGTTTGCAAGTATTATCGGGAGAACTTTCTGGGCTATTTTATATTGCTCTAGTTTAATTAGGCTAGGGGACCGGGTAATAGACGTGAAGTGATAATTTTAATTTCTTAGAGAGTTGTTTGAGTATCTTGCATTCTTTTGACTGAATTATTCTTCATGAGTTTGGTTAATTTCTTTATCCTTCTTGTTTTATTGTCCTTTATGTTCTGTTGATGTATGTTAAATTGTATGCGTTTTTGAATATCCGTGTTTTTAAGTCTTGTTTAAATTTCTTTTTGTCTGGTAAAATACGTAGCGCCTCAGGCAGAGAATTCCAGAACTTTGGGCCTGCATTTAAAAATACTCTGTCTCTTCTTTGCATCAGATGTGTGCGCCTTTTTGCGGGAATAGACATTTACACCCCCCCCCCACAGTAAATCCTGGAAGTCCGGAGTCTCGTATGCCAGTAAGAAACATTTTTGCACCCCTCCCTTTCCCAGTATATAAATAAATACAATGGTGGAACTACACAGCCCATGGGCCAGCTTGCTTGCCAGCAAGACTATGCATCCCACAGGGCACTGGGATGGCCACCGCATTGTCACAGAGCAGGGCGACAATTCCTGGAACACGCCAGGGACGGCCAGCTCCTCCCCCCGGCAGGATTACAAAGTTCAAGAACGCCGAGCCCCGGAGCGCGCTGCCGTAACCTAAGCACGGTCCCTCCGAGTCACCCACTGCCCAAATCCCACGAAGTCCGGGACTCCTCCCCCCCCCCCCCCCACTGCCGGGGCCGCACGGCCTCTCAGCGCATCACCATGTTGATCTCGGCCACACTGGGGTCCGCCGCCACGCTGGCCACCGTCACGGTCTTGGCCACGCTGGCCTCCGGGACGTTCTTGGCCGTGGTCTTGCCGTGCTGCTCCTTCAGGTGGCGGCAGATGGCGGGCTTGTGGGCGAAGCGCACGACGCAGTAGGGGCAGCGGTAGGGCCGCTCCCCGCTGTGCAGGTTCATGTGGTCGTGGAGGGTGGACTTCTGCGTGAAGCACTTGCCGCAGATGGCGCAGGTGTGCGACTTCACGCCCCGGTGCACGTTCATGTGCCGGTTGAGGTTGCTGCTGTGGTTGAACTGCTTGCCGCAGCGGGGGCACATGAAGATGAAGTGGTGGGGCCCGCATGTGGAAGACCAGCTTCTCCACCCTCTGGAAGACCTCCTCGCACTTGGTGCACTTCAGGTTCTTCAGGGGGTTGCCCGCTCTCGGCCCGTCCCTGGCGGCGCCGGAGGAAGCCAGGGGCCGGGAGCCCACGCTGAGCAGGAAGCCGGGCAGCTCCTCCTCCCCGGCCAGGCTGCTCTGGCACTTGGCGGCGGTGGCCTCGCGCTCCTCGTGGAAGCTGCTGGGGATGATCAGGAGGCCCTCCCCCTCCACGTCCTCCGAGAAGCTGTAGCAGGCCTTCACCACCCCCTGCTGGCCGTGCTCCAGGCTGGTGTTCTCCACCGTGGAGTTGACCTGGGACTCGTCCTGCTGCGCCGCCTCGTCGGCCGCCTTCAGCCAGATGCACTGCTGCCGCTTCTGCCAGTGAGCCACCTCCAGCGCCGACTCCACCTTCACGATGCAGATGTCGGAGACTGTTCTCCATTTTGTATTTCATTTTATTCTTCATCCCTTATTGATCACACTCAGAGATGTGTTGACTTTCCCCAGTCTACACGGTTAAAAAATGGGTTTTGGGCTATTTCTCCAGGACCTTGTCCAAACCCCTTTCAAACTCAGCTATGCTAGATGTTCTGAGGTAGTAAAAGTGAGGGGAAAGCCATATTCAAGTCGAGTCTGTGTTATTTAAGTCGAAAGGGAGAATAGGCAGATCAGATAAGAATAAGTTTGCAGATAATGATCACAAGCCTATGTATCTGTGTTCTAATCTTTTATAATCCACAGACACATCGCTCAGTCTGCAGTGAGAGCTGTTCTGTTGGGTACAGGAAATCTGCCAGACTTGGCCAGCCCAGCTGCTGCTTTGACTGCGTCCCTTGCTCTGCTGGTGAAATAGCCAATGAAACGGGTGAGCTACTTCTGGTGAATCTGTTGAGATAATGAATGACTGGTATGTGCCGCAGCTGTGATGTCCCAAGGCTGTGATGTAATACATTCCAGCCTTCTCATGGATGAGCTTGGCTGGATCATTTGAGTTCTAAATATGCAACGTTTGTCCATGAGTCCATCCACTTGTTACCCCCATTGCAAGCAGGATTTGCAATTTGAATCTCTGTAAGAAATAAATAACAATGGAAAGTTGATAGTTGAAATGGGGCAAGAACAGATGTGTTTTAGCATGGATCTAGTAGTTCAAAGCTACTTGGTGACCCATATTGCCCATCAAAATCTATGTCTGTCTCTATATGTTCCTGAACAGGGCCCATTCATAGGTAGTTCTCTCAGTCAGGACAGCCAGCTACAGAAATGTTGGCAAAGGCAACACTGGGCATTCAATTCTCAATTTTCTCTTTTATTAATCTTCCTGTAACTCAGCTTCTATGGTCCATTATTGCATAATAGGGCATCTTTGCAGGCTGGGATACTTTTTTTGGACCCCCCTAAGAATTACACTGGTGTGATGGCAGAACCCTTGTGATCGTGTTATTTCATGTACAAACCAATACCCAGGGAGGGCTATTTTCAAAAAGCCACTTACACACATAAAACTGGGTTTATGTGTGTGTCTTTAAAAATGATCCTCAGGTGTCTTGTAAAATTATTACAGAAATGGAGAGATTGTGTTGTTAACTTGGGCTTGTAACTGGGGTTATTCCTCTCTTTCAGATACAACCGAGTGTTGGAAATGCCCAGAAGACCAGTGGCCCAATGAAAGTCGAGATAAGTGCTTACCAAAGGTTATCGAGTTCCTGTCCTACCAGGAACTCCTGGGAGCAGCTTTGGCTGCTGCTGCTGTTATTATGTCTTTGGTCACCATCCTTATCCTCTCCATCTTCTTCCTGTTCCAGAACACGCCGATTGTCAGAGCCAACAACAGGGGCCTCAGCTACCTCCTTCTCTGTTCTCTCACACTCTGTTTCCTCTGCTCCTTAACATTTATTGGATTTCCCATGAAGCTCACTTGCATGATCCGCCAGCCTGCCTTTGGACTCATCTTCACTGTCAGTGTGTCCTGCATATTGGCAAAAACAGTCACTGTGGTCATTGCCTTCAAGGCCATCAACCCCCACAATCACCTCCGAAACTGGGTAGGGCCAAAGATACCCAACTTTATTGTTGCTTTTTGCTCCATCATCCAGCTAGTTATTTGCTCTTATTGGATTTCCAACCATACTCCCTTTCCTGAGAACAATACTAGCTCTGAAAGTGGGAAGATAATCGTTGAGTGCAATGATGGGTTGTCCATACTCTTCTACTGCATGCTGGGATATATGGGCTTTCTGGCCATCATTAGCTTCATTGTGGCCTTCCTGGCTAGGACATTGCCTGACAGCTTCAATGAAGCCAAGTTTATCACCTTCAGCATGCTGGTCTTTGTGAGCGTCTGGCTGTCTTTCATTCCTGCCTACCTCAGCACACAAGGGAAGTACATGGTGGCAGTGGAGATCTTCGCCATCCTGTCCTCTGGTGCAGGGTTACTTTTTTTAATCTTTCTTCCCAAGTGTTACATTATTCTTTTACGGCCAGAGATGAACACCAAGGAGCACTTAGTAGTAAAAAATAGAACACGGAAATAAAGTCTAAGGCCTATTGAATTGGCCTTTCAACCCTAGTACTGGATAGTTCAGTGGATTATGCACGGGCTACAGAACGCATCACATCTAGGACTGTAAGGGGAAAAATATATAGAGACAAGTTTATGACCCAAACAGCAGTGGCAAAACTGCATTGGGCTTCTAAGAGCAAAATGGGGTAACCTGCACAGATCAGAGTTATGATGCTAACAGCAGTGATTTAGCTGTAATGGACTTCATTGGGGTGACCTGCATGGCGTGACCATGTTTTAAAAACAAACTTCAAAGAGAATGGTGAGGCTGGATATTGGTGACAATGCTTTCTTTAGTTTTGACAGCCATGAGGATATTTAGAAAATATTAGATGTAATAAGACATCACAAGGACCTGTATTTTGGCATTTCAAAGTGGATTACATTCAGGTGCTGTAGGGATTTCAGTATCCCCAGAAGGCTCACAATGTAAGCTTGTACCTGAGGCAATGGAGATTGAAGTAACTTACAAGGCGTGGCAGTGGAATTTGAAGCCTGGCTTTCCCACTTTATAGCCTGCTGCTCTAACCACTAAGCTACTTCTGTTGGTCTTGTAAGGACCATCGAGGAAGATGACAAGGTCTAAAATGGTCTACCTGAGGACATGGCAAAGGCCAGAACTTTAGCAGAATATCGTAAGGCTTGTGACTGATTTTATTCAAGTTGTTATTATTTGGATTTATTACCCACCTTTTTGAATAAGAAATCTACTCAAGATGTGGGTACGACATAATAGAATACAACTTATCAGCAGCAGGTTAACAATAGAGTAAGATGCACAGTAAGCACTGAACTAGTATATAAATGACTAAACTTAAAAGAAATATACAACATCCCAATGGTAGCAGCTTATCAATAGAAAGAAAGTGAAAACAGTAAGGAAATAGACTAGAAATAAATCAGCAATAATGACTACCTTAAACAATAATCTATAAGCTTAGCATAAATACACAAACATCTGTGCAAACGAATAGGTTATTTCAGTAGGTTCAAGGCAACCAGAATTGGTGTCAGGCAGTTTATCGCAATCAGTTTGATTCAATGCATGATTTCTAGGGTGGAGGAAGGAGGGATGGAAGAGGAGAGGTAGATGAAAGTTGAGAGAGGAGGAGGAAGAATGGGAAGGGAGGAGGGTTTCAGAGAGCAAGAGTGAAGGCCCAGATAGATGGATATAGTAAAGGAAGCAAAACAAAGGAATAGATGGGTGGAGGTGCTGAGAAAGCACAATAGAGGAGAGTTTGGGAAAGTATAGAGTTTGGCTATAGAAACATAGAAATGATGGCAGAAGAAGACCAAATGACCCATCCAGTCTGCCCAGCAAGCTTTCACACTTTTTTTCTCTCTCTCTCTCTCTCATGCTTGTCTGTTACCCTTGGCATTTAGTAACCTTTTGGTTCTATTTCCCATCCACCCCCGCCATTAATGTAGAGAGCAGTGCTGGAACTGCTTCTAAGTGAAGTATCTAGCTTAATTAGTTAGGGGTAGTAAACGTCACAATAAGCAAGCTACTCCCACGTTTGTTTACCCAGCCTGTGCAATTTAGTCCTTGTTGGATGTTATCTGAATATAAATCCACTTTTCATCATTCCCCCTGCCATTGAAGCAGAGAGCTACTCTGGATATGTATTTCAAGTGAAGTATCAGGCTTAATTGATTCGGGGTAGTAACCACCGTAACAAGCAAGCTACACCCATGTTTATTTGTTTACCCAGACTGTGTAATTCAGTCCTTGTTGGTTGTTGTCTGAATATAAAATCATCTTTTCTTCATTCCCCCCTGCCATTGAAGCAGAGAGCTACTCTGGATATGCATTGAAAGTGAAGTATCAGGCTTGTTTGGTTTGGGGTAGTACCCGCCATAACAAGCAAGCTACTCCCCGCTTTTTTGTGAACGCAAATCCTTTTATCCACATTTCCTCTTGCAATTTAAGCATAGAGCACTGTCGTAGTCACATTAACCGTGTGTATGTCTATTGAATAAGGGTATTATCTCCAGGTAGTAGCAGTCTTTCCCACAAGCCTCCCTCTCTTCATTCACATCCTCTAGACTTTATGGATCCACAGTGTTTATCCCATGCCCCTTTGAAGTCCTTCACAGTTTTGGTCTTCACTGCTTCCTCCGGAAGGGCATTCCAGGCATCCACCACCCTCTCTGTGAAGAAATACTTCCTGACATTGGTTCTGAGTCTTCCTCCCTGGAGTTTTAAATCGTGACCCCTGGTTCTGCTGATTATTTTCCAACGGAAAACATGATGAAGAGATGGAGGGATAAAATCTAGCTATAAGTTTATAGGTTGATGCAGTTTCTTTAAAATGCTGCTGCTCGCTTGATTTCAGGTCTCTCTATTTGAGGGCACATTACAGTCAATGCTGTTTGACCTCCACTGACTTTCCATCCAGTGGAGGATCAAATATGAAGCTGCTTTGCTGGTAGATAAACTGCTTGCTCTTCCGTTGGCTCTCTGGACAAATGACCTGCCCAAGCCTTATAATCCATCAAGAACACTGCATTCATCTCAGAAAGCTCATTTGGAAGTTCCATCTAAATGATGTGTGCATTTGTCTGAAATTGATCAGCGTGCTTTTTCTGTGGCTGCTCCTGAATTATGGAACAGCTTCCTCTGGAGATGCATTCCCTCCATTGTTCAAAGACATTTAGAAAACAGCTTAAGACCATTTTATTTCAACAAGCATATTGTTAGACTTTTGCTTGTTTTATTTTTCTTTATTAATGTTAATTTATCTGTGAATTATTGACTTTTACCATGTAATTTTAAATATGTATTTGTTTTTTAAGCTACTGAGAATCTCCATGCATAGGTGGGATATAAAAAAACTAACCATAACCATATTGTGAGGAAGATAAAAAAATGAGATGACAGGGGAAGAGCAATGTCAGAGATGTAAGGGAAGAACTGAAGAACACCGGAAGAGAGAGAACAAATGGAAAATGGACAAGAGACCATGGAAAAGATGGAGGATCAAAATGATTAGAAAATATCAAGACAAAGATAGAAAGATGCATTTTATTTTTCGTATAGTGAATGGAATGTCAACTTTGCATGTGTGTCTACTTATAAGTCATATATAACAATGGCATTATATTTTAAATTTAGAAACATTTAACTGAGTCTCTCAGCATGTTACATTGCTCACTTTCCCACATGGCCATAGGTGCCAAATTATCTGGGTATGGCTCTGGTGCCTCCTAGAGGTCTCAATATATAACCACACAAAAGGACTCACCAGATGAGTGAAAAGGATTTAAACCATATAACATTCTTTTAGGAACAGGGTCCATATTAATGTAAAGGCACCTGGTCACCTGTGTTGGAGGCTACACTAGGACTATGGGACTGGACTCTCCATGAAATTAACTGTAGCAAATTTAAAACAAATTTAAGAAGGTATATTTTTCATCCAGTGTAGAATTTGTTGCCAGAAAATGTGATCATCTAGTAGTATACTTGAGTTAAAATAGATTTTATCAAGTGTAACCTTGCAATAGATATAGAACTGGGATTTATTATGTGGCAACAGTCAGACTGTATAATGTTCAGGATGTACGATAGCTTTCATTTTCAGTCACAAACCCAGCTGTAGGCCTGTGCAGACTTAAAAAAATAGTAATTACAACTGAAAGGGACATTTTTCTTTCCCCAAAACAATGCAAATACAAATAAAATGAACCAAACCCTCTTAGTTTAATAGCCTCCTTTCTCCCTTGTCAGCCCTGACCCTTAAAACCTCGCCAATCTATCTATTTGTCTTTATTGTTTAACTTGCCCGTCATCCATAGCAGAAGTACAATTACGCGGCTGGGGACCCCGGCGCTTACCTGTGCGTGTAAGTCTTTACAGGTTAATTTCAATGTGAAACCCAGGAATGCCCATGTCCCTCCCAGACTGCACCCACATCCCACCCTTTTTTGGAGCTTTTCATTTGTGCGCATAGTGGCACACACATGCATACTCGGGCAGGTATGATCCCAGCATGCTCAAAGGCAGCAGGAGCAGTGAAGAGTGATAGATTGAAGATGGGACAGGTGGAAGGGATGACTACAATGAGAGCTGAAGAACTGGGTGGGAATAGAATCAGAGGAACAAGTAGTGAGTTTGGAGGAAGAGAGACGATGAGCAGTTTCCTCCACTGTGACTGCAGGAAAGGAGGAGAGAGTGGGTGGAGGCTAGGGGAAGGGTAGAGGAAAGAACTGGGAGAGAGGGAGGTAAAGGTGATCTGGCTGAGAACTCAATCTTGCTGGGTGCTTGCTTCTATCTTTACTTGCTTCTATCTTTACTTCTTTAGAGCTTTTCAAGAGACCACATAAGTTAGCAGCCCTGTATTGTTATGAGTAACAGAATTCACATAATTTCATTGTCTTTTACTAAATGTGGATTTCACAAGTTTCTAGAGGACAGGTCCATTAACAATTATTAGCCAAGTAGACTTAGGGATTATAACAGGAAATGGATATCTTCAAGTAAAGCTGCTAGGTACTACCAAGAAACTAACATTGCCATTGTCAGAGACAGGATGCTGGGCTTGATGGACTATTAGTCTGGCCCATTATGGCAATTCTTGTCTTCTTATTTCATGTATGTATGTATTCCTGTCCCCATTCCCTTAGCCATCCAGTTATAGAGGTGATAGATTATGTGTGAATGTGCCTGTCTCTTGAGATATCCGGCCATAGAGGTGACAAACTCTGCAATCATGCACCCAGAATCTGAGCCATCCATCCCCTTGTGTCCATCACCTGAGCCATCTAGGCTTAGTGGTGAACGGCTTTATGTCTTTATTCTCATCTCGTAAGCCATTCGGTCCTAGAGGTGACGGGATCTGTATCCTTGTACCCATCCCCTCAATGATCGGCAGGCAAAAGGCTTCATATCTCTGTACTAATCCCATGAGTTCTCTAATCCTGGAGATGATAGACTTTGTACTCTGTGCCCGTTTCTTAAACAGTTTAGTCCTGGATGTGAAAGGTTCTGTCTCCCTGTGCCAATCCCTTGAAACATTCAGTACAAGAGGTGACCAAGAATGTGAATTAATTTGCAAATGAAACAAAAAAATCCCATTTCTTTTGTTTCAGGAAATAGGGCAAGCTATTTCACTTAAAAAAAAGGAAACAAAAATAATGAATGGAAATCCCCAAATGAAATGAAATTTGGCTGGAAAAACTCCTGAATTGGAACAAAGGTTGTCAGCATGCACATCCCTAGAGATGACCTGCAGAACATTCTTGTACCCATTCCTTGAGTTATCCAGTTCCAGAGTTGACATGCTCTATATCTGTGTCCATCCTATAAACCATCCAATCCTACAGGTGAAACATTCTGTATCCTTGTGCCAATCTTATGAACCATGCAGTCCCAGAGGTGAAAGGCTCATAAGAATTTAAGGACATAAGAAATGTCATGCTGGGCTTGACCAAGGCCGATCGAGCCCAGCATTCAGTTTTGACTGTAGCCAGTCCAAGTCACAAGTACTCAGTAGTTGATCTATTTCTTGAATCTCATTCCCAGAGATAAGCACTGGCTTTCCCAAGTCTACCTGGCTAATAATTGTTCATGGACTTTTCCTTCATGAACTTGTCCAATCCCTCTTTTGAACTCCACTATGAGGTGAAACTTAAGACCCGCGCGAGGGTGCACGTAAGGCTCGCACACATGGACGCAGCAATTTTATAACATATGCGCATACATGTGCACACAATTTTATACTTTGGGGTGAATACCATCCAGTCCCAGTAAGGGTCGATAGGGGGATAGGAAAGTTCCCTCCCAGTACGCTCTTTAATTGGAAAGGACTGGGAGGGAACTGGGGTAGGCCCGATCGTGTCACCATGTGTTTTTTTACTTAAATCCCCCCCTTGTGTGCACGATTTGCAACCCGACTGCACATGCGTGCGCCAATATAAAATTGGCGTGTGCATTTGCGCGGTTATCGTATTAAATCAGGGCGTTCATGCATGCGTATCAGGAACCACACACACATGGATGCCAGCTCGGACGCTTTAAAATCTATCTTCAAGTGTATAAGGAGAAATAACAGATAGGGAGAGAGAGAGAGCCTGCTCCAGATATGATAGCACAGGCTGATCCTTTGGAAACATGTAAGCTTTTTATGTATATGTAGCAATTGTTATTATCTACCATTACTTCTTCTGTATGATCTGATTTTATTTGTTCTATCCTCCTATTGCTGAAATAAACTTACTTTCTTACCTGGAACTGTGATGTACTGAGTCAAAGTTTGTGTGTGGCTCTTTGTGTTGGGAATCTGCTCCTGGGTTCAAGCCCACAGGTATAATCCCAGTAATTGTGTGTGTTTATATTGGGTAAGCCCCCGAGGTAGTCCTGTGTGCATGCAGGTGATAAGCCCCTCAGGTAGCCCCCAGTGTAGACCTTGGTGAGATTAGCCCCCCAGGTCAGAGCCTTTGGGCAGAATGCCAGTGTGCACGGTCTGAATCTGGAACACTCCAACACCTGGAGTGCCCCTCCTTAATGCACATAAAAGTACTCAAGAAAAGTGGACATGAGCATACTTTTATGTGGCCCTGATTGATTTGTGAAATGCCTCTTACATGCATAAAACAGGGTTTAATGTGTGCAACTTGCCTTGAAAATCAAGCCCTAATTCTCTGGATCACAAGCAGATTGTGATAAATTGCAGGAAGACCTTGTGAGACTGGAAAATTGGGCATCCAAATGGCAGATGAAATTTAATGTGGATAAGTGCAAGGTGATGCATATAGGGAAAAATAACCCGTGCTATAATTACACAATGTTGGGTTCCATATTAGGTGCTACAACCCAAGAAAGAGATCTAGGCGTCATAGTGGATAACACATTGAAATCGTTGGCTCAGTGTGCTGCGGCAGTCAAAAAAGCAAACAGAATGTTGGGAATTATTAGAAAGGGCATGGTGAATAAAATGGAAAATGTCATAATGCCTCTGTATCGCTCCATGGTGAGACCCCACCTTGAATACTGTGTACAATTCTGGTCGCCGCATCTCAAAAAATATATAATTGCGATGGAGAAGGTACAGAGAAGGGCTACCAAAATGATAAGGGGAATGGAACAACTCCCCTATGAGGAAAGACTAAAGAGGTTAGGACTTTTCAGCTTGGAGAAGAGACGACTGAGGGGGGATATGATAGAGGTGTTTAAAATCATGAGAGGTCTAGAACGGGTAGATGTGAATCGGTTATTTACTCTTTCGGATAGTAGAAAGACTAGGGGGCACTCCATGAAGTTAGCATGGGGCACATTTAAAACTAATCGGAGAAAGTTCTTTTTTACTCAACGCACAATTAAACTCTGGAATTTGTTATCAGAGGATGTGGTTAGTGCAGTTAGTATAGCTGTGTTTAAAAAAGGATTGGATAAGTTCTTGGAGGAGAAGTCCATTACCTGCTATTAAGTTCACCTAGAGAATAGTCACTGCCATTAGCAATGGTAACATGGAATAGACTTAGTTTTTGGATACTTGCCAGGTTCTTATGGCCTGGATTGGCCACTGTTGGAAACAGGATGCTGGGCTTGATGGACCCTTGGTCTGACCCAGTATGGCATTTTCTTATGTTCTTATGTTCAGTATCTCCAATTGGACTCTTTCCATATCTCAGCGGTGGACTTATTCCTTTGTGAATGTAAAGAGTTAATCTTCCTATGTCTAAAATGAAAAAAAAATAAATTCTGAAATTAGAACAAATGTGTGTGCTTCCTCCCATACATCCCAGAAGATACGTCAGGCTGTGATTATCACCAGCACTCGTTAACTCACGCACCTACTCATCATGTAATGAGCGTAGGAAGGCACCTGAGTACCACACTGAATAATTGTCGCTGCACCACTGCAGGGTCAGTGAAACAACCCCCAGGCAGAGAAGATATAAACTCATTGCCTCTAGTCAGAGACAAGTTGCACAGTTATTTGTAAATGAGAATTTTTTCAGACTCCTCTTCTCTCCACATTGCAAACCATGTTTACTTAACCTTTCTCTTCTTCTTTCCTGGGGTTTCCTTCTCCAGATCCTGATCTCTGTGCTGAATCTTTCTAGAACTATTTTATTATCATACCACTCTTGCTTTCTTTATAGTTTTCATCTTTTTTGAGCCTTTTCCTTGTCTCTTCTCTTTTGATCTCACTTTGTGTATTTGATTTCTTTCTGCTTATGCATCAAATTGTTTAATTTACTCCAATCCCTTTTCTATGCTTCCCATAATCAAACTAGGGGCTTTGTGAATGAGGGCAAGGAAATGAGACCTTTTGATTGGTTGAGTTTTCTGCTGCTTTCTGCTGTCATGGGAAAAGCCTCAGTGCCAGGATGCAAGCTGGAGCTCCAGAAGATGACCCCGTTCACCATGGATGGAGACTTCGTCCTTGGAGTGATTGCTTTGGCTCATACTAGGGTGGATTATCCAAACCGTGACTTCAGAGAGACCCCTAAGCCAGCACGCTGTGAGGGGTAAGACACTCCAAATGGGAAATGAATGTTTTTATTTAATTGCCAAGCAGGAAAGAGACCTGGTATTTAATTGGTAATAAACTGGGGTCCAGTTCATAGAGCCAAGCAGCATATTATGAATATCTTCAGATGATTTTTAGTTTAGTTGTGTTTATATTATCAGATATAGCAGCATTTGGCACAACCAGATAATTCATTGAGCATGATTTAGAATTTATTTCAAGTAATATTCCTAGATTATCACATTGCCTATCCATTTTTTTTGCTTGCAAAAAAATATCTCCGGATTCACCCACTTTTTGTGTGGCTAGGTCTGTCCTAGAAAATTTACGTGTAGACTTTATAGATACACTCTACATGTATTATTTTCCTAAAACACCTTCCTGTGGATGTCTCCCTTAAATATGAATAAATGTGCACATAGATGGTAACTTTTAAACAGGCGTGCAGGTGCATATGTGTATGCATCTGCTGCCTCGCGTCCAGAGATGTATCCAATTTATAACATACGTGCATATATGCACACACATTATAAAATAGCCTGGATGCATGTACATATGCACACAATTTTAAATGGACGTACGCATGTGGACACAAGTGTCACTTCTACTGCGTAAGAGAGGGACTTTCATAAGGGACATGTGCCAATGCCATAGCTAGTTTTCCCAGTTCATTCCCACTTCAGCCAGCTAAGGGAAAGGTCTTTGGACCCCCCCCCCCCCCTACTTTAATAGGTTCCCTTCCCCCATCTCAGTCCTTGTTCTGATAGATATTTCTAAGGGGAGAATCGTCATTAACGGATTACCCATTAAAAGTTACTCTCCTAGCATTAGATACATCATGTCACATATTTTAACACATTCTGTCTCCTAAGAGTTGATGCATTTATTGAGCTCAGTTAATTATTATGAAATCAGAATCACTCCTATATAAACTAGACATATTCTCTAAAGAAGAATATATTTTATTTTACATGATAAATTTAATTAAGTGAGATCAATTCAGATAAATTCAGACTAAGTCTGTTTAAATCAAATTAATTCAGATCAAGTCAGTTAATATAAAAAAAAAAATATGACAAAGTGATTGCTTACCAAGAGTTAAAATTATTTGCCAAAGCCTCAGGCATGCTGTGATCAGAATAGAACAGCAGCAGCCCAAAATATCTTGAATGTATGGTAAATATTTTTGCTGTATACTTTTAACAGTTTATAATTAGTGTGTAATTGGCTAACATAGCAATTCTTTATCCTCGTGAGTTACTAACTACTAAATGTGCAGGAAAATATTGCTTATAAAATCAAATACACTACATCAAGACATCTGTGTGCTTTGATCTAGTATATTAATTCCATCTAGTTGACAAAAGAAACACTTGATTTTACTTTTCTAATTTTTAATATATATATATTTATATGTGTGAAGCTTCTAATACTTCTGTTTAAATATATTGTAATAAATGTAATAGTAAGGTACAGTATCTTTCTTCTTAGGTGAAAAAGGTTATAAGGAATTATTTATTTATCTAGGTCCGGTGTTAATTGTAAAGCAATGCCTAGAAACTCTCCTGTGCCTGGGACATAAATCACTCCTAAAGCACTGGCTGGCTTCCCAAATCTGACAACTGAAGAACAAAAACAAGATGTCTTTTAAACTAGAGCCTGCTTCACATTTAGGGACATTTTGTGCACTGGTCATTTTAGATTAAAAAATGATTCAAAACAATTTAAAATAATTCTGAATGGGTCAGAGTTTATTGGTTTTCATTTTTTTAAAGGTAAACGTAAACAGATACCATGTCATCCCCTCTTAGCCCCCAGTCCTTAAAACCCCACTGACTAGCCCAGATTTGTTTGTTTTTTGACTTACATGCCATCCATGGCAGTATACAGTATACAGTTACATGGCAGGGGACACTGGCGTGTGCCTGTGCATGTAAGCATTTACACGCAGATCTCTTGGTTTTACCCGACATGCCGGTGGCCCGCCCAGACCATGCCCACACCTGCCCTTTTAAAAAGCTTTTGACTTGTGCACATAGGAGATACGTGCATAGACAGGTGACTTATAAAATCAGCTCGACATGCACTGGCCTGGCTTGTGCACATATATCCTGGCTTTGGCACGTGCAGGGTTTTTAAAATCCACCTAAGATTGTAGAACCTCCACTAAATTGAGGTAAAGCAATTTTCAGACAACAAATTGATGCAGGTCAATCCCTACTAACCGATGAGCTCATAAACTACTACTTGCACATACACAGCAGTGACCAGACATGCACAAGTATATGATAGCAGAGGGGCTGATATTCACAGATGTAGCTGCATAATTTAAGGAGCTGGGTACCAAGAATTTCCTGAAAGAAAGTTATAAACACCTTTCTTTCACTTGGTTCCTACTTTTAGACACCTAAAAAATGAATGGAGAATCCAGTATGAAAACCAAATTGAAACTGGTCGAGAAGTACATGATCATTCATAAAATCATTTAGCTATTTTAATGCAGCTCTTCAGTCACTTTCACAAGAAATGGAAGCGAAGAGATGTTGGGGAGATACCCGTACTGGAGATTTTCATGAGTAATGATTCAGATGGACTGAACCAAATCACGGTGAACCTAGAAGATGTGGTAGGCCTGATTGACAAACTGAAGAGTAGTAAATCACCTGGTCCGGATGGTATACACTCCAGAGTTCTGAAGGAACTCAAAAACGAAATTTCAGATCTATTAGTTAAAATTATCCATTGTACCTGAAGACTGGAGGGTGGCCAATGTAACCCCAATATTTAAAAAGGGCTCCAGGGGCGATCTGGGAAACTATAGACCAGTTAGCCTGACTTCAGTGCCAGGAAAAATAGTGAAAAGTGTTCTAAAGATCAAAATCACAGAACATATAGAAAGACATGGTTTAATGGAACAAAGTCAGCATGGCTTTACCCAAGGCAAGTCTTGCCTCACAAATCTTCATTTTTTTTGAAGGGGTTAAAAAACATGTGATAAAGATGAACTGGTGGATGTAGTTTGTTTGGATTTTCAGAAGGCATTTGACAAAGTTCCTCATGAGAGGCTTCTAAGAAAAGTAAAAAGTCATGGGATAGGTGGCGATGTCCTTTCGTGGATTACAAACTGGTTAAAAAACAGGAAACAGAGAGTAGGATTAAATGGACAATTTTCTCAGTGGAAAAGGATATATAGTGGAGTGCCTCAAGCATCTGTGCTTTTCAATATATTTATAAATGATCTGGAAAGAAATACGATGATGAGGTAATCAAATTTGCAGATGATACAAAATTGTTAAATCACAAGCGGATTGTGATAAATTGCAGGAGGACCTTGTGAGACTGGAAAATTGAGGATCCAAATGGCAGATGAAATTTAATGTGGATAAGTGCAAGGTGATGCATATAGGGAAAAATAACCCATGCTATAGTTACACAATGTTAGGTTCCATATTAGGAGCTACCGCCCAGGAAAGAGATCTAGGTGTCATAGTGGATAATACTTTGAAATCATCGGCTCAGTGTGCTGTGTTGGTCAAAAAAGCAAACAGAATGTTAGGATTTATTAGTAAGGGAATGGTGAATAAAACGGAGGATATCTTTAAAATCATGAGAGGTCTAGAACGGGTAGATGTGAATCGGTTATTTACTCTTTTGGATAATAGAAGGACTAGGGGACATTCCATAAAGTTAGCATGTTACACATTTAAAACTAATCGTAGAAAATTCTTTTTCACTCAACACACAATTAAACTTTGGAATTTGTTGCCAGGGGATATGGTTAGTGGAGTTAGTGTAGCTGGGTTTAAAAAAGGATTGGATAAGTTCTTGGAGGAGATGTCCATTACCTGCTATTAATCAAGTTGACTTAGGGAATAACCACTGCTATTACTGGCATCAGTAGCATGAGATATACTTAGTTTTTGGGTACTTGTAGCCTGGATTGGCCACTGTTGGAAACAGGATGGTGGACTTGATTGACCCTTGGTCTGAACCAGTATGGCAATTACAAAAAAAAAAAAAAAGGCTATAACTAAGGCCAAACAGAAGGCCACACAAGACCAGAACACGAGTCACATGGAGGATCAGAATTAGGACCCAACTTGGACCCAAGCCAAAGCGAGTTGCATGATGTGAGGCAGGCTCTTAACTGTGGCAGTACTGGAAGAATATGGCTGCCAACAGGACTTCCAACCCAAAGAGCTTGGAGATTAGACAACATGTAAATATAACCCAATGAGGCCCTTGCTAATGGGAGGCAGGAACAGACATTCACAATTTGATGATTTGATTTATTTTTAATTGCGAACCACTTTGAGCCTTTCTGGGTAAGGCAGGATGAAAGTTAAAATAAATAAATAAATGGCAAAATAATATGATGACAGCAGGTTGATTTATTCCTAACAGATTTCAGATCAGGAATTACCGTGACATATTGGCCATCATGTTTGCCATTGAAAAAATTAACCAGAACCAGCATCTGTTGCCAAACCACACCCTAGGTTTCTGGTTCATGGACTCCTGTTTTTCAGAGGTAGTTGCTCTCCAGGACACTCTCCTGCTGCTGTCTGGTGGGAACCGAACACTCCCGAATTTTAAGTGTGAGGCTCACCTGACTCTTGGAGGAATCATTGGGGACCTCTACTCTTCAGTATCTGAAGTCATGGCCAGGATACTAGGAATTTACAGGATCCCACAGGTATGAAGTTTTCTGACTATGTTTCTCTTAAACAGCCATTGGGTTACCACTTGATTCCATCTCATCTTCACTATCCTAGATATTCCCTCATTGCATTCATGGATTTCCAATTCCTTCTTATCTTAGAAACTGGAATTACAAGTCCATATATCTAAGAAGAAAAATCACAGGACAGGCTCAGACTGCAGATGAAATGGAAACCTTTAAAATACTCTGAACATTACTTACCCAAGTCAATGGTATGTGTTATGCTGCCTGTATACATATATATGTATATATATGAGAGATATGATGGAAATCTTTCTTTTTAGATCAGCTTTGGAGCACAGCATCCAATGCTGAGTGATAAGCTCCACTTCCCATCTTTCCTACGTACCTACCCTGCAGCCAACCAGCTGCCCCGGGCTATTACCCAGCTGCTTCACCACTTCAACTGGACATGGGTGGGGATCTTGTTTTCCAATGCAGATATTACCAGCCTGCATTTTCAGAAGATTCGGCAGCAGGTGGTGGAGAATGGTGGTTGTGTGGCTTTTCTTGAGAAGATTGATGATCGCTACCCCAGTGAGAGGCTGGTGAAAGTGGCAGAAGTGATTCATCAGTCTTCAGCAAGGGTGATTGTGTGCCATTGCTATGAAATGCACCTCATGCCTATCCTGGAGCTCCTTTACCTCTGGAACACTACTGCCAAGGTCTGGGTCTTCTCAACTTCATTTACCATCAACCGTTATGTGTTCACCATGGAGTCCTGGAGGCTGCTCAATGGTAGTATGGCGTTCATTGGATCCACCAGTGACATCCCCCACTTCACTAATTTCCTCTACCATAGGGGATCTTCTGCATATTCATGGGGCATGTTCACCAAGCTCTTCTGGGAAAAGGCATTTGGGTGTCAATGGAAGGGACAGAACTTGACTCACGTGGTGACAGAGGATTACATCATTCCATGCACAGGTGAAGAGGACTTCAAAACATTGGACCCAGCGATCTTTCAGTTCAATGATTTAAGCATTTCCTATCATGCTTACCTGGCTGTTTATGCTTATGCACATGCTCTGCACAACATGATTTTGGTTGGATTCATGGATGACCCTTTTGGAATAGATGCCAACATTCATAATATCAAACCATGGCAGGTATTGATGATAATAATTTGATATTTATAATGTTAATGCAAACAAGATCCTGATGGTATTTAGAGGTTTGGAAATATATATGCAAATAATCGGATAATAAATTCTGTTTTCTTCACTGTCTGAAACTTTCAAAGGCCAGGGGAAAAGGCATAAAGTTACTATTTAATTATCAAATTATAAATTGGTAAAACTGTTAAAATATACTTGGTCAAGATCTTCCAGAGGATCACTGGCAAACATAAGAGCTAGAACACAGGAAAGCTAAGTGACTCCCCCATGATCACACAGACAGTCAATGAATAAACCAGGATTTGAACTGAGACACAGGGAAATTAAATGACTCTCCCAAGGTCACATAGGGGATGAATGGCGAATGCAATTTTTAAAAAGAAGCTCAGGGATTTGATCAAAGTCACACAGGGATTCAGTGGCTCAGTTGGGATTAGAACTGAAGAACAGAAGGATTAAGCGATTTGTCTAGGTCAGATTGTTGTAGCCATCTCAGTCAGCTCTTGGGGCAGATGGGAAGGGTCATAGACTATACAAGGCCCCATAACCTTGTAAATTACTAGGGAAGAACATACTGGGGCAGATTTTAAAACCTGCGCGCGGGTGCAGATTTGTTCGCGCAACCCGGTGCGAACAAATCTACTCCCGATTTTATAACATGCACGCATGTTATAAAATCCAGGGTTGGCGCACGCAAAGGGGTGCACAATTGTGCAGCTTATGAGCACTGAGCCACGCAGCCTGCCTCCGTTCCCTCCGAGGGCGGCTACGCGCGTATCTTATAAATCCAGCGTACTTTTGTTCGCGCGCGCGTAAATTTATAAAATCTACCCCCAAGTGATTTCAGACAGTGACCAATATAAAATAGATCTACATTTCTCAGAGAAATCAGGCATGCAGTGTGGCATAATCAGGACTGGATCAATTTGTTTGGGATGGTAAGTTGGAGGCAGAACAGAGGGAAAATGGACATCTGGTGGGGTAGAAGCAGAAGTGATTGTCTATAGGGAGATCCATAAAGGTAAAATAAAGTTGCAGAGATTATCTCTATTCAGCATAATGTTTTTATTTCATCACTGAATTCTACAGGTCCTCCATTATCTGAAGGCTGTGCGTTTCAGAACAGAGTCCAAAGAGGAAGTCTACTTTGATGAGAATGGGGATGTGCCTGCTGTCTTTGACATCATGAATATCCAGATACACCCGGATGACTCCTATAAAGTAATAAAAGTGGGTAGATATGATGCCAGGGATTCCCCGGGGGATGAAATCAGTCTGAATATCACTGCCATCTTATGGAACCAAAATAACCAGGTGAGGAGTGGCAACTAATGCAGTTGATGATGGCAGATGAAGACCAATTGGCTAACATTAGAAGGTACATTATCAGAATATCTGACATAAGAACATGCCATACTGGGTCAGACCAAGGGTCCATCAAGCCCAGCATCCTGTTTCCAACAGTGGCCAAACCAGGACATAAGAACCTGGCAAGTACCCAAAAACTAAGTCTATTCTATGTTACCGTTGCTAGTAATAGCAGTAGCTATTTTCTAAGTCAACTTAATTTATAGCAGGTAATGGACTTCTCCTCCAAGAACTTATCCAATCCTTTTTTAAACACAGCTATACTAACTGCACTAACCACATCCTCTGGCAAAAAATTCCAGAGTTTAAATGTGCGTTGAGTAAAAAAGAACTTTTTCCAATTAGTTTTAAATGTGCCACATGCTAACTTCATGGAGTGCCCCCTAGTCTTTCTATTATCTGAAAGTGTAAATAACCGATTCACATCTACCCGTTCTAGACCTCTCATGATTTTAAACACCTCTATCATATCCCCCCTCAGCCGTCTTTTCTCCAAGCTGAACAGTCCTAACCTCTTCAGCCTTTCCTCATAGGGGAGCTGTTCCATCCCCTTTATCATTTTGGTTGCCCTTCTCTGTACCTTCTCCATCGCAATTATATCTTTTTTGAGATGCGGCGACCAGAATTGTACACAGTATTCAAGGTGTGGTCTCACGATGGAGCGATACAGAGGCATTATGACATTTTCCGTTTTATTCACCATTCCCTTCCTAATAATTCCCAACATTGTTTGCTTTTCTGACTGTATCACTCACAGAGAGCACAGATAGATCCTCAACAAATATAGAATAAGTGACCAAAATTAGAGCGAGAAACATGCCAGCAGTAACTGAAATGGAAAACCAAGATTCTGTATGCAGAGCAACACCAGAGAAAAAGAAACAGAAACACATTTCCTCTTGTATTGTGAAAAATACAAACATATCAGAGTAGCACTTTTTGAAAGCTGACATATTCAATTCACCAAACTGAAAATAAAATGCTTTTCTTTTCCTATGTTGTTGGGCCATTTTATTTTTCTAATCCCATTGGTCCTCATCTCTTTTTTCTGCTTTCCTGTTATTGGTCTAATAATTCCTTTTTCCTGTCCATTTTCAACATCTTCTCTCTCCTCCTGCCCTTTTCACTTCCTTCTTACATCTTTCTCTCTCACTAATCTTTCCCTATCATCTCATTTTCTCTCTCTCTCTGCCTCACTAGAAAGTCATAGATAGATTTCATCCCTCATTTCCCCCCTCCACTTCTACGTCTCCCAAACCTACATTTCCATACTCTGCTTTTCTGAATCCTATAGCTTTCTCTTGTTGGGGTGCTTCCTTCAAGATCTCTGGCTATATGATGCCCTTGTCTTTACATTTATAGCTTCCTCCTTTCTTGCTCTCTGTTAGCCAGATTACAATCCCATCTTCTTGTCAACAGTTGTTCTCTCATCTGCACAGCTGTGCTGTTTGAACCAAACCACACAGGAAGGAGTGGAGATGGTGGAAGGAGGAGAAGGTTAGGAACACTAGCTGCTGCTTCCAATCTCCTGTGTATTGGGACACATGATAAGTGGGGATCACAACAGTTTATCTTCAGTCCTGCAGCATAGGCCATTTTGGGTGAGGGAACAGAAGTAGCAGGAGCAGCAAATTATTCTTTAGCCTTGTAGGCCACGAGAAAGCAGGCAGGGCCTTTTCTTTGGCCCAACAGGCCAGAAACGTCTATGACCATGGGGCTGCAGGAACTCCTTTGCCCTATGGACAGTATCAGAAAAAAGCGAGGCAGCTCTTTTGCAGCTGCATTGGCAGGGGTGCATCAGCGCTTCCTACTAGATGGCGCCCTGTGCCAATTGCACAGGTGGTACACCCCAATGACTGCTACTGGCAGCAGATAATGACCATGATAATGTTCCAATCCTCATGTAATTCACAGATGCCTCGCTCTATCTGCAGTGAGAGCTGCTCTGTTGGGTTCAGGAAATCTACCAGAATGGGGCAGCCCGCCTGTTGTTTCGACTGTGTCCCTTGCTCCACTGGAGAAATAGCCAACGAAACGGGTGAGCCACCTCTTAATTATTTATTTATTTGATTGATTTATATACTGCCGCCTATATTGATAACTATCATGCTAAGCAGATTACAGAAAGTGCAAAATACAATACACTACCACATAAAGAATAGAAAATATAAAACAATATACATTACAATCTAGATTTCGAATTAAACATTTTTAAATGCCTCAGTAAATAAAAATGTTTTTACAGCCTTTTGACATTCTGTGAGACTCTACCATGCAAAGGCTTTGACCAGGGGCGGACTGACCAGGCAGGTAGTTAGGCAGAGCCCAAGGGACCTCAGCACTCTCCCCTAGCCAGCGAACCTTATTGCCTGGGGGACCAGATTACTGTCAGTCCGTCCCTGGCTTTGACTTACTAAAGCTATGATGCAGTATATGCTGGACTTGTCATAAATGCACTTGCTTGATTCATTTGGATTCCATAATTGCTGCGTTTGCCGATGAACCAGTCCTCATTTTAAACTTATTGAATGCTAGGAATTGCAGTTCCAACTTCTGTAAGAAAGGAATGCAAACATAGAAGGTTCATAGTTACAATGGGTCAAGGACAGATAATTTAACCTGTCTGCAATTACATGAAGCATGTTGATCACCCTAGCTGACCATCAAAGTCCATGTCTCTCTGTTCCTACAGTCAGGACAGCCAACCACAGAAATGTCGAAAGAGGCCAAACTGGGCATTCAATTCTCACTGTTTTCTTTTATTAATTTGACTTAAGTTCCACCAACTCATTTTTATGGTCCATTATTGTATAATAGGGCATCTCTGCAGGCTGAGATACTTTTATAGGACCAACATAAGACATACACTGATATATTAGAAAGAACCTTGAGATTTTGGTATTTAATATACACGAGTATCTCAGGATAATTGTTAAGTTCTTTTAATAAAAGACATCTTAACAACTTTTATTCAAATACTAAAGGAAACCCAGAGTCACTATTTGGTGCTCCGGTTTTGTGGCATTGAATCTTGACCTCAAAGTTACATAATATTTATTTACGCGGCTTCCAGGCATGATATTTGTAATTCATATGGGACATGAGCAGGGCAATTTTCAAACAGCCTGCACAGGCTGAAGTCTGGGGGTGCTTTATATGCACAGACTTTAGCCAGAATTTTCAAAGCAGATTTACAGACTTAAATCAGCTTTGAAAATTCTTGGTTGCTCACAGGACCCCACACAGAGAGCAGGGGTAACTTTGTACATGTGGAATGAAAAGCATACTTTCAAAAATCACAAATATGCATGTAAATCTTGATTCCCCCCCAATCCGCCTCCTAGAACACCTATATGGAATGTATTTAAACGTTTGAGCAAAATCTGGTTCCGTGCATGCTTTTATGTGCATACCTGCAGGGATCTTTTTAAAGACCCACTTATGTGCATAAAATTGCTTTATGTGCATAAATGTCTTTGATAATTACTGCCTAAAAGCTTGGAAAAGTTATTACTTGGATGGACAGAATCTGTCCATAGCTTGGGCTTGTAAATGGAGTTATTTCTCTCTTCCAGATACAACCGAATGTTGGACGTGCCCAGAAGACCACTGGCCCAATGAGAGTAGAGAAAAGTGCCTTCCAAAAGTCATTGAGTTCCTTTCCTACCAGGAACCCTTGGGAGCAGCTTTGGCTGCTGTTGCTATCATATTGTCTTTGATCACCATCATTATCCTCTTCATCTTCTACCTGTTCCAGGAGACGCCGATTGTCAGAGCCAATAACCGAGGCCTCAGCTACCTTCTCCTCTGTACCCTCACACTCTGCTTCCTCTGCTCCTTGACATTTGTTGGATTTCCCACGAAGCTCACTTGCATGATCCGCCAGCCCGCCTTTGGACTCATCTTCACTATTAGTGTCTCTTGCATATTGGCAAAAACAGTTACGGTGATCATTGCCTTTAAGGCTGTCAACCCTCACAATCAGCTCAGAAAATGGGTTGGGCCAAAGATTCCCAACTTTATTGTTATTTTCTGCTCTCTCATCCAACTGTTTATCTGTATAATTTGGATTGCAATCCACCCTTCCTTTCCTGAGAACAACACCAGATCTGAAAGTGGGAAGATAATCGTTGAATGCAATGATGGTTTGACCATACTCTTCTACTGCATGCTGGGATATATGGGCTTCCTGGCCAGTATTAGCTTCTTGGTGGCCTTCCTTGCTAGGACATTGCCTGACAGCTTCAATGAGGCCAAGTTTATCACCTTCAGTATGCTGGTCTTTGTGAGCGTCTGGCTGTCTTTTATTCCCGCCTACCTCAGCACACAAGGGAAGTACATGGTTGCAGTGGAGATCTTCACTATCCTGTCCTCTGGTGCAGTGTTACTCTTCCTAATCTTTCTTCCAAAGTGTTATATTATTCTCCTGCAGCCAGAGTTGAACACCAAGGAGCACTTAGTAGGAAAAAACAGAGCATAGATACGCTCTGCCTGCTGCCTGCCTCGACCCCAGTTCGTCCCTGACTACGCTCTGCCTGCTGCCTGCCTCGACCCGGTTCGCCCCTGACTACGCTCTGCCTGCTGCCTCGACCCCGGTTCGTCCCTGACCACGCTCTGTTGCCGCCTGCCTTTGATCCCGGCTCGTCTCTGTTCCTGCTTCAGCCTTCAGCCTTGCCTTCACCTGCTGGCTGCGGACCCCGCTCCAGGTTTCTACTTGCTCCTACTCACGTCTGCTCATTTAGAGACTCTATTATCTTTGGACTTCCTGGTTCTCTATTGCTGGACTCTCTCTCTAGTACCCAAGTCCCAAGGTGCCAGAACCCTACGGGCCCCTCCTGGGGGGTTCTGTGTACCCGGGTGAAGATCTTGTGCTAGACTCAATTACATTTGGACTTCCTGGTTCTCTGTTACTGGACTCTCTCTCTGGTACCTAAGTCCCTAGGAGCCAGGACCCTACGGGCTCCTCCTGGGGGGTTCCTGGTTTCCGGGCAATCACCTGGTGAACACTTTGAGCCTTGGCTCCGCCTCCCGGCCTACCCCGCCTCTCGTGGTAGGTCGGCCCAAGGGTCCACTATTCCACAGCAGTACCCAACTGCAACAGTTGCTAACTTTTTAGCATATGAACTCATTCATTTTTACTGGAAGAGAACAAACTTATTAACTTGTTCACAAAACACATGTGTAAAAGGTTTGCAGATTCATACAACTGAGTTTATTTGCTATTTACAAAGAGAGCAGGCATGAACATGTGATGGGTGCTAGCCTGTAATTTTACAGATCTTAAAGACACCGAAGAGTTTGCAGCCCTGTATTCCCATGAGTAATACAGCTCACATAATTTCATTGCCTTTTCCAAAAAGTGGATTACACAAGTTTCTGGAAATCAGATCCATTAATAATTATTAGCCGGCTAGACCTAGGATTACTGCACTTAGATCTGGGTGCTAGTAGGAATCCCATATTGGCCATTGTCAGAGACAGAATGCTGGGTTTAATGGACTATTGGTCTGACTCAATATGTAATTATTGTTTTCTTATGTATTTATGTATCCCTGTCCCTATACCCTTAGCCATCTAGTTATAGAGGTGTTGTGTAACTCTGTATCCATGCACTCAGAATCTGAGCCACCCGTCCCTAGAGATAACAGGCTTTGAATGCTTGTGTTCATCATGTGAGCCATCCTGGCTTAGCGGTGAACAGCTCTGTGTTCCTATGCTCATCTCCTAAGCCATCCAGTCTTAGAGGTGATGGGATCTGTATCCTTGTACCCATCAACAAGCAACAGGTTTCATATCTCTATGCCAATCTCTTTAGCCATTCCAGGATTTCTAGACTGTGCCCATATTCTAACCCATCTAGTCTTCAAGGTGAAAAGTTCTATATCATTGTGCCAATCCCATGTGCTCTCTAATCCTGGAGATGATAGACTTTGTGCCTATTTCTTAAACAGTTTAATCCTAGATGTGAAAGGTTCAGTATCCCTGTGCCAATCTCTTGAATCATTCAGTACTAGAGGTGACCAGGTATATGAATTAATTTGGAAGTAAAAGAAAAAAAAATTCCATTTCTTCTGTTTCAGGAAATAGCGCATACTATTTATGAATAATGTACACTATTTCCCATAACAAATGAACATGTTATGCTACTCTTATACTATATACTATCTTCCTCAAACAAAAGCTTGTCCTAAAGTGGTTTACAACAAACAAATTAATAAAATAATCAAATATATCATGTAGTAATAATAATACATAACATCAATAAAATACAATACATCAAATATATAGGACACATTCCTAAAATATAAACACTGTTTCTCGTATGTTAATTGCTTATCATGGTTTAGTGAATGAGGTCCTAAATTTGATATAGGCATTAGATAAACATTGAATTATTCATTTGTTCTCTCTGAACACTACCAGAAAGCCCCAAAATGTGTGTTTGCTTCATTTTTTTTCTTTGTTAAATGTTTTATGTCATTTCAGTTCTAATGCACACTAATATATATTTTTTAAGTGCAAGCTGAAACCCATTTAGTACACATTAATTTGCTTTTTTAGTGTGTGATAATTTGTTTAATGCATACTAATTTGATGTAGCGCACAGTAAACCTTAGCATGCACTAGTCAAACAAATGACAGATCCCTATAAGGCTTACATCACTCGGCTTGCCTTGTGGGCACCCCATACAAAGAAGTTCCTCCTCAATTTTGCATGGTGAAAAACATTTTATAACAACCCACAGATAGACTTTACCAAGTGTTTTCAAAGTGGACTTAACGTGCAGAAGTTTGCTTTGAAAATCCTTGGGCAATTGGCCCAGTATGTGCACAGGGACGGTGACTTTTAAAAGTTGCACGGGCTCACATTGCACATGTGTTATAAAATACACTGGGCGCATGCTGCTTCTACTGCGAAAGTCAGAAATTTTAAAACGGCTGCGCGTCCACACCCTTGCCAGTTTCACCAGTTCATCAGCCAGTTCACCCGGTTATGAGTTAGGTCCTCCAAACCTCCCTGGTTTAATATCCTGCACAGCCCCCCGTTATCCCAGAACCTTTGAACCCCTCCGAAGTGGCTGTTTTCATTGACATTGTCTTCATTGACAGAAGACAATGTGTGATGGTAAATGGAACTCTCTCTGAAGAGAGAGCGGTGTTGAGCGGAGTGCCGCAAGGGTCGGTGTTGGGACCGGTCCTGTTCAATATCTTTGTGAGCGACATTGCGGACGGGATAGAAGGTAAGGTTTGTCTTTTTGTGGATGACACTAAGATCTGCAACAGAGTGGACACGCCGGAAGGAGTGGAGAGAATGAGACAGGATTTAAGGAAACTGGAAGAGTGGTCGAAGATATGGCAGCTGAGATTCAATGCCAAGAAGTGCAAGTCATGCATATGGGGAGTGGAAATCCGAATGAACTGTATTCAATGAGGGGAGAAAGGCTGATGTGCACAGGGCAGGAGAGGGACCTTGGGGTGATAGCGTCTAATGATCTGAAGTCAGCGAAACAATGTGACAAGGCGATAGCTAAAGCCAGAAGAATGCTGGGCTGCATAGAGAGAGGAATATCGAGTAAGAAAAGGGAAGTGATTATCCCCTTGTACAGGTCCTTGGTGAGGCCTCACCTGGAGTACTGTGTTCAGTTCTGGAGACCGTATCTCCGAAGAGACAGAGACAAGATGGAGGCGGTCCAGAGAAGGGCGACCAAAAAGGTGGAAGGTCTTCATCAAATGACTTATGAGGAGAGATTGAAGAATCTAAATATGTACACCCTGGAGGAAAGGATGCAGCTCCAGCACTGCTATCTACGATGGTGGGGGTGGAAGGGAAATAGAACCAAAAAACTTATTGAAAGGGACAAGAGTAACAGAAAAGTATGAAAAAAAAAGTGTGAAAGCTTGCTGGGCAGACTGGATGGACCGTTTGGTCTTCTTCTGCCGTCATATCTATGTTTCTATGTTTTTAACTTTCACCTCCTGCGCAGCAGAAGTAAATGTATGCAGCAGTGGACCTGGGTGTACGCCCAGGCATGTAGGTAGATACGTGCACCTCTTGGCCCTGTCCTGTCCTGGCATGCCCATGCCCTTTCTTGAAACTCAATGAGACGGCAAACAGCCTGAGATGCGCATGTATCGCTGAGTTTTGAAAATAGGGTGGGTGCACATCCCCTAACTGATGTGTGCTCTGGGCTTTTAAAATTCACCTAAAATTACCCCACGCAGTGTTCTGCCTGTTCCAAAGCTTAAGTTGCATGTGGTAACTTCTGCGAATTTTAAAATCAAAAAGCATTCTCGTATGTTATAACTCTGCCCCAGCACCATCATATGTCAACAGTGGACGTATTCTTTGTTGAACACAAAGACTTAATCTTCCTATTTCTAAAATGACAAGAAAAAAAAGAAAGAACCTGAAATTAGAACAAATGTGTGTGCTTCCTCCCATAGGTCTCAGAGGACACGTCAGGCTTTGGCACGCATAGGGCTTTTAAAACTTGTCTCTAATTCATTGGATCCTTGGTATCTCATTGTACTCTGTCCATATATCAGTGGTGGACTTATTTCTTGTTGAACTCAAGGAGTTAATCTTCCTATTACTAAAATTAAGACTCTGTAAGTAGAACAAATTCCCAGAGGACACGTCAGGCTGTGATTATCACCAGGACCCGTTATTATAAGTCGAGCACCTACTCATCGTGTAATGAGGGTAGGGGATGCACCTGAGTACCACCTTGTATAATTGTAGCTGCGCCACTGCAGGGTCAGTGAAACAACCCCCAGGCAGAGAAGATATAAACTCATTGCATCTAAACACAGTTCTTTGCATGTGTGGACAATTTTAGAATCCTCCTCTGTCCAAACCATCTTTATTGAACCTCTCTCTTCTGCTTTCCTGGGTCTTTCTTCTCCAGATCCTGCTCTCTGAGGTGGATCTCACTACAGCTATTTCATTGTCACTTCTCTCTTGCTTCACTTTGTTTTTCATCTTTTTTGGGCCTTTTCCTTGTCTCTTCTCTTTAGATCTCACTTCATGTGTTTGATTTCTCTCTGCTTATGTGTTAATTTGTTTAAGTTTTTCCCCTCCCTTTTTCTTTGTATCTTCTGTGCATCCTGTAAGCTTTGTGAATGAGGGCAAGGAAATGAGACCTTCTGATTGGCTGAATCTTCTGCTGCTGGCTGCTGTCATGGGAAAAGCCTCAGTGCCAGGATGCAAGCTGGAGCTCCAGAAGATGAGCCCTTTCACCATGGATGGAGACTTCGTCCTTGGAGTGATTGCCTTGGCTCATACTAGGGTGGTTTTCCCAGTCCTTGACTTCAGAGAGACCCCTAAGCCAGCACACTGTGAGGGGTAAGACAACCCAAATGGGTGTCAATTTGATTTCAATTTGATTTCTAACCAGGAAAGAGACCTGGTGATATTTAGTTGGTAAATACACTGGGACACAACCAAGCAGCATATTAATATGAATATACTCAAATGAATTTAGTTTGGTTGTGCTTTTGTCACAAGATATGGCAACATTTGGCACAACCAGATAAGTCACTGAGCGTGATTTAGAATTTTTTTCAAGTAACATACCCAGCTTATCACATTGCCTATCCATATTTTTGTTTGCATAAAATAACTCAAATAACACCTACTTTTGTGTGGCTACATCTATAATAGAAAATAACCTGTGTAGACTTGAATATACAATGTACCTGTGTTATTTACTACAACATACTAGCATGAGGATTGGCTCCTCCCCAAATGTAGCTACAAGTGTACACGTTATAGAGCACTGTTCAAATTTTAACTGGATTGAGGTAAAACAGTTTTCAGACAGCCAGTTGAATGTATATTAGTTTAAAAACTGTCCTCATAAACTACTAGTACTGTTACTACTACTACTTTTTATCATTTTTAAAACACTACTAAACATACAGAGACATACATACTGTAAGTATATGATAGCAGAGGGGCTGATCCAGCTGCCTAATTTAATGAGTTAGGGGAAAGAACGTTCTAGGCATCTATTTTCACTTGATTCATACATTAAGACACACAAAATGTGGGTGAGGGAATCATTACAGAAAACAAATTGAGCGAGAAGTGCACGATCATTCAAAAAATCATTTAGTCGTTTTGAGGCAGCTCTTCAATCACTTTCACAAGAAATGGAAGTGAGGATATGGGGCGTCAGTTGGTCAAATCAATAGGATCTATCGAAGCTCAGCTTCTTTAAAACAAAACAAAACAACAAAGTTTAAGACTCATATGCTTTAACTGAAAAGGGAAATAACCTCCAGTGCATGACAAACTGGTTGTAATAGATGTTGCTTGCTGATATTAGGGATGTGCATTCATTTTAAAGTGAATGGCAATCCAAGAGACAACTTGTTTTGTTTCATTAAGTCCCGGAAACCATGAAAAATTAAGTTTTTATTGGGATAGGTCGGGGGCGGGAAGAGCGCTCATCAATTTATATATTTTCGAAACTGTCCACATCGATTTGAAGGAGAAAAGTCCCCCAGAAAAAGTAGGCACAAGGAATCATGGGTGGGTTTGGTGGCTGCAGGATTGGGAGGTCATGGACATCATCTCCACCTTGTTAAATGTTAGCACGTTGAACTTCTTACTCTACTAGCATTTAACTAGGAGGTGTAAATCGATTAATGTGGTTTACATGGCAATGGTATGTAAATGTGCACACCATTGTAAATAGCATGGTAATGAGCTCACTACCATAGAACTTGCAGATTTCAATTAGCTGTCCATATTGAAAAGGAACACAATCATGTTATGTTTCATGCAGTCACATTTGAGGATGCTAACGCTGCATTTGCAATGTTAGAAAATGTGCATTACACGAATGCAAGCATTAAAGGCATTTTTAGCTCATTTTGACACATGCATTAAACATAATGTACTTTAGTACACGGACCCCTAAATAGTTCACCTTTAATGTAGCATGTGTTCAGTTATTAAATGTTAATCACCAACCAATCTTCAATAGCTAATCAGTTAATGGATAAATAAGCAATAAATTCTGAAAAAATTATCAATAAACTATTAATTGACCTTTAATCCAACAAGTATTCATTAAACGTCAATCCAACATGACATTAGAATCTGAGGAGCAAGATCGGCAAATACATTTTCATGGTGGAAATGTAGATTGTCCTTCCTGGAACTATAACAAAGTTTAGGAAAGCAACGGATAAACACTGAAGATCAATAATTGCTGAAAGTGGACTGAAAAAGAAGCCTAAACATAGCAACAAGTGTTTAAGTGTTCACAGTGGCATACTCAGGCAGTAAGTGTTGTGGCTTCCAGAAAGAATGGCAATGTGGTTAATATAAAATATTCTAGGGGAAAACCAGACAACCACATGGCCAGTTCGGTCTGACAGACTACATAGGGTTTGTCTGGCAGGGTACTCTGTAGCGGTAGCTATTTAGATGAGATCGCTGGGACTCTGGCTGATTGCTACAATAGCAATAAGTTGTAGTGGAAACACAGGCACTGACGTAGCTGGGTCTGTCTGCCAGGTTACTCAAGGGCCCTAGGAGACTGAATGTTCGGACAACGGCCACAACAATATTGCTGGCTAGTGGCTTCTTAGATTACTACAGAGTTTTGGAGTTAGAATTAGGAAAGTGCATTCTGCAGGGAAATAAGTGGGGACCTTGTATGCTTTTCTATTCAAAATGATGGAATAGGAATGAAGAAGACAAAAGGACTGTCCTGGATAAAGAGAAATCTGTGGCTGACAGCAGGGATGTATCCTTAATGTGGACAGAATAACCAAGCAATCATTTATTAATTAAACTGGTTCTTAGTTAGAGAGGTAAAAGTGATGCATGGCCCCTGTCAGAGACTGGATGTTGGGCTTGGTTTGGACAGGACTTATCTATGCACCTGTGAAACCTCTGTAATAAGACCACATGCCAATGAAATAGCTAGTCCATGTTGTGTTGTATACAACGGTTTTATGGTTATTAGAAAGCGGGAGGATTCTATTGACACAGCATCTTCTAAATGTGGCTGTTTTATGCAGCTTTTAAATACATTTTATGAGCTTTTACCAATGACTTTGTTTTCCCCATAAGAGTTTTGTCTTCAAACTCAATGCATTTTACTGGCAGTGTGTTTAACTGTTTGGGATGTTTTTGTGTTTATATGTTTTTAGTTTGACTGTTTTCATTTTGTTATGAAGTTTTATGCAGGGGAGGATGTTTTCTGGCTTTATCTGTTTATTATTTGACATTTATTTTAGGGTTCTGAAGTTTACTTTGAGTCATGCATGGTATACTGCTGGTGTTTTAATCCCTGGGACCAGAGTGAGAATGGCTTGCACAGAACAAGAATCAGGCTCTTCTGCATGTACCGGCCACCTTCTCCTCAGACTGAGCCCTCAAGTTCTGGTGGCCAGAAGGACTTAAACAGGAAGAGAAACACATCAAGGGCTGGTATTTAAGGGCACCGACTATGGCAGCACCGATGCAAAAGTAGAAAACCAAAAGGTTCTCACTAAAATAGGCAGAGAGAGGCCGAAACAGACAAGACCCAGAATAAAGAAAACATGAACAGGACAAACAACTAAAACTGTGAAAGGCCACAGGTTAGCGCCACAAACAAGTAAACAAACAGGACAGAAGGCCACACCTAAGGACAAACAGAGAGGAAAACACAAAGCAGAAGTTCCCACAAGATTAGGGCCACACAAGACTACACAAAAGTCACACGGAGGACCAGACCTAGGACCAAACTTGGACCCAAGCTGAGGTGGCTGGAAGAACATGGCTGCCAACAGCACTTCCAAGCCAAAGAATTTGGAGGACTAGACAGCAGGTAAACATAGCCCACTGAGGGGCCCTCCTGGTGGGAGGCAAGAACTGCCCACTGACCCTCACAGTTTGATGACTTGATTTCTTTTTAATTATGAACCACTTTGAGCCTTTCTAGGTAAAGCAGGATAAAAGTTAAAATAATATGACAACAGCAGGTTGGTTTCTTCCCACCAGATTTCAGATCCGGTATTACCGTGATATATTGGCCATCGTGTTTGCTACAGAAGAAATTAACCAGAACCAACGACTGCTGCCAAACCACACCCTGGGCTTCCGTTTCATGGACTCCTGTTTTTCAGAGGTAGTCGCTCTCCAGGACACTCTCCTGCTGCTGTCTGGTGGGAACCGAATTCTCCCGAATTATAAGTGTGAGGCTCACCTGACTCTGGCAGGAATCATCGGGGAGCTCTACTCTTCAGTGTCTGAGGTCATGGCCCGGATACTTGGGGTTTACAGGATTCCACAGGTATGAAATTTCTCTATGTTTCTGTCAAAGAGTCATTGAGTTACAAGTTGATTCCATCTCATCTTCACTGTCTATTATTCCCTCATTGCATTCATGGACTCCCAGTTTCTTCTTTTTTTAGGGAAAATGAAACTAAAGATCTATTGATTTAAGGAGGTAAAACCCAGGACAGGTTCAGACGGATGAAATGGAAACCCTTAAAATATTCTCAACATTCCTTATCCACTTCACTAGTATGTGTTATGCCCCTTGTGGATATATATGAGAGAGATGATGAAAATATTTCTTTTCAGATCAGCATTTCAGCACAGCACTCAATGCTAAGTGATAAGCTCCAGTTCCCATCTTTCCTACGCACCTTCCCTGCAGGCACCCTGCTGCTCCAGGCAATTGCCCAGCTGCTTCACCACTTCAACTGGACGTGGGTGGGAATCTTGTTTTCCAACATAGATATTGCCAGCCTGCAAAGTCAGAAGATACGGCAGGAGGTGGTAGAGAATGGTGGTTGTGTAGCTTTCCTGGAGAAGATTGATGATCGCTACCCCAGTGAGAGGCTGGTGAAAGTGGCAGAGGTGATTCACCAGTCCTCAGCGAATGTGATTGTATGTCTTTGCTTGGAAGTGCACCTCAAACCTATCCTGGAGCTCCTTTCCCGCCAGAACATTACTTCCAAGGTCTGGGTCTTCTCATCTTCATTTGCCATCAACCCTCATATGTTCACCAGGGAGTCCTGGAGGCTGCTCAATGGCAGCTTGGTGTTCATTGGATCCACCAGTGACATCCCCCACTTCACTAATTTCCTCTACTACATTAGACCTTCTGCACACCCATGGGACACCTTCACCAAACTGTTCTGGGAAAAGGCATTTGGGTGTCAATGGAAGGGACAGAACCTGACTCATGTGGTGACAGGGGATAACATCATCCCATGCACAGGTGAAGAGGACCTCAAATCACTGGTCCCAGCGATCTTTCAGTTGAATGATTTAAGTGGTACCTATCATGCTTACCTGGCTGTTTATGCCTATGCACATGCTCTGCACAACATGATTTTGGTTGGACCCATGGAAGACACTTTTAGATTAGACTCCAACATTCATAATATCAAACCATTGCAGGTATTGGAAATAGTAAATAGGATTTTTATTATGCTAAATACAAATAAGATCCTGGTGATGTTTAATTTTAGATGTTTGGAAACAGATATGCATTTGGTTAGATCCTGTCCTACATTTCTTACAGATATCAGAATTACAAAACCAGGTATGCAATGTGGCATAACCAGGACTGGATCAATCTGTTTGGGATGCTTGGGAAGATGGAGGCAGGGTGGGGTAGAAGCAGATGTGATTTTCCATAGGGAAATCCATAAAGATAGAATAAATTTGCAGAGATTATCCATGTATTCAGCATAATGTTGTTCTTTCATCACTGAATTCTACAGGTCCTCCATTATCTGAAGGTTGTGCATTTCAAAACAGAGTCCAAAGAGGAAGTCTACTTTGATGAGAATGGGGATGTGCCTGCTGTCTTTGACATCATGAATATCCAGATACACCCGGATGACTCCAGTCAAGTAATAAAAGTGGGTAGATATGATGCCAGGGAATCCCCGGGGGATGAAATCAGTCTGAACATCACTGCCATCTTATGGAGCCAAAATAACCAGGTGAGGAGTGACAACTAATGCAGTTGATGATGGCAGATAAAGACCAAAAGGCTCATTCAGTCTGCTCAGTTTTTCAGGTGTTCTGTGCCTCTAAGCTAAGGAAATATATCCCAGCAGTCAGCTGTAGAAGTTTGACTGTTGCATATCAATTCTTTTCTAAGTCAGCTTTTTGTTGACTTCCTCTTTGGATCTCTGTGATGCTGGGTAGATGAGCAGACAAGTTCCCACAATTAAACCAACACCCTCCTCCTCTGATCCAATATGTCCTACCATCAAATTCTGTAACAGTTTAAATATTCTGCTTCTTATGACCTTTCTGTATAGTACCTGGCTAACCCCAACTTATTTCTTTTCCGAGGAGCTGCAGTTTCCTAGTTCACTTCCAGGAACCACATGGCCTTCGATGTTTCTAGCTCATGCCTCTTTTACCCATTTTGCCACTGTTCTCTACATCTGTCCCAAGACTGATTGAGTTCTGTCATGGTCTTGGTTGTTATGACCTCTGCTGGTAGGCTATTCCAGCCATGGGAGGGGAGGGGTCAAGGCATCAGTAATTTACCATGATACTGTAAAGTTTTACCAGCGTCTGAGATCCTGCACCTAAAATCTAGAAAACAAAACTCATGGAGTTTGGTTGTAATTTCTCATGCCCCAGAGGAGATTGATTCTTCGACTTATCAGATTTGCCTGCGAATTTGAAACTTGATTTTTATAATCATTTTTTTATTGGGGAAGTGACACCTTCAGTTTTTTTATTGAATTCTGATGAGATTAATATAGGAATATTGGCAAATGATATGATCATATCCCTCTACCTTGGACTGACATTTTTAACTTAATTTTGTGCTGACAATGATTTGCTCACTGCTTTGAGAACTTGAAAGATCAGTTGTGACCCTGACAAGAGGTTAAATAATCCCTGTAAAATCTGATGATGCAATAGGAATTACAGACCTTGAGTAAAGCAAGGAATCAGCAGCTGCCGTAGGTAATACATGGAATGACAACATGAATTAAACACGGGATTCAATTTTTCCCTTAAGAAATAGCAGAAAGTAGAATCGGATTTCTTTGTTCTCTGTTGATATTTGCTCCTTTAAAACGATAACCAGATATCTAGAACATCACTGGCATAAATCTAAACTAGACACATTTAAACCTTCATATTTAGAACTTATGCTAAAAAAAAACAAACCAACTATTGCTGAGACCAAGAGTCAATCTTTCTCCTCTAGAATTAAGCAGCATTGAACAATAATAAGGAATTCTTCTGTGTGGCTATTGATCTTCTGCATTCCACCGCTCATGGACAGAGGGGTAGGTAAGCAGATCTTGAGAGTGAGAATTTAGCAAGGTTCTTTGCAAACAAAAGAAGTTATTCATACACCGACATCTGGAATACACAGTTCAGCAACCGTCAGAGAATATTATGGAACAGGAAGTGCCGTCTACTTTCCAGTCAGTGGACATGGAGAAGGCTGCCTTGATTGGGGGAAGAATAACTTCGTCACTTGCCTAAATAATCCATGCCTGCTCTGGTTCATAAAGGCAGACACCCAAAGTTACAGGCTTGTGGAGTGGGCGCGGTCTTGCCCAGGGTTTTGCATTAGGGATATTTGTTGCTTTCATTTCCTTCCTTCCCTCTTTGGCCATTTTTGGCCTGAATTCCATTTTGGGAAGGTTTTGTTTTTTTCCATTTTATCTAGTTTTTATTTGTTTCACAAAATAGTGCATGCTGTTTGCAAATCACTTGCACCATTTCCCCCCCCAAAATATAGAAACTAAAGTTTTTGGGCATTTTCGGGTCCATTTTCAATTTGTGCCAGCTTTAATGATATGAAACAGAAATTGCCTTTTTCGGTTTGGATTACGATTTGCTTTGAAACGAATGGACATTTCTTTCTGCTCAGAAAAAAGGGAAGCATGAGATTGCTAGCATACAGGATCCCAGGTGCAGACCCTCCCTAATAAGAAAATACTGAAAATGCTAGCAGGTTTTGTTGGCCAGTGCCAAGGCTCTGCACTTAAGAAGCCTTTTGTTGAAGAGAAGCAGTGCTGGAGAAGCGGAAACTGCATAGTGGCAGGAGAGAGGAGTCGGCAGTAAGAAGAGGAAGTCTGAAGCATCCACTCTCCTGTGAGCCGGGCTGGGTGGTAAGTGGGGGTCGCAACAGCTGACCTTTGGCCCTTCAGCATGCACCATCTCAGGAAAGACAGCAGCAGTGGCACGACAAGAAAACTATTCTGGGCCACAAGGAAGCCAGCTATACCTGCTCTTGTGCTCTGAAGGCCAGCAACTTCTCTCTGTCCTGTGGGCAATATCAGGGAAGAGAGAGGCAGCCATTTTGCGTTAGGAGGGGGCACTGGCAACCACTAAGGGGACAGCACAGGTCACGCACCCTAAAAGCTGGCCCTGGCAGCACATAATGATCACAAGCCTATGTATCTGTGTTCTAATCCTTTTATACTCCACAGACTCCTCGCTCAGTTTGCAGTGAGAGCTGCCCGGTTGGATACAGGAAGTCTGCCAGACTTGGTCAGCCCAGCTGCTGCTTTGACTGCGTCCCTTGCTCTGCTGGAGAAATAGCCAACGAAACGGGTGAGAGCCAGCTCTGGTGCATCTGTGAGATAATGGGAGACTCTAACATGCCAAGGCTTTGATTTACCAAGGCTATGATGCAGTACATCCCGGACTTTTCATGAATGAGTTTGGCTGAATCATTTTGGGTTCCATAATGAATATTGTTTGCCCATGAGCCAGTCCTCATTTTGTACCCTGCAGTTTCACTTTCTGGAATAAAATTGGAAGGTTACAATGAGGCAAGAACAGATATTTAGACTTTCTCCAATAACATGAAGCTTGTTGGTGACCCTAATTGCCAATCAAAGCCCATGTCCCTCTGTGTTCCTGAACTAACTCAGATAGCATTTAATTAGTGGAGGACCTTCATATCAGGTACAAACAAACTGTTGTGACTTCAAATGGTATGACCTTAGACTTGTAATCATTGGTCCAATATCATTAGTGAAATCCAAATGATGCTTCAAACGAACTATTAAGTCTTACCTTTTTTTTTTTTAAATGCTGTGACATTCATGAAGGGAGAGAATCTTAGATGAAACCTTAGATGAAAAAGCAAACCACTTGACTTACTGATAAGGCGATATAGCTGACAGGTTCATTGGGGGTGTGTGGGAGCAGCAGTTTCTCTGGAATATTTTGGGGTTTGTATGAGAGCTGCTTTGCATTCTTGCTCCTTTTCTTTTTCGATGCTGGTCTTTTGGCAGGCACTGTAAGTTATGAGAGTTTCAGGTGATTTTATATCATGCATAGATTTTATGTTTTATTTGTAATGGCAGGTGTGATTCCTGTTGTGTTAAATCAAGGGCACTATGTGGGGCCTTTCAACCCCTGAGAAGAGTTTATCTGCCAGGTGATTTTTGAGTTACACACCCAGAGTCTCACGGACTGGAGTTGGAAGTAAGGAAGATGGTGCAGTTAGTACCATAAAGAGTGGGATATATTATTGACTGCTCTGTGAGGGGAAAAGATGGATTATATAGGTAATATAATTAATCAGCATTGCCTGGCCATCCTATTGATCACCGAATCATGGCCTTATAGTTTTGACATGATTTGTTAAATCAGCTTTGCCCCACAGGTTTTAGCTGTATGGCGTAGGCGTGACCAATATGGAGTGCTGGTGAGGTGCTAATCAGCTATAAAGAGTTGTTTCATCTTGGAAGAGTTTACATTCCAGATCTCCTGCTATGTGAGATATTAGCCATCACTATGTCTAGTTGGACATTTGTGTACTTTAATGTCCTCTAGGAGTATCAATTAACACCATGGGACAAGGGACCGATTTCTTACCTGGATTAAATATGCAATTTTCAAGATTGCTTGTAATTGGATAGCTTATTCTGCAGATTACTGACAGTTTTTCAACTTGTTCTAGGGTCTTTTTAAGTGCCCTGGATGCCATTCACTGAGTGCAGCTCATGCAGAGTCCTGGCCATATATTGGATCTTTTACTCTGTCCTTGTCAGTGAGTGGGGCGGGGAATCCTGCCAAAATAATCTGAAGTGCTTTTGTCTAATCATTATTTCATTTCATTTGAGAGATTCTGTGTGCGAGTGTAGCGACCACTCACTCGGCAAACACAAACTGTCCGTCCTCTGGCTGAAACTGCTGTGTTTGCAACTGAGTGGCAAGCTAGCATTGATGGGGAGAACTGTTCAGTTGAGGAAGCTGTAAGTAACTGGAATACCAGTTTAGCTTCCACATAAGATAAGGTTGCAACCCGACGCGAGGTTTTATTGAGATGTGATGGCAAAAGGACTCTATGATTTACACATGAGCTTCTTTTACTGAGAAGGATACTGAGGAGAGTAGAATGAAAATGAAAGACGAGAAAGACTAACCTTTGCGAGATTATTGTTTAAGCTGCCAGACAGCTAAGAGGGAGCACTATGCGCAAAGGCTTAAGACATCAATGAATCATCCTCTTGGATTGTTTTTATTGTAAATGCTGATTATTTTGAAATCAAAATAATTAGTATTCGGAGTCATCTCTTTATATCCACCACTGCCTGTCCTAGACAGCCTTAGGTAACCTGTATAACTTCTATGTGGGTAACGTTTGCATCTCTGACCCTGCAGGAAATAGAGTCAGTTATAAATAGACTGCATTCTACCACGTCAAAGTTGGACCCCTGCCTTTTTCCTTATATTAGGGGATGAAAGCATCACTCTTAAAGACTATTGTTAATAGATCTGCAGGAGAGGTTATTGTGCCTGAGAGCTTAAAAGTTGGCTACAGTTCAACCTGTACAAAAGAATGATGGTTTTGCTTATGGATGACCTTTCCCATTTTCGCCCAGTTTCTAATTTACCTAAGATCTTGGAAAAATGTGTTCTAATTCAGCTTGATGAATGCGGTGATGTTCAAGGTCTTTCAGATGATTGCCATTTTGGATTCTGGAAGGGTCATAATACTGAGCTTTTATTGCCTTCCCCTTCTAGATTAATTATATTGTATGTTGGAACAAGGGGTTGCTGGATTATTTGTCAACTTGGTGTGCTGGTGTAGGGGTAAACCACAGGACTGGAGCAGCAGGTAGGTTGGACACAGGGCCAGAACAAGAAGGAGTCTTCACCTGTACTGGCCACCTCCCTCTCAGGTTAAGCATTTGGGTTCTGCTGGCTGGCAGGACTTCGATGGGTGCATGCAAAAGTTTGAATAGAATTGTTTTCCATGCATGCTTTTATCTTCATACCCCACAGGACTCTTTTCAAAGAGCCACTTATTTGCATATGGCTTTGATAATTACTCCCTAGGAGCTTTGTAAAGATATTAAATAGATGGTCAGATTGTGTCCATAGCTTGGGCTTGTAACTAGGGTTGTTCCTCTCTTGCAGATACAACAGAGTGTTGGAAGTGCCCAGAAGACCACTGGCCCAATGAAAGTAGAGAAAAGTGCCTTCCAAAAGTCATTGAGTTCCTGTCCTACCAGGAACCCCTGGGAGCAGCCTTGGCCGCTGTTGCTATCATCTTGTCTTTGGCCACCATCCTCATCCTTTTCATCTTCTATCTGTTCCAGGACACACCGATTGTCAGAGCCAATAATCGAGGCCTCAGCTACCTTCTCCTCTGCACCCTCACACTCTGCTTCCTATGCTCTTTAACATTTGTTGGATTTCCAATGAAGCTCACTTGCATGATCCGCCAGCCCGCCTTTGGATTCATCTTCACTGTTAGTGTCTCTTGCATATTGGCAAAAACAGTTACGGTGATCATTGCCTTCAAGGCTGTCAACCCTCGCAATCAGCTCAGAAAATGGGTTGGGCCAAAGATACCCAACCTTATCGTTACTTTTTGCTCCCTCATCCAACTGGTCATCTGCATGATTTGGATTGCTAGCCACCCTTCCTTTCCTGAGAACAACACTAGATCTGAAAGTGGGAAGATAATCGTTGAGTGCAATGATGGGTTGACCATACTTTTCTACTGTATGCTGGGATATATGGGCTTCCTGGCCATCATTAGCTTCATTGTGGCCTTCCTAGCTAGGACATTGCCTGACAGCTTCAATGAAGCCAAGTTTATCACCTTCAGCATGCTGGTCTTTGTGAGCGTCTGGCTGTCTTTCATTCCCACATACCTCAGCACTCAGGGGAAGTACATGGTGGCAGTAGAGATCTTTGCCATCTTGTCCTCTGGTGCGGGATTACTCTTCCTAATCTTTCTTCCAAAGTGTTATATTATTCTCATAAGATCAGAGATGAACACCAAGGATCACTTAGTAGGAAAAAAATGACACAGAAATAAAATCTAAGTAAAATGTCCTGAAACTCAATGGCCTAGTGGACTGACACAAGGGCTACAGAACCTTTCACCTCTAGAAATGAATAAATCAGTAGATTATGCACAGGAACACAGAACCCACTGCCTCTAAGAAGCACCCCCATGGAACTATGGTTTTGATTCAAACAGTACTGGCAAAATTGCATTGGGCTTCCAAGAATGATTTGGGGTAATTTTCACAGAGCAGTGGTTATGACCCTAACAGCAATGGTTTATCTGCAATTGCCTTCTGAAGGCACCCGGGTGACTTTCATGGAGTGACTGTGTTTAAAAAAACCAAACCTGAAAGAGACTAGAGAGCCTGAATATTTTGAACAATGGTTCATTAGTTTTGGTATGATTGGTAAGGGTGGGAAGAAGAAAATATTCATTTTGTTTTTATTTCATTTATGGGGGTTTGGTTTTTCACTAATTACATTTCATGCCAAAAAAAAAAGAAAAAAGCGGAATATAAAAATATTAAATAAAGATAAATAAATAAATACATAATTTGGTCTTTTGATGCCATTATTTGCTATGTTACTATAACTGGATAGCTAAGAGGATGAGTATAGCAATGCAGGGTCTTTCATTTTAGTTCCAGAGTTCTCCATGTTATACACGCAGACGCCTCCCTGTGCAACATGCTTTTACAGTTATAATTGACTATAAATAGAATTATGCTAGTGTGTTACTGTATTTTACATGCACAAACCCTTCATTTTGTGATATATTTGTATTTTGTACAGCAAGACTTTCTCGTGTGTTAAGCATGATCTACACATTTCATTATGACACTTTGCTGTCTACATTATATTCACCTGCAAGTGCTCCATTTTACTGTGCACATGCAAATAAGCGAATGTCATGTGCTGCTTGGGCAACCAGCTGCAGAAAAGCATGGACGATGTCACAGTTGTGAGCCCTTGTATGGTGGCGTGGTTGTCGCAGTCTAGTAGGCGAACCCACTAAGCCCATGCCGACAGCTAGCGGACACGCCCTTGGCTGGGACCAAGTTGGAACTTCACCTATACCAACCCCCTTCCCTGCCGGTCGAGCTCTTGGGATCCAGGAGCTGGCCAGACTTAGGTGAATGTCCCAAAAAGCGGTCAGAATGAGAGAGTCCAGAGTCAGACTAGGGTCAGGGCAGGCAGTGATCAAGGCATAGTCAGGGTCTGTAGCAATGGTCAGTGGCAGGCGGCAGCCAAGAGAGAGGTCCGGCTTCTTAGCAGTAGTCAATACCAGGCAGAGGTAGGACTGAAAGGAGGAAAGGCAGGAGGCTGGATGAGGAATGGTAGGCTGGACAAGGCAAGACAGGCTGGATGAGGCAAGGTAGGCTAGATAAGACGAAGCAAGGCAGACAGGAACAAGGCTTGAACATGAACTGGAGTATGATAGGGTCTGGAGAAGCATCACGCAGTTCAAGGCTGAAGGGGACCTGTTGCTGAAGCATTGGTCTGGAGAGTGGCTGGGGCTTAAATACCCAACTGCGCTGACATCATCAGGGAACACTGGCTTGAGATTTCCTGCCATGGAGCCTTCTTACTCTAGCATGCAACATGCATGCCTGCCTAGAGAGGCCAGCGTTGGGGAGCTTGGCATGGGGCTATCGACACTGCTGGAGGAGACTGAGCAGTATGCTGGGGTCAGAGTACATGAGGCTGCTCGTGAGACCATCCCAAGAGGGGCCAAACATTACACCTAAGCCCCCTTCCCAGCCCTCTAAAATTAGACTTCTGGGGAAAATTTCTTTTACTATTTGCGGTGCTTGGAGGTTGAATACTGGCTCCCAAGAGTTTTCTTCCAGGTCAAAGCCCCACCAGGAAATGAGATATTGCAAGTTATTTCAAACTCTTCTGGAGTCTAAGATCCCTTGGACCTCATACTTCAGAAATTATTTCCACAGGTTTAGGAGGAGGTCTTGATAGCCAAGACAGAACTGCTGGTTTAAAAGGAGGTTCCAAGGAGTTTTTGGTTTTGAAAAAAACATGAAAGGGCATCAGTACATGAGTCCTTTTTTGTGGGAGTGAACCCTTTGGGAAAATAAAAGCATGGCACATCGATCCCTTGGTCGCACAAAGCAGACCGGAAGACGGTCTGTGGAAGCCAGAAGGCAAACAAGCAAGACAGACCAGTCGCCTTAGCTGGAAGCTATTTATTGGCACATAGATTCAAACAGAGCCCAACTCTGGCCTCGTTTTTCACAGCAGCTGCGTCAGGGGCCTTTTTAAAAAAATCTGTATGAATCAATTTTGTTAGATGCAATTTCTGATCTTTTTTTTATCACTAGATAGGTTTCCGGCAAGATTCAACTCCAAATATTGTGCTTTTTTTCAACCCTGCCGTTCAAAAGATTTTGCACAACAGAAAGTACCTCCACCATAGCTTTACTTCTGTGGACTGGTGCGAAACTCGGCCAGAGTTGGGCTCTGTTTAAAGATACATTGAGAACCCGCCTGCATTCCTTGGGCTTGCTGCTGTAGCTGGGGAGGCAGTCGGAGAATGCAACTTGGGGCCTGGGAGTCGGGCAGGCGTGGCAGTAGGAGCAGCCCCAGGGGGAAGTGTAGGTGTTGGTAGTGGGGCCTGCGTGTGGCATCCGTGTGAACTGCAAGGCCGTGAAGCAGGTTAAGGAGGCTCCTGCTGGGCTTGCTGGGGGGCCAAACCTTGGAGGAAGCCAGCTAGGAAATTCAACTGGTCCTATTGTTGTTGCTGCAACTGGGGTGCCAACCCAGCAATGGGTGTGTGGCGCAGTGAAAGGAAAGAGCAAGTGTATGGGAGGGCAGTGAGAGAGAGAGCAGGAAAGTGTGTGATGGGGGGGGTCAAGTCTGTCCCTCCCCCCGGATTCTAAAAGCCACGCAGATACACGCATATCTCCCACAGAGCACACATCTCACTTTGATTTTAAAAAAAGGGGGCGTGGTCTGACTGGGCATGGGCATTTTGGGGTGGGGCCAAGAGATGTGTGCATAAAGACTTACACGTCCCGCCGCGTGCCGAAATCCACCGCTGTATAACGTTATTTCTGCTATGGAGGATGTGCGACTTAAAACATAAAATAAATCAGCCATTTCTGCTGGGGTAAGTGAAGGGGAGTGCAGGCTATCAAACCAGGGGGGGACTGGAGGACTTAAATCTTAACTGGGTAAACTGGTGGAGGAACTGGTGAAACTGGCAGTGGCATGGATGCACACCTAGGCTTGCACCCTCATAAAATTGTATATTAATTCACTAAACAGAGGACCAGCTATGTGATGTTGAACACAATGTTTATGTTATATTAAACAGAAATGTTGTATAAGTATCAAATATATTTATTCATTTTATACAAAGGTCAATACAAAAACAAGTTCTTTAAAAAACCACATCCAGTGTAATAGAATATATACTATATAAGGTAAGGGGCACCACAATACTACAGCATCCCAAGTCATTGAGGGACCAGTTTCAAGAATCTGGTTTTGTAACTATCATAAGTGGTGCTGGACCGTGCCAGGTAAGTTCAGACACCGCTCTTGGCAGGGATTTTTAGTGTTTGGGGAGGGTCTGGTGGGCAAGGGGAGCATCAGGGAGCAGATTTAGACTGCAGCAGGGTAGGGTAGGCAGCTTGGCGGCATCCATACCTTAGAATCCGAGGAAGAGGCTGGTGGAAGGAGAGGACCAGCAGTGGACCCCCAGGAGGGAATGTGGGGTGGGGGAGATAAAGAGAAAGTTATTCAGCCACACAAGGCCAGAGAACTTGGGGTCTCCTCTGAAGCATGTTTAAAAGTTATCCAGCTAATTAGACGGTTAGAGTTAAAAACCGGTTGCACTAACTGGATACCGTTTCCCGTCCGGCTAGATTTTAGCCAGATAATAACTTATCCTACTAAAATCTGGCCAGAGAAGGTGCTGAATAGCTCAAACCTTGCATGTTAAATGGATAAGCTTCTATTTAATGGCTTTTGGATATTGATCTCCTACTTAATACCAACCTCCTGAAAAAAAGAAATTTTGACCTAAAATGGTTTACAACAAAGAAAATAATACAATAATCAAGTAAATAATAATAATAATACATAACTTCAATAAAAGACAATACATCAAATATATAGGACACATTCCTATAACATAACTACATCAGTAAATACAATATTACATTAATGGTCAGGAAATGTATCCCTCTCTCGCTAAGGAGGGAGAAGCCCATACTTCACTTCATAGTTTGCATGTATGATGTAAGTCAAAAAGCTTTCATCATAAAACCTGGAAGTTTATGTTAACCTTCCCTTCCACTGGGATTCATGCTGAAAATGTTAACAACAGATATGTGTTCTTTACCTGAATTCATGATTCGATGTCATTAGTTTGTGACTAAGAAACTAGAAAATCTGAAAAATCTCCTATTGGGAATCTTGTACACTAAAGATTTCACCCTCACTGTTCTCCTGGGTAATGTGATGCCAGTATGCACTATGAAGAAGACATAGATTGACTTGGCTAACATCATTGGATCAGTTAAACTGGACTGGAGCCGTGCTTTCTTCTCCATTTTCTACATCAGCCTCGCGGGTGGCCCAGCTATTGCAAGTGTTGCAGAATGCACCTTCTGGGATATCCTGTTTATTTATTTATTTCAAACATTCATTAATTGTCCTACTGTTAAGAAACACCCAAAGTGATGTACAACAAAAATATCATCTCTCCTTCCTTATGAGAAAGGCGAATAGTTTCCCCTCCTGTGTCACACGTTTTTCCAGACTCAAACATTAACCATGTTGAATCGCAGCCACATCACCTCAAAGAACCTCAAAGACCTCAGCGGCCATATAACAAACTGTACATTCCCCATAGTTATTTAGATTTGCTCTAGGTATTAGTTAAACATTGAGTTGTTCATTATGGGCCAAATTTTAAAAGGTGCGCGTGGGCGTAGATTTGTTCGTGCAACCCGGCGCGAACAAATCTACACCCGATTTTATAACATGCGTGCGCTGCCGCGCACATTTTATAAAATCCAGGGTCAGCGCGCGCAAGGGGTGCACTATTGTGCAACTTGCACGCACCGAGCCGCACAGCCTTCCTCCGTTCCCCCAAATGGAATGGTTAATAAAACGGAAAATGTCATATTGCCTCTGTATCGCTCCATGGTGAGACCGCACCTTGAATACTGTGTACAATTCTGGTCTCCGCATCTCAAAAAAGATATAATTGCAATGGAGAAGGTACAGAGCGGGGCTACCAAAATGATAAAGGGGATGGAACAGCTTCCCTATGAGGAAAGGCTGAAGAGGTTAGGGCTGTTCAACTTGGAGAAGAGACGGCTGAGGGGGGATATGATAGAGGTCTTTAAGATCATGAGAGGTCTAGAACGAGTAGATGTGAATCGGTTATTTACACTAGAAGGACTAGGGGGCATTCCATGAAGTTAGCAAGTAGCACATTTAAGACTAATTGGAGAAAATTCTTTTTCACTCAACACACAATAAAGCTCTGGAATTTGTTGCCAGAGGATGTGGTTAGTGCAGTTAGTGTAGCTGGGTTCAAAAAAGGTTTGGATAAGTTCTTGGAGGAGAAGTCCATTAACGGCTATTAATCAAGTTTACTTAGGGAATAGCCACTGCTATTAATTGCATCAGTAGCATGGGATCTTCTTAGTGTTTGGGTAATTGCCAAGTTCTTGTGGCCTGGTTTGGCCTCTGTTGGAAACAGGACGCTGGGCTTGATGGACCCTTGGTCTGACCCAGCAGGGCAATTTCTTATGTTCTTATGTGCTTACTCTTTAAAATCAAAAAGCATGTGCTTAACTCACAACTCTGCCTCCACCACCTGGATTGCCCCTCTTTAAAGATGAATTTTAAAAGCCCAGTGCGCGCCAAAACCGGGAGATGTGGGCACAATTTGGGCTCACGTGCGCCCACCGAATTTTTAAAGGCGCCCAGATGCCTGCGTATCTCCCGTTCTGCACACATCTTACTTGATTTCAAAAAGGGGCGTGGCGTGGGTGTGGCTTGGACAGGGTGTGGCCAAGAGATCTGCTCGTAAATACTTATGTGACTCCGCGCACGTCCAGGTCCACTGCCGTGTAACTTTACTTCTGCTATAGAGGAGCTGTAACTTAAAAATGAAAAGAAATTAGCTATTTCTGCTGGGTGTAAAGGGACTGGGGTAACTGGGGGGCGTGCAGACTATCAAAACTTGGGGGTTTGGAGGCCCTAGCTCTTAACTGGGTGAACTGGTGGACGAACTGGTGAAACTGGCAATGGCGTGGAAGTGCACCCGTTATAAAATACCCTGACTTACGCAGTAGAATTGGGATTTGCGTGCCTGGTGATTTGCATGCACATGTGCACCCAGCCAGGCTATTTTATAATGCCCACGCATATTTATGCACAAATTATAAAAAGGCCTTGAATCTGGGCACACGCCAACACACACATGCCAAGGCGTGCTCATGCGCCAGTTTGAAAGTTCCCATCCCAGTGCGCACAAAGGTATTCATGAAATGTGGACATGCTTGTGCTTTTGTGTTCCCCCGGCTGATTTTCAAAATGCCACTGACATGCATAAAACACGGTTTAATCTATGCAACTTGCTTTGAAAATTAAGCCCTAATGCTTTGGATACTTGATATCTCCAAATATCTCACTGAACTCTTTCCATATATCAGTGGTGGGCTTCTTCCTTGTTAAATACGAAGAGTTAATCTTCCTAATTCAAAAATGACAAGAAAATAAGAAAGAACCTGAAATTAGAACACATTTGTGTGCTTCCTCCCATAGGTCCCAGAGGACACGTCAGGCTGTGATTATCAAGGTCAGGCACCTACTCATCATGTAATGAGGGTAGGGATGCACCTGAGTACCACGTTGAATAATTGTAGCTGCGCCACTGCAGGGTCAGTGAAACAACCCCCGGACAGAGAAGATATAAACCAAACCCATTGACTCTAAACACAGACACGTTACAGTTAGCTGCAGGTGAGAATGTTTTTAGAATCCTCTCCTTTCCTTGATCTTTTTTCTCTAGACCTTGATGTCTGTGGTGGATCTTTCTGTAACTATTTCATTGTCACTTCACTTTATAGTTTTCATCTTTTTTTTTTTTAGCCTTTTCCTTCTTCTCTTTAGACCTCACGTTGATTTCTCTCTGCTTATGTGTCAGTTTGTTTAATTTGCTCCCTTCCCCTTATGTGCATATTTTCTGTGCTTCCCGTAATGAAACCAGGGGCTTTGTGAATGAGGGCAAGGAAATGAGACCTTCTGATTGGCTGAATCTTCTGCTACTTGCTATTAACATGGGAAAAGCCTCAGTGCCAGGATGCAAGCTGGAGCTCCAGAAGATGACCCCGTTCACCATGGATGGAGACTTTGTCCTTGGAGTGATTGCTTTGGCTCACACTAGGGTGGTTTACCCAACCCGTGACTTCAGAGAGACCCCTAAGCCAGCACACTGTGAGGGGTAAGACAACCCCAAGTGGGTTAAATGTATGGTTTTGGTTTGATTGCTAACCAGGAAAGAGACCTTGCATTTAGTTGATAATAAACTGGGTACCAGGTCACAGAGCCAAGCAGCATATTAGTATGAATATGTTCAGATGACTTTTAGTTTGGTTGTGTTTATGTCACCAGACATGGCAACAACTTGCAGAACCGGTAGATATAGTAGATATAGTATACTTGCAGAACCAGTAGATATAGTATACTTGGATTTTCAGAAGGCGTTTGACAAAGTTCCTCATGAGGGGCTTCTAGGAAAAGTAAAAAGTCATGGGATAGGTGGCGATGTCCTTTCGTGGATTGCAAACTGGCTAAAAGACAGGAAACAGAGAGTAGGATTAAATGGGCAATTTTCTCAGTGGAAGGGAGTGGACAGTGGAGTGCCTCAGGGATCTGTATTGGGACCCTTACTGTTCAATATATTTATAAATGATCTGGAAAGAAATACGACGAGTGAGATAATCAAATTTGCAGATGACCAAAATTGTTCAGAGTAGTTAAATCACAAGCAGATTGTGATAAATTGCAGGAAGACCTTGTGAGACTGGAAAATTGGGCATCCAAATGGCAGATGAAATTTAATGTGGATAAGTGCAAGGTGATGCATATAGGGAAAAATAACCCATGCTATAATTACACGATGTTGGGTTCCATATTGGGTGCTACAACCCAAGAAAGAGATCTAGGTGTCATAGTGGATAACACATTGAAATCGTCGGTTCAGTGTGCTGCGGCAGTCAAAAAAGCAAACAGAATGTTGGGAATTATTAGAAAGGGAATGGTGAATAAAACGGAAAATGTCATAATGCCTCTGTATCGCTCCATGGTGAGACCGCACCTTGAATACTGTGTACAATTCTGGTCGCCGCATCTCAAAAAAGATATAATTGCGATGGAGAAGGTACAGAGAAGGGGCTACCAAAATGATAAGGGGAATGGAACAACTCCCCTATGAGGAAAGACTAAAGAGGTTAGGACTTTTCAGCTTGGAGAAGAGACGACTGAGGGGGGATATGATAGAGGTGTTTAAAATCATGAGAGGTCTAGAACGGGTAGATGTGAATCGGTTATTTACTCTTTCGGATAGTAGAAAGACTAGGGGACACTCCATGAAGTTAGCATGGGGCACATTTAAAACTAATCGGAGAAAGTTCTTTTTTACTCAACGCACAATTAAACTCTGGAATTTGTTGCCAGAGAATGTGGTTCGTGCAGTTAGTATAGCTGTGTTTAAAAAAGGATTGGATAAGTTCTTGGAGGCGAAGTCCATTACCTGCTATTAAGTTCACTTAGAGAATAGCCACTGCCATTAGCAATGGTTACATGGAATAGACTTAGTTTTTTGGGTACTTGCCAGGTTCTTATGGCCTGGATTGGCCACTGTTGGAAACAGGATGCTGGGCTTGATGGACCCTTGGTCTGACCCAGTATGGCATTTTCTTATGTTCTTATGTTCTTAGATAAGTCATTGAGCGTAGTTTAGAATTTCTTTCAAGTAATATAACATATAGAGAGTGAGACAGGATGGAGGCGGTCCAGAGAAGGTCAGGATCGGAAGACTTATGAGGAGAGGCTGAAGGATCTAAATATGTATACCCTGGAAAAGAGGACGCGCAGGAGAGATAGGATACAGATCTTCAGATACCTAAAAGATTTTAATGATGTACGAACTTTGAACCTTTTCTATTGGAAAAAAAATCAGAAGAACTAGGGGTCATGAAATGAAACTCCAGGGAGGAAGACTCAGAACCAACATCAGGAAATATTTCTTCACGGAGAGGGTGGTGATTGCCTAGGACATAATGGGTTAATAATGAATGGCAGTCCAATGGCCATTTGGCTTCCTTTCATTAAGTCCAAAATGACTAAAAAATGGCCGAGAAAAGCCATTGGTTTTATTCCTTTCAGAGAATCGTATGTAATATTTGCAAATAGAGTACACTATTTTCTGAATGGAATAAACATGAATGTAAACAAAAGCAAATCCCCTCAAAATGAAATGTGGGACCAAAAACGACCCAAAAATGGAAGAAACACAAAGAAACGAATATATTTGGGCCAGCCACATCTCGAGCTAATATTGTATCCTTTGCTTTGTTTATGTTCTTATCTATGCACATGTGAAACCTCTACATAAAACCACATGCCAATGAAATATCTGGCCCAGGTTGGTTTCTATACAATGTTTTTATGGCTATTAGAAAGGAGGAAGAATTCTATAGTCACAGTGTATTCTAAATTTGGCTGTTTTCTGCAGCTTTTAAAGAATTTTGTCTTTAATTCCTATGTATTATCCTGGGTACATTTTAAGTATAATGTTTTATGTATGTACATTAACAGTTTGGAAAGTTTTTGTTTTATGTTTTTAGTGTTTTTTTGTTTTGTTATGTTTTATTCAACGGAGGATGTTTGCTGGCTTTTATTTTAGTTTTCTGAAGTGTATTTTCTTGTGTCACAGTGTACTGCTGGTGTTTTAACCTCTGGGACCAGAGTGGGACTGGAATCAGGCAAGAATGGCTTGCACAGAACAAGAGTCAGGATCTTCTGTCTGAACCGGCCACGTTCCCCTTGGGTTGAGCCCTCTGCTGCTGGTGGCCGGCAGGAGACCCATACCAAAGTCTGGAACTAAAGGGCACCCATAAGGCAGAAAGGATGCAAAAGTGGAAAACAAAAAGATTCACAATAAAACAGACAGAGATTGGGAAAAACAGACAAAACAAGAACAAGACAGAAGGCCACAGATTAAGGCTACAAACAAGTAAACAAATAGGACCAGACACCCAGGATAAGAAGGCCACAATTAAGGCCAAACAGAGAAGGAGAAGGCCACATATTAGGGCTACACAAGACTAGAAAAATAGTCAAATGAGGGCCAAAATTAGGACTAAATTTTGACCCAAGCTGAGGCAGGTTGAATGATACAAGGCAGGCTTTTAACTGTGGCAGTGCCAGAAAATCAAGGTCGCCAACAGTACTTCCAAGCCAAAATGTTTGGAGTAGAAAGCATGCATATACAGCCTACTGAGGGCCCCTGCTGGTAGGAGGTAAGAACTGCCCACAGATTCTCATAGTTTGATGATATGAGTTATTTTAAATTGTGAACCAATTTCTGGATAAGGCAGGATAAAGGTTAAAATAAAAGGCAAAAGAATATGATGACAGAAGGTTGGTTTCTTCCCACCAGATTTCAGATCCGGTTTTACCGTGACATATTGGCCATCATGTTTGCTATAGAAGAAATTAACCAGAACCAACGACTGCTGCCAAACCACACCCTGGGCTTCCAGTTGATGGACTCTTGTTTATCAGAGGTAGTCGCTCTCCAAGACACTCTCCTGCTGCTGTCTGGTGGGAACCGAACACTCCCGAATTATAAGTGTGAGGCTCACCTGACTCTGGCAGGATTTATCGGGGAGCTCTACTCTTCAGTGTCTGAGGTCATGGCCAGGGTACTTGGGGTTTACAGGATGCCACAGGTATGAGATTTCTCTGACTATGTTTCTGTCAAAGAGCCATTGAGTTACCAGTTGATTCCATTTTCTCTGCCCAGTCCTAGATATTCCCTCATTGCATTCTTGGACTTTGTTAGGTGGAGATATTCAGCCGCTGTCCGGCTCAGCTAGTTAGGCAGATAAACTTATCCGGCTAACATAGCCCATACATTCAATAGTGCAGCTGCATCACTGAATATATCTGGCTATCTTCAAGTTAGCCAGGGTAAATTTATCCGGCTAACTTTAGGACAGGCCTACAGGCCAACCAGAGTTAGCCAGCTAAGTTATCTGGTTAACTGAATATCGGAGTTAGCTAGATAATTTATCCAGCTAACCCAACTGCTCCTATTTATACCTCAGGAATACCCCTAATTTATCCAGCTGTAATTTAGCCAGATGAGTGACTGACTATAACAAATTTGTCATTTAGTATTAGACTTTCAAAAGTGTCCAATCTTCAGCAGGGCTAACTCGAGCAAAATTTTATAATGCATACAATGATTAAAATGCTGTAAGCACATATACAAGCAGAAGAATGTGCGGCAATCAATTAAACTGGACAACAGCACTATAAATGAAGCATAAACAATTTAATAAGTGCACACACCAATAGTGCACAAAATGTAAATACTAAACGTAAATACGTAGTTATACAAAGCCCCGACACGGCCATGTTTCGCGTCAGGCTGCGTCAGGGGGATGAATTCCAAAGGTCTATGAAGACAAAATCCATACAGATATTGTACAGTGTGGCAGGCACAATGGTAACATTAGTAAAAATATATATAAAAAGGTTAGAGATATACAAGGCACTGTCAAAAGCAACAAACAAACTAACAACAAAGCAGTCTGAGGCACAGAAACAATCTGATAACATGTAAGTGAACCCTGTGTGAATGGGGGAGGGGGGGAAGGGGGGAAAAGGAAAAGAAGGAGGGGATTGGAGGGGGGAGGGGGGAGGAGAAGGAAGGGGGAAGAGAGGCAGGATGAAAATAAGGGAGAAGCAAGGACAAGAAGGACCAAAGGAAAGAAAGTAACAAAGACAGATCAAGAAGAGTGTTAGAACAAGCGCAACATTTCTGTATAGCACCTTCAAAGAGATAAGGGTGAAGCTCTGTTTGCAGCGAGGATCGCTAAATGTCAGACACTAAAATAAAGAACAGGCACAGAAGCATTAAAGTTTCAGAGTGTTGCCAAAGCTTCCAATATCTGATGAGATTGCACAGGCAGCAGAATTACCTTCATACATGGAGTCCCAAAATGTTTTATCGGTGACAAGCGTCTGAAAAGTAAATTGAGTCCACCGGGGACATCGCGACAGGTTGTGGAAACTTCAAAGAATGGACCCGAAGGTCTCAACCACTGCAACGCAAAGTGAAGATGAATACAGCAGTAATTATCCCAGCAGAGCTGAGTAATGAAAAAGCACGGAATATTGTAAAAGTGAATTACCATGTAATTCTACCAGGCAAAAGCGCGGGTTGGAGACCAGCTTCTCACACGGTGCTTGTGCCCGACATCATAGAGAGCTCGAAAATAAACCCGAGGGAAAATCAGCTTGTAAAGAAGATATTACAGCAAGGCAAGGAAAGGGTGAACTTACCAAATGTACTTGAGGAGGTTGTCAATAGTGTAATCGCGATGTCCCAGAGGGATACGCTGAAGAATTGAGTGTGTAAAAAGGCTGGCTCTAAAAAGAACATGCGCGGGAAGATCGTCTTGTGATCAAGATTGACAGGTTGCCGAGGAGCAGGGGATCCCCGAACGGGTTCTCATTCATATGTAATCAATCAAAGGGGGGGGGGAAAGGAAGGGAAGAAAAAGGACATGTGACCGGAATACTTTATTACAGTACTTGAGCCATCATCCACGTCCCCTCAGAGATAACATTCCTGTGGGTCAGTTTTTACGTCTTCGGAGACTATGTTTCTCTCGCCAAGAATATATTCATCAAGCTCAAATTATGACGTCACGCTTTTTGGAACGGGGGTATCCCAGAAAGATTATAAAACGGGATTTACTCTTTTCTCCACGTCATATTGAGTCTTCATCTCAACTCACTTGTGTCCTACCTTTCTCTGTTTACACTCATGAAGTCATCAGTATTATCAAATCTCATTGGCATCTGCTTTCTCCCCATGTAATTTTTCAGGATTTGCCGCGGTTTGCTTTAACCCGAGGTCGCAATTTGCGAGATAGTCTCACCGCTTCTGAACTTAAACTACCTTCCTCTGATGTTAGTGATGAAGAAAAAGGCCATAGGCCGTGTTCTCACTGTTCTGTGTGCACTCATTCTATGACGATTCATACCTTCCAACATCCTTGTTCCCTTAAACAGTACCACTTTCATCCTCACACTACGTGTGCTTCCAGTGGCGTGGTATACGCCATATTATGTCCTTGCTTGAAAATTTATGTGGGTAAAACCACTCAACCTCTTCGCACCCGGATTATTGAACATCGCTCTTGCCTAAGATCAGGCCGTTTGGAGGCTCCTTTAGTTTCTCACTGGCAGACTGCTAACCACTCTATTTCTGACCTCCGATTCTTTGTTTTAGAACACATTCCTAGACCCACGCGAGGTGGCAATTGGTCTCTTTTACTTATTCAACATGAGCAAAAATGGATCTATGAGCTTAACTCACTAGCCCCGCTAGGCTTGAATAAGGAAATTGAGTGGTCCGCTTTTTTCTAGTCCACACACGGCTCTGTCTTCTCATTCCCATGTAGCTTGGTTTTGACTTAACGTTTGTGACTCAGTATTGGGGTCTCTAAGTATGTGTGATAATTAGGTCTGGCGTGTTCATCTTAGCTTCTTAATATTTTTTTCCCTTCTCCTCTTTTCCCCTTCTCCTCTTCTTTCTTTTCCTTTTTTTCTCTTTCTTCTTTTTTTTCTTTATAGTTTCACCATTGTTTAGGGGTTAGACTACCCCCCCAACCCCCCTTTTTCTGCCCTCATTTATTTTTATTTTTATTTTTACTGTTATTTTTTTATTATTTTTTTATATGTACATTTATTTCCAATTTTTTAAAATAGTGCACACAATCCTTTACCAGTTGTTATCTATTCAGTTCACTTTATCTGTCATTTACAGCTATTTCCAACTTGGCTCTACCCAGGTTCTTGCGGTTAGTTATCAAATATCAGTCTTTTTGGCTAGTGTTTCATCTCACACTATCTATTCATTTCACACACGTTCTTTTTCTTCCCTTCCTTTCCCCCCCCCCTTTGATTGATTACATATGAATGAGAACCCGTTTTCCCGTCCCCCTTCCCTTCCCCCCCTTCCTCCTCCTCCCCCCCTCCCCAATCCCCTCCTTCTTTTCCTTTTCCCCCCTTCCCCCCTCCCCCATTCACACAGGCTTCACTTACATGTTATCAGATTGTTTCTGTGCCTCAGACTGCTTTGTTGTTAGTTTGTTTGTTGCTTTTGACAGTGCCTTGTATATCTCTAACCTTTTTATATATATTTTTACTAATGTTACCATTGTGCCTGCCACACTGTACAATATCTGTATGGATTTTGTCTTCATAGAACTTTGGAATTCATCCCCCTGACGCAGCCTGACGCGAAACACGGCCGTGTCGGGGCTTTGTATAACTACGTATTTACGTTTAGTATTTACATTTTGTGCACTATTGGTGTGTGCACTTATTAAAGTGTTTATGCTTTATTTATAGTGCTATTGTCCAGTTTAATTGATTGCCGCACATTCTTCTGCTGTGATTAACCTAAATGTGTGTGCCTTTAACTCCGCCCTTTATGTATGCTAGCACATATACAAGGACAGAAGCCAATAAGTTGAATGATGCTGTCCCATTGCTATGATATGATGGTCATTCAAATATCTTATAAAGAGGTTATTAATATGATTTTATCCACAGTTGATAAGTATCTTTACTGTCTTAAGGAGTGAGCTTGTAATTGTACAATATGCTATTTTTTCGCTCTTAAGTTTTCTATATTTGAGTTGAAATTTGTCATTTAGACAGATAACTTTTGAGTTGTCCGTCTAAATGGCTTTTGAATATGGACTTTCATATTCTTTCTTATCCTAAAAACTGGAACTACAGTCCCTTGATTTAAGAAGGCAAAACCCAGGACAGGCTGAGAGACTGCAGATGAAATGGAAATCCTTAAAATGTTCTCATCATTGCTTGCTCAACTCACTAGTAGGTGTGGATATATGAGATAGGTGAAGGAAATCTTTCTTTTCAGATCAGCATATCAGCGCAGCATCCAATGCTGAGTGATAAGCTCCAGTTCCCATCTTTCCTACGCACCTTCCCTGCAGGCACCCTGATGCCCAGAGCTATTACCCAGCTGCTTCACCACTTCAACTGGACATGGGTGGGGATCTTGTTTTCCAACACAGAAATTACCAGCCTGCACAGTCAGAAGTTACGGCTGCGGGTGGTGGAGAATGGTGGCTGTGTGGCTTTCATGGAGAAGATTGATAATCACTACCCCAGTGAGAGGCTGTTGAAAGTAGCACAGGTGATTCACCAGTCCTCAGCGAATGTGATTGTATGTCTTTGCTTTGAAGTGCACCTGAAGCCTATCCTGGAGCTTCTTTCCATCTGGAACATTGCTGCCAAGGTCTGGGTCTTCTCATCTGCATTTACCATCAACTCTCATATGTTCACCAGGGAGTCCTGGAGGCTGCTCAATGGCAGCTTGGCGTTCATTGGATCCACCAGTGACATCCCCCACTTCACTAATTTCATCTACCACATTTGGCCTTCTGCACACCCATGGGACACCTTCACCAAACTGTTCTGGGAAAAGGCATTTGGGTGTCAATGGAAGGGACAGAACTTGACTGATACAGTGACTGGAAAAGACATCATCCCATGCACGGGTGAAGAGGACCTCAAAGCACTGGACCCAGCGATCTTTCAGTTGAACGACTTAAGCATTTCCTATCACGCTTACCTGGCTATCTATGCTTATGCTCATGCTCTGCACAACATGATTTTGGAAGGACCCATGAAAGACACTTTTGGAATAGACACCAACATTCATAATATCAAACCATGGCAGGTATTTATAATAATAATTGAACTTTTAAAATGTTGAATGCAAACAAGATCCTGGTAGTGTTTAAACTTTAGAGAGTAGAAAATATATGTGCATCCATCACTAAAGCAGATGGTTGAACAGTACATTACTGATTTGTTCACAACATGAAAGCTTCCAAAGGCATTCCATGAATCAAATTCATGGGGGGAAAACCTCCCAAATACAAATGTTTTTCTCCTGCACACCCCTAGTAAATGATGGCAGATAAAGACCAAAAAGGCCCAGCTGGTCTTCTCAGCAGTAATTTTATGTGTTTCTTCCCAGTCCCCTTTATGGTTGCACCTGCCTCTCCATGCTGGTTTCCCCAGGAAGCCCAGGGCAGCCATGTTACTGCTGCCCTGGGCTGCAATGGTCGCTCAGTGAAGGTTGCCTGGTGCTTCATTACCATTCTCTTGTCACTAGGATATCTCTGTATTTATTTCATGCTTTTTTTTTAAATCTGCCACTGTTCTTCTCATCATACCTCTTCTGGAAGGGCATTACAACTATCCCCCATGCTCTCTGTGATATTATTCCAGAATCTATCCTGGTTCTATAGCTTCTTTTACACTGAATGTTCAGGGAAAGGGGAATGTCTCCATCATGTGTTCTTTCTACTCCCTGTATCCCTTTTATCCTCACACCGTGACCTCCTACTGTCACCACTGGGGATCCAAACAAGCCTTCCTCCTCTTTTCTCCCTTATTCTCTTAAAAAATCTCCTCTCATTTTCACCTCTTCTTGCCTCACTTCTCATTAGCTTTTCTTGTATCTTGCAGAACCCTCACCTATACCACCACGCCACACTTCAGTTCCTTTTCTTCTTCTCATTCCCCTGCTTCTCCACTGTGACATCATTCCTCATTCCTATAATGCCTCATACCCCTTCCCCAGCATCTGCCCCTGCCTCTCCCACTCTCCTTCTTCAGAATCTTCCTGTCTTTCTCCTCTTCTCCAGCATTGCTCTACCCTTCCTGACTCTTCCCCCCCCCTTGATCAATATCTATCTCAATGCATACATTCCTCCCATCATCCTCTTAGCACACTGGCCACACTTTCCTCCTTCCTCTCCCTATACTTGGAGGCAGGAAGCACTAAAATCACATTTGGGAAACAAGCTCCAACCCTTCCCACCTTATCAAGGCCATGGGATTGAGGACTCAGATGACTGGCCACAGGCAGGAGGAAGAAGTAGAAGAATGCTGGGAAAGAGAGCAAATTATGTCTCTGCTCTGCCCCCTTCCATCTACTCTTCTCCCCAGAAATGCAGGAGGATGTTGCAGAGGTGGACTCTTAGCCCGAGGTGGAGTTGGCGCTACCTGTGGGGAAACCCCCTCAGGTCCCCACCGTCAGGAGGCAGAGCAGAATGGGAAACAGAGGCTGACTGGAGCTTCGCCAGTACCAACCCTCGTTCCCCGCAGGTTGAGCCCTTGGGTACCGGGGCCGGCTGGTCTTAGGCGGGCCTCTGCGTGGTTGATCCCATGAAGGATGTTCAAGGCAGGGAGCCAGGAAGCAACAGAGACACAGGGTCTGAAGGAGATAAGTTCGGGACAGGGCCTGGATCCAAAAGCCCGGACAGGCTGAAGCAGGCACAGATTAAGTCCAGGTTTGTAAATAGGCAAGAGCCTAAGAAAGGCCAAGTCCAAGTAGTCAGCTGGAGGCAAGGTCAGGTTCAAGCTGGAGTCAGGGCAGGCGGCTGAAGACAAGGTCAGGTACAGGCAAGGGTCAGAGCCAGAGAATCCGTCCAAAATGTGGTCAGGAACAAGCGAGGGTCAAAGTCAGGAATCCGTCCAAAGGGTATTCAGGAACAAATAAAGGTCAGGAACAAGAGACTGGAACTTGGGAACTGGAACAGGAACGCAGTACTGGAAAGGTACAAGCACAGGAGGAGGAACAGGAACACGAAGGAGTAGCAACTAAGCACACGACTGGAAGCGTGGAGACCTGTTGCCAAGGCAAAGACCGGATGGTGGAGCCTGCCTTAAGTAGCAGGGCCCGGAGATGTCATCATCTGGGGCCGCGGGAAGGTTTCCCACCGTGGCCCCTTTAAAGTCAGGGAAGGCGCGCGCACGTGTGCACCTAAGGCATACTGACTGGAGTTACGTGGTGGTGGCGCACGTGGGGAGACCCGACTGGGATCGGAGGAGGCTGCAGAGCTGCCGGAGGAACCTGCGAATATGGCAGGAGCACGTGCACGTAGGCGACTGCCTACCACTGCCAAAGAGGAAGGGCCAGAGCGGGACCCAGGCGTCGGGAGTGAGTAGGGCTGGCCGGGGCACGCAACAGAGGACACACTCTGGTTCACAAGATTGGCTGCCGGAGGCAGATAGCGCATTAGATTGCTGCAAGCAAGCTTGAACTGAAACTAGAAAGTGGTCAAGTCCTGACTTACTTAGAGATACAGAAGTTGTGTTTTGATTAAAAGTTTGGTTAGCCTCACGCCATGTGCTTAAAAGGAATCTTGCCGAATACATGAGTGGGCCAGGATTCTCTGTCTCCTCTCTTAGGCAAACATAGGAACAAAGAGTCCTGCCGTTCCTCATCATCCCCATGGCCAGTATTCTTGCTGCTCTGAAAGTAGTAAGTGGAGATGGAGGTAGGGTTACCAGGTAAGATATAATAGAGGCATTTAAATACTGTATCTCAAAAGTTTCTATACACAGGAGGTGAGCCTCTTTCAATGGAAAGCAAGTTCTAGAAGAAGGGGTCATGGGACGAAGGTGAAATGGGGGAAAATCAGGAGTAATCGTAGGGAATATTTCAATACAGAGAGGGTGGTAGATGCATGGAATGGCCTCCCAGTGGAGGTGGTAGAGGCAAAAACAGAATCTGCATTTACGAAAGCATGGGATGAATACAGGGGATCTCTAAGGTAGTGATGGGAATTATAAAGGCTAGATAAATTGACCGGATGGGCAGACTAGGATGAGCCATTTAGCCTTTTTCTGCTCTCATGTTTCTATGATTCTAACTATCCCAGGTCAGTCTAAACAAGCTGATTCACTCATAGTTTAGCCCAATTGCATACAAGAAAATAGTTTTTTATTTGAATGGTTTTTTTTTGATAATTTTATATAATTGAAAAATTTTGTAAAGTATATTTTGATTTATATATTAAAACTTATGTCAGAAGTTGATTTGTATTAAAATTGTATTAAGATAAATTTATTGTTAATTTGAACATGTTCTTTTTATGAGCCCTTTATGTAATTTTGGTGAGTTAGTGAGAATTTAGCCAAATATTTGTTCCCTGAAAATATAGTCTTGCATATCTCAGAGAAATCAAAATTACTACTCCAGGTATGCAATGTGGCATAACCATGAATGGATGAATCTGTTTGGGTTGATTTGGGTGAGGTGGCAACTCTAGCTGGATGCCTTGGGAGTTGAAGGCAGAATAGAGGGAAAATGGACATCTGGCAAGAGAGCATTTTCCATAGGGCATAATGTATTTCTTTCATCACTGAAATCCACAGGTCCTCCATTATCTGAAGATTGTGCGTTTCACAACAGAGTCCGAAGAGGAAGTCTACTTTGATGAGAATGGGGATGTGCCTGCTGTCTTTGACATCTTGAATATCCAGATACACCCGGATGACACCTATGAAGTAATAAAAGTGGGTAGATATGATGCCAGGGAATCCCCGGGGGATGAAATCATTCTGAATATCACTGCCATCTTATGGAATCAAAATAACCAGGTGAGGAGTGACAACTAATGCAGTTGATGATGGCAGATAAAGACCAATTGGCTCATTCTTTCTGCTCAGTTTTTTCTAGTCTGTACTTCTTAGGGTATATCCTAGCCGTCAGCTGTGGAAGTTTCATTGTAAAATATCGATCATGTTCTAGGTCAATTTTGTGTTGACTTTCTCTTTGGTTCTTTGCCATCCTGGGTAGATGAGCAGAGAAGCTCCTCCTCCCATCCATCATGTTTTACCACCACCTATGACCCTATGACCTTGCCATCACCAGCTTGCCAGATTCGACACCTTCATTTCTGAGGAGCTGTAGTCTTCTGGTTCACACTTGGCCACTACATGGCCTTCAATGTCTCTAGCTCCTGCTTCCTTTACCAATCCTCTAAATCTGTTCCAAGCATGCTTGAATTCTGTTATGTTTTACTTGTTAAATTACCCCTTCCAGCCATGAGAGGAGGGTGGTTGAGGTAGGAGTAAATTACCCTGATACTGTAAGTTTTCCCAGGGTCTTAGGGCTTGTAGTTAAAGCCTGTGAATCAAAGCCAAGTTTGGTTGTAATTTAACTTGCTCCAGGGGAGGTTGGTTTTTCCCTGTTTCACGTATCTGATTTGCCTGTGCATTTGAAACTTGAATTTTATAATTATTTTGTATTGGTAGATTTTAGCATTCATGAAGATATACATCGGACTGATGCATTAACTGATTTTATTGCTGCTACATCTATATTAGGTCTTTCTCAGCAAGTGGTAAGCTGCACCCAATTAGCTGGAAACACCTTCAGTTATTTTTTATTCTGATGAGATTAATAGGGAATATTAGTAAATGATATGATGACATCCCCTCTATCTTGGACTGACAACTATTTACTTAAATTGTTGCTGATAATGATTCGCTCACAGCTTTGAGAACATGAAAGGTCAGTCATGGCCCAGACCAGAGGTGAAATAAACCCTGTAAAATTTGATGAAGCAGATAGAGGAATCAGGAGCTACCACCTCTCTCTCCTCTCTCACCTTCCATCCCCACTCAATTTACACAATCCTTTCCCAACTTCTTCCATCCTCCCCCTCCCTCACCTTCCAACTCGTCTCACCATCCATCCTATCCCCTCCCTCACCTTCCAACCTCATCTTCCATTCATTACTTTCCATCTTACCTTTTCTGTTATATTTCCATTTGTCTCCCATCACCTTCCGACCCTTCACCTTCCACACTCCACCTCCCAACTGTCTCACTCCCTTCCCTCACCTTCCTCACTCCCTTCCCTCACCCTTATCTTCAGCCATGCAGGATGGGCTATTTAGGGATAAGGAGCAAAAGTGGCAGGAGAGAAAACTCTTCTTCTTCCTATGGGTCATGAGGAAGCTGGCAGTACCTGCTCTTAGGTCCAGCAGACCAGCAATTGCTCTGACCCTGAGACTGCAGCAAACCTTCTGCTCTGTGAGTAGCATCAGGAAAGAGAAAGGCAGCCATTTTGTAGCTGCTTTGGCAGTATGTAATATCGCCACCTAGTGGATGGCACCTTGTGCAACCTCAAAAGTTGGCCCTGACAGTAGTTAATATCCATGATAAAGTTCTAATCCTTTTATATTTCACAGATGCCTCGTTCTGTCTGCAGTGAGAGCTGTCCTGTTGGGTACAGGAAATCTGCCAGAATGGGACAGCCTACTTGCTGTTTTGACTGTGTGCTTTGCTCCACTGGAGAAATAGCCAACGAAACAGGTGAAGTACTTTTATCCTTATGTGAGATATCAAGATTATCATGCAGTACATCCCAGACATATCATGAATGAGTTTGACTGATTCATTCACTTGAGACGTTTGCTGGCTAACATTTGTATTGTATTGTCATTGCGGTTCAATTTTTATTATGAATGTTTTATTAGAAGCCTCTTAGAACTTGGAATCATGCGGCCTATACATTTTTTAAATAAATAATAAAATTACGTTCCTTAATTGCTAGGTTTGCCCATGCGCGAGTCCTCATTTTACACCTATTACATGCTAGGAGTTGCAGTCCCAATTTCTTTAAGAAAGGAAAAAAAAGGAAAGTTCATAGTTGCAAAAAGGCAGGAACAGAATAATTTTAGCTTATCTCCAATGATATGTAGCTTGTTGGTGACCCTTAGTGCCCATCAAATCCCATTTCTCTCTGTTCCTGAACAGGTGATTCCCACAGTCAGGACAGCCAGCTACTGAAATGCTGAAAGAGGCAACACTGGGCATTTAATTCTCAATTTTCTCTTTTATTAATTTGAATCAAGTTTCTACAACTCAGTTTCTATAGTCTATTATTGTGTAATAGGGCATCTCTGCAGCTGGGATTCATTTATTGATCGAACTTAAGAAATACACTGATGTGATGGAAAGAATCTTGTGATCTTGGTATTTCATAAACTAGAATCTCGGGATAATTTTTATGTTTTTTTTTTTTTAATAAAAAGCATCTTAATAAATTTGATTTGATTAGTGAAAAAAATCCAGAGTCATTAGGTGATGTTTCCTGTTTATTGCATTGAAGTCTTAATTTCAAGGCTGCATAATATTTATGTGGCTTCCAAGCATGATATTTACAATTCATATGAGACATGGCGATGGTAATTGTCAAACAGTGCACATAGGTACTTTATAACCACAGACATTATCCAGAATTATTAAAGCAGATTCATACCCCTAAATCATCTTTGAAAATGTATGGGTGTACACAGAATCTCCAAGGGCACAGATTCTGTCTATAATTTGGGCTTGTAACAGGTTATTTCTGTCTTTCAGATACAACCGAGTGTTGGAAGTGTCCAGAAAATCAATGGCCCAATGAAAGTAGAGAAAAGTGCCTTCCAAAAGGCATTGAGTTCCTGTCCTACCAGGAACCCTTGGGGGCAGCCTTGGCTGCTGTTGCTATCATATTGTCTTTCACCACCATCCTCATCCTCTTCATCTTCTACCTGTTCCAGGACACGCCCATTGTCAGAGCCAATAACCGGGGCCTCAGCTACCTTCTCCTCTGCAGCCTCACACTCTGCTTCCTCTGCTCCTTGACATTTGTTGGATTTCCCATGAAGCTCACTTGCATGATCCGCCAGCCTGCCTTTGGACTCATTTTTACTGTCAGTGTGTCTTGTATATTAGCAAAAACAGTTACGGTGATCATTGCCTTCAAGGCTGTCAACCCTCGCAATCAGCTTAGAAAATGGGTTGGGTCCAAGATACCCAACTTTATTGTTATTTTTTGCTCCCTCATCCAGCTAATTATCTGCACTTATTGGATTTCTAGTCACCCTTCTTTTCCTGAGTACAATACCAGATCTGAAAGTGGGAAGATAATCGTTGAGTGCAATGATGGGTTGACCATACTCTTCTACTGCATGCTGGGATATATGGGCTTCCTGGCCATCATTAGCTTCATTGTGGCCTTCCTGGCTAGGACATTGCCTGACAGCTTCAATGAGACCAAGTTTATCACCTTCAGCATGCTGGTCTTTGTGAGCGTCTGGCTGTCTTTCATTCCCACTTACCTCAGCACGCAGGGGAAGTACATGGTGGCAGTGGAGATCTTCACCATTCTGTCCTCCGGTGCAGGGTTACTCTTCCTAATTTTTCTTCCAAAATGTTACATGATTCTTCTGCAGCCAGAAATGAACACAAAGGAACAGTTAGTAGGGAAAAAAACCAACAACATGAAAAAAAAAATCTAAATAAAATGTTCAGAAACGGAATGGTCTATTTGTTTGACATGAGAGCTACAAAAACTTTCACCTCTAGGTCTGGATAATTCAGTAGATTATGCACAGGAGCACACGCCCACTTCATCTAGTACTGTAAGGAGCAACTTCCATGGTGTTATGGTTCTGATCCAAACGGCAGTGACAAAATTGCACTGGGCTTCCAAGAATGATTTTGGATAAACTGTGCAAAGCAGTGGTTTAAGACCATAAAAAGCAGTGGTTTAGCTGCAATTGGCCCCCAAAGGCACTGGTATGACCTGAATGGGAACAGCTAACTTTTAAGGTTGTTATAAAACATAAACTTGAAAGAGCATGGAAAAACTGCAATATTTTGGAGAATGGTTTCATTAGTTTTGGTAACTGTGTGTGATTTAGTGTTGGTCTTACAGGAACCACTAAGAAAGATGACAAGATCTAAAATGGGAATTGACACTGAACTTTTATTTATATTTTTATTTTTTTTTATCCAGATTTGATTACTCACCATATCAAAATCTCCATAATAATGAGATACAATAAAACAATTAACAGTATTGTTAAACATAAAAATGATGCACATTAATTACAAGATTCTGAGACCCGCCTCCTCCCCTGACATCATCGCAAATGGAGCCGGGCAGTTTGAAAGGCGCCAAGCCAGCAGGCGCCACATGCCGAAGGGGCGCAACAAAGGGGCACTCCCCTTTGTGCACCCCTTCATGCAACCCTTTGTGTTATTTCTTTAATATGCTCCTTGTTATACCTTTTGCTTAATTGTTAAGAACTTTGATTCTGATGGTTTTATTTTTATAATCTCTTAGCCTCAGGTACAAAAATTTTAGATTGTAAGCCCTTTTAGGGGATAGTGAATTACCTATTGTACCTTATTGTAAACCGATGTGATATCTCTTTTTGAAATGAACGTCGGTATATAAAAATCGTGAATGAATAAATAAATAAATAAATAAGACAACACACTGGATGGACCAATTTGGTCTGTCTATATCTTTATTTTCTCTGTTGCTATGATGCCATGAGATAAATCTGAATGCACTGCCCTCCCCTCCCCTCCCCCAATAGCACGAAAACTGTATCTCATGCATATTCATTGTGGATATCCTGAAAACCCGACTGGCTGGGGGTCCTCAGAACAGGTTTGGGAACCTCTGGAATAATCTACAGATAGAATTATGTCAATGCATTGCTTTATTATACATGCACACACACTTCCTATTGTGGAATCTTTGAATTTTGTTCAGTAAGTCTTCCCAGTGTGTAAAGCCTGATATGAGCACACATCTCATTGTGATACTCTGCTGTCTGCATTAAACCCACCTCCCAGTGCTCCACTTTACGGTGCACATACAAATAAGAGAGGCTCATGTGCTGCTTGGACAACCAACTGCAACAGCACACTGCATGAGGTGTCCTTCACGTGAAGAGCATAGGTGACAGAAAGTAAGAAGGAAGAGATCAAGGTTTCCCAATAGATGTTATCCTTTCCACTGTCCTACAGAGCACACACACAAACCCTATCATCTGAGGGCCTCCCAGCATATCCTTGAACTTCTCTGCTGGGGAGAGCCTGGGAGGAAGCCCTTCCATTGTCCCAGTCCACAGCAGGGGTGCTGACCTGCGGGAGTTGCCACCTCTTGACCCCAGCTGCAGGAGCCAGATAGAGGTAAAGCTGTGGTATGCAACAATGTGCCACCACCGACATGCTGAAGCCTCGTGCCAAAAAGGCCATGTCCCTTTGGCAGTTTTTTTTGTAGGCTTTCTCCATTAATTTGTTGGCTTTGAATATCAAATGGGGAAGAAGGAAGCATGAAGTAATTCCCATCTATGCCTCAGGTAACCCCCTCGTCACCTGTACAACAGGTTCTGGAAGCCTTTACTTTCTCAAGGCAAGCTTTGGGCTCAGTGGAACCAGTAGCAGATTGCGCCGTTCAACAGGAGGCCTCCGTCTTTCTGAGCCCTGAAGGTCCTATAGCACCTGTGGCTCCAAGTTTATTTACTTATTTAAAATTACTTTTACTTCGACTTTAGTGCTTACCTTTTAAAACTTTTATTGTAAATGTCTAGCCGAACGTTTTATAATTTGTGATGCAAATGATTGTTTGTTTTTAAAGATTGTCTTTTGTGTATTACATTGTAAACCAATGTGATCTTCCTAATGAACGTTGGTATAATAAAAGCAAATAAATAAGTAAATAAAATACTGCATACTGAAATAAGTGTTGTAGCGGTTTATAGGTACAAGATCACATACATAATTTAAAATATACTTAATTTCTAAGTTTAACTCTGTTCATTCTATTTATTTATTTATACAATTTATATACCACCTATCAATTACTAAGTAGCTTACAATAAAAAAAATTCATAATTAATACAAGAAACAATATAAAATAATAAATATCTTAATACAAGCAAATAAAATAAAACATAAAATAAACCTCATTACTGCTTAGGCGCCCACATCTACCGAAATCTACTTTGATAGAAGAAAAGTCATAGAAATCCACGGTCATATCTCAATCTCGCTGTGTGAGGGTTCATTCAAAAAGTCACCTTAAAAATTTGAGGTCCCCTAATCTAGGGATCTAAATTGAAGCTGATATTACTATGAAATATTAAAAGCTTGATTAAAATAGAATGTTTTAATCAATTTTCTAAACTTTTTAATCGAAACTTCTGTTTAATCAAAGTTACAAGAAACCTGTGTTCAACAGTAATAGCTGACAGCATTCCCTGGCTCAATTTTCTGAGGCTTCTTAGAGTCTTTTAACACTCAGTTCCAATTTCGCACTGGAACAGCCACGTTTTTAGGAGCTTTTTTAAATGCCGTGATATCCGTCTGAGTTCCGGAATATTATTCCAAGCAATTGGACCGGCCACTGAGAGAGCCCAATTTCTCATCTCACCCAGATGTACTTGTCTGATAGATGGGATTTCTATTGGTCCTTTATTTTGGGAGTGGAGAGATCAGGATGGAATATAAACTCTCAATGCTGCATCAAGCCATGAGGCTTTTGTGTTCCTGATCAGTTTGTGCATGAGCATCAGAACTTTGATGGTTTTCAGGAGACCCACCGAGAAAGAATTTCATTTACAAGGAGTTGGATTCAACTTACAGCGGGCCTGCTGAATTTCCAGAGCTGAGAGTACCTCAAATTGATCCCACACAGGAACCATATCAGGATATGATGCAACCTGGTTCTCCTGGACCAGTGGTAAAGAGCCAATCAGTTTGTCAATTTTTTAATTGAAGGAGGAGGCAAATTTTTCACAGGTGTGAATTGGTCTGTTTAATATGTCAGATGTTTTTTTGTTAATTTAACTGTATTAAATAAAGCACGACTATTGAAACCAACTGCATGGGGTTTTTTTTGGCATATAATTGCTTCTTAGCATTATTAACTGCATGTTTATATTTGTGAAGACAAATCCTAGAACTTTCCAAGTTTGCTGTTGATTTCACCCTCCGCCATACTCTTTCCTTTCTTCTAAGGGCTCTTTTAAATGCTCATTAAATCAGGAGCAGATTTTAATCCAGTTGCTAGTAATAGTAACTTTAATGCCACTGACATGCATAAAACACGGTTTAATCTATGCAACTTGCTTTGAAAATTAAGCCCTAATGCTTTGAATACTTGATATCTCCAAATATCTCACTGAACTCTTTCCATATATCAGTGGTGGGCTTCTTCCTTGTTAAATACGAAGAGTTAATCTTCCTAATTCAAAAATGACAAGAAAATAAGAAAGAACCTGAAATTAGAACACATTTGTGTGCTTCCTCCCATAGGTCCCAGAGGACACGTCAGGCTGTGATTATCAAGGTCACGCACCTACTCATCATGTAATTGAGGGTAGGGGATGCACCTGAGTACCACGTTGAATAATTGTAGCTGCGCCACTGCAGGGTCAGTGAAACAACCCCCAGACAGAGAAGATATAAACCAAACCCATTGACTCTAAACACAGACACGTTACAGTTAGCTGCAGGTGAGAATGTTTTTAGAATCCTCTCCTTTCCTTGATCTTTCTTCTCTAGACCTTGATGTCTGTGGTGGATCTTTCTGTAACTATTTCATTGTCACTTCACTTTATGGTTTTCATCTCTTTGTTTAGCCTTTTCCTTCTTCTCTTTAGACCTCACATTGATTTCTCTCTGCTTATGTATCAGTTTGTTTAATTTGCTCCCTTCCCCTTATGTGCATATTTTCTGTGCTTCCTGTAATGAAACCCAGGGGCTTTGCGAATAACTACAAGGAAATGAGACCTGATTGGCTGAATCTTCTGCTGCTTGCTATTAACATGGGAAAAGCCTCAGTGCCAGGATGCAAGCTGGAGCTCCAGAAGATGACCCCGTTCACCATGGATGGAGACTTCGTCCTTGGAGTGATTGCTTTGGCTCACACTAGGGTGGATTACCCAAACCGTGACTTCAGAGAGACCCCTAAGCCAGCACACTGTGAGGGGTAAGACATCCCAAATAGGAAATTAATGTTTTTAGCTTTATTGCTAACCAGGAAAGAGATCTGGTATTTAGTTGATAATAAACTGGGTACCAGGTCACAGAGCCAAGCAGCACATTAGTATGAATATGTTCAGATGACTTTTAGTTTGGTTGTGTTTATGTCACCAGACATGGCAACAACTTGCAGAACTAGATAAGTCATTGAGCGTAGTTTAGAATTTCTTTCAAGTAATATAACATATAGAGAGTGAGACAGGATGGAGGCGGTCCAGAGAAGGTCAGGATCGGAAGACTTATGAGGAGAGGCTGAAGGATCTAAATATGTATACCCTGGAAAAGAGGAAGTGCAGGAGAGATAGGATACAGACCTTCAGATTCCTAGAAGATTTTAATGATGCACGAACTTTGAACCTTTTCTATTGGAAAAAAAATCAGAAGAACTAGGGGTCATGAAATGAAACTCCAGGGAGGAAGACTCAGAACCAACATCAGGAAATATTTCTTCACGGAGAGGGTGGTGATTGCCTGGAATGTCCTTCCAGAGGAGGTGGTGACGATGAAAACAGCAAAGGAATTCAAAGGGGCATGGGATGAACACTGTGGATCCCTAAAGGCTAGAGGTTGAAAATAATGAAAAGAGTGCACGGGGGTAACTTGGTGGTACAGCGGCTATTACCTTTCACAGAAGGTATGGTGATTACTACCCTTAACCAATAAGCCTTGATTCTCTTGATACAACTGCAACATCACTCTCCTCTTTGACAGCATGGGGTGGTGGAAAGAGGTATTGGATTCAGATGTCAACCAACACAGGCCCTGACTTTTACAGTCTGGGATACTGATACTCAGGCATAAGGGAAAAAGCACAGGATGACTTCTACGGCCAAGTCCATAAGCAAATCATGTCAAGCAGTGTTGTCTGAATTTTCAAGAAGGCTCATCACCCAGTAAAAGAGAAACACGCGAGTAACCTGCTCAGTACGGCAGATACTACCATAAGTAGCTTGCTGGGCAGACTGGATGGACCATTTTGGTCCTTTTCTGCCATCATTATTATGTATATTCATATATTAAAAAAACCCAGATTATCACATTGTCTATCCAATTTGTTTTTGCTTTCATAAAATATCTTGAATGTCACCCACTTGTTATGTGGCTAGATCTGTAATAGAAGATAACATGTGTACAATCTATGGGCCTGATTCATCAAGGTATTTTCCCATAGACACAGAATGGGAGAAAAGCTGGCAGCATGCGTGTTATTTTCCTAAAACGCTATAACATGGGTGCTTTCTCATCCCTCCCCAACGAGGTGAAAATTACACACCTTGTAGCACATTGCACATAGTTTCAGCTGGATTGAGGTAAAACAATATTCAGGGAGACAACGCAGGTCAATAGCTATTAACCATTTTTACTGGTTTGAAAACTGTCTTCGTAAACTATTATGAATATTACTACCAAATGTTTTGTTTTTTTTTACTGCTTATCATCTTGAAACAATGCTAGACATACAGAGCCCTGACTAGACCTACACAAGTTTATGATAGAAGATGGGGTGATATACGATCTAGCTATGCAATTTAAGGAGTAAGGTGCCAAGAGCTATTGGAAAGAAAGTTCTAGGCACACTTCATTCCTTCATTATGACACCTAAAACATGGGCGGAGAATGCAGTACGGAAACCAAATTGAAATTGATCAAGAAGTGCATGATCATTCAAAAAGTTATTTAATTGATCAAGCAGCTCCTTCAATCACTAATCACAAGAAATTATTCAAAAGAAGTTAAAAACATGGTTATTCAAGCGAGCTTATCCGGACTAACCCGCCCCCCCCCCCTCACGCCCCTGCATAGGTCTAACACTCCATTCGTCGTCCCTTCACCCCCTTATAATGATTGCACTTTTAACCCCCTCAGAGGCAATCCCAGCCTTTCCTTATATTAAGGACTCCCATGTTCATTATTGTCAAGGTCTCCTTTGTTCACTTGTTGTTAAGTTACTTTTCCACTCTACACTTGTGTAACTCCCCTCCCCAGTTGTAAATCCCTGTTAACATGTAATTTCTTTCTGCTGTTGAAATGTAAACCGGTATGATGTCCCCACTAATACCGGTATAAAAAAGTCTTTAAATAAATAAATAAGAAATGGAAGGGAGGAGATTTGGGCGCTAGTTGGTTAAATCAGTAGGATCTAAGTGAGGCTGCTTTAAGAAAGGTTTAACACTGGCATGCTTTAACTGCACAGGGGAAAACCCTTCAATGAATGACCAACTGATTATAATCGATATTGCTTGCTGATATTGGGGATGTGCATTCATTTAATAATGAATGGCAGTCCAATGGCCATTTGGCTTCCTTTCATTAAGTCCAAAATGACTAAAAAATGGCCGAGAAAAGCCATTGGTTTTATTCCTTTCAGAGAATCGTATGTAATATTTGCAAATAGAGTACATTATTTTCTGAATGGAATAAACATGAATGTAAACAAAAAGCAAATCCCTTCAAAATGAAATGTGGACCAAAAACGACCCAAAAATGGAAGAAACACAAGAAACGAATATATTTGGGCCAGCCACATCTCGAGCTAATATTGTATCCTTTGCTTTGCTTATGTTCTTATCTATGCACATGTGAAACCTCTACATAAAACCACATGCCAATGAAATATCTGGCCCAGGTTGGTTTCTATACAATGTTTTTATGGCTATTAGAAAGGGGGAAGAATTCTATAGTCACAGTGTATTCTAAATTTGGCTGTTTTCTGCAGCTTTTAAAGAATTTTGTCTTTAATTCCTATGTAGTATCCTGGGTACATTTTAAGTATAATGTTTTATGTATGTACAATTGTACATTAACAGTTTGGAAAGTTTTTGTTTTATGTTTTTAGTGTTTTTTTGTTTTGTTATGTTTTATTCAACGGAGGATGTTTGCTGACTTTTATTTTAGTTTTCTGAAGTGTATTTTCTTGTGTCACAGTGTACTGCTGGTGTTTTAACCTCTGGGACCAGAGTGGGACTGGAATCAGGCAAGAATGGCTTGCACAGAACAAGAGTCAGGATCTTCTGTCTGAACCGGCCACGTTCCCCTTGGGTTGAGCCCTCTGCTGCTGGTGGCCGGCAGGAGACACAACAAAGGCTGGAACTAAAGGGCACCCATAAGGCAGAAAGGATGCAAAAGTGGAAAACAAAAAGGTTCTCAATAAAACAGACAGAGATTGGGAAAAACAGACAAAACAAGAACAAGACAGAAGGCCACATATTAGGGCCACAAACAAGTAAACAAATAGGACCAGACACCCAGGATAAGAAGGCCACAATTAAGGCCAAACAGAGAAGGAGAAGGCCACATATTAGGGCTACACAAGACTAGAAAAATAATCAAATGAGGGCCAAAATTAGGACCAAATTTTGACCCAAGTTGAGGCAGGTTGAATGATACAAGGCAGGCTTTTAACTGTGGCAGTGCCAGAAAATCAAGGCCGCCAACAGTACTTCCAAGCCAAACTGTTTGGAGTAGAAAGCATGCATATACAGCCTACTGAGGGCCCCTGCTGGTAGGAGGTAAGAACTGCCCACAGATTCTCATAGTTTGATGATATGAGTTATTTTAAATTGTGAACCAATTTCTGGCTAAGGCAGGATAAAGGTTAAAATAAAAGGCAAAAGAATATGATGACAGAAGGTTGGTTTCTTCCCACCAGATTTCAGATCCGGTTTTACCGTGACATATTGGCCATCATGTTTGCCACAGAAGAAATTAACCAGAACCAGCATCTGCTGCCAAACCACACCCTGGGCTTCCGGTTCATGGACTCCTGTTTTTCAGAGGTAGTCGCTCTCCAGGACACTCTCCTGCTGCTGTCTGGTGGGAACCGAACACTCCCGAATTATAAGTGTGAGGCTCACCTGACTCTGGCAGGAATCATCGGGGAGCTCTACTCTTCAGTGTCTGAGGTCATGGCCAGGATACTAGGGGTTTATAGGATCCCACAGGTATGAGATTCCTCAATGTCTTTGTCAAAGACCCATTGGGTTACCACTTGATTCTATTTTATCTTCAAAAACCTAGATATTCCCTCTGACTATGTTTCTGTCAAAGAGCCATTGAGTTACCAGTTGATTCCATTTTCTCTGCCCAGTCCTAGATATTCCCTCATTGCATTCTTGGACTTTGAAAGGTAGAAATATTCAGCCGCGGTCCGGCTCAGCTAGTTAGGCAGATAAACGTATCCGGCTAACATAGTCCATACATTCAATAGTGCAGCTGCATCACTGAATATATCTGGCTATCTTCAAGTTAGCCAAGGTAAATTTATCCGGCTAACTTTAGGACAGGCCTACAGACCAACCAGAGTTAGCCGGATAAGTTATCTAGTTAACTGAATATCGGAGTTAGCTTGATAACTTATCCAGCTAACTCAACTGCTCCTAGTTATACCCCTAATTTATCCAGCTGTAATTTAGCCAGATGAGTGACTGACTATGCCAAATTTGTCATTTAGTATTATACTTTCAAAAGTGTCCAGTCTTCAGCGAGCAAAATTTTATAATGTATACAATGATTAAAATGCTGTAAGCACATATACAAGGACATAAGCCAATAAGTTGATTGATGCTGTCCCATTGCTATGATATGATGGTCATTCAAATATCTTATACAGAGGTTATTAATATAATTTTATCCACAGTTGATAAGTATCTTTACTGACTTAAGGAGTGAGCTTGTAATTGTACAATATGCTATTTTTTCGCTCTTAAGTTTTCTATATTTGAGTTGAAATTTGTCATTTAGACAGATAACATTTGAGTTGTCCGTCTAAATGGCTTTTGAATATGGACTTTCATATTCTTATCTTAAAAACTGGAACTACAGTCCCTTGATTTAAGAAGGCAAAACCCAGGACAGGCTGAAAGACTGCAGATGAAATGGATACCCTTAAAATATTCTCATCATTGCTTGCTCAACTCACTAGTAGGTGTGGATATATGAGATAGGTGAAGGAAATCTTTCTTTTCAGATCAGCATATCAGCGCTGCATCCAATGCTGAGTGATAAGCTCCAGTTCCCATCTTTCCTACGCACCTATCCTGCAGACACCATGCAGCCCCAGGCCATTGCCCAGCTACTCCACCACTTCAACTGGACGTGGGTGGGGATCTTGTTTTCCAACACAGATATTACCAGCCTGCAAAGTCAGAAGATACGGCTGCGGGTGGTGGAGAATGGTGGCTGTGTGGCTTTCATGGAGAAGATTGATAATCACTACCCCAGTGAGAGGCTGTTGAAAGTAGCACAGGTGATTCACCAGTCCTCAGCAAGGGTGATTGTGTGTAGTTGCTTTGAAGTGCACCTGAAGCCTATACTGGAGCTTCTTTCCATCTGGAACATTGCTGCCAAGGTCTGGATCTTCTCATCTGCATTTGCCATCAACCCTGATATGTTCACCAGGGAGTCCTGGAGGCTGCTCAATGGCAGCTTGGTGTTCATTGGATCCACCAGTGACATCCCCCACTTCACTAATTTTCTCTACAACATTTGGCCTTCTGCACACTCATGGGACACCTTCACCAAACTGTTCTGGGAAAAGGCATTTGGATGTCAATGGAAGGGACAGAACTTGACTGATATGGTGACTGGAAAAGACATCATCCCATGCACGGGTGAAGAGGACCTCAAAGCACTGGACCCAGTGATCTTTCAGTTGAACGACTTAAGCATGTCCTATCATGCTTACCTGGCTATCTATGCTTATGCTCATGCCCTACACAACATGATTTTGGAAGGACCCATGAAAGACATTTTTGGATTATACACCAACATTCATAATATCAAACCATGGCAGGTATTTATAATAATAATTGAACTTTTAAAATGCTGAATGCAAACAAGATCCTGGTAGTGTTTAAACTTTAGAGAGTAGAAAATATATGTGCATCCATCACTAAAGCAGATGGTTGAACAGTACATTACTGATTTGTTCACAACATGAAAGCTTCCAAAGGCATTCCATGAACCAAATTCATGGGGGGAAAACCTCCCAAAAACAAATGTTTTTCCCCTGCACACCCCTAGTAAATGATGGCAGATAAAGACTAAAAAGGCCCAGCTGGTCTTCTCAGCAGTAATTTTATGTGTTTCTTCCCAGTCCCCTTTATGGTTGCACCTGCCTCTCCATGCTGGTTTCCCCAGGAAGCACAGGGCCGTAATGGTCACTCAGTGAAGGTTGCCCAGTGCTTCATTACCATTCTCTTGTCACTAGAATATCTGTATTTATTTCATGCTTTTCTTTAAAATCTGCCACTGTTCTTCTCATCATACCTCTTCTGGAAGGGCATTCCAACTATCCACCATGCTGTCTGTGATATTATTCCAGAATCTATCCTAATATTATCAACCCTGGTTCTATAGCTCTTTTACACTGAATGTTCAGGGAAAGGGGAGTGTCTCCATCACAGGTTCTTTCTACTCCCTGTATCCCTTTTATCCTCACACCGTGACCTCCTACTGTTACCACTGGGGATCCAAACTCAGCCTTCCTCCTCTTTTCTCCCTTATTCTCTTAAAAAATCTCCTCTCATGTTCACCTCTTCTTGCCTCACTTCTCATTAGCTTTTCTTGTATCTTGCAGAACCCTCACCTATACCACCACGCCACACCACACTTCAGTTCCTTTTCTTCTTCTCATTTCCCTGCTTCTCCACTGTGACATCATTCCTCATTCCTATAATGCCTCATACCCCTTCCCTAGCATCTGCCCCTGCCTCTCCCACTCTCCTTCTTCAGAATCTTCCTGTCTTTCTCCTCTTCTCCAGCATCGCTCTACCCTTCCTGACTCTTCCCCCCCCCTTGATCAATATCTATCTCAATGCATACATTCCTCCCATCATCCTCTTAGCACACTGCCCACATTTTCCTCCTTCCTCTCCCTATACTTGGAGGCAGGAAGCACTAAGATCACATTTGGGAAACAAGCTCCAACCCTTCCCACCTTATCAAGGCCGTGGGATTGAGGACTCAGATGACTGGCCACAGGCACAGGCAGGAGGAAGAAGTAGAAGAATGCTGGGAAAGAGAGCAAATTATGTCTCTGCTCTGCCCCCTTCCATCTACTCTTCTCCCCAGAACTGCAGGAGGATGTTGCGGGGGTGGACTCTTAACCCGAGGTGGAGTTGGCGCTACCTGTGGGGAAACCCCCTCAGGTCCCCACCGTCAGGAGGCAGAGCAGAATGGGAAGTGGAGCCTGACTGGAGCTTTGCCAGTACCAACCCTCGTTCCCCGCAGGTTGAGCCCTTGGGTACCGGGGCCAGCTGGTCTTAGGCGGGCCTCTGCGTGGTTGATCCCGTGAAGGATGCTCAAGGCAGGGAGCCAGGAAGCAACGGAGACACAGGGTCTGAAGGAGATGAGTTCGAGACAGGGCCTGGCTCCAAAAGCCCGGACTGGCTGAAGCAGGCTAGAAATCAGGAACAGATTAAGTCCAGGTTTGTAAATAGGCAAGAGCCTAAGAAAGGCCAAGTCCAAGTAGTCAGCTGGAGGCAAAGTCAGGTTCAAGCTGGAGTCAGGGCAGGCGGCTGAAGACAAGGTCAGGTACAGGCAAGGGTCAGAGCCAGAGAATCCGTCCAAAATGTGGTCAGGAACAAGCGAGGGTCAAAGTCAGGAATCCGTCCAAAGGGTATTCAGGAACAAATAAAGGTCAGGAACAAGAGACTGGAACTTGGGAACTGGAACAGGAACGCAGGACTGGAAAGGAACAAGCACAGGAGGAGGAACAGGAACACGAAGGAGTAGCAACTAAGCACACGACTGGAAGCGTGGAGACCTGTTGCCAAGGCAAAGACCGGATGGTGGAGCCTGCCTTAAGTAGCAGGGCCCGGAGATGTCATCATCCGGGGCCGCGGGAAAGTTTCCCATCGTGGCCTCTTTAAAGTCAGGGAAGGCGCGCACACGTGTGCACCTAAGGCATACTGACTGGAGTTACGTGGTGGTGGCGCACGTGGGGAGACCCGACTGGGATCGGAGGAGGCTGCAGAGCTGCCGGAGGAACCTGGAAATACGGCAGGAGCACGTGCACGTAGGCGACTGCCTACCACTGCCAAAGAGGAAGGGCCAGGGCCGGGACCCAGGCGTCGGGAGTGAGTAGGGCTGGCCGGGGCACGCAACAGAGGACACACTCTGGTTCACAAGATTGGCTGCCGGAGGCAGATAGCGCATTAGATTGCTGCAAGCAAGCTTGAACTGAAACTAGAAAGTGGTCAAGTCCTGACTTACTTAGAGATACAGAACTTGTGTTTTGATTAAAAGCTTGGTTAGCCTCACGCCATGTGCTTAAAAGGAATCTTGCCGAATACATGAGTGGGCCAGGATTCTCTGTCTCCTCTCTTAGGCAAACATAGGAACAAAGAGTCCTGCCGTTCCTCATCATCCCCATGGCCAGTATTCTTGCTGCTCTGAAAGTAGTAAGTGGAGATGGAGGTAGGGTTACCAGGTAAGATATAATAGAGGCATTTAAATACTGTATCTCAAAAGTTTCTATACACAGGAGGTGAGCCTCTTTCAATGGAAAGCAAGTTCTAGAAAAAGAGGTCATGGGACGAAGGTGAAATGGGGGAAAATCAGGAGTAATCGTAGGGAATATTTCAATACAGAGAGGGTGGTAGATGCATGGAATGGCCTCCCAGTGGAGGTGGTAGAGGCAAAAACAGAATCTGCATTTACGAAAGCATGGGATGAATACAGGGGATCTCTAAGGTAGTGATGGGAATTATAAAGGCTAGATAAATTGACCGGATGGGCAGACTAGGATGAGCCATTTAGCCTTTTTCTGCTCTCATGTTTCTATGATTCTAACTATCCCAGGTCAGTCTAAACAAGCTGATTCACTCCTAGTTTAGCCCAATTGCATACAAGAAAATAGTTTTTTATTTGAATGGGTTTTTTTTTTTGATAATTTTATATAATTGAAAAATTTTGTAAAGTATATTTTGATTTATATATTAAAACTTATGTCAGAAGTTGATTTGTATTAAAATTGTATTAAGATAAGTTTATTGTTAATTTGAACATGTTCTTTTTATGAGCCCTTTATGTAATTTTGGTGAGTTAGTGAGAATTTAGCCAAATATTTGTTCCCTGAAAATATAGTCTTGCATATCTCGGAGAAATCAAAATTACTACTCCAGGTATGCAATGTGGCATAACCATGAATGGATGAGTCTGTTTGGGTTGATTTGGGTGAGGTGGCAACTCTAGCTGGATGCCTTGGGAGTTGAAGGCAGAATAGAGGGAAAATGGACATCTGGCAAGAGAGCATTTTCCATAGGGCATAATGTATTTCTTTCATCACTGAAATCCACAGGTCCTCCATTATCTGAAGGTTGTGCATTTCACAACAGAGTCCAAAGAGGAAGTCTACTTTGATGAGAATGGAGATGTGCCTGCTGTCTTTGACATCATGAATATCCAGATACACCCGGATGACACCTATGAAGTAATAAAAGTGGGTAGATATGATGCCAGGGAATCCCCGGGGGATGAAATCAGTCTGAATATCACTGCCATCTTATGGAACCAAAATAACCAGGTGAGGAGTGACAACTAATGCAGTTGATGATGGCAGATAAAGACCAATTGGCTCATTCTTTCTGCTCAGTTTTTTCTAGTCTGTACTTCTTAGGGTATATCCTAGCCGTCAGCTGTGGAAGTTTGATTGTAAAATATCGGTCATGTTCTAGGTCAAATTTTTGTTGACTTTCTCTTTGGTTCTTTGCTATCCTGGGTAGATGAGCAGAGAAGTTCCTCCTCCCATCCATTATGTTTTACCACTAGGCTTTGTAATAATTTAAACAACTGCCACCTATGACCCTATGACCTTGCCATCACCAGCTTGCCAGATTCGACACCTTCATTTCTGAGGAGTTGTAGTCTTCTGGTTCACACTTGGCCACTACATGGCCTTCAATGTCTCTAGCTCATGCTTCCTTTACCAATCCTACTACTGTCCTCTAAATCTGTTCCAAGCATGCTTGAAGTCTGTTATGGTTTTAGTTGTTAAATTACCCCTTCCATGAGTGGAGGGTGGTTGAGGTAGGAGTAAATTACCCTGATACTGTAAGTTTTCTCAGGGTCTTAGGGCTTGTAGTTAAAGCCTGTGAATCAAAGCCAAGTTTGGTTGTAATTCTTCTTGCTCCATGGGAGGTTGGTTTTTTCCCTGTTTCACGTATCTGATTTGCCTGTGCATTTGAAACTTGAATTTTACAATTATTTTGTATTGGTAGATTTTAACATTCATGAAGATATACATCGGACTGATGTATATCTTCATGAATGCTGCTACATCTATATTAGGTCTTTCTCAGCAAGTGGTAAGTTCCACCCACTTAGCTGGAAACACCTTCAGTTATTTTTTATTCTGATGAGATTAATAGGGAATATTGGTAAATGATATGATGACATCCCCTCTATCTTGGACTGACAACTATTTACTTACATTTTTGCTGATAATGATTCGCTCACAGCTTTGAGAACATGAAAGGTCAGTCATGGCCCAGACCAGAGGTGAAATAAACCCTGTAAAATTTGATGAAGAAGAGAGAGGAATCAGGAGCTACCACCTCTCTCTCCTCTCTCACCTTCCATCCCCACTCAATTTACACAGTCCTTTACCAACTTCTTCCATCCTCCCCCTCACTCACCTTCCAACTCGTCTCACCATCCATCCTATCCCCTCCCTCACCTTCCAACCCCATCTTCCATTCATTACTTTCCATCTTACCTTTTCCGTTATATTTCCATTTGTCTCCCATCACCTTCCGATCCTTCACCTTCTACACTCCACCTCCCAACTGTCTCACTTCCTGCCTCACCTTCCTCACGCTCTTCCCTCACCCTTATCTTCAGCCCTGCAGGACGGGCTATTTAAGGATAAGGAGCAAAAGTGGCAGGAGAGAAAACTCTTCTTCTTCCTATGGGTCATGAGGAAGCTGGCAGTACCTGCTCTTAGGCCCAGCAGACCAGCAATTGCTCTGACCCTGAGACTGCAGCAAACCTTCTGCCCTGTGAGTAGCATCAGGAAAGAGAAAGGAAGCCATTTTGTAGCGGCTTTGGCAGTATGTAATATCGCCACCTAGTGGATGGCACCCTGTGCAACCTCAAAAGTTGGCCCTGACAGTAGTTAATATCCATGATAAAGTTCTAATCTTTATATTTCACAGATTCCTCGTTCTGTCTGCAGTGAGAGCTGTCCTGTTGGGTACAGGAAATCTGCCAGAATGGGACAGCCTACTTGCTGTTTTGACTGTGTACCTTGCTCCACTGGAGAAATAGCCAACGAAACAGGTGAAGTACTTTTATCCTTATGTGAGATAATGTGCGACTCTAAAATGCTAAGGCATTTTTTAGTCGCACATTATCAAGATTGTCATGCAGTACATCCCAGACATATCATGAATGAGTTTGACTGATTCATTCACTTGAGACGTTTGCTGGCTAACATTTGTATTGTATTGTCATTGCGGTTCAATTTTTATTATGAATGTTTTATTAGAAGCCTCTTAGAACTTGGAATCATGCGGCCTATACATTTTTTAAATAAATAATAAAATTACGTTCCTTAATTGCTAGGTTTGCCCATGAGCGAGTCCTCATTTTACACCTATTACATGCTAGGAGTTGCAGTCCCAATTTCTTTAAGAATGGAAAAAAAAGGAAAGTTCATAGTTGCAAAAAGGCAGGAACAGAATAATTTTAGCTTATCTCCAATGATATGTAGCTTGTTGGTGACCCTTAGTGCCCATCAAATCCCATATCTCTCTGTTCCTGAACAGGTGATTCCCACAGTCAGGACAGCCAGCTACTGAAATGCTGAAAGAGGCAACACTGGGCATTTAATTCTCAATTTTCTCTTTTATTAATTTGAATCAAGTTTCTACAACTCAGTTTCTATAGTCTATTATTGTGTAATAGGGCATCTCTGCAGCTGGGATTCATTTATTGATCGAACTTAAGAAATACACTGATGTGATGGAAAGAATCTTGTGATCTTGGTATTTCATAAACTAGAATCTCGGGATAATTTTTATGTTTTTTTTTTTTTTTAATAAAAAGCATCTTAATAAATTTGATTTGATTAGTGAAAAGAATCCAGAGTCATTAGGTGATGTTTCCTGTTTATTGCATTGAAGTCTTAATTTCAAGGCTGTATAATATTTATGTGGCTTCCAAGCATGATATTTACAATTCATATGAGACATGGCGATGGTAATTGTCAAACAGTGCACATAGGTACTTTATAACCACAGACATTATCCAGAATTATTAAAGCAGATTCATACCCCTAAATCATCTTTGAAAATGTATGGGTGTACACAGAATCTCCAAGGGCACAGATTCTGTCTATAATTTGGGCTTGTAACAGGTTATTTCTGTCTTTCAGATACAACCGAGTGTTGGAAGTGTCCAGAAAATCAATGGCCCAATGAAAGTAGAGAGAAGTGCCTTCCAAAAGTCATTGAGTTCCTGTCCTACCAGGAACCCTTGGGGGCAGCCTTGGCTGCTGTTGCTATCATATTGTCTTTCACCACCATCCTCATCCTCTTCATCTTCTACCTGTTCCAGGACACGCCCATTGTCAGAGCCAATAACCGGGGCCTCAGCTACCTTCTCCTTTGCAGCCTCACACTCTGCTTCCTCTGCTCCTTGACATTCGTTGGATTTCCCATGAAGCTCACTTGCATGATCCGCCAGCCTGCCTTTGGACTCATTTTTACTGTCAGTGTGTCTTGTATATTAGCAAAAACAGTTACGGTGATCATTGCCTTCAAGGCTGTCAACCCTCGCAATCAGCTCAGAAAATGGGTTGGGTCCAAGATACCCAACTTTATTGTTATTTTTTGCTCCCTCATCCAGCTAATTATCTGCACTTATTGGATTTCTAGTCACCCTTCTTTTCCTGAGTACAATACCAGATCTGAAAGTGGGAAGATAATCGTTGAGTGCAATGATGGGTTGACCATACTCTTCTACTGCATGCTGGGATATATGGGCTTCCTGGCCATCATTAGCTTCATTGTGGCCTTCCTGGCTAGGACATTGCCTGACAGCTTCAATGAGGCCAAGTTTATCACCTTCAGCATGCTGGTCTTTGTGAGCGTCTGGCTGTCTTTCATTCCCACTTACCTTAGCACGCAGGGGAAGTACATGGTGGCAGTGGAGATCTTCACCATTCTGTCCTCCGGTGCAGGGTTACTCTTCCTAATTTTTCTTCCAAAATGTTACATTATTCTTCTGCAGCCAGAAATGAACACAAAGGAACACTTAGTAGGGAAAAAAACCAACAACATGAAAAAAAAATCTAAATAAAATGTTCAGAAACGGAATGGTCTATTTGTTTGACATGAGAGCTTACAGAAACTTTCACCTCTCGGTCTGGATAATTCAGTAGATTATGTACAGGAGCACACGCCCACTTCATCTAGTACTGTAAGGAGCAACTTCCATAGTGTTATGGTTCTGATCCAAACGGCAGTGACAAAATTGCACTGGGCTTCCAAGAATGATTTTGGATAAACTGTGCAAAGCAGGGTTTAGCTGCAATTGGCCCCCAAAGGCATTGGTATGACCTGAATGGAACAGCTAACTTTTAAGGTTGTTATAAAACATAAACTTGAAAGAGCATGGAAAAACTGCAATATTTTGGAGAATGGTTTCATTAGTTTTGGTAACTGTGTGTGATTTAGTGTTGGTCTTACAGGAACCACTAAGAAAGATGACAAGATCTAAAATGGGAATTGACGCTGAACTTTTATTTATATTTTTAATTTTTTTAATCCAGATTTGATTACTCACCATATCAAAATATCCATCATAATGAGCTACAATAAAACAATTAACAGTATTGTTAAACATAAAAATGATGCACATTAATTACAAGATTCTGAGACCCGCCTCCTCCCCTGACATCATCGCAAACGGAGCCGGGCAGTTTGAAAGGCGCCAAGCCAGCAGGCGCCGCATGCCAAAGGGGCGCGACAAAGGGGCACTCCCCTTTGTGCACCCCTTCATGCAACCCTTTGTGTTATTTCTTTAATATGCTCCTTGTTATACCTTTTGCTTAATTGTTAAGAACTTTGATTTTGATGGTTTTATTTTTGTAATCTCTTAGCCTCAGGTACAAAAAGTTTAGATTGTAAGCCCTTTTAGGGGATAGTGAATTACCTATTGTACCTTATTGTAAACCGATGTGATATCTCTTTTTGAAATGAACGTCGGTATATAAAAATCGTGAATGAATAAATAAATAAATAAATAAGACAACACACTGGATGGACCAATTTGGTCTGTCTTTATCTTTATTTTCTCTGTTACTATGATGCCATGAGATAAATCTGAATGCACTGCCCTCCCCCCCCCCCCAATAGCACGAAAACTGTATCTCATGCATATTCATTGTGGATATCCTGAAAACCTGACTGGCTGGGGGTCCTCAGAACAGGTTTGGGAAACTCTGGAATAGTCTACAGATAGAATTATATCAATGCATTGCTTTATTATACATGCACACACACTTCCTATTGTGAAATCTTTGAATTTTGTTTAGTAAGTCTTCCCAGTGTGTTAAGCCTGATATGAGCACACATCTCATTGTGATACTCTGCTGTCTACATTAAACCCACCTCCCAGTGCTCCACTTTACGGTGCACATACAAATAAGAGAGGCTCATGTGCTGCTTGGACAACCAACTGCAACAGCACACTGCATGAGGTGTCCTTCACATGAAGAACATAGGTGACAGAAAGTAAGAAGGAAGAGATCAAGGTTTCCCAATAGATGTTATCCTTTCCACTGTCCTACAGAGCACACACACAAACCCTACCATCTGAGGGCCTCCCAGCATATCCTTGAACTTCTCTGCTGGGGAGAGCCTGGGAGGAAGCCCTTCCATTGTCCCAGTCCACAGCAGGGGTGCTGACCTGCGGGAGTTGCCACCTCTTGACCCCAGCTGCAGGAGCCAGACACAGGGGGTTTTTTTGGCATAGAATTGCTTCTTAGCATTATTAACTGCATGTTTATATTTGTGAAGACAAATCTTAGAACTTTCCAAGTTTGCTGTTGATTTCACCCTCCGCCATACTCTTTCCTTTCTTCTAAGGGCTCTTTTAAATGCTTTTAAATCCTCATTAAATCAGGAGCAGATTTTAATCCAGTTGCTAGTAATAGTAACTTTTTTCAAAGGGGACAGCTTGTCAATTATTATAGAGTCAGTTTCATCCTCTGGGCCAGGCCCCGGCATCAAGCCTGGGTCTGGGTGAGGCCCTGGCATCTTCCACTTCCATGGATATCCAACAGATCAGGAAGTGATTGTTCGGGGGGTCTCAGTCAAGGCTCTGGCATTATCCCAGGCCTAGGTCAAGACTTTGGCATCATGCTTGGGCCTAGGCCATGACTCCTGCTTTGGGCTTCAGCCTATGCTCTGGTGAGGTCCCAGCTTCAGGCCTAAATCTAGGCCAAGGTACTGGCGTCACACTCAGGTGAGGGCCACGGCCGCTTCTTTGGGCCTTGTCCTATGCCCTAGGTGAGGCCCTAGATTAGGCCCAATGCATTCATTTAAAGTGAATGCAACAAATAGGTTTGGTTAATTCGGGGCCCCTCAATTCGTTTCAGGTTCTCCGAATGAAACAAATTGCCCCTATTTTTGTTGCATTTTGAGCTTTCATTTTAAATGAGTGAACATCTGTAGTACATTGCAGAAACAGAATTTACCTAATATTTTCAAAGTAAACTTAACAATATGGACCTGATTCACTAAGGCTTTTCTCTCATTATGTGTCTATGGGAAAAATGCTTAGTGAATCAGACCCTAAGATTGCTTTGAAATTCCTCAGGCAATTGGCTAAGGGCCGGATTTTAAAAGGGTTACACGCATAACCCTTTTAAAACGCCCCTGCGCGCGCCGAGCCTATATTGCATAGGCTTCCGGCGTGTGCAAAGCCCTGGGACGCGCGTAAGTCCCGGGGCTTTCTTGGGGTGGGCGTGTTGGGGGGCGTGACGCGGTCGGCGCATCATCCGGGGGCGGTGCCGCGGGCGTGGTTTTGGCCCAGGGGCATTCCGGGGGCATAGCCACGGCCTCCGGACCAGCCCCTGGACCGGAACATGGCGCGTGGCAGCCGGCCCGGCGCGCGCAAAGTTACGCCTGCTTCGAGCAGGCGTAACTTGTGCGACAGAGGTAGGGGAAGGTGGGGGAGGCGGAGGGAACGGGCAGCGCGCGCAAGTTGCACAAATGTGCACCCCCTTGTGCGCGCGCCGGCGAACTTTTGTTCGCGCGCTATGTTTTAAAATGTATCCCTAAGTATGTACACAAATTACCCCATGAAAAGTTATGCCTGCTTTACAGTAGGGCATAACTTGCATGCACATAAGTCAGAATCCACCTGGAATTCCCCTCCTCAGTGCACTCAATAGTACTCATGAAATCAGGGTCATGTGCCTGCTCTTATGTGCCCCTGACTGATTTTTTAAAATGCCACTGACATTCCTAAAATATGATTTAATGTGTGCAAGTTGCTTTGAAAATCAAGCCCTAATTCTCGGAATCCTCAATATCTCCAAATATCCCATTGAACTCTTTCCATATATCAGTGGTAGACTTATTGTTTGTTGAATACAAAGGGTTAATCTTCCTATTTCTAAAATGACAAGAAAAAAATAAGAATCTGAAATTAGAACGCATTTGTGTATTTTTTCCCATACATCCCAGAGGACACATCAGGCTGTGATTATCACCAGGATCCGTTATTATAACTCACGTACCTACTCATCATGTAATAATTGTTGGAATGCCTGGATTACCATGCTGCATGATTGTAGCTGTATAATTTCATGATCATTGAAACAACCCCAGGCAGAGAAGATATAAGCTCATTGTGCTGGATCCTTCTATAGCTAATTCATCGTCACTTTCTCTTGCTTCATTTTATGTTTTTCATCTTTTTTTCAGCCTTTTCCTTGTCTCTTCTCTTTAGATCTCACTTTGTGTGTTTGATTTCTCTCTGCTTATGCGTCTCTTTACTTAATTTTATTCCCTTCCCTTTATATTTGTATTTTCTGTAATAAAACCAGGGACTTTGTGAATGAGGGCAAGGAAATGAGACCTTCTGATTGGCTGAATCTTCTGCTGCTTGCCATTAACATGGGAAAAGCCTCAGTGCCAGGATGCAAGCTGGAGTTCCAGAAGATGAGCCCTTTCACCATGGATGGAGACTTTGTCCTTGGAGTGATTGCTTTGGCTCATACTAGGGTGGATTACCCAAACCGTGACTTCAGAGAGACCCCTACGCCAGCACGCTGTGAGGGGTAAGACATCCCAAATGGGAAATTAATGTTATTAATGTTTTTCGATTGACTGCTAACCAGGAATAAGACCTGGCATTTAGTTCGTAATAAACTGGTAATCAAGTCACAGAGCAAAGCAGCATATTAATATGAATATCTTCAAATAAATTTAGTTTGGTTGTGTTTTTGTCATGAGATATCAAAAATAACTAGACAAACCCACTGGCGAATCCAAAATAAACAATAATCAATGTGCAAATATACACCTCACAGTATTTCTAAAAAATTTTTTTGAAGATTTTATTAATTTTTATCTTCTATTGAAATCACTTTAAACACTTTCTATTCCTTTTCACCAATTTAAGTTACAACCCACATGTAGCGGTACATACATCTAGCTATCAAAAGCAATGGAGAAGATAGGGGGGAAGAAACCTTAGACAGCGCACATCTTCTAGCAGTACTGCTTGTAGCCTTTGAAAGCTGCCATCACAAGAAAAAAACCCTCTAGTGTCCATTTATTCATTTATCCATTGCTATTCGAAATATGTTTAGTTTCAAAGCTAGAAAATGTCCAAATCACTTATAGTACTTGTCTATTTCACTTATCTTTTCAGGGCTCATGTGAGCTTCCAAACACTGGTCTGTGTAAAGCTTCTGAGCTACTAAAATCACCTTGTCTTTTCAGGGCTCATGTGAATTGTAGAGAGCATCTAAGATGCCAAAAATGCTGACATGGCTACGTTTCGCAGTGTAAACTGCTGCTTCAAGGCGTGCCACATACTTCACTTCTGGCCAGTCTAAGCAGATCTGCAAAAAAACACAGTCTATTTAAAGATCTTGCCAAGTCACATCCCTGTAAATCAAGAATAGATTATGTTTTTGTCTCCCAATCTTTAATTCCCTACTGTTCTAAGTTGGAAATTGAAGATTTGGTTATCTCAGATCACTGTCCAGTCTTATGCATTATGCAGTGGTAGGAATGATTGGAAAATGCCTATTTGGCTGATTAAAGATATGAACTTTAAGCAATTCTTACAAAATAAATGGCAGGAATATGAGAAACATAACGAACAACACAAGAGCCAGCCTACTTTATTTTGGGAGTTCATTGGCTAGACGCTACGAAAGAAGAGAGAGCTGGAGAGGGACATTTTAGATCTTACAGATAAGTTTAAAGAAGCGAAAAAGAAATACGTCCAACCCAATTTAGAAGGGGATAGACAGAAGTTCTGGATGTTACAAAAGTTAATTAATGATAAACTACACCACACAGCGTTATCCTCGGTGACTGCTCTTCATCATAAAGTATATCTAAATGGTAACAAAGCAGGTTTAACAAGACCTAAAGTGGGGGCATCCTTTATCCCTACGTTGACTGACAAAGGTGGGAAAGTAGTGACCTCATTGGATGCTATTTTATTTTATTTATTTATTTAACATTTTTCTATACCGACCTTCATGGTTAAATACCATATCAGGACGGTTTACATCGAACAGGGATAAAAATAATTAGGTAAAGGAAGAGACAAAGTTACATTAAACGAGGACCGTGAACTTGGAAGCTTAGGTAGCTGGAAGAAAAGAGATAAAGTTAAGTAAAGAAAAGAGAAATAACAAATTCCGGACTAGAGATAGTTCAGAATAGAATTAGTCCACATGTTAGAGTTGGTATCCATGCTGTCCAGGAATCAGATGAGGGGAGGTATAATTGTTCGTATAATTGTTCGTGAGTAGATAAAGTCTAATGTGTATCCCAGGATACATTGGGGAGCTTTTTATGAATCTCGATACTTGAAAGAGAATACAGATGTGAAAGAAAGGGAACTGTTTCTTGCACAGGTCTCTTTACTGTTGTTGACGGAGAAACAATGAGACTACTTAAATCACCCTATTCAGGTTTCTGATATTGGAACAGCTATTACAGAACTTAAGCTTTTAAGAGCTCCAGGTCCGGATGGATTAACTGTTTTATTTTATAAATTACTAACTCCGGATCTGGCAGATCCACTGCAAAACGTGTAAACAGATAAGATAGCTGCGGGTATCATGCCCGATATACCACGAAACAGGCACAGAGTATTGTTCTACCCAAACCTGGCAGGAATCTCCAATTGACATCTTCATGTAGACCCATTTCTTTGTTAAATTTAGATATTAAATTGTATGCATATGGGTTGCCTGTTGTGTTCTTTGTTAAATTTAGATATTAAATTGTATGCATATGGGTTGCCTGTTGTGTTCTTTGTTAAATTTAGATATTAAATTGTATGCATATGGGTTGCCTGTTGTGGGTCCTGGGAGACTGGCTATGCAATTCCAACACTTATGCAGACACAAGTATGGCATGTTTATTAGTAAAGTCGCTAGATTTGCGGTTTGTGCTACATGCGCGCACTGATCAACTACCTTGTTCAATCCGAACAAATGTATTGATTTATAGCATGCGCCATGTATGGAGATTTTTACGGCAACATTTGGGATTACCCTGGAAGACCTTTTTGTGGTTGCCTCTTGCTGGTAACCCTGATTTTCTGCCTGGGACACAGACCCGCTGTTTCCAGCAACTAATGTTAAGAAAAATAGATACCTTGAGGTTTTTTTTTTATAAATGCTCAAACAGGGAGGATGCATAGCTTTGATACATGCCGAGAATCATTGGGATTTTGGAATTTGGACTTTTTAGCTTATGTACAACTGCGTAGCTACATAGCCTCAGTAACACCAGTCACGGCAATGGATTTTACGTCTAGTACCTTTCAAAAATTATTATGTATATATCACAAGAAACAGTACAAATTATCCCATATGTATAAATTTTGTTAACGCAGGCTAAATATGTCCAGCATAACGGCAAAGTGGGAAATGGATATGGGTGTAGCTTTAGATGCAGTTGAAATAGAAGATAGTTTTCTTGAAGCAATATCATGTCGGCCTCTCTGGAGGATCAACATTTGAGACTATTCCATAGAATAGTGGTGTCTCCAATGAGAGCTTTTAAAATGGGTGTAAAAGACTCTCCAAACTGTTTAAAACGCCCCAGTTTGACTGCTACATTCTATCATAATTTCAGTTTTGTGGGGGTGTCCATTAGTTCATGAATATTGGGAAAGAATTGTACAGAAACTATTGACTTTGCTAGATATCCCTCTCCCAGTAACATGGGTTTGACAGAACGATGTGTCAATCAAGGGCAGAGGTGTTTTCTGAATAAAGGCTTGGCCATAGCAAAGAAATGCATTCTGAAGAACTGGATTTCCAACCTAGCACCTACGGAAACATTATGCATGCTGAGATGGTAGACTTGCTCACTTTAGATTACAAATCTTGGCTGCTTAAACCAAAGAGAGTAGCAGCATCCTTTCTAAGAGTCGGGGGGGGGGGGGGGGGCATTTCTTAAGAGCTTATCCCATGACATCCAGCGCACTATACGATTGTGACTATATAATTATTGAATACAAAATATGCGAAGGAGACTATTCATCTCTGTTATGGTTATGCTGTATGAAAGGGATGTTTCCTGATGATGTTAATCTTTTTCATTATGTGAGCATTGGGAGTGGATTGGGATGAAGATTCAATCAGACTTTCTTGAATTGTGATACATTTATAATATAGCATGTGGATTCAGATTTGCTTGGTTCTGACACAGATGGTTGTCTAGCAATGTTATTGATTATAGGAGTTGTTATTGATTATTGATTATTATAATTGTAAGCCCTCTGGGGATAGGGAAATACCTACAGTACCTGAATGTAATCCATTTTGAAGCGCTGAAAAAAAAGTGTGAAAAGCGGAATATAAATCTAAATAAATAAATAAATTGCTGTCCACTTTTGTTATATGTTATATGCTTTCAATAAAAGGATTTATACAAATGTGATCATATAACCCCTAGTTGAATCTCTCTACATTGGCTTCCAATAAAATTTAATAATTACTGTAAAATTCTGACTCTGGTGCACAAAATGGTTTGTAGCAAAGACACAGACTGGAAAGGAACACATTTACATTTTCATGTCTCTCAAAGAGCACTCAGAGCCACCAATAAAGGATTGTTAGACATACCCTCTGTTGGAAGCAGGATGCTGGGCTTGATGGACCCTTGGTCTGACCCAGTATGGCATGTTCTTATGTTCTTAAATAATGCACAGTTAGGCGAAGTTAGAGAATGCCATTTTTCTGTGACTGGGCCCAGATTATGGAACACTAAGCCTGAAGTGCTATGGCTGCCATCTGACATTAAAACTTTTAAAAAAGATCTAAAAGCTTGGATCTTTAAATCAGCCTATGAAATATAACCCTAGGAGAACTGCTTTGATGTCATTTTAGACCTTGAATGACCTGAGGAGCACTGCTATTAAATCATTTTGACGCTGGCATGTATTTAAATTAATTTGAAGTTTGTTCAGAGATATGTTGTTATGTTATTGTTATGTTATTTTTAGTTTGTTACTCATACTGTGAATATTTTAATATGGAAGCTAACCTGATTGCATTTGGAATATCGGTATACAAAAATGTGTAAATAGGTAAATAAAATATACAGTAAAAACAGACTTACCCACTTCATCTCTCCCAATTCCAGTACCTCTGTCCTAGTTATCTTCACCATATCTATCTCACCTGCTTTCTTCTCAAACTTCTGTAATCATTAACCAAATTTTCAGTTTCTTTCAAAATCGCAACAGATCTATCTCCTGCCTCATTTCAAGTGATGTTTTATTCAATGGCGGATGCTTTCGGACTTTATCTGTTTATTGTTTGACACTTATTTTAGTTTTCTGAAGTCTATTTCGTATGTGTCATGGTGACCACTGCCAGTGTTTTAACCCCTGGGACTGGAGTGGGAATGGACGCTGATGAGAATGGCTTGCACAGAACAAGAGTCAGGATTTACTGCCTGCACCAGTCACCTTCCTTTCGGGTTGAGCCCTCAGGTACTGGTGACTTGCGAGTCTTAAACTTGAAGAGTCCCACACCAAGGGCTGGTACTGAAAGGCACTGACTAAGGCCATTCTGATCCAAAAGTGGAAAACAAAAGGGTTTTCACGAACACAGACAGAGATGGAGAGAAACAGACATGACACAGAGCAGACAAAACAAGAACAAGGCAAACAGCTAAGACAGAAAGGCCACAGATTAGCGCCACAAATAAGTGAACAACAGGATAGGACACAAGTACAAGGCCACAACTAAGGACATCAAGAGAGAAACAAACAAAGCAGATGGCCACAGATTAGGGCCACTTGACTAGAATAACAGTCACACGGAGGACCAAAACTAGGACCAGGCATGGAATCAGGCTTAGGCAGGCTTTTAACTGTAGCAGTGCCAGAACATCATGGCCACCAACGGGAATTCCAAGCCAAAGAGCTTGGATGATTAGACTGCAGATAAACAAAACCCACTAAGGACCTCTTCTGGTAGGAGGCAAGAACTGCCCACAGACCTTCACAGTTTGTTGATTTGATTTATTTTTAATTGTGAACTACTTTGAGCCTTTTTGGCTAAGGTGGGAAAAAAGTAGCAACAGTAACATGGAATAGACTTAGTTTTTGGGTACTTGCCAGGTTCTTATGGCCTGGATTGGCCACTGTTGGAAACAGGATGCTGGGCTTGATGGACCCTTGGTCTGACCCAGTATGGCATTTTCTTATGTTCTTATGTTCTTAAGTTAAAATAAATAAATAAAAGGCAAATAATATGATGACAGCAGGTTGGTTTATTCCCAACAGATTTCAGATCCGGTATTACCGTGACATATTGGCCATCATGTTTACCATAGAAGAAATTAACCAGAACCAGCATCTGCTGCCAAACCACACCCTGGGCTTCCGGTTGATGGACTCTTGTTTTTCAGAGGTAATTACTCTCCAGAACACTCTGCTCCTGCTATCCGGAAGGAACCGAATTCTCCCGAATTATAAGTGTGAGGCTCACCTGACTCTGGCAGGATTTATCGGGGAGCTCTACTCTTCAGTGTCTGAGGTCATGGCCAGGATACTTGGGGTTTACAGGATTCCACAGGTATGAAATGTCTCTGACTATTGTGGCATTGGCCACTAGATAGCATCATGATACTATACCTTATTAGGTCCTCTGTATAACTGGAAGGTTAAAAGTTTGTTCTATGCTTACAATTGGGAGTGTTCAGGTCTGAAGGGTCACGCAAAGAACACAAGAAGGGTTGGCTAGTTGGGAGGAGAATCATCTTAGCCCTTCCCATAGGGAGCATAACTTGGAGAAATGGTCAAGTTTACTTTTTTTTTTTTTAACATGTGGTAACTTTCAGCTTCAAGTTTAAAGGAAGGCAGACGGGGGTTGTGTGTCAGTGGTATGAGTTTCAGGGTGATTCTGTGGTGACAGTGCATAGTTAATGTGGTAGAAAAGCTAGTGTGCACATGGGAAATTGCTGATTGTCTGAGGAAGGGACTCTGGGAGCAGAGCCTGGAGGAACCACTTCAGAAGTGAGGCGTAAGACCTGTATGGTGCCATCTTATATGGTACATAGGGGAAGAGAGAGGACTGTGAGATGCTCCAGCTTGCTGAAAGTGGAACAGTGTTGCAGTGAGAAGTCTGAGCCCTTGGAGAGAATCTGGAAGAGACAGTAGAAGTGTGGCGTGGATACAGCTGAGGTATCACCAGAAACAATGCTGAGCTACTGAGAGATTGTAAAGAGACACAGCAATTGCCTCTTCTGAGGCGACAGGTGCTGTAGTGACTGAAACAGTGGAGGAATCCATGGTCACTGAGACTGGAGAAGCAGAGTATGTAGCACCTACAGAACCTAAGGGGAAGTGGTGTTTGCCAGGAGTCCAGTGTGGGCCAGAATCTACATTCTGGCTGCAGAAGGAGGTGAGTTGCCTGAGGCCCAACTTTGGAGCGTGGGTGGAAGGAAAGTACCTGCCTCATTGGACAGATTTTTGGGAAAAGAGGCTTTGGGGATGAGAGAAAGGGGAGAGAGAACTGGCCATGAGGAGAGTTACAGAGATAGACTGTGTGCCAACTATTCTGGGTGCCCTACAATGATCAGTGAACGGATTCCAGAACTGCTGCGGGATTATTTGTTTATTTATTTATGTGAAATGATTTATATCCTGCACCCTCCAAAACGTTCAGTGCAGGTTACAATCTCATATACACAATAATAAACATTAATAATAATAATCAATATAGGACAAAGTCAAAGTGGTACAAGACAAGCAGGACAAAAAGGAAAGATACCAAGTTGGACATGTTATCTAAGGATTGTTAAGATAATAATGATAGAATGACAGAACAGGAGAGAGGCTAAGTTACAAACTTTAACGCTTGCTTAAATAGAAATGTTTTCATTGCCCACTTAAACATTTTTGGTTCAGTGATGATCTGGATTGTGAGAGGTAGGGAATTCAAAAAAAGTGGTCCGGTGATGGAAAGAGCCTGCTCACGAATCTCCATCAGGAAAGCGAACGGGAGAAGGAACATCAAGCAAATTTTGTGTAGCTGACTGGAGATTATGAGGAGTGTGCATTTTTAGGACAGAGAAGAAGCAAGGTGCTTTCATGTTATTTAGTAAATTCAATTGTGAATAATGACGGCCAGTTTATAGCGTATCCTCCAGTGGATGGGTGATGTGCTCTCGAAATCTAGTTCCTGCGAGAAGATGTGCTGCGGCATTCTGAATAATCTGTAATAATGTATAAAGTATTAGAACACTGCATACCAGAAAAGATTCATGATTGGAGCACTGTACAAACATCTTCAGGATTAAGAAAGGAATGGTGGTGACATAGTATGCAAAGTTTCATGAAAGAACTTTTTTATAACTGTTCTAATGTGAGTGCACATAGAAAAGGGTAGCATCAAGAGTGATGCCTAGACTCTGTACCTGGGTAGAGATCTTAATCTTAGCCCCCATCAAAAAAAGGGATGAGAGGACATCGTCAAGTTGATGATGTGAAAATTTTAAAATTTCTGTTTTGTCTACATTCAAGGACAATCTGTTATGTCTCAACCAGGTAAGAATGGAAGAAAGACAGGGAAACAAATTGAGTAGAAAGACCCCATGTTGACTTAAGCGGAAAACAAAATTGCACATCATATGCATATAACTTATAGTGCACCCCCAGATTAGATAGTGGATGACAGAGGGGAATGAGGTAAACATTGAACAGTGTGGCAGAAAGGGCAGAGCCTGAGGAATGCCAATCACGATGGGGAATCATGAAGATTATTACCACGATGGGGAACCATGAAGATTAGTATCATGATGGCACACGCCGGTGCGCCATGTTCCGGTCCAGGGGCTGGTCCGGAGGCCGCGTCCACGCCCCCGGAACGCTCCTGGGCTGGAACCATGCCCACAGCCCCACCCATGGAACGCCCCCCGATGACGCGCCAGCCGCGACACGCCCCCCTCAACACGCCCCCGACACGCCTCCCCAGAAAAGCCCTGGGACTTACGTGCGTCCCGGGGCTTGTGCGCACCGCCGAACCTATGCAACATAGGCTCGGCGCACGCAGGGGGTGGAAGGGGCAGCTTTTCGAGGGTTACGCGCATACCCCTTTGAAAATCTGCCCCTATGTGCACATTTTAGAAAATGTGCATAATTCTACATACATAGGCTTATGCACGAACACATACAATGTATTGCAACCACGTATATCGATGGATTTATTTATTTAGTGTTTTTATTATACCGGCATTCATGACAGGTATCACATCATGCCGGTTTACATTTAACAGGGTGTGAAAAACACAGAGAAATACAAAAAACTTTAACAAGTGCATGGTTAGAAATTTGCAGCTACAATGAGTGTACTTTACCCATCTATTTTTAATATATACGTGCGACTATTTTATGCATGAAAGTAAAGTAGGACTTATTCGCCTAAGACCTGTATTATATTCATATGTCGACCAATATTAAAACATGCGTGGGTTGAGGAAATTAGCCAGTTTACCCATTAGTCCAGCAGGTCATCTAGTTCTTTTCCAGCTCCTCAAAATCCTCTTGGTTCTTCAACCTGATCTCCCCCTCCAGTCAACCCAGACCTCCCACCCTGTCAGTACTACATAATAAATGTGTTTAATATCACTTGCACCACCAAATTAGCAGGTGCAAAACGTTGGAAAATGTACGCGTGCAAGTGTCTTTTAAAATAGGAACTTACGTATGCAACTGTCAACCCCAGTCCAGAACCCTCTTAGACCACCTTTTTTTTTTTTTAAAGTGCTCACAAGCAGATCAGAATTAGGCTGCCAGGTTTATTCCGGGTACAAAATGATCAGATTATAATACTCCCATACTGTTTTCGCTACATTGGCTCCCTTATACAGTGGAGGATGCAATTTTATGATCATAATAACTGTAGTACATCATGTCCTTGTAGAGAAATGTCATTATGTGCTAGTGCACTCCTTAAAATCTATAACCTATTAGATTTTTCCTCATTTCAACCTGCATGTCTAGACAAAACTAGAGAAAGAACATTTTCTGCAGTAGGACCCACTCTCTGGAATAACTTACCCAATGAGATCCATTTGATCAGTGTTATTCCACATTCAGGAAACAGGTGAAAGCTTTTTATTTCAGTCAAGCATTTGATCAGAGGCCATGGTAATGCTCTCAGTGGTTATCTTTCTCCCTTTGAGATGTATAACTAGGAATGCTGCCTTTTTTCTCTTTTTATTTTTACATTATTTCTTAATTCTCAAATACATTTTAGTTGGTTTTTATTTTTTATTTTCTAAAAATTACTGCAATTAATTTTGTAGTAGCATTGGTTTTATATTCATAATAAAAGTTTCACTATTTGTATCATAATTAATGTTACTTTTATGTAAATTTTTTGGTATCCCGCCAAGTAGATTGGATTACGCGGGCTAAAAATCAATTTAAATAAATAAAATTGTTGAACTCTTTCTTTTCAGATCAGCATCTCAGCACAGCACCCAATGCTGAGTGATAAGCATCAGTTCCCATCTTTCCTGCGCACCTATCCTGCAGGCACCCTGCTGCCCAGAGCTATTACCCAGCTGCTTCACCACTTCAACTGGACATGGGTGGGAATCTTGTTTTCCAACATAGATATTGCCAGCCTGCAAAGTCAGAAGATACGGCAGCAGGTGGTGGAGAATGGTGGCTGTGTGGCTTTTCTGGAGAAGATTGATGATCGCTACCCCAGTGAGAGGCTGGTGAAAGTGGCAGAGGTGATTCACCAGTCCTCAGCGAATGTGATTGTATGTCTTTGCTTGGAAGTGCACCTCAAGCCTATCCTGGAGCTCCTTTCCCTCCAGAACATTACTGCCAAGGGCTGGGTCTTCTCACCTTCATTTGCCATCAACCCTCATTTGTTCACCAGGGAGTCCTGGAGGCTGCTCAATGGCAGCTTGGTGTTCATTGGATCCACCAGTGACATCCCCCACTTCACTAATTTCCTCTACCACATTTGGCCTTCTGCATACCCAGGAGACACCTTTACTAAGCTTTTCTGGGAAAAGGCATTTGGGTGTCAATGGAAGGGACAGAACGTGACTCATGTGGTGACTGGGAAAGACATCATCCCATGCACAGATGAAGAGGACCTCAAAGCACTGGTCCCAGCGATCTTTCAGTTGAATGATTTAAGCATTTCCTATCATGCTTACCTGGCTGTTTATGCCTATGCACATGCTCTGCACAACATGATTTTGGTTGGACCCATAGAAGACAATTTGGGAATAGACTCCAACATTCATAATATCAAACCATGGCAGGTATTGATAATAATTGGATTTTTTTCAGGCTTAATGCAAACAAGATCCTGGTGGTGTTTAGAAGTTTGGAAATGTAGATATATTACTGTTTTTTTTCACAGCATTAAATATTTTAAAGTCTAGGGAAGAAGACATAAAGTTACTGTGTATTTATCAAATTATAAATTGACAAAACTGGTGAAATGTACTTTGTCAAGATCTTCCAGAGGATCACTGGCAGACAGACATGAGGTGACATGATTCCCCCCAAGATCACACAGAAAGTCAATGAATAAACCAGGATTTGAACTGAGACACAGGGAAATGAAATGCTTTGACCAAGGTCATACAGGAGATGAATGGTAAATGCCCACTTTGAATGAAGCACAGGGAATTTAAACGACTTGCTCAAAATCACATAAGGATTCAGTGGCTCAGCTGGGATTAGAACTGAAACACAGGGAGAATAAGTGACTTGTCTAAGGTTGCGTACATGTAACCCCTGTCCCGGTCAGCTCTTACATAAGTACATAAGATTTGCCATACTGGGTCAGACCAAAGGCTCTTAGGTACAGAGGCACATAAAGAGGGTCATAGACATTCATGGCCTGCATAAACTACCTTGGTTCCTGCACTGGGGACAAACTGGTAAAACTGGGAATAGCGTTGGCATGTGCTCCTTTTAAAATCCCCTGATTTATGCTTTAGAAGCGGGATTTGCACGCCTATGACGCTCCCACTTAAAATTTGGCACACGTACGCTCAGCCATGCTATTTTCTAACGTGCACATGTGCCGTGTAAGTTATAAACTAGCCGCGTCCCTTGGCGCGGGCCAATATATGGGCACACGTGCGCCTGCGTGCCGGTTTGAAAGTCACCATATATCCATGCCTTTTAAAAGGGTCAGGCACCGATGCTATTCCCAGCTCAACCCCAGTTCGCCCAGTTAAGAGCTGTGTCCTCCAAAACCCCCTAGTTTAGTAGCCTTCACTTCCCCCAGTTAGCCCCGATTCTTAAAACCCTGCAGATCTGCCTATTTATCTTTCTTTTATAACTTACACGTTATCCATAAGCGAAGTAAAGTTATGCAGGAGGGGGCCTTGGCGCGTGCCAGATCGCAACAGTATTTACGCGCACATCTCAGGTGCATGCTCCGAAACGCCCAAGCCCCACCCAGACCATGCCCCAGCTCCGTCTCTTTTTGAATACTTTAGAGATGTGCTCGCTCCGGGAGAGAGACACATATCTCAACAGCTTTTAAAATCTGCCCGGTGCATGTGAGCTTGACATATTTGTGCATTCCCTAATTAATGTGCATGCTGGGCTTTTAAAATCCAGCTTTTAGCACGCAAGTGCACGCACAATTAAAAATTCCAGCATATCCTCACTCGCGCACTGATATGCGTGTGTATGGGTGCATGTGTGCTCATTTTAGAATCAATCTCAATCTCTTTAATGAGCTCTTTATGTGATTTTGGTGGGTTGGAGTTGATTTAGCTAATTATTTGTTTCCCAAAAATATAGTGTTACATTTCTCAGAGAAATTAGAATTAAAATTCCAGGCATGTAGTGTGACATAACCAGGACTGTATCCATCTGTTTGGGTTGATCTGGGTAAGGTGGCAACTTTAGCTGGATGTCTGGGGAGTTGGAGGCAGAACAGAGGAAAAATGGACATCTGGCAGAGTAGAAGCAGAAGTGATTGTCCATAGGGAAGTCTATAAAGGTAAAATAAAGTTGCAGAGATTATCTACTATTCAGCATAATGTTGTTCTTTCATCACTAAATTCCACAGATTCTTCATTATCTCAAGGTTGTGCATTTCAGAACAGAGTCCAAAGAGGAAGTCTATTTTGATGAGAATGGGGATGTGCCTGCTGTCTTTGACATCTTGAATATTCAGATACACCCGGATGACTCCAGTCAAGTAATAAAAGTGGGTAGATATGATGCCAGGGAATCCCCGGGGGATGAAATCAGTCTGAACATCACTGCCATCTTATGGAGCCAAAATAACCAGGTGAGGGCCAACATACTAATATAGTTTATGATGGCAGATAAAGACCAGTTGGCTAATCCTGTATATCCCAGTTGTCAGCTGGAGAAGTTTGACTGTAGGATATTGCTCCTTTTCTAAGCTAACATTTTGTCATCTTGCTGATTGAGTAGATGAGCAGACAAGTTCTCTTAATCAAATCAACACCCTGACCCACTCATCCATTATGTCTTACCATCAAGCTTTGTAGTAATGTAAACAGGTACCAAATTTTTTGAAGCAGTTATCTTAATATCCTACCTCCTATGACCCCATGATCTTGCAGGACAGTATCTGGCTACCACCCACTTGCCAGTATCAACTTGTTTGGTTTTTGAGGAGTTGTAGTCTGCTGGGCCCTAACCAGCTGCGACATGGCTTTCAATATCTCTAGCTCATGCCTCCTTTACTAGAACTGCCACCAGCACATTTTCATGGTAGTGCAAATTTTAAAAGCTTGCATTATCAGTATGCACGATCACAGTAGGTTGAAATTCTGTGAGTTTACAGCATTTTGGATAAACTTTGATTTCTGAAACATTTACCCCCTTCCCGTGTTTGATCTACATGTTTTGCAGCTCAGAACCACCGCCTGCATGTTTATATGCTGGTGCAAATTTAAAGGCTTGCACAATCAGTGTACATCATCACAGCAGGTGGAAATTCTGTGAATTATCATCATTTATGATGATAATTTGACTTCGGAAAATTTTAGCCCCCTGCCCTTTCAATGTTTGGAACAACTTAGAACTGCCAAGCAGCACATTTTCATGTTGGTGACTGTACTTCTCTTTGCACTTGTCATCATTTGTGGGTAGATTCTCAGAAATCAATGGTCATCATGTAATCTTACTATTCTTAGTAATGACATGCAAGCTCCTGAGCTCACTTTCCCAGGACATTGGGTACAGTAGAGAGTAGTGTGTACATTAGAGAGAATAAATAAAGACAGGTATTTATATAATAATAATATTTAATATGAGATGGGCAAGCATGTTAGAAAGAGAGGAGAAAGGGGGAAGGAGTGATGAGTCAGACCTGAGAAAGGTCTGTAAAGTTTTGAAATATTTTTTTTGTATCTGTCTTCTTGTTTGCTCATCGCTCTTGATGGTTTTAGCATTTGTTGACAAAGGTTGTAAATAGGTCATTCTTTATCTCTTTGTATTGTTTGAGATGATTGCATCAGTCTTCAGTGTGACTGATGTTCATGTCAGTCAACCTTTAGAATTTCCTCAGTGCTTTATGAAAGAAGTATTTGCTTCCTATTAAGAAAACTTCTTTCTTGTACAATAATTTCCAGAAGCTTCTGTTTGAGCCTGATTAGATCAAGTTAAGTATATGTGTACTGTATATCATACAGTATATTTAGGCCCAACTTGAATTACATTGTGGATATATACAATACTGACAGTCATAAATGATGAAAAGTCACAAAACTGCAACCTGCGATCATGTACACAGATTGTGCAAGCATTTACAATTTTCAATTGCATAACAATGTGCCTGCAGCACATCTAGTGAAACTATATTACAATGTGAAAAATGTCATCAAATACCTATAAAAATGCCATTAAAATGTGAAAGAAATATATTTTAATTTGTGTTGTAATTCTTATGTTTTCTTTCAAATATAGGGCTTAACACATGGTTGCATATTTTCCTGCACTCAGTTGTTCTAGGGTGTTAGACATGTTTGGGTGGCTGTAACAGACTGTACCACCAAAAATTTGAAATAAATAGACAAAATGCAGAATTATTGTCTGAGCTTAATGCAGAGAATCAATTCGTGCACAAAAACATTTGTTTTTCTTTCAATCTTGGAGCCTAAAACATGGTGGCATAAAAATGTGCCAGCAATGGTTCTAGCTTACTACCTTACCATTGTCCTCTATATCTGTCGCAAGCACGCTTGAATTCTGTCATGGTTTAAATTGTAACTACTTTTTCCAGTAGGCTATTCCAGCCCTGAGAGAAGGGGATCGAGGTAGCAGTAAATTATCATGATACTGAACAGTTTACTTGTTGTCTGATCTGCCAAATACCAGGATCTTAGGGCTTGTACCTAACATCTGTGAAATAAAACCAATGGGGTTTATTTGTAATTTGCATGCCCCAAGGGAGGTTTGTTCATCCCACTTAGTTTTAGCAGATTTACCTGCTGATTTGAAGCTTGATTTTATAGTCTTTATGTATTGGGAGATTTTAACATTCATGAGACATACATCAGACCAATGCATTAACTGATTTTATTGCAGCTCTATTTATATTAACTCTTTCTCAGCAAGTGGTAGACTCCACCCACTTAGCTGGAGACGAAGGTGTCTATTGGATTGTTTAACCATGATGCTACATTGTCAGAGGAGTGTGTACCCTTCTTATTAAAACAAGCTACATTTCACCCAGTCCTATTGAAACCTTCGCTGGGCATCAATAAGCCAGAAAATTACAGACCAGTCTCAAACATACTCGTCTTAGGGAATGATTGAATGGGCAGTCACAGTTGAGGTACAGGGTTTTTAGACAAATGTAATGTTCCTAAGACTCTTTTCAACCTTTTTTTCACCACTAAAGTAACACAGAAATGATATTAGCATAGCATCTTTGATAGACGAATTGCATCAACAGATTGATAAGGATGTTGCTGTGGAAGTTATATTATTGGATTTATCTGCCGCATTTGTCACCCTTGATTAGTTTATTTTGTTAAATTAGCTTCAAAGAACAGGATTTGGTGGCACCACCCTGAGCTGGTTCTTCTCTTTCTTATACTAAGGATCACAGCATCTCAAAAAAGATATAAAAAGGGCTACCAAATGATAAGGGGAATGGAACAGCTCCCCTATGAGGAAAGACTAAAGAGGTTAGGACTTTTCAGCTTGGAGAAGAGACGACTGAGGGGGGATATGATAGAGATGTTTAAAATTATGAGAGGTCTAGAACGGGTAGATGTGAATCGGTTATTTACTCTTTTGGATAGTAGAAAGACTAGGGGCACTCCATGAAGTTAGCATGTGGCACATTTAAAACTAATCGGAGAAAGGTCTTTTTCACTCAACGCACAATTAAACTCTGGAATTTGTTGCCAGAGGATGTGGTTAGTGCAGTTAGTATAGCTGTGTTTAAAAAAGGATTGGATAAGTTCTTGGAGGAGAAGTCCATTACCTGTTATTAAGTTCACTTAGAGAATAGCCACTGACATTAGCAATGGTAACATGGAATAGACTTAGTTTTTGGGTACTTGCCAGGTTCTTGTGGCCTGGTTTTGGCCTCTGTTGGAAACAGGATGCTGGGCTTGATGGACCCTTGGTCTGACCCAGTATGGCATTTTCTTATGTTCTTAAATACTTCTATTTGCTTATAAGAAAATGGATGCAGAGCAGAACTAGGAAGTTCTCCCTTCCACTCACCATACAAAACAAAGAATTCACATTTTGGTGTCACCTCAGTAATAGCAACACAAACTCCCTCTACTACCAGGCAGTCTGCGATGCAGGATAAAACCTTGCAAACAAGTCAATCAGAACCAATATAGAAAACCTGCCATACTAAAACAGCACTCACCCCCAGGACTCAAAACAACAACAACCCTAGCTATGAAAAGGCAATAGGATCTAGAACACACCATACACCTCCTATTCAAAAAACAAAATAAGCAGGATTGTTACTGAGCCTTACACAGAAGCTTCACACTAGCAGAATCACACACAGAGTGCACAGACAGATCCTCAACGAATACAGAACAAGGCACACAAATAGAAATAGAAACGTGCAAGCAAAATCTGAAATGGAATCCTCCCCAAAAAACAAATTCTGCCTGCAGTTCAACACTAGAGAAAGAGAAACAGAAATGCATTTCCTCCTGTATTGTGTAAAAATATCAGAGGAGCACATTTACAAAAGTGGCATACGCCATTCAATAAACTGAAAATAATCTTCCTTTCTTCTCAGGACATCACATTTTTCCTCATCTCTTTTTTTCTGCTTTCCTGTTCTCTGTCTGCTAACTCCTTTTTCACCTGCTCTTAGGCCCCACAGGCCAGCGACTGCTCTGTCCCTAGGGCTGCAGCAACTCCTCTGCCATGCAGGCAATATCAGGAAAGAGAGAGGCAGCTCTACTGCAGCTGCAGTGGCAGGGTGTGCAGCACCCCCTAATTCATGGCGTCCTGTGAAACCCCAAAGCTGGCCCTGGCAAGCAGATAATGACCATGATAATGTTCTAATCTTTTTACAATTCACAGACCCCTCGCTCTGTCTGCAGTGACAACTGCCCCCTTGGATACAGGAAATCTGCCAGACTTGGTCAGCCCAGCTGCTGCTTTGACTGCGTCCCTTGCACCAGTGGAGAAATAGCCAATGAAACGGGTGGGCCACCTCTTGACTTGTATGAGATAATGGGAGACTCTAAACATGCCAAGGCTTTGACTTGCCAAGACTAGATGCAGTGCATCCCAGACTTGTCATGAATGAGTTTGGCTGATTTATTTGGGTTCCATAACTGCTAAGTTTGCCCATGAACTGGTCCTCATTTTACACCCACTGCATGCTGGGAATTGCAGTTCCAGTTTCAGTAAGAAAGGAATAAACTAGATGGTCCAGAGTTACAGTGGAGCAAGAACAGATGTTTAGCTGTTTAGTCCCCTAATTGCCCACCAAAACCCAGGTCTCTCTCTCTGTTCCTGAAGAAGCCCAATCCATGAGTAGTTCCCACAGTCAGGACAGAAATGTGGCCAGAGGCAACACTGGGCATTCAGTTCCTAATTTTCTTTTTTATTAATCTGACTCAAAATTGTCCAACACAGTTTCTGTGGTTTATTATTGAATAATAGGGCATCTCATTCTCTACAGGCTGGGACACTTTCTTTGGAGCAACCTAAGAAAAGCCTTGATATAAAGGAAAGACCCTTGTCATCTTGGGATTTCATGCTCAAGAGTATCTCTGGATCATTTGTATGCTTGTTTAATAAGAAACATCTTAATAACTTTGATGCTGAGTGTAAAAGAAACCCTGACTCACTAGGTAGTGTTTCCAAATTTAAGGCTATTGAAGTCTTGACCACAAGGCTGCATAATCTTTATTTATGTGTCTTCCTGGCATGATTTATAATTCAAAGGGGAGATGGGGAGGGTAATTGAATTGTTAAACAGCCCACATAGGCTAAAGACTGTGGGCACGTTTTAGCCCAAATGCCCCGCCCCCAGAATACCTATATAGTATGCATATAACGGTTTGAGTCAAATTGTTTTCCATGAATGCTTTTATGTGCATACTCCTCAGGGTTTCGAAGAGCCACATATGTGCATAAATCTAGGTTTTATGTGCATACAATCCTTTGATAATTTCTCCCTAAGAGCTTTCTATAGTTATTGCATAGATGGACAGATTATGTCCATAGTATGGGTTTGTAACTGGGGTTATTCCTCTCTTTCAGATACAACCAAGTGTTGGAAGTGCTCAGAAGACCAATGGCCCAGTGAGAATAGAGACAAGTGCCTTCCAAAAGCCATTGAGTTCCTGTCCTACCAGGAGCCCTTAGGAGCATCCTTGGCTACTGTTGCTGTCATCTTGTCTTTCACCACCATCCTCATCCTTTCAATCTTCTTCCTCTTCCGGGATACGCCAATTGTCAGAGCCAATAACCGGGGCCTCAGCTACCTCCTCCTCTGTACCCTCACACTCTGCTTCCTCTGCTCCTTGACATTTGTTGGATTTCCTATGAAGCTCACTTGCATGATTCGCCAACCCGCCTTTGGACTCATTTTTACTGTCAGTGTGTCTTGCATATTGGCAAAAACAGTTACAGTAATCATTGCCTTCAAGGCTGTCAACCCTCGCAATCAGCTCAGAAAATGGGTTGGGTCAAAGATACCCAACCTTATTGTTATTTTCTGCTCCCTCATCCAACTGGTTATCTGTACAATTTGGATTTCTAGCCATCCTTCCTTTCCTGAGAACAACACTAGATCTGAAAGTGGGAAGATAATCGTTGAGTGCAATGATGGGATGACCATACTCTTCTACTGTATGCTGGGATATATGGGCTTCTTGGCCATCATTAGCTTCATTGTGGCCTTCCTGGCTAGGACATTACCTGACAGCTTCAATGAGGCCAAGTTTATCACCTTCAGTATGCTGGTCTTTGTGAGTGTCTGGCTGTCTTTTATTCCTGCTTACCTCAGTACTCAAGGGAAGTACATGGTGGCAGTGGAGATCTTCACCATCCTGTCCTCTGGTGCGGGGTTACTCTTCCTAATTTTTCTTCCAAAGTGTTACATTATTCTCCTGCAGCCAGAGATGAATACCAAGGAGCACTTAGTAGGAAAAAAATATCCAAATAAAATGTTCAGAAACTGAATAGCCTATTGGATTGATGTAAGGGCTACAGAACCTTTCACCTCTAAGACTGGATAATTCAGAAGATTTTGCAAGGAACATAGAACCCATTGCATCTAGTTCTATAAGGAGTAAACTCAATGGAACTAGGTTTCTGTTCCAAACAGTAGAGGCACCGTTGAATTTGGGTTCCATGAACCATTTGAGGAAATCTGCACAGAGAAGTGGTTATGACTCTTACAGCAGTAGATTAGCAGCAAGTGAAAGTTCAGGCAGAAAACATAGTGAATTGGGGAGCTGGCGTTAGGTTGAGAATGATAACTGTTATGTTCTTCTACCCAAATATGAAGAATTGTACTTGAACCCAGTGGATGGATCGATTTGATCTCCTGATGCCGTTACTTGCTATATTACTATGACTGGTTAGCTTCAGGAATGAGTGCAGCAATACAGGATCTTTCCTTTCTAGGACTGGATATGTTAAGAGTTTGGCACAGGCGTATACCTCCCTGTATAAGTCCCTCTGTTAGAGACACACTCAGTAGCTTTTTACCATGTTACACACAGAGACACCTTCCTGTGCAATAGAATAAACTACAAATAGAATTATGCCAGTGTGTTAGTTTATTATACAAGCACGCACCCTTCTTATTGTTATATATTTGTATGCTGTACAGTAAATCATCCCAGTGTGGTAAGCCTGAAATACACACATCTCATTGTGACAATCAACTATCTCCACTATCCGGATTGCAAAGTTAACTGGACAAAATTATCCGGCTAACTTTGGAAATCGATTCAGTAGTGCAGCTGCACTATTGAATGTAGCCAGCTATCTTAAAATTAGCTGGATAACTTTATCCAGCTAAATTTAGGATAGCTCTTTGACCTGATCAGACTTAGCTAGCTAACTTAACCAACTAACTCAAATCCTCCCATTTACACTCCTGGCATGCCCCTAAATTACCTGGTTAAATTCTCACTTATTAGCTGGATACGTGACCAAATCTGGCTAAATGCTTTTGAATATTTACCTCTCCGTCTTCACCTCCCAGGGCATATACAAATAAGAGAGACTCATGTGCTGCTCTGACAGCCATCAGCAGAAGCGCGCTGCATGAGATGGCCTTCATGTGACGAGCATGGCTGATACACAGTAAGAAGGAATGGATCGAGGTTTCCAGATATGATCCTTTCCACTGTCCTACCGGGATATGCATCAGAGCACACACACACACACACACACCATTTCATCCACGGCCTTCCAGTATATCTTTGAACTTTTTTTGGCTCAAATCATTCATTTCAATCAGGTTGCAATGCTTCTTTCTCTCAGCAGGATCCTAACTATCCAGTAGAATAATTTTCACAGTTTACATTTAGGCTTGGGGGTAGCCTGCAGGGAGCGGCAGCTGCGACTACCCTTAATGGAAGGCTTGGGGGTAGCCTGCAGGGAGCGGCAGCTGCGACTACCCTTAATGGAAGGCTTGGGGGTAGCCTGCAGGGCGCGGCAGCTGCTACTGCTCTTAACAGAAGGCTTGGGGGTGCTTGCACAGCACATTCTGCTACTACCCTAAAAATCAATAAATGAAAATGGCGGGCAAACTGGATGGCTATCGCTGCCTTCGATACCATCGATCATTCATTAATCATTAATCCTTTGGTAGAAAAGTTTCCAAAAAGGGGTGGAGGCAATGGGCATTTCAGGGCCTGGCCAAGAAACGTATGCGTAAATGCTGACACGCCCCGCTGAGCGCCGAGGTCCGCTGCGGGATGATGTGTAAGTGATCGAGCCATTTCTGAGGGGTTTAAAAGGTCTGGGGGGGAGACTAGGCTATCAAACCAGGGGGGAGCTGGAGGAGCTAGTTGTTAACTGGGCGAACTGGTGGACATACTGGTAAACTGGGAATGGCGAGGGCGCAGGCCCCTTTTAAAATCCCCCCCCCTTACACGGTAGAAGAGGTTTCGCGTGCCCAGGCGTGCATCCACTTAAAATTTGGCGCCCGTGTGTGCGCAGCCAGGCTATTTTCTAACATGCACGCATGTTAGAAAATAGCCGTGTCTCTGGGCACGGGCCGACGCCCACGCACAAATGTGCACCCTTGCACTGGTTTAAAAGTTACCATCCCTGTGGGCACTAATCCGATTAAAATGAAACAATTAACAGCACATCCCTGTTAGGCACATATCACTGAGTTTGGCTCCTGGTCACTCCATAGTGAGAGCTCAGAGCGGAAATGTCTGCCGCGTACATTGCACACGCTAACCTTACTGAGTATTTTCAAAGAAAATTAAACGTGCATAGGTTTGCTTGGAAAATTCTCAGGTAATTGGCTGAGTTCATAAAACAAAGTATCTCACATAACTTCTGCGTTTAATCGTTAAAATCAAAAAGCACGCGGGTAAGTCACAATTCTGCTGTGACTCCACCACCTAGAGTGCCTTTCCCCAGTGCATATAAACATGCTTATGAACCCAGCGACATGCTTGTTCTTATACGTGCCCCTGATTAATACTGAAAAGCCTCCGACATGCATGGATCGGCGTTTAATATGTGCAAGTTGCTTTGAAAATCAAGCCCTCTCTGCATCCTCAGTATCTCCAGATATCTCAGTGCTGGACTTATTCCTTATTGGACACAAAGAGTTAATCTTCCTATTTCTAAAATAAGAAAACAAAAGAAAGAACCTGAAATTAGAACTCATTTGTGTGCTTCCTCCCATAGGTCCCAGAGGACACGTCAGGCTGTGATTATCAAGGTCACGCACCTACTCATCGTGTAATGAGGGTAGGGGATGCACCTGACAACCACCTTGTTTAATTGTCGCTGCACCACTGCAGGGTCAGTGAAACAACCCCCAGGCAGAGAAGATATAAACTCGCTGCCTCCAAACCCAGACGCGTTGCACAGTTATTTGCATTTCAGACTCCTCTTCTCTCCAGATTGCGAACCATGTTTATTGAACCTTTCTCCTCTTCTCCAGATCCTTAGCTCTGTGGTGGATCTTTCTATAGCTTCTCTCTTGCTTCACTTTATGGTTTTCATTTTATTTTAGACTTTTCCTTGTCTCTTCTCTTTAGCTGTGTGTTTGATTTCTCTTTGCTTATGCATCACTTTGCTTTATTTGCTACCTTCCCTTTTTCTTTGTATCTTCTGTGCTTCCTGATATGAAACCCGGGACTTTGTGAATGAGGGCAAGGAAATGAGACCTTTTGATTGGCTGAGTTTTCTGCTGCTGGCTGCTGTCATGGGAAAAGCCTCAGTGCCAGGATGCAAACTGGAGCTCCTGAAGATGAGCCCTTTCACCATGGATGGAGACTTCGTCCTTGGAGTGATTGCCTTGGCTCAAACTAGGGTGGTTTACCCAGTCCTTGACTTCAGAGAGACCCCTAAGCCAGCACGCTGTGAGGGGTAAGACAACCCAAATGGGAAATTCATGTTTTTATTTCAATTGCTAACCAGGAAAGAGACCTGGTATTTAATTGATAATAAATGGGGGCCTAGGTCACAGAGCCAAGCAGCATATCCTTGTTTAATGTAACTTTCGCTCTCCTTCCGATTATAATTTGCTGTTCCGTTTTGTTACAAGTTCTCTATCCCCCGTTCGATGTAAACCGATCTGATATGGTATTTAACCATGAAGCTCGGCATAGAAAAATGCTAAATAAATAAATAAAATAAAATATTAGTTGAAAATCTTCAGATGACTTTTAGTTTGGTGGTGTTTTTGTAATGTTATGTTTTGATATTGCAAATTAAAGAGAAGGAAGCATGGGGCTGACGTTATAGTCCTCACAATGAAGGAACACATTTCCAAGAAGCCAATTGTAGAAAAGTTTTGTTATGAGAGACTCCTATTGTCAAACTTATAGGGTCAATCATCAAAATGCGTTAGGGCCACATGGCATGATAAAAGGGGTCTAACGTGCGTTACAAGAGCGATATTTAGTGTGACCCACGTTAGTATGCAAATATGATAATGAGTAAGCAAAAGCTTGAAAATTATGCAAATTAGGGGTACCTACCACATTTAGCGGTGAAATAATTCACAATAGCGTGGGTTTTAACATCAGAAATAACAGCACATTTTTTTTTTTTGCTGTAGAGGGCCAAAAAAGTTTTTATCGCAGGAAAACGTCCGTTATTGCAGAACGCAGCTATTATTGTGGTCTGATAAAATGAGGCCTTCTATCAGACACACCTACCAAGGCTTCCTGGATCAATAAAAACACCTTTTCTTACTTGGCCTTTCTTCCTAAAGCTACAGTGTTAGGGAAAAGTTTACTTGTAGTGGGATACTGGTTGTTTTGGGCAGCTTGGCGGTGTTGACAGCAACAAGAACCACAACAGGCAACGGAAGTTCAAATCCCTCCTAGGGAAGTCCCATCACCGAAGCCAGAGCCACCAGGCCCGCCGCTCGAGCGTCCTGACCCACAGCAGTGCTGGCCACACAGGAGACCAGCACTGCTGTAGCTTTAGGAAGATGAGCACCTGTGTGGCTCATCCACGAACCTCATTGCTAGGCATGCCGGAGGAACACGTGGTTAGCAGGTATTCCCTTAGCTGTCAGGCTATCATGGAATTATATGAAGACCTCACGGAAAGTTCCCACGCTATACCGGACCTCACCAAACTTTTGTGCCCCCTCCTTTTCATGACATCTTGCTCATTCCAAACAACAGTTGGGGCCATCGGGGGAATGTCCCAAATCTCATTTTCCCGCTGTCTGGGCCAGGTCATAACAGCTGTACCTGCCCGCATTAATCGGCAGGACTTGCTGGAGTTGAACACGGGGTTTTATGCCATTGCCAACTTTCCAAATGTTCTGGGAGCTATCGACTGCACTCACATAGCCATCATCCCACCCCGCCGCAGGGAGGAGATCTACCGCAATAGAAAGCTCTTCCACTCCATCAACGTGCAAGTGGTCTGTGATGCTCAAATGTGCATCCTTGACAGGTCCTCTTTCTGGGTCAGTGTGTCATAGCAACCACTTAGGCCTAGTTAGACCACCTAGTCATAATAGAACAATAGGTGCAAGAGACTGTAGTAGACAATGTACACACTAAATAAACCTAACACCAATGAAATGTGGCTGCCCTAACCTTTTCATAGTGATTACCAGTCCAAAAGAGTAACATCCCAATAGCCTTCGTGTAGGACTGGCAACCCAGTGTACAGAGGTTGCCATAGTTGGTGCCTTCTTGCTTGCCTTGGTTATGCCTTGGACCCTGTCCTAGCCCTCACATGTTGGCGAGATAGTAGCCTAGGTATGATGGAATTCCAACAGGGCCTAGAACATGGAGCCAAGTGCTCTAGAAGTTATAAAAATCACTAGTACTTCAGCTGCTTAAAGGCACAAGCTGAAGTTACAAGTTGACACTTACAGGCATCAATCACAGACTCCACATTTCCAGCCTGACTCCCTAGCAGACATCTGTGTGCATCTTAAGATCTCCACATGTACTTCAGTTGCATAGTGTCACATGTACCTGCAAAGACACAGGTGATAGCACAGCCTGAGTTGTATCTGAGGCAGTTCTGATACTGGAGTGCTGACCTAGCAGCCCTTCCCTTCATGCGTTTTGCAAAGCACATGGCAATCCCAAACTTCTCACAGGTCACTGCAAGCTAACATATCTCACTGGAGTTGCATATCACCATGCACATCTGTGACCTGCTACACCTAGCTAAGCAGTCAACTCTCATGTACAGACGGTGAGGGCTTTGGCCCTTGGGCTGTCACATTGGTTATGTTAGCTGCCTGGGGATGTTGGACAAGGATGCTGGTATGAATCTCTGAAGGCTGGATTGGGAATAGAATGCCATCCTGCCTTCATTTGTAGTTGAAAGTCGCCTCAGAAATTAAAAGTTCAGAGTATATTTAGTGCGGACTACAATAGTATCCAATGTCACCTAACAAAAGGTTCACCTCATTGAACCCAAGACAAAGCTGTGTTGGAAGCTAAGAACCTAGCCTGACATGTCACAGGTAGCCATTGAGAAATATAGCGATGTCAGGGCACAGCAAGGCCCTTGGCCGGTGCAGCTCAGGACTGGTCCTGTTGTCCTACTTTATGTAGTTACATAGAAAATTTGCAGAGTAGTTTGTATGTTCCAATTGGTAGTAGCAGTTACAGCCCTTATCCTATCTAGGGCCACCCTTAAAACACATAGGCTGAGGACTGCCAGGGAGACTAACTTGCAGAATGGTTATTTTCCAAACAGAGTGGCCACCTTTCAGTTTTTTTCTGCTTTGAAGCCCTTGCTTGTCCACATGGCTGCCCTGACTATAACTCAGACATGGTAATTATCATATATGCTTCTGACAGATGTCTGTCATGCTGCTATGTGTAGAAATTTTTCAGTCATGACTAATGACTCTGACCACCTCATTAGCAGGTAGGGAACCAGCTTGGCAAAGACATCAATGATGGGTGATGACGAACCGTCCAGAACATCTCCATTGGGGAGGGGTAGGTAAACAAACTGCAGGAGGTAGTCTGTACAAAACAAGGTCAGAACACATATGTATGTCTAAATGATTGATGTGGCGTATTAGCCTCTGTCTATACTGTGTCTGAGGGTGATGTTGTTCCCTTCCTTACTACAACAATGCATACACCAGAGCATGCACATCCCGACCATCAAAGCCAAAGACTTTCTCATTCACCCATGACACATGGTGGCAGGTACCCGCTCAGTATACCCTGCCTGACCAGCTTTCAACAGAGCATTTGCTGTGCGCTCTTAGGGCATGGTCTACCCCCCTCCTCCCCATGTCATGACTGTTTGGTACCTCTCCATAGCTATCCCACAGCATGAAGACACACAATCTTACCTGCTATGGGTGGGCTGGGTGCAAAAACCACTGAAAGAAGAGCTAGGCTTAAATTGAGCCCATCTGCCCTCCCCTTCCCCAGATCACCTCCATGGTAGTGGCCCCCTTTGTGTGTGGTTAGGGGTAGGCCTCTTTATCTGTTTATTGTCTGACACTTATTTTAATTTTCTGAAGTGTATTTTGTTGGTGTAATACTGTTGTAACCCATAACACCGGACTGGGACTGGACACTGGCTAGACTGGCTTGCGCAGAACAAGAATCAGGCTCTACTGCCTCTACCGGCCATTTTCCCCTTGGGTTGAGCCCTCAGGTGCTGGTGGCCGGCAGGACTTAAACTGGAAGAGACACACACCAAGGGCTGGTACTGAAAGGCAATCACAAAGGCAGAACTGATGCAAAAGTGAAAAAGGTGCCCACTAAAAGAGAAACAGACAGGACTTGTAGAAGACAAAACAAGAAGGGCCGGATTCATCAAGGTGTTTTCCCATAGACACAGAATGGGAGAAATGCCTTAGTGAATCAGGCCCTAAGAGAAGAAGGCCACAGATTAGTGCCACAAACAAATAAATACAGGTTAGGACACACAGTGTAAGAAGGCCACAATTAAGGCCAAACAGAGAGGAACAAACAAAGCAGAAGGGCCACAGTTTGATGATTTGATTTATTTTAAATTGTGAACCACTTTGAGCCTTTCTGGCTAAGGCAGGATAAAAGTTAAATAAAGAAACAAATGGTGAAAGAATATGATGACAGCAGGTTGTTTATTCCCACCAGATTTCAGATCCGGTTTTACCGTGATATATTGGCCATCATGTTTGCCACAGAAGAAATTAACCAGAACCAGCATCTGCTGCCAAACCACACCCTGGGCTTCCGGTTCATGGACTCCTGTTTTTCAGAGGTAGTCGCTCTCCAGGACACTCTCCTGCTGCTGTCTGGGAGGAACCGAACACTCCCAAATTATAAGTGTGAGGCTCACCTGACTCTGGCAGGCATCATTGGGGAGCTCTACTCTTCAGTGTCTGAGGTCATGGCCAGGATACTTGGGGTTTATAGGATCCCACAGGTATGAGATTTCTCTGACTATGTTTCCGTCAAAGAGTCAATGGGTTAACACTTGATTCCCTTTTGTCTTCACAATCCGTTATTCCCCCATTTCATTCATGAACTTCCAGTTCCTTCTTTTCTTAGAGAAACTGGAGTCACAAGTTCATAAATCTAAGGAGGCAAAATCCAGGACAATCTCAGATGAAATAAAAAACCTTAAAATACTCTCACCATTGTTCACCCAAGTCACTGATATATTTTATGCTCCCTGTCAATATATATATGAGAGAGATGATGGAAATCTTTCTTTTCAGATCAGCATTTCAGCACAGCATCCAATGTTGAGTGATAAGATCCAGTTCCCATCTTTCCTACGCACCTATCCTGCAGGCACCCTGCTGCCTCGAGTAGTTGCCCAGCTGCTCCACTACTTCAATTGGACATGGGTGGGAATCTTGTTTTCCAACATAGATATTACCAGCCTGCAAAGTCAGAAGATACGGCAAGAGGTGGTGGAGAATGGTGGCTGTGTAGCTTTCCTGGAGAAGATTGATGATCGCTACCCCAGTGAGAGGCTGGTGAAAGTGGCAGAGGTGATTCACCAGTCCTCAGCAAGTGTGATTGTATGTCTTTGCTTGGAAGTGCACCTGAAGCCTATCCTGGAGCTCTTTTCCCTCAGGAACATTACTGCCAAGGTCTGGGTCTCACCTTCATTTGCCATCAACCCTCATATGTTCACCAGGGAGTCCTGGAGGCTACTCAATGGCAGCTTGGTGTTCATTGGATCCACCAGTGACATCCCCCACTTCTCTAATTTCCTCTACCATATTAGGCCTTCTGCACACCCATGGGACACCTTCACCAAACTGTTCTGGGAAAAGACATTTGGGTGTCAATGGGAAGGACAGAACTTGACTCATGTGGTGACTGGGAAAGACATCATCCCATGCACAGGTGACGAGGACCTCAAAGCACTGGACCCAGCTATCTTTCAGTTGACTGATTTAAGTGGTACCTATCATGCTTACCAGGCTGTTTATGCCTATGCACATGCTCTGCACAACATGATTTCAGTTGAACCCATGGAAGATAATTTTGGAATAGACACCAACATTCATAATATCAAACCATGGCAGGTAATGATGAAAATAATTGGATTTTTATAATGCTAAATGCAAACAAGATTCTGGTGGTGTTTAAACGTTCGAGGTTTTGAAATATATATATGAAGATGATTGGATAAAACATTACTGGTTTCTTCACTGCATGAAAGCTTTCAATGGCCAGGGGAGAAGGCATAAAGTTACTAGATAATTATTAAATTAACAATTGGCAAAACTGGTGAAATGTACTTGGTGAAGATCTTCCAGAGGATAACTGGCAGACCTGAGGGTTCGAACTATCGCACAGGGAGGCTGTGTGATCCCCCCCCAAGATCACACAAAGAGTTAATGAATAAGCCAGGATTGGAACTGAAATACAGGGATATTAAATGACATGCACAAGGTCAAACAGGGATGGTCAATGCCCACTTTGAATTGAAGCACAGGGAACTTAAGTGACTTGTTTAAAGTCCCACAAGGATTCATTGGCTCAGATGGGACTAGAAATGAAGCACGGGGGAAAAAACTGTTCGATTTTAAAAGCCCTACACATACCAAAGCCGGGAGATATGTCCGTGACCTGGCCTGGCACGCGCCGCATGGATTTTAAAAACCACGCTAGTAGGCACATATCTTCCAGTACGTCCACAAAATAGTTTTTTCGGTAACAGGGGCAGGGTCTGGGCGGGGAATGGGTGGGACATGGGTGGGCCGGGTCTGTACCATGAAATCTGTGTGTAAATATTTACATGCAGAAGTGTGTAACTTTACTTCTGCATGTAAAAGGGAGGCAAGTTAGCTAGGGGGTTTAGGAATTCCTCTTCTTTATTGGGGCAAACTGGGAACGAACTGGGAAAACAGGTAATTGTGTCGGCGTGCGTTTACTAGAATCCCGCCCACTTACGTGGTAGACGCAGCATTTGTGCACATATATGCGCGTCTATATAAAATCGTGCGCACATGTATACGTGAATAGCCAATTTTAAAACACCCGCGCAAAGGTTTTGAAAACGTTGCGTCCACGTGTGCGAGCTGGAAAACATGCACACCTGCGCCCGCGCGCGAGTCTTAATATTTACCTCTAAGTGATTTGTCCTAGGTCACATAGATGTAGGCCCCATCCCAGCCTGCACATGAGCACAGAGGGACACGGGGATGGTCAAAGACATTCCAAGGTCCAATGACCGACCTGGGTTCCTGCACAGGGGGGAAATATTTACTTTCTAAGGCCCATATGGTTTATTCTAAACACAGGATTTTTTTCTTTACACCAGTCCATCAGGACCACAAAAAACACTGCATGGACTCCAAGGCTGTTGAAAAAATAAATGATTTACTGTCACTGACGAGCGAGAAAAACAAAGTCCAACATCAGTTCATAAAAAATAAACTCAGTCTTTTTCCACAAAAGGTCAGCAACCGTCTGTGACCTGGGTTTCAGAAGGCTGCCTCCATGCTTCCCTGAGTTATAAACTGACTTATAATTCAGACTTGTTTTACTGATCTTGGGATGCCATCCCCTAACTTCCCCCTTAGCATTAAGGAGAAGAGGACTCCAGGAATTGCCAGCAATTCACACAAGGGAAGCACATAAATATTATAAAGAGTGGCCGAAAGGGCAGAACCCTGTGGCAGACCCCTTCCAATTTGAAACACGTCAGAAAAATGATTATCGAGTTTAACCTGAAATGACCTATCCGAAAAAAACAGAAGAGAAACATTTGTGAGCACCATCACTTATCCCAATCTCAGTCAATCTATGAAGTAACCTGAGATGATCTACGGAATCAAAGGCCTCAGGCAGATGGATTAGGATAGGAAAATAAGATTCCCGAGAATCAAGTCCTCGTAACACAGAATCGGTTAAAGACAGAAGAGGTTTCCATCGAATGACGCTTCCTAAATCCAACTTCATTAGGAAGAAGAATATCCTGGTTTTCCCTATGATTAACTAACTGGGACAGCACAATATTTTGAAGAACTTTAGATATGAAAGAAAGTTTCGATACAGGTCTATAATTATTCCAGTCACCATTCCGCCCCATTTTAGATTGAAGAATCGTCTTTATCACAGGTTGTTTTAAATTAGCTGGAGCCAGTCCTTCAAGCGGCAAAGTGTGGTCATTTTAGGGATAATAGTATTCTGCACTTCTTTCAGAGAATTTGCTGGAATTGGATCAAGAGGATGAAATGCCGGTTTGGTCACAGGTTCAAAGGGATCCCAAATGGTTAAACCCTATAAATGCTCTGTAGTTTTCAGAGAAACAAAATCAGGAAAATTCTTACTCAAGATGAAAGTTTTATTCCATAGAATCTGCCCCGTTTTACGTTCTGTTCCCCTGCATGTCAACCTGCCTCATACCCCTTCCTCAGCATCTGCCCTTGCCTCTTCCAGTCACCTTCTTCAGCATCTGCCTGACTTCTTCAGCTCCTGATTCTTTCCCTCTTCACTCTCCATCCCACTGCATACATTCCCCATCCTTTTAGCATGTAAGACACCATATTTCTCCCCCTCCTCTCCCTATACCTGGAGGCAAGAGGCACTGGGATCACATTTGTGAAGCAAGTTTCAACCCTCCCCAGCCAATCAAGGCAGGCCACAGGAATGAGGACTCAGTTGACTGGCCACAGGCATAAGTAGGAAGAAGTACCAAAATGCCGGGAGGGAGAGCAAATTATGTCTCTGCTCTGCCCTCCTCCATCTACTTCCCCCATCCCACTCCAGACACAAGAGAACTGCAGAAGCGGAATCAGAGGATTCAGGTTGAACAGATTGGCTGGCCGAGGCAAGTGGGTGGGATGACTCACTAGAATGACTGAAGGCAATTATGAATTGAAAATTGAAAGTAGCCATGTCCTGACCTACTGGGAGATAAAGAAGTCGTGTTTTGATTAAAGTTGTGGTTAACCACACACCCATGTGGCTTAGAAGGAATATTGCTGAATACATGGGTGTGCGGAGACTATCAGGCCTCTGCCCCTCCCAACCTACCCTCCATGAGGTAGAAGAAGAGGAGGGGCAAACATGGAACAAAGAGTGCAGCACATTCTCCTCATCCCCATGGCCAGTGCTGCTGCTGCTCTGAAAGCAGAAGGTAGAGGTTGCAGTAGGGTTACCAGCTCTCCTAGGATGATTTAGTCCTAATTTAACCCAATAGCATGCATGAAAATATAGGGGCTGATATTTCGAGCTACTTAGCTGGATACATAGAGACTTATCCAGCTAAGTGGCAGCTGCTGAATAACTGGCTATGTTCAGCAGCCACCAGTTAGCCGGATATGTATTTATCCGGATAAGTAGATAGCTGGATATCTTGGGGGCGGGGCTGTGGGTGGATTGAGGTGGGGCAACTTGTCGAGTTAAATTAACTAAATAAGTTAGACCTGCTCAATAGCAGGTCTAAAGTTCTCTGGATAATAACTTATTCAGCTGATTAGAACATAACTGGTTGTATTCAGCAGCATTGCTGTGCTGTAGAATATCCCTTCTAAGTTTTCCGGATAAGTTATATCCACATAATTTAGATAACCGGATATCTTTGAATATTGGCTCCAATGTTTTTTGTTATTTCAATGTTTCCTTTTATTTTTTTGATAATTTTGTATAGTAGTGTATAATTTGCAAATTTTTGTAAGTATATTTTTATTTATTTATTTATGATGTATGTATTAAAAATTATTCTGGGTTATGATTTGTAATAAAATTATATTAAGTTTACAGTTATTTTGTACATGTTCTCTTTATGAGGTCTTCATGTGATTTTGGTGGGTTGGTATTGATTTAGCCAATTATTTATTTCCTGAAAATATAGTGCTACATTTCTCCATTACAAATCCAGGCATGCAATGTGGCATAACGGGACTGGTGAGGTGGCAACTTGAGCAGATACCTGGGACGTAGACACATAACAGAGGGAAAATGGACATCTGGTGGGGTAGAAGCAGAAACAATTGTCCATAGGAAAGTCCATAAAGGTAAAATAAAGTAGCAGAGAATTATCTACCTATTCAGCATAATGTTTTTCTTTCATCACTGAATTCTACAGGTCCTCCATTATCTGAAGGTTGTGCGTTTCACAACAGAGTCCAAAGAGGAAGTCTACTTTGATGAGAATGGGGATGTGCCTGCTGTCTTTGACATCATGAATATCCAGATACACCCGAATGACACCTATGAAGTAATAAAAGTGGGTAGATATGATGCCAGGGAAGCCCCGGGGGAGGAAATCATTCTGAATATCACTGCCATCTTATGGAATCAAAATAACCAGGTGAGGACCAACATACTAATATAGTTGATGGCAGATGAAGACCAATTGGCTCATCCTTTCTGCTCAGTTTTTCAGGTCTGTACCTCTAAGGGTATACTGTATACCAGCTTCCAGCTGTACAAGTTTGATTGTTTGTAGGATATTGCTCCTTTTCTAAGTCAGCTTTTTGCTGACTTCTTCATAGGTTAGATGAGCAGACAAGTTTCCCTAATTAAAGCAACACCCTGGCCCACCCATCCATCATGTCTTAAGATGATGCTTTGTAATAATTTGTTTGTTAGATTTTTTAGGTATGTTGATTTTGTATGTCTTCTAGAGCTGTGAATCGGCGGCATACAAATGTTCAAAATAAATAAATAATTTAAACAGCTACAAAATATTTGATGTAGTTGTCTTAACATCCTATCTCCTATGACCCCCATGACCTTCCTGGACAGTCTCTGGCTACCTCCAACTTGCCAGTATCAACTCATTTGGTTTCTGAGGAGGTATGGTCTTCTGGCTCCCATATGGCCTTCAATAACTCTAGCTTATACTTCCGTTACCCATCCTACCACATGTCCCAAGCATGCTTGAATTCTGTCATGGTTTTACTTTATACTACCACTTCCAGTAGGCGATGATACCGAACTGTTTACCTATTGTCTGTCCTGTTAAATATTGGGTCTTAGGACTTATACCTAATATCTAGGAAACAAAACCACTGGGGTTTGTTTGTAATTTGTCATGGTCCAGGGGAGGTTGGTTCTTCCCATTTAGACTTAGCAGATTTACCTGCTGATTTGAAACTTGATCTTTATAATCTTTGAAGTCCATATAGTTACAATGTTAAATAAGATCTACCGAATGTTATAATGTAAAACAAGAAGAAGTTATAATGTAAAACAAGAAGACCCTTCTTCCTGAACACAGTTACAATGTAAACCGATGTGATATTGCAAATTGAACACCGGTATATAAAAACTAATAAATAAATAAATATTTAGACGGATAATGTAATAGTTATTCATCTAAATGGCTTACCCACATATATATTTATCCAGATAAGATGGGGGCGTTCCGTGGGCGAGCAGTAGGCATTCTGGGGAGGAGCGGAGTTAGCCAATTAACTTAAAGGGCTAACTCCGATATTTGGAGTTAGCCAGCTACCCTAAATGGCTAACTCTGGTTGGGCTGTAGGGCTGCCCTAAAGTTAGCCGGTTAGACATAACCGGCTAACTTTAAGACACAACTGCGCCGCTTAATATGCCCTGCTAGTTGGCTGGATATATTTATATGGCTAACTAGCTGAGCCGCACAGTGGCTGAAAATGGACCTCACTATGTACTGGGAGATTTTAACATTCATAAAAATATGCATGACTGATGCAGTAACAGATTTTCTTGCAGCTATGTTTATATTAGGTCTTTCTCAGCAAGTGTTAGGCCCCATTCGCTTAGCTGGAGACTAAGGTGTCTATTGAATTGTTTAACGATGATGCTACATTGTCAGAGGAGCAAGCTATATTCACCCAATCCTATTGAAACTTTTGTTGGAGATCCGTAAGCATTAAAATTAAAGACCAGTCTCAAACATACTTGTCTTAGGGAATATGATTGAAAGGGCAATTGCAGTTCAGGTACAGGGTTTGGTAGACAAATGTAATGTTCCTAAGACTCTTTTCAATCTGTTTTTCACCACAAACATAACATAGAATTGACATTAGTCTCTTTGGTAGATTAATTGCATCAAGAGATTAATAAGGATGGTACTGTGGAAATAATATTGTTGGATTTATTTGTCACATTTGGCACCCTTGATCTTTCTATATTATTAAATTAACTTCAAGAAATAGTATTTGGAGACACTACCCTGAGCTGGTTCTTCTCTTTCTTATAGTAAGGATCACAGTGTGTTTTATGTAGTACTATTTGCTTATAAGAAAATGGGTACAGAGCAGAACTCGGAAGTTCTCCCTTCAACTCACCATACAAAAACAAAGTATTCACATTTGGTGTCACCTCAGTAATAGCAACACAAACTCTCTCCACTACCAGTCACTCTGTGATACAGTATAAAACCTTGCAAAAAAGCAATTCAGAACTAGTATAGCAAACTTGCCATACCAAAACAGCACTGACTCCCAGGACTGAAAACAGCAAGAACCCTAGTTATGAAAAGGCAAAAAGCTCTAGAATGCACCGAACACCTCCAGTTCAAACAACAAAATAAGCAGGATTGTTACAGATCCTTCTACAGAGCAACTAACTATCTGAATACCTGAGCCGTGACACACTCAGAGAGCAAAGACAGTTTTTCAACATAGAATGAGATTGACCAAAATTAGAAATAGAAATATGCAAGCAACAACTGAAATGGAAACCCCAAGATACCAGATTTTGCATGCAGTGCAACAGCAGAGAATTAGAAACAGAAATGCAGGTCCTCCTATATTGTGCAAAATACAAAGATATCAGAGAAGCACATTGACAAAGCTGACATATTGCATTCACCAAACTGAAAATGAAATGCTTTTAATCTACCATTGTTGTCCGGACATTTTATCTTTCAAATCATTTTGAGCCTCATGTCTTTTCTTCTGCTTTCCTGTGACTCTGAAAAAGGAGTCTGCTAACTCCTTTTTCAGAGTCTCCTGTCCATTTCTCATTTCTCTTCTCTTCTCCTATTCTCTTCACTTCTTTCCCTACATCTCTCTCTGACTGATCTTTCCCTGTCAACTCAATGTTCTCCATTTCTTTCTCTCTCTCGCTCTCTTCCCTCCTCCCTCCAGTTCTACCCATCCCATAGATACACCTCCATACTCGATCCACTATTGCTTCCTCTGAGTCCTCTCGCTTTCTCTTGTTCGGTTGCTCATTTCACCATCTCTGGCTTTCTGACTCCCTTGTCCTTTCACTTTACAGGTGCCACCTTTCTTGCTCTCTGAAAGCCTTTCCCCTCTCTCAACCTTCCACTCACCTTACATCCTTCTCTTCATCCACTTTCACCTCTTCCTCCTCTCCCTCACCTTCCAACCCCTCTTCCATTCTTCTATCAACTCCTTCACCTTCTATTCCTCTGGAGCTGAAACACTCCCCTCTTCTTCTTCCATCCTCCCTCCCTTACCTTCCAATCCTTCTCAACATCCATCCTATCCCCTCCCTCACTTTCCAACCCCATTTCTTCTACCTTACCTTCAACACATCACCTTCCATCTTGCCCTCTCAATTATTTTCCATTCTATTCCCATCACCTTCCATACTCTTCTTCCCAAACCCTTCATCTCCTCTCAACCTCCTCACCTTCCATATTTCCTGACCTGCTTTCTAGGCTTCTTCCCCCAAACTTTCTCATCCTTCAACCCCCTGACCTTTTCTCTCTCCTCCCCTACATTTCCTTCCTCTCTGTCCTCATTCCCTCACAGCCTGACAGGCAAGAGAGTGGAGCTCGTGGCGGGTGGCTCTATCTTCACCATCTTGTTGCCAGCTGTTCTCTCTTCCGTGAAGATGTGCTATTTGAACTGCACAGGAAGGAGAGGAACTGATGGCAAAAAGAGAAAGTCAGGAACACCGGTTTCTGGTTTCAATCTTCTATGTGTTGGGGCATATGGTAAATGGGGAGAGAGCGGGGGGGGGGGGGGGGGTCACAACAGCTTATCTTCAGGCCTGCAGCATGGGCCATCTTGGAGAAAGGGAGCAGAAGTGGCAGGAGCAGCAAATTGTTCTTCAGCACTGAGGAAGCCGGCAGCACCTGCTCTTAGGCCCAGCAGGCCAGCAATTGCAGTGACCCTGGGGCTGCAGCAACTCCTATGCCCAGCAGACAATATCATGAACGAGAGAAGCAGCTCTTTTGCAACTGCATTGGCAGGGTGTATCTGCACCACAAGTTGCACACCCCAAAAGCTTGCTCTGGCAGCACATACTAACCATGATAATGTTTTAATTTATTCATAATTCACAGACTCCTCACTCTATCTGCAGTGACAGCTGCTCTGTTGGGTTCAGGAAATCTGCCAGAAGGGGGCAGCCCAGCTGCTGTTTCGATTGTGTCCCTTGTTCCACTGGAGAAATAGCCAATGAAACGGGTGAGCAATATCTTGTCCTTCTGTGAGATAATGTGAGACTCTAACATGCCAAGGCTTTGATGTACCAAGGCTATAACGCACTGCATCCTGGACTTGTCATGAATGAGTTTGGCTGATTCATTTGAGTTCCGTAATTGCTAAGTTTGCCCATGAGCCAGTCCTCATTTTACACCCACTGCATGCTGGGAATTGTAGTTCCAATTTCTGTAAGTAAGTAATAAAATGAAAGGTCCATAGTTACAATGGGGAAGAACAGATGTTTTAGCTACTTGGTGATCAAAACCCAGGTGTCTTTCTGTTCTTGAACAGACTCCATCCATTAGTAGTTCCCACAGTCAGGACAGCCAGCTACAGAAATGCTGAACGAGGCAACACTGGGCATGCAGTTCTCAATTTTCACTTTTATTAATCTGACACAAGATCCTACAACTCAGTTTCTGCAGCCTATTATTGTTTAATAAGGCTGGGATACCTTAATTGGACCAACATAAGAAATATACTGATATAATAGAAGGACCATTGTCATCGTCTTGGTATTTCATGTACAAGAGTAACTCAGGATACTTTTTATGTTCTTTTAATAAAAGGCATCTTAATAACTTTGATTCGAATAGTGAAACCCTGAGTCACTAGGTACTGTTTCCAGTTTTATGGCAATTAAGTATTGACCTCATAGATGCATAAAATGTTTTTATATGGCTTCCAGGCTTGATATTTAGATTTCCTATGGGACACTGGGAGGGCAATTGTCAAACAGCCCACATAGGCTAAAGTCTGTGGGTAGTTTTTACCCCAAATAGCCCCTCCCCCCAGAATACCTATGTAGGATGCATGTAAAAGTTTGAGTGAAATTGTATTCCATGCATGGTTTTATGTGCATACCCACCATAGCGCTAGGTTTTATGTGCTTAAGTGCCTTTGATAATTTCTCCCAAAGAGCTTTGTAAAGTTATTACATAGATTGAAAGTTTGTATCCATAGCATGGGGGTGTAACTGGAATCAGTTGTCTCTTTCAGATTCAACCAAGTGTTGCAAGTGCCCAGACGACCAATGGCCCAATGAGAGTAGAGAAAAATGCTTTCCAAAAGCCATCGAGTTCCTGTCCTACCAGGAACCCTTGGGAGCAGCCTTAGCTGCTCTTGCTGTCATCTTGTCTTTCACCACCATCCTCGTTCTCTTCATTTTCTACCTCTTCCAGGATACGCCAATTGTCAGAGCCAATAACCGAGGCCTCAGCTACCTTCTCCTCTGCACCCTCTCACTATGCTTCCTCTGTTCCTTAACATTTATTGGATTCCCCATGAAGCTCACTTGTATGGTCCGCCAGCCCACCTTTGGACTCATCTTCACTATCAGTGTATCTTGTGTATTAGCAAAAACAGTTACGGTGATTATTGCCTTCAAGGCTGTCAACCCTCGCAATCAGCTCAGAAAATGGGTTGGGTCAAAGATACCCAACCTTATCATTATTTTCTGCTCCCTCATCCAACTGGTCATCTGCATATTTTGGATTGCTAGCCACCCTTCCTTTCCTGAGATCAACACCAGATCTGAAAGCGGGAAGATAATCGTTGAGTGCAATGATGGATTGACCATACTCTTCTACTGCATGCTGGGATATATGGGCTTCCTGGCCATCATTAGCTTCATTGTGGCCTTCCTGGCTAGGACGTTACCTGACAGCTTCAATGAGGCCAAGTTTATCACCTTCAGTATGTTGGTCTTTGTGAGCGTCTGGCTGTCTTTCATTCCTGCCTACCTCAGTACACAAGGGAAGTACATGGTGGCAGTAGAGATCTTTGCCATCCTATCCTCTGGTGCGGGGTTACTCTTCCTAATCTTTCTTCCAAAGTGTTATATTATTCTCCTGCAGCCAGAGAGGAACACCAAGGAACATTTAGTAGGAAAAAAAATGTAAATTTTATTTATTTTTATTTATTTAATAGTTTTTATATACCGATAACCGTTTTCACATCGTATCGGTTTACAGTGAACGAGGAAACAAAGTGCCTAAATAAGTGGCAAAATGATTACATGGAACGCATATGAAACAAGTAACTTCATCACAAGATAATAATAAATTACAAGGACCGCATGGTAACATGGTAACAGGGGCGTTAAATATGTTAGGCATTAAATATGATAGGGGGAGGGGAAAAAGTGGAGATGAAAACAAGACTATGTAAGAGTTGGAAGCAAGAATTTAGTAGTGATTGGTTATGATTTCTGCGGTGGTGGGGTGCGTGTGGGTTAGGAGAAGGCCTATTGGAACAGCCATGTTTTTAATTTTTTTTTTTTTATTTCGTTGTGCAAGATTCTATGCGAAGATCGGGGGACATGGAATTCCAAATTGAGGGACCTGCAATTGAGAAAGCTCTCTTCATTGTGGAGGCGAGTTTTGTGAGCTTAGGGGCGGATAATTTGAGGGTTCCTTGGTGAGCAGTTCGTGTAGGTCTGTTGGAAGAATGGAGTTGGAGAGGCTCATGAAGCCATTGAGTGTTTTCATTTACTAGGGACTTATGTATGAGGGATAAGGTTTTGTATTGTATTCTCGAGTTGATAGGAAGCCAATGAAGATCTTTTAGTACACAGTTAATGCGACTCCAACATTGCTCTAAGCTTCAATGGCAAGAGGTAATGTGGGGGAAAAAAAGGATTTCCATTCACATAAAAGCAGGGAGTAGCTGGCTTGTTACAGCAGATACTACTCCAAACCAAATAAGCCTGATACTTCACTTTCATTGCTTATCCAGCGTAGCTCTCTGCTTCAACGGCAGGGGAGAAAGACTGATACTTCACACATATCCAGCATAGCTCTCTGCTTCAATGGCAGGGGAGAAAGACTGATACTTCACGCATATCCAGCATAGCTCTCTGCTTCAACGGCAGGGGAGAAGAAAAACTGATACTTCACGCATATCCAGCATAGCTCTCTGCTTCAACGGCAGGGGAGAAAGACTGATACTTCACGCATATCCAGCATAGCTCTCTGCTTCAACAGCAAGGGAGAAAGACTGATACTTCACTTTCAATGCATATCCAGCGTAGCTCTCTGCTTCAACAGCAAGGGAGAAAGACTGATACTTCATGCACATCTAGCACAGCTCTCTGCTTCAATGGCAGGTGAGTAAGTCTGATACTTCACTTTCAATGCATATCCAGCATAGCTCGCTGCTTCAGTGGCAGGGGGGAATGAAGAAAAATGGATCTAAATACAGACAACAACCAAAAAGGACTGAATTACATAGTCAGGGTAAATAAGCATGGGTGTAGCTTGCTTATTGCGGCGGTTACTATCCCTAACTAATTAAGCTAGATATTTCACGTAGTTGCAGTTCCAACACTGCTCTCTACATTAATGGAGGGGGGAAGGGAAACAGGCCTCGTCTTCAGATATTATGCTGTGTGTTGCAGAAGGACATGCGTGTGCACTGGGAAAATTATTCTTCTGGATGGTGACATCTGATTGTAACAGTCTGCTGTCTACATTATGACTACCTCCCAGTGCTCTGTTTTTAAAGTGCACAGACAAATAAGAAAGTCTGATCTGCTGTTTGGGCAACCAGCTGTAGAAGCACACTGCATGAAGTAGTCTTTACATGAAGAGCATGGGTGACACAAATTAAGGAGGCTAGGATCACGTTTCCAAACAGATTTGATCCTTTCCATTGCCTTACAGGGAAATGCATCAGCGCACACATAAGCTATATTAGCCAAGGTCCTCCCAGCAAATCCTTGAACCTGTTAAGTTTTACGCTGCTATGGCATACAAAGTTGCATGGAAAAGTCAGTGAATAAGTCACTTATCTCAACCAGGATGCAAGGCTTCCTTGTCTCAGGAGTATCCTCACCATCCAGAAGAATAATTTTCCCAGTGCACACCCATGTCCTTCTGCAATACACAGCATAATATCTGAATGTGAGGCCTGTGAGCATATAAGAACATAAGACTTTGCTATACTGGATCAGACCGGGGTCCATCAAGCTCATTATCCCCATTTCCAATTGTAGCCAATCCAGAGATTTGTAAGCTGTCATTGAGCCAATGTGTATTTGCGTATGTGTGTGGGGGAGATAAGTAAGAAGAGAAAGCAAGAGAGTGTGTGGGGGCAGTGAGCAAAGAAAGCATGAGTGTGTGTGTAGAGTGGGATCAGTGAAAGTAAAGATTAAGAAGTACATTTTCAAAACCTGGCGTGCAGAAATCCTGGGAGATACGCGCGTGCCTGGGCTGAGCGCATAACGGCCCGGCCCCACGCCTTTCTCCCAGTATGCACAGAAGAGCCGGGGTTTTGAAAAGGGGTGGGGTCTGGGTAGGGCGGGGGCCAGCTGGGACAGCGCCATTTTTCGCTGTCCTGGAAAAAGCGCATGTTATCAAATCGGCACGTCCATAAGTCATAAAACACCTCTCTCTATTTCCTAATTTCTAATTTTTTAATGTGATGCTTATATGTTTCAAGTGTTAATCAATAAAATCCTCTAACAAATCTGTATATTCCCCTTGTTCTTTCTGCAGACAGCACAAAGGATCTTTCATTATAGCACTTGCTGTTATAAGCTATTTCAAAATATTATCAAGGTGAATGAACTTATCTTACAAATACATGTGTTCTCTCAGTTCTATCTACATGCAGCACGAAACAAATCTTCCACTGTGGTATTATCAAGGTCACCGATAAATACTCTCCTGTTGTTAAGCTATTCTGACGAGGCCCCTGTTTTGCCCTGCCGGCTGCATCAGGGACCAAAATTGAAAGAAATAAGATCAACATTAACATGCTGCTAAAAAATGTATGTGTTTACTTTAACACTGCTCACCATATTACCAGACTCATCGCTTCACAATCAGCCACTTTTGGTGACCAGCATCTCTCTCACAATATCACTATTGGATGATTCATAGGAAAACATGGAGTCCTTAGGCTTTACAATAATAATAATCCTCACACAATTTAGCTATGATATTACAAACTTGCTCAAAATTATTAGTCATGGTGACCTTTATAACAGGCACTACTGGCTTCCCAGTGCATAAGTAGTGAACTTGTCTGATCTTAGATAATGATGAGCAGTGAAAACCACGCAGCAGGTCTTCATACCCAAATTCCCCAACACGGGTCCATGTTTTGAAATTGGGATCTGCATCAGGAGTATCCTTGTATCGCGCTTATTGCTGCTTCAAATGCTGAAGTTTTATATTTCACTGCCTGGACAGACAAATTCGTTTACCTACTGCAAAGTTGTAAAACTTCATTAAATAAAACCAATACACATTTCTCATAAAAATCTCAATTTTACAAGCATTTAGCATTTACTACAGAGTTGACAAGACTCACACTGTCAGCATTTCAACTCATTTTTTAGCCAAGATCTCAGCAAAAGTGGAGCAGCAATATTGTCTTAAATGTATATGGAAATAATGATCATGCCCAATATACATAACTAAATAAGGGAATACTACGCAATATCTAGGAACAGTTCATTAGGAGTAGTAATTTTAAATAAAAAATTCCAAAACTCTTCTCTGAAATTTAATCATATCTGGCGATCACACCCTCTAAGAGAAGTGGGGATTTATTCTAAAATACCCCATTTACGATCAATGAAATTGTGGCCTTTTTCAAGACAATGTGCTACTATAGACACCCTACATCTTCTTGGTTGTTAGGCAGCTTCCATGCTCTGTCAACCGTGTTCTGACCTTGCACTTTGTTCTGCCTATACACACCTTAGAATATGTGCAAACAATGAAATAAATAGCAAACGAAGATGAGCAATCCCTAGGTCATTGTAGTTTAAAGGTATGGTCCAAAAGGGGATCCTGCCAGAAAGTGCCCTCAACATTCTGCATGCAAAACGAGCATTTCCCACAGGAAACATGCCCAATTGGAATCCCATCTTGTACTATAGGCGTCGATGGTAAATATGACTGAACCGCATAATCTCTGATGTTTTTACAATGAGAAAACACTATAGTAAGCAAGGAAGAAAATAGTGCATGCAACTTCAAAACATCCCAATGTTTATAAATGATAGCTACTGTAGCAGAAGCCAAATGTATGTATGTGAACAAACATACCAATGCAGCCCTGACAATAGGTGCGCAGTCCAATAATAGTCATGTTCTACCCATCTATGATGTTCTTTTATATGTCTTCTTTATGATGGACAATGGGTATCTTCTTCCTAATAACCTAGCACTGAGGTCCTGTGCTTGACTGTCAAAATCTTTTTTATTCGAACAGATGCGATGTATTCTCAAAAATTCTCCAACAGGTAAATTAGATCGCAACCTCTATGAATGGAAACTTGAAAAATGAAAAGGATTGTTCTTCTCAATAGGTTTGCCATTCAAAGATGTACAGAGGATGTGGTTAGTGCAGTTAGTGTAGCTGGGTTCAAAAAAGGTTTGGATAAGTTCTTGGAGGAGAAGTCCATTAATGGCTATTAATCAATTTTACTTAGGGAATAGCCACTGCTATTAATTGCATCAGTAGCATGGGATCTTCTTAGTGTTTGGGTAATTGCCAGGTTCTTGTGGCCTGGTTTGGCCTCTGTTGGAAACAGGATGCTGGGCTTGATGGACCCTTGGTCTGACCCAGCATGGCAATTTCTTCTGTTCTTATGTTCAATCTATTAAAATCCTTAAATATAAAGACATCCAGAAAAGGTATGCGCTGATAGACAAATTCCATATTGAATTGTAAGTGAGAATCTACAGTATTCACTCAACAAACTGCTCAATAAAATCCTCAGCAAACTGCTGTAAATGTTCCAGTGTGGATGTTCACAAAAGGAAGACATCATTTACAGTATATGTTGAAAGCATATTTTGATATACTGGATGGGAGGGCTGTGGGCGAAGAGGGGGGAGAGCTTCAAAATATTTCAAGCTATTTCTAAAAAAGGGGGAGGGGGAATTGTGAGCTATGGAGGGAGGGGGAAACTACCTAACAGCCTACAAGCCTGTATTTTCTTTAAGCAGTACTGTGTCCGTTATCTGTCCAACAAGCTTCATGCTGACCTTGTACACAATAATATCTGCTTCTCACATCCTCATTCACCATTTGAAGAACATACCTTTACTAACCTATGATCATACTGTCATACATACTTGGAGCTTATCTGATTCCTACATCCCTTATATTTATATCGGGGATGTATTGTTAATTTACCTCCTTTGCATTTAGTAGGCAGTTGGCGACATTAGCTATATCAGTTTTTCATACATATTTGAATCCATATCACAGACAGCCGACATATTTCAATTTGTAATTGTTAATTATATTGCTGCTACAGGGGGAGGGTACCCGAGCCAGTGGTGAAGTTAGCACAGGTGTTTATCAGGTACCAGGTTATTTGTTGGCTATCAAAAGAGTGCCTTTATGGCAAAATGGTGGGTCATGGTTACACCTCAGGAGGTGAGGCCCCCTTACTTGGAAACAAGGTGTGGGACTGGGTAAAAGATTGCTGCCTTGCTTGCTATATGGCGGGTGGCAGAAATGGGGCGTAGCCCAGGTATCCATTACGCACGGGTTGGGTACAGGTTAATTACATTATTTTGTTTGTTAATAAAGCTGCGGCCTTTACTTCCAACTCAACTTGCTCGTGTCTTGCTTCGCTCGCTGTGTTTTGGGTGGGAGGCAGGGACAATGCTCTAGTTGTACCTGCCAGCGCTACAAAAAATTCCCATTTCTTTGTTGCAGGAAATAGCACACACTATTTATAAATAGTGCATACAATTTCCTATTCTAAATGAAACAAAAATAATAAAAGAAAGCATCTGAAATGGAACAAACAAAAGTTTTCAACATCCACATCTCTAGAGATAACATTCTTGTGCCCATTCCTTGAGTTATCCAGTTCTAGAGTTCACATGCACTACAGCCATATCCATCCTATAAACCAGCCAGCCCTACAGATGAAAATTTCTGTATCCAACTGCCAATCTTATGAATCATGCAGTCCCAGAGATGAAAGACTCTGTATCCTTTTGCCCAACCCAAGGAACCATGCTGTCAGGACTGAGGGCCTGGCTAGAGTGGGGGACCCCCATGGGGGCAGCATAGGACTTCAAGATAGAGCAGAGAGGATCTTCCACCTGTACCAGCCACCTTCTCCACAGGTTGAGCCCTTGGGTTCTGGCAGCTGGCAGGACTTAGGCTGTGTCTAGAATCGAGAGACAGGCTGGAGACAAGTAGTGGATACAAAGGTGAGGCAAGGCTGAAGACTAAGGCAAGACTGGAGAGTGAGGCAAGGCAGGGCTGGATACTGAGACTCGAGTGCAGGCAAGGACTGGAACTGGAGCTTGAGTGCAGGCAAGGACTGGAACTAGGGCTTGCATGAATGTAGGTAAGGACTGGATGAAGACAGGACAGGACAGGATGAGACAAGGACAACACGGAACAAGGAACATGAAGGCCCAAAGGCAGTGATACAGAAAGACTGTAGAGGCTTTGCAAAGTAAGGCCTCAAGGAGCAAGGCAAGGAGAGGCCTAGATAGCTCACAGAGCAAGGCAAGGCCTAGATAGACCACAAAGCAGGGAAAGGAGCAAAAAGGCCCTTAGGCCACAAGGCAAGGCAAGGAAGGATCAGAAAGGCCCTTAGGCCACTTAAGAAGGCCCAGAGACCACAGAGCAATACAAGGTAGATGAGGGCCAAGCAGGGAGCCGAGTAGACTTGATCACAAGGCATTGGGTATTACAAGAGGCAGGGTTAAATAGACCAAGTCCTGCTGAGTCATGAGCCCATGGCTGGAGCGAGAGCAGGTGTAGCTCTATGGGGACCTCTGATGGCAGGGAGGCTGTATAGCAGGCCGGATCCTAACACAAGCTTTGTTATGTTATGTTACGTTACTCTTATACTTTATACTGTATTCCTCAATGAAAAGTTAGACCTAAAGTAGTTTACAACAAACAAAATAATGTAATAATCAGATATATCATAATAGTAATAATAATACATGACATGAATAAAATACATCAAATAACATAGGACACATTCCTAAAATATAGATACACCATCAAATGCAATAATATATTAACAGCCTGGAAATGTAACAATCCATCCTACTTTCTCTAGGGAAGGATAAGCCCAGTTTTATAGTTTACATGGAAGTTAAAAAATTTTCATCACAAAACCTGGTAGTTTATGTAAATATTCCCTTCCACTGTTATTCATGCTGATATACACTATAAATTTCACCAACACTGCTCTGCTGGGTAATGTGATGCCAGTATGCACTACAAGGAAGAGAGATCGAGTTGGATCTCGTCAATGGATTAGTTAAACTGGACTGGAGACATTCTTTCTTCTCCATTTCCAACATCAGCCTTTCATGTGCCTCAGCTATTGAAAGTATTGCAGAATGCCCCTTCAGATATATCGTCTCGCCTTCCCTTGTTTGAAAGGCAGATAGTATCTCTCCTACTATGTCACACATTTTTCCAGACTTAAACGTCACCCTTGTTGAATCATGACCATATTTCCTCAAGAGACTCAGAGTTTGACTTTGTAGAAATCCCGTAGATAGATGACTTCATGTATGATCTGCATTGTACACTCCACATAGATATCTATATTTGGGATAAGCATTAGATAAACACAGAATTTTTTATTTTGTTCTCTCTGACTAAAAATTTTATTTCATTGTTTGTTTTGCTGTTGTTTTATGTTATTCCGTTCTAGTTCACGTTACATTTTAAAGTATATACTAAAACCCATTTAGTGATGTTCATTTTTTCAGTGTGCACCACTCTGATTTAGTGTACACTGATACGATTTAGTGCACAGTAAAAATGAGGTGATAGTTGATCTGCCCTGATGCACCATCTAGAGTGCTCCTCCTTAGTACATGCAAAAGTGCTCATGAAACAAGGGATATGCTCCTGCTATTTTATGAGCCCCTGGTTAGTTTTGAAAACATCACATGTAATGTGACTAAGTTGCTCTGAAAACCAAGTCGTAGTTCTCTGGATCCTCAGTATCTCCATATCTTGTTGAACTCTTTCTGTTTATCAGTGGTGGACTTATTCCTTATTGGACACAAAGAGTTAATCTTCCTATTTCTAAAATGACAAGAAAATAAGAAAGAATCTGAAATTAGAACACATTTGTGTGCTTCCTCCCATAGGTCCCAGAGAACACGTCAGGCTGTGATTATCACCAGGACCCGTTATTATAAGTCGTGCACCTACTCATCATGTAATGAGCGTAGGAATGCACCTGAGTACCATCTTGTTTAATTGTCGCTGTACCATTGCAAGGGTCAGTGAAACAACCCCTAGTCAGAGAAGATATATACTCACTGCCTCCAAACACAGACGAGTTGCACGGTTATTTGCAGGTGAGAGCATTTTTAGAATCTTCTTCTATCCACATTTCTATCCACACTTCTATCCACATTTCTATCCACAACTGCTCAATCAATTTTTGAATCCATAAGTTCACTATATTACTCTTATTGTATCTATATGGTAGATTTGACAGGTTATCTCTACTACGTTAAATAGTTAAATTGTATGTACATATTATATTATATTATATTTATTATTACTATGTTAAATTGACATCCGGTTTTATTGTTCCTTATGTTCTACAGTTCTATGTAAAGCCCCCATCCGCTGTTGGGCAGTTCATCGTTTTATGTAAACCGGAGTGATTTGTAATTCCCACAAGAACTTCGGTATATAAAAATTAAAAATAAATAAATAAAAATAAATAAATTTCAAACCTTGTTTATTTAATCTCTGTCATCTTCTTTGCTGGATCTTTCTTCTTCAGAACTTGATCTCTGTGGTAGATCTTTCGGTGGCCACTTCATTGTCACTTCTCTGACTCTAGGTTTTTCATCATTTATTAAGTTTTTCCTTGTCTCTTCTCTATAGATCTCACTGTGCATTTGATTTCTCTCTGTTTATGCGCCATGTTGCTTAATTGTTTCCCTTCCCTTTTTCTTTGATTCTTCTGTGCTTCCTGATATGAAACCCGGGGCTTTGTGAATGAGGGCAAGGAAATGAGACCTTTTGATTGGCTGAATCTTCTGCTGCTGGCTGCTGCCATGGGAAAAGCCTCAGTGCCAGGATGCAAGCTGGAGCTCCAGAAGATGACCCCGTTCACCATGGATGGAGACTTTGTCCTTGGAGTGATTGCTTTGGCTCATTCTAGGGTGGTTTATCCAATCCTTGACTTCAGAGACCCCCCTAAGCCAGCACACTGTGAGGGGTAAGACAACCCAAATTGGAAATTAATGTTTTGATTGCTAACCAGGAAAGAGACCTGGCATTTAGTTAGTAAAATACTGGGGCCCAGGTCACAGAGCCAAGCAGCATATTAATATGAATATTTTCAGTTGACTTTTAGTTGGGTTGTGTTCATTTTACCAGATATGGCAACATCTGGCACAACCAGATAATTCATTGGGTGTGATTTAGAATTTCTTTCAAGAAATATACCCAGATGATCACTTTGCCTATCCATTTGTGTTTTTGCTTACGGAAAATATTTCCAATTTCACCAACTATTTGTGTGGCTAGGTCTGCAATAGAAACTAACGTGTAAACTTGACACTACCTCTAGCTAGTAAGTAATGTCTTTATAAAGTCTTTATTTTAGTATTTTATATGTATGCAGATTATTATTAACGATTTGCTATTTTAATTTTATGCTTACTGTTTTAAGTCTGCCAATATTTTTTTGTATTTGTCTTATTATGTATGTTGTATTTTGTAAACTGCCTGGGTAACTTGCTTGTCTGATAAGCACTCTGTAAAGTTGAATAATTGAATGAATGAATGAAATGAATGACAGTTGCAATCTACACTTGTTATTTTCCTTAAACACAGTACTGCAGATGCCTCCCCTAAATGTGGATATAACGACACCCGTTGTAGCCATTGCACCTACGTTTAGCCAAACTAAGGAAAAGCAATTTTCAGACAGCCAGTTGATGCAGGTCAATCGCTATTAACCCAAGCACATTGGGTAGAAAAATGTCCTCATTAAGTAGTACTAATATTACTACTACTACTTACACATACCCAGCACTCATTAGACATCACAGAGGAGCCGATATGCAAAACCAGCATGGAAACTGCTGTATTGAAAGTAGAAAGAATTGGAAGTGAGGAGGTTAGGTGCTAGATGGATCCAAACTATACCTTTAAAAAAAAGATTTAACACTGGCATGCTTTAAAACACCAATACGGAAACCAAACTGAAAGTGGTTCAAAAGTGCAAGATCATTCGAAAAATCATTTAGATGTTTTGATGCAGCTCCTTCAATCACTTTCACAAGGAATGCAAGCAAGGAGATCGGGTGCCAGTTGATGAAATCAGTAGGATCTAACACAAGCTTCTTTACAAAAATGGTTTCACACTGGCTTGCTTTAACTGAACAGGGGAAATACCCTCAGTGAATGACAAAGTGATTATGATAGATTTTGCTTGTTGGTGTGGATGCACATTCATTTAAAATAGTTAAATGTTTAATCTAGCATTTAATGTATTAAGTTATTAAATGTTAATCAGTTAATCAATAGGGATGTGAATCGTGTCCTCGATCGTCTTAACGATCGATTTCGGCTGGGAGGGGGAGGGAATAGTATTGTTGCCGTTTGGGGGGGTAAAATATCGTGAAAAATCGTGAAAATCGTTAAAAAAATCGAAAAATCGAAAAAACCGGCACATTAAAACCCCCTAAAACCCACCCCCGACCCTTTAAATTAAATCCCCCACCCCCAAATAACTTAAATAACCTGCGGGTCCAGCGGCGGTCCGGAACGGCAGCGGTCCGGAACGGGCTCCTGCTCCTGCATCTTGTCGTCTTCGGCCGGCGCCATTTTCCAAAATGGCGCCGAAAAATGGCGGCGGCCATAGACGAAAAAGATTGGACGGCAGGAGGTCCTTCCGGACCCCCGCTGGACTTTTGGCAAGTCTCGTGGGGGTCAGGAGGCCCCCCACAAGCTGGCCAAAAGTTCCTGGAGGTCCAGCGGGGGTCAGGGAGCGATTTCCCGCCGCGAATCGTTTTCGTACGGAAAATGGCGCCGGCAGGAGATCGACTGCAGGAGGTCGTTCAGCGAGGGTTCCGGCGCCTCGCTGAACGACCTCCTGCAGTTGATCTCCTGCCGGCGCCATTTTCCGTACGAAAACGATTCGCGGCGGGAAATCGCTCCCTGACCCCCGCTGGACCTCCAGGAACTTTTGGCCAGCTTGTGGGGGGCCTCCTGACCCCCACGAGACTTGCCAAAAGTCCAGCGGGGGTCCGGAAGCACCTCCTGCCGTCCAATCTTTTTCGTCTATGGCCGCCGCCATTTTTCGGCGCCATTTTGGAAAATGGCGCCGGCCGAAGACGACAAGATGCAGGAGCAGGAGCCCGTTCCGGACCGCTGCCGTTCCGGACCGCCGCTGGACCCGCAGGTTATTTAAGTTATTTGGGGGGGGTTCGGGAGGGTGGGGGATTTAATTTAAAGGGTCGGGGGTGGGTTTTAGGGGGTTTTAGTGTGCCGGCTCACGATTCTAACGATTTATAACGATAAATCGTTAGAATCTGTATTGTATTGTGTTCCATAACGGTTTAAGACGATATTAAAATTATCGGACGATAATTTTAATCGTCCTAAAACGATTCACATCCCTATTAATCAATGCATAATCAATAACCTCTGAAAAATATTATCAAGAAACAATTAAGGAAATGAACCAAAATGAAATATTTTGGCAGTTCACATCTCTAGCTGATATTGTAGCCTTCACTTTACATATATTTTATTCTCTGAATTTGATAAATAGCTTATAAATGCAAATAAATGAATAAATACATTTTGTAACATTGCCTATCCTCCATGTAACTAGAATGCACGTGCTGTTTCACAGTGTGTGCCCTTATACCTGCATAGCGCAGAGGCATTGCTGGGGCTGGGATGGGCCAGGGGAGGGAACAGAGCTCATCAATTTATATATTCAAAACAATGTATATTGTTTACAAGGAAAAAACGTACCCACAGAAAAGGAGATACAAGGAATCATGGTGCGTTTGATAGCTACAAGGTTGGGAGGTCAAGGACATTGCCTTCCCCTTGTTAAATGCTAACACACCGATTTGGTTATTCTGCTAGCATTTAACTACACTTCCAGAGGTGTAATTCAACTGATGTGTCAACATGATCAAGGTAATTTTAACACACTGTTGGAAAGACTATGCTAATGAGCAATGAGCTCACTACTATAGTACTTGCATATTTAAATTAGGTTTCCATGTTTAAAAGCAACATGATCAGGTTATTTTTAATGCAATCAACTTTGAGGGTGCACATTATACAATACATGCATTAAAGCCTTTTTAGCCTGTTGTGACACATTCATTAAACATAATTGTGCTTTAGTGTATGGACCACTAAATAATTAACATTTAATATAGCATATATTTAGTTATTAAATGTTAATTATCCATCAGTCTTCAGTATCGAATCAGTTAAGCAGTGCATTGTCAATAAATTCTGATAAACATAAATAAGCTATTAATCAACCTTTACTCCAACAAGAATTCAGTTACATCATATTAAACATCAATCAAACATCTTATTAGAATCTGAAGGGGTAGATTGAGGAGCAACATCCGCAAATATTTTTCATGGAAAGGGTGGCGAAAATGTGGATCACCCTCCACAGGTGGATGCTGGCAGCTAAAACAATAACAAAGTTTAAGAGGGTATAGGATAAGCACAGAGGATCGTTAATTACTGAAAGTGGAGAGACCAGAAAGCGACAAGCATTTAAGTGTTCACAGCAGCATTCTCTCCTGATTCAGGCAATGAGCACTGAATGAATGGCAAACCGGTTCAGATTAGAAGTTCTAGCAAAAAAAAAACCAGGCAACCACATGGCCAGGTTTGTCAGATAGACTACATTGCAATGGTAGTTATTTATACTAGACTGTGATAATAATATTAAACCATCAGCTGGGATTCTAGCTGATTGCTACAATAGTAATAGGTTGTAGTGGAAACACAGGCACTGACGTAGCTGGGTCTGTCTGCCAGGCTACTCAAGGGCCCTAGGAGACTGAATGTTCGGACAACGGCCACAACAATATTGCTGGCTAGTGGCTTCTTAGATTACTACAGAGTTTTGGAGTTAGAATTAGGAAAGTGCATTCTGCAGGGAAATAAGTGGAGACCTTGTATGCTTTTCTATTCAAAATGATGGAATAGGAATGAAGAAGACAAAAGGACTGTCCTGGATAAAGAGAAATCTGTGGCTGACAGCAGGGATGTATCCTTAATGTGGTCAGAATAACCAAGCAATCATTTATTAATTAAACTGGTTCTTAGTTAGATAGGTAAAAGTGATGCATGGCCCCCTGTCAGAGACTGGATGTTGGGCTTGGTTTGGACAGGACTTATCTATGCACCTGTGAAACCTCTGTAATAAGACCACATGCCAATGAAATAGCTAGTCCATGTTGTGTTGTATACAACGGTTTTATGGTTATTAGAAAGCGGGAGGATTCTATTGACACTAGATATTCTAAATATGGCGATTTTTTGCAGCTTTTAAATACATTTATTTATTTATTTTTAAATACCGACATTCGATCTGACATATCACATCAGTTTACAGAAAAAGTAAATGGTGCTGGAACATCAATGTTTCCTATTGTTTCTTACATTAAAACTTAGAATTAACTTTAGCTGAACAAAACATGTTAACATCTCATTTAATGAGATCTTACCGCTGACTGTTTTCTTCATAAGAATTTTGTCTACATTTTCAGCATATTTTGCTGTTTGTGTTTAGATTAACTTTTTGGGAAGTTATTTTTTATGCTTTTAGTTTGATGGTTTTTATTTTGTTATGATGTATTATTTAGTGGAGGAAGATTTGTGGCTTTATTGGTTCATTGTTTTGGCACTTATTTTTGTTTTCTGAAGTGCATTTCTTTTGATGATTTGACTTATTTTTAATTGTGAACCTCTTTGAGCCTTTTTTGATAAGGCAGGATAAAAGTTAAAAAAATGGCAGAATAATATGATGACAGCAGGTTGGTTTATTCCCAACAGATTTCAGATCCGTTATTATCGTCACGTATTGGCCATCATGTTTGCCATTGAAGAAATTAACCAAAACCAGCATCTGCTGCCAAACCACACCCTGGGCTTCCGGTTCATGGACTCTTGTTTTTCAGAAGTATTCGTTCTCCAGGACACTCTCCTGCTGCTGTCTGGGAGGAACCGAACTCTCCCGAATTATAAGTGTGAAGCTCACCTGACTGTGGCAGGAATCATCGGGGACGTCTATTCTTCAGTGTCTGAGGTCATGGCCAGGATACTAGGAATCTACAGGATCCCACAGGTATGAGATTCTTCTATATCTCTGTCACAGAGTCACTGGGATATCACTTGATTCCATGTCATCTTTACTGTTTGTTATTCCCTCATTGGATTCGTGGACTTCCAGTTTCTTCTTATCTTAGAAACTGGAATTACAAGTTCATAGAACTATGGAGGCAAAACCCAGGACAGGTTCAGACTACAGATGAAATTGAAACCCATAAATGTTCTTACCACTGCTCACCCATGTCACTGGTATTTATTTTGCCTCCTGTAGATATATATGAGAGAGATGATGGAAATCTTTCTTTTCAGATCAGCTTCTTAGCTGCGCACCCAATGCTGAGTGATAAGCTCCAGTTCCCATCTTTCCTTCGCACCTTCCCTGCAGTCACCCTGCAGCCTTCAGCTTTTGCCCAGCTGCTCCTCCACTTCAACTGGACGTGGGTAGGGATCCTATTTTCCAACACAGATATTACCAGCCTGCAAAGTCAGAAGATAAGGCAGGAGGTGGTGGAGAATGGTGGTTGTGTGGCTTTCCTGGAGAAGATTGATGATCGCTACCCCAGTGAGAAGCTGCTGAAAGTAGCACAGGTGATTCACCAGTCCTCAGCGAGTGTGATTGTGTGCAGCTGCTTTCAAGAGCATCTCAAGCCTATTCTGGAGCTCCTTTCCCTGAGGAATATTACTTCCAAGGTCTGGGTCTTTTCATCTGCTTTTGTCACCAATTCTCAGATGTTCACCAGAGAGTCATGGAGGCATCTCAATGGCAGCTTGGTGTTCACTGGCTCCACCAGTGACATGCCCCATTTCACTAATTTCCTCTACCATATTAGGCCTTCTGCACACCCATGGGATAGCTTCACCAAGCTCTTCTGGGAAAAGGCATTTGGGTGTCAGTGGGAGGGACAAAACTTGACTCATACGGTGACAGAGAATAACATCATCCAATGCACAGGTGAAGAGGACCTCAAAGCACTGGACCCAGCGATCTTTCAGTTGAATGATTTAAGCGGTACATATCATGCTTACCTGGCTGTTTATGCTTATGCACACGCTCTGCACAACATGATTTCAGATACACCCATGGAAGACACTTTTGGATTATACACCAAGATTCATAATATCAAACCATGGCAGGTACTGGATCTAGTAATTGAGATTTTAATAATGCTAAATGCAAACCAGACTCTAGTGATGTTTAACTTTAGAGGTCTGGATATACAGTATATATGCGTATAGTCCGTTAGACCATTACTGGTTTCGACACAAGCTTCCTATGGTCAGGGGAGAAGGCATAAAATTATTGTTTAATTATCATATTTTAAATTGGTATAACTGGTGAATGGTACTTGGTCATGGTCTTACAGAGGGTCACTGGCATGCAATTTCTTCTGACAGGCAAAACCTCCCGGGGGGGGGGGGGGGTGTCTTTTTCTCTCTACATGCAGCCTTTCTTCACTTCAGGAAACTCCCTCAACTGAGACTTCTCCTCTTCTTCAACTGGAGATAAGGTCCACTGGCTTGGAGTGGCAGTTACTACGATAGGAAACTTGCTGGGCAGACTAGATGGACTTAACTCCTGGAAAACTCTTTTCCGCATCACATGGGTGCAGAGGTTTTATTAACCTCAGTAACCCCTTCTCAGTGGGGAGTGGTCCTCTTCCTTGACACTCCTACGCTACACTGTCATAACTACAGGCGCAGGGTCTGGTTGACCTCTGACACACACTGAGGACACTGCTGCCATTTTTTTTAGACGACACAAAACAAGACTGAGGTATTCAAGAAATAAGACAGATAAGTCACACCTAAATGATAGAGACCATCATATTATAGACACTATAACGTACGCTAGATTGCTATTCCTATACTCTTCAGGAACGCTTAGCGTTTTAATGTCTCTTAACGATATAATCTTTCATCTCAGCACTACTAAATTATTTCAGAGATATTTTTTCGGAAATTTAAAACACCCATAAGAAAATAAGGATGTGCACTTATCTTTTAAAGTTCAATGGCATATTACTTTTAGGGAAATTTTCTGTTCAACATAACTGGTTACTAGGTGCTCAGCTGAAAATTCAGATAAATTTAGATGGTCAAAGATTAAGTGATTAGATATCTTCCATCTCCTTCTCCTGTTTCTTCATCTTGACATCATTCCTATAAAGCCTCCATTCTCATGTTGCCACATTGCATATACTTTACCACCACTAACCATCCGTTTTTCTCACTTTCTAAATGATCTGCCCTTTCCTTTGTACCATTCCCCAGCATCTACCCCCTTTCTCTTTCCACCACCTTCCCCTTTCACCAAAATGTTACCCCACCTATTACTCCTTTCCCAGCATCTGCCCATGCCCCTTCCACCCACTTTCTTCAACATCTGCCTGCCTTTTCCCCCTTCTCAAGCATCTAACTCCTCCCCCTCTTCAACAGTATCCATTCCCCCTACTTCTCAATACAAGGACCATCACATTTCTCTCCCTCATCAACCTATACCTGGAGACAAGAAGAATTGCGATCAAATTTGAGCAACAAGTTCCAACCCTCTCCACTTCATCAAGGCAGGCCACTGAGGACTCAGCTGATTAGCCACAGGCACAAGAAGGAGGAAGAAGCAGAAAAATGTCACTAAGACGAGAACATCTTGATTGCTTTGGTCCCATTTACCCACCCTGTAGAGCTGCAGGATAAGGGTCAGAGGTCCCACTCAGTTTCAACTGATGGGCTGCTGGAGGGATGACTCACTAGAATGGCTGCAGGCAATCATGAAGTTCTACTAAAAAGTAGCCAAGTCCTGACCTACTTGGAGATACAGATGCTGTGAGTTGATTAAAGTTGTGATTATAGCTGTACTTGGCCACATCCATGCATCTTACAAGGAATATCGCTGACTACATAGGTGTGCCAGGGCTCTCTGTTCCCATATCTGTCCCACCCCCTCCCATGCTACACTGCCTTTTTAGAGTGGAAGTGCATTCCATGAGGCAGAGGAAGAGGAGGGGCAAACATAGGAACAAAGAGCACTTTCTCCTCATCCCCATGCTCAGTGCTGCTGCTAATCTGAAAGTAGGAGATAGAACGGAGGTAGGGTTACCAACTCTCCCAGGTCAGTCTGAACAGGCTGATTCGGTCCCAGTTTAGCCAAATTTCATGCATGAGAATATAATCCTACATTTTTCAGAGAACTCGGAATAACTACTCCAGGAATGCAATGTGGCATAACTAGGACTGGATCAATCTGCCTAGGCTGATCGGGGTGAGGTGGCAACTTTAGCTGGATGCCTGGGGAGTTGGAGGCATAACAGAGGGGAAATGGATATCTGGTGGGGTAGAAGCAGAATTGATTGCGCATAAGGAAATCCAGAAAGGTAAAATAAAGTTGCAGAGATTATCCATGTATTCAGCAAAATGTTTTTCTTTCATCACTGAATTCTACAGGTCCTCCATTATCTGAAGGCTGTGCGTTTCAGAACAGAGTCCAAAGAGGAAGTCTACTTTGATGAGAATGGGGATGTGCCTGCTGTCTTTGACATCATGAATATCCAGATATATCCGGATGACTCCAGCCAAGTAATAAAAGTGGGTAGATATGATGCCAGGGAATCCCCGGGGGATGAAATCAGTCTGAACATCACTGCCATCTTATGGAACCAAAATAACCAGGTGAGGAGTGGCAACTAATGCAGTTGATGATGGCAGATGAAGACCAGTTGGCTCACATTAGAAGGTACATTATCAGAATATCTGACCTGTATCACTTACAGTGAGCACAGACAGATCCTCAATAAATATAATGTAAGTGACCAAACTAGAACTAGAAATGTGCAAGCAAAAACTGAATTGGAAAACCCAAGAAAGCAGACTCTGCATGAGGAGGAACACCAGAGAAAGAGAAACAGCAATGCAGTTCCTCCTGTATTGTGCAAAATACAAGGATATCATAGAAACACATTTACAAAATTGACATAAACCATTCACCAAACTGACTTTTAATCTGCCATTGTTGTCAGGACATTTTATTTTTCTATTCCCATGGGTCCTCATCTCTTTTTTCTGCTTTCCTGTTATTGGTCTGCTAACTCCTTTTTCAGAGTCTCCTGTCCATTTTCCATATCTTCTCTCTCCTCCTGTCCTCTTCCTTCCCTACATCTCTCTCACATTGATCTTTTCCTGTCCTCTCATTTCTCTCTGCCTCACTATAACATCATAGCTGGAATTCATCCCTCCTTTTTCCTCTCCAGTTTTGTCTGTCCCAAACCTGCCCCTCCATACTCTCCCCTCTATTGCCTCCTCTAGCTTCTCTTGCTGGGTTGCTCCTTTCACCATCTCTGGCTATTTTATTCCCTTGTCTTTTGTCATTATAGCTGCTTCCTTTCTTTCTCTCTGAAAGCCTTTTCCCTCCCTCAGCATACCCCTCATCTTTCATCCTTATCTCCCACTTCCACTTTCACCACCTCCTCCTCCTCTGCTTCACTTTCCACCCCCTTCCTCTCCATCTCTCTCTTCTCTCCTCCTTTACCTTCTATTCCCCCTCAACATATACACTCCCCTCCCATGTTCTTCCATCCTCCCCTCCTCCCCTTCCAACCCATTGTATTCCACACTCTGTTCCCTCACCTTCCACCCATCCTCTCCTTTATCTTCCATCTGACTCCCATCATCTTCCAATCCTTCACCTTATACACGCCTCCTCTCAACCCCCTCACCTTCTCCCTTACCTTCCAACCCCTCACCTCTGCTCTCCCCTCCCTTAAACTTTCAACCTCACTTCCTCTTCCTGCCCTTCTCCCCTTCTCCCTCACAGCTCTCTTTCGCTTCAACCTCTCTGACTTTCTATCCTTCCCCTCCTCTCTGACCTCATTCCCTCACAGCCCAGCAGAGGAGTTGGTGGCTGATGCTTCTAACTTCATCTTCTTGTTGCCGGTTGTTCTGCACAGATGTGTAATTTGAAACAAAACTCACAGGATAGAGAAAAGATGGTAGCAAAAGGAGGACATCAGGAGCACAGCTGCTGGCTCTGGTCTCCTGAGTGTTGGGACAAGTGGTAAGTGAGGATCACAACAGCTTATCTTCAGCCCGGTAGCACAGGCCAATTCAAGAGAGGGAACAGAAGTAGCAGGAGCAGCAAATTGTTCTTCAGACCTGTGGGCCATAAGGGAGCTGGCAGTACCTGCTCTTAGGCCCAGCAGGCCAGCAACTGCTCTGACCCTGGAGCTGCAACAACTCTTCTGCCCTGCAGGCAATATTAGGAAAGGGAGAGGCAACTCTTTTGCAGCTGCATTGGCAGGGTGTGCCAGCATCCCCTAATGGGTGGTATCCTCTGCAACCGCACAGATGCAATAGCTGGAATGCTGGCTCTGGCAGCAGATAATGAGCATGATAATGTTCTGATCCTTTTATAATCCACAGCCCCCTCGCTCCGTCTGCAGTGAGAGCTGCTCTGTTGGGTTCAGGAAATCTACCAGAATGGGGCAGCCCAGCTGCTGTTTCGACTGTGTCCCTTGCTCCACTGGAGAAATAGCCAATAAAACAGGTGAGCCACCTCTGGTCCATCTGTGAGATAGTATGACACTCTAACATGCCAATGCTTTGATTTACCAAGGCCGTCACGCAGTGCATCCTGGACTTGTCATGAATGAGTTTGGCTGATTCATTTGGGTTTCATAAATGCTAAGTTTGAAAATGAACCAGTCCTCATTTTAAAGCCATTGCATGCTAGGAATTAAAATTCAAATGTCTGTAAGAAAGGAATAAATATGGACGGTCCATAATTGCAAGTGGGTAAGAAAGGATGTTTTAGCCTGTCTCCAATGCTATGAAGCTCGTTGGTGACTCTAATTGCCGATCAAAACCCAGGTCTCTCTGTTACTGAACAGGCCCCATCCATGAGCGATTCCCACAGGACAGCCAGCTACTGAAATGCTGAAAGAGGCAACACTGGGCATTCACTTCTCAATTTTCTCTTTTATTAATCTGACTCAAGTTCCTCACAATTCTCCTACATTTTTTGAAGGGGTTAAAAACATGTGGATAAAGGTGAACCGGTAGATGTAGTGCATTTGGATTTTCAGAAGGCGTTTCACAAAGTCCCTCATGAGAGGCTTCTAAGAAAACTAAAAAGTCATGGGATAGGAGGCGATGTCCTTTCGTGGATTACAAACTGGTTAAAAGACAGGAAACAGAGAGTAGGATTAAATGGGCAATTTTCTCAGTGGAAAAAGGTAAACAGTGGAGTGCCTCAGGGATGTGTACTTGACCAGTGCTTTTTAATATATTTATAAATTATCTGGAAAGGGGTACAACCAGTGAGGTGATCAAATTTACGGATGACACTAAATTATGCAGAGTAGTTAAATTTCATCTGCCATTTGGACACCCAATCTTCCAGTCTCGCAATGTCCTCCTGTAAATTATCACAATCCTCTTGACATTTAAGTGGATAAGTGCAAGGTATTGCATATAGGGAAAAAAAACCCTTGCTGTAGTTACACGATGTTAGGTTTCTCTCTTAGGAGTTACCACCCAGGAAAGAGATCTAGGCGTCATAGTGGATAACACATTGAAATTGTCGGCCCAGTGTGCTGCAGCAGTCAAAAAAGCAAACAATGTTAGGAATTATTAGGAAGGGAATGGCAAATAAAACGGAAAATGTCATAATGCCTCTGTATCTCTCCATGGTGAGACCACACCTTGAATACTGTGTGCAATTCTGGTCATCACATCTCAAAAAGCACTGGAGAAAGTGCAGAGAAGGGCGACCAAAATGATAAGGGGATTGGAACAGCTCCCCTGTGAGGAAAGGCTAAAGAGATTAGGGCACTTCAGGCTGTTCAGTTTGGAGAAGAGATGACTGATGGGGGAATATGATAGAGGTCTATAAAATCATGAAAGGACTTGAACAAGTTAATGTAAATCATTTACTATCTCAGATAATAGAAAGACCAGGGGGCACTCCATGAAGTTAGCAAGTAGCTCGTTTAAAAGAAATTGAAGAAAGTTCTTTTTCACTCAGCGCATAGTTAAGCTCTGGAATTCATTGCCAGAGGATGTGGTTTCAGCAGTTAGTGTAACTGGGTTTAAAAACGGTTTGGATAAGGTCCTAGAGGATAAATCCATAAACTGCTATGATGGTAATTAATAAGCAATAGTAGCTTGTGATTTATCTAATGTCTGGGTACTTGCCAGGTACTTGTGACTTGGATTGGCCACTGTTGGAAACAGGATGCTGGGCCTGATGGACCCTTGGTCTGACCCAGTATGGCATTTTCTTATGTTCTTATGAACTCAGCATCTATGGTCTGTTATTGTTTAATAGGGCATCTCTGCAAGCTGTGATACTTTTTATTGACCCAACATAGAAATACACTTTTATGACCTCAAGGCTGCATGAAACTTATATATGTGGATTACAGGCACGATATTTACAATTCATATGGGACATGGGAAGAATAATTTTCAAATAGTCCACAAAGGCTTAAGCCTGTGGTTACTTTATATCCGCAGATATTAATCCGAACTTTCACGGTGGATTTATACACCTAAATCATCTTTGAAAACTCATGGGTGCACAAAGAACCCTAAGTGGCATAGATGTAAAGTTATACCTGCTTTAGAGCAGGGGTAACTTTGTGCATGTTGATTTACATGCATGCTTTCAAAAATCAAAGATATGCATGTAAATCATGATTCTTCCCCAAAACTACCCCCTGGAATGCCTATATAGTATTTGTGTAAAAGTTTGAATGACATGGTTGCATGCATACCCACCAACGCTCTTTTCAAAGAGACATTTATGTGCATAAATTGCTTTTTGTTTTGCACATAAATGCTTTTGATAATTACTTCCTAAGAGACTTGTAATGTAAATACATAGCTGGACATATTGTATCCATAGCTTGGGCTTGTAACTGGATTCATTCCTCTGTTTCAGATACAACTGAATGTTGGAAATGCCCAGAAGACCAATGGCCCAATGAGAATAGAGATAAGTGCCTTCCAAAAGTCATCGAGTTCCTGTCCTACCAGGAACCCTTGGGAGCAGCTTTGGCTGCTGTTGCTCTCATTTTGTCTTTGATCACCATCCTTATCCTCTTTATCTTCTACCTGTTCCAGGACACACCCATTGTCAGAGCCAATAACCGGGGACTCAGCTACCTTCTCCTCTGTACTCTCTCACTCTGCTTCCTCTGCTCCTTGACATTTGTTGGATTTCCCATGAAGCTCACTTGCATGATCCGCCAGCCCGCCTTTGGACTCATCTTCACTGTCAGTGTCTCTTGCATATTGGCAAAAACAGTTACAGTGATCATTGCCTTCAAGGCTGTGAACCCTCGCAATCAGCTCAGAAAATGGGTTGGGCCAAAGATTCCTAACTTTATTATTATTTTCTGCTCCCTCATCCAACTGGTCATCTGCACAATTTGGATTGCTAGCCACCCTTCCTTTCCTGAGTACAACACCAGATCTGAAAGTGGGAAGATAATCGTTGAGTGCAATGATGGGTTGACCATACTTTTCTACTGTATGCTGGGATATATGGGCTTCCTGGCCATCATTAGCTTCATTGTGGCCTTCCTGGCTAGGACATTGCCTGACAGCTTCAACGAGGCCAAGTTCATCACCTTCAGCATACTGGTCTTTGTGAGCGTCTGGCTGTCTTTCATTCCCGCTTACCTCAGCACACAGGGGAAGTACATGGTTGCAGTGGAGGTCTTCACCATCCTGTCCTCTGGTGCAGCGTTACTCTTCCTAATCTTTCTTCCAAAGTGTTATATTATTCTCTTGCAGCCAGAGAAGAACACCAAGGAACACTTAGTAGGAAAAAATATATCGCAGAAATAAAATCTAAGTAAAATGTCCTGAAACAGAATAGCCTATTGTACTAACATAAGGCTACAGAACCTTTCATCTCTAGGACTGGATAGTTCAGTAGATTATACAAGGTACATAAAACCCATTGCCTCTACTACTGTAAGCTTAAACTCCATGGAGCTATGGTTCTGATCCAAGCAGCAGTGGCAAAATTGCATTGAGTTTCTAAGAACCATTTGGGGTAACCTGCACAGAGTAGTGGTTATGATCCTAATAGCAGTGGCTTAGCTGCCATTGGCTTTCAAAGATATTGGGGTGACCTGCATGGAATGGACATGAATTAAAAAAAAATTGAATGATCATGGCAATCCTGGATATTTTGGAAAATGCTTTCATTAGTTTTGGTAGATGTGTGTGATTTAGTGCTGGTTTTATAAGAACTATAAATGTAACAATTCGCTGACCTTCATTGTTTGGCCATAGGCCACCCTAGGTGCATGTACATGCACAACTCAGCCTATAAAGGCTCTGTAGCAGAAACCTGGCTGCAGCACCCTCGGATAACATCAACTCGACAGGGCTATTTAAACTCCCTTGCAGTTCAGCCGATGCCTCAGCAACAAATCTCCTGCTATGCTTCCTGCTCCTGCCTCTGCCTCATTCCACTCCTGCTTGTCCTGCCTTTTGCCTTGTTTCAGCTTGCCCTGCCTTTGCTCCACCCTTCTTCCTGCCTCCTCTTTAGATTTCTCTCTTGTACCTGACCATTGCCTGGACACTGATGCCGCCTGATCCCTGCCAGCCCTGACCATTGCCTGGACCACGTCACTGTTGTTTGCTGCCTGTCCTGATCTTGGCCTGATTACGGATTCTGTCTCCCCACTCTTCTCTGGACCCTCACCTAAGTCCTGCCAGTCTCAGAACCCAAGGGCTCAACTTGCGGCACAAAAGGCTTGTACAGGTGAAGCCTATGACCTTGTACTCGTCAGAGTAAGTCAGCCTATTGTCGGTAGGGCCCAGCTTGATTACCAGCAAGGAAGCACCAATCTCACCACAGCTCAAGGACTCACACCCCATCACAATAAACAACGGTCTACCAGCGGAGGAGGTGAAGACCATAACTTTAACAGATTATCTTGAGGCGTGTGACTGATATGGAGGGAAGTCCTGTGGGACAGGTTGAAAGTTCAAGGAAAAGAAATAGGGGATGGGGAGCTGGTATTATGTTGAGAATGAGAATTGATATGTTTGTCTACCCAAAGAAGAAGAGATGTAACTGAACATACTAAATGGACCAAGCTGGTCTTTATTATCCCATTATTTACTATGCTACTATGACTGAATAGCTCAAGGGATAGGTATAGTAATACAAGTTCTTTCACTTGTAGGTCTGGATATTTCAAGACTTGGGCACAGGGTTATACCTCCCTGTATAATTTCTTCCATTAGAGACATCCTGCATATAAGTCCTTCCAATAGAGACACACTCAGGAGCATTTCATCATGTTCCACACACAGACACTTCCCTGTGCACCTTCTACAGAGAGACTAGACTACAAATAGAATTAGGTCAATGCGTTTCTTTATTATACATGTATATACAATTCCTATTGTGATATATTTGAGTAGTGCACTGTAAGTCTTCCCAGTGTTTTAAGCCTGATATACATACACATTTCATTATGATATGTTGTTGACTACATCAGGGGTGCTCAAACCGGTCCTATGGCCCCCCCCCCCACCCCCCAGCCAGTCGGGTTTTCAGGATATCCCTAATGAATAAGCATGATGTTGGGCATGATATTTCTCATGCCCATAGGACCGGTTTGAGTAGCCCTGGTCTACATTATGCCAACCTTTCTGTGCTCCATTTTACTGTGGACATGCACATAAGATACGTAGATTCATAGAAATGACGGCAGAAAAAGACCAAACGGCCCATCTAGCCTGCCCAGCAAACTCCCACACTTATTTTCCCATACTTATCTGTTTCACCGATCACCAAGTTCAGGGCCCTTGTTGGTAACTGTTTGATTTGAATTTCCTGCCACCCCCTGCTGTTGATGTAGAGAGTGATGTTGGAGTTGCATGTACTGCTTGGGCCTTCATGTGAAGAGCATGGGTGATAAGAAGAGTCAGATGGAACGGAGCAAGGTTTCTAAACAGATTTGAACCTTTCCACTGTCCTACAAGACCTGCATAAATTGTGTCAGCCGACCGCCTCAGCATATCCTTAGTTTTCCTCTGCTATGGCACACAAAGCGGCATGGAAAAGTCAGCGAATGAAGACACCCATTCCATTCTAGTGTGTACTAAATGCTTTAAGTGTCCGCTATAACCCATTCAGTACATATTTATCAATTGTTTTCAGTGTGCAGTTATTCGATTTAATGTGCAGTCACAGTTACCACGCTTTAATCAAACCGAAACGAAACAAGTGACAGCAGATCCCCAGAAGACTTATTTTGCTGAGCTTGGTTCCTAGACACGCCATTCCAAGAGGTTCCTTCCCAGTTGTCCATATTCAGAGTAATTCTATCGCAGCCCAGAGAGTGGTGGAGACTGGCACGTACATGGTACATGCTGACAATACCGAGTATTTTCAAAGGGCCCAAGGTTATGCCTTCTCCAAAGCATGTGGCACCCTAGTCCAGTCTCTTTAAAATGAAAAAATATTCATATATGTCATAATTCTGCGCCAACGCCACGAAATGTCAGTGGGGGACGTATTCCTTATGAACACAAAGAGTTCATCTGCCTATTTGTAAAATGATAGGAAAAAAAAATAAAGAATCTGAAATTAGAAAAATTGTGTGTTTCCTCCCATATGTCCCAGAGGACCCGTCAGGCTCTGATTATTACCAGGACTCGTTAATATAATCACGCACCTACTCATCACGTAATGAGGGTAGGGGATGCACCTGAGTACCACCTTGTATAATTGTCACTGCGCCACTGCAGGGTCAGTGAAACAACCCCCAGGCAGAGAAGATATAAACTCAGTGCCTCTCAACTCAGATGCGTTGCAGAGTTGTTCACAAGTGAGAACTCTCTTCGAATCCTCTTCACTTCTCCCCAACTATGTTTATTTAACCTTCCTCTTCTTCATTCCTGGGACTTTCTTCTCCAGATCCTGATCTCTGAGCTGGTTCTATTTATAGCTATTTTATCGTCGCATCTCTCTTGCTTCACTTTAAGTTCTTCCTATTTTTTGAACCTTTTTCTTCTCTTTAGATCTCATTTTGTGTGCTTGATATCTCTCTGCTTTAGCGTCAATTTGTTTAATTTGCTCCCTTCCCCTTATGTTTTTATTTTCTGTGCGTCCTGTAATAAACCCCAAGGGCTTTGTGAATGAGGGCAAGGAAATGAGACCTTCTGATTGGCTGAATCTTCTGCTGCTTGCTATTAACATGGGAAAAGCCTCAGTGCCAGGATGCAAGCTGGAGCTCCAGAAGATGACCCCTTTCACCATGGATGGAGACTTCGTCCTTGGAGTGATTGCTTTGGCTCACACTAGGGTGGATTACCCAAACCGTGACTTCAGAGAGACCCCTAAGCCAGCACACTGTGAGGGGTAAGACATCCCAAATAGGAAATTAATGTTTTTAGCTTTATTGCTAACCAGGAAAGAGATCTGGTATTTAGTTGATAATAAACTGGGTACCAGGTCACAGAGCCAAGCAGCATATTAGTATGAAGATTTTCAGATGACTTTTAGTCTGGTTGTTTTTGTCACTAGATATGGCAACATCTGGCACAACCAGATAATTCATTGGGTGTGATTTAGAATTTCTTTCAAGAATTATACCCAGATGATCACTTTGCCTATCCATTTTTTTGCTTGCGTAAAATATTTCAAATTTCATCTACTTTTTATGTGGCTACATCTGTAATGGAAGGTATAATCTATATGTGTTTTTGTGCTAATATATACTACTATGTGGATTACCCACCACTGCCAAAAATGGCTAAAAATATATATGTTGTAGAAAATTGCACATACCTTTAGCTGAACTGAATGAGTCACTATTAATCCATGTATATTGAGTTCAAAACTGTCCTTGTAAACTACTGCTAATACTACGATTACTACTACTACTCACATATACACAACAGTGAATGACAAGGCAGGGGATCCAATACTACTATTACTACTACTACTACTACTACTGCTACTTATACTTTTTAAAGCCACACTATAGATATACACAGTATTCACTAGACATGCACAAGTATATGATAGCAGAGGGGCTGATATTCACAGATGTAGCTGCCTAATTTAAGGAATTAGGTGCCAAGAACTTCTTGAAAGCTCTTGGCACTATTTTCACTGTGTACCTACATTAAGGCATCTAAAACATGGGTGGGTAAACCATTATGGAAACCAATTTCATGAATTGCACGATCATTCAAAAAATCATTTAGCTCTTTTGAGGCAGGAATTCAATCACTTTCACAAGAAATGGAAGTGAAGAGATTGTATATAGTTGGTTAAATCAGTATGACCTAAGCTAGACTTCTTAAAAAAGGATTAACACCGGCATGCTTTAACTGAACTGTGGAATAACCCTCAGTGAATGACCATTTGATTGTAATAGATATTGCTGGTTGATAGTAGGGTTGTGCATTCATTTAAAAATGAATGACAATCTAATGCCCAATTTGTTTAATTTCATTAAATCCAAAATGATTTAAAATTGGTCCTGAAAATTGTGAACATTTTAGTTTCTATTCATTTCAGAAAATAGAATATGCTATTAGCAATTTAGAGCACACTATTTCAGAAACGAATAAATATGAGTGTTAACGAAAAAAGCAAGCTCTCCCAAAATTAAATTTGGGTCAAAAACAAATGGATCACGAAAAAATATTTTGGCCACGCATATGCCAAGTTGATAAATAAAGCTTGGGGGTAACCTGCACGGAGCGGCAGTTACTACCTTGGGAAGCTTGCTGGGCGGACTGGATGGACCATTTTGGTCTTTATCTGCCGTCACTACTATGTTACTATGCTACTATGATATTGCATCCTTCACTTTACTTGTGTATTCCACTTGAAGCATATTTCTGAATTTAATAAGTAAATTATAAAGGCAAAGTAATTAATAAATGCATTTTGGAAAATTGCCCACCCTCCATGAAGCTAGAAGTACAGGCACTTTTCACAACGTAAGCCCTTATACCTGCATAGTGCAGAGGCATTACTGGGGTTGGGTAAGTCTGGGGAGGCAACAGCAGGCATCATTTTATATTTTCATAAGTACTCGCATTGTTTAAAAGGAAAGAAAGTACTCTCAGAAAAATGAGGATGGATGGGTTTGGAGGCTGAAGGGTTGGGAAGTGAAGGCCATTACCTCCCCGTTTGTTAAATGCTAGCACACTGACCTGCTTACTCTTCTAGCATTTAACTACATCTGCTGAGGTGTAACTCAACTGATGTGGCAACATGGCCAAGGAAAATTTACCACACCACTGTAAATGCTATGCTAATAAGCAATGAGCTCACTACCATAGTATTTACATATTTAAATTAGGTGTCCATGTTAAAAGCCACACAATCATGTTATTTTTCAGGCAGTCACTTTTGAGGGTGCTAAATGCTGCATTGGCAATGTTAGTAAATGTGCATTACACAATGAGCTCATTTTGATGCATGCATTTAATACAATGTTCTTTAGTACCCGAACTCCTAAATAGTTAACCTTTATTCTAGTATGTGTTTAGCTATTAAATGTTAAACATCAGTGTTCCGTATCTAATTGCTAATCAATGCATAACCGATACATTTTGAATAACATTGTTAATAAACTATTAATCAACCTTTAATGTAGCAAGTATTCAGTCATTTCACATTTAACATCACTCAAGCAGGATATTAGAATCTGAAGGGGTAGACTGAGGAACAGCGCGTCAGCAAATACCTGTTCACAGAAAGGGTGCTGAAAGTGTACATTTCCCTCCCTGGGTGGGTTTTGCTGAAAGAGGAGAGAGCAGAAATCCTAAACTTAGTGGCAGTCGCGTAAGTGTTCACAGTGGCATACTCACCTGCTTCAGAATGAATGCTAAAGTGTTTAATATGAAATATTAGAAGGTCTAGAGGAGAAACAGGCAAGCACATGGCCGGGTTTGTCTGGCAGACTCCAAAGTAATGATAGCTCTTTAGATGAGACTTTGATCTGTGATGACAGCACCAAACTAGCAGCTGGGTCTCTCTGGCTGGTTGCAAGTTTTGAAATAGATAATAAGTGTTAGCGGCAACACAGGTAGCTGGGTCTATCTGCCAGGCTGTAGGAGAATGAATATTTGGGTAATGGTCACAATAGTATTGTTGACTATTTAGATTATTACAGTTTTGGAGTTAAACTTAGGGAAACTACCATTTTAGAGGGAAATAAGTGGGGATCTTGTATGTTTTTCTACTCAAAATAGTGGGATACCAATGAAGAAGACACAAAGACTGTCCTGGAAAAAGAGAAATCTGTGGCTGACAGCAGGGATGTATCCTTAGTGTGCACAGAATGACTGGGCAGTCAATTATCAATTGAACTAATTATTAGTCAGAGAGGTAAATGTGATGCATGGCCCCTGTCAGAGACTGGATGCTGGGTTTGATGATCCATTCATCTGGCCCAGCCTGGCACTTCTTATGTTCTTATCTACTATGCATTTTGAAACCTCTATAATAAGACCACAAGCCAATTACATTTCTGGCCAATGCTGGGTCCTATATAATGGTTTTATGGTTATTAGTAAGGAGGACGTGTTCTATTGAAACAACATATTCTAAATGGGGCAGTTTATTGCAACTTATAAAGAATGTTTTGTACGATTTGAATGATTATTCTGGGTACATTTTTGCTTTAATATTTTATGTGTATAGATTAACTGTTTGGGAAGCTTCTGTTTTATATGTTTTTACATTTTATGATGTTTTATTCAATGGAAGATAATTTCTGACATTTTGTTTTATTTTTTGATACATTTTAGTTTCTGAAGTGTGTTTTGTTTGTGTCACAGTGTACTGTTGGTATTTTAACTCAAGGCAGGAGAGAGACTGGACGCTGGCGAGACTGGCTTGTGCAGAACAAGAATCAGGAGCTTCTGCCTGTACCGGCACTTTCCCCTCAGTTCAGCTATCAGGTGCTGGTGGCCAGCACTATTTAAACTGGAAGAGACACAAACCAAGGGCTGGTACTAAAGGGCACCCACTAAGGCAGGGCTGATGCAAAAGTGGAAAATAAAAAGGGGCCCACTTAAACAGACAAAGTCAGGGAGACACAGCTAAGATTTGGAGTAGACAAAAACAAGGACAAGCCAAACAACTAAGACAGGAAGGCCACAGATCAGGACAACATACAAGTAAGCAAACAGGACAGGAAACACAGAGCAAGAAGGCCACAACTAAGTCCAGAGAGTAACAAACAAAGCAGAAGGGTACATATTAGGGCCACACAAGACTAGAACAAGAGTCACACAGAGGACCAGAAGCTGAGGCAAGTTACATGATTTGAGGCAGGCTTTTAACTGTGGCAGTGCTGAAAGAACATTGCTGCCAACAGCACTCCCAAATCAAAGGGTTTGGAGGACTAGATAGCATGTAAACATAGCCTACTGAGGTCCCCTGCTGGTGGGAGGCAAGAACTGCCCACAGACTCTCACAGTTTTATGGTTTTTATTGTAAACCAATTTGAGCCTTTCTGGATAAGGCAGGATAAAAGTTAAGTAAATGGCAAAATAATATGATGACAGCTGATTGGTTTATTCTCAACAGATTTCAGATCCGGAATTACCGTGACATATTGGCCATCATGTTTGCCATTGAAAAAATTAACCAGAACCACCACCTGCTGCCGAACCACACCCTAGGTTTCTGGTTCATGGACTCCTGTTTTTCAGAGGTAGTCGCTCTCCAGGACACTCTCCTGCTGCTCTCTGGAAGAAACAGAACACTCCCGAATTATAAGTGTGAGGCTCAATTTACTCTGGCAGGCATCATTGGAGAGCTCTAGTCTTCAGTGTCTGAGGTCATGGCCAGGATATTAGGAGTTTACAGGATTCCACAGGTATGAGATTTATCTATGTTTCTGTCAAAGAGACAATGCGTTACCACTTGATTCTATTTTGTCTCCAATATCCTAGATATTCCTTCATTGCATTCATGGCGTTCCAGTTCCTTCTTTTCTTAGAAACTGGAACTATGGTCCATTGATCTAAGGAGGCAAAACCCAGGACAGGCTGAGAGACTGCAGATGAAATGAAAATCCTTAAAATGTTCTCACCACTGCTCACCAAATTCACTAGTATGTTTTAAGCCCCCTGTTGATACATATAAGAAAGATGATGGAACTCTTTCTTTTCAGATCAGCATCTCAGCGCAGCATCCAATGCTGAGTGATAAGCTCCAGTTCCCATCTTTCCTACGCACCTATCCTGCAGCCAGCATGCAGCCCCAGGCCATTGCCCAGCTGCTCCACCACTTCAACTGGAAGTGGGTGGGGATCTTGTTTTCTAATGCAGATATTGCCAGCCTGCAAAGTCAGAAGATAAGGCAGGAGGTGGTGGAGAATGGTGGCTGTGTGGCTTTCATAGAGAAGATTGATGATCATTACCCCAGTGAAAGGTTAGTGAAAGTGGCAGAGGTAATACTTCAGTCTTCCACAAAGGTGATTGTATGCAGTTGCTTTGAAGTGCACCTCAAGCCTATCCTAGAGCTCCTTTCCCTCAGGAACATTACTGCCAAAGTCTGGATCTTCTCATCTGTATTTGCCATTAACCCTCGTATGTTTACTCTGAAGTCATGGAGGTTGCTTAATGGCAGCTTGGTGTTCATTGGCTCCACCAGTGACATCCCCCACTTCACTAATTTCCTCTACCACATTTACCCATGGGACACTTTCACCAAGCTCTTCTGGGAAAAGGCATTTCAATGTCAATGGAAGGGACAGAACTTGACTCATGTGGTGATGGGAGAAGACATCATTCCATGCACAGGTGAAGAGGACCTTAAAAGACTGGACCCAGCGATCTTTCAGCTGAATGATTTAAGCATTTCCTATCATGCTTACCTGGCTATTCATGCTTATGCTCATGCCCTACACAACATGATTTTGGAACGATCCATAGAAGACATTTTTGGAATAGACACCAGTATTTATAATGTTAAACCATGGCAGGTACTGAAAATAATTGTATTTTTAAAATAATAATTGCAATCAAGATCCTCGTGGTGTTTAAACTTTAGAGCTTTGGCAATATATATTTATATGAGAGCAGATGGTCGGATGGTACACTGCTTGAAAGCTTGCCAAAGTCAGGGGAGAAAGCATTAAGTTACTATTTAATTATCAAATTATAAATTGGTAAAACTTGTGAAATGTACTTGGTCAACATCTTCTAGAGGATTTACTGGCAGACATGAGGAAGGCTGAGTGACCATCACAAGATCACATAGAAGGTCAATGAATAAACCAGGATTTGAACTGAAACACAGGGAAGTTAAATTGCTTGCCCAAAGTCATACATGGGGTGAATGTTCAATGCATACTTTGAACTGAAACACAGGGAACTTAAGTGACTTTCTCAAAGCACAGGCTGATTAATTAATGGAACTTGGCATAAGGCATCATTCATGAAGCATATGTTCTGATTAGGAGCATAGCATCTTATGCTATCTTGTAAATATTTTGTTTCACCCCCTCTTAATGCCTTAAACATCAAAGTCACAACCTTAAATTGTAAGCACTTCTCAACTGAAAACCAATGTAGCTGATGTAAAAGTGCTGCAGTACTCACGCTACATGGGCAGCCATGAATCAACTGAGCTACCATATTTTGCACTACTTGCAACCATTGTACACTTTTTTTTAAGAAGGCCTACCAATAGCACATTACAGTAATCAGATAGGGAGCTAATTAAAGCTTGAACAATGACTCTACAAACTGAGAGGTCCAAAACCAGACGTGTCCTACTCAACTGGCTGAGTCTAAAGAAGACTCGTCGTATGATTGAAGAAATATGGAGGTGAAAATTAAATGCATCGTCCACTAGCACCTCCAAATCTCTAACATTACTTCTTTTTTCCACCAATGTATTTCGAATCTTCAAATACAATGAATCATTAATCACCCCGCTCCAGTAACCGCTCTGTTTTGTCCACATTTAAAAGCAATTTTTGAGAATCAAACCATTTTAAAATTTGACATAAGCCCTCATTAATTCTCCCAGTTGCCTTGCCTGGGTTTTTCCCTGCAGTAGCCACCAACTGTACATGATCTGCATATATAAATACCTTAAATCCTAGGGACTGGATGAAGGAACCCAATGGTTGTAAAAACAAATTAAAAAACAGCGGTGACAGTGGGGAGCCCTCCGGAACCCCACAATTTATCCTGAAGGGTTCATAGAAATCCTCTCATATCTTGACTACCCTTGACCGATCATTCAAAAAAGTGGTCACCCACGTTAAGACCTGACCACCCAGCCCCAACTGCTTACATCTTTCCAATAAAAGCCCACGACCCACTAAGGCAGGAGATATGTGAAATGGTATATCGGAGAAGGATATTTGCAATAATTGGTCCAGAGAGTTGGAATGCAACTCCATTAGAAACTAGACTGGAAACAAATTACAACTCCAGGCAAAGTGGCATAACCAGGACTGGATCAATCAGTTGGGGTTCATCTGGGTGAGGTGGCAACTCTAGCTGGATGCCTGGGGAGTTGGAGGATTAACAGAGGAAAAAGTAGACATCTGGCAGGCCAGAATGCCAAAGCGATTGTTATTAGGGAAATCCATAAAGGTAGAATAAAGTTTCAGAGATATCTACCTATTCAGAACAATGTATTTCTTTCATCACTGAAATCCACAGGTCCTCCATTATCTGAAGGCTGTGCGTTTCAGAACAGAGTCCGAAGAGGAAGTCTACTTTGATGAGAATGGGGATGTGCCTGCTGTCTTTGACATCATGAATATCCAGATACACCCGGATGACACCTACGAAGTAATAAAAGTGGGTAGATATGATGCCAGGGAAGCCCCGGGGGATGAAATCAGTCTGAACACCACTGCCATCTTATGGAACCAAAATAACCAGGTCAGAATCAACATCCTAATATGTTAATGATGATAGATTAAGACCACTTGGTCTGTACCTCTAAGAGTATGCAGGCAGGGGGCTCAGAAACCATTTTTTTAATGTCACCACTTTAGGGGGTGGGACCCCTGAACCACCAATGTAGTTTTTGCTAAATGTGAAGGGAGTGGTGGTGGGGGGCTGGGAGCATACATTTATTATTTACCTGCCTTTGGAGACCCCTGAACCCAATGATTGCTTTTACCTTGGGGGGGGGGAGGAGGGGAGAGGTGGTGTTGGTGGGCCAACACCGCATGGGCTCCTTTGACTATTTTTAAACTTTTGGGCAGTCGGGGGTGCCCTGAGTGGCAGTCCCGGGTTGAGCTAGAGGTCAGCAGTGACCCCATCCAACCTTTTCTTGAGCTGAGGTAATTTTTTAGTAGCCCTTGAGTTTGGGGCCACCATCACATTAAAGGGCCACTAGCTACGTTCTTTTGTCCAACGATGTTTGGCTGCAAGACAAAAAAAAAAGCACCACAGAACCGCAATGATTTTTGCGGACGGGTTCCAGCATTGTGGCAACACCCCCTGTGATAATGGGATCCTCTCCCACAAAGATACATCACAGCTTAGTTGTTTTAGGCCTTAGCTGGATATGTCTGAACTGAAAAGTGCGATGTAGACAGACTAGAAGCACTTTTTCGACTTATCCAGCTAAGTAGCGACTTTGCAGCTACTTAGCCCGATAAAGCAGAATTTATCCAGATAAATGCCGCTTCTCAGCTGGCTAAGTCCAAATTTGCTTGCATATGTACTCATATTTTATAACCTGTGTATATTGTTTGCGTGAACATTATGAAATTCTATAGCAACCTTGTGCTCAGTGAGGATAACTTTCAAAACTACTCTTGTTTGTCGATTTACGTGTGAATACAGGCACACAGAAAATTGCAACTCTGTTTTATAACCTGCACAGAAAGATATGCACAGGTTATAAAATATGAGTACATGTGCATGCACAAATTCTCGCGTATGTAAAAAGCATGAGGACGCAGGTTCGGACTTATCTGGGTAAATGCTGATTTATCTAGCTAAGTAGCAGCACATAGCCGGATAAGACAAACTAGTAGAACCTTTTGGATTTATCTGGCTATGTAGGTCTGCTGCTACTTAGCTGGATAAATCAGAATATAGCCAGATAGGCTGCTGTTTGAATCATCTGCTGGAGGCAACAGACGCTGCTCTGCTCTGTGAACTTTTCTTGCTGTGTTTGCTTAAGGCGTTTTTCATGTGCTGGAGCGGCTGACACTGCTGAAATTGCTTTACTTTCATTACTTCCTGGTCTCCCTGCCGGCCCACTGAGCTCTGACGTCAGTGGGAGGAGCAACTACAGACGCCCTTATCATCGGCGTCCTGACGGTGAGGAGAGCTGATGTTTGAATCATCTGCTGGAGGCAGCAGACGCTGCTCTGCTCTGTGAACTTTTCTTGCTGTGTTTGCTTAAGGCGTTTTTCATGTGCTGGAGCGGCTGACACTGCTGAAATTGCTTTACTTTCATTACTTCCTGGTCTCCCTGCCGGCCCACTGAGCTCTGACGTCAGTGGGAGGAGCAACTACAGACACCCTTATCGGCGACCTGACGGCGCGATCGCCATCGGCGCGTCGCCAAAGCCGCGCGCCTAAGGGGCGCGTGGCTTTGCCGGGCTTCGCCGGAGTTCGCTGGAGCCTGTCGGAAGTCTGGTTTGTCTCAGATTCAGCGGCCATTTGAGACTGGCAGGAATTTTTGTGATTGTGTAACAAAGGATCCTAATTTAGAGGTACTTTTAATGTTTCCTTAAATCTGTGGGTCTTGTTTTTCTCTGGTGATGCCACACACCAAGAGAAAAGGGAAAATATCTACTTCTACACCTGTTTCAATTAACAATCAACCACGTATATCGGATCACTTTGTAAGAACCATAGTAATACCAGGAGATCAAGTCGCTAGAGACTTGGGCCAGGAGCAGGGCCCAAGCTCTTTGACTTTAGAAACATCATTGAGCCCTGGTGCCCCAGTAACACCAGAGCCGCCTACGAGGAAAGGGGGAGTAGATTATATCTTCGAAGAACCCAAATTGGACTTGACCTCCTTAATATCTAGCAATCAAGGGGAAGTGGGTAGCTTATATTGCCTGCCGGCTGACCCAGATTTGCAGTCTCTTAGAGACCAAGTGAGGGAAGTCAACCTCATCATGGCCTCTAAGGAGAAGGAGTTACAAGGAGCCCAAGTAGGAGCAAAGCAGGATATAGTATTAATTACTCCTACTAAATTTACAACAGAAGAAATTGGAAGCATGATTTTTTCCATGCAGAAATCCATTAACGAATTAGCCAAACTCGTTCAGGATGGCTTGAGTAATAACAAAGTAATTCAAGTAAAATTAGAACAGATAGAGGGTTCAGTAAATATCTTGGGAGTTAAAACTAATGAGATAGAAAAAGTTCAGGTTAATTTAATTAAATCAGAAAAGATACAAGCTGATAAAATAGAACAACTAGAAAACCAAATCAGAAGAGTCAATTTGAGGATCCTAAATTTTCCCAAGACTCATTTATTATCTCCCAAGGAACTACTTAGGAGCTATTTAATAAATGTACTGAAATATACAGAAACACAAATACCTCAAATAGCAAGGATATATTATATTTCCAATCCAGTAATTCCAACAGGTACTGAAGTTCAGAATCAGGGAGATCAAAAGGAAGATACAGATTTATCAGAATTATTAGAAAAATCATCGGACATGGAGATTAAGACGAGGGCTACTTTAATTGTCCAATTTATAGATATGTCTCAGAGAGATTCAATCCTTAGATTATACTTTAAATATCAAAATGTTAATTTTCATGGACATCCTATTAGAATCTTCCCTGATATAGCTTTAAGTACTCAATTAAGAAGAAGGGAGTTTCTCACGATGAGAGATAGAGTCATACAACGAGGGGCTAAGTTTATTCTTCGCTTTCCATGTCGTTGTATAATATTACATCAAAATACGAGATATGTCTTTATTTTTCCTGATCAACTACGTTCGTACTTGGATTCCTAACTCCAATTATCTCCTTAGTTAATAAATGGGGGGAGGAATGGACGTTTATGGTTTAGTACACAATGTTTAATTGTTTGAATTCTATAGTAATTCTGCTCTTTTCTTTTTCCTGCTAGAATCTTCAATTTCTAATAAGATATTATTCTAGGTTTTACAGCGACTATCTGTTATGGTTATTGCTTTATGAGCTGTCTATTGATGATTATTCTCGACAGAGTTGTGTATGATCCTATGGAAAATGAAAATGTTCAATAAAAATATAATAAAAAAAAAAAAAAAAAGAATATAGCCAGATAAGTGCCATTACTTATCTGGATAAGTTCAAATGTGTTCGTCTAAGTAGCTGGAATGGTGCTACATAGCTGAATAAATTGGATATTAGTCCGATAAGTGTACGCAAATAATATACCTACATATTGTACTTTCAAAGGATATACAAGTACATTTTACTCGTGTTAATTTGATGCTTTTACTACCTTAAATCAGCTTATATACTTAGAAATCAGGGATTTTATAACATGCATGTGGCAATGAAATAACCAGTCTTACCAATTAGTCTACCAGTTCACCCAGTCCACCTGCAGTTCATGAAGACCTTCCTGGCTCTTCAGCCTGAAGTCCCCCCATTGCACTCAGACCCTCTATCCAGTGATTTTTTTCACTTTTATGATGCTTGCGATCACTTACACCTGATATTGAGCAGCAGTAAATATGCGCAAGTAAAAGACTGATGCCTGTCACTGTGGCAGGTTTTAAAATAGCAACGGATTCTCGGAAATGTCGGCCATGCCCTGGAATGCCCCTCACACACCTTTTTTACATGCGTTCTGTTGCTGGCACATGTACATATATGCGCCTACTTTGCTGCTTTTAAATTAGGAGCTGTGCGTGATCAGTTCTTATACTTGCGTCTATAGGCCTTTGTATATGAGCCAGCTTTTAAAAAATTTGTCTGTGTATTTTCATGTCCATATATTTACTGATTGGCATGGAGTTGTTTTGTGTCCACCATTTTCATATACCCTTGGCTGTCTTCAAAAATGGCCCTAGCAACAGATAATGACCATGATAATGCTTTAATCGTTTTATAATTCACAGACCCCTCGCTCTGTCTGCAGTGAGAGCTGCTCTCTTGGTTACAGGAGATCTGCCAGACTTGGTCAGCCCACCTGCTGCTTTGACTGCGTCCCTTGCTCCACTGGAGAAATAGCCAATGAAAAAGGTGAACCACTTCTTGTCCTTCTGTGAGATAATGTGAGACTCTAACATGCCAAGGCTTTGACTTGCCAAGGCTATGATGCAGTTCATCCTGGAGTTGTCATGAATGAGTTTGGCTGATTCATTTGAGTTCCACAATTGATAAGTTTGCCCATTTATTTATTTTTATTTATATGTTTTATATACCGTCAATCTGTGAACAATCTAGCTAGACCCTCATTTTACATCGACTGCATGCTAGGAATTGCAGTTCCAATTTTTTTAAGAAAGGGGAAAAAAATGGAAGATCCATAATTACAATGAGGCGAGAACAGATATTTTTTAGCTTGTCATCAACACCATGAAGCCTGTTTGTAACCTTTATTGCCCATCAAAACCCATGTTTCTCTGTGTTACTGAGCAGGCCCCATCCATGAGTAGTTCCTTCCTACAACTCAGCTTCAATGGTCCATTATTGTATAATAGGGCATCTCTGCAGGCTGGGATTCTTTTACTGTACCAAGGCTAAACTCTGGGGATACTTTTTATCCAACGACTTTAGCCAGAATTTTCAAAGCAGATTTCTGCACCCAAATCGACCTTGAAAATTAATGCGTGCTCACAGAACCTCATGTGGCACAGATGCAAAGTTATACCTACTGGAGAGCTCAGAGCAGGGGTAATTTTGCAAAGGTGGATTTACATGCATGCTGTCAGAAATAAAATATATGCATGTAAATCTTGATTCCTCCCCAAATCCACCTCCAGAACACCTATATAGTATGTTTGTAATAGTTTAAGTGAAATGGTGTTGCATGCATACTTTAATACTCTGTCTTTCCTCCACTTGAAATCTTTTCAAACAGACATTAATAAGCATAAATAGGTGTTTTATGCTCAAAGGTGCCTTTGAAAATTGCCCCTTAAAAGACTTGTGATGTTATTATATAGATGGACAAATGATATCTATATTTTCGGCTTGTAACTGGAGTTATTTCTCTCTTTCAGATACAACCGAGTGTTGGAAATGCCCAGAAGACCAATGGCCCAGTGAGAATAGAGACAAGTGCCTTCCAAAAGACATTGAGTTCCTGTCCTACCAGGAACCCTTGGGAGCAGCTTTGGCTGCTGTTGCTATCATATTGTCTTTGGCCACCATCCTCATCCTTTTCATCTTCTACCTGTTCCAGGAGACGCCGATTGTCAGAGCCAATAACCGAGGCCTCAGCTACCTCCTCCTCTGTACCCTCTCACTCTGCTTCCTCTGCTCCTTAACATTTATTGGATTCCCCATGAAGCTCACTTGTATGGTCCGCCAGCCCACCTTTGGACTCATTTTCACTGTCAGTGTATCTTGTGTATTAGCAAAAACAGTTACGGTGATCATTGCCTTCAAGGCTGTCAACCCTCGTAATCAGCTCAGAAAATGGGTTGGGCCAAAGATTCCTAACCTCATCATTGTTTTCTGCTCCCTCATCCAGCTAGTTATCTGTACTTATTGGATTTCTAGGCATCCTTCCTTTCCTGAGAACAACACCAGATCTGAAAGTGGGAAGATAATCGTTGAGTGTAATGATGGGTTGACCATTCTCTTCTATTGTATGCTGGGATATATGGGCTTCCTGGCCATCATTAGCTTCATTGTGGCTTTCCTGGCTAGGACATTGCCTGACAGCTTCAATGAAGCCAAGTTTATCACCTTCAGCATGCTGGTCTTTGTGAGTGTCTGGCTGTCTTTCATTCCCGCCTACATCAGCACGCAAGGGAAGTACATGGTCGCAGTGGAGGTCTTCACCATCCTGTCCTCTGGTGCAGGATTACTCTTCCTAATCTTTCTTCCAAAGTGTTACATTATTCTCCTGCAGCCAGAGATGAACACCAAGGAGAACTTAAGAGGAAAAAGTACAACAGGGAAATAAAATCTAATTAAAATTTCCAGAACTGAATGGCCTATTGTATTGACACAAGGGCTAGAGAACCATTCACTTCTGGAACTGGATAGTTCAGTAGATTATGTACAAGAACACAGAATCTATTGCATCTAGTCCTGCCAGGAGTAACCTCCTTGGGGCTATGGTTCTGATCCAAACAGCAGTGGCAAAATTGCTATGGGCTTCCAAGAACAATTTGAAGTAACCTGCACAGAGTAACCTGCATGGAGTGGCTGTGTTTAGAAACTGCCATCTACAGAGATGTCTTCACTCTCGAGTAAAGCAATGGGCTAGGGGCCCTGAGGGAAAGCTGATACAGAAAACAGCCATGATCTAAAGGGTGGAAACAGGAATCGGGCATCAATATTTGAACAGAAACTCTTTAATAGAGCTGCAAGACAATTGAAAGATAGGTTCTTTGATCGTTTTACCTATATCAAGAATATTTTTTTCGGGTCCCTGAACAGGTCTTCCATTTGGTTTTAAAGATTGTCTGTGTCCCAGGTTATCTCAGCCATGACGGATTTGGACTAAATTTTAGTGTTTATGATTTTTTTGTGCATTTGTCTTTGTTTTGTTTGGGGTGTCACTTTTTTTTGTTTTTTTCATTTGTCCTTTTGTATGTTTTCCATTTATGTATTTGTGTCAATTGGTTATGATTAGTACATATTTTAATAGTCATGTTTAGAAATGGCTTAGATATGACTTGCATATGAAGAACCTGTAGTAGATTAGATTTAAAGATTCAAGGATAGTATTTTTTAATTGAAGAAAGCTATTTTTTGATAGAATAAAAAATTCTTTGCGATTGAATGTTATATTTGCTGCACTGTTCTATGAGTCTTTTTTTGGTTTTTCTTCTTGATAGAACAGTATTTGTGGTCTCTTTTATATTGACTTCATATCTCTTTGCCAATCCCTTCAGCCATTCAGATCTAGAAATGACAAGCTTTTTTATACAAGGTCCTCACTCTGACCCATCCAGTCCTAAAGGTGAAAGGTTCTGTATCATTGTGACAATCCCATGAGCTCTCTAATCCTGGAGATGATAGACTATGTACTCTGTGCCCGTTTCTTAAATAGTTTAGTGCTAGATGTGAAAGGTTCTCTATCCCTGTGCCAATCTCTTGAATCATTCAGCACTAAAGGTAGCCAAAGATATGAATTAATTTACAAATGAAACAAAAAAAAAATCCCATTTCTTTTCTTTTGGGAAATAGCACACACTATTTTCCATAATAAATAAACACAAATAATGAGAGAGAGCCCCTGAAAACCCTCTGAAATGGAACAAAAACGTTTTCAGTGTACACATTCCCAGAGATGTCCTGCTGAACAGTCCTGTGCTCATTCCCTGAGTTATTCCATGCTAGAATTGACATGCTGTATATCTATGTCCATCCTATAAACCAGCCGGCCCTACAGATGAAAATTTCTGGATCATTGTGCCAATCTTATGAACCATGCAGTCCCTGTATCCTTTTATCCAACACAAGGAACCATGCTTTGCTATGTAATGTTATGTTATTCTATACCATCTTCCTCGAGACAGGTTACAACAAACAAAATAATGCAGTAATCAAATACATCATAACTGTAATAATAATACATAACATCAATACAATACATCAAATACATAGAACTCCTTCCTAAAATATAAATACACCCATAAATACAATAATATATTAATGCCCTGGAAATGTAACAATAAACACCCCACTCTCATTAGGGAGGGATACGCCCATACTTCCTAGTTTGCATGTAAGTCAAAAACCTTACATTACAAAACCTGGAAGTTTATGTAAATATTCTCTTCCACTGGGATTCATGCTGAAAAAGATAACAGCAAAAAAGTGTACTTTACTTGCATTCCCGGTCTTATGTCACAAGTTTGTGACCAAGAAACTAGTAAATGTGAAGAATCTCCTATCAGCAACCTTATACACTATGGGGCGGATTTTAAAAGCCCTGCTCGCGTAAATCCGCCCGGATTTACGCGAGCAGGGCCTTGTGCGCCGGCGCGCCTATTTTCCATAGGCCTGCCGGCGCACGCAGAGGCCCGGGACTCGCGTTAGTCCCGGGGTTTTTTGTCGGGGGCGGGGCCGATCGACGTGGCGTTTTGGGGGCGGGCCCGGGGGCGTGGTTTCGGCTGGGGCGGTCCGGGGGCATGGCCGCGCCCTCCGTAACCGCCCCCGGGTTGCGTCTCGGCGCCGATTTTGGGCAGCCGGCGTGCGCCGATCCAGGATTTTATAAGATACGCGCGGCTACTCGCGTATCTTATAAAATCCAGCGTACTTTTGTTTGCGCCTGGTGCGCCAACAAAAGTACACAAACACGCATTTTTTAAAAATCTACCCCTATAGATTTCACTAACCTTATTCTGCTGGGTAATATGACACCAGCTTGCACTATGAGGAAGAGAGATCGAGTTGGATCTCGTCAATGGATCAGTTAAACTGGATTGGAGACATTCTTTCTTCTCCATTTCCAACCTTGTATGTGGCTCAGCTATTGAAAGTATTGCAGAATGCACCTTCAGATATATCGTCTCGCCTTCCCTTGTTTGAAAGGCGGATAGGATAGGGCCTCTCCTACTATGTCACACATTTTTCCAGACTTAAACATCAACCACGTTGAATCTCGGCAATATCGTCTCAAGAACTCAGTGGCCACATAATGGTCTTAACTTTGAGAATGTGGAAATCCCATGGATAGATAGAGGATTTCATGTATGATATGCCTTGTGCATGCCCCATGGATATCTAAATTTGGTGCCGGCCTTAGGTAAACATTGTATTGTTCATTTTGCTCTCTATGAACTCCACCAGCAAGACAGAGGCATTTTGATTGTTTCCTTTTGTTTGATTCGTTTTGTTTTACGTCATTCTGTTTTAGTTTGCACAGGAGGATAACGCTGAAAAATGTGCATGCACCCAGATATGTGTGTTTATGGATGCACAAAAATCTGCTCCCATATCTCATAACCTGCGTACACATGATATACATGATTATCAGGTAAATAATTGGCCGAATACATGTGCAAATAACCCCTTGCAAAGTTACGCCTACTCCAAAGCAAGGCATAACGTGCACGTGATAACTTATGTGCTTAAAGGTGCATTTTAAAATCCCAATGTGCACATCAATTAGGGAATGGGTGAATATGTCAGGCGGGCATGCACTGAGTGGGTTTGAAATGCTGCCCGGATATGCACATGGGCGGGGCTTGGACTGTGCAGGGCATGGGCGGTGCATGGGCATTTCGAGCAGTTTATGCACGCAGGCGCGTGTCCACTTAAAATTAGGCGCAGTCGTGCACGCAGCCAGGCCGTTTTATAACATGTGGGCATCTATGCGTGATTATTATAAAATAGCCGCGTCCCTGAGCACGGGCTGACGAATGTGCGCACATGTGCACCGCGCGCTGCTTTGAAAGTTACCATCTTACTCTTTAAAATGAAAAAGCATGCACATAAGTTACAACTCTGCCCCGACTCCACCACCTGGGGGAGTGCAGGCTAAAGAAACATGGTGGTCTTGATGACTGGGCAAACTGGTGACAAACTGGTTAAATTGGTCTTTTCCTTCACACGCGCATGTTATAAAATCTCCTCACTTGAGCATGTAAATGCTTAAAATTAGGGGCATGCATACACCTGCTAATCCTATTTTATAACTTGCATGCAGGATATAAGATTTTAGCATATGTGGCTGCGCGTCCATGCACACACATATATATATATATATATATATATATATATATATATATATGGACGCCCGCGCACATGTTTGAAAGTTACTGTCCCTGTGTGCACAAAAGTACTCATGGAGCTGGGACATGATTGTGCTCTTATGTATTCCTGATTGAGTTTCAAAATACCACTGACATGCTTAAAAACAAGGTTTCATTCGTGAAAGTCGCTTTGAAAATCACGTCCTTGGGATCTCCAAGTATCTCATTAAACTCTTTCCATGTATCACTGGTGGGCTTATTGCTCATGGAACACAAAGAGTTAATCTTCCTATTTGTAAAATGCTGAGAAAAAAAATAAAGAATCTGAGATTAGGACAAATTTGTGCGTTTCCTCCCGTACGTCCCAGAGGAGAGGTCAGGCTGTGATTATCAGCAGGACCCGTTATTATAACTCACGCACCTACTCATCACGTAATGAGCGCAGGAAGACACCTGCGTACCACATTGCATGTTTGTGCACCATTGCAGGGCCAATGAAACAACCTCCAGGCAGAGAACATATAAACTCATTGCCTCTAATCATGGATGAGTTGCAGTTATTCGAAGGTGAGAACATTATTAGCATCCTCTCCTCTCCATTTTTCAAACCCTATTTACTGCACCTCTCTCTTCTTCATTCCTTGGTCTTCTTCGGATCCTGCTCTCTGTGCTGGATCTTTCTACAGCTATTTCATCGTCACTTCTCTCTTGCTTCACTTTATGCTGTTCATCTATTTTTGAACCTTTGCCTTGTATCTTCTCTTTAGAGCTCACATTCTGGGTTTGATTTCACTCTCATTAGGTGTCACTTTGCTTAATTTGCATCTTTCCCTTTATCTCTGTATCTTTTGTGCTTCTGAAAGCAGCGTTTGCATATGAGGGCAAGGAAATGAGACCTTTTGATTGGCTGAGTTTTCTGCTGCTTTCTGCTGTCATGGGAAAAGCCTCAGTGCCAGGATGCAAGCTGGAGCTCCAGAAGATGACCCCGTTCACCATGGATGGAGACTTTGTCCTTGGAGTGATTGCTTTGACTCATACTGGGTTGGTTTACCCAACCCATGACTTCAGAGCGACCCCTAAGCCAGCACGCTGTGAGGGGTAAGACTTTAGTTTGATTGCTAAAAGAGACCTGGAATTTAATTGGTAGTAAACTGGGGCCCAGGTTACAGATCAAGCAGCACATTAGAATGAATATCTTACGAACATAAGATTTTCCATATTTGATCAGATCAAAGGTCCATCAAGCCCAGTATCCTGTTTCCAACAGTTGCCAAGTCAGATCACAAGTACAAGTCAAGACTCCTAAAGGTTGACAGATTCCTGTTGCTTAACCCCAGGGATAAGCAATGGATTTTCCCATGTCTTTCTTAATCATGGTTTATGGACTTTTCTTCCTAGAACTTGTCCAAAACTAAAACCCAGCTAAACTAACAGCTTTTACCACATCCTTCAGCTACAAATTCCAGAGTTTAATTATATGTTGAAGAATAAAATATTTTCTCTTCTTTGTCTTAATTACCTAGTAACTTCATTTTGTGTCTCCTCGTCTTTGTACTTTTTGAAAGCGTAAACAACTGATTTGGGTTTAAATGTTCCACTCCACTCATTATTTTATTGACCTCTATCATATCCCCCCTCAGCTGTCTCTTTCCAGCCTGAAGTGCCCTAATCTCTTTAGCCTTTCCTCATAGGGGAGCTGTTCCATCCCCTTTAACATTTTGGTTTCTCCTTTCTGTACCATTTCTAATTCACCAAATCGTTTTGAGATGAGGTGACCAGAACTGCACACAATTCTTAAGGTGCGGTCTCACCATAGAGAGATACAGAGGAATTATGATATTTTATTTTATTCTGCATTTCTTTCCTAATAGTCCCAAGCATTCTATTTGCTTTATTGGACGCTGCCACACACTGAGCAGAGGATTTCAACATATTATCCACAATGATACCTATATCCTTTTCCTGGGTGGTGACTCTCATTGTGTAACTATAATTTTGGTTGTTTTTTTCTGTGTGCATCACTTTGCACTTGTCCACATTAAATGTCAATCTGCCAGTTGGATGCCCAATCTCTTAGTCTTGCAAAGTCCTCTTGCAATTTTTCACAATCATTTTGTAATTTAACAACTTTGAAAAATTTTGTATCACCAGAAAATGTGATTACCTCAGCCATTATTCCCATCTCTAGGTCAGTTATAAATATGTTATAAAGCAGTGGCTCCCTTATAGATCCATAGGGCTCTCTACTATTCACCTTTGTGCTTTGAGAAAATTGACCATTTAGCCCTGCTCTCTGTTTTCTATGTTTTAACCAATTCTCAATTCACAATAGAACATTGCCTCCTATCCCAAGACTTTTTAATTTCCTTAAGAGCCTCTCATGAGGTATTTTGTCAAATGTTTTATGAAAATCCAGATACACTGCATCATCTGGCTCACCTTTATCCACATGTTTATTCACACCTTCAAAAGACTATAGCAGATTTGTGAGGCAAGACTTCACTTGGCTAAATCCATATAGACTTTGTCCCCTATGACTATCTATATGTTCAGTAATATTATTCTTTATAATAGTTTTAACCAATTTTCCCAGCACTGTCATCAGCCTCACCAGTCTGTAATTTCCTGGATTCCGGAAATCCTTTTTGAAAATTGATGTTACATTGGCCACCTCAAATCTTCATGTTGCATAGCTGATTTTATAGATAGTTTATATATTACTAATAGTACATCTGCAGTGTAATTTTTCAGTTCTTCAGCACTCTGAGATGTATACCATCTGGTCCAGGTGATTTGCTTCTCTTTATTTTTTGAAGTTGCCCTATTTCATCTCCCAGGTTCACAGAGATTTGTTTTGTTTCCTCTGAATCATTCCCTTTAACTATCACTTCTGGCATTGGTTTCTACCTTACATCTTCCTCAGTAAACACAAAAGGAAATAATTTATTTAATCTCTTCCCTATGGCCTTGTCCTCCCTTAGTGCCCCTTTTACCCCTCGATCATCTAATGATTGGACTCCTTCGAAGGCTTTCTTGCTTTGAAAGTACTTGAAAATGTTTTTATTCTGAGTTTTTGCTTCTTTTCAAATTCAGTCTTTGCCTTCCTTATGAATGCTTTGCATCTGACTTGCCAGTGCTTTTGCTGTTTCCTGTTTTCTTCTTTCGGGTCCCTTTTCTATTTTTTGAAAGATGTTCTTTAGACTAGAGTAGTCTCTCTCTCTCCTCACCTTTTAATCATTTTGTCAGTCATTTGGCCTTCCTTCCACCTTTTTTACTGTGTGGAATAAATCTCATGTGGGTTTCCAAGATGGTATTTTTAAATAACATTCATGTGTAATATAAACTCTTAACCTTTGCGGTTGTTTATTTCAGTTTTTTCCTAGCCATTATTCTCATTTTATCATAGTATCCCTGTCTAGCATAAAAAACGGCAACTACATGGCCAGGATTCTCTGGCAGAGTGCACAGTAATGGTGGCTATTTAGTTGAGACTGTGATGAGAGCATCAGACTAGCAGCTGTGCCTCTCTGGCTGGCTGCAAGCAGACATTCAAGTAGCTGGGTCTGTCTGTAAGGCTACTCAGGAACCTAAGCAACTAAATGTTCGGGTAATAGCTACAATAGTATTGCAATGCAGGCTACTTAGATTACTACCAAGTTTAGGAGTTAGGAAAAGTGCATTCTGGTGGTAAAGAAGCAGGGATCTGCAAAATGGTGAAATACAAAAGAAGAAGACACAAAGACTGTCCTGGATAAAGAGAAATCTGTGGCTGACAGCAGGGAAGTATTCTTAGTGTGGACCGAAAGGCTGGGAAGACAGGATGGGCCAGATTTTTTCTGCCATAGTCTACTATAATACTATGCAATGATGTAATCAGTCATCATAATAAGAAAGTAATGACGGCAGATGAAAACCAAACGATCCATCCAGTCTGCCCAGCAAGTTGTTCATGGTAGTAACTGCCGCTCCATGCAGGTCTCCCCCATGCCTTTTGTTAAGGGAAGTAACTGCCGCTCCGTGCAGGTTTCCCCATGCCTTCTGTTAAGGGAAGTAACTGCCGCTCCGTTCAGGTTCTCCTATGCCTTCTTTTAAGGGTAGTAACTGCCGCTCCGTGCAGGTTCCCACATGCCTTCTGTTAAGGGTAGTAACTGCCACTCCGTGCAGGTTCCCCCATGCCTTTTGTTAAGGGAAGTAACTGCCGCTCCATGCAGGTTCTCCTATGCCTTCTTTTAAGGGTAGTAACTGCCGCTCCGTGCAGGTTCCCACATGCCTTTTGTTAAGGGAAGTAACTGCCGCTCCATGCAGGTCACCCCCATGACTTTTGTTAAGGGAAGTAACTGCCGCTCCATGGAGGTTTCCCCATGCCTTCTGTTAAGGGTAGTAACTGCCTCTCCGTGCAGGTTCCCCCATGCCTTTTGTTAAGGGAAGTAACTGCCGCTCCATGCAGGTCACCCCCATGACTTTTGTTAAGGGAAGTAACTGCCGCTCCATGGAGGTTTCCCCATGCCTTCTGTTAAGGGTAGTACTGCCGCTCTGTGCAGGTTTACCCATGCCTTCTATTAAGGGTAGTAACTGCCGCTCCATGCAGGATCCCCCATGCCTTTTGTTAAGGGTAGTAACTGCCGTTTCGTGCAGGTTACCCCATGCCTTTTGTTAAGGGAAGTAACTGCCGCTCCGTGCAGGTTCCCCCATGCTTTCTGTTAAAGGTAGTAACTGCCACACCATGCAGGTCACCCCCATGCCTTTTGTTAAGGGTAGTAACTGCTGCTCCGTGCAAGTTACCCCATGCCTTTTGTTAAGGGAAGTAACTGCCGCTCCGTGCAGGTTTCCCCATGCCTTCTGTTAAGGGAAGTAACTGCCGCTCCGTTCAGGTTCTCCTATGCCTTCTTTTAAGGGTAGTAACTGCCGCTCCGTGCAGGTTCCCCCATGCTTTCTGTTAAAGGTAGTAACTGCCACACCATGCAGGTCACCCCCATGCCTTTTGTTAAGGGTAGTAACTGCCGCTCCATGCAGGTCTCCCCCATGCCTTTTGTTAAGGGAAGTAACTGCCGCTCCGTGCAGGTTTCCCCATGCCTTCTGTTAAGGGAAGTAACTGCCGCTCCGTTCAGGTTCTCCTATGCCTTCTTTTAAGGGTAGTAACTGCCGCTCCGTGCAGGTTCCCACATGCCTTCTGTTAAGGGTAGTAACTGCCACTCCGTGCAGGTTCCCCCATGCCTTTTGTTAAGGGAAGTAACTGCCGCTCCATGCAGGTTCTCCTATGCCTTCTTTTAAGGGTAGTAACTGCCGCTCCGTGCAGGTTCCCACATGCCTTCTGTTAAGGGTAGTAACTGCCACTCCGTGCAGGTTCCCCCATGCCTTTTGTTAAGGGAAGTAACTGCCGCTCCATGCAGGTTCTCCTATGCCTTCTTTTAAGGGTAGTAACTGCCACTCCGTGCAGGTTCCCACATGCCTTTTGTTAAGGGAAGTAACTGCCGCTCCATGCAGGTCACCCCCATGACTTTTGTTAAGGGAAGTAACTGCCGCTCCATGGAGGTTTCCCCATGCCTTCTGTTAAGGGTAGTAACTGCCTCTCCGTGCAGGTTCCCCCATGCCTTTTGTTAAGGGAAGTAACTGCCGCTCCATGCAGGTCACCCCCATGACTTTTGTTAAGGGAAGTAACTGCCGCTCCATGGAGGTTTCCCCATGCCTTCTGTTAAGGGTAGTACTGCCGCTCTGTGCAGGTTTACCCATGCCTTCTATTAAGGGTAGTAACTGCCGCTCCATGCAGGATCCCCCATGCCTTTTGTTAAGGGTAGTAACTGCCGTTTCGTGCAGGTTACCCCATGCCTTTTGTTAAGGGAAGTAACTGCCGCTCCGTGCAGGTTCCCCCATGCTTTCTGTTAAAGGTAGTAACTGCCACACCATGCAGGTCACCCCCATGCCTTTTGTTAAGGGTAGTAACTGCTGCTCCGTGCAAGTTACCCCATGCCTTTTGTTAAGGGAAGTAACTGCCGCTTCGTGCAGGTTACCCATGCCTTTTGTTAAGGGTAGTAACTGCCGCTTCATGCAGGTTACCCCATGCCTTTTGTTAAGGGTAGTAACTGCCGCTCCATGTAGGTTACTTCCTGTTAAAGTTAGTACGTGTCGCTCCATCATATTAGTCACAAATATAAATGTGATTCATGGCCCCTGTTAGAGATAGGATGCTGGGCTTGATGTTCCATTGGTCTGCCCCAGCCTGTCAATTCTTAGGTTCTTATCTATGCAAATGTGAAACGTCTATAATAAGACCACATGCCAATGTAATATCTGATCTGTATTAGGTTCTATGTAATGGTTGTATAGCTATTAGAAAGGAGGGAGGATTCTGTTGATACAAGATAAAAATGCGATAATTACTTTCCATCTTTGTTTAAACATAAGTTAAATAATAAAAATAATGCGATAATTACTTTCCATCTTTGTTTAAACATAAGTTAAATAATAAAAATAAAAATCAAGTAATTAAGAAAAATAAAAAGATAAAACAAAAGACAGTAAAAGTTAGAGATAAATACAATTCATTTCAAATCCCTATGCAAAATTGTATGTACTTTCTTAATAAACTAAAAACTAATACTCTGTACTTAACTCAAGTAAAAGAGGGGAAAAAAATCAATCCGAATGCCTCTATAAAGAGGTATGTTTTTAATGCTTTTTAAAATTCTTTATGATTTGATATTAATCTTAAGGCATTTGGAAGTGCATTCCACATGATAGGACCTGCTACTGAAAAAGCCCTCTGTCTTTAGCCGAACTGAAGGGATTTCTAAAAGATTCATATTAGTGGATCGTGATTGTCTTGTGGGTTTATAAAGCCATAAAGACGTGCACAGCCAGATATTATAATGATTATTTAACAAGTTATGTATCAATGATAGTATTTTGAATTTGATTCTAAACGTAATCGGTAACCAATGTAGTTTAGGGCTTGTTATGATGTTTTATTCCGTGGAAGATGTTTCCTTGCTTTTTTGTTTATTATTTTGACACTTATTGTAGTTTTCTGAAGTATATTTTGTTTGATGATTTGATTTATTGTTAATTGTGAGTCACTTTGGGTAAGGCAGGATAAGAGTTATATAAATGGCAGAATAATATGATGACAGTAGGTTGGTTTATTCCCAACAGTTTTCAGATCCGGTATTATCGTCACGTATTGGCCATCATGTTTGCCATTGAAGAAATTAACCAGAACCAGCATCTTTTGCCAAACAACACCCTGGGCTTCCATTTCATGGACTCTTGTTCTTCAGAGGTAGTCGCTCTCCAACACACTCTGCTGCTATTGTCGGGGAAAAACCAAACATTTTTGAATTATAAGTGTGAGGCTCACCTGACTCTAGCAGGCATCATTGGGGAGCTCTATTCTTCAGTGTCTGAGGTCATGGCCAGGATACTTGGGGTTTACAGGATCCCACAGGTATGAAATTTCTCTATGTTTCTGTCAAAGAGTCATTGGGTTACCACTTGATTCCATCTCATCTTCACTGTCAATTATTCCCTCATTGAATTCCAGTTCCTTCATGTCTTAGAAGCTGGAATGACATGTCCATAGATCTAAGAAGGCAAAACACAGGACAAGCTCAGACTGCAGTTGAAATGGAAACATTTAAAAAACTCTGACAATTTCTCACCAAGTTACTAATATGTGTTATGCCTCCTGTGAATATATATGAGAGAGATGATGTAAATCTTTCTTTTCAGATCAGCTTCTTAGCACAGCACCCAATGCTGAGTGATAAGCTCCAGTTCCCATCTTTTCTACGCACCTTCCCTGCAGGCACCCTGCTGCCCAGAGCTATTACCCAGCTGCTTCACCACTTCAACTGGACGTGGGTGGGAATCTTGTTTTCCAATGCAGATCTTTCCAGCCTGCAAAGTCAGAAGTTACAGCAGGAGGTGGTGGAGAATGGTGGTTGTGTGGCTTTTCTGGAGAAGATTGATGATCGCTACCCCAGAGAGAGGCTGGTGAAAGTGGCGGAGGTGATTCACCAGTCCTCAGCGAGTGTGATTGTGTGCCTCTGCTTTGAAGTCCAATTCAAGCCTATGCTGGAGCTCCTTTACCTCAGGAACATTGCTGCCAAGGTCTGGGTCTTCTCATCTGCATTTGAAATGAACCCTCATTTGTTCACCAGGGAGTCCTGGAGGCTGCTCAATGGCAGCCTGGTGTTCATTGGATCCACCAGTGATATCCCCCACTTCACTAATTTCCTCCACCACATTTGGCTTTCTGCACACCCATGGGACACCTTCGCCAAACTGTTCTGGGAAAAGGAATTTGGGTGTCAATGGAAGGGACAGAACTTGACTCACGTGGTGGCAGGGGATAACATCATCCCATGCACAGGTGACCCAGCGCTCTTTCAGTTCACTGATTTAAGCGGTACCTATCACGCTTACCTGGCTGTTTACGCTTATGCACATGCCCTACACAACATGATTTTGGAAGGACCCATGCAAGATACTTTTGAAATAGACTCCAACATTCATAATCTCAAACCATGGCAGGTATTGGAAATAGTAACTGGGATTATTATAAATCTAAATGCAAACAAGACCCTGCTGATATTTAACATGAGAGGTTTTGAAACATATATGTGGATGTTCAACTAGATCTTCACTGGTTTCTACACAAGCTTCCAAAGTGCAGGGGAGAAGGCATAAAATTACTGTTAATTATCACATTTTAAATTGGTATAACTGGTGAAAGGTACTTGGTCAAGGTCTTACAGAGAGACACTAGCAGACATGGAGAGGTCAGAACTATGGCTCAGGGAGGCTGATAGGCTCCCCCATTATCACCCAGAAAGGCAATGAATAAACCAGGATTTGAACTGTAACAGAGGGAAATTAAATGACTCTCCCAAGGAACAGGGAGCTTAGGTGATCTGCTCAAAGTCACACAGGGACTCAGTGGCTAAGCATGAAATCGAACTGAAGCACAGGGAGATTAAGTGACTTTTCTAAGGTCACATACATGTAGCCTCCATCCTTTTCAGCTCTTGGGCATGGGGCACACAGGAAGGGTCACAAACCACCTTTGACCCCATGATCTCCCTGGTACCCTCACAGGGAGGAAAAGATGTGCATGTCAAGGCCTTTAGAGTTGCTTCTCCTCACGGGGTCTTTCTACACATCAGTCCAGCAGAATCCTATAAAGTGCCACAGGAATTCCAAAGTTGTTTTTCAAATAAACGAACCTTTTGCTTTTTCTGATGGTGAGGAAAAACAAAGTCCATCTGATGTTCAGAAAACAATAAGCCCAGTCTCTTTCCATGAAACTTTAACAGATTTCCAGTCAGCTCGACGGGACCCGAACCTCTCTCCCTATACCTTGTGGTAGAGCGGGCTTCTCTTCTCCTTCCTTTTCTGCGGTCACTTTCTCTCACACATTTCACAATCTCCACAGGCAGCTCCTTTTTTTCCTGTTAGATAGGACTCCAGAACCATTTGTCCAAAGAGCAATTTCTTCGGACAGGCAAAACCTCTCCAGGGGGAAAAAAAGGCTTTCCTATTAGTCTCGTCTAATAATCAGCCAACTCACTGGACCTCTATCCCTGAACTCTGAGACTTCTCCTCTCCTTCCACTGGCACCACTCCATGAGGCGAGGGCTACCCCACAGGGACTCCAACTCCTGCAAATCTCTTTTCCACTCTCCGCCGCATCCGCAGGGATGCAGAGGTTTTAAATTCAGTGATTCCTTCCGGTGGGGCTCTTCCTTCACACTCCTACATTATTCTGACATTATTACAGGGGTCAGGATCTGGTTGAGACCCCTGACCGCACACTGTGGGCACTCAGACCTGCTGTGGCCACCGCTGCCATTTTTTTTTTTAGAAGAGCCAAACTGCTTACAGGGAGCAGAATTTGGCAACTTTTTACACTGAGAATTTGTGGCAGTGTTACAGTTCTTCTGATAGATACATTGAAATATAAATCACTGGATCCCACTCTCCTCAGTTTTAATGGTATTAGATATGTTCTATCTATAAGAAGCTTGAATTAGCCATGACATGTGGATGACACCAAATGGACTCGCGTCTCCTAACTAGAAGTGTTAGCTCTATTGAACATATGTGGGAATACCGTGCAGACATTGCTTCACGAGCCAAATTCAGTGATGGCAAACTCCAGTCTTTGAGCGTGCACAAACAGGCCAGGTTTTCAGGATATCCACAATGAATATACATGAGAAAGATTTGCATACACTGCCTCCATTGTCCTATTAGGGCGCACTAACTCTGAAATTAGAAAACTAGGTAGTGCGCACTAATGGACATAATGCACACTAACATCTAGTTAGTGCACACCAAAGTCCCATTAGTGCACACTAAGCCTGTAAATAACATGAAGTTAGTGCGCACTAACTCCAAAATGAGGGAAACATGAAATAAATACCTCCCGAACCATTATAAAAACAAAATTTGACAGATAAACTGAAACGAAAACGACATGAAAAAACATCTATGCATATCCCTAGTTTTCTGTTGTCATTGAGTCTGCCTAAAAAGGCAAAAAAGAGAAAAATGTATTTGAATTCTCCTCCTGGCATGGACCACATATCACTGGACAATGTTTTTCAAAGCTCCATGCTAACCACTGTTATCTATACTCACCAATTCTATATGGTGCAATATGTACATGCCTGCATCCAAATACTGAAGCCTTTCTTACAAACTATTACCCTGTTGAAGAATGCATATTCTTTGAGTCTTTGAGCCATTCAACTTCATTTCACATACCTCCTGTACCTTAATTGGAGCTCGGCATATAATCCTACATGTCTTAGAGAAATCAAACTTACACCACCAAGCATGCAATGTGTCATAACTGGGACTGGATCCATCCATTCAGGTTGATCTGGGTGAGGTTGCAACTTTAGCTGGATGCCTGGGGAGCTGGAGGCATAAGAGAAGGAAATTATTTATTTATTTATGTATTTATAGACTTTTCTTTGCCGACATTCGTGAGGCACATCATACCGGCTTACATTGAACTGAAAGGAGGAAAATACAATGAACAGAATAACATGTCATAGTTAAACGCAAATGGTGTACGATATAAGCATCGTAAAAAGATTCTGAGATTATATATAATAACATAAAAGAACTAAAATTAGACTTCTGGTGGGGTAAAAGTAGATGTGATTGTTCATAGGGGAATTCATAAAGGTTGCATACATTTATAGAAATTATTTACCTGTTCAGGATAATGATTTGTTTTCATCACTGAATAGATTCTCCATTATCTGAAGGTTGTGCATTTCACAACAGAATCCAAAAAGCAAGTCTACTTTGATGAGAATGGAGATGTGCCTGCTGTCTTTGACATCATGAATATCCAGATACAACCGGATGACTCCAGCCAAGTAATAAAAGTGGGTAGATACGATGCCAGGGAATCCCCGGGGGATGAAATCATTCTGAACACCACTGCCATCGTATGGAACCAAAATAACCAGGTGAGGAGTGACAACTAATGCAGTTGATGATGGTAGATAAAGATCAATTGGCTCATCCTGTCTGCTCAGCTTTTCTGGTATGTACTTGTAAGGGTATGTCCCCGCTGTAAGCTGTTGGTTTGACTGCTTGTCGCTCCTTTTCTGTGTTAGCATTTTGTTGATTTCCTCTTTGATTCTCTGTGATCCTGGGTAGACTAGCATACAGGTTCTCATAATTATGCCAACACCCTCCTTCTCATATCCATCATGTCTTACCCCCAAATGTTGTAATAATTTAAATATCCTGCCTCCTATGATCCCATGGACTTTCTGTAAAGTACCTGGCCATTCTAGCCTGCCAGTAACAACTCATTTGGTTTCCGAGGAATTGTAGTCTCCTGGTTCACACCCAGTTACCACATAGCTTTCAATGTCTCTAGCTCATGCTTTCTTTATCCATTCTACCACTTTCCTCTACATCTATCCCAAGCATGCTTGAATTCTATCATGGTTTTAGTCATTACAACGTCTTTCCGTAGGCTAATCCAGCCATGAGAGGAGGGGGTACCATCTTAATGTACAGTTTTCTAGTTGTCTGATTTGCCAGATAGCAGGGTCTGAGGGCTTGTATCTAAAGTCTAGGAAACAAAACCAATAGGGTTTGATTGTTATTTATCATGGCCCCAGGGGAGGTTGCTTCTTCCCACTTTGATTTAGCAGATTTTCCTGCTGATTTGAAACTTGATCTTTATATTGTTTTTGTATTGGGGGATTTTAACATTCGTTAATATATGCATCAGACCTATGATTTTATTGCAGCTATGTCTGTATTAGGTCTTTCTCAGCAAATTGGTAGGTCCCACCCATTAACTGGAGACACCTTTGATTTCATTTTATTATGATGATGTTAATATGGATAAATGATATGGTGATATCCCCAGTACCTTGGAATTACATTTATTTTCTTAAATTTGTGGTGATGATTCACGCAGAGCTTTGAGAACTTGAAAGATAAGTCATGACCCAAACCAGAGGTAGAATAAACCCTCTAAAATTTGATGAAGCAATGAAGATTCAAGAGATGGAAAAGATACAAGAACCAGAAGCTACCAGGGTTAATACATGGAAGAATAACATGGATTAAGCCTGGATTAAATTGCTCCCTTAAGAAATAGCTCGATGTGGAATCAGGAACCAGTTTCCTGATTCTCTGAAGAAATTTGCTTCTCAAATCCAGACATCTAGAACATTGAGGTAGACATAGGCAATACAAGCATCCACTAACTGGGATTCCTCCTGCAGCTCTTTGATTTCCAAGGGCAAAAATCCCATCCTCTGTCCTCTATCTGTGGGTGCCAGACTTTAAATCTGATCTTAAGAATATTGCTGGCATATATCTAAACTGGATTTAGATAAACTTTCATAGTTAGACTATATGTTAAAAAAAACAATTGATGGGGCCAAGATATAATATTTCTCCTCTGGAATTCTGGCAGTACAGAACAATATTAAGGATATGCTAATGACCTTCTGCATTCCTCCTCACATGGATGGAGGTGTATTTAATCAGATTTTGATAGTCAGAACTAAGTTCTTTGCAAACAAAATAAATTATATATGTCAAGAATCTGGAGGATACAATTCAACAACCTTCAGAGATCTTCGGAGCTGCCTACTTTCCAATTTCTGAATATAGGAAAAGTTGTCTTAATTTTGGGGAAGATTAACTCCACCACGTGCCTAAATAATCCATGCCTGGGCTATTGAGGCCCAGGATGCCAATAAGGCGTTTGACAGGACTCAGTGGCTTCTTCCAGGTGTTGGAGAAGTTTGGGTTTCCAGATGAATTTAATAAATGGGTGTGAGCCCTCTACATGTCCCCTAAATCGTATATTTGGATTAATTATCGGCTCACATCTCCTTTCTCAGTGTCTAGTGGAACGCGACAGGGGTGCCCTCTATTGCCTCTCTTATTTGACATAGCCATTGAACCTCTCACCCAGACTATTCGTGATTATCAGGGGATACATGGAGTCAACGTTGATGGGGTCCAGCATACATTTCCTCTTTCGTTGCAAACAATTATTTGGCTAAATTACAGCCGGGTAAAAACGAGGCGTTCTAGAGCCGTTCTGGGGCGTGACGACCTTCTCCAGCTAGCGTAGCTGATTTACAGTTGGACGTGGCTAAATTAGTGGGTTACTATTCTGACCCTGGAGATGCAGCAGCAGCTCCTCTTCCCTGCGGGCAATATCGGGAAGGAGAGAGGCAGCTCTTTTGCGGCTGCATTGGCAGGGTGTACCAGTGCTCCCTAGTGTATGCTGCCCTGTTCCACCGCACAGCTCACACACTCCAAAAGCTGGCCCTGGTATGACCATGATAATGTTCTAATCCTTTTATAATTCACAGATGCCTCGTTCAGTTTGCAGTGAGAGCTGCTCTGTTGGATACAGGAAGTCTGCCAGACTTGGCCAGCCCAGCTGCTGTTTTGACTGCGTCCCCTGCTCCGCCGGAGAAATAGCCAATGAAACGGGTGAGAGCCACCTCTTGTCCTCCTGTGAGATAATGGGAGACTCTAACATGCCAAGGCTTTGAATTATCAAAGCTATGATGTGATACATTCCAGACTTTTCACAAATGAGTTTGGCTGAAACACTTTGGTTCCATAATTGCTAAGTTTGCCCATGATCCAGTCCTCGATTTACACCCATTGCATGCTAGGAATTGCAGTTCCAATTTCTGTAAGAAAGGAAAACAAATGGAAGGTCCTTAGTTACAATGGGGAAAGAACAGAGGTGTTTACGTCTCCAATGCCATGAAGCTTATTGGTTATCCTAATTGCCCATCAAACCCATGAGTCTCTCATGCTCCTGAACAGGCCCTATCCATGAGTCGCTCCCATTGTTAGAACAGCCATCTACAGAAATGTTGAAAGAGGCAACACTGGGCATTCAATTCACACTTTTCTCTTTTATTAATCTGATTCAAGTTCCTGCAACTTGGCTTCTGTGGTCCATTATTGTATAATAGAGCATCTCTGCAGGTTGGGAAAGCTTAATTGGACCAACATAAGGACACTTGTGATCTTAATATTTCATGTACGAGAGTATCTCAGGATGTTTTATGTTTTTATAATAAAGGGAATCTTCATAACTTTGATTGGAATAGTGAATGAAAACCTGAGTCACTATATAATGTTTTCAGTTTATATGACATTGAAGTCATAACCTCTAGGATATTTATGTGGCTTCCAGGCATGATATTTACAATTCATAGGGGATATGGGGAAGGTAATTTTCAAACAGCTTGCACCTATATCCACATTAACAGTTCATGAGTGCTCACAGAATCCAGTGTGCAATAGACACAAGTTATACCTGCTTTGTGTATAACTTCCTTCCTCCCAGAATACCTATATTATTTTATGCATGTAAAAATGTGAGGCAAATTGTGTTCCAGGCATACTTTTATGTGCATACCCCAGGGCTCTTTTCAAAGAGTCACTTATGTGAATAGAACTGGATTTTATGTGCACAAGTGTCTTTGATAATTACTTCCTAAGAGCTTTGTAGATTTGTTACATAGATGGACAGAAGATGCCCATAGATTGGGCTTGTAACTGGGGTTATTCCTCTCTTTCAGATATAACTGAGTGCTGGAAGTGCCCAGAAGACCAATGGCCCAATGAGAACAGAGACAAGTGCCTTCCAAAAGTCATTGAGTTCCTGTCCTACCAGGAACCCTTGGGAGCAGCTTTGGCTGCTGTTGCTATCATATTGTCTTTCACCACCATCCTCATCCTCTTCATCTTCTACCTGTTCCAGGACACACCCATTGTCAGAGCCAATAACCGGGGCCTCAGCTACCTTCTCCTTTGCAGCCTCACACTCTGCTTCCTTTGCTCCTTAATATTTGTTGGATTTCCCATGAAGCTCACTTGCATGATCCGCCAGCCTGCCTTTGGACTCATCTTCACTATTAGTGTCTCTTGCATATTGGCAAAAACAGTTACAGTGATCATTGCCTTCAAGGCTGTCAACCCTCACAATCAGCTCAGAAAATGGGTTGGGCCAAAGATACCCAACCTTATTGTTATTTGTTCCTCCCTGGTCCAATTAGCTATCTGTACTTATTGGATTTCTAGTCATCCATCCTTTCCTGAGAACAACACCAGATCTGAAAGTGGGAAGATAATAGTTGAATGCAATGATGGGTTGACCATGCTCTTCTACTGCATGCTAGGATATATGGGCTTCCTGGCCATCATTAGCTTCATTGTAGCCTTCCTGGCTAGGACATTGCCTGACAGCTTCAACGAGGCCAAGTTTATCACCTTCAGCATGTTGGTCTTTGTGAGCGTCTGGCTGTCTTTTATTCCTGCCTACCTCAGCACACAAGGGAAGTACATGGTGGCAGTGGAGATCTTCACCATCCTGTCCTCTGGTGCAGCTTTACTCTTCCTAATCTTTCTTCCAAAGTGTTATATTATTCTCTTGCAGCCAGAGAAGAACACCAAGAAACACTTAGTAGGAAAAAATTCAACATTGAAATAAAATCTAAGTAAAATGACCAGAAAATGAATGGCCTATTGGATTGATGCAATGGCTACATAATCTTTTATCTTTAGGACTGGATAGTTCAGTAGATTATGCACATGAACACAGAACACATTGCCTCTATTTATTTATTTATTTATTTATTTGTTTGTTTGTTTGTTTTTATTTACAAACTTATATGCCACCGATCTAGAGTTCTCGGCAGCTTACAATAAAACATACATAGTGCGGTCACAGACACAGTCGACAAACATGCACATCATCAAAACATAAATAAGTAATGACAGAGAAAAGCAGCAAGTTTCCTTTCAAAATATCCAATCAAATACCTGATTGAAGAGATACTACTTCAAGTAATTTCCATGGAGCTGTGGTTCTGATCCAAACAGCAGACGCAAAATTGCATTTATGATTTGAGGTAATCTGCTCAGAGCAGTGGATATGACCCTCACAGTAGTAGTTCAACTGCAATTGACCACCAAATATATTGGGGTGACCTGCATGGAGTGGCCCTGTTTAATTAGATAAACTTAAAAGAGCATGGAGAGGCTGGATATTTTGGACAATGATTTCATTGGTTTTAGTAGCTGTGATTTATTGTTGGTCTTATAAGAACCAGAAAGAAAGATGATGAGATCTAAAATGTTCTACCAGTGGAGGAGGTGAAGGCCAGACCTTTAACAGGTTATCATTAGGCTTGTGACTGACAAGGGAGGGCAGTGCTGCGGGAGGGCTTGAAAATTCAGGTAGAAGTCATTGGGGATGGGTTGCTGATGTTGGGTCTGTGTTATGCCCATTTTACACTGCACATACAAATAAGAGAGACTGATGTGCTGCTTGGCCAAGCAAAGGTACACTGCATGAGATGGCCTTCACCTGAAGAGCAGGGGTAATAAAAGTATAAAGGATTGGATCGAGATTCCCCAACCGATTTGATCCTTTCCACTGTCTTACGGGGATGTGCAGCAGAGCACACACATAACCTGTTCATCGGAGGGCCTCCTAGCATGCACTTGAAACGAAGGTTTACTCTGTTAGGGCATACAAAGATACATGGAAAAGCCAGTCAATAAAGTTGCACATCTCAACCAGGATGCAATGCTTCCTTCTCTCAGGAGTATCCTCACTATCCAGAAGAATAATGTTCACAGGGCGCACGTGCAGTCACACACACACCTCCCTATGCAACACACAGCAGAGCATCTGAACATGGGGCCTGTGTGCATATCTGTGAAATTCCCAGCTATGACCTGGAATCTCCAGATTTAGAGACTCAGCTCCAGTAAAGTACCCAAAGTTTCCAGGCCCTAATAATTATCTCACCTCCTTGGCATGGCTACTTGCTTCCATTGGTGTAGGCTGAGCATCAGCTGGACACTAGAACTTCAGCAAAAGGCAGGAAAAATCTCGCAAACTGCTGCTGCTTCCCCAGCTCCTGCAAATCATTGGCTCATTCTGCTCAATAAAACCAAGCAGCAGCAAGAGAGGAGGAGGCTAGAGCTGTGCTTCTGCTGGGAAATGCTTTCTCTGCTCCTGCTATTGCAGCCTGCACTGCACTGACCAAGATGGGAAGGGGAGGAGAATGTGTGTCAGGGATCGGCGGGAAGAGAAATAAAAAATGTGTTTGCGTGTGTGTGTGTTTGGGGGGATGAAATCAGTCAGAGGACAAAGCAAGAGAGTGTGTAGGAGCAGTGAGAAAAAAAAGCAAGAGGGTGTTTAGCGTGGGATCAGTGAGAGGAGAAGCATGTATGTGAGGAAAAGTGAAAGAGTTGGGGAGGGCAGTGAGGAGAGAAGAAGAGAATGTATAGTGGGAGATCAATTAGAAGAGTGGGACAGTGAGAGAAGTAAAAGAGAGTGCGTTTGTTGCGTGTGGTGCTGGAGAGCAGTGAGAAGGTAGTGAGAGGAGAGAAGAGAATGTACAGTGGGAGATCAATTAGAAGAGTGGGACAGTGAGAGAAGTAAAAGAGAGTGCGTTTGTTGCGTGTGGTGCTGGAGAGCAGTGAGAAGGTAGTGAGAGGAGAGAAGAGGAGAATGTATAGTGGGAGATCAATTAGAAGAGTGGGACAGTGAGAGAAGTAAAAGAGAGTGCGTTTGTTGCGTGTGGTGCTGGAGAGCAGTGAGAAGGTAGTGAGAGGAGAGAAGAGGAGAATGTATAGTGGGAGATCAATTAGAAGAGTGGGACAGTGAGAGAAGTAAAAGAGAGTGCGTTTGTTGCGTGTGGTGCTGGAGAGCAGTGAGAAGGTAGTGAGAGGAGAGAAGAGGAGAATGTACAGTGGGAGATCAATTAGAAGAGTGGGACAGTGAGAGAAGTAAAAGAGAGTGCGTTTGTTGCGTGTGGTGCTGGAGAGCAGTGAGAAGGTAGTGAGAGGAGAGAAGAGGAGAATGTATAGTGGGAGATCAATTAGAAGAGTGGGACAGTGAGAGAAGTAAAAGAGAGAGCGTTTGTTGCGTGTGGGGCTGGCTCGTTCCTTGTGCCAACAGAGCAGAAAAACACCTGGAAATGTTTAAGGAGGGCAACACAAGAGTGGTGATGAAAATGAAGGTTTTGAACATGGGCATCCACTACCCTCTCTGTCAGGAAATATTTCCTTAACTTACCCCTGGGGTCTAACCCCTTTCACCCTCATCCCATGACCCCTAGTGCCTCCTTTCCTTTGAAAGAGGCCCAGTGCCTGTGCATTGATACCTTGGAGGTCCTTAACTGTCTCTATCATATCCTTTACTCAACGCTTTCACCATACTAACATCTATGAGTTTCCTTTTTGTAAAAGCAAAGAGCCAGAAGAAATGAAGTGTGCGAAGGGAAAGTGACGTGCGAAGTTTCCTTTGTCCTTGAGTTCATGATAACAGCAGTGCAGAAGAGAAATAGAAGAAATAAATGAGAACAACTGAAGATAGTTACACAAATTACTGAGCAAATGTAACCCCCCTCTCTGGTTTAGGGGCACTCAAGGGTCCTGGAGCCAATTCCAAAAGTCTCTTCCACTCCAATACAGTTCAGGGGCCCCGGGATAGGGTTCTTTTCTAATAGGAGGGAGGCCCACGGTGGCAGGGTTGACTCTCAGTTTGTTGCCCACGGGGTAACAAGGCTTTTTCACCTTCAGAATGAGGGTCAAAACAGAAACCTTTACTGTCGGAGGTCTTAAAGAGCAAGAAGGCGCTGTTCACATCAGAGCTTGGCACACGCTGGAATTTGCAGGGAAACTCTCACCCTCCAGGGCTGGGAAAAGTAAGGTCCTCAACTGGGAAGGTTATCCTTAGTTTGAGCAGTAAAATCCTTCCAAAAATACTGATGGCCAAAAGGATTACAATCTTTGCACAGTGTTCCACCCCCCCCCCCCCCATAAGGTGAAGACTCTGGAGAGGTGTCCTCAGAATAGAATGTTAGGTCTTACTCATAGGTCTCCTCATAGGTCACAATGAGGAAAAGTCCTACCCTCTATAAATATTATCAGCAAAAATAACTCCATCACGCATGTACAGTAAATGTAACAGATTATTGTAGCAATTTTCATGAGCCATTTACCCGCATTAATTAAACTTAACATGGGTGAAATCTATTCACAATTCAATGGCATACATTGTAGCAATTTTCAAAAGCCCACTTACACAGGCAAAATGCAATTTTTACAGATAAAACCCAGTTTTAAGTGTCTCAATGCTTTCCAACATCAGGAACACAGGATTTTACAAGTTGCCTGCCCAAAGACTGCTTAGAAGAATGTTGCCAGTGGAGGAATTTAGGTTGGTGGCCCCGACTATTGCTTTAAGTCATTTAGATTTTTGTAATGCGTATATTATGGGCCGCCTAAATATTTATGTCAAGTTTAACAGTTCATGCACCGTGGCCGTGTAAGTCATTTTTGGATTACATTGGAGAGAGCATTTTCGTCCTTCTTTGATGCCAGCTTCATTAGTTTCCAGTTCTTTAACACATACAATGGAAATGATTAGTTTTAACACATAAAGCAAATTATGTAGGATTTCTGTCGTTGAGCACAAAATTAGTAAATGTGTGCCCACACATTCCTTGCCCTCCTCAACTCAGATGTTATTTCATGTGCCAACTGTTAATGAGAATCATCTTCAAGTGACCAGGAAGAGGACATTTTCGATTGCAGCCCCGCTGTTATGGAATTACTTTGTTGAATTGCACCGTGAAAAGGATTTTTTAGAATTCTGTAAAAAGTAAAAGTCATTCTTAGTTCTGCAGGTGTTTCCAGAAAGCTTGTCTTAAGTGTATCAAGCAGACAGTTTACCAGTGCAGATGTGAATGTATTTTGTATGTTGTTGTTTTATTTTTATGTTTATACATGTATTAGTATTTAATATTTTATGTAATTAAAATTGGAATCCACCGTGAACATGTGGAGGAATTTGCAGAATAATAAGTCTGTTAAATAAATAAAATAAAAAGAATAGTACTGAAAGCCTATCCATGCCCCCATAAACACCTATATTAATCTACTGTAACTACACCTTACAAACTGTTAGATATGCAAGCAGTATAGACCAAAGGCAGTCTGCCATTATCTACCCCTTTCTCTAGGAAGACCACCCTGAATTCAGAAATACAGATGATCCTCAATGTTAGTACTTCCCATTACTAATTCCTGTATCAAGTGCTGATATATGGTTGTGATAGGCAAAGGGAGTAAGGACGATGAAGATGCTGCCCTAGTCCAATGGCACCAGGTGCATGCCCAAGACTTGGAAGGGCTCCAACTGTCTCCACGCCAATTTGTCTTTTGAATCAGTCATTATGTCCATTTTCTAAATATGTCTCTACTCCTTCAACAATCTACAGCCTTTCCAAAGCATTGGAGCCTGATCTGGGGATCTGTCAGGGATTTGAACCTCTCAGGTTTCTCAGGAATTAGATCTAGTTTATGGGATCTGCCAGGTACTTGCAAGATGAGAGAGTGCTGGGTTCTAGGTTCTTATCTGGGTGGCCCAGGCAGACTGAGGCTTTGGGAGGTCTTGCATGAAAAGGAATACGGGGTAAAGCTAGAGTTTGCTGTGGACCAAAATCCGAGTCAGTCAAGCGGAATTTCCATGGGTAAAGGCCTCAGGGGGCTGTTGGACCAGCAAAGATGTGTCAGGCGAGGGCTCCTTATATCCAGCCCTCAATCGGAAAACATACCCAGTACTGGTCCAATAGGGAGCATCCAAGGGCACGGACAGCCTCCACCATTCGTTTCTGAGAGCCAGGCAATCTTGTGCCTAACCCTGAAAGTCCATGCTGCAAGCTCTGGGGGTCGTAGATTTGAGGGCTGCCATTCCTGATAACCTGCTGTGCCCTGGAAGGAATAAAGTGTCAGATTCCTAAACAGAGGGGCATAAAACTCAGTTTCCTTCCAGCAGGTGAACAATATTTTTATTTTTATTTATTTGTGTTTTTCTATACCGGCATTCACGGAAGTTCGTATCATGTCGGTTTACATAAAACAAGGGGTGAGCAATACATTATAACGTACATAGCTAAAACGTAAGAGTATACATTACAAAAGTATAACAAGTGCATAGAAGAAAAAGTTACAATAAAACAGGGGTTATTCTAACTGGGATTAGAGTTAGAGGAGAGATAAAAAGTTTAACAAGAAGTAAAACCTTGTAGTGATTGGTTGGTAAAGTTTAATACTTTATTAAACTTGAACACAGGCATAATTCCACAGATACATTGATCTATTTCCAGTTGGGACAGTACGTACAGTACACACTTCACTCAGGGTTGGTTCAGTGGCTCGCTAATACTTCTGTATGGCTAGGCAGCTCTCAAATTGCCAAGAGGAAGATCTTTAAGCCATCTGTCCGCGTTACCAGCACAAAACCAACACATTTTAATTTCATTGTTGTACTTTTAGCAAACACTAAACAGCTTTAGTACATGCAAAAAGGATTTTGTATTTATTAATATGCAGAAATTAAAAAAATGTTTAAAACCCAAATTAGCTAGTAATGTTTTGCCAGTTGTGGGTTGGCCCCATGACCGGCTGCACGCACCCTGGATGACACCAGCCCGCCTCGATGCTACCTGGCAACACCGAACAGCAGGAACGCCACCATCACTCCAGCCATGCCATGATGCTTCCTAAAGCATGTATATGTGCACCAAACCCTCTTTTGAAGGCCCTATGGTGGGAAATGGCACCTCTCGTTGATGTCACGCCTCTAACTCCATTTAACCCAGTCAGACACTGGATTCTTGCCTCAACAACAGGTCCATCTGCCTTGTGGTGTGTGTTGCTTCTCCCGTGCCTTGTCTCACTGTTCCTGTGCTTTGTTAGTTGTTCCAATAAAGCACAGGAACTGTGTTCCTGTGTTCCTCCTGCCGTGCCTTGCTTAATTTGTACTGTTGCACTGCTCTCCATGCCTTCAATTTTGTCCCAGTTCTCATTGTCTTGTCTTGTCTCTCCTGTCTGTCTTGCCTCTTGGTGACTCATCTTTGTCCATCTTGTCTGTCTTGGCCTGAATTCCCAGTTCTGACACCTGCCTTGGATTCTGACCTCTCTAGTTTGCTGCCTGCCCCAACCCTTGACCTGGACCTGAACACTATCTTCTCACTGCCAGCCTCGACCCTTGGACTAGACACAGATATTTTCTACTTGCTGCCCGCCCTGACCACTATCCATACCTGGACTCTCTCACACCACTTCTTGAAGGACATGCACCTAACCCTGCTGGCCCTGGAACTCAAAGGCTCAACTTGTGAGGAATATAACTGGTATAGGGGAAGCTTCAGCTCCTGTCTCCGCAAGGGCATGTCTGCCAGCTGTCAGTGTGGGCCTAGTGAGTTGACCTACTAGGCTGTGTCAACCATGCCACAGCCTAAGGGTTTACATCCATGACAAAAAGAAAAATAAAACGAAATGAAAGATTTTCTCATGCCCACCCAAAGGGAATAATTGAGTTGAGAACTACTAGCCAGAGCTATCCAGTACTAAAGGTGAAAGACTTTGTATTACTCTGCTTATCTTCTGGTCTATCTAGTCCTTGAGGTGAAAGACTCTGTATCCTTGTGCACAATCCCCTGAGTCATACAGTCCTAGAAGTGAAAGGCTTTGAATTACTTCTGCCAATCCAATAGACCAGTTGCTAGGCTAGTAACTTTGACTTTATTTCCGTATGGATTGTTTTCCAATTAAATGTTCCTTGGTGTTCATCTCTGGATGAAGGAGAATAATGTAACACTTGGGGAGAAATATTAGGAAAAGTAACCCTGCACCAGAGGACAAAATAGCAAAGATCTCTACCGCAACCATGTACTTCCCCTGTGTGCTGAGGTAGGCGGGAATGAAAGACAGCCAGACGCTCACAAAGACCAGCATGCTGAAGGTGATAAACTTGGCCTCATTGAAGCTGTCAGGTAAAGTCCTAGCCAGGAAGGCCACAATGAAGCTAATGATGGCCAAGAAGCCCATATATCCCAGCATACAGTAGAACAGTATGGTCAACCCATCATTGCACTCAACGATTATCTTCCCACTTTCAGATCTGGTGTTGATCTCAGCAAATGGAGGGTGACTAGAAATCCAATAAGTGCAGATAACAAGCTGGATGAGGGAACAAAAAAGAACAATGAAGTTGGGGACTGTGGACCCAACCCATTTTCGGAGGTGATTGTGGGGATTGACGGCCTTGAAGGCAATGACCACTGTGACTGTTTTTCCCAATATACAAGACACACTGACAGTGAAGATGAGGCCAAAGGCAGGCTGGCGGACCATACATGTGAGATTCATGGGAAGGCCAATAAATATTAAGGAGCAGAGGAAGCAGAGTGCAAGGGAGCAGAGGAGTAGATAGCTGAGACCCCGATTGTTGGCTCTGACAATCGGTGTGTCCTGGAACAGGCAGAAAATGAAGAGGATAAGGATGGTGACAAAAGACAAGATGACAGAAACTGCTGCCAAGGCTGCTCCCAGGGGTTCCTGGTAGGCCAGGAACTCGATGGCTTTTGCAAAGCACTTATCTCGACTCTCATTGGGCCAGTGGTCTTCTGGGCACTTCCAACAATCACTCATATCTGAAATGAATGAAGAAGCACCATTCACATACTCAGGCTATGGCGACAATACTATATCTTTACAAAACTCTTTATGTCCCAAATGAATAGTAAAAATTATCCCTGTAAGTATAGAGACCAATCTTCAAAAGCCATTTAGACGGATAACTGAACGTTATCCGTCTAAATGGCTAACCGGCGATATCCATTGCTACAATTTGGGGGCGTTCCGGGAGCAGGCAGGAGGCCCTTCCGGGCGGAGCAGAGTTAGCCACATAAGTTATGTGGCTTACTCTGATATTCAGAGTTAGCTGCTTAACCTATGCGGCCAACTCTGGTCGAGCCATGGGGCTGTCCTAAAGTTAGCCAGTTAGACATAACCGGTTAACTAATCCCCTCATTTAAATAAATATAATGTAATTATGAGGATAAAATTCCATTGCCATTGGTGACGGTTTGAATCAAAGTTGTTAACATGCCTTTTATTGAAAGAACATAAGAATTATTGAGAGATTTTTTGGTACCTAAAATATGAAGATCATTGCCCCCTCCCCCATCACAGCAGTATAAATCCTATATCGATCCAATGAAAGGTATCTCAGCCTGCAGTGATGCCCTTTTATAGAATAAAGGACAATAGAAACTGAAGTGAAAGGAGAGAAGTCATCAGATTATAAAGGAGAGAAGTGGGAATACAATTACCAGTGTTATCTTTTTCAAAATTTCTGTGTCTAGCTGTCCTGTGTGTTAGAGTTACTGATAGGTGGGTCCATTTCAACACAATGGGGTAATGTGAGTTGTGGTGGGCAATTAGGGTCATCTACAGTCTTCATGCCGTTGGCCACACGCTCAACCACATCTGCTCTTGCCCCATTGACAATATTAACCTTTCCCTTTTATTTTACAAAAATTGTAACTGCAATTCCTAGCCTGCTCTAGGTGTAAAATGAGGACTGATTCAAGGAAATCTCAGCAATTATTTAACCTAAATGATTCATCTAAACCAGGGGTGGACTGACCATTCATGTATAGGACAGTGCCTGAGAGCCCACAGTACTCTCCCCTAGCCTGGGAAGGGTGGTTAGGGGCCAATGAGCCTCATTGTCTGGGGGCTCAGATGATGGAGAGTCCACCCCTGATCCAAATGCTTCCATGAAGATCCTGGAATTACATCACCGCCTTCGGAAGTTAAAGCCATGGCAAGTTGGAATCCCTCATTATCTCACAGATGCTCCAGAGGCGGCTCTCACCCGTTTCATTGGCTATTTCTCCAGCAGAGCAAGGGACGCAGTCAAAGCAGCAGGCGGGCTGCCCCATTCTGGCAGATTTCCTGTATCCAATGGGGCAGCTCTCACTGCAGACGGAGCGAGGGGGCTGTGGATTCAAACATACATACATAAACATGGTCTTTATTTGCTATTGTATTATCTTCTCTGCCCTTTCTTCCTTTTTGCTGGAAAACCTGATATAGCGTCTTATGAAAGTCTAATATTTAGACAAACCACAGACCTAACTTGATCGCTGGCTTTCCTCTCACTTCCGGCTCATGTAAGGATTGTCTGTGCCTCTCCCAAATATTCTTTGAATTTCATGAACATTTTCCCCTCCTCTATCTCCATTCAGAGAAATTGTTCCTTGTGCACGCTGGCCTTTGCTGAGAAGAAATCTTTATTTCCATATCATCCGAATTTATTCTGCTACCATTTTGTCTACAGTGTTTTCATCTCTCTTCCTGAGATTTTAGGAAATCAAAGTCTTGAACAAAAAGATGCACCTTTTTAAAATGAAGCAAGCAAATTGACTCACTGGACTTTGGCAGATTCTGTGCCTCTAATTGTATTCAATTCTTAGCAGCGTCCCAAAGCCTTCACCTTTTTAATGAGTTGACAAAAGTGGTGGATCAGTGAGGGGCACTTGACCTTACCTATCTGGACGTCAGTAAGGCTTACTTACTCTTACAAACTGAACCCAACAAGAAAAAAATGATCCTGCAATATCATGATGGAGCTCCACCTGATCAGCGACCCTATTTACGACTTCTGTGCATCCAATCTGTAGACTACTCGCTGGATTAGGAGTGGATTACAGATTATATGCAAATGACATCCAATTCTTTGTGCCTGTTTCATCGTCTGGAGCTGACAACTGGGATATACTTTCAGAACTTAGACCAGAAATATATGACAGATTGGATGAGCCAATTGGTCTTTATCTCCCACCACCAATTATATTATTCTATTACTTCTTACCTGGTTATACTTTGGATTCCATAAAATGGCAGTTAAATTCAGAATTACTTCATCTCCTGGAGCTTCCCTGGAATCATATTTGCCCACTTTTATTACTTTGCTAGTGTTATCCAGCTGGATCTGGATATTCATAATGTCAAAGATGTCAGGCACATCTCCATTCACGTCAAAGTAGACTTCATCATTGATCTCTGTTGTGAAATGCACGGCTCTCAGAAAATGGAGGACCTATTGAATTCAATGATGAAAGAAAAGCATTGTACTAAATATTTAGAGCATCTCTGTAGGGACACTAACTTTATAAGTTCCCTTATGGGCACTCGCTTCTGCTTCTACTCCCTGCCCTCATCAGCCAGATGTCCATTTTCAAACTGTTAAACCTCATCCTCCCAGACTACTATCTAGAGTTGCCACTTTACCCAGGTCATCCCAAACAGGCTGATCTAGTCCTCATTTTGGCATTTATTTTATTTATTTATTTATTTATTTATTTATTTATTGTTTTTGTTATACCGAGTTTCATGATAGGCATCACATCAACCCGGTTTACAAATAACAAGGAGTGTAAAGCATAATGTAACGTAAAAAACAATATTTTCAATAAGAACCTTGAACTTTAAATACATACTGAAAACATGGAAATACTTGAAAAATACTGAAAACATGGAAATACATGAAAAACATGGCATACTGAAAGCATGGAATTGTAATTCTTAAGAAAAGTAGAACTACAGGTTAAACAAGAAGTTAATCAGCCTGTGTGGGTTGACTTGAGAGTGTTGATAAATATATAGGTTGCAAATGCCATTTTCATAATCTGATGCATGATTCAATGTGATTTCAATGGAGAGAAGGGCACTAATGAAATCCAATTCCTCTGTTTTATGTGCAGAAACAAGCATTTGATAATTGCCCACCCTATTCAAGGTCAAAGTATATCTGTATGCGACCAACAAGCGTAATTTTACTCCCAATGAAGAAGCAGCAAAAAAACAAGGAAGGCACTGCCCATATAAGGAAGGACTACCCCTTCCGCCCACCCACCCCTGGTCTACCTCCAGGTTGCCCACAATACGGTATTTGTCTGCTTTAGTTTCATTTTTGTTCAGTGCAGTCTGACCCCCCTGTGCTAAAGGGTATTTCAGATTTTGAGGTGGATTTTCAAAAGCGTTTATGCACATAAATCCCATTTTTATGCAATCACTTTTCATCTGTCTTTGTTTGTAGCCTCGAACCTAAGGAAATGTTAATTGTTTGAGCAGGCTTTTAGATATTGTTAATCTATCTTTCATTTGTAGCGTTTTACAAATGATATTTTAATCCCCCCCGCAAGCTAATTAAGGTCTATCTTATGTCCATTTTATAGTGTGCATTTTTGTTAGGCTGATTGTGTGTGATTCTATGGAACCCACTTAGGACCATGGATAGATTTTAAAATTAGATCAATTAATGGGCTTTTGAAAAATTGGGAAAACAAAGCTTAATACTGTATATCTGACACCATGCATTCTATACTGGATAGGTCATTTTGTCCTACCTCTGCCTACATTTCTTATGTCACTAATCTTACCTGTGTATATTTCTTCCATGTATAGCATTAATAGAATAATATTATTATTTTTGCTATTGAGGAGGCTGTGGTCTAGGCATTTATGCTTCAATGTGTGAGTCAGGAAAGCTGTAACATTGCCCAGGCTCTCTGTGTGTTCTTAGAGGAGTCACTGAACCTCCCTATCTTCAGTTCTAATTCTGACTCACTTTTTGGGATCTTCTGTGACCTTGAGCTAGTCATTTAAGCTCCTTGTCCATCACTTCAAAACATGCTTCAGCCATTGACTCTCTGGGTGGCCTTGGGGGAAATACAAGGTGTTTCAGATGAAATATTGGTTTATTCATTCATTTCTTAAATGGCCTTGGATGAGTCACTCTGACTCCTTGCATGATAGTTCTTACCCTCATGTCTGCCAGTGACAAATTACTTTTGGTCAGTTTTTCAAATGTGTACTTAGATAATAAAGCAGTAATTTAATGCCTTCTACCCTAGACTTTGGAAGCTTACATGTAGTGACAGCAATGTGCTGTCTGACCATCTGGCCTAGAGGTCATGCATGTTTGCAAACACAACCAGGATTCTGTTTGAATTATTGCATTATAAAAATCCTAATTATTATTACCAATACCTGCCAAGGTTTGATACTATGAATGTTGGTGCCTATACCAAAAGAATCTCCCATAGCTCCTTCCAAAATCATGTTGTGCAGAGCATGTGCATAGGCATAAACAGCCAGGTAAGCATGATAGGCACCACTTAAATCATTCAAGTGAAAGATCGCTGGATCCAGTGCTTTGAGGTCCTCTTCACCTGTGCATGGGATGATGTATTTCCCTGTCACCGTATGAGTCAAGTTCTGTCCCTCCCACTGACAATCAAATGCCTTTTCCCAGAAAATCCTGGTGAAGGTGACCAATGGGTCTGCAAAAGGTTGCATGCGGTAGAGGAAATCAGTGAATTGTGGGATATCATTGGATGAGCCAGCGAACATCAGGCTGCCATTTAGCAGCCTCCATGACTCCATGGTGAACAGGTGGGGGTTCAAGATCCATGCTGTAGTGAAGACCCAGACCCTGGCCCTGAAGCTATGGAGGGAAAGGAGCTCCAGGATGGGTTTGATGTGCATTTCGTAGCAGTTGCAGACAATCACATTCGCTGAGGACTGATGAATCACATCTGCGACCCTCATCAGTCTCTCTGTCGGGTAGCGATCATCGATCTTTTCCAGAAAGGAAACACAGCCACCATTCTCCATCACTTTTTGCCGTAGCTGCTGGCTGCCTAGGCTGGCAGTTTCTGCATTGGAGGTCAGTATCCCCACCCATGTCCAGTTGAAGTGCTGGAGCAGCTGGGCGATGGCTAAATGCTGCAGGGTGGATGCTGGAAAGGTGCGTAGGAAAGATGGGAACTGGAGCTTATCACTCAGCATTGGGTGCTGCGCTGTGATGCTGATCTGAAAAGAAAGATTTCCATCATCTCTCTCATATATATCCACAGGACTTTGTAGAGATGTAACTCATGGAGGTTACTTGGGTGGGCAAAGGTGAACGTATAAAACGATGTATTAAAATGGAGACGAATGGAGCCTCCTGAATCAAGTGGAACCTATAATATGGTCTCTCCATAGAAATGTGGTCTAATAGGAAGAATATTCAGCAACGAATTTGGGGAAATTCTGTGACTCATTTTCATGTGTTACAGCACCAATGATTCCCTGTCATTTCGTTTTCTGGAGGTCAATCTATAAAAGGGTATAGAAAGGCTGGAGGTGGTCCTAGAAAAAACGACCAAAATGGTGCAGGGTCTTTACAAAAAGCATGAGATGAGACTATTGAAGCTAAATATGTATATCCTAATGGAGAGGAGAGACAGAGACATTAAAATATCTCAAAGGTGTCAATTATGCAGAAGAAGCAAGCATTTTCCAGAAAAAAAGAATACACTAGAACAAGAAGTCAAAGCAGTAGGCTCTAAGAAGGCAGTCAGGAGCAACATGAGAAAATATTTCTTTACAGAATGGATGGAGGAAGGGCACACAGAATGGCCTCCCACGAGAGGTGCTGGAGACAGAATTAGCAAACAAGTTTAAGAAAGCCTGGGATAAGCAAAGAGGATCCCTAATGCAAAAAAGTAAAAGGAAGCCAGAGATCAGCTGGGGTCCTTGGTCAGCACTAAGACTGAAATTGGGCAGATTAGATGGTCCTTATGGTCTTTAACTGCCATAATTGTCTCTGTTTCTTTGTATCTTGTTACTTTCTCTGTGCCTCAATTCTTAGCGCAGCTCTGCAACGAACACACTATTTGTGTTCTTGGGTCAACCACTTCACCTCCCTAAGCTTTCATCTAGTCCAAATATCGGAAATGCTTAATCATGCTTTCTGAATGGTTTCTAAAGGATTTGCATTTCATCTGGAGAGTCTGAGCCTGGCCTGGGTTTTGCCTCCTTATATCTATGAACATACACTTCTGTTTCTCTAAGAAAAAAAGGAAGTAGATGTCCGTGGATACAAAAAGGCTCTTACCATTAATTACCAGTCTTAACAAGAACATACATATCTCACCAATGCTTAGTGATTTTCGCTGGCTTTCTTACTATAAGTGGCATGTTTGGTTTTCAAAATGACTAGCATGGAGAATTTACCTTGAATGAATTCTATGCTGCATATACATAAGCCTTCTAGATCGTTGAGGTCCTCACGAAGAGGATTCTTTGAGATCCCCTCAGCTGACAGTGTGCGATTAATGGACACTCAAGAGAGATCTTTTTCTGTAGCTGTTCCCTGCTTTTGGAATACTTTGCCAGTAGCACTACGACTAACTAACATGAATGAAAGCTTTTAAAAAGCAGCTGAAAACCTTCCTTTTTCAGCTGGCTTTTGCCGACTGTTCTTGAGCTAGTTGCACTCTCTAAAGGCATTATCATTTTATCTTGGAAAGCTGTATTTTTATTTCTTTTCGTAATCTCTTTGTTTGTACCAATTTTATGAATGTTTATTCTGTAAGCCTCTGAGACCTGTAGATATTATGCAGCATATAAATATTTTAAATAAATAAATAAATAAATAACAAGGGAATAATTAGGACTGCGAAGAATAAATGTGAAAGTGATAACCATGGAAAGTCATACCTGTGGGATCCTGTAAACCCCTAGTATCCTGGCCATGACCTCAGACACTGAAGAGTACATCTCTCCGATGATTCCTGCCAGTGTCAGGTGAGCCTCACACTTATAATTCGGGAGAATTCGATTTCTCCCAGACAGCAGCAGGAGAGTGTCCTGGAGAGCGACTACCTCTGATAAACAAGAGTCCATGAACTGGAAGCCTAGAGTATGGTTTGGCAGCAGATGCTGGTTCTTGTTAATTTCTTCTGTGGCAAACAAGATGGCCAATATATCACGGTAATACCGCGTCTGAAATCTGTTAGAAAAAAACACCCTTATGTCATCATGTTTCACCATTTGGAAGATGCTATATCAGCAGAAACGTCCTTCCCATCTAATGTGCATAAAATCTTCTATGGAACCCAAAATGGAACAAAGATTTCTGATTTTCAAAGGTTTGTGGTCTTATTATAGAGATTTTACATGTACATTGGTAGATACATTGCACTTATATCTAAGACATGCTATAGTGGAACAGATCAATGCTCCATAAACTGCTACTTGAGTTGACAACATTGTCCAGCAAAGGGCGGGGCATGGGCTTGGTCTGGGTGGAACATGGGCATTCCTGGATTTCTCAATGAAACCAGCACATAAATGCTTACGTTGAAAAGCGGGCACCGGGATCTCCTGCTGCATAACGTTACCGCTGCTTTGATTAGTGTGTAAGCCATAAAATAAACAAATCTAGGCAGGTCAGAAGGGTTTTAAGGGTCGGGGCTAACAGGGAGGAAGAGAGGCTATTACACCTGGGGGGGTTGGAAGTCTTATCCCTTGCTTGGGTGAACTGGGAACGGACTGGGAAAACTGGTAATGGCGTCGGCACACATGCCCCTACTTAAAATTGCGCAGGTTCAGCCTATTTTATACCATGCACGCATATATGTGTGTATGTTATAAAACGGATGCATCTCTGGAAACGAGCCAGCAAACACGCGGACATGTGCGTCTGTGTGGCTGTTTCAAAGTTACCATCTCCGCCTATTTTCCAATTGGAATAGAATAGGAGAATATCTTTATTAAAAACCACCTTATGCCAATTTTAGGCACTCAGCTTTTTCAGAATATCGGCCTCTGTCTATAGTAGTATTATGCGGCTAGAACTTAGCCGTATATGGCTAGCCATTTAGACGGATAACTTTTCAGTTATCCGTCTTAATGGCTTTTGAATATCAACCTCACTATATGATTAATATTATTTATTAATTGCCTGGTGATGAACTCTGGGCAATTTACAAGATTACTCACATAATCTATATATTTATTATTATTATTATTATTTATTATTATTATTATTTTTTTTTTATATACCGACATTCATCTCAATTGAGATATCACACCGGTGAAGCAAAGAGAGCCTATTGTTCGGTCTGGATAAAAGTATGGGGGTTAGTACAGTTATATATTTTGACCTGCAGGTCACACTTTTGGGATGAAGGGCAATAGAGGTGATATTTGAGATACTTTACAAAAGCAAAATAATGGTTAGATAATGAATTCATTTGGGGATATTATTAGAAAGAAATTATAAAACACACTTAAAGAATTATCTGGTTGTGCATGTTGTCATATCTACTGGTGACATAAACTCAACCAAATTAAAAGGCATCTCCAAGATATTCATACTAACCAGTTTATTACCAATCAATACACTCTAGTTTCTTTCCAAGTGATCCATCAATTGAAAACATAAATTTCTCAATTAGAGTGTCTTACCCTTCACAACGTCCTGCTTTAGGGGCCTCTCTGAAGTCAAGGACGGGGTAAACCACACCAGCATGAGCCAAAGTTACCACCCCCAGGACATAGTCTCCATCCATGGTGAAAGGGGTCATCTTCTGGAGCTCCAGCTTGCATCCTGGCACTGAGGCTTTTCCCATGGCAGCAGCCAGCAGAAGATTCAGCCAAACTAAAAGCCCCATTTCCTCACCCTCTTTCAAAAAGTCCCTGGTTTCATTACAGGAAGCATGGAAAATGGAAAAGTAAAGTGATGGAGAAAAGTAAAGCAAAGGGATGCAAAAGCAAAAAAGAGATAAAACCCTCTGAAGTGAAATCAAGAAAGAGAGAAGAGACAAGGAAAAAGCTCAATAAACAAGAAAAACATAAAGGGGCGAATTTTCAAAGGCATGTATGCACAGAAAATATGGCAGTTATAAAATAGCTCGGGGCTCAGTCGGCATAAAACTGTACGTGGAACCCGATTTTGAACATCGTTGAACGTTCCCTGGGCTGAGACATTAGGTGATGGGACTTGCACACATACACCTGCTCAATAAAGCAAATATAACGTTGTGTGGATGAGTTTCTGCACATTCCCGAGCACTTACCTTGGAGATTTTAGCGTGACCTTATGCACTTACTGTAAGTGTGCTTTGAAAATGTGGGGTGAAATGTGTATAAAAGCTACATGCTGCCTTTTCCCCACCTGCAGAGATATAAAATGACCCTCAAAGTGATGCAAGAGAGAAGTGACCATGAAATAACCATAGAATCACAAAGATCAAGATTTGGAGAGGAAAGATCTAGGAAAGAAACAGAGCAAGAACAAATAAATATGGCTTGAGAGGATGTTTGAAAGGTTCTCACTGTGCATACGCATCTGTCTTAAGCGGCAATGAGTTTATATCTTCTCTGCCTTTCCCTGACCCTGCAATTAAAAGTTCCAATTAAAGAAGATGGTGCCCAGGTGTCTTCCTGCACTCATTACATGATGAGAAGGTGCGTGACTTATAATAACGGGGCTGGTTGATAATCACAGCTTGGCATCACCTCCAGGCCATTGGGGGAAAGAAAACACATTCGTTCTAATTTCAGATTCTTTATTTTTCCCTGTTATTTTAGAAATGGGAGGCTTAACTCTTTGCAATCAACAAAGAAAAGTCCACCATTGATATATGGGAAGAGTTCAATGAAATATATGGAGATACTGAGGATACACAGATTTTAATGGAGAAACGGGGGGGGGGGGGGGGGGGGGGGGGGAGCATGATGACAGTAGATGGGATGGGCACAGGGATTCAGAACCCTTCACTCTGCAACTGTATGGATCCTGAGATCGGCACAAGGATACCGAACTTTCCACCTGTAAGACTAGATGGCTTAGTGGATGAGCACAGTGATACTCATCATGTCACCTCTAGCACTGAATGGTTGAAGGGATTGACATAGGGATATAGCACCTTTCACACATATGACTAAACTGTTGGGTTTGATATATAAATGCTTGTACAAATTTCCCATATAGCTGATTTATTAATTCAGCATCTCATTGATACATTATGTATAACAGAGTTACGGCACTCAGATGCCATTCTTAATTAGGCTTGCCCCTATGAGATATTCTCATGAACACTAGCTGAGGGTGAGGAAGTGAGGAGGCAATGTATTAGTGACCTACAAGACAGAATTTAATTTTAAATGTAGTTCATTTTGCTGTTCAAGGGTGTGAAACACTTGATCTTAAAACACATACCCAGTCCCTGTGTTTAGTATAATGTCCCCCTGGGCTAGACATTACCAGTCTGCTTTTCCTGGCTGAAAGTCTTGCATCATTGGAGCTGGCTATTTCATGGCTCCTCATCCTTAAATGACTTTAATGTTCACATTGATGAGCCTCCCATTGGCTCAGGTCATTCGTTTTTCTCTGGTTTCTCAGTACTTGACTTTTCCCAAATTATTCTTGCCTCCAGAGTTTAATTTGCAGACAACAAAAATGGAACTGTGGAGGGGAGGGGAGATGGGAAGGGCCAGGGACAGATGTGAACTCTTTCTCACACCCACACATACACAAATCAAAGCCATGTGGGCTGCGCTTGTCTCAGGGCGAACAGCTCCAATGCTCTCTGTTCTTCTCTGCGTCCTCCAAGAGCTGCAGAGCTATAATCCATGCAACTACTGGCTCTGTTCTGTTTCTGCAGGGGGAGCCAGAACTGATATACACTGCTGGCTGTACTCTGCTTTCTTGAGTCCCAGAAAAAAGGTGGCAAAACACCGATCTGGGTTGTTCTGCCAGAAATCAAGTCCTCAGTAATAGCCACAAAAAGGGGTTGAATGATCACAAGCTTGAAAGTTGTGAGTGGAGTGCCATGCATCAAAGCCAGGGCTGAAGCCTTAATCATTGGCACCACTGCTCACAAGCATCAAACTTGTGATCATTCAAGCCCCCCTTTTTTAAATTTATTGTTTATTAACTTTTACAAACAACATAAATAAGCCAAATCTTGGAATAGAAAGCCGAATGGACAAAGGAGATCATATTACATAGGACATAATTAAAGTCCACAAAAGGAGGGAGCCTAGCACAATTTCAGGCAATATATGATATAATATGAGTAAGGCGAAATAACAAACGAGAGCTAATTTTAATTAGGATTCTTCACTATCTTAGCCCATTGAGTTACCGACAAAATAAAGAAAACTATTCTATTGGTTTCTTATCTGCCAGAAATAAAGATAATTGAGCGGGTTTGGAAAAAACCTAAGAAACACCCTTATATTTTATACATTTACAGGGAAATTTAAAAAACAACATTACTCCCAATTGTAAAGTTCTAGTTTTCAAAATTAAAAATTGCTGGCGTCGTTTTTGGGTCTGTTTTGCAACATCAGGGAAAATTCTAACCTTAAAATTTAAGAAAAGCTCAGATCTGTGCCTATCAGGCTCAAGGACAAATGTAACCACCAAAGTAGCAGATGAAACCCCCCTCGGAAGCTGATTTTTCCTAAATAGCTGATAAGTTATCCAAATTCAAGAATGTGAAACATCTTATTGCTTGGGTTTGACAGTCTCTCTTCTGAAATCCAGAACATAATATGCCTTGGAAATAGGCAGCAAAGCTTGTTCAGAAATCTTCAATCCCTCCAGAAAATATTTTTTAAGCATGTCCTTAGGTGTAATCATGACGCTCTTAGGAAAATTAATAAATCTTAAATTTCTGCTTCTCACAACATTTTCTAAGTTCTCCATTTTATAGGACAACTGAGTTTTCTCAATGACAGATGATTGCAAAGCTTTCACCAGTTCCACCCTTGTCTTATTTACTTCAGTTAATTTCTCAACCAACGTTTTAGATGTTTCCAAACTAGAAATTCTAGATTCAAAGTCGACTATTTTGGCCTCTAAAGGTGTAATCGGTAGGAATCATCTTGCTCAAACCTTCAATGGCATCCCATATCGATTCTAAGGTAAAGTGAGTAGGTCTTACCAGCTAAGAAGAAATACAAGGTCCTGGAACCTCTGCTCTGCACTCAACTGGTAGTCTTTCCTCTACTTTGGCAACTTCAGAACTGCCTCCAAGTGATACACCCTGCTGCAGGCCAGAAAGATTGAATGCCAAGGCCACAGAAGCTATAGGAGGGCCCTCCATCTCTGAGACAAAGGTCGTCTGTCCGGCGTCATCAGCCCACAGCGCCTCTCCTCCAGGAGTCGATGCCCTCACGATAGCAGGATTCAGTGGGGGAATCCGAATGCCAGGAGAAAGGATGGTCAATGAATCAGAGGAGAGAGCGATTAACTTCTTTTTCTCGCTCAACTCCCAGCGATTGCACTTCCGGCGATACCTGCCCTCGCACTACATGTGTGTCCATCAGACCATACTGAAGAGAGCGGGGGGGGGGGGGGGGCCTTCAGAAGTTGTCTTCTCCGTCGCTCATCTCTTGCGGCTAGAATGCGGCATCTAAACCCGCAGAAAAAGGTAAGACAGACAGACGCCGCAACCAGTACTGCATTCCGCCACCATCTTGGATCCTTCCCTCAAAACCATGTTTTGAGTCTGCTCTTTGCTCTGCAGTTTCTGCTTCAGCATCCCCACCATCCCCTTCTGTTCCCTGCAATATAGGAGGAGAGGTGGTGGGGAGGAGAAACAAGAGGGGGAGGGCTGGGATTAGGGAGCAAAATTTCTGTTTTCTTCTCTTTTCCCTCCCGGCTCAACCCCTCTGTTTCTCTTCCCCTGCAGAGCGGGCTGGAGAAGAACACCCCTGCTGCTCTGCCTCGTAAGCCTGAAAAGAAGTGCAGGAACTGCGTTCCAGGCCATTCCCCCATAAATTAAGCCCTGTCTGCCTCCATTCACATAGCAAGTCATATGCCTAACCTTGTTTTTTTAATCAGATTTCCTAGTAACAAATGATTTTATCCAGGGGTTCCCTCCCCCCCCCCCCCCCCCAACGTGTAGCTATCAAGCAGATGAAGGTCTGTGGGCTGCTCCTCATGGAACCGACCCACACTAATGTTATCACTGGAGCTAAGCCCTTTAACATCCATCTGGACCATGTAAAGGGCAAAAAAGGAGGAATATAGCTCTTTCATGCACAACTTTAGAGTAAGTTCTAATTGCTTAAATCACCTTTTATCCTTTTAACTAGAAACCTTTTCACTAAGGGCATGGGATCTGATGAGATACATCCCTGGGTAGTGAAGAAACTCGGAGAGGTGCTGGTGGGTCGTCCACTGAAAGACCTGCTCAGTAGGTACTTGGAAATGGGAGTGGAGCTGCAGGATTTGAGAAGGGTAGTTGTGGTCACGCTTCACAAAAATGGAATCAGGGAGGACCTGGAAACTACGGGCTAGTTAGCCTTACTTCTGTGGTGAGAAATCTAATGAAGATGCTTCTAAAGGAAAGGAACGTGAACTATCGATAATGGTGGGTTGCATGATCCAAGACAACATGGTTTTACCAGAGGATGATCAGGTCGGACAAATCTGATTAGTGTTTTTTGATAGGATGACGAAAGAATTACATCAAGGAAGAATGCTTGATGTGATTATCTGGTTTTTAGCAAAGCTTTTGATATGGTCCTGCACAAGAGGCTCATAAACAAATTAAAAAGCCTGGGAATGGGTCCCAAGGTGGTGGAAGGGATCAGAAACTGGTTGACTGATAGGTGACAGTGAGTAGTTGAAAACGGAATATACTCTGCTTTAGGGATCAGTTTCTGGGACTGGTTCAGTTCAACATGTTTGCGAGTGAAATTACGGAAGGGTTAGAAGAAAAAGTTGTCTTTTGTGAATGACACTAAGATCTGCAGCAGAATACAGACAGCTGAAAGGGTGGAGAAAATGGAAGGTGATCTAAGAAAACTTGAGAAGTGGTAAAAGTTTGGGCAGTTGGTATTCAATGCTAGGAAGTGCAAAATCATGCATTTGGGTTGCAAATGCTAAACAGCTTTAGTGCACACAAAGTGATTTAGCATTGCTTATATGCAGAAATGAAACATATGACAAAAAATCCAAAGTAAAACAGTGAAAACAAAATCCTAAAATGGAATGACATGGAAGGTTTATTTCATTCCCACCCCTAGAGAGTAATTGACAACTGAGCTGAGAACCACTAGTCAGATCTATTCAGTCCTTGAGGTGAAAGACTCTGTGAACTGATCTCCAGGTCTACCTATTCCTAGAGATGAAAGACTATATCCTTATACACAGTATTACACAAGCCCCTGAGGGATACAGTCCTAGAAGTGAAAGACTTTGTGTCACTTCCACCAGCCCAATAGACCAGTTGCTAGACATGTCATTCTGAATTTATTTCTGTGTAGAATTTTTTCCTCTTAAGTGTTCCTTGGTGTTCATCTCTGGTCTTATGAGAATAATGTAACACTTGGGGAGAAATATTAGGAAGAGTAACCCTGCAGCAGATGACAGAATGGCAAAAATCTCCACTGCCACCATGTACTTCCCCTGTGTGCTGAGGTATGCAGGAATGAAAGACAGCCAGACGCTCACAAAGACCAGCATGCTGAAGGTGATAAACTTGGCTTCGTTGAAGCTGTCAGGCAATGTCCTAGCCAGGAAGGCCACAATGAAGCTAATGATGGCCAAGAAGCCCATATATCCCAGCATACAGTAGAAGAGTATGGACAACCCATCATTGCACTCAACGATTATCTTCCCACTTTTAGATCTGGTGTTGATCTCAGCAAAGGGAGGGTGACTAGAAATCCAATAAGTGCAGATAACAAGCTGGATGAGAGAACAAAAAAGAACAATTAGGTTGGATAACTTGGACCCAACCCATTTTCGGAGGTGATTGTGGGGATTGATGGCCTTGAAGGCAATGACCACTGTGACTGTTTTTTCCCAATATACAAGACACACTGACAGTGAAGATGAGTCCAAAAGCAGGCTGACGGACCATGCATGTGAGATTCATGGGAAGGCCAATAAATATTAAGGAGCAGAGGAAGCAGAGTGCGAGGGTACAGAGAAGGAGATAACTGAGACCCCGGTTGTTGGCTCTCACAATCGGCGTGTCCTGAAAAAGGTAGAAAATGGAGAGGAAAAGTATGGTGGCAAAAGACAAGATGACAGCAACAGCTGCTAAGGTTGCTCCCAGGGGTTCCTGGAAGGACAGGAACTCGATGGTTTTTGGATGGCACTTGTCTTGACTCTCATTGGGCCAGTGGTCTTCTGGGCATTTCCAACACTCGGTTGTATCTGAAATGAAAAAGAAGCACCATTCACATGTCCAGTCTATGGCCGTAATCTGTCCATCCATGCTATACAAAGCTCTTAATGTTCTAGATGAATAGTAAATGTTATCCCTGGAAGCTCTGTAAATAAATATACTGTAAACATGAGGTCAAGATGCTAATGCCATATAACTGGAAACATTACCTAGGGGTTGATTTTAAAAACAGCGCGCTGCTGTCCATGTGCGTGCGATTCCCAGTGCGCGCACATGGACGCGCCAATTTTATAATATGCGCACATTGGCGCAAGCATGTTATAAAATCTGATGACCGCGTGCACATGAGCACCGGAATTTAAAATCCACGTATGCATGTGCGGGCGGCGTGTGCAGAGGGGCTGAATTTTCAATTAATACACGCGGTGACGCAACCGGGCATCCTCCAGTTCCCCACCCCCCACCTAAACTTCCTCCCTGTTCCTCTCTCCTCCTCACCCCCTAAACTCTTCCTATCTACTTCTATGTTTTGTTTTATTAGTTACTGCTACTCTGGAGCAGAAGTAATCTGCGCACGCTGGCTGTCTTGCCGGTGTGCGCTTCCCCGGAACAGCGTAGAATGGCGCTGCCCCGGCCCTTCCCCTCCCCCCCCCCCCATCCAGACCCTGTCCTGGCCTGCCCCTTTGGAGAGGCCCGGCACTTGTGCAGGTACCGGGGTTTACGTGAGTGACAGGGCCCATTTTAAATGCGTGCGGCATGCACAAGGCCCGGCCACGAGCATAAACCCCGGTTTTTACGCACACGGGCCTTTGAAAATCCGGGCTCTAGTATCCTGAGGCCTTTTAAAAATATATTTTAATCTATTTAAAAGGTCATTTATGGCAATACTGCCATATTTAGGGACTCATCCTGCTAACTTCTAGTCGGATAGCTAGTTATCCAGCTAGAATTTAGCCCGATAAGTTGGGGGTGTTCCGGGGGTGGGCGAGTGGCAATTTCAGGTAGGAGAGAGTCAATTGTATTATAAATTGCTTGGCTAATTCTGGTCGTCATGCTGCTGACCTGTCCTAAAGTTAGCCAGATAAACATATCCGGCTAACTTTAAGATAGCCGAATATATTCAGCAGTGCGACCACATCGCTGAATTTACCCTGCTAGTTAACTGGATACATTTATCTGACTATCGCGCTGAGCGACTCAGTGGCTAAATATTGCCCCAGTAATTAACACGCCTTCTATTGGAAGAACATAATAACTGCTCAGAGTCTCTCTTGTACTTGAAATATCAAGATCACCATAAATGTTCCCCCACCCCTCACCTCAGTAACATTCTTATAGTGATCCAATAAACGGTATCCCAACCTGCAGGGATGACCTTTCCTGCAATAATGGGCAATAGAAACTGAGGGGAAAGAAGTGAGTCATCAGATTAATAAAGGTGAGAAGTGAGAATAAAATTACCAGCCTTGACATTTTTAGCTGTCCTGCCTTTTACAGTTACCCATAGTGGGTCTCTTTCAGCGCTATGGGGCAATTCAAGTTGTGGTAAGAAACTAGAGGTTCACCAACAAGCTTCATGCCATTGGAAATAGGCTGAACACCATCTGTGGGCCTCGCCTTTTCCGTCCTTTCTTACAGAAATGGAAATTACAATTCCTAGCAGGCACACTAGGGATTTAAAATGAGGACAGGTTCAAGGCAATCATAGTAATTATGGAACCCACAATGGATTCAGCCAAAGGCAGCCATGAAATCCTGGAATGTACTGCACCCAGTCTTGGAAAGTCAAAGTCGTATTATGTAGGAATCCTCATTAGCTCACAGATGACCGGAGTCGAGACTCACCCGTTTCATTGGCTATTTCTCCAGCAGAGCAAAGGGACGCAGTCAAAACAACAAGAGGGCTGTCCCCTTTTAGCAGACTTCCTGTATCCAAACAGGGCATCTCTCACTGCAGACGACCTGAACGAGGTGTCTATGGATTATAAGAGGAGTCAACACAGATATATAAACTTCTGGCCATTTTCTGTTATTTTATTCTCTCTTCTCTGCATTTTCATTCTTTCTACTGTAAAACCAACAGATCTAACCTGATCTATGATTTCCTCTGTCTTTCACCACATATAAGGATTGTCTATGCCTTTCCCCCAAATATTCCTCACATTTTTCTTCCACCATCTTCATTCAATGTTTGGTCCATGAACACACACCGGCCTTGGCGATACAAAAATATTTCCTTTTGCTCAGACTTTTTCTGCTCCCATTATGTCTACAGTTTTTTCCTCTTTTTCCTGAACTGTTAGGAAATTGAAGCCTGAGCAAAAAGATGCACCTTTTTAAATGTATGCAAACCAAATGACTGTCTGGCTTTTTTCCCCCCTAATTGTATGCAGTTCCTGAAGCATCCCAAAGCCTTCACCATTTTAATGAGTTTAGGTAGTTTATTTAATATTCTTCATATATATACCACATTCCTACATGAAACCAAAATAGCTTATAACAAATAAAAGAACAATTACAATAAATATATAACATCTATAAACCTCCTAAAACATCCCCTATCAGGCAACCAGCAATCATGTACTTTCATCAAATTACCAACACCACTCCATACCTCCAAAGCATGAGATGAAATACATCAGAAAACCTCACATTCAAAATCATCATCTACAGGGAAGACAGTTCTCACCCTTGGAAATTGCACCATCATTCTACATTCCTACATGCTTGCTCGATCATCTTGCTAATTCTGATTCGACTGTAAGCTCTTTCTAATGCCTCCGTTCATTTACGTTTGTTGTAATCCTTCTCGAGATCAACTTTGGGAACAGGTAGAGGATATCAAAGGTTCATAATAAATCTAATATTCAAAGACAATAAATTCCACTGAAAAAGGTGCCTGATAGGAAAAATGAAACTGACTGGTATTTTCCCAGACAGATCTTTGTCAGTGATGTGCTTTTCAGTAGGGCTTGATTACTGTCATATAATATCCTTAATGGCTGATTTGAGATTAACACCCTCAAAAGATAATAAAGGTTGAGGCCTAGTTAAAGTCTTAAACATCAAATGCTGTATTTTCAACATAATCCTGCCCCAAACTGGGAGTCAATGTAACGTGACAAAAATGACAAAGTACCAAATGTGGTGGATTAGTGAGATGCAGTTGAACTTGCCTATCTGTACTTCAGTAAGGGTTTGACACTGTTCTGCACAGAAGACTGGTAAGTAACTTGGAAGCCTGGGAGTGGGATAAGAACTGATTCAGCAACAGAATGTAGAGAAAGGTGATAAATGGACTGAATTCTGGCGAAGGAAAAGATCTCATAAGCAACTTGGTGCAAAAATTGGAAAAGAGTTCTAAAATACATGTTATAATTATTATTATCATCATCATCATCATCATTAATAAAAGTGATGTACCAATGGACCCATTGCAGCAAACTTGTTGGATTGTAAGGTAATTCCTACTGTAACTGATTTATCACTTGCCTTCAGCTTGGATATTTGAAAGATGAGCAATTAAAATCTAGAAGAAAAGAATAGGCCAATGGTTTTAAAAAGAGCTTGTGTGCCAGAAAGTTATAAAATCATGCAGCTGAGGTGAAGAATCCATTAGTGTCATGTCAATTCACAGGACAAGAACTTGACATTGTGAAAGAAGAAAAAGATCTTGTAGTAATCATATAACATGTCCTGAAGGGAGCAGGTCAATATTATCAAGAAACTAGGACAACTAACAGTTGGTTGCTAAAGGTGAGATATTATCAGAAGGTACAAAGGAGATGGTGTTGCCTTTGTTTAGGTCACTGGTGAGATCCCACCCTGGGTATTGTGTTCTGTTTTGAAGACTGCACCTTCTAAGGAGAATGGACGTGGTTTAGGAAAGGGCCACTGGAGATACACAAGACCTACAACACAAATTTTACAAGGAAATAAACCCACTGGAGGAGAACGGGAAAGGGGGGGGTCACGAAAGAAATATTCAAATCTTGAGACTCATCATTAAATTAATGGGCAGTGAAATGTGTCATGGAAAAGTAACTTCACGTTTGGTTTCTCCAAAGCTGGGTTATAAAGCCTAATATACTGAAAAATATGTTGCTCTATCCCACGCCTAAGAAAAGAACCTCTTGTGATGGGACAGCACAAATTTAACCGATGCCATCCATGGAATTTCCGCCACAGTAGCTGGCTGTTTCCTCAGAGCTTACTTTGTTATGGGATCCCCTGGATCCATCCCCATTAGTGTCCAGGTATTCCTTACCTGTTTAAAGTCTATAGTTACTTTGATGCAATTCAAACATTGCTCTCTGCTTCAATGGCAGAGGGGGAAAGAAGTGGATTCGTACAGCAAATCAAGGGCCTCGACTTTGATGGTGTGGGAAACTGATAAGCATGGGGGTAAGGGGGAATTCCTTATTAATGCAGAACCGAGACAGTTTTATTTTGAGGTAGGCAATAATTAATTGAACATCTGTCTGTGCAGTAGAGGGGAGGTCTGTAAACCAACTTGCAAGTGCAGATTCAAACAATAGCAACAAAATTGCCAAATAACTGGGTCCAGATCAAATTTAAAAATGGCTTAAATAATCAAAATGCTTGCATTGCTACAAATACAAAGCCTCTTTTTAGTACTTTTTTACCAGTTGGGTTTACTGCAATAATCAAATGTATTTTTATTTATTTATTTAGATTTTATATCTGCTTTTTCGTCACTTCAGAGTGTACATCAGCACAGATTACATTCAGGTACTGTAGGTATTTCCCGTCCCCAGAGAGCTCACAATCTAATTTTCTACCCTGAGGCAATGGAGGGAAAAGTGACTTGCCCAAGGTCACAAGGAGCAAGAGGGGATTTGAACCCTGATTTCCCTGCTGCTCTAACCACTAGCCTATTCCTCCCTCTAAACCAAACAGCACAGGTATTTTTGCTTTGATCATCAACCCCCTAAAGTTACCTGCACACATTTATGGGTATTTTTTTAAAGGCAACAACAATGAATGCTGCTTTGAATATTCCAAACTATGCATGTTGTTGCCTCCTCCAACCTATTTCCACCCTGGGAATACCTCAACAAGTATGTGAATAAAAGTACATGTGTTAATGATGTGAGTGTATACTTAACTTGCATAGAGTATGAATTTTAGAATTCTTCCATCATAGGAATTTTTACCCTCAGAAATAGCTTTTATTATGGCCCTCCTCAGGAATTCCTGACCTAAGACAGAACCAGTGCTCCCCAGTGGTGCCTGCTCCAGTTAACTCTAGAATTGATCACAGGCATGCAAGACCTACATTATTTTTGGTTTTTCAAATTCAACCAAGATAAACATTGCTATAGAAGTTTCTGTTCCATCCCATAAATGGATTTTTACTTTACTGAACCCATTGTAGGTGACTGAAAAGTCTAGTAGTAACAATAAGAGCATTTCTATGTCTTTAGTTTTGCTCTTCAGGAAGATTTAATTTCAATGATTAGTTTAACTGAAAGCAAGAGATTAGTGGTCCATTTGCCAGATCCTCTATGGATTCCACTACCAATTCTGGGGTTCACCGGAGATCTCCAATAAAAACTGTTTGAGGCTTTTCATCATTTTAGCACAGCAGGAGATTCCTGGGCCTAAGTGCACTTTCCAACTAATTACAGTAGCAGAAGAAGCACTTTCCTTTCTGACTTCACATAGCAGTGCCTCTCCCTGAACTCACTTTCTAGAGCTTATTGTTCCCTCTACAAGTCAAAAAGAGCAACCCACTTGGTCTTTCTGACTCATTGTACCTGTGGTATGCATTATCATACATATCTAGAGGTCCTATTTTACAATATTTTCCTAGTTGTTAGACAAATAAATTCTTACCTTGGGGACCCTGCTACACCACAACAAGGAGTCATGCTCTGAAGTTGCAGGGAGTAGGATTTAGAAGAAACATGAAAATAGACCTTTGCTGAAAAAGTCATGGATGGCTGGAATAGACTACCAGCAACTAAAACCATGACAGAATCCAAGCACGATCATGACAATCATAGACAAAAGAGAGGAGGAGAATCAAGGCATGACAAAGGAAGCTTGGGCTAGTGATACCACAGTCCATTTGGTAGATTTGTGGAAGCACTAAAGGCTACAGTTCCTCTGTAACCAAAGAATTTGATGATGGAAAGCTGGTGGTTGTCATACATCATCCAGTAAGGTCATGGGGGAAAGAAGGTGGGACTATTAGGGAAATAGTTTCATTAATTTTGGTAACTTGGTGGTAAACTTGGTAACTTGGTAACTTGGTGGTAAACAATAGTGGATAGGAGGACAAGAGTGTTGGCATTAATTACAGAGACTTATACCTTCGTTTATCCTGTATGGGTGGGAAACATAGAGGAAGTCAACAAAACTGACCTAGAAAGGAGCAAAATCCTTCAAACAGTCAAACTTCTAGCTCTCACAGCTGGGATATAGCTTTTAGACGTGTATACCAGAAAAATGGGGCAGATTGAGGTCTTTATCTATCATCATCAATTATAATATTATATTTCAACTTACCTGGTATACTTTGGGTTCCCATAAAATGGCAGTGAAATTCAGAACTGTTTCATCCCCTGGGTTTGCCTGGCATCATATCTACCCACTTTTATGACTTTGCTGGTATCATCTAGCTCGATCTGAATATTCATGATGTCAAAGATAGTAGGCACATCTCCATTTACATCAAAGTAGACTTCCTCTTTGGACTCTGTTGTGAAATGCACATTCCTCAGGTAATGGAGGACCTATTAATTTCAGTGATGAAGGAAAAGCATTGTGCAAAATGTGAAGATAATCTCTGTAGGAATGTTAACTTATAAATTCCATTACGGATCACTGCTTCTACCTCTCCCCACCAAAAAAATGATGTCCATTTTCACTTAGTTATCTCTTCATCCACCCAGGCCTCAATCTATGGTTGCTACTTCAACCTGATCAACCCAAACAGGCTGATCTTGTCTGTTCTTGGCATACTGAAAGTATGGAGGTATAATTCTGATTTTGTTAAGAAAAGTAGAAGTACATTTTCATGGGATCAACCAGGACTGCATTAGCATATTTGGATTGACCTCAGAGTGCTGGCAACCCCTATCTGCTCCTTCTCCTCTACACACAACTTGTACTTCCATTCTAAACAGGCTCTATGGCATTCAAGGGGGCAGGGATGGTTCTTCCATTTAGGCAAAATTAGGTGGTCACTTAGAGCATCAAAATGTTTGGGTCGGCAAAGTCCAGCCAGTGTGAGGTCCACAAGGGGTACAGTGCCAGAGCCAATACCACCAAAGGAGAGAGCTCTGTGCTGGAGCTACTGATGCCAGTAGGAGGGAGCACTGTGCTGGAGCTGCTGCGAATAGGTACGTTAGGGGAAGGGGGGTGCATGACTGAAGGTCTGAGTAGGGTGCCAAATGCTCTTACACCAGTCCTGCGAGGGGGATGGACAAACATGGGGACATACCCATATAGTCAGCAGTCTTTGCTAAGAGCTGTGCAAGAATGCAGTCATGCACAACTTTAATCCCTCCAATGCACTGCTGCTGAATCTCGCTGGAGGTGATTTACGCGGCTGCCTTCCAGGTTCTAGTTTTGGTTGCATGCAGCCGATAAGTTTAGCATGAGTGAGCTCCTGACCTGCCACATCCAATCCTTCTCTGAAAGTTTACTCTGCTTTCTGGCAATCTTCTTCCTGCTGCCTGTGGCCCTTCAGCAGAGCTCACACTTGCGGTTTGCCTCAAGAATGGGGGGGGGGGGGGGGAATTAAAGTTTTTTGCTTGAATGTGATCTTACACACTCTTCCTTCAGGTTTGAGGAGAGGAGGAAGGGGACTGTGATAGCTTACGTTTTACCTCATGGAGATCAGCTAATCCTGTCAGAGCGACTGACAAGATGACATTTCATTTAAGAACCATTCAAGATAACAATGTGTTGTTGATACGTTTCCATCGACTTGAATGTGGTTTAAACACTCGCCTTTTTGGATTTATACTGTGCTTATTTTTGTGAGGTCTATTTGTTATCAAGGACAATTCTTGCATGCTCTGTGGTTCTAGTTATTTATCTGCACCACATTTACTCTGTTACCTATATGTATTTCTGCCATCTACATCATTAGTAAAACAGTAATATTATTGCTATTATTAATGAGGAGGTTATGGTCTAGTGATTTATATTTAGATGTATCAGTGAGAATTTACTATTGCCCAAGTTCTCTGTGTGACCTTTCCTGGGTCAGCTACTGAGTCCCTGTATGGACCTTGGAGCTGTCACTTAAGCTCCAAGTGCTTCAGGTCAAGTCATGACTCAGCCACTAACTGCCAGGGTGACTTTGGGTGAGTCATTTAAATTCACTGTGTTTCATTTCAAATCCCTATTCAGTCATTGACTTCCTGTGTGACCTTGGATAAGTTACTCAGCTTCCCTGTTCTAACCCCCACTGTCTGCCAGTGACCCCCAGGGACCAATAACCTTAGGTCAATTTTATAAATTTATATTAGATAATGCAATAGTAACTTTTTGCATGCTACCCTGGTCTTTGAAGCTTGCATGCAGTGGCATTAACTTGCTGTCTTGTCCATCTGCCCTAGAGTTGGCTGCATGTGTGATTCCAAATTTCTAATGCATAAATACCACAGAATCCCAAATATTATTTCCATTACCTGCCAAGGTTTAATATTATGAATGTTGGCATCTATTTCAAACTTTTCTTCCATGGGTCTATCTGAAATCATGTTGTGCAGAGCATGTGCATAGGCATAAGCAGCCAGGTAAGCATGATAGGCCACCACTTAAATCATTCAGCTGAAAGATCGCTGGGTCCAGTGCTTTGACGTCCTCTTTCACCTGTGCATGGGATGACGTCTTCCCTAGTCAGATTGTGGGTTATGTTCTGTTCCCCCCATTTGCAATCAAATACCTTTTCCCAGAAGAGCCTGGTTAAGGCAACCAAGGTCCCTGCAGAAGGCTGAATATTATAGAGGAAATCAGTGAACAGGGGGATATCATTGGTGTAGCCAAAAACCACCAGGCTACCATTAAGCAGCCTCCATGAATCCTTGGTGAACAGCTGAGGGTTGAAAATCCACCCTTGCTGAGAAGACCCAGACCATAGTGGTGATGTTGCGGAGGAAAAGAAGCTCCAGGATAGGCTTCATGTGCATTTCATAGCAGTTGCACACAATCACACTCACCGAGGACTGATGAATCACGTCTACCACCTTCATCAATCTTTCTCTAGTGTAGCGATCATCGATCTTTTCCAGGAAGGCCACACAGCCACCATTCTCCACCACTGCTGCCGTGTCTTCTGGCTGCTTAGGCTGGCAGTGTCAGAGTTGGAGGACAGAATCCCCACCCATGTCCAATTGATTGCCGGAACCAGGTGGGCAACAGCCAGGGGCTGCAGGGTGGTCTGCAGGGAAGGTGCGTAGAAGATGGGAACTGGAGCTTATCACTCAGCATTGGGTTGCTGCGCTGTGATGCTGATCTGAAAAAAAAGATTCACATCACCTCTCTCAGATATGTATCCACAGGACTTTGTACAAATGTAACACCTACTGATGCCTTGGTTAGTGAAAGTATAAAAAGATATGTCAAAAGGGTAATTAAGGGGCCTTCTGGACCACCTGGAAACTTATAGTATGGCCTTAACAAAGGAGATGTGGTCTAGTGGGAAGAGCATTCAAAAATGAATTTGGAGAACCTCAGAGACTTATTTTCATACACTGTGATGAGAAAACGTTTGTGAACCCCCTAGGGTCGACTGTATTTTAACGCAATTTATATTCAAAACTTGATTACATCTTAATCTAAACCTTGATCAGAGAGAAAGACAACCTCATTGAATAAATAGTTCAGTCTAAAAGAATGGAGTCGGATTATTTGTTCAGCATATAACTATGCTTCTGTGGAAAAGTACATGAAACCCTTCATTCAGCAGTGAGCAGCAAAGCTTCAATGAAACATTTCCTGTAGCTGATGATCACTCTTTCACATTGCCCTTGAGGCGTTTGTCCATACACAGCTGTTTCAGCTCTGACATTTCTCCGGGCTTCCTTTGCCTTCTGGGCTTGCCACAACATATTGTTTAGGTTGGGATTTTGGGTTGGCTAATCCAAAACACTAAGTCTCTTCTTTTTCAGCCATTCTGTAGTGATTTACTTGAATGTTTAGGGTCATTTTCTTGCTGAATGAAGTATTTTCAGCTCAGCTGTAACTCATGAACGGATTGCCTGACATTCTCCACTAAACTTTTCTGATATAAAGCGGAATTCATGGTTTCCATCGTCCATATCTCTGATGCATCAAAGACAGCCCCACACTAATGATACCTCCACTGCACTTGACAGGTTGAGATTTTTATTCTGGAAGGCAGTGTTTTGTTTTTTTTTTTGCCAAAGAAAACATTGTTATTGTGACCGCGAAGTTCTATTTTTGACTCATCTGTCCAAAGAAAATGATTCCAGAAGATGTGTGGGTCATGCAGATGCTCTTTTGCAAGCCCGAGGAAAAGCAGCAATATTCTTTTTAGAGAGCAGTGGTTTCTCCCTTGCTTTCCTCCTGTAAGCACTAATCCCATTCAGATGTTTCCTAATGGTTACTTGCATGAGCCCTCACATCAGCTGCAGATCTATGGATGTTTAGTCTGGGGTTCTTAGGGACTTTCATGAATCATCTTATGGTTTGTTCTTGGGTGATCTTGGCAGGATGACCTCTCCTGGGCACAGGGCATTGTAGCCCTTCAACATTTTCCATTTGAAGGCTGGCATGGCGTTCCAAACATGTAGAAATGGTCTTGTAACCCTGTCCAGAAAGACGAGCACCATTAGCTACTCCCTTTTTGGAAGTCCTCTGAAATTGATTGTGAGATGATGAATTCTCCCTGACTTTTCTGCTGAAGACTAAACGCAAAACCTTTTGAACTTTTGTATAGGACTGGATGCCAAAACCCTGTGGCACAGATTTACTCTGCAGATTTACTTGTTTCCCAATTATTTAAACCCTTGATTTCAATTATGCAATTAATTGTGCTAAGGAAACTAGGGTTGCACTTACCATTTCACACGTTGATTCTGAATTAGTTTCATTGTTGCACATTTCTAAATTATTATGTCTCAAGAAACAGAATTGTTTAATTTAAACTCTCGTTTAATTGCATAAGAAAAGATTGCTTTCATTTAAACAAAGGTATCATGGCAAGAACTTGTATTTCTCATTATTGTACTTTGGGGGTTCACAAACCTTTACTCAGCACTGTATTACAGGACCAAAAATTTCCTTAAAATTCACCTTTTTTAAGCCTTATCCACAAAAATATAGAGAGAGGCTGGAGGTGGTCCAGTAAAAGGCTACAAAAATGGTACAGTCTGCATTTAAAGCCCTATGAGATGAGACTGAAAGACCTAAATCTGTGTGTCCTAGAAGAGAGACCAGGAATCTAGGATAGAGTTATTCAAATGGCCGAGAGGTATACATAATGCAGAAGAAGTAAAACTCTACATCAAGAGGTCACGGTATGAGGATCTAAGGAGGAAGACGCAGGTGCACATCAGAGAATATTTCTGCACAGAAAGGGTAGTGGTCAGATGGAAATGGCCTCCCGAGGGAGATTCTGGAGACAGAAATAGTAAAATAGATCCAAAAAAGCCTGGGATAAGCACAGAGGAACCCAAGATGCAAAGAAGTGAAGGGAAGCTGGAGATCTAGTAGGGTCTTTGGTTAGGCATCAGTGAAGGTGGGCAGACCTTTATCTACCATCATTTTCTCTGCTTGCTTTTCTCTTGATAGTTTCTGTGTACCTCAGTTCTTACCCAGATCTGCCACTAACACACTATTTGAGATAATGGGCCTAAGCTTTCTTGCAGCCCAGGTATTGGAAATGCTTGATTATGCTTAGTGAATGGTTTTTAAAGGCTTGTCTGTTCATCTGGAGAGTCTGAGCCTCTCTGAGTTTTGCCTCCTCATATTTATGGATTGCAGTGCCAGTTTCCTTAAGAATAGAAACAAGTGCAATTCCGTGGAAGCAATGAAAGAATTATTAGGATAGTGAAGAATAAATGGAACAAGAGCTAAACCAAGGAATCTCCTACCTGTGGGATCCTGTAAACCCCAAGTATCCTGGCCATGACCTCAGACACTGATGTGTACATCTCCCCGATGAGTCCTGCCAGGCTCAGGTGAGCCTCACACTTATAATTTGGGAGCGTTTGGTTTCCCCCCGACAATAGCAGCAGAGTGTCCTGGAGAGCGACTACCGCCGATAAACAAGAGTCCATGAACCTGAAGCCCAGGGTGTGGTTTGGCAGCAGATGTGGATTCTGGTTAATTTCTTCTATGGCAAACAAGATGGCCATTATGTCTCGGTAATACCGCGTCTGAAATCTGTTAGGGAAAAAAACAAAAACTTCTGTCATTATTTTCACCATATGGAAGATGCTCTGTTAGTAGAAACCTCCTTCCCTTCTAGTAAACATAAAACCTTTCTATAGGACCCAACGTGGAACAAATATTCCTGGTTTTCAAAGGCATATGGCCTTATTATAAAGTATTGAGGAGTGGCTGTCTATGAACATGGGAAGCCAAGGTTCAAATCCCACCGCTGCTTTTTATGACCTTATACATTTCATTGCACCTCCATTGCCTCAAGTACAAACTTATAGCTGGATTTATCAAATTGCTGTAAATATCACATGTAGTAGAAAAAGGGGCATGTTAATTCTTAATTATCACAATGTGCACTACATTAGCGCTTCACATAGGTATTACCACAAAATGCATTCACTTTTCACACATTGCGGTAATACCTAGATATTGCATTTTCCTAGCTGCAAAGTGCTCATTTCACGAGAGAGAGAGGAGAGAGAGAGAGAGAGAGAGAGAGAGAGAGAGAGAGAGGAGAGAGAGAGAGAGAGACTATCTACAAGGCCCTTCTAGTAGTTTGCTATTTATATCTCTATAGGAGGCCCATCTAGTAAGTCGAGGTGAGGTTTAGGTGGTAGTGTAGGGGTTAGGGGCCACTTTTACATGCAGAGTGAGATGTGCACATCAGTGTCTGAGGGCAAAACAGATCGGTTTCAAGTATATATTAAAAAGTAAGGCCACAAGGGCCGATCCTTGGGGCACTCCAGATAAGATCTTAAACAAACCAGTCTTCTTACCAGCTACTTGCACCCAGCAACGTCTTTCTCTCAAAAAGAAGGAAACCCATCTCAGGACCACGTCACGTATCCCAATTTCTTGCAAGCATTTTAATAAACTATTATAATCAACAGTGTCAAAAGCCGCTAATAAGTCCATCAAGACAAGTACAAATTCGGTGCCAGAGTCAAACCCTCTCCTAAACACGTCACATAATGATAATTCAGGCCTGAACCCATAGTGCTGCAAATCTAGAATGTCATTCTCAGCCACGAAATTCTGTACATTTTTCAAAACAATTTTCTCTAAGATTTTTGTCAGGAAAGGGAGGTTGGAGACCCATTGATAGTTTTGAAAATCGTTCAATGCCAAATTTGTTTTTTTTAGTACAGGTTGCACTAGAGCTTCTTTCAGACGAGTCGGAATGTTACCTTCGCTCAATGACAAATTCACAAAGTCCTTAACAAAAGGAGCGATATGCTCCCCGAAGCATTTAAAAGACACATTTGAGCAATCACTCAATGTACAATAGTTGGATTTGAAATTTACCATAATACTATTAACTTCATTTCTTTAAGTTGATTTTGTGCTTCCTGAATCTTATTTGATATGCATTGATACTTAGATAAGTCTTAGCCCTATATTCTTTCATCGTTTACAAATTCCTTTTTATCTTGTTCTTGGAGGGATTTCCTCCAACAACACTCATAACTGCCTCAAATTTCCTCTTATAGAATAATTTCTAACGTCCTATTTGCTTTTTTGGCCACTGCCACACCGAGGTAAGGATTCCAATGTGTTTTCAATATATAGACTTCAAGATCCTCTTACTGAGTGGTAACGCCTAGCATTACCCAGAATTGTCAGGATATGTTGCATTCACTTTGCAGTTTTCTACATTAAATTTCTTCTGTCATTTAAGTGCCCAGTCCTCCAGTCTCACAAGGTCCTCCTGCATTTTCTCACAATCTGCTCATGTATTAGCAACTTTGATTGCCACACTCATTGCACCCTTTTCCAGATCATTTTTGTGAATGTTAAGCAGAAGGTATCCCAGTACAGATCCCTCGGGCATTCAACTATTCTCAGTACCTTTTCTGGATCTGCTAAGGATTTTTTTTTGTGATAGGGGGATCCGAACTGCACACAAAACTGAAATTGCAGTCGGATTATGGATCAATACAGGAGCAGTATTATGATATTCCCTAACTTATTATCAATGCATTTATTATCAGTTGTTTGTCTGCTGCCACACACCGAATTGATGATTTCAACATATTTTCTACGTTGCAATGACTTTGAGATCCTTTTCCTGAGTGGCGACTTCCTTATATGAAACTCCTCATTGTATACCTTTAGTTAGAAATCAGTTTACCTGTTTTCTTTGCACTTGTCCACATTAAATTAAATCTACTATTTAGATGCCCTGTTCCCTAGACTGGAGAGATCCTTCTGCAGTTCCCCACTGTCTGCTTGGGTTTCAAGAATTTTGCTTCATCTGCAGATCTAATCAACTCACTCCTTGCTCTCATTGCCAGATAATTTAAGTGAATGTTAAACAGTACTGAAGCCAGTACAAATCCCTGGGATGATCCATGATTCACCTCTCTTCTTTGGGAAAACGGACTAAAAGTCCAGCTCTTTCCTATCTTTTAAGCAGTAACCAACACACAGCAGGACATTGCCTTCTATATAAAAGACCTTTTCATGTGCTGAAGACCCTCGCAATGCTTTGGCAAATACCTTCTGAAAATGCAAATATAGGATAGCAACCGTGTGACCCTTATCTACATGTCTAAGCCATGAGCTTCTGCTTCTTGAGCAAACTTTATACTCTCTGGTTTTCTAGGGGTTCAACTGCTTCCCTTACAGGAGGATTATCAGTTTCTGTCTCTATGGCACGTTTCTTCTCAAATACATTTTGACTTGTCTCACTACTGTTTAGCATCAGACTTTCCATGATTTATGCTCTTGCCTTTTTTCCACATCTGGAGCTCCTTTCCTTTATGCATTTAACAGCGTCTTTCTTTTTCCCATTGGACCATGCTGGCAAACGTTTGGCCTTTCTTCCATCTTTGTTAATGCAAGGAAAACATTTTAGCTCGGGCTTCCAAGATGGTATTGGCGTCCTCTTCCCCCCATTCCTAACAAATCTGGAAGCCTCTTCTCTGTACTATTGTGTCATCCGTACATTGGGACTTCAGAGCTCACCCTGCCTCTGGGGTCCTGCATGTGGAAAATGCTACCCTGGAGGTTCTGGTAGACAAGATTTACCATACCACAAAATATATATATATATATATATATATATATATATATATATATATATATATATAGAACAGAACTAGAAAATGTACAGAGAACGGCAACAACATTGATAAAGAGGTTGGATTGGCTCCTTTCTGAAGAAGGCTATTTAGATTAAGGCTCTTTTGCTCAGACAAGAGAAATCTTAGACAGGATATAAAAGGGATTTACTTAATTTTGTGTGGTATCATGCAACAGGTTAATAGGGAAGTGTTATTTAACTAACAAATAGTACTAGGATAACGGAACAATTCCTGGAAGTAACAGATAGATTTAAAACAAACTTAAGATAGTATTTTTTTCAGTCAACCTTTAATTAACCTATGGAATTTATTGCCAGAAAATGTGGACAGGTCCATAAATAATTATTAGCTTGACAGACTTTTGTTTCTCGAGCTCTAAAATCATTTAGCCTTTCTTCATAAAGAAGTTGTTCTTTCCCTTTTAATAATCTTTTGTTGCCCTTCTCTGCACCTTTTCGAATTCTGTTATATTTTTCTTGAGACAAGGAGATCAGAACTGCACCAGTACTCAAGGTGTGGTCGCATAATAGATCTATGCAGAGGCATTAAGACATTCATAGTTTTAGTCTCCATCCCTTTCCAAATAATCCCTAGCATCCTATTTGCTTTTTCAGGTGCTGCAACACTAAGGATTTCAATGTATGGTCCACAGTGACTCCAAGATCCCTTTCTTAGGTGGTTGCTCCTAATTCGGACCTTTATTATCAATTCCTTTCTGAATCATAATAATCTATTTCCTTTTTCAACTGAACTGAGAATTTCAATGTATTGTCGACAATGATTCCAAGATCCTTTTCCTGGGTGGTGACTCCTACTATGAAACTCAGCATTTTTTACCTACAGTTTGGATTATTTTTTCCTATGGGCCTCACTTTGCACTTGTCCACATTAAATTTTATCTGCCATTTAGATGCCCAGTTCCTCAGACTTGCAAAGTCCTTCTGCAGTTGCTCACAGTCTGTTTGTGTTTTAACAGCGTTGAATATTTTAGAGTCCTCTGCAAATATGATCACTTCACTTGTTGCTCCATTTTCCAAATCATTAATGAATAGGTTAAACAACATAGGTCCCAGTACAGATCCTTGGATTTATAAAAATCCAAATATACTGTGTTGATTGGCTCACCTTTATACACATGTATATTCACTCTTGAAAATATTCTAATAGGTTAATAAAGTATGACCTCCTTTTGCTCAGTTCATGCTGGCTCTTCCCCATTATGTCATGTCATGCTTATCTATATAATCAGTAATTTTATTCTTAAGAATATCTTCCACCATTGCACTGACATGAGGCTCACAGTCAGGTCTGTAGTTACTTGGGAGACTGTTGGAGCCCTTCTTGAAAATTGGTGTTATATTTACTACCCTCCAGCCTTCAGTTACAGAGGCAGATTTGAATGGAAGATTACAAATTACTAGTAGTGGTTCTGCAGTTTTATATTTGAGTTCCTTTAGAACTCTGGGGAGAATACCATCAGGTCCTGGTGATTTGCTACTCTTTAGTTTGTCAGTTTGCTCTAGCACCTCTTCCAGATTTACACTGAATTGATTCAGTTTCAAGGAATGGTTCAGGTGTGGGCAGCTCCACAACATCCTCCTCAGTGAAGACTGAAACAAAGAATTCATTTAGGATCTGATTTTAAAAAGCATTTACATGCTTAAAATGTGGCTTTACGTGTGTAAATTATCTTTATTCGAGAAAATGTGACTTTTTAAAATTGCCACAATACATGTCATTGGATTGTCCATAGGATGTAAATCCTATGGACAGTTTACTCAAGTAAATGCCTTTTGAAAATTGCTACAGTTATGCGCATAACTCCTTTGAAAATGACCTCCTTAATTTTTCTGCTAACCTCCTTTGGCACCCCTTTTACCCCACCCCCTGTCACCTAGTGATTAAATGCCTGCCTTGCAGGCTTCCTTTATTAAACATAATTGGTACAGTTTTTGTTATTAGATTTTGCATTTTGGCAATCTTTCCCCCCGTTTGTCTCTTGGCCAGCTTGATTAATGTTGTACATCTTATTTGGCAAGGCTTATGTGCCTTCCTAATTTCCTCATTCGGTTCTGCTTTCCGTTATTGCAACGATGCCTTTTTGGTTTTGGTAGCCTCTTTCACAGCGTCATTTAGCCATGCTGGCAGACAATGCATTAAGTTGGGAGGATGATTGGAAAGAAACTCTAAATCATCCCCAAGGCATTATCTGGTTCTGAAAGAATTCGTCCTATCTGGGACCTAAACACAACCCAAATAAAAGACCACTGAAGATATTCACACTAACATGCTGCTTGGCTTTGTGACATTGGTCTGCCGTTTATTACCAACCCTAGTTTATAATCAAACTAAAAACATACATTTCTCTGTAGAGTGTCTTACCCCTCACAACGTGATGTCTTAGGAATTGCTCTGAAGTCATGAACTTGGAAAACCACACCTGCATGAGCCAAAGTTACCACCCCCAGGACATAGTCTCCATCCATGGTGAAGGGGCTCATCTTCTGGAGCTCCAGCTTGCATCCTGGCACTGTGGCTTTTCCCATGTTAATAGCAAGCAGCAGAAAAGTCAGGCAAACTAAAAGCCCCATTTCCTCACCCTCTTTCAAAACGTTTCATTACAGAATGCAAAGAAGATGGAAAGGGAAAGAAACATGAAAAGCAAAGTGAAGCATAGACAAAGAGAGATCAACAGCCAAAGTGAGATCTAGAGAGAAGAGAGAAGGAAAAAACATTAAGGGGTGAATTTTCAAAGCCATGTATGCATAGAAAACATGTTGGGTTTTTTTTTAAAATGTAGATGGCTGTTATAAAGTAGCCTGGATCTCAGCAAGTACAAAAGTATGTATGCAACCCAATTTTGCATATTCCCTGGGTGAGACATTTAAGAGAATGGAGTTCAGACTTGTGCACATACATTTTCATTTCTAAAAGAATGCACATAAGTTAAGCCACACAAGTTCCACCCTCAGTAAAGCAAACAGATGAGTTTGTGCATAAGCCCGGGAACTTACCTGGGAATTTTGTTTAGTGACCTTATGCTCATAAGTTCACATTAAAATGTGGAGTAAAGTCTGTGTGTAAAGTTACATACAGATATGGCCTCTATCTACAGAGATAGGAAATGACACTCAAAGTGATGCAAGAGAGCATTGACCATGGAATAACCATAGACTGAGATCAAGATTTGGAGAGGAAAGATCTAGGAAAGGAGCAGATTACGATCCCTTAAACATGGCTTGAAATCTGGAGATAAGAGGATATTCATAACGTTCTCAGAAGGCAAATAACTGGGCATACGCATCTGTCTTAAGAGGCAATGGGGTTTATATCTTCTCTGCCTGGGAATGGTTTCCCTGACCCTACAATTTACGACTCCAAATAAACAAGATAGTGCTCAGGTGTCTTCCTGCACTCATTAGTCATTACATGATGAGAAGGTGCGTGACTTATAATAACGGGGCTGGTTGATAATCACAGCTTGGCATCACCTCCAGGACATACGGGAGAAAGAAAACACATTTGTTCTAATTTCTGATTTTTTATTTTTTTTTCTGTTATTTTAGAAATGGGAGGCTTAACTCTTTGCAATCAACAAAGAAAAGTCCACCCTTGATATATGGGAAGAGTTCAATGAAATATTTGGAGACACCAAGAATTCAGAGATTTAATGAAGGAGGGATGGTTACAGGGATCCAGAACTTTTCACCTCAGCATGGTTCATGAGATTGGCAGAAGGATACAGGACTTTCCCACTAGATGGCGTAGTGCTCAACCTGTCACCTCTAGTATTGAATGATTGAAGGGACTGGTATAGGGATCCAGAACCCTTCACATCTAGGACTAAACTGTTCAAGGTTGGATGCATAAATGCTCATTCAGTTAGGAATAAATGTCCCCTTATAATTAATGGTAATTATACAAATGAAGGTCATCCAATCTCAATCACCAAAATGCAAAAAAAGTAGACCATTAAACAAAACCACATTTTTTTAAACATTAACAAGTAAATTTTAAAAGCTGCGTACATGCACCCAAGCAAAAATACACTCAGTTTTATATTGTGCGTGCAAATAGACACATACCATTTAAAATATCTCTACTGCGCATATGTGTTGGAGCCTTTATGGGGAGGGGGGAGAGAAAGAGACTCTTTTAACGGGACAATCTGACACTCTCTATATATCCCACTGTAAGAGGGGCACTTTCAACTCGGAATAGGTTGGGTTTTTTGGGGGGGGGAGGGAGGGTGTTACAGACCCTTGTGCCATAGGCAGACCAATGTAACCCCGCCTCCCCAAACCCACCCATTAATAAGAACTCTTTTCTTATTGTTCTTAGCTCCAGGAACTAACAGAACTGGTTCTGAATATAAACCAAGATAACTATCAGATAAGTCCTCTCCTTTAACAGTGGACCATTAAAGATGGAGCTTTAACTCAACAGTTGTTCAAAGAAGCTGATTCTTTGTGTAAACTCTTTTCAGCTGTTGTTACTAGAACCAGCTGATGAATGGTACCTTGAAGAGATTACTAGGAGACTTCTCGGGGAAGCATAAGTTAGTTATTGTTTGAGTCTCTCTCCTGTTGTCTCCTTTGACGTTTTCAGGCCGTGAGTAGCCTTTCTTTCTTTTTTTCAACTCTCTGAAGGTATAAATGGCTCTTGGTCTTTCTGGCAACCAAAGTGTCAGTGTACACTTATTTGTGTAATTTGAGTGCAACAAGCTGGTGTTAGGGTGTGCTGGTTCTTTGTCCTCGCACCAAGCCTGGGGTTTGATGATAGGGGGGTTCGGTTTGCATTTGCTGTTTGATTCGCTGAAAGGCACTGGTAGATGCTCTCTTAGGATCCCTTTTTATCAAAATGTGCCAATCTTCTCCTAAGCTGTACTTTAAATGAATGAAAAACAGGATTCCTGACTACACTAACATGATAAAGTCTTCTGGTAAGGGAAGCCAAGTATTGTCTCGTTGGCTTGGTATCACTTAATAATAGCTATGGCTCCAAAAATGAAATGATAATTAAGTATCCCTATTTTTTATTAAGACAAAGAAGGAGGTTTTGACATGTATTTTCTGACGCAAACGCACAGAAGATTTCCTCTCATTCTAAGGGATGGGAGGGTAGAGGAAGAGGTCGAATAGGAAATCTGGCTCAGATATGTAGAGGGACACAGGACACATAGAAATGAGTATGAGGTACAGGCTTCCTATATTAATGGTCATTAGCAGATTGAGAGAAATGTAGGCTCTCAAGGGATATAATCTTCTGGACCTTTTATGTAAAGTTATTCATCCACTCATTCTATGCTTTCCTCAATTCCCTGAACTGCATGCACAGCTCCAGTCCAGGTCTTGCTGACATAGCAATCCTTAGGGAGAAAGCTAGGTCTGGATTCCAAAGTCGCAGAGGAGATGGATTAAGCTTTCATCCGAAGCATTCACCTGGAACTATCAACCCACTCCTCCAGTCAGGTTTTCATATTAGCCACTATCAATATGCATGAGCTGGAAGAGCCTACATTGCCTGCCTTGATTGCTTATTGATCTTCATCCATATCAATCAGGATATCATTAACACTTGGCAGCCTAGGTGTATCATTAGGAGTGCATTGGGAATGCCATCTGGAACATGGATAGGCACACAAATCAATGAAATTCTGGACCTTTGTGACATGTTCATTTGTGTAGGGACTTCCACAAACACCACTAGTCCACCACAGATGTCAACAGCTAATAACCCATAATCCAAAGGGTAAGGGTGAGAAGTTTGTGGTGTTGTTGGAGTCCCAGTACAAATGATATACTGGTAGATAGGATCTAGCAATCTGTAAAAATAAAGACAAATTAAGATGGCTGCCAAAGGGGACTACATTTCCCAGAATCTTCAGTACCCAGTCTCTAAGTGAGCATGAGCAAGCACAGGCTGAGTAAGAGTGAAAGATCTATTGTTGAACAGTGCTGGAACTTGAGAGAGGTTAATCCTACCCTCCAAGAGGAAGGAATTCTAGAGTTTGACACTGGTTAAGTTGGGAGAAGATCTGCTAGGGGGATTTACCATGGACAAAGAGAATATTGCTTTTTTAATTATAATTTTTGTGGTGATGTTCCTAATTTTTTCCATACTGGCCTGGATTCTTATTTTTAAGCATTAAATACATTTTCATTGAAAATTAGTTTTGGACTCCATACTTATTCATTGGAACTATTTTCACCTGAGAATACTACTGACCAATGATCCAAAAGTGTGGGGTGAGTGTGATTTTGATGACTGTATCCACCACTATACCAATGAACCAGGAGGTTAATCGCCCCCTGCCCCCCCCCCCCCCACACACTGGATTTACCCCCAGTGTCCCAAGGGGCTTTTGCAAGGCATACATGAGAAATTACTGGCACAATCCCTATGAAAAAAAAAACATGCAACCATGTAAATATTTATTATACTCTGTCCCAATTTTTAAAGTAAAGTAACTTTGCATGCAGTCACTGAAATGAGCTGTGTTATTTCCTAATTCATAGTAAGTGTTTCTTTCTCCACTGCACATACCTGGTTCTGACCTTGAACAACAGGATTGGGCCAGATAGGTGCTACTCTACCAATAGCAGCCATGTGTCCATCCACTAAGCTATCCAGTACTAGAGGTGAAAGACCTGGTATCATTGCGCCCATCCAGTACTAAAGGTGAGAGACCCTGTATTGCTGTACCAATCCCCTAACCAATTCAGTATTCAAGGTAATGGCTAATCTATTCATGAGCTGAGCTATCCTGTACTAAAGGTGAAAGCCTCTGTATTCCTGTTCAGGGCACATTATTTCAACTTTGTTTCCATGTTGCTTTTTTTTCCTACTAAGTGTCCTTTGGTGTTCATCTCTGGCTGCAGGAGAATAATGTAGCACTTGGGGAAAAAGATTAGGAAAAGTAACCCTGCACCGGAGGACAGGATGGTGAAGATCTCCACTGCCACCATGTACTTCCCTTGTGTGCTGAGGTAGGCGGGAATGAAAGACAGCCAGACGCTCACAAAGACCAGCATGCTGAAGGTGATAAACTTGGCCTCATTGAAGCTGTCAGGCAATGTCCTAGCCAGGAAGGCCACAATGAAGCTAATGATGGCCAGGAAGCCCATATATCCCAGCATGCAGTAGAAGAGAATGGTCAACCCATCATTGCACTCAACGATTATCTTCCCACTTTCAGATCTGCGGTTGTACTCAGGAAAGGAAGGATGGCTGGAAATCCAATAAGTACAGATAACTAGCTGGATGAGGGAGCAGAAAACAATGATAAGGTTCGGTATCTTTGGCCCAATCCATTTTCTGAGCTGATTGTGAGGGTTGACAGCCTTGAAGGCAATGATCACCGTAACTGTTTTTGCCAATATGCAAGAGACACTAATAGTGAAGATGAGTCCAAAGGCGGGCTGGCGGATCATGCAAGTGAGCTTCATGGGAAATCCAACAAATGTCAAGGAGCAGAGGAAGCAGAGTGAGAGGGTACAGAGGAGAAGGTAGCTGAGGCCCCGGTTATTGGCTCTGACAATGGGCGTGTCCTGGAACAGGTAGAAGATGAAGAGGATGAGGATGGAGGCCAAAGATAAGATGACAGCAACAGAAACTAAGGCTGCTCCCAAGGGTTCCTGGTAGGACAGGAACTCGATGGTTTTTGGAAGGCACTTGTCTCTATTCTCATTGGGCCATTGGTCTTCTGGGCACTTCCAGCACTCAGTTATATCTGAAAGAGAGGAATAACCCCAGTCACAAGTCCAAGCTCTGGACACAATCTGTCCATCTATGCAATAACATTACAAGACTTTGGGGGCAATTTTCAAAGGCACTTATGCACATAAAACCCATTTGTATGCACATTAGTGGTTCTTTGAAAAGAACTGGGGGGGAGCAGGTGCTATACACATTAAAGTATTGCTTGCAACACTATTTCACTAAAACGTTTTTTATGCATTCACCAGAGGCATTTTGGGGTGTGGATTTCTGAAACTGTGCACCAAGATGTAATTGTGCATCTCTGCCACTTGGGAGTCTGTGTGCACTCGTGAATCTGCATAAATAAATCTGCTCTGAAAACTCTGGCTACAGCCTTTGATTAAAAAGTGCGCGCAGACTTTAGTCTATGTTGGATATCTGAAAATTACCCTCCTCATGTTCCATTTGCATTGCAAATATCAGGCCTGGAAGCCACATTAACGATATCCTGCAGCCTTGAGGTCAAGGCTTCAATGCCGTAAAACTGGAAGCATTACCTAGTGACGCAGGGGTTTCTTTCACTATTTGAATCAATTTTATTAAGATGGCTTTCATTAGAAGAACATAAAAATAATCCCGTGGTACCCCGAAACAGGAAATATTAAGTTGACAAGTGTCCTTCCATCGCATCAGTTGGGTCACTATAAAGTATGTCAGGCTGCAGAGATGCCCTATTGTGCAATAGTGGAGCATAGAAGCTGAGTTGTGGGAACCTGAGTCAGATTAAGGAAAGAGAGCAGTGAGAATTGAATGCCCAGTGTTGGCTCTTTCAACATTTCTGTAACTGGCTGTCCTGACAGTGGGACTCACTCATGGATGAAATCTGTTCAGGAACACAGAGACTCATGGGTTTTGATGGGCAATTAGGATCATCAGTAAGCTTCATGGCATTGGAGTCAGGCTAAAACATCCGTTCTTGCCTCATTGTCAGTATAGAGCTTCCATTTTTTTTTTAAAGTTTAAAAGAAAAAAAAAACCCCACAACAAATCCACCAATTAAAATATCACAAATATTTACAGTGGATGCCATGAAATTGGAACTGCAGATCCTAGCCTGCAGTGGATGTAAAACAAGGATCGGCTCATGGACAAACTTAGCAGTTATGGAACTGAAACGATTCAGCCAAACTCATTCATGGCAAGCCCAGGATCTACTGCATCATAGCCTTGATACATTAAAGCCTTGGCTTGTTAGAGGCTCCCATTATCTCACAGATGCTCCAGAGGCTGCTCTCACCCGTTTCATTGGCTATTTCTCCAGCAGAGCAAGGGACGCAGTCGAAACAGCAGCTGGGCTGTCCCATTCTGGCAGACTTCCTGTATCCAACGGGGCAGCTCTCACTGCAGACAGAGCGAGGCGTCTGAGGATTATAGATAGATTAGAACATAGCTACATAGGCTTATGGTCATTACCTGCTACCAGATGTGTGACCTGTGCTGTCACATCCTCTAGGAGGCATCAGTGACCCCTCCCAATGCAGCTGCATAAGGGCTGCCCCTCTCTTCCCTGATATTGCCCGCAGGACAAAGAAATTGGGGAAGGCCCCCATGGCCGAAGAGCAGTTTCCTGACCGAAGACCCCAAAAGCAGGCATTGCTCCCTTCCTTCTGGCCCAGAATGGTTTGCTGCTCCAACCACTGCTGTTCCCTCTCCCGAGATGGTGCACGCTGAAAGGTCAAAAGTCAGCTGTTGTGAGCCCCACTTACCACCCAACCCGACACACTGGAGAGTGGAGCCAGCGGCCCGTGCTTCAGACATCTTCCTCTTGCTGCCGGCTCCTCTCTCTCCTGTCAGTACACAATCTGTGGTTCTCTAGCACAGTTTGCAAACAGAAACCCCAAATGCAAGCACAGCTTCTCCTCAGCAAAGACACAACGCAGGACTCTCTTCTTGGTGGTAGAAAATGGTTGACACAAAACCAGTCTCCTGTTCTGGCCAACAAAACTGATTCTCCTTCCTACTGCTAGCATTTTCAGTCTGTCCTAATTAGGGAGTTTCTGTACTTGGGATCCTGTTCTCTAGGAATCTCATGCTCACTGCTCTTATGAGCAGAAGGAAATATCCAAATTAGAATTGTGCATTTGTTTCAAAGCGAATGGAAATCCAAACTGAAAATGACCATTTAACTGAAGCAAATTGAAAATGACTCTGGAAGAAAACATACATTTTGTTTCAAATTGTTTGGAAAATAGTGCCTGCTATTTTAAAATAATGTGTACTGTTTTTTTTTTTTAAACAAATAATAACTAAAGAAAGTGAAAAAAAAATCTTATTATAGGCCAAAAATGGCCCCAAAATGAAAGCAATTAACCAAAACAAAAATGTAGGCCACAGACATCCCTAATGCAAACCCTGGATAAGATTACACTCACTCCATGAGCCTGTAACTTTGGGTGTCCTGTACCCTGTTACACCCCTGCTGGCTCATTTAATCAGCCATGGCGGGCATGAATTATTAAGGTAAGTGATGAAGTTTGTCTTCTCGGAAATCAAGGCAACCTTTTCTATATTCACTAAAAAGGTAGAGAGCTCCACCTTTTTTTTAATGTTCCTTAATATTCTCTGAAGATTCTTGAACCGTACACTCCAGATCTTGGCATGTATAACTTATTTTGTTTGCAAAGAACCTTGCTAAATTCTCACTCTCAAGATCTGATTAAATGCTCCTGCATCCCTGCGAGGTGGAATCTGGAAGATCCTTAGCCATGTGGAACATTTCCTTAATAGTGTTCCGTGCTGCCTTAATTAAAGAGGAGAAACGCTCCATCAATAGCTTTTTTTTTTTTTTTTTTACATATTGCCTAAATTTGAATGTTTATCGATGTCCAGTTTAGATTTATGCCAGCAATGTTCTAGATGTCCGACTATCGTGTTTATGGAGCAAATGTCTTCTGCGAGTCAAGAAATCCAGTTCCACTTTGAACTATTTATTAAAGGAGAGATTGAATGCAATGCTTAATTCATGTTGTTATTCCATGTATTACGCTCGGTGGCTGCTCATTCCTCACTCTGTAATCCTTATTGCTTCATCAGATTTTACAGGGATTATTCAACCTCTTGTCAGGGTCACAACTGACCTTTCAAGTTCTCAAAGCTCTGAGTGCACCATCCTCAGCACAAATTTCTTAAATAACTAAAATAAATAGTATAATTAAAGCTTTATGCTGTTGGCATAAAACGAAACCAGATGATAACATAAGAAAGTCCACCAGATGGAGCTCTAAGCCTAAAAATCTGTAGCTGCCATTAAGTTGACAGCTACAGAGTTTTAGGCTTAGAGCTCCATCTGGTGGACTTTCTTATGTTACCATCTGGTTTAGTTTTCCCTGAATTCGAGATTTCCTTGATTGTATTGATTTTACTTGTAGAATTGTTATCTCTGGCTAACTAAATCATTTACTGGTCCTATTCTCCCTTAAACATCTGCAGAGATGGGCCCCTTTGCCAGTAAGGAGAATTCAAGGCGGGAAGCCATGTTATAGCTGATCTCCAGATTAGTTCTGGTGGGTCCAGAACAGGTTAATGGAATCTTCAGTGTCGTTCCAGTGGGTCTGGGATACGTTAATTACCGAGTAGGCTTCTGTGGGGTCCGGAGACAGGATAGTGATGCACCCTCTTTACTTCCGCCTTGCGGAACAGGGAACTAGAAGCTAGTTCCTCGATCTGGCTTTCCAAATCATTCCAGCAAGGCCATTTGGCGCTGGTCTGTGAAGCGAGTGTATTGGTGTGCGAGCTACGCATCAGGCGTGGTTGGTGAGTTGTCTCAAAAATGGGGAAATATTCTTCAGTCACTGTCTCTCCTTCAGGTTATGCAAAGCCAATACATGTACGATCGTTATAATTATAACGATGCGCTTTCACCTAAATCAGTGGGATCGTTTTATCAGAGATACTACCGGTTAATAATTTCCACCAGATGGTTCCTTTGACTCAGATGAAATCTCTCATTGGTGAGGTATTTTAGAGAAAAAGACGGGGGGTGCGTTAAAGTTTTTGATAATAAAAGCAGGCAGAGAATTACAGGCATAAAAAGGAATCTATCGAGGGTAGTCTGAGCAATAGCCCGGATAAGATGAAAGAGACTCTTCATCGCACTTAGACAGAGTTGAGCGCATTACAAGTACAACTGTATCGTCCTCTCACTCTGTCTGAGTTGTCTGTCAGTTTGCCCTCGCTTTCCTATACCCTTCAGACAAGTGTAATACCCCTCCGCTCCTGAAGGGGAGCCCTGCCTAAATGCCTAGCAGACCTGGAAAGGAAAAACAGCTGCAGACCTCCGCTGGACTCTGGCACGTGCTAAGGCTTACAAGAACATTTCCCTGCGTGGGATATTCCTAACGCTCGCAAACAGGGCCCGAGAGTGAATGCCCCCCTGGATTCCATCCAAATTGTACAAGGCATTTGTGTAACTTGTGCTTATTTTATATATAGGTCCATCTGTGCCAGGCGGTATTTGTCTTCTCTTCTGGGATATATGAGTCAGTGACTTTGCTCTGTGATTCGTATTCTGCAGAGAACTTGTTTTGCTTTTATTATGGCTTGCGCTGGTTAATTAGTAAGGTATGTGGTTCGTGAGTCGCTTAGGGCCTTGTGCCTTAAGCAGTTTATAAATGAAATAATTGATTAGATGAGTTGATGCTGTACAGAAAGGCCATAGGAGGCAGGATATTTAAATTATTACAACATTTTTGGCTAAGTCATGATGGAAGAGAGGAGGAGAGTGTTGGTTTAATTCGGGAGCTTGTCTGCTCATCTACCCAGGATCACAGAGATCCAAAGAGGAAGCTAACAAAAAACTGAGTTAGACAAAAAGTGATATCCTACAAACAGTCAAACACCTACTGCCAACAGCTGGGGTACACCGTTAAAGGAAAAGACCAGAAAAACTGAGCAGACAGGATGAGTCAAATGGTCTTCAACTACCATCATCAACTATATTAGTATGTTGGTCCTCACCTGATTATTTTGGTTCCACAAGATGGCAGTGATATTCAGAATGATTTCATCCCCCGGGGCTTCCCTGGCATCATATCTACCCACTTTTATTACTTCATCGGTGTCATCCGGGTGTATCTGGATATTCATGATGTCAAAGACAGCAGGCACATCCCCATTCTCATCAAAGTAGACTTCCTCTTTGGACTCTGTTGTGAAACGCACAACCTTCAGGTAATGGAGGACCTGCAGAATTCGGTGATGAAAGAAAAACATTGTGATGAATAGGTAGATAATCTCTGTAAAAGTCTGCAGAACTTATGGGTTCCCTTATGGGTAATCACCTCTGCTTCTACCTTGCCAGATGTCCATTTTCCCTCTCTTAGACCTCCAGCATCCTGGCATCCAGCTCGAGCTGTCACCTCACCCCAATCAACCCAAACAGATAGATCCAGGCCTGGCTTTCCCTCCTAGAGAGAGGCAGGCTGTGTGTGCAAATCGTGCTCCTGAGGCAGTGATTTAAAAACCTTTAGCCCTAATTTTCAGAAGCCCACGCACGTAAAATTCGGGGGTTACGCGTTTGGCTGGGCCCCTGCGCTCCGAGCCCATTTTGGAAAGGGCCCGGCCACGCGTGTAACCCCCGATATGGGCAGAAGCGCCAGGCCCGAAGAAAGGGGTGGGCCGGGTCTGGGCAGGGAGGGGAGAGGCGAGGGGCGGGCCGAGTCAGCGCCATTGGACGCTGTACCGGCCGGTGCGCGGAGTTTACTTCTGGTCCGGAGGAGCAGTAAGTATAAAAACTGAAACATTGGGGATAGGTGGGGTTAGTTTAGGGGTCGGGAAGGAGAGGGGAAGAGGGAGGAAGGATAGGGGTAGACTGGATAGGAGTGGACTGGGAGGGAACTGGGCAAAAGCCCGATCGTGTTGCCATGCGATTCTATCAACATCCCCCCCCCTCCCCCATGCATGAAAGAGCCCATCCGTCCGCACATGCGCGGGTGGATATTAAAATCCGGTGTGCGTGTGCACATGGGATTCATATTTTATAACACGTGTGCACCGACGCCCGCATGTTATAAAATAGCCACGTCCATGTGCGCACGCCGGGAACCGCGCACTCATGGACGCGCACGCGGGCCTTATAAAATCTACCTCTTAATTTTCATAATCTCTTCATTTCCTTAGCTTTATAATTTTGATATACTTTAGTTAAGTTTGCGTTGAGGCATTAGTACTGCCTTTTAGTTGGAGTTTATATCATTTATTTAGACTTTTATTTTATTTGTTTGTTTTAGGGGAAGGATCCATCCACCACTGGGGCAGCCACACTCCTCCTTCCACCTGCAAGTTTGCTGAAGTGAAGAGAGAAACAGAAAATACTTTTTTTGCCTGCCAGAAGAAATTGCTCCTTGGAGGAGTGGTAAAAGTTCAGTGACGTGAGAGAGAAAGAGAGTCCAGAGAAAAAGGAGGAGAAGCTAAGCCTGCTCCTCCCACAAGGTACCAGGAGACTCCAGGGAGGAAGGATCCTTGCGCCAGCCAGATGGCTGGAAGATTGTTCAATTTTTGTGGAAAGAGATTGAGTTTATTTTTGTGAACTTCATATGGACTTTGTTTTCCCCTAACAGAGAAAATCCAAATAGCACTCTTAGGTTATTTTTAATCACATGAATGGATCTGTGCATACCAATGAGAGGACTACAAAACGTTTCCTCAAATGAGCTACCTTTAGGATCATTATGTCAGGCACCATGGCTGTCCCCATTGCCACACCGTATGTCTGAATATGGATTTGATGAGGCAACGTAAAAACCCTGTTAAAAAGTACCAAGCATGCCAACTCTGAAACAAACCAAATGGAATCCAGCATGGTGAAGGACAGCTGTCCATGGTTGCTTGGATGAGTTGTAAGAATGCACTTTGAGGAATGTTCGTGCATAGGGATTCTACATCAAGAGAAACCAAAACACAATCATTAGAAACAAAGATGACCTCTTGAATAATCCCTAGAAAATATGAAGTGTCCTGTATAAAAAAATCTAGTATCCAAACCAGCGTTTTTTTACAGTATGTCAACAAATGCCAATAAAAGTTCCAATAGTGACCCACTGGCTGAAATGATGGGATGGCCCGGAGGATTCAACACAGTTTTATGTATCTTAGGGAGCATATGAATAACAGACATACGTAGAAAAATCAACTAGTACGTAAAATGATTCTTTGGCTGTAAGAAAACCCACTTGTACGGCAGAGTAAACAAACTTCTGAATGTGTCGCTTTAAAGATGGTCTAGGATCCGTGAAAGTCTTCATATCATAAATTACGCAAGACTTCACTGACATATTGTTGGAGATTTTGAATTATAACGCCACCTCCCTTATTGGCTGGCTTCATAACCAAAGAATTATCAGTAGCAAGATCAATCAGTGTCAATTTCTCCTACCTACTAAAGTTGAAAAGGTCTCTTCTTATTGTACGAGTGTTTCTTGGTTTCTAGGTCACGTAACAGCAGTTCTCTGAAAGTAGCTATATGTGCGTTGATGGGGCCAGGAGGCATCCAAGAAGAATGAAGGGGATTAATCTTAATTGTAAAGCCCTAGAAAACGATGCAACTTGATCTGATACTTGAACGGGTCATGTAGTGATTTGGGATCAAAAGATAGACCCTTAGATGGCAACTTTAAAATGAGCATGCATGTGTGCACATAAGTGTGTATGTGGAAGTGAGTAAATATATGCTGGAATTTTAAATCACCCATGTAAGTGCACATAAATAATATTAAATACACCTAACAATATATGTGTGCTCCTAATTTTAAGCAGTTACGTGAGGAAATGTTATTCGCGAGTCTTTCCTTAGAACTTGGTTTTTACACGCACATGAAGGAAATAACCAGTTTGACCTCTTGGTCCACCAGTTTGCCCAGTCTGTCTCTAGGTTATCGAGACCCCTCTGGTTCATCAGCCTGCACGCTCCCCCCACTTTATCCAGATCCCTCTCGCTGTCAGTTTTTGGCTATAGCAAGTTTTATCCAGACTTACACCTGAAAAAGAGCAGAAGTAAATATGTGCAGGTAACAGCAAAATGCGTGTTGCATTTGCCAGTTTTAAAATCTGTATTTATGTGTGCAAATATTGGCGCTACACGGAATGTCCCTTCCCTGCCTCATTTGTTTGCGTTCTGTTGTGCGTGCGTGTACATATATGCATGTATTTTCCCAGCTTTAAAATAAGAGTTGCTCGCGCTCAGGCCATATACTCATGTATATGGGTCTTTTAATGCAGGCAACCCTTTTAAAATTCACCCCTTATTAAAATACATACCTTAATAGAAAAATGCTTGAGCAGACAAGTTGATTCTTGTAGATTTCAACGAGACTGTGAGGGGGTCATCAGATGGTTCCAGCTCTTTTCATTCAATCTCCTGCAGGAGCCAGGGCTGGATTTAAGATTATGGTGCCCCTAGATAGATCGAGGATGGGGGATTTCACCCCTGCTACTCAGACAGCATGATAGGGAGATCTGTTTATCTGGGTATCTTCAGAATTTGGTGTCCTAGGCCCATGCCTATGTTTCCTAAGCCTAAATCCAGCCCTAGCAGGAGCACTCGATTCGATGTGTTTTCTGACCTGCTTGAGAGCACCCCAGGAAAGGCTGGGACGTATCAAACATGTCGCCAATTGGAATCATCGGACGAGTCATCAAAAGTGACCCTGGCTTGAAGCAAGCTGCTCCTTACACATCCAAGGACTAGCACTTTTATAATCGGCTTCACCTCATCGAAAGGTATCAGTTTGCTTGCACTTGAGAGAAGTTTGATACAGCTCCAAAGATGATCTAAATGACTTGAATGAAATATCTATAACTTCAACTGATGTATCAGCTCTCATTCAATCCTGCAACTCATCAGCCGTTCTTGGAGTTTTGGAAAACAGCTAATGGGTTGCAAGCTCGTATAAGAGCTGGATGTTACCCTTGTGGACTGATAACTAAACTATTGAGGTCACATCTATACATATATTTGCACTGAGCTCATTCTGATGGTCTTTACAAAACGGTTTCAATGTGCTTTACAATAAACTAGGGGTGCTACTTGGATTTTCTCAGTTTGGTTTTGCATCCCGGTTTCTTGGATTTTTCTATTTTCGAGTTCTACCTTGTTTTTCCCTGCCATCAGTGAAGGTAACGTATTTACAAAAAGTCCCTAAGAACAGCAGCCTTGGAGTCTCTGAGTGTGGCATTCTTTGCGATTCTGCTGGACTGGCATGCAGAAAGAACCCCTGTGCGCATGTGACCAGGCTTTACCTGTCATTAAAGATTTCCCCTAATATTTTTCCATCATGGGCAATGGGAGGGCTTTTTTTCTTTGGCATTTTTGGGATCCTTCCCTGGCTGTAATGCCACCTTTTTGTGGGAGGCTTCAGTGGGCTAAAAGTGTCCATGGAGCATGCTCAGAAATGAGAGGGGCAGGCGAGTATGGAAGGAGCTACTGAGAAGAGAGAAGGAGCTTCTGTTGATAAGCTTTACCTCTTCGAAAGAGGACTGATCAAGAGGGAAGATAATTTTTGCTGTTGGTCTTTGCTATCCTCCAGGTGGCCTGACAAAGAAGATTTGCTTATTGTGACTTTGTATTTGGACCAGTCTGGAAGAAAAGTCGTCCTCCCAGTATCCAGAAGTATTTGGGTCATTTGATCTTTTTTCTCTAGCTACCAGTCAAAGACAAGGGTGAAGAGACGTTGAGAGTTTTGGGCTTTCCAGTTGGATCTTGATTCTGAGGACTATTTTAGGACTAGGGGATTTCTCTCACCTTTTCCCCATTGTAGGTTGGGATTAAATTAGGGGGAATGGAAGCAAGTGTAGCAGGGATGAGAACACTCAGGAGGAGTATAATGGACCAGGAGAAAATGATTGTTTCCAATACTTATTTTTTGATGTTGCTCCTGATCTTGTCAATTCTGTCTTGGATTTCTATTTTCAAACTAAAGAAAACTTTTCTTTTGAACACCAAATGGAGTCAGCCATTTTATTTTTTCTTCTCCTTGGTTGGATGGACAGTGAGTGGAGTGGCGATTGGGAATAGTTTATTTTTTTTAATTTTACTTTGCTGGCATTTTTGAGTCTTCCCCTGCAACTCCCTTGCCCAGCTAGAGTGATTCATGGGATTTTCAGGACTGAATCCACTGACCATGCCAAGGGACCAGGAAGTGAATCTTTCCCCCACTGAACGAACATTAGCAAATGTAGTTCCCCTGGATGCAGCCAACCAGTCAAAGAGGGGGCCCACTACATTTATTTATTTATTTATTTAAAATTTTTATATACCGACATTCATCCAGGATATCATATCGGTTCACATTGTAACATAAACAGGCGCCAGGCATGGCGCCTTACATTGAACGATTAAAACATGTAAACAAGGTATTAAAAGAGGGTGGGAGATAACATGGGAAAGTTTGAATTAAATTATAAACAACGTTTGCAAATATATACATATGTACAATGGAAAAAAAAAGACTAAGAAGTGTGAGTTTTAGGGAGGCTAGTGAGAGAGAAAGGGGAAGAGGAGAGAGGAGAGCGGAGAAGGAGGGAGGGAGGGAGGGAGGGAAGAAACCCCAGGGGACTTAAAAAGTTCATCTTTTCATCCTTGTTTGGGAATCAGGGAGGTCATGGGGGCCTTACGTGGTCTGTGAGCCTCCCTGTGATCCCCCATGACCAAGGCCCAACCAAAATGGGAGCTACATCTATGTAATCTTAGAAAATTCACATAATCTTCCTGTGCTTCAATTCTAATTCCAGCTTTGAGCAAGTCACTTAAGTCATTGGCCATTCATCCCCTGTATGACCTTGGTAGAGTCATTTAATTTCCCTGTGCTTTACTTTGAATCCTGGTTTATTCATTGACTTTCTGTGTGATCACTGTTGAGACACAGGGGAGTTGTAACCCCCAAGTCTGCCAGTGACCCTTTGTAAGATAATGGCCAAAAACTGTTCACCAGTTCTACCAATCTAAAATTTGATAATTAAACAGTAACGTCATGCCATGTTCTCTGGCATTTGGAAGCTTGCGTAAAATTGAGAAATATAGTACCTGACCATCTTGCACATATATTTCCAAACCTCTAAAGTAACAAATCACCAGGATCCTGTTTGCATTTAGCATTATAAAAGTCCCAGTTAATTTTCCAGTACCTGCCATGGTTTGATATTATGAATGTTGGTGTCTATTCCAAAATGATCTTCCATGGGTCCAGCTGAAATCATGTTATGCAGAGCATGTGCATAAGCATAAACAGCCAGGTAAGCATGATAGGTACCACTTAAATCATTCAACTGAAAGATCGCTAGGTCCAGAGTTTTGAGGTCCTCTTCACCTGTGCATGGGATGATGTCTTTCCCAGTCACCACATGAGTCAAGTTCTGTCCTTCCCATTGACACCCAAATGCCTTTTCCCAGAAGAGCTTGGTGAAGATGCTCCATGGGTGTGCAGAAGGCCTAATATTGTATAAGAAATTCGTGAAGTGGGGGATGACACTGGTGGATCCAATGAATACCAAGCTGCCATTCAGCAGCCTCCAGGACTCCCTGGTGAAGAAGTAGGGGATGATGAAAAAAGATGTTGAAAAAATCCAGACTTTGGCAGTGACGTTCCAGAGGGAAAGAAGCTCTAGGATAGGCTTGAGGTGCACTTCAAAGCAGATGCACACAATCACCCTTGCTGAGGACTGATGGATCACCTCTGCCACTTTCACCAGCCTCTCTCTTGGGTAGCGATCATCAATCTTCTCCAGGAAAGCCACACAGCCACCATTCTCCACCACCTCCTGCCGAATCTTCTGACTTTGCAGGCTGGTAATATCTGCATTGGAAAACAAGATCCCCACCCATGTCCAGTTGAAGTGGTGGAGCATCTGAGCCATAGCCCGGGGCAGCAGGGTAGCTGCAGGGAAGGTGCGTAGGAAAGATGGGAACTGGAGCTTATCACTCAGCATTGGGTGCTGTGCTGAGATGCTGATCTGTAAATAAAGATTTCCATCATTTGTCTCATATATATCCTCAGGGGTCATAAAACATATTAATGACTATGGTGAGCAATGTTCAGAATATTTTAAGGGTTTCTATTTCGTCTGGAGTGTGTGAGCCTGTCCTGGGATTTGCCTCAGATAAATGGATCTGTAGTTTCAGTTTCTCTAAGATAAGAAGGAACTGGAAGTCCATGATTGCAATGAGGCAATATCTAGGTTTGTGAAGATAAAATAGAATCAAGTGGTAACCCAATGGGTCTTTGACAAAGACATTGAGGAATCTCATACCTGTGGGATCCTGTAAACCCCTAGTATCCTGGCCATGACTTCAGACACTGAAGAGTAGATCTCTCCAATGATGCCTGCCAGAGCCATTTCAGCCTCACAATTATAATTTGGGAGGGTTTGGTTTCCTCCAGATAGTAGCAGCAGAGTGTCCTGGAGAGCGACTACCTCTGAAAAACAAGAGTCCAAGATCTGGAAGCCTAGAGTGTGGTTTGGCAGCAGTTGTTGGTTCTGGTTAATTTCTTCAATGGCAAACATGATGGCCAATATGTCACGGTAATACCGGATCTGAAATCTGTTGGGAATAAACCAACCTACTTTTAACATATTATTTTTCTATTTATTTAACTTTTATCCTGCCTTATCTAGAAAGGCCCAAAGTGGTTGATAATTAAAAATAAATCAAATCATCAAATAAAATACACTTCAGAAAACTAAAATAAATGTCAATACAATAAACAAATCTATAAGAAATCTTCCACTGAATAAAACGTCATAACAAAATAATAACAGTCAAACTAAAAGCATGTAAAACAGAACCTTCCCGAACAGTTAATCTAAACACAGCCAGCATAATTTGTTGAAATTGAAGACAAAATTCTTAGGGGGAAAACAAAAGGTCAATGGTAAAAGATCATAAAGTATATTTAAAAGTTGCACAAATCAGTCACTTTTAGAATATGCAATATCAATAGAATCCCTTTCCTTTCTGATAACCGTAAAACCATTGTATATATCCAACATGGGCCAGATTTTTCATTGACATGTACCCTTTTTATAGAAGTTTCACATGTGCATAGATAAGCACATAAGAAGTGCCAGGCTGGGCCAGACCAATGGACCATCAAGTCCAGTAGCCAGTCTGTGACAGTGGCCATGGATCATACTTACCTCTGTGATTAATAACTAGTTTATTTGATAATTGATTGCATTGGGAAATAAAAATATAGTAGATGAGGGCAGCAAAACATTCTGACCCATCCAGTGTGCAGAGGTGTTCTTTTCACACTAAAAGGTGAATATTTAAAACATTACTTGCATAAAAATTAGCATATCTGTGCATAAGTATCCTCTACTTATGTATTCCATGAGTCAAAAGATATATTTATATTTACTTTTGCATGCATGTAGACGCATGTGAAGAAGAGAATGTCTAGGAGCGTTTCTGGGACAAGACCATCAGTTGCACGAGTAAGTTTCTATTTTAAAAGACAAATGCATACATTTTTTCAACTAACTCCTGTATTTTAACACATGCTAGTTACCTGGTGTAAAGTGACTTTAAATGTGTTTATTGTGTAGTATTGACTGTGTGTGTGTGTGTGTGTGTGTGTGAGGGGAGTCTGAATGAACTGTGCAGAGATCAGGCTGAAGAATGTGTGCTTATCCAACCTTATGAACCCCCTATGAACACTAAACTTTGCACATATTTTTTCTGTGAGTAAAAGTTTTTCTTCTAAACAGTGTGAATAGTTTTACAAATATAAAATTATGTGCAGTGTTCCCTAACCCAACCCAAGCAATATCAACTGGGGCTGTACATAGCCAAAATATTTCATTTGGGCTTATTCTTTCATTTTGGACTATTTTTGCCTCAAATTTCATTTTGGGGGGGATTAGTTGTTTGTTTACATTGGATATAATAAAATGAAACAAAATGGCCGCTGGGTTGCCATTCATTTTTTAAATAAATGATCCCCAATATCAGCAAGAAGTATCTATCATAACCAAATTTGTCATTCACTGACGATTATTTCCCTGTTCAGTTAAAGCATGCCGGTGTTAAACCATTTTTTTAAAGAGGTCTAGCTTAGATCCTACTGATTTAACCATCTAGCGTTCAAACTCTTTGCTTCCATTTCTTGCAAAAGGGATTGAAGGTGCTGCTTTAAATCAACTAAATGATTTCTGGGATGATCATACACTTCTCAGTCACTTTCAATGTGGATGCCATAATGCTTTCCCCATCCACATGTTTGGTGCCTTAATGTAGGAACGAAGTGAAAATAGGTGCCTAGAACTTTCTTTCAGGAAGATACAGCACCTAACTCCTTAAAACCGGTGCGATATGTATTGTATACAGGAACATCGGTATATAAAAATTAAAAAATAAATAAATAAATAAATAAATGAAGTAGCTAATTCTTTGGAATAGCAGCCCCTTTGCAATCATATACTTGTGCATGTCTAGTCAGTGTTGTGTATGTCTATTAATGTCTATTAATGAGTAGTAGTAGTAGTAATACTAGTAGTACTTTATGAGGATAGTTTTCAAAGCAATACGCATGGGTTAATATAGACTGACCTGGGTCAATTAAAATGCTTTCCCTCAATCTAGCTAGAAGTATGTTCAATGTACTTTTATCCACTTTAGAGGAGCTATCAACAGTAGTGTGTTTTAGAAAAAGAACACATGCAGATTGCACCTTCAAGTCTACACATGTTATTTTCTATTGCAGACCTAGCTGCACAAAAAAGAGGGTGAAATTTGGAGTATTTTCTGCAGCTCCAAAAAAATGATAGGCAATGTCATAATCTGGGCCCAGTTTATTACCAAGTCTCTTTCCTGGTTAGCAATAAAACTAAAAACATTAATTTCCCATTTGTGGAGTCTTACCCCTCACAGTGTGCTGGCTTAGGGGGGTCTCTGAAGTCAAGGATTGGGTAAACCACCCTAGAATGAGCCAAAGCAATCACTCCAAGGACGAAGTCTCCATCCATGGTGAAAGGGCTCATCTTCTGGAGCTCCAGCTTGTATCCTGGCACTGAGGCTTTTCCCATGTTAATAGCAAGCAGCAGAAGATTCAGCCAATCAAAAGGACTCATTTCCTTGCCCTCATTCACAAAGCTTACAGGATGCACAGAAGATACAAAGAAAAAGGGATGGGAATAAATCGAGCAAAGTGATGCATAAGCAGAGAGAAATCAAACACAATGTGAGATCTAAAGAGAAGAGACAAGGAAAAAGATCAAAAAATATGAAGAACATAAAATGAAGAAGTGACGATGAAATAGCTATAGATAGATTGACTACAAAGAGCAGGATCTGGAGAAGGAAAACCAAGGAAAGGAGAAGGGAAAGTCTAAACAAATATAGTTTGAGATGTGGAGAGAAGAGGATGCCAAAAACGTTTTCACCTGCGAATAAATATGCAACTCGTCTGTGACTAGAGGCAATGAGTTTATATCTTCTCTGCCTGGGGGTTCTTCACTGACCCTGAAGTGGCGCAGCTACAATTATCCAATGTGGTACTCAGGTGCCTTCCTACGCTCATTACGTGATGAGTAGGTGCACGACTTATAATAACGAGTGCTGGTAATAATCACAGCCTGACGTGTCCTCTGGGCAAATGGGAGGCAGCACACACATTTGTTCTAATTTCAGATTCTTTCATTGTTTTTTTTCTTGCCATTTTAAAGATAGGAAGATTAACTCTTTGGGATGAATTTTAAAAGAGTTGCTCGTGTTAAAAAGCCCATATACTCGAGTACATGGGCCGGGCATGAACGACTCTTCTTTTTAAATCCGCACACCGCAGAGCGCGCCAAAAGAAAAGGATTGGGTTTTGGGGTGAGGCCGGCGCCCATCGGGCTGTTACCTGCACCTTTGTACTTCTGCTCCTTTTCAGGTGGAAGTCAGAATACAACTCGTGATGGCCAAAAACGAACTCTGCACTTGATCAAATCAGTGGGCACTAAGTCAAATTAGAGTGCACTAAAAAAGTAATTAAGGGGCAGCTAATGGGTTTTAGCTTGCACTTAAAAAACATTGGGAGAGAGGAATTTGACCAGAATGATATAAAATGTAACAAAACAAAGTGAATGAAACGAAAGATTGTTGACCTTCTGATGGTATTCAGAAGAACGCAATTAGCAATTCCATCTTCATCTAATGCCTATACCAAATTTGGGCCTAGATTCACTAAGACAAGTTTATCGTGATATTGCACAGTATTTTAAATGACTTCCTCCCCTATTGAAGTAAGCTGCTTTCCCTGCATTTACATGCATATAATGCATGCAAAGTAGTTCATGCATAGGCAATTTGATGTAAATAAAATAATGGGGATGACAGGAAAAAAGTCAGCACTGTTATTGTTTTGCTAAACCATTGTGCGGAAGCTGGAACACTAAGATGCCTCCTGATGTCCCCGCAATGTTAGTCAAAGGGTCAATTGGCTCTTATCTAACCCCCCACCCAACTTTAAAGTCCCTCTCTCCAGCAGGTACCCCTGAAACCCACCAAAATTGCAGCAAATGTCACCCCCAAGCGTTCCTGTATTGAGACAAAGGAAAATCCCTTACTTACCAATCAGGGAACACCACATGGACCCTCTCTGCAGCCTCCTCAGACGGGGTATCAGAATTGTTGTGGGCATTTGCCACTGTTGGAATAAGCACTGAACACTGACGGTCCATAAAGAGAATTTTTTTTTATTAGTAAAGATATCTTGCAGAGCAATGCAGAGTAAAGTAAATGCCAAAATTGTTGATCTGAGGCTGTGTTTTAATTTGTCTCCTCCTCCTAATCTGCAAACTAATAGGTTATTTTCTTTGCATAACATTTTTCAGCTAATTAGTACTGTTTTCCTATCTCATATATGAAAATAATACTGACCTCTTGTAAGTTGAGGCTAGAAGGCAGAAGCAATATTTAACACCGATCTTTGACATACTTTAGCATTCTGGCTAACCTTTGACATGCTTTAGCATTTCAATAGCTTTGGTTATTTCCATAGGTCTGATCAATCAATCTTAGGCCGCTATTATCTTTCTGCTTTTACACTGCCAACGAGTGGTTTGCCTCCACAGAAAAAGCACTATCAAAGCATCCTTACACACTCCCAGGGATTTCAATAGTTTTCTTTAGTCGACCTCTCTAATAATGTGTTTCAGCCTTTTCTTCCAGGAACGTCTCCTAGCCTTTTTCATCCCCGCTATACTGGTCACCTAGACCACAATTTGTGTGTTTCAGCCTTTTCTTCCAGGAACGTCTCCAAGCCTTTTTCATCCCCGCTATACTGGTCACCTAGACCACAGTTTGTGTGCCGAGTTGTTGTTGGTTTCATGGAGTCTCCCCTTGTTTTAGCATTATTTGAAAAGGTAAATGTCCATCCTTTCTGATACATTTTAAAAGCCTGGCGCGTGCAGCAGCAGGGCATGCATTGCGCAAGGCGGGCTCGTGCATGCCCGCCAAGCTTTCAAAGCCCCAAGGTGCGTGCGCATTTCCCACTGCACTCACATCTCGCTCGGATTCAAAAAAGGGGTGTGGTCAAGAGACGTGCGTGTAAATACTCATGCCAGGGTGTGTAAGATAGTGAGACATTGCCTGTGTGTGTGTGTGATAGAGAGAGAGAGTACTTGCATGTGTGTGAGTGCCAGCGTGCCTGCATATTTATATGTAAGAATGAGAAGGGGCCTGCATGGGTGCATGAGAGAGTGCTGCATGTGTGTGTGTGTGTGTTCATGAGAGAGAGAGAGTGAGTTCCTGTGTGTATTAAGGATGTGCAGGAGTAAAAAATTTGTTTTGTTTTTCATTTCATTTTTGGGAGCTTTTTTCCCCCATGAGTTTCATTTCATTTAATGTTTAATTTGTTTCTTTCATTTTATAAAAATGAATCAAACATTAAAAAAAACAACAACCCAAAAACAACAAAAAGAAAGGAAATGGGGCCTCCCAAGACTTGCAGATCCCAAGACCCATCTTTCTCACCCAGAAAAATGCTGGGGCCAGGATCCCCCAGGCCCCCACTTAGCCTGTTCTGTGGGGATCTGGTGGCGAGGCCTAAGCTCAGGCCGAAGCCTCAGCCTTGTATAGGTCACCCCAACCCCACCCAATGCTCTATGCAAAGCAGAGGCTTGCAGGCCTGGTCCTGATGCCTCAGCTTAAGCCAAATGCCAGGGCCTCAGCCTCAGCCTAGTCTAGAGCCTGGGCTTGACACTGGGGCCCAGTCCAGAGGGCAGGTCCTGATGCCTGGGCCTCAGTCTAGATTGGAGCTCGGGTCCATGCCCAATGTTGGGTTCCGTCCAGAGGCCGGGTCCCGACACCTGGGTCTCTGCCTAGGCTAAAGCTGAGATCCAGGCCCAAGGCTGGGGCTTAGTTTTGAGGCCAGGTCCTGATGCTTGGGTCTTGGCCTAAGCTGGAGTCCAGACCCAGCCCTGACAATGAGGTCTGGCTTGGAGGCCGGGTCTAGACACTTGGGCCTTGGCCTGATGGTACGGCCTGGCCTGGAGGGTGGGTCTCAACACCGAGACCTCGGCCCAGAGCCAAGCCCTATGCAAGGGTCCGGCCCAGAGGCTGGGTTCCAATGCTTGGGTCTCATCCTATACCACTGGAAGTAGGCAGCCATGCTGAGGTGGTAAGATGATTTCTAGGACCTGAAAACACTGGGTGCTCTCCTGAAGATGGGTCAATAAATCTGGAGATTGCAAGTCATACCAGAGTAGTCTCAGGTATGCTCACAGGCCCCTTCTTCAGATGTTATACTCTGTGCTGCATAGGGAGGTAGGTTTGTGTGTGCGTGTTTGTGTGTGCGTGTGCACTGGGAAAATTATTCTTGTGGATAGTGAGGAATCTCTTGAAAGAAGGATACATTGCATCCAGGTTGGGATGAGTGAATTGATTCACTGACATTTCCATGCAGCTTTGTGTGCCATAGCAGATTAAAACTTAACAGGTTCAAGAATATGCTGGGAGGTCCTCAGATGATGTGGTCTATGTGTGTGCTCCGATGCACAGTCCTGTAAGACATTGGAAAGGATCACATTTGTTTGGAAACCTCAATCCATTTCTTCATACTTTGGATCACCCACGCTTTTCTCATGAAGGCCATCTTATACAGTGTGCCTTTGCAGTTGTTTGTCCAAATAGCACATGAGTCTTTCTTATTTCTATATGCACAGTAAAGTGGAGGTGGGGATAATGTAGACAGCACAATAAGATGTGTGTTCATATCAGGCTTTACACACTGGGAAGACTTACTGTACAAAATTCAAATATTTCACAACAGGAAGGGTGTGTGCATGTATAATAAAGCAACGCATTGACAAAATTCTATTTGTAGCCTAAGCTGTCTGTAGAAGGAAGTTGTACAGGGAGGTGTCTGTGTGTGTAACATGGGGAAAAGCCACCGAATGTGTCTCTCATGAAGGGACTTATACAGGAAGGCATACCCCTGTGCCCAACTGCTAAACTATCCAGTCCTAGCAATGAAAGATCCTGTATTGCTGTACCTATCCCCTGAGATACCCAGTCAAGTAACATAGCAACTAATGGTATCAAAAGAACAAATTAGTCCAACCATTGGGTTCACTTTCAATTCATCCTCTTTGTGTTGATGACCATATCAATTCTCATTCTCATCCCCCACACTGGCTACCTATCTCCTATGTCTTATACCTAAACTTTCAACCCCTCTCCCAGCACTGACCTCCATATCAGTCACAAGCCTGCTGATAATCAGTTATGGCCCCCAACACCTCCACTGGTAGATCATTTTATTTATTTATTTATTTGTTTATTTTTATATCCCGACATTCAAAACAAGATATCACATCGGTTTACAAAGAACAAAGAGGTTTCTTACATTGGTTTCATAGTACTAAACAGAATGAGACTTATTTACAGGACACAGTATGATTAACAGTAAAAATGAGAACCACTTATTATTATAAAAAAACATTTGTCTAAAATAAACGTACTATATATATTAGCAATATTAAAGTTATAATTAAATTTTAGAACATGTCATCTTTCTTTATGGTGTTTATAAAACCAACACAAAATCACATACAGCTACCAAAAGAAATGAAACCATGTTACAACATATCCAGCCTCTCCATGCTTTTACAAGTTTGTTACCACTCTATGCAGGTCACCCCAATGTTTTTGAAGGTAAACTACAGCTAAACCACTGCTGTTAGGGTAATAACCACTAATAACCACTGCTCGGTACAGATTACCCAAAATTATTTTTGGAAGTCAAATGAAATTTTGTCATTGCTGTTTGGACCAGAATCATTGCCCCATTGAAGTTTCTCCTTACAGTACTAGAGGCAGTGGGTTCTGTTCTCCTGTGTATAATTTACTGAACTATCCAGTCCTACAGGTGAAAGTTTCCATAGCCCTTGAAACAATTGAATAGATCATTCTGTTTTTGAACATTTTACTTAGATTTTATTTCCGTTTTCTACTTTTTCCTACTAAGTGCTCCTTGGTGTTCATCTGTGGATGCAAGAGAATAATATAACACTTTGGAAGAAAGATTAGGAAGAGTAACCCCGCACCAGAAGATAAGATACTAAAGATCTCCACTGCCACCATGTACTTCCCTTGCGTGCTGAGGTAAGTGGGAATGAAAGACAGCCAGACGCTCACAAAGACCAGCATGCTGAAGCTGATGAACTTGGTCTCATTGAAGTTGTCAGGCAATGTCCTTGCCAGGAAGGCGACAATGAAGCTAATGATGGCCAGGAAACCCATATATCCCAGCATACAGTAGAAGAGTATGGTCAACCCATCATTGCACTCAACGATTATCTTCCCACTTTCAGATCTGGTGTTGTACTCAGGAAAGGAAGGATGACTAGAAATCCAATAAGTGCAGATAACCAGTTGGATCAAGGAACAGATAATAATGATAAGGTTAGGTATCTTTGGCCCAACCCATTTTCTGAGCTGATTGTGAGGATTCACAGCCTTAAAGGCAATGATCACTGTAACTGTTTTTGCCAATATGCAAGAGACACTGACAGTGAAGATGATTCCAAATGCGGGCTGGCGGATCATGCAAGTGAACTTCATGGGAAACCCAACAAATGTTAAAGAGCAGAGGAAGCAGAGTGAGAGGCTGCAAAGGAGAAGGTAGCTGAGGCCCCGGTTATTGGCTCTGACAATCGGCGTGTCCTGGAACAGGTAGAAGATGAAGAGGATGAGGATGGTGGCCAAAGACAATATGATAGCAACAGCAGCCAAGGATGCTCCCAAGGGTTCCTGGTAGGACAGGAACTCAATGTCTTTTGGAAGGCACTTGTCTCTATTCTCATTGGGCCATTGGTCTTCCGGGCACGTCCAACATTCAGTTGTATCTGAAAGGGAGGAATGAATCCAGTTATAAGCCCAAGCTTGGGACACAGTGTGTCCATCAATGTATATACTTTATCAAGCTCGTAGATTGTAATTATCCAAGGACATTCTTTATATAAACCCCAGTTTTATTCACATAAGTGACTCTTTGAAAAGAGCCTTAAGGGGAATGCACATAAAAGCATGCATAGAACACCATTTCACTCAAAAGTTTGCCACACAGATGCAAAGTGGATTTAGGTGCATAAATTTGCTTTGAATATTCTGGATAGAGCCTGCAGTTAAAAAAAAGCCCACAGATTTTAAGCCTATGTGGACTGTTTGAAAATGAACCACCGGAAGTTCTGTATGTCTACCTGTATCATTATGACTCCAGTTTTTCCTCTGCCCCTGTTATTTGTACTTTCCACCTATCAGTTGTTAATAGAGGTGTGAATTGTGTGATCGATCATCTTAACGATCGATTTTGGCTGGGGGGGGGGGGAGGGAAATCTTATCATCGTGGGTTTTTTTTTAAAAAATCGTTAAAAATCGTAAATCGGGGGAGGGTGGGAAAACCGGCACACCAAAAAAACCCTAAAACCCACCCCGAACCTTTAAAACAACCCCCCCCCCAAAATGTTTTAAATTACATGGGGTACAGTGGGGGGGTCCCGACGCAATCTCCCTCTCTCTCTGGCCACGGCTGCGTTGAGAAATGGCGCCGGTGGCCCTTTGCCCTTATCATGTGACAGGGCAAAGGTAGCGCCGGCGCCATTTTGAAGACTGGCAGGAGGTCGCTCCCGGACCCCCGCTGGACTTTTGGCAAGTCTTGTGGATGTCAGGAGGCCCCCCCAAGCTGGCCAAAAGTCCCTGGGGGTCCAGCGGGGGTCCGGGGGCGATCTCCTGCACGCGTGACGTCGGGAGCCAGGAACCAAAATGGCGCCGGCGCTACCTTTGCCCTGTCACATGATAAGGGCAAAGGGCCACCAGCGCCATTTCTCAACGCAGCCGTGGCCAGAGAGAGATGGAGATCGCGTCGGGACCCCAGGTAATTTAAAACATTTTGGGGGGGGGTCGGGAGGGTGGGGGATTTGTTTTAAAGGTTCGGGATGGGTTTTAGGGTTTTTTTGGTGTGCCGGTTTTCTCGTGCCCTATTTAACGATACAATACAAATGCCCCTGACGATAAATCGGGGGCATTTGTATTGTATCGTGCACTCTAACGATTTTGGACGATTTTAAAATTATCTGACGATAATTTTAATCGTTCAAAAACGATTCACATCCCTAGTTGTTAATGTAAACTGGCATGATGTTGTATACTAATGTCGGTATATAAAAGTTTCAAAATAAATAAATAATAAATAAATATAAGTTTCATGCCCGGAAACCACATGAATTAATATTATACATCCATGAGGTCAAGACTTCAGTGTCATAAAACTGGAAACATTACCTAGTGACTCAGGGTTTCATTCACTAGAAAGATGCCTTTTATTAAAAGTTCATAAAATTTATCTTGCGATACTCATTTACATGAAACATCAAGATCACAAGATTCTTACTATCACATCGGTGTATTTTTTATGTTGGTCCAATAAAAGAATCCCAGCCTGCAGAGGTGCCCGATTATACAATAATGGACCATAGAAGCTGAGTTGTAGGAACTTGAGTCGGAATAATAAAAGAGAACAGTGAGAATTGAATGCCCCGTTTGGCTCTCCTGACTGTGGGAATCATTCATGGATGGGGTCTGCTCAGGAACAGAGACCTGGGTTTTGATGAGAAATTAGGGTCAGCAAAAAGCTTGTCCCATTGTAACTATGGACCTTCCATTTGTATTCTTTTCTTACAGAAATTGGAACTGCAATTCCTAGCATGCAGTGGGTGTAAAATGAGGACTGGCTCATGGGCAAACTTAGCAATTATCGAATCCAATTGAATTAACCAAACTCATTCATGACAACTCCAGGATGAACTGCATCACAGCCTTGGTATGTTAGAGTCTCCCATTATCTCACAGAAGGACAAGAGGTGGCTCACCTGTTTCATTGGCTATTTCTCCACTGGTGCAAGGGGTGCAGTCAAAGCAGCAGGTGGGCTGACCAAGTCTGGCAGATCTCCTGTACCCAACAGGGCAGCTCTCACTGCAGATAGAATGAGGCATCTGTGAATTATAAAAGGATTAGAACATTATCATGGTTATTATCTGCTTCCAGGGCCAGCGTTTGGGGTTTGCAACCTGTGCAGTTACACGAGGCATCATCCACAAGGGGGCATCGGTACATCCTGTCAATGCAGTTGCAAATGACTTGCTTCTCTCTTGCTAATTTTCTGGGCCTGGCTGCAGGTTTTGTAGTAGTCCACAGGGCTGAAGAACAGTTTGCTGTTCCTGTCACTTCTACTCCCTCTCCTGAGATGGGCTGTTCTGCAGGGCTGAAGATAAGCTGTGGTGACCTCCACATACCACATGTCCAAACACACAAGAATGAAGCCAACAGCTTGTGCTCCTATCTCCCTCCTCTTGCCACCAGCTATTCTCCTTCCTGTACAAATTGGTTCAAACTGTATTTCTGTGCAGAAGAGAGAATAACTGGCAACAAGGAGATGACGTTAGAAACACCGGTCTCTGGATCCTCTCTTATTCCTGTCGAGCTGCCAGGAAATGAGGTCAGAGAGGAAGGGAAGATAAGGTGGAGGCGGGAAAAAGGTAGATGGTCAGGGGAGTTGAAGGGTGAAAGACTTGGTAGAAGAAAGGATAGGTGGGCAGGGAAGAGGAGAATGAAACGGAGTGCGATGAAAGATTAAAGAGGTGTGAAGATGGTTAAAAGGTGAGGGAGAAAGTGATGGGGTTGGGAGAGGGAATGTGGACATTGAGGTTGATGGTAGTAGGATGGAAGATATGGCAGATGATAGGCTGGAAGGCGATGAGTGCAAGGTGATGGAGCAGAATGTATAAAATGAAAGGGTTAGAAGGTGAGGGAGGTGATAGGATGGATGGTGAAAAGTTTTGGAAGAAAATAGGAGAAAAGTATGTAAGTTGAGAGGAAATGGGTGAAGGAGTGGAGAGATGGAAAAGTGAGGGGTTTGGAAGGTGAGGAGAGAGGTGGAAGAAAGACATAAGTAGAAGGTGGAAGGAAGGGCATAAGGTGAGGGGTATGCTGAGGGAGGGAAAGGGCTTTCAGAGAGAAAGAAAGGAGGCAGCTATAACAGTAAAGGAGTCAGAAAGCCAGAGGTGGTGAAAGGAGCAATCCAGCAAGAGAAGCTAGAGGAGGCAATAGAGGGGAGAGTATGGAGGGGCAGGTTTGGGACAGATAAAACTGGAGGGGAAAAAGGAGGGATGAATTCCAGCTATGATGTTATAGTGAGGCAGAGAGAAATGAGAGGACAGGAAAAGATCAATGTGAGAGAGATGTAGGGAAGGAAGAGGACAGGAGGAGAGAGAGAGAGGAGACTCTGAAAAAGGAGTTAGCAGACCAATAACAGGAAAGCAGAAAAAAGAGATGAGGACCAATGGGAATAGAAAAATGAAGGGGTAGATTTTACAAAAGTACGCCCGCGAGTACTTTTGTTCGCGCACCAGGCGCAAACAAGAGTACGCTGGATTTTAATTTATACGCGCGTAGCTTTTAAAATCCGGGGTTGGCGCACGCAAGGCTGTGCAAATTCGGCAGCCTGTGCAGGCCAAGCCGCTCAGCCTGCCTCCGTTCTGATCTTGGGCCGCGCGATTTCCCGGTCCGGGAGCAGTTTCGGAGGCCTCGGCCATGCCCCTGAAATGCCCCCAGGCCGAAACCACGCCCATGGCCCCGCCCCTGGATGACGCGCTGCCATGACACGCCCCCCAACACAGACCCCCAGGAAATCCCCGGGACTTACGCGCGTCCCGGGGCTTGCGCACGCAGGGGAAATTGGGGCAGATTTTCAGGGGGTACGTGCGTATCCCTTTGAAAATCTGCCCCAAAATGTCCTGACAACAATGGTAGAATTAAAGCATTTTATTGTCTGTTTGGTGAATAGAACATGTCAACTTTGAAAATGTGCTTTTCTGATACCTTTGTATTTTGCACAATAGAAGTGGAAATACATTTTTTTTCTATTTCTCTGGTGTTGCTCTGCATACAGAATCTGGTTCTTGGGGTTTCTACTTCAGTTTTAGCTTGCATGTTTCTATTTCTAATTTCAGTCACTTATTCTATGTTTTTTGAGGATCTATCTGTGCTCTGTATGTGTGATACAGGTCAGATATTCTGATAATATATCTTCTACTATGAGCCAATTGATCTTTATCTGCCATCATCAACTGCATTAGTATGTCACTCCTCACCTGGTTATTTTGGTTCCATAAGATGGCAGTGATATTCAGACTGATTTCATCCCCCGGGGCTTCCCTGGCATCATATCTACCCACTTTTATTACTTCATAGGTGTCATCCGGGTGTATCTGGATATTCAAGATGTCAAAGACAGCAGGCACATCTCCATTCTCATCAAAGTAGACTTCCTCTTTGGACTCTGTTTCAAAATGCACAACCTTCAGATAATGGAGGACCTGTAGATTTCAGTGATGAAAGAAAAACATTTTACTGAATAAGTAGCTGATCTCTGCAACTTTATTCTAACATTATGGGTTTCCCTAAGGACAATCACATCTGCTTCTATTCCACCGGTTGCCCATTTTCCCCTGTTTTTTTTTCCAACTTCTCAGTCATCCAGCTAGATTTGCCACCTCACCCAGATGAACCCAGATAGCTTGATCCAGTCCTGGTCATGCCAAACTGCATGCCTGGAATTGTAATTCTGATTTCTATGAGAAATGTAGGAATATATTTTCATGCATGCAACTGGACTGAATCAGTCTGTTCAGACTGACCTGGGAGAGCTGGTAACCCTACCTCAACCTCTACCTTCTACTTTCAGAGCAGCACCAGCACTGGCCATGGGGATAAGGAGAATGTGCTGCACTCTTTGTTCCTATGTTTTCCCCTCCTCTTCCTCTACCTTACGCAGTGTAGGGTGGGAGGGGAAGGGGCAAGAAAGCAATATTCCTTCTAAGTCACATGTGTGTGCGCCCAACTACAACTTTAATCAAGACATAACTTCTGTGTCTACAAGCAGATCAAGACTTGTCTACTTTCTCATTTCATTTCAAGCTTATCTGCAGCCATTCTAGTAAGTCACCCCACCCACATGCCTCTGGCAGCCACATGATGTGAGGCTCCATATTAGGAATTACCATCCAGGAAAAGGACCTGGGCATCATAGTGGCACGGCGGTGCGACTAGCGCAGGACCGCCCCCCCGGGTCTACTCCCCGCCCCTCATTACCTAAAGTATCGCAGGCCTGCGATACTTTAGAAAATGAGGCCCACAGTCTCCAAAGGGCATGAATGAAGAACTTGATTTGATAGCGTTATTATGAACGTAGGTGATCAACCTCTGGTAGGTAAACACACCTCTGAAGTAATTTGACTGATTTAAATTTTCCTCCATGTTATGATTGGTTGTTTCAATTTATCTTGAATTTTATTGGTGGAGAATGAGTCACCTGAACAGGTATATAAGATACTGATGCGAGTGTCCATAGATTAGAGCTAGAACAGCATTTGGGAGTGAAAACATGAGAGTATACGTGACACTGAGCAAGGTTGTGTTCTTGTGAAGAGCAACATCCCCTGAAGAAAGACTGATGTCTGACACATGGTCTCGTCCGGAGGGCAGTAAGCTTTATGAAGAATGTATAATGTATCACTCTTGTAGTACCAATGGAAAATCAAGGAAAGCCTTGTTTTGTTTAGAAGACATGAGGCGTTCATGATGTTTATATCAATACAGCAAGCACATGCATGGACATTTTTAAATAGTGAATGATATGTGCACATTTTTAAAGTGCTTTATAAAAATGAAATAAATATAGATTTGTTTTTTCAACATGATGAAAATATCAGCCTAATTGGAAGGAGGTTGGTGGTTAATGATTATAGAGATTTATACAGTACATTACTGGATGTTAATGGATAATATATGAAACCTACAACCTCATCTAACAACAAATTTATCTATTCACCAATTTGTGCATACATATGAAGTTGTGTGAATTAGAAGATTAATATCGATATAAAAAATTTAAAAAATCATCTTGGGCAAGATGGCCACCGAGGAGTGAACGGAATCATAGCGCTCTCGAGGTGAGCTTAATTTCGTGGCTTAATATTTCCTGAACAATTTGATTTTCCTCGCGGCATTATGCCCCACACAAAACGTAAAGCTAAAGTTAAAAATATTACTTTAACTCTGGTTCCGCTAACCAGGTAGCCTCGGATAGAGGAGGCGTTTTCCGGACTGGTGGCTTTAACGCCGGAGAGAGGGGCCGCTGGAGGCCTCAGTGACGAGCAGACCCTGAGCTCCCAGGCCACGGAGATCTCATTGAGCCCCGGCGCGCCAATTGCCCCAGCTCCACCGAGTGAGAGGAAAGATCTGGATGTAATACCATCTGCTCTGCATGTAATGAAATCAGGAACTTCCACGGAGGTAGAACCCCAGAGAGGGAACGAGGAAAGCTTGTCGCCCTCGGAGAGCCCTGATGGATCGGGCTCCAGGGGTCAACCGGAGGAGGTGCTGCATCGAGCTGTTGTGGGTGCTAACCCCCTGCAGGATGAGAGAGATGAAGGGAATATTTGAGTGATCTGTGAGGTCTCTAAATCTATGACCTCTAAAACAACGTTGGAAGAAATTTTAAAAGCTATTTCTTCAATGGAGAAGGCGATAGTCTCCCTAACCAGCATGGTAAAAGAGAGTATTTCAAAAAATCAGGTCTTGGAAGGAAGAGTTGAGAAGATAGAGACTGAAATTGGAGGGATAGAAAAAAAGTTAACCAATGTGGAAAATATACAAGCGAATTTAATAAAATCTGAGAATTATCAAAAGGAGAAAATGGAAATATTAGAGAACCAGCTGAGAAGAAACAACATAAGGATTATCAATTTTCCTAAAATGCATTTATTATCTCATCGTGAACTGTTCAGAAGTTATCTTTTGAATATGTTAAAATTTGCTGAAAAAGATTTGCCAAAAATTGAAAAGATATATTATTGTGCTCAGGCTGTTGGTGAAATAAATAATGAGGAACAAAGGCGAAATCAAGAAGCCACATTTGATTTAACTGCAATTTTGGAACAATCCCAAGAACTTGTTGTTGAAGATAGAGCAACGCTGTTTATTCAACTTTCTACCCCTTCAGAAAGAGATTTAATCCTGAGAACATTTTTTCGAAATCAAACTTTAAAATTCTATGGATATCCGATAAAAATCTTCCCGGATTTCACTAAGAACACTCAAATTAAGAGAAAAAAATTCCTTGAGATGAGGGAGGAAGCAAGGGTGAAAGGAGCTAAGTATTCTCTACGTTTGCCATGTATATTTATTTATTTATTTAAAGGCTTTTTTATACCGGCATTCATGATAAAATCACATCATGCTGGTTTACATAAAACAAGGGGGAGTGATAACATTGAACGAAAAACAGGTGTTGAGAGGCAGAAGAGTAAGTTACAATAAAACAAGGGAGATTGGAACTAGGAGAAGAAGAAGAGTAGAAACAATAATTTAGGCAGTAACAATGAGAGGAATTATTTACATGGTGTTGAGAGGAAATTTACAAGTTGATGTTGTCTGTCTGGTAATAAAGTTAGGAGAGTCAGTTGTGATCAGGAAAGGCTTGCCTAAAAAACCATGTCATATGTGTGGTGGTATTTAACAATGCTAGATATATATTTAGAGAACCAGAGCAACTACGTGTATTTCTAGACTCTCACTCACAAGAACCTACAGGGGGAGGGTTGGTGTAAGTAGAGATAAGACCAGTTAACTCCAAGGCTTTTAATAAATCTTGTGTTTAATTACCTGTATATTCTGCTTATATAACATCTTGTCCCCCCAGATTGCCTGTATTAACATCTAGATAAGGGTTTATATAATTATTTTGCCTGATTGTAATAGGTGTTATGTTTTGAAATTTCCTAATATATAACCCTATACTAGATGTACTTTAACTGAACCTAATAGTTCTGTATATCCTTTGTTATTGTTGGAAATGAATAAAAATTATAAAAAAAAAAATAAAATTATCTTACTGAGATAAGAAGTTGTTGGGTATTTAGAGCTTTTTATTTCAGGCACAAACACTAAAGAAAATACCACAGTATTTCACTGCTCCTCCAAACCATTTAAGTCCTAAAATTTTCCAAAGCATTACTCACTGATCCTCTTTAGCTGGCAGCAAAATCTTCCTCTTTTCTCAGTACTCCCACATGAATGAGAGTTACTGAGCTATTCCCCCGCAATATAGTCCCCTGCCATCTTGACTACATACATTTAGCCAGTTTTATCAATGTTTAATTTGATATGTAAATAGTAAGTTTATCCACTAGATAAAGTCAACACTGTCCCCAAACAATAGTAGGTATGAGTGGAAATCAAAACAATGCTGCCATATACCACCTCAAGCACAATAATTCATATTTAGTTATAAAAAGACCATCATAATAGGGACGGTCTTTTAATAACTATATATGAATTATTGTGCTTGAGGTGGTATATAGCAGAATAGTAAGTTTATGCCTTCTCCCTGGACTTTGCAAGCTTTCATGCAGTGAAGAAACCAGTAATATATTGTCTGACCATCAGCATGTATAGTTCCAACCCTCTAAAGTTTAAACATCAGCAGGACCTTGTTTATATATTTAGCATATTAAAAAATCCAGTTATTATTATCAATACCTGCCATGGTTTGATATTATGAATCTTGGTGTATAATCCAAAAGTGTCTTCCATGAGTCTATCTGAAATCATGTTGTGCAGAGCATGTGCATAGACATAAACAGCCAGGTAAGCATGATGGGTACCGCTTAAATCATTCAACTGAAAGATCGCTGGGTCCAGTGCTTTCAGGTCCTCTTCACCTGTGCATGGGATAATGTTATCTTCTGTCACCGTATGAGTCAAGTTTTGTCCCTCCCACTGACACCCAAATGCCTTTTCCCAGAACAGTTTGGCGAAGGAGTCCCTTGGGTGTGCAGAAGGCCAAATATTGTATAAGAAATTAGTGAAGTGGGGGATGTCACTGGTGGTTCCAATGAACACCAAGCTGCCATTGAGCAGCCTCCAGGACTCCCTGGTGAACATATGAGGGTCGACGGCAAATGAAGCTGAGAAGACCCAGACCTTGGCACTAATGTTCCTGAGGGAATGGAGCTCCAGGATAGGCTTGAGGTGCATTTTGAAACAGAGGCACACAATCACACTCGCTGAGGACTGGTGAATCACCTCTGCCACTTTCACCAGCCTCTCACTGGGGTAGCGATCATCAATCTTCTCGAGAAAAGCCACACAGCCACCATTCTCCACCACCTCCTGCCGTAACTTCTGGCTTTGCAGGCTGGTAATATCTGCATTGGAAAATAAGATTCCCACCCATGTCCAGTTGAAGTGGTGGAGAAACTGAGCAATAGCCCATGGCAGTAGGGTGGCTGCAGGGTAGATGCGTAGGAAAGATGGAAAATGGAGCTTATCACTCAGCATTGGGTGCTGTGCTGAAATGCTGATCTGAAAAGAAAGATTTCCATCATCTTTCTCATATATATCCACAGGGGGCATAACACATACTAGTGACTTGGTGAGAAATGGTCAGAGTTTTTTAAGAGTTTCCATTTCATCTAGAGTATGAAAGCCCTTCCTGGGCTTTGCCTCCTTAGATCAATGGATCTGTAGTTTCAGTTTCCCTAAGAAAAGAAGGAACTGAAAGTCCATGAATGCAATGACGGAGTAACTAGGACTGTGAAGATAAAACAAAATCAAGTAGTAAGCCAACAGCTCTTTGAGTGAAACATAGAGACATTTCATACCTGTGGGATCTTGAAAACTCCTAGAATCCTGGCCATGACCTCAGACACTGAAGAGAAGGTCTCCCCGATGAATCCTGCCAGGGTCAGGTGAGCCTCACACTTATAATTCGGGACTGTTCTATTCCTCCCAGACATGAGCTGCAGAATCTCCTGGAGAGCAACTACCTCTGAAAAACAGGAGTCCATGAACCGGAAGCCCAGGGTGAGGTTTGGCAGCAGATGCTGGTTCTGGTTAATTTCTTCTATAGCAAACATGATGGCCAATATGTCACGGTAATACCGGATCTGAAATCTGGTGGGAATAAACAACCTGCTGTCATCATATTATTTCACCATTTATTTATTTTAACTTTTATCCTGCCTTAGCCAGAAAGGCTCAAAGTAGTTTGTAATTAAAAATAAATCAAATCATCCGACTTTGAGGGTCTGTGGGCAGTTCTTGCCTCCCGCCAGCAGAAGCTCTCAGTGGGCTATGTCTGCAAGCTGTCTAGCCCTCTAAGCTATTTAGGTTGGAAGTCCTGTTGGCGGCTGTGTTCTTGGAACACTATTTCACATCATACAACTCGCCTCAGCTTGGGTCCAAGTTTGTTCCTAGATCTGGTCCTTCATGTGACTCTTCTTCTAGTCCAGGGGTGGCCACTTCACTCCTCAAAAGCCACGAGCAAGCCTGGTGTTCAGGATATTTACAATGAATATGCATGAGAGATTTGCATGCACTGCCTCCATTGTATGCAAATCTGTTTCATGCATATTCATTATAGACATCCTGAAAACCAGGCCTGTTTGTGGCTCTTGAGGACTGGAGTTGGCCACCCGTGTTCTGGTCTTGTGTGGCCCTAATCTGTACCTTCTGCTTTGTTTGATCCTCTATAATTGGCCTTAGCTGTGACTTTGTATGCCCTGTCCTGTTTGATTACTTGTTTGTGTCACTAATCTGTGACCTTTCTCTCTCCGTTGTTTTTCTCGTTTTGTCTATTTCTCCTCATCTCTGTTTCTTGTCTGCTTTTGCATCAATCCTGCCTTAGTAAGTGCTAACACCTCTGAAAGACCAGTCAGAAGAGCTTACAAAGGCTCTCTGCATGCCCCCCCTACTAAATCTTCTCTAAGCAAATGAGCGTTATCTACATCAGGGCCGACTCTATGGAACACTCTCCCACCAGACCTCCATCAAGAACATTTATTTATTATTTATTTAAAATTTTTATATACCGGCATTCATGTTGCAAACACATCATGCCGGTTTACATATAACAGGGGTGTACAGTAAACAATTCAATAACCTATTTGTGTAGAAGGAAGCAGTTACAAATAACAAGGTAATAGAACTGGGAGGAGAGAAGAAAAGAGAGAGAATAACATTAGGTATAGGTATTTACATTAGTAATAACATTTTTACATGTGGAAGTGGTAGAATCTGGCTGAATAGAATTAATCGGTGTCCGGGAAAGCTTTTTTAAACAGCCAGGTCTTAAGTCTCTTCCTGAAGGTTGGGAGGCTGGGCTCCTGTCTAAGGTCCGGTGGGATGGAGTTCCATAGAAGGGGGCCGGCTGTTGAAAAGGCCCGATCTCTCAAGGTAATGTGTTTGGTAGTTTTGGCTGGGGGCACTTGAAGAGATCCTCTGAGTGTGTCTCTTGTTGGTCTGGAGGAGTTATAAATTTGGAATGGGACTTGTAAGTCGAGTGGGGTGTGTTGATGGATGGTTTTGTATATTATGGAAAGAGATTTGTAGAGGATTCTAAAGTGAACAGGCAACCAGTGGAGATCTTTTAGGATTGGAGATATATGGTCCCTCCTCCTGGAGTTTGTCAGTAATCTTGCCGCAGCGTTTTGTAACATCTGGAGGGGTCTAGTATAGGAGGAAGGTAGGCCCAGAAGGAAAGACTTAAAAACTTGGCTTTTCAGTCAAACTTTCCCTGAAAACCCAAGTTCTCTTTGACGCAGGTCCTAGAATATGGACCAAGGCTCAAGGCCAACAGTTAATGGGCATACTGAACTATCTCTTCACAGCCCCCCCAGGATCCATTCTAATTTTAAATCAAGTATTTATATTTATTTCATTTTATTTATTTTATTTCTATTTATTTATCCTCAGTTTTGTATTAATTCCGTGTTGAAGCTGCTCTCGGTTTGTTATGGTTCCTTGTTTCCAAATGTTTTTGAATGTTATAATTCGCTAATGTTCATTGTTTAATGTATCGCCTCCCAGCGAAAGTTCTGTTCCAATGTAAACCGGTGTGATCTGTATTCATTATAGGAATGTCGGTTATATAAAAATTCAAAATAAATAAATAAAATAGTAAGTGTGTTTCATTCCCAGCCCTTGGTATGTGTCTCTTCCAGTTGAAGTTCTTCTGCTGGCCACCAGCTCAGCCCGAGGGGAAGGTGTCCAGTACACGCAGACGATCTTGATTGTTTTGCATCCAGTCCTTCTCCAGTCCCAGGGGTTAAAAAAAACGGCAGTAGAGCGTGACACAAGCAAAATATACTTCAGAAAACTAAAATAAGTGTTAAAAAATAAACAGAGAAAGCTAGAAAAATCCTTCATTGACTAAAACATTATAACAATTTAAAAGCAATCAAACTAAAACAAATAAAACTAAAGCTTCCCAAACAGAAAATATAAAATCAGCCAGCATAGTATATTGAAATTGATGACACAATTCTTAGTGGTAAAAAAATTGATCAGTGGCAAATGTTCATAAAATAGATTTAAATACTGCAGAAACAGCCATATTTAGAACATGCTGTGTCAACAGAATCCTCCCTCCTTTCTAATGACCATAAAAGCGTTGTATAGAACCCAACATTGGCCAGATATTTCATTGGCTTGTGGTCTTACTGTAGAGGTTTCACATGTGCGTAGATAAGAACCTAAGAAGTGCCAAATTAGGTCGTATCAGTAGACCATCAAGCCTAGTATCTAATGGCTGACAGTGGCCTTGCATCACATTTACCTCTCTGACTAAGAACTCATTTCATTGCTAATTGACTGCCCAGTTATTCTGTCCACATTAACAATACATCTTTGCTGTCAGCCACAGATTTCTCTTTATCTAGGACAATCTTTATTATTTATTTGACTTATATTCTGCTTTTCAGGCACTTCAAAGCAGATCATTCAGGTACTGTAGATAATTCCCTGTCCCCGGTGGGCTCACAGTCTATGCGCCAGATCCATTAAGGCTTTTCTCCCATTTTGTGTCCAAGGCAAATGACCTTAGTGAAGGAATAGAGGGTGCGGTGACTTGCTCAAGGTCACAAGGAGTGGCAACGGGATTTGAACCCTGATTTGTTGCCGTCTTCATTTGTGTGATACCATTTTAAGTACAAAATCATAGAAGAACCTCACTTATTTCCCTCCAGAATGCTCCTTTCCTAAGTCTAACTTCAAAACTCTGTAATAATCTAAGTAGCCAACAAAATTATTGTAGCCGTTACCCAGTCGCTTGGGGCCCTTGAGTAGCCTGCCAGACAGACTCAGTGCCTGCGTTTCCACTAGCAATTACTATTACAGAATTTGCCAGAGAGGCCCAGAGGCTAAATTAATTCTTTCATTACAGTCTGATCTAAATAGCTGCCATTACAGTGCAATCTTCCAGACAAACCCGGCCTGTTTTTCCCATAGAACTTCAAATATTTCATATTTTACCTCTTTACCATTCATTCTGGCAGCCCCAACACTGCCAGAAATGAATGACCCTCGATGCTTATCCCATGTGCTCTTAAACTTTGTTGCTGTTTAAGTTCTCTCTACCCTCCAGGGAAGGGCGATCCACATGCTCAGCACCCTTCATTGCTCCTTGGTCTACCTCTTCAGATTCTAAAATCATGCATGATGTTTAATGGCAGAATTTATTGATTAATACATTGATTAACTGATTAGCTACTGAAGACTGATGATTAACATTTTAAAACGAAATGCATACTAGATTAAAGGTTAACTATTTAGGGGTCCATGTATAAAGTACATTGTATTTAATGCATGCGTCAACATGGGTTAAAACGCCTTCAATGCAAGCATTGTGTAATGTGCATTTACTAACATTGCCAAAAATGACTGAATTAAAATTAACATGAATGTTTTAACATGGACACCTAATTTAAATATGTAAGTAGTATGGTAGTGAGCTCATTATCCAATACAATGGTTTGGCCATTTCGAACATAAATTGAATTACACCTCTGGCGATGAAGTTAAATGCCAGTAGAGTATCCAGGTCAGTTTGCTAGCATTTAACAAGGGGGAGGTAATGGCCGTCACCTCCCAACCCTGTAGGGACCCATGAATCCTTATACCTACTTTTTCTGTCAGTACTTTTTTCCTTCAAAACATTGTAATAGTTTTGAAAATATAAAATGATGTGCATTGTTCCCTCCTCCAACCTATCCCTAACCCCAGCAATGCCGCTGCCCCTTGCAGGCCTGTACTTCTAGCCTCATGGAGGGTGGGCAATTTAATTAATTTGCATTTATGAACTACTTATCAAATTCATAGATACGCTTCAGGAAGAAAGTACGAGCAAAGGGAAGGATACAATTATGGTGTGCATGATTCGTTTCTTTCATTTTTGGACAGTTTTTGGTGGGCTTTATTTTTTGCTTACATTCAAATGTATTCATTTCAGAAAATATTGTGCTTTATTTAGAATGAAATATAAGCAACATTTTGGGCGGGTTTCAGGGCATTTTTAAAAAAAAATAATTTTAAATTTAATGAAATGAAACAAAATGGCCATTGTGTTGCTATTAATTTTTAAATAGATGATCCTCAATATCAATAAGTAATATCGATTATAATCGGTTTGTCATTCTTTGAGGGTTATTCCCCTGTTCAGTGAAAGCATGCCAGTGTGAAACCTTTTTTTTAAAGAAGCTTCTCTTAGATCCTAGTGATTTAACCAGCTAGCGCCCAATCTTCTCTTGGACATTTCTTGTGAAAGTGATTGAAGATCTGCTTTAAAAGTACTAAATTATTTTAGGAATGACCATGCACTTCTCCATCAAGTTCAACTTGGTTTCCATAGTGGATTCCTACCCACATTTCAGGAATCAAATATGAAAACAGATGGCTAGAAGTGTCTTTCAGGAATGTCTGGGCACCTAACCTTACCTACAGCATTGAGATTAACAACTGAAAAAAAGCAATTTAAAGCTGATTTAAAAACTTGGCTGTTTAAATGCGCATTTGCAGAATATGAATCAGCTAACCAGCATGACCAGAAATAAGCAAACCATTCTGATGAGCTATTCCCTATATTTTAGTTTAATTGTATCTTAGTGTTTTATGATTATGCTATTTATTTAATCTATGATTTTATCTTTCTTAACAGCTAATTTATTCTTTTACCTTATATAGTTTTAGCTGTTACTATTTATGATTATTGTATTTCTAATCTTTTTATTATGTGTAAACCGATGTGAAGGCTTGTCTGATGTGTCGGTATATAAAAACCAATAAACTAAAACTAAACTAAACTAACTCTAAATCAGGCAGCTAGATCTTTTGAATATTAGTCTCTCTGCTATCATGTACTTGTGTGTGTCCAGTCAGCGCTGTGTATGTCTAGCAGGGCTTTAGAAATGATGTGGAATAGCAGTATTAATGATATTAATAATAGCTTATGAGGACAGATTTCAAATCAATATACACAGGGTAATAGTGATTGAGCTTGCACAGAAAAAGTAGCTGAAATTTAAGATATTTTCTACAAGCAAACAAATGGATAGGCAATGTGAAAATCTGGGTATATTGAAGAAATTCTAAATTTCACTCACTGAATTATCCTGTTGTGCCAAATCATGCCACATCTGGTGACATAAAGAGAACCAAACTAAAAGTCATCTGAAGATGACTTTGTGACCTGGGCCCCAGGTCCTTTCATGGATAAGAATGAAATTTAAAAAATTAACTTCCCACATGGGGTGTCTTACCCCTCACAGCGTGCTGGCTTAGGGGGGTCTCTGAAGTCAAGGACTGGGTAAACCACCCTAGTGTGAGCCAAATTAATCACTCCAAGGACAAAGTCTCCATCCATGGTGAAAGGGGTCATCTTCTGGAGCTCCAGCTTGCATCCTGGCACTGAGGCTTTTCCCATGGCAGCAGCCAGCAGCAGAAGACTCAGCAAATCAGGTCTCATTTCTTTGCCTTCATTCACAAAGCCCTTACTTTCATTATAGAAAGAAATGAAAAAAAAAAAAAAGAATGGAACAAATTAAGTACAGACACAAAAGCAGAGAAAAATCAAACACACAAAGTGAGCTCTAAAAAGAAGAGACAAGGAAAGACTCAAAAAAGATGAAAAACATAAAGTGAAGCAAGAGAGAAGTGACAATGAATGAAATAGCTGTAGTGAGATCCACCTCAGAGAGCAGGATCTGGAGAAGAAAGACCCAGGAAAGCAGAAGAAGAAGGTTACATAAATATGGTTTGAAATATGGAGAAGAGGTTTCTAAATAGGTTCCAACCTATGAAAAACTCTGCAACAGATCTTTGTTTGGAGGCAATGAGTTTATATCTTCTTTGCCTGGGGGTTGTTTCACTGACCCTGCAGTGGTGCAACTACAATTAAGCAACGTGGTACCCAGATGCCTTCCTACGCTCATTACGTGATGAGTAGGTGCGTGAGTTATAATAACGGGTCCTGCTGATAATCACAGCCTGACGTGTCCTCTGAGATGTTTGGGAGGAAGCACACAAATTTGTCCTAATTTCAGGTTCTTTATTTTTTTTCTTGTCATTTTAGATATAGGATGATTAACTCTATGTGTTCAATAAGGACAAATTCCAACATTGATATATGGAAAGATTTCAATGAGATATTTGGAGATTACAAGGATCCCAAAAATTTAGCCTTGATTTTCGAAGCAGCTTGCACAGATTAAAATCAGTTTTTGGCATGATAGTGGCATTTTGAAAAGCAATCAGGGGCACATAATAGAATGTGCATATCCCGGTTCCTTAAGTGCTTTTGTGTACACTCAAGAGGGGCATTCTGGGTGGTGGAATTGAGGCAGAGTTGTGTCTTACATGTATGTTCGTTTTTATTTTAAACTGTATGGACATTATTTACCATGTGCAAGTTGTGCTCTGCTTTGATAGGATAATTTGTGCATGTACTTGGCCAATTAACTGAGGATTTTCAAAAATGTATGCACGTTAAGTTGAGATTGAAAATATTCGGCAAAGCCTTTGTGTAGAGTATGCATATAGATTTTACCACTATGTGGGCTAGTATAAAATAACTCTTACTACAGAGAATTGAAAATGAACTTCTTTGTATAGAGAATCTAAGAACCAAGCTCAGTGATATAGGCCTTGTAGAGATGTGCTATCATTTGCTTAATTTCAGTTTCACTAGGGTGTGCTCATACAGTAACTTTAAAACACGTATGCAGTGCTCGCAGAGAAGTCTGCGAGTATGCGAGGAGTAATGCACCAGCTTGGAGATACACTGGAAGCACCATGTGGCTGGCTGTTAGTGGTCGGAGGTCACTGGTGGGTAAAAGCACTTGGAGAGAAGAGATTCACAGGAACTGATAAGCAGCAGAGATTCTGGAAGCAGCAGAAGAGACTGGGAGATGTGATCAAATTGAACAGTTGGATGTTTCTGCACCACATTAGTAAGACAAATGCACTCATTCTCATTCAAGAGGAACAGGGTTGCAGGCTAAACCTCAGTGGAAGGAAACAAGGCTTCAGCCATACTTCTAGTAGGCCATTACTCATGGGCATGAAGAAGGTTCTCCATGCTTATTAGGAGAAGGAAACCCCAGAGAGCTAACACCTCTAGTCATTAGGATGAAGGACATTAGTAGCTTGTTCACCACTAGTCCCAGTGAGGCTCAGTATGGGCTCATTCCAGCAGAATTCTGGAGTGTCTTCTACACTTGACGCAAGCCCTGGCTCTTGTTCAGATTCAAGCTCAGGCTCATTTGGCAGTAGCATTGGCTGAGACTCTAGAATTAAGCACCAGCTCTGGCTGCTGATTACAGTCACTGGTGTACATCCAATGATCAAGGCTGAATGGTTTGCCAGGAAGACTTGACAAGGGCCTTTCTTCCTGGGTAGTAAATAGTTCTTTCTTTGGAATAACTTGAACAGGATGAAGTCACCATGCTGGACCTTCGTAGTTGGTCGGTGCCATCAGAGCTACTGCAGTTTTGGAGTGTTGAGTCTTCAGCTGATACTGCAACTGGAAGACAAAATATGTTATCAGTTTGTCATGGTCAATGTTCATGCCTATTGGTAATTTGGGCAATATGGCAGTGGGCACAGTGCAACAGTTCAGGAGGAACAAGTTTATGTTTATGGCTTGCCATATTTCTGACATTCATCAATGCAAGTGTGAGAAGTCTCAGCAGTAATCTTGGCCAACTTAATTTTTCTTCTTGGATACCAATGATAATGAAGTTTCACTCTTAGTGTGTGACCTACTCTCTTCACCATGTCTCCAATAAAAATGTGTACTTCTATTATTTCAATGCACTTGGGAATACCGAATCTGAGAATCAATTCCATTACTGATTTCTTTGCAGTAGCCTCAGCATCGGACTTAGCCAAGGGATGCTTCTATCCATTCATTAAACATACACAGGATTATCAATACATATTTATTTTGCATGATTTGTGGCATTTCTATAAAGTATATTTGAAGTTTCACAAATGGGCCCCCGGGAGTGATCATAAATAAGAGTGCAATCTGTAATCTTTTACCCATATTATGCACTACGTCTTTTAGCCACCTTATTCTGTAATAATACTTCTCTTTGGGCAAAACTGTTCTTGGGAAAAATTGTTCTTGAACCTCATAAATCACCATAAATACACCCCAACCCCAGTTACCCAAGACCTTTTAGACCCTTCAGAAATGGCTCGATCCTTTTATTTTATGACTTACAAGTCATCCATAGCAGAAATAAAGTTACGCAGCAGGGGACTCGGTGTGTGCAAGTATTTACGTGCACATCTCTTGGCCAGGCCCAAGCCTTTAACCTTTTTGAAACGTTTTGAGATGTGCGTATCGTGACATTTACGTGCGTATCTGGGTACATTTTACATACGGTCCTAATTAATGCGCTCGCCGGGCTTTTAAAATTCACCTTTAATAGTAGAAAGGAAAAGGTGCTGCTGATTGCCCCTGACTCAATGTTGCATGGAAAGTCACACAACAAGCCAACAAGACAGTGAGAGATGGACGCCTCATCAACAGAGATAAGTGGACATCACTCTGTAGATGAAGATGACAAACATGATTAGAATTGTAATTTATATTTGAAAAGCTTTTAGGCTAATTATTGTTACCAAAGAAAGTATAAAGTGATATGTACAAAGCCCCTGAAAAGGTTTTAAAGAACAGAAGAAAAGGTTAACCAACAAACCACATGAGGTTTATCTAACACAGGTTGAACAAACCAAGGAAGTACCTGAAGAGTGAAGAGTGCCCATGTAAAAGATATTTTTGACCAGAAACAGACACAAAATGCACAGAATGAAGTAGCTAGGAGTTCAGAGTCAGAAGTATAAGACAGGCACATAAAAAGAATTCCTACGAATATAAGAAAAGCTTGAAAAAGAATTGAACAACCAAACAAATTCTTACAAAAACAAATCATTTGATGCCAAAGCAAAAGGTAAAACAGGTACTGTCAGCACAGTTCAGATTTTCATTTCATTTATTAAATTTTATAAACCGCCTGTAAAAACATGTTATCCGGATGGGTACAAAATAAAACATGCATAATTCTAATTACGAAAAAAATAACACATAATTCAATAAAAATACATAATTATTAAATCTGTAAAAACGTGACAAACTGATGTAAATAGATTATAAAAACAATTACATTAAACAAATAAAACTGTCTTATATCAACTGAACTAAAAGTCAAAGCTTTTATTTATTTATTTATTTATTTATTTATTTTTAATTTTTATATACCGAAGTTCTAGTAGGGACTACAAATCACTCCGGTTTACATAAAACGAGGAACTGCTCTACAGATAGCGGAGCTTTACATGGAACCGTATAACATATGGAACAGTATAACTGGTTGACAATTTAACATAGTGCTAAATAAAGTGATAATATTTTAACTGGTAATAAATAAAGAAATATAGTATTTTATATAAGAAGTATAACTATTTAACGTAGCAATAAATATAAATATAAGCAATGCCTAATATATATATGAAATAAAGTGAATTTTTGAGCTCCAATATAATTGTCCAGTTGCAGATTCTTAAAAGTAGTACTTTATACAGTGTCCATAGTTAAGGGATGGAAGTCTGTCAGTCATAGTAAGATTAAGCGTCTGGGAAAGCTTAATTTAAGAGTTAGTTTCAACCCAAGTCCATGCAGGTCACCCCAGTTCCTTTGAGGGCCAATTGGAGCTAAACAACTGCTGTTAGGGTCATAAATATTTTTCTGTGCAGATTACCCCAAATCATTCTTGGAAGCAAAATGCAATTTTGCCATTGCTGTTTGGCTCAGAGCTCCATCGATGATACACCTTATAGTACGAGAGGCAATGGGCTCTGTGTTCCTGTGCATAAGCTACTGAACTATCCAGTCTGAGAAACGAAAGATTCTGAACCCCTAGTGTCAGTCCAATAGGCCATTCAGTTTCTGGACATTTTACTTAGATTTTATTTCCCTATTCTACTTTTTCCTCTTAAGTTCTCCTTGGTGTTCATTTCTGGTCTTATGAGAATAATGTAACACTTGGGGAGAAAGATTAGGAAGAGTAATCCCGCACCAGAGGACAGGATGGCAAAGATCTCTACTGCCACCATGTACTTCCCTTGCGTGCTGAGGTATGTGGGAATGAAAGACAGCCAGATGCTCACAAAGACCAGCATGCTGAAGGTGATAAACTTGGCTTCATTGAAGCTGTCAGGCAATGTCCTAGCCAGGAAGGCCACCATGAAGCTAATGATGGCCAGGAAGCCCATATATCCCAGCATGCAGTAGAAGAGTATGGTCATCCCATCATTGCACTCAACGATTATCTTCCCACTTTCAGATCTGGTGTTGTACTCAGGAAAGGAAGGGTGGCTAGAAATCCAATAAGTGCAGATAATTAGCTGGATGAGGGAGCAAAAAATAACAATAAAGTTGGGTATCTTGGACCCAACCCATTTTCTGAGCTGATTGCGAGGGTTGACAGCCTTGAAGGCAATGAGCACCGTAAATGTTTTTGTTAATATAAAAGACACACTGACAGTAAAGATGAGGCCAAAGGCAGGCTGGCGGACCATGCATGTGAGGTTCATGGGAAATCCAACAAATGTCAAGGAGTAGTGGAAGCAGAGTGTGAGGCTGCAAAGGAGAAAGTAACTGAGGCCCCGATTATTGGCTCTGACAATGGGTGTGTCCTGGAACAGGTAGAAGATGAAGAGGATGAGGATAGTGGTGAAAGACAAGATGACAGCAACAGCAGCCAAGGCTGCTCCTAAGGGTTCCTGGTAGGAGAGAAACTCAATGACTTTTGGAAGGCACTTTTCTCTATTCTCACTGGGCCATTGGTCTTCTGGGCATTTCCGACACTCGGTTGTATCTGAAAGAGAGGTACAACCCTAGTTACAAGCCCAAGCTATGGACACAATCTGACCTTCTATGTATTAACTTTATAAGTTTATTAAGGAGTAATTATGAAAGGAACTTATTCATATAAATCCCAGTTTTAAATGGTTCTTTCAAAAGAGCCCTGGGGGTATGCACATAAAAGTATTAATAGAACATCCTGTCACACAAACTTTTATATTCATACTACATAGATGTTCTGGGGGATGTATTTGGTGAGGAATAAATATCTAAATGAATTCTTTTGATTTTTGAAAGTACGCATGTAAATCCACATGCACAAAGTTACCCCTTGTCTCAAGTAGGTGTAAATTTGCATATATGTTGCATGAGGTTCTGTGTGTACCCATGAATTTTCAAAGTAGATTTAGATGCTTAAAACATATCCACAGACTTTATACTTTGCAAACTGTTAAAAAATTGCCCTTCCCATGTCCCATATCCCATATTTTGCCTGGAAGCCACTTAAATAAATATTTTCCAACCTTGAGGTCAAGACTTCAATGCGATAAAACTGGAAATACTGTCTAGTGACTCATGATTGCATTCACTATTCAAATCAAAGTTATTTAGATGCCTTTTATTAAAAGAATATAAAAATTATCTTGAGATACTCATTTACATGTTGCGCTGATGGTGGATCCCTACGGGTCCGGGTCCCCACCGTCAGATGGCGGAGCAGGCTAGGAGACGGTGGCCGACTGGAGCTTCAACAATACCAACCCACGTTCCCCTTAGGTTGAGCCCTCATGTGCCGGGGCCAGCTGGACTTAGGTGGGCCTCTGTAAGACAACTCCCAATTGGTGAAGACAAGGGTATGCCAGAAACCAGCAAAGGTGTAGGAAGGCCGAGGACGGTCCGGACGAGGCAGAGTTCCAAAGACCTGGACGCCAACAAGAACAAAGAGCACAGTCCATGTCTCAATACTCTTCAATAACTTTAGATAATACTACTTTCTTTCCTTATCCTAGATCGAGGCCCAGGACAGATGACAAGACTGGAGGCCAGGTTCTGATGCCTGTGCCTCAGTCCAAACCCAGGTCTGATGCCAGGGCCTGGCCTGGAAGCTGGGTCCTGAAGCCTGAGCCTTGGCCAAATCCTTGGCCCAGGTGTCGGGACCTAGCCTCCAGGCTGGGTATCAGTACTGGGACCAGGCCTTGGCATAGTCCGAGGCCCCTGAATTAGGCCTAGGCCAAGGCATCGGGACCAGGCCTCCAAGCCTATACCTTGCGTAGGGCCTAGGCTATCATGGCAACCTACCATGGCCAAGACCTATGAAAAGCCAATGCTTCTGTCTGGGCCTAGCTGAGGAAGGATATGATAGAAGTTTATAAGATCTTGAAAGGACTTGAATGGGTAAATGTGAATTGGTTATTTTCTCTTTCAGATAACACAAGAACTAGGGGGGCACTCCTTGCAGTTAGCAAGTAGCACAATTTAAACAAACTGGAGAAAATTCTTTTTCACTCAATGCAGAATTAAGCTCTGGAATTCATTGCCAGAGGATGTGGTTAAGGCAGTGAGTACAGCTGGGTTTAAAAAAGGTTGGATAAGTTCCTGGAAGAGAAGTCCATTACCTGCTATTAGTCAACATGACTTAGGGAATAGCCACTGCTATTATTTGCATCAGTAGCATGGGATCTTCTTAGTGTTTGGGTAATTGCCAGGTTCTTGTGGCCTGGTTTGGCCTCTGTTGGAAACAGGATGCTGGGCTTGATGGACACTTGGTCTGACCCAGTATGGCATGTTCTTATGTTCTAGAGGTGAAACCCTGAACCCTTTTACCAATCCCATGAAGCATCCAGTCCCAAATGTGGAAAGCTCTCCATCCCTGTACCCATCCCCCAAAGACAACGCCAAAGAGCCGAAAAATACAGTCCTATAATGAATAATCACTGGAACAACAAAAGGACACTGCATAATCAATCTTAGATACCTAATTTGCCAACGCTGTAGTGACAGAGATTTAGAAAATATTATTTTTAGAAGAGAAACTGCATCAGCAAGCCTGACAACGGCAATGCATACTGCAGAGCCGTCCGGTCTAATCCTCATATGCGGTGATTTTATCGAAGCACACCCAATGCTTTGAGAGTAATCAGAGATGACATATTTAACGTCTGTACCCGTCTCAGATATCATTATATGAGACCCGACAGCAGCCGGTGTTTCGCAACCAGACAGTTGCTTCTTCAGGAGTCTCAATCAAAAATTCAATATGCTTTTTCTTAAGGACGACAGATCTCAACAAATACAATGTGAACGGGACATCACCGCATATGAGGATTAGGCCGGACGGCTCTGCAGCATGCATTGCCGTTGTCAGGCTTGCTGATGCGGTTTCTCTTCTAAAAATAATATTTTCTACATCTCTGTCACTGCGGCGTTGGCAAATTAGGTATCTAAGATTGAGTATACAGTGTCCTTTTGTTGTTCCACTCCCACCCATCCCCCAAAGCCATCCCGTACTTCTCATTTTATCACTAAATATTTGGAGCCTACGCATGTCTGAAAATGATATCAAACTCTCTCCATATTTCAGCGGTGGATTTCTTCATTGCCGAGCACCAAAGAGTTAACCTTCCTACTTCTGAAATGGAAAGAGAAAATAAAGAAGCTGAAATGGAAACAAATTTGCGTGCTTCCTCCCCTGTATCCCAGAGGGACCCGTCAGGCTGTGATTAACCGCCGGGCCCCTTTATTATGAATCACGCACCTACTTATCATGTAGGAAGGCAGCTGAGTACCATCTTGATTAATTGGAGCTGTGAAATTGCAGGGGCCAGTACAACAATCTCCAGACAGAGAAAATATAAACCCTCTGGATCTGAAGACAGTCCTGTTGCACAGTTATTCACCCGTGCCAACACTTTTCATGACTTTTCAAACTGTTTGCGTGATCTTTCTCTGCTTGGTTCCTTGGACTTCTCTCTTGAGATCTTTCCTGGGTGTTTGAACTTTCTCTGTCTATTTCTGGATCCCCTGTCTCTGGATTTCCACTCTCTCTGATTGTTTTCCCAGACTCATCCCTTTACTTCTCCCCTCTGTGTGCACGACCGCTCTTTCTCTGGGTAGCTTTCACATTACTTTTTTCTTTTTTTTTCTTTTTGTATCTTCTGCGTTTCTTGCGGGATAGTGGTAAAAAAGCAGAGCTTTGGCGCAAGAGGCTGGGACGATGAGACTTGTCGCATGGGTGCTTCTTCCGCTGCTTGCTGTTTCCGTGGGGGAAGGCCTGGTGCCGGGATGCAAGCTGGAGCTGCAGGAGCTGACGCCCTTCTCCAAGGCCGGAGACCTGAGCCTGGGGGTGGTAACGGCGGCTCACACTGGCGTGGCCTACCCTGTCCTTGACTTCAGAGAGACCCCTCGCTCAGCACGCTGTGAAGAGTAAGGCATTCTGACTGCTAGAACTAGAGTCTTAGCACCTCGTTTAGTCAGCCTTTCCCCCAGAGACGCAGAATGGGAGGAAAGCCTCAGTTTGGTTGCTATCCAGAAGTCCCTTCTATGGGTGGGGGGGATTTTAAAATTATCCACACTGGGGAAAAGCGGTTACATTTCATCTCTGAATTTTGCACCATGATTCAGGAAGAAAGTACAGCCTTTTAGGCCTGTTTTTCCTTTTTTGTTTTTTTTTGCGAGCATTTTATCCAGGGAAAATCTTAATGCACGTGGAGTTGAAAATGTGATCTGGGTGCATTGTTCTCTGCCCCAGACCGTAAGATGACGCCCAGGAGTGCCTTCTCCAAACGTGGCTACGTAGCCACGCCCGTGGTGAAACGTGTTTAGTTTTAACCGCACTGAGGCAGGCGATTTTTAGAAGCCCGGTTTGCACGCGCAAGCAGCAGTTTATCCCTGTGAATGGCTTTCAGAGCCGTTCTGTGTGTACTCATCGGTAATAACCTGGGACCAAGGGGACAAAGCCAAGCGGCAGTAGAAACAAATACCGGAGGCACTTCAGAATGAATCTCTTGGGTTTCATCAGCATCATCACCACTTTTCCAGCAGAACAGGTCAAAGTGCGTTACAGTAGGAGCTGGGTTTACAGTAATCATTAGTAATCGGGCATGCAAATAACGAGGGCACAGATATAGATTCGCACAGACCAAGCATAAAAGCACTGCAACAGTGAAATTGGCGTTATAAACATCATCAGGGCAAATATCAAACCATTTGCACACAAATATAAGGGTAAATACCATTCCAGCAGATGGAGAATATGATGTCAGTAGATATGAAAAGCATCCCTTGAGAGTGATTAGGGTTTATTTCCAGTAAAATCCCTCTCAAATTAGCATAATGCAAGTCTGTTACCTGTTTATTTTTTTTTGTTTACTTAAAATAACTAACAAAAAATGATAAAATCACCAGTTCCTCACTGGAATGAAGGCGACAAAGTGCATTTTGTCTAGGCATCCAAAAGCATACCACATAGATTAGTGCAAAAGACTGCTCAGGATAAGTGGAACTGAAAGAAGATAAGGAATTAAGCTCTGGAATTTGTTGCCAGAGGATGTGGTTAGTGCAGTTAGTGTAGCTGGGTTCAAAAAAGGTTTGGATAAGTTCTTGGAGGAGAAGTCCATTAACTGCTATTAATCAAGTTGACTTAGGGAATAGCCACTGCTATTACTGGCATCAGTAGCCTGGGATCTATCTAATGATTGGGTACTTGCCAGGTACTTGTAACCTGGATTGGCCAGTGCTGGAAACAGGATGCTGGGCTTGATGGACTGCCCTGGTTTGGCAACTTCTTACAGTTCTTTAAATCAAAGGGAAGAACTCTATTGTACTGTGTCGATTTATTATAGAACACTGCAATAATGTAACCTGCAGCTAATGCAGGTGTCTTCCCCAGAGACATCTGTAGGATAATGTGACAGGTTCGTAGCAATCGCTTGTATGAACTGACACAGGGATAGAGCAGGAGCAAAGCAGTCAACACGCAGAAGGCTGCTGAGCACAATGCATAATCATCTTTGTCCACTTTAGAAACTCAAATTATGTAAATGGGATTGTTGACAGGCCGTGAATACTTTCAATGCACGTACATAAAAGGCATTTAATGCTGCATACACTAGAAGGGAGGAAAGGAAGAGGGGTGTCATGATGGTGACCTTCAAATAGGTACCGTATATATAATACACAAGAAACATTTTTTCTCGTTGGAAAAGACGTTTGAGAACATGAGGCCATCATAGGAGGCAGACTCAGGAGTAATATGAAGTGGGGGAAGAGGGGACATGGAAAAGTCACCCAGTAGAGATGGTAATGGGAAAAAAAACAACCCAATATCAGAATTTAAGATCGTATGGAATAAGCAGAGATTACCTTTAGTTCCAACCAAGAGACGGGGAAGTCAAAGATACTGCAACAGCAAAATAACGGGGCAGACTGGATGTGCCTTTCAGTGCTATGTTTCTACATTTTTTACTTTTATTGTCTGTTTTATGATGTTTTACCTGTGCTTTTCAGACCACAGAAGGCCTTATTCAGATGACCATGGTGGAAACCATAATTTAACTGCCACAAAAAAAGTAATAATTGTAATAATTAGAGAAAATCAAAGACAATAGTATGTTTATCCAATCAACGATGCAACCTTGCTAGAAAGAAGAAAAGGTATCAGAAACGAGAGTGGTGCTGCCAGGTTAATGTCCTGCCTCCTGCCTATAACGGGCTTCAAACAGGATTCAGACAAAAGCATTTACTGTTTTCTCCATGCTAATTCATTCATTTTCTTTAAACCAAAATTCTCACTGCTGGAAATGTATCACTCACCAAAAATACTACTAATAACGAACAATGACTTATTCATTTAAAAAGCATTTGTTCAATTCTCAGCAAACAAAAACAATGCTATCTGCTCCTATGGCCCAACATGACCTTATGTTTGGTGAATGACACAGTGGGAATTTTGGGTTAAAAAAATGAGTGAAGAAAACGGTAAAATGCTTTTGTCTGAATCCTGTTTGAAGCCCATTGCGGGCAAGAGGCTTCTTTCTAACATGGTTGTATCGTTGTTTGGATAAACATAATATTGGTCTCTTACTGCCTTTAGAAAGCATAATTTGCCACATAAGGTGGGAGCGGATTAAAAACGGAAGGCCAGAATGAACATCTGAAAGAGCAACCCTACCCGCTCCGAACATCTCTGGAAAAATCTTCTGTTAGAGATGGCTACTAGGACTCACTGCAAAATGTAATTCGGAAGCTCATTTTCATGCGTGGCAAAAACCTGCTGACTTGGCAGAATTTCATAGTTTGTTGAGATTGTTTTTGGTTGGAAGGGACTTAGCTAATATCTATTGAGTCCTTTGCTTCTCCAACCCATCTAGCATCGGTCTTCATCACTGCTTTACTGCTATTCACGATAGGAGGTGGAGAAAAACTGAGGCTTCCAGGGGTTTCATTTGCCTTCTGTCCCCTTGCCAAGTCTATCATTGAGTTTCTTTAGGCAGGCAGAGGATCTTGATGATCCTCCTAGAATCTGTATTTCTATTTGTAAAGAAGTTGTTTTTTGTTAATGGCATATGCCAATCCGCTAATAATGTGCAAATGCACATTTCTATGAAAAGTCAAACAATCAATAAACAACCCTTCATGAAATTTTGACAAATCAATTTATAGTTGTGATTATGTCACACCTCGCAATTTCATCCATTTATATAATCAAACCATTATCAATGCATGTTATCTTAATATTATGCATGATTGTGATGTGCTTTGAATATTGTATGCACTAAGCAGAATATAACGTTTTAAAATCAATAAATAGCCAGTGATTAAACCATAAATGGTCAATAAAATATAAATCAGTAGAGAATAAATCACTAAATAATCCTAAATCCAGCAAGAATTCAGCTAAAAAATATCAAACATCAGTGGATAATAATCTGTCATTAATGCATGCTCAATAAACTATGAATCAATAGTCAATAATCAACTAATAAAATCTTTATTCAAAGGAGTATTCAGTAATTGCGTATTTAGCATCAATCAATAAACTTCACTTAAACTATTTACGAGACACAGATATAAATGTGATGTATGTACTTCAGAATATGTGAAATCTCTTTAATTAGACCACAACTATGAGAACCAAAATATTTGGCCCATGTTTGATTCTATAGGAAGGATTTATGTCTATCAGGAGGAAATGGGGATTTTGCTGATACAGCATATTTCAAATGACAGAACATGATGAAGGAAGTCTGCTTTCTTCTTAACAGGTTTCAGGTGCGATATTACCGAAACATTTTGGCCATCTTATTTGCCGTGGAAGAAATTAACCAGAACCAGTATCTGCTGCCGAACCACACCCTGGGCTTCCAGATCCTGGACTCTTGCTTTTCAGAGGTGGTTGCACTCCAGGGCACTCTGCAGCTGCTGTCTGGGGGGAAAGCAATGCTCCCGAATTATAAGTGTGAGGTTTACCCGGCTCTGGCGGGAATCCTCGGGGATATTCACTCATCGGTGTCTGAGGTCATGGCCAGGATACTAGGGTTTTACAGGATCCCGCAGGTATGTTCCGCCTACCTTGGTGTCTCTGCCAGTGGTTCTAGGGGGTTACCAGGACCACATAATTCAATTTCATCTTTACCGTCGTAGCTTTTCCCTCACTGAATACACGGACTTCCACTTTCTTTTTGACTAAGGGGTAATGGAAGTGCAAGTCTATTGATGAAATGAGGGAAAACCTGTGATGGGCTCATTTTCTCCAGATGACGTAGAAACCCTTAAGTCACCATGGAATAATCAGAAAAAAACAGGCAGCTTCCCATTTGCAAAACTGCAAAAAAAAATAAATAAAAATAAAAATAAAAACAACCCTCCAAAAGTGGAAGACAAACAGTCTATTTCAATTATCATTACATAACTAGAGTTAATCAAGACCCTCCAAGCACACTTGCTACATATTGCCTGCATATTGCAAAAGGAGCCTGTCTTTGGCTCAATTGAAGAGTGAGATCATTTCAATCATGCCTTGCTTACGAGTGAGGTATATGTGCAAAGCCAACCCATTTGGAGACATTGACCCCAAGAGAAGCACAGATTGAATTAAAACGGAGGCCAACTCACTTTACCCAAACCATCACAGTGGGAGTCGGTGTCTGAATTTGGTGGAAAAAAACTAAGGCACACAGAGAGAGAAAGTGAGTTGCATGACAGAAAAGCGCACAAAGAAGAGGGTGACAATAACAAGACAAAATGCAGCTATTTGACAGAAGTTCCCCAAATTCATCACTCAGTGCTTTCTCTACTAGGCTGCACCTCTCCTTCTTTGTAAACACGGAAGGCCAATTGCACCTGAGAGAAAGATTAAGAGTATATTCTCTAGCGAGATGTTTATGCTCTGTAGAGGAGCACACAGTATCTCTCAATGAAATCAAACTGACTGGGACTAGGCCACTTTCTTATATGGCCCCTAGTTTAGGGAACTCACTTATGAGCTCCGTGAGGAAGGAAACCGACTGGATAATTTTTAGGAATTGGGCTAAGAGCTTTTTGTTCAGCACAGCTTCTGGAGAGGCAGTAACCCCTGTAGTAAACTTGATCTTAAAGATGGTATTAATTAATAATTACCTCATAATTTGACGCTTTGCTGCATTGTTTTGTTTATTTAAAATGGATAGCGATAACTTATGCATAATAGAAATTGTTTTCTTGAGTGTGAAATTATTTTGTTTTTTTTTAAACATTTTTGAGAAGGTGAATACATTTTGATGAATAAATAAATAAAATCCACTCAGTAGGTTCAATTTTGTCCAAGTGCCTCCATTATTATCATTTTAACACAACACTTGAAAGTATCACCACAGCTCTTCCAAGTTAGCGGTATGGGTTATGCCCTTAAAGAGTCCTGTGAATATACATGAGACAGATGGAAACATTTCTCTTTTCAGATCAGCTTCACAGCACAGCACCCAATGCTGAGTGATAAGCTCCAGTTCCCGTCTTTCCTACGTACGTTCCCTGCTGCCACCTTGCAGCCCCGGGCCATTGCCCAGCTGCTCCTGCATTTCAACTGGACGTGGGTGGGAATCCTGTCCTCCAACTCAGACAGCAGAAGCCTGAGCAGCCAGAAGATACGACAGGAGGTGGTGCAAAATGGAGGCTGTGTGGCTTTCCTGGAGAAGATCGACGATCACTACCCTACTGAGAGACTGGCAAGGGTGGCAGAGGTGATCCACCAGTCCTCGGTGAGTGTGATTGTGTGCAACTGCTATGAAAACCATCTTAAACCTATCTTGCATCTCCTTTCACTGCACAACATTACTGCTTTGGTCTGGGTCTTTTCACCAGGGCTGACCATCAACTCACAACTGTTCCCCAAGGAGTCATGGAGGCTGCTCAGTGGCAGCATGGTATTCACTGGCTCTACTGGCAGCATTGCCCACTTCACTGATTTTCTCTACCACATGGAACCATTTGCATACCCATGGGACACTTTCACCAAGCTCTTCTGGGAAAAGGCATTTGGATGCCGATGGGTGGGACAGAATATGACCCGCACTTTGACTAAAGATGATATCATTCCATGCACGGGAAAAGAGGACCTCAAAACACTGGACCCATCCCTCTTTCATCTGAATGATTTAAGCATTTCCTATCATGCTTACCTAGCTGTTTATGCTTATGCTCATGCTCTACACAACATGATTTTGGTTGGAGCCAAGGAAGACCCTTTTAAATTACGCACTTATATTCAGAATATCAAACCATGGCAGGTATCAGTAACAATAACAAGGATTTTTATTTTGCTAACAATCAAACAGGATACAAATAATGCTTTATACTTTAGGAGTCTTGAATATAGTATACAGATATATCTAGGGTACATAGAAAGCACATTATTGATTTCTATATTGAATGTGAACTTCCAAAGGCCAGGAGAGAATGTCAGTGTTCTAGTGTCTAATTATATTTTTATGAAACTGGCTAAAGGTCAAGCTCACATGGAGGTTCTCTGGAAGAGACCCAGTGAAGTTCAGTGAGTTGCCCAAGATGACAAAGGGAGTAAATAGATGAGCCAGGATATCAACTGAAGCAAAGGCAGTATATGTGACTTGCCCAGTGTTACATAGAGAATGAGCTGGGATTAGAACAGGACAGGGAGATTATTTGTGTAGCCCTGTCCGACCAGCTAACTGTGGTCATGGGATGACTAAGGAGTATGTCTTGAGGGGCAGGGTGGGGAAGACGGCATTCTTACCCATGCTATCAGGTTATTCTCCCAACAGAGAGGAAAAGAAAAATCTTTCAAGGCCTCTGGAAAACCTTAAGGACCTTGAAATATTTATTAGGGAAATCAGAGCTACAACTCCAAACATGACATATGGTAAAAACCAGTATTGTATTTACCTGGTCAGAATTACCTGGGTAAGGTAATTCTGATAGATTGAGTCGTGGTGGGCATGGAGCGACTGCACAGGGAAAATGGCAGGTAGGGGAAGAGTGAAGAGAAACAGAGGTGAACACTAAAATCAGCTTCCCTGAAGATGTTATTTACATATTTAGCATGATGCCTTTCCTTCCTCACTGAATCCGATAGATCCTCCATTATCTGCAGGATGTGCATTTTAATACAGAGTCTGAAGAAGACGTCTACTTTGACTCAAATGGAGATGTGCCCACGGTCTTTGACATCAAGAATATCCAGATACATCTGGAGGACACCAGCAGACTGATAACAGTGGGTAGATATGACGCCAGGAAGACTGCCGGGAAAGAAATCACTCTGGACATCACTGCCATCTTATGGAACCAAAGGTTTAATCAGGTGAGGCGTGAAGGCTTTGGATCACATTTAAGAATATGGTCAAAATTACACAAGCCAATACTGAGTAAGCCAGCAAGTGGACAAGTTAGCAGGCTCCAGATAGCTGGATAACATGTCCTGGACATTGAGCAGGATAAACGCCCTGCTGAATATACTCAGTTATCCAGCTATATGGAGCCGGTTCACCAAAACAACTAGCCAGCTATGTTTGATTATAACTGGTTAGGTTTGAAAGTTAGCCTGCCCTGTGTGGCAAAATAACAGAAGGCTTAACCGGCCATATTCAAAAGAACATAGCCAGTTCATGATTTTTAACCACAGTTTCATGTGTATGCAATAAAATTACAATTTACAATTAAAAAAAACAAACCATAGCCAGTTAAGTGGCACTGTTTTGCTAAAAAGGAAAAAAGTGTAGTGTGGGTTTGTGGCCCACTTTCCAATCCTCCCTCCCCATTATTTCACAAATGGCCTTGCCAGACTGAGCAGTCCCGACCCCCGGACCCCTGTTAAATAGAAAATGGCCCTCAGTGCCTCTTCTCTCGCTCTCTCCCTCCCCCACCCTCCCAGTGCCTTGAGAAATGAAGCCCGTCTCCTGGATCATGGTTATCAAGAGTGATCCTGGCCAATTGCAATGTTGCTTTCTTGGTTTCACATTTCGTTGCTGAACCAGCTATGCTGGACCATTTTGTCGACACCAGACACATCCATCTCTGGCTTTGATTAAGGATCAATCTGAATTCAGGGTGGAGGATATTCTGGATTCCAGAGTATCCCATAAGAGAACACAGGATCTGGTTCATTTAGGAAGCTTTATGGTCCCAAAAAGAGGTCTATTTATTTATTTATTTATTTGATTTCTTTCCAAACATACATTTGTTCAATGTGATTTACAATAATTTCCATCCATAAAAATTACATACCATAAAAACAAATATAAAATAACAGTAGAAAACAAAATAAATTAATAATATACAACTTACACTAAAGCACATGGTAAATTAAAATGTACATAATACATTTCAGAAAGTGAGCTACTACCCATAAACTTGTTGAAACAATCTTGTTTTCAGAATTTTCCAGAATTTCAGGTCTTGGTTTGACACTAATGATCTTTATATACCTTGTCTTCTAAGGTTTCTCATAAGACAGCCCAAGAGACGTCTGGAGGCCATGCTTGAAAGAAGTGGTGATGGTGGGGAGGTTACTGTGAGGTTCCAATAGGCAGTTGTCATATTACACCAGCAGGGGCCTCTGCGGACTTCAGGAACTATTTGATTAATCCTCTCTGCTCCTTGGCACACACTTCCTGCAGATGTTGCCTGTCTTTTCATATATATTTCCGGGGTTTCAGGTTTCAGAACTTGGTTCTTATCTCCACCCTCCCATTGGAATCCTATTTCCAGAGATCATCTCGCTGTATTGACGCCAGTGTATTCCTTGCTTCTTTTGATCTACCAGTTCATCTCATCTAGTCATCCTATTTTCAGTATTTACTCGTGCGTCCAACTGCATTTCTGCTTCGTCTTGGTTCAGGTCTCCTATCTAATCCCTACTGGCTACCAGCATCCAAGGGCTCAAACCCAAAAGGAAGATGGCCATTGCAGGCAGATGATGCCCTGTTGCTCTTCCAATAGAAATCCATCAGACTTACCTTGCCAGTTTACCTGCCACTCTGCTTCAGGGTCACATCTTCGGCTGACTAAACTATCGCAAGTGCTGGGTCACCGACATTTTCTGATTTGGGGGCTGCAGGTCAAGTGAACAGCCAGCAGAAACATCACCATACTGGCATGCACCACCTGGAAAAAAAACCACACGTCTAGCTATTTGTGAAAAGAGCCTGCACATTGTAAAAACAGGGTGACTTGGGCAATCAAACATCATGGAGCCCATGTCTCATGTGACGTGTGAAAAGGTGAAAGCTGTTCAGCTGGATAAAATGGCCTGCAAAGTGCATCATTTGCAATCTAGCAGGAAGGTGTTCTATGTCCCTTCTTTGCATCAGACCCACTCAGTGGAAACTTGTGTCTGAATTTTGTTTTAGTAGCGGGTCCAGTTTTGTGGAATGTTTTACCACTTGGTCTCCAACAGAAGCCAGACTGTCTATCCTTTTGGAGACAACGGAAGGCTTTTCTTTCTTTCGGCAGGTTTTCCCGTAGGCTTGAGAGTTAGGTCACTAGATTCTTTTCTCTCATTTCATTTGTGAGATTCCCATGGGTCCCATTGTTACCGGGGAGAACAGAAGTAGTGGAATGTTTGGTTACAGCACCCCTATGTGGGAGGCTGAAATGGTGGCTTCCCCTGGGTATGGACAAAAGGAAAGGGTTGCCTTTTGCCCATTTGAAGAACCTTCCTTCTTCCCTTTTCGGATTCATGTTTTCTTAAGAAATGTATTTTTTTGCCACCTGCCTGAGTTCCCCAGGTACCAGGGTGTGGCACCATGAGCATTCTTGGGCCGAGCCAGTGAACAGACTCAAGCTGGATTCTGGGTGCTCTGTCATAACCTGCTTTATTAATGACAAGAAAAGAAAACCGAAACCACTCTGCCGAAATTGGCCTCGGAGGGAACTTTCCTTCGCCCCCCCCCCTTCCCCTCGCTTCCCCTATCTAACCTGCCCCCCAGCCCTACCTAAATCCCCCCCCTCTACCTTTATTTTGTAAGTTACGCCTGCCGGCCGGCTGCTATGCCAAAGGCCTCAGTCCCCCCGCCCCTTTCACAAAGCCCCGGGACATACACGCGTCCCGGGGCTCTGCGCGCGTCGCCGGGCCTATGCAAAATAGGCTCGGCGCGCGCAACCCTTTTAAAATCCGCCCCTTAATGTTGAATTAACTACTGAACAACACTGAGGGCCCAGGAACTAATCTTACACCCCCCCCCCCCCCCACCCCTGGACAGGAAATCTTGGGCTTTCGGAGATGCTTAATATCAAGAGAGAAAGTTACACAGCTTAAGCCCATACTGTGGGGTCCTGCAATGGGGCACTAGCCCTAGGGGTTACACATTTATTTACATTCCTGTTTTGCCCCTTCCATATTACTCAGGGCATTTTACAACATTATAAAATAATACAAATACAATACCTTTGCAAACATCTGAAAATACAATGCCTTTTAATAAAGCACTACCTTCATTCCCTACATTTTAATGGAAGACCGCCTCCCATCGTTCACCTCAGCCCACCTCTAATTACAAAAATAAAACAGCCTAGCACTGCCTCATCAATCCCTCACCACTGCTATGCAGATTCTACTACCCTACCTTACCAGGATAAAGGTTCATGCATACGCCCTCCCAAGCAGAAATCGTCCTTTAAGCTGGCACAATGCAGTTGTAATTTATTCCAGACAGCCGGCGCCATTCCTGAAAAGGTGGGATTTCTTACCCCCCAGTAATCAAACTGCTCTCATATCAGAAATGCATAAATAATCCTCATGGGACCAATATTCAGTACCACTTAGCTGGTTAAATTTGTACTAAGCTAGCTAAGTGGTGCCATTTGAATATTCAGGCACAGTCGGTGATTGCCACTTACACAGGCTAACTTTTTATCCACTTAAAGTCAGCTAAGCGAGGGGTGGGGACACTTATCTGGCTAACTTAGCATCGTCTCATACAGTCAGGACTCAGGCCACCTGAGCCCATGATGAATGATGCCCCAGATGCCAAGCCTATCTATTTATGTTCTGATCCTTTTATAATCCCCAGACACCTCGCTCTGTCTGCAGTGAGAGCTGCTCTGTTGGATACAGGAAGTCTGCCAGAATGGGACAGCCCTCTTGTTGTTTTGACTGCCTCCCCTGCTCTGCTGGAGAAATAGCCAATGAAACGGGTGAGAGCCACCTCTGGTGCATCTGTGAGACAATGAAGGACTCTAGCATAGTGAATCTCTGACCTCCAAACTTGTCAAGGATGAGTTTTAAAAAAAACCTCTTTGGCCATAATGGCTGCCATTCCTGGATTTTACCCCATAGCATGTTGGGACTTGTAGTTTAAGTTTCTGAAAAAAAAAATGCAGAAAATGATAAGGTCCATAGTTGTAACTAAGCAAGACTTGATCTGATTCGGTCTGTCCTTAACAGTATAAGGCTTGTTGATGACACCAGTTGCTCGCCACAACTCATAACTCAATGGGCTCCTGAGGTGATCCTAAAGTCAGGACAGGCAGCTACTGAAATATAGAGAAAGGTAACAGTGGACATTTTAGTCTCATTGGTCACTTTAATTTTCTTGAAGTTCCTCTACCTTAGTTTCCAGTGCAGATGGACTCCACTTTGTCCTCAGGGGGGATTCAAATCTTTCACCGATTGGACCACACCCTCCTTTCTCTATAATCCAACCTTTGTAATGGTAATCCTTGTTTGATTTTTCCTCCACTGCTATTCCATTGTCAGTCAGTGTGCCTCAAGCCTCTGTCCTGGGACCTCTTCTCTTTTCTCTCTATCGTTCTTCCATCATTGCTATGATCTCCTCCCATGGCTTTCATTACCACTTACATGATGATGACGTCCAGATCTACCACTCTACAACAGAATTTTCACCAAGAATCAAATTTCAGCCTGCTTGTCTGATATTGTAACCTGGATGTTCAGTTGCCACCTTAAACTTAATGATGCCAATATTCAAAGCACGTTCAGTGCTATTTAGCCTGATAAGTCTAACTTATGTGGCTAAGTACTGGCCGCTGAATATGCGCCTACATTCAGCAGTCGCTGCTTAGTTGATCGTGTTTGGGTTCTCTTCCTCTAATGCCGGTTCCTGATTCAGCACGTTCCATATGGCTGCACTGCATGCCTGAAATAAACCTCAATTTCTTAACCGCAATTTCTTTGTGCAGCATAATACATCGTAATCTTTCTTACACTCGCATCGGACGAACGCCACCATCTTCACAGACCAAGTCGATCCAGGTATTTAAGTTAGAAAGCAGTCAGATGATGTCATGATTAAGTAAATCTACATTCCTAATGGGAATGAACAGGATTTGTTTGGGAGAAAACAATAAGGAATTCACATTCTTAACTGGGAGAAGCAGAAATAAGATTTGTGCTAATATTCATGCCCTGTGGTGACAGAGTAATATAGTACATATTGTAATAAATAGATGGTAATTCCCCTTGAAGAAGCCAAAGAGGTGAAACAAAAGGCCCCTTGTTGGGGTTATAAGAGATAAATAAGAGATATAATCTATAGGATAGTGAATATGGATTTATATTGAACAGCTGCTAATATTTGGTTGTAGTAAAGAGAAGTGAATCCGATGGAGAATAGGTTTCTTTTTAATTGAATTAATAATAAAGTAGTGGAGGGTAGGTGGATGAGATTACGATGGTTGGCTAAAAGACTCCAGGATGATTTAGGTGATTCCTTTCTGCCTGTGTGCAGGGTTGGGATATGCATATTCCTTTATTCCGTCTATTTTACTTAAAAACCATTTTAGAAATAATATTTTCTTATAAAATAAAAAAAATAATAATAATTTTGGGGTGAAGGTGCATATTGAGATTTCCACCACTTGTATATTTTGTATGTGGGATGTACCCTTGAATGCTCCCTCTATGGCCGTATAAAAATCCAGTCTCCAACGCTCACCTTTTTTTGAGGCTGCTGTCCTTTCCTGACCACTTCTGTAAAATAAATTCCCCATAGGCTCGTTTGTCATGTCTGTGTTTCTTGACTAAATTGTAAGCTAAGTGGGCACTGGGACCATCTCATATGTTCATCTGTACAATATTGTATACGTCTAGTATTATTAACTAGTAATAGGAAGAGGAAGAGGAGGAGGATGGTGGCACAGTGAGTTAGAGGGACCTTTGGACTGTGATTACCACCCTCAGTAATGCCTAGGATTCCTTCCTCCAGCCCTGAGAGCCCCTTAAGAACATACAGGTGCAGAGTTTAAAACGCCGTGAGCGGGTAAGTTACAGTCATGGGCATTTTTAATTTTGGCTTTTAAGAATGAGAAGGGTGAATGGCCAGGTTTTGTTTCGTTATTTTTAATAAACTTGAGAAAGGGATATTGGGCCTCATAAGCCAGTTCTTGTTACATTTCAGCTTTCAGAAGGGAAAGAGGGAAATTAGGAGGGGGTACAGGCAAATGACCAGCTCCTTTACATCATTTGATTTGGCAGGAATGGGGTTCTGGACTCAGGGGTCATTCATGTAAAGGTTTGCTGTCAGGAGGGAAGAGATTTGCTGGTTTTGTGGTTATTATTTTTTAAAAGGCCTTAGCTGGTTAACACTTATTTTCTGTGTTAGCTGGGGAAGCCAGTTTCACGAAACCTACTGGGTCATATTTTGACCGATTAGATTTGGGAAATTTTCCACTGAAAACCTTGCCAGTTAGATTAATACATTTTCCTCTGTTATCTTGGCCATTCGGCATCTGTTTGAAAATGGACCTCACTAGGATTGCATACCAGCCGTTGATGTGAAGAGAGAAAAAAGCCCAGATCAGTAGGTAATAATAATAATGAATAAATAATAATAGACAGTAGGTAATATAATATATTCAGTCTTAATTCTTCCAGGGATAACATTTACTCTTCAAGAAGGAGAATGGACCCTTATAAGTTATAAAGCATATGGGCAGGTTGTGTTCATAGCTTGGACTGATGAATGCGATTTCTCCTCCATTTCAGATACAATCATGTGTTGGAAATGCCCAGAAGACCACTGGCCCAATGAGAGTCGAGAGAAGTGCCTTCCAAAAGCCACCGAGTTCCTCTCCTACCAGGATCCAGTGGGAGCAGCCTTGGCTGCTGTTGCTGTCATCCTGTCTTTGATCTCTGTCCTCATCCTCATCATCTTCTTCAGGTTCCAGAACACACCCATTGTGAGAGCCAACAACCGGGGCCTCAGCTACCTCCTCCTCTGCACCCTCACACTCTGCTTCCTCTGCTCCTTGGCATTTCTTGGCCTTCCTGTGAAGCTTACTTGCATGGTCCGCCAGCCTGCCTTCGGCCTCATCTTTACAGTCAGCATCTCTTGCATATTGGCAAAAACTGTCACTGTGGTCATTGCCTTCAAGGCCGTCAAGCCCCACAATCATCTCCATAAATGGATTGGGCCAAACTTACCTAAATTTATTGTTGTATTCTGCTCTCTTATACAGCTGATTATCTGCACTTATTGGATATTTAGTCATCCTCCCTTTCCTGAGTACAACACCAGATCTGAAAGCAGGAAGATAATCATTGAGTGTAATAATGGACTGACCCTACTCTTCTACTGCATGCTGGGATATATGGGCTTCCTGACCATCATTTGCTTCTTTGTTGCCTTCCTGGTTAGGACATTACCAGACAGTTTCAATGAGGCCAAGTTTATTACCTTCAGCATGCTGGTCTTTGTGAGTGTCTGGCTGTCTTTCATTCCTGCATACCTTAGCACAAAAGGGAAGTACATGGTCATGGTGGAGATCTTTGCCATTCTGTCCTCAGGCATGGGATTACTGTTCCTAATTTTTCTCCCAAAATGTTACATTATTCTAATAAGACCAGAAATAAACACTAAGAGGTCCATTTTCGGCCACAAGCCAGGTAGCAAAATTAATGAAATAAATGTATCTGCTTAACTTTGCTGGGATATTCAGTAGCATAGCTGTGCTGCTGAAAATATCTGGTTTTGTCAAAGTTAGCCAGTTAAGTTTTCCTGGCTAACTTGAGAACTGCTCTCTGGTAGTTTTAAACTTATCCAGCTATGATGAGGAATAGTCTAGAATCTGACAGCTAAGATTTAAAGCTATTAAAAAAATTGCAGGGTCATGCATGTGGTCTGCAAAAACCCTAGGGAGCAGTATAGTAACGGGGCAAAATTCTTTTATCTACAAAATAAGAGCAGGATTGAGGCGTGATCATATCTGATGATCCCATCGTGGCCAATCAAATAGATAAGGCAATGGGAAAACTCCAATGGATGCTTAGGTGCATAGGAAGAGGAAGGGTCAGCAGAAAAAGGGAGGCGATATTGTCCCTGTATCAGTCACTGGTGAGACCTCTTTGGAAGTCTGGAGACCACATCTGCAAAAGGGTGAAAACCAGAAAGAGTTCATCTGCAAGGTGGCTACTAAAATGGTCAGTGGTCTTTGTTCTAAAGCATATGGGGACAGATTTAAAGATCTAAACATGTACACCCTAGAGGAAAGGCAGAAGAGGGGAGATATGATAGGGACATTTAAATATCTCCATGGCATTAATACACAGGAGGCAGGTCCCTTGCAACTGAAAGAAGGCTCTGGAAAGGGGAGTCATGGGATGAGGGTGAAAAGGGGCAGACTCAGGAGCAGAGGCGTACCTACAGTATTTGGCACCTGGGGTGGATACTCTTTGGCACCCCCCCCCCCCCAATATATAATTTTAAAATGTCCTAAACATCGATAAAATATATCAAAACATCAGACATATCAAATAACACCCAATAACTAAAACTATTAAGGATTGTAAAAATCTCCTGCTCTCCATATCTGTCATCCTAAGATTGTTGTAGACTGGGAGCATGCACACACACACAATATGCTCCCTCTCTCTCATACACACACACATACATGCTTGGTGAGAGACAGAGGGAGCATGTGTGTGTGTCAGAGAGAGAGACACACACACACACCCAATATGCTCCCTCTCTCTCACACACACATACATGCTTGGTGAGAGACAGAGGGAGCATGTGTGTGTGTCAGAGAGAGACGCACACAGACACACACATTTAGCTGGCTAGGAATGAACTGGACAAACCGCTTTCAAAATTCACCTCTAATAGATTCTTGAGAGATAAATATACAATACAGAAATGAAATCAAAGTAACATGCCCAGAAACTACTACTGGGATATCCTGCACTATAGGAACATAGAAACATGATGGCAGAAAATGATCAAATGGCCTATATAGCCTGCTTTATAATTCCCATCACTTCCTTACAGATCCCCTATATTTATCCCATACTTCCTTTAATTCAGATTCTGTTTTTGTCTCTGCCACCTCCAGTGGGAGGCCGTTCCACACATCCACCACCCGCTCTGTAAAATAATATTTCCTAAGATTACTCCTGAGTCTACCCCCTTTCACCCTCATCCCACGACCCCCTCACTCTAGCGCTTCTTTAATGTTGAAAGTGGCCTGCCTCCTGTGCATGGAAACCTTTGAGATATCTGAATGTCTCTCATATCTCCCCTATCTCACCTTTCCTCTAGCGTGTACATATTTAGATCTTTAAGTCTATCCTCATGTTCTTTAGAATGAAGACCACTGACCATGTCAGTAGCCTCCCTCTGGAGCGACTCCATCCTGTTTCTATCCTTCTGAAGGTGCGGCCTCCAGAACTGTACTCAGTGAGGTCTCACCAGGGACCTGTACAGGGGCAATGTCACCTCCATTCCTCTCCCTATGCAGCCAAGCATCTTTCTGACTTTCACCCTCACTTTATCCACCTGTTTGGCCACCTCAAGATCATCAGATGCAATCATCCTCTCATCCCGCTCTTCCTTTGTGCTTAGGAGAATTTCACCTCCAATACTGTGCTTCTGCCACGGGTTTTTACATCCAGGAATGGTCACTTTAAAACCGGTTCATGAGAGCACATATACATGGGTGTATGGGCGGCTTGGGCGCGCGGCCAAATCCATGGCAGTTTTACGCCCTGCGCACCCATACGCGTGCATGTTATAAAATAGCCCTGCCGTGCATATGTGTGCGCCTCATTTTACGCTTGCACGTGCATGACAGCATAAGCCAGCTTCAGGATGCACAATTGCGCCTCCAGCCCATGACCCGTTTTATCAGTTCATCCACCAGTTTGCCCAGCCTAAAGCTAAGTCCTCCAAACCTCCCCGGTTCTTTAGCTTGTACGCTCCATAGTTAACCCAGATCCCTCACACACCTCAGAGATGAAATAGTTTTAATAAGACTTACACCTGATCCATAGCAAAACTATGACAGTAACTTTCATACATGTGCGCCAGTGTTTGTCGGCTATTTTGTGACCTACTCACATATATACATGCATGTTCTAAAATAGCCCGGCCATGCACACACGTGTGCCCAATTTCAAGTAGTCGCACACCTGTGTGCGCAAAAGACGTTTTACTGCGTCAGTGGGGGGATTTTAAAAGGGACGCGTGCCAATGAATTTGCCAGTTTTTCCAGTTTGTTCCCAGTTCACCCAGTTAACAGGTCCTCCAACCCCCTCATGGTTTGATAGCCTGTACTCCTCCCAGTTACTTCCAGATCCTTTAAACCCCTCTGAAATGGCTCATTAGGGGGTTTTTTTTGGACTTACACGCCACAGTGGTGGATGAACTGTGGGTAATGTGCATGGAGCAGCAGTTACTGCCATGGGCAATTTGCTGCAAAGATTGGATGGACCATTAGGTCTTCTCTGCCGTTGTTACTATGTTATGTTACATAGCAGGGGGCCTCAGCACGGGCAAGATCGTGTAAGTATTTACATGCAAATTTCTGGTTAAAATTCGGAAACGCCCATCCCCCACCCCTTTGTGAGAAGTTCTGATATGTGCACGCAGTGGCATTTATGTACGTATCCGGGCGGCTTGTAAAATCTGCTCGGCATGTGCGAACCCGACATATTTGCGCATCAGCTAATTTCGGCACGCGTCGGGCTTTTAAATTTCAGCTTATTGCATTGAAATGTACCTGGGCGTGCGCCCAAGGGCGTAGCTAATTGTGCGCACATATCTCGGGCCCGCCCATGCCCCACCCACATTCTGCTCCTTTTTCTCCCAATACGAGCTATTCATGCGTCGGTACTTGTGCACACATTTGGGCGGTTTATAAAATCCTGCTGGATGCGCCTCCAGCTCCTGATTTTGGCTTGCAGTTGGCTTTTAAAATTCACCTTTAAATGTATTGCTCTGCATTTTTACGCCTTAAATCTTAACTGCCAGACCCTAGACCATTCGAATCAAAACAATGCTGTGCCAGATTGTCGAATTCTGAAAACGTCTACTTTCTTGGTAAAGGTAATACAATATAATCACAATCTGAAGAATAATTAATTCAGACTGCAGTACAAAAAACAATTCGCACTCAAAGATGCAGAATTTTGAAGAGTTTGTGCAAAATTACCCCAGGAGTACATTTAGTAAAATACCATTAATAGTTTTTTTGGTTTTTTTTGGTGATGGTTTTGACAATCCATGTTCCTAGGGTGATTTTCTGATAGGTTTGAAATAAAAAGTCTTTAGGATTGTGAGATCTTCTAGTAAAGTCCCAATAGAGGAAAATAAAGCAATTAAAAATAAAAATGTCACTGTGCACCATGTTGGGGTTATTTAAAAAATAATTTTCCTGATCACTTTAATGCAAATAAATTATTTGGCAAACAGTACATCTGTATCTGATATAATCCATGCAATAAATACATAAATAACATGGTTATCTAGTCCAAAATTCACGGGGGCTGATGCCATGTCATGTGCTCAGGCTAGTGCACAGGTTAACCCGTGGTTGGACACGCAGTTTGGACGGGCTAGGCAAACACCCAATGCAAAAAGGGGATTAGCGTGTTCAATCTCGCGCGTAGCTAATAGCGCTCATCACATGTAAATGCCATACAGGTGAAGCTATTAGTTACTACCCGCGATGCAAAAATTCCTTGCTTGCCCAACACGCCCTTGTTAACGCTGCAAATTTCACGCCAGCATGGGGGCTGGCATTAAGCCTTACAGTGCATATTGAGCTGAACGAAAATACAAAATATTGTGCTTTCTGTGCTTCCTCTGTTGCAATACTAAGTAGGAGGAACCACAGAAAACGATACCACGCTAAATTAAAAAATGCTTACCTGAAAAAAATAACATTTCTGTGCACACAACACACACACACACACAATGTACATGCTCCCGGCCGTGTATATTGTGCTGGTCAATTAGCTGCTGCGGGATAAAATGGACGCTAGTAAACGGAGCATCTGCTTTGGTAACCCCCACACAGCCACCTCTCCTGGGCACCCGATGCCAAGGACGCACGGGGGACGTGCAATTTATACCTAGCGCATCCATTTTAACGCAGCAGCTTGTTTACACATTGCATCAGGCGCCCAGGAGAGGTGGATGCACACGCGTTAAAAAACGGGCCTCCAGTTTGGACGCACATTTTATTGCATCGGCCTGACAGCACCAAATCTGCACCTCTAGGAGTATCTTCACCAGGAAAGGTACTATTTGAGGGACCCTGCCTGGGGTTGCCCCTTATTTCTAGTACCTACACCCTGGATGCAGTGCAGCCCTTTTAGGTCGGAACGTTTCTTCTGGCCACTGAGCTCCTGCTCGTCTGATTGGCATCAGCTTAGAATCAGTTTCACCTTCTGACTCCAAAGAAGAAATCCGCTTCTTCAGATTTCAAGTGAGAGCGAAGAATCTGGAAGTAATGCTTCCTTCTCCACCGTTTGCTTCTGGTTCTCCTCAGTCTTAGGCTTCCTGGTTCTCAGTCTTTTCTGTGTGGTGCGGGCTCACTTCATCACGGCACACCATCACCTTCATTATACTGCCACCTGGCATCGTCACCTTTCCTTCATTCTTCCCACTCCTATCATCATCATTGCCGAGTCTTCCCTTCATGCTTCCCCCTTTCCATCTTCCCCACACCCCTTACGTCATCACCAAAATCCCTTCCCCTCTTTACTCTCCCTCCAACCCTGAAATCATCACCTTCTCTTCTCTCTCCCCTGGCATCATCACCTTTTCTTCCCTTAATTCTCCCTCACCCTCTGGCATCATCATCATCATCATCCACCTTCCTATTCCCCCATTCCTTGGCATCATCATCTACTCATTCCCTTACCCCATCCTATGGCATCATCACTATCACCTTTCCTTCACTCTTGTGCTATCTCCCTAGCTTCAAATTCTCCTTCCTTCTCTCTCCCCCTCCCCATCATCACCACCACATTCTATTCCCTAATTGCTTTCTCCTCCCTTACCTTCCTGTCTCCCAACACCTCCTTCCCTCCCCATCCCCTCTATCCTGGAACCTACAGATGTCCTCCTGCAGCACCTACCTAGTACTGGTTTCCTCCTCTGCTGGTTTCCTTCTTCAATCAGAAATGCATGGGATAGCAAGACTTGCAAGACTACAGGGCCCTGTGCAGTTTCAATTGCAGAGTAGAGCCAGCAGAGGGGGCAACAGAAACAGCTGTGATAAGCATTGCTCTATGACTCCCCCTGCTGGCGGGAGGACATCCTGCAGGCCAGCCATTGGAGGGTGAAAGATAACAATGAAAATTGCTGCAGTACCTGAATTCTTCTAATGGGGCTCTGACTATCAACTGGAAGAAAATGTTGCTACACCGATTGTGAAATGCTGCCTTAAGATTCTCCTACTTCTAGGTGCCTCAGTACTCATCTCTTGATCCTCAGCACACTCTTAGGGCAATATGAATATATGTTTATTAATGTAAAATAATGTACTAGCCACACCCTGCAGAGATCATGACAGCTTACAATAAAATATACACAGTTGGTGCAAGGGTGCTTGTTTACCCCTCAAAACAAAAAAAGGAATGAGGAGCGAGTACCTATCTGATTCCAGCAGAAAATGGCCTCCACACTCCTCTGTCATTACTAGGATGCTTTAGAATGTGGTCAAGCAGCGGGTGTAGTGGACCAGGTCCAAGGTGATTTCCTTCAAGGACAGGGTGTCTTCCCCCTCTATAGCTGGCGATATTATTTTTCTTTAATTACTGCCTTAGAGGCAGATTTGAAAAGCCCGGCATGGGTCGAAATCGGGAGATACACTCACAAGTCGGGCTCATGCACTTGTGAGTGAAGAGTGTTAGGCATTTGTGGATATCCAGATGTCGCTTGTGAAATGCACATTGCTCCCCTGTGCCTTCACCAGCAGCGCCTGCACATGGCTATGACAATGTTTGAACAAATTGGGGATGACTTTTCTGCTGAAAGTAGTCCTGGAGGGCACTTTATAGTTTGGTGCTAGAAGCTGCAGCAAAAACCTGAGCCCCAAATTCTCAATGACCTGCAGAGGCTGATCGTCTAAACTGATCATCTCACCGATAGTCCTTGCCACCACTTTGGATGCTTCCTGCCTCTCCTGCTGACATTTTGGATTTGAAAAAAATCTCTTTTTGTTTTGGTTGGGGGACTCACTGTTGTCTTGCTAACAAATCCCCTACCAACAACTGCGGGCTTCCCACATCCTCTAGTACCTTTGCTTGACATGATGGGATTTTATCTGCTGCAGTGCTGGATAAAAGATGTTTTAATCTTTATTTCTTAAAATGAAGTGGATGTGTGTGTGTCACTCTGACACTAGTGTGTCTACAGTATTGAGCAACACATAGAAAGAATGCACTACTGTAGAGCTATTTTAGTATTTTGCTCTGCTGACTAGTGCACTGCATACGCATACACAGAAAAAGCAAATAATGGTATAATGCCCTAATACGTGTGTAGTAGTAGTACACAGCTGTGCAATAGTAATACATGGAGTAAGAATATAAATTAATCCACAAAGTGCCTGGCTGTACCTATGGTGGTGACTGGCACAGACTGCTCTCTTTGTGGATGCACTGACTCTTGTACACAGTACACACAGAACCAGACACAGAGTTAAAACACCTCTCTATACTTAGGTATTGTGGCAAAGCTAATAGCACGGGTACTACACTGGCTCACACAGTAATAGGTTTAAAGTTTAATAAATTGCTGCAAATACAGCCACTGCCAGGCAGAAGCCTGCCTTTCTCAAATGGAGAAGGAGATGAAAAAGACTAACCTTCCTCTAGGTCAGCGGCAGCGACAGTGAGATGTAAACAAGAATTGAAAACCTGTGGAAATTATCACAGTATGACAGCAGCTAAAAGGATTAGAAAAGATGGAATGTTTCTTGAATCTTGATCAAAAGCACTGCTGATACAGAAGACTGCAGTAAAATATTGAATTCCCAAACAACAGCAAAGCACTATGTGGCAGATTTTCAAAGGGGTATGTGTGTAACTCCCGAAAACTTGCCCCTGCACGCCGAGCAAGCCCCGGGACACGCGTATGTCCCGGGGCTTGCAAAAAGGGGCGTTCAGGGGGCAGGGCGCCGGCCTGGGGGCGGGACTGAGGCCTCCGGCACAGCTGCCGTGCCGGGGGTTCACGCACCGGCACTCGGCCGGCACGCACAAGATAAGCCTGCCCAAGGCAAGCGTAAAAACTGAGATAAGGTGGGGGGGATTTAGGTAGGGCTGGAGGGTGGGTTAGATAGGGGAAGGGAGGGGAAGGTGGGGGGAGGCGGAGGGAAAGGAGGAAGGCTGCGCAGCTCAGCACGCGCAAGTTGCACAATTGTGCACCCCCTTGCGTGCGCCGACCCTGGATTTTATGCAGCGCGCGCATGTTATAAAATCGGGCGTAGATTTGTTCGCGCCGGGTTGCGCAAACAAATCTACGCCCGTGCGCAGGTTTGAAGATCTGCCCCTATGTGTCCTCCATGAGTGAGAGATCCAATGCAAGCTGTGACAGTCTGGAGCAGTGATTCACTGATTTAGAAAAATGCTTTCCTCTGATATATTGCCTTACTTTGTTAGGCCGGTTTCCTTGACAACAGAGCCTGGTTCTCCTCTGACCTCACAAATGAGTCATAAGCAACATGACTGGCTGCTACGGATACTCCCAAATGACCTGCCCAGTGTCAGGCTCTATCTCTCCAGTGCAACCAATGTTTTCAAATGAAAAAATAAATGAATGACATATGTTTCATTCGTTCAAATTGCTCATTCGTTTTGGGGACAAACGAATCAAACAAATATAGCATATTTGTCGTGGATTGACCATTCATTTTAAATGAATGCACATCCCTATTCTGCATCCCTGTTTCAGTTTCCTGAGCCAAACAGTCTTAAAGGAGAACAGTTCTGCATCCCTGTGGCTGTCTCTTGATTAATCCAGTTCATGTTTTGTCTCTGTACCTCTCTTTTCATCTATCCGAAGGTGAAAATAAACAAAAAGATAAAGATGAGTTGGATAGTCTTATGTTCTAACCCCCAGGGTAATTTTCAAAAATCCTATTTACACACAAATTGCATTTTACGCCTGTAAATGTTTTTTTTTTAAATTTACCTCCATAGTAAGGATATTATCCAAATATCCATTTGCTAGAGAACCTCTGCTTTCTGCATCTGGTAACTTTTTTTCCCAGGAAAATATTAAACTCAGCAGGATAACTGAAAAATCCAAATGGAGTTCTCCTCAATATATATTGTTGCTTTCAAAAGGATAACGGCAACTTTAAAATGTTGATAAACTATAACCAGGTATAATGCCTTTTTTTCAAGATAAGACTTACAGGATTGTTACAGGTACTGTTCACTTCCTTCTGAAATATTTAGAATATCTTGCACTGACTCATCAAAAGCCAAAGTTATTTGTACAGAAATAAGCTTGCTTTTAAGTTCTGTGGGTACCTCAGTGATATGTAAATCAGTCAGACCACAGTCATATGCATCAATAGCAAAGAGGTGATTCTGCAAAGTCCTGAAGCATAGAGCAAATCTCCCAGAATCCTGTGCTCTTCTCCCATCTTTGCTTGGTTCGGAGTGATGAGAATCCTTGAAAGCATGCTCTGAGAATTGGGCAGACATCAGCAAATAATTGAGGCACTGAAAGCCAGAGGGACTTGCATGGCAGAAAGCAGAACTGAGGCACAGGGGGCAAATAAGAAGATAAAGTGGAAGGGGAAGAGATTCTGATGCAGTTATATTTGAAAATGAGTTTTAGAAGTTCCCCCAATTCTTAAACTGTGAATATGATAATACCTCTGTATAGATGCATGATGTGACCTCACCTTGAGTATTGTGTGCAGTTCTGGTCACCCTCATCTCAAGAATAATATAGTGGAACTAAAAAAGAGAAGAGTATACAGAAGGGCAACAAAAAGAAGAAAGAGTATGAAAGGTTAGGGTCCTTTAGCCTGGAGAATTGATGACTGAGGGGGGATATGATAGAGATTTATAAAATCATGAGTCAGATGGAATAGGTAGATAGGGAACAGTTATTTACCCTTTCAAACAGCATTAGGACTACAAAATTAGCAGGGAGCAGCTTTAAAACAAACTGGAGAAAATATATTATTCCATTTGATACAGAACCTGTGTAATTTGCTGTTGGAGGACGGAGTCGAGGCAACTGGCATAACTGGGTTTAAAAGGGTTTTGGACAAAGTCATGGCAGCTAAGGTCCATAAATACTTACTAGACCGGTGAACTAAGGGGAAACCCACTGCTTACCTCTGGGAGTGCACAGCAGGAATTGGATTTACTCCTTAGGATCTGCTGGGTGCCTCCTAAGGACCCGGATGCCTCTGCTGGAGACAGGATGCTGGCCTTGATGGACTCTGGTTTCACTCAACATGACAGAAATTTTATTTGAAAATCATAAAGTTTTATAATCCACAGACCCCTCACTCTGTCTGCAGTGAGAGCTGCCCTGTTGGATACAGGAAGTCTGCCAGAATGGGGCAGCCCAGCTGCTGTTTTGACTGCGTCCCTTGCTCTGCTGGAGAAATAGCCAATGAAACAGGTGAGAGCCACCTCTGGAGCATCTCTGAGTTGATGTCAGGACTGTAGTATACTGTTAGCTTTAACAAGGGAGATTTTAAAATCAAAGATAAGTGCAAGGAACAAGAACAACTAGCCCAAGAGAACCACAAAGACAAGGAGGCCACCTCAACACCCAAAGGAAACAGGAGGGCCATTTGGAGGCCCACAGGAAACAGGAAGGGCACTGGGAGGCCCATATAGGACAGGAGGCAAGCAAGGAACATGCAGACAAGGGAGGCCTAGATAGGGCAGGAGCAAGACATGGAACACACAGACAGAAGGCCACTGGGAGGCAATAGTCAATACTAGGACAGTGCAAGGAGCACATAGACTAGAAAGGCCATCGGGAGGCCTAAAGAGAGTAAGAGCAAAGCAAAGAACCAGAACAAGGATATTAAGCAAGAGTACATGAACACGGGGCTAAAGAAAGAGAGGAGACTGTATGCTGAGCTGGGCGTATCATGTGGGGAGGTTCTTATAGGGTTGGCTTTGCTGCATCATATAGCCTTCAAGATGGTGGCTAAAGTGGGTCCAAGTGGATCATTGAGTACCTCTGCTGGCAAGGGCCCACCTAGCAGCCAGATTACTATGGGTTTAAGTTGTACCACATTCCCAACATTGTTTAAGAACTGGGGTTCATCTTTTACCACACCCATATCAAACTTCAATCTAGTCTACAAAGCTCACATATCTAAAATGGCATCCAATAAACTTTTAGTAGTACTACAACAGCAGGCATATAAAAAATGTTCCCACACATGTCAAGACATTGTAAATAAATAAATTATAACTTGGAGTCTAAGATCTCAATGCCATAATACTGGTATAGAGAATTCCCAAAAATTGACCTTCTTTGTGGGTTGCAGTGCACAGAACTGGGAGGGGAGACCCTGCTATTATCATGTTTCAGAGATGACATTTAGTATTGATAAAAGACCTATTGAACCTTCTATAGTTATAAAACAGATGAACAGATTGTAACAATAACTTGAGACTGGTGTTTCTCTTCCATTTGAGATACAAGCAAGTGTTGGAAGTGCCCAGAAGACCACTGGCCCAATGAATGTTGAGATAAGTGCCTTCCAAAGGTCATCGAGTTCTTGGCCTACCAGGACACCCTGGGGGCAGCCTTGACTGTAGTAGCCATCCTTTTGTCCTTGACCAGTTTCCTCATCCTCACAATCTTCTTCTGGTTCAAGGACACTCCGATTGTGAGAGCGAACAACAGAAGACTCAGCTACCTCCTTCTTTGCACCCTCATGCTCTGCTTCCTCTCTTCCTTAACATTTATTGGCTTTCCCATGAAACTCACCTGCATGATACGACAGCCTGCCTTCGGTCTAATCTTTACAATCAGCATCTCTTGTATATTGGCAAAAACTGTCACTGTTGTCATTGCTTTCAAGGCTCTCAACCCCCATAATCACCTCAGAAAATGGGTTGGGCCAAAGATACCCAACCTTATCATTGTTTTCTGCTCCCTCATCCAGCTTGTTATCTGCACTTATTGGATTTCTATTCATCCTTCTTTTCCTGAGAACAACACCAAATCTGAAAGCAGGAAGATAATCGTTGAGTGTAATGATGGGTTGACCATACTCTTCTACTGTATGCTGGGATATATGGGCTTCCTGGCCATCATTAGCTTCATTGTGGCCTTCCTGGCAAGGACATTGCCTGACAGCTTCAACGAGGCCAAGTTTATCACCTTCAGCATGCTGGTCTTTGTGAGCGTCTGGCTGTCTTTCATTCCCGCTTACCTCAGCACACAAGGGAAGTACATGGTTGCAGTGGAGGTCTTTGCCATTCTGTCCTCAGGTGCAGGGTTACTCTTCCTAATCTTTCTCCCCAAGTGTTACATTATTCTCATAAGACCAGAGATGAACACCAAGGAGCAATTAGTAGGACAATATTCAACACGGAAATAAAATCAAAGTGATATGCCCAGAAACTGCTCCTTGGAAAAACAAAACAATTATATCCACAATATTTTAAATGTCTGTAAAATTCTGTAATCTTAATTTGTCTAAATAATAAAGTATAATCACTGTCTTTGAAGAATACAATATTTAAACTGTAATAAAGTGACAAAGTTCTCACTTGATGCAGAATTTTTACGTTTTTGGTGCACAATCTCTTTAAGAGTATTGTAGTTATTTACCATAACTAGGGCTTTCCTTTTTTGCTGATATTAATTTGGCAAATCACAGAGGAGAATGAGTTGTGAGCTGAAAACCAATGTCAACTTTTTAAATAATTAGTGTATTTTATTTAAAATATGCTTATATTCTTTTCCTGGGCTAGTGTTCTTCCAAAGCAGGTGTACAAAGATAATAAATAATGCTTTAAAATTCAACACATAATAATTGTTTGCCAGTCCCATGAAGCATCTAGTCCAAGAGGTAAAAAGGCTTCCTTATTGGGTACCAAAGAGTTAATCCTTCTATATCTAAAATGCAAGGATAAAATACAGGATCAAAATTAGAATAAATGTGAGTGCTTCCTCCATACACCCCAGAGGACAAGTCAGAATATGGTTATTATATGACCCCATAATTATAAGTCACACACCTACTCATTTAATGAGAGAAGAAAGTCACCTGCGTACCTCCTTGTGTTTATTGCACCTGTTGACTTACATGGGTCAGTGAAAACAAAATCTCTAAACAGAGAATATATAAGCCCTTTGGCTCTAAATACACAGTTCTTCCTCCTTGACAATCTTTTATATGAACTTCCAGCCAGATTTCAAACTGCGTTTATATGAGCTTTGCATGTTTGTTTCTTTAGTTTTTCCTCCTTGTGTCTTTGAGCTCTCTCTCTCTCTGTAAGTTCCATGTTGTTTTATTTTTCCACCAATCTTTTCTTTTGAATCTTCCTTGCTTCCCATGCGGTAGGGATAAAACCGGAGGCTTTGTAGAGAGGGTGAGGATATGAGACGTTTCTGCTGGGTGGCTCTTCTGCTGCTCGCTGTTCACATAGGCGAAACCACGGCCTCAGGCTGCCAGCTGGAGCTCCGAGAGATGACCCCCGTCACCATGGACGGAGACTTTACCCTAGGGGTGATATCTGCAGCTCATTCTGGCGTGGTTTACCCCATCCTTGACTTCAGAGAGACCCCTCGCCCTGCACGCTGTGAAAAGTAAGATTTACCTGGATTACCACATTCATTAGTTTGATTGCCAATCAGGAATTCTCAGAATTGGGACAAAGTCCCTGGATATTCTTACCTTCAGCTCTGCACCAAGCGTCAAAGAGAAAGTATGACCCTTTGTACCTGTATTTTGTGCACTTTTGAAAATAATATATGATGAGTAGTGTTAAAAATGAACAGCACATGTACTTTTAGTTGCATTGAGTTATTTAGGGATGTGAATTCATTTGGAATTATTAAAGGTGATTTTTCATTCTCAGAGAAAACAATGAGTTGTGCCTCTGAAAATAATGCACATCCTTCATTGGTGGATTCCTTTCCAGCCCATGGGGCAAGGAATCTGCACTTATTTCATTGCAACGGCATGCCAGGTAGATAAAAGCCTGGCTGGACAGAGATAAGGAAGGAGGAGGATTAATTAGATGAAGCATTGTCAATCTCAGTTGGCAGCTGCATGGATTAAGAATGACTTCCTGATTTCATTTTTTATCTAAAACTGGAAGCAACTTTAAGCTGCTCACGGAAGTTATGAACTTGCCAACTAGGGTACCCGGAGTATCAGGATGAAGTCATTTATATACTACCACTCGTCACTTAATGGGAAGCCAGTGTGAGCCCGCTAATACAGAAGAAACATGTTCGTGTGATAACATTCCCATTACAAGTCTGGCAGCTGAATTTTGCATCAACTGCAATGCTCTGCCCAGCCCACATATAGACAATTGCAGTAGTTGGCTGACTGAATACTAAGGCTTGGAGCACTGAATTAAAATAGTTTTCTGAGAAGAAGGTTTTAAGTGCTTTCCACGGCTTTAACTTCTAAATACATTCCTTACAAAACCTTTCACCTGGGGACCCAGAGTTAGCTGTGAGTCTACTATCATACCCAGGTTTCTGACTTCTACACTACAGTACTTAAGTCATTCAATGGGGGCTTCTTTCCTTCCCATAACAAGATAGTATTTGCAATTTTCACAATCGATTTTTTAGACTTCAGCCAACTGTTTACATCGTGCATACTTCTCTAAAAAAAGCAGATCAGGAAAATGTCCCGGTATATCAGATACAACAAAAAAAATACTGTCTGCATATATAAATGAAGGCCAAGTATCTCAAACATTTTTCCCAGTGAGTCTAAATAAATGTTAATAGAACAGCTGACAGGATTCAGCTCTGGTGTACTCCAGATTTTGAATCCAACCAAAGGAAACTTGTGTCTCCCACATTATTTCCTATCTGATAAAAAAGATCTAAGCCAGGATAAAATGTTACCACCTATTCCAAGCTCATGACATGTGAAAGCATTACTTCATGGTTTACTGTTTCTAATGCTATGGTTATGTCTAGTTGAGCTATTTCACCTTGATCAAGAGTTGTATGGTGGGCATCTCTCAGAGAGAGCAGTAATTGCTAAGGACTATGTCCTTTATCAAAACAAGCCAGGACATTAAATTGTTTCCACCTTTTATTCATACGTGATTGAGAGTAAGTTTCGGTCCCCCGACACGAACCGTGTTTCGCCACATGGGCTGTGCCGGGAGGGACAGAGGCCCAGAAAATCAACTTAGAGTAGTGCCAGAAGGTTTCCAATATATAAACCAATAAAAGCGTCCATGTGCTGCAGGAGAAAATGCCGGTATTAGGTACAGGGCGCCCTATGGAGAAGCCTTCCCTTTATTTAAACAATTTACCTTGAAAGACCAAACTTATATAGAGATCGGAAACTGTTTTCTGTTTTCACTATGCTTGGAAGCTCATTCTGACCTGGATAATCCTCCTGCCTCATATCATTTTCTCGATTAATCCAGTATAAGGATCTGTGAACCTTTTAGCACTATACCATCCGTAATTGCGGTTTTCACCGATTGTTATACCATTCATCATCTCCACTTTCTTTTTGCTATATCTTATGTTCTTACATTGAGGTTCTTATTCAGATGCCAATGGTAGATTCTGTAATTTCTCGCAAAAACGGGCAACTCAGTCAGCCGAGTCAAAAAGAAGCCCAAACGTTACATCTGAAGGAGGGACTCGCCATGATCTGAACATCTCTGACACCTCTTATGCTGGATGTGGCTGCAAGGACTCATTCCAGCATTGAACTATGGAGCTCATTGTCTTACACTGGCAGGCCAAAAACCTGGTGGCATTTGAGAATTGAAACATATGTTGTGTGAATTTATTTAGGATGTAGAGGATTTTTCATAGGACGTGGCTTAGTTAGTGTCTATTTACTTCCACACCCCATTTGGGATCTGTTCCATCACTATTCAATTTCATTCATGATAGGAGTCAGAGAAAAGCTGTTGCAGAGACTTAATTTCCCTTCTCTCCCCTTCTTGAGCCTATCATGGAATTTCTCTAGGCATGCAGAGATTCCTAATCATCTTCTTTGAATCTTGTGTCCACTTGCTCAAGTAATTTGCAAATTTTAACATATATGCTAATCCTCTAATTGTTTAGAAAAGCACATTTTCACAAAAAGGCAATCATCAATCCTTAATGAAATGTTGATGAATCAATTTATAGTTAGTAGTTAGTCCACCCATCACGGTTTAACCAACATATAATCAAACCATATTATCAATAAATGATCAGTCAATGATCAATGAATGGTCAATATACTATAAATTGGTAGTGGAAAAAAAACAATAAATAATCTTAAATCCAAAATAAATGCACTTTATTTAATATTGTCCACTGGTGATTGAGATTAATATGTATTATCAATGCAAGTTCAATTAAATATGAATCAAACATCAATAGATAATTAATAAAATCTTTAATGCAAGTATTCAGTCATTATATATTACCATTAATAAACCATTAATTAAATTATTTACTAGTCACAGATATAAATGTGATGCATAGTGCTATGGATATGTGAAATCTCTATAATACGACCTGACACCTGGGAAATCCTGAAATATTTGTTCCACTTTTAGTTTCAGAAAAGGATTTATGTTTACCAGAAGGAAGCAGGATTTTGCTAACATTTCCCTATGGTGAAACATGATGATGGAAGTCTGATTTCCTTCTCAAGTTTTCAGGTGCGGTATTACCGTGACACATTGGCCATCCTGCTTGCTATAGAAGAAATTAACCAGAACCAGTATCTGCTGCTGAACCACACTCTGGGTTACCAGATCCTGGACTCTTGTCTTTCAGAGGTATGGGCACTCCAGGGCACTCTGCAGCTGCTGTCTGGGGGAAAAGCAACGCTCCCGAATTATAGGTGCGAGGCACAACTCAATCTGGCAGGAATTCTTGGGGATATCTACTCTTCAGTGACAGAGGTCATGGCCAGGATAACAGGGGTTTTCAGGATCCCGCAGGTATGAGATTCTTCTCTTGCTCTCTCTGCCAGTGACCCAGTACTGTTTGACTGCATTTCATCTGCACCAATCTAGTTTTTCCTTCATTGCATCCATAGACTTAGGGAATCAGGAAGTCTTTAGATACAATGAGGCAGAATCCAATCTGGGCTCCGTTTCTCCAGTGGGAAGGCAACATTGGTCCTGGAGTGTCACAACCAGGTCTGGCTTTTAGGACATTCACAATGAATTTACATGAGGTATATTTGTATGCACTGCCTCCATTATATGCAAATATATCTTATGCATATTCATTGTGAATGTCCTGAAAACCAGAACTGTTTGTGGCCCTCCAGGGCAGGAACTATTTACCCCTGCCTTAAGTCATCATGCAGTAAGCAGGAAAATGATGACATTTCTACATTTCCAGTACTTGAAATACATGATGACTTCCAGTTATAAAGAAGAAACATTTTACTGTCATTATCATTCCCCAACTACACAGAGAGAAATACAGATTGGAATAGAACTGAGGTATAGACAGAAAGCGACTCAGATCAGATGTGAAGGAATTATTCTACAAATCTCTAAGAAGGTAACTTTCAAACTGGCGTGTGGGCGCGCATGTACATTGGCCAGTGCCCAGGAATGTGGCTGATTTACGTGGTAGGGGACCCCAGCGTGCGCCTGTGTGCATAAGTGTGATGGAAATAATACAAATATTTCTCTTTTCAGATCAGCTTCGCAGCGCAGCACCCAATGCTGAGCGATAAGCTCCAGTTCCCATCTTTCCTGCGCACCATACCTGCAGACACCCTGCAGCCCCGGGCCATCGCCCAGCTGCTCCTGCATTTCAACTGGACATGGGTGGGAATCCTGTCCTCCAACTCAGACGTCAGAAGCCTGAGCAGCCAGAAGATACGGCAGGAGGTGGTAGAAAATGGTGGCTGTGTGGCTTTTCTGGAGAATATCGATGATCGCTATCCCAAAGAGAGGCTGGCAAGGGTGGCAGAGGTAATCCGTCAGTCCTCAGTGAATGTGATTGTGTGCAACTGCTATGGAAATCATCTTAAACCTATCTTGGAGCTCCTTTCTCATCGCAAGATTGTCGCCATGATCTGGGTCTTCTCAACAGGGCTGATCATCAACCCAGGCCTGTTCACCAAGGAATCTTGGAGGCTGCTCAATGGCAGCATGGTATTCATAAGCTCCACCAGCAACATTGCCAACTTCTCCAATTTTTTCTACCAGATGGGGCCCTCTGCATACCCATGGGACATTTTCACCAAACTATTCTGGGAGAAAGTATTTGGGTGCCGATGGGCTGGAGAAAACCTCACACACATGTTGGCCAAAGCAGATGACATCCCATGCTCAGGAAAAGAGGACCTCAAAACCCTGGACCCAGCACTCTTTCAGTTCAATGATTTAAGCATTTTTTATCATGCTTACTTGGCTGTTTATGCTTATGCTCATGCCCTGCACAACATGATTTTGGATGTAGCCAAAGAAGACATTTTTCTTATACGCAGTAACATTCAGAATATCAAATCATGGCAGGTACTGGTGAGAATAATAACATTATTATTAAAGTGAAAGGCTTCCTAACCCTGTTCAGGTGACCAGTCAGATTTTAAGGAGATCCACAATGAATTTGTATGAGAAATATTTGTGTATACCAGGTCTCCAATGAAGGAAAATCGATCATTTCAATATCCATTGTGGATATCCAGCAAACACAGCTGACGCTGGAGTCCTCAGGACAAGTTTGGGAAGCCATGGTTAGTGATCTCCACTTAGAGATAAATGTTAAGACCCCCATGCGGGCGCACATGAGCACGTGTTTACCGGCTCGCGCACATGGACATGGCGATTTTACAACTTACACGCGTATATGCGCGTATACGTGCATGTGTTTTAGAATCATTTATTCATGCACACGATTTTGAATTGACACGTGCATGTGCGCTCAAATGCCACATAGACACACGTGCCGCCACATCAGTTCGTTCCCACTTCACCCTAGTAAAGGAAAGTACATCCTAAGCCCCCCAGCTAACTTGCCTCCCTTTTACCCTATTAGGGTTGACCCTTAAACCCCACTGACTACCCATTTTTAAAAAATTTTACAATTATACATCGGGCATAGCAGAAGTAAAGTTATGTGGTAGGGGACACTGATGCGTGCTTGTGTTTGTAAAGTCTTACATGCAGACTTCAAAAAAGGTTTGGATAAGTTCTTGGAGGAGAAGTCCATTAACGGCTATTAATCAGTTTTACTTAGGGAATAGCCACTGCTATTAATTGCATCAGTAGCGTGGGATCTTCTTAGTGTTTGGGTAATTGCCAGATTCTTGTGGCCTGGTTTGGCCTCTGTTGGAAACAGGATGCTGGGCTTGATGGACCCTTGGTCTGACCCAGCTTGGCAATTTCTTATGTTCATGATACAGATGCTGCCCACCCATGTTCCTCTTATGCCCTGCCCCTTTTTGTGAAAATTTTTTTGTACGCATACTGGGAGATACACATGAACTCGCACGGTTTTTAAAATACATATAGCGCGTACTGGGCCGAGTCAAGTGCCTACCTCCCAGCTTTGGCGTACATAGGGTTTTTAAAATTGTTCAGTATAGGGTTTTCGAAACATGTATACAGCCACATCTACGATGGATAGTCAGATCACACGTTATTGATTTCTATCCTGCATGTAATCTTCCAAAAATCAAGAAAGAAAGCAAAGTATAATGTTACTGTTTTATTATCTAATTATAAGTTGATGAAACTGGCCAATAGTACTAGGTGAAGATCAAATGTAGGATCACTGGTAGTCTTGTGGGTTACAACTGAGACACAGGGAAGTTCAGTGGCCACCATAAGTCTCACAAAGAGTAGATGTTCAAGTTAACATTTGAACTGAAGGAAAAGGAGTTTAAGTGACTTGTCCAGCGTCACACAGGGAATCGATGAATGAACTGGTGTTTGAACTGAAGCACAGGTAGATTACATGACTTTTTAAAGATTGCATTGCAAATTTGTCACATTGTAACAATTCTCCTGACTCATACATTATCTAGAGTGGAAGTGAGATCCATGCCTTCAGAGGAGGAGGAAGGGCAAACTTGGAGACAAGGATTGCAGTGCTCTCTCATTTCTATCATAGATGCTGTGGCTGCAATATTAGAAGGAAGCAATGGTGCTAGGGTTACCACTTCTTCCAGGTCAACTCAAACAGACGGATCCAGTCCTGGTTAAGCCACATTGCATGCATTGAAATTCTGCCTCATTTTCTTAGGGAAATCAGAGCTGCAACTCCATGCATGCCGTGCGGCAAAAGCCTGGACTATATACACCTGGTCAGGTTTACCTGGGTGAGGTAGGTATCATAGAGTAAAATAAGGGAGGAATAAGGGGAAATTCCAGGCTGGGGAGAGGAGAAGCAGAGGTGAGCATCCCTAGGGAATTCATAAAATCTGAATCCCTGTAGAGATTATCTACATATTTAGCATAATGCCTCTCCTTCATCATTCAACAGGTCCTCCATTATCTGAGGGATGTGCGTTTCACAACAGTATCTGAACAGGAAGTTTACTTTGACGTGAATGGAGATGTGCCCACTATCTTTGACATCAAGAATATCCAGATAAAACCGGATGACACCATTGACCTGATAACAGTGGGTAGATATGATGCCAGGAATTCTTCAGGAGAGGAAATCACTCTGAACATCTCTGCCATCTTATGGAACCAAAGGTTTAATCAGGTGAGGAGTGAAGGCTTGAGGTTGCCTGATGGAACAGTTGGCTTCCCAAAACTGGAAAATGTACATCCTACCATCCTAGCCTTTAGTGTCCTGCAAAGTTTGGAAAAGAGAGAGAGAAAGGCATTGACAAAATGGGGGCAGCACAAACCAATGTAAAAAGCACTGAGGGTGGATGATTGTCTAGTAATATAATTTAGCCCTTAATTATGGGGACGGTGTGATAGAAACTTCAAATATTTCCAAGGTCTAAATGATGCAGAAATATCAAACCTATTAGAAAGAAAATGTTAAACATTAAATAAGAAATCATGGTATAAGGCTTCAAGGGGGTACACATGGGGACAATATCTTGGAGGTCTATATTCAAAAGCATTTAGCCAGCTAATTTAGAAAGCTAGAATTTAGCCAGCTAAGTTAGGGGCGTTCCAGGGGTATAACTGGGAGGAGTTGAGTTAGCCGGTTAAGTTAACCGATATTCAGAGTTAGCTGAACGACTTAGCCAGCTAACCCCCTCATTTATCAAAATGCTATAAGGCATTTTCGCATGCCTTAAGGGCTTATCACATGTGAAAAGCGCCTTTAAAGCATGCGATAAGCCCTTAACGCATGTGAAAATACTTGTAATGCATGCGATAGCACCATGCGATGCAAATCCAAAAAAGAGGAGGAGTTAGAGGCAGGTTTACCATTTTGATGTTACCCAGGTAGAGAGTCCATCAAGCTAGGTTGAGAAAACATGGCACAAATCTCATCTTTGAGTGAGTTTCCTCACTCCGAGGGTCCTCAAATGTTCACAAGAGAGCACTGTTCTGTTCATATGTCTCACTTTGAATGTCAAAACGGCCCCTAACCCCTACACGAGTAAAACATAGTCCCCCCAGTGGTTGTATCTAGGAAATGGCACTTATCTGAATGTTATCGCAATTTGCGGTAACTTAGCTCTTCGCATAGGTATTAGCGCAAATTGCGATAAACTGCCTATTAGCATAAAACACGCCCCTTTTCCTATCACATGCGAAAATTATAGCATTTTGATAAATCCAGAACTAAGTCTGGTTGGACCAAAGAGCTGCCCTAAAGTTAGCAGCTATAATTAGTCAGCTATTTTTAATAGGACCATGTCGGCTTTTATACACGTATATCAGAGGATTTTAAAACATGCTCGCGCAAGGCACATTCCCAGTTTTCCGATTAGTCCACCAGTTTGTTCAGTTAATAGCGAGGTCTTTCAGACCCCTCTGGTTCTTCGTCCTGCATGATGCCCAGTTGACCTGGACTCTCACCCTGGTCTATAAGCCCTAAAACTTGAGATCTACAGACTTGCATCTCATCAGGAGCAGCAGCTAATTTGACCACAAATTAGCTAGGAAGGAAATATTTCTTTCTAGAAAGTGTGTGTGTGTGTGTGTGTACATTGAGCAACTTCAGAAGTGAGGGGGTGCAATAAAAGTGATAATGGAGTGAGTAGCTAGGAATGGGATCTAGTCTTTGAAATCTGCTGGGGATTTCCTAATCACTTGCTTTGGCCTCTGCTGAACTTTGATTTTAAATACAACATGGCAAAATTTATGTTCTAATGTCATACAGTTTTATAATCCACAGACCCCTCGCTCTGTCTGCAGTGAGAGCTGCCCTGTTGGATACAGGAAGTCTGCCAGAATGGGGCAGCCCAGCTGCTGTTTTGACTGCCTCCCCTGCTCCACTGGAGAAATAGCCAATGAAACGGGTGAGCCACTTCTGGTGCATCTGTGACTTAGTGCAGGATAGTAGCAAAACAGCCCTTTAGAGCAGGTACTATGTCCCACTGAGAGTTAGATTTAGATGATTCCCCCTCTTATTGGTTCCAAGACCAGCAGCTCCATAATGCAGTCATTCAAGGCATCTAGAAACATTACATTCCCTAACATGCCCTGATAAAGCATGCACTCAATCAGTATTGGGGTAACTGAAATTATAAGAAAATAGGATTTGCCATACTAGGTCAAAGCTTCATCAAGGTCAGTATCCTGTTTCCCACGATAGCCATCCATGTTACAGGTACCTGGCAGGATCCCACAAGATCCATAGATTCTATGCTGCTTATCCTAGGGATAAAGCAGCAAATTCCCCAAATCCACATGAATAATGTTTTATGTACTTTTCGTGGCGAAGTAGGCATAATTTAAAAAATCCAGACTTAATGGTTGCCCTAATGAGATCGTGGAAACATAATTTGTAATCTATCCAGACACCCACGTATTTTATCTTGGAAGATAGCGGTATTGACACATTATTAACAAGCTAACGAAGCAGGAATGTCTGAGATGGCAGAATGTTGTAAGCTCAGAAGATCTGTTTCAGACAGATTTAGAGACAGTTTGTTATGACTCAGCCACAATTTAATACTGGCATGTAGAGGGATAACAGCTTTGAGGTATCTTCCCAGGAACAACACAACACAACATTTCTCCATAATCACATTATCAGTATAAACCACAATGCTCATGCATCTAAGATGGCATCCAGTAGCATTTTAGCTGTACAACAACAGCAGACATATAAGATATTTCCTAAATATTTCAAAACATGATATTGGCAGGGTCTCCCCTCCAAAATGTTCTGAGCACTGCAACTAAAAATAAAGGATCAGTTTTGCAGTGTTCTCTACACCAGAATTATGGCATTGAGATCTTAGCCTCCAACTTAAAATGTATTTATTTACTATTCTTCAGAGATAAATTTACCGTTGAACCTTCTAAAGTTAGAAAAGAGATGCACAGATTGTATCCATAGCTTAGGCTTGTGACTGGTGTTCCTCTTCCATTTCAGATACAACCAAGTGTTGGAAGTGCCCAGAAGACCACCAACCCAATGAGAATCGAGATAAGTGCCTTCCAAAAGTCATTGAGTTCCTATCCTACCAGGACACCCTGGGGGCAGCCTTGACTGCAGTAGCCATCCTTTTGTCCTTGACCAGTTTCCTCATCCTCACAATCTTCTTCTGGTTCAAGGATACTCCGATTGTGAGAGCGAACAACAGAGGACTCAGCTACCTCCTTCTTTGCACCCTCATGCTCTGCTTCCTCTCTTCCTTAACATTTATTGGCTTTCCCATGAAACTCACCTGCTTGATACGACAGCCTGCCTTCGGTCTAATCTTTACAATCAGCATCTCTTGTATATTGGCAAAAACTGTCACTGTGGTCATTGCTTTCAAGGCTGTCAACCCCCACAATCAGCTCCGAAAATGGGTTGGGCCAAAGATACCCAACCTTCTTGTTATTTGTTGCTCCGTGGTCCAATTAGCTATCTGCACTTATTGGATTTCTAGCCATCCTTCTTTTCCTGAGAACAATACCAGATCTGAAAGTGGGAAGATAATCGTTGAGTGTAATGATGGGTTGACCATACTCTTCTACTGCATGCTGGGATATATGGGCTTCCTGGCCATCATTAGCTTCATTGTGGCTTTCCTGGCTAGGACATTGCCTGACAGCTTCAATGAGGCCAAGTTTATCACCTTCAGCATGTTGGTCTTTGTGAGCGTTTGGCTGTCTTTCATTCCCGCTTACCTCAGCACACAGGGGAAGTACTTGGTGGCAGTGGAGATCTTTGCCATTCTGTCCTCCGGTGCGGGATTACTCTTCCTAATCTTTCTTCCCAAGTGTTACATTATTCTCATAAGACCAGAGATGAACACCAAGGATCACTTAGTAGGGAGAAATATAACACGGAAATAAAGTCAAAGTGATATGCCCAGAAACTGTTCCTTGGAAAAATAAAAGAGTTCTGGCCACAATATTTTGATTGTCTATAAAATACTGCTTACTTTGTTTGTCAAATGAATACAGGATAGTTACTGTGTTTTAAGAATAATTATTTAAAACTGCTATAAAGAGTTGAATCTCTCACTCAAAGATGCCGGATTTTAAAGCTTTTGGTACAGAATCTCGTTGGGAGTACTGTAGTTACATACCCTGATAAGGGCTTTCCTGTTTTGGTGATACTAATCTGGCAAATCACAGAGCGAAATGAGTTCTGAGCTGAAGCCAGGGTGAACGTTTTATTAATTAATGTATTTTATTTTAAATATTTATATGCTGTTTTCCTGGCCAGTGTCCTTCCAAATCAGGTGTATAAAGTTAACAAAAAAAGTCTCAAACTTCACCATAAAATATTCAGCTTATATATTGAATCCAGCCTAACGCCAACAATAAGACAGCAACTTTCAATCCAACACACGGGTATTCTTTTGCATGTGCAACAGAGTGCCCAGGGACACAGATGTTTTATAACGTGCACACAGAAATGTGCACATTTATAAAATAGCGCATGCACGTGTGCCCAATTTTAAATAGGCACACGCATAGGCGTGCAAATCCTGCTTCTTCCACACGAGCTAGGGGATTTTAAAATATTTGCGTGCCCATGCCATTGCCAATATCACCTGTTCATCCACCAGTTCACCTCGTTAAGAGCTAGGTCCTCCAAACTCCCCTGGTTTAATAGCCTATACTCCCTGCAGTTACCTCAGACCCTTAAAACCCCTCATAGCTGGCAAGTTTTTTGTTTTTTTAAACTTAAACCTCCTCCATAGCAGAAATAAACTTTCACGGTACCTGAGCTGGGCACGTAAGTATTTGCATGCACATCTCTTGGCCCTGCCCTGAAATGCCCATATCCCAGCCAACCTGCCTAGACTGCACTCCTTTTTCAATCTGAGTGAGATGTGCATCCTGCTGGAGATCCACACACATCTTGGTGGCTTTTAAAACTTGGTAGGCACGTGCCAGCCCGACTTGTGCATGCATCCCCTTATTGATGCACTCATCGGGCTTTTAAAATTCATTTTTAAGGTAAGTCTTGTTAAGAAATGATACAATCTACAAGATCATAAGCAGTGCCACAAAGGCCTCACATTCAGAAAATGTAAAAGCCCCTTCTATCCTTAATAAGCATCCCTCAAAGCATCTTGACGAAAACCATCAGGGCGATATAATCATTCAACCTACCCAGTACCCCCTGCCCTTCGAAAAAAGATCATGACTTCTATGTTCATTGCATGTGCTACATACCAGTACTAAATTGGAAAGACAGAGTCCTAGCAAGGTCATCTCTACTTTTTCTCAAGTCAGACTCTCAGTCTGGGGTTGCCTATCTTTTTTTGGCTGTGCAGACCCTTCCGGCGAGGAGAAGCATTCACCTTCATTGCTCTAGGCACATAGAGGGGTTGGCCTACTCTCAGTCTGGTCAATCTCTCATTTCAAACATATCACCTAACTCTGATACAAGACCAGCCGGGAGTAATGAACGACATATAATCAAAACATAGCAATGTAAAACTCCAGTAAAAAATGTAAAATACAAATAAAACATTTCAAATCAATTCCCCTTCCCTACACTTTGACGAGTAACCTTGACTAGAGTTTATATACACTAAAACAGTAAGCAACCGTCACGTGAACCCAAATCCTACTCCCCACCTCTAATCAGGGATGCGTCAGTCCTACCCCATCTTAATTGCTTGTGAACAGCCAGGTCATTACCATTCTTGTGGTTTCCCCCTTAACTACAAATGTTTATTTTTCTTGCATCAAGCTTTTTATGAGTTGGAATGGGAATGACCCAGGTGATCACAACTTCTTCATTCTCTACAATTCTATTAGGGTCAGCAATGTCTTAGTATTTAAACGGTTTCCAGGGGAAGAGCTGTGCCATGATATTGTGTGCTTCAGTATACCGGCATTCTGATATGAGCGTGCCACACCCAGCACCCAGGCTGAAACCCATCTTGTCTGTAATCCTCTGTCTTATGCTGTCATTTTCAATCTCTCATCATTAGGGTTTAAGTTCACCTCTCATTAGCAGGCCCTGTGTCAAGTTTTGATCTCCATGTAACTCTGTTTTTCCCACTGTATTTCTGCTTTTGGCAATTATTTTTTCCTTGTTAGTTGGCCATTCATTTTCATACTTCAGCACTTTTTCCATCCAGATTTTAGAATTCTGAAAAATCCTGCCTTCTTTGTCAACAAAAGAGAGGGATTCCCAGCTGGAGAAATTATAATGGACATTCTTGAAATTACAATATCCAATGAGGGCAAGAGAAAACAAATGAGGTAAGAAAACAAATCAAAAGAGGCACACAAATACCCAGACACACTCTGCTACAGGATCAACCCAAAAACGAATATAACAGAACACCTCTGGTTGTTACCTAGAGCTCCCAGCTGAAATAATTGAAACATATCGTCAAGGATCTCCAACCCATCCTGGACAATCATACCACCTTCTCACAAGCCTATCCTGGCTTACTGACAGCCCCCAAACCTTAAACAGATACTCACCAGCATCAGCAACCATAAATTGTACAACGATACCAACTCCACAACCAGACCCTGCCAGAAACCCAGATGCCAGCTCTGTCCACATATTAACCCAGACAACATGATCACAGGACCCAGCAACATCAATTTCATCTGCAGCTCATTTGCCTGCTCTTCTTCCAATGCCCTTCTGCTTTCTAACAGGTCTAAGGAAAAGAATAAATGGACATAAATCTGACATTAGAAAAGGCAACATTCAGAAACCAGTAGGAGAACATTTCAACCTTGCAGGACATTTTCTATCTGAACTTAAGGTTGCCATACTCCTACAGAGAAACTTCAAAGGAGCACCTCAGCATGGAACTGCTGAATTAGAACGCATTTCATCTATCACCCAAAGCCTGAACCAGAGGCAGAGACAGTGACTTCATGACTCACTACAACTACCTATGAACTTAACTTTAAGAGATCATTCTGTCTTTTCACACTTACCTCAGTTGTCAGTAGGCTTTACTATAATGCTCTTAACACTCTCTCCACACCATGTCCTGCCTAATCCAGTGCCTTCTCTTTATTCTGTATGTACCTTACCCATTTCTCATACATCAGTTCATACATCTGAAGAAATGGACTCAAAATCTCATGCTTCAATAAATTGGTCAGTGTGTAAGGTGCCACCCGACTCCTGTCATTTTTGCTGTATTTGAAGAAAATGTAATGTAAGCTGCATTACAGAAAAAAAAAGTTCTCACTCAAAGACATTTCCTATTTCATTTTAAATGAATGCACATCCCTAGCTCTCAGTCTTTTTTTGTGTTGAGAGGTATCCACGTCACAGGGCTCATTTAATTATGACACACCCTTTATTTTCCCTTCCCTCTCCCCCTCCTGCTATCAGTATTTATTTATTTATTTATCTAGTTATTTATTTATTTATTTTTATATACCGAGGTTCCTGTATGAAATACAAATCACTCCGGTTTACATAAAACTGTAACTTAGCCAAAGGCTGTGCATAAAACTGAACATTAGCCAGAGGCTGTACATAGAACAGTAGAATGTGTTAAATATGTTAAATACTTATATATAACAAGAGAGAATGAGTACGGTGCATATAACAAGTGAATGAATAGGGAACATGTAACAAGTGCCTGAATACATAAAGCTGTATAATGAATATGGAACATAATAGCCGGTGAATGAAAACATCTAACCAGTGAAAGAATATGGAAGGTATAACCGATGGGAAGATGAACTTAAGTCTGTCCTCACATCATGGCAGTTTTAAGTGTCAGGGTAAGAGTGGATGAAGAGCCAGGTTTAGAGCTTTTTTTTAAACTCCCGGTGGCTTGGTTCTAGTCGTCGATCTGGGGGAGCGCGTTCCATTGATGAGGGCCTGCTGCAGATAGTGCGCGCTTCCTTAGTGATGTATTAGCTGGAGGGGCGTGCAGTGTGCCTTTGTATGCACTTCTGATGGGTCTTGATGAAGTATGCAGTCGGAGTTGTGTGCTTAACATTATGGGAGAGAGGTTGTGTGTCGCTTTGTGAATAATTGTGAGAACTTTAAAGAGGATCCTGCATTTGATAGGCAGCCAGTGTAGGTTACGGAGGATAGGGGTGATGTGTGGTCTTTTGTTGGAGTTTGTGAGAATTCTAGCAGCGGTTTTCATCACTTCCCCCTTCCCTCTCCCCTTCTCCTCTCATAATCATCAAAAACCCTTCCTCTTATCTTTCCTATCCCTCCTCCCCTTCTCATCCCGCTTCCCTGGCATAATCACCGTTTCTTCCTTTACTTCTCTCTTAAACCCCTGGCGTCATCATCACCTTCCCACTACCCCATCCATTTTCATCATCACCTTTTCTAGCCTTCACACCCTGGCTTTAGTGTCTTTATTTTCCTCTACTCCCCACCAACTGGCATCATCATTATCATCTTTTATTCACTCTCCCTCTACCCAAAGGCATCATCATCACTGCCCTCCCTTCCCTCTCCCTCCAACTCCCTAGCAACACATTTCTTTTCCTTCTTTCCTCCTCCCTTCCCATTATCATTCCACCTTTTATGCCATTTCTCTTAGCACCATAAACCTCTACTCCTTTCCTTTCCCTCACCCCATGGCATCATCATCTCCTTCTCTTCCTGCTCTCTCAACACTCGCTGGCACATTAAGCTATCCATTTTCCACCCTGCCCCCCATGTCCTGAAACTAACATATGCACTCAGGGGACGGTATTGTTCAGAACGATTCTTGCACTGATACCATGGACTGTATTTAGTGAAAAGGACTCAGTCCCTTTTGTCGATTCTATTTTATGTGCCGGATTTTAAAAAGGTTACGCACACCGGGCCTATTTTCAAAAGGCCCGGCAACACGCGTAAAGTCCCGGAACGCGTGTAAGTCCCGGGGCTTCACTAAAGGGGCGGGGGCGTGGGTGGGACGATCCGGGGGCGGGGTCAGCCTCCCGGCACAGCAGCCATATTTGCCGCTGTACAGGGGATTGCATGCCGGTAGTCAGCCGGCAGGCGCAAAAGGTAAAATAAAGGTCGGGGGGGAGGGTTAGAGTAGGGCTGGGGGGGGGGGGAGGGGGGAAAGGTTAGGGGATGGGGTGGGAAGTTTAGGTTAGGGGGATGGAACGGAGGAAGGCAGCGCAGCTCGGCGCGCACAAGGTGCCCAATTGTGCACCCCCTTGCGCGCGCCGACCCCGGATTTTATAACTTGCACGTGCATGTTATAAAATCGGGTGTACGTGTGCACATGTAGGCCACGCGTGCTTCTTTTAAAATCTAACCCAATACTTATGAGCATTTTATATATTTTATAGACTATATATATATATATATAGTAGAAAATATTTTTTGCAATCATATCAATAAATAAAGGGGTAGATTTTAAAAGGCACGTGTGGATGTGCCGCTTTTGTAACATGCACGCACTGGCGTGCGCAGGTATAAAATCCGTGGGCCACGCGCACATGCCCGCCAGATTTTATAATCTGCATGTGCGTTTGTGGGCGGCGCGCACAGGGGGTGCCTCATTTTAGAAAAGTATGCGCGGTGACGAGATCAGGCCTCTCCCAGTCCGCTCCAATTAAGGAGCGGACTGGGAGGGAACTTCCCTACCCCCTACCCCCTCCCTCTGATTTTTTTTTTTAGATTTTTAGATTCCACTTTTCGACACTTCAGAGTGTACATCAAAGCGCATTACATTCAGGCACTGGAGGCATTTCCCTCTCCCCGCAGCCCCTCTCCTCCCCACCCCCTAAACCCTTTTGCCTGCCTTTTCTGTTTTGGCTTGCTGCTCCGTTGGTGCCGTGTGCGCCTAAGATGGATGCACAGCCTGGGCAATCCCTCGCAGTGCTAGGCACCTCCAGCCTGCGAACCCAAGTTGCATGCCCAGGCTCGGCCTCCATACCGGATGCTCACATCTGATGCCCGGCCATGGCTTGTATGCCCAAAACGGACCCTCTGCCTGACTGCCATGCGGGCTGCCAAAAGCTTGTGAAAATGGCTGCCAATGACCACGACTGGACCCTGGTACCCCCTTGCCGCCAGTATTGGGGACTAATGCCTCTCCTTCCTGTGCTGCGACCGGAGACAGCCCCTCAGCTGAATCACACTGGAAAAGGTTAAAATGCTTCCCTGATCCGTTGATGGCTGAGTGGGGGGAAGAGCGAGCCCTTCATGGGGGAACCAGAAGCACTAGATGTCAATCTCCTTACGTCTACAGGCAGAGCCAATTGAAAAGGTTACCAGAGCCTCTGCTCCACCGAGGGAATGGTCCCTCACAGATCCTAACACCCCTGGGAGCACTCCTCTTTTTTTTTTTTATCTCCAGACTGCAGGTTTTTACCTCTACCATCTGCTGGAGACAGAGAAATCCTGAGAGACTGCAGGTGGCTCACTGACTTAAGCAATACAGTCTCAGCAAAGCTTTTCTTCCCTGTCTCCATCTGCTGGTAGGGGAGAAAACCCCATGCATTTGGACTACGATAAGGAAACTCTTTCCCCATTCATAGATTCTCCACTACTAATCCAGTCTGTCACCAATGGTACGTAATCCCTTCCTCATGCAATGTTATAATTTATGTCCGATAATAACCCTGCAGATGGTCCTCAAGGTCTCTTGTGTCCTTCTACCAGGAATTTGAGTATCACTAAAATTCAAGGATGATGTCTGTTCCAGCTCCCTCCCAAGGTTTATGCCTTTCTTCTGGGGATAACTCTCATATATACTGATACTATCATGTCAGGTGAGACTTTCAGTACCCTTCTAGTATCTGTATTCTGTGCCCATCCCTGAGCTAGCCATTAAATCCTAGAGGCAAGAACCTTGGTGTCCCTGTGCCCATCCCTGAATCATCCAGTCCTAAAAGTTAAATGCTCTGCATCCCTGTACCAGTTCCCTAAGCCAGACAGTCTCAGAGGAGACAAGTTTTGCATTCCTGAGGCTGTCTCTCGACTCATTAGGTTCGGTAGCTGACAGGTTCTATCTCTGTGCCTATCTTTTAAACTATCCAGTCACAGAGGTGAATGGGCCTATACCTTCACATCAAACCTCTGAGCTATCCAAAAGATAGCAGGGTATGTGACACTGTGACAATCCTCTCAGCCCTGGAGGAGAAAAACTGTATCCTTTTGCCAGCCCCATGAAGCATCTAGCCTAAGAGGTGAAACCCATCCTTGTTGGGCACCAAAAGAATTAAACTTTCTATTTCTTAAATGAAAGGAGAAAATACAGGATCCAAATTAGAAAAGATCTGAGTGCTTCCTCCACACGTCCCAGAGGAGAAGTCAGGTTGTGGTTATCATCTGACCCCGTAATTATAAGCCACACACCTACTCATCATTTAATGAGAGAAGAAAGTCACCTGCGTACCTCCTTGTGTTTATTGCACCTGTAGAATTACAGGGGTCGGTGAAAAATAATCTCTAAGCAGAGAATATATAAACCCTTTGGCTCTGTAGACAACCCTGGGGCACAGTGATTTATCTCTGGCAATCTTTTTCATGGCCTCTCTTTGCCAGATTTCAAACTGTGTTTATATGAGCTTCACCTTCTTATTTCCTTGGTTTTTCCTCTCTAAATCTTAATCTGTGTATTTGAATAATCTGTTTATTTCCTGATCTCTTCTCTCTTCTTTTCACTTTATGATTATTTTCATCATCTCTTCTCTTTGCACCTCACACCGTGTGTCTTTGATCTCTCTCTCTCTCTGTAAGTTCCATGTTGTTTTATTTTTCCACCAATCTTTTCTCTTGAATCTTCCTTGCTTCCCATGCGGTAGTGATAAAACCGGAGGCTTTGTAGAGAGGGTGAGGATATGAGACGTTTCTGCTGGGTGGCTCTTCTGCTGCTCGCTGTTCACATAGGCGAAACCACGGCCTCAGGCTGCCAGCTGGAGCTCCGAGAGATGACCCCAGTCACCATGGACGGAGACTTTACCCTAGGGGTGATGTCTGCAGCTCACGCTGGCGTGGTTTACCCCATCCTTGACTTCAGAGAGACCCCTCGCCCTGCACGCTGTGAAAAGTAAGTCTTCTTGACTGGAGGAACCATATTCTTAGCATGATTGCCAGTCAGGAAAGAGACATATGCAAGAGGTAAATTCTCAAACTCTGGGACAAAGTCCGTGGATATTTTTTTACCACCAGCTGTACAGAGGGACGGCAACTTGCAAACCGGCACGCATGCACACATTTGAGGGCATACGTCGGCCCATTGCCGCGGGGACGCGGTTATTTCATGACATACGTGCCTATATGAGCTCATGTTATAAAATAGTCTAGCCGTGCACACGTGCGCTGAATTTTAAGGGGGCGCGCACCTGTGTGCGCGAATCCCGTTTCTACCTCGTAACTGGGGTGGGGGGGGGGGTTGCCAGCTTGACCAGTTTGTGCCGTTACTACCCAGCCTGCTCCTGCCCTTCTCATAATGCCTTGGGAACTGTGATCTCTATTGGTACTGCTTTCCTCCCCCATCTCACAGTGCCTTGGGCTTTTCATGCCTCTGATTCTGCTATTTTGGCCCCATCTCGGTTGTGTGGAATGTTAATGCCGCTGTTGTAGATGCCCTTTGACCCTCAATGGGTATTTTGAAGTTTTGATGTCACCTTTCTTCACGCCATAATGCTCACTCTCTGCCTTGGGTCTTGATACCTTTGTGCTTGCTGTTCTACCCCTCACTCTATGCCTTGGGGTATTCATATAACTGTGATTACTGCCTCACTCTCTGCTTTGAGTGTAAATTACACTGCGCTTGCTGCTTACACTTTATTCTTTTCCTTGTGGGTGTTGATGCCACTGTGCTTGCTTTAGAGGTTTAACACCAGTTTTCTAGCTTCTGTGTCCCTCTTTTCAAGCCTTGTAGAGTTTTCTCTTTCCCTTCCACTGCTTTGGCCCTTATTCAATGCCTTGGATGTCAGGCCTGGTTATAAATAACACAGGCATGGCTATGCTCACTGACCTGTCTGAATTCTGGGTGTAAGCCAATGAGAACATGGCTCTTCCCTACTACTGTATGATAGAAGCCATGAGTACTCGAAATGCCAGCCTTCCCTGCTCTACTGCACCATATTCAAGGATAACTGCTGTTATCGGGCCATGGTGGTGACCCTCCATCACATGCCCGTAGACATGTACTTCATTTACTCAGTCAACATAGAGAAAAAAGGACTAGAACAACAAGAAGGATCTGCTGCTCCAGCTGAAGGAGCTTTCCACCATGGTGGTGAAGTGTTTTCCTCATGGATGTTTCTCTCCTTCTGACTGCTGGAGTGTCCATACTACTGATTACTTTAAAAAGATTGTGATTCACAAAGGTCTGGTCCTTGCTCTTCACTCTTTCCCCATTCTCTGACAGTAGTCCAATCCCAGCACTCTCTTGGTTCACATTCCCTATGCCTTCCAGCCTGTCTCCAGAACTCTCTTGACCCCAGAATTCTGCCCCCGTTAGCCTGACCCCTGCAACTCTCCCAGCACCCCAAACCCAGCCAGCAAATTCCTTCCCCCTCCTGCCAATAGATCAATCAGTCATTGAATCAAAGGATGTTAGTGGGAATGTAGAAATCTGCTCTGATTCAGTTCTCACTATCTACAGCTTGTGCAAGTTGGTGGAATATGTTTGTCTGGCATGCTGGGATTGGAAAGAATTCCCCCCAGTACATGAGAATAAGTATTGTAAAGGGGAATACAATAGGTCCACTGGACCCTGGGACTGAGGATCTATGTCAGGAGCACTAGGGATCTCCTCCAGAGTTCCTGATGAGTTCTGCTCACTGTTCATTACTCTTTGCCCCTCTCACAATGCATTCAAAGGTTACTGCCTCCATGGTAGATGATTGTTCTTCATTACCAGCCATTATTTACGCTGCTTTGCCCATCTCACAATGCCTTGAGGGGTTTGTCATGGCATGATTTGGGTTGTTCATGCCACTGTTGCTGATGCCCTTTGCCCCTCTTTTGGTCTCTTGGCTCTCCATTTCACTGTTGTTGTTGCTCCTTGCCTCTTTCATGGTTACTTTTTATTTATTTTATTTATTTAGCGTTTTTTATATACCGAGGTATAGCAGAGTTGCCTTCACTCCGGTTTACATTATAACAAACTGTTACATTGAAATTTTGAGATTACAATAAACAGACTGAGAACTGACATATAAAATTAGTCTAAACAAAAACAGGATATACCAAAATTTAATGTTGGCTCTGCTTTGCCCCTCTCATTGTGTCTTGAAGTGGTCATGCTTCTGTTTTGGCTTCTTTGCCCCTGTCTAGCTGCCTTCATCTACTCATGCCATTCTTGGTGCTATTTTGACCCACTCTTGTCTTGGATTGTCCTTACTTCTGCTGCTGATTCCTGCCTGCAAGTTTTAGTAAACTTGGATAGTAACACAAATTTTAGAGCTCAGAATGGGACCAAATAAATGAATAAAACCATAATAGTTCTCTTTGTACATCCCTAATTTACCTTTAAATCAAAGGAAAACTTTTTTCTAATGTGAAGCTCATAAGGCACTGGAATGATAACCCCCCTAGAACTCATTCAGGTGTCTTCCCCAGAAGTTTTTAGAGGTTAACAAAACGGAATTTTAACTGTCAGTCTTATGAGCTGGCTCAGAAAAGAAGGAGCAAACGTCAACAGTGAGGCGCACAGAAATCTGCTTAATTATCTTTATCCATTCTAGAAACTCTAGGTATTCAAATGGAATTGTTGGCAGTAATAAATCCTTTCTTTGGGCCTCATTAAATGAGTTGTTTAATAATGTTATCCAAATATGTATTGTCTAGATATCACAGTCAGTCAGGCTGTGATCAGGGATTACCCCTACAGGAGTAAGGCTAGAGTCTGGGACAAGGCCGAACTGGATCTTCTATCTGTACCAGTCACCTCCCCCCGCAAGTTGAGCCTTTGGGTTCTGGTGGCTTGCAGACTTAGCTGGAACTGGACAAGCTGAGACCAGAAGCAGGGCTGTAGCTGAAACACAGCACAGGCTGGGAACTGGAAAACGAGCAGGAATGAAGGACCAGGCTAGGGATGGTAACAAGGCTGATACTGGAGGCAGGCAAAAGCTGGACACAGGCATGCTAGAGACATGGACTAGAATCAAGGACCAGGCTAGGGCTGGAAACATGGCTGGACATGACAAGACAAGACAAGGCCTGGAATGGAGTCAGGGACCAGGCTGGACAGGACAGGACAAGCACCAGATAGGACAAGGACAGGACTAGAGCAAGGAAACAAAGAACAAAAAAAAAGCCAAAACAGGCCAAAAGGCTGGACAAGGCAAACCTAGAAGACCAGAAGGCTGCAAGCAGGACAGGAAGGTCGAGAAGGCCACAGAGCAAGGCATAGCAGACAAGGGGAGCCAATACAAGGAGACAGAGAGACTAAATGAAGCGGCAAGGAGTGCAGAGAGAGTTTGGGAATAATAGGTCTAGAACTTCTGTGCCATGTGATCGGTGAGGAGGCGGCTAGAGCAGCTGTGGGCAAGGCTCACTTATGCCCTTTACTGGCGGGGAAGCTGTGTAGCAGCAGGATCATGACAGAAAGGAAGAGACAGAGGGGGGCGGGGAGCTATTTACCTCAGAAGTATAACGAAGAAGCGTTTTTCAGAGCAAATGAAGTATGAGGTCATCACAGGAGATCTGAAGGAGGAAGACTCAGGATTAAAAGAGATGTGGAGAAAGAGGGGACACGGAACAGCATCCCAACAGAGATGGTAATGGCAAAAATAATCTTTATTTTTTAAGTATGGGATTAAGAGAGATAATCCTTAATTGCAAAGAAGTGAAGGGAAAGCTGAAGATCAAGTGTGGGTTATGATAGTGCAACTACATGGAGATGGGGCAAATGAGATGTTCCTCTTGGTGCTACGTTTCTATATTTCTTGCCATTCTTGATAGGCCATTATGTTTCTATGTTTTTATGATGTTTTAATTCAGCTATTGACACCATAGAGGTTCTTATTCATAGGTCAATGGTAGATTCTGTAATTTCTCGCATAAACTGGCAGCTCAGTCAGGTACGTAAAAAAGAAGCCCAAAAGTTACACTGAAGGAGGGACTTGCCATGATCTGAACATTTCTGACACCTCTTATGCTGGATACAGAGCAAGGACTCACTCCAGCATTGAACTTGGAAGCACATTTTCTTACACTGGCAGGCCAAAAACCTGGTGGCATTTGAGAATTTAAAAGTATGTTGCATGAATTTATTGAGAATTTAGAGGATTTTTGGTAGGAAGGAGCTTAGCTATTATCTATTGGCGCCTCACCTTCCTCAGCCCATTTAGGATCTGTTCTGTCATTACTCACTGCCATTCATGATAGGAGATAGAGAAAAGGTGATGCAGTGTCTTCATTTGCCTTCTGTCCCCTTGTTGAGCCTACCATGGAATTTTTCTAGGCATGCAGAGATTCCTGGTGGTCTCCTTTGAATCTTGAGTACAATTTCTCAGGTAATTTTCAATGCTAATGGCATATGCTAATCCACAGTTTAGAAGAACAAAAATGTCAATCATCAATCAATAATCCTTAATGAAATGTTGATGAATCAATTTATAGTTAGTAGTTAGTCTACCCATCACAGTTTAATCAACAGATAATGAAATCATTATAAATTAATTGTCACTAATCAATGAATGGTCAATACAATATAAATCTGTAGTGAAAAAATCATTAATTAATCCAATATGAATGCAGTTAATAACATTAATCATAATCATCAGTGGATAATAATCAATCAATAATCAATGAAAGCTCAATTAATTATGAATCAGTCGATAGACAATAAGATCTGTAATACACGTTATCAGTCATTATATATTACCATCAATCAACCATTAATTAAATTGTTTACTTTTCATAGATATAAATGTGATGTAAGTACCTATGAATATTTGAAATCTCTATAATATGACATGAAATATTTCTTTCATTTATGTTTATCAGAAGGAAGCAGGATTTTGCTAACATTTCCCTATGGTGAAACATGATGATGGAAGTCTGATTTCCTTCTCAAGTTTTCAGGTGCGGTATTACCGTGACACATTGGCCATCCTGCTTGCTATAGAAGAAATTAACCAGAACCAGTATCTGCTGCTGAACCACACTCTGGGTTACCAGATCCTGGACTCTTGTGCTTCAGAGGTATGGGCACTCCAGGGCACTCTGCAGCTGCTGTCTGGGGGAAAAGCAACGCTCCCGAATTATAGGTGTGAGGCACAGCTTAATCTGGCAGGAATTCTCGGGGAGCGCAGCTCTTCAATGACTGAGGTCATGGCCAGGATAACAGGGGTTTACAGGATCCCCCAGGTAAGATATTCTTCTCTTGCTCTCTCTGTCAGTGACCCAGTACTGTTTGACTGCATTTTATCTGCACCATCCTAGTTTATGAACTTTAGGTCCTTTTGTATCAATTACTCAAAAAGGATTCTCTTCCTAATCTACATTTGTATTTTCCTTCATATCTGCTATTTTTGTTTGGAGAAAATTCTTTTGAGTGTTCTGCTGTTTCTATTTTATGATTATGATGGTTTGTACCCCTGCTTGCTTTAAGGTGAATTTTAAAAGCCTGGTGTGCGATCAGTTAGGAGATGCGTGAGGAAGTTGGGGCTTACGCGCGCCGATGGTATTGTAAAAAGTGCCCATATACGCGCATAAATGCTGTGGCGTGTAAATACTTATGTGCCCCGCATGTGTGCCGAGATCCCCTGCTGCATAACTTTACTTCTGCTATGGAGACGTGTACATCATAAACTAGAAGTTTTCAGCCATTTCTGAGAGGTTTAAAGGGTCTGGGGTAACTGGAGGGAGTGCAGGCTATCAAACCAGGGAAGGTTGGAAGATCTAGCTGTCAATTGGGTGAACTGCTGGACAAACTGGGAATGGCGTGGACTTGTGCCCTTTTACAATCCCCTGACTCACAGGGTAGAAGCAGGATTTGTGTGCCCATGTACTTGCCCATGTGAAATTTGGCACGCATGAGCACACGGCTAGGCTATTTTGTAACCTATGTACATAGGTTATAAAATGGCTGCATACCTATTTGTGTGCGGGCCGATGCACGAGCACAAAGGTGTACCCACGCGTGGGGGTTTCAAAGTTAACATCCCTACAGGCACATTCACAGAGGATCGGAATCTTTTAGGTTTGATGTACATTTTTAAATATTCCATAAATGTCTAGCTGGTAGTTTTAAAGTTTTATATTGTAGTTTTTAATGGGGTCGGTAACTTTTAAACCGCCATGCGGCGCGCGATAATGGACGCAGTCATTTTATATCATACGCACGTATATGCGCGCATGATATAAAATTGGCTATACGTGCATACTTGTGAGCGCAATTTCATATGGATGCATTCATGTGGGCGCAAATGCCAGTTCTATTGCGTAAGTGGGGGGGATTTTATTAGATATGCACCCCGACGCAATTACCAGTTTCCCCAGTCTGTATCCCCACTAGGTAATATGCATCCCTTTTACTCTTTTAGCTCCAACTCTTAAAAACCTGTTAACTAGCCTCATATTTCTTTTTCTATACTTGCATGCCGTCTCTCTTCTTCCATCATTTATTGGTTCGGAGTGACTAGAATACTTTTGAAAGCATGCTTTGAGAATTGGGCCAACAGACATAACAGCAGCAGACCTCAGCAAAGGCACAGCGAGAGAGTGACTTGCATGGCAGAAGGCGGATCTGAGTCACAGAATGAAAGTAACAAGATAAGATGGTGCAGTGATATTTGAAAATGAGATTCAGAAGCTCCTCTAACTCATTGCTCAATGTTCTCCCTACTAGATTGCACCTCTTCCAGTTTGTAGATGACATAAAATAGATTCCATTTGTTCTAAGGGCCTCTATCATTATCCATTAAAACTTCCCTTGTTACACCTCTAAATAGTCCTGTGGCTAATTATGACGGAGATGATAAAAACATTTCTCTTTTCAGATCAGTTTTGCAGCGCAGCACCCAATGCTGAGTGATAAGCTCCAGTTCCCGTCTTTTCTACGCACCTTACCTGCAGACACCCTGCAGCCCCGGGCCATCGCCCAGCTGCTCCTGCATTTCAACTGGACGTGGGTGGGAATCCTGTCCTCCAACTCAGACAGCAGAAGCCTGAGCAGCCAGAAGATACGGCAGGAGGTGGTAGAAAATGGTGGCTGTGTGGCTTTCCTGGAGAAGATCGATGATCGCTATCCCAGAGAGAGGATGACAAAGGTGGCAGAGGTAATCCGTCAGTCCTCGGTGAGTGTGATTGTGTGCAACTGCTATGGAAATCATCTTAAACCTATCTTGGAGCTCCTTTCTCTCCGCAAGATTATCGCCATGACCTGGGTCTTCTCATCGGGGATGACCATCAACCAAAACCTGTTTACCAAGGAGTCATGGAGACTGCTCAATGGAAGCATGGTATTCATTAGCTCCACCAGCAACATTGCCAACTTCACCAATTTTCTCTACCACATGGGGCCTTCTGAATACCCATGGGATATTTTCACCAAACTATTTTGGGAAAAAGCATTTGGTTGCCAATGGGAGGAACCAAACATCACCCACATACTGGCCAAAAAAGTTGACTTCCCATGCTCGGGAAAAGAGAACCTTAAATCACTGGACCCAGCACTCTTTCAGCTGAATGATTTAAGCCTTTCCTATCATGCTTACCTGGCTATTTATGCTTATGCTCATGCCTTGCACAACATGATTTTGGATCGAGACAATGAAGACATTTTTCATATACGCACTAACGTTCAGAATATCAAATCATGGCAGGTACTGGTAATAATAATAAGGTTTTTTATAATGCTAACATTCAAACAGCATTCCTATAGTGCAAGGCTTCCCAATCCTGTTCAGGTGACCACACAGAAAGTTAAATTTGAAGGACAACCACAATTGATATGCATGAGACATAATTGCATATACCAGGCCTCCATTGCATATCCATTGCGGATATCCTGCAAACTTAACTGTCTTCAGGACAAGTTTGGGAAGCTATGAGATATTGCTTTATACTTTAGGCTTTTGGAAATGTGTATGTGGCCACAACTATGGTCAGACAGCACATTATTGGTTTCTATATTGTATGTAAGCTTCCAAAGACCAAGAAAGAAGGGAACGTATAATGTTATTGTTCTATTATCTAATCTATCATTCGTGTGGGTTACAACTGAGACACAGGAATTTCAGTTGCTTGTCTAAGGAGACGCATGGATGGTAGCTTTCAAACTGGCACGCAGGCGCATATACATGAGCGCATGCCGGCGTGTGCCGAGATACGCACTCATTTGATAACATACCTGAACATATGCACGCATGTTATAAAATAGCCTGGCTGCACGCACAGGTGCATCCAATTTTAAATGGGTGCCCAATCCCACTTTCAACCACATCAGCCGGGAGATTTTAAAAGGAGTGCATGCCGATGCCATTGCCAGTTTAACCAGTTTGTCCACCAGTTCGCCAAGTGAAGAGTTAGGTTCTCCAATACCCCTGGCTTGAAAGCTGCACTCCCTCCCAGTTGCCCCAGACCCTTTAAGCCCCTTCAGAAATGGCTCCATCATTTTATTTTATTCCTTACATGCCCTCCAAGGCCGAGGTAAAGTTACGCGGCAGAGGATCTCGGGGCACACTAGGGCACGTAAGTATTTACACACCAGTCCCCAAAATGCCCGTGCCCCCACCCAGACCATGCCCCTTTCTGGAAAGCTTTCAGATGTGCACGGAGCGGGCTTTACGCACATATCTGGTAGCTCTTTAAAATAGCGTTGGCGCGCATCCCCCGATTGACGCGCATGCCGGGCTTTTAAAATTCATCTCACAAAGTAGATGGTCGAGCCAACATTTGAACTGATGGACAAGGAGTATTAGAGACTTGTCCAAAGTTGCCCAATGTGCCAGTGAATGAGCTGCTACTTGAACTGAATCGCTGGAAGATTGTACTACTTTTCTAAGTCCATACTGAAAATCGGTCACAGTATTGCAATTCCCCTGACTCATACATTAAAGCTTAAGCCACTAGACCACACTCGCCTTTCTAATAACAATGATGGGGTCAACATTCAGCACTATGGCAAGCAGACAATTTATCTGGCTAGAAAATCGACACGATGAAGGGTCACAGATATTCAGTGGAGTGCTGCCGATTAGGTGCTCCATTGAATATAGCCGGATAAAGTCTTAGAGGTTCATTTTAAAAGCCTGGCGTGTGCGTCAATTAGAGGACACATGCACACGTCGGGCTCGCGCGGGCCCTCCTAATTTTACAAGCTGCCCAGATGCACGCGTATCTCCCACTGCGCGCACGCGTATCTCCCACTGCGCGCACAGCTCAAAGGTTTTCCAAAAGGGGAGGGGCATTTCAGGGCGTGGACAGCAGATGTGCACGTAAATATGCACCTGGGCGCACACCCCCGCTGCATAAGTTTACTTCTGCTATGGAAGAGGTATACGTTTAAAAATAAAAACAAGTAGCCCTTTTTCAGGGTCTGTGGTAGCTGGGGGGAGTGTATACAATCAAACTAGAGGGGTTTGGAGGACCTGACTGTTAACTGGGTGAACTGGTGGACAAACTGGTGATGGATGCGTGCCCTTTAAAAATTCCATGGCTTACACAATAGAAGCGGGATTTCTGTGTGTAGGCACGCACCCACTTAAAATTGGGCACACATTTGCGCGTGGTCAGGCTATTTGATAACAGGTGCACATATACGCGTGCAAGTTATAAACTAGCCATAAACCTGGGCACGCGGGCACACCTGTGCCAAGGTACGCCTGTGCGCCAGTATGACAGTTACCATTTCTGTTAGCCAGATAAACTTGTCCAGCTAACTTTAGGATTGTTTTCCAGTACAGCTAGACTAAACTGGATAAGTTATTCCGCTAACTTACCTCTGCCCCAGAATGCCATTGGAAGGCCTCCAACTTCTCCGGCCAACTTTTCTCTGGTTAAACAGTTAGCTGGATAAATTAGACATGATCCGTGAGATGGGACATTTGAAACCTACAGATTGTCCTTCTAAGTCCTGAACTTAGCTGGAAAAACTGTATGACTGTCTGATGATATATGATGCTAGATCTGCTCACTGTTTTCCCATGCACAGAAAATGGGAACATTTTGCAAATCTCATTAAATTGGATGCTCTAAGGAAAAGTGGTCCTGAGGGATAAGGAAAATGCACCATGCAAGATAAGCAATTAAAACAGTCAATCGTGGACCAGCCAGGAGGCTCAGTGTCACAGCCTTGTGGATGATCTGGATTTGACCCATGGCCAAGTCAGGGCAGTGGATGCTGCATTCTCATTCCCTGGGAGGGATGGGGCTCCCCAAGTCATTGCATGCCAGTGAGAATTAGTGACCTGTGACAGGGCTCATGCTTACAGGGATCTGGAACGAGCCCTGGTACATGCCCGTTGGCTGAGAGCTGTTACTGCAATGCCTGGGCTCAGTGAGCTGTGAAAAGATATAACAGAGGTGAAAAATTCCCAGGTAATTGAAAATGAAGGCTCAAGGTACTGGATCTGAGCCTTGGTTCTGTCTGAGCTGAAAGACCAAAATCCCCACCAAAAATCCCTATCATTCACTGGAGGTCATCCTCAACTTTTTCTGGTGCCATTGAAAAACATTCAGTGTGGTTTCTCCTGCCTCCATTTACAGACACGCAAGTGCTGACTGCATGGGTAGGGCAGAGCTGTCCCTCAGTCTTCAGTTCCCCCTTTCAACTCCAAACTACCTATCTAGAGTGGAAGTGAGATCCGTGCCTTCAGAGGGGGAGGAAGGGCAAACTTGGAGACAAGGATTGCAGTGCTCTCTCATTTCTATCATAGATGCTGTGGCTGCAATATTAGAAGGAAGCAATGGTGCTAGGGTTACCACTTCTTCCAGGTCAACTCAAACAGACTGATCCAGTCCTGGTTAAGCCACATGGCATGCATTGAAATTCTGCCTCATTTTCTTAGGGAAATCAGAGCTGCAACTCCATGCATGCCGTGTGAAAAAAACCAGGAATGTATCCGCCTGATCAGGTTTACCTGTGTGAGGTAGGTATCATAGACTGAAGAGCTGTGGGCATGGAGGAATGATGTGAAATGGCAGGCTGCGTAGGGGAGAAACAGAAATGATCACATCTAGGAAATTCATAAAATTATCACCTCTATATTTAGCAAAACACCTCTCCTTCATCATTCAACAGGTCCTCCATTATCTGAGGGATGTGCATTTCTCAACAGAATCTGAACAGGAAGTTTACTTTGACGTGAATGGAGATGTGCCCACTATCTTTGACATCAAGAATATCCAGATATATCTAGATGACACCATCAAACTGATAACAGTGGGTAGATATGATGCCAGACATTCTCCAGGGGAGGAAATCACTCTGAATATGACTGCTATACTATGGAACCAAAGGCTTAATCAGGTGAGGAATGAAGGCTTGAGGATGCCTGATGGATCAGTTGGCTTGCACAAATATGAAAAGGTGCATCCTTCTGCCCAAAGTTTTCGTTTCCTGCAAATTTTGAAAAAGAGAGAAAAAAACACTGACAAAATGGGGACAACAAAACTAGTGTAAAATGCACTGAGGGTGCATGATTGCATGCCCGGTGATATAATTTAGCCCTTAATTAATGGGGAAGGTGTGATCGCAACTTCAAATACTTCTCAGGTCTAAATGATGCAGAAATATCAAACCTATTCTGTCAGATGCCTGCACTCTCCAGGGATCTACTACACCATGGGAGGCAAGAAGACTGAGCAGCATAGCTGCATGCAAAGGAGAAGGTCTACTGGGACAGGAGGCTTGCTGATCCAACATTAAGTCTCCTGCAATCAGAACAGGAAGGGCAGAATATTCATGAAGAATCACCAAAATCTCCTGAAAAAAGAGGAAGCATCAGAAATAGGAGCACAAATATTCTGCTCTAAAAGGTGCACAGGAAGAGATTTATTGGGTCAGTATCACTACACCCTTCTTTTTGTGTTTCACCAATGCAAACTCTGCTTGTCCTACCCTATCTCATTTGAGTATTCAAGATTCATGAGAGGGCAAGTGCATTTCCTGTAGAAAACCAATATTGCAGTATAACGGTTTTAAGTAAGCTAGAACCTTTTTACATTTAATGCAATGGCTAAGGCCATTAATATTAAGAGAGAAAACCTTTAAATCGGTAGCCACAGAGACATGAAAATTAGAAGAAAGGAGGCATGATGGCCCAAGCTTGTATATAAATCTCCCAACTGACAGCAAGCACAAATCTGGAGAGCAGCATTATAATGAAAGAAAGAAAAAGTCACCCTCCTGTGATGAAAAAAAAGAGAAAAGAACAAGAAACCAAAAAAGGCACAAGGAGAAAAAACATTCTGCGTTAAACTTCCCTAGATCAGGGAGCAAACATGGGGTCGTGAGTCAGTAAATGGTCAGCTCGAAGCCCCAACAATCTAGGAGGCAGATTTTAAAAGCCTGGGGCGCGCAGCAACTTGTGCGCGCCCACCAAATGTTAAAAGCCGCCCAGAGGTAGGCGGATGTCCTGCGGTGTGCACATCTCACCTGATGTAAAAAAAAGGGGTGTGGTCTGGGTGGGCGTGGCCAACAGATGTGCACGTAAATACTTGTGCGCCCCGCCGGGCACCAGGGTTAACTTCTACCATGAAGGAGGGGTAAGTTAAAAAAAAAAAGAAAAAGAAAACAGCCATTTCAGATGGGTTTAAAGGTTGTGGGGTAACTAGGGGGAGGTTGGCGTATCTAACTGCAGACTGGGTGATCGGGTGGATGCGCTCATGATTATTCCCAAATGAAAAATGACCCGCAAGGATATCCGCCATCACAACTAAACTCTGCCTGCACAGGGCGTCGTTCCATTTGTCGCCCTTCCCCCAACCCCCGTGAACACCTCTGTAGTGTGCACGTTATTGAAAAAATGCCCTTTCTTTACCCCACGCAGAGGGCAGGTATGAAAGGCTTCCTCTCCCTGGGCATGGCACAGTTTTACCAGGAGAGATGCCTTAGATTAATGCAGGAAAGTTCACTGGGGACGTGTGTGGCCAACATTTCCATTTCACTTTGTTTCTATTTGGCTTTGAGGCCATTTTTCGCCTGAATTTTGTTTTGGGGGCTCTGTTTGCATGCTATTTGCAAATTCTTTTGGGGGGTTTTCGGGCCATTCTTCATTCATTTTGGATCTAACAAGGCAAAACGAAAATGGACATTTTTGGTTCGGATTATCCTCCATTTTAAAATTCATGCACATTTCTAACATCCATTGAAAGAGACAAGAGCCTACGCCATATTGATTGATCTCATGTGATCCGTGAAGCACTGCCAACTTAGATTTAGAATTGTTTTATTTTTTTTTAATATATATTCCACTTTTCGGTGCTTCAAAGTGTACATCAAAGTGGATTCCACTTGGTGAGCCATAAAATGTGTAACCCTTTACCACATCTCTCCATATAGCCGACAATACATTTTACAAAGAACTTAATAACCTAATGCCAAAAGCTAAACTTCAGTCGCTGGATTCCTGAAAGATTCTGAAGCATTAGTGTATGAATTGTCTAAAAATATTGTCCATGAGGTTTTGAAACCAGTCCACATGACATGGCAGAAAAAAATATTCAAATCTGAAGGTACCAGAGTGACCCAAAATCTACGGACATCTGGGCCTTGGTAAATGATAGAAGTTATTGTTAAGAACAAAATTACTGATCACAGTGATGCATATGGCTCATTGGGGAAGAGCCAGCATGGATTTAACAAAAAGCTAATCCACACAGATATGGAGGAATATAAGAATGAATAATAGTAATATTACAGCCGAGAAAATCTCTTTAAATTTTAAAGTGAGGTAATCGTCATATAACATATGGATAACAACGAAAGGACTAATGTACCTCCACCATCTGAAAACTAATATGTGACCATTATTGTCATTTTTTTAGTATCATTTAAATGACCTCATACTGGGCAGCATCGTGAATGCTTCATAGCACGACTTTTCTCTGCCAAAATTATAATCCTAGGTCATAAATGACATTTTATAATGCGTAGTGCATCCAAAGCTTGCCGTGTTCAAAATAAACAATGTCAATTGCTTTTAGAAATGATAAGCAAACATCTGTGTGGGAAAAGAATTGCACCTTTCATTTCTTTTTATTTGAGCTTAAAGCTACTTAGCTTAGTCGGAGAAACACTTGTAAGCCCAGCGTGTTGAGAGCCTGCAAATGAAACTGCCCGACACGGTCCGTGTTTCGGCATACACCTTCTTCATGGGGCCGAAAAATCTGTGAAGATTGGCGATAAAAAAGTTTTTTTATAAAACAAGTTTAACATTTCAACCGGGCACAAAAGAAAATCATGCTAACATGTTATAGCTTCAGCGGCAATTCACCGTCCAGCCGGTAGTGTGTTTCTTCTACCAGAGGGGTCGCACATGCCCCATTTTTAAAGGGCTTCCAAGCAAATAAGGGACATCCACGTGTGAACATCAATACCAGCGTCATGATTGCTGTCATTTGGACCAAATCAATGAACTCAAATAATAGTGTTGTTCAGAGGTACAAGGAATTGGATCGAATTTTGGAGTTCTGCAGGATAATTCCTAATGACTTCGATTGGCCTCTTCTGGAGACAGGATGTTGGGCTTATTAGACTGTAATTTCACTAAAAATGGCACAATTTATGTTCTAATGGCATAAAATTTTTAATCCACAGACGCCTCGCTCTGTCTGCAGTGAGAGCTGCCCTGTTGGATACAGGAAATCTGCCAGAATGGGACAGCCCAGCTGCTGTTTTGACTGCGTCCCTTGCTCTGCTGGAGAAATAGCCAACGAAACAGGTGAGAGCCGCCTCTGGTGCAGCTGTAAATTGATGGCAGGATTATAGCATAGTTATCATTGACTTTTAAAACCATCCTTGTTAAAAATAAATGTAACTACTGTTTATTTACATAATATTCTTTCTTAAGTGAGTTAAATTGGATTGCATTATGTTCGCTACTGCAAAGCAGCCCTTTAGAGCAAGTCCTATGTCCCACTGAGAGTTAGATTTAGATGATTCCCCCTCTTGTTGGTTCCATGACCAGCAGCTCCATAAAGCAGTCATTCAAGGCATCTAGAAACATTGCATTCCCTAACAGGCCCCGATAAGGCATGCACTCAATTAGTACTGGCGGAACTGAAATCATAATAATATAGGAATATAACATTTGCTATAATGAGTCAGACCAAAGCTCCATCAAGCCCAGTATCCTATTTCGAGCAGTGGCTAAACCAGGTTACAGGTACCTGGCAGCAGTGCTGTACCGAGGGTCTCCGGCACCCGGAAGCCAATGCATTTCTGCCCCTCTCCCATCCTTCTTGTATTAATGCTTAAGGTCCCAGAAAATCTCTAGACAGAATTTTTTTTGGGGGGGGGGGGGAGGGGGCGGCGGCGGCAAGCCAAATTTGACACTTCCACACATCACACCCTCCTCCATAGCCTGGCCCCCCTGCCTCTCAGACCCTCTCTTTTCCGCCACCCACGACTACACAACCTCAAGCCCTTATTCCCCCAGATTCTCTCATACACACACTACGTGAGCTGGCTCACAGAAAAACAACAACATAAAGAACAGCCAAATTTGCAATTATAATAATATTTTTGCCATGAAACAATTATGTTGATTTGACAGTATAAGAAAATAAATTCACAGATAAATGAAAGATAGAAAATGATGGCAGAAAAGGACCCAAGAGGTAACGGGGAATTGGACTCAGCCAGCAACCAACAAGGACCCTGCCTTTGACGGTTTGGGAAACAAAGTAGGGGGGAGACCTGTATGGCACGGCAGAGGCTGCCATAAGCTTGCTGGGCAGACTGGATGGACTGTTGGGTCCTTTTCTGCTGTCCTTTTCTATGTTTCAATGTTTCATTTAGCTGTGAATTTATTTTCTTAGACTGTCAAGGCTGGATTTGATCTAGAATCCTCCATTGCAAATCTAAAAAGCAATGTGTTGGTTTTTCTCAGCACAGTGAGGCTCCAGAGGACCTTGTAACGTTTTGCTTGAAATTCAGCTCTTATGTTCTGTAAGCTGGAGGAGGGGGGGGGGGGGGGGTGTGTCTGGCCTTGGCAATCAGGACCATCCTGGAGGGAAGGTGCATACCTGAAAGGCGTGATGGAGGTCAGAAACTAGAGAAGAGCCAGGAGAGAACACCCTGAACAGGAACACTGGAACTGCGAAGCAGGAAGGTTGATATGCGGGAATGCTGGAGCACAAATCACACGGCAGGAATCTTGAAGCAGGGTCTTGATCTAGGATCAAGGCTAGAAAACCAGGAAACAAATGGGTAGCACTTCTAAGTAACGGACGCCATGAAGGCTGTTGGACCAGCACTGCGTGCCTTCTCAGCCTGCCTTATATACTGCTGGGAATATGGGGCACACCACAGGTCCATATCCTGACCCTCCCTCCCTCCCCCCATACACACAAATCGTAAGTCTGAGCTCTCAATTTCTTAACAAGTTGTACCACATTTCCAACCCTGTTTGACTGGTGTTCACCTTTTAGCCTACCCGTATCAAAATTCACATCCAGAGGGGACACAATACATCTTCCCGATTAAATGACTTACTCATACTCCTTGGGTCTTCGACCTTGACTTAATATTCCACATCACCTTCTTCCCCGTGGAGTTTCCCTGGACCCTTGCACCACAAGGGATTTCTTAGGATACTCTACACCTCAGACTCACCCCCCAGTCCTCAGTTTCCTAGCATCATTCCCCAAAGGGGGAAACAGCTCTTGATTCTAACCATCCTCTGGAGGAGGATGAAACCTCTCCTTCTTCATGGCCTCAGGCCTCTTCCCTTGAGAGGAGAGACCCTACAGGATCTTATTCCCACTGAGAGGATCCCTTGGCCTTCCAACCTCAGACTGGCTATTCTAGCTGATCAAATATCTAGAAGTCCCTATTCCCCATCCTATTCTGGAATGGGAAGGAGCAGGAAGGCAAACCCCCCCACCCAAAGGTCCCTCTCTTATACCTCCCACTAAACCCTGGTTACCGAATCAGAAATCCCCACTGGTTTAAGGGAAGAAACTCACCATTTCCCCATAATCAAGAATTTTATGTCTTTTATGACCATGATTTATATTTGGAAATTCAAATGTTTTTAATTATGCATTTGATAACGAGTTGTAAACCGATGTGATGTTTCCTATGAACGTCGGTATAAAAAAACCAATAAATACATAAATAAATAAATAATCCCATTATCATTCTAAACTGCAATACTCACACATCTAAAATGCCATCCAGTGGCTTTTTAGCAGTACTACAACAGCAGGCATAGAAAACATTTCTGCAAACATGTCTCAACACGATAATAGAGGAACTCCCCAATGCAAAATGTTCTGTGCACTACAACCCAAAAAGAAGGTCAGTTTTGGGGTGTTCCCTACACCAGTCTTATAGCATTGAACTCTTAGTCTCCATGTTATAAATTATTTATTTACAGTGCTTCTGAGATTACATTTACTGTTTGCAAAAGACCTATTGAACCTTCAAAAGTTATAAAATACATAAACAGATTGTAGCCATAGCTTAGGCTTGTGATTGGTGTTTCTTTTCCATTTCAGATACAACCAAGTGTTGGAAGTGCCCAGAAGACCACTGGCCCAATGAGAGACGAACTAGATGCCTTCCAAAAGTCATGGAGTTTCTGTCCTACCAGGACACTCTGGGGACAGCCTTAGCTGCAGTTGCCATCATTCTGTCCTTGACCAGTATCCTCATCCTCACAATCTTCTTCTGGTTCAAGGACACGCCAATTGTGAGAGCCAACAACAGGGGCCTTAGTTTTCTCCTTCTTTGCACCCTCATGCTCTGCTTCCTCTGTTCCTTAATATTTATTGGCTTTCCTGTGAAGCTCACCTGCTTGATACGACAGCCTGCCTTCGGTCTAATCTTTACAATCAGCATCTCTTGTATATTGGCAAAAACTGTCACTGTTGTCATTGCTTTCAAGGCTGTCAACCCCCATAATCATCTCAGAAAATGGGTTGGGCCAAAGATACCCAATCTTATCATTGTTTTCTGCTCCCTCATCCAGCTTGTTATCTGCACTTATTGGATTTCTAGTCATCCTTCTTTTCCTGAGAACAACACCAGATCTGAAAGTGGGAAGATAATCGTTGAGTGCAATGATGGGTTAACCATACTCTTCTACTGCATGCTGGGATATATGGGCTTCCTGGCCATCATTAGCTTCATGGTGGCCTTCCTGGCTAGGACATTGCCTGACAGCTTCAATGAGGCCAAGTTTATCACCTTCAGCATGCTGGTCTTTGTGAGCGTCTGGCTGTCTTTCATTCCTGCCTACCTCAGCACACAGGGGAAGTACATGGTGGCAGTGGAGATCTTTGCCATTCTGTCTTCTGGTGCAGGATTACTCTTCCTAATCTTTCTCCCCAAGTGTTACATTATTCTCATAAGACCAGAGATGAACACCAAGGAAAAATTAGTAGGAAAAAATTCAACAAGGAAATAAAGTCAAATGATTTGGCCAGAAACTGCTCCTTGGAAAAACAAAACAATTCTGTCCACAATATTTTAATTGTCTGTAAAATGCTGCTTACTTTGTCAAATGAATACAGGATAGTCACTGTGTTTGAAGAATAATTATTTTAAACTGCTATAAAGAGTTGAATCTCTCACTCAAAGATGCCGGATTTTAAAGCGTTTGGTACAGAATCTCGTTGGGAGTACTGTAGTTACATACCCTGATAAGGGCTTTCCTGTTTTGGTGATACTAATTTGACAAATCACAGAGCAAAATGAGTTCTGAGCTGAAGCCAGGGTGAACGTTTTATTAATTAATGTATTTTATTTTAAATATTTCTATGCTGTTTTCCTGGCCAGTGTCCTTCCAAATCAGGTGTATAAAGTTAACAGTTGGCAGCCGTTGTCAAGACACATTTCTGAGAGTAAGCCACATAAGAAAAGGGATTTACTGGTAGTGAAGGGCAGGAGGTGGTTAAAGAAATGCTCCTTGTGACCTTGAGTGAGCCATTTCACTCTCCGTTGCCTCAGGTACATACGTAGGGCTGGATTTTCTAAGATCGCACCTCTTATTGAATCCCGCGGTAACGGGGGGCGGGCCTGCGAAAGCCGGCAGCAATTGCACCACTGCTGTGTTATCGCTGCCGGCTTTCGCACCCAATAGCGCCACTGTGAAAGGCGGCGCTATTGGGTGCGCTATTGGCGGCGATAAGGGGTCTTACCTTTTCGCCGCCAGCGAAGTTTCCGCGGCGTCCGCCCCGGTGCCGCCCCGACTCCTCCTCTTCCGGTCCCGACGCCGCCCTGACTTCACCCCTATCTAGCTATTGCACACGTGCGATAGGGATAGAAAATGACCCCCTTAGGTTGTGAACCCTCTGGGGACAGGGCAACACCTGCAGGCCCTGAATGCAATCCACTTTGAAACGCTGAAAAAGCAGAAAATACAGCAAATAAATAAATAGAGTTGACTATTGGGATTCTTGAGGAATAATAAGAAAGGGTTCCACTACTTATCAATTCGATAGTGCTTTCTGGCATTATAGGCTCTAAGTAAGACAGAGGTAGGCAACTTCAGTCCTGGAGTGCCACAGACAGGTCAGGAGTTTAGGATACCTACAATGAATACTTAAAAAAACAAAACAAAATAAGAGTCTCCCTCTGTTCACTTCTAGCACATAGGCCTCTCTGTCTGGTACAATGAGTCTAATATATGTATTGTGCATGGTTTTTTGTATGTTTCTAGCCCTTCGGCTATCTGGTTATAGAGCTGAATGGGGCTGTATTTGCATGCCAATCCCCTGATCCATCCTGTCCTAGAAATATCAGGGTGTGTGACACTGTGACAAGCGCTTCAGCCATCCACCTCTCGAGGTGAAAGATTGTGTCATGAGGTGAAAGGTGCTGCATCCCTATGCCCATCCCCCAGAATCATCTGGTCCTTCCCATTCTGCCATTAAATCTGTGGAACCTAAGTATGCCCGAATCTTATTCAGCCCTGCATTTGTGAATGGGCACCCATTATGGCTGTGCCTAGGGTGGCAAATATTTAGGGGCTAACATTTGCTGTCTTCCAGCTCTGCTGAATCTTATTCAGCAGAAGCGAAGGGGGGTGGGGAGGTGACAGCACCAAAAGTGCCTAGGGGCAGCAAAATCCTAAACCTGTCCCTGACCTTATTTCAGACTCTTTCCATATATCAGTGGTAGATGTATTCATTCTTCAGAACTTTAGAGTTAATCTTCCTCTTTCTGATACTGAAGGGGAAAATAAAGCATTTGACTTTAGAACAGATTTCAGTGCTTCCTGCCATACATCCCAGAGGACGAGTCAGGCTGTGATTATCACCAGGACCCATAATTAATAAGTCACACACATACTCTTCATTTAATGAGAGAAGAAAGTCACCTGCGTACCTCCTTGTGTTTATTGTACCGGTAGAATTACAGGGGTCAGTGGAATAAAATCTCAAGACAGAGAAGATATAAACCCTTGGGCTCTGAAGTCACTTCTCTGGCAGAGGTGTTCATCCATGTCAATCTTTCTTATGACCTGTCTTCTCCATATTTCAAACTGTGATGAGCTTTCTCTGCTTATTTCCTCGATCTTTATCTGTGTGTTTGAACATTCTCTGTTTATTTCCTGATCCTCTCTCTCTAGATTTCATTTTATATTTTGGAACATCCTCTGATTTTTTTTCTCCCAGTCTCTTCTCTTTACTCCTCACTCTGTCGTGTGTTGATCTCAGTCCGCATGCGTTCTATGTCGCTTGATTTCCCCCCTTTTCCTTTTCTTTTGTTCCTTCTGGGCTTCCTGAGCAGTAACGACGAATCCCAAGCCTTGGCAAAAGAGGGCTGAGCAAAATGAGACTGCATGGTTGGTCGACTCTTCTGCTCCTTGTCATGCCCGTAGGGAAAGCCACAATGCCGGGATGCAAGCTGGAGCTGAGGGAACTGACGCCCTTCTCCAAGGATGGAGACTTTGTCCTTGGGGTGATATCTGCAATTTATACCAACATTGTTTACCCCATTCTTGACTTCAGAGAGAGCCCTCAGCCAGCACGCTGTGAAAAGTAAGACTTACTGACTGAGAAAAGTATAAAGTGACCTTAATTCCTAACCAGGAAAAAGTCCTGACATGGGGGCAGTTTTCCAACTCTTCACATTGGTGTACTTTTTACCCCTTCTCCTCCCAAACTTTGCCCCAAATTTCAAAGAGAAAACATGAAACAGTTGACCTGCTTTTGTGCAGGTGCTTTTCCTATGTATAACAGATAGGAAATCCACTCACATTGTTTTCCTCCCCTGTATTAGACATGTCCCCGGGAATGCCTCCTGGAATTGCGGCGAAAAGGACACCGCTTTGTGGAGCAAAATCTTGTATTTTTAGGAGCATCCGAGGAGGCACGTTTTAGACACCTGGTTCACGTGGGCACATCGCCATTTGCCAGGGTCAATGGCTTTGAAAACTAATCTCTATGTTAGTTGGTAATAACCTGGAACTGAGGCCAAAACAACCTAGCGACAGCAGCAGCAGCCAAAGTTGGGTGCATTTCAGTATGAATACCCTGAGACGTCTTTTACTTTGGTTGTGTCTATGACAATACGATTAACATCTGGCACAAATGGGTAATTTCTCAAGAGTGATTTAGGTTTTCTTTCTGGTAAAATCTCCAGTATTGGCATAATGCAAATCTGTTGCCTAACCATTATTTGGCATGTTTAAAATCTATTAAAAAATATCATCAATACGTCAATGAATAGAGAGAACAATTATTTTCACTTGGCATTCAAGATGGACTCATCATTCTTATTCTTATTAGCATTGTGATTTGCATAGCACATACTAGATATAGGCAGCACTGTACAAAGGCACATAGAGGGTTAGACCAAAGATCCATCGAGCCGGGCATCCTGTCTCTAGTAATGGCCACGCCTTAAAAGGAGCTTTCATATTTTGTTGTTCACTCCCTATGACAAGTGATGGGCCTCCTGTGTCAGCTGGTTAATAACTTTTTATGGATTTTTCTTCCAGGGACTTGTCCAAACCCATTTTAAACCCAGCTATGCTAGTTGCCTTGACCGCAACGAATTCCAAAGCTTGACTGTGTTTTGAGTGAAAAAAAAAATATCTTTCTCCAATTTGATTTAAATCTGCTACATGTTAGTTTAACGGAGTGTCCCCCAGTCCTAGGGTTATTTGAAATGGTAAATAACCATTATCTATTTACTTGTTCTACCCCACTTAGATTTTGTAGACCTCTTTCCTACCCCCTTCATTCGTCTCTTCTCCAAACTGAGGAGGCTTAACCTGTTTAGCATGACTTTGTACTTTAGCCAGAATTTTCATACTGGATTTCTGTGACTAAGTCTGCTTTGAAAATTTGCTGGTTCAGCCACTCCATACACGGACTTATCCGCAGAATGTTTCACCCTGCTCAGAGCAGAGAGTGACTTTCTACCTGTAGATTTTCACACATACTCTCAAAAACTTGAAACTATTCAGCACCCATTCCGACGGCGTCTGCCAAAACACCTACTTAATAGGACCAGTAAAAAGTATACACCAAATAGGGTTTTGCATAGACTTTTGCATTCAGAATTCCCGGGTTGACTTTCAAAGCATCACACTCTTAATGTGTATAAAACAGGATTTTCTGCATGTAATGTACTTGGAAAATCAAGCGTATAATGGACAGTCCATAATCCTTAAGAGTTTATAATCTAGTCAGGAAGAACAAACAGACACACAAAATCATATGAGAAGTTTTGGAGTTAGACTAAGGCTGAGAAGAATGTAGGTGGTTACAGATGGGATAAACTGATGGGATAAATTGAGGATAGCTGCAACGCATGGGGGTCTCTTAAAAATCTGTATATGAAACGGCCAGAGGATAAAATGATAAGATTAATTTAAGTGGTGAATCAGTAAGAAATTACAGTTTTTGTTCTGAAACTAATCTGTACAAGAAAAGCAGAGAAAGGGGTGAGAGGGTGAGGAACAGAGATTTCAGGGAAGTAGCATAGGGAACACTTTTGATAATATTGTACGTACTAAAGCCCTGGAGTCTACATATGAAATGAAAATGAAAAATCAAAGTAATACCTTGGCCATGAGACAGACATCCAGGTGCCTTTCAACAACTTTCAACCTATAATGTTGCCCCAGTCCCCCAGCTTCTAGCAGAAACAACCACATATTTTAGCCAAACCACTTTTTAGGTTTAATACATCCCAATTCCTCTGCTAAAACCGAAAGACTGTTTAAGATACATGGACTTGGTAGACGTCAAGGTCAAAGGATGAGACTGACCAGGTTTCTATTGCCTTAGAGGCAACATAAATGTGTTCCCCAGAGAAAGCCGCAGATTGCTGAGCTAGGTTCTTAGCTGTCAACTGTAAAAAATGACACAGGGATCAAGAAAGACCAAAAGTCGATAACGAGGCACTCAGACAATGTGCATAATCATCCTTACCCACTCCAGAAACTCCAATAATGCAACTGTAGACGGTTAATAAATACTTTCATTGGGCCACATAAGAGTTATTTAATGCTATCAAATCCAAATAAGTATTGCCTAGAAAAAAGATGAAAAAGAGGAGAGTGTTGTGATGCCAACCTTCAAATAGCTGAAAGATATAAATAATGCACAAGAAGAGTTTTTCAGTGGAAAGGAAGTTTGAGGGTAGAAACGTCTCATATGAGGCTTGAAGAAGGCAGACTCGGGAGTAATATGAATTTGGGGGAAAGCAGCTCCATGTCACAGCCTCTCAGTAGGGATGACAAGAGCAAAAAACAATATCAAACTTTAAGAAAGCATGAGATTAGCAGAGATAAATCCTTAGTTCAGAACAACTGAAAGGAAAGCCAAAGATGAAGTGTGGATAGCAAGAAAACAGGGCAGACTATATGTGTCTTAATGGTACACTCTTTCTACGTTTCTTAGCGTTCCTTTCTGCCATCAAATTTGTATATTTTTACGTTGTTTTACCTGAGCTTTCAAGACCTCAGAGGTCCTTATTCAGATCTCATTGGTAGATACCATAATTTGCCAGATATGTTTGGCAGCTGAGTCTGCTGAATAAAAAGGAAGTCCCTAACTGACCTCTGAAGGAGAGAGCCTACATGGTCTGAGCGCCTTGGGAAAATGGCTGCTTGTACTCACTACACTGACAGGACAGACATTTGATGACTTTTGAGAATCAAAAAATGAGTTGTGTGACTTTCTTGAGAATTTTCAGGAGTTTTGAAAGAAAGGCGATTATCCAGGATCTAATGACTCTTGGGTTTCCACAGCCCAAACTGGGACCTGTTCCATCCCTGCTTATTGCCATTCATGATGGGAGAGAGAAAATCTGAGACGCCCAAGGGCTTCATTTACCTTGAGACGTCTTGCTGAGCCTATCATGGAGTTTCTCTACGCATGCAGAGATTCCTGATGGCTCTTCTAGAAAATTGAGTTCTATTTGGCAATTAGTTTTTAATGTACATGGATTACTAATAAAGTGAATAAGGACTTTTTTTTAATGAAAAGTCAATCATTAATCAATAAACCTATCACTAAGAAACTTTGAGCAATCAATAGTTACTCAACCCATTACAATTGAATCAATGGCTAATCAAACCTTTGTCAATGAATGTTCAATCCTTAATCAATGAATTGATAAAATTATTTTACATTTAGATTATTTTAATTGCATTTATTTTATATATAGTACATTTGTTTTAATCTGATTGTAAACAGTTTTGATTTTAATTAGAAACACATTAGTATAATAAGAAAAAACCAATATTTATTTATATCATGCTTTTTCATTGATAGCTCAAGGCAAGTTAAAATCAAGCACACTAGGTATTTATTTCCCTGTCCCCAAAGGGCTTGTAATCTAACTTTGTACTTGAAGCAATGGCGAGTGAAATAACTTATACAAGGTTGCAGCGGGATTTGAACAGTAGCTTTTCTGGGTCTCAGCCCACTGATCTAACCAGCAGGCTACTCCAATATAAACTACTCAAGAAAAAATAGCTATTTAATCTTTAATCCAACAAGAATGCAGTTAATAAATATTAATCCACCAATCACCAATGGATGATAATCACTTAAAAATAAATACATGCTTATTGACATTTTATTCAAAATTAAATGAGCAATAAATATCTTTCATCACTGCAAATTCACTGTCAAGCAACTAACCATCAATAACAGTATTTCCTAGTCACAAATATAAATGTGATGCATATACCAACTAAAATATAAATTCTCTATAACAAGAATACACAACTATGAGGGCAAAAAAGAATTGGTCCATGTTGATGACTTTAGAAAGCATTTATGTCTATTTAAAGGAAAGGAAGATTCTACTGACACAGTATCTTCCAAATGGTTAAACATGTTGATGAACATCTGGTTTCTCCTTAACAGTTTTCAGGTGCGATATTATCGAGACATAGTGGCCATCTTGTTTACCATAGAAGAAATTAACCAGAACCAGTATCTGCTACCAAACCACACACTGGTTTCCAGATCCTGGATTCTTGTCTTTCAGAGGTGGTCGCACTCCAGGGCACTCTGCAGCTGCTGTCTGGGGGGACACCAACACTCCCAAATTATAAGTGGAAATCTCGTCTGGCTTTGGCAGGAATCCTTGGGGAGATCCACTCTTCAGTGACTGAGGTCATGGCCAGGATACTAGGGTTTTACAGGATCCCACAGGTATGAGATTCTTCTCTTGATGTTTCTATAAGTGACCCAAGTGTTTGCCAGTACCACCTGACTCCATTTCATCTGTATAGGCCTATTTTTTCCTTCATAGATTTACACTTCCTTCTTAAGAGCATAACAATATAGCATATGCCATGTTGTCACACTATCGAGCCCAGCCTCCTGTCTCTGACAGTGGCCAATCCAGGTCCCAAAGAATAGATTTGATTTGATTTATTGAGCGTCTTGTCCCAAAATTCATAGAAAAGTTCAAAGTGGATTATGACTAAATAAACAAAATACAGGCCTTCCTTGTTGATCATTCCCAGGGATACATAGTGTGTTTCCCCAAGCCTGCCTGGCTACAAATGGTTTATGAAAATTTCCTACAGAAAAATCTGGAACATTTATCAGGCAATCACCTCTCATAATATGGATTGGCATTTATAAATGTAGATTGTTCAGCTTGAACAGTTTAGACAGTGATCGTTGAAATAAGTATTTCTAAATAACTTTCAATGTTATATGTAAGGGTTCTGCCCATTTGTTCCTTTTTAACTGTAAACCGATGCGATGTGTAAACGGTCATCGGTATAAAAGAAACTTTAAATAAATAAATAAATAAATAAAGTGTTTAGATTTTCCACAATTTTTGGATATTTTTCAGTTTATTGGTTGCTTTCAATTTATGGTTAGTCCAGCATCAAATAACACAGAAATAATTTATTTTAGGTTGTGGAATCAAGTGCATTTTTATGATACTGCTTAAGACCCATGAGGCGAAAGGCAGTGGATTTGATAGATTACTCACGATATCTGATGCTAAGTCCACTAGTAAAACAAAACATTGCATTATTTGAGAAATGCGGTTTATGATAACCTCATGTGGTTTACATCTTTTCACCTCTTTGTTTTCTGTTTGATGTGTTATGAAAATTTCCTTGAGGAACTTGTCTAGTCTGTTTCACCCCTGCTATGCTACATGCCTTGACCACATCCTCCAGCTATAACTTCCAAAGCTTGATTGTGCGTTGAGTGAAAAAATACTTTCTCTGATTTGTTTTAAATCTGCTATTTGTTAGTTTCATGGAGAGTGCCCTTGTCCAAGTGCTATTTGAAAGGGTAATTAACTATCCTCTATTTACCTGTTCACCCAACTCATGATTTTATAAACCTCTGTTATGTCTCCTCTCAGTCATCTCTTCTTCATGCTGTAGAGCCCTAACCTGTTTCACTCCCTTTATAATATCTGCTGCCATTCTTACTGATTTAATAGTTTCTCTATAGATTTTTGAAATAGAGAGACCAGAAATACGCACAGCACTCAAGGGATGATCACATTGTAGATCGATACAGAGGCATTATAACATTCTCCATTTTATTCTCCCAAGGAAACTGGAACTTCAAGCATTCTAGATATAAGTATTAAAAATAAATAAAATAATTAAATAGATGTAATGAAGCAAAACCCAAAATGGACTCAAACTCTACAAATGAATTGGAAACCCTTAAGGCACCATTCAGTGTGCAGAGTAAAGAAGGCATTTCCTCACTAATAATATTTGAATTGCAAGAAAGCTTCCAAAGTTAAAATAGAACAAATGCTATTCTGATTTTCATTAAGTTGCCACAGTTAATTCACACAGAGATTCAGAGGCACAGATGGAATTAGAATTGAGGCATAGGTAGATAAAGTGGCTTACTCAACATCTTACAGAGAGAGTCAATGGTAGACTCTGCTTAAGAAATGAGACATAGAGAAGCTTGGTGACATTCATGGCAGAAAAGAGAACCGAGACCCAAAGAGAAAATAAGACAAAATGGCAGGGAGTGTCTAGTGTAGTAATACTTGAAATGAGTCTTAGAAATTCCCACAACTCATTGTTTAATGCTCTCCCAATGGACCATAGCTTTTTCTTTTTGAAAACTGCATATGATGGGTTCTAGATGGTCCAAGACCTTCTATCACTGTCATTTTAACACATCCTTTAATTTCATCACTATGGCCCACCCAAATCCGAGACATGTGTAACATCCTTAAATAGTCCAGTGGCGATAATGGAAACTTTCCACTTTTCAGATCAGTTTCTCAGCACAGCACCCAATGCTGAGTGATAAGCTCCAGTTCCCATCTTTTCTACGCACCTACCCTGCAGACACTCTGCAACCCCGGGCCATCGGCCAGCTGCTCCTGCATTTCAACTGGACATGGGTGGGAATCCTGTCCTCCAACTCAGACAGCAGAAGCCTGAGCAGCCAGAAGATACGACAGGAGGTGATAGAAAATGGTGGCTGTGTGGCTTTCCTGGAGAAGATTGATGATCGCTACCCCAGTAAGAGGCTCGCAAGGGTGGCAGAGGTAATCCATCAGTCCTCGGTGAGTGTGATTGTGTGCAACTGCTATGAAATGCACCTTAAACCTATCTTGGAACTCCTTTCTTTCCACAACATTACCACTATGATGTGGGTCTTCTCATCAGCAATGACTATCAACCCACATCTGTTCACCAAGGACTCATGGATGCTGCTCAATGGCAGTATGTCATTCACCGGCTCCACCAGAAACATTTCCCACTTCACCAAGTTCCTCTATCATATGATGCCTTCTAGTTACTCAAGGGACACTTTCACCAAGCTCTTCTGGGAAAAAGTGTTTGGGTGCCAATGGGAGGGACAGAACAGGACCCACATTTTGACCAAAGCAGATGACATCCAATGCACGGGAAAAGAGGACCTCAAAACAGTGGACCCAGCACTCTTTCAGTTGAATGATTTAAGCATTTCATATCATGCTTACCTGGCTATCTATGCTTATGCTCATGCCCTACACAACATGATTTTGGATCGAGACAATGAAGACATTTTTCATATGAACACTAACATTCAGAATATCAAGCCATGGCAGGTACTGGTAATAATAATAATAAAATCCCAATAGTACTATATATTTTAGGACTTTTGAAACATGTGTACATCTTCATCTAGGATGGTTGGTCAAACAGAACTTTATTGGTTTCTGACCAGCAGGTAAGGTGCAAAGGTCAGGAGAGAAATATGACATTACTGTTCTAGCATCTATTTATAATTTTATGAAACTAGCAAAAGATACTTGATCAAGATCAAATAGGTCATTGGTAGACATGAGGATTAAAACTGAGGCATAGGGAAATTAAGTGACCCAGCCAAAGTCACCCAAGGAGTAAATGGCTGAGCCAAAATCTGAACTTAAACATAGTCAGGCCAATGCAATATAGTGTGCTCGGCCGAGCGCACTGCTTAACAATAAGGGGATTAATGCATCCAAAACATGCGTCCTAACCAGTGCATACCTAATAGTGATTATCACATGTAAAGTCATGTTGATGAGGCTATTAGCTATTACCCCAATGCAAAAAGAAATGTGCGCCCAATGCGCACATTTTTATTCTTGAAAATTAACGCCTGCTCCGGAGCAGGCGTTAATTTTTGAGGAGTCCCTAACTTTAACAGAAAAGCAGAAAATACTAGGGATGTGCATTCGTCTAGGATGAATTAGACAATTTCAACAAAATTGTCTAATTCGTCCTGTTTCAGTCACCCCGAAAAATGAAGGAAATTTCATTTTTCGGGGTTAGTGCACACTAACATTTCAATCTCCAGGTATTTTAGAATGAAGGCTCAGGTGCCATCTCCCAACCTTGGATCCAATTAAGCTGCAAGTCCACCCCCCGCCCCCAAACCCTTTTGGAGATCATCATTAGCTCTATTTGGTGCCATTGAAACCTTTCCAATCTGGTTTCCCACCGCCTCCCTTTACAGAGACAGATAGGTAGGCCTGAGCTTCCTTGAAACCCACTCTTTGCGTTTGGAGTGAAAATGCTGTGCATGTGGTAGAGGGGAAGGATCGGGGACAAACATGGGTACAAAGTGTACAGTGATCTCTCATCATCCCCATTCTCTGGATTGCTGTGGCTCTGGAATAGAAAGAAGACATGAAGGTATGGTTGCTACCTCTTCAAAGTCAATGCAAAGAGGTTGAATCAGTCCTGGTTTAGATCAATAGCATACATGAAAATGTAGCCCTACTTTTCTTGGGGACATCAGAACTGCAAGCCCATGCATGCAGTGTGATGAAAACCAGGACTGCATCAGCTTGTTTGTGTTGACCTGGCTGAGGTGTCATCCCTAGATGGAAGGCTGGGGCAGATGGAGTTTAGAAGCAGATGAGAGCACTTGCAGGATAATTTGTTGATTCAGCATTCCTTAGAGAGATTGTCTATATATTCAGCTTGCCATCTTTCCTTCCTCACGGAATTCAATAGGTGCTCCATTATCTATGGCATGTGCATTTCATGACAGAGTATGGAGAGGAGGTCTACTTTGATACTCATGGAGACGTGCCAGCCATCTTTGACATCACAAATATACAGATATCCCCAGACGACACCAGCAAACTGATAAAAGTGGGTAAATATGATTCTAGGGGATTCCCAGGGGAGGAAATAATTCTGAACGTCACGGCCATCTTATGGAACCAAAAGTATAATCAGGTGAGGCATGAAGGCTTCATGTTGCTTTTAAGAATTGGATAAAATAAGATGTGGGGGGAGATGGGAAGATAACAAACCCTGACAAGTAACTTGCTTGGATTTATATGGGATGGTGTCTCTTTTGCCCAAGGATTTACTTTTCTGCAATTATGGTAGTGAAGGGCAAAACAAATAAGATGTTGCAGCAAATACTTGGACCATTAGGAAATATTTCTTCATGGATAGGACAATGTGTACATGCAACATCCCTTAGACAGAGGTGGTGGAAGGGTCGTGTGTGGAAAAAGCTTTTGGTTTGGTTTGTTCATTCAGTTCATTTGGCTCAGCGATTCATTTTGTTTGGTTTCGGAGTAAAAAATATTTATTCTTTTTTTGTGTGTATGTCATATCTGGTCATTCATTTCTCTTTAAAGTCAGTGGGGGAAGCAATACACATTACACAATAATATGAGCTCAAAAGTTGGAGGTTATTAATTCAAGTTTAGTGAAACCTGCAGGCAGGCAACAGCAGCAGAGCGAAGAGAACTCCAAGACATCAAGCGTGGGCAAAGTGGCCCCAAGAATAGTCTGAATAGTCCAAGGCGCAATGGCAGCTTAAAGGAGCCCACACAGAGGCATCGACACCCAAAGACATTGCAAGAGGGCCAAACCAGCACTGAGCATGGAAAGAACAACCTGAGGCTACTAAGGAGTGGCAAAGAGCACCAGCAACAGTGGCATGAACAGCAAAAGACACAAACAAGCGGCAGGAACACCACAAATCTCCATTAGAAGGTGGAAAGCAGCACTGAGGGTGGCAGGAACAAACCAAGGCACCGAGAGAAGACCAAAGCAGGACAAACAGTGGCATAAACACCCCAAGGCGCCATCGGCGGTACAAAGCACCCCCAACAATGGGGTGAGGATCTCCAAACACCAAAAGAGGGGCAAAGGTCACCAATAACAAGGCAACGCAGACCGATAAAGCAGCAGTATTTAGTATTTCGTATGTACTAAAAACTTATTGTCCGCACATATCACAAATAATAGTTCATGGTGGATTACAAAAATCAATTACATACACAACTATAGTGATCAAAATAAACAAAATTTGAAATAAATACTACTAAGCAAATGAAAACAAAGTCTTGAAATTCTTATCAGGAACGCCTAAGACCATAAGCCTGCCCAAATGAAACCATTTTCAGTGCCTTTTTAAAAGAAGCGTGAGAGTCCGCCAACCTGATTTGAGGTCCATAAAGCAGGGCCTACAACAGAAAATGCTCATTCTCGGACTCACTCAGGACATGCCAGCTTTACAGATGGAATTTCTAGCACCGCTTCAGTTTCAGACCTCATCGAGCGCGCATGCTTATAGATTCGCAAAATCATGCTGGCGCAGACTTCGGATTACTGGGAAGCAAATGGTAGATTAAGGAAGCCGATTTGAATTGGCTTCTGTAGTTAATAGGTAGCCAACGGAGGGAATGAGAACACGGGAGAAATGTATTTGCGGAGAGAGGAGCCAGAAGGAACATGAGTGTTCGTGTTTTGGACGAGTTAGAGGGGATGCAAACCCGCATACAAGGCATTGCAATAATCCAGTCTTGACAGTATTAAAAACTGAAGAACCATCCGAAAATGATCTAGCTCAAGGAATGGACACAAATTTTTTTTAACAAATACAATTTAAAAAATAAAGAGCAGACTACAGTTTTAATGTGAGAAGAAAAGGATAGCTTTGTGTCAAAAGTTGCACCTACATTATGCACTTTTTGTTCTATTGGGATGGAGAGATTATTAGTCAATGGAAATTTACTAAGAATGATCATTTCAGTTTTATCCATATTCAATTGCAATTTATTTTGGAACAACAGTTAACTGATCGCAAGCATAGTGAGACTAACTTTAATGTTTCAGACCAGATGGTGAATTTTTTAACTAAAAAATGTATGTCATTGGCATAAATATAGCAATTTACACTGAAACTTGCAAATATTCTGCAGATCAGGGCTAGATAGATATTAAACAATATGGAGGAGAGGGAAGACCCCATTGCCCAATGAGTGGAGAAAGCAGCACCAACAATGGAATGAACACCCAAACCATAGATTGAGGGGTAAGACTGCAAGCACAGTGTTATCAGAACCCCAAGACATGGGAGTGAGATATAGGACAGAGAGTACAGTGCATCGATCACCCCAAGGGACCATGAGCGGGGCAAAATATCACAGCAATAGGAGGGGTTCTGAAAGGCACCATGAGAGGGAAAGAGGGGGCTGAGAGTAAGGGTAGCAGAACAACACAGCAAGGAACTGTAACACTGTGGGCACTGGTTCACTGCACCTGTGCACTCAGTCCTACTCTCACTCACATGGAAATACAGGGAAACCTAACAGAGTTTTATTTTAATGATGAACAATTTTGCATCAACTCTGGTGCCAGTCATGTATGATGTGGAGTCGTGATGTCCGCTGCCACTGAGAATACCCAACCACTAGGCATACTGATTGGTGAGCAAGGTCTGAACAGACTACAGCCTTGTGTGCCCAATACGCCAACAGATCTGTGGCCAGGTCTTTGACAGGCTCTGCACAAGAGCTTGTGGCTGCTATTTCTGCTGGGGTCTTCTTTGCTGGGGGAGGATAATCTTGTCTGCTATGAGAGCCCATTCTAGGGGGGCCATGGGGGTGGGATTTGTTGCCTACATCATAAATGAAGATGAGGTAAGGATGTGCCACCCCTACACCCACGTACGCACGCTGCTTCCAGCTTCTCATAGAGCAGTTGCCCAACCTTCATGCTCTAGTGAAAATGACCTTCTGAACTTCTCTATTAATTCCTTGTGGACTTAGGCTGTCGTATTGTTCCAGGGTCCCCAGGGCATCCTTTATTGCCAGGGGCAGCAGGGGTCTAATCAAGAAATAAAATTAAAGATAAAATAAAATACACTTGCTTGGCAGACTAGATGGGCCAATTGAGGGGTTTTTATGGCGTCATCTACTATGTGTGGCTATGTTGGGCCCCCTCAGAGCCTCTGCTTCCTTTATCTGGTTAGCACCACTGTTGTATAAAAAAAAATATATAGGAACAACGGTCCTTTCTCACTGCACACCTGCAAGCTGTCTATCATCTTCTTTATTGTGCCCAAGAATGGTGAAATGGATGCTTCCTCTCTCTGTGCAGCCATGCGAGCCCAGCACTGAGTGTACATGGCAGGGTGGCCTGTCTACCGAAGGCTGTCCAGGTGGACCTTTCTTTTTCGAGGCTATGAAGTGCAGCAGCTGCTTAAATCCCCCATTTTCCAGGATCTGCAGGCGCTAGTCTAACATGGTTGTCATTTCTCCAGTGCACCAGGTCACCAACGTTGATGCTGCCTGCTTCTTTCTAATGACAGTGATGTGCTAAAACACCCCACTTGCTCCAGGATGGCTTGTGGATGAAATGGGGGTCGGGGGCTGGTTGCCTTTTACCCCCACTGAAGAAAGGGGCTGTGGAGTTGGCTTGGAAGACAGACTGAACTTTTCTTTTGCTTTCCAGCTTTTGCTGTTGCTTTGAGTAGTAGATAGGATCCCCAGACTGGCAGCAGTGAATACCAATGGGTGTTTTTTTAATGTTTTTTACATGTTGATAAAGCAACTGTTTTTAAGGTGGCCCAGTTTCTTTCTTCTACTGATGGCTTTCCAATAGTAAAGCATTTTGTAAAACACTGGTCCTCTCTACTCTGAAATGCCTCTATAGCTCTGATATCTCGCAGGATCCCTTCCTCTTCTCTGGATATTTGGGTGCTATTGCTGTGGCTAGAGTTGCGGGTAGAGTGGGAGGGAAAAGGCCAGAGGCATCGCTCATGATCTCCATTGACTGCTTTCCTGAAGTGTGTTCTTTGCTCAAGCAGTATTACTTTCTATACACTATGGCTGCTCACCAGAGGACAGCGTATGATTAACCAGACATCAAAAAACTCTCCTGATCTACTCAAAGTTCAATGTCCCCTGAATCTGAGAATCTTTCCCATGATTCATCGGAGTCAGTGTTTTCTCCAGTATCTGCTGCAGACACTAACCAGGACAGGACAGGTCAGGAAGGAGTGCTGGGCTGATTTGAAGTGTTCGACTCCTAGTGGTCCTGCCTCTCCACTGCTGGTACCACCCTCCACTGACTCTGCCTTCTCCTGCCCCTGCAATATTGGAAGTAAGATCAGGCAGCATGTGATCTTCCAGCTAGATACTTCTTCCTTAGCCCTGACTCAGACAGGGGAGTCACTGCTTGTCTCCCTGCTATCATTGGTAGGTGATACTTGTGCTAGCCATAGGTCCCTTCCTCTGCCATTGATCTTGCTATTAATGTCACTGTCGTGTCTACCTTACCTTTTGCTCCCCATGGCATGAATGCATTGGATCCACTCAGTCACTATTAGTGGCTAAGAGTTTTAATTGTTGCAATAAATGTATGGCACTGTAGTATTGTACAACAATACTAGTGTGATGTGTAGACAGAACAGATACCGTACTCAGTCACTTTTGTTAACAAAGCATGCCATACACCATCCTCCTGTTGACTGCGACTATCTACGCTTCCAGTAGGAAATGACACAGGATGTGGGAAAAGAGTCACACACACACATGCACTGTAATTAGTGTATACTGACGCCTTTTTCCTCAAACAAAAAGTCATGGAGAGTAAAGAAAAGAAAGGCTGGGATTCTACATGGGCAGTGCAGTGATCACTGGTCAGAGATGTTGCATTTGTTAAATAAAAACTGTGCTGCAAAAGATATATTCTTACTCCAGCCTGCTTAATGCTAAAGTAATTTTGTATCAGTGAATAAACAGAAAACAGCAGCGTCTCCCCTTACTCAGTGACACAACCCATCTTGATTTAGGGTTCTCCCTCCTTTCCTTTCTAAATTGAAAAAAAACCAAACTTTTTTCTTTGACTCTGAGATAACTTCAGAAGCACAACATCTCTGTCCAAAATCCAGCAGAGAGTTGAAGGAGTAAAATGGTGACTGCTCAGTTTCATCTTGCTTTCAGTGTCAGATTAAAATAAAAGAAAGAACTACTTGTCAATCCGTGCAGGTGCCAGCTTGGATAAACTGGTTGAAAAAAATGCTTGATCTTGATTTATTATGCTCTTTCCTTGTCCCTTCCCACTCCTGCTCTGTTCTGTCTGCCTTCAGGGGCTTCACGTGAATAGGAAAAAAAAAAATCCCTGCCGTTTTGCTTGCTCTGTCAACTTTAATGGAATCCAAAAAAAAGGCAAGCCAACAAGTTCCTTGTTTTCAGGGGCAATGTTCATTCGTTTCAAAACGAAACAAAAATGCCCTGTTTTCTTTTCACATTACCCATTCGTTTCAAGTGAATGAAAATCCCTAGTGGTGGAAGATTAACGGAATTCAATTGTGCTTGTGGAAATAATAGGCGAACCTTAGAGGTGGGAAAAATCATAAATCAGGAAAGGTCTGAAGTACCCATTGTAAAGGTAAAATAGACCATTATCTGGAAGCAGCTGTTGCGTGCTATCTTGTGTGCCCAATTCTCTTATACTCCACAGCCCCCTCGCTCCGTCTGCAGTGAGAGCTGCCCTGTTGGATACAGGAAATCTGCCAGACTTGGTCAGCCCAGCTGCTGCTTTGACTGCATCCCCTGCTCTTCTGGAGAAATAGCCAATGAAACGGGTGAGTCGACTCCGGGCCAGCTGTGAGTTAACAGAGGATTCTAGCTTGCCACAACTTTGACTTTCCAAGGCCATGTTGGAGCATATCCCAAGCCTGTCAGGAATTAGTTTGGCCAAATTAGTTGTTTTGTTTTGTTTGTTTGTTTTTTAATTACCGAGGATGACAGTGAACCATTCCTGGTTTTACCCCGTTGCATACTGGAACTTGTGATCTGAATAACAGCAAGAAAGGTTTAAAAAATGTAGAGGTCCATATTCACAGTCCGGCTAGCAGATTGTCTTTCAACATAACCGTACAGAATTCTGCAGCAGTAAAACATAAATAAATACATAAAAAAATATGGATTCTGATCAGCATTAATCAAAAACAATCCAGAAAAGAAACTAAAAAGGTGGTCAGTGTTTCATCAGAAGGCAGGTTTTTTGGGTTTTTTTTTAAATTAAATCTTTTTATTTTTCAACAAAGCATAACAGCAAAATACAAAAAATAAAAAATAAAATACAATAATACAATACATTCCTCCACACATTCATCATCACTGTGATCTTATCTTTCCAGCAATTCCATACTAGCGTTATTGCGACTGAAAGCATGACGTCCAGAAATTTCCTCCCACTGGACTTTAGAGCTAAACCATCCTAAGACAGCACTTCTTGAAGATGCAGAACAGCACGGATAGGCTCCAAAACTTTATTCCAAAATCTCTGAAAGCTTGAACCCCCCCCCCCCCCCACACACACAAAAGCAGATGTGAGAAAAGTACCCACTTCTTTAGTACAAGACCAACACCTGTTATCCTGAGACTTTGTAACTTTAGCAACCTTAACAGGGGTCCATATGGCCCTGTGAGCTACAAAAAGATACACATAGGGATTTATCCCACCATACGGACCAAAATCCTTTTCTCACATTCTTTTGGTGCCAAAACTGCTTAACTCTGAGTTAGTCTTGACAAATGTATAAAAACTAGATATGTTCGTAGAGGTTGTAAATGTTCATTGCATTTTTTGCAAGTTGTTGTAGTATTGTATTGCTATTCACTAATAAACATTATATGTCAACGAATGCCTTACAGTACAAAGCCAAGTCTGGTAAAAGGGCTCAATCACAGTCCCTCTTAATGTCAATTATTTATTATGCATAGCGCATAGGAACAGATTGTGTCCTTAATTTAAGCTTATGATTGGAGTTTCACCTTCATTTCAGATACAACTGAGTGTTGGAAGTGCCCAGAAGACCAGTGGCCCAATGAGAGACGAGACAAGTGTCTTCCAAAAGCCATTGAGTTTCTGTCCTACCAGGAACCCCTAGGAGCAGCCTTGGCTGCTATTGCTGTCATCCTGTCTTTGGCCACCATCCTCATATTCTCCATCTTCTGTTGGTTCCAGGAAACACCCATTGTGAAAGCCAACAACCGAGGTCTCAGCTACCTCCTCCTCTGCACCCTCACACTCTGCTTCCTCTGCTCCTTCACATTTCTTGGCCTTCCTGTAAAGTTCACCTGCATGATTCGCCAGCCAGCTTTTGGCCTCATCTTTACCATCAGTGTTTCTTGCATATTGGCAAAAACAATCACAGTGGTCATTGCCTTCAAGGCCATCAGCCCCAACAAACACCTCAAACAATGGGTTGGGTCAAAGATACCTAACCTTGTTGTTGTTTTCTGCTCCCTCATCCAGTTGGTTATCTGCACTTATTGGATTTCAAGTCATCCTTCCTTTCCAGAGAACAATACAAGATCTGAAAGTGGGAAGATAATCATTGAGTGTAATGATGGGTTGACCATACTCTTCTATTGTATGTTGGGATATATGGGCTTCCTGGCCATTATTAGCTTCACGGTGGCTTTCCTGGCTAGGACATTACCTGACAGCTTCAATGAGGCCAAGTTTATCACCTTCAGCATGTTGGTATTTGTGAGTGTCTGGCTGTCTTTTATTCCCGCTTACCTCAGCACACAAGGAAAGTACATGGTTGCAGTGGAGATCTTTGCCATCCTGTCTTCTGGCACAGGATTACTTTTCCTAATCTTTCTCCCCAAATGTTATGTTATTCTCATACGACCAGATTTGAACACCAAGGAACACTTAGTAGGAAAGCATACAACACGGAAATAAAGTCTAGGTAACATGTCCAGAAAATAAATGGCTTATCAGATTGAGATAAGAGAGACAAAGCCTTCCACCTCTAGATCAGTTCTACACAGATTCACTACAAAATGAGTTTCGCCAATGTGTTACTTTATAACACATACACACAAGCTCCTACAGTGACATTTTTATATTGCTCAGAGAGTACCTCCAGTCAGTTAAACATGATATGCACTCACTGTTATGTATTCCTTGCAACATAATTACACATAGGTTGAATGTAAGTTCCATATCTAATTTATGACCAGAGGCAGTTCATTGCATGAATATAATATTGGGTAAAAATTGTATGTCCCTGTTAATTGCTATTGTTTTTAGATTATGTATATAATATTTTGTAAACTGCCATGTGCATAGGAGTGTACGGTAAATACTGTTAAAGAACACAAATTTCGGTTAAGGTATATAAGCTCCTGATCCTCTCCTACAAATAACGGGCACCCAACCCATTCAGTGCCCTATACATCACAGTCATTAACTATATCTTTGTTCACTATTGTGCCTTTTATATTCTGTATACATTTCATACATTCCTGTTCCTAAACTGTGATTATTTCCTTATTTTTTTAATGTAATTTGATGTATTCCATGCTTTTCTATTTATTCAAGTTGTTAGTATAGAGATGTTAGCATTAACCTGCTGTAACACTGGGCCTTTTCATTTTATCTATTTGTGATGTTATGGATATAAGCATTGACCCGTTGTAATATGTTTTGAGCTCTCTAGCTAGAAGAGCATGCTTATATAAAGATGCAAATTTCTCAGTGTGGCACCCTGCCTAGTGCAGAATACTCATCTCCCAGGATCACATTCTGCTGTGCATGTAGCAATATCATACGCTCATGTGCCACTTGGACATTTATCTGGAGAAACCTTCCTCATGAGAAGCCTTCGTGTGAAGCAAAGGGGTATTAGAAAGTAAGAAGAAGCACATCAGTTTTAACAAATGCATTTCTCTGCAGCCTTTGCGTACTATTCCAGTCCATGCAGAGGCTCTGGGTTTATTTACCACGGGGGAGGCAGGGGTGGGGGGAGAATATAAGATTATTTTTGAGGCTCTCTGATGGAAACCTTTTCATCAGTACCACAAAATGCACTTGCCCACAAAGGATGTTTGATCGTCCCAAGGTCTGTTTTATTTTGAGGTAGAACAGATAATATTTATGTTGTTTTTGTTGGGTGCCCATCTAGCCCAAGCTTCTTGTTCAGGGTCAGAACAGGGAGTGCTCAGTGGGGCACCCCCAGGCTTCCAGGGAAAACACTATGGTGTAGAAATTCTTACCACCTGAGCTCAGACTTGAACCTTGCCTGCTAACATTCAGAAAAAGGCTTAAGACTTGGCTATTTAAACAAGCCTTTCCCGAGTCTAATATCCAAGGAGAGATCCTACGACACGCGAACCCTACAGATTCTACCACCCATTGAGACCTAACGGGACAATGTAAATATTAACCACAAAGAGACATTACTGCACAATGCTAATAATCTACCTCTGTAAAGTTTATATTTATTCCTATCTATTCTTATCTCCTTCATTCCCCAGTTTCAACGACCTTGTTATATTGTAACTTTTTTGCTCCTTCTGCACTGGTTAAATGAACAAAGTTTTCACTCCCCTGTTATCTGTAAACCGACATGATATGATTGTATCATGAATGCCGGTATAGAAAAGCCTTAAATAAATAAATAAAATAACTCAGCACTCTTCTGTGACGGCATGAAAGGATAGAAACATAGAAATAGAGATGTGATGACAGAAAAAAAACGCATAGCCTTTCTAGTCTGCCCATCTGCCCACTTAATTCAGCTTTATAATGCCCATCACTCCCGCAGAGATACCTTGCAGTTTAACCCATGCTTTCTTGAATTCAGATTCTGTTTTTGTCTCCACCACTTCCACTGGGAGGCTGTTCCACACATCCTAAGATTACTTCTGAGTCTACCCCCTTTCAAACTCATCTCATGACCCCCTCATTCTAGAACCCACTTTCCTTTGAAAGAGGCTCACCTCCTGTGCATTGATACCATGGAAGTATTTTAATATATCTTTCATACCACCTCTATCTCGCCTTTCCTTTTAGATATTCATGTTTAGTTCTTTATGTCTATGCCTATATGTTTTAGAATGAAGACCACAGACCATTTTAGTAGGCACAGTTACATGGTTCTGAACATAAGGATTGTGCTTGTGGGACCAGACAAACACAATTGGCAGGGAGAAAGATGTAGACTTGGGAATAACTAATATAAGTTACACCCTACCTTGTTAAACCTTACAGTTAAGAACATAAGAAATTGCCATACTGGGTCAGACGGAGGGTCCATCAAGGCCAGCATCCTCTTTCCAACAGTGGCCAATCCACGAACAAAAATTCCTGGCAAATACCTAAACAGCAACTAAATCCCATGCTACTAATGCCAGTAAAAAGCAGTGGATATTCCTTTAAGTCAATTTGATTAATAGCAGTTTATGGACTTCACCTCCAGGAATTGTCCAAACCATTTTTTAACCCCGCTATGCTAACTGCCTTAACCACATCCACTGGCAATGAATTCCAGAGCTTAATTGTGCATTGAGTGAAAAACAATTTTCATTGATTTGTTTTAAGTATGCTACCTGTATCTTCATGGAGTGCCCCCTAGTCCTTATATTATCTGAAAGAGTAAATAACCGAGTCACATTTACCCATTCTAGACCTCTCATGATTTTACAGATCTCTATCGTATCCCCCCTCAGCCGTCTCCTCTCCAAGCTGAACAGCCCTAACCTCGTCAGCCTTTCCTCATAGGGAAGCTGTTCCATCCCCTTTATCATTTTGGTCGCCCTTCTCTGAACCCTTTTCACCTATTCCCATGCATCCACCTTCAAAATAGGCCCATCCTGAGCCATGCTGTCATTGGGATTGACTGAGGAGGTCGCCTGACATGTTGAGCCAATGAAGATCCAAGGAAAAATATCAGTGTGAGCCCCAAACTATCAGAGGAGGAAGAAGACATAAACTGGATCAAGGACTGGTTTCCCAGGCTGGGGCTACAGAGGGAGAATGGCAAGAGTAGGGTTGCCAAATGGCTCCAGATTTTCAGGCCAGCTTGATCCAGACCTGGCTTTACCTCCTAGAGAGAGGTTGTGTGCACATCAAGCTCCTGCAGCAGAGACACCACTTGTCTCTCTGGCTGGCGACGCAGCCACCTCTGAGGTGGAAGGTAGGGTAGTGTCGGTCAGAATGGCTACCTCAGTGGTGGAAGTTCCTGAGGCAGGAATGCTTTTTTTTCCGTGGCTGGCATAGTAGTGACAGTCACTAAAGGGTCCCTGCCCCAGCAGATAGCAGTGCTGGGCCTGGAGTATTCAGCCCAGCAGCAGCAGCAGAGATGTCATCATTAGCTGCTGCTGGGTTAGATGCTGCATTTTGAGGGGGTGCAGAGATAGGAGGTGCTGGGGGTTGCAGCTGCAGCTTTTGGGGTGCCAGCCAGAAAGTCAGGGATGTTCTTGTTTGGCATTGACTTCCAGCTGGCACCTTTTTTCCCCCCAGCTTTTTTGGGGCCTGCTTGAGGCTGCTGCTTCCCCATTGCCCAGGCTGTTTGTTTTATTGAGGTTTAGGCAATGGGGACTGGGATTGAAGCAGCCTCTACTGAAATGAAAAAGGAGGTGAGAAGGGTCGCTTAAAGGTGACTTTTTTCTATTTAAATGAAATGTGTAAAAATAAGTGAAATGACCGTGAAGCTTTAACTGAACAAGTGAACCTGCGATCTGCCTTTGAACAGAGCACTATTTCGCTGTGACTACGGGCTCAGGTGACACCTTCGCTAGCCAGTGGGCACTAAATAATGTGCCCTGCTCACGCCCTGTCCCCCCGGATTATGTTTTACCCTTCAACATTTGATTTACCCCGGTGCACTGTATTTCATTTTTGAGTTACAGGCACATTAACCGGTTTATGTTGAATTGTAGTTTAGAGTGGCCTTTTTCTTGGTTCTCCTTTAAGGGATCCAAGGTTGCATGCACTGCTCTGGCACCACTACCAGGTGCATTGGATCGTAGCCAATCTAAAATAGGCCTGGCTTTCCCTCCTGGAGAGAGGCTGTGTGCACATCGTGCTCCTGCAGCAGAGATTTAAAACCTTTATTTTCATTTACTTAGCCTTCTAATTTTGACATATTGTAGTTCAGTTTGTGTAGAGGCATCAGCCCTCACTTTTATTTAAAGTTTATTTCATTTATTTAGCCTTTTATTTGATGTTTGCTTGAGGGGCAGGCAGCTCCTCTCCCCTTCCCCCATTCACCACACACATTTCTTTGTTTTAGGGTGAAGTTTTAGTTGGGCAGGGACAGTTTTTCAGGGCTTTAGTTGCAGGGTAAGTTTTGTTTTAGGCAGGGTGAGTTTCAAGGCACATTTCCTTTCTTATTGGCTTCACAGTTTTAAGTTCTGTTGTGCTCTTTCCTTCAGCCTCCCACTGGAGCAGAAGGGAGAGCTTTATTTCAGTTGTTTTGTTTGATTTAGTTATTTAATTTCAACCCTTCCCCCACAATTGCCTTTTCTGATTTTATTTTAGTTTTATAAGTTCAAAGAGCAGCAGCTCTTACCTCTTAGTTTCTTTATCTAAGTATTTGGGCTCCTGGAGCTCGGGGGGGGGGGGGGGGGGTGGATACCTCAGCTGCTCAGCAGGGTCACAAGCTCTGAAGCCCGGCTGAGCTCTAATCAGTCATCTGCTGCAGCAACCCTCCCTGTACAGCAAGGAGCTTTCTTTTCTAAGGAAGTTTTATTTCCAGTTTTTTTGTACTTCTCACTCCCTTGTGCACTCTCTTTTTAATTTTGGAGCACAAATTCATTAAAAACTTCAGATCTCAGTTATTTTATTTTTACACTTTTAATTATTATTTATTTATTTAAAAGTTTTTATATACCGCGCCAAGGGATAATATTTTATCCGTCTAGGCGGTGCACATAATAAAAACATACATAATTTCATAACAATACGACAAATTAAAATACAGTGTGAATACATTCAAACTACAACATCAGACATATTAATGTTAGGGAGGTCATTGCGGTATATTATAAGCGCAAGTGAATAAATATGTTTTCAGTACTTTCTTAAATTCATTGCGGTTTGCTGTGAGTCAAATGTATTCTTTCATGGAGTTCCATAATATAGGACCGGCAACTGAGAATGCTCGTTTTCTTGTTAATGCCAAACTTGCTGATTTTATTGATGGGATTTCCAGGATACATTTATCCATAGATCTGAGCTGTCTATTAAAAATAAAAAAAATGTCACTCTTCAAGCATTCTTTCACCTCTCTTCAGGAGATGGATCATGGCTTGCACTTCTTCTATGGGTTGGAGAAGAGAAGGGAGACAAAGAAACAGATAACATGGCTGCTGTCTGCAGACAGGTCTCTCTTTACCGATCTGGAAAGTATTCGATCCAGACCTAGAGAATTTTGCTTGACGCTCTTCCCTCTGGATCCCATTGACCCAGAGCCCTGCAGGCGTTTATGGGAGGAGCTTCCCACGGTCAGTCAGGGTGACAGGGAGCGGCTGGATGCACCTCTTGGTCTCGCCGAGCTCTCTGAAGCCCTAGGTTTGATGCCTTACAATAAATCTCCGGGCATCAACAGGCTTACCATGGATTTGTATCGTCACTTCTGGAGTGAGCTAGGACCCAACCTCCTGTCTTGATCCCCCCCCCCCCATCCCCCCAGGTTGTGAAAACAAAGGTTTGTCTAACAGTTGCTTCTATCATGACTCCTCCCTCCCTAGGCATAGGGGTGGTGTTACACATGAAATGGGGTTGCACATGAGCTTTTACAAGCACAGATCTCCTGGCTTTTCTATAACAGCCATTTACATGCATAATACATATATTTATGTGTGTAGGCAGCTTTGAAAATTCAGCTCTTGATGCCTACATTTAGGAACATTTTCAGCTGATAACTTAGGTTACAAAAATCAACTAAAACTCCACCTAAATGTAGGTGCCTAAAATTTAAGTGTCAAGGATTTGGGGGAGGAAGGGCTGGAGGGCATTGTGGTTTGGGGATTGGAAGAGAGACTGAGCACTGAGCACAATGACTAGATTTATGGCAGCCATGCCTAGTTTTGGCAACTGTCACCTACATTTTACATAAGAACATGCCATGCTGGGTCAGACCAAGGGTCCATCAAGCCCAGCATCCTGCTTCCAACAGTGGCCAATCCAGGCCATAAGAACCTGGCCTGGCCCCCAGCCTGACTCCTTCTATCTGCCCATCCATTTTTAAGTTTAGGTGCCTTGTAAATTTAGAGGGGAGGGGTGTTGGGAGTATTTTTATTTCGGCAGATCAAGATGCCTACATCTTTTGCATATTGGAATCCATTCCCCTTAATAATGACTTTATTTCTAAATAAACTTTTCTACACATTGAACTTGTCTTGTAAACTCAAAAAGATGCTGATTGCTTTGGAACTATTTCCCCTTTACTCTTGTTTGTTTTAGACATTCACAAAGGCACAGTGCATTTCAGCAGCTCATATAGGGCTATGTGTGTGAGCATGCGTCTAGATTTATGTGCATGATTTCAAAAATCAAAAGTGCTCATATAAATAGTCCCCCGCCAGAATGCGTCTTTGCAGTGCACATAAAAGTAAAAGTAAACGCAAAATCACTTTTGTGCAAACGTTTGCACTTTCGTACTACCCTGAGAGAAATGTTGAAAAGGCCATTTTCATGCACAACACCATTTTTGATACTCAAAAATGACTTTGAAACTTCACCCCAAGCTGTACCATGCCGTGAGCCATCTGGTCCTAGAGGTAAAGGGCTCACTTTTACTAAAATAATCCGCCGGACCCTTGCAGTGCCAGAAGTGAAAGACTGTAGCTCTGGGCCTATACTTTGAGCCACGTAAGTAACTCCTCTATTAACCCTTAGTAAGTTAAGAATCCCTTGAACTTATAGGTTGAGCACCAAAATTCTGCCATTTCTAAAATAGAAGGAGACAATAGAGAATCTGAAATCAGATCAAATTGGTGTGCTTCCTCTCATATGTCCCAGAGGACATGGCAGGCTGTGATTATCAATGCGCCCCGTTATTATAAGCCTCACACTACTCATCATGTAATGAGTAGTACAGGAAGGCACCTGAGTACCACCTTGTTTATTTGCAGCTGTAGAATTACTGAGGTCAGTGAAAATCTCCAGCCAACAAATATATAAACCTATTGCCTCTATAGACAGTCCTGTGCCACAGTTATTCACCCATGACAACGTTTGCCATGGTCTCTTGCCTCTAGATTCAAACTGTTTTGCATGACCTTTCTCTTTTTCTTTCCTCTCAAGATCTCAAGATGTGTGTTTGATTTTTTTTTTAATTTTCTCTATTAAATATCTGGTCTCTTATCTCTACAATCTTTCTAGAATCAGTTTCCATGTCTCTTCATTCTAGATTTCATTCTCTTTGATCTATTTTTGATGAGTTTCCTGGTGTCTTCTCTTTACTTTTCACTCTGCCTATGTTCCCCTTTGCTTTATTTTGACTTGTTCCTCTATTGTATCCCCTTTACTTCTCATGCAGTACTGATGAAAGCAGAGGCTTAGTGAAAGAGAACGAGGTAATGAGACTTTTTCGTTGGCTGACACTTACTCTGCTCAGCCTTCTGGTAGCAGAAGCCACAACCCCAGGATGCAAGCTGGAGCTGCAGAAGATGACACCCTTCTCCAAAGATGGAGACATTGTCCTTGGAGTGATAGCTGCAGTTCATTCTGGCGTGGTTTATCCCGTGCTTGACTTCAGAGAGATGGCTCATCCAGCTCACTGTGAAGAGTAAGGCATACAGACTGGGAAAATGTTGGTCTTTAATTTGATTGCATTGGGTATATTAGTGGTTAATAAATTAGGAACAAGGGCCATGAAGAGAAAAATCAGAGGCCAGAGCTGGATGCTTATTTTTAGGAATACTTTCAGTTTGCTTGTGTTTATGTCACTAGATAAGGCCATCATTTGGCCAACTGAATAAATCCTGGTGTGTGATTAGGATTTCCTTCTTGTAAAATCTCCCAACTTGGTGCATTTCACATTTTTTATGTATCCATTATTTTGCTTATATAAGATATCTAACAAATCAGCAATATCATGGTGGAAAAAAAGGAGATAAAGCAGGATATCACACCGTATTGTCTAATTGTCCAAATGGGTAGTAGTGAAATTTATGCAAAAGATTGTGTCAGATAGAAATGGTAGAAGCTGAGGGCAAAGGATGAGACTCATCATTGTTCTTTTAAGTAAAAGAGTGCTGTAGGTGATTAAATCTATCCTTGAAGTCAATGGCGTCATCTTCCCCAGAGCTTTTTTAAAAATCTACGAGACAGGTTCTTTACATCAGTTGTAGCAACATCAACAGGGATGGAGAAGGACCAAAGTCAAACATAAGAATCCAAACACTCAGAAAGCTGCTGATTATCATTATCTAAGCCAGAAACTGAAGTTATTCATTTGGGATTTTCTGACATGTTATAAATCCAGCATAAGCGTTAACAAAGACAGTAGACAATTACGTATACCCTAGAGGAGAGGGGAGAGAAATTGGGATATGAAAATTATCTTTGAGTAGTTCAAAGCCATAAATAATGCACAAAATAATTCATTTTTCAGTAAAAAAAAGTTTCAAAACAAAAAGTCATGACATCTGACTCAAAGGGGCTCAATCACAGGCATCACATGAAAGGGGTCTGTGTGTATGAATGTAATGCATGTGGTGGAGGAGCAGAATGGGGAACATGAAATGGTCTCCAAGAGGAGGTGGTAGATGCAAGAAAGCCTAGGATAAACAAATATAATTAGTTACATAGGAGTGAAGAGGACGCTGAAGATCAAATACAGATTATGGTATTGCAATAGAAAGAAACTGAGAAGAATAAGAGCTTTATGGTCCTTGCCTGCCATTATGTTTCTATGACCATTCAGGGCCGCAAAATGTCCCCTCATTAGAAGTCAGTGATAAGTGCTGCAGTTTGCCTCAATACTTGGCAGCTCAGCCACTCGAATGGAAAGGAAGCCCCACAGTAACATCTGAAAGTTAATTTCTAACAACATCTCCGGAATACTCTTCTGCTGGATATGGTTACTAGGGCTCACTGCAGAATGCAATTCTGCAATAAATGTTCATACACTGATAGGGCAAAAACCTGTATCACTGGAGGAAAGAAAGGGTAAAGAGGACATGATAGAAGCAATCAAATATTTGATGGCTTCCGTAAAGAATGGGAAGATGGAATCATCCACAGGAAAGCACATTCAAGGTCAAGGGGTCATGATATGGAGTTGCAGGGAGGGAGGTTGAAAGAAAACCTGAGAAATTACTTTTTTTTAATGAGAGGGTAAGAGCTGCTTGGAATAGCCTACCAGCTGAAGGAGTGACAATCAAAACTGACAGAAATTAAATAAGTTTGAGACAGGCACAAAGCATAATTGCTTATCTCAGAAGGTGGGATATCAAGTAATAGAAATTAAGAAGGGTGCTTCAGTGTTTGATCAGTCAGTCAAAGGAAACATTTAGTTGCTTTTAGCTTAAACGGAGGCCTCTGATGCAGCAGTGACAGTTGCTTATTCTAATGTTATGCTTTTTCTTGGTTTGTTATTTTAGTACTGTGTTGTGATTTTATGCATTAATATTTCTTTTAATTTTGTATATGTTTATTTTGTTTGACTTTGAATTGATCTTGGCAGACATTTATTGATTGATTGATTTTATTATGGATGTAATTTTGTACACCACTGAGATTTACGGGCAAGTGGGTTATACATTTTTTTTAACTAAATAAATTAGAGGGCCAGAGGGGTGCATAGAAACAATGGGCAGAGACTGCTGGTACAATTGCATCAGGATTTCCAGAAAAATGCCTGAAGTAACCTGCATAGGCTAATTATGGTTAAACCATAATAGCACAGGGTTCATTGGTACGGAGCAGTTGCTACAACCCTAAATAGCAGTGGTATATCAACTATGGGTTTTTGAGATGGGCTAGGGTGACCTGCAACAGGGGTGGTTACAACCCTGGCAGCACCATCAACCTTTCGAGGTAGCTGTGGGTGACAGAGACACCATCATTAAACTCCCAGTATCAATGAGCATTATTGGGGCACATACAAGGAAAGAGTAGGAACAGGGCTGAGCATCAGGATAGGAGACATGGAGTGTAAGGGCCTTGTTTTCTGTTTTGGGAATCTACATGCCCAGTGCTCATCTTCCCAAAATGGCAGAAACCCAGATAGGAAGAGAACTATGTTAACAATAATATTTCATCAGAGCTTGGTAAATATGTTTCTAACTCCTTTTTGGCATGAGGGACCTTGACTATTTATTTACAAAAAAAGGACTTTAACACATTCGATTTTAAATATTATTCACACAATACTTGCGATGCCATCCGATTTACTTCTTCTTAAACCTCTGCCTTCCCTCTCTACCCCTGAGGGACTGTTTGGGTGGCTTGTAATTCCTTTTAGTCCTGGTAAGTTGCCCCGATAGGAAGGAGAACATTTCTCTTAATTGCACCCTTTGTGTAAACATCAGGTGACATCGAAAGACTGCATATTGTTACACTCGGCCACTGTAAGCGGGAGGGTTGCCACGCCACAAAGGAGGGAAGTTAAACACAGGACAATTATCTAGGGAAAAACTATGTGCAGAGATTTATATGTTTGCCTTCCCTGATCTAAACCCGTGGGCATGGGGTGACTTCCAAAACCTGTGGTGCACCAGGTGGAATGAGCTGGTGTGCTGGGTCAACTCTGCACGACAGGGTCAGCGTGCTAGCCTCTTTCACGCACCCTACCACACACACACACCAGCCAAAATAGTAAGCCTGACTGCACCCTCTTCCAAATATCAACCCACACAACAACAAATCCACCCAGATCCCAATCCCCCTCATCCCCTGCTAATACACAGCCCTCACCCTTCCCCCACTACACCATCCAGTTCACCCTGACAGAACAAGGTTGAGTGCATCCAGCTCTCTCATCAAAACAGGCGCGCCCAGATTTCCACCCAGCACGGCACCAACCCCTGCTGGCTGCGGGGTTGGTGCCGTGCTGGGCATGCCCAGTGGGGGCCGGTCGGGGTTCTGGAGACTTTGGCGGAGGTTTTCCGTGGTTGGGCTCCATCCTGGTGATGTCACCCATATGTGAGGACTAAAATCCTGCTGTCCTGTGAACACCTATTACAGGTAAGCAACATTTGCTATGTTAAAGGCCAGAGTGAAGAGCATAAGTCTTAACGTTTTTTCTAAATTTTTAATAATTTTTCTTAATCCATATTTCCAAAGGTAAGGCATTCCAAAAACAAGGGACCTGGGAGACAAATGAATTTGACTAGATTTGTCTCATTTCAGTAGGTGAAGGGAATCATAAAAGGTGTAATTGTGCTAACTATAAAAGCCATTTATAGACTTTTCCAGTAAAAGAAACACCAATAAATCACCTGCATCAGTAGCGTGGGAAATACTTAGTGTTTGGGTACTTGCCAGGTTCTTGTGGCCTGGTTTGGCCTCTGTTGGAAACAGGATGCTGGGCTTGATGGACCATTGGTCTGACCCAGTATGGCAGTTGCTTATGCTTAAAGCAAGCCCATATTGACCACCACAAGCCCATACCTGATAGCCGCATGACACAAGACTACTCCTGAACCCTCTGATTCCCCCTCCTGGAAACTGACCTGCCCCATCCAGAGCCAGACAACAAGTCTGACCAGATTTGGATCCTACTGCTGGCACAACCACAAGGCGGCCTGTACCCCGATGCTCCTCCCAACTCACCAACAAAATCACCCAAATCCAATTGCCCCACTTCTTCGCCTGATACAACAAGGTCACTTGGATCCCCCGGGCTTCATATAGCCATCTGTACATTCCTTGCTGGCAGGAAAAGATGCTAACCTTGTGCTGTCACAACCGCGCCATCTTAGAATTGCTTCCTACCTTCACACAGCCCAAGTTTGCAATGCCGAGCCATGGAGATGGAGTAGGTAATTGGTGTGTATGCGGGAGAGGTTGTGGAATGTTACAAGTTCATCTGCTGGCCTCTGAAAAAGCCACATATAGCATTAAGCACAAATAGATCGTGAAATATGATGACGTAAGACTGACTTATTCCTAACAGATTTCAGACCCGGTATTATCGTGATTTATTGGCCGTCTGGTTTGCCGTGGAAGAAATAAACCAGAACCAACATCTGCTGCCAAATCATACTCTGGGTTTCCGGATCTTGGACTCTTGCCTTTCAGAAGTACTCGCACTGCGGGACACTCTCCTACTACTGTCTGGGTGGAACCAAGCCATCCCGAATTACAAGTGCGAGGCTCATGCAGGTCTGGCAGGAATCCTTGGGGACTTGATCTCTGCGGTCTCTGAGGTCATGGCCAGGATACTAGGGATTTATAGGATACCACAGGTAGGAGATTCCACTTTCTCTGTCTATGTCAGTGACCCAGCAGTTACCACCTGAGTCCATTTTGTCTACAAAATCCTAGTTTTTCCCTTACTGCATTGATGGATTTCCATTTCCTTTCATTCTTACTAAATGCAATGAAGAAAAACCCAGGATGGGCTCAGACTCTCCAGATGAAATTAAAGTCTTAAAGGCACATTTTAAAAGCCCGAAGCATGCCGACATTAGGGGATGCACGAATGTGTTGGACCGATGGCCACTGAGTAGATTTTAAAAGCCGCCCGGATACGTGCGTGCAAAGTCGCTGCACGCACAAATAAAAAGTTTCCAAAAAAGGGGCGGGGCATGGACGTGGTCTGGGTGGGGCATGAGTGTTCCGGGATTTAACCATGGAATTTGTGCATAAATACGCGCACTTATGTGGTAGAAGCGTCATTTGCGCACACAGGCGCGCGTCCACTTAAAATTGCATGCACATATGTGCGCAGCCAGGCTACTTTATAACATGCGTGCGACCCTGGGTGCGGGCCAACGAACGTGCACCGCTCTGAAAGTTACCGTCTAAAGGAACAATTCAGCAAGCAGAACAAAGAAGAATGAAGGTGTCAATTTATTGTTTCACTTAGGGCCTTCATTATTGGCAGATAAATTGGGGCCGATTTTTAGCTGAAAAGTTCCCTATATTTAGGCATCTGGGGTTCTAAATTTATTCCTCAAATTCATGTGCCTTGATTTAGGGATCTAAACTTGGTGCCTAATACTGAAAATCATGCTAGTGCACAATGTCAACCTTTTTTGCATAGACCTTTAAGTGCTGTTTTACAGGGAACCTTACATTTTGATTGACTCACACTGCTAAACATTTTTTTGCATGAGTTATATTACACATGCTTAGATGTGTTTTAACCCTAAATCATCCCATGGAAAAAAAATTATATATACATAGGTTTGATCCACTTTATTTTTGGGGGGAATGGAGGTCTTTTATTTGTTTCATTTTTGGCAAATTGTGCATGCAACTATTGAACTGTGCAATGCCGTTTGGAGGTGCACACACAGTTCAGTAGCTGAGTGCACAAACCGCAAATTTGAGCATGCAGCTACTGAGCTGCATGGGCAAATTCTCAAACACAAAATAAACAAAAGATTTCATTTGTTTTGGAGGCATCATCCATTCAGTTCATTCCATTTGAAACAAATTGAAAATGGTCTCAATTGTCACTTTTTGCACATTCATTTCAATTGAATGTACATCCCTAGATGGAATGATATCCTTAAAATTAGATAAATAGCCTTACATATATTAAAGATATCAATATATTTATTTACCAACCTCCTTTAAGCCTCCTTTCAGTATGAAATCATGGCAGCTAAAAAAATTAGACTGTAACTATGAATAAAAACAATATAACATTTATCACCCTTTCCCCACCACCGATCTGAGAGATAATGGAAATCCTTCTTTTTTCCAGATTAGCTTCTCAGCAGAGCACCCAATGCTGAGCAATAAGTTCCAGTTCCCGTCCTTTCTACGCACAATCCCAGCAGACATCCTGCAGTCCCAGGCTATTGCTCAACTGCTCCGATACTTCAACTGGACATGGGTGGGAATCCTGACTTCCAACACAGATATCACTAACCTAAGCAGCCAGGAGATAAAACAGAAGGTGGTGGAGAATGGTGGCTGCGTGGCCTTCCTGGAGAAGATTGACAACCACTACCCTAGCGAGAATTTGGCAAGGGTGGCAAGCGTTATTCATCAATCCTCTGCAAAAGTTATTGTGTGTGATTGCTATGAAACACATCTGAAGCCGATCTTGGAGCTCCTCTCCCTCCAGAATGTCACCTCCATAGTCTGGATCTTCTCATCAGGGATGATCATCAACCAATATCTGTTCACCAGGGAGTCATGGCGACTGCTCAACGGCAGCCTGGTGTTTGCCGCCTCCACCAACAGTATACCCAGCTTCACTGATTTCCTGTATCACATGAGGCCTTCTGCATACTCACAGGACCCCTTCACCAAACTCTTCTGGGAAAAAGCATTTGGGTGTCGATGGAAGGGACAGAACATGAACCAGATGGAGTTCAGGGAGGACCTCATCCTATGCACAGGAGAAGAAGATCTCAAAGCACTGGACCCAGCGATCTTTCAGTTGAATGATTTAAGCATTGCCTATCACGCTTACCTGGCTGTTTATGCCTATGCACATGCTCTGCACAACATGATTTTGGAAGGAGTCAAGGACGACACTTTTGGTATAGGCACCAGCATTCTTAATATCAAACCATGGAAGGTATTGGTAATAATAAATGGAATTGTAATAGTGCTAAAATACAACAAGATACCACTGATGCTTTCTACTTTGTGAGTTTGGAAAAAAGCATTCAGCTATCTCTAGGATGGATGCACAGGCTGCATATTACTGTTTTTCACAAGGTGTGTAATTGTCCATGGGCCAGAGGAGAAGTCAATTTGTTGGCATTACTATTATCTAATAATTAATTTATGGTACTCGTCACGGTAGCATAGAGAGCCATTGGCAGACCTGATGACTAGCACTGATGTGCAGGAATACTAAGTGACTTGTTCAAGATCTCACAGGGAGTCATTGACTGAGCCAGAAATATGGGAAGGGATGATACTTGTCACCTCTCTGAAGCCAATTCAGTCCTGGTTTAGTCCATTTACATCCATGGACATATAGACCTTGTTACTTAGGGAAATCAGAGCGACAACTCCAGGCATTCGATGTGATAAAAACAGGACTGAATAAGCCTATTCAGGTTCACTAAAGTGAGAGGATTGCCCTAGATGAAGGGGTGGGGACTGTGAGGAGACGACCAAAATAAAATAGAGGGCTGGGGGAGTAGAAGAAAAGGTGATCATTTCTAGGGCAATTAATACTGCCAGCATTCCTGAGTCAGAGATTATTTACATATTCAGCATAATTCTTTTCCAATAGGTTCTCCGTTATCTGTGGGATGTGCATTTCACAATAGACTCTGGAGAGGAGATATTCTTTGATGTGAACGGAGATGTGCCGTCCGTCTACGACATCATGAATATACAAATAAGTACAGATGATACCAGCAAAGTAGTAAAAGTTGGCAGATATGATTCCAGGAAATCCCCAGAAGAGAAAACAGTTCTGAACATCACTGCCATCTTATGGAACCAAAACTACTATCAGGTGAGCAGTGAAGGTTATGCGATGCATTAAAGAATTGGGAAAAATCAGGTGTGAAAACAATGCAAAAGATTGCATGAATGCATTTGGAACAATGCATCTTTCTACCCCAGGCTTTGATTTCTGCAACATCTTTAAAAGAGTGGAAAATCCACAGGCAAAATGGAAACTGCAAAATTTTGTACAAGAAAGGCTGATGGTAGAATTTTGCCACTCATTCAATTTAACTCTTATGAAGGAAAGAGTGGGGATGTAATAGCCATTTCAAATACATGAAAAGAGACATTTGGTGAACGATTTCTGCAGAAGTTACAGCCAGTGGTGCATGCACGGTATCCGTTTGGGCACATTTAGCAAACATATGATTTTGCTATTTGGCTGTTTGCATTACTTCAAGGGGGGAAGTCCATTCTTGTGCTTCTATGGCTGGGCAGGCCGTCTGAACACCACAAGAGGGAATGAATAAATGTTGGGAGGCAAAGGTCTGATCCTCATCTGCTTTTATGATTTGGATAGGGCCTTTTACGTTTAGGGTAACCTGCACAACGGAGCAGTTACAAACCTAGCTGGGCACACTGGATGGACTATTTTGGTCCTTATCTGCTGATATATACTATGCTACTTACTGTGTCCACATTAGTTTCACAGTTACGCTATTGAGGCCAAGTTTTAATACTCGCTCAATACAATTTTTTTCATAGAATATTAAGGTCCATTTTAATGTACATGCAAAACAAAATTGTCAACTTGCACAATAAAACCATTTTAGCAAAAGTTTCATTGCCAAAGGTGCAATATATCTGTGCTCTAATCCTTTTCTATTCCACAGACACCTCGTTCTGTCTGCAGTGAGAGCTGCTCTGTTGGATACAGGAAGTCTGCCAGAATGGGACAGTCCAATTGTTGCTTTGATTGCATCCCCTGCTCCCCTGGAGAAATAGCCAATGAAACGGGTGAGCCACCTCTTGCCTTTCTATGAGATAATGTAGGATTCTGAAACGCTGCGTGTTTGACGTCCCAAGCCTACGATGTAGCACACACACCCCAGGCTTGTCATAGATGACTCTGGCTGAATCATTTTGGTTACAACAATCACAATTATCAGGAGAAGTGAGGAAATATAATCCAAACAAAATCAATCCTCAGTAAAGCAAATCAAATACATTTTGTCAGGCTAATTCATCAAAGGAAACGATTTGAGATTGTGGCTCTCATGTCTAAATTTCAGGCAATCAGCATTATGAATATAATCATTGGTCAGAAATGCCTGCAGGTTATATGATGTAGGTTAACAACTACCAGCAAAGATTATTCAAAACAGCAAAATCCACATGTGTCTAACCCGTGGCTGGACGTGAGTTTTGGACATGCGGCCACAGCCCCTTATGCAATAAGGGGATTAGTGCGTCCACAACTTGCGTTCAACACGCTACGAAACTAATAGCGCTCATCACAGTGCTGACCCCTGTGCAACTTGGGGTGACTGGTTGAGGCGGTCCCAACTCCCCCAAAATAGAAAAATGTTTAAATTGTGTGCATGGTGGTGGCTCTCTCAAAATCAAAGCCCTCACCACCCGCCCCCCCAAAGTCACTGCCTACCAATCCCCTGGCCCCCCTGAAGTGACTCAATACCCACTCCCACCCCCTGCACCTCTGTCCACCACCTCCACCCACCTCCCGAGCACCCACCACCTTAGAATGGATCCTGCGTCGGGGCAGGGTGCACCCTTGCTCTTGGCCTGGTCAGTGCCATTTTCAAAATGATGCCGACCTGATCTTGCCCCAGCCATGTCACACAGGTGTTAGGAGGGTCCGCCGCACTACTGCATTTTTGTGAACTTTTTGTGATTGTTTAAGAAGCAATATGAAGGATTTTGAGCGCTGGAGTCAATGAGGCAGGCTCTGCACCATTTTGGCAGCCCATTTCTGGGGTAACACAGACAGGTTTTTTTTATCTGCTTTGTGTTTTATTTTAATTCTTGTTCTTAATTTCTTTTTTGTTGTTGTTGTTTTAATGTATTTAAAATGAAAAAAAAAAAAAAAGAAGAAAGAAAGGAACAAAATAAATTGCTTACATGACTACAGATTCAAAGTAATGTCCCTTGGGGTTTAATTATTGCCCCTTTATTGCACAATAGGCATCTTTGCAGGCTAGGATAACGTTTATTGGAACAATATAATCATTATACAAAAGAGATTACATGAAATTTCAAGATCGCTGATGTGACTAGGGGAACCTTGTAGACTAGATAGTTCATAAATTAGAGCAGCATCGTAGTATAATTCTGTTGTTGCTACAGTAGAAGGCATCTTAATGACTTTGCTTCGAAGAGTGAACAAACCCTGAGTCAATAGTCAATGTTTCTCATTTTATAATATTGAAATCCCGGTCTCTTTGACACATGAGGGTAATATTCATTAATTGGCCAAATAGTTAACTTAGGCCTGGATTCACCATTCTAATGCAGAATGGTGAATCCAGCGAAAACGGGGGGGCAGGCTTGCAAAAGCTGGCAGCCTTCGCACCACCGTGGTGTTTTCGCTGCCGGCTTTCGCATCCAATAGCACCACCGTGAAAGGTGGTGCTATTGGGGGCGCTACTGGCGACGATAATAGTGCTTACCTTTTCGTCACCAGTGAAGATATCGCAGTGTCTGCCTCCTCGCCGCCCCGACTCCTCCCCTCACCGCCCGACTCTGCCCCCCGGCAAGCTATTGCATGCGAAGGGACTTTTCGCGTGCGATAGCCGCTTATCGCACGCGATAAGCAATAGAAAACGACCCCCTTAGCCAGATAAATTTAGCTGGACAAATTTGCAAGGATATTCAATGGTGTAGCTGCACTATTGAAAATAGCTGGCTAAATTAAAGGAAGCTGGATAAATGTATCCAATTATCTTTTGTACAGCTCTCCAGCACAACCAGAGATAGAGGAATAAGTTATCCACCTAGCTTTGAATATCGGAGTTAGCTGTTTAAGTTATCTGGCTATCTTAACTCCTTCCAGAATACCCCCAGAATGCCACTACATTATCCAGCTAAACTTTAGCCAGAAATAATATTTACTAATTATATGGAATTTCTTAAGCCTTCTACAGTTATAGCACAGATGGACAGATTGTGTCTTTAGTTTGGAGCAGTGACTGGTGTTTCTTCTCTGCTTCAGATACAACTGAATGTTGGAAATGTCCAGAAGACCACTGGCCCAATGAGAGTCGCGATAAGTGCCTTCCAAAAGATATTGAGTTTCTGTCCTATCAGGAACCCCTTGGAGCAGCACTGGCTGCTGTTGCCATTAGCCTATCCTTGACTACGGTCCTCATCCTTATCATCTTCTTCCGGTTCCAAGACACGCCAATTGTGAGAGCCAACAACCAGGGTCTTAGCTATCTCCTCCTCTGTTCCCTTGCTCTATGTTTCCTCTGCTCTTTAACATTTGTTGGCTTACCCATGAAGCTTACCTGCATGTTTCGTCAGCCTGCCTTTGGTCTCATTTTTACAATCAGTGTCTCTTGTATATTGGCAAAAACTGTTACGGTGGTCATTGCCTTTAAGGCTGTCAACCCCCGCAATCACCTCAGAAAATGGGTGGGGCCAAAGATACCCAACCTTATTGTTCTTTTCTGTTTCCTCATTCAACTATTTATTTGCACTTATTGGATTTCAAGCCACCCTCCTTTTCCAGAGAACAACACCAGAACAGAAAGAGAGAAGATAATTGTTGAATGCAATGATGGGTTGACCATGCTCTTCTACTGCATGTTAGGATATATGGGCTTCCTGGCCATCATTAGCTTCATTGTGGCCTTCCTGGCAAGGACATTACCCGACAGCTTCAATGAGGCCAAGTTTATCACCTTCAGTATGTTGGTCTTTGTGAGTGTCTGGTTGTCTTTCATTCCCGCCTACCTCAGTACACAAGGGAAGTACATGGTTGCAGTAGAGATCTTTGCCATCCTATCCTCTGGTGCAGGGCTGCTTCTGTTAATCTTTCTCCCTAAGTGTTACATTATTCTTCTACATCCAGAGATGAACACCAAGGATAACTTAGTAGGGAGAAATGCAACACGGATATAAATTATGTGTTACATGGCAGAAACTGAAAGGTCTATTGGATTGGCACAATGGATAAAGAACTTTTCACCTCATGGACTGGTGGCTCGAGTAATTATGCTCAATATCAAAAAGTCAGGAGAGATCTCTTATAAATAAGGCTAATTAATTGAGATATCATATAGTGTGTTAAAGATGGAATTCTCAATATGACAACATGCTCTTTCATAATCATTTACATTAAATTATTGCTTGTTGGTTCTTTTGTCAAATGAACAAATAAAATGGATTTTGTGGCAACACTTGTTTTTAGCCAGTTCTATTCAATATAGCCAATCCCAATAGCTTTTAACTTAGCTTTTGATAATGATGATGGTCAAAATGGCTAAAATGCTGGAAACAATCTTAGCAATCTTTTTCGGATCCCTTAGCTCTAGATGGTTCTGGGAGTGGGTGCAAATAAACAAGGTCTTTCATGTCTTAGACTGCATGGAAATAAAGGGCAACAAACAAAAAATATGTTAGGGATGTTCATTTTGTTTTTATTGAGTAAAGAATCAGAGGTCTATTTATTTTTGATCACTCAATGAATCCATTTGACCAGTTCTTCAAACTTTTAATGACAAATGTTGTTTGCTTTCAATTTTGTTTCCTATTAAACTCTATGGGACAAACAAAACTGCGGGGTTTTTTCCTGCCCCCAAAGCTACTAACAGTTAGTGATGTCATTTGACCCTAGACGTCATGGAGCTGGGGTAGAAAGGAGAGGTAAGACATTAGGAAGCAAGGCCAATCAAAGTAAAGCATTTTTTTAAAATGAGCTTATCCTAATTAGAATCTGCACGGATCAATAGTGAATTCCTCTTTTTTTTGCAAGCCAAAAGTGCAAGAGAGAACATGCCCATTCAGGATCAGGTGTGTGTGGGCTGCAGGAGAATTATGAATGTGTAGCTCTGAAAGCTGAAGAACAAAATGCAACCAAGTGCGAAAACTCTGAAGGACCAGATGAAGATACAAGCAAGTGTGAACGAGTTCTTCTGTGCCAGTTCCTCTTCCAGTCTATTAGTGGGTGTCAGAAATCTGCTTTTCAGTGAAACAGCACAGAGAGTGTGACCATAGAGTGCAAACGTAACACTGAAAATGTACAAGGAAAATGATTGGGAAATCTCGGTAGTGCAGCGTCACTGCAAGGGTATGAGGCATCTTAGACAAACCTTAGAGCCTACCTCCTTCCCTGCCTGACTGTCCCCACCCATTATTCAAAAGTAACAAGTGCATTCAAAGTATAATCTTCTGAGTTAAAAATATTGAGCTCTGTATTCAAAAGTAAATTGCCCTAGGGTTATGCACAGAGAGTCAATGACAGAGCCGGGGATAAAATGGAAAGGTGCAAAAAGGTGAAGTGACTTGCCTATAGTCAATTATGGAGATTAAATTGAAAAGCCAGGATTAGAAGTAGAACTGAGACACAAGGCTATCAAGGGGTCAAAGCACATTAGAACAAACTTTAGGTGGATTTGGTAGTCATTCAATAATAAAGTTTAATTTCACTCCTTGATTGTCCAATTCATTGGTAAATAGGGAGGGGTGGATGAAAGGGTTAATATTTTATTGTTTGTAGTCATGTGTAATGGACATTTGTATCGTGGTATTTTTTTGCTGTTTCAAACCGCTTTGAGGGATGGTTAGAAATGATCAACAGATGTAAACAGTAAAGAAATAAAAGCAATGCACAAAAGCACAACCACAGTGAGAAATATAAAAAGAGTTATTTCAGCCACCCCAGGCCCACGGGAGTGACTAGAGAGAGGTGAACTTGAACCTGACGATGAAAGATTGATAATTGCAGCGCACAGCACGTGGACTCTGGACAAGGAGGGTCACAGCAAGGGCTGAAAATAAAAGGTAAAACAGACAAATGCAGATTCTAAGGGTCCGAACTGGAACCGGTTACACATTTCATCGCTGCATGAAGAGAGAGCACACAAACACAAGACATGCCATACTGGGTCAAATCAAAGGTCCATCAAGCTCCCAACGTCCTGTCTCAGACCGTGGCCATCTGGCAGGATCCCAAAGAATCAGTCTAATCCAGGGATAAGTGGTGACTTCCCAAAGTCTGCATGGTTACTAAGGGTTTATGGACTTTTCCTCCAGGACCTCTCCTAAATCATTTTTAAACCCAGCTATTCTAAATGCTTTCACCATATCCTCTGTTAACAATTTCCACAGTTTAATTATGTGCTGAATGAAAAAAAATACTATCTCAGATTTGTTTTAAATTTGCTACCCATTAGGTACATGGCGTGTCCCCTAGTCCTAGACTATTGGAAAGCATAAATAACCATTCCCTGTTTAGTTGTTCCACCAAACTCAAGATTTGATAGACCTCTATTATACCTCCTCTCGGTTATCTCTTCTCCAGGCTGAAGACCCCTAACCTGTTTAGCCTTTCCCCATAGGGGAGCCGATGCATCTGAATTGACTCAACATGAGAGTTTCAGCAATGGGTGACTGCTTGTTCCCCCGCAATGTCATAATCCCCCCTTGGAGCAAAATGACTGTAGATTGCTAGAGTTTCACTCATTTTCCCCAGTTACACAGGGATTATGGGACCAACTAAGCTTGGGACATAATGGCTGTCATCAATGCCAGCACTCAGGAAACAAAACAGATCCATCTGTGTCGGTTGCATTGTAGATTAAGGTGACACCAAATACATACCATATATATATATATATATATATATATATATATATATATATATATATATATATATATATAAAACCAAAAATTTGGCAATACTATCTCCCCTAGTGCTGAGGCTTATATACCAACAAACTCCCCAACAGACTACTGTCAGGGTTAAAAGCACTATTATAATATATAATAAAGCATTTCAAAAAATGTGGTTATTTTTGAAAATATAAAATTTATTAATGGCTTCGACCAAATCACCAATGATGTGTATGAATAAATATATTACAAACCATGAAATATAACATACATACTAAAATCCTCACCAAACACCTTAACTTTGACCCTCCATCCTCTTCTAATATTACCCTCAATCTGACCCTGATTAACTAAATGTTCCCTCCTCTCATTGACGTTATAACAGGTCTATGTTAAAGAAATACACCACTTAGTACTTCAACTATCTTAAATCTCGTGTCTTCAATCGCATTCCTTGATTCACACATTGATCAACTACTAGTGGTGTATGTCCTTTAGATGTCTTTACATCCCATCCCGACAAGGTCCTCGTTTCGCCAAGATTGGCTTCTTCAGGGGAATACTTTAATTATGACCAAACGTCAATGGAAACGAATAACTTCCATCGCTTATATCTGCACTCTAAGCGGAGTGGATGCAGGAAAATACACATCCAATTCACTCCGGCTCAATGGCTCCTACGTTTTATGTGTAAATTCTCCCAAATATGAATGTGAACCTCTATGCCGCCTCTTCACTCCATCCGCACATGCATGTCCGTGCATGTCCTTCAGAGCTTCTGAAGGACATGTCCTTCAGAAGGACATGTCCTTCAGAAGCTTCTGAAGGACATGTCAATAACCGTGCATGTCCTTCAGAGCTTCTGAAGGACATGCACGGTTATTGAAGAGCAAGGAAAAACATGTGAGAGGTAGAGAGACTTCGGGGCAGCTGTTTGAACTAATTTGAGAAGATAAGAAACCGATACCGGTACGGTTGAACGCTGTACTGGTTGAAAGTTTGCTAAGATCGAGGGAGTGGTGACTCCATTTTGAATACAGCGGTTTTTTCCTCAAATAAGGTGTGGTGATATAAATTTGAAACCGGGGGAGGAGAGCTTATGATCGGAAGCATGTGCGGATGGAGTGAAGAGGCGGCATAGAGGTTCACATTCATATTCGGGAGAATTTACACATAAAACGTAGGAGCCATTGAGCCGGAGTGAATTGGATGTGTATTTTCCTGCATCCACTCCGCTTAGAGTGCAGATATAAGCGATGGAAGTTATTCGTTTCCATTGACGTTTGGTCATAATTAAAGTATTCCCCTGAAGAAGCCAATCTTGGCGAAACGAGGACCTTGTCAGGATGGGATGTAAAGACATCTAAAGGACATACACCACTAGTAGTTGATCAATGTGTGAATCAAGGAATGCGATTGAAGACACGAGATTTAAGATAGTTGAAGTACTAAGTGGTGTATTTCTTTAACATAGACCTGTTATAACGTCAATGAGAGGAGGGAACATTTAGTTAATCAGGGTCAGATTGAGGGTAATATTAGAAGAGGATGGAGGGTCAAAGTTAAGGTGTTTGGTGAGGATTTTAGTATGTATGTTATATTTCATGGTTTGTAATATATTTATTCATACACATCATTGGTGATTTGGTCGAAGCCATTAATAAATTTTATATTTTCAAAAATAACCACATTTTTTGAAATGCTTTATTATATATTATAATAGTGCTTTTAACCCTGACAGTAGTCTGTTGGGGAGTTTGTTGGTATATATATATATATATATATATATATATATACACAGAGTACATGTTCACGGACAGCAAATATTTTCCGCTTGATTACAGGAATGTGTTGCTGAGTGGGACATTCTGTTAGGCGCAGGTTATTTGGGTATAACTAGGTTACCATCAGAAAGATACTCAGCCACACGGTCTGAACAGGAACAGTGAGACTTCAGTATTACCCAGTGTACCCTCTAGTGTCTGATAATCTTTTCTGAGAACTTTATTAACACAGCCTGCGGCTGAACAAGACACAAGCTGAACACAATACTCCACATCACACTGAGAATTTCCACAACCCAATTATTACAGCAAGAAGGCAGTTTCTATCTGCATGAAACAAACGATCCCAGCCTGAATGGACGGCAGTCTCACTCTTAGCTTTGCTATGAGTGGTGTTAGGAATAACGCTCATGCTTAACATGCATTAATGTGGATATTTCCTAATGCCTTTGCCCATATTGCATTAATTGTAGCTGCGCAAGCATTACTGTGGGTGGAGTAATATGCATGCAAATGAGGCATTAAAATCCAAATTTATTTTAATAGGTTATGAGGTATTGGTGCTGGATAGTACATTCAGTGTTATTACCCGACTATGCTAACATGGGTCGATTTACACCTTGGGGTGACATTGCAACGTTTGGGGAGGATGGGTTTTGGATTGTTCATCATATCTTTTGTTTTGTACGTTGGCTGTCAAAAGCAGCAGTTAACTAGTGTTACCATGGTTGTTCTAAAAACTCTCTACTCACCAACCTCCACCTCGCACTCAACACCAAAAAAACTGAACTTCTACTTATTTCCCCCCACTCTCCCCCTCCCCCCCCCCGTCTAATGACCCCAATCTCAACATCACCACAGCCCAACCCTTTGTAAGGGATCTTGGAGTTCTCCTTGATCAACAACTCAGAATGAAGAAATACGTCAGCTCCATACTTAAAGAAGGTTTCTTCAAACTTAATGTCCTAAAAAAACTTAAACCACTACTATACACCCAAGACTTCCGCACAGTGATCCAAGCCACTATCTCCTCTAAATTGGACTACTGTAACTCACTGTTCCTAGGGCTCCCCTACTCCACAATAAAAATCCTACAAATATTACAAAATGCGACTGCTAGAATCATCTTAAATACCCGTAAATCTGAACACATCACCCCTATCCTTAAAGACTTACACTGGCTCCCTATCCCCTCCCGAATTCACTCAAAACCCTGACCATTGTACATAAATCCATTCACGCTCACAATTCCAACTGGCTAGACATTCCTTTTAAGACTCATCAGTCTACCTGGCCCACCAGAACTGCCAACAAAGGCACTCTACTAGTACCCTCCCTTAAAACAGCCCACCTCTCCTCCACACGCGACCGTGCCCTCTCAATTGCTGGCCCTTCACTCTGGAACTCCCTCCCTCCCTCCAGACTTACGCCTTGAACCATGCACCATCAAAATTTAAAAAGAAGTTAAAAACATGGTTATTTAAACAAGCCTATCCGGATTAGCCCTCCCCCTCCCTCCTACGATGCTATAATATCTCCCATATAGACTATCCTATATTCCTTATATTAAGGAGCTCTATGTTCGCCTGTTGTTAAGCTTTTATGTTCGCCTGTTGTTAAGCTACAGTTCTACGCTGCTCTTGTGTTATCCCCCTCCCAGTTCTTTCTCCCTGTTAATATGTACTTTCAAACCTGCTGTTCAAATGTGAACCGGTATGATGTCCCTACTAATACCGGTATACAAAAGTCTCTAAATAAATAAATAAATAAATGTAGTACATTGACCTCCCTAGATAGTTCTCTTAACTGAGTGGCGTCAGTGAGACAGAACATTACAGACTTGATCCTGCTTGGTGGAGGTCTGTTTCCTTATCACTATTTTCCATATGGCTTCTCTAATCTCCTTGTTTCTCAGACTGTAGATCACTGGGTTGCACAGGGGTGTTATCACAGAATATACTACTGCCAAAGACTTATCATAATTCAAAGAATATGTCTTGGTCAGTCGGATGTACATGAAACCCACACTACCAAAGTACATCATCACCACGATGAGGTGAGTGGCGCAGGTGGAGAAGGCCTTCCGTCGTCCCTCTGAAGACTGGATATTCAACACAACCCATATGATTCTTACATAGGAGAGTATTATGAGTAAAAAATGCCCTGCAACTATGAAGACATTGAAAACAAAGTCAAAAATAATGCTTTCTGACGTGTCTGTGCAGGCCAAGCTCAACAAGGGTGACAAGTCACAGAAGATGTGTTCGATTACGTTTGGTCCACAGAAGGGCAAGCGAGAAATCAAAATGATCTCAGGCACAGGGTAAAGAAATCCCAAAATCCAACAGGCTATAGCCAACTTGAGGCCAAGTTGGGATGTCATGATGACAGGGTAATGCAAGGGAGTGCATATGGCCAAGTAACGGTCATAAGCCATTGTTGTGAGCAACAAAACTTCAGTGATTCCCAAGGAATGGAAGAAATAGACCTGCAGGAAGCAGCCACTGAAGGAAATGCTTTTTCTCCTGTCCAGTAAATTGTAAAGCATTTTGGGGATGGTGACCGCTGTGTACCAGAGTTCCAGGAAGGAGAGGACACTGATGAAAAAGTACATGGGGAGGTGGAGGCGTGGCTGGAGCCGGATGACCAGGAAGATGACTAAATTCCCAGTGATGATGAGAAGATATGCAACAAGCAGGAGCGTGAAGAGAACAGGCCAGACTTGATTAATGCCAGAAAATCCAGTGATTATAAATTCAGTCACGGTGCTTTTATTACTGGGTCCCATTTCACTGCAATGACAAATCTGAGTCAGTTTTTGGTACATGCAAGGGAGACACTCTTTAGGTTCCATTACTCTACAGCAATAACATGTCATTGGCTGGAGACAGTCAAACCCTCTCTTGGGTTCCTCCTATAGTGAGGAAACTCACTGGATACTGGGATACTGGGGTTGAGTCCTCATTCCTCTTAACCCCAGTGGGGTTCTTCCATGGTGCTGTTTCAGGGGGGAAAGGGTTAAGGATTATCCTTGAGGGCCATAGGCATTGGACTATGTTACTTTCACTAATATAATTGGATTATAAAGACATATTTATTTATTAACTTATGTAAAAGTCTTTACACAATTATAATGTTCCAAAATAAATCTCTTTATTGAGATACTTCATCATAAATTAGGCAACATCTGGTACATTTGGCTATTTATTTATTTATTGATAGACTTTTAGGGCCGGGTAAGGCCCCAAATGTCTATAAATAAATTAACTAATGTAGCAAATGTTGCCACTTAGCTGGAACATATCCGGCTAAGTGGTGCTGTTTCAATATTCAGCCATGTTCAGCAGCCGACACTTAGCTGGATAACTCAGAGTTATTTGGGTATATTCAGTGGTGCAACCATGCTGCTGAATATCCCAGCTAAGTTATCTGGCTAACTTTCCTAGCCGGATATTCTATTTCTTGATATTCTGCCTTTATTCATGAGTGACCTTCTTTGACATGGTTTACAAAATACACACTCACAGTGGAGAATTAGGCTTCTGATTATTCTCTGCAGCCCCTCCTGGGTTCCCCTCTTTTGTCTCCTGGAATTTAGCTTCCCTTATAATGGATAATGTGTTCCATTTCCTTGGGAGCACCCTGTTGTGCCTTCTATCATATGTCTCACCACCCATCCCTCCCACTCAAAATATTATCAGGCAAGGATCCACCCCAACCCCCACTTACCCGGTCCAGTAGGGCTTCAAACAGGAATCAGAACAACACACCATGTGTAAAATCATTTGCCATTTTCTTCATACTACAAAGTCATTTTAAGTTTTCAGAAAGATTATTTAATAAATGATTTATAGCAAACGTTTCTAGTTCTAAAACTTCCTCTAAGCCCTTAAATATCTGGATGAACAATGATTCAAAAATCTTATCCGCATCAAAGATCACTTATCTCATCGAACATTTTACATTGATGACTAGAAATATAAAGTGAACAGGGCAATTAGAGATATTCACTCTTATTGCCCTGTTCACTCTTGCTACCCAACATGGCTAAAGTTTCAATGGTCGTCCAGCCTTCCTCAGAGGTCAGAAAACTGGCATTCTAAAATATACCACTCAATATCTTAAAAAATGTGCTGCCATTTTTTAAATAAACTTATCCTTGAGCTCTCAATTTTGAGAAGCAAGTAGCTTCGTAGTCTCTCTGTGCTGACTCTCTAAAATCAATCACACAAGTGACTCAAAATGGAATCTCTTACAGCTCTGCTTTCTGTTTCAGTTTCAGGTGGGGAGCTAAGGGAGGTGGGAAAGCATCAGGCAAGCTGGGATAGGCTGGTTGAAAAAAATCTGCTTGCAAGTGATTGGTCCTGCTCCTTGCCCTATCACCTACTGGCTCCAGGCTATCTGAGACTAAGTAAAAATAACAAAACATTGCTTAATGCCTCCCCTCCCATAAACTTGAATGGCAAGAAAATAAAGTTTAAAAAAAAGAAACTTTTTTTGTTTGTAGCGCTGTTTCATTGCCATTGAAATGAAATGAGAAAAAAAGGTCAGTCTTTCATTTTGTTTTGAAATGAATGCACATAAGACGTGCCCTGCTGGGTCAGACCAAGGTCCATCGAGCCCAGCATCCTGTCTCTGACAGTGGCCAATCCAGGTCGCAAGTACCTGGCAGATCCCAGAAAGCAGATCTCCTTCCTGCTACTCACTCCCAGGGACAGCAAAGGCTTTCTTTAGTCTACCTGGCTAATGATGGGTTAGGCTAACGATGTGTTAGGGACGTTCCTCCAGGAACTTGTCCAAGCCCCACCATGCTAGTCACCATGACTATTGACTACATCCTCTGGCAGCAGATTCCATATCTGGAGTGTGCGCTGAATGAAATAGTACTTGGTTTGTTTTAAATCTGCTGGTTGTTAGTTACATGGAGCATCATTTTGTTTTAGTATTGTTTGAAAGGGCAAATAACCATCCTTTATTTACCTATTCCACACCGCTTATGATTTTATAAACTTCTCTCATGTCCCCTCTTGGCTGACTCTTTTCCAAGCTGAAGAACCCCAGCCTGCGTAGCCTCTCATCATAAGAGTAATGTTCCATCCCCTTTATCATTTTTGTCGCCTTCCTCTGCACCTTTTCTAGTTCCTCTGTCTTCCTGGTCAGTGACACTGTCTCCATTTATCTGTACTGGATGTTACGAAAACCTTTTATTGTTCCTTCTCTTGAGAAACAGTTCTGCCACCTTGGTGCAGTATTGGGGAAACCATGAATGATTCCTCACAAATCACTTAGCTAAGATAAGCAAGGAATATAGACCTTACCAGGGCTCCAGGGATGGCTGTGAGCTTTAGCAGGGCTGGAATGATCTCGCTTTTCCCAGGGAATGCTCCTTTTCAGCAGATGAAATCTGAAGATGACGGATACTTGTGCTGCAGAAAGTTTGTGGTCAGGAGCTGCTGGAAATGGAAGATAATTACCGAGAACTGGATCACATCCGATGAGGTCACTCATCAACCTACGAGGTCCCCTACTTCTAAATCTTCATTACATCCTTGAAATATGGGGGTAGAGGAAAGTACACATGGGGGGTGGAAGTCAGAGGAAATCCTCCCTGTAGCACCACATTCCCTATATCTTGCCCTCTCTCATTCTAGAGACTTCCAGCATATTCTATCTAGGGGGTGGGGGCTCTAGTGCTCGTCTTAGACCAATTCTTCCTTTCAGCTCAGGAGAATACTGGACAGTACCAGCTTGCAAATACACTGCTCCTGCTGCCTGAACTGTGCATCATCTTCCAGAGAGGAGGAGAAAAATATACATACAACTTAAAATCACTGTTCTGTTTCATTCTCATGCACTACTTTGGGTGCTCCTATTGATGGCCCGAGGAGGCAGTCTAGAAATTAAAAAGATATATATATATAAATAAAGGGCTCAAGAAATGAGGTGCAGGGAGAGAAAGTCACACACAGGGAGTCAGTGGCAGAGTCGGGGATTAGAACTGAGGTGCAGAGAGGAAAAACGACTCATCCCAGGTCACACACAGAGAGTCCGTGATAGAGCCAGAGAGTAAATAGAAACACAGGGGGATAAAGTGACTTTCCTAAAGTCAAATACGGAGAATATTGAACCTTGCCTATAGGGACATGGGGGCAGTAGTGTCCACATGCTTTTCACCTGCTGTGTCCGTGCCTGGAGTTTCAGGGGAGAAATGATGTTTGCAGAATTAAACATGCGATTCCATGTACGTGCTTTTTCTCCTCACAATACAATCAAGCCCCCCGGGAAATTCCTACTTGCAAAGTGGCTAAGTATAGGCTTGATTTGAAGGTACTCAGCTAGATTTATCACCTCTGCTCATGCCAATTTTCTTTCTCAAAGATCTAGATGTGTCACTTCGTGGTGAGGCACCTAGATCCCTTTCAAAATTGTCCTCCAAGTGGCTTCACCAATGTCGCCAAGAGAGTCAAAGGCAGAGCTGGGTGGAGAAGTTAAATTCAGGGCAGTGAAGCGATTTCCCGAAGTCACCCGAGGAAAGTCCCTGAGCTTAGAACCACAAGGAGATTAATTACCTGACTTAAGGTCACAGAGAAAGGCCGTGGTACAGTAGAGAGAGGCTGTAGTCAGTGGACCGGAGGAGGATGGCAGTCTGGGCTGAGAGACAGTGAGTAGAGTCAGACAGGAGCTGGCGAGGCCGACTAGAGACGAGAACCAAGGATGGGGAAGAGATTCCAAGGACTGCAGATTCTGATGCAGACACAGAAATAGCAAAAGTGGATGACTGTATTTTCTGTGCTTTATAAACCAAATTCATAAGCAAAAAGCAAAACAAATCTTGAATTTAACTCAGTGTACGCAGTTGCACTTAATATTGTTTCTATCAGCAAGCACAAATGTGCAGAACGTACCACAATATGACAAAATATAATCTACACTAACCTTGGAGGAGCAAATCTCATGGTACTGTTTGCTTCAGGAATATGATGGTGGTGGAACCCATATTTTGTAAAAATGCACCACTTGGTTGGCAAATTGAGTAACTGAAAGCAGGAAGCATCTGTGCACACTTTGCATTTTATGCGAATACATGGAAACCTCCTTTGCCTTGTCTGGATCTGTTATATGAACCTGTCCCGGGATCCTCCGAGGTTTTCAGATCCCTCTAAAGAATCTTGATGATTAAAGCAGAGAGAACACAACCCAACTGCTCTCTGTCCCCCTCAAGTCATTACCTTTAATTGCTCTATAGCAATAATGGTGTTTTCATCAATCTACAAATTAATTATATGTAAATCAAGCAATAGGAAGTTTTGGCCATCAAGACCTTAGAAGATGGAAAGATGTGGAGGGAGAGAGGGAGAGGAGAAATAGTTCACGTGAGGTTGGATGGTGGAGGTCGTATTATGGCTTGACCATTTTTTTGTTTGCATGTTCATTTCTCCACGTTTGTGAAAGGTGCTAAATTGAACGCAGTTCCCAAAATAGCACAGCAGTACAGAGAGAGGCAGAATATCTTGGCGAGATGGCAAAGAACAGGCCCCTGAACAATTATCAGCCATGAGATCATGGCCTGGGAGTGAGGAGACAGGAAGAGATCTCCCCATTAGGAACTGATGGATGCTCCCAAGCGAGCGGGACTGGCCACTGTCACAGAGAGAATACTGAGCTCCACGGATCATGGGTCAGAGCCCAGCATGGCACTTCTTATGTTCTTAGTCCCCGGTCCCGGGCTATCCTTAAAGTGAAAGAATCCACACTCAGTATCTGTGCTGAGTCCCTGACTCCCCTTTTCCAAAACCTGATCTGTGTTCTCCATTAGAGGAGGAATAAATCTTTCAGGTAGGGATGTGCAGGGGGGAAAAGTTTCATTTCAAATCTTTTTTATTTTTTCATTTACTGGGGGGGGGGGGGGGCTGAGGGATTCATTTTGTTTGTTGATTTTTTTGTTTGGTATCAAACTTAAAAAAACCCATTAAAATCCCCCCTTGTCTCCCATCCAGCTCCTATGAACCCCATCGGGGGTTTTCTAGGTAGACAGGGTCAGGAGTAAGTCCCTGATAGCTGAGATTTAAAAATGGTGTCAGTCTCCGTGCCAGCTGTGGCCCGCGTTGTTTTATGGCTCCAAATCAGTATGAGATCCATCGCAACAACAAGGAGCCCAAAGGGCCATAAAGCAGCGATAAATGGAAGGAAGAGACCATGATACCATCCTTAGAGATTTCAATAAAAGGCTGTCTGCCCAACAAGGCCTGCAACTCAGAAAGAAAACCTTGGCGACTGTTTGGGAGACACCATCCGGAGCCCCAGACTGCCGAGCAGCAGAAAGGTCAATACATAGCGGAGGGTGAGCAGACGATTTATCTGGCTACATTGTCAACAGATATTCAGAGGAGCGCTGCTAACTTTAGGATTGCTGTCTGGCACGACAAGTCATCTGGCTAGCTCTGAATATCTGAATTAGCCAGCAAGTTATCTGGCTAACTTAACTTCACCTCAGATTGCCCGCCTCCTACATATCCGGCTGAACAGTTAGTTAGCCAAATAAAGCAAAGCCATTCAGAGAGGCAGGACATTGAAAACTTGTGGTTTTATCCAGCTGGGTCCCAAACATAGGCAGATAAACAGTCTGGGGTAGATTTTAAAAAGCATTTACTCGAGCAAAACTGGTTTTTGCTCGAGTAAATACACTTTACTCAAGTAAGTGGGCTTTTCAAAATTGCTACAATATATGCCATTGAATTGTCCATAGGATTTACTCAAGTAAGTGCACTTTACTCGAGTAAATAGCTTTTGAAAATTGCTACGATAGCATGTCACATTTACATGCGTAACTCCTTTGAAAATGACCCCCTCTGAATATTGATCCCACCAACATCTATGGAGAAAAGAAATGTCTCGTAAAAGCCTTTGTACCTTAAGACCACGCACCTCATGTAACCTTGAGTGCATCTCAGATTTCTCCAGGGGGGACAGAGCCTTTGACACCAGTATGTGGAGCGGTGAGCAGAGACAATTCAGAAAAGTGGTTGCTTTCTAGAACGCTGCTTCACAACCTGCTGCAGCCACCTCACTCCCTCGGTCCTTGGATCAGTGCTGTCATCCGGTGGCCAAACCTCTGAAACTCCCCAGAAACCATTTCCTTTTGCTTCTCCACATGCATTGTACAGGCAAAGAGAGAGACTATAAGGCGTAGACAGAGGAGAACTTGCAGGATGCTTTTCAGGTGTAATGATGCTTGTCACAAGGAGAGGGTTGTGTGTGTTTGAGAGAGAGAAAGTCACACTGGTGTATGTGTGAATGGTGAGTAGGAGGTGTCCAAACACACACACACACACATTACTTTGTAAAATGCCACAGGGAATAGAGGGGACGTAGAAGGTGCAGTGGTTATAATGGCAGAGGGAGAGGAAAAGCTTTGCCTGCCTCTGGAAAGACAGCTGTGCATGGAAATCCCTCATCCAAGCTAAAGAGAGATTTTTATGCTGGGGGGCAGGGAGTGAACCACAGGCAGCATCAAGCAAAAGGTACCTGAGGCTGGAAGAATAGAGAGACATAGAAATGACGGCAGAAGAAGGCCCAGCAAGCTTTCGCACTTTTTTTTTTCTCATACTTTTCCATTACTCTTGGCTCTTAGTAACCTTTTGGTTCTATTTCCCTTCCACCCCAACCATTAATGTAGACAGCAGTGTTGGAACTGCATCTAAGTGAAATAGCTTAATTAGTTAGGGGTATTAACCACCGCAATAAGCAAGCTACACCCATGCTTATTTGTTTACCCAGACTATGTAATTTAGTCCTTGTTGGTTGTTGTCTGTATATAGATCCCCTTTTCTTCATTCCTCCTTGCCGTTGAAGCAGAAAGCTATGCTGGATATGCATTGAAAGTGAAGTATCAGTCTTTCTCCCCTGCCGTTGAAGCAGAGAGCTATGCTGGATATGCGTGAAGTATCAGTCTTTCTCCCCTGCTGTTGAAGCAGAGAGCTAGGCTTGTTATGCATTGAAAGTGAAGTATCAGGTATTTTTTGGTTTGGGGTAGTAACTGCCGTAACAAGCAAGCTACTCCCCACTTTTTTGTGAATGCAAATCCTTTTTTCCACATTTCCTCTTGCTGTTGAAGCTTAGAGCAATGCTGGAGTCGCATTAACGGTGTGTATGTTTATTGAATTAAGGGTATTATCTCCAGGTAGTAGCCATCATTCCCATGAGCTACCCACTCTTCATTCACATCCTCTAGACTTTATTTATTTATTTATTTATTTTTATTTTTTATATACCGAAATTCTTGTAAGGATACAAATCAATCCGGTTTACATAAAACTAGGATACCAACGGGCTTAAGGAAAGCCAAGGTTTACATGAAACAGTTTAAACAGAACGCTTCCATAGAACACTGAGGAGGTAACTCTCTTTGGGTAAAATAGAACAGACCCAGGGCTATGAATAAATTGACTTAAAATGATTAAGAAATATACAATACAAAATAAATAAATTAAATTAAAAATTAATCCAAATAATAAATAGAATGGAATGAGTACAACTACAGTTGTAACTATTATACATCGAAGGCAGCTGTTGCAAATATAAAACAGAATAGTTACAGATTAAATGTTTAAATTATACAGTATTTAAATATACAAATATACGGAGAAGGAGGCTGAATAAAGTTTGACAAATGAACAAAGTAGTGGAGAGAAACGCATGAAACTTTATGGATCCATAGTGTTTATCCCACTCCCCTTTGAAGTCCTTCACAGTTCTGGTCTTCACCACTTCTTCCGGAAGGGCATTCCAGGCATCTACCACCCTCTCCGTGAAGAAATACTTCCTGACATTGGTTCTGAGTCTTCCTCCCTGGAGTTTTAAATCGTGACTCCTGGTTCTGCTGATTTTTTTCCAAGGGAAAAGGTTTGTCATTAGCTTTGGATAATTAAAACCTTTCAAGTATCTGAAAGTCTGTATCATATCACCTCTGCTCCTCCTTTCCTACAGGGTGTACATATTTAGATTCTTCAATCTCTCCTCATAAGTCATTCGATGAAGACCATCCACCTTTTTGGTCGCCCTTCTCTGGACCGCCTCCATCCTGTCTCTGTCCTTTCGGAGATACGGTCTCCAGAACTGAACACAGTACTCCAGGTGAGGCCTCACCAAGGACCTGTACAAGGGGATCATCACTTCCCTTTTCTTACTCGATATTCCTCTCTCTGTGCAGCCCAGAATTCTTCTGGCTTTAGCTATCGCCTTGTCACATTGTTTCGCCGACTTTAGATCGTTAGACACTATCACCCCAAGGTCTCTCTCCTGCTCCATGCACATCAGCCCTTCACCTCCCCATCGAATACAGTTCTTTCGGATTTCCACACCCCATATGCATGACTTGCACTTCTTGGCATTGAATCTCAGCTGCCATATCTTCAACCACTCTTCCAGCTTCCTTAAATCCCGTCTCATTCTCTTCACTCCTTCCGGCGTGTCCACTCTGTTGCAGATCTTAGTGTCATCCGCAAACAGACAAACCTTACCTTCTATCTCATCCGCTATGTCGCTCACATAGATATTGAACAGGACCGGTCCCAACACCGATCCTTGCGGCACTCCGCTTAACACCGCTCTCTTTTCAGAGTAAGTTCCATTTATCATCACACATTGTCATCTGTCCGTCAACCAGTTTGCAATCCAGGCCACCACCTCGGCACTCACTCCTAAGCTTCTCATTTTATTCACCAGCCTCCTGTGCGGGACCGTATCAAAAGCCTTGCTGAAATCCAAGTAGGTGACATCGAGCGCTCTTCTTTGATCCAATTCCCTAGTCACCTAGTCGAAAAAGTCAATCAGATTTGTCTGACAGGATCTTCCCCTGGTGAATCCATGCTGCCTCTGGTCCAGCAGTTCTCCCGCCTGTAGATAGTTCACTATTCTTTCTTTCAGCAGCGACTCCATCACTTTTCCTACCACCGAGGTGAGGCTAACCAGCCTGTAGTTACCAGCCTCCTCTCTGCTCCCACTCTTGTGAAGCAGGACCACTACCACTCTTCTCCAATCACTTGGCACCACTTCCATTTCTAGGGATCTATTGAACAGGTCACACAGCGGACCCGCCAGCACATCTCTGAGCTCCCTCAGTATCCTGGGATGAACCTCATCAGGCCCCATGGCTTTGTCCACTTTCAGTTTCCCCAGCTCTTCCCACACATTCTCCACTGTAAACGGAGTTACATCTACTCCACTCCCCTCCAGTTTCTTGTTAACTAGCGATGGTCCTTCTCCTGGGTCCTCTTTATTGAACACCGAACTGAAGTATTCGTTTAATATTTCTGCCATTTCTTCGTCTCTCTCCACACATTGATCCTTTTCACCATACCACTTTGAACTTTTCTCCTTTCTCTGATGTATCTGAAAAATGTTTTGTCACCTCCTTTACCTCTTTGGCAATCCTTTCTTCTGCTTGACTTTTTGCCGTCTTGATTACTTTCTTCGTCTCCCTCAATTGTACCTGATATTCTTCTTTATGCTCCTCCCTTTGGGATCCTTTATATTTCTTGAATGCTGTACTTTTAGCTTTTATTTTGTCAGCCACCTCCTTTGAGAACCAGATAGGTTTCATTTTTCTTTTTCTTTTCTTTACTTTTCTAAGATATAGATTAGTTGCCTTGATAATTGCTCCTTTTAGATTGGTCCACTGTTGATCTACATCTCTCTCGTTCTCCCAGCCTTTTAGTTCTTCCTCCAGGTACTTCCCCATTTCATCAAAGTCCGTGTTTTTGAACTGCAAAACTCTGGTCTTCGTGCTTCTTCTACGTATCCTTTGTGTGATATGAAACCATATTGTTTGATGATCACTGGTGCTGAGGTGGGCACCCACCTGGGCATCAGAAACATTATCTCCATTAGTGAGCACTAAATCGAGTATAGCTTGCAGGGCAGCCACTATTTCTCTACTATTGTTAGATTCTGCAGAAGGGATTCTCCAGTCTACATCTGGCAGATTAAAGTCTCCAACGATCACCACTTTTCCCTTCTTTCCCATCTTTTGGATGTCTTCAACCAGATCTCTGTCATGCTCTTCCTTTTGATTTGGAGGCCTGTAAACCACTCCAATATAAATGGATGCCCCATCATCTTTTTTTAGGTCGGCCCATAAATGTTGTTAGCTCTATTCCGAAGGTGGGAGGGCAGGATAAAGTAGAGAGAGAGGAGTGTTGCACCGGCACTGGCAGTGGAGGAACAAGGACAAGGGCAGTACGAAGAGTGAAACAGCCAAAAGCAGAACAGCACTCCTCCCTGATGCCACCTGGGCAATGTCTACTGCGGCTTCTGCAATAAATTACTGATTAAAAAATGACACAAACCCAGCCCAGGATGGGGTTGGATGACTGGGGAGGGGTTTCAACTCCTGGAGTCATTTTTGCCAAAGGGGAAAGGTTTGAGTAGAGGGGGTACAGGAGAGGTAGGGTGGGGTATCACCATGCAAGATTTCTGGCTACTTTTTTACTTTTATTTTTTATGCAGGGCCATCTTGACAGGCAGCATTGTGGTGGTGGGTGGGGGTCTGCTAAGCTCCCCAGGGGGATTTTGTCTCTTTTGGGAGGGTTATTTCTGAACTACATGGCCCTTTAAGATGATGGTAACCCAATGCACACAAGTCTGCTTTACAAATTCCCAGCATACACACATTTACCCCTGCTTCCGAGCAGGAGTGAATTTGTGCAACATACATTTACGCGTAAGCTTTCAAAAACTGAACGTTCTCATGTAAATGGTTTTCCCTCCACAACTCTACTACCCACTCCCAGAATGCCTCTTTGTCGTGCACATAAAAGTACATGCAAAATCACTTTGGTCCAAACTTTTACACACAACACCCAGGGAAATTTTGAAAAGGCCACTTATATGCACAAAAGCAGGCTTTGAAAATTCACTCTAGGCTGTAGCCTTGTGCCAATCCAATGCACCATCTGATCCTAGCGGTAAAAGGCTCTTTTTTGCTGTGAGGATCCACAGACTCATCCAGTGCCAGAGGTGCAAGGATCTGTAGCTCTGTGCCTGTCCTTTGAGCCATTCAGATGCATACTCTGTTAAACCTTTGTAATTTAAGAATCTGTGGAAATTATATTGAACTCACTTCATATATCCAGTGGGGCAAAAAGGGCCCCAGTGGTGCAATTGGATAGCGAGTGGTATTTATAGGACAGTACTGAATATGGGTTATGCTGAGGTTGTGAGTTCCATCCTCACCTGAAGCATCACTTTATTCTTTTTTGGGATAGACTTCGTTTTTGGGTACTTGCCAGGTTCTTGTGGCCTGGATTCGCCACTGTTGGAAACAGGATTCTGGGCTTGATGGACCCTTGGTCTGACCCAGTATGGCATGTTCTTATGTTCTTATGAGGTGGATTTGTTTCTTGTTGAGCATGTGCACCAACATTTTAAAAGCAGAATAGAAATCAAATCAAATAAATCGTCCAGAAGAAAATGAAGAATCTGAAATTAGAACAACTTTGTGTGCTTGCTCCCATATGTCCCAGAGGACATGGCAGGCTGTGATTATCAATGTGCCCCGTTATTATAAGCCTCACACTACTCATCATGTAATGAGTGTAGGAAGGCACCTGAGTACCACCTTGTTTATTTGCAGCTGTACAATTACAGAGGTCCATGAAACAACCTCCAGGCAGAGAAGATATAAACCTATTGGCTCTATAGACAATCCTGTGACATAGTTATTTGCCCATGACATTTGTCATGGTCACTTCTCTCTAGATTTCAAACTGTGTTGTATGATCTTTCCTTCGTCTTTGCTCTCAAAATCTCAAAATGAGTGTTTGATTTTTCTCCGTTAATTATCTGATCTCTTATCGCTACAATCTTTCTATAATTAGTTTCCTTGTCTCTTCATTCTCGATGTCATTCTCTTTGATCTTTTTTGTTGATTTTCCTGGTCTCTTCTCTTTACGTTTCACTCTGCCTATGTTCCTCTTTGCTTTTTTTTTTACTTGTTCCCTTTTCTATTGTATCCCCTTTACCTCCCATGCAGTACTGATGAAAACAGAGGCTTTGTGAAAGAGAACAAGGTAATGAGAATTTTTCATTGGCTGACACTTACTCTGTTCAGTCTTCTGGTAGCAGAAGCCAGAACCCCAGGATGCAAGCTGGAGCTGCAGAAGATGACACCCTTCTCCAAAGATGGAGACATTGTCCTTGGAGTGATAGCTGCAGTTCATTCTGGCGTGGTTTATCCAGTGCTTGACTTCAGAGAGATGGCTCATCGAGCTCACTGTGAAGAGTAAGTCAAACTGACTGGGAAAATTTTAATCTTAATTTGATTGCTTGACAGGATAAAGACCTCTGTATATTAGTTGTTAATAATATAGGACAAGGGCTAAAAGCAAGCATCAGCAGCCAAAGCTGGATGCTTATTGGTATGAATACCATCAGATGACTTTTACAGGGTCATTCATCAACATGCGTTAGGGCCCTAACGCCCATGATAATGCCATAACGCATTTAGTCAAAGGGGAGGAGTTTGGGCAGGGAGGGATAGAGAGAGAGAGAGAGCACCTCTGGAGTGGCACACATATTAGTCAACTTTTATATCATTGTAGGAGGGTCAACTAGTAATTTGAGGTGAGGTTTTGGTGGTGGACTAGCTTGATAGCAACTAGGTAGAGAGTGCATCAAACTAGTTTGAGAGTAGAATGTACAAATCTCATCTTTTTGTACCTTTCGTCACTCCAAATCACATCAGATCTTCAGTAATGTGTACTGTGCTGTTTGTACCTCTGATTGTGCATGTAAAACTGCCCCTCTAATCCTAGACCACCACCAAAACCTCACCTCGAGTTTCTAGTTGACCATTATTACCATATCATGTTACTGAGCTAAAGTTGTCTTTCACACTGTACTGTGTGTGGTTGGTTTGGTTTTTTTGTGAACCCTGGAGGAAAGACCCATACATGCAGGAAAGCTGCAATGCCATGTTGACACACTAACTACTTCCTTTTATCTTTCAGTGGTGGAGAGTTTGGGGTGGCTGAGTTGCATATGCTTTAAACAGACTGATATGATCAATATATATATCAATATCAACCTTCATCTTGAACCCTAATACTTCTTTAATAAGTTTCTTCTAAATTAAGCCTTAAATTGTCTCATTCTAACATGTTATACTCTGCTTTTGCCGAGATGTTATATCTATTTTTTGTATTGTGTTATAATTTATAACCTGTTCATTGTATGAAGTTGTTACACTGTAAACCGGGGTGAAGGCACTCAGCTATACTTCGGTATAAAAAAGAATATAAATAAATAAACCAAGGTGGTGTAGATGTGTAAGCATATTTCTTCTTTAAATTAGGAAACAGTATTTTATTTCTTAACTTGCGATTCCAGCAATCCAGGCATCAGAATTTGGTAGTTGTAAACACAGTAGGTTTCTAACTGTTTAAGAAAATTTAGAATATTTTTGGTAGGATTGACCTTGGCTAATATCTATAGCCGGGTTGATAAACGTATGTCCGGTATTGCTTATCCTAGAAAATGACCATTCAAAGGTACAAACTCATTGGATAGCCAAATAGGTACACAAATTATTTTTTTATTTTTATCTATTATGCAGTTAAAAATGTATTTTTTTAAACACCTACTGTGAAAAATTGCAGGAAGACCTTGTGAGACTGGAAAATTGGGCATCGAAATGGCAGATGAAATTTAATGTGGATAAGTGCAAGGTGATGCATATAGGGAAAAATAACTCATGCTATAGTTACACAATGTTAGGTTGCATATTAGGTGCTACCACCCAAGAAAGAGATCTAGGCGTCATAGTGGATAACACATTGAAATCGTTGGTTCAGTGTGCTGCGGCAGTCAAAAAAGCAAACAGAATGTTGGGAATTATTAGAAAGGGAATGGTGAATAAAACGGAAAATGTCATAATGCCTCTGTATCGCTCCATGGTGAGACCGCACCTTGAATACTGTGTACAATTCTGTTTGCTGCATCTCAAAAAAGATATAGTTGCGATGGAGAAGGTACAGAGAAGGGTGACCAAAATGATAAGGGGAATGGAACAGCTCCCCTATGAGGAAAGACTAAAGAGATTAGGACTTTTCAGCTTGGAGAAGAGACGGCTGAGGGGGGATATAATAGAAGTGTTTAAAATCATGAGAGGTCTAGAATGGGTAGATGTGAATCGGTTATTTACTCTTTCAGATAATAGAAAGACTAGGGGGCACTCCATGAAGTTAGCATGGGGCACATTTAAAACTAATCGGAGAAAGTTGTTTTTCACTCAACGCACAATTAAACTCTGGAATTTGTTGCCAGAGGATGTGGTTAGTGCAGTTAGTGTAGCTGTGTTTAAAAAAGGATTGGATAAGTTCTTGGAGGAGAAGTCCATTACCTGCTATTATGTTCACTTAGAGAATAGCCACTGCCATTAGCAATGTAACATGGAATAGACTTAGTTTTTGGGTACTTGCCAGGTTCTTATGGCCTGGATTGGTCACTGTTGGAAACAGGATGCTGGGCTTGTTGGACCCTTGGTCTGACCCAGTATGGCATGTTCTTATGTTCTTATCTTTATATGATAGTCCATCCAATGGAGTCTAACAAAATACCGAGGTTTGTATTGAAACTTGAATTGCACTTATCTTAATTTCTTGTGCACAGATCCTCCATCCAATGTATTTTTCAAAATTAGAAGGCACCTGGCCGTGTTTCAACACCTTGCGTCTGCATCAGGGACTGGGGGATGAAGTTAGCATTCATTCATCTTCGATGATACTTTTGTTTGGGAAGGATTTTCACCTGCGGCTTTTTTGTCTGTTTAATATCTATAGCCTCCTGGGCTTTCATGACCCACTTTCATTCATTATGGGAGCTGGAGGACAGTTGACTTCCTGGCCATCCCCCCAGGCACCTTGAGTGCCACTAGGCAGGAAGGGGGCAACCTTTGAGTAGCCCATGTAGTTTCTACTTTGTAGGTAATTTTTGAAGGGAAATTATCTGGATAGTTTCCCTTTGAAAATTATCCATAAGTACATGCAGGAAAAGAGCTACTAACCTCATGCTGTCAAAATAATGCCATCTTAGCACTGCTTCCCACCTTCGTACAGCACAAGATTGCAAATGCCGAGTACAGGAGATGGAGTAGGGAATTTGGGAAGGGGGATACAAGTAGGCTTCCTCTACTTCTCACTGGCCTCCAAAAAAGCCAAATATAGCATTTAGCAACATTAAATAGGAAGTCATGGAAATTAAATACAGAAGATGGAGGTAACAAGAATAAAGCATGGCCAATTGCTCATTTTTACATGTGCTTTTAAAAACGCAAATTATTTATGGAATACAACAATGTCACACCTCAAAAAGTCATATATTGCAATAGCTAAGCAAGTTACTGGGGGTAATTTTCAAAATAGCCTACCCCTATGCAAAATCTGCAGGCACTTTTTGCCCATAGACTTAGCAAACATTCTCTAAAGTACAATTTGCATGGACTTTCAGTTTGAAAACTACTGCAGCACCAAGTACCCTGGGACATTTGCACCTGGGTATTTTTTTTGGTGCTGGCTAAATCTGGTTGGGAACTAACATGCATATTTTTGAAAAAGCAGTATACGTGTGCTATTTCCTAATCTCGCCCAAGACACGCCCTGAAGATCAGCCTTTAGGAAGGTTAAGGGTGAGCAGTTTTTAGAAAAGCACTCGATCATTGTCCTTCACGAGCCATAAAAGCTTTTGAAAATTGAGCTTAAAAAATGCACACGTGACATCTCTAGCATAAGACCACACTTCTATAAGTGCCAGAAATGTCTGACCCATGATGGATTCATAGGAAGGGTTTTATGTTTATCAGAAGAGAGGGAAGATTCTGCTGACACAGCATCTTCCAAAAGGTGAAACATGATGACATTCGTCTGACTTTATTCCTAACAGATTTCAGACCCGGTATTATCGTGATTTATTGGCCATCTTGTTTGCCATAGAAGAAATTAACCAGAACCAACGACTGCTGCCAAACCACACCCTGGGCTTCCAGATCTTGGACTCTTGCCTTTCAGAAGTTGTCGCACTGCGGGACACTCTCCTACTACTGTCTGGGTGGAATCAAGCTCTCCCGAATTATAAGTGTGAGCCTCATCCAGGTCTGGCAGGAATCTTGGGGGAGTTCATCTCTGCAGTCTCTGAGGTCATAGCCAGGATATTGGGAGTTTATAGAATTCCACAGGTATTCAGATTCCTCTTTGTCTGTCTCTGAAAATTACCCAGTGAGTACCTAAATGTGGTGCCTAATACTGAAAACCTTTTCTGCATAGACCTTTAAGAGCTGTTTAACAATGTACATTACATTTTGACCGACTCACACTGCCAAACTTCTCTTGCACACATTTTATTGCAGTCCTTGATATATTTTGACCCTAAATAATCCCATGAAAATATATATACATCTGTTGATTGGTGTCTAACCTAAACACAGTAGCATTGGGTTTTTTTTAACTAGTTCATCAAAAGATGAATATCCTATTTCATGTAAAATCTGTTATTATAAATGTATAACTTGTAATTGTGTGAGGGAGAGCGTGACAGGTTGGAAGGGGGTGCAAAGATGCAAAACAAAGAGCAGGTGTCAAACAAGCAAATGCATACTGTACATATAGACAATGAGGTATGCATTGCATAGTCACTCTTTAAGATTGGTCCAAGACCATACAATGCAGTATTTGCACAAAAACGTTAATATCTGCAGAATATACATTACATTTCTAAACACAGAGTATTGACCATACAAGAGCTTGCAAAGTAAAACATTATGTAGTCTTGAACTGATCTTAAACAGTGACTACTACGCACACCTCCTTGTCTCCTTGACTAATTACTCCCCTACCATAGGAGCATGATAGCAGGTTGATCAGATATGCGATTTCCCAGATGAAGTCTTCTCACAGATCCCAAGGAGGTATGGTCCAAGGTCCTGGTAAGAATAGTCCATTCGAATGCAGTCAGCTTCTCCTAATGGCTTTGGATTAGATGTCCTGCTCAGAAGAGAGGGGATAGGGGATCAGTTTGATTTGCCCCAAAAATGCAGTTTCTTCTGGCATCCTTCCACATAGAAGATCACTCCAGCTGCTGTTACTCTCACTCTCCTGGAAAAGTCACTAGCATTTTCACCAGGACCAAGGTTTAGCTTCTGCTATTGCTGTGATATTTTGCCCCGCTCATGGTCCCTTGGGGTGATCGATGCACTGTACTCTCTGTCCTATATCTCACTCCCATGTCTTGGGGTTCTGATGACACTGTGCTTGCAGTCTTACCCCTCAATCTATGGTTTGGGTGTTCATTCCATTGTTGGTGCTGCTTTCTCCGCTCATTGGGCAATGGGGTCTACCCTCTCCTCCATATTGTTTAATATCTATCTAGCCCTGATCTGCAGAATATTTGCAAGTTTCAGTGTAAATTGCTATATTTATGCCAATGACATACAGTTTTTAGTTAAAAAAATTCACCATCTGGTCTGAAACATTAAAGTTAGTCTCACTATGCTTGCGATCAGTTAACTGTTGTTCCAAAATAAATTGCATACACAATTGATTAGTTGAGTGCACAAACTGCCAACTTGAGCACACAGCTACCATCCTGCATGCTCAAACTGCCAAAAACAAAACAATCATTTTAATTCATGTTAGAAGCAATGTCCATTCAGTTTATTTCATTTGGAACAAACTGAAAATGGCCTAATTTGACACATTAACGAGGCAATTGATTTGCTTAAAGTTAAGAAAATAGACCATACGTATACATTCATTTAGTTAACATCATTTTTTTGGCCTCCTTGCTGAATACAATCAATTATATAGTAAATATAAATAAAGGTTAGGTGAACCTAACTGGCTAACTCTGGCATGCTGCAGACGGGTCTAAAGTTAGCCCGGTATATTCAGTGGTGCTCCAGCACCACTAAATATCCCGGTTAAGTTAGCTGGATAGGTATATCCGGCTAACTTATCTAGACACTCAGCAGCTGAATATGGACCCCAAAAAGTATATAATACATTATTTACCACTACTACCACCTCCGATCTGGGAGATAATGGAAATTCTTCTTTTTTCCAGATCAGCTTCTCAGCAGAGCACCCAATGCTGAGTGATAAGTTCCAGTTCCCGTCCTTTCTACGCACAATCCCAGCAGACATCCTGCAGTCCCAGACCATAGCTCAACTGCTCCGACACTTCAACTGGACATGGGTGGGAATCCTGACTTCCAACACAGATATCACTACCCTAAGCAGCCAGGAGATAAAGCAGAAGGTGGTGGAGAATGGTGGCTGTGTGGCCTTCCTGGAGAAGATTGACAACCACTACCCTAGTGAGAATCTGGCAAGGGTGGCAAGCATTATTCATCAATCCTCTGCAAAAGTTATTGTGTGTGACTGTTATGATACTCACCTGAAACCTATCTTAGAGTTCCTCTCCCTCCAGAATGTCACCTCCATAGTCTGGATCCTCTCATCAGCAATGACCATCAACCAACACCTGTTCACCAGGGAGTCATGGCGACTGCTGAACGGCAGCCTGGTATTTCTTCCTTCTATCAGCAGTATACCTAACTTCACTGATTTCCTGTATCACATGGGGCCTTCTAAATATTCACAGGATACCTTCACAAAGCTCTTCTGGGAAAAGCGTTTGGGTGTCAATGGGAAGGACCGAACATGACCCACGTGGAGTTCAGGGAGGACCTCATCCTATGCATGGGAGAAGAAGATCTCAAAGCACTGGACCCAGCACTCTTTCAGTTGAATGATTTAAGCATTGCCTACCAGGCTTACATAGCTGTTTATGCTTATGCACATGCTCTGCACAACATGATTTTGAAAGAACCCAAGGAAGGCACTTTTGATGTGGGCACCAGCATTCTTAATATTAAACCATGGAAGGTATTGGTAATAATAATAATTGGAATTTTAATGGTTCTAAAATACAAGCAGGATACCAACAATGCTTTCTGCTTTGTGAGTTTGGAAAAAAGCATGCAATCATCTCTAGGATGGATGCACAGGCTGCATATTACTGCTTTTTACACTGTGTGTAAATATCCATAGGCTAGGGGAGAAGTCACTATGTTGCTGTTGCTGTTATCTAATTATTAATTGATAAAACTGGCCAAAGGTACATGGTCATAATAAAAGAGAGGGTCACTGGCAGTACTAAGCAAGGGACGTGCCTTGCTCATCATCTCACAGAGAGCCTTTGACAGAACCAGAATTAGAAGGGGGTTGTTTGACTCCTCTAAGATCATACAGACAACCTGTGGCAATATTACAGTTCTCCCAAGTCATACTTCAAAGCTTAAACAGCTAGACTACTCTAATAATAATATTCACTATTCATGTTATATAAATGAAGGAAATGTACTCATGTATTTGATACGACGCCAGTTGTAGTAAATGTTTTTTCCTCGTAAACACAAAATGTTAAAAAAAAACATTATACCAATCTGATACATTTTATTAAAAGTAACTTTCAAAGGAAATCTGGATCTGATTGGCTTGGGGGAAACACACCATTATAAAATGATAATTTAAACGTGTATATCACTTAAACTCATCTTCATATTTATTTGGCCCCATTGACCCCACACAGGTGCTGGCTACCTTGACGAAGCAGGGTCCCCGGTTTCCTGTGTCCATGTCTCCTATCTCCAGCTACCCACTAGGAGGTAGATCTTAAAAAGCTGTGCATGCACTTTATCACCCACATTAACGCCGGAAATAGCTACATCTATTTCATTGGCACTCTGAGGGCGACAGTGTGCAGTGCACTTGCAACCATGGCAGGCAAAAATGCACCGCCGCAATGCAGCCATCTGCTCACGATTGCCCCGGTCCCTTTTTGTACCCCGGTGGATCATTTTGCTATAATTATAACGAAATGATAAATCCTCCAGTAAGTAAGATAGGCAGAATAATGTTAAAATGCTACTTATCGGGCTATGTTGAACATAACCTGCCAGATATCTTTCAGATGCGCGAGCACATTGGGTAGATTTGCACATATTTTATAACTTGCATGTGCAGTTGCGTGCAAAATATAAAATACATGTGTGTGCGTGTCCACGTAGGTGGCCTTATGCGCGCTTGTTTTAAAGTTATCCTCTATATGTTTATTATGAAAGATAACTCCATGAGATAGAGGAAGGGCAAACACAGGTAAAAGAAGCATATGCTCTCTTTTTAGCTCTCTGATCTCTGATGGTGCGCATCTGGAAGTAGGAAGTTTAGGAATGGTTGCTACTTGTTACATCTCTGAGGTCAATTCAGCCCAGGATTAGCCCAATTGCATGAATGGAAATTTAGACCTCCGTTTGTTAGGGAAATCAGCACCACAACACCGGACATGCGATACAGTTAAATCAGGACTGGAGGAGATTCACTGGGGTGAGAGGATTACCCTAGACGAATGGTGGGGGTGCTGAAGGGATGACCAAAATAAATAGAGGAATGGGAGAGTATAAGCAAAGGTGATCATTCTTAGGGGAATAAATAAATCAGCATGTATGAGTCAGAGATTATTTACATAGCATAATGCTTTTCCTTCATGAATACATTCAATAGGTTCTCCGTTATCTGTGGGCTGTGCATTTCACAACAGATTCTGGAGAGGAAATATTCTTTGATGTGAACGGAGATGTGCCGTCCGTCTACGACATCATGAATATCCAAATATATCCAGATGACAGCAGCAAAGTACTAAAAGTGGGTAGATATGATCCCAGGAAATCCCCAGGGGAGGAAATAGTTTTGAACATCACTGCCATCTTATGGAACCAAAACTACAATCAGGTGAGCAGTGAAGGACTGGGGATGCATTTATGAAGTGGGTAAAATCAGGAGTGAAAAAATGCAAAAATTGCTTGCATGCATTTGCAGCAATGCATCTTTTTACCCAAGGCTCTGATTTCCTGTAACATCTAGAAAAGTGAGAAAAATCCACAGGCAAAAAGAGAAGTGCAAAAAAGACCAATGGTAGAATTCTTTCAGTTATTTCATTTATCCCTTAAGGGTGGAAGAAGGATTTTCAAAGGGATCTTGCTCAGTATGTGAGAACATAAGAAATTCCATGCAGGGTCAAACAAAGGTCCCTAAAGCCATCTCTGACAGTGGCCAATCCAGGTCAAAAATACCTGGTAGGATCCCCCAAAATAGGTTTTGTTCATAGCCAGAGAAAGTACTAATGACTTTCCTAAGTCTCCATGACTACTAATAGTAGTTTATGGACTTTTCCTCCAGGAATTTTTCTAGACCCTTTTTAAACTCAGCTTCGCTAACTGCTTTAACCACATCCTCTGGCAACAAATTCCACAGCTGAGTTGTGCACTGAGTGAAAAAAAAAATGCTTTCTCCAATTTGTTTTGAAAGTGTAACCATTAGCTTAATACTCTTAATATTGGAAAGAGTAAAAATAACTCATGATTTTATAGCCCTCAATCATTTCTCCTTTAAGCCATCTCTTTTCCAGATGGAATAGTCTTAAACTGTTTATCCTTTCTTCATAGGGGAGCTATTCCATTCACTTTAACATTTTGGTTGCCCTTCTCTGTATCTTTTCTAGTTCCTCAATATCATTTTTGAGATGGGGGTGACCAGAAATGTACACAACAATACTCAAGATGTGGTCACGCCATGGATTGATACAGAAGCATTGTGATATTTTCTGTTTTATGTTCCATTCCTTTCCTTATAGTATCTAACATTGTCTTTGAAAACCCTGGCCCAGTGTGAAAGGGGCGGGGCCTGGGCGAGGCATAGATGTGCGCGTAAATACTTACATAAACCGACGCGCACCAAGGTCCCCTGCTGCATAACTTTATTTCTGCTGCAGATGACGTGTAAATAAAAAAAATAAAGAAAACTAGGCAGACCAAAGTTAAGGTAACCATTTGACTATGAAAATTCCCCGTTAAAATGATAAACTTTACTTCTGGATCCTTTTGGGTTTTATGTACCGTGAAAGGAAAGTGGTTTGCCACTAGCATGCCCACTCAGCCCTTCTTTTTCCCACACAAGGCAAAGTAGGCCCAGTCCACAAATTTGGATTTTAGACTAAATTCCTGTATTTACAGAAATGGGACTCCTCTATAAAAGTAATAGAGATCTTCCAGGTCACCAGCTCTCTGTATCTACTTTGAGGGTATTTTAAACCCATAACATTAAGGGATAGAAACTCAGTCACTGCTCTTTGGCACAGATCTCAGTCCTCGGAGGTCTTCCTCTCATAAGAAGATAAGAACATAAGGCTTGCCATACTGGGTCAGACCAAAGGTACATTGAGCTCAGTGTCCTGCTTCCAGTAGTGGCCAATCCAGGTCACAAGCACCTGGCAGGCTCCCAAGGGGTAGAGAGAGTTCAAGCTGTTTATCCCAAGAATAAGTCATGGGTTTCTGCAACTCTAATAATGGTTAATGGACTTTTCTTCCAGGAACTTGTCCAAACCTTTTTTAAAACCAGCTACACTAACAGCTTTCACCAAATCCTCTGGCAAAGAATTCAAGAGCTTAATTATGCATTGAGTATAACATATTGTCTGTTATTAGTTTTAAATACATCACCTAGTAACTTCATTGTGTGTCTCCTGTTCTCTTTGAAATAGTTATTGACTGATTAACAGTTACTCGTTCCACTCCACTCATTATTTTATAGACCTCTATCATCTATCCCCTTAGTTGTCTCTTCTCCAAACTGAAGAGCCCTAACCTCTATAGCCTTTCTTCATAGGGGAATTGTTCCATCCCCTTTATCATCTTGGTCGCCTTTCTCTGTACCTTTTCTAATTCTGCTATATCTTTTTTGAGATGTGGCAACCAGAACTGCACACAATACTTAAGATGAGATTGCACCATACAGAGGCATTATGATATTCTCTGTTTATCCTCCATTCCTTTCCTAATAATCCCAAGCATTCTATTTGCTTTCTTGGCTGCTGCTGCACACTGAGCAGAATATTTCAACATATTTTTAATGATGATACCTAAATCATTTTACTGAGTGGCGACTCCTAATGTGGAACTTTGCATCGCTATTAATTGGATTACTGTTCCAATCTGGGTCTGGGTAAACAAATAAGCATGGGTGTAGCTTGCTTGTTACGTCTGTTACTACCCCGAATCAATTAAGCCTGATACTTCACTTTCAATGCATATCCAGTGTAGCTCTCTGCTTCAACGGCAGGGGGGATGAAGAAAAGATGATTTATATTCAGACAACAACAACAAGGACTGAATTACATAGTCTGGATAAAAAAATAAGCGTGGCAGTAGCTTGCTTATTGCGGCAGTTACTACCCCTAACCAATTAAGCTAGATACTTCACTTAGATGCAGCTCCAGCACTACTCTCTACAGCAATGGTGGGGATGGAAGGGAAATAGAACCAAAAAGTTACTAAGGCCCAAGGGTAACAGATAAGTATGAGGAAAAAAAAATTGTGAAAGCTTGCTGGGCAGACTGGATGGGCCGTTTGGTCTTCTTCTGCCGTCATTTCTATGTTCCTATGTTTCTAAGTACATCACTTTGCATTTATTCACATTAAATTTCATTTGCCATTTGCATGCCCAGTTTAGAAATTATTTTATATGTCCCAAATCCAAGCAGCTGGTAAGAACTCAAATATGCTGTTTGGGATTCTTAGGAACTTAAATACTTCAATGTATACTTCCTTTCTATCACAACATGGCAGCTCTGAGACTTTTTATAGAAATGTTTTTATGGACCCATCTTTGTGGGTTCCTCAGCTGGTAGAAATGCAAATCAGATAGTCAATGCAATCAATGAAAAAAGTAAGGACTCTGAAGCTGATATTATCATCCATCTGGGAACCAATGACCTTGCTGGTAACAGCATGCAAATGGTACAGAGAGATTTCCAGGCTCTGCGGAAGCAGATTAGGCAAATTGCAAAAACTATTTCCTTTTCAGAAGTGTTACCTGTTTATGGAAAGGAGAAGGAGAGGCTAAGCCATATTAATAATTCCAATGCATTGTTCAAAACCTGATGTAAAGAAGAAAGGTTTGGATATATTGGGGGCTCTCTGTCATTTGTTGTGTTTCTATGGCTGGGGTAGAAGGAATGAATAAATAACATTGGGGGGGTGGTGGGGGTCTGGCCAACATCTGCTTTTATGGGGCATTCTTACCCTTGGGGTATCCTGCACAGAGCAACAGTTACAACCCTAAACACCTTTCTGGGCACACTGGATGGACCATTTTGCTCTTTATCTGCTGAAATGTACTATGTTACTAAGTCCACATTCGTCTCATAGTTTCTCTCTTGAGGGCAAGTTTGAATATTAAAATGGAACTTAATGATCTATGCCAAAAACTGCCTTGAGTTAATGCTTGTGCAAAAACTTTTACCACGTTGCACAATCACACTATTTTAGCATGAGCTTTATTGCCAAAGACCCAATATATCTTTGTTCCAAACCTTTTCTGTTCCACAGACACCTTGCTCTGTCTGCAGTGAGAGCTGCCCCGTTGGATACAGGAAGTCTGGCAGAATGGGGCAGCCCCTCTGTTGCTTTGATTGCATCCCCTGCTCCCCTGGAGAAATAGCCAATGAAACGGGTGAGCCACTTTCTATGAGATAATGTAGGGTTCTAGAACACTGCATCTTTGACTTCCCAAGGCTATGACGAACCACATGGATGACTCTGGCTGAATCATTTGGGTTGCAGGAACCAAAATCATCAAGAAAAGTGAAGACATATAGTCCAAACAATTCAAATAAATCTTTGTCCAGAGACTGGAAGACTAATTCATTGGAGGAAAAGATCTCTGATTGATGCTGTAATGTCTACATTTTAGGCAATCGACATTATCTATTTAATCATTGATCAGAAATACCTCCGGGTTAAGTGATGTACATTAACATATCTGTAGTGTAAATAAGATTAAAGGATTAAGTTGCTCAAAGCCAAGGATTTGTCTAACACAGAAGAAAGCAAAGATGGCCAGCATTTCACTTGAAGAGTGTGTCAGGATGTAAATCTAAAGATGGAAAACATCAAGACAAAACACTTAAAAACAACCACTGCCAAATATTTTTGATAAATAGACTTAACAATCTCATTAGATCAACAATCAAGTTAATTGATGGCTGCACACCTCCCAAACATGTCACTCATTGGCACAGTGACTCATGCACAACGGATGATTAAATAATAAACTGCCAATCTCAGCCCTCAGAGGCATTTACATTTTTGATATTGTCTTATAACTTATTTATTTATTTATTTAAAGATTTTTATATACCGCGGCACGTGTGGCACATCACCTCGGTTTACAGATAACAATAACTCAGCAAAGCGCTTTACAGTACAACAGATTATCTGATAAAACGATAAACAAAGTATAAAATCAACTAGGAGAATAACGATCGATGATATAAGGGAGTCAAGGGGTCTGGTGTAATAGTTATTAACTTATAAGATAACTTGACAAAAGAAAGTTCATTTACATAGAGAAAATTAACGGAGGGGAGCGTTTCTGGGGGGGAGGGAGTAGGGGGGGGGAGGGGAAACCAAGAGTAATTGTGAAGGAGATGTAAGTGGATAGAATTGGTCCCATACAGTTAGTAGTATGCTTGTTTGAATAACCAGGTTTTTAGGTTTACCATATTGTGGCATTGAGGCCATGCCCTCAAGGACACATGGGGGTCACTGGATGGATTGCAAAGTTAGCCAGATAAACTTATCTGGCTAAATTTGCAGTGATATTTCAGTGGTCCAGCTGCAATATTGAAAATAGCTGTCTATTTTAAAGATAGCTGGAAAAGTTTATCTGAGTATCATTAGGACAGGTCTCCCGCATGACCAAAGATGTTATCCATCTAACTTTGAATATTGTAATTAGTAATTAGTCAGACAACTTATCCAGCTAACTTAAGTCCTCCTAAAAATGCCCCCGGAATCCCCCTATTTTATCCAGCTAAACTTTAGCTGAATAAGTGCCCACAATATTCAAATGTCGGCATTTAACTGGATAGCTCATAAGTTATCTGGCTAAATGCCTTTGAATATGGACCTCAAGCTGTTTATATAAGAGTTCCAAGAATAATGTTTACTAATTATACGGAATCTCTGAAGCCTTGTACAGTTATAGCACAGATAGAATACATCTTTAGTTGGAAGCTGTGACTGGTGTTTCTCCTCTGCTTCAGATACAACTGAATGTTGGAAATGTCCAGAAGACCACTGGCCCAATGAGAGTCGAGATAAGTGCGTGCCAAAAATCATTGAGTTCCTGTCCTATCAGGAACCCCTTGGAGCAGCATTGACTGCTGTTGCCATTAGCCTATCCTTGGCTACGGTCCTCATCCTTATCATCTTCTTCCGGTTCCAAGACACGCCAATTGTGAGAGCCAACAACCAGGGTCTTAGCTATCTCCTCCTCTGTTCCCTTGCTCTATGTTTCCTCTGCTCTTTAACATTTGTTGGCTTACCCATGAAGCTCACCTGCATGTTTCGTCAGCCTGCCTTTGGTCTCATCTTTACAATCAGTGTCTCTTGTATATTGGCAAAAACTGTTACGGTGGTCATTGCCTTTAAGGCTGTCAACCCTCACAATCACCTCAGAAAATGGGTGGGGCCAAAGATACCCAACCTTATTGTTCTTTTCTGTTTCCTCATCCAGTTAATTATCTGTACTTATTGGATTTCAAGCAACCCTCCCTTTCCAGAAAACAACACCAGAACTGAAAAAGAGAAGATAATAGTTGAATGCAATGATGGGTTGACCATGCTCTTTTACTGCATGCTGGGATATATGGGCTTCCTGGCCATCATTAGTTTCATTGTGGCCTTTCTGGCAAGGACATTACCCGACAGCTTCAATGAGGCCAAGTTTATCACCTTCAGCATGCTGGTCTTTGTGAGCGTCTGGCTGTCTTTCATTCCTGCTTACCTCAGTACACAAGGGAAGTACATGGTTGCAGTAGAGATCTTTGCCATCCTGTCCTCTGGTGCAGGGCTGCTTCTATTAATCTTTCTCCCCAAGTGTTACATTATTCTTCTACATCCAGAGATGAACACCAAGGATAACTTAGTAGGGAGAACTAGAACATGGATATAAAGTCAGTGTTACATAGCAGAAACTGAAATATATTGGCTTGGCACAATGGATATAGACCTTTTCATCTCTTGGACTGGATGACTCAAATAATTATGCTGAATATCAAAAAGTTAGGAGGGATGACTTATTAATGAGGTTAAACAATTGAAATATCATATAGTTTATCATAGATAGAATTTTCAATATGGCAATATGCACTGTTATAATCATTTACCATAAATCCGTTCTTTTTTTATTCTGTTTTCAAATGTGTGAATAAAATGGACTTTATGGCAATGTGTTTTTAGTCATTTCTGTTCAATATAACCATTCTCAACAGAATTTAATTTAGCTTTTGATGATGTTCAAAAATGTCTGAAACATTCATATACAAGGAGCAAGATGGCTGTGTGAGGAGACATGGAACTCTGCCTGGCTGAATCTATTTTTTGTTACTTTTGTTGAGATGCCTCGTAAAAGAAAGGTTTTAGAGTTTTCCCTACTGAGACGCCCTTTCTTCCTGGTTAGTGATCCCCGCTGAAAAGACCAACATGGGAGCATCAGTTTTGCTTTGGAAGGAGATCTCATTAAGCCTCTTACACCTCCATCTTAGACCCATTGCCATATTAGACACATAAGACTTTGCCAGTGTGGCCCAGTATTTCCTGTCCTAATCACCAACCAGCATGCTTCATGAATTGTTATTCTCAATGGTAGGGTATATTTTTGAGTCCATATCTTTTACAGTTGGTGACAGAGATGGTAGAAAAGTTGGTCTTTTTTTAAAATAAACCTCTCTCCATGGAGTTTTCAGGAATTTCCATGTAAGTAGCAAGAGGACAGAGAATACAGCTACAGATAACCAGTGCCTATAGCATTAGCTTTCTATTCCCTGCTGTGCTGTTATAAGGAGCTTCTCTTGACACTGCTTCTGTGCTGGCCCACTTCTCTCCCTAGTTCACCCAGTTAAAAGATAGATCTTCCAAACTCCCCAGTTTAATAACCTTCACTCCCCCCAGTTATCCTGACCCTGAAAACCCTGCAGATCTGCCTATTTATCTTTATTTTATAACTTACATGGCATCCATAACAGAAGTAAAATTACATGGCAGGGGCAGTGGTGCACACCAGAGCACATAAGTATTTATGCGTACATCTCAGTTTCATGCTCCGAAATACCCATGTCCCTTGCAAAACAACACCGATTCTCTGCCCCTTTTTGAAATCTTTGGAGATGTACATGCTGCGGCATTTATGTGGGTATCTGGGCAGCTTTTAAAATTTGCTCAGCATGTGAATGCGCCTGTTGGGCTTCTAAAATTCACCTGTAAGGGAAGGGAAATTTGTTGGTTGTGTTCATTGGGGTGATATTCAAATTTATAGAGTGTTTGGGAAGAAAAAGTAATGTTTACGTAAGTTGGTTGATTACTATCCATATTTACTGTGCATCGTAATATACTTCTACATTTTGGTTCTCCAATCTTGTTCACTATTTACCTGACCTAGCCCAAGGGAAACAATAAAATTTGGTTAAATAACCTCATTTCAGTCTGGTATTTTCCACTGACCTACCCCCATCCTTTGCAAAAACCTTAATCATGTCTTCCAGCGACAGCCCCGCAAATCTCTTTCTGGGGAAATCCTTATTGATTGTAAATGGTGACATCATGGAGAGGTGGTGTCTTTCATGGTACCTCACCCAGGAGGAGGAATCTAGATCCCTAAGAGTTCAGTCACTAGTGGCACCTCAGAGCAAGAAAGAGGAGCCAGAAATGCCTGCCCCACCCTTATTGGCATGAGGAATTATTTGGATAGGAATAGAGAACAAATGTGAGAATATCATAATGCCTTGGTGATCCATGGTGGGACCGCACCTTGAATATTGTGTGTAGTTCTGGTTGCCCCATCTCAAAAAAGACACAACAGAACTAGAAAAGGTACAGAGAAGGGCAACAAAAATGATAAAGGGGATGGAAAAGCTCCTTTATGGAGAAAGGCTGAGCAGGTTACAACATTTTAGTTTGAAAAAGAGATGACTGAGAGGAAATATGATTGAGATTTGTAAAATCATTAGTGGGGGTGGAATGGGTAAATAGGGAATGGTTATTTACTCTTTTAAAAAAACACTAAGATGGGAGGACAGTCCATGAAACTAGCAAAAGGCTAATTTAAAAAAAATAATGGGAAGTATTTTTTCTCTCAATGTAAAATCAAGCTTATGGCATCTGTTGCCAAAGGATGTGGTCAAGGCAACTAAGACAGTGGGGACCAAAACAAGATTGGACAAGTTCCTAAAAGAAATGTCCATAAACAGTTATTGTCTAAGTAGACTTGGGAAAGTCAGCACTTATCCCTGGGAGTGAGATACCAGAAATAGATCAACTATTGGGGATATGACCCAGAAAGGCCACTATTCGACACAGGGTGCTGGGCTCCATGGACCTTGATCTGACTCAGCATAGAACTTCTTATCTTATTTATTTTATTATTTATTTAAATGTTTTTATTTACTGCTTATGCAATGGAGTTAGATCAAAGTGGTTTAAAAAGAGCACACTCATAATAAAAACATAAAAATCTCATTTAAAATAATAAATAAGAACAAATCAAAAGACAAAATTCATAACAGAAGTCGTATGGATAGTAAGAGAATCGTACCTAAGGGATACACTAATTGAAGCTCAGTCCACTGTTAGCTGTTTATAAGCAATGGAACATAAATACGTTTTTAGGTTTTTCTTAAATTCCTTGATGTTTGTTACTAGCCTAAGGGAATCTGGGATGGAATTCCAAAGGATGGGGCCAGCAATCGAGAAGGCACATTTTCTAGTAAGGTCAAGCCTGGCCATTCTGACTGAAGGGACCTCGAGGAGACTTTTATTCATGGAATGTAAATATCTTGTGGCTTGATACAAATGTAAAGAAGAATATAACCAGATTGCTGATTTCTTGTTTATGAGTTTGTGAATGATTAATAGGATTTTGTATTGAATTCGTAATGAGACCGGAAGCCAATGTAAAGAGCAAAGAATGGGAGTGATGTGATCTCTACGTTTTGTACTAGTAAGAATGCGAGCAGCAGATTTTGTACCGATTGTAAAGGATGTAAAGCAGAGTCTGGGAGCCCTAGATATAATGCATTACAATAATCCAGCCCAGTGATGCCTCCTCCGTAGCCAGGGTAAGATCTCCTCTGCTCCCCACGGCTGCCGGACCCGGAGCCCCACTCTGCCACACCGGCGCCAAGCACTGCGAGATAGTCAATTGCCCAGAGGAAGATAAGAGTTCTGAGGGATAAAGCCACACCTTACTCTTCCTTTTAGATGGCACGAAGACACAATTCGAGGCAATAATTCTCCAAAGGAGTATATGGAACAAAAGCAGTGCTGGCGTTAAGCAGCCATCTTGGCTCCCTGACATTAGAATTTTTACAGTTAATGTTACCTGAAATAGCAATCAAAAAATGATCTGACCATGGCACAGGATCTAATGTAAATTTGACAGAAGGTAAGTGTATAAATTGGGGATTACAGAAAATAAGATCAAGAGCGTGACTAATGTTTATGTGTAGGCCTGTCTATTAACTGCTCCCAACCCAAACCCTCCATTGCCTCAAGAAAAGAGGAGACATAGAAACATAGAAATGATGGCAGAAGAAGACCAAATGATCCATCCAGTCTGCCCAGCAAGCTTTCACTTTTTTTTCCCCCATACTTATCTCTTACTCTTGTCCCTTGTAAGTGACTTTTTTGTTCTATTTCCCTTCCACCCCCACCATTGATCTATTTCCCTTCCACCCCCACCATCAATGTAGTTAGCAGTACTGGAGCTGCATCTAAGTGAAGTATCTAGCTAATTGTTTAGGGGTAGAAACCGCCGTCATAGCAAACTACTCCCACACATCTTTATCCAGCCTGTGCATTTTCGTGCTCCTTCAGTGCGCAATGCACCGGCGTGCAGCGCCACTGGCAGCATATCAGTGCTAGTTTGCTAGCGCCCTGATGATGTCAGAGATGGGCGGGGTAGCTAAACTTGCATAGTACAAAGGCGCTGCAAGGTGGTTAATCAACGTCCTGGCAGGTGAGTCAGGTTGAAAGGCTCTAGGTGATGTTACCCAGATAACTTTAGGTGAGTATATTCAATGTGAGACTTATCCAGCTGAATATCTATTACAAGTTATCCAACTAACTTTAGTCGGATAACTTGTCTGCTCACTGCTTTTCTCAATAGTGACCTCCAAAGGGTTAATCATCTTATTTCTAAAATGGAAGGAGAACATAAAAATTCTGTAATTAGAACAAAATAATGTGCATCTTCCTTCATGTACCAGGGGAGACGTCAGGCTGTGATTATCATCAGGACCCATTATTACAGGTCACGCACCTACTCATCATGTAATGAGTGCATGAAGGCACCTGAGTACCACCTTCTTTAATTACATCTCTAGAATTACAGGGGTCAGTGAAACAACCTCCAGGCAGAGAAGATATAAACCTTTGTCCTCTGGTGCAATTATTCACCAGTGACAACTTGGCCTCTTCTCTTTAGATTTCAGTTTCTGTTGTATGACTTTTCCCTGCTTGTACCCTTTTTTCTCTCTCTCTCAGTATCTCAATCTCTGTGTTTGAACATTCTCTGTTTATTACTTGGTCTCTCTATTTTCTTATCTCTTTTCTCTAGATTTCACTGTTTGATCTTTCATTAGTAATGTTCTGATCTCCTCACTCTAGTTTTCAATCTGTTTGATCTCCTTGTGTCTATACTCCACTTTTTTTTTATATCTCTTTCTCTGTCTTCTGTGTTTCCCATGCTGTCTTGACGAATGCAGTGGCTTTGTGAAACAGATATAGAAAATGAGACTTTTTGAGTTTTTGACTCTCTTGATGCTTCCTGTTCGCATGGGGGAAGCCATAAAGCCAGGATGTAAGCTGGAGCTCCGAGAGATGACGCCCCTCTCTATGGATGGAGACTTTGTCATAGGGGTGATAGCTGCAGCTTACAGTGCCATTGTTTACCCCATCCTTGACTTCAGAGAAACTCCTCGGCCAGCACGCTGTAAAGAGTAAGACATTCTGTTTGGGAATACTATAATTTCAATGTCATTTCTAACCAAGATAAAGCCCTGGGTTTATTAGTTGGTAATAAACTGGAATCAAATGAATTTTAGTTTAGTTGTGTTTAGAACGCTAGATAGGGCCAACATTTGGCACAATGAGATTATTTTGTGAACAATGATTTAGGACTTCTTTCCAATAAAATTCCCAAAATTGCTGCACTGAAAATCAGTTGCCTTACCAATATTTTGATTTTGTGAAGTATCTAAAGAAATCACCAATATCTTAGTGGAAAGGAAGGCCACAAAAAATGAAATGATAGCATACTGTCTAGGCTGAGACGTGGCTGACAGCTTGGCAGCTAAATATCAATACTAAAATATGCAGAATTATGTAGTTGGGAGTTGCAGAAACCAACGGGAGCATTACACAGTGTGGGATGAGATACTGATTACCATCAAGCATAGAGAGATTCAGATCTAGTAGAGAAAAACAATTTTGTTCTTGTACATGTGTTTGGTTAGACCTCACTTAGAATATTGTGTCCAGTTCTGAAGGTCATACTTTCAGAAGGATGTTGACAAAATGTATTTATTTATTTATTTTAAAAAAATGTTTACTCCATCTTTACAATACCTCTCATTATATGTGGCTTGCAGCTAAAATATTCATAAAATTTACATTTAAAAGTAATATTAAAAAATTGTACAATAACAATCTTCCAACTATAAACACAAGTACAAGTTCCTAACCGCTGCATAATTCTCCCAGTTCCAGGTGCTCCAAAAAGGGTTTAAAAAATGTTGCAAATTCTGCATCAAGGGCTGTGTGAGATGAGAATAAAGGAGCTAAATATGTATACTCTAGAGAAGAGAGGCAGGTGAGATATGGTAAAGACATTCAAATACCTGAAAGGTATTTATAACGTTTTTTTCCAGTGGAAAGAAAATTCTCGGTCACGATATGAGGTTCCAAGAGGGGTAAACATATTTTTTTCTTGGCATATTTTTTTCTTGGGAAGGGAGCTGGATGCATGGAATGCCATCCTGTAGTGTGTAATGGATTGTAAAAGAGAATTCAAGAAGGCATGAGATAAGCAGGAGGATCCTTAATTTAAATAACAAAATTAAAAAAAAAAGTAAAGAGAAGCATGACATAACAATACCACAGCAGGAATTGAGAGGCCAGAAGACCACAGTCAATATAGGGAACAGAGTGTAGTGGTACACAACCAAATGGCAACCAACAAAAAACCATATATGAATTAATATATATTTAAATTAAAATGTAAATTATAAAAATACTCATGTAAACTAATTAACCAAATAAATAAAGGCACCCAGTTACAAGGGGGATATCTCTTACTTAATCGCATTCATGCATACTTACACTTAAAGTCTACAGCAACAGTACAATCATACAACTGATATGGCCATGTTTCAACTGGACAGTCAAAAGCCTTAGAGGTGAATTTTCAAAGGCGTTACACACATAAATGGAACATAAAGCTCACTTACATCGGTAAAGTGCATTTGCACAGATAAAATCCATTTTTAAGCATGTAAATGTGTTTGAAAATCAAGCCCTTATTCTTTAAACTTTCATGCAGTAAGATTCCAGGCCAAGTTGCATTGTTTGAGCAACAAGTGCTTCATTTTATTAAGCAAATTATGGCTTCCCCAGACGTGGATCCCTACATTTAAAGGCTTTTGCTTCTTCCTGTGGGTATTTTAGAACCATACTGGACATGCCAGTTATGCCTATCACTGATGTGAGTCACTAAAGTTAAAGAACGAAATTTTTTATTCTTCCAGTGGGGATATTAGAGCCATATAGGATATTTATTTATTTTAAACTTTTATATACCGACATTCATTTGCATATCACATCGGTTTACAGATAACAGGGTTAATTCACATAATTTAAGAAGTGGAAAAATAAAGTTACATGTAACAGGGAGGTGAAGGAACAAGATGGGAGAGTAGAGGAAGAGAAAGGGTCTATAGTCCTTGAGTAGGACGAAATAGTTCAGAGATATGATTTTGTTGCCCAACTAGACAGCTTTCGCTTCTCCTCCCTATTGACAGGTACCAATTTTTCTTCTCTCCATCATCATTTAGGCACCAGATCACACTGACTGAAAGAGTCAGAATGAAACTCCTTATCCTTTACAGAAAATCACAGACGGCTGCTCTGTCGTTTCCAGATCCATTCTGGCTAAACCAACTAGATTATTCTCCCTGGGAAAACCCTAAGAGCAAGAGCTATCTTTGGCATGATGGAAAATCTCACTCCTTCTGTCCATGACTTTGAAAAGGAAAATAAAGGAATAGAACGCTTCAGACTTACTTTCCCCTCCTTAATTCTCCCAAACTAAAGGAAAGGAGCCTGTCGACTTTTGGTTTATCACCTGCCACTACTTCCCTGAACACAACATCCACTGTTGCCTCTGCACCTCCCTGAGAGAAACCTGATCACTCCCTGATCCATTCCATAGAATACAGATTTAGGAGCATAAATAGCTCTTTATAACGTTACACTGTGATTTATGTTCATGAAAGTATGTGCCCAACGCAAGTTTGCATATACATTCAGGTTTTCCATAGGGCAGAGCTGGGGCAGAGTTTGGATTTACACACTTTTGTTTGTTCTTTTGTTTGCACACTAATTAATATGCAAAGAGCAGGTGAAACTCTCTGTGGTTGGGTTTCTGCTTTTTGGTTAATTTTCATTGTGGATTTATGTGCATAAGTTTGCTTTGAAAATTGGCAAAACCTTTGCATGCAGCTGCCACATCAATATCCCCTGACGTTACAAAATTAACTTCCCTAAAATCACACACCTAAGAGATTAAGAAATATTCAGTCCATGTTGGATTCCATTATTAAAAGGTTTTATATTTATACGAAGGGAGGGAGGATTCTGCTGACCCAGCACCTTCCAAATAGTGAATCAAAATGACGGAAGGCTGGTTTCTTCCTGACAGTTTTCAGACCCGGAATTACCGTGATATATTGGCCATCATGTTTGCCATAGAAGAAATTAACCAGAACCAGCAGCTGCTGCCTAACCACACCCTGGGCTTCCGGATCTTGGACTCTTGCTTTTCAGAGGTAGTCGCTCTCCAGGACACTCTCCTGCTGCTGTCTGGGGGACTTCAAATACTCCCAAATTATAAGTGTGAGGCTCACCTGACCCTGGCAGGAATCATCGGGGAGGTCTACTCTTCAGTGTCTGAGGTCATGGCCAGGATACTAGAGGTTTACAGGATCCCACAGGTATGAGATTCCTTTCTCTCTTTCTTGGTCAATGACCCATTGAGTTATCGATTGACTTCCTTTTAACTGCATATTCCTAGTTGTTTCCTCAGTAGTAAATCCATGGACTTCTACTTCCTTAATTTTAAATGCACAATAGAGGTAAATTTAAAAAATATACGGTGATATCTTTTTATTGAACTAACTTGGGGAGAGGGGAGGAGTTAGCAATGTGATAAGAAATATCAGAAAGACAACTGTTACATCTGGTAGTGAGTGAAAAAGTACCGTTGCATAAATACCATCGGCTTTATCATCTTGGAACCCAAAAATGGGGTCTTTTTCTTGTGTGTATTTTTCATTTTTGCATGTAAAATGACCACTCAAAATGGAGTCATCATAGTATGAACTGTCAGCAACCTTGAAACAGATACTTATCTCCTAACATAGTCATGTTTCAAATTGAATCATCTTGAGAGAAGCCACTCTTTGCACTCAGTGGTTAGTTCATTGTAACTTCCTTATGCCTCCATGGTGAAGGCTGCCACTCTTACTCCGACATTTAAAAAGCCCATATCTCTGTTAAGTCCTTTTATGTTTGTTCTCAAGTATCTAGTAATGTTTTTAATTTCAAATGGATAGCTTTGAATTTCCCTTTTACTATCCCAATTAGAAGGTCACTGATGCAGTGGTCTGGTCCCAAAGAATGTTCCCCACACAGAACTGCTGCCTTGCACTCCTTTGTGATGTGTTATCTTGTTCTCCTTAGATTGATTATAGTCTTATTTTAAGAACATAAGAACTTGCAATGCTGGGTCAGACCAAGGGTTCATCAAGCCCAGCATCCTGTTTCCAACAGAGGCCAAACCAGGCCACAAGGACCTGGCAATTATTTTGATCTGTATCGCCAGCGTAGCATCTCTCTTCATATTTTCTGCATTGAATAGTATATTTACTAGATTAGAAGAGAGTCTGCTTATGTTGAATGTCTTTCTCAAGTGAGCAACTATGGGGATCCTGAGATATGTGCTGGCACAGTTTCTAGATTGGATTTATCCCATTCTCTTCTTTCTGAGGAGAAAAACAACATCATTATTTTGATTATAAATACCCAACTAGAGATGGGTCACACAGATAGTCAGGGGCAGAAAGGGGACTAGAACTAAGGCATAGGGAGATAAAGTGACTCACCCACAGTCACACAGAGAGAGAAAGAGAATGAATGGCATGGTGGGCTGAAAACCAAGGCACAGAGCCTTGGAAGAACTAAGAGCTACAGCATGGTGAGAAAATAGCAAGGTGAAATGGCAGGGAATTCATTGTTCAATGCTCTCCTTACCAGACCATACCTCCTCCTTTATATAAAGTCCATCATAGGGTCTACTTGTTCCCAGAGTTTCTCTTATTACATAAGAACACAAGACTTGCCAAGCTGGGTCAAACTAAAGGTCCATCAAGCCCAGTATCCTGTTTCCAACAGTGGCCAATCCAGGTCACAAGTACCTGGCAGGATCCAAAAGGTTAGATAGATTCCATGATGCTTATCCCAGGGAGAAGCAGTGGATTTCTCATGTCCAACTTAATAATGGTTAATTGACTTTTCCTCCAGGAACTTGTCCAAACCAAATCCTCTAGCAATGAATTCCAGAGCTTAATTATGCACCGAGTAGAACAAAATATTTTCTTTTATTAGTTTTAAATGCATAATTTAGTAACTTCATTGTGTGACTCCTAATCTTTGTATTTTTTAAAAGCGAAAACAACCTATTTGTGTTAAACAAGTCAACTTACCAGAACTGCACACAATACTCAAGATGAGGTCACACCATGGAGCGATACAGATGCATTATAATATTCTCTGCTTTATTCTACATTCCTTTCATAATAATTCCTAGCATTCTATTTGCTTTCTCAGCCACCATTGCACATTGAGCAGAGGATTCCAACATATTATCCATAATGATGGTGGATAATATGGGTGGTAACTCCCGATTTGAAACCTTGCATTGTGTAGCAATAATTTGCACTTGCCCACATTAAATGTCATCTACCATCTGGATGCCCAGTATTCCAGTTTTGCAAATTCATCTTGCAATTTCTCACAATCCTTTTGTGATTTAAAAATTTTGAATAATGTTGTATCATCATCAAATTTGATCACCTCATTTGTTGCTCCCATCTCTAGATGATTTATGAATATGTCTTAATACAGATCCCTGGGGCACTCCACTATTCACCTTTCTCCATTGAGAAAATTAACCATTTAGGTCTACTCTGTTTTCTATCTTTTAACCAATTCTCAATGCACAAGAGAACATTGCCTCCTATCCCATGACTTTTTAATTTCCTCAAGAGACTTTCATGAGGTACTCTGTCAAACACTTTCTGAAAATCCAGATACTCTATATCAACTGGCTCACCTATATCCACATGCTTATTTACACCTTCAAAAAAATGTAACAAATTGTTGAGGCAAAATTGGCTAAATCCATGTTGGTTTTGTCCCATTAAACTATGTCTAGCTATATGTTCAGTAATTTTATTCTTAAGAATACTTTCAACCATTGTTCCCAGCACTGATGTCAGTTTCACTAGTCTATAGTATCTAGGATCACACTTGGAACCCTTTTCAAAAACTGGTGTTACATTGGCCACCCTCTAATTTTCAGGTACTGTACTGATTTTAATGATAGATTACAGATTAATAATAATAGGCCTCCAATTTCATTTTTCAATTCTTTCAGCACTCTGGGATGTATACTATCTGGTTCAGGTGATTTACTACTATTTAGTTTGTTAATTTGCTGTACATCTTACAGGTTCCCTGAGATTTATTTCAGTTCCTCTTAATCATCACGTTTAAATATCATTTCTGGCATAAGTATCTGCCTAATCACATCAACCAATAGTTCTGGTTATGTAGATGCACCAATGATAGATCAAAAGGAAAAGGCATAAAAAACTATTCTTTATCACATACTTTTATCCATGCAGAAGGTTGGAAATTATCAAATTACCCCTTAACATATGCAAGAGCCTTTTATTATTGCCCACTTAATACATCTATTAATACCTTTACCACTACCCATTGGTATATTTCTAAAAAAACCATGCATATTTTTAAGGTAGATGATGGAAACCTTTCTTTCTAGATCAGCATCGCAGCACAGAACTCAAAGCTGAGTGATAAACTCCAGTTTCCATCTTTTCTACGCACCTACCCTGTATCCACCCTGCATACCAGGGCCATTGCCCAGCTGCTCCAGCACTACAACTGGACATGGGTGGGAATGTTGACCTCCAACTCGGACACTGCCAGCCTGAGCAGTCAACAGATAAGGCAGGAGATAATGGATAATGGCGGATGTGTGGCTTTCCAGGAGAAGATTGGTGATGGCTACACTAGAGAGAGACTAATGAGAGTAGCAAACCTGATTCATCAGTCCTCGGCAAGTGTGATTGTGTGCAACTGCTATGAAATGCACATGAAGCCTATTCTGGAAATGCTTTCTCTTCGCACAGTCCCTGCCATGGTCTGGGTCTTCACATCAGGGTGGGTCTTCAACCCACAACTGTTCACCAGAGAGACATGGAGGCTGCTCAATGGCAGCCTGATTTTCTCTGCTTATGCCGGAGGCATCCCTCACTTCAGTGATTTTCTTTACCACATGGGACCTTCTTCATTCCTTTGGGACTCCTTCACCAAAGTCTTCTGGGAAAAGGCGTTTGGGTGTCAGTGGGAAAAACAGAACATGACTCAGACGGTGACTGGGAAAGACATCATTCCATGCACAGGTGAAGAGGACCTCAAAGCACTGGTCCCAGCGATCTTTCAGTTGAATGATTTAAGCATTTCCTTTAATGCTTACCTGGCTGTTTACGCTTATGCCTACGCTCTTCACAATATGCTTTTGGATGAAGCCAAGGAAGATGTGTTTGGTATCCGCACCAACATTCAGAATATCAAACCATGGCAGGTATTGCTATTAATAACTGGGATTTTTTGGTTTGTTTAGTGCTAAGATGCAAACAGGATCCTAGGGCATGTTAGGAGTTTGTAAACATGCATGTAGCCACTTCAAGAGTGGACGATCAGATAACACATTATTGGTTTCTGCACTGCATGTAAGCTTCCAAAGGTCAAGGGAGAAGACATAATGTTAACGTGACTATTCTGAAGTAACTTGCACGTGCCAGCAGAGCGAGGAATGGCGCTGTCCCGGCCTGCCACTCTGGCCCACCCCCGGACTGCTCCTTCCCACCCCCTGGACCGCCCCTTCATAGAGGCCTGGCTCTTGTGCGCTTAACGGGGGTCATAGGCACGGCTGGGCCTCTTCTAAAATGTGCACTGCTTGCAGCGTGCACAAGGCCCAGCCACATGCATAACCCCCGTTTTTTACGCATGGGGATTTTTAAAAGTCCGTTACTATGGGGACAATTTCCAAATACCCTGCATGGCTGCAAAGTGGGTACTTTTGCCAGGTGGAATGTATGTCTCTATAAGCAGCATCTGTACTTTACTCTCGCTATTTGTATGAGTGGAGATTATCACACATTTATTTGAAAACTGAATATCTGCATGCTGTTTTCTTCCACTGATCTAAACAATTACATCTTCCTCCTGCCCTCCCCGCCCCCCATCACCACCAAAACAATGCCCTTCTGAGCATTCATGCTTCGGCTCCATGTATGTTAGACGCCTCAGTCCCTTTTTTGATAAGCTTCAACTCAATGGTCAGATCGGCATGTCCTGCTGTCCCCAGAGAACCCCTTTTACAGGTAAGCAACACTGCTTCCTGCGTAGACAAGCAGGACAGTATCAGACAGACCAATTTGATGGTTGCTTAAAAGATATGATTCCTTTTATTGAGTATATGTAATCTGTAAAATGAAGGATGATGGGAGAATTGAAGCTTTTATTTAACTAAATTCTTTAGAGCTGTGAATAAACCTGACCGTCCTCTTTGGATCTCATTCTCCCGCATTTCCCTTTGACAGCTGTCTGGGAAATGGCTCAGTCCTGTGCCTTCCTCTGTTCCACAGTCTGTGTCTGCAACAAGTGGTCTCCTCTATCTTCTGGCTGCACACCTCACCCCCCATGCAACCAGCTCTGGGTAGCGGCTTGGAATGCAGGCCATCTGCTCTCCTTCTGTGCCCTGCTCTTGCTATGCCTATATGCTGTGTACATCATCTAGCACCGTGTTACGTAGTAGTAGTAGCACGAGTTTGAAACCAGCATCACTGCATGGAGATGTCACCCCCAAGTCAGCACTAAGCATGAGGGAGATATTTGTATCTGTAGTTGTCATTGATTCCTTCACCCTAGCTCTATTGCCAGCACTATATTTTTTCATCTGAGGGTGCCGGCTCGGAGCAGCTCTCTAAGAGCACAGAATGAACTTTCTGAGCAGGCGTGGGAGTTCCCACTCATCGACCCCCTTGCATGGGGGGGGGGGGGGTCTCCTCCGACTCTTTCTTACTAAGCTTGAACTCAGTGGGGAGGATTTTATATAAAACTTGTTTGATCTCCATAGGGCATATGGGCTGCATTTCAGCAAGCCTTGTAAGTGGCTATGATACCCTTAGTCTACCAATAATTTTCTGGCTGTTAAGGCATTCCACGGTATTTATCCAGTTTTCAGACATGCCAATTTACCCAGGTAGGAGGCTTTGAAAAGCTTCCTTTCCAAACTGATGAAAATGGCAAAATGTATTTGGTTAAGATCATCCAAAGGATCACTGGCAGACTTGAGGTTTAGAAGTGAGGCACATGGATGCTGGATGGCTCACACAGGGAGAGTGACTTTAGGTGGGTGCTTCAAGTCTAAACCTGGCTGAGCACAGGGAGGCTAAATCACTTCACTTCACTAGGGTCACCTAGAGAATCTTTGGCAGTGTTAACAGCTCTCGTGTCTCGTACATCAAAGCTTAGAACATTAGACCACATACTTCTCCGGATCTACAGGCATCTAGCCATGTTAATAATTTGACTACTCAGCTTCATTGACCCTCAACGTGGCCAAAAGCACACGTGCTGATTCCCAGTAAGCAATCTTTTGGCCACATTGAAGAGGAGCGGGAGAGGGGTTAGAGAGGGGAAGGGATTTTCTTGTCAAACCACTGCCAGGAAAAGCAGGCGCAAATTACAAGGATTCGAAACCCATTGGCCCCAAATTCGCAAAGTACGAATCTTTGGGCATTGGCAAGTTCCCCTTTCAAAATTAGTACCAAGGTCCCGCTGAGCTGGAGAAAGCTCTTTAGCACTTTTGACCCATCTCGTGAAATGAGATTTCCAAAAGAAAACTGGATTGTTCGATGCGTCACTGTAAGAGGATGAAGGTGCTTCCCTCTCCTCCGTGCACAGAGGCAAACCGATCCTGACTTCAGGGATGCATTTGTCCCCAGTTTGCACTGCCTGTGGAAGAGAGCGCATACACAGAGGCAACGAATGCAGCATTTCCTCATCATGCCCATCGCCTGTGGTACAGCTACTGCTCTGGAGGCAGAAGGAGTAGGCAGAGATATCAGTTCATCCCAAATAGGCTGATTCGGTCCTAGTTTTTTCATATTATTTCATATTGCATATCCCTTCCTTAGACATAGTCCTACTCAAAGGGGTTAACAGAACAGGAAAATACTAAAATATAGAGCAATACATCAAAAATTCAATAAATGGCAATATGCTTTATAAAATAATGGTGGTGGAGAGTTTACTCCTTTCCAGGGGCTTCTGGTGCTGGGAGTGTCTTGGGAGCCTTCTCATCTGGCCAACAAAACGCCTGAAGCCACAGAAGTAGTGAATTATTGTGTGGCTGGGTACTTCTTCTGATCTAGCTTGACACTTAATGGATCCTTCCCATGCGTTTCTCCACAGACCCTCCCTCAAGTCCTGCCTGCTTTGGTTCGTTTGATCCACTTGCACAATGTAACAGGCAATCAACGTAGACCTACTTTTGTTAGGGAAATCAGAACTGCAATTCTGTGTATGCTATGGGGCAAAATCAGCACTAGATCAGGCTTTTTGGGTACCCCTGGGTGAGGATGCAAATCTAGATTAAGTAGCGGGGGAGAGAAGCAGTGGTGCACAACTGTAGGGGAATTCATAAAATTAGTTACATATTCATTAACTCCTTTCCTTCATCACTGCATGTGATAGGTCCTCCATTATCTCTGGGACGTGCATTTTATAACAGAGGCCGGGGAGGACATCTATTTCGATAAGAACGGAGATGTGCCAGTCATCTTTGACATCATGAATATTCAGATAGACCCGGACGACACCACCAATCTGGTTAAAGTGGGTAGATACGATTCAGGGCAACTCCTAAGACAGAAAATCAGTCTCAACGCTGACATCTTATGGAACGAAAAGTATAAAAACCAGGTGAGCAGTAAAAGCCTTTGGGAAGCCTTTTAGAAATCAGCAAAAGACCGGCAAATAGGTTTGCTTTTGCCAAAGATGTTACTTTATATCAATTTGTAGATTATGCTTTAAATGTTATGTGGCTTTCTGAAATTGTAATTTTTTTTTAAAGTGTCATTAACCACGTTGGGTAGTCTTTTCAGACTGAAAAAGTGGGTTAGGAGCATCAAAAATATATTGAAAGGCCTTGTTTCAAGCAGCTTCAGGAAACGGCGGATGCATAGACAGAACAGGGTCAACAAAATCCTTGGGTAAGACGGGGCTGAGAGGGGAGGGGGGGGTCATTTGCCCTATCATCTACTTTCGTATTTACTTCAGTGGGGGTGACTGTGAACAGCCCGCTCTTTTCCCAGTATACATGGGTACGTTTAGGAGTAAAACATACATGAATAAAGTTGATTTTTAACCTTTGGAAATGCCCGTATACACTGCAGATGACTTTCTAAGTACTAACACTTCCTTGCACCTCCTATTCTTGTAGGCCGCAGAGCAGGGGCCAGATAGCACGCCTACATTGGAAATGTAAAGGCTCGTTGCTGTTTTAGTCCCCCTCGACCTAAACCCATCCACCAGCTTATTGTTGGTGCTTCCTTGGAAATTGTGACGGTTTTTATTTTGTACATTGTCTAGGGCTTCTGAATGGCGCCGGATAAATATTTGATAAACATAAACAACTAAAAGCAACGTGTGCACCGTGAACGACACGGCGCAGTCTTTAGCCTGGCAAAGGCGAGCAGTTTCGAGCCCTAGACATTTTACTCGGGGGCGTAGATTTGCAAAGGGTCCTTCCAATGTGTAAATGATGGAGAAACATCAAACCTGTTTCCTTGCAGAGATCATTGTTTAAATGCGAGGTCATGGAATGAGGTTATAGGGGGGGGGGGGGGGGGGGGGCGGAGTCAGAAGTAACATAAAGAGATCACTCTACATAGGAACAGAAGTGCACCTGCGGGCCCCACCCAGGGGCGCAGGCTGCATCATGGCGAGTTCCCCCTCTGTGAATAGGCTTCTGAAATCAGCATCCGAAAAGTGTTACTTAGCCCCTTTCCCTGTGAGCCAGTGAACACATCAAAGCAAAACAACACAGCTTTCATACTGTCAGGAACCAGGATGGTGGCAAGGGAAATGCACATAAAGGGTTAAACATAGGCAGGTTCAAAACATCTGTACACAGAGTTAAACCATTTTTAGTAATGCTTTGCCCTTAGAGCAACAAGCTATGACTAATATGTACCCTTGTATTTACTAGTACCGAAGTCCATATACCTTCAAATGATCAGTGAACGCATTATAACGTTTGCGGGTATATCACTGGTCCCAGGAATGTACATTCATCAACATATACACTTGTCCCCAAGCCCTCTAAGGACAATTGTTGTTCTTCCCAGTGAGAGAGATTTACTACTCCAATGGATGAAACTGTGTGATTCTTCAGGAAGAGTCCGGAATCTCCTTGACTCTCTCTGGGCTGCTCCCTGCGTTATGACACTTTCTGTGTATGGCACTCAGCCAGGGATGGTGCAAGGGCAATAGGCATCCTAGGTGAGCCTTACTGTCTTGCACTCTCACCTCAATGGCCCTCTTCACACGCCATTAAAAAGTAGGCATTTATAGATTTTACTTTTAAACTTACAGTCTTCTGATGCAAAAATATCACTTACAATGACACGTATATTATATTTACATGCACTCTGTGATGCAAAGCAGAAAACAACAAAAAAGGACACTAGGAACTCATATAATTAAATCTCCCTCCCCTTGTTTTATTTTCTCATTTACCTCTTTCTATTGCAATGTAACTTTTTTTCTTTTTTCTTTTCTTTATCAACTCGTTATATGTAAACCGATGTGATGATATATGTTGAATGTCGGTATATAAAAACCGACTATGGTACATGTGAGAGTGTAAGGTCTATGGTACTGCCTTGGAAAGGCAGAAAGCGCTGACAAGGTAGAATACAAAAGCAGATGAAGATCACAAGCTTCTGAATCTATGCTCTGATACATTTGTATTCCACAGACGCCTCGCTCCGTCTGCAGTGAGAGCTGCCTTGTTGGATACAGGAAGTCTGCCAGAAAGGGGCAGCCCAGCTGCTGTTTTGACTGCATTCCCTGCTCCGCCGGAGAAATAGCCAACGAAACGGGTGAGGCACCTCTGGTGCATCTGTGAATCCACAAAGGGCATGTTTAACTTCCCTTACTCCATATTGTATCACAGTCTGGGCTTTTTATGGATGAGTTTGACTGATCCATCTGTATTCCATAATTACTAATTGCCCTAAAAGCCAGGCCTGGTTTTACCCTGACTGCATGCTTGAACATTTGGTTCAAGTTTCTGTAAGGCAGAATGATTCCATGGAATCTGGTGTTCAAGAGGCTGAATGGGATAGATCCTAGCCATTTGTCTGAGGTTTTAACTCATTATTTCCCAGGTAAATCCCTTTGCTCTTCTCAAGTATCCCTATTCTATGTTCCAGGGTTAAAAGGTGCCCGGCTAGATAAAACCAAATGAAGAGGGTTTTTTTATTGCTGTCTCTAGACTCTGGAACTTTCTTCCAGGGGAGTTTACAGTTCAGGAAGATCATCACTGCTATAGAAATCAGGTTAAATACACGGCTGTTTGGTTCTGTGTTTGACCAAACCTGAGGACAGTGTCTGGGTGTGGTATGGAACTAATTAATGAGGTTTATTTTAATAGGGTTGAGGAAATATTGACCCAATGGTCAGTAAGTAGATGTTTTTCTTTTAGTGGCTTGGCTTTATTTATTTATTTTTTTCATGATTGTCTTTCAAAGTATTTTTTTTTAATTAGATTGTAAGTTATAGCTTGCTGCAAATTGCCATGAATCTTTTCTAGATATGCATGATCCACAAATATAAATAAATACATACAATAAATTGGAGCCAGTCAGGTTGAACCTGTGATGTACATTCGTTTAAAAGAAATGGGCATTCGAAAATGAATTGGACTCCATTCGTTTCTTCTGTGAGTCCTCAAAAACAAATGGAAGTGGTCCCTCAAATTTAACAAATCCGATTTGTTCCATTCATTTAACGTCCCATTTGATGAACCACTAAACTCCATGGCAGATAGAAATTAATGGGGAGACGGTGGCAGTTAGTAATTTTTACTAGATAGCAAGTTAGCAGCCAGCCTTCCCAATGAGTCATGTATGAGGCTGTGAGCTGTTGTCAGAGACCACAGCACAGCGACAACATATCACAATGATCAGGCCTATCACTGCTCTTTGGATCCCATTGACACTAATCTCAAACACTGAGCATGAGATATAGGAGTAATAATAGATCACTATCTAACAATGATGAAACTTATTAATAATGTAATCAGGGCAGGCTATAATAAGCTATGCCTATTAAGACACTTAAAACCACTATTAACCCTTGAAGATTTTTGCACAATACTGCAATTATGATATTTTCAAACTTAGATTACTGTAATTCACTTTTACTGGGATTGCCAGCATCCACTTTAAGATCTCTACACATGCTGCAAAATGCGACTGAAAGGTTGCTTATGGGAAGCAGAAAATACAACCATATCGCTCCAGTATTAAAATAATTACACTGGATACCCATAAAATATCATATTTACTACTAAATAACGGGTATAATCCATAAAAATAAATGGGAGAGATTCAAATTGGCTGGGCACTACTTAGCAATTTCATACTCCACAGTGCAATTTAAGGTCTGCTGACAAAGGATTGCTGAATACACCTTCTCTTCAAACTGCTCATCTCTGCGAAGGGAGGGAGAGACCTTTACCAATCACAGGGCCGTAACTATGGAACACCATGCCAAGTGAATTAAGGGGACAAAGAGAATTTAAAACCTTTAAAAAACAATTAAAAACAGGGCTCTTTAGGTAAGCTTTTGAAAGAGAAGTAATCAGTTAACAGAAGCAGAAAAAAAATGTTCCCCTCCAATATGGAAGTTGAAGTATTGTCATTTTTAAAATTTACTGTACTGTATTTTAATTAATGGATGATTGTTATGTTTATGTTCATACTTGCTACTGTGAACCGCCGTGATTGATAAAACAGAACGACGGTATGTAAATAAATAAATAATCATTTCCTCTGTAGACCTTGTCTTGGGAGGATGCTGTTACCTGCCAACCCCTAATACCAGCAGAGGGGACTTACTGCCACATGCCTACCTACCATACCCCTTATTCAACTGTAGGGGATTTGCTGACTCATGTCTATTTGCCATACCCCTAAAGCACCACAGGGAACATGCTGTCACATGCCTACCTACCATACTCCTAATACTACCATAGGAAACTTCCTGCTATAGGCCTAAATGCCATACACCCATTTACCAACGTATGGGACTTCCTGCCACCAGCCAAATACCACCATAGGGGACTTGCTGCCATATGTGCCAACCTGCCATATCTTCATTTACCAATATAGGGGACTTTCTGATCCCAAATTATTCAAAGTTGTTAAATCGCAAGAGGATTGTGAGAAACTGCAAGAGGACCTTGCAAAACTGGGAGACTGGGCATGCAAATGGCAAATGAAATTGAATGCAGACAAGTGCAAAGTGATGTACTAAGGGAAGAGTAATCCAAATTATAGCTACAAAATGCAAGGTTCCACATTAAAAGTCACCATTCAGGAAACGGATCTAGGCGTTGTTGATAATACATTGAAATCTTCTGTTCAGTATGTTGTAGCAGCTAAGAAAGCAAATAGAATGCTAGGAATTATTAGAAAAGGAATGGAGAATAAAACAGAGAATATCATAATGCCTCTGTATCGCTCCATGGTGTGACCATCTTCAGTATTTTGTGCAGTTCTGGTCATATCTCAAGAAAGATAGAGCAGAATTAGAAAAAGATACAGAGAAGGGCAACCAAAATGATAAAGGGTATGGAACAATTCCCCTATGAAGAAAGGCTAAAGAGGTTAGGCCTCTTCAGCTTGGAGAAGAGACGGCTGAGGGGAGATATGATAGAGGTCTATAAAATGATGAGTGGAATGGAATGAGTAAATGTTAATCAGTCGATAACTATTTCAAAGAGTACAGGAGACACACAATGAAGTTACTAAGTGGTATATTTAAAACTAATAAGAGAAAATATATTTTTACTCAACACATAATTAAGTTCTGGAATTCATTGTCAGAGAATGTGGTAAAAGCTATTAGTTTAGCTGCATTTAAAAAAGGTTTGGACAAGTTCCTGGAGGAAATTTCTCAAAATAAATTATTAAGTGTTGAGGGGGGAAGGCACCTAATCACATCAATGTGACTCGTTCTCTCAGTTGTCAGAGTTCTCAAGAAGTATGGGGACAGGTTTGGGAGAGAGTCAGGGAAGGGGGAGGGGGTAGTAGTGGGGAGAGGAAGGTAGGGGGGGTGTGGTGGGGGGAGGGAGGAGGGAGAGGGAGGGAAGGGGGCTAGGGTAGAAGGTAGGAAAGGGAATGTATCTTTTTTAGTTTGGAGAGAAGTCATATTAAGAGAGGCAAGTAGGTTAAGGCAGTTATATATTAGAAGAGGGAGTTGGAATTTGTGGATGTCCCTCAGGAGATCTCATATGATGTATGCAAAGTCCGGCCCTGCTGGCATAGTTTTTTTTTTTGTGTGGCAAGATGGGGAGCTCTATAGGATTTGTAACTTGGGAGTTTTTAGGCCTTAAGCTAAATTTAGAGAAATCAAAAGCTTTGGATATTATGGGCCATTTGAAAGGTAATTGGTTGGATTTTCCTAATCAGGTTTATGCAATATGGTTGGAAAGCTAGAAGGAAGTTACTGTCGCTCTCATGAAAATGTCTCCGTGGCTGCCTATTTGTGGGAACCCATGGTTTAAACCAGGGGAATCATGTAAATGTTTTTCACAAATTACTCAAGCAGGGCATGACATTTTTAGTATTTTTATTGATTATCAAAATAAACAAATTTCCTCTTTCAAATATTGTTAAGATCATTTTAACTTTCAGGCAAAGGACTTTCTGCCTTATCTCCAGTTAGCTAGTTTTCTTTCCAAAAAACTGAAGATTAAAATAGTCTCCCATTCATCCAGAGTATTTCAAAGGCTTATCCAGATGTGTAAGGGGAGAAAGCAGTCTTTAGCAAGCCTATATACGTTTCTTAACTCGGTAACTACACAAAATCTGTTTTCTGTTTTGGCCGGGGTGTGGAATGTGGATTTGGGATCAAATCTTGAAGATGATTACATTTCTTCAAATATAGACTGGTTTTATAGAAGTATTTCATCGATTTTGCAAAGGGAACAGCACCTTAGAGTTATTCATAGATTAACAATCTTGCCTTACAGAGCTCACCAGATGAATCTTGTACCCAGTCCTGGGTGCTTAAACTGTTCTGAGATTAAAGCAAATTTATGCCACGGGTTGTGGGAATGTCCTCCAATTCATGCTTTTTGGGAGAAGTTTATGATTCATATATATGAATTATTGACAACGCGAACAGTAGCACATGCAACTTTATGTGTCCGCGGGATGATTTCTGATGATATTGACTATTCTAGTTTTGAGATAATATTTTTGGTTAAAGGGATCTATACTGATAGAAAATGTATCTTGTCTAAATGGATTCTTAATGTGGTCCCAACATTAATTTATGGTCTTCATAAATGTTAGAGCTTATAAATTTGGACCATAAAACCTCCTCATGGGAAAAGATTAACATTTCATAAAATTTGGGGTGCATTTATAACAACATTACCTTCTTCATTCCAAGCGAAATATGCACCGATATCTACATCCAATAGTAGCAAGGACTGCCAAGCTGCAAAAATCATGACCTAATTGTGTTCGTTACTCTCAATAGTATGTTGAGGGAAGGGGAAGGGTGGGGAATGAGACTTGGGGTAAGATTCATTTAATGTTATAAACTTTTGATTGTGTTCAGCAATTGTTATAAAATTGAATAAAGACATATATACAAAAAAAATTATTATGATGAACTTGGGGAAATCCATTGCGTATCCCTCTAATAAGCAGCATGGAATCTCTACCCCCTTGGAATCCTGCCAGGTACTTATGACCTGGATTGGCTACTATTGGAAACAGGATGGCAAGTCTTATGTTCTTATGCTCTTTGATGCTTTTAATGCAAGTGCAACATTGCTCCCTGCTTAGATAGCAGGGAGAAAAGAGAAATTGGATTCAGACAACAACCGAGGGCCCTGACTTCCATGGTCTGGGATACTGTTATGTGGACATAAGGAAAAAGCACAGGACTGCTTCTACGGCCAAGTCCTACAGGAAACGAAAAAAGCGTGCTGGGGGTAACTTGCTGGTGCGGTGGTTACTCCCCTTAACCAATAAGCCTTGATACTGTTGATGCAACTCCAACATTGTTCTCTGCTTCAATGGCAGGGGAAAAGGGGAATTGAGGGCCCCGACTTTTATGGTCTGGATAACTGATAAGCATGGGGGTAACCTGCACAGAGCAGCGGTTACTACCCTTAACAGAAGGCATGGATTACTACTCTTAACCAATAAGCCTTGATGCTTTTGTCGCAACTCCAACATTGCTCTCTGCTTCAATGGCAGGGGAAAAGGGGAATTGAGGGCCCCGACTTTTATGGTCTGGATAACTGATAAGCATGGGGGTAACCTGCACAGAGCAGCGGTTACTCCCCTTAACAGAAGGCATGGATTACTACTCTTAACAAATAAGCCTTGATGCTTTTGTCGCAACTGCAACATTGCTCTCTGCTTTGAAGGAGGGGGTAGGGGGTGGAGGGAAAGAGGAATTTGGTTTTAGAGACAATCAACACAAGACATGACTTTTTTACATGCAGCTACACTAACATCTTTCAACACATCCTCTGGCAATGAATTCTAAAGCTTAATTATGTGTTGAACAAAAAAATCATTTTCTCTTGTTAGTTTTAAATGCACAATTTAGTAACGTCATTGAGTGCCCCCAACTCTTTGTAATATTTGAAAGTGCAAACAACCAATTTGCGTTAACCCATGTGTATATACCCATGTTCACGTAAGGAATAAGGGGGCATAAAAAGGGTGGGGCATGGGTGTTCCAGGGCGGGGCCAAGACTTACTGTTAAGATTCGTGGCTCACGTTTCAGCCCCACAAGCTGCAGTACTCAACCCCAATGCTGAGGACCACCAGGATGTCGCCAACTCCCCTCTAGTGACATTGACACTTCCATGCTGGTCCCCTCTGATGCGGCTCCAGTTAGGTGCACGTGCTCACTGCTGGGCACATTATAAGGACTCTGCAACAGGAAAACACTCTGGTGGTGCTTACAAATTATGTCATTGGCCCTGCTACTTAAGGCCATCGGTGCAAGTCCTCCTTGCCTCAGCAACAGGTCTCCTGCCTTGCAGTGTGTGTTGCTAGTGTTGCTGATTCCTGCATTCCTGAACCTTGTCTTCCAGCCTTGCCTCATCCTCCCTTGCTCTCTATCAGCTTAGTGGGGCCCATGGATAAAATATTGGGTGGGGATCAGTGCTTTGGGATGCCAGGACCAAGCAGGATTTTTTTGTACATATTGCCCACTTATCTGGCTATATTCTTTTCCAATATAGCTGGTAAGTCTAAAGTTGTCCAGCCTCAAGTGACCAGTCCAATAACACAAATCTTAACCAGAGATAGTCAAAAGGTAACAGATTAGGTTTAAAGTTATCCAGCTAAAGTTAGATGGACATCTTTATTCAAATATTTTCAACAGGACATTTATCTCACTCAATAGCCAGGATTACCAATTTATTTTGATGTTATCCTTTATTTATTTTTATATTGGCCTCACAGTACGCAGGGGTATTTTGTTTGAAAATTGCAAGCCAAGTCACTAGAGAATGATTCCAGTCTTATGGCTAGAAGTATTAACCTCAAAGTTTCATATCATTTATTTAAGAGCTTTCCAGGGATGACATTTACTATTTAAGAGGGTCATCTAGAATATTGTAACGTAATCACACAAAAAGAGGTATTGTGTATATAGAATGTGCTTGTGACTGGTGTTTCTCCATCATTTCAGATATAACCCAATGCTGGAAGTGCCCAGAAGACCACTGGCCCAATGAAAATCGAGACAAGTGCCTACCAAAAGTCATTGACTTCCTGTCCTACCAGGAACCCCTGGGAGCAGCCTTAGCTGCTACTGCCATTATTCTATCTTTAGCTACAGTTCTCATCCTTCTTGTCTTCTTTAGGTTCCAGGACACACCAATTGTGAGGGCCAACAACCAGAACCTCAGTTACCTCCTCCTCTGCACCCTCACACTTTGCTTTCTCTGCTCCTTAACATTTGTAGGCCTTCCCATAAATCTCACTTGCATGATCCGCCAGCCTGCCTTTGGCCTCATCTTCACTGTCAGTGTCTCTTGTATATTGGCAAAAACTGTCACTGTAGTCATTGCTTTCAAAGCTGTCAACCCACGCAATCAACTCCGAAAATGGGTCGGACCAAAGATACCCAACCTCATTGTTATTTGTTGCTCCCTGGTCCAACTAGTTATCTGCACATATTGGATTTCTAGTCATCCATCCTTTCCTGAGTACAACACCAGATCTGAAAGTGGGAAGATAATCGTTGAGTGCAATGATGGGTTGACCATACTCTTCTACTGCATGCTGGGATATATGGGCTTCCTGGCCATCATTAGCTTCATGGTGGCCTTCCTGGCTAGGACATTGCCTGACAGCTTCAATGAAGCCAAGTTTATCACCTTCAGCATGTTGGTCTTTTTGAGTGTTTGGCTGTCTTTTATTCCCGCTTACCTTAGCACACAAGGAAAGTACATGGTTGCAGTGGAGATCTTTGCCATTCTGTCCTCAGGTGCAGGATTACTCTTCCTAATCTTTCTCCCCAAATGCTACATTATTCTCCTCCGGCCAGAGATGAACACCAAGGAACAATTAGTAGGAAAAAATATAACACGGAAATAAAGTTTAAGTAAAATGTCCAGAAAATGAGTGGCCTCAATGACTGGCACAGGGGGAAAAGAATCTTGCAGCTTAAGGACTGGATGTCTAAGGGAGGGACACAGGGTCTGTTACCTGTAGAACTAGCTTTTCTAAGCAAAACTCTCATTTCATAGATGGTGCATAAAACACTGCTTAGCAGTATTTCATCATGTAACACACAGAGACACCTCTCTGTGCCACACCATTCTATAGGACACACTACAATCAGGGTTTTGACACTGCATACATTTATTACATACAGACATCCCTTCTATTTATGTATTTATATATAGATTGCAAGGTTTTAATCACCTTCACTGCTCCAGATGTTGTAGGAAACCTAATTTCACATACATCAGGGAAAATAATTTTAAAAATGCATCATGAAAATACTAAATAAAAAAATAATATACAATTTGGAAAAACAGAATAAACAATAACATAATCCTTATTGTGACATTTGTATATTGTACAAGAGAATCCCTGCAATTTGTTAAGATTAATATATTCATACACACACACACATTATTTTTAGTGAGAGACACTGCTGCTGAAATACACTCATATATGTCTCAATCTGGTATGCTTCTGCATACAATTTGCCCATGTCCCATATACAGGAAACAGACACTTATGAGTGGCTTGGACATACAAGTGCAGGATCATGCTAAATAAGGTGGCCTTCATGAAAAAGCACGTAGGTGATGCAAGGTAGGACATAGCCACGCAAGAATGACAGAGTTATCTTTTTCCACTGCCCCTCCTGAAAACACATGTATTCCGGTCCTCACTGGGAAAGGGCCTACGAGCATTCCTTCCTCTAACCTTTTACTCTGCTGCAATGCCCAGAGTTGCAGAGAACTGGATGAGAAACACCATCAATGGAATTTGAACTCTAGCTTCTCACATTTGCTGCCTACTACTCTAACTACTAAGCTACTCTTCCACTTTATTATTAGGTTTTACCTCCATGACAAGCTTCTTTATAAATTCTTTCTTAATCTGTATCACTATTGTTTTACATATAACTTGCCAGTGCTTATTATGTTCATTTACAACTGATTTCCATTTTTTGAATGATGCCCTTTTGTTGTCAATTGCCTCTTTCACTTCACCATTAAACCATGCTGGCAGTTGTTCGGCCTTCCTTTGACTTTTTTTTTTTATCAGATAGAATACATTTTATCTGGATTTCCAAGATGTTATTTTTTAAACAATGCCTTACTTTTATGTAGGATTTTGACCTTTGCAACTTTCCTTTTATTTATTTTTTTCTAATTTCCTCACTCTGTCTCCCTTTTTCAGTTTATACGCTACTGCAGTAATTTACTTAATGTCCTTCCTCAATCTGATTGTATTATGATTGTTACTGCTTAGCAGCTCCACCTCAAGAACTCCATGTACCCGATCATGCATTGCACTGAGGACTAAATCTAAAGGAGCTGCCTGTGAAGGCAGAGATAGGTCAAACTGCCAGAACATCTTAAAGGACCAGGTCCTGCTATTTATCTAGCCCCGACAACCTTAAGAGATACCCAAAGTAGAAAACCATGGCATAATGTTGTTCTCCGGGGAGGGAAATAAAACCCAGACCCCAAAAAGGAGAAATAGGCCCAGACTAGGAGAAGGAATATCCAGGGAATATATTAAGACACTTGCTTTCTACATTGGTACTAATTAAAGGGAAAACAACACACAAAGTTTAAAATATCCAAAATTATGCATGTGGTTGCTTTTATTAACGTACTCTTCCCCAAGCAAGCCTACAAAATTATGATTGTTGATGACATACAGTATGCATATACTGTACCTTTACCCATATAGAGAGTGGGCAATAATCAAACTACATGTCTTAGTACATGCACCACTGCACTTTGGTAGACCTCTAAATAGTTCCATGAATATTAAAGATGTAGATGATGGAAATCTTTCTTTCTAGATCAGTTACAGAGCACAGAAGTCAATACTAAGTGATAAAATCCTCCTGTTTCTAAAATGGAAGGGAACACAAAAAAATCTGAAATTAGAACTATATAGTGCTCCTCCTCCTTCATGTACCATGGGAGATAGGCTGTGATTATCATCAGGACCCGTGATTACAGGTCACGCACCTACTCATCATATAATGAGTGCAGGAAGGCACCTGAGTACCACCTTGTTTATTGCATCTCTAGAATTACAGGGGTCAGTGCAACAACCTCCAGGCAGAGAAGATATAAACCACCAAGTCCTATGGCAGTTATTCGCCCATGGCAGTTTGGCCACTTCTCTTCAGATTTCAGACTCTGTTGTATGACCTTTCTCTGGGCGTTTCCTTGTTTATTTTTTCTCTCTATCTCAATCTCCGTATTGAACATTCTCTGTTTATTTCTTGCTCTCTCACCTCCTGATTTCACTTTATGTTTTTGAACTTTCAGTGATTATTTGCTTGTCTCACTATTTGATCTTTCTTTGGTCATTTTTCTGCTCTCTTCTCTCTAGTTCTCATTCAGGATGTTTGATCCCACTTTGCCTGTACTCCACTGGGTTTTATGTTTCTTTTTCCTTTCCATTCCTCTCTTCTGTTCGTCCCATGCTGTGATGATGATGAATCCAGAGGCTTTGTGAAAGAGTGAGAAAATGAGACTTTTTGCGTGCTTGAATCTCTTGCTGCTTGCTGTTCCCATGAAGGAAGCGATAAAGCCAGGATGTACGCTGGAGCTCCGGGAGATGGCTCCCATTTCTATGGATGGAGACTTTGTCATAGGGGTGATAGCTGGAGCTCACGGTGGTGTTGTTTACCCCATCCTTGACTTCAGAGAGACTCCTCAGCCAGCACGTTGCAAAGAGTAAGACATTCTGTTTGGGAATACTATTCTGTTAGTGACACTTCTAACCAGGATAAAGACCCGGGTCTATTAGTTGGTAATAAATTGGAAGCAAAGGTGCAAATCCAAGCAGAACACATGTTGATATGAATATCTGTAGATGACTTTAGTTTAGTTATGTCTGTAACATGAGATATGGACAATATTTAGCACAATGAGGATTTCTTGAACACGATTTAGGATTCTTTCTAGTAAAATTTCCAACATTGGTGCATTAGAAATATGTTGTCTATTCTTTATTTTGATTGTGTAAAATATCTAACAAAATCACCAACACCTCAGTAGAAAGAAAGGATATTAAGCTGAGAAGTGATTGTCTGCTTGGCAGCTAAATATCAATGCTAAAATATGCAGAATTATCTATTTAGATTGCAGCTATCTCAGAGAGAATTACAGAGTGTGGGATGAGATACTGATACCTTAGGGGGGGATATATCCGAGGACTTAAGGGAATAAAATGTTTCAACAGAGCAGGATCCAGAGCTAGAGGGATTTTAGGATGCATGGGGAGATTTTTAGATTTAGAGGCAGATGTAGTAGGAAAAAGGAGGTGATTTTGCCATTCTATAAGTGGTTGATGAGCCCTCACTATTGTGTCCAATTGTGATGGCCATACTTTCAGACGGATATTGAGAGAGCGGAAGTGATCCAGAGAAAGCTACTGAAATGCATGCTGTGCCGAAAAACTCGGTGGCCTTTATTTATTTACTTTGAAAGTTTAACGTGGGGTACAACAAGAATTCTTGGAAAATCAAAACATACAAACCTCTAAGTGACTCAGTCAGAGCGTTTGCTATATATGCACCAAAACAAGGAATAATCAGCCAAATACATCTCGGCCACTGTTTCAAAAGCACCCTAAGACTAAAGGACCTGAAAATATAAGCTCTAGAAGAAAGAGATATTAATTAGGGAGAAGACATACTTTTCTTCGGTGGAAAGAAAATTGTAGAAGAAAACCTGATCGCTATTTATATTATTAAATCCCTTTGCAGATAGACATAGGAAGGGAAGAGTGCTGGGCATGATGCCAGCTACACTGGCTCCCATTTCCGACCAAGATGAAATTGAAAACTGTTTGGTTTGACTTCAAGTGAGTGAATCAATTGGCCCCTGACTATCTACCTCAGCTTCCACTCTCCTATGGCGCCCCCACCCCCCAACCACCTCAGGCTAATTTTGAGCCTCCCATCCCCTCGCTTCTAGCAATGAGAATGAGACTCTGTGCATTCAGCTGCACTTTCACTAAAATATGGAACAAGTTACCTTTAAGGCTGCACCTGGAACCTAGAACTGATTACAGTATTTCGAATGAGATCTCAGCGGGGATTTCTGCAGGAACGATATCACCTCCTCTTTTCTGCTGATCATGCCTCGCCCTATGCACCCAAGCAGGTTTCTGGCTTTTGAATTCACCCAGCCCACCTGTTTGACCTTCTTAAGATCATCAGATACTATCACCCTCACATCCTTTCAATGTTAAAACTGTTACAATGTAAAAAGCCTCGGCCAAACAAGACCCGGGCGAGTTCACGTTCTTTGTAAACCGGACTGATTTGTATCTAATACAGGAATTTCGGTATAGAAAAATAAATAAATAAATCAATCAATAAATCCTGCTCTTCTTTTGTGCTTACAAGACTTTCACCTCTAATATTTTATCTCTTCCTTGGGTGTTTGCATTCTATATTCATAAGTCTGCATTTTTAGCATGAAATCTTAGCTGCCAGGCTCTCGACCAGTCCTCAGTCTTTGCTAGACCCCTCCTCATATTTTCCATACCTTCCTGGCTGTCTTCCATCTTGAAGATGTGGGTTTCACTGGGGGAAAAAGAGAAACCTCTCCTGATAATCCTTCCACAATGTTGCTCACCAAAATATTAAACAAAGCTTTCTAAGGAATGATCCCTGTAGCACAAATATTTAGTCCTCATTGGGCTCCATTATTGAAATTTCTTTTTTAGTACAAGAAGAGAGGGAGGATTCTGCTGACTCAGCACCTTCAAAATGCTGACTTATGACAAAAGGCTGGTTTCTTCCTAACAGTTTTCAGGCCCGGTATTACCGTGACATATTGGCCATCGTGTTTGCCACAGAAGAAATTAACCAGAACCAACGACTGCTGCTAAACCACACCCTGGGCTTCCGGATCTTGGACTCTTGTTTTACAGAGGTAGTCGCTCTGCAGGATACTCTGCAGCTTCTCTCTGGGGGAAACCAAATACTCCCGAATTATAGATGTGAGGCTCACCTGCCTCTGGAAGGGGTCATCGGGGAGAGCTACTCGGCAATGTCTGAGATCATGGCCTGGATATTAGGGATTTACAGGATCCCACAGGTATGAGATTCCCTCATCGCTTTCTCACTATGTTATTTCTTGACTTTATTTTATCTGCACAGTTCTAGTTGTTTCCTCAGATATGTCTTGTGTATTTTCATTGTGAATTTCCTGACAACAAGATCTGTTTGTGGCTCTTGAGGACCAGAGTGGGCCACCCTTGGTCTAGAGTATGGTAGCAAGGTGCGCGATTCCCAGGCCCGGTAGCCATTTCGGAGGCCTCGGCCATGCCCCCAGGCCGGAACCACGCCCGCAGCCCCGCCCCCAAATGATGCGCCGCCACGACATGCCCCCGATACGCCCCCCAGGAAAGCCCCGGGACTTACGCGCGTCCCGGGGCTTGTGCGCGTCGCCGAGCCTACTCAAAATAGGCTTGGCACGCGCAGGGGGAACTTCGGGCAGGTTTTCGGGGGGGTACGCGCGTATCCCTTTGAAAATCTGGCCCCGAGTGAATCAGATTTGTGCATTTTCTAAAATATTCACGTCCATCCTCAAAAGAGGTGCGTATGTGTGTTTACGTGCTCATACATGCAATGCATTGAAAGTATTTTAATACATTGAACATGCATACTCTTTCTTCAATTTTAAAAATATATATCTGTATATTTAGCATGCATAAAAGGTAGCACTTGTTAGGACAGAACCCAATTTATTTCAAAACGTGCACACATAAATGAATTTACCAGTTTTCTAATTCCTCCACCAGTTAACCAAGTTCTTTATCAGTTCTTTGAGACCCTCCTGGTTCTTCAGTCTAAACTCCTCCCAGTTCACCCAGACCTCCCACCCAGGCAATAGCAGATAATAAACAAGTTTGATACCAATTATGCAAGCTAAAGAGCAGGTGTAAAATTATGCAATTAAGTTACCCAATGTACATGTGTTAGTATCTTCTTAACTAGCAACCTATGCACAGAACTGTTAGTCCCACCCTGGAACATCCCTAGACCACAACACATACCTACAAAATTATGTGTGTTGATCACATATGCAAATACCTTTACCCATGTAATCAAACAACCCATTGTTTATGAAAATGTCTTTTATTATTGTCTATGTAATACATTTTTGGTATCTTCTTCTTTGTTAGACCTCTAAATAGTCTCGTGGATATTAAAGATGTAGATGATGATGGAAATCTTTCTTTCTAGATCAGCTATGGAGCACAGAAGTCAATGCTAAGTGATAAATTCCAGTTTCCATCTTTCCTACGTACCTTCCCCGCAGCCACCCTGCATCCCCGTTCCATTGCCCAGCTGCTCAGGCACTTCAACTGGACATGGGTGGGGATACTGACCTCCAATGCAGATGCTACGAGCCTGAACAGCCAGATCATAAGGTGGGAGGTGATGGATAATGGTGGCTGTGTGGCCTTCCAGGAGAAGATTCATGATCGCTATACTAGAGAGAGATTGAGGAGGGTAGCAGATGTGATTCATCAGTCTTCAGCAAGCGTGATTGTGTGTGACTGTTATGAAATGCACATCAAACCTATCCTGGAGATTCTTTCCCTCCGCAATGTCACCACCATAGTCTGGGTTTTCTCTTCAGCTTTGACAATTAACCCACACCTGTTCACCAGAGAGACATGGCAGCTGTTCAATGGTAGCTTGGTTTTCACTGGTTACACTGGTGGCATCCCTCACTTCACTGATTTCCTTTACCAGTTGGGGCCTTCTTCATTCCCATGGGATTCCCTCACCAAGCGCTTCTGGGAAAAAGCATTTGGTTGTCGATGGGAGGAAGAGAACTCAACACAGATAGCAACTGGGAAAGAACTCGTGCCATGCACGGGTGAAGAGGACCTCAAAGCAGTGGTCCCAGCGCTCTTTCAGTTGAATGATTTAAGCATGTCCTATCACGCTTACCTGGCTGTTTACGCTTATGCCTACACCCTTCGCAACGTGATTTTGGATGGAGCCAAGGAAGATGTGTTTGGTATACACAGCAACACTCAGAATATCAAACCATGGCAGGTACTGGTATTAAAAATGGGAATTTATTTCTTTAATTCATTTTAACATTCAAACATGATCCCAGTGCTGTTTACAGTTTATAACTTTGGAAAAATGAATGCAGCCACCACAGGTGTAAATGATTAGATAGCACATTATTGGTTTCTACACATAAGAACATAAGAAGTTTCTATACTAGGTCAGACCGAGGATCTATCTTGTTTCCAACAGTGGCCAATCCAAGATATAGATATCTGACAAGTGCTCAAACTTTAAATAGATCTCATGCAGCTAATGCTGGTAATAAGCAGTGACTGATCCCTAAGTCAGTTGACTAATAGCAGTTTAAGTACTTCACCTCCAGGAACTTCTCAAAACCTTTTTTAAATCCAGCTAAGATAACTGCCTTAGCCACATCTTCTGACAATGAATTCCAGAGCTTAACTGTGCATGGAGTAAAAATGAATTTTCTCCAATATGTTTTAAATGTGCTACTTGCTAACTTCATGAGTGCCCCCCAATCCTTCTATTACCAGAAAGAGTGAACAACTGACTCACATTTCTCCATTCTAGTCCTCTCATCCTTTTGTACACTTCCATCATATCCCCCCTCAGTCATCTTTTCCTCAAGCTGAACAGACCTAACTACTTTTGACTTTCCTTGTAAGGGAGCCATTCCATCCCCCTTTATCATTTTGGTTGCCCTTCTCTGTACCTTCTCCAGTGCATCTATATTGTTTTTGAGATGTGTCGACTAGAACTGAACACATTATTAAAGGTGTGGTCTCAATTTGGAGTGATACAGAGGCAGTATGACATTCTCCATTTTAGTCACCATTCCCTTCATAAGAATTTCTAATATTCTGTTTGCATTTTTGACTGCTGCAGCACACTGAGCCAAGAATTACAAAGTATTGTCCACTATGACGCCCAGGTCGTTTTTGTGGACAGGAGCTCCCAACATGAAACCTAACACAGTAACTACAGCATGAGTTAGTTATCCCTGCATGGATCATCTTGCACTTGTCCACATTAAATTTCATCTGCCATTTGGATGCCCAATCTTCCAGTCTCGCAAGGTCCTCCTGCAATTTATCACAATCCGCTTGTGATTTAACTACTTGGAATAATTTTAGGCTGGATTTTCAAAAGCCTGCGCGTGTAAAACCCGGTACGCACACAAGTGCCGGGCCTCTTCGAAAGGGCGGGGAGAGGCGGGGGCAGGCCAGGGCAGCGCCATTGTATGCTGTCCTGGGGAAGTATGTGCCGGCTCCCAAGGAATAGTAAGTAAACACAAATTTAAAAAATGAGGGGAAGATAGGTAGGGGTTAGGGGTCAGGGTGGAGAGGGGAAAGAGAAGGGAGGTTAGGTAGGGGGGTAGGGAGGTTCCAGAGCTTTGGACCCGCTATGGGGAACACTCGATCTCTTATTTGCATCAAATGTGTGTTCCGTATAGTGGGAATATTCAGGAGTCCTATATTTAGGGAGCTTAGTGTTCGCTTAGGGGCAGATTTTCAAACACCTACGCGCGTAGGGCCTATTTTCAAAAGGCCCGGCGGCGCGCATATGTCCCGGGGCTTTTCTGAATGGGCGGGCAGGGGGCGGGGCAGGACAGACGGTCCAGGGGTAATGGCGGGGCGGTCCGGGAGGCGTGGCCGAGGACTCCGGCACAGCGGCTGGGGGATTGCGCACCGGCACAGCACTCGGCCAGGGTGCACAAGTTACGCCTGCAAAAACAAAGGTACGGGGGTGGGGTTTTTGGGCTGGGGAGCAGGACACGTAAGGGAAGGGAGGGGAGGGGGGGATGGACGGGGAAAGCCAGCTGGTCTCCCCGAGGACTTGGCGTGCGCTAGTGTGCACCCCCTTGCGTGCGCCGACCCCTGATTTTATAACATGCCCGCGCAGCCACATTTGCGTGCGTATACGTTTTTAAATCTTCCCCTTAGAGTTGTAGGGCTGTACTGTTACTCCTAGCAGTCCGGTGTTATTGGAAGGAATGATATTAAATATTATCGTTATTACTTTATAGTATATTCTGGACTGTACTGGTAACCAATGCCGTGACATCAGCGAGGGCGTAATGTGATCATATTTCCTGCATCCTGTTAATAATCTTGCTGCGGCATTCTGTAATAGTTGTAGTGGTTTTAAGTGACTTGATGCAAGACCTTCTGGAGCTGAGAGTGTCTTGGGTTCCTTCCCCTCCTGCTGGTAAAGCACCTGAAGCCACAGAAGTACTGTTTAGATTCTTCTTCTGATCTTCTAGTTTCCGAATTACTTGAGTCCTCCCATGATTGTTCATTTAAGAGATGTTAACATATTAGTTTTTTTCACAGATCCACTACTGACCCTCCCTCAAGCCCTGTCTGCTTTGTGTCATTTTATGTGCTTAAATGGTGTAATAGGCAGGCGCTGTAGACCTAATTTTATATGGAAAAGCAGAACTATAATTCTATTTCTGCAATGGATAAACCTGTTTGGGCAGACCTGGAGGAGGTGGCAACCCTAGATTGAGGGCAGAGGTGGGCAGCTGTAGGGGAATCCATAAAGTTAGCTATATATTCAGATTAACTCCTTTTCTTCATCACTGCATGTGATAGGTCCTCCATCATCTCTGGGATGTGCATTTTAAAACAGAGGCCGGGGAGGACATCTATTTCGATAAGAACGGAGATGTGCCAACCGTCTTTGACATCATGAATATTCAAATATACCCAGATGACACCACCAAACTGGTTAAAGTGGGTAGATATGATTCTAGGGAATCCCCAGGACAGGAAATCATTGTCAACATTGATATCTTATGGAATGAAAAGTACAATAATCAGGTGAGAAGCAGATAAAATTAAGTGAGGTATTTTTCTTTTACTTTTTTCTTTTCTTTTCTTTCTTTTCTTTTTAATTATATTTTGCTGTTTTATTTTATTCCACATTATTTTTTTCTTGTTTTGTCTGTTTTTATATATTTGATTTGATTTTACGTAGAATAATATGAATTTTTATGCATTTGATATTTATTTTTACTTTGTAAACCATAGTGATTGACTTCAGAACAACGGGTATATAAATACTACACATAAAAAAAATAAATAGGGTGAAATAAGTGCAAAAGGCTTTTGCTGAATGTGGCTTGAGGAAAGGGAGAGGGGAGAAAGATAAAACAGTATCAGAAAAACCTTAATTTAACCCTTAATTATTTCATTTACATTTCACAGACCCCTCGCTCTGTCTGCAGTGAGAGCTGCTCTCTTGGTTACAGGAGATCTGCCAGAATGGGGCAGCCCAGCTGCTGTTTCGACTGTGTCCCTTGCTCCATGGGAGAAATAGCCAACGAAACGGGTGAGCCGCTGACGCTGTATCTGTGCATCTACCTAGAACATTTGTAACTTCCCATTTCTATGATATATCACAGTCCAGGGTTATTATCATGAATGAGTGTGGCTGATCCATTTGGGTTCCATAATTTCTAATTGTCCCAAGAGCCTGGCTTGGTTTTACCTCCATTGCATGCTGGAACATGTAGTTCAAGCTATGTGAGCAAGGCAACGAGATGCAAGGTCCATATTTACAATGGACTCTGGTGTGGAAGGGGATGAATGTTATTGCTTTTGGTTATTTGACTGAGGTTTTAACTCATTATTTCTCAGGTAGATCATTTTCATCTTCTTCAGCAGCTCTGCTCCAGGTTCCAGGGCTAAAAAGTGCCCCGCTAGATAAAACCAGATGGAATTTTTGTTATTCTTGTTGTTGTTGCTACCCGTAGACTCTGGAAGTTTCTACCAGGGGAAATGAGAGCTGAGGAGGATCATAGCTGGTTTATGAAGCAGGTTAAAGCTTGGCTGTTTGGTTCTGTGTCTGGCCAACTGGCAGGACTGCGTCTGAGCGTGCCATGAAAATAATTACTGAGACTTACTTTAATGAAGTTTAGCAAATATTGATCTAACAGGCAGGACGGGGAATTTTTTTATTTTACTGAGTTGGTTATATATATATTTTTTTTTTTTTTGCAAATTTTCATGACTGTCTTGTAAATTAGATTGGTTTTAACATATTGTAGGTTTTAGGTTCAAACAGCTGTGAGTCTCTTTGAGACATTCACAGATTCAGGATTAGACAATAAGGTATGAATCTGTCTGGTTCAGCCTGTCTCTGATGGCACGAGGCTTCTAGGTGACCCGAGATGCCACCACAACTCGCCTTTCTCTGGGATCCTGAATGGGACACATCCAGCAACAGAAATATTAAAAAAAAACAGCCCTGGAAGTTTTGGAGTATATTTTCTAAGATTTGGGTGCCTTTTTGGCTGGGGGAGAACTAGAATTAACCTACTTAATCAGCCATGCCTCGCCCATGCCCCATCCATTTTGCACCCCCTTTTTTTCATACGCATAAATGCACGTAATTAGCGCTTTTTAAAATCTGCATTGCTCATGCACGGCCCACTTATGTTGCGCACATGGGCCTTTTAGCCTGAGCAACACTTTTAAAATTCGGCCCTAATTGAGTACCTTGAATTTTTTAAAAGTTCATGCATTGCAGTCATGCTGCTAACCCAGCTAACCTGGCATTATTTATAAAAGGTGTGAAGTTGCTCATCTCACAGCTCAATAGGCAAGTACAATGAATGTGGTAGCTTGAGTTTAAAAACTGGGTTTGTGCAAGCTGAAACGCACATGCATACTCTGTAAATTTAACAGACATCTCTGATTGTCCGCAAATTCTGAGACTGCTTCCCAGAAGTATTTAGAGATTGTGATTATGTCACTGATTGGGCAAGCAAGCTCCCCATGTAGAATGTAGCCAACCTATGCCACGGGGAGTGGAGATCCTTCCTCACGTCCCAGTCCCCTGGAAGAATGTGACCAAGCAGAGCACTAGGGAGGGAGGAGAAGGCCGTGATTGTGTGCCTCTTTCTTTCTGTCCATCTGTACACCTGATCTTTCCTACTAATATTGCCTACCTTTCTTCTTTGCAGCATTTCAGGGGCAGAGAAAGACAAGTTGCAGGTCGCAGCCTACACTGCAGTCAGAGGCAGAGTGGGAATCAGAGATTGAAAATCCAAAATCAGACATGTAGTTGTGCGCTGCCAGGAAATGTTTGTGCATTGAAGCATGAAAAGCTGTGCGTGACAGCACATGTGTGTGTGCAGCGTAGAGGGAACATTGCTCTATATCATGTGCTTATAACTGATGTTTCTCTGCCGTTTCAGACATAACCAAGTGCTGGCAGTGCCCAGAAGACCAGTGGCCTAGTGAAAGTCGAGACAAGTGTTTACGAAAAGTCATCGAGTTCCTGTCCTATCAGGAGCCTCTGGGAGCAGCCTTGGCTGCTACTGCCATTATCCTGTCTTTGGTTACAGTCCTTATCCTTTTTGTTTTCTTCAGATTCCAGAGCACACCACTTGTGAGAGCTAACAACCGAGACCTCAGTTACCTCCTCCTCTGCACCCTCACTCTTTGTTTTCTTTGTTCCCTAACATTTATCGGCCTTCCCATAAATCTAACCTGTATGGTTCGTCAACCTGCCTTTGGCCTCATCTTCACTGTCAGTGTCTCTTGCATATTGGCAAAAACTGTCACTGTGGTCATTGCTTTCAAGGCAGTGAACCCACGCAATCAACTTCGAAAATGGCTTGGGCCAAAGATACCCAACCTCATTGTTATTTGTTCCTCTCTGGTCCAACTAGTTATCTGCACTTATTGGATTTCCAGCCATCCTTCCTTTCCTGAGTATAACAGCAGATATGAAAGTGGGAAGATAATCGTTGAGTGCAATGATGGGATGACCATACTCTTCTACTGTATGCTGGGATATATGGGCTTCTTGGCCATCGTTAGCTTCTTGGTGGCATTTCTGGCTAGAACATTGCCTGACAGCTTCAATGAGGCCAAGTTTATCACCTTCAGCATGCTGGTCTTTGTGAGCGTCTGGCTGTCTTTCATTCCTGCCTACCTCAGCACGCAAGGGAAGTACATGGTGGCAGTGGAGATCTTTGCCATTCTGTCTTCTGGTGCGGGATTACTCTTCCTAATCTTTCTCCCCAAGTGTTACATTATTCTCCTCAGGCCAGAGTTGAACACCAAGGAACACTTAGCAGGAAATAATACAATGCGGAAATATAAGTTAAACAAAATATCCAAAAACTGAATGGCACAGGGACAAAAGAGCCTTTCAGCCCTAGGAGTGGTTGACTTAGAGATGGACGCAGGGATATATTATACACCCACTGTTATACTCTTACCGATAACACATGGGATTTCTTTCCATAAGGATACACACTGCATTTTGTTTCCTGCTGAATTTGTATAATGCTTCCATATACTGTATATCTATATCTATCTATCTATCTATATGATGTATATATGATGTCACCCTCCACCAATTCAATGTTCCCTGTCATGTCAATATCATTTATACTCTGGTATCACACTGTTCCATTGGTTATACTCCTTCCACTACCTCTCTGAAATGTCTATAATGTCTATATCATTGTATAATATTATACTATCTAACTCTTCAGTATCACCATTCAGATTTCATGCATTTCCATACAGACATAATAAAGTTTGTTTTTTATTTCTGTTTCTATCTGAATTCATAACCTCCTTATTAATAGAAGATAAAGGAGACATTCACAGCTGTGCGTCTACATCCATCTGGGTTTCTTCAGACTTACCTACAAACTCTCTACTGGGATATTCTAACTTCCCTCTTTTGCAATATCCTTGGAAGATAGCCTCCCTCCAATCCATTCTCTTCTCAGCAACTCTCGGCTTTCCCTCATAGTCTAGTTTCAAAGCTGCTTTATCTATTGCTGGTGCTAGCAGCCGGTTTCATCCTGTTTAGGTTGATCCCATTCCAGGGGAATATTCTTTCCCTTCCAAAGAAAGACCTAGTTTTAATTTGTATTATTATTATTTATAGTATTTATGTATTTATATGACATACTTTTCATATTATGTTTTATTGATATTTATCTTTTAATGCATATTTGTGATTCATACATACACGTTTCCTTCTTTACCAATTTTTCAGCCATTTCTGTGAACAGATAATGTGTAGCAGAGTACAAGATGAAGAAAAGAAAAATAGCCTAAGAAGAATCATATTGGCTTGCTGTGTGCTGTCTCCCATCAAAAAGGAAAAACATCTGGAAGTGCATCTCACACCCATAAATAGTAACTTACAGACTGGATAATCCAACCATTAGTGCATAATCAGAGTGGCTGATTATTAAAAAGCAGACTCGAGTCATTCATAGCAAGCATGGCAACCAACCTGTAGCTTACATCCTCTGAAATTTGCCCTACTACTAAGTGAATAGCTAAAGCAGGCAGGATGCTCCTTTGCCTCCTGCCCCGATGGTATCTCTTGAAAATGGCACGGGCGGACCCCGAGACTGGTACCGTTTTGAAATCACTATGTCTGGTGGGGAAGGAGGCGAGTTGGCAGGCCTCCTGAACCTTTCCCTACCACTCCCTCAGAGATCCTCTGTGTTTATCCCATGCTTTTTTCAATTCAGATTCTGTCCTTGTCTCCAAGGGGAAGACTTTTCAAGGCATCCACCACCCTCTCTGCAAAGAAATATTCCACTCTCATCCCTGACCCCCTCATTCCGGAGCCTCTTTTCCATGGAAACCTCGGAAGGATTTAAATGTCTCTTTCATATCGCCCCTATCTCAACTTTCCTCTAGGGTGTGCATATTTAGATCTCTTGGAGAGAGAGGGGACAGGCCTTAGGTTGCAGGGGCTTGCTTCTTTCTTTTTCTAATTTTGGGGGTTGGGAGGAGGTGGGGATGGGGGGGATCTGGTCAGGAATGCCTGGAAGATTTTATTTTCGGCTGCCTGGCAGTGTCTACATTTACCTGTGCCGGGATAAACTTTTATGGGTAAACTTAACCGGTACCTTTGAAGGCACCAAGCTTAGCTATATTTAGAATATATCTGGTCAGGTTTAAAGTTATCTGGGTGATGTTACCCGGATAACTTTAGGTGAGTATACTCATTGCAAGATTTTTCCAGCTGAATATCTGTCTCAAGTTATCCAGATCAGTTTAGCCGGCTAACTTGTCTTCTCGCCTCTTTTCTGAATAGTGACCTTCAAAAGGTTAATCCTCCTATTTCTAAAATGGAAGGGGAATGTAAAGAATCTGAAATTAGAACAAAATAATGTGCATCTTCCTTCATGTACCAGGGAGACATCAGGCTGTGATTATCATCAGGACCCGTTATTACAGGTTACGCACCTACTCATCATATAATGAGTGCTGGAAATCACCTGAGTACCACCTTCTTTAATTGCATCTCTAGAATTACAGGGGTCAGCGAAACAACCTCCAGGCAGAGAAGATATAAACCTTGTCCTCTGGTGCAATTATTCTCCTGTGCCAATCTGGCCTCTGCTCTTTACATTTTAAACTCTGTTGTATGTGTGTTTCCTTGTTATTTTCTCTCTATATCTCAATCTCTGTATTGAACATTCTCTGTTTATTTCTTGGTCTCTCGCCTCCTGATTTCACTTTATGTTTTTGAACTTTCAGTGATTATTTTCTTGTCTCACTATTTGATCTTTCTTTGGTCATTTTTCTGCTGTTTTTGCTCTAGTTCCCTTTTTGTATCTTTGATCTCTTTTTGCCTGTACTCCACTGGGTTTTATGTTTCTTTTTCCTTTCCATTTCTCTCTTCTGTTCGTCCTATGCTGTGATGATGAATCCAGAGGCTTTGTGAAAGAGTGAGAAAATGAGTCTTTTTGCGTGCTTGACTCTCTTGCTGCTTGCTGTTCCCATGAAGGAAGCGACAAAGCCAGGATGTACGCTGGAGCGCCGGGAGATGGCTCCCATCTCTTTGGATGGAGACTTTGTCATAGGGGTGATAGCGGGAGCTCACGGTGGTGTTGTTTACCCCATCCTTGACTTCAGAGAGACTCCTCAGCCAGCACGTTGTAAAGAGTAAGACATTCTGTTTGGGAATACTATTCTGTTAGTGACACTTCTAACCAGGATAAAGACCCGGGTCTATTAGTTGGTAATAAATTGGAAGCAAAGGCACAAAGCAAGCACATGTTGATATGAATATCTTCAGCTGACTTTTGGTTTAGTTGTGTTTGTAACACTAGTTTTGGCTAACTTTGAGCACAATGAGAATTTCTTGAACATAATTTAGTTTTCTTTCTGGTATAATTCCCCAAATTGGTGCATCTATCTAAGAAAATCACCAATACCTCAGTGACATTAATAATGTGATGATGGCATACTGTCTAAATTGAGAAGTGGTTGTCTGCTTGGCAGCTAAATTTAAATGCTAAAGTATGCAGAATCATGCATTTTGGGTGCGGAAATCTCCAGGAAGCATTACACAGTTTGGAATGAAATACTGATAGCTTGGGGTGAATATATCCAAGGAGTTCAAGATAGTAAAATGTTTAACACGGCTGTAGCCAATGCTGGAGGGATTTTCAATTACATAAGGTTATTTTTTAGTTTTAGAGGCAGATCTGAAGGTCATACCAAATTAATCTAGTCCACTGTTGCAAAAGTATCCTAAGACTAAAGGATCTAAATATTTCTACCCTAGAAAAGAGATTTTGTGCATTCAGCTGCTCTGTCACTAAAATATGGAACACGTTACCTTTAACACTGTACCAGGAACCTTGCTTTCCTACCTTCCAGAAAAAAAATAGTCAAGGCTTGGCTGTTTAACAAAGCCTTTCCCCTAGATTCCACAATAGAGACTCATCCCATCCACCAGAAGTCTTCCTGACGGCAAACCCACAAGGCTCACCCAATTCTAGGCCACCTGAATATCTATCACACCCAGTGCACTCTCTTCACCATTATTTATTAACTCAGTGCCTTGATACTTTATGTAATGTGCCTTGGGAGGAAAATAAAATGCTTAGAAAGGTAAATAAAATGTGCTTTACTACCAAGATGGTAGAATATAAATGAAGAAGATGACAGAAACAGTCTTGGATGAAGTATGATATCTGTAAAGCAGTCCTACTCTATGTCTGGCAGCTGGGATATTCCATTAGCAGAGGGGACAGGAATAAATGGTGGGCCTTGTTCTACACATATTTTCAGGCATATTGAGAGAGGGTGTTTCCAGCATCTTGTCTAAGTCAAGGGGGAAATGTATTGTATAGATGACCTGAGGCCAGCACCATTGTGGATAATTGCCTTACACTTGCTTCATGTCGGCCAGTGCCATTTTGTTGCATGGAAATTATCCATCATAGTGACAGCCTCGTTTCTACTAGCAGCTTTTTCAACAATTACATTGGCAGGGCAGGAGCAAGTGGTAAGTTGTTCCTGCTCCTGAAGAGTTTTCAAATCTTGTGGACAGCGAAAGATGGTGTGGGGAGAGGCCAGAGAGTCTAGGAGGGATTTTTCTGGTGAATCCACATGTGCAAGGAATGATTAAGGGGGAGGAGGCAGCCAGACCTGACATTTTTAAGAATATAATTTACTTTTTGATTTATTTATTTATTTGTTTTTCTATACCGACATTCTATTCAAAATTTCACATCGGTTTACACATAACAGCATTGTCTCCAAGTAAATTTACGAAGACAGAATACAGTAATACAAATAAAATAGAAAAAAATGAAATAAAAAACAAAACAAAAAAAAAGTCTTTACATACCCCTAATAGAAATGGCCCAAATATAAAGAATGCACTTTTCAGTGAATTGAAAGTTCTAGAACAAGAGGTTGCTAAGGCGCAGACTCAGATATTCTGGGATGTGGAACTGGGACACAGTTTCCATTTATACACACAAACGTTTAAATGTAAAAAGTATGCATGTTATTTTGGTTAAATTTCAAAGTCAACTTTTGCACTGCCACTACTTCCACGTCCACTACATCCCAAGCAGTAAACACCACTGCAGTACTTAAGTCATTCGAGACCACCACAGCTATGCAAATAGAATCCATCCTTAAGAAAATCAAACCCGCAGTGCACCCCTCAGATAGTATCGCCACCAAAACCCTCCTCACTATCTCTAACATTATCTCCAAACCTATATCCAATATCATCAACAGCTCCATATCACTTGGCACAGTCCCAAACCAACTTAAACAAGCCATAATAAAACCTATTCTAAAAAAACCCTCCCTTGAACCAGCCGATCCTGCCAACTATCGCCCCATCTCCAACCTTCCCTTTATATCAAAAATCCTAGAAAAAACAATCGGCAACTAACAGAATACTTAGACGATCATCACATCCTTTTCCCCTCCCAATATGGGTTCCGCAGACACCACAGCACTGAAACCCTCCTTATTTTCCTTTCTGACTATATCCTGAAAGCTCTTGACAAAGGCCAATCATACATCCTGGCCCTCCTGGACATATCCGCCGCATTTGACATGGTCAACCACAACATCCTAATATGCCGATTTCTTTAAGGCGTTCTATCTGGCACCTCCCTCCGCTGGTTTCAATCATACCTAACCAACAGGCAATACAGAGTAAAAATTGGGCACTGCGAAACAAAACCAATTAACCTAAAGAGGTTAGGACTTTTCAGCTTGGAGAAGAGACGACTGAGGGGGGACATGATAGAGGTGTTTAAAATCATGAGAGGTCTAGAACGGGTAGATGTGAATCGGTTATTTACTCTTTCGGATAGTAGAAGGACTAGGGGACACTCCATGAAGTTAGCATGGGGCACATTTAAAACTAATCGGAGAAAGTTCTTTTTTACTCAACGCACAATTAAACTCTGGAATTTGTTGCCAGAGAATGTGGTTCGTGCAGTTAGTATAGCTGTGTTTAAAAAAGGATTGGATAAGTTCTTGGAGGAGAAGTCCATTACCTGCTATTAAGTTCACTTAGAGAATAGCCACTGCCATTAGCAATGGTTACATGGAATAGACTTAGTTTTTGGGTACTTGCCAGGTTCTTATGGCCTGGATTGGCCACTGTTGGAAACAGGATGCTGGGCTTGATGGACCTTTGGTCTGACCCAGTATGGCATTTTCTTATGTTCTTAACCTGTCGCAAGGTGTACCTCAAGGCGCCTCACTGTCCTCTACCCTCCCTTCCCCTCTGCTATCTCCTTTCTGAGCTTGGTCTTCCGCACTTTATATATGCGGACGACTATCAGATCCTTGTACCCATAACTGACACCTTACCCAATGTCATGAAGACCTGGGAATCGGCCCTCGCAGCCATCAACACCCTGCTCTCAGACAACTACCTTGCGCTCAACACCACTAAAACGGAGCTCCTAATCATCTCACCCCACAATAACAACTTTAACCTACCCATGCTCAATATACCACCCCCCTCCACCACCTTTTCCCAACACGTTTGTATCCTCGGCGTCACTCTGGACAACCATTTCAACCTAAAAAAGTTCATCAACTCCACCCTAAAAGACGGCTTTTTCAAGCTTCACACACTAAAAAAACTAAAACCTCTTCTACATCTCAATGACTTTCGCACAATTCTCCAAGCCACTATCTTATCCAAAGTTGATTACTGTAATGCCATCTGCCTAGGCCTTCCAAAACATGCTATCCAACCCCTGCAGATGCTCCAAAATGCTGCTGCCCGTATCCTCACCAATGCCCACCGATATGATCATATCACCCCTGTCCTCAAATACCTACACTGGCTGCCAATCACATCCCGGATAATATACAAGTCCCTCACCATCATCCATAAATCCCTTCACAACCAAAATATGCATTGGTTCAATTAGCACCTCCGATTTCGCACTCCTGACAGACCCTCCAGAACACAATATCTGGCAACGCTGCATACACCCTCACCTAAACTCACAAAACTTATGTCCACCAAAGAACGTGCTCTCTCCATCGCAGGGCCTGCTCTTTGGAACAACATGCCCTCTAGTCTTCGCCAGGAAGTGTGCCCAAAGAAATTCAAACAGAACCTCAAGACCTGGCTTTTTAAACAGGCATACACCTGAACTATCTCATCCAATAACCCCCCCCCCCCCAATTCACCCACCTTTCCTGTTCCTTCTTCTGTAAATACTCTTTTCTAAATACTCTGTTAATACTTTATCTTGAAAACTCTTTCTGTAATTCTTTCTGATTGTACATCCCTCTATCAGGTCACAGTGAATTTTCTTGAATGTTAATAACCTTCCTGACAAGGTTCACTTATTGTACCTCGGCGCGCGCAGGTTGCACAAATGTGCACCCCCTTGCGCGCGCCGACCCCGGATTTTATAAGATACGCGCAGCGTACTTTTGTTCGCGCAAATTTTAAAAATCTACCCCAGCATGTCTAAACATCACAAGAAAAGAGCAGTCTCAGTAACTGGCCCGCAATTATGGAACTCATTACCTACTCCCCTTCATCAAATCTCAAATCCAAAAGAATTTAAGAAATCACTAACATCTCTCTCTTTACAAAAGCATTTGTCACCCCAGATGCAAATCTTTCCTAACTACTTTATACAAAGCATTCTTCATCATGTACTCCCCATCCAATATGAATTGTCTTTCTTTTCTTATTTCTTGTTTTTAAGGTTAGATAATTTTTATTATTTTAAAATATTTGTTTTTTTATAATTTTAATACAATTTCATGATTGTATCTTTCTACTTGCTTTTATTTTTGTTTGTTTATGTACATTGTACACTGTTTTGATCAATATTTTATTGCTAGATGTTATATAAATAATTTTAAATAAATAAAATTTATACAGGAGCAACATCACCTCCTCTTTTCTGCTGACCATTCCTCTCCCTATGCACCCAAGGCTTTTGCCTTTTCCTTCCCCACCTGTTTAGCCACCTTAAGATCATTAGATATGATCACTCCCACATCCTGTTCTTCTTTTCTGCTTATAAGAATTTCACCTCTACTACTTTCTATTTTCCTTGGGTTTTTGCATTCGAAGGAGTAGATTTTATAACATGCGCTTGTGCGTCCATGTATGCACGGTTCTCGGCACACACACATGGACGTGCCGATTTTATAACATGCATGCGCTGGTGCGCACATGTTATAAAATCTGTTGGCTGTGCGCATATGCGCACTGGATTTTATAATCCACACGCGCAAGGAGGGGTGAATTTATGCAAAATCTGCATGGCGACGCAATTGGGCCTTCCTCAGATCCCTACTCCTCTACCTAAACCCCCTCTCTCTTCCCCTCTCCTCCTTTTTTTTTCTTTTTACCGATAAGTAGAGAGGGAGGATTCTTCTGACTCAGCATCTTCCAAATAGTGAATCAAAATGACAGCAGGCTGGTTTCTTCCTAACAGTTTTCAGACCCGATATTACCGTGACATATTGGCTGTTATGTTTGCCATAGAAGAAATTAACCAGAACCAACTTCTGCTGCCAAACTATACCCTGGGCTTCCGGATCCTGGACTCTTGTTTTACAGAGGTAGTCGCTCTCCAGGACACTCTGCGGCTTCTCTCTGGGGGAAACCAAATACTCCCGAATTATAAGTGTGAGGCTCACCTAGTTCTGGAAGGTGTCATTGGGGACAACTACTCAGCAATGTCTGAGATCATGGCCTGGATATTAGGGATTTACAGGATCCCACAGGTATGAGATTCCACTATTGCTTTCCCTCTCAATGACACAGTGTGTTGACTTCTTTTTATCTGCATAGTCCTAGTTGTTTCCTCAGATCTATCTCATGTATATTCATTGTTGATATCCTGAAAACCAGGTCAGTTTGTGGCTCTTGAGGACCAGAGTGGACCACCCCTGATCTAGAGTATGGTAGCAAGGCTAAATGAAATAAAGTCCCTCAAGGACTAGATTCTGGACTATGGCAGAAAGGCCGAGTTGCAGCAAGGCCCCCAAGTGTATATCAGGAGCAGGGCAGCTTGGCAGATTGGTAGCAGCAACACTAAGGAGTTGTGTCAGCAGTAGAGAAGCTGGGCAAAGTGACAGCAAGACACCCAATCCTTTTCCCCTCCCATTCCCTTTTTACCCCTTTGCTTACAGTGGCATGATGGAATTAGAAGTGGCTACTGGGGTTTTTGATGTCACAATATACTTTCTTGGTACCATACAATTTTCCAGTACCACTGAGATTCTGTCTATTACACATATTCAGTCAAGTCCACAGACTGAGTTCATTTCAGGACACAATGTCAACTTTCCATGCAGAGTTAGTGGCTAACTAGTGGCACAAACTCAGTTTCTGTCTGATTAGTGCCTAGGGCTATCTCTCTCAGTTGTGCAAAAATGTCTCTTTCTCTCATGCATGCGCATTCACAGTATGGGCCGGATTTTAAAAGGGTTACGCGCGTAACCCTTTTAAAACCCCCCCTGCGCGCACTGAGCCTATTTTGCATAGGCTCGGCGGCGCGCACAAGTCCCGGGGCTTGCAAAAAGGGGCGGTCAGGGGCGTGGCCAGGGGGCGTGTTCGGGGCATGTGGGCAGTCTGGGGGCATGGCCGAGTGCCCTGACACAGCGGCCTGTGTCGGGGCCTGCTGCGCCAGTGCGCGTAAGTTACTACTGCCCGGAGGCAGTAGTAACTTTTCAGATAAAGGTAAGGGGGGGGGGGTCTAGATAGGGCCGGGGGAAGGGAGGGGAAGGTGCAGGGGGGGGGGGGAGGGAACGGGCAGCGCGCGTAGGGCTCGGCGCGCACAAGTTGCACAAATGTGCACCCCCTTGTGCGCGCCGACCCCGGATTTTATAAGATACGCGCGGCTCAGGCTCAGATGTGTGGCCTTCATTCTCTCTCTCAGGATTTAGTATCAGTTAATTGCTAGTTTTCTCATCAAAGACTTAGTGGAATAACTAAAATAGACAGACTCTTGCCTGTTTGTAAGCATTTCACAGTGCAAAACAGTAAATATGAGTTCACCCAGTAGCTGGCCCATAGCCTTCAAACTAGTCTGTGTCTGGGTGAGAACTCTGAATCCACACAGCCTAACCTCTATATACATCCTCAGCAAAACTAACAAAAAATTACTCCAACACATGGTGAGTTTGGAGCAAGGCTTGGACAGGCTGGGACTAAGACAGAACACAGACACAGGCTGGAACTGGATAAGAACTGAGACCAGGTACAGGCTAGGAAGAGGCGAGACATTTGCAAAGCAGGATACTAGAACTGGGACTGGGCAAGGCAGGACAAGACAAGAACAGGACTGGATAAGGACTAGACAAGACAAGACAACACAGAATAAAGAAGACAAACGCCTGACGGCAGTGATAAAGATGGTTCATAAGCCTCTAGGCATAAGGCCCAAAGGCCAGTAAGCAAGGAGAGATCAAGAGAAGTAAGGTCAGGCCCGAAGGCCACTGAGTAAGGCAAGATCTAGGGTAGGCCACAAGGCAAGAAGACCCAAAGGCCGTAAGGCAATTCAAGGAGCAAGAAGGCTCAAATACCTCAAGGCAAGGAGCAGCAACCAGATCAAATTGCCAAAGGTGACTCCATAAGAAGGCAAGGGTGAAGTGGTAAGGCTAGGTTACATAGGGCTGGAGCTTAGGCTGTGAAGATGAGCTTGGCAAGACTGGAGGCCAAGCTCACTGAGGATTCCTTTTGGAGCGTATTCTGCACGACAGGCTGAATCAGGAGGCCACTGAGGAGATGGCTGGGATAGCTCTGAACAGAGATCACTGGAAACCTCTGCAGGTGGGGAAACAAGAAAGTTGTCAGAATCAGGATATGATGAGGCTACACAATAGACAAAATCATAACACAACTTCAGTTTGATCACAGCCTTTTCTAGTGGGACAGGTAAGCAGTCTTCGGTTAACATGGCCTTGATTAGCCAGGAGGCTAGGTCTTGTCTCAGGTTGCAGATCAATTTGGGAGGCATGGGATCTAAACCACCAGGGAACTGAATGATCCCCTGGAGGATCTTCTCTATTTTTATTAAGAGAGATGTTCCTAATCTCAAACAGTGGGATGCAGTCTAGAGGAAGCTGAATAGGTCTGACTGAGGTTTCAAGAGAAGAGTCTGGAGTACTTTCATTGCATAGGCCTGTGAGGGGGGAGATATGTTGACAAAGGAGGAGCAGAGTTTAATTAATGAATAAAATCATTTGGTGACATCCTCTATTGAGTGGCCCACCATGGTGATACTAGATGCCATGGAGTTAGGTTGGGAGAGTGCCTTCACTTATTGGAATAGTTTCCGTGAGTGAATCTGCAAATTCTAGTTGGCTGGAGAAATACAGGCTAACTTTCAACTCTGCATAGCCACATATATGTGTGTATATAGCCATGCAGAGATCTACAATAATATTTTATAACCTGAGTGTATCAGATACGTGCATATGTGTGCTTACGTGCTAATACATGAAATGTATTGAAAGTATTTCAATACATTGAACATGCATATTTATCCTATCAATTTAAAAAATATATATGTGTATATTTTACATGCAAAAAACGTAGCACTTGTTAGCATAAAACCCCATTTATGTACAGAAGTCTTTATTTTAAAACATGCGCGCCTAATTGAAATTAGGAGTTTTCTAATTTCTCCACCAGTTCACCAAGTTCTTTTCCAGTTCTTCAGTCCCAGTTCACCCAGACCTCCCACCCAGGCAATAGTAGACAATAAACAAGTCTGATACCAATTATGCAAGCTAAAGAGCAGGTGTAACATTATGCAATTAAGTTGCCCAATGTACATGTGTTAGTATCTTCTTAAATAGCAACCTATGCACATAACTGTTAGTCCCACCCTGGAACATAGAAATGACGGCAGAAAAAGACCAATCGGCCCATCCAGTCTGCCCCCCATCTCGCTGTAGGTGTGTGTGTGTCTCTGTCTCACTGCAATCCTGCAGCTCCTTCCTGCTCTATGTGTGTGTGTGTGTGTGTGCATGCCCCCGCCTCTTTTTGTTTGTGTGTTTCTCTCTGATTATGTGTGTATATTTCTCTGTGTATTTGTGTCTGCCCCTCTCTCTCTCTCTCTCTTGCTCTCCCTCTGTCTGTTTCTCTATCTTGGAATCCTGGCATCTGAAAAACTGCTCAGAGTGCCAAACTTGTCACAGATTCACTGTGTGAGTGTACCCTATGACACACACGGTCACAATGCCCCAAGATACTTCCCCCCAAGACATAAGGCCAATATCTCCCAGAGTGCTCACCTGGTGAGACCTGCCACTCCCAGACACAGGCCCTCCTTCCTCCCAACAGGATCCACTACCCAAAACACCAAGCCACCCTCACATCCTGAACATTCCCTCTGAGTCAAAACAAGCATAGATACCAGGACTGCAGGGTTTTATTATGTGCTCAGGAATCTGACCATTAATACACAGATATAGCAAAGGCAATAGTTGTGAATAATTGTTACAAAAACAATAGTAAAGTGTGATACTTCCTTTGAAGATAGTAAATGGTGCCCAGAGAAGTAGCATGGCTGGGTTGCTTCTCAAAGGTCCAGGGATCGGGGGAATGGGAATTGGGAAGAGAGGAATTGGAATAAAAGACTCTCTTTTATCTGCACATCTGAAAATATGAAGAACTGATGCAATTTCCCAAAACATGAACCAGAGTTAAGAAACTGCTCACTTTTTCATAGAGCCTGTACAACTGTTAAATTAAATATTACATTTATTTATAGTCCGCCTTTAGTCAAAGTGATACTGTGGGTATTGCCCTATTCCCAGAGGTTTTACAATCTAAGAGGCCTGTTTACTAAAGGTTTTCTCCCATTCTGTGTCTATGGGAAAAATGCTTGATTTCTGGCAAAGATGCTGTGAGCACTCTGTGCTCTTGAGAACAGCGCATCCTCGTACGCCTGCAGCCTTCACTGCATCCTGCTTCCCTTTCAGTCGGTAACACTGCAGATCAGTCCTTTTATTGTTCTGATTCTTTCATTACACTGACAAAGCATGTTACCTTCCATGGCCTAAAATCCTTAAAACCCTCACTTTCTCCTCTCCATGCAGTGTAGTTTCCAGAGCCAGACACGACCATGTCATGCAGTACGTGTGCCAGGGCGTACACAGCAGTGTACACGCTATAGCTGCTTCCTAAGTATTTGGTGCTGCAAGGCCTGTATTTGAGCATTTTGTTAGGGAGGTCTTCGAACGTCTCATTAGCCTCCCCTCACCAACCACTGAACCTAACCAAGAGAAAAATGTTGCCCCTGTTATCAGCCTGCTCTCTTCCCACTGTTATGATCCACCTTTTGCCCAGAGCCCAAAGGAAAATTTTACCATTGACTCTGGCCAGTGAGGTGTTTGGAAGAGGGGCTATTTGAAGAAATGGATGAGAGACAATAGGGTTTTTTTTTGTGTTGGATAAGGTGAGGAGGGGTTACTTCTGGAGAGTGAGAGAGAAGGAATGACAGAAGATCCACTGAGGGATGGAAAAAGAATGGAGATGTGAAAAAAGGGTTGGAGGGAGGAGATGAAGCTGGAAGGTTTGAGAGAGAGGATGAGAGGGAGGAGGCAATGGGAGATGGCGTGAGAGGGAGGGGATGACAGAGAATCAACGGGGAGATGTGAAAAGGACTGGAAGAGATGAGAGAGAAGGGGAGGGCTGGGGAGTGAGATTGAGAGAGGGGAGGAGGTCAAGAGAGGGCATTAGATGGAGTACAGGAAGGGTGAGAAGGCGTGACTGATGGAGGGGGAACTGCATCACTGCTAATTTGTTTTTGGTCATCCTCTGGGCATACTCGGGAACTCTCTGGATTTGGCCTGGAGATTCTGGAATTCTGAATGGATTGCCGGGTCTCCGGGCCAACACCCGATAACTCCGGGTGCCCTGCTGCAGAAGGCCGGAAGAAAAAGGGTCTGGAGCAGCGCAGGCGCAAGGAAGGAGGAGCGTCAGCACCTGTGCCTCGGGAAAATGACGTGAAAAGCGAGACGAGCAGGAGCATTGCCGTCCCCTGTGGAAAACGAGAAACTGCAGATGCAGGAGAAGGAGCAACAATGTCGGGCCGAGCACTGAAAATAAAAGAAGGGCAGAGCAGCCCGACACTGCAGGAGGAGGAGGAGGAGGACGTGGAGCACATGTCCTGCAGGCCTGGGGAAAGAGAAGATGCCTGTGGCTAGTGAGAAGAGAGAATGAGCGTGCATGTGTGTGTGGCAGAGGGAGAGAAGTAAATGAGTGTGCATGTGTGTGTGGAAGAGGGAGAGAAGTAAATGAGTGTGCATGTGTGTGTGGAAGAGGGAGAGAAGTAAATGAGTGTGCATGTGTGTGTGAGAGCATTCATTTATGGGCGTATGTGGAAAAGGGAGAGGAGTGAGTGTGCCTGTATATGTATGGCAGAGGAAGAGAAGTGAGTTTGTGTGTGTGGAAAACAGGAGTGAATGCATGTATGTGTGCGGAAGGAGAGGAGTGAGCGTGTATGTATGTGTTTGGAAGAGAGTGTGCGTGTGTAAAAGGGAGAGGAGTGAGTGCATGTGTATGTGGTGGAACAAGGAGAGAAGTGAGTGTGCATATGTATGCAGACAAGGGAGAAAAATGAATGAGTATGTGAGTGAGTGCACATGGGAGTATGCTAATGTGAAAGTTTGTGCGCCTGCTGCTAATTTCCTCCCTCTCCCCGACCATCGACAATGTCAGGGTGACAGGAAATCAAAAGTTCCCAGGTAAGCCTGTGGGGGTCATATGAATTTTCAAGTTCCAAAATGAGGTTACATCGGATGCCTTAAGCCATCCATTTCTAGAGTATCCCTGTGCCATGCTGTCCCTTTGCCTGTCGAACGGAGCAGCTGCTTTCTTCATTCATTTGCCACACGGCTGCCACCTGCTTCCAGCGAGGGCTTTCATTCTGAATTGCCCGATTTTCCCGCCAGAGGCTGTGCTGCGACTTGCTCCTCCCCTTCGCGCGCGCTGAGGCGCCGGCTCGCGGGACTATCAGCTCCGCCCCATCCCATGACGTCACGAAGAGGCGCGAGCATATTAGGGAGATCTGCGACGCTGCCGGCGCGCGGTCAACGAAAGTAACGAAGGTGGTGCCTCATGAGCATTTATTTGCCCGTTTCTCCTTTTCGCGTAGATTTTAGCTTTAGTTCCCCCCCAGTTCTGTTCCAAAAAAACCCAAACAAACAAAACTCCCTGTAATTGTGATTGTATTTACCTCAGTGTAGATGACAAGGCCTAAAATGGTTTACCAGAGGACATGGTAAAGGCCAGAACTTTAGCAAGGCTTGTGACCGATTTTATTCAAGTTGTTATTATTTGGATTTATTACTCGGCTTTTTGAATAAGAAATCCACTCAAGATGGGGGTATAATACAATTTATTAGCAGCAGGTTAACAATAGAGTAAGGTGCACAGTAAGCACTGAACTAGTATATAAGTGCCTAAACTTAAAAGCAGCTTTAACAATAGAAAGAAGGTGAAAACAGTAAGGAAATGGACTAGAAATAAATCAGCAATAATGACTACCTTAAACAATAATCTATAAGCTTAGCATAAATACACAAACATCTGTGCAAACCAATAGGTTATTTCAGTAGGTTCAAGGCAACCAGAATTGGTGTCAGGCAGTTTATTGCAATCAGTTTGATTCAATGCATGATTTCTAGGGTGGAGGAAGGAGGGATGGAAGAGGAGAGGTAGATGAAAGTTGAGAGAGGAGGGTTTCTGAGAGCAAGAGTGAAGGTCCAGATAGATGGAGATGGTAAAGGAAGCAAAACAAAGGGATAGATGGGTGGAGGTGCTGAGAAAGCACAATAGAGGTGCGTTGAGGGAAGTATAGACTTTGCCTATGGAGAACATGATGAAGAGATGGAGGGATAAAATCTAGCTATAGGTTTATAGGTCGATGCAGTTTCTTTAAAATGCTGCTGCCACACTACAGCAAATGCTGTTTGGCTTCCAATGACTTTCCATCCAGTGGAGGATCAAATATGAAGCTGCTTTGCTGGTAGATAAACTGCTTCCTCTTCCGTTGGCTCCCAGGACAAATGACCTGCCCAAGCCTTATAATCCATCAAGAACACTGCATTCATCTCAGAAAGCTCATTTGGAAGTTCCATCTAAATGATGTGTGCATTTGTCTGAAATTGATCAGCGTGCCTTTTCTGTGGCTGCTCCTGAATTATGGAACAGCTTCCTCTGGAGATGCATTCCCTCCATTGTTCAAAGACATTTAGAAAACAGCCTAAGACCATTTTATTTCAACAAGCATATTGTTAGACTTTTGTTTTATTTTTCTTTATTAATGTTAATTTATCTGTGAATTATTGACTTTTACCATGTAATTTTAAATATGTATTTGTTTTTTAAGCTACTTAGGGTCTCCATGCATAGGTGGGATATAAAAAAAACTACCTACAAAATTATGTGTGTTGATCACATACGCAAATACCTTTACCCATGTAATCAAACAACCCATTGTTTATGAAAATGTCTTTTATTATTGTCTATGTAATACATTTTTGGAACCTTCTTCTTTGGTAGACCTCTAAATAGTCTCGTGGATATTAAAGATGTAGATGATGATGGAAATCTTTCTTTCTAGATCAGCTATGGAGCACAGAAGTCAATGCTAAGTGATAAATTCCAGTTTCCATCTTTCCTACGTACCTTCCCCGCAGCCACCCTGCATCCCCGTTCCATTGCCCAGCTGCTCAGGCACTTCAACTGGACGTGGGTGGGGATACTGACCTCCAACTCAGATGCTACGAGCCTGACCAGCCAGAAGATAAGGCGGGAGGTGATGGATAATGGTGGCTGTGTGGCTTTCCAGGAGAAGATTGATGATCGCTACACTAGAGAGAGATTGATGAGGGTAGCAGATAAGATTCATCAGTCTTCAGCAAGCGTGATTGTGTGTGACTGTTATGAAATGCACATCAAACCTATCCTTGAGATTCTTTCCCTCCGCAGTGTCACAGTCATGGTCTGGGTCTTCTCAACAGGGTGGAGCTTCTACCCACAACTGTTTACCAGACAGTCATGGAGGCTGCTAAATGGCAGCCTGGTTTTCACTGGTTCCACTAGGGGCATCCCACACTTCACTGATTTCCTTTACCGCATGGGGTATTCTGCAGTCCCGTGGGATACCCTCACCAAGCTCTTCTGGGAAAATGCATTTGAGTGTCAATGGGAAGAGCAGAACATGACCCGGATGGTGACTGGGAAAGATGTCATTCCATGCACTGGTAAAGAGGACCTCAAAGCAGTGGTCCCAGCGCTCTTTCAGTTGAATGATTTAAGCATTTCCTATCATGCTTACATAGCAGTTTATGCTTATGCCTACACCCTTCACAATATGATTTTGGATGGAGCCAAGGAAGAATTGTTTGGTTCACATATCAAGACTCAGAATATCAAACCATGGCAGGTAAAAATAGCAATTTATTTGTTTAATTTAACATTCAAACAGGATCTCCGTGCTGTTTACAGTTTATAACTTTGAAAACATGCATGCAGGCACTACTAGGGTGAATGATCAGATAGCACATTATTGGTTTCTACACATAAGAACATAAGTTTCCATACTGGGTCAGACCTAGGATCCATCTTGCCCAGCATCCTGTTTCCAACATTAGCGAATCCAGGATACAAGTATCTGACAAGTGCTCAAACATTAAATAGATCTCATGTAATTAATGCTGGTAATCAGCAGTGACTACTCCCTAAAAGGTACATTTTAAAACAACCGCACGGGCGTCCATGTGTGCTGGGTTCCCAGTGCGCGCACATGAACATGCCCATTTTGTAACAATTGTACAATTTTTAGTTACCGGTGAATATCTGTTTGAAGTTGGGGGGTTATCGGTAGACCAAGATAGGCTTGCCACCTACAGTATGTGAGAGGGTGGGGTCATTGTCCAGGATGGGTTATAGGTCCTTGATGATATGTTTCAGTGGTTTTAATTGAGAGCAGTAGGTAATAACCAGAGGTTATCCTGTAGCAGAGTGTCCCTGGGTATTTGTCTGGCTCGATTGATCTGTTTTCTTACCTCATTGGGTGAGTATTATAATTTCAAAACTATCCATTGTAATTTCTCAAGATGGGAGTCTCTCCCTGAGGGGTCAGAAAAGATGTTATTGTGTTGAAGGGCTTCGCTGTAGACAATGGACCTGGTGGTAGGGGGTGGGTGGAAGCTGGAGTCATGAAAGTATGTGTGGCACTCAGTGTGTTTCTGGTATAATGTGGTTCATATGTGCCCTTCATTAGCTTGACAATGGTGTCCAGAAAGTGGACTTGCTGGGTGGATTGTTCCATGCTCAGGTTGAATGTGGGATGGATTTTGTTGACTTCGTGGTAGAATTAAGTATTTCAAGAACATGGGTCCTGATGATGTATCAATGTATCTTAGGTAGAGGAGCAGCTTCTGGGAGTAGGAGTTGAGGAAACATAGAAATGACGGCAGAAAAAGACCAATCGGCCCATCCAGTCTGCTCAGCCAGCTCCCACACTTATTTCCCCATACTTCATCAACTACCAATTTCAGGGCCCTTGTTGGTAACTGTTGTTTGATTCAAATTTCCTACCATCCCCTGTCATTGATACAGAGAATAATGTTGGAGTTGCATCAAAAGTGAGCATAAGGCTTAATGGTTAAGGGTAGTAACCGCCGCATCAAGCAAGTTACCCGATGCTTGTTTACCCAGACTACATATCAATGCCTTGTTGGATGTTGTCTGAATGTAAATCCTGTTTTCCACATTTCCCCCCTACCGTTGAAGCAAAGAGCAATGTTGTATTTGCATTCAAAGTGATGTATCAGGCTTAATTGGTTTAGGGTAGTAACCGTCGTAATAAGCAAGCTACTCCCACACTTATTTGTTTACCCAGATTGTGAAGTTCAGTCCTTATTGGTTGTTGTCTGAATGCAAATTTTCTTTTCCACATTTCCCCCTGCCATAGAAGCAGAGAACAATGCTGTATATGCATTCAAAGTGATGTATCAGGCTTAATTGGTTTAGGGTAGTAACTGCAGTTAATAAGCAAGCTACCCCCATGCTTATTTGTTTACCCAGATTGTGAAGTTCAGTCCTTGGTGGTTGTTATCTGACTGCAAATCCTCTTTTCCACATTTTCCCCTTGCTGTTGAAGCAGAGAGCAATGTTGGAGTTGCATTAACAGTGCGAAGGCTTATTGAGTAAGAGTAGTAATCACCAGGTAGTAGCTTCCACTCCAGTACTCCACCCCCATGGCTCTTCTCTTCATTCCTATCCTCTAGCCTTTATGGATCCACAGTGTTTATCCCATGCTTCTTTGAAATCCTTCACAGTTTTAGTCTTCACCACTTCCTCCAGAAGGGCATTCCAGGCTTCCACCACCCTCTCCGTGAAGAAATACTTCCTGACATTGGTTCTGAGTCTTCCTCCCTGGAGCTTCAAATTGTGACCCCCTTGTTCTACTGATTTTTTCCAACGTAAAAGGTTTGTTGTTGACCATGGATCATTAAAACCTTTCAAGTATCTGGAAGTCTGTATCACATCACCCCTGCTCCTCCTCTCCTCCAAGGTGTACATATTTAGGTTCTTCAATCTCTCTTCATAAGTCATTTTATGAAGACCACTTTTTTGGTTGCCCTTCTCTGGACCGCCTCCATCCTGACTTTGTCCCTTTGGAGAATCGGTCTCCAGAACTGAACACAGTACTCCAGGTGAGGCCTCACCAAGGCCCTGTACAAAGGGGATCATCACTTCCTTTCTCTAACTAGATATTCCTCTCTATGCAGCCCAGCATTCTTGTGGTTTTAGCTATCGCCTTGTCACATTGTTTCGCCGACTTCAGATCATTAGACACTATCACACCAAGGTCTCTCTCCTGCTCCGTGCACATCAATCCTTCACCCCCTATCAAATACATTTCTTTCGGATTTCCACATCCCATATGCATGACTCTGCACTTCTTGGCATTCAATCTGAGCTGCCATATCTTTGACCACTCTTCTAGCTTCCTTAAATCCCGTCTCATTCTCTCCACTCCTTCTGGCGTGTCCACTCTATTGCAGATCTTAGTATCATCCGCAAAAAGACAAACCTTATCTTCTATCCCATCCGCAATGTCGCTCACAAAGATATTGAACAGGACTGGTCCCAACACTGATCCTTGTGGCACTCCACTTAACAACGCTCTCTCTTCAGAGTAAGTTCCATTTACCATCACACATTGTCTTCTGTCCGTCAACCAGTTTGCAATCCAGGCCACCACCTTGGCACTCACTCCTAAGCTTCTCATTTTACTCACAAGTCTCCTGTGCGGGACTGTATCAAAAGCTTTGCTGAAATCCAAGTAGATGACATCGAGCGCTCTTCCTCGATCAAAAAAGTCATTCAGATTTGTCTGACAGCACCTTCCCCTGGTGAATCCATGCTGCATCTGGTCCAGCAATTCTGACTGTAGATGGTTCACTATTCTTTCTTTCAGCAGAGACTCCAATATTTTTCCCACCACCGAGGTGAGGCTAACCGGCCTGTAGTTTCCAGCCTCCTCTCTGCTCTCACTCTTGTGAAGCGGGACTACCACTGCTCTTCTCCAATCACTCGGCACCACTCCCGTTTCTAGGGATCTATTGAACAGGTCACGCAGCAGACCCGCCAGCACATCTCTGAGCTCCCTCAGTAAACTGGGATGAACCTCATCAGGCCCCATGGTTTTGTCCACTTTTAGTTTTCCTAGTTCTTCCCATACATTTTCTTCTGTAAATGGAGTTACATCTACTCCACTCCCCTTCAGTTTCTTGTTAACTAGCGACGGTTCTTCTCCAGGGTCCTCTTTAGTGAACACTGAACTGAAGTATTCATTTAATATTTCTGCAATTTCTTTGTCTCTCTCCACACATTGATCATTGTCACCTTATCACTTCGGACCTTTCTCTGATATATCTGAAAAATGTTTTGTCAGCTCGCTTTACCTCTTTGGCAATCCTTTCTTCCACTTGACTTTTTGCCGTCTTGATTACTTTCTTTGTCTAGTTCCACCAGATACTCTTCCTTGTGCTCCTCCCTTTGGAATCCTTTATATTTCTTGAACGCTGTTCTTTTAGCTTTTATTTTGTCAGCCACCTCCTTTGAGAACCAGGTAGGTTTCATTTTTCTTTTGCTTTTCTTTACTTTTCTAACGTATGGATTATTTTTCTTGGTAATTGCTCCTTTTAGTTTGGTCCATTGTTGTTCCACATCTCTCTTGTTCTCCCAGCCTTCTAGTTCTTCCCCCAGGTACTTCCCCCATTACATCAAAGTCTGTGGTTTTGAACTGCAAAACTCGTGTCTTTGTGCTTCTTCTCCATATCCTATTTGTGATATGAAACCATATTGTTTGATGATCACTGGTGCTGAGATGGGCACCTAGCTGGACATTGGAGATATTATCTCCAATAACGAGCACTAAATCGAGTATAGCTCCCTCCCTCGTGGGTTCCATTACCATTTGTTTGAACAAAGCCCCTTGCAGGGCATCCACTATCTCTCTACTATTGTTAGATTCTGCAGAAGGGATTTTCCGGCAGATTAAAATCTCCAACAATCACCACTTCTCCCTTCTTTCCCATCTTTTGGATGTTTTCAACCAGATCTCTGTCAAGCTCTTCCATTTGATTTGGAGGCCTGTAAACCACTCCAATAAAAATGGATGCCCCATCATCTTTTTTTAGGTCGGCCCATAGTGCTTCTTCTTTGTTCCATCTTCCTTGCATCTCAGATGCTTGGATATTGTTTCTGACATAAAGAGCCACTCCTCCCCCTTTCCTATCCTCTCTGCCCTTCCTTAACATGTTATAACCCGGTATTGCCATATCCCAATCATTAGGGCTTGCAGATCTGGGATTTTATTGTCCAAACTACGAGCATTTGTGCTCATAGTGTTCCAGCTTTTCTCGTTCAGGTTACTGCTTTTCTTGGACTCCTTTTGTGACTTATTTAGTTGAGTTTTGTTATCCACTTCACCCTTTTCCATTGCATTTGTATTTGGGGGGTGACATTCTAATTTCTTTCTGCCATCCCCGGCTTCTAATTTAAATGCCTTATGACATAGGATTTGAATTTATCTCTTAGGATCCTTTTTCCTGCCACAGACAGATGTAAGCCATCTTTGACATATAGCTTTTTATTGTTCCATACACGGTCCTAGCCCCTAATAAATCCAAAACTTTGTTCCTTACACTAGGATTTGAGCCATACATTGAAGTTATTAATATGGCTTAGCCTCTCCTTCCCCTTTCCATGAACAGGTAACATTTCTGGAAAGGCGATGGTTGTCGCCATGTGACTAATCTGCTTCACTAGAGACTGGAAATCTCTCTGTACTTATTGGATGCTGTTTCTAGCAAGGTTGTTGGTTCCCAGATGGATGATAATATCAACTTTAGAGTCTTTGCTTTCTTCTTTGATCACTTTGACTATTTGAATAGCATTTCTGCTGGCTGATGATCCTGGGAGGCTTTTAACTGTAGTGTTTCCATCGCTAAGAGTTCCCAGATTAGTGCCTCTGATGACAGTCACCCAGCACAATGAGCTTTTTCCTTTGGTTACTGATTGTATTATGGAATTTCTGTATACATTGGGTTTCTTCTTTCTTTTCAGATAACACTTCAATCTCTTTTGCAAGAGCTTCTTCAATATCTAATACAGAGAAGGTGTTTTGTACTTGATACAGCGTGTGTCTCCGCATCACAGGTCTAATTATACCGGAGCCCACTGTAATCCTGTTGTTTTTTGAGTTCCTTAATGCCCTGTGTGAGTGGGGGAGGGAGGGGAGGGTGGTAGACTTGTGGGCTGCACAACTGAAATGTTGTTCTAAATCAGCCATGAAATTGTTGGCATATTGTGTAGTCATAAGGGTACCCATGGCTTCACACTTCTGAGATAGACAATTAGCAGATACGGCTCAGGCTGCTCTTCACTGCAATCTGTCTCTGGAGCTAATTTTAAATGCAGATTAGTCTAGACTGCAGTGTAGCGTGTGAGACAGAGTGGTAGCAAAACCCCCAAGGTGAAGCATTGTTTATGGCAGCAAGCAGAGTATGTTATATGGCAAAGGGCTAGAATTTAAAAAGCCTACGCGCGCTGGGCCTATTTTAGAAAGGTCCGGCGACGCTTGTATGTCCCGGGGCTTCAAAAAAGGGGCGGGGAGGGGCTGGGGTCAGAGCCTCCCAGCACAACGGATATTTGCCGCTATGCTGGGGGATCACGTGCTGGCAGGCAGGGCAAAGGTCCGGGAGGGGGGGGGTCTAGATTAGGGCTAGGGGGTGGGAGGGTTGGGGAGGGAATGGGCGAAGGCCGTGGATGTCGGCGCGCACAAGTTGCACAATTGTGCACCCCCTTGCGCGCGCATGTTTTAAAACTGGGCATCCATGTGTGCGCGCGCGTTTGCTATTTTTGAAAATGTACCCCAAAGAGCGCAGAGGCATCAAATCCTTCAAGGTGTAGAATGAGGGGTATTAAACACAGCAAAGAAGCATGAAAGTCCCTAAGATGTAGAGAATGGGATAATGCAATGGAGGCATCAAAACTCTTAAGAGGTAGAATATGTTTTATAGCAAATAGCACAAAGGCATCAAGGACACCAAAGTGTAGATTGTTGGGTTTTATTTACAGTATGGAGGCCTCAAACCCCCAAGGCATAGAATGCATGTTATCATAAACAGCAAAAAGGCAGCAAGGTACAGTGGAAGCAAGACTCAAGGTGTAGAGTCCGTGAATGGCAGCAAGGCAGAGTTTTCCCATTTGCAACCGTTTTGCTGCTGCTTTTGCTTTGAGTGGCAGAGACGGTCCTCAGGCTAGTACTGCCACCCTTCCTTGATGCTAGTGTTAAAAGATTGTGTGTCTATAGCTGATGTAACATACCAAAATAATTTTCACGTGCCCCAGCTATCTTACCTCAATTGATGGCTTTGCCACTGTTAATACACATACCAAATATGGATCCTACCTCACTTTAACGTGTCTTCACACCACAGATCTCTTATGGGATCCCCTCCACCTCTCTAGATCCTTGGGAATACTGCAAGGTAAAAGGCCATGGGCATCTCTAACTGCACTGCTCACTAGAGATGTGAATCGTGTGATCGATCGTCTTAATGATCGATTTTGATTCGATTCCCTCCCCCCCCCCAGCCAAAATCGATCATTAAGACGATCGATCACACGATTCACATCTCTAGTGAGCAGTGCAGTTAGAGATGCCCATGGCCTTTTACCTTGCAGTATTCCCAAGGATCTAGAGAGGTGGAGGGGATCCCATAAGAGATCTGTGGTGTGAAGACACGTTAAAGTGAGGTAGGATCCATATTTGGTATGTGTATTAACAGTGGCAAAGCCATCAATTGAGGTAAGATAGCTGGGGCACGTGAAAATTATTTTGGTATGTTACATCAGCTATAGACACACAATCTTTTAACACTAGCATCAAGGAAGGGTGGCAGTACTAGCCTGAGGACCGTCTCTGCCACTCAGAGCAAAAGCAGCAGCAAAACGGTTGCAAATGGGAAAACTCTGCCTTGCTGCCATTCACGGACTCTACACCTTGAGTCTTGCTTCCACTGTACCTTGCTGCCTTTTTGCTGTTTATGATAACATGCATTCTATGCCTTGGGGGTTTGAGGCCTCCATACTGTAAATAAAACCCAACAATCTACACTTTGGTGTCCTTGATGCCTTTGTGCTATTTGCTATAAAACATATTCTACCTCTTAAGAGTTTTGATGCCTCCATTGCATTATCCCATTCTCTACATCTTAGGGACTTTCATGCTTCTTTGCTGTGTTTAATACCCCTCATTCTACACCTTGAAGGATTTGATGCCTCTGCGCTCTTTGGGGTACATTTTCAAAAATAGCACACGCGCGCGCACACATGGATGCCCAGTTTTAAAACATGCGCGCGCAAGGGGGTGCACAATTGTGCAACTTGTGCGCGCCGACATCCACGGCCTTCGCCCATTCCCTCCCCAACCCTCCCACCCCCTAGCCCTAATCTAGACCCCCCCCCCCCTCCCGGACCTTTGCCCTGCCTGCCAGCACGTGATCCCCCAGCATAGCGGCAAATATCCGTTGTGCTGGGAGGCTCTGACCCCAGCCCCTCCCCGCCCCTTTTTTGAAGCCCCGGGACATACAAGCGTCGCCGGACCTTTCTAAAATAGGCCCGGCGCACGTAGGCTTTTTAAATTCTAGCCCTTTGCCATATAACATACTCTGCTTGCTGCCATAAACAATGCTTCACCTTGGGGGTTTTGCTACCACTCTGTCTCACACGCTACACTGCAGTCTAGACTAATCTGCATTTAAAATTAGCTCCAGAGACAGATTGCAGTGAAGAGCAGCCTGAGCCGTATCTGCTAATTGTCTATCTCAGAAGTGTGAAGCCATGGGTACCCTTATGACTACACAATATGCCAATCTGGAAGACTGCCCTGCTTCTAACGAATGTGCTTTTAAATCTCCGTACAGGTACTTGCCTTTCTTTTCTTCTCTGCTCTGCAAGCCAGGATCCAGGGCTTGGATTGAGCTGTTTCCTGCACCCAGCCCTCCATTGGACCCCCTCCTCCTCCTCCACCTCGTGGCTGTTGACCCCTCCCCCAGCTGGAAGACTGCCCTGCTTCTAACGACTCCGCTTTTAAATCTCTGTGCTGGATGCTAAGACCCATATTGATGACATCACTTTTGAGCGACACAAAAAAGAGTCATCTATAAAAATCTAACCTGGTCAAGCGTCACGCGCCTAGCGTCACGCGCCGAAGGAGCGCGACAAAGGGGCCTGCCCCTTTGAGCGCCCCTTCGAGCAGCCCCTGCAGACAGCCCAGAAGGACATAGATGTGGCTCCCTGCACCCTCGGACATCTCTAAGCAGTACCACCGCACGGCTTCCTCGGAATGAACAGTGAAACCCCCGGACGACCAGCCCAAGCAACACCAGGCTAAACAAAAAGTCCCTTCCCATATTGAGGGATCCTTCCTCTAAATGTTTGATGGTTTCCACCAACGTCTCACATGACGATGATAATAGCTGGTTCATCCATTATCCTCCTAACAGCAAGTAACCTAATTGGTTATATTGAAACCAATGTGAACCCTCATAAGTAAGCCAGCATCCATCCTGCTTCACGTTCTTCCAGCTCTCTCTCAACAAGCACCATACTGCACCCAGCCAGTGTCATCTCAGCAAGCTCTCAACAAGCATCCATCCTGCAAGCATTCAACAAGTGCTCAGCAAAAAAACAACCATCCTGCAAGCATTCAGCAAGCAACCATCCTGAACAAGCAACCATCCTGAGCAAACAACACTCAAGCAACAGCAAAACAACTACCTCTCAGCACTCTACATTAAAACAAAAGACTCACAAAGACTGCCTTCGCCCCTCGGTCCATCAACAGCACTAACGCAGCACCACTACAACACAAGCACTACACGCTAAAATGTTCCCCACCTTCCCAATACCTATTTTACAACACAGCCTGTCAGCAATAGGAAAACCGAACAGATCATTCATACTACAACACAAACGACAGGCGCTACACCGAAACCTTAAATCATTCACCCCAATTTTGATAACACCCATCACCCAACTCTTAGGCCTCACTGTATTCTCACTTTCACTATTCAATGCACAATCTCTGTCCAAGAAATCTCTAATCCTCAACGACTATCTCCTTGATACCAAACCAGATATATGTGCTATAACAGAAACATGGCTCAAACCCACGGACACAGCAATTATAAACCAACTTCCCACATCAAACTACGACATCTTCTCCATCCCCCGACTGAAAAAAAGAGGAGGAGGACTCCTATTTGCATCAAAAAAAGACCTCGGGTTCATCCAGCACCCATACAACTCAGACTCTAAACTAGAAATGGGTCTCTTCACCTCGGAACAACTACAAATCCTACTCGTCTACGCCCCTCCGGGCCTCCTTGAGACAGACCCCTCCCCCTTAGTAGAGGAAATCACAACCCTCATCAAACTGGACGCTCCAGCAATTATCCTAGGAGATTTTAATCTGCATGTGGACAATCCTACCCCATCATCCAGCTGTGAATCCTTTCTCTCTGCCCTCTCAGCCCTGGGTTTCAAACAACTAGTTACCAAACCCACACACAAAGCAGGCCACACGCTGGATCTTATCTTTATTAACCCAGGCATCAAACATTCTTCACGCCTCAAAAGCAAGAAGGTCCCTTGGTCTGATCACTCACTTATCTCAACCGCATTCTCATTGAACAAACCCTCCACCTCCAAAGGGCCCTCACCATCTTTCCCATACAGAAGATCCTGCTCTACAGAAGACCTCAGCTCCCACCTAGCCTCTCAACTTCCATCCATTGATCTCTCAAACCCGAACACAGCTCTCCGCTCTTGGAAAGCCATCACAGATTCCATAGCCGACAAGCTATGTCCGCTAGCAACCAAAAAATCACTCCCAAACGCCTCCAAAAGACAACCATGGTTCACGGAAGAACTAAGAAAGCTAAAACAAAATCTAAGACAGAAAGAGAGCGACTGGCGCAAATCCCCAAGCACCAATACACGATCCATCTACAAAGCCACCCTCCATCAATACAAGTCAACTACCTCTAAATCCAAAAGGGACTACTATGCATCCAAGATTCACCACTTAATCTTCGACGCAAAAGCCCTCTTCGCCTATGTCTCCAATCTCACCCAAATCATCCCACAGGAGATTCCCAACGACCTAGCACAACCCAAAGCTGAAGAACTTGCTCTTCATTTTCACAACAAAGTCAACAGCCTTCTAACTCATCTGCCTTCTAATCCCACCGACCCTGCTCTTTACCAGTCTCTTCAACAATCATCCCTCAACAACAATGGTCTGGAAACACTTGAACCCATCTCTATCTTAGAGATACAAACTCTTATAAGAAGAATGAAACCTTCCTCCCATCCTTTGGATACTATCCCCACCAAACTGCTCCTGGCCATCCCTGACTCCATCGCTAAAACCTTGTCGGACATCATAAACTGCTCACTCTCCCAAGGACTATATCCTGACGACCTCAAATTGGCCTCCATCAAACCTCTACTCAAGAAACCCAACTTGGATCCTAAAGACCCCAACAACTTCCGTCCTATCGCCAATCTCCCATTCATAGCCAAGATTCTAGAAAAAGTTGTCAATACTCAACTCTCCGAATACATAGAAGAAAACAAAATCCTATTCCAATCACAATACGGATTTCGCAAGTCACTGAACACAGAATCCCTCCTCATCTCCATGTCTGACTTCATATTAATGGGCCTTGACAAAGGCCAATCCTTCCTCTTAATTCTACTGGACCTATCAGCCGCCTTTGATACGGTCAATCATTCCATTCTCACTTCCATTCTGGCTTCTATAGGTATCTCAGGCACAGCTCTCTCATGGTTTAAATCTTTTCTCTCCAACAGAGGCTTCAAGGTTAAGATACAGAACAAAGAATCTTCACGAATGGACGCATCCATAGGTGTCCCCCAGGGCTCCTCACTGTCACCTACACTCTTTAACATTTATCTTTTACCTATCTGCCAACTCCTCTCCAACCTTAACCTCAAACATTTCCTCTACGCCGACGACATCCAGATCGTGATACCCATTAAAGAATCTTACACAAAAACATTGGTTCACTGGGAAAACAGTCTCTTCGAAATTAAACATCTCCTGGCTAACCTAAACCTAGTTTTAAACTCCTCTAAAACAGAACTGCTTCTCATCTCCCCAGATAATAATGCCATCTCTAATCCTCCAACTATCCCAACTACTACACAGGTGAGAGATCTAGGAGTATTAATTGATAACCGGATGAACCTTAAAGCTTACATCAACAGAACCACCAAGGACTGTTTCCACAAACTCCAAGTTCTGAAAAGAATTAGACCACTCTTCCACACTCAGGACTTCAGAACCATTCTACAAGCTATCATTTTTTCTAAGATCGATTACTGTAACTCTATCCTTCTGGGCCTACCTTCCTCCTATACTAGACCCCTCCAGATGTTACAAAACGCTGCGGCAAGATTACTGACAAACTCCAGGAGGAGGGACCATATATCTCCAATCCTAAAAGATCTCCACTGGTTGCCTGTTCACTTTAGAATCCTCTACAAATCTCTTTCCATAATATACAAAACCATCCATCAACACACCCCACTCGACTTACAAGTCCCATTCCAAATTTATAACTCCTCCAGACCAACAAGAGACACACTCAGAGGATCTCTTCAAGTGCCCCCAGCCAAAACTACCAAACACATTACCTTGAGAGATCGGGCCTTTTCAACAGCCGGCCCCCTTCTATGGAACTCCATCCCACCGGACCTTAGACAGGAGCCCAGCCTCCCAACCTTCAGGAAGAGACTTAAGACCTGGCTGTTTAAAAAAGCTTTCCCGGACACCGATTAATTCTATTCAGCCAGATTCTACCACTTCCACATGTAAAAATGTTATTACTAATGTAAATACCTATACCTAATGTTATTCTCTTTCTTTTCTTCTCTCCTCCCAGTTCTATTACCTTGTTATTTGTAACTGCTTCCTTCTACACAAATAGGTTATTGAATTGTTTACTGTACACCCCTGTTATATGTAAACCGGCATGATGTGTTTGCAACATGAATGCCGGTATATAAAAATTTTAAATAAATAAATAAATAAATAAACAATTTCATGGCTGATTTAGAACAACATTTCAGTTGTGCAGCCCATAAGTCTACCACCCTCCCCTCCCTCCCCCACTCACACAGGGCATTAAGGAACTCAAAAAACAACAGGATTACAGTGGGCTCCGGTATAATTAGACCTGTGATGCGGAGACACACGCTGTATCAAGTACAAAACACCTTCTCTGTATTAGATATTGAAGAAGCTCTTGCAAAAGAGATTGAAGTGTTATCTGAAAAGAAAGAAGAAACCCAATGTATACAGAAATTCCATAATACAATCAGTAACCAAAGGAAAAAGCTCATTGTGCTGGGTGACTGTCATCAGAGGCACTAATCTGGGAACTCTTAGCGATGGAAACACTACAGTTAAAAGCCTCCCAGGATCATCAGCCAGCAGAAATGCTATTCAAATAGTCAAAGTGATCAAAGAAGAAAGCAAAGACTCTAAAGTTGATATTATCATCCATCTGGGAACCAACAACCTTGCTAGAAACAGCATCCAATAAGTACAGAGAGATTTCCAGTCTCTAGTGAAGCAGATTAGTCACATGGCGACAACCATCGCCTTTCCAGAAATGTTACCTGTTCATGGAAAGGGGAAGGAGAGGCTAAGCCATATTAATAACTTCAATGTATGGCTCAAATCCTAGTATAAGGAACAAAGTTTTGGATTTATTAGGGGCTAGGACCGTGTATGGAACAATAAAAAGCTATATGTCAAAGATGGCTTACATCTGTCTGTGGCAGGAAAAAGGATCCTAAGAGATAAATTCAAATCCTATGTTATAAGGCATTTAAATTAGAAGCCGGGGATGGCAGAAATTAGAATGTCACCCCCCAAATACAAATGCAATGGAAAAGGTTGAAGTGGATAACAAAACTCAACTAAATAAGTCACAAAAGAAGTCCAAGAAAAGCAGTAACCTGAACGAGAAAAGCTGGAACGCTATGAGCACAAATGCTCGTAGTTTGGACAATAAAATCCCAGATCTGCAAGCCCTAATGATTGGGATACGGCAATACCGGGTTATAACATGTTAAGGAAGGGCAGAGAGGATAGGAAAGGGGGAGGAGTGGCTCTTTATGTCAGAAACAATATCCAAGCATCTGAGATGCAAGGAAGATGGAACAGACAAGAAGCACTATGGGCCGACCTAAAAAAAGATGATGGGGCATCCATTTTTATTGGAGTGGTTTACAGGCCTCCAAATCAAATGGAAGAGCTTGACAGAGATCTGGTTGAAGACATCCAAAAGATGGGAAAGAAGGGAGAAGTGGTGATTGTTGGAGATTTTAATCTGCCGGAAAATCCCTTCTGCAGAATCTAACAATAGTAGAGAGATAGTGGATGCCCTGCAAGGGGCTTTGTTCAAACAAATGGTAATGGAACCCACGAGGGAGGGAGCTATACTCGATTTAGTGCTCGTTAATGGAGATAATATCTCCAATGTCCAGCTAGGTGCCCATCTCAGCACCAGTGATCATCAAACAATATGGTTTCATATCACAAATAGGATATGGAGAAGAAGCACAAAGACACGAGTTTTGCAGTTCAAAACCACAGACTTTGATGTAATGGGGAAGTACCTGGGGGAAGAACTAGAAGGCTGGGAGAACAAGAGAGATGTGGAACAACAATGGACCAAACTAAAAGGAGCAATTACCAAGAAAAATAATCCATACATTAGAAAAGTAAAGAAAAGCAAAAGAAAAATGAAACCTATCTGGTTCTCAAAGGAGGTGGCTGACAAAATAAAAGCTAAAAGAACAGCGTTCAAGAAATATAAAGGATTCCAAAGGGAGGAGCACAAGGAAGAGTATCTGGTGGAACTAGACAAAGAAAGTAATCAAGACGGCAAAAAGTCAAGCGGAAGAAAGGATTGCCAAAGAGGTAAAGCGAGGTGACAAAACATTTTTCAGATATATCAGAGAAAGGTCCGAAGTTGGTGACAATGATCAATGTGTGGAGAGAGACAAAGAAATTGCAGAAATATTAAATGAATACTTCAGTTCAGTGTTCACTAAAGAGGACCCTGGAGAAGAACCATCGCTAGTTAACAAGAAACTGAAGGGGAGTGGAGTAGATGTAACTTCATTTACAGAAGAAAATGTATGGGAAGAGCTAGGAAAACTAAAAGTGGACAAAACCATGGGGCCTGATGAGGTTCATCCCAGTTTACTGAGGGAGCTCAGAGATGTGCTGGCGGGTCCGCTGCGTGACCTGTTCAATAGATCCCTAGAAACGGGAGTGGTGCCGAGTGATTGGAGAAGAGCAGTGGTGGTCCCGCTTCACAAGAGTGGGAGCAGAGAGGAGGCTGGAAACTACAGGCCGGTTAGCCTCACCTCGGTGGTGGGAAAAATATTGGAGTCTCTGCTGAAAGAAAGAATAGTGAACCATCTACAGTCAGAATTGCTGGACCAGATGCAGCATGGATTCACCAGGGGAAGGTGCTGTCAGACAAATCTGATTGACTTTTTTGATCAAGGAAGAGCGCTCGATGTCATCTACTTGGATTTCAGCAAAGCTTTTGATACAGTCCCGCACAGGAGACTTGTGAGTAAAATGAGAAGCTTAGGAGTGAGTGCCAAGGTGGTGGCCTGGTTTGCAAACTGGTTGACGGACAGAAGACAATGTGTGATGGTAAATGGAACTTACTCTGAAGAGAGAGCGTTGTTAAGTGGAGTGCCACAAGGATCGGTGTTGGGACCAGTCCTGTTCAATATCTTTATGAGCGACATTGCGGATGGGATAGAAGATAAGGTTTGTCTTTTTGCGGATGATACTAAGATCTGCAATAGAGTGGACACGCCAGGAGGAGTGGAGAGAATGAGACGGGATTTAAGGAAGCTAGAAGAGTGGTCAAAGATATGGCAGCTCAGATTGAATGCCAAGAAGTGCAGAGTCATGCATATGGGATGTGGAAATCCGAAAGAAATGTATTTGATGGGGGGTGAAGGATTGATGTGCACAGAGCAGGAGAGAGACCTTGGTGTGATAGTGTCTAATGATCTGAAGTCGGCGAAACAATGTGACAAGGCGATAGCTAAAACCACAAGAATGCTGGGCTGCATAGAGAGGAATATCTAGTTAGAGAAAGGAAGTGATGATCCCCTTGTACAGGGCGTTGGTGAGGCCTCACCTGGAGTACTGTGTTCAGTTCTGGAGACCGATTCTCCAAAGGGACAAAGTCAGGATGGAGGCGGTCCAGAGAAGGGCAACCAAAAAAGTGGTCTTCATAAAATGACTTATGAGGAGAGATTGAAGAACCTAAATATGTACACCTTGGAGGAGAGGAGGAGCAGCGGTGATGTGATACAGACTTCCAGATACCTGAAAGGTTTTAATGATCCATGGTCAACAACAAACCTTTTACGTTGGAAAAAATCAGTAGAACAAGGTCACAATTTGAAGCTCCAGGGAGGAAGACTCAGAACCAATGTCAGGAAGTATTTCTTCACGGAGAGGGTGGTGGAAGCCTGGAATGCCCTTCCGGAGGAAGTGGTGAAGACTAAAACTGTGAAGGATTTCAAAGAAGCATGGGATAAACACTGTGGACGATATTTTAAATCGTCAAAAAACGATTCACATCCCTACTGCTCACTCTTCCTGGGGGTGTACCCAGCACATCAGTATCATCTGCCTCTTCCATTCATTTGATTAAGAGTTCCAAGCCAGGGTGGGGGTTTACAGTAGCCATATAGGCTTTTCATCATAAATTAATGATGGTGGAGTATGGTTGTTCTGTCTTCTCCCTCCCAGTGCCTTCTGGAGCTGAGAGTGTCTTGGGTTCCTTCCCCTCCTGCTGGTAAAGCACCTGAAGCCACAGAAGTACTGTTTAGAGTCTTCTTCCGATCTTCTAGTTTCTGAATTACTTGAGTCCTCCCATGATTGTTCATTTAAGAGATGTTAACATATTAGTTTTTTTCACAGATCCACTACTGACCCTCCCTCAAGCCCTGTCTGCTTTGTGTCATTTTATGTGCTTAAATGGTGTAATAGGCAGGTGCTGTAGACCTAATTTTATATGGAAAAGCAGAACTATAATTCTATTTCTGCAATGGATAAACCTGTTTGGGCAGACCTGGAGGAGGTGGCAACCCTAGATTGAGGGCAGAGGTGGGCAGCTGTAGGGGAATCCATAAAGTTAGCTATATATTCAGATTAACTCCTTTTCTTCATCACTGCATGTGATAGGTCCTCCATCATCTCTGGGATGTGCATTTTAAAACAGAGGCCGGGGAGGACATCTATTTCGATAAGAACGGAGATGTGCCAACCGTCTTTGACATCATGAATATTCAAATATACCCAGATGACACCACCAAACTGGTTAAAGTGGGTAGATATGATTCTAGGGAATCCCCAGGACAGGAAATCATTGTCAACATTGATATCTTATGGAATGAAAAGTACAATAATCAGGTGAGAAGCAAAGAATTCGGGATGCATTTTAGAATCAGATAAAATTAAGGGTGAAATAACTGCAAAAGGCTTTTTGCTGTATGTGGCTTGAGGAAGGGGGAGGGGAGAAAGATAAAATGGTGTCAGAAAAACCTTGAACGAGAAGGGCTGAGGGGGGGACTTATGCCCTATCATTTAATTTAACCCTTAATTAATTCATTTACCTTTCACAGACCCCTCGCTCTGTCTGCAGTGAGAGCTGCTCTCTTGGTTACAGGAGATCTGCCAGAATGGGGCAACCGAGCTGCTGTTTTGACTGTGTCCCTTGCTCCATTGGAGAAATAGCCAACGAAACGGGTGAGCCGCTGACGCTGTATCTGTGCATCTACCTAGAACATTTGTAACTTCCCATTTCTTTGATATTATTATTATTATTTATCAATTTTTCTATACTATCGTTCAGACATGTCATCACAACGGTTTACATTTTTAAAAGAGATACTTAGTTTTTTAGAAATACATATTGAAATATAATACAATGGTAATGATATAGTATAAGGTAATGCATATATGAGGAGGAGGAGACAAAGTGGATAGAAGGAGTAAGAATAGTTTAAGATATGATACAAGGTAAAAATATGATACAACAAATAGAAATATAATACAGGGTAATAATACAAAGGTATTGCATATACGAGGAGAAAAATAATACAAGGTAATAATATAAGGCATTGCCAATACGAGGAGGAAGAGACAGTGTGGATAGAAAGGAGTAGAAAGGATCAGCCTAATACACTATGAAACAAGTGAGGGAGGGGATCATTGCATAGGCAGGGTGGCATTATGGCATTATCTCTGATTTTCTTTATAATCTCCTTCTCTTCCTCTTCCAGCCTTGAGAGGTAGATCTGCTACTCCTTATTCAGGAACTGGTGCAGCTCCTCAAACTCAGACAGGAGTTTGAGGAGCTGCACCAGTCCAACTGACTCCCTCACAGGCAGAAAGCCTGTGAGGGAGTCAGTTGGAGCGTTAGATGATCGAGGGGTTAAAGGGGCACTTAGAGAAGATAAGACTATCGCGGAAAGATTAAAAGATTTCTTTGCTTCGGTGTTTACTGAAGAGGATGTTGGGGAGGTACCCGAAATGGAGAAGATTTTCATGGGTAATGATTCAGATGGACTGAATCAAATCACGGTGAACCTAGAAGATGTGGTAGGCCTGGTTGACAAACTGAAGAGTAGTAAATCACCTGGACCGGATGGTATACTCCCCAGAGTTCTGAAGGAACTAAAAAATGAAATTTCAGACTTATTAGTAAAAATTTGTAACCTATCATTAAAATCATCCATTGTACCTGAAGACTGGAGGATAGCAAATGTAACCCCAATATTTAAAAAGGGCTCCAGGGGCGATCCGGGAAACTACAGACCGGTTAGCCTGACTTCAGTGCCAGGAAAAATAGTGGAAAGTGTTCTAAACATCAAAATCACAGAACATATAGAAAGACATAGTTTAATGGAACAAAGTCAGCATGGTTTTACCCAGGGCAAGTCTTGCCTCACAAATCTGCTTCACTTTTTTGAAGGAGTTAATAAACATGTGGATAAAGGTGAACCGGTAGATATAGTATACTTGGATTTTCAGAAGGCGTTTGACAAAGTTCCTCATGAGAGGCTTCTAGGAAAAGTAAAAAGTCATGGGATAGGTGGTGATGTCCTTTCATGGATTGCAAACTGGCTAAAAGACAGGAAACAGAGAGTAGGATTAAATGGGCAATTTTCTCAGTGGAAGGGAGTGGACAGTGGAGTGCCTCAGGGATCTGTATTGGGACCCTTACTTTTCAATATATTTATAAATGATCTGGAAAGAAATACGACGAGTGAGATAATCATAATGCCTCTGTATCGCACCATGGAGCGATACAGAGGCATTATGACATTTTCCGTTTTATTCACCATTCCCTTTCTAATAATTCCCAACATTCTGTTTGCTTTTTTGACTGCCGCAGCACACTGAACCGACGATTTATTTATTTTTTTTTATTTATGGTTTATTAAATTTCTTCAACATTTATATAATGCAAAAAAGAAATAAGAAAATATTGATTCACATCATCAATACTATAAACAGAAATACTTTACCCCTTATTATCATGCGAATACAATAACTAGCCCACTTAATGGGAAGCCTTAACAGTAAAATATAAAGGTAAAAAAAAAAAATTCATAATATACATGAATATTACTAGGAGAAAGCCATTATTATTTATGCCAGTTATTCCCCTATAGGGAAGGCGGTCTACTCTGCCTATCCACCCTTATCTACAAGAAAAGATTCCAGGTGAGGTGGTTCCAGAAACACAAATTTGTTCTTTTGAAAAGTGATTAAACACTTATATGGGAATTTGAGATAAAAGGTAGCCCCAATGGACAACACTCTCTGTCTCAAATTCAGAAACTGTTTCCGCCTCAACTGAGTGTCTTTGGAAACATCCGGGAAAACTTGAATTTTCTGACCACAGAACATAATTTCCTTATTTCTGAAGTAATTCTGGAGAACAAGATTTTTCTCATTCTCCAAACTAAACACCATTAACAGTGACCTAATATGGAACCCAACATTGTGTAATTATAGCATGGGTTATTTTTCCCTATATGCATCACCTTGCACTTATCCACATTAAATTTCATCTGCCATTTGGATGCCCAATTTTCCAGTCTCACAAGGTCTTCCTGCAATTTATCACAATCTGCTTGTGATTTAACTACTCTGAACAATTTTGTGTCATCTGCAAATTTGATTATCTCACTCGTCGTATTTCTTTCCAGATCATTTATAAATATATTAAAAAGTAAGGGTCCCAATACAGATCCCTGAGGCACTCCACTGACCACTCCCTTCCACTGAGAAAATTGTCCATTTATTCCTACTCTCTGTTTCCTGTCTTTTAGCCAGTTTGCAATCCACGAAAGGACATCACCACCTATCCCATGACTTTTTACTTTTCCTAGAAGCCTCTCATGAGGAACTTTGTCAAACGCCTTCTGAAAATCCAAGTATACTACATCTACTGGTTCACCTTTATCCACATGTTTATTAACTCCTTCAAAAAAGTGAAGCAGATTTGTGAGGCAAGACTTGCCTTGGGTAAAGCCATGCTGATTTTGTTCCATTAAACCATGTCTTTCTATATGTTCTGTGATTTTGATGTTTAGAACACTTTCCATTATTTTTCCTGGCACTGAAGTCAGGCTAACCGGTCTGTAGTTTCCAGGATCGCCCCTGGAGCCCTTTTTAAATATTGGGGTTACATTTGCTATCCTCCAGTCTTCAGGTACAATGGATGATTTTAATGATAGGTTACAAATTTTTACTAATAGGTCTGAAATTTCATTTTTTAGTTCCTTCAGAACTCTGGGGTGTATACCATCCGGTCCAGGTGATTTACTACTCTTCAGTTTGTCAATCAGGTCTACCTTAAAACGTCTAAAACCCCTCCTAAATCCAGAAGACTTCAGAACCATCCTTCAATCCCTGATATTCACGAGTTTTGATTACTGCAACTCTCTCCTATTAGGCCTCCCCAAAGCCACAATACGATCACTCCAAATTCTGCAGAATGCAGCTGCTAGAATTCTAACTGGCCATAGTAAATCTGAATACATAACACCTGTACTAAAAGCCCTACACTGGTTACCCATCGAAAAAAGGATCGACTTCAAAGTTCTAACCATATTATAGAAATCAATTTGCGAAAAGAAATCGATTGGCTGAACAATGCTATCCAAATATACACCCCACAACGAAACACAAGAGCAGCCAATAAAGCATTACTATCAATACCCACACTCACCTTTGCCAGACTTTCTTCAGTCTGGGACAGAGCGATCTCCCTTGCAGGACCACGCCTCTGGAACACCTTACCAGAAAGATTACGAAAACAAGGCAACATAAAACTTTTCAGAAAACTCCTAAAAACCTGGCTCTTCGAACAAACATATAAAGATGGTATCAGATAAATACTCTCTCACCTTCACAGATCCTCCCCCCTATCCTAACATGGACTTTCCATCATGTTTAGCACCAGTCCTTAGCAATGAACTAAAACAATAACTATATTAACTAAGACTCTCTCAACATATAAAGTACCATCCCCTATTATCCTCGTTCCCATACCCTCCCATCTCCTCCCCCCTCCACTTCCCTCAGAATAATAATCACTCCTCTGCTATTCCCCCCTTATAGTTTGATATCTATCTTATATATCAACCAATTTCCCTCTACATCATTTCCCCAAGATTTCTCGCTATAATTCTCCCTGTTATGTTTTTTTCTATTTTGTGTAATCAGTAATAACTCCAGCTAACAGTTATGAAATAGTCTCTCTCCCCCATACTATTTATTATAATGTTCTTCAATCCTGCGCTCTGTTATTTGTAATAAGCTGTTACGTCTGTAACCCACTTGTTATAATGTTTTCAATTTTTAGCTCTGTTATATGGAATAAGTTGTTAAGTCTGTAAACCGTTGTGAAGGCTTGTTCCAAACAACGGTAGATAAAAACCGATAAATAAATAAATACAAATAAATACATGTTTATAAACTCAAGTATGTTAGAACTGATTTTAATTGTGCAAAAATACATATTGCTTTCTACAAACAATACTCTGTTGCCCGTCTTCAAAACCTTGGTTTTCATCACCACTCTTGAATCCTTTCCCTTTCTTGCACATTCTGCTCACTTCCAATCACACAAACACACCCAGTATACAGGTTTTTCTCTTGGCACAAGCAAGCAAGCAAGCAACAGCACACACAGCAAAGTCTTGCAGATCTGTAATCACACTACTCTCTCTCTCTCTCTCTAGTAATATCACTGGTGCTATATGCATGAGTTATGCCAGCGCTGGCACTCATGCCACTCCCCCACCTCCCCCAATGCATGAAGAAGAAAGGGAGGGAGAGAAAAACACTTAAAAGTGGCTCCCTAAGTGACCATTAACCACTTCAGAATGAGGTAGCATTAGATCAAGCCAATCAGGACAGCCATGAAAATATAGCAGTTCCTTATCACAACAGATAAGATTCTGTAAGGAGAGCCCTGCTCCCACGCATCAAACTTACAATAGACTACTCTGGTCACTCAGAGCCTTACGGGAGGAAGAACTGAGACGTTAGAAGAAATTAAACAAAAAATTGGCTCCCCCTTTCTACATGAGATACCCAACTACATACTGCTAGGCGTGACAGTCATACGTTTCCCAAGATTTAAAGTTATCATACGATTAGGTGAGAAAGACAAAACAAACATGCAGTCCCCCAGTTAATCAGTTTCAAGTATATACCCATGCTGGATGGCCATAAACACTATTAATAGTGCCATATTGGGGCAGAATGGAATATGTGCAATTGGATTAAGGAGGAAGGTTCTGGAAGTGGGCTGTGTGGTGGACAGCTTGACCCCCTTGCCTCCATTGAGTCATTTTGATTTGATTTATTTATATTTCACCTTTCATGGCTGCTCCGCTACTTCAAAGAGATTAAATTCAGGTACTGTAGGTATCTTCTTGTGCCTCCCCGTTCCCCAGGATGGTGCTGTAGGCAGATACCTACCTGTAGTGAAGGATCTCCCATCATTGGATCCCAATGAGGTGGCAGAAAAAGCAGCAGTGCAGCCAGCTCCTTGCCCTAAACTCCATCTGTTTGCTAATTTTTCCCTTTTTCTCCCTTCTTCTCGGCACTATCCTAATCTCTGCTGCCTTTCCGTCCTTTGTCTCTCTTCTCCTTCCCCCTTTCCTTCTATTTGCTGCTTTACCTCCCCTCCTCTATCTGTTCATCCTATTCCTCCTCTCTGTCAGCCTCCCACTACCCTTTTGTGTGCCAGCAGAAGTAACTTGAAAAACTGGCTGCTAGCTCCAACCTCTCCCATCTGATTGGCTATCCTGAGCAGAGTGAAACCAATCAGCTGTACAGGTGAGGAAATAAGCAGAAGCCTGCTCTGCAGGCTGATTATCTTAAGAGGTGGAGGAGGGCACTACTGTATTATTGTTATTACAGCAGCACCACTCTGTGCAAATGCACATTTTGAATCCCCAGTTATGCTGTCCCTGTTGGAACATAGTGTGCATGCAACATTGGCTCCCACCAATAGGTGTTGCTGTTGAGGTTGTCTCCCCATCCCCTGTTCTTAGTGGGATTTAGTGTTGCTTATTTTATGTCATTTTTTAAATGTGTTTTTTTGATTATGATTGTTTTATTTTGTATTTTGCCTAGGGTTTTGGTATGGGTGACTCATAAATTAAAAATATGATAAACATAAACGTTTGGTAACTCTTTGGAGCTCTGTAGAGTTATAGCACAGATGATAATATTGCATCTATAACATGTGCTTGAAACTGGTGTTTCACTACTGTTTCAGATATAACAAAGTGCTGGAGGTGCCCAGAAGACCAGTGGCCCAATGAAAGTCGAGACAAGTGCCTACCAAAAGTCATTGAGTTCCTGTCCTACCAAGAGCCCCTGGGAGCAGCCTTGGCTGCTACTTCCATCGTCCTATCTTTGGCTACAGTCCTCATCCTTTTTGTCTTCTTTAGGTTCCAGGACACACCAATTGTGAGGGCCAACAACCGGGACCTCAGTTACCTCCTCCTCTGTACCCTCACACTCTGCTTCGTCTGTTCCTTAACATTTGTAGGCCTTCCCATAAATCTCACTTGCATGATCCGCCAGCCTGCCTTTGGCCTCATCTTCACTGTCAGTGTCTCTTGCATATTAGCAAAAACTGTCACTGTGGTAATTGCTTTCAAGGCAGTGAACCCACGCAATCAGCTCCGAAAATGGGTTGGGCCAAAGATACCCAACCTCATTGTTATTTCTTCCTCTCTGGTCCAACTAGCTATCTGCACTTATTGGATTTCCAGCCATCCTTCCTTTCCTGAGTACAACAGCAGATCTGAAAGTGGGAAGATAATCGTTGAGTGCAATGATGGGATGACCATTCTCTTCTACTGTATGCTGGGATATATAGGCTTCCTGGCCATTATTAGCTTCATTGTGGCCTTCCTGGCTAGGACATTACCCGACAGCTTCAATGAGGCCAAGTTTATCACCTTCAGCATGCTGGTCTTTGTGAGTGTCTGGCTGTCTTTCATTCCTGCTTATCTCAGTACACAAGGGAAGTACATGGTTGCAGTGGAGATCTTCGCCATCCTGTCCTCCGGTGCAGGGTTACTCTTCCTAATCTTTCTTCCCAAGTGTTACATTATTCTCCTCCAGCCAGAGATGAACACCAAGGAACACTTAGTAGGAAAAAATACAACACGGAAATAATGCCTAATTATCATGTCCTGAAAATGAATAACCTATATAACTGGCATAGAGGCAAAAGAGTCTTTCAGCTCTAGGACTGGATGGCTTAGGGATGGACACAGGGATACAATGTCTGTCTCCTGTAGAAATAAATGTTTCATGGGAAAGACACAGGGGTATGCATCCCTAGCCAAAACCCTCATTACAGACATACTGCATGAAGTAGGAGTGTTTCATCATGTTACACACGCAGAAACATTTCTCTACAGAGATCCAACAAGCATGGTTATGCAAAGGTTTACATTTATTATATATAACTAGCTGATACCTGTTGAAAATTCAACAGAGGGCATGTCCAAATAGAGGTGTGCACTAATTTTCTAAATAGACTTACTCCAGCACTCCCAGCCACTCCTCTTCATCTGAACACTAACATCCTTGTCGCCTCCACACTTCTAGACACTCTTCCCTGATCACACACCAATACTCTTTCTCTCCCTCCTCCCCATATCCAATCCCAGCACTCTTTGACCTCAAGACTGTCCTTTCACCATCCATCACAGGACCCAGCCTGACCCCAGCACTCTCTGAATCTCTTCCCAAGCCTGGTGCAACACTAACCAACTCTCCCTCCCCATCAGTAACCCATTCTTGACGAATGGACAGCCAACAGATACACCCCCCCACTCAAACAGGTCATTAAGAAATTCTTTAAAATCCAGGATTACAGTGGGCTCTGGTAGAATTAGACCTGTGATGAGGAGACACACAATGTACCAAATGCAAAAAGAACAAAAAGCCTTCTCTATATTAAAAACTAATGACGTTCTTGAAAAAAACATTGAAGTGTTACCAGAAAAGAGAAAAAAAACACAATGCATGCAGAATATCAAGTTCCATAACCAAAAGAAAAATCTAATTGAGATGGATAACTCTGTCAACAGTGGCACAACTGCAAAAGGAAAGAGTGAAGGGAATAACAAATCTCAACTAAAGTCTCATAAGGAGTCCAGGAAAAGCAATAACCTTAAAGAGAGTACCTGGAAGGCTATGACCACAAATGCTCATAGTTTGGGAAATAAAATCCCAGATCTACAGGCCCTAATGACAGAGGCAGAATTGGACATTGTTGCTATCACAGAGACATGGTTCACAGAATCTCATGAATGGGATACAACAATACCAGGCTATAACTTGTTAAGGAAGGACAGAGTGGATAGAAAAGGGGGAGGTGTGGCTCTTTATGTCAGAAACAACATCCAAGCATCTGAGCTGCAAGGAAGTTGGGGCAAGGAAGAAGCACTATGGGTCGACCTAAAAAAAGATGACGGAGCATCCATTTATATTGGAGTGGTTTACAGGCCTCCAAACCAAAAGGAAGAGCTGGACAGAGATCTGGTTGAAGACATCCATAAGATAGGTAAGAAGGGAGAAGTGGTGATCGTGGGTGACTTTAATATGCCAGATGTAGACTGGAAAATCCCATCTGCAGAAACTAAAAATAGAGCGATAGTGGATGCCATGCAAGTAACTTTGTTCAAACAAATGGTGTTGGAACCCACGAGAGAAGGAGCTATACTCGACTTAGTGCTCACTAATGGAGATAATGTCTCCGATGTCCAGGTGGGCACCCACCTCAGCACCAGTGATCATCAAACGATATGGTTTAATATCACTAAAAGAATAGGGAAAAGAACCACAAAGACCCGAGTTTTACAGTTCAAAAACACAGACTTTGAGGAAATGGGGAAGTACCTGGAGGAAGAACTAAAGGATGGGAGAATGAAAGAGATGTGGATCAGCAGTGGACCAATCTAAAAGGAGCAATCACCAAGGCAACTGCTCTATATGTTAGAAATGTAAAGAAAAGCAAAAGAAAATTGAAACCTATCTGGTTCTCAAAGGAGGTGGCTGACAAAATTAAAGCTAAAAGAACAGCATTCAAAAAATACAAAAGATCCCAAAGGGAGGAGCACAAAGAAGAATATTTGTTTCAACTGAGGGAGACGAAGAAATTAATCAAGTTGGCAAAAAGTCAAGCGGAAGAGAGGATTGCCAAGGAGATAAAAAATGGTGACAAAACATTTTTCAGATACATCAGCGAAAAGAGAAAGGTCCAAAGTGGTATAGTGAAATTGAAAGGTGGTAATGATCAATGTGTGGAGAGAGATGAAGAAATGGCAGAAATATTAAACGAATACTTCAGCTCTGTGTTCACTAAAGAAGACCCTGGAGAAGGACCATCTCTACACAACAAGAAACTGGAGGGAAGTGGAATAGATGAAAATCCTTTTACAGTAGAAAATGTATGGGAAGAGCTAAAGAATCTGAAAGTGGACAAAGCTATGGGGGCCTGATGGGATTCATCCAAGGATACTGAGGGAGCTCAGAGATGTTCTGGCGGGTCCGCTGTGTGACCTGTTCAATAGATCCCTAGAAACAGGAGTGGTACCAAGAGATTGGAGAAGAGCGGTGGTGGTTCCGCTTCACAAGAGTGGGAACAGGGAGGAGGCTGGCAACTACAGACCGGTTAGCCTCACTTCGGTGGTGGGAAAAGTAATGGAGTCACTGCTGAAAGAGAGAATAGTGAACTATCTACCGTCAGGAGAATTAATGGACCAGAGGCAACATGGATTCACCAGGGGAAGATCCTGTCAGACAAATCTGATTGACTTTTTTGACTGGGTAACCAAGGAATTGGATCAAGGAAGAGCGCTCGATGTCATCTACTTGGATTTCAGCAAAGCTTTTGATACGGTTCCGCACAGGAGACTGGTGAATAAAACGAGAAGCTTAGGAGTGAGGGCCGAGGTGGTGACCTGGATTGCAAATTGGTTGACGGACAGAAGACAATGTGTGATGGTAAACGGAACTTTCTCTGAAGAGAGAGCGGTTTTAAGTGGTGTACCACAAGGATCGGTTTTGGGACCGGTCCTGTTCAATATCTTTGTGAGCGACATTGCGGACGGGATAGAAGGTAAGGTTTGTCTTTTTGCGGATGACACTAAGATCTGCAACAGAGTGGACACGCCGGAAGGAGTGGAGAGAATGAGACGGTATTTAAGGAAACTGGAAGAGTGGTCGAAGATATGGCAGCTGAGATTCAATGCCAAGAAGTGCAAAGTCATGCATATGGGGAGTGGAAATCCGAATGAACTGTATTCGATGGGGGGGGAAAGGCTGATGTGCACGGAGCAGGAGAGGGACCTTGGGGTGATAGTGTCTAATGATATGAAGTCTGCGAAACAATGTGACAAGGCGATAGCAAAAGCCAGAAGAATGCTGGGCTGCATAGAGAGAGGAATATCGAGTAAGAAAAGGGAAGTGATTATTCCCTTGTACAGGTCCTTGGTGAGGCCTCACCTGGAGTACTGTGTTCAGTTCTGGAGACCGTATCTACAAAGAGACAAAGACAAGATGGAAGCGGTACAGAGAAGGGCAACCAAGAAGGTGGAGGATCTTCATCGGATGACGTACGAGGAGAGATTGAAGAATCTAAATATGTACACCCTGGAGGAAAGGAGGAGCAGGGGTGATATGATTCAGACTTTCAGATACTTGAAAAACTTTAATGATCCAAAGACAACGACAAACCTTTTCAGACGGAAAAAAATCAGCAGAACCAGAGGTCACGAGCTGAGGCTCCGGGGAGGAAGACTAAGAACCAATGTCAGAAAGTATTTCTTCACGGAAAGGGTGGTGGATGCCTGGAATGCCCTTCCGGAGGAAGTGGTGACGTCTAAAACTGTGAAAGACTTCAAAGGGGCGTGGGATAAACACTGTGGATCCATCAAGTCTAGTGGGCATAAATATAGAGGAGGTGGTAAAACACTGCACGGAGTGGCAGTAGCCACAGAGGCATTCACGGAGCGGGATGCCAGTGGCCAGTAGTTGTTCCACCTTCAGGCAGCAAAATACTGCACGGAGCGGCAGTAGCCACAGAGGCATTCACGGAGCGGGATGCCAGTGGTTTGTGTTCCACCTTCACGGAGCGGAAGGTTGGAGGGCTGCCATCTCCCAAAAAACAAAAAAACCAAACAAAAAAACAAACAAACAAAACAGAGGTGGGTAAGAGTATGGGGCAGGGGTGTGGCCGTTTATTGCGGCAGTTGCTACCCCTGATTGAGCTGGATGTTCATTGGGATGCGGATACAGCACTGCTCTCTGCATTGGTGGAGGGGTGGAAGGGAATTGGGGCCGGAGGGTGCTGGAAGCCAATAGTGACGGGGGAGGGGGAGAAAAAAAGGGGGGGGGGGGGAAGATAAAAAAAATGGATAAACTGCGTAGCTTGCTGGGCAGACTGGATGGGCCGTTTGGTCTTCTTCTGCCGTCATTTCTATGTTTCTATGTTTCTATTAGCTCAGCACATTCTGACCTCCCTCCCTTTTGCATAATTCTCTGAAACCTGTAGATATTCCCCAGAAGCCTGTTTTTACTGTGCTTCTCCGAAATTCAAACTCAGCATTCCCTTCCATGCTGTTCTGCTGTACCCCAGCATTTCCTTTCTTCCTTTCTCCTCAGCGCTTAAACAGTACACTATGACATCCCCAGAATACTAATAACCTCCCCCCCCCCAGTCTCACCTCAGTACTCCCATCCCCCTTCACCAGCCTAACCCTTGCACTCCCTTCCTCTTCACTAGTTTGACCACAGCACACCATGTCACCCTTCCCAGTCAAACCCTGCCAGTCTCCAATCCCTTTCCCAGTTTGTCAGCACAATCAGACTCCTATCGCCCCAGAATAATCGCCCCAGAATAATCTAAGCACACTCAACCACCCCTTCCCCCAAATTGACTCCTGCATACTCTGACCACCCCTTACCAGCCCTGCTCATGTAAACCCCCATTCCCAGCTGAACCCCACCATGCTCTCCCCATTTACTGGCCCACCCCAGTAATATTTACTCCCCTCAGTGGTCCACCTGCAGCAGTGGTCCACCTGCAGCAGTGGTCCAACTGCAGCAGTCTGAACCCCTCATCCTCAGCTCAAACCCAGCCCCTCTCTAGCTGACCCCAGCACATTTTCCTGTCTCTTTCACCCAGCAGCCCAACTCCAGGACACTGTGACCCCCTCCGCCAACCTGACCCTAGCACACTCTACCCCACAGCAACGTCAACCCAGTCCCTCAGCAACTTCAAGCCAATCAACCCAGTCCCTCTGCTCAGCATTAGCTGAGCAGAGGGACCATTAGCAAAAGTGAAAGAGAAAGAATAAGATAAAGCCAACAAAAATTCCTGAAACACCCAAATAAAACACGTCCACCTTCCTCCACTCACAAATCCAGTTAAGCAAAAGTCTCATAGCTGCCAAGACCCGCCTCCCCCCCCCCCCCCCCAAACCGCAAGACTCAGTTCCTGACCCTTATTCTCTCCCATCAAACCTGATTCAATAAAAGAACTCGCTGGCTCCCTCTAGTGCCCCTCCTCCCAGCCCAGCCCTTAACCTATCATGTTCTGCATATTTCAGGGAAGGAACTGCATCACCGGTGAGTGAGACAAAAAAGGCACCAGCCTAAGAATGACCATTTTGGAATGTAAATGCAGTCAGGCAGGAGTGACTATGGACTGAGCCAGCCCTTGGAAGATTGAGACAGAGGTAGAGTAGAGGCTTGGACTGGGGAGGGAATTTTGGGGGCTGGCAAATTCCTTCATTTCATTAGGTTTTGGGGGCGGGAGGAAGGTATACCATGCCCCAATTACAGACAGCACATCTGGCTACTTATATTATCTGTATAGATGCACCACACTTATTTAATTATTGCATTTTTAAGTACCTTCTACTGCCCTAGATGATGTACAAAAAGGAATCAAAATGCATTAGAGAAAATAATATAGACACTACTCTGACATTTGTATACTCTTCAGATATGCCTTTAAATTTGTTAAGGCTGATGATATATACATAATTATAAACATGTCTTTCAGTGGGACACACTGCTGCATATATATATACACACATACATATCTCAATATGATACCCTGCTGCATACATTATGTCCATGTACAGACAACAGACACTAATGTACTGCTTGGACATCCAATTGTAGGAGCACACTACAAAGTGACCGTCATACAAAGAACATAGGTGATGTAAGGTAGGAAACAGCCATTCAAGAGTGACAAACAGATTTTTTTTCCCACTACTCCTCCAAAAGGCATGCATATTTCACACTAGGTAAGGGTCTTCTAGCTTGCCTTCCTCTCACCTTTTACTCTGCTGTATTGCCCAAAGTTGTATAAAGAACAAAATGAGAAATATCATGTTTCTATCTCTCAGAAGATCCCTCACTGACAAGAGGAAGAGTTTTCCCATTGTTTCACCTTGGTACATACAGACACTTCCATGTGATAACAGCATGGCATCTGAAGAGTTGGCCTTTGGGATCTCCAGAGCTCATGTATTATAGCATCGTGTTTATTGGGTCTATAAAAGTTTTACGGCCTACAATGTACCTGATGAAGCAAAGGAAAATGGATTCTGGGATAAGGATTTGAGGTCTGAACTCAGAGTGATGACACTGATTCATGGACAGAAATGAATTCTGACAATGGCATTTGCTGATGAATTCAAATTTTTAAGACTATCTGTAATATTTGTTTGTATGTCTTCCAAAATTATAGTTAAATCTACATAAGCATATCTGTTTCTGCCCCTTTATTAAAGTCTACTGCTGCCACTTTATTTATACTAGTCTGTGCACCTGGTATTTTATTTAACTCGGCTATAAATCTTAATTAATTTTACCAGTCACTGGAAATTAAAGTAAGAAATAGGACTGACTAAATAAATAATTTTCTCTACAGGCTGTTTGGATTTCATTGATGTGCTAATTTTCTGATTCAAGAAAGGATCTAAAGAAATCTGAGATAGAAAGTTATGATAGGACTCACCAAACTATTTGACTTGATTGCAAAATTCTTCCTGAATAAAACCCAAGCTATGCACTGCTCCTTTTATGTGTCCCTATCTTCCTCCCTCCTCACACATACATTAGCTTCACTACAACATTGTTGTAGGCTATAAATAATTTAACACTAGCAGCTTGAAGTCTAAAACTGTGAAGGACTTCAAAGGGGCGTGGGATAAACACTGTGGATCCATCAAGTCTAGTGGGCGTAAATAAAGAGGAGGCAGCAAAACACTGCACGGAGCGGCAGTAGCCACAGAGGCATTCACGGAGCGGGATGCCAGTGGCCAGTAGTTGGTGTTCCACCTTCAGGCAGCAAAACACTGCACGGAGTGGCAGTAGCCACAGAGGCATTCTCGGAGCGGGATGCCAGTGGCCAGTAGTTGGTGTTCCACCTTCAGGCAGCAAAACACTGCACGGAGCAGTAGTAGCCACAGAGGCATTCACGGAGCGGGATGCCAGTGGCCAGTGGTTGATGTTCCGCCTTCACGGAGGGCTGCTATCTCCAAAAAAAACCAAAAACAAAAAACAAACAAAGCAGGGGTGGGTAAGAGTATGGGGCAGGGGTGTGGCCTGCTTGTTGCGGCGGATGCTACCCCTGATTGAGCTGGATGTTCACCGGGATGCGGATACGGCGCTGCTCTCTGCATGGTGGAGGGGTGGAAGGGAATTGGGGCCGGAGGGTGCTGGAAGCCAATAGTGACGGGTGGGAGGGAGAAAAAGGGGGGGGGGGGGGAATGGATAAACTGCGTGGCTTGCTGGGCAGACTGGATGGGCCGTTTGGTCTTCTTCTGCCGTCATTTCTATGTTTCTATGTTTATGGAGAGCACTACAAGTTACCATGTAATGAAACAGGAACAGGTCTCTCAGAGGTCGTTTGCTGATACAAAGGGTTAAATAGGTCAACACCTCCAATCTATACACAAATAAGTTGTTTGTTTGCATAACATTTTATTTATTTAAAAAAATTATATACTGCATAACTAGTAAAATTTACAATAGACGCGGTTTACAGATTTAACATACATAATAAAATCCAACATAAAACCAATTACCTACAATACAGCATTACATATACAAAAGCCAACTCTAAATCAATTTAACTGGCCCTCCTCCTCCCTTTTCCTAATTGGTTGACATAATTTTATCTCATATGTGCTGAGAGTGAATTCTTGTAAGTCATGTGATTTCTTGTATATTGAGCCCAGAAGGCAGGAATGAAACTTAAGACTGACCTTTGACATACTTTTTGAATTTTGGCACACATTCTAGCATTTCAGCAGCCTTGGCTATTCCTACAAGTTCAATCACTGAAATATGCAAATACTGGAGCTAAGATGGAATATAGACTCTAACCTTTGGTATATTTCTGCACATCTTGGGATTCTCCAATATATTCTTTCATATTGCTTTTGGTTTGCAAAGAAGATATTGAACATTAAGCAAAAATATAATACGTGACTTGCCTTTTACTGCCTACCTGTCACTTCTCTGCTCACAGAAGTAATTTTTTACAGGTATATTTATCACAAAACCTCTACAGAGCACCCCTACACCAGGCTTGGCAGGATGACTTCTATACCCTCCAGACAGCATCCCAAAGTCCAATTTTGGTACCATCACACCCCAAAAGGTGGAAAAATAAAGAATCAGACAATTCACAAACTCTTAACACACAATCCCTCCCTGATTCATCTGCAACCTGAAACAGGACTCAGCCCCATGGCTATCCTCCATAATCAATGTCATCTTATCTCAAAGGTTCTTTCAAAGTTTGCTTAAAAAGACAATCATCAAGCCTGTCCTGATAAAACCAAAAGTAATTCATCTTTACCATTCTCTCTCCAGCCCACCCTTTTTTGCAAGCTAGTAGAAAGAATAGTCTACTTCCAAATCTTTGACTTCCTTGAAGAGAACAATATCCTACACTCTCACTAATCCAGCTTTTGAAAAGGTAATGGAACCAAATCTAACCTATTGGTCTTCCAATAACAGTATTCATCTTAATTCAAACTAAAGGGGTGTCTCCATTCTAGTTCTATTAGATCATTCTACCACCTTTAACATAGTCAACCACTGATTTCTGAATCAGCACTTAGGGAGCACTGGCATTGAGGCCACTGCTCTTAAATGGTTTGAATCTTTCCTATCCAACAGGATAAAATTATCTCCTGAGCCAAGAAATCATCTCCCCCAAAGGACTTCATCTGTAGAGTACCACAGGGCTCTGTTCTCTCAACAGTTCTCTTCAATAGTTACATTTGACCCATCTGCCACCTTATTCATACCATCAACATTGAATATCACCTATTCATGAATGGCATGCAACTCTGCATCAGAAAACAATCCAACCAATCCTCTTCTATCGCTAATCTTAATGTCTTACTGCAGTAGCCCATTGGCTCAGTAACCACAGACTTAAACTAAAACCCCTCTAAACCTGAACTCTTCTGGCTCAGCCACTGATATCCCATGCTTTCTTTACTGTATCTATCAGGAACCTTCCTTCATTCTAAAGAATGATTATGAAGCCTTGGAGTTCAACGTGACAAAAATTCCACAATGGAATCCCACATCTCCAAGGTAGTAAGAGATGTAAATTGACAAACTAAAGAGTAGCAAATCACCTGGACCAGATGGTAAGCATCCCAGGGTTCTGAAGAAACTAAAAAATGAAATTTCAGATCTATTAGTTAAAATTTGTACCTGAAAACTGGAGGGTGGCCAATATAACCTCAATATTTAAAAGGGGTCCAGGGGCGATCCTGGAAACTATAGACCACTGAGTTTGACTTCATTGCTGGGAAAAGTAGTAGAAACTATTCTAAAGACCAAAAACTGTGAAGGATTTCAAAGGGGCGTGGGATAAACATTGTGGATCCATAAAGTTTAGAGGATGTGAATGAAGAGAAGAGGCATGGGGGTGGCTTGCGGGAATGACGGCTACTACCTGGTGATTAATACTCTTATTCAATAAACATACACACGGTTAATGCGACTCCAACATTGTTCTATGCCTCAACGGCAAGAGGAAATGTGGGAAAAAGGATTTGCTTTCATGAATAAGCGTGGGAGTAGCTTGTTTGTTGTGGCGGTTACTACCCCAAACCAAATAAGCCTGACACTTCACTTTCAATGCATATCCAGCGTAGCTCTCTGCTTCAATGGCAGGGGGGAATGAAGATAAGAGGATTTACATTCAGACAGCTACCAACAAGGACTGAATTGCATAGTCTGGGTAAACAAATAAGCGTGGGAGTAGCTTGCTTATTGCGGCTGTTACTACCCCTAACCAGTTAGGCGTGATACTTCACTTTGATGCAGCTCCAGCACTGCTGTCTGCATCGATGGTGGGGGTGGAAGGGAATTGGAACCAAAAAGTTACCAATAAGGGCCCTGAACTCAGCAGTCAGAGTAACAGAAGTATGAGAAAAACAAGTGTGAAAGCTTGCTGGGCAGACTGGATGGGCCTTTTGGTTTTCTTCTGCCGTCATTTCAATGTTTCTATGTTTCTATAAAGATCAAAATCACAGAGCACATAGAAAGACATGGTCTAATTGAACACAGTCAACAGTCTTGCCTCACAAATCTGCTTCATTTTTTTGAAGGGGTTAATAAACATGTGGATAAAGGTGAACTGGTAGATGTAGTGTATTTGGATTTTCAGACGACATTTGACAAAATCCCTTTTCTAAGAAAAGTCATGGGATAGGAGGCGATGTCCTTTCATGGATTACAAACTGGTTAAAAGACAGGAAACACAGAGTAGGATTAAATGGTCAATTCTCTCAGTGGAAAAGGATAAACAGTGGAGTGCCTCAGGGATCTGTACTTCGATCGTTGCTTTTCAATCTACAAGATAAATGAAGCTTGACCGATGTGCCGCAAATGCGCAGTAGAGCACATCGGTCAGAGCTTGCCTGTAACAAAAATGGCGGTGGGAGGAGCGGTAGCGAGGGAGGGAGGGACCTCCCCCGGAGATCTTTCGTTTGTGCCATCCGAAGGGGTTGTGAATGAACTGAGAGAGGGGGTGTGACTGAGGGGAGGAGGGAGTGACTGAGGGGGGGAGGGAGGAGGGAGTGACTGAGGGAGGGAGGAGGGAGTGACTGAGGGGAGGGGGGAAGGTGAGAGGGAGGGAGGGAGGGAGACTAGAGGGGGGAGGTGGGAGGGAGAATAGAGGGTGAGGGGAGGGGGAGGGAGAATGAGGGGGGAAGGAGGGGAGAATGAGGGGGAGGGGGAAGGAAATGGACCAAAAACTTTTTTTAATGTAGCCCGTTGTTACGGGCTTAATGGCTAGTATATTTATAAATTATCTTAAAAGGAATATGAACAGTGAGGTTATCAAATTTGCAGAAGATACAAAATTATTCAGAGTTGTTAAATCACAAGCAGATTGTGATATATTGCAGGAGGACCTGAGAGACTGGAAGATTTGGCATCCAAATGGCAGATGAAATTTAATGTGGACAAGTGCAAGGTGATGCATATAGGGAAAAATAACCCTTGCTGTAGTTACACGATGTTAGGTTCCATATTAGGAGCTACCACCCAGGAAAGAGATCTAGGTGTCATAGTGGATAACACATTAAAATCGTCGGCTCAGTGTGCTACAGCTGTCAAAAAAGCAAAAGAAATGTTAGGAATTATTAGGAAGGGAATGGTGAATACAACAGAAAATGTCATAATGCCTCTGTATCGCTCCATGGTGAGACCGCACCTTGAGTACTGTGTACAGTTCTGGTCACCGCATCTCCAAAAAGATATTGTTGCACTGGAGAAGGTACAGAGAAGAGCAACCAAAATGATAAAGGGGATGGAACAGCTCCCCTATGAGGAAAGGCTGAAGAGGTTAGGGCTGTTCAGCTTGGAGAAGATGTCAGAGGGAGGGTATGATAGAGGTCGTTAAAATCATGAGAAGTCTAGAATGGGTTAATGTGAATCAGTTATTTACTCTTTTGGATAATAGAAAGACTAGGGGACACTCCATGAAGTTAGCAAGTAGCATATTTACAATTAATTGGAGAAAATTCTTTTTCACTCAATGCACAATTAAGCTCTGGGACTTGTTGCCAGAGGATGTGGTTAGGGCCTCTGCTATTACTGGCATCAGTAGCATGGGATCTACTTGGTGTTTGGATACTTGCCACTGCCAGATGCTTGTAGCCTGAATTGGCTACTGTTGGAAATAGGATGCTGATTCAGTATGGCATGTTCTTCCTTCATGTACGTACCTATGCCAGATCCATCAATTATACAAACTTTTTTCATCAGCACATCCTAGCCACCTTAATTCATGGTTTAATCACCAGTTGGATTGACTATTGCAATGCTCTACTAAATGGAATTTCCCAGTAGAGCATGGAAGGCCTCCATCTATTACAAAGTACTGATGTGAAAATATTGGTAGAGGCCAAAGCAAATGACACATAGCTCCTATCTTATATATTTATTTATTTATTTATTTATTTATTTATTTATTTCTTTTGTATACCGACATTCGATCGAGATATCACATCGGTTTCCAGAAAACAGGTTGAATAGAGCCGGAGCTGCCCTATTTTACATTGTAACAAGAGAACAGTTGATTAAACAATAAATATAAGGAACATTGTAACATATGAATAAAATTAGAATTAAATATTAGTGGGTATATAGAAATGGCAAATAGCCTATATACAATATGTACAATATGACTTGGTTATGAGTAGGGTGGGGGACAGGGAAGAGGGAGGTTACGAGAAGGGTGGGGGACAGGGAAAAGGGAGGATAGAGAAGGGGGGAGGGGTTATGCGTTCATGCAGAGTAGAAGTTATGCGGTAAGGCTTTCAAGAGCGTTTATTATAGGATGTTGGGGTTCAGGAGGGAATGCTTTCAAGAACAGCCATGTTTTGAGCTGTTTTTTAAAGACTTGCGGTGAGGGTTCGTTTCTGAGCTGTGGGGGGAGGGAGTTCCAGAGGGTAGGGCCAGCTATTGTAATGGCTCGTTTGCGTGTTGTATTGAGGTGAGCATTTTTAAGAGTTGGGATGGAGAGGAGACCTGAGTTGGTGGATCTGAGATTTCTTTGTGTGAAATATGGTTGGATGTTGTTGTTTAGCCAGACCATTCTGTTGTTGTTTATTTTTTTGTGAAGAAGGGTGAGGGTTTTATACTGGATTCTTTGTGTGATGGGCAGCCAGTGGAGGTCTTTGAGAGTGGGTGTGATGTGGGAGGATTTTCTGTGATTGGTGATAATTCTGGCGGCGGCGTTTTGTAGAACTTGGAGGGGCTTGATGTGGATTTCAGGAAGTCCAAGGAGGAGGGAGTTGCAGTAGTCGAGTTTTGAGAAAATAATTGATTGTAGTACTGTTCGGAAATCATGCAGTTGGAGGAGAGGTTTGAGTTTTTTAAGTGTTTGAAGTTTGAAAAATCCATCTTTGATTATATTGGAGATGTGTCGTTTAAAGTTGAGTTGGCTGTCGATGGTTACTCCTAGGTTTTTTGTGGATGGTGTGAGTGAGGTTCTTGATAAGTTTGGCATCCCAGTGTTGTTTGCGCTTCCTGTGTTGTTTGAGGGGGTGCTCTCGAGGGGGGAAGCGGGACGGTCGTCCTACAGGGAGCCACTTCACTGGCTCCCTGTAGAAACCAGGATTAAATTCAATAGCCATTGTTTTGTCTCTAAATGTACAACTAAACCTCTCCTTCCTCCTTTCCCTGTGCCATTCTCTCCCTCTCTTCCCTTCTCTGACTTCTGCAAAACTGGACTGTACAAGATTTCAGGCTACAAAGTATCCGAAAAATCACTCAGCTGATTCAAGCACAAAGATCACTATCTGTGACTAATGCCGATTAAATAAAGCCACCTTAGTTTTGCCACAGACTGCACTCTTTTTTTGTGTGATAGCATAGTATTTGCTCAAGGGAAGTGTGTCGCTCTCATAGAGACAGTGCCAGATACAGCTGATATTTTTAGTGAGAAGTCTGAAAGAAGGACTTTTTTGATAACCATGCCTTTGACTGTTTCCAGAAAGTGAGGTAGGATGATTCAGAATGAAGGGAAAGAGGCATCTTATTCCAGATTTTGGGTGCAGAGCAGCTGAAAGCCCGAGGACTTGTATAGGCCAGTATTATAAAAGTCAGAGGAGTGAAGGGAGAAGGGCATCATGGGAGGATTAGAGTTCTCTGGTGAGGGGTATTGGGGTAAGAAGAAGTGAGAGGTTCTCAGGGGCCCGTTATTTATACATTTAAGGAAAAAGCAAAGGGTTTTCAATTGAATTCTGGTTTCTACCCAGAGACAGTGTAGTTTATATAACATAAGTGTTACATGGTTTATTACTTTTGCCTCTGCTAATATTCTCGCAGCAGTATTTTGCAGTAGTTGGAAGAATTTCATACCGTACTGGGAAATGCCATGTGAAAGGTGGGCTGAGTGGTGTTATATTACAACATAAAACACACTACACAATCTTATAAAAGCAAAACTTAGTTTATTAAGTGTTAGAAAATTGTGTAATCAACAAAGACATCAGTAATAAGCACACAGCATCACCATAAACTTTACATAGATTAATCAAGACAAATAATTATTGCAGTAAAATAAGATACAAAAAAAGACAAAGATTTTATATAGACAATATTTTCCTCATAGGCCTTCCTTTTTATGAGATAGTATCTTCATGAAAAATGGAAGGCAGTACGACATCGGAGACTCCACCAACTGGCTTCCTGCTCATGTTGCGTAGCTCATCTAAAGAACTCTGCCAAATGCAATTCCTTATATTCTTAAAAATGTGACTTCATCAGTTAATGTAATTGTGAGAATTCATTTCTGCCCATAGATCAGAAATGAACGTGTTATATATGTCTGAGTCTAGACCTCTAACCCTTATCCCAGAAACCATTTTTCTTTGCTTCATCAGGTATACTCTAAGCAGTAAAACATTTAAAGACCCAGCAAAAAAAGATGTTGTAATACATGAACTCTGGAGATCCCAAAGGCCAAATCTTCAGATGTCATGCTGTTGGTATCACATGGAGGTGTGTATATGTACTAAGGTGAAACAATGGGAAAGCTCTTCCTTTTGGCATTGAGGGATGTACAGAAGCATGGTATTTCTCATCCAGTTCTCTGTGTAACTTCGGGCCTGGACCAGAGTAAAAAATGAGAGAAAGGCATGCTGGGATTCCTTTCCCTAGAATGGAATATGCATGTGTTCTGGAGAAGCAGTGGAAAAAGACAAGTTTATTTGTCACTCTTCAATAGCTGTTTCCTACGTTGCATCACCTATGTGCTTTGCATGAAAGTCATCTAGTAGTGTGCTCCTGCAATTGGACATCCAAGAAGCATATGAGCATCTGTTGTCTGTACATGGGGCTTGGACATAATGGATGCAGCAGGATACCAAACTGAGAGATATATGTGTGTATATATACAGCCATGTGTGCCACTGAAAAATATGAGTATGTGTGTATTTATCAGCCTTAACAAATTTAAATTATCCTCTGTAGAGTATACAAATGTCAGAGTATCGACAATGTTATTTTCTCTAATGTATTTAGATTAGTTTTTGTATATCATCTGAGACAGTAGAAAGGCAATTAAAAAATTAAATAAATAAAGAAGTAAATGGGATATATTTTTATAGATAATCGGGTAGATTTTCAAACGGGTACGCGCGTACCCCCCGAAAACCTACCCCAAACCCCCCCTTGCGTGCGCCGAGCCTATTTTGCAAAGGCTCGGCGGCGCACGCAAGCCCCGGGACGCGCATGGAGGGGTGTGTCGGGGGGCGTACCCAGAATGATGCGGCGTTTTGGGGGTGTCGCGCCGTGGGCGTGGTTTCGGTCTGGGGGAGTTCTGGGGGCGTGGTAGCAGCCTCCGGACCAGCCCCCGGGACCGGAACATGGAGCTGGGCAGCCGGCCAGCGCGTGCAAAGGTAGGGGGGGTTTAGATAGGGCCGGGGGGGTGGGTTAGGTAGGGGAAGGGAAGGGAAGGTGCAGGGGGGTGGAAGGAAAGTTCCCTCCGAGGCCGCTCCGATTTCGGAGCGGCCTCGGAGGGAACGGAGGCAGGCTGTGTGGCTCAGCGTGCCCAGGCTGCCGATTTTGGGCAGCCTTGCGTGCGCCGACCCCGGATTTTAATGGATACGCGCGTATCCATTAAAATCCCGCGTACTCTTGTTCGCGCTTGCGCTAATTTATAAAATCCGGCCCAATGTGCATAGCTGCTTGTGCTTTCTGTTGTTCATTGGGGAGTGGGTGCCTCCCTCCCTCCCTCCCAATATACCCAATATACCCAATAAAATGAAGGAACTCTCCTAGCCACCACTTCCTCCAAGACCCCTTCACACCTAGTCCTCATTTTATCACTGTCGGGATCTTCCAAAATGGCCACCAGTCAACCTGAGGCTGGTGCCATTTTGATGTGATGTGGTGGTCTGTCATATTATAACATGATAGTCACACTACAACTAGGAATAATAATAACTAGGATAGTCTACGCCAGGAAGTGTGCCCTAGGAAATTCAAACAGAACCTCAAGACTTGGCTTTTTAAACAGGCATACACTTTAATTTTCCTCACCTGTACCCCCCCCCCCCCCCCTTCTCTCTACATTTCCTAGCCCCCTTAGTTGACTCCATTTCCTCTCTCAGCTTTCTCTCTTGGTAAATTCTCTGGTATTACTCTCGCCTGATAGCACTTTCTGTAGCTCACTCTGATAAAGCAATGCTATTATCACCACATTTTTCTGCACATATTTCCTTTGTTATTTAGCTCCTGTTACTCTATGAGTTTGCTTTGTAAAGCCTGCTGCTATATTATATCACTTATGTTATTCAGTTCCTGTTACTCTATGAGTTTGAACATAAGAACATGCCATACTGGGTCAGACCAAGGGTCCATCAAGCCCAGCATCCTGTTTCCAACAGTGGCCAATCCAGGCCATAAGAACCTGGCAATATAATATAGCAGCAGGCTTTGTAAAGCCTGCTGCTATATTATTCCACTTAATTGTTCCTTGTAAAGCCTGTTGCTGTTTTATGTTACTTGTAAACCGAATGTGCCGTGGTATATAAAAATACTTAAATAAATAAATAGAGGGTGGGAGGGACTGAATGCACTGAGGTGGAGTGTGAAGGAGAGCTAGTGTGTGCTGCTATCAAACTGGGAAGAGGGTGCAGCCTGGCTGGGTTTGACAGGGGAGCAAAGTGTTCTGGGGTTGGACAGTGAGGGGAGAAAGAAGTGCAGGGGTTAGACCTGTGAGGATACGTGGGTCTCGGGAGGGGGAGACATTGTATGTTGGGACTAGGCTAATGAAGGGGTAAGTTAGTACTGAGGTGAGGCTGGGGAGCGAGATCTGAGTGTCCTGGGGAGGGAGATAACAGAGTATGATTAAGGGCTGAGGAGAAGAGAAAGAAGTGCTAGGATGGGGATGCGTGGGTTGGAACTGGAGAGGACAGTCACACCATGCCTCCAGGTTATTTCTATGGGTTTCAGAGAGTTATGCAGAGAGGAATCGGAATGTGCTGAGATAATCCTGGGGAGAGGGAGTGGTCACAGTTGGGATGGGTTGTGGAGGAGGTTCAAAGAGAGCTGGGCTCAGACTAGGGGGGGAAGGGAGGGCATCCTGGGATGGGCTGACTGTCCTGGGGTCAAAGAGAGCTGTGATTGAACTGGAGGGGGATAGAGTACTGGTGTCTGCTCATGGGAAGTGTGTCTAGAAATGCTGAGGGGGAGAAGGATGCCAGGGTTTCAATGTAGAAGAGTAGCTGGGTAGCGCATGCACTTCTTTTAAAATCTACCCCAATGTGTTTTGACTGCATCACAAACAATTTCAGAAAAATAATTTTTTATATGGCTGTGAAGTGGTTTATTTGAAGTAAGGATTTTCTATTGATAAATCTAGCCTGCTTTAAAGATGGATGATAGATTAGACCGAGTGTTGGATATACTCTTCCTTGCATTGTCTGGATTGCTAACACTTATATAGTCAAAATTTTGTCTTTGACTCAGTTCCTTTTTGATCCTTGTCTCTCATACTGCATTTTGGATTATTATAAGATAGGGTCACTCTCTTTTCATTGTATTTTTTTCCTACTACATGTTCCTTGGTGTTCATCTCTGGCCGGAGGAGAATAATGTAGCATTTGGGGAAAAAGATTAGAAAGAGTAACCCTGCACCGGAGGACAGGATGGCAAAGATCTCTACTGCCACCATGTACTTCCCTTGTGTGCTGAGGTAAGTGGGAATGAAAGACAGCCAGACGCTCACAAAGACCAACATACTGAAGGTGATAAACTTGGCCTCATTGAAGCTGTCGGGTAATGTCCTAGCCAGGAAGGCCACAATGAAGCTAATGATGGCCAGGAAGCCCATATATCCCAGCATGCAGTAGAAGAGTATGGTCAACCCATCATTGCACTCAATGATTATCTTCCCACTTTCAGATCTGGTGTTGTTCTCAGGAAAGGAAGGATGGCTGGAAATCCAATAAGTGCAGATAGCTAATTGGACCAGGGAGGAACAAATAACAATGAGGTTGGGTATCTTTGGCCCAACCCATTTCCGGAGTTGATTGTGTGGGTTGACTGCCTTGAAAGCAATGACCACAGTGACAGTTTTTGCCAATATGCAAGACACACTGACAGTAAAAATGAGTCCAAAGGCAGGCTGGCGAATCATGCACGTGAGCTTCATGGGAAATCCAACAAATGTTAGGGAGCAGAGGAAGCACAGTGTGAGGGTGCAGAGGAGGAAGTAACTGAGGTCTCGGTTGTTAGCTCTCACAAGTGGTGTGTCCTTGAACCGGCAGAAAACAAAAAGGATAAGGACTGTAACCAAAGACAGGATAATGGCAGTAGCAGCCAAGGATGCTCCCAGGGCCTCCTCATAGGACAGGAACTCGATAACCTTTGGTAGGCACTTGTCTCGACTTTCATTGGGCCATTGGTCTTCTGGGCACTTCCAACATTTAATTGTATCTGAAAAGGTGGAGAAACATTGGTCAAATGCAATATCTCTATCTGTGCTATAACTGTACAAGGTTCCAGTGTGCTACCAAAATTGTGTAGGGCCTACAACCTAACAGCTGGATTTTAAAAGGCCTGCGCGCGTAAAATCTGGGGTTTACACGTGTGGCTGGGCCTTACACGCGCTGCGCAAATTTTCAAAGAGGCCCGGCCATGCACGTAAACACTGGTATGGACACAAATGCTGGGCCTCTTCAAAGGGGCAGGCCGGGGCGGCAGGGAGGGGCGGGGCCAATGGCAGGCCAGGACAGCACCATTGAACGCTGTCCCGAAGACTCGCGCTCCGGCAGCTGGCCGGCACATGCAACTTGCTTCAGCTTGGTAAGTTGTAATACAAAAAAAAAAGAAAGGTGGGGTTTAGGGGGTGGGCAGGAGAGGGGAAATGGGAGGAAGTTTAGGTAGGGGGGTTGGAGCGGACTGGAGAAGGCTCTTTAATTGGAGCGGACTGGAGAAGGCCCAAACGCGTCGCCGTGTGGAGTTTGCACGCGCCGGGAACTGCACACACATGGATGCACGCGTGCACTTTATAAAATCTACCCCTAAGCTCTCTATGTAGAAGTTTGGGTGTTAGGACTGTCTATGCTGGGCCTTAAATTGGGAGTGTGCTTAAATGAGAAAGTGATGCCCTGCCTTCTGTGCCACCAGAGGGCTCTCGTGAAACCTGACATACATGTAAAGCAGTGTTTCTCAATCCCCTCCTGACAGTGCACTTAACCAGCCAGGATAGCCACAATGAATATGCATGAGAGAGAGAAAGCTAAACCACTAAAATAAAAATATCCATGTACTGCCCTGTTAAAGTAAGCCTCAGTAATTGCTTGCATGGCACACCCAGATGTTGTCAAACTCTGAACCAAACAGCCATATTTTAACCTGCTTTCTAAACCAATGGTGAACCTACTTTGCTCTAATTTCCCTTAGAAGAACATTTCAGAGGCAAGATGCAACAGGTAACAAAGATTTGTCTTCGTTTATCTTGCTGCGAATCTCTTAGCCCTGGAATACAGAGCAAGGATGCTTGTGAGGGAGCAAAAAGATCTACCTGGGATATAATGATTTAAATCCTCAGTCAAAAAACAAGGCGCCAACCCATTCAGCCCTTGGAAATATGGACCTTGCATCTTGTGTAGAAACGTGATCTACAAGTCCCAGCAGGAAATGGGATAAAACCAGGACTGGCTCTTAGGACAATTACAGAACCCACATGGATCCGCCAAACCCTTCTATAATAAGCCTTACATCGTAGGATTGGGAAGTGAAAAATGTGCTAAGTAGATTCACAGAATCACCAGAAGTGGCTCACCCGTTTCGTTGGCTATTTCTCCAATGGAACAGGGGACGCAGTCGAAACAGCAGCTGGGTTGCCCCATTCTGCCAGACTTCCTGTATCCAACAAGGCAGCTCTCACTGCAGACAGTGCGAGGCGTCTGTGAATTATAAAAGAATTAGCCAACTTATGTATCTATGTTCTCTCATTATCTGCTATTGTAGTCTGCCCTTTCTGCCTTTCCACAGCAATACCACAGATTACTTGGTATCTGGCTTTCCCCTCACTTCCACTGCCTCTATGGATCACCTATGCATGAAACAAGCATTTTTTTTTTTTTTTTAGTCCTGTTAACCCTTTTTTTCCCACCATCTCTATTCGAACATTGCACCATGTGTGTGTAGGTCCCTCTTATCTTGTTCATACATTCATGGCAACTGTTGACATGTTTCCTCTGAGATGTCTGCAGGCCTTCTCAATATGGCTGCCACAGCCTGTCATTTCCTTTTGGAACTGTAGTGTGGCCCTGATCACATGACTAACAACCAATAGGAGTGCAGGAGAGAATTTGATCAATAGGAAAGTGAAAAGGGCAAAGATTTCAAATCTGCCTGAGCTTTTCAGGACCATTAAAGAGCGATAGAGCAGGACAGAAGAAGGTACTGCCTGTGACCCTCGATAATTCAGCCTGTTGTCCCCTGCAGGGATTTTAACAGTCGGTATCTCTGCTTCACTGGGCAGCGGGAGATAAGTAGATGGTTTGCTAGTTGTGATCGAGTAACCTCTTAAAATTAGGAGCATACTTATGTGCAGTTGGCGCATTTTAAAACATACGTGTGTAAATGCGCACACGTGCGCTCATTTTAAAATTGACCTCACAAATCTATTTAAGGTGGTGGCGACTGCAACTGGAATAAAAACATTATGAGGGCAAAATTCAGCTGCTATCTGTCTGAACAAGTTAACTGGATAAACATATCTTGCTTAATTGTCCTAGATATTCAGCAGCCGCTCCACTCACACAGGCCTGACATTTCTACGTTATTTATACCATGGAAGGACCATTTTCTAAACTATTCCCCTATATCTGAAGCTGCATGAAACAAAAGCCTTTTTCTATTTCTAGTTATACTTATTACTCACCTTTTCAATATGGAAGGACTGCCCATAGCAGCTTATGTCATATGCAAGCATTAAAATTTCAGAAAGTCATATATCATTACAATAACATATAAAATACAATATATATATGTAAAATAACAGCTTTGGCAAAAACATGCATTTTTCAAAGTTATGCAAGCTAATCTATTTGCAGGCCTTTTGCCCTTTTTCACCTCTGCTTTTATCTGATTCTGAAATTCATCCCAAAGCCTTTATTCCTCACCTGGTTATACTTTTCGTTCCATAAGATGGCACTAACGTTGATAATGATTTCCAGTGCTGGTGATTGCCTGGCATCGTATCTACCCACTTTTACCAGTCTGGTGGTGTCATCTGGGTATATCTGAATATTCATGATGTCAAAGACAGTTGGCACATCTCCATTCTTATCAAAATAGATGTCTTCTCCAGACTCTGTTGTAAAATGCACATCCCAGAGGTAACGGAGGACCTATCAATTGCATTGATTATGGAAAGGCATTAAATGATTATGTAGATAGCTTTTTTAATTCCCCTGAAGCTTCACACCTCCACGTCTCTTCCCTACTTCGCCCTCAATCTAGTGTTGCCTCTTTGTCAGGTAACACGCTGATCTAGTGCTGGTTTTGGATCCTTACAATTTGCACCTGTTTTTCTGGCAGTGTTCTGAAAATGAAATACGTGCACATTCTTTTCTTTCCCCACTCCAACATTGCCTAGTTTCTTTGTGTTTGTGAGATTTCATAGATCTGGTCCAATGTATCACACTGGTACACAAAACCGGAAGGTACAAAGTGAAGGCACAAGGCAATACTAATGCATAGAAGCAAAATTTACAAAATAACAAAGAATTTGTATTATACAAACATAATCCACAATGTTTAAATATATCTAGTGTGTACACAAACAAACATTTAAAAATCACACATATTCCCAACCATAGGCCACGGTTTTGCCAGCACACAGGAAGGCTTCTTCAGGGGACATGTACAAACTAATAAAGTTAAAACCAACAAATATGTGCACACAACATAAGGCCTAAATACAGCCTCTATTGATGACTGATATGGTGGTCGTTTAACAGCTGGTTCCTCAAGCGACTTAACAGTTACCATACAGATTGAATATTTGAGAAAAACGACAGCTTTTTTTCATATCAGAATCTTGACAAATATTAAATAAAGGAAACGTAACCAAAGAGTGTCTCACCATGAACACATTAAAAGACACGACAGCTACGCCGAGGTTATGGTTGCCTGGTTCCATTCGCTGTCCTCTGCATAACTATCGTGTCTTTCCCAGGAGAGAGAAGGAAAGAGAGAGTGTGTATTAGGAGAAAAAAAGTAATGTCATTGCAGCCAATTAATTTAGTAACATAGAAATGTGATAAGCAGAAAAGGACCATGGGAGTAATATTCAGCTCCTGGCAATTATCGGAGTAAACTTATCTAGCTAACTCTTCAAGGATATTCAGTAAGAACATAAGAACATGCCATACTGGGTCAGACCAAGGGTCCATCAAGTCCAGCATTCTGTTTCCAACAGTGGCCAACCCAGGCCATAAGAACCTGGCAAGTACGCAAAAACTAAGTCTATTCCATGTTACCGTTGCTAGTAATAGCAGTGGCTATTTTCTAAGTCAACTTAATTAATAGCAGTTAATGGACTTCTCCTCCAAGAACTTATCCAATCCTTTTTAAACACAGCTATACTAACTGCACTAACCACATCTTCTGGCAACAAATTCCAGAGTTTAATTGTGCGTTGAGTAAAAAAGAACTTTCTCCGATTAGTTTTAAATGTGCCACATGCTAACTTCATGGAGTGCCCCCTAGTCTTTCTATTATCCGAAAGAGTAAATAACCGATTCACATGTACCCGTTCTAGACCTCTCATGATCTTAAACACCTCTATCATATCCCCCCTCAGCCGTCTCTTCTCCAAGCTGAAAAGTCCTAACCTCTTTAGTCTTTCCTCATAGGGGAGCTATTCCATTCCCCTTATCATTTTCGTAGCCCTTCTCTGTACCTTCTCCATCGCAATTTTATCTTTTTTGAGATGCGGCGACCAGAATTGTACACAGTATTCAAGTTGCAGTCTCACCATGGAGTGATACAAAGGCATTATGACATTTTCCGTTTTATTCACCATTCCCTTTCTAATAATTCCCAACATTCTGTTTGCTTTTTTGACTGCCGCAGCACACTGAACCGATGATTTCAATGTGTTATCCAATATCCACTATGACGCCTAGATCTCTTTCTTCGGTTGTAGCACCTAATATGGAACCTAACATTGTGTAACTATAGCATAGTTTATTTTTCCCTAGAGGCATCACATTGCACTTATCCACATTAAATTTCATCTGCCATTTTGATGCCCAATTTTCCAGTCTCACAAGGTCTTCCTGCAATTTATCACAATCTGCTTGTGATTTAACTGCTCTGAACAATTTTGTATCATCTGCAAATCTGATTATCTCACTCATCATATTTCTTTCGAGATCATTTATAAATATATTGAAAAGTAAGGGTCCCAATACAGATCCCTGAGGCACTCCACTGACCACTCCCTTCCACTGAGAAAATTGTCCCTTATTATAATAATGGACTCTCTGTTTCCTGTCTTTTAGCCAGTTTGCAATCCACGAAAGGACATCGCTACCTATCCCATGACTTTTTACTTTTCCTAGAAGCCTCTCATGAGGAACTTTGTCAAACGCCTTCTGAAAATCCAAGTATACTATATCTACCGGTTCACCTTTATCCACATGTTTATTAACTCCTTCAAAAAAGTGAAGCAGATTTGTGAGGCAAGACTTGCCCTGGGTAAAGCCATGCTGACTTTGTTCCATTAAACCATGTCTTTCTATATGTTCTGTGATTTTGATGTTTAGAACACTTTCCACTATTTTTCCTGGCACTGAAGTCAGGCTAACTGGTCTGTAGTTTCCCGGATCGCCCCTGGAGCCCTTTTTAAATATTGGGGTTACATTAGCTATCCTCCAGTCTTCAGGTACAATGGATGATTTTAATGATAGGTTACAAATTTTTACTAATAGGTCTGAAATTTTATTTTTTAGTTCCTTCAGAACTCTGGGGTGTATACCATCCAGTCCAGGTGATTTACTACTGTTTGTCAATCATGTCTACCACATCTTCTAGGTTCACCGTGATTTGATTCAGTTCATCTGAATCATTACCCATGAAAACCTTCTCCAGTACGGGTACCTCCCCAACATCCTCTTCAGTAAACACTGAAGCAAAGAAATGATTTAATCTTTCCGCGATGGTCTTATCTTCTCTAAGTGCCCCTTTAGCCCCTCGATCATCTAACGGTCCAACTGACTCCCTCACAGGCTTTCTGCTTCAGATATATTTATAAAAGTTTTTGCTGTGAGTTTTTGCCTCTACGGCCAACTTCTTTTCAAATTCTCTCTTAGCCTGTCTTATCAATGTCTTACATTTAACTTGCCAACGTTTATGCATTATCCTATTTTCTTCTGTTGAATCCTTCCAATTTTTGAATGAAGATCTTTTGGCTAAAATAGCTTCTTTCACCTCCCCTTTTAACCATGCCGGTAATCGTTTTGCCTTCTTTCCACCTTTCTTAATGTGTGGAATACATCTGGACTGTGCTTCTAGAATGGTATTTTTTAACAATGACCACGCCTCTTGCACACTTTTTACTTTTGTAGCTGCTCCTTTCAGTTTTTTTCTAACAATTTTTCTCATTTTATCAAAGTTTCCCTTTTGAAAGTTTAGCATGAGAGCCGTGAATTTGCATACTGTTCCTCTTCCAGTCATAAATTCAAATTTGATCATATTATGATCACTATTGCCAAGCGGCCCCACTACCATTACCTCTCTCACCAAAATCCTGTGCTCCACTGAGAATTAGATCTAAAATTGCTCCCTCTCTCGTCGGTTCCTGAACCAATTGCTCCATAAAGCTATTATTTATTCCATCCAGGAAAGTTATCTCTCTAGCGTGTCCCGATGATACATTTACCCAGTCAATATTGAGGTAATTGAAGTCTCCCATTATTACCACACTACCAATTTGGTTAGCCTCCCTAATTTCTCTTAGCATTTCAATGTCCATCTCACCATCTTGACCAGGTGGACGGTAGTATACCCCTATCACTATAGTCTTCCCCGACACACAAGGGATTTCTACCCATAAAGATTCAATTGTGCATTTAGTCTCATGCAGGATGTTTATCCTGTTGGACTCTATGCTATCCCGGACATAAAGTGCCACACCGCCTCCCGGGTGCTCCTCTCTGTCATTGCGATATAATTTGTACCCCGGTATAGCACTGTCCCATTGGTTGTCCTCCTTCCACCATGTCTCTGAGATACCAATTAAGTCTATGTCATCATTCACTGCTATACATTCTAATTCTCCCATCTTACTTCTTAGAATTCTGGCATTAGCATACAAACATTTCAAAGTTTGTTTTTTGTTTGTATTTTTATTCTGCTTTTTAATTGATAGGGATAAGTTAGAATTTTTTAGCTCAGATGAGTTTTTAGTTACAGGCACTTTACTTTTCTAATTATTGGAACCTCACTGTCGGGATGCCCTAATTCTAATGCATCATTAGTATCCTTTAAAGATACCTCTCACCGAACCATGCGCTGCTTGAGCGACTGTCGGCTTTCCCCTTTGTTCTAGTTTAAAAGCTGCTCTATCTCCTTTTTAAAGGTTAGCGCCAGCAGTCTGGTTCCACCCTGGTTAAGGTGGAGCCCATCCCTTCGGAAGAGACTCTCCCTTCCCCAAAAGGTTCCCCAGTTCCTAACAAAACTGAATCCCTCTTCCTTGCACCATCGTCTCATCCACGCATTGAGACTCCGGAGCTCTGCCTGCCTCTGGTGACCTGCGAGTGGAACAGGGAGCATTTCAGAGAATGCTACCCTGGAGGTTCTAGATTTAAGCTTTCTACCTAAGAGCCTAAATTTGGCTTCCAGAACCTCCCTCCTGCAAGTGCAGCCGCAACAATCTACTTGACTATCTTAAAGTTAGCCAAATAAAAATAGCCAGCTAACTTTGGGACTACTCTACATTACGGTCAGAGTTAGCCAGCTAACTTAACTACACCCCAGAATTCTCTGGAATAACTAAGGGTTAAATGTTAGCCAGGTAAGTGGCTGAAATATTCAAAAGTCAGCATTTAGCCAAATAACTTACAAATCCAGCTAAATGTTCAATATGAACCCCTGTATGTGCTATCTAGCCTGCCCATCTACACCATCTGTTCATCTCTACAGTCCCTACCATTCCTTCCAGAGATTGCTTGTGATTGTCCCATGCGTTCATTAAGTCAGATCCTCTCCTTGTCGCCATCACCTGCACTGAGAGGCTGCTCCATGCATCATCAACTTTTCTTTAAAGAAATATTTCCTTTGATTCACCATCCTGTCATGACTACTCTTTCCAAAACCTCCATTAAAAGAGACCCTCCTCCTTTGCATTAATATCACAGAAGCATTTATATGTCTCTATCATATCTCCCTTTCCTGGCTTTACTCTAGAGTATGGTTTGTCTGTTCTTTTATATTGATATTTCTATCTGTGACTGTTGTTTATTTCTTCACCTTTATTCAGTTACCACCACTCTGTTATGTCGAATCTATTTGTTTGTTGTTGTTTGCATTTTTTGTTGGTTGCCTGAATGAAAATTGCCTCTTCTCCCTATGTAAAAGTGCATATGAGCTTCTATAGCCAGGTGCACTTTCAGCTGGACTATAAACAGGTATTATTTGTGGAGGGGAGGGGAGGAGTGGAAGAGAGTTTACATAAGGGGAGGAAAACAGCATGCAAATATTTAATTTTCCAACATACATGGTGTTGTCCCTTTTGCCCTCAGCTGCCTGCACAAATTGCAGGTGTAAATTGCTCATGCTCATTCTATACTATACAGAATGTGCACATTCCAAATGCTAAAAGCATCCACTTACTTTGCAGCCATTCAGGCTATTTGAACATTATCCCCATAGTTAGAGAATTGTCATACTAACATTACGCCTTCCCCCTGGCCTTTAGAAGCTCATGTGAGGTGGAGAAAACATTAATGTGCTAACTGATGGCTGTATACATATTTCCAAAGTTATAAATTAAATAACACTGAGATCCTGTTTGCATATTAAAACTAAACAGAAAAACATAATTATTATTACCAATACCTGCCATGGTTTGATATTCTGAATGTGGGTTTGGATTCCAAACACATCTTCCTTGGCTCCATCCAAAATCATGTTGTGCAGGGTATATGCATAAACGTAAACAGCCAGGTAAGCATGATAGGAAATGCTTAAATCATTCAACTGAAAGAGCACTGGGACCACTGCTTTGAGGTCCTCGTCACCCGTGCATGGGATGAGCTCTTTCCCAGTCACTATCTGCGACTTGTTCTGTTCCTCCCATTGACACCCAAAGGCCTTTTCCCAGAAGAGCTTAGTGAGAGTGTCCGATGGGAATGCAGAATGTCCAATGTGGTAAAGGAAATCAGTGAAGTGGGGGATGACACTAGTGTAAGCGGTGAAAACCAGGCTGCCATTTAGCAGCCTCCATGTCTCTCTGGTGAACAGTTGGGGGTTGAATCCCCACCCTGATGAGAAGACCCAAACTCTAGCAGTGACATTGCGAAAGGAAAGGATCTCCAGGATAGGCTTGATGTGCATTTCATAACAGTCGCACACAATCACATTTGCTGAGGACTGATGAATCACATCTGCCACTCTCATCAATTTCTCTCTAGTGTAGCGATCATCAACCTTCTCGAAGAAGGCCACACAGCCACCATTATCCACCAGCTCCTGCCTTATCTTCTGGCTGGGCACGCTGGTAGTATCCACATTAGAGGTCAGTATCCCCACCCACGTCCAGTTGAAGTGTCGGAGCAGTTGAACAATGGAATGGGGATGCAGAGTGCTTTCAGGGTATGTGCGTAGAAAGGATGGAAATTGGATTTTATCACTTAGTATTGACTTCTGCGCTCCATAGCTGATCTAGAAAGAAAAGTTTCCATATCTACATCTTTAATATCCATGTTACTACTTAGAGGTCTACCAAACGACGGTGTTGAAGATACTAAGAGATGTACTAAGTGGGCAAAACTAAAACACATTTCCATGAGTAATGGATTGTTGATTATTGCCTGCTCTCTATGTGAGAGAACGTATGTGCATATGTCATCAACAAGCATAATTTTGCAGGTATTCTTCGGACAGGGCTAGGTCAGGGGAGGCACATGCCTAGCTTTAGAGATTTTAAACTATGTGCAAAGTTATAATGAGGGAAACTATTCCAACTAATGAAGAAACTCTCTTGACTTGACTCCATGGCACCTAGTACCACCATGAAGGGTCATGCAGCAGAGGACTTCATCAAATTATTTAATTTAAAAAATCATGCTATATGCTCATTCCTTGTCACCACATCTTCCCCCTTATGCAATAAAAGTACTCCATACACTTTTCTTGAAATCTTAGCCAGATCAACTTCTTCCAGACTGCATCCCAATATCTGAGTTTAGGAAAATCTTCCCCAGTAGAGGAAGAGAAGATACTCCAGAGGATCAATCAGTCCCCTTGCCTTTACATCTCTATGCATCCCAAACTAATTTGCCACCTGAAACAAGACCTAGCCCCCTGGCTAACCACAATAGCCAACACTATGTTAACCTAAGGCTGCTTACCTGATCCTTTAAACCCATTCTGAAGAAATCAGTCGTCAACTCCAGAATAGTCAATCATTGTTGCCTAGTCTCTGGACTTCCATTCCTATCCATGCTAATGAAGAATGCAATTCACTTTCAATGCTTAGACTTCCTAATGGAGGTCAGCATCCTCCACCCTTACCAATCCACTTTCAGAACAGAATGGAATCCATCCTGTTAGCATTAAAAACAACACGCTGATCCAACTGGCAAATCCTTCTTTGTCTTACTTGATCTTTCTGCTGCATTTGACATTGTTAACCAATGCTTTTCTATTAAATGATTCAAATCATTACTGAGAAAGCAATCACAGTCCATTTCATGGGCCAACAAAACATCCATACCTATGGATCTCATCTGTGGAGTACCCCAGGGTTCATTTCTCCAGTCCTCTTCAACATCTACATCTATCAATCTGTGACCTCAGTCAGTCTTTCAACATTGAATCTCGCCTATTTTGCCAATGACATCCATCTTTGGATCAAACCAGGGATTGAGCAAACTGCAGTCATCTCTACTCTCAATGATTGCTTAACAATCACAAACTCAAGATAAACTCCTCCAAATCTGAACTCCTCTAGTTAAGCTGACAAGGACATTCTCTATTAACTTTATGCTACTTGTTAGGAACCCCTTTACAACCTAAAAACTCTGCACATAGTCATGAGGTACAACTCAACCAGAATCTCATAACGGAAACTCACATTTCAGTGGTAGTAAAGACCCCCTTTATGCACCTGCACCAGATTTGTCAGCTGCATAACTGCTTCAAGAAACGTATGCGGTTGCATACTAATCACCAACCACATATCATGGCATCACACAATACAATCTCAATTGTCTCCAACTTTTAGAAAGCACTGCAGCCTGCCTTTTGGTGAGGAGTCAAGTCCACCAATCATGTTATACCAATTTTGTGTTAGTTAATCTGGTTCTCAGTTCAAAATATTTCAAGTGTGTTCATTTACTGGCCCCTGACTATGTTTCCCAACTTGATCATCCCAACAGGCCTTTCTATCCTCCCATTCAGTGGCTTTAGTTAGACGTTTTAGGGTCAGCATAACTATGGGTAGACATGAGCATTAGCTTTTATTAGGAATGAGACCTAGTCAGTTAAATGCAACCACCAAGTACACGTTTTCATGAACTCGCAAACTTTGTCTGCCGAATGTCAGCGTCTTTTCCACTTTTGTGCAAGTATGCAAAAAAACCTCTGGATGACATTATGAAAAAAGTTTATTTTGCACAGAAGAAAAGTAATTATGACCAGCAGCTTCAAAGGCGTTTGGCATGAACATTGAGATTTAATCACCAGGAAACAAAATACTTTCTCCAGCATGCTAAAAGGTTATGAGCCCGATATTCAAAACACATTCAGCGGCTGCTAGATAGCCAGATAAGTCACTTATCAAGTTACTTCTTAGCTGGAGAACTTTGTGGGCGGGCAGTGGGCAGATCGGGGCAACATTGCATATCCAGTTAACTTAGTCTTACTGCAATCCCCATACTTTACAGCTTGGAGGTCTTGCTGCCACATTGCATTGATGCCATTCTGCATTGGTGCTACATCCTTTATGCTACACCTTGAGGGGCTTTCTGACACTCAGACTTACTGCCATACCCCGGACTCTACAACTTTATGTGATTCTTACCATTCTGGGTAGCTACTCTACATGTCTCATGGTTTCTTAGGTTCTTCTATACACTGTTTGTGCTGCGCTGTCCTTCTATCAGTGATTTTGAGGTTTCCTTCCTGCCAGCTTTGCTGTCTCTTTCCCGATTCATGGTGCCTTAGGATGTTCATGCTACCCTTGGTGCCATTTGCTCCTCTTATGGAATGGTTATTGGTGCTCTCTTTTGAAGTCTCTGAGTGTTCCTCTCATTCTTGATGCTGCTTTCCTCCTCCCATAGAGCCTGGGAGAACTCCTGCCACTGTTGGTACCCTTTTGGCCCTTTACGGTGCCTTAAGCAATTCATGCCATTTTGCCTCAATCTTGGTGCCTTGTAGTTTTCTTGCCCCTTCTGAGGATGTCTGCTCACACATTTCATTAGAATTGATTAGAAACCCCTTATTTTGAAGCTCTGAATTGGCTGCATTGCTTCCTTCATTGATTTAATGTAAAACAGCCATGCATACCTTACAGTGCTGACATTGCACCTGCTTTGAAGGAGGTGAAAATTATCTTACAGGCCTATGAGATAGGAAGTAGCTGCACACCTGTAAGCAACATGTGTATTTTAAAAATTGCCGCTAAGTTAGCTCAATAAAAAGGTATCACCTTATATTTTTTTATTAACTTTTATTAATGCTGTTAAAAAGTAAGAGGAACTCCATGGATTTGTGCAGATAAAATTAAGTCATGGGATAACTCAATGGGTCATTGACAGAGAAAGAGGAATCTCATACCTGTGGGATTCTGTAAAGTCCTAGTATCCTGGCCATAACCTCAGACACAGATGAGTACATCTCCCCGATGATTCCTGCCAGAACCAAGTGAGCCTCACACTTATAATTTGGGAGTGTTTGTCCCCCAGACAGCAGCAGAAGGGTTTCCTTCAGAGCGACTACCTCTGAAAAGCAAGAGTCCATGATCCGGAAGCCCAGGGTGTGGTTTTGCAGCAGGTGCTGGTTCTGGTTGATTTCTTCTATGGCAAACATGGTGGCCAATATATCACGGTAATACCGGGTCTGAAAACTTAAGAAGAAATCAGATTTCTGTCATGATGATACACCATTGGGAAGATGCGGAGTCATCAGAATTCTTCCTTCCTTCTCAAAGTATCAAACCGTTCAATGATGGAAACCAACATGGACCAAATATTTGTGCAGACATTGGTCCTTTGACTGTTTCTTTTCAACATTTTCATGAGCAACATTGTGGAAGGATTATTGGCAAAGGTTTGTCTATTTGCTGATGATACCAAGGAGGCATCTAGCAAAGCTTGAGGAATGATCTATGGTCTGTGAGCTAAGATTTAATGCTAAACAATGCAGAGTTATGCATGTAGGCTATAAAAATCTCAAGGGAGAGGTAATGTATAAGGGGTTAAATTCACCAAACATGAAAAAAGAGCAAGATCTAAAGGTAATTGTATCTGATGAGCTTAAGGTAAGGCGAAGGCAAAAGCCAGAAAGATAGTTGGGTGGTTAGAGAGAGGAATGGACATCAGAAAAAAAGATGAGATATTGCGCCTGGTGAGACCTCATCTGGAATACTGTATACAGTTCTGGAGAACATGCCTTCAAAGGAATATAAACCGGTTGGAACTGGTCCATAGGGTAACTACTAAAATGATCAGTGGTCTTTGTTTTAAAGCATATAGGGACAGACTTACAGATCTAAATTTGTATACCCTAGAGGAAAGGTGAAATAGGGGAGATATGATAGAGACATTTAAATACCTCCAAGGTTTCCATGCAGAGGAGGCAGGTCTCTTTCAAAGGAAAGGTGGCTCTAGAATGAGGTGGTCATGTGATAAGGGTGAAAGGGAGTAGACTCAAGAGTAATCTAAGGAAATATTTCTGAAAAGGGAAGGTGGTGGGTGCATGGAGCAGCCTTCTTCTAGAGGTGGTAGAGATAGGAAAAGCTTCTGAATTCAAGAAGACATGGGATAAACACAGAGGATCTCTAAGGGAGTGGTAGGGATCATAATGTAGGGGAACTGCAAACCCCAAGGCTTGCTTTTTAGGCTAATTGAACTAGGCTTCAGATTTCATGTCCTGGTTGCTGTAAAGGATAAAAGGGAAAGTATAAATTTCATGCCTAGGATAAGCAACATGAATAAATACAAGAAATAGACTGTGTATCTTTTAAAGATAAGATGGTGTGTAATGTAAATTAGCAGTTTCAGCCTTCTTCTCCAGTAGTCAGTGAGCTGCAAAAAGCCGAAATTGGAAAGCTTGTAAAATGTAGGACTTGCTAGAATATTAATTGGAAATGTTATAAAAAAAAAACATGTTCACCTGCCAATCAAGGCTCACTTTGTTTTACTCGCTATTCAGAGTAGAAGAGAGTGAAGGGAGCTCATACAACTTGTATATGTTCTCTCTTTTACCAATAATAAAAATCTTTCTTTCTGATTGACTTGTCCGGTGTTATTCAGGCTTGCCAATTTTCCATGACAATATTGGTACATTGGCCGAGAAGTGCTGGGACAGCCCAAAGCAAGGCTCATGGATTCTGGATGGGTCTCCCTCAGTAAGCCTTTTCTCTTATTTGGGCTCTCAAGGAGGGAGAGATTGTCCTGAACCAGTCTTCTACCACCAGAGGCAAAACATTTCCACCTGGGTTATGGGGAATTGGTACAGGTAACTGAATAGTCAGAACTTATAGCAGATAAGGCATCTGCCAGCAAATATATTCCTCTAGGGAGGAAAAGAAAATACAGAGCTTTTAGGTAATTAATAGGTGATGTCAGAGAATGTATCTTATATGAATGGGGCTCAGAAATGTGGGCCGATCGGAACACGTAGGGGCATCCAACGTAGCTAGATTAGTGAAAGCCTGAGTGTTTGATACAGAAGAACTCAGAGGTTGTGCAGTATGTGACCTAGTGTCATGACCTCTTGACTCTCTGCAGCACCATCTACATGCCAAGTCCCTTTGTTTGAAACCCATGTGTAAGTTCAGTGCTGCTGCATGAAAGCTGTATGAAATGATAATATGGGGGCAAAGGGGACAAAGAAGATGACCCATCCCCAAAAATGACACCTGCACTATATGTGTTCCATATTCAGTCACTGGCCATATTGTAAAGTTAGCCGGATAAACGTATCCGCCAGCTAACTTTGAAAAGATATTCACTAGTGCAGTCACACCATGGAATACAGAGGGCTTTCTTAAAGATAGCTTAACTGTAGGAGAGGTCTAGGGCACAAACAGAGTTAGCCGGATATGTTATCCAGTTTATGCCTCTCAGATATGCCCCCACGATGTCCATATGTAATCTGAATGAATTTTAGCTAAATAATGAAATATTCAGCCAAAGGTTAGCCAGATAAGTGCTCAAAATATTTAAATGTTAGCATTTAGCTGGATAATTTGTGAGTTATCTGGTTTAATGCCTCTGAATATGTTTGTACCACACAGAGGACAAGCTGTAACCACTGAAATTAGCAATAAAACTAACAGCAAACAAAGCTTTATTTTGAATTGATAAACACAATTCCTCAAATAATTAGACCTCAACAGCCGGAACCACTGTGGTGAAACATTATCATCATAGGAACTGTATCTGTTAAAGACCAATATTTTTTTATATTTTTATTGCAAATAAAAAATTTTTTTATTACCGTAATCTCTCATTTCATTATATTCATTTCATTGTATTCAAAGCTACTTAGCTCTTTTGTAGGCGAGAAACTCAACTGACAACCCAATGCTGGCAGCATTTCGAGAGCATGCTCTCTACTTCAAGGGACTCTCTTTACCACCTTTTTAGTGATAGCTAAAGCCAGAAGAATGCTGGGCTGGATAGAGAGAGGAATAACCAGGAAGAAAAAGGAGATGATAATCCCCTTGTACAGGTCCTTGGTGAAGCCTCACCTGGAGTACTGTGTTCAGTACTGGTGCCCGTATCTGAAAAGGGACAAAGACAGGATGGAGGTGATCCAGAGAAGGGTGACAAAAATGGTGGGAGGTCTCCATCAAATGACTTATGAGGAGAGGCTGAAGGACCTGAATATGTACACCCTGGAGGAAAGGTTGTGCAGGGGAGATATGATACAGACCAGATACCTGAAAGGTTTTAATGATGCACAATCAACAATCCTTCTCCGTTGGAAAGAAATCAGTAGAACTAGGGATCACAAAATGAAACTCCAGAGGCGGTGACTCAGAACCAGCATCAGGAAATATTTCTTCACGGAGAAGGGTGGTGGATGCCTGGATTGCCCTTCTGGAAGACGTCGTGAAGACAAAAACAGTGAAAGAATTCAAAGGGGCATGGGATAAACATTGTGGATCCCTAGGGATTACAGGATGGAAATGAAGAGGGAAGTGCATGGGGGTAACTTGCTGTGTGGTGGTTGCTACCAGATGCAACTCCATTATTGCCCTCTGCTCCAATATTACTCTTTGTTTTAACGGTAGCGGGGACAAATGGGGGGGGGGGAATAGGACTCAGACAGCAAGCAACGAGGACACTACATTTTAAGGTCTGAGAAAGCAAGTAGGAGTGGGAGTAACTTGCTGATGCGGTTGTTACTTCCTTAACCAATAATCCTGATACTTTTGTTGCCACCATAAGCTTGCTGGGCAGCCTGGATGGACCATTTGGTCCTTTTCTGCCGTCATTTTTATGTTTCTATTTAACCAATGATGAAAACCCAACAACTGTTTCTCAGTGCCATTGCACAATAACAGAACATCGTCAATAAAAAGTCTCAGAGGTCTCTTCTGTAGAGCATACATACTTAGGTCCTTTAGTTTTCGGATGTTTTTCAAACAGTGGACTAGATTTCTTTGACTGATTAGTATTGGTTTTTGTGAATATATGGCAAACTCTCTGGCTGAGTCACTTAGAAGTCTGTATGGTTTGACTTTATGAGTGTACTTCTTGTAACCCACCACAAAAATTAGGAGCCAATGGGCTATAATTCTTTTCAATTAAATAAGTAAATAAGTTTCATAAATTTTGATGCAGACATTTATAATTGTAATAGCCTTCTCTGGATCACATCAACTCATATCATTTTGAAAGTATGGCCTTCAGAAATGGACACACAGTTCTCTAGGTGAGATCTCACCAACTACTTGTACAATGGCAAAACTGCCTCACTTTTTGTACTAGATCTGCCTCTTTCTATGCATCCTAACATCCTTCCAGATCTGGCTGCTGCCCTATGGCAACATTTATACTACCTTGAAATCCTCACATTATCACCCTGCAGTCGCTGCCCACTGCCACACTGCATAAAGCTCCCTTTGATTTCTGTACTCCCCCCGCCCTCCCCAACTACATAATTCTGCATATTTTAGCAGTCAACCACTTCCCAACTTAGACAATATGCCATTATCGCATTCTATTGGTTCTTTCTTTCCACTGAGGTATTGATGAATTTGTTAGATATTTTACACAATCAATATAATGGATAGGCACCAGATATTCAGTGCACCAATTTTGGGAATTTTATAGTAAGAAATCATAAATTATGATCAAGAAATTCTCATTGTGTTAAATATTGGCAATGTCTAGTGTTCCAAACACAACTAAACTAAAAGTCTTCTAGAGATATTCGTATCAACATGTGTTCTGCTTGGATTTGCACCTTTGCTTCCAATTTATTACCAACTAATAGACCCAGGTCTTTATCCTGGTTAGAACTGTCAGTAACAGAATAGTATTCCCAAACAGAATGTCTTACTCTTTACAACGTGCTGGCTGAGGAGTCTCTCTGAAGTCAAGGATGGGGTAAACAACATCACTCTGAGCTCCAGCTATCACCCCTATGACAAAGTCTCCATCCATAGAAATGGGAGCCATCTCCCGGAGCTCCAGCTTACATCCTGGCTTTATCGCTTCCTTCATGGGAACAGCAAGCAGCAAGAGAGTCAAGCACGCAAAAAGTCTCATTTTCTCACTCTTTCACAAAGCCTCTGGATTCATCATCATCACAGCATGGGACGTACAGAAGAGAGAAATGGAAAGGAAAAAGAAACATAAAACCAAGTGGAGTACAGGCAAAAAGAGATCAAAGATACAAAAAGGGAACTAGAGCAAAGACAGCAGAAAAATGACCAAAGAAAGATCAAATAGTGAGACAAGAAAATAATCACTGAAAGTTCAAAAACATAAAGTGAAATCAGGAGGCGAGAGACCAAGAAATAAACAGGGAATGTTCAATACAGAGATTGAGATATAGAGAGAAAATAACAAGGAAACACACATACAACAGAGTTTAAAATGTAAAGAGAAGAGGCCAGATTGGCACAGGAGAATAATTGCACCAGAGGACAAGGTTTATATCTTCTCTGCCTGGAGGTTGTTTCACTGACCCCTGTAATTCTAGAGATGCAATTAAAGAAGGTGGTACTCAGGTGCCTTCCAGCACTCATTATATGATGAGTAGGTGTGTGACCTGTAATAACGGGTTCTGATGATAATCACAGCCTGACGTCTCCCTGGTACATGAAGGAGGAAGAACACTATTTTGTTCTAATTTCAGATTCTTTACCGTCCCCTTCCATTTTAGAAATAGGAGGATTAACCTTTTGAAGGTCACTATTCAGAAAAGAGGCGAGAAGACAAGTTAGCCGGCTAAACTGATCTGGATAACTTGAGACAGATATTCAGCTGGAAAAATCTTGCAATGAGTATACTCACCTAAAGTTATCCGGGTAACATCACCCAGATAACTTTAAACCTGACCGGATATATTCTAAATATAGCTAAGCTTGGTGCCTTCAAAGGTACCGGTTAAGTTTACCCATAAAAGTTTATCCCGGCACAGGTAAATGTAGACACTGCCAGGCAGCTGAAAATAAAATCTTCCAGGCATTCCTGATCAGATCCCCCCCCATCCCCCCCTCCTCCCAACCCCCAAAATTAGAAAAAGAAAGAAGCGAGCCCCTGCAACCTAAGGCCTGTCCCCCCTCTCTCTCCAAGAGATCTAAATATGCACACCCTAGAGGAAAGTTGAGATAGAGGCGATATGAAAGAGACATTTAAATCTTTCCAAGGTTTCCATGCACAGGAGACGGGACTTTTTTGAAGAAAAGAGGCTCTAGAACAAGGGCTTATGGGATGAGGGTGAAAGGGGTAGGCTAAGGGAATCTTTCTTTACAGAGAGGGTGGTGGATGCATGCAACGGCCTCCTTGTGGAAGTAGTTTAGATAAGGACATTATCTGAATTGAAGAAAGCATGGGATAAACACAGAGGCAGTGGTAGGGATTGTAAAGTTGAATAGTTGGTTTGGATGGGCACACTGCATAGGCCATATGGTCTTTTTCAGCTGTCACGTTTCTATATTTCTATTGACTGAATGAGACTATTCTTTAAATCTGTCATTTATGAATGAAAGAGAATGTAGCTGATTAGCCATGCCAGCTGAAGCCAAGGTTTCCTTGAGGCCTCCTTGGGGCATTCACTAATTGCCTATGACCCTAACCTATGCAAGTTGGGCTAAGCTGAGTCCAGTTGGGGATCCTCAGGTCCCTCCGACCTCCCGCCATAGAAAAGCTACAGGGGCGGGAACTCACTGGTCACAATTACCCTTCTATAGGGGACCTGTATCATGAAAGGTGCAGGAAGGATGCCAACTTGTCTCCTGCCCCACCAGCATCTCTTTAAAAATGGCACCAGTCTGCCCTGAGACTGGCACCACAGTGACTTCAAAATGGTGCTTGTATTAGGGTCAGCCAGTAACATTTTGTTGTACAGCTCTAAATTTGTATAGCTGTACAACAAAATGGGGCTAACCAGCTTGTGCCATTTTCAAGAGATTTCACTGGGGCAGGAGTCGAATGAGCATCCTACTTGCTTTAACTATACACCTGTAGAAGTGGGGCAGGTTTCAGAAGATGTAAACTACAGGTTAGGTTCTGAGCTTGATCACTGGAGTCTACTGTTTGATAAGAACGTTGAATAACCATGAACTCTGTTTTAGTTACATTAAATAAAGTTTGTTATGCTGCAACCATTGCTAATGGCTGTCAAACAAATAACAATACAGCTTGCTGTACCAGACCAAGCAGAGTTCATTTTGATAAAAAATTGGATATCATCTGCAAAGATTCTGTATCCTTCACAAAGACTCACTAAGATCTTCCAAACTGGTACCAGATAGATGTTAAATAGAAGTGATGATAAAAGCACAACTCTGAGGTACACCTGTAGAATTGGCATACCACGAGGAGCTCTGGCCCTCCACCCTAACTTGTGAAAATGATTAGAAAGAGAGGATGTAAACCATGCCAAAACTTGGCCTGAGATATCACATTCTTTCAATCGATAAAGAAGAATGTCATGGTCAAGAGTATCAAAAGCTGTTGATATGTCCAACGTAATAAGTACACAACTATGACCACTGTCTAGACCATGCCTAATGTTGTCAAGCAAAGAGGCCAATCAAATCTCGGTGTTGAGAGATTTCCTAAATCCAAATTGGTAGTGGTCTAAGATCTGATGTTCTTCAGTAAACTCGGGCAATTGCTTAAGGACTGCTGCTTAAGAACATAAGAACATGCCATACTGGGTCAGACCAAGGGTCCATCAAGCCCAGCATCCTGTTTCCAACATTAGCCAATCCAAGCCATAAGAACCTGGCAATTACCCAAAACTAAGTTTATTCCATGCTACTGTTGCTAGTAATAGCAGTGGCTATTTTCTAAGTCAACTTAATTAATAGCAGGTAATGGACTTCTCCTCCAAGAACTTAATCCAATCCTTTTTTAAACACAGCTATACTAACTGCACTAACCACATCCTCTGGCAACAAATTCCAGAGTTTAATTGTGCGTTGAGTAAAAAAGAACTTTCTCCGATTAGTTTTAAATGTGCCACATGCTAACTTCATGGAGTGCCCCCTAGTCTTTCTATTATCCGAAAGAGTAAATAACTGATTCACATTAACCCATTCTAGACCTCTCATGATTTTAAACACCTCTATCATATCCCCCTTCAGCCATCTCTTCTTCAAGTTGAAAAGTCCTAACCTCTTTAGTCTTTCCTCATAGGGGAGCTGTTCCATTCCCTTTATCATTTTGGTCGCCCTTCTCTGTACCTTCTCCATCGCAACTATATCTTTTTTGAGATGCGGCGACCAGAATTGTACACAGTATTCAAGGTGCAGTCTCACCATGGAGTGATACAGAGGCATTATGACATTTTCCGTTTTATTCACCATTCCCTTTCTAATAATTCCCAACATTCTGTTTGCTTTTTTGACCGCTGCAGCACACTGAACTGATGATTTCAATGTGTTATCCACTATGATGCCTAGATCTCTTTCTTGGGTGGTAGCTCCTAATATGGAACCTAACATTGTGTAACTAAAGCATGGGTTATTTTTCCCTATATGCATCACCTTGCACATATTCACATTAAATTTCATCTGCCATTTGGATGCCCAGTTTTTCAGTCTCAGAAGGTCTTCCTGCAATTTATCACAATCTGCTTGTGATTTAACTTCTCTGGACAATTTTGTATCATTTGCAAATTTGATAACCTCACTAGTCGTATTCCTTTCCAGATCATCTATATAAATAAAAATGTAAATGTTCGTTTGTTCAAAATCTTAAATCTCCGAAAGTTCTTCACCGATTGCTGTGAAATTTTGAAACAACGTTGCATTCGAATACGCACGTGTTTTTTATATACCTATATTATATAGATGTCACACTTGTGGCAGGTAAAAACATGCTTTTTTGGAAAAACAGCGCCATTTGTTGGACGTACAAGCAACACACGCTATCTACAATATAAATGGGCTCTGACCGACGGCCCACAAATGCGCAGTAGAGAGCAGCTCTACCGCGCATGTGCAGACCATAGAGCTCTGCGCTGCATGCTGGGTGTCACAGAGGGGAGGAGGAAAGGGCAGACGAGTTGCTGCTCCGAGAAACGGCTCAGCCCGTTCCTCCGCCACTGGGGAAAGGGGGAGGGAGTAGGGACTGCCGGACAGTTACACACAGGAGGAGGAAAGGGTAGAAGAGTCGCCGAGCCAGTCCGTCCACCGCCGGGGAAGGGGAGGAGGGAGTTGGGACAGCCGGAGCAGAGCAAATGCAGTAGAAAGTGGCTGTGAAGAGATCACAAGCAGCTGCAGCCTGCAGCAGCCAAAGCACAAAGATCTGAACAGAGAACAGCTCGCCCTCCTCCCCCGCCCCTTGAGTCTCGCAGATAAGGAGAAGCCAAGTAAATATCCCGCAACTGCGGGGGGGGGGGAGGGGGGAAGGCAGTGCTGTCAACCCACCCGTGGGTCTCAGCCACCACGGGAAGAGTTTACATGGGCATCGCTCCACCCCCACTCCCAGCAAAGCACCGTCACGAAAGTGAAAGCCAGAGCCCTGCTCCCTCCTCCCTCTCAAGCCCCCGATCGGATTTCTTAAAGTCACAGGTCTCCCACAAAGAGCAAAGTAAGCTAGGCAACATGGATCAGGTAAGGGAGGGGTTTAGATAGGGCTGGGGGGCGGTTTATATAGGGGAAGGGAGGGGAAGGTTGGGGGGGGGGGCGGAAGGAAAGTTCCCTCCGAGGCTGCTCCAACTTCGGAGCGGCCTCGGAGGGAACGGAGGAAGCCTGCACGGCTCGGCACGTGCAAGTTGCACAATTGTGCACCCCTTTGTGCGTGCTGACCCTGGATTTTATAACATGCACGCGGCAGCTGTGCATGTTATAAAATCGGGCGTAGATTTGTTCGCGCCGGGTTGCGTGAACAAATCTACGCCCGCACGCAGGTTTGAAGATCTGCCCCATATTCATTAGTGAATATCCTGAAAAACCAACTGGCTGTGGGGTCCCCAGGACAGGTTTGGGAAGCCCTGTTCTACAGGGTGAAGAGCCCTAACCTTTTTAGCCTTTCCTCATAGGGGAGCTGTTCTATTCCCTTTATCATATTGGTCACATTTCTCTCTACATTTAGGCCACCATATCTGCTTTGAGATAGGGTAACTAGAATTGCACAAAATACTCAAGGTGTTTCATTCCTTTCCTTATAATATCTACCATTCTTTTTGCTTTTTTGACTTCCACTGCCAACTGAACTGAGAATTTCAAAGTATTGTCCTCAATAACTCCAAGAACCTTTGGCTGGGTAGTGACACCTAAAACAGAACCCAGCATCATGCAACTACAGTTTGGATTGTTCTTCCCTATTTGCAACACTTTGCACTTGCCTACATTAATTTCATCTGCCATTTAGATGCTCAGTCCCTCAGTTTTGCAAGGTCCTCTTTCAATTTCTGACAATCAATTAGTGAATGGACAACGCTGAAAAATTTTGTGTCATTTGTAAATGTGACATCTTCTCTCATTACTCCCTTTTTCACATCTTTAATAAATAAATATATTTTAAAAAATACCAGTGACTGTAAAAAACCATAAACTTGGCAATTTAGGGCTACAATTCAAAATGTCCGCCATATTTATAGACCACGCATTGATAGCTATATACAGTCTCTTTAAATATGATGTCTTTTGAATAATCTCAGTTGAATCATCATATACATACAGTTTGATTGCGTTGTGTGTATAAAATAGTCTAAGCACCCAGTCTCTATCTGATTCAAAAACAAATGTGGCCAATAAGATAGCCCCCTGGACTAACTCACTATCTGATGTTTCTAATATCAAAGACACATTTAAATTTGAGGTTAATAAATCCATTGCTTGTGCCCCCTCTTGTGTTGTTACATTTTCTTGTTTTTTATATGCTGGTATATAATACGCATTCGCTTTTCACTCAACGCACAATAAAGCTCTGGAATTTGTTGCCAGAGGATGTGGTTAGGGCAGTTAGTGTAGCTGGGTTTAAAAAAGGTTTGGATAAGTTCTTGGAGGAGAAGTCCATTAACTGCTATTAATCAAGTTTACTTAGGGAATAGCCACTGCTATTACTGGCATCAGTAACATGGGATCTTCTTAGTGTTTGGGTATTCGCCAGGTTCTTAAGGCCTGGATTGGCCACTGTTGGAAACAGGATGCTGGGCTTGATGGACCCTTGGTCTGACCCAGCAGGGCAATTTCTTATGTTCTTATGTTCACCAGGTCTGGATGGTATTCACCCAAGAGTGCTGAAGGAACTCAGACATGAAATAGCAGACCTGTTTCATTTAAAACAGCCATGGTAACAGAAGATTGGCTGGTGGCCAACATGATGCCAAATTTTAAAGGGCTCTAGGGATGATCCAGGAAACTATAAACCAATGATCCTGATGTTGGTGTCGGTAGAAGCTATTATTAAAAACAAAATTACTCACCACATAGACGTGTTTTAATAAAAGAGGCCCGTTCTTGTCGCTGCGCATCATTTTCTTAAGTCTATCCCCCCCCCCCTCCCCCTTGCGCGCGCAGATTACAAAATCTGGTGCACACGTGCGTGCGGCCTGCTGATTTTCTAACATGCGCAAGCTCCTTCAAAAGGTCTATGCTATTCTTCCTGGCTTATCTCTCATACTAATATATCAGTTGAAAGTCTCATTATTCCTACTTGTACTCTTCATCTGAATCATCCAGTCTTAGAGGTGACAGACAGGCTCTGTATCATGTGCCAGTTCCAGAGCCATTCAATGATATAAGTTACAGACTCAGTGTCCCTGTGCCTGTCTCCTAAGACATCCAGGCCTGTTTCAATCCCTTGAATCATCTAGTTATTAAGGTGAAATGCTCTGTTATCTCCATAGCAGTCCTAGACATGACAAGGTATGCAAAACTGTTATAATTCCTTGAACCATCCAGTTTTAGAAGCGAAAGTTTCTTTATCCTTTAGCCTATGCCATGAGTCATCCAATCATAGACAAAAAATACCATATTCTTGTACCAGTCCTATGAATGATCACGCCCAAAACGTGAAAGTCTCTGGTCGCCACATCTCAAAAAAGATATAGTTGCGATGGAGAAGGTACAGAGAAGGGCAACCAAAATGATAAGGGGGATGGAACAGCTCCCCTATGACGAAAGACTAAAGAGATTAGGACTTTTCAGCTTGGAGAAGAGATGGCTGAGGAGTGATATGATAGAGGTGTTTAAAATCATGAGAGGTCTAGAACGGGTAAATGTGAATCGGTTATTTACTCTTTCGGATAATAGAAGGACTAGGGGGCATTCCATGAAGTTAGCAAGTAGCACATTTAAGACTAATCAGAGAAAATTCTTTTTCACTCAACGCCCAATTAAACTCTGGAATTTGTTGCCAGGGGATGTGGCTCGTGCAGTTAGTGTAGCTGTGTTTAAAAAAGGATTGGATAAGTTCTTGGAGGAGAAGTCCAATACCTGCTATTAATTAAGTTGACTTAGAAAATAGCCACTGCTATTACGAGCAACAGTAACATGGAATAGACTTAGTTTTTGGATAATTGCCAGGTTCTTATGGCCTGGATTGACCACTGTTGGAAACAGGATGCTGGGCTTGATGGACCCTTGATCTGACCCTGTACGGCATATTCTTATGTTCTTATCCTTGTGCCCATACCTTGATACTTCCAATTTAGCTCACCTCTCCATTAAATCTTTGGAATTTAAGCATCTCTGAAAATGATATTGAACTATCTTCATATATCAGTGGTGGATTTACAGTATTCCTTGTTGAGCACCATAGGGTTAATCTTCCTGTTTCTATAATGGAAGAGGAATGAAAAAAAATCCGGAATTTGATCAAAATTGTGTGCTTCCTCCTTTATGTCCCAGAGGACTTGTCAGGCTGTGATTATCAAGAGGGCCCTGTTATTATAAGCTACGCACTTACTCATCATGTAATGAGTGCAGGAAGGCACCTGAGTACCACCTCACTTAATTGCAATTCTAGAATTGCAGGGGTCAGTGAAACAACCTCCAGGGAGAAAAGATATAAACCACCGAGTCCTGTGGCACGGTTATTCACCTGTGACAACTTTTCTCTCCAGATTTCAAACTCCATTGAATGACTTTTACCTCCTTGTTTCCTTATTTTCTCTCTACAGTATATCTCAATCTGTGTGCTTGAATGTTTCTGTTTCTTGATCCCCTTGTCTCCAGATTTCCTTTTCTTTGATTATTTTCTAGGCTTTCTCTCTAGATTTCAGTTTTGATCATTTGTTGGCCATTTTCATAGTCTCACTCTGTATATTTGATTTCTCTTTGCCTATACTCCACTCTGTTTTATCTCTTCTTCTCTCTCTCATTTTTTTTTCCTCTCTTTTGTGCGACCCATGCAGAATTGAAGAATCCAGAGGCATTGTGAAAGAACTGAAGAAAATGAGAATTTTTGAGGGGTTAACTCTCTTGCTGTTTGCTGCTCCTATTGGGGAAGCCTTGGCCACAAGATGTACGCTGGCGCTCCAGGAGGTGACGCCCTTCTCCATGGATGGAGACTTTGTCCTAGGAGTGATAGCTGCAGCTCATGGAGGCATTGTTCACAACATCCTTGACTTCAGAAAGACTCCCCAGACAGCACGCTGTATAGAGTAAGGCCTATTGATTGCAAATATGATTCTTTTAGTGACACTTCTAGCTAGGATAAAGACCTGGCTCTATTAATTGATAATAAACTAGAAGCATTAGCACAATGGAACACATATTGCTATGAACATCTAAACATCCTTCAGTTTAATTATGTTCATAATGCTTGACATGGCCAATATTTGGCACAATGAGGCAATATCTTAAACATGATTTAGGATCTCTGTCCAGTAAAATTCTCAAAACTGGTGCATTGGAAATCTGTCGCCTGTCCTTTATTTTGATTGTGTAAAATATCTTAAGAAAAAAAAAATCACCAATACTTCAATGGAGCAAAGGAACATAAAAAAAAGAATGAGGTGATGTCATATTATTTAATTCAAAAAGTGGATGACTGACAGCTTAGTTTCAATGCTAATATATGCAGAATTATGCATTTGGGGTGCAGATATCTAAAGAAGTAGTACATGGTGTGAAATGAGATATTGATACCTTGGGGTGATTATAGCTGAGGATTTCAGGGAAGTAAAACATTGCAACAGGGCAGTAGCCAAAATTGGAGGGATTGTAGGATTCATTGGGAGAGTTTCAGATTTAAATTTAGAGACAGATTTAGAGAAAAAAAGGTGATTTTGCCATTCTACAAGTGATTGGTGAGTCCTTGCCTAGAATAATGTATCCAGTTCTGAAGGTCATACTTTCAGAAGGATATTGACAAGAGTGGACATGATCCAGAGAAGGCTACTTAAATGGTGCAGGTTTTGCATCAAAAAGCTCTAAGATATGAGACTAAAGTATCTCAGGATGTAGAGAAGAGAGGCGGGTGAGTTATTAATGCCTGAAAGGTATTAATAAGGGGCAAGGACTACTTATTACTGGCATTAGTAGCATGAGATTTATTTACTATTTGGCTACTTGCCAGGTATTGGATTGGCCACTGTTGGAAATAGGATGCTGTGCTTGATGGACCCTTGGTCTGACCCAGTATGGCAATTCGTTATGTTCTTATATACTACTTTTTTTCAGTGGAAAGAAAATTCTAGAACAAAAGGTCATGATATGAGGTTCCAAGAGGGGTAGACTCAAGAGCAACACCCCTTATTAATAACTCCCCCACCTCTCTTCTCTACATATTGAGATCCTATAGTCTCATATCATAGAGCTTTTTGATGCAAAACCTGCACCATTTAAGGAGCCTTCTCTGGTTCATGTCCACTAAGTTGTCAATATCCTTCTGAAAGTATGACCTTCATGGAAAGGGATTAGATCAGAGGGAATGGGATCTCTATGGGGGAAGATCTGGCTGAAAAGCCATGCCTTAGTATTTTTCCTGATGGTAAAGGTGCAAGGTTTATGTCATAAGGGCGGCGGTACCTTGTTTCAAATTTTTGGCACCCAATAGCTGAAGGCATGAAGACTAGTGCCGAACAATCTGGGAGAGGTCAGAGGAGGAAAGAAAGGTCAGTTGGAAGGCCTGGAGATCTCTCATGGTTGTGCAGGAGGAGAGACAATGAGAAAGTTACTCGGGTGCTCGCTTATTCCCACACTTGTAAGCGAAGCAGAGAGTTTTGAATGTTATCCTACTTTTCACTGGGAGCCAATGCAGTTGACAGAGTATTGGGTTTACATGATCAGTTGTTTGGCTCCAACCAATATTCTAGTGGCAGTTATTTTGAAGGCACCAAAGACTTTTCATACTGTACTGCGTGATTCCATTAAACAAGGACTTGCAGTAGTCAATTTGGCTGGAGATTACTCCATGGATTACAGTGGCGAGACTGTTTATTTAGGTAGTTTTGTAGCTAAAGAATCTGGTTCAGGGGCATAAAGAAAATCCTTATCATCTTTGTGATGTGATATTCCATGTTGAGGTTTTGATTGAGCTAAATCATTAGGCTTTGAACTGATACTTTGACTGTAACAGGGTACCAGACAGCTCGAGTTTCTGGTCACTAAGCCTTTGGGTTACTGCCGTAAGATAATCACTGAGGTTTGCAATGGATGCAGTGTGGTCAGATCCAATTTTGATGCACAGAATAGTGCTTCTCAGTCCTATCCTGAGGATGCCATAACCAATTGTACTTTCAGAATATTAATATTGAATATACATGAGCTGGAGATTCAGTATATGCAAATTTATCTCATGCATGTGTAGAGAACCTAAGTACCATAAGAACTAATCCAATTCCTTTGGAGGAGAACAGAGTAAGTAGTTAGCAGTAGTGTTGGGTTTTGGCTCCCCTTGAGGGAGATTCAGATGGTGTGTCCCTGTAAGTTAGAAGCCTCTGCCACCATCTTAAGGTGTGCATTTCCTTAGTGGTCCATCTTAGGGGCAGCATGTCCTGTGCTGTTCCAAGTTTTGATTACTTTTTCCTGGGAAAGAACTCAAGGATTCTCTGGAATATTCTAGAATTGAAATCTGAATAAAGGAATGTCCATGATTTTAGAAACATTTTATTTGAGAAGGAAGATGTGTCCAACCTTCCTGCCTCCTTTTTGGTTTTCCTTTTTTGTTTAAGAATCTATCTGCTTGTTTATGGTTTGCTGAGTGCCCTAGGTTCAGGCACTCAGATTCTTTGCCATCTGAAGGAAGTGGTGTCTTTCACCTAGAAAGAAGCTTAAGATCATCCATGTCATCAAGGAGGAACAAATTCACATCCATTACCTGTGAGAAGAAGCACTGGGAGGAGAAAGGAGGCATCATCTAGGTGCATCTACTATCATCTCAAATTAAATCTTCACAGGAGAAGAAGAGTTGGATAGTACTATCTAGGTGCTGCACTGTGAAGGAAGGAGAATAGGGAGTAACTACAGGAGAGGTATGAGAAATTGGGACTTGACATTCATGCAATATGGGGAGATGGGTGGGAATACAATTCTATCCACCCTGCCATGGGAAGTAAGTTCACACTTACTTCAATCTATTGATTTGGAGAGGAAGTAAAGTATTAAAGAGATTGGCATTACATCTAAAGATTTTTTGCTGGAAATTTAAGGTCACAAATGTATTGATGGTGCTGTGTAGAGTAATTGGACTGCAAACTTCAAGAGCTGTAAAGAGCTCTTCATTCACCAATCTGCAGTAAAACTTAGTTGGAAACCAGTCAGCTTCCAGCATGGTTATTTTGGATGTCTATCTCTTTGGAAATAGAAAGCAAATCCAAAAAGGTATGGGGCAAGCACTGTGAATCCCTAAAGGCTGGAGTGGCAGCTACTCCCACTAACAAAAGGCATGAGGAGTACTACCCTTAACCAATTAGCATACCTAATTTTGACACAACCATAGCATTGCTCTCCACAGTGGGGAGGGCCCTGACTTTTATGGTCCAGGATACTGATACGCAGACATTGGGGAAAAATGCATGGCTGCTTCTATGACCAAGTCCAAAAGCAAAGCAGGTTCAAGCAGCAGCATTGTCTGAAATATCAAGAAGGCTTCTCACCGTGTAAAAATGTCACTAGCAGTAATTTTGTTATGGGGTTGACAGTTGCTTGCTTTTGATTGTTAATATTACTACCCTTAACAGAAGGCTTTGGGGTAAACTACACAGAGCAGCAATTACTACCCTTAACAGAAACATGGGCATATCTTGCAGAGAGCAGCAGTTACTACCATAAGAAACTTGCTGGGCAGACTGGATGGACTATTTGGTCTTTTTCTGCCATCATTATTTTGTTACTCTGCTGAGCTCATTACTGCTGTAATCATGAACGTAAAGGGTTTTTGAGACTTAACCAAAGCATAGGGCCTAGAAGTTAATCTTCCCCCACCCCTTCAGGAAATTCTGGGCACTTTATCGGGAATGATAATGAGTTGTGTGTCCCTGTGCCCCTATCCAGGACTATCCACCCGGGCCTACAAATGTTCATTGTGGATATCCTGAAAACATGACTGCCTGTGGGTTTCTCAGGGCAGGTCTCGGAAGCCCACCACTAGAGAGGGGGGGGGGGCATTATATTGATATTCATATATCTCAAAAGTTTAAATTGGAACAAGAGGAAAAATGCTAAAGAACAAGAGGTGAGACTCCGAAGGTAAAATATTGGGAAGCAACATCTGAAAATATTTCTTCGTGGAAAGGGTGTTAGATGCATGGAATGGACTTCCAGTGGATATCGTGGAGCCGAAAATGGTAACAGAACTAAAAAAAAAAGCATGGGAGAAGCATAGAGGATCCCTTGTGGCAAAGAAATAAAGGCCAGTATTGGGCAAACTAGATTGGCAAAACATCGTTATTCTTTAACAGTGGTAGAAACATAGCTGTGCGGTCGTGGTCTTGCAAACGACCGTCTCTTCACTTCCTCAAGAGCAGTGGCAGGGGTAGAGGTGGCAAGGACAAAAGGTTAGACAAAGGAGGCACAGTCCAGCAATACTGTAGGCCATGAAGTAGCTGGGTTGGTGCCAGAAGGCTACAATTCAGGTTAAAGGTCATGTCAGGTTAAAGGTGGCCAGATACTGTCCAGTAAGTTCACAGGGACCTGGAAGGCTGAATGCTAGGGCAACAACCTTGCTAGTTTTGTTAGAGGTTTTAGTGAATAAGAAGCTTGGTGGTAATACATGGACTGGGTGAGAGGTGGGGGCTGAATGTGGAATTACTAGTGAGATCTTGTATGTCCATCTAACCGGTTGGAAGAGAAATCCTGGGGTTGACCTGCCTAGAGCAGTGGTTACATCCCTAAACAGCAATGTTCTGACTGCATCAAGCTTCCAGAAAGGTATTGGGGTAATCTGCACGCTGCAGTGGTTGTAACCTTAAACAGCAGTATTACAGCTGTAAAGGTAGCCTGCGCGGAGTGACCATGATTACAACACAAAACATAAATGAGCATGGGGAGGCCAGATATTTTGGACAACAGCCCCACTAATTTTGGTGGCTATGTGCATTATTACTAAGAATGTGCAAGGACAATTTTATTTTGGTTCAGCTCATTTCATTCATTTTTGATCATTTTTTAAATTATTTTGCTTTCTGGCTTTTTTTCTTTGTTTTTCTTCATTTTGGAAAATAATGTACACTATTTGCAAAGTGTATGCACTTTCCACAAATAGTGCATGTTTTTTAAAAAATTGTATGTATTCATTCATTTCTGAAACAAATGAAGCTGAAAATGTGGGGGATTTTTGAGCGGATTCTGCATTTGTTTTGGTGTAAAACAAACCAAAACAAAAATGCCTGATTAGGTTTGGATTCCCATTTGTTTAAAATTAAAATAAACTTGGCAAGACGACATGGGAGGAGACCTGGGTAGTGGCTTAACTATTGGTTTTATAAGAATCAGATGACAAGGCCTGAGGCTGCAGGGGTAGAGATCAGCATTGTGGCAGATTTTGAACATGCTTTGGTGGAGGGATAGGGTTTGAGAGGACAGATGGAAGAAATAGGTGGGAATTTGTATGTTCATCTACCCAGGATTTATTTATTTAAACATTTTTATTCTGCTGCGTCCAGACTACAAATCTGGCCAGCACAGATTACATATAACATACATAAGCACCTTCCAAAGGGTGCACCCTGATGACTGAAGGCTGCTTTCTCCCCAGCAGTTTTCAGACCCGATATTACCGGGACATATTGGCCGTCATGTTTGCCATGGAAGAAATCAACCAGAACCACCAGCTGCTGCCGAACCACACCCTGGGCTTCCGGATCCTGGACTCTTGTCTTTCAGAGGTAGTCGCTCTGCAGGACACTCTGATACTGCTGTCTGGGAGGAACAGAACCCTCCCGAATTATATGTGCGAGGCTCACCCAGCTCTAACAGGAATCCTTGGGGAGATCTACTCATCGATGTCTGAGGTCATGGCCAGGATACTAGGGGTTTACAGGATGCCACAGGTATGAGATTCTCCATCTCTTTCTCGTGAAATGTCCACTCCGTTTTTCCATTGGACTTCATTTTATCTGCACAGCCCTAGTTGTTTCCTCATTAATAAATCCAAACTCTTCCTTAATAAATAGAAATAAATATAAAATATAAAGTTATAACTTTTTATTAAACTAGTGGGACAATTTTTAAAATACTCATGTTCCTTAAAGGTATTGGATACTTTGTAACTCATGGGCCTGCAAAGGCAGCACTGTAAAGCATGCTAGGGAGTTACAAAATAAAATAAGAGCATAAAATATGCAATACTGGGCCAAGCCCAGTATCCTGTGTCCAACCCTGGCCAAACCAAGTCGCAAGTACCCAAACATTAAGGGCCAGATTTTAAAACTTATGTGCGGGCGTAGATTTGTGCGCGCAAATCTACGCCCGATTTTATAACATGCGCGCTCATGTTATAAAATCCGGGGTCGGCGCGCGTGCAAGGGGGTGCACACTTGCGCACCTTGCACACGCCGAGCGGAGCCCCGGTGGCTTCTTTCCCCATTCCCTCCAAGGCTGCTCCGAAATGTCGGAGGGAACTTTTTTCGCCTCCCCCCCTACCTTATTTCGGCGAGTTACGCCTGCCCCGGCCGGCGAACCTCCGGCATGGCTGCTGTGCCGGAGGACTCAGGAACGCCCCCAGACTGCCCATTTTTGAAAGTCCCTGGACATACGCGTGTCCCGGGGCTTGTGCGCGCAGGGGTAGGTTTTTGGGGGTTACACGCATAACCCTTTGAAAATCTACCCCTAAATGAATAGATCTCAAGCCACTAATCCTTATTGATTAATAGCAGTTTATGGACTTCTGGTCTAGGAACTTATCCAAACCTTTTTTAAACCCAGTTACACTAACTGCCATAACCACATCCTCTGGCAGTGAATTCCAGAGCTTAATTATGCAGATTTGTTTTAAATGAGTTACTTGCTAACTTCATGGAGTATCCCCTAGTTCTTGTATTATCTGAAAGAGTAAACAACTGATTCACATTTACCCATTCAAGTCCTTTCATGATTTTGTAAACCTCTACATATCCCCTCTCAGCCGTCTCTTCTCCAAGCTGAACAGCCCAAACCTCTTTAGCCTTTCCTCATAGGTGAGTTGTTCCATGCCTTTTATCATTTTGGTCGCCCTTCTCTATACTTTCTCAGAGGCTCACCCTTATCAATATCTTATATTTAACTTGCCAATGCTTATGCTTTATCCTATTTTCCTCTAATGGATCCTTCTTCCAATTTTTGAATGAAGATCTTTTGGCTAAAATAGCCTTCCTTCCACCTTTCTTAATGCACGGAACGCATCTGGACTGTGCTTCTAAAATGGTATTTTTAAACACTCTCCACACCTGTTGCACACTCTTTGCATTTGTAGCTGCACCTTTCAATTTTTTAAAACTATTTTCCACATTTTGTCAAAGTTTCCCATTTAAAAGTTTAGGGGCAGATTTTAAAACCTGCGCGCGGGTGCAGATTTGTTCGCGCAACCCAGTGCAAACAAATCTTCGCCCGATTTTATAACATGCGTGCGCTGCCGCGCGCATGTTATAAAATCCAGGGTCGGCGCGCGCAAGGGGGTGCACAATTGTGCAACTTGCGCGCGCCAAGCCGCGCAGGCTGCCTCCGTTCCCTTCCCCTATCTAACTAGATCCCCCTCCCTACCTTTATTTCAGAAGTTACGCCTGCTGGCGTGCCATCTCCCGCCGGAGGACTCGGGACTGCCCCCGGACCGCCGCCACGCCCCCGGACCCACCCCTGGACTGCTGTCACGCCCCCTTCCTGCCCCTTTTTCGAAGCCCCGGGACATACGTGCATCCTGGGGCTTGCGCGCACCGCCAAGCCTATGCAAGATAGGCTCGGCACGCGCAGGGGCAGCTTTTCGGGGGTTAATCTGCCCCTTAGTTAATCTGCCCCTTAGTGTTAGAGCCATGGATTCACTTACTGTTCCCCTTCCAGTCATTAATTCAAATGTGATCATGTTATGATCACTATTGCCAAGTGGCCCCACCACCATTACCTCTCTCAGTTAAATATTAAATATTGAAGGGTCCTCAGATTAGAGTTCAACAAATTGGCTTCTATGTTCTAATCCATACTTGTCATCATGGGACTGAAAAGTTATCTCTTTTTTTTCACATATTTTTTCCTTTTTGCATGAAAAATGTTCACTCAAAATGCCATGCCCCTGATGAATCACCTTCAGGTCTTACTGCTACTCTGCCTACTTGCCATGTCAATAATGTACCAGCATGGGAGTTTTGCTGTTTCCATGTTGTTTGCTGTTCAGATCCCAGCCTAGTTCTCCCATCTTGCTTTTGTTGTTTGTACTGGGGTGTTTGTCCCCAGAAAAATAATTGAAAAAAAGACAATAAGATACATATTTTTATTCCCATTCCACCTCTTTTCCTGTTTTCCATCTTGCTGACAAAGCCTTTCCTCATACCATTTTGGTCGTTCTTCTCTGTACCTTCTCCATTGCAATTATATCTTTTTTGAGATGCGGCAACCAGAATTGTACACAGTATTCAAGGTGCGGTCTCACCATGGAGCGATACAGAGGCATTATGACATTTTCCGTTATGTATTTTCCATTATGTATTTTCCACCTTCCGTTCGGATGTAAACCGGTATGATGTAACTACTAATACCAGTATAAAAAAAAAAAGCATTAAATAAAATAAATAAATAAATGTACCATCCCCTTTCTAATAATTCCTAGCATTCTGTTTGCTTTTTTGACTACCACAGCACACTGAGCCAAGGACTTCGTATTTGAGTATGGGATTCAGAGTCTCAATCTTTCCACAAACTCATCATTCAGTGCTCTCCCTAATAGACCATACTGCTTTCTGTTTGTAAACTCCGTCAAGAGCTTCCATTATTATCCTTTGGTTTATAGATAATGAAACTTACCAATGGTATGGCAAACCCCGCAGGTAGTTTTTACCCATGGGTAGTTTTGGTTTGATTATTGCCGCCTTCAAAAGTATCCATACAAACTTGCGCCCACTTTGCATGGTGAGTGCTTTTTAAAGACAAAGCATGCATGTAAGTTTTGAATATCCAAAAATTAGGTATGTTGTTACTTCTTTGACCTACCCCCACTCAATAATGCCTTTAAAATTACACGGGTGAAAGTATGCACATTGTTGACACATGCACATACTTTTACACACGTAGAGGGTGGACAGTAATCAAACACCCTATTACCTATGGAAAAGCCTTTTATTATTGCCTTCTTAATGCATTCCTTAGTACCTTCACCGCTACTCATTGTTTTGTCCTAAAGAGTCCAAAGGATATTTATGAGATAGATGATGAAAATCTTTCTTTCTAGATCAGCTTCTCAGCGCAGCACCCAATGCTGAGTGATAAATTTCAGTTTCCATCTTTTCTACGTACCTACCCTGCAGACACCCTACAGCCCCGAGCCATTGCCCAACTGCTCCTGCACTTCAATTGGACGTGGGTAGGGATTCTGTCCTCCAACTCGGACAGCCGAAGCCTAAGCAGCCAAAAGATACGTCAAGAGGTGATAGGGAATGGAGGCTGTGTGGCCTTCTTGGAGAAGATTGATGATCGCTACACTAGAGAGAGATTGACAAGAGTGGCAGATGTGATTCATCAGTCCTCGGCAAGTGTGATTGTGTGCAACTGCTATGATATGCACCTAAAACCGATTCTGGAGATCCTTCAACTCCGCAATGTCACCACCATAGTCTGGGTTTTCTCTTCAGCTTTGACAATTAACCCACACCTGTTCACCAGAGAGACATGGCGGCTGCTCAATGGCAGCCTGGTTTTCACTGGTTACACTGGTGGCATCCCTCACTTCACTGATTTCCTTTACCAGTTGGGGCCTTCTTCATTCCCATGGGATTCCCTCACCAAGCGCTTCTGGGAAAAAGCATTTGGTTGTCAATGGGAGGAAGAGAACTCAACACAGATAGCAACTGGGAAAGAACTCGTGCCATGCACGGGTGAAGAGGACCTCAAAGCAGTGGTCCCAGTGCTCTTTCAGTTGAATGATTTAAGCATTTCCTATCATGCTTACCTGGCTGTTTACGCTTATGCATACGCCCTTCATAATATGCTTTTTGATAGAGCCAAGGAAGATGTGTTTGGTATACACAGCAGCATTCAGACCATCGAACCATGGCAGGTATTGCTATTAATAATTGGGATTATTTTTTTATTTAGCACTAACATGCAAATAGGATCCTGGTAGTGTTTACGGTTTAGAACTTTGGAAACATGCATGCAGCTACCTCAAGGGTGGATGGTCAGATAGAACATTATTAGTTTGTTCACTACTTGTGATCTTCCAAAGGCCAAGATAGAAGGCATAATGTTACTGTGGCTATTATCTAACTATGGGGGCAATTTTCAAATAGCCTGCGAGGCTGCAAAGTCAGTGAGTATTTAATTAATTAATTTGTTTATTTATTTATCTATACCGTCGCTAAGTTATATACCATCGCAACGGTTTACATGTAGGCACATAAGTAAGTTTGGAGTAAGCGTACTGTAGTACATTCTAACCGGTGCCATTAAGTTTCTGTTACATTAAATCATAAAAATACGTACAAATGTTTAGTGATGTAGGTTCTGGCCAGGTGTACCTAGAAGGTACTTTTACAGGTCAAAAAAAATCACATTTACTGTGTTATCTTATTACATTCATTGTGTACTCAATATGTTAAAATATTGTAATGCACATTTATGAGAATAGTGCTGTGTGCCGGTACTTTTAACATGTGGAATGCACACATATAGAATGAGCATGAGCACTTTCCACCTGCAATTTGTGCAGGCAGCTGGGGCCAAGGGGGCAGAATGCCATACATATATGTGAAAATTGAAATATCTGCATGCTTCCCTTTCCTAAACAGTGCCTTCCCCCCCGAAAATAATACCTGTTTTTAGTCCACGCGATGGAAGCCCACATGGACTTTTAGCTAGGCAGAAGAGGACAATTTTCAGACAGGTAACCAACTAAAGAAAAGTCAAAATCAACTTCAAAAAATATATATGACAGGACAGAATGGTGGCAACTGAATAAAGGTGAAAAATGAATGACAACCCCAAATTCCGAGATTAATATTACATCAAAGAATGTTAATATATTTAAGAAATAGAACAGATATTTAAATCCCAATAAAATCCCAACAAGGCCATGAAGTGTCCCTCTTATATGTCCATTTACAGAGTCCCATAGGTCCTGACTTCATGAGTGCACTTCTCGCCTGTCTCCACTTCCCCCTCCAACCTCACACTGCCTGTTTGGAGGAGAAAGAAGGGCAAACATGAGGGCATGGAGTGCAGCTCTCTTTCACCCGTCCCATCACCTGTGCTGCTGTTACTGGCCTGGAGGATCCCAAACAGGCCGATTCACGCCAAGTTTAGCCTCGTCGCCGGCACTCTATTTATTTATTTATTTATTTAACATATTTGTTACCCGCCCTTCCATAATTCAGGGAGGGGAAATGTAGAGCTGCTTTCCCAAGAAAAAAAAACAGAACTGCAATCCCATGTCAGAAATGGGATAAACTCAGCACCCTATCAGCCTTTGTGGGTAGACCTGGGTGAAGAGGCAACCCTAGACTGAGGCCAGAGTAGGGGAGAGAAGCAGAAGTGGGCACTGCAGCTGGTGGAGAATTCATAGCTATCTGCACAGTTAGCTTTACCACCTTTCTTTTGCATGCAAAAGGTCCTCCATCATCTCTGGGATGTGCATTTTAAAACAGAGGCTGGGGAGGACATCTATTTCGATAAGAATGGAGATGTGCCAACCGTCTTTGACGCCATGAATATTCAAATATACCCGGACGACACCACCAGACTGGTAAAAGTGGGTAGATACGATTCCAGGGAATCCCCAGGCGAGGAGATTATTCTCAACATTATTGACATTTTATGGAACCAAAACTATATCAAGGTGAGGAGTAAAAACTTTGGGATGCTTTTTAAAATCAACTAAAATTAGTGGTCAAAAGAAGTGCAAAAGTCCAGCACGTGGGTTTCCTTGCATAACTTGGAAAAGATGCATCATTTTGCCAAAGATGATATTTTATGTGTGTTTATGTTTTATTGTGGGCATATCCAGCTTTCTGAAATTGTCATATTTTTTGTATGTGCTGTAAGCTGCTTTGGGCGATTGTTTCAGACTGAAAAGTCGGCTTATAAATAAAAAGTGGCAATAGTTTTCATTTCAAGCAGCTTCAGGAAGAGGGGAAACAGAGAAAACAGGTATCAGCAAAAAACCCACAGTGAGAAGGGCGGACTTTTTAAATTTTTATATTCTGCTTTTTGGCACTTCAAAGTGTACATCCAAACAGATTACATTGAGGTTTTGTGGGTATTTCCTTATCTCCAGAGAGCTCACACTCTAATTTTGTATCTTAGACAATGGAGGGTAAAGTGATGTGCACAAGGAATGGTGGTGGGATTTGAACTCAGGTTTCCCTGGGTTAGAGCCTGCTGCTCTAACCACTCAGCTACTCCTCCACTACTCTTTAATTTAGCCCTTTATTAAGGGGAGGAAGGGAAACTATAATGCTTCGAGGATGCAATTTTGAATAGTCTGCACGGAATAGCCACTTTTAACCCACGTCTATTTATATTACATGTGAAAAATAGAGGAGGAAGGAGGTTATTTAACCTTCTGGTGAGGGTCCTAGGATGTCTTTGGAGGGGCCAGTGACCCTCTCAAGGCTGACCTGAGGTACTCAGCATTGGCAGGCGAGGCTGCCTGGCACAAGTTGGCTGGTTGTGCGGCACTGGGCACTGGCATAGCCTCACTGCCACTTTGCCTCTCTCTTCACGTGTTGGGGTTCACTTCCCTCCGCTGATGATGTCGGCCTACGTTTCACTAAACCTGAATGGAAATTCTGAGCCCAAAATTCAAAACGCAGCTTCCCCCTTTGACTTTAATGGGAAACAAATGACACCAAAAAAAAAACAAATATATTTTTTTGGTCCTTACTAAATAAAGGGGCAGATTTTCAAAGGGTTACGCACGTATATTATGGGGTAGATTTTATAAATTTGCGCACACGCGTACTTTTGTTCGTGCACCAGGCGCGAACAAGAGTACGCGGGATTTCAATAGATATGCACGGTCGTGCCGGCATGCGCAACCTACGCCTGCCCGGAGGCAGGCGCAACTTCGCCAACAAAGGTCAGGGCGGGGTTTTACACGCTCGCATGTTATAAAATCGGGCATAGATTTATTTATTTATTTATTTTTATTTAAGGGTTTCTTATATACCGAGGCACGTTTGCAAAACATCACCTCGGTTCACAATGTAACATAACTTAGCAACAAGCTTTACAATAATAATAATAATAATAATAATATTAATAACTTAGCAACAAGCTTTACAATAATCTGGCCCAAAATGAATTGTTGAGCTAAACAAAGCAAATGAATTAACTTAGCCAAACAAAAAAAGTTCTCTGTGCACATCCTTAATAATAGATAATGATTCTAGGCCTATATAATCTTTTTTTCCCTAAACTTTCTATAATCCACAGCCCCCTCGCTCCATCTGCAGTGAGAGCTGCCCCGTTGGATACAGGAGATCTGCCAGAATGGGGCAGCCCAGCTGCTGTTTTGACTGCCTCCCCTGCTCTGCTGGAGAAATAGCCAATGAAACAGGTGAGCCACCTCTGGTGCAGCTGTCGATCAGTGTAGGATGTCTGTGATGTATCACAGGCCAGCCTGATCATGGATGAGCCTGGTGGATCCATTTGGGTTCTGTAATTACTAACCAGCCTAAAAGCCAAGCCAGGACTTTTCTTAGTCTCTGGTGCCCGCCCCCTTGAGGGGACACCAGAGAAGTGGATATTTTGTGATTACATAAAAAGGGGTGGAACCATTGTTGACCCCACCCCCAGATTTGAATTAGGAAAAGCCAGGCCACTCTTTTCTCCCTAGAGAGAGGCTGTGTGCACATCGTGCTCCTGCAGCAGAGATTTAAAACCTTTATTTTCATTTACTTAGCCTTCTAATTTTGACAGATTGTAGTTCAGTTTGTGTTGAGGCATCAGTCCTCACTTTTATTTAAAGTTTATTTCATTTCTTTAGCCTTTTATTTGATGTATTTGTGTGAGGGGAAGGCAGCTCCTCTCTCTTCCCCTGTGTACAGACTGCAGCCTCTCTCCCCTTCCCCCATTCACCACACACACTTTCTTTATTTTAGGGTGAAGTTTTAGTTAGGCAGGGACAGTTTTTCAGGGCTTTAGTTGCAGGGTGAGTTTTGTTTTAGGCAGGGTGAGTTTCAAGGCACATTTCCTTTCTTATTGGCTTCACAGTTTTAAGTTCTGTTGTGCTCTTTCCTTCAGCCTCCCACTGGAGCAGAAGGGAGAGCTTTATTTCAGTTGTTTTGTTTGATTTAGTTATTTAATTTCAACCCTTCCCCCACAATTGCCTTTTTTGATTTTATTTTAGTTTTATAAGTTAAAAGAGCAGCAGCTCTTACCTCTTAGTTTCTTTATCCAAATACTTGGGCTCCTGGAGCTCTGGGCAGGGGGGGGGGGAATACCTCAGCTGCTCAGCAGGGCCACAAGCTCTGAAGCCCGGCTGAGCTGTAATCAGACACCTGCTGCAGCAACCCTCCCTGTACAGCAAGGAGCTAAGCACTTTTTTTTCCTAAGTAAGATTCAGCTTCAGTTTTTTTTTTTTAACACTCCCTCCCTGTGCACTCTCTTACAATTCAAAAAAATAATCCTGTGCTTAAATTAATTTTCACATTTATTTAATTCACATTTATATATTTAATTGGAAAGAAAAGACAAAAACAAAATTCACATTTAAATAGACCCCCTGGCTTCCTATTTTTATTTTATAAGAGGCTGCTTCAGTTCCAGTCCCCCATTGCCAAATCCTCAATAAAAAGAACAGTCTGGACAATGGGGACGAAGCAGCCTCAAGTAGGCCACAAGAAAACTGGGGGGGTAGGTACAGGCTAGAATTGAATACCAAAGCAAAACATCAGAGACTTACTAGCTAGCACCCCCAAAAGCTGCAGCAACACCTTCAGCTGCCCCCCCTCCCCAGCACCTACTATCACTGCACCCCCTCAGAATGCAGCGTCTGCCCCAGCAGCAGCAAATAATTACATTACATCTCTGCTGCTGCTAGGCACACTACTCCTGTCCCAGCACTGGTAGCTGCTGGGGCAGAGACTCCTCTTTTGAGGGATCCTGTAGTGGATGGCACTATTTCACCAGTCACTGTAAACCATTTCGGCCTGAGCTCCAGCCAATGCTGCGACAGCCACTCTGGCCGGCAGAACCCCTCCTTCCACCTCGGAGGTGGCTGCAACGCTGGCCAGAGAGACAAGCGGCTTTCCTGCTGATGCAGATAATGTTAAAACACCTCAGGCAGCAGTAGGGAACAGTAAGAACAGTTCCTCCCTTGATATCGCCTCCACCAGAAATAAGATTGTATGCGGCTGCAGCATCAGGCACGGCAGCTGGGGACTCTACTGGGGGGAATGGAGGGAGAACACAGCAGCCACGATCAGGCAATAGGGCCCCCGTACCCAATCAGCTACATCACCTACCCCTTCCATGGGCTAATCCAGAGGCATGTGGTCAGGTGCCCAGCAATGGAGAGGCAACTTTCGAGGACCACGTTGTGGTGGTGGCGGCTCTTCCAGCCATTGTGGTGGTTGGCAAGATGTACAGAAAAATAGTATTTTTCCTCTGTGCACTGACTGCCACACATATGGTAATTGTAAAGGGCATAGTGGTGGAGGGGGTATTCACACCAGTTGAGCCTTTGAAGGTCCTTGGAACCAGGGTGGTGCTATAAAATGTACCTGAGGCAGTAATAATGGGTTACCTGCACACACAAGGTATGCCCCAAGGCAAACAAAGCCAACAAGCCTGCCATCCTCGAGCTGCCCTCCTCTGCCTCCCCCCTCATCTACAGCTGCTACTAATGCCTCCACCCCATAATCCAACTGTACTTCTGGAGGCCAAGGTCCTAGCATCCTGCCCAGCTGACACCACTCGGGCCCACCCCTCCATCATCCAAATGCAGATGCCCATCACCCCAACATAACTGCCAGTGCTGAGAAACACCAGGCCTCAATAGAGGGGACCTCTAATTCCATCTCGGAAGTCCCCAAGAACATTGCCGAACTCATATTGCCAAACCTGGCAATAAAGTGACAACTTCCTCTGCATGGGAGTAACTTGCTGGTATGGCGGTTACTCCCCTTAACCAATAAGCCTTCATACTATTGATGCAACTCCATTATTGCTCTGTTTAATGGCAGGGGGAAAAGAGGAAAAGGGGAATTAGTTTCAGACAGCAACCAACAAAAACATGAACTTTACAGTCTGGGAAAACAAATAAGCATGGAGATGATGCAACTCCAACATTGCTGTCTGCTTCAACGGCAAGAGGTAACTGGGAAATCAACAAGGGGCCCTGACTTTGATGGTTTATGAAACGAGGTATGGGGGTGACTTGTATGGTGCAGCAGATGCTACCATTATGGGGGAGACCTGTATAGCATGTCTAATGCTACCATAAGCTTACTGGGCAGACTGGATGGACCATTTGGCCCTTTTCTGCTGTCATTACTATGTTTCTATCAGGAGCAGCAGTAGGGTTACGCAGATATCTTGCATACGTGTGCTGCGGAATTCATTTTTAAAATTCAGAGTTATGTGTGCAAGTCTTAGCCCCCTCCCCCCCCCTTATTCCTCATGCATATTTTGCGGCTTTTTAAAATCCACGTTGTGTGAGGGCGGCCCCCATACACACACATGTGGGTGTTTTTCCACGAGCAATGTTTTTAAAATCGACCTGAAAGTGGCTACATTGAATTTTCATAAACGTGCACACGTTGTAGGCCTGCTGCTAACGCAGCTATCGCGCCATTTTTGAAAGGTGAAAAAGTACTCACAGAGCAGTCCAATAATGAAATACAGTGAAAGTGGGTGCCTTGTGTTTTGAGAAAATTGGCTGGGCTTGTGTCTAAATGTATGCTTACCTGCATGATCCAATTTTCTGTTCTGTGTGAGTTTACCAGTAGGTGCATAACTTTGCAATAATGGGCCTAACTGAACATGTAGCACCGAACTGATTTGTAACCCCTTACAAGAATTTCGGTATATAAAACTGTTAAATAAATAAATGTACTGTTTGAATCACAGGGCATCTTTATGAGCTGAATGCCTTTTGTTAGACCAAAATATATATATATAAATTTTATTTTTTTTTAAATTGTCTGCCGAGACAGGAGGGGGGGGGGTGCATAAAAATACATATATTACAGAGATTCTGGTTGGATACACCTAAGAGCCTTTTGTGAAGGAAGATGTTCAATTATTTCATACATTCATGACTTTTTGAGACCATTGATGTGAAGAAGGGATCCTTTTATCCTGGCATTTCATGTACAAGGAAATCTCTGTATAATTATGATATAGTTCCAATAAAAGACTCAAAATAACTTTGATCTGAATAGTGAAACAAATCCTGAGCCACTAGTGAATGATTCCAATCTTATGGCATGAAGTGTTCACCTCAAGATTACCTATTTATTTAGAGGGCTTTGAGGGATAACATCTACAGTTTTTATATGGGACTGCCGAACCTTGTAAAGTTATAGTAAAGTTGGAAATATTGTCCATAGCATATGCCTGTGACTGTTTCTCCACTGTTTCAGATATAACCGAGTGCTGGAGGTGCCCAGAAGACCAGTGGCCTAGTGAAAGTCGAAACAAGTGCCTACCAAAAGTCATTGAATTCCTGTCCTATCAAGATCCCCTGGGAGCAGCCTTAGCTGCTGCCGCCATTATTCTATCTTTGGTTACAGTCCTCATCCTTTTTGTCTTCTGCCAATTTCAAGACACACCAATTGTGAGGGCCAACAACCGGGGCCTCAGTTACCTCCTACTCTGCACCCTCATGCTCTGCTTTCTTTGCTCTTTAGCATTTATCGGCCTTCCCATAAATCTCACCTGCATGGTTCGTCAACCTGCCTTTGGGCTCATCTTCACTGTCAGTGTCTCTTGCATATTAGCAAAAACTGTCACTGTGGTCATTGCTTTCAAGGCAGTGAACCCACGCAATCAACTCCGAAAATGGGTTGGGCCAAAGATACCTAACCTCATTGTTATTTGTTCCTCCCTGGTCCAACTAGCTATCTGCACTTATTGGATTTCCAGCCATCCTTCCTTTCCTGAGTACAACAGCAGATCTGAAAGTGGGAAGATAATTGTTGAGTGCAATGATGGGTTGACCATACTCTTCTACTGCATGCTGGGATATATGGGCTTCCTTGCCATCATTAGCTTCATTGTGGCCTTCCTGGCTAGGACATTACCTGACAGCTTCAATGAGGCCAAGTTTATCACCTTCAGCATGCTGGTCTTTGTGAGCGTCTGGCTGTCTTTCATTCCCGCCTACCTCAGCACGCAGGGGAAGTACATGGTGGCAGTGGAGATCTTCGCCATCCTGTCCTCCGGTGCAGGGTTACTCTTCCTAATCTTTCTTCCCAAGTGCTACATTATTCTCCTCTGGCCAGAGATGAACACCAAGGAACACTTAGTAGGAAAAAAATACCACACGGAAATAGTCTAAATAACAGGTCAAGAAAATGAATGACCTAAACAACTGGCACAGGGTAAAAGTCTTTTAACTATAGGACTCCGTGGCTTAAGGAATGGACACTAGACAAAAGGCCTTACCCTCACTTTGTAGTCTGCTGTAGTGCCTAAATTTGCAAAGAGAGATGGAAGAGAAACAGTCTCTTATCTTTACTATCCTTAACAGAAACATGGGTGTAACCTGCATGGATCAGCTGTTGCTACCATAGGAAATTTGTTGGGCAGACTAGACAGACAATTTTGTCTTTTTCTGCCATCAATTCTATGTTACTACTTTCATCTTGAGTGGTCCCTGGAAAGGCAAGTAAGAAGTAGGACCGACTAAATAAATAAATCAGTAATTTACTCTTCAAGCTATTTGGATTTCATTTTTGTGTTAATTGTCTGATTCCAGAGTGGTTCTGCAAATATGAGTTACAAAATTATGTTAGGAAATAGAAAACACCAAACTATTTGACTCTGGATTCCAAATGAATGGTTTAAAGGGGTGCCTACATCCACGGAGGATCTCAAATGGCTTTTCCAATCACAGCCCCTCGGAAACTTGTTTGCGATTGCAGAGATCTGATCAGCTATCGAGGTGAACGTCTCCGCTACTTCCACACAAAGGCTACTGGAAGGAGGGGTTATTTCCAGACAATGTTCAGCTTTATTGGGGCTCATCTGTAAAGCATGTAATGTAAAAAATAAAAATGGGAGAGTGAAGCCACCGTGGAAGAAAGGAGAGAATAGAAAAATGATGGAAATGGGGAGGGAAAAGAGAAAATGGTCTGCCTTATTTCTAACTTGGAACAGGGCCGTGTCAGGACGTCTGTTTTACTTTCTGGAACTGAGTCCTCATTTTGTGCATTAGTTACCTAATTTTTTTTTCACTCTCAGGTCTTAATTGTAATCAGTTACTAATATAATGTATTTATTATGCATTAAAGGCTGTTTTGTCAATATTTATCTTCTAATGTATATTTTTGATTCATACATAACACATTTTTTTTCATTCCCTCTTATTTTTTCTGCCTCTTTTCTCAACAAGCAATGAATGACAGAGAACAAGATAAAGCAACAAGAAAGGAAAAGCAGCCTTGGAATAATATCTCCCTACTGAAAAGGAAAACCATAGAGAAATGCATAACCTCTCCATAAATAGAAAAATACAGACTGACTCATCTAATGTCTAGTGCTTATTAAACAGCAGACTCTAGTGATCATTGGCGAGGTCAGCATCTGACCTCTAACCTACATCTTCTGAAATCTGCCCTACTTCTACCACTGGTATAGCTAGAGCAGGCATATAATTCACAGGGAGCATCGCAAAGGTCATTTCATCTTTTCTCATTATGTGTCAATAACTGTTAGATTGCTATACGCCAAGACTTAAATGGGCATCGGGTCAAACTCCACTCTTCCCCTGAGATTGCCTCCCTATGCAGCTGTGTATAGCTCTCCGCCCATTTATCGGTTGGTATCAGATTTCTCAAGAACCGATGGACATGCTGGTTACTGTGGAGTCTGCCAGCCAGTCTGAAGAGAAGATGTCTGGAAGGGATTTGGAGGGAGCACATCTGCAGAGGGCAGGAACGAGGTTTTTCCTATTACTATTTTAAATGCAAGGACACAGAGAAAAGAGGGTACAGGGAAACCCCCAGAGAGTCCATGAAAGGGCTGGGGATTAGATTCACGGGAAATAGAGATAAAAGGGCAAAATAATCAGAGACGTTGTGCAGTCAAGTGGGAATTACAGGACACAAAACGAGGGCAGGTTTTCAGTCCGTATGAGAGGGTGCGATTTTTACAACCCCAATGTTAAAGTCAAAACTAGAATGTGTTGCTTCCTCCACTGACCTTAATAGAAATGACATAATGACACTGAAATAAATGACGACATTTGCGAAACAAAATGAATAAACTGTCAAAGAAAAAAAAAAAAAAGGTAAAATTGCCTGCATTGTTTTTGAGATATTCCTAAGACTGGGGTTAGGTCGGGGAGGGAACAACTCATTTTGTTTTGGATTTTCAAAACTATGCAAGTTGCTCAGGCTGGAAATATTGTCTGCAGAATTAGAAGGTGAAAATCTGTGTGGGCTTTTTTTTTCCCACATGACCATAATCAAAACCAAACTGCACACATAAAGGTGAATTTTAAATGCCAGACGGGCACCAAAATTGGGAGCTGTGCCTGCATGTAGGACATGCACGTGTCCACTCGATTTTATAAGCCGCCCACATGCGTGCACAAGTCCCGACGCACAAATATTTCACATTGGACAAAAAAAGGGGTGGAATGTGGGTGTGGGCAGGGCTTGGGCTTTCCTGGGCGGAGCTAAGAGATGTGTGCACAAGTACCTATGCACTTTGGTGCATGCCCAGGTATACTTGCACGTAGAAAGGTGAATTTTATAAGCCCGGCGCACACCAAAACTAGGAGATATACAAATATGTTGGGCTAGCATGTGCCAAGCAGATTTTCAAAGGCACCTGCACTCACGTGTATCTCCTGCGGCACGCACAAAATTTGTTTTCAAAAAGGCGTGATATGGGCATGGTACGGTTGGGGTATGGGTGTTCCTGGATTTCTTTATCTTTCTTAAAAAGTGACGACTCAACGTATAGACTAAGCAATGCACAAGAGAACAAGCATAAAAGATAAAAGCTTACAATACAATCAAACATTAAAACATGAATAGAGACATCTATTTGGGACATGAACACAGCACTGCGTGTTCATGTCCCAAATAGAAACCTCAGATCTGCGAACAAAGCACTCCTAACCATCCCTTCAGTTGAAACAGCTAGACTAACCCAGGTGAGAGAACGGGCCCTGTCCCTAGCCGGACCAATACTGTGGAACACCATGCCCTTAGAAGTCAGACTACAGAGAGATTTCAAAATATTTAAAAACCTGGCTTTACAAGCAAGCGTTCTACAAAGAGAGCAGTGGATAGTGGAATATGAATTCTGGCAGCAGCACAGCAGAATGCAGCACCTTTAAGGTCAATAAGCGTGTTTTTTATTAAAACAAAATCATACTTTACGATAGTTATATATATGCAAATAAAACTGAGAAGCGATGAAAAGGACAAGATCTTTAACTTTTGCAAATAGTCTTTATTATGTAACTATGTCACCGGAACTTAATGGCATTTCCTATAGATTGAATTAATTTATACAACTTTCAAAGATGTATATATGTGCCTCATTGTAAACCGTTGTGACGGTATGCTACTTAACGATGGTATAGAAAAGATTTTAAATAAATAAATGTGCTGCTTTGCTCACAGAAAGAAAACTACCTGGTAAAAATTAATAAAAAGCCTATTTAAATAAAAATGTTTTTAGGAGGGTCTTAAAAGTTTTCAGGCTACCAGCCAAGCATAAAACTTCAGGCAGGCAGTTCTAGAAAATAGGATCTGCAACTGAGAAGGCGCAGTCCCTTGTTATTCCAAGCTGAGCATGACTTAGTGATGGGACATCTAGAAGACCTCTGTGGGAAGACTTTAGTTGGCACTGGCACAGGAGGATGAGTCCCTTGGGTCTCAAACAATATGTAGGAGCTGTGAAGAAGGATAGTGAGACAAAAAACAATAACCTCTGACCTCCTGGGATCCTGTCTCAGTCTTCGAAACATGAAGTTGTCTAGAGATAATGTGCATGCTTATCTTTCTCATTTAGTGCCAGATAAGGCAACTGTCATCTTTCCAAGTTCTTATTTTGCTTCAAAGAATATATTTGGCAGACAGCACAGATTTAGTAAGAAGTCCAGAAATGGCAGGAAGCCCAGTTCTGGCAAAGCTCCCAGAAATTATGGTCAGGTTAAGTTCATTATTAGCAACTGACTACAGAAAAAAATAGAAAGTTTTACATTTAAACAAACTGTTTTGAACATTATAGACAACTGCTTGCTACATATATTTAAGTTCTTTTAATATACCGATGCTCAAGATATAAACGATTTCGGAGCGGCCTTGGAGGGAACGGAGGCAGGCTGCGCGGCTCGGCGCTGGCAGGCTGCCGATTTTGCGCAGCCTTGCGCGCGCCAACCCTGGATTTTAAAAGATACGCATGTATCTTTTAAAATCCGGCGTACTTTTGTTTGCACCGGTTGCGCGAACAAAAGCACGCACGTACTTTTTAAAAATCTGCCCCATTATCTCTAAGAAGCAATGATGTGTTAAACCTATGTGAAATGGGGATCTGAAGAGAGGGAGTAACCTACAAGGGAACTCCTTATCAACATTCTTATACAGAATCCATTGGGTAATTTGTAACCAATGAAGATCAGTGAAGTCTGGTGTAATACGGGTCCCTGTGATTATTTCCAGAAATCAAGTGGGTGGCTGCATTCAGTAGTAACTAATGTTTTCACTGTAACCTCCGGGAGACCTGTATAGATGAAGCCAGCATGTAAATACTTATGCGCACAAGCACGTGTCAGGTCCCCTGCTGCATAATAACTTTAGTTCTGCAATGGATGGAGTGGAGGTCATGAAACAAAAAGAAAAAAAGATCAGCAGGGTTTTAAAGGTCAGGGCTAAAAGGGGGGAAAGGAGACTTTTTAACTAGGGGGGTGAACAAACTGATGAAATTGGCAATGGCATTGACATGTGCCTCTTTTAAAATCCCCTCACTTACAGGATTTGCATGCATATGTGCACATATGCTATAAAATAACTGCGTTCCTGGACACGAGCCAACATATGTGCACATGTGTGTGCCCGCACGCCTGTTTAAAAATGACTGTCCCAGTTACTTCTACCATGCAGAAAGTGTAAGTCTCAAGAAAACTATTTTCAGGCATCTCTGAGGTATTTGAGAGATCTGGGATAATTGTGGGGCGTGCAGGCTAATGAACCAGTGGAGGGGTTGGAGGACCTAGCTGTAAACTGGGCAAACTGGTGAAACTGGTCGTGGCATGGACACACGCCTGTTCTAAACTTCGCTCACTTGCATGGCTCAAAGCCAACTTTACGCAGCTGTGTTGTACACACACTTTAAAATTAGGAGCACACACAACGCTCACCAGGGCTATTTTATTATATACTTGTGAATGTGTGTGCAGGATATAAAATTGCCACATGGCCGCAAGCCTGTTTTAAAGTTACCGTCATACTTTTGCTTTGATTATTGATGCAAACCCCATAGATAAAATCTGACACAGAGTTTGTATGAATGTGAATAGCTGGATTATTGCTCACTTAAGAAAAAAGGAAGCTGGAGAACCAGATACCATTATTTGAGTGACCATATTTTTTTCTCCACTGTGCACTGCACTTTTATTTTTGTGTATATTGAAGAGTAAATGGTATGCAATGGGCAATTTTTTATTTGGGTTATTTTGTCTCATTCCTTTTTTATTTTTCTACTTGCCCTTTTATTATGTTTCATTATTATACATGTGTAAATTTAGTTTATGTGCATAAAGTCACACTTAGGCATGTAGTCACAATTTATGCATGGAAATCCCATTTTATGCATGCAAAAACGTTAGGATTGCATAGCACATCAAACATGAAAACAGCACATCCCTACTGAACAGGAAGGTATATTTTGGCAAATATGAACATATATGTATATTACTTATATCTATCACTAGAGCTTCTTGCACAAAAAGAGAATGATTTGCTATCCTTACACAATTTACTATGCAAAATCTCAGAAGTCTACCTGTGATGTTTGCACCAGCTCCCTATGCAATTCTTCCTGATTTACCTATCATTTATTCTTACACCAATACATCAGGTGAAAGTCTCTGTATCTTTGTCGACCAGTATCAGAGGTGTCAGACTGTATATCCTAGTTCCCTTTCCTGGACTGTCCAACCCTAGAAGCAAACGATTCTACATCCCTATGCCCATACTCTAAGCCAGATGTCCGATCAGAATCTTTATTTTGTGGAGACGTAATTCAATAACAAGCCCGACTCTGGCCGCGTTTCACCCCTTATATTTGGGGCTGCCTCAGGGGCTGTATGCAGTCATACCGCGTTTGATCTGAGGGTGCTTTATCATTGAATAAAAAGGTATTTAGCGAGTTTGGTAAAGGTGTAATCTGTCTCCGCTCTGATAAAGATTCTGATCGGACATCTGGCGTCTATTCCACTTTGTTTCCCTCACGGCTTTTATAGACAGCCTTCTTTTTTGCTTTCTTGGTCCATCAAGCCAGCCAGTCAGTCCTAAAGGCAATAGGTTCTGCGTAGAGAATGAGATGTGATTTAAAGAAGCTTGAACAGTGGTCAAAGATATGGCAGCTGGGATTCAATGACAAGAAGTGAAGAGTCATGCATCTGGGGTGTGGTAATCCAAAAGAGCAGTACGTCTTGAGGGGTGAAGGGCTGTTGTGCATGGAGAAAGCGAGGAACCTTGGGGTGATATTGCTGTGCCATCTTCAGATCGCTAGACACTGTGACAAGGCCAGAAGAATGCTGGGCTGCATAGAGAGAGGAATAACCAGTAAGAAAAAGGAGGTGATAATGTCCTTGGTGAGGCCTCACTTGGAGTACTGTGTTCAGTTTTGGAGAGCGTATCGCAAAAGGGACAGAGACAGGATGGAGGCGGTCCAGAGAAGGGTGACAAAAATGGTGGGGGGTCTCCATCAAATAACTTATGAGGAGAGGTTGAAGGACCTAAATATGTATACCCTGGAGGAGAAGAAGTGCAGGGGAGATATGATACAGACCTTCAGATACCTGAAAGGTTTTAATGATTTACAATCGACTAACCTTTTCCGTTGGAAAGAAATCAGTAGAAATTTAGGGGTCATGTAGTGACACTCCAGGGAGGACGACTCAGAACCAACATCAGGAAATATTTTTTCATGGAGAAGGGTGGTGGTTGCCTGGAATGCCCTTCAGAGGAGGTGGTGAAGACAAAAACGGTGAAAGATTTTAAAAGGGCATGGGATAAACACTGTGGATCCCTAAAGGCTTAGAGGATGGAAATGAAGAAAAGAGAGCATGGAGGTAACTTGCTGGTACGGCGGTTACTACCCTTAACCAATAAGCCTTCAATCTGTTGATGCAAACTCCATTATTACTCTCTGCTTTTATGGCAGTCGGAAATGAGGAAAAGGGGGAATTAGATTCAGACAGCAACCAACAAGGACATTGGATTTTATGGTCTGGGAAAACAAATAAGCATAGGGATAACTTGCTGGTGTGGTGGTTACTACCCTTAACCAACATGCCTGATACTTTGGAATCATCTCCAACATTGCTTTCTGCTTCAACGGCAAGAGGTAACAGGGAATTGGACTCGGACAGCAACCAACAAGGGCCCTGTCTTTGATGGTTTTGGAAACTAAGTAAGGGGGTGACTTGTACAGCGCAGCAGATGCTACCATAAGCTTGCTGGGCAGACTGGCTGGACCATTTGGTCCTTTTCTGCCGACATTTTCTTTGTTTCTATGTTTCTATATACCTGTGCCCAATCCTTGTGCCATCCTGTCTTAGAGCTATAGATATGCTCTGTGTACATGTGCTAATCCCATGAACCACCCCGTCCTACAGATGATAGGTTCTGTATTCCTGTGCCAATCCTCAGAGCCATCCAACCCTACGGGTGAAAAATTCTGTACCTTTATGCCAATTCAATGAGACATCTGGTACTAGACCTTCTGTATCCCTATCCAGTCTCAGACGTGTCTGTATTCCCTATGCCCATCCCTCTAAATTTTCCAGTCCTTCTCATTTCTCTATTAAATCTTTGAAATGTAAGTATCTCTGAAAATTGTATTGAACTCTTTCTATGTAAGAGTGGTGGATTTCTTCCTTCTTGCACACCAAAGGGTTAATCTTCCTATTTCTAAAATGGAAGGAGAAAATAAAGAATCTGAAATTAGAACAAATTTGTGTGTTTCCTCCCATACATCCCAAAGGGCACCTCGGGCTGTGATTATCAACCGTGCCCCGTTATTATACATCACACACATAGTTATCCTGCAATGAGTGAAGGAAAGCACCTGAGTACCATCATCCTTATTTACAATAGCAGAATCACTGGATCAGTGACATAACCTTTGTGCAGAGAAGATATAAACCCACTGGCTCTATTGACAGTCTTGTGGTACAGAAACTCGCTTGTGATAACTTTTTGATGGATTTTTCTTTCCAGCTTTGTATGAGCTTTGTTTGCATGAGCTTTCTCTGCTTGCTTGTTTGGCCCTTCCTCTTTGGATCTCACTCTCTGTGTTTGATCTTTCCATGCTCTCTTCTCTTTAGATTTCACTTTGTTTTTGCTCTCTCGCTCATTACCTGTTTTGTCTTGTTTCCCAACGTTTTACACTGTTTGATCTTTCTCTGCTCATTTTCCTAATCTCGTTTTCTTTCTCTGTGCTTTATTTTTCCCCTTCCTTATTCTTTCTTTCTTCTGTGCTTACCGTATGCTATTGTTGAAACCAGAAAATTGTGAAAGACTGCAAGAAAAATGAGACTTTTTGATCGTCCACTTCTTCTGTTGCTTATTCTTCCTGTATCGGAAGCCATTGCCTCAGGATGCAATCTGGATCTCCGGGAGGTGACAGCCTTCTCCATGGATGGAGACTTTGTCCTGGGGTTGATATCTGTAGCTCATGCTGGCATTGTTTACCCCATCCATAACTTCAGAGAGATCCCTCAGCCAGCGCGCTGTGAAGAGTAAGACCTACTGAGTGGGAAAACTATAGATTAGTATGAATGCTAGCCTATACATTAGTTGGTAATAAGCTATGATAAATGGTGTAAAGCTGGATGCAGGTTGGTATGAATATCTCAGATAAGCCTTAGTTTGCTTTTGTTTAAGTCATTGGACATGGCCAAGCTCTGGCTTAACTGGATAATTCCTTGAATCTTATTTAGAATTTATGTAGAATTTTGAATCACCAATACCTCATTGTGAAAAAAAAGAGATAAAAAAAAGGATACAATAGAATAGTAACGGAATTTGGTAAAGTATAAGATAAGCTGAACGCCAAAGAGTAAGTGTGGTCCATGGTTTTGAAATAGGAAAGAAACTGAGCAGAGACAGGTGGACTTCATAATCTTTTTCTGCTACCATATTCCCTATTTCCATGTTTCTTACAGTTATCTGCCATCATGATTCTATGGGAATTATAAAGCTAATTTAGTTGGGTGGATGGGTAGACTAGAAAGGCCATGTGGTCTTTTTCTGCCATCATATTTCTATGTCTTTATGTTTCAAATGTTTCTATGAGCCTGTAGATGTCAATGGTAGGTACCATAACTTGCCACATAACTTAGTCTTTCAGCCAGCTGAATAGGATGGGATTTCAAAATTGGCATCTACGGTTGGAGGAGGAGGGTGGTGGAGGACCTTTGTGGTCTCTAAAATTAGAGGTTCATTTTCACATAGCACACATAATAGTAAAAGCTTGCATCTACATTAATCACGTGGAACTTTTCAAAGCAAATTTATGCATATTAAATCAGTTTGGAAAGAACTTAAGTAATTGGTCCTAAGTTGTAGTGTAAAGTTATAACTTATGCATGCACCCTTGTGTGCATACTTTTCAAAATCAAAAAGTATGCATATTAAGTATAAACTCTGCCTTAACTTCACCCTCCAGAACATCTCTCCTTCATATGTATAAAAGTACATGAAAAACTGGGTTTTGCACATATTTTTACATGCACTGAGATGGGACACCTTTAGAGCAGCTATTTACAAGTATATTGACAAGTTTTATGCACATAAATGACTTATAAAATTACACCTTTAAAGTTAAACAATATTTTTAGAAAATTCTTCTGTTGACTACAGCTCCGAGGACTCATTGATGAATATAATTATTTAACATATGTTCCTTCTGACTTTGGAGAATTTAATAGAATGATATGTAATTTTATAAGGATTTAAGATATATATATATATATATATATTTCTTTTTAAGAAATGGGTTGGCTAATATCTATTGACCCCTAAACTTTTACAACCCAATCTTGTTTCTATACTGCTCATGGACTTTCCTCATGGTAGATAAAAAGAAAGATGGAGCACCCAAGAGCTTCATTTTCCTTCTGACTCCTCATTTAGCCTATTGGATAAGGATGGTTCCTATAGGGTTACAGGACTTTTAATTGCTTCCTGGCAGGTAGTTTTTAATTACTGTTTGTGGCAAATAACGATTTTATGAAAAGCCAATCAACAATCCTTCCTGAAAAATTACCCAGCTTTTTATCAATGGTTACTCCATCAATCGCAATTTCATCAATGGCTACTCAAACCATTATCAATGAAAATTCAGTCATTAACCAATGGTCAATAAATGGGAAATCACTAATGAACAAATCACTAAATAATCAACTTTAATCCAAAAAGAGTTCGGTTAATAAATTCTAATCATCATTTGATCATCTTTGGATAATCAGTCAATAATCAATGTATGCTCAATAAATTATGAATCCGGGAGGACATTTTCCAACAGTCTTCATAGATGCAAACTACCTGGGTGGTTCTAACAAATGCACTGTACCCACATTTTTCAAAGAGAGGCCATGAGGGTTCTTTCTACATTCTCTTGAAACTTTGCATATAGCAGTTTTGCATATTAAAATGGCTTGTGTAGTTTGCACCTTCTCTTATGTGGGCAGCCAAGATGGAGAAAATAGCAGGCGTGCTTTTGAGAATGTCACGTGTCCACACAGTTTGCCTCTCCTAACCTAAAAACACCTAAAGGAGCTCCCCTCCTTAATGTACATCAATGTGCCCGCATTAGGAACACCTCACACTTTTCTAGCTGAATTTGAAAAGGGCAAAATTTCAGACAGGCAAGTGGCTTTGAAAATTGCCCTCCAAATGTTTATAAACAATCAGTGATATCTTTAATCCAATACACATTCACTCATTGCATACTAACAATCATTCAATTAACTGTCAGTTAAACAATTTGCCAGTTACAGATGTCTATGTGATGCACAGACCTAGGACCACGTGAAATCTCTATAATAAAACCACACAACTATGAGCAGGAGAATTATTTGGCCCATTTTGGCATCAATAGGATTTATATTTTTCAGGCGTGGGGAGGAGCCTGGGTAATGCTGCTCATAAAGCACCTTCCAAATGGAGAAACATGATGAAGGAAGTCTGGTTTATTCTTTACAGTTTGCAGATGCGGTACTATCGTGACATATTGGCCTTCTTGTTTACCATAGAAGAGATAAACCAGAACCAGCTTCTGCTACCAAACCACACCCTGGGCTTCCAAATCCTGGACTCTTGTCTTTCCGAAGTCATCGCCCTTCATGGCACTCTGCTTCTGTTGTCTGGGGGGAAACAAACCCTCCCAAATTATACGTGCAAGGCTCACCCAGCTCTGGCAGGAATCCTTGGAGAAATCCACTCTGCAGGAACTGAGGTCATGGCCAGGATATTAGGGATTTACAGGATCCCACAGGTAGGAGATTCCTCAGTCTATAATCCGATAGGTTACCACTTGCCTGAATTATGTCTGCACAATCCTGTAGGCCCAATGCAATATCATGGGCTCAGGCTAGCAGACAGGTTAACCCGTGGTTGGATGCATGTCCATAACCCCTGGTGCAATAAGGGGATCAGCGCATCAAAAATGTGCGTCCAAACCAGCGTGTAGCTAATAGCGCTCATCACATGTAAAGTCCATATTGTACTCCTGATGTAAAAAATAACTATGCACCCGTTGTGCACATTTTAACCGTCAAAAATGAATGCCAGCCCCAGAGCTGGCATTAAATCTTAAGAAGCCCCAAAAGTTGAACCTAAAAGCAGAAAATATTGCTTTTCTGTGGTTCCTCTGACTTAATATTGTCGCAATATTAAGTCAGAGGAATCACGGAAAGCAGCAACATGGAAAAAAATTTTAAAAACCCCAAAAAAACCTTGACAGCAGTCAGGTTCAGAAAACGGACACTCAATTTATGAGCATCCATTTTCCTAACCCATGCATAGCCACTTCTCCTGGACACCCACTGCTGAGGAGGCGCGAGGGACGCACAATTTTCCCTGGCCCCTCCTTTTTAACGCAGCAGCTCATTAGCATACTGCATCGCACGCCCGGGAGAGCTGGATTGGCTCATATAAGGAAATTGGGCACTCAATCATGAGCACCCGTTTCTCATGCGCCCATACTGCATCAGCCTGCTGGTGTTTCCCTCACTGCACCTATGGTCACCCAGTCACCTAAGGGAATCGGGTAGTACAAGTCCCTAGATCCAATGAGGCAAAACCCAGAATGGGCTCAGACTCTTCAGATGAAACGGAAATCCTTAAGGCACCATTCAGTAAGCAGAATGAAAAAAGGGATTTCCATGAATGTTTCCAAAGGGAAAAAAAGAACAATGCTGGATCACACAGATAGTCAGAGGCATAGACAGGTTTGGAACTGAAGGATAGGGAGACAAAACGACTCACCCGCAATCGCACAGAAATGATCAGTGATAAAGCTGGGCTGAGGTACAGTGAGATAAAGGGACTTGCAAGAGAGAGCTGAGTACTGAGGCACAGGGAGGAAAAAAAAGAAGAAATAGCAGGGCATCTCTAGTGTAATGATATTTGACCATGAGTCTCAGATGTTTTCCATACTCATCATCTAATGCTTTCCCTAATAGACCATGCCTCTTTCTATTTGTAAACTCCATAAAGAATGTTCCAATTTGGCCAAGAGCTCCCAAATCCTTTACTATCTTCTCCGTCTCCCACCCAAGTCATCCCGAAACAGTCACTTTAATATAATATATATGAGGGAGATGATGATAACCTTTCTTTCCAGATCAGCTTCTCAGCACAGCACCCAATGCTCAGTGATAAGCTCCAATTCCCATCTTTCCTACGGACATTCCCTGCAGACACACTGCAGCCACGGGCCATCTCTCTGCTGCTGCTACATTTCAACTGGACATGGGTGGGGATCCTCTCCTCCAACTCGGATCTCACCAACCTGAGTAGCCAAAAGATACGGCAGGAGGTAATGGAGAATGGTGGCTGTGTGGCTTTCCTGGAGAAGATTGATGATCGTTACCCCAGAGAGAGGCTGGCGAGGGTGGCAGAGATGGTCTGTCAGTCCTCAGCAATTGTAATTGTGTGCAACTGTTATGAAATGCACCTGAAGCCTATTCTGGAGCTCCTCACTCTCTGCAATGCTACCGACATCGTATGGGTCTTCACGTCAGTGTTGACCTTCAACCCACACCTATTCACCAAGGAGTCATGGAGGCTGCTCAATGGTAGCATGCTCTTCACTGGCTCTACCCGCAGCATGCCCCACTTCAGTGATTTCCTCTATCACATGGGGACTTCTGCATACCAATGGGACACCTTCACCAAGCTCTTTTGGGAAAAGGCATTTGGGTGTCAATGGGAGGGACAGAACAAAACCCACATAGCAACCAGGGAAATCATCATCCCATGCACAGGAGATGAGGATTTTAAAGCCGTGGACCCAGCCTTCTTTCAGTTGAATGATTTAAGCCTTTCCTATCATGCTTACCTGGCAGTTTATGCTTATGCACATGCCCTGCACAACATGATTTTGGATGTGGCAAAGGAAGATGCTTTTGATACATGTATCAACATTCATAAGAAGAAGCCATGTCAGGTATGGGTAATAATAATTAAGAATTTAAGTGCTAACCAGGATATAGGATCTCAGTGGTGTTTCATATTTTAGAGATTTTGAAACATGCATATGGTCAACTCTATGGTGGATGTTCAGAGAGCAAATTATTGGTTTTTGCACTGCGTTGATGCTTTCAAAGGTCGGGGAGAAGGCATAATGCTACTGTTAATATTATCTAAATAACCATTGCCCAGTTTCATCAATGTATAAGATCTCACAGAGGACCACTGGCAGGCTTGAGGAAAAGAGCTGAGGGTACAGGGAGGCTGTGGCTCATCCAAGATTACACAGTGAGTCAACAATGGAGCTAAATGTTGAACTGACAGACAAGGAGGTTACGTGACTTCTCTAAGGTTATACAGGGATTTTGTGGTAGTGTTTTATTTCTCTTGACTCATAAATCAGTGCTTGAACCACCAGACCACTCACTTCTCTAAAATAATAATGAGGCCAATTATTCAAGAGCCATTTAGATGGAAAACTAAAAAGTTATACGTCTATTTGGCTTAGTCACGATATTAAAAGACTTATCCAGCTATATTCTTATCCTGGTCAGGCAGGAAGCATTCCAGGGAGGAGTGGAGTTAGCTGTTTAAGTTAACCAGCTAGCTCCGATAACTCTACCTAAACGGCTAACTGATCGCACTGTAGGGGCTGTCCTAAGATAGCCTAACTTACTGAGCCACACAGCAGCTGAATATCAACCTCAATAATTATAATAATAATAATTGTCTCTTCCTTTCTTTCTACGTATTCTTGTCCACACTGCAAGGATGTAACCCAATTACCAGCCATAAAAACCTTATGGTTTTGTAAGATGTCATTCCTTAGTCAATCAGCTTTTATTTGTTTCTTCCTTGGTTCTCTAATCTCCTGTGGATATGACAATTCAGGATCCCATATTTAATCCAGCCCACGCCATGTCTTAAATCCAAGCTTTATCATTTTTTAAACAGCTACCAAAACTAGAGAAGCTGTTGCCTCAATATGCAGCTTCATAGGTCCCTCCAGTTTTGTCGGACATACCTGACTTGCAGCAACCCCCTCCAATACTAACTTGTTTGGTTTCTAGATCATTGTAGCCTGTTGGCTGTCCCATGGCCTGTGGTCTTCTTTAGGCCGTCTTCTTTTACCTACTCTTTCTTATGTTCTTATTATCTCTTCCCTTGCCTTTGCACTTCATTAAATCAAGGATGAGTTGGTTTGCAGTCCTGCAACCGTTGAACCCTGTTTCTGCTGTCATATTCTACGGCATTGCCTGCCGTAGAATATGACAGCAGGCAATGACAATTAGACTCATCCAGTCTGCCCCGCCTCACTCTTCATGCAATGCCACAGATTCCAGCTGATCCTCATCTTCTCACCATTAGGGATCCTTTGGTACTTATCCTATATATATATTTTTAATTTTACTACTTTTTTTGTCTGCTACCACCACCACTGGAAGGCCATTACATTTACCCAAACTTAAAAAAACAAAAACAAAAAACTAGTGGAGACTGGAGAGTATACACTGTAATGCCAATTCAAACACACTCAAATTATAAAAAATGTAGCTCTAACAAACGACACGAAACAAACGTGAAACCTTGGCTCAATTTCATACCTAAACTAAACATGTACCAATCATCATCTGCCAGTCCAAACCTTTTTTTTTTTTTTAAAGATTTAAGGCCGAATTTTAAAACCCTGGCGCGTGTAAATCCCAGGCCTTACGCACGCCGGGCCAATTTTCAAATTGGCCTGGCCACACGCGTAAACCCCGGGACGCGTGTAAGTGCCAGGGCCTCAAAAGGGGGGGCGGTCTGGGACAGCGTCATTCCTCGCTGTCCTGGAGCCTCGCGCGCCGGCCTGGAGCGGACTGGGAGGCAACTGGGGAATGCCCCACCGCGCGAATGTAGACAAAATCGATCCCCCCTCTTGCGCACACCGCCACCACCATCGCCACCGATTTTATAAGATGCACGCGTCCATGTGTGTGTGCCGGGTAGCGCGCACACATAGATGTGCGAGCGCATTTTTTAAAAATCTACCCCTTAACTTTTTTTTTAGACATCAGTTCCTTTCGCATAAGTCTCCTGAAGCAGTTCATTGAAACCCCGATGCTGGGACCCGTTAGCGGTGAGCAAGTATACTGAAGTTATAACAAATGGCAGAAGGAAGAGTACAAGTCTTTGGATTATATTTGCCTTATTCTGACATTTTCCTCATTGCTGAGCCTCCTAATTCTGAAGTTTTTCTTTGAACACTGTGTGGAACACTTTTCCATTTTGAGTTTCTAATAAAAGTTGAGTCTTTGAAACAAAGTTTGCACTGGCAAATGATTATTTGGCACATGGTTGCCTTAGGAATGAAACGGAGCTGCCAACCTTGTTTGGAGCCATTTGTTATGTACACATTTTTGTAATTTGAGTGTGTTTGAATTGTTATTACAGTGTTTATTCTCCTAATTTTTTATTTTTTTTTAGGTATGATTGATTGTGAATGAGTTCTTCCTCCTTTTTGTGATTCATTACGTGTGCCAATACCCTGTCCATTAAGCAGTACTTTCAGATGTCGTCTACCTCCCTTTAGCTTCATACCATGACCTCTTGTTTTAAAGCATTTATTCTTCTGAAAAAGATTTGCATTTTTTCCTCCAGATTTAGACATTCGAGATGTTTCAGAGGGCAATTACCTGCGGACTCATACTTTCCTTTTGACATTTTACCCTGGGGACAGAACACCCATTGTCAATGGTATCTGACCTTTGTGGAACTACTTTATTAATGGGAATTAACAAACGAAGATTTGAAAATGTGGGCTATGCTATTTTCCTCCCATGACCTAAACACGCTCCCTGGAGCACCACATCTACTTTTAGCCATCTTGATTAGATGATTGATTTAAGAAAATAAAACATATTTTATCCTACATAAATGGCTTCAAAAATTGCCCTCTGAGTGGCTCCATCATGCGCCCCCCCCCCCCCCCTTACCTCTTGTGTAAGATAGGCATATTTAGGTTTTTAAGTGTTATTTCATATGGCGTTTGGTACATATCCAATACCATTTTAATTGCCTTTCTCTGCAAAGCTTCCATCCTGGATTCATAGATTTAGCTGCTCAAAATCCAGGTTCCCCATTCATTCATTTTTCAAGCACCAAAGGCAGGTAGGATGCATGGGAGGGGGACGGAGATGCCAGGGTGAGCTGACGGAACCACCGTTTCCCACCCCTCCACCCCCTGGCACAGACTTTTTTTTAACAAGGTGAGGAGGTTACTTAAGGGCTGGAGAATGCCCTTGGTACAGATCGCTTTTTAACACAGTAGGAAGGGGAGGATCCCAGAGTGCTGGCCATATTAGGCAGCCATATTCAGAGAGTGCCTAATTTCAGCTGGAAAAAGGCATCGAAAATCAGGCACTCGGCATTTTATGAATATCGGGCTCAACAGGTCTAAAATCAGCAGTCTAGCACTATCGGCCTGATTCGCAGTCTTTCTATCATACATCGGAAGTACTCCTTAAGAAACCCAACCACCTCCCTTTTTCTGCCGTTCCTTCACTTCCCAGTTTCACCATCCCAATTATTGCAAACATATCGCTACATTTTTCTTTCAGTCCCTGAAAATATATAGCCTTTCTTTTAATCCTGTTCCTTCATTTTAATGGCCATGCTATGTCCCTGCGCCATTTCTCATACACACTTCACTGAATCAGTTCCACACCTTTGTCCAGAGCAAACATTTGCACTGTTGTAAAGCTCATATAGAGACTGTAGCACACACCCCCTCCACACACACACAATCTCTACATTTTGGCACACACAGTAACTAATTTGCTACATTGCACCTGCCCAAATAGCAAGATAATCACTGATCCAACAGCCCCTCAATTCCCCTCCAACCCACACAAATAACTCAAATTAAAACCTAACCCAGGGCTGATGGCTCCCACAATCACTCAGAAAATGTTCCCACCCCCACAGAACACTTCAAGCCAAGCCAAGAGGAGCCCACATGCTTTCCTCCTCCCATCCTGACTTGGCATCCAGTATTACTCTAACAAATGATCCTACTAGGCCCGGAGAATGCCTCCTCTTAATGAGGCTACAAGTACTTATCTTGTGGAGCACTACATGTGCTGAGAACAATTTTCAAATGGCTGATTAATGAGGGTCAAATGCTATTAGTGTTGTTGTCAGAGCAACAGTGAAAGCTGAGCGAGGAGGATGTAATCCTGGCTCAGTTTGAGGGGATTTAGGCATACTTTTGAGGGGATATGAGGAGAGTCAGATTCAGGCAGGGACTGTTGGTCCTGTGCATATCTTGCTCTTCAGCAGGATGGGAGGAGAGGGGGAAGAAATGATCTCATTACCCATTTATATTAGCCAGGTAGACTGCGATCATTGGGAGTTAGTATCAAGAAACAGATCTACTTTTTGAGATGTACCATGTACTTGTGACCCAGAATGATCCCTGTTGTAGACAGGATACTCTACTCAATGGACATTGGTCTTGACCCAGTATGGCATTTTTTATCTTCTTCTGTTCTCGTGTTTAGCTGGGAGATGGGCCAAGGGGCTGTTGTCCCCATGCTTATTTTTATATTTGGGCAGGAGGGAGATCATGTAGGTGGCTGAAGCTGAATTTAATCATTATCCCACTACTTGTAAGCACCAGTTCATTAAGACCTTCACCAGTTGACCCAGCCCATCAGTCCATCAACATCCACAGCCATTGTTGTTGGTGGCAAGGGGTGGCAGAAAGAAGCAGAGGTGAGCACTCAGAATTCATGTCGTCAATGTCCCTATAAGGATTATCTGCATATTTAGCCTACTGCCTTTCCTTCATCACTGAATGCAATAGGTTCTCCATTACCTGCGGGATGTGCATTTTATAACAGAGTCCGGAGAGGAAGTCTACTTTGACAGAAATGGAGATGTGCCAACCATCTTTGATATTGTGAATGTCCAGATATACCCAGAAGACACCAGTGAACTGATAAAAGTGGGTAGATATGACTCCAGGGAATTCCCAGGTGGTGAAATCATTCTGAACATCACTGCCATCTTATGGAACCAAAGGTATAACCAGGTAAGAAGTGACAGCAATTCAGATTTCTGACATATATTTGAAATATCAAACTCCAAAAAATAAAGAGAAGCAGGGACTCAGTAGTAAACAGTATATATATATATATATATATATATATATTTTTTATTTTTTTTTTATATTATCATTAGAGGAAGGGACAGTATCAGAGAAACAGGTGGGAAGATTTTAATCCACTGTCTCGTACCTGCAATAAGCTTCAAACAGTATCAGTATTTTAAACACCACAAATTCAAATCATGTCCCGTCACTCTTCCTACCACTTTATCCAAAAACTTTATTCATAAACCTCTCAAAATGTACCAAACATTAACTGTCAAAAACATATAAAAAATGTTTTAGAGCTGAACAATTCCAAATGGCAATCAAGCAATATTTAGCTTGGTCTATTCATCAAACCGTCCCTTTGGATAATGATAATATATTAATGAACTCCTGAAGAAGGCATTTTTATATGTTGAAACATGGCCATGTTGAGTCTGTGAATGAGTCAGTGAATTTGAATCGGTGATTTTTTCCAGCAAAGCAAAGTCAGTGTAACTACTAAACTAAGTATTGAGTCTCTACTCCTTCCAGCGTGTCCACTCTGTTGCAGATCTTAATATCTTCCACAAAAAGATAAACTTTACCTTCTATCCCTTCTGCAATGTTGCTCACAAAGATATTGACCAGAACTGGTCCCAAAACCGATCCCTGTGGCACTCCATTTAACACCGTTCTCTCTTCAGAGTAGGTCCCATTTACCATTACTCGCTGTCTCCTGTCAGTCAACCAGTTTGCAATCCACACTACTACCTTGGCAGCCACTCCCGAGCTTCTCATTTTGTTCACGAGTCTCCTATGTGGGACTGTATCAAACACTTTGCTGAAATTCAAGTAGATCACATCAAGCACTCTACCTTGATCCAGTTCTTTAGTCACCCAATCAAAAAAAATCAATCACATTTGTCTGACAGCACCTTCCCCTAGTGAATCCATGCTGCCTCGGATCCAGCAACCTACCAGATTTTAGATAGTTCACTGTCCTTTCCTTCAGCAGAGTCTCCATTAATTTACCAACCACAGAGGTGAGGCTATAACCAGCCTGTAGTTTCCTGCCTCATCTCTGATCCCACTCTTGTGAAGCGGGACCACCACTGCTCTTCTCCAGTCACTCAGCAGCACTCTCATTTCCAAGGATCTATTGAACAGGTCATGCAGTGGACCCACCTGCACATCTCTGAGCTCCCTCTGTATTCTGGGATGTACCTCATCCAGCCCCAAGACCGTGTCTACTTTCAGTTTTCCTAGCTCTTCCCATACATTCTATTAGATGCAGGGAGTTATTGACATGCTGCCATTTGCTAACTGATGAATGCTTATATATATGTGAGTATCACTTACATTATTAGGGATCTAGAGGGATACATGCACTGTTCTACACATCTGATAAAAACCAAGGGTTAGTTGTTAGACTACACTTTTAGGCCTATTTGCCATGGTCTATCTTCACTGACCTGTTGCCCTCTCTTGTGCTTTGGTGTGCCACTCTTGCCATTTGAAAGTGGCACAAGAGGGATATGATATGGGTGCCTGAGTCTGAGACCAACATGGAGACTATGATTGACCCAGAATCCTCTGCTGCCTTGGCCTGCTTGCAGTTCTGGCCATGGGAACCTTAAATGCCCTATTGACCCTAATTTGGAGAAATTCCAGGAGACATCTGGACAGCAGCAGGAGCTGTCTAAACCTTGTGATGGAAGGTCATAGGATCACAAAAAAGCAGAAGGAAAAGATCAGAATCTCACAGGCTAACATTTCAACTACAGTGGCATCTGTGAAACCAGAGTCTTGGAAATCTCCCTGAGGGTGAAAAAATGACAGGACAAAGAACTAACAGAAGATTGATGTGACCACTAGGCAAGTAGGCCCCACTTTGAGATAATTTAGGAAAGTAACATAGATCTAATTCATCTTGTTTTGATATGAGAAACTATGTACGTGATACTCCCATAGGTTCATGCAACTTAGGGTTTATTGTATGTTTTACCTATAAAAAGCAGCACTCACTGTCATACAAGGAAAGACAGAGGCTGGTGCTTTTCATAAGCAGAATCCCTGCCCTTCTGTTCCTCCCAAGGGTACCTGTATTTTTTATTGATATACAAGATAGGCTCGGCACGCGTGGGGGGGGTTGGGGTAGGTTTTCGGGGGTTACACGTGTAACCCTTTGAAAATCTACCCCTATGTATACCAAAAAAAAAAAATCCAAGAGGGCTCCTTGGGGAAATAAGCACATGGGAAATCCCACATGTGCCCTGAAAATGTCTTCTAGGTTTTCCTTAAAAATATCTGGGATATCTGCCCTTGGTGACATCATCAATAACTTGTGTGGGTGATGTAACCTGCTTGTCCTTGGAAAATGACCAACAAGCTTATGTATCTAAGTTCTAAAGCTCTTATAATCCACAGACCCCTCGCTCTGTCTGCAGTGAGAGCTGCCCTGTTGGATACAGGAAATCTGCCAGGATAGGACAGCCCAGCTGCTGTTTCAACTGTGTTCCCTGCTCTGCCGGAGAAATAGCCAATGGAACGGGTGAGGCACCTTTCATCCTTCTGTAAATCAATGTGAATCTTTGACTTCCCACGGATCCAATCTATCATGCCCCGGGCTTGTCATGGATGAGCTTGACTGAACCATTTTGGCTTCTATAATTGCTAAATTTTCCCATAATCTAGTCCTGTTTTAAACCTATTACATGGAAGGCCTTATAGTTTCAGTTTATAGAAGAAAGACAGGAAAATGAAAGATGTTTTGTGATGGTGCAAGAACAGGTCTGGTTCAGACTTTTTCCAATGGTTCAAAGCTTATTTGTGACAATGGTTGCCCAACGCAACCAACATTTTCCTGTGGTCTCAAATGCCAACCGCCTAAAATTAGATTCCGCAGTCAGGGCAGCAAGCTAAAGGTAGTATTAAAAAAGGCAATGCTGATCCAAAAGGACATCTTTCAGACACTGGAAGGTGGATCCAGATGAAGAAAATAGGAAAGAGCTTAAGCCTGGCAAGTTAAATATAAAGCATTAATATGACAGGCCAACAGAGAATTTGAAAAGAAGCTTGCCGGAGAGACGAAGTATTTTCAAAGCAAAAATCCTGTGAAGGATTCATTTGAACCTGTAGATGATCAATGAGTAAAAAGGGTTATCAGGGATTACAAGACCATAGTAGAAAAACTAAAAATCTTTGCTTTGGTCTTTACTGAGGAACATATCAAAGGATATACCTATGCTGGTAACATTCACTGAAGGTGATGATTCGGTGGAAATGAAGCAAATCATTTTGAACCAGAAAGATGTAATAGAGTAAACTGACAAACTAAAGAGTAAGAAATCATCTGACTGGAAGGAATACATCCCATAGTTCTAAAAGAACTGAGAAATGAAATTGCAGACTTATTCCTTTTAGAGGTCAGTATTCAGCTCCACTTAGCCAGATAAATAAGGACTTATCCAGTAAGTGGCAGTGGCTGAATATCTGGTCACGTTTAGGGACCACCATTTATCTGGATAAGTACTTGGCCAGATAAATAATTATCCAAGCTGTAGTAGGTGAGAAATGGTCATTTTGGGGATGTGCTACTTATACAGTTAACTTAGCCAGATAGGTAATGAATGATATTTAAACTTATCCGGTTATGTTAACTGGATAAGTTAGACCTGCTCAATAGCAGGCTAGGCTGAATAACCTCTTTCAAAGAGGTTATTCAGCAGCCTAGCCTTATCTGGTAAACTTACTTAGAGGGATTGTTTTGAACATTCAACCCTTAATCTCTAACTTTTCATTCATATCGGCTATAGTACCTGAGGACTGGAGAGTGGCTAATGTAACGCCCATTTTTAAAAAGGGATCCAGACCTTTCAACATTTGGGGGTGACGTCAGTGGCTTCCTTTCTGGCTGATCCATGATCACATTGTCTCACGTGTCCTCAACTCTCGGTGGGATTCCTGCAGACATGTTGTGACCCATAGTCCTGATGGGGGGAATTTAAAGTCTTTGAAGGCACTTAAGATGTTAAGAAATGTTCTTATACTTCCAGTAGGAAAAAAACACTCCCACACAATCTGACTTTATTAAAACTAGACACTTTAGTGTAGTAACTGAGACAGATGAATACATTCAGTACAGCACACTGAAGAATAATGCAAATCAAAATCAGTGGTTGCAAATCTCCACACTTTTGTGAGACCCTTACACACTAATATATTGGAACGTTATTATTTTTGGTCTGGCGTCCCTTTCCCCAACAATGTGAGCTTTGAAAAACTTGGCTATAAAAATTGAAGAAAATAATTTAAAAGGAGAGAATCTTTATCCAAGGTCATTTATTTTTCTCCATGTCTGTGTAAAATGAATCATTACAGGTTGGGATACCTTTGTCCTAACTAAAACAATTATCCATATATTGTACATAAAATTCTGAGACCATTAATGAGATGATGGAAACCTCATTATCCTATTTCATGCACATGTTGTTCTATTAAAAATTATTCAAATTGCTTTGATTTAAATAATAAAATGTGCCCTAAGGCACTAGTTAATGATTTCTGTCTTATGGAATTGCAGTCTTTGCCTTAAGTATACATATTATTTATCGATACAGCTTCCAGGGATAACCTTTACCATTCATAAGGTACCTCCCCAGCCTTGTAAATGTACAGCAGAGATGTACAGACTGTGTCCATAGCTTGGATATGTGATTGATGTTTCTCCTCCATTTCAGATACAACTGAGTGTTGGAAGTGCCCAGAAGACCAATGGCCCAATGAGAGTAGAGACAGTTGTCTTCCAAAAGACATTGAGTTCCTTTCCTACCAGGAAGCCCTTGGAGCAGCCCTGGCAGCTGTTGCCATTATCCTGTCCCTGGCTACTGTCCTCATCCTCTCTGTCTTCTGCTGGTTCAAGGACACACCGATTGTGAAAGCCAACAACCGGGGACTCAGTTACCTCCTCCTCTGTACACTCACACTATGCTTCCTCTGCTCCTTAACATTTGTTGGCCTTCCCATGAAGATCACCTGCATGATACGACAGCCTGCCTTTGGCCTTATCTTCACCATCAGTGTCTCTTGCATACTAGCAAAAACTGTCACAGTGGTCATTGCCTTCAAGGCCATCGATCCCCGCAATCAACTCCGAAAATGGGTCGGGCCTAGAATACCCAACCTTATTGTTGTTCTCTGCTCCTTTGTACAGGTGGTTATTTGCCTGTATTGGATTTCTAGTCATCCTTCCTTCCCTGAGAATAACACCAGATCAGAAAGTGGGAAGATAATCGTTGAGTGTAATGATGGGTTGACCATGCTCTTTTACTGCATGCTGGGATATATGGGCTTCTTGGCCATCGTTAGCTTCTTGGTGGCATTTCTGGCTAGGACATTACCCGACAACTTCAATGAGGCCAAGTTTATCACCTTCAGCATGCTGGTCTTTGTGAGCGTCTGGTTGTCTTTCATTCCTGCCTACCTCAGTACTCAGGGGAAGAACATGGTGGCAGTGGAGATATTTGCCATCCTGTCCTCCGGTGCAGCATTACTCTTCCTAATCTTTCTCCCCAAGTGTTATATTATTATCCTACGGCCAAAAATGAACACCAAGGAACACTTAGCAGGAAAATATACAAAACAGAAAAAAATCTAAGTAACATGCCCACAAACTGAATGACCTATTAGGCACAAGAGATAAGAGAGCTTTTCAACCTTTAAAGCTGATGGCTCAAGAGATGAGCACAGGGATACAGAGCCTTTCCCATTTTGGACTGAATGACTCAGGGGACTGGCACAGTGGTACCCCTCCCTTTTAAAGAGATACAGTGCATATACAGTAGTTATCCTAGAGTTTTACTTTTACTACACATGCACACACGCCTGTTCTGACATGTGCATGCCTCTCAGAGAGAAACACTGATGCCTATATACATACACACACACATCTCAGTGTGATACCCTATTGCAGACCACAGAAACTCAAGGGAAGGCACCAAATGCCCCCACCAAGTGAGGTCCTCCCAGCACGACCTCCTCTCACCTTTCACTCTGCTGCAGAAAGGCGAGGAAGACCAGAAACACTGTGCTTTCTTCTCCCCAATAAAGCCCTCACTACTCGGAGGAAGAGTTTTCCCAGTGTTTCTCCTTGTTCCAGACTTGCACCCTACCCTGTGAGCCATGGAGGATGATTTGTAAAGAAGCAGCTTGTAAGGTTCTGCAGAGTTTGCTTGTTTCTTTAAAAATTCTTCGGTGCCACCTTCCCAAAGAGAGCAGACCTGGGCCCCACTTATTTCCCGTCCCCATCTCCAAACAGAGGGGGGGGGGGGGTAGGAAGAAGGTAGAAGGTCCGGTGAATGGAGTGGTGGAGGAGGGCCTGCCAAATCTCCAGCCCCACTGGGTGGGGACCAGGCTGCCTTTCTCCCACTGAATCAGCCGTGGGAAGAGGTGCCAGTCCCTCCTTGACACCACCTGCTGATGTATCCGCACACTGCTGGCAGCTGACATCACAGGCAGACAGGTTATGCACATATGTTTAGGGAGCGTCTTTCCTTCCAGATGCACATTTTTTTTCTCTTCTGTGAAATTGTGCAGTTTCTGCCCCCTGGTTTATAAAAGAGCATAAATGTGGTCGTGGATGCTTCCATGGATAATTACATGTTTCCTTCCCTTCTCTTCCTAATGATCTACCTCCTTCCCCGGGCCCAGCTCTATTTAAGTTTCATGCGCTCAGAAAAACTTGTGATACAAATCCCTACTATCTGTCCAGAAAGGTTGGGGGAATGACTTCCAGAGGAAGAATCTTGTTTAACCTACGCGAGGTAATCACCCAGCAATTGGTCCTCGGGGGGGTTTCTTTATTTCTATATTTCTTTTAGATTTATGTTCCAAGGTAAAAAATCAGGGCGGATTACAACATCAAAAGAAAATGTTTTGGGCATTTATCTGTGTAAAATGTAGCCAGATAACATGGGGCATTCTGGGGGCATTCCAGGGTGGAGTGAAGTTAGCAGGATAAATTATCAGAGTTAGCCAGATAACTTATCTGGCTAACTCTGGTCATGCCAAAGAGTAGTCGTAAAGTTATCCATCTGTCTTTCAGATAACTGGCTGTATTCGTCTGCCGCACTGAATATCCCTCCAAAGTTAGCCGGATACGTTTATCCGGCTAACTTTGCAATCTGGCTAGTAACTGAACATTACCCCCAACATGCATAAGACCTCTTTCAAAATTATCCCAGTAAAACTACGCGCACACAGTTAGATCTGTTATTTGGCAAGTGTGGTTTTCTTGAGAGAATTTGTGTGTGCCTCAACCCTTGGAACGCCTCTCCCCTATAAGCAATACAGCATGCACATCTAGTGAGCACGGGAATAATTTTATGCACGCTATTGGTCGCGCAGTTTTCTAAAGAGCTATTTCTGGTAAAGGGTAAAGCAGTATTTTGCCCACAAATATCCCTATATTAAAATCATTATTTTAAATTGGGGCCCCAGGTTCTTCCAACAAACCTCAAAGAGGATGACTTACCATGATATTTTCTCGGGCTCCCTGTCAAGGTCCATGCCCTTCTTTCTGATTTATATCACATATAATGTCATAACCAGTTGAAAGTGGGTGTTGGGTTCCTTCTGGAAATCTATGTGTGTACATTAACCCAAAATGAACCCATTGGTACTGGGCAGACTGGATGGGCCATTTTGGTCCTTATCTCATTTGTTATGTTATTATATAAAGTCTCTGCATCCCAGTGAGTCATCCAGCCATGAGGGGTGTTCAGCGCTCTATCCCCGTGCCCATCCCCTGAATCATGGAGTGAAACAAGTGAAAGTGTACCTGTGCCATATACTGCCCCATCCAATCATAGAGATTACAGGCTCTATATCCCCTGAGTCATCAGGTCTTACAGGGGATAGGTTCTGCTCCGTGCTCATCCCCTTGGCCCTCCAGTCATATAGATAAAATGTCTCTCTACTCCCATGCCAAATATGTGAATCAAGTCCAAGGGAGGAGACTGTGACAATGCCCTCAAGTCATTCAGCCCCCTAAAAGTGAAAAATTCTGTATTCTTGTGCCAGTCCCATAAAAGATCCAGTCTTAGAGGTAGCAAGCTCTGTACTCCTGTGTCAATTCCCTGATCCATCCAGTGTCAGAGGTGAAATACTGTACTCCTTCCCCTGAGCTACTGCAGGCCTTGATCGTTCTCTACATCTTTGTCGTCGGAACCCAAGATGGTAACTTTTACACTGGTGCACGGGAGCACATATGCACGCGTTGATCGGCCTGCACCCAGAGACATGGCCATTTTATAAATTACGTGCGTATATGCGTGCATACAAGAGTGTGCAATTTTAAGTGGATGTGCGCCTATGTGCACTTCTACCGTGTAAGTGAGGGGATTTTAGTAGACGTGCACATCGACGCCATTACCAGTTTTCCCAGTTCATTCCCACTTCACCCAGGTAAGGGATAGGACTTCCAAACCCCCCTAGTCTAATTGCCTTCCTTTTCCCCTGTTACCCCCAATCCTTACAACTCCACTGATCTGCTTATCTACTAGATAAGGGAGCCCTGACCGACGTGCCGCAAATGCGCAGTAGAGAGCAGCTCTACTGCGCATGTGCGGGTGAACACGTCAGCCAGAGTTTGCCTATTTACAAAAATGGCGCTGGGAGGACCCGTAGCGGTGGCAGCGGCGTGGACCAGGACCCATAGCGGTAGCGGCGGCGAGGGCCCGTAGCGGCGGCGAGTACCAGGACCTGCAGCGGCGCGCGCCATCCAAAGGGGTTGTGAATGAGGAGGGGAGTGACTGAGGGGAGGGGGAGGGAGGAAGGAGAGAGTGAGGTGAGAAGGAGTGGGAGGGAGAATGGGGGAGGGGAGGGGGAGAATGAGGGGGAGGTGGAAGGGAGAATGAGAGGGAGGGGGAGGTGGAAGGGAGAATGAGGGGGAGGTGGAAGGGAGAGGAGGGGGAGGGAGAATGAGGGGGAGGTGGAAGGGAGAGGAGGGGGAGGGAGAATGAGGTGGAAGGGAGAATGAGAGGGAGGGGAAGGTGGAAGGGAGAATGAGAGGAGGGGAAGGTGGAAGGGAGAATGAGAGGGAGGGGAGGTGGAAGGGAGAATGAGGTGGAAGGGAGAATGAGAGGGAGGGGAAGGTGGAAGGGAGAATGAGAGGGAGAATGAGGGGGAGGGGAAGGTGGAAGGGAGAATGAGGGGAAGGGAGAATGAGAGGGAGGGGAAGGTGGAAGGGAGAATGAGGGGAAGGTGGAGGTGGAAGGGAGAGGAGGGGGAGGGAGAATGAGAATGAGGGGGGAGGAAATGGACCGAAAAAAATGTTTTTAATGTAGCCCGTTGTTACGGGCTTAACGGCTAGTTTATCTATATTTTATTACTTATATGTCATCCATAGCAGAAGTGAAGTGACATGGCAGGGGGTCCCTGGCGCGCCCCTGTGCCCGTAAGGATTTACATGCACATTTCTATGTGAAATCGAAGACGGGCCATGCCACGCCCCTTTCTTTGGAACTTTTCCCTTCTGCACATAGCAGGAGATTACGCGCTTCCACGGGCGGCTTTTTAAATCTGTTCGGCTCGCGCCGGCCCAACTCGTTTGCGCATCTCCCAGTTTTGGCGCACATCGGGCTTTTAAAATCCACCTTTATGTATCTTTGAAAATTGGATTGAAATCTCTCTGTAATATCAGTGGTGGATTTATTCCTTGTTGAGTACCGAAGAGCTCATCTTCCTATTTCTAAAACAGAAGATGGAAATAAAAAATCTGAAATTAGAGGCAATGAATGTGCTTTCTTCCATACATCCCAGAGGATGCATCTGGCTATGATTACCGACCAGGCCCTGTTATTATGTCACATACCTACTCATCATGTAATGAGTGGAAGAAGGCACCTGAGTACCACCTTGTTTTTTATGTAATTGTAGAACTATAGGAGTCAGCGAAACGACCCTCAGCCAGAGAAGATATAAACGCACTGGCTCTAAAGACAGTCCTGTGGCACAGATATTCATCTATGACCATTTTTTCTGACATTTCTCTGTTTCCTTGGTCTTTTCTGTTTCAGTCTCACTCGGTGCCTTGATCTTTCTCTTATTTCTGGTGACTTCTCTGAATTTTCCATTACGTTTCTGAACCTCCTCTGATTAGTTTCCTTGTCTCTCTTCTCTAGATTTTGATCTATCTGGTCATTTTTCTTTCTAGATTTCCTTCTTCGAATTGGATCTCTCTCTGCACGTTTGATATCTCTTTGTATATGCTCCATTTTCCCATATTTGTTTCCTTCCCTTTGTCTCTTATCTCTTCTGTGCTTTTTTGGGAGGTACTGATGAAAGAGGGTGAGACTAGTAGACTTTTTGAGTGCCTGGCTCTCTTGCTGTTCACTGTTCCAGTCAGGGAAGCCACAGCTCCAGGATGCAAGCTGGGGTTGCAGGAGGTGACAGCCTTCTCCATGGATGGAGACTTTGTCCTGGGGGTGGTATCTGCAGCTCATGCTGCCATTGTTTACCCAGTCCTTGACTTCAGAGGGACCCCTCAGCCAGTTCGCTGTGAAAAGTAAGATCTGCTGACTAGGAAAGATGTGTTTTTTACTTCCATTGCTAACCAGGATAAAGACCTGAGTTCACTAGATAGTAATAAACTGGGACCATAGGCACAAAGCCAAGCAACAACATCCAAAACTGGATATGATATGAGTCTCTTCAGATGTTTGTTTGATTGTGTTTTATGCTGCAGCCAGATATGGCTAACATTTGGCACAACTGAGACATTTCTTGAGAGTAATTTAAGATGTTTTTTCCAATAAAATCCCAAAATGAGTGTATTGCAAATTTGTTGCCTATCAATTATTTTGCATGTGTACAATATTGCAAAAATTACCAATAACTCAGTAGAAAACAAGATAAAGGATATGATAGCATATTGTCTAAGTATGAAAGAGGCTGGTAGATTTGTTCAAAAGACTGTTTAAGAAGTATAGAACTAGCAGAAGCTGTGGGCAATGGATGAATGTTATCAATGTTAAATTTACTTTAAAATGAATAAGAATTCTTTTTTTTTTTTAATATGCAGGTGATAAGGCACTGATGCACAGTCGTCTTTATCCGCTCTACCAGAAAACATAATTAGGCAAATGGAATTGTTCACAGGATATAATTCTTTTTCGAGTTGTCTAAAAATGGCATTCAAATATATGTCCCCTAGAAAATGGAGAGGGGATGGGGTATGACAGGGACATTCAAATAGTTTAAAGGTCTAAATGCACAAGAAGTATTTTTCAGTGGAAAAGGAATTCTAGAAGAAGAGGCTGCAAGGGGACAGACTCAGGTGATACAAGGAACAGCATCCTAGTGAAGGTAGTACAGGGGAGAGCAATATCCAAATTCAAATGCAGGATAACCAGAGATGATCCTTGGCTATGACAATGCAAAGAGAAAGCCAGTAAACATGCGTGGTCTATATTAATGATGCAAGAAGGAAATTGGGCATACTAGCTGTGCCTCCCACACTTTATCTGCTATCCTATTCTGTGTTTCTTGCAGTTCTCAGCCATTATTATAGATTGTCACATTATTTCTATGTTTTTGAAGTGGTTTATATTTACATGACCATTTGAAAATGCAACGATCCCCTTCAGATGTCAAAGGCAGATACAGCTACTAGAACTCACTGCAGAATGAAACAAGTCTTTATAGCCTGACAGGGCAAAACAGCTGCCGACTTTTGAGAACTATGAACAGTACGGCAGGTGGGCGTGTTAAGGATTTAGAATATTTTGGGGAGAAAGAAGGTCGGCTTGTATCTATTGACTTTCCAGCTTTCATAGCCCATTAAGGACCGATTTCATCACCATGCTGGAATTCATAAGGCGAGGTAAAGAAAAGCTGATGCCTTCTGTCCGCTTATTGAGTCTATCAGGGAGTTTTTACAGGATGGAAGGACTTCCTGGGTATCAATATACAGGTGGTTTTTATACTAATCCATCAATAACATGGAAAAATGATATTTTTATAGAAAGCCAATCAGTAAATCAGTTTTTCATTAAGGATTATTTATCAAAGTATAGTCTCATCAATCACAATTTAATCAATAGATAATCAAGTCATCGATAAATAAATCATTAACCAATCTTTATCCAACAAGTGCTCAATTAATAAATATAAATCCTCAAAGAACCATCAGTTGAAAATCAGACACCAATCAGTGCATGGTCAATAAATTATGAATCAAAAGCCAATTAACCATCAATAAAATCTATAATCCAGCAAGTATTCAGTCATTGCATATTAACCATCAATCAATCATCTTAAAACTATTTACTAGTCCCAGATGTAAATGCATACATGTGCCTATATATATGTGAAATATCTATAAGAAGACCATATGTTTATAAGGATCAGAAATATTTCGCTTATGCTGAGTTCCATGTTTATCAGACAGTACATTTAATTCTGCTGACACAGCATTTTCTAAATTGCAAAACATGATGATGCCTGGCTTCTCCCTAAAAGTTTTCAGATGCGATATTATCGAGACATATTGGCCATCTTGTTTACCATAGAAGAAATTAACCAGAACCAGCATCTTCTGCCAAACCACACCCTGGGCTTCCGGATCCTGGACTCTTGTCTTTCAGACGTGGTCGTACTCCAGGGCACTCTGCAGCTACTGTCTGGGGAAAACCGAACACTCCCGAATTATAAGTGTGATGCTCATATAACTCTGGCGGGAATCATTGGAGAGATCCATTCTGCGGCAACTGCAGTTATGGCCAGGATACTAGGAGTTTACAGGTTCCCGCAGGTATGATAATCCTCTGCCTTTGTCTTTGATCAAGTGGTTTACCACTTAACTCCATATCATCTCTTGTTGTATTTCTGGTCTTCTACTTCCTTCTTTTCTGAAGGAAATTTCTACCACAAGTCCATAGATCCAACAAATATACGTATGTATATGGGCGCGCACAAATTTACTATTATTTTATAACCTGCATGCATATGATATACGCAGGTTATAAAATACACGCAAATATGAGCACAAACATATGCGTGGATGTAAAAATATATGTGCTACACAAGTTTGGAATTATCCAGATAAGTAGCGCCACTTATCTGAATAAGTTCTGATTTATCTGGCTAATTAGCGGGAAAGGCACTACTTGTCTAATTAGCACTTTTCAGACTTGTCCAGTTAAGCTAAACAAGTCTGAAAAAGTGCTACTTATTCTGATTTTTATGCATTCAATTTTTGAAAATTCACCTTTTAAGGAGCAAATAACACGGATGAAATGGCAGGGAGTCTTTGCTGCAATGACATTTTAATAGGCATCTCAGAAGCTTCCCAAACTCATCTTTCAGTGATCTTCCTTCTAGATCACACCTTCTCTTCTTTGTAAGCTCCATATAACAAGTTATACTTGGTCCAAAAGTCTCCATTATTGTCCTTTTAGCACATACTTGAATACTTTTGTCACTGCCTATTCAAGTCACTAGAATATTATAAATAGTCCTGTGAATATAAATCTGAGGGACTAACTTGCTTTTCAGATCAGTTTTGCAGCACAGCACCCAATGCTGAGTGATAAGATCCAGTTCCCGTCTTTCCTACGCACCTACCCGGCAGATACCCTGCAGCCCAGGGCCATTGTCCAGCTGCTCCGGCACTTCAACTGGACATGGGTGGGGATCCTGTCCTCCAACTCAGACATCACCAACCTGAGTAGCCAGAAGATACGGCAGGAAGTGGTGAAGAATGGTGGCTGCGTAGCCTTTCTGGAGATGATCGATGATCACTACCCTAGCAAAAGGCTGATGAGAGTGGCCGAGGTGATTCATCAGTCCTCAGCAAAACTGATTGTGTGGAACTGCTATGAAATGCATCTCAAGCCTATCCTGGAGCTCCTCTCCTATCGCAACATCACCAACATGGTCTGGATCTTCACCTCAATGTTGACATTCAACCCACACTTGTTCGCCAGCGAGTCAAGGAAATTGCTAAATGGCAGCATGGTGTTCATTGGTTCTACCAGCAGCATCCCCCGCTTCATCAATTTCCTGCACAACATGGGGACTTCTGTGTACAAATGGGATGCCCTTACCAAGCTCTTCTGGGAAAAAGCATTTGGGTGCCGATGGGAGGGACAGAACACGACCCATGTAGTGAACAGAGAAGTCGCCCAATGTACAGGAAAAGAAGACCTCAAAGTCTTGGATTCTTCAGTCTTTCAGTTGAATGATTTGAGCATTTCCTATCATGCTTACCTGGCTGTTTATGCTTATGCGCATGCTCTCCACAACATGATTACGGATGGAGCCAAAGAAGATGTTTATAGAACAAACTCCCAGAAGATGTGGCAGGTATTGGCAATATTTGAGTTTTTTATTAGGCTAATGAGGAAACAGAAGCAAGCAAGCACCTACAGTGAGAGTAGGAAAAAGACAGTGGTACAAAATGTTAAACAGTCAGACCCAGAAATATGTATTTTAGAATCCAATTTTGGATATTTTTTAAATTGTACTTTTAACTATATAATGTCAAATATATCCAAACAAATATTTAAATAAAGGAGAAACATCCCATTTTTATAAAACGTAAAATAACATTAACAATAAGAGGACCATTTGCAGTGCCATTTGTTCCCGCAGCCCATCTTAAAATATGCACAGGGTTTAAAAAATTGACTTCTTAATGGATGTTATGCGTACTTTTTGAAGTTTTGAAAAATGGAACCTTGATTGTAAACATAGAGGTTGATCAGTTTTATGATTTCCCTTCCAACGTGGGCCTGATTGTCGAAAGCATTAATGTTCCTAAAATGAGTGTGTGGGGGGGGGGAGGGTTGTGCATGTTAAAAATGTACAGAAGCACCAGAAAGAGGTGTTAAGGGACAAAGCAAGTGTGCACATATAGGGGCAGATTTGTTCATGCAACCCGGCGCGAACAAACCTACGCCTGATTTTATAACATGCGCGCACAAGGGCTCGGCGTGCGCAGGGGCAGCTTGGGTTAGCTTTTCAGGGGTTACGCGCGTATCCCTTTGAAAATCTACCCCATACCGCACTACATGACACGCACACATGCTAATCCTCCAAGCGGATTTAGGAATATACATCCACTTTGAACGTTCACCCTCAATCTGCATGAATTTTCTTAACACAGTATCCCTAAGTATGCTTTGTTATAAAATTACCCTCCCTACGCTCATAACTATTAATTTATTTCAGTATCTAAGATTGGACTGTTTTTAATCTTTTGTGCCTCCTTTTTAAATCTCTTCTTACTGGGCTATTGTGCAAACAGGATTCCAGCATTGCTCTTACACTTTTCACTTGTCCAGAAGGAATTTAAGGAGAAATATTCCAAAGAGGCAAAAGCTAATAATAAAAACAAGAAACCTGCAAGGCAGTTAGTTGGGCCTTTAGATGACCAGGTTAGGGTAAAAGTTGAGCGCAAGGAGCAGAAAAACAAAATGAATTCTTTTCGTTCGTCTTTAAAGAAGGCATTATTGGGGACATGCCCATGCCTGGGCCATTTTTTGTAGAACAGAATCAGATCCGTCAGAATCTGAATGAGATGTTAGAGAAATTCTCTTTCACACATCTGTCTCATCTCATTTTCAAAGGAAAATTTAGATCATGAGGGCTTAGGAAATGCACCATTATAAGCTGACAATTTAAAATTGTCGGTTGCCTGAGGTCATGCTCATTTCAATTTGGTGCCATTAACAAACTTTCAATGTGGTGTTCCCAGACTCCCCATCTTCTCCTTTTACAGAGATGCTTAGCAGATGACTACATGGATTTGATAGGCCTCCCTGTTCACGTCTGCCCCTCCCATTCTAAGCTGTCACTTCCTGTTTAGAGTTGGACTCACATTCCACGTGGAAGAGGAGGAAGAGCAAACATGAGGACTAAGGGTCTTACATTATCCTCATTGCCTGCACTGCTGTTTATCTGGAAGTAGGAGGAAAAGGACACAGGGTTGCCATCAATTCAAGGGCGGCAAAAATAGGACTATATCATTCTCTTTGGATTGACCTGAGTAAGACAGCAACCTTAAATACAGGACTGGAGGCATAATAGAGGGGGAAGGGGTGGATTAGGTAAGCAGCCATAGGGAAATTCATAAGGTCAGAAATGATCTATGTATTCAGGATAACGCCTGTCCTTCATCACTAAATTTGATAGGTCCTACATTATTTGTGGGATGTGCGTTTCATGACGGAGTCTAATGAAGAAGTCTACTTTGATGCAAACGGAGATGTGCCAACCATCTTTGACATCATGAATATCCAAATATACCCGAATGACACAAGTGAACTGATAAAAGTGGGTAGATATGATTCCAGGGAATCTCCAGGGCAAGAAGTCATTCTCAACATCACTGCTATCCTATGGAACCAAGGGTATGATCAGGTGAGGAGTGGAGGTTTCAAGACATTTAAAAATCAGATAAAGCCTAGGGCCAAAATAAATTACACATTAGGCAGGCAAGTCAGGTTTGATTTGGAATGCTGTCTCTTATTGCCCATGGCCTTAAATTACACAGCATCCAGAAGGGGGAATAAAAGTCCCCAGACAAAATGGTGGCTGCTCAAGTTTGTGTGGGAAGTGCCTCGGGTGGACTTTTGCCCATGATCATTTAATTTAACCCTTAAAGGGGTGAGGTGAGGGACATATAGCAGTGACTTTAAATGGTGCAGAAATGCCAAACCTGTTCCAGTAGAGAAGATATTGCAAAGAAAAAGATCATGGTATAAGATTCAGGAGAAATATAAGGAAATACCATATGTCTTCCTAGACAGGGCAATACAATTTCTGAATAGGGATGTTGAAAATGTATTAAGAGAATCAGAAATACTTTTTTTTCTGCTTTTCTGTACACTTCCCCGGCGCCGGCAGAAATTAAAATGTGCGGCTTGGCGGCCAAACGCGGGCTAACAGTGCAATCCGCCGGAGCGCACTTTACTGTATCGGCCTGTAAGAAATTTGCTGGGCAGACTAAATGGACCATTTGGTCTTTTTCAGCTGTCATGAATATGTTACTATGTAGATAGGATACAATAATAGATAATGATCCAAGCCTCATATCTATATTCTAATCCTTTTATTCACAGACCCCTCTCTCTGTCTGCAGTGAGAGCTGCCCTGTTGGATACAGGAAATCTGCCAGAATAGGACAACCTACCTGCTGTTTCGACTGTATCTCCTGCTCTGTTGGAGAAATAGCCAACGAAACAGGTGAGCTACCTCTGGTGGTCCTGTGAGTCAGCATGGGACGTTAGTAGGATGTACTTTGACTTTCTGAGGATCTGAAGTCGCACATCCCAGGCTTTTCTTGGATGAGTTTGGCTGAACCATGTGTGTTCCATAATTGCCAATGTTGCCCATAAGCTTATCCTGCTTTACACCATTGCATGCTGGGAATTCTTGTTCCAATTTCTGTAAGAACGGCAGGAAAATGGAAGGTCCATAATTGCAACAGGGAAGGAACAGGTCTGGTTCTGACTGTCTCCGTTGGTATGAGACTTGTTGGTAACCCTAGATGCCCAAAACAAACCATATAATCCTAGAGTCCTGAAGGGATACATTTATGAGAGATTCTGACAGCCAGGACAGACAGAAAAGTCAACACTGGGTATTTTATTCTTATTTTCTTGGCCTTCTCATCTACTTCACAACTCAGCTTTCAGTGCATTTGGAAATTACTGCAACCCCAGGACCACACCCTCCTCTCTTTATAATCCATAACAATGATCAGGTTTAATAGAAAGGGGAGATAAAGGGGTCCTACAGAATATACCTCACTTTGGAATACAGCTGGGTGATGGCTGGGGTTCTCCTAGCACTTGACAATCCATGGAGCAAATGCTGGGCCTGAGAACGAAATCAGCTGCCACTAGGCCATCAGGCTGGTTCAGACATTTCTTTCTTACAGATGATTATTTGTCAAAGAAGAAAGTTTTACCGTTCTGCAGTTTAGTCTAAACTGATTTTTTGCACAGAATATTTTATTTTGGGGAGGATTTTCTTCTATGGAAAATGTCACCTCTTGTACATGAGTGAAACCTGCTAGATATTTAAATGTTTGCATCATCTATCCCTGTATCTCCTTTCTTCTAGACAAAATGAAGCCAGTTTTCAAAGGACGTTATCTGGGTAAATTTGTACATAAGCTTTTGTGACCACTGATATGATGAAGGGGAGCCTTGTTCTCTTGATATGTCTGAATACAACTATGATGTCAACAGTGAAAGAAGTGATGCATTTCTGTGCAATACATACATTCTTATGGCATTGAAGTTTTGGCCTCGAGGTTACATTGGCTTATCTATTCAAATAGGACAACCAGAGCCTTATAAAGTTATAGCACAGAAGGACAGATTGTGTTCTTAGTTTGGGTTTGTGATTGGTGTTTTTCCTCCTTTTCAGATACAACTGAGTGTTGGAAGTGCTCAGAAGACTACTGGCCTAATGAAAGTCGAGACAAGTGTCTTCCAAAAGTCATCGAGTTCCTGTCCTATCAGGAGCCCCTGGGTGCAGCCTTGGCTGTTGCTGCTATTATCCTGTCCTTGTTCACCGTCCTCATTCTCTTTGTCTTCTGTCGGTTCCAGGACACACCAATTGTGAAAGCCAACAACCGAGGTCTCAGCTACCTTCTCCTTTGCACCCTTGCACTCTGCTTCCTCTGCTCATTAACATTTGTTGGCCTTCCCATGAAGATCACCTGCATGATACGACAGCCCGCCTTTGGCCTTATCTTCACCATCAGCGTCTCTTGCATACTGGCAAAAACAGTCACAGTAATCATCGCCTTCAAGGCCATCAACCCTGGCAATCACCTCCAAAAATGGGTTGGGTCTACAATACCTAACTTTATTGTTGTTTTCTGCTCCCTCATCCAACTGGTAATCTGTATTTATTGGATTTCAAGCCATCCTTCCTTTCCTAAGAACAATACCAGATCTGAAAGTAGGAAGATAATTGTTGAGTGCAGTGATGGGTTGACCATACTCTTCTACTGCATGCTGGGATATATGGGCTTCCTGGCCATAATTAGCTTTATTGTGGCCTTCCTGGCTAGGACATTACCCAGCAGCTTTAATGAGGCCAAGTTTATCACCTTCAGCATGCTGGTTTTCTTGAGTGTCTGGCTGTCTTTCATTCCTGCTTATCTCAGCACACAAGGGAAGTTCATGGTTGCTGTGGAAATCTTCGCTATCCTAGCTTCTGGTGCAGGGTTACTCTTCCTAATCTTTTTCCCCAAGTTTTACATTATTCTTCTACGGCCAGAGATGAACATCAAGGAACACTTAGTCGGAAAAAAATGCAATACAGAAATAACATGCTAAGAAACTGAATGGCCTATTGAATTTGCATAGGGGATACAGAGCCTTTCACTTCTAGGACTGATGCTCTCCTAACACAATAACAAGGCTATTCATAGCTCCTGGTAGACTACCCAACCCCCTAAGACTTCCTCATGCCCCTCCACCAGCAGAAGGAAAGGTGTTAACCTCCTGTTGTCTTGCCCAATACTGTCAATATCATGCCAGCTTCCTGCCACGTCACTCTTTGTCCACTTACGGATCAAAGTGTGAAGCTGGGATAACCTGGCACCATATCTGACAGTGATGGGCAAGGTAGCAAGAGCATGTGCTACGTTGGTGAAACAGGCCAGACATTAAAGGCAGGAGTCAATTCACACAAAGAGAAGATCAAAGACCACAGGGGGAAATGAAGGTGCCACCTCTGTGGGGGAGCATTTTCAGAAGCAGACCACTGCATCAATGACCTCATGATCAGCATAAGTAAAGGAAAAATGTATGGCAATCCAGGAATGCAAGACTTTGAAACTGATGAGAAAATACTCAAATATCTAGGCTTCCAATAAGCCAATTATACTGCCTGCCACCTTCTGATCTTACAGCAAACCCTCTCCCCTTTTATCCTTTTATTGAAATGTCTTTTCTGATTCGCTTATATTTCCTGGTAAATGTCATTTTTTGCTTGTTCTATTCTGACCTGAGGACGAGAGTATCAGATCTCAAAAGCTAGTCAAGAAATGTATTGTTTAGCCAATAAACAGGTCTCCTTTCATATATATTTTTTGTTTTTATTTGTTCGCCTTTATTCCTGTACACTCAGAGGAAGAGTTTTCCCATTGGTTTACTTTCTGTCACGCTGTTTGTCTCTCTCACACACACACCCATCCCCATGTGACAAACAGCCCTGATATCTGAAAAGCATTCAGGAAGTTCTCCACCGTGCATGTACTATACAGCATCCCTTTTGTTGGTGCTTGGAAAAAAATAGTACTGCCTGCAATGTACAAGGAGGAGCAAAGGGAACTGGTTTTCTGGGGGCAAGGTACGGAGAGGTCTGGCCACAGGATGGCCGCACTGATCCATGGACAGAGGGGCAGTGTGATATCCAGGGCTGAATTCAGGGAGCCAGGTGGCTGCAGCAGGTTGTGAACTAGTGCCCTAAAAAGCAATTATGTGTTTTATTTCTGCAGTGCTCATTACTCCACATACCGGTGTCAAAGGCTCTGTCCTCCCTGGAGAGATCTGAGATGCAGCCAAGTTTATAGGACGTGTGCCAATAAGATCTCCTCCAACCTCAACCGGTCACCCAGCTCACTAGAGTCCTGTCAAGGCAGCCAAATTTGGTCTTTCCAGCTTGATCGCCCAACTAGTAACCTGCCCCCTAAACAATGGCAACATGTTCGTTTCTGCACAACTATAGACCCATCTCAAACACCTCTCTACTAGCCAAAATCATTAAAAAAGGCATTCTACCACCAATTCCAGACCCTGCTAGAAGAAAGGTACTCCCTGGATGACCTCTAATCAGGCTTCAGGAAGGGTCACAGCACTGAAGCAGTCCTCCTCTCTCTACATCCTAATACTACTGAACTCGGTGGCCTTCAACACCAGTGATCATGACATCTAATAGACAGCCTGGCTGACAGTGGCATCCAAGGCCCAGCTCTAAACTGGCTCTGATCATCTGTAACAGAGCCAGTAACAGATAATCTGTTGCAAATGTCAACCTGTCCCATATAACCTGCAGCACATTGCACTAAGCATATATGTGCTGTAAAAGACACTACCAGTGAACCTGTCCACCCTATAAATCTTGCCCCCTTACTCATTCCTGTTTGATTTTTTTTTTTTTTTGCCTTATATGTACCACTTTACCTGGTCCCCTGCACCACCCTTCTACAAATAAGTCCCACCCTCACCTTTTCTAATAAGCCTGTTCCTCACTATGGTATGAGAGCGACTAACAATTCCTTGCAATAAATAAATGGACTCATCCTGAAACATCCAAAACCTTATCAGATTTTTGTGATTCGGTAACCGGTGTGAGCTAGCAAATAGTGTGCATTATTTAACAGCACATTCACTCCTTGGATCTCCCACAGCCCATCTCTCCCAGCTGCTACTTACCCCATCAGGGGTTTCAAAGAGCGAATCCCAGTCACTCCTGCCCTGCCGGCACTGGCTTCAGGGCTGACCAGGGCCGGGCCGGGTTGTTTTTTAGGCATTATTCTTTATAAAACAGCTTGGCCCCAGCCGGTGCTGAGTCTGGCGCCATTTTTAAACCACAGCCGGCAAGGCAGGAGCGATTGGGGCTTAGTCCTGCAAACCCCCAACGGGGTACGTAGGAGCTGGATGGGTGGCGGGATTTTAACTTGTTTGTTTTATTAAAAGTTTGATATTTAAGTTTGGAAACCAAATCAATCCAAAATATACAACAAACAAAATTAATTCCTCCCCCCCCCCCCCAAAAAAAATATCCAAAGTGAAAATTTTCCCCCTGCACATCGCTACCTGAAAGATTTATTCCTCCTCTAATGGAGAACACAGATCAGGTTTTGGAAAAGGGGAGTCAGGGACTCAGCACAGATACTGAGTGTGGATTCTTTCACTTTAAGGATAGCCCGGGACCGGGGACTAAGAACATATGAAGTGCCATGCTGGGCTCTGACCCATGATCCGTGGAGCTCAGTATTCTCTCTGTGACAGTGGCCAGTCCCGCTCGCTTGGAAGCACCCATCAGTTCCTAATGGGGAGATCTCTTCCTGTCTCCTCACTCCCAGGCCATGATCTCATGGCTGATAATTGTTCAGGGGCCTGTTCTTTGCCATCTCGCCAAGATATTCTGCCTCTCTCTGTACTGCTGTGCTATTTTGGGAACTGCGTTCAGTTTAGCACCTTTCACAAACGTGGAGAAATGAACATGCAAACAAAAAATGGTCAAGCCATAATATGACCTCCACCATCCAACCTCACGTGAACTATTTCTCCTCTCCCTCCCTCCCTCCACATCTTTCCACCTTCTAAGGTCTTGATGGCCAAAACTTCCTATTGCTTGATTTACATATAATTAATTTGTAGATTGAAGAAAACACCATTATTGCTATAGATCAATTAAAGTTAAGGACTTGAGGGGGACAGAGAGCAGTTGGGTTGTGTTCTCTCTGCTTTAATCACTGAGATTCTTTGGAGGCATTGAATACCTCTGAGGATCCCGGGACAGGTTCATATAACAGATCATAGCAGCAGAATCCAGACGTGGCAAAGGAGGTTTCTGCGTGTTCCTGAGTTATACTAAGTGCCTTGATCCATTCTAGATGTAGCCATCATAAACAACAGAGTGCACGGATGCTTCCTGCTTTCTGTTACTCAAAGTATATGTCATTCATTTATTAACCAACAAATACAGGTTCTACCACCATCGTATTCCTGAAGTCAAAGGTAACGTGAATGCTCTGAGAATTGTCCCTTGATGATATTCTTTGTCATATTGTGATGCATTCTGTACAATCATGCTTGCTGTTAAAGCTTAAAGTCAAGAGTTAATCCAACTGAACTACTCTGAGTTAAATTCAAGATTTGTTTTGTTTTTTGCTTATGAATTTGGTTTGTAAAGCACAGAAAATACAGTCATCCACTTTTGCTATTTCTGTGTCTGCATCAGAATCTCCGGTCCTTGGAATCTCTTCCCCATCCTTGGTTCTCGTCTCTAGTCGGCCTCGCCAGCTCCTGTCTGACTCTACTCACTGTCTCTCAGCCCAGACTGCCATCCTCCTCCGGTCCACTGACTACAGCCTCTCTCTACTGTACCACGGCCTTTCTCTGTGACCTTAAGTCAGGTAATTAATCTCCTTGTGGTTCTAAGCTCAGGGACTTTCCTCGGGTGACTTCGGGAAATCGCTTCACTGCCCTGAATTTAACTTCTCCACCCAGCTCTGCCTTTGACTCTCTTGGCAACATTGGTGAAGCCACTTGGAGGACAATTTTGAAAAGGTTTTAGGTGCCTCACCACGGAGTGACACACCTAGATCCTTGAGACAGAAAGCTGGCATGGGCAGAGCTGCTAAGTCCTGCTTTCACAGCAAGGCTCTATTTATCTACTTTACAAGTAGGATTCCCTGGGGGGGGCTTGATTGGATCATGGGGAGAAAAAGGAAGTGCATGGAATTGCATTTTCAGTTCTGCAATCATTTCTCCCCTGGAGCCCCTGGCACAGACATAGCAGTTGCAAGGTAGGCAAAAGCTACTGCCCCCATGTCCCTATAGGCAAGGTTCAATATTCTCCGTATTTGACTTTAGGAAAGTCACTTTATCCCCCTGTGTTTCCATTTAATCCCTGGCTCTATCGCGGACTCTCTGTGTGTGACCTGGGATGAGTCGCTTTGCCTCTCTGCACCTCAGTTCTAATCCCCGACTCTGCCACTGACTCCCTGTGTGTGACTTTCTCTCCCTGCACCTCGTTTCTTGAGCCCTTTATTTATATATATATATATATATATTTATATATCTTTTTAATTTCTAGACTGCCTCCTCGGGCCATCAATAGGAGCACCCAAAGTAGTGCATGAGAATGAAACAGAACAGTGATTTTAAGTTGTATGTATATTTTTCTCCTCTTCTCTGGAAGATGATGCACAGTTCAGGCAGCAGGAGCAGTGTAATTGCAAGCTGGTACTGTCCAGTATTCTCCTGAGCTGAAAGGAAGAATTGGTCTAAGACTAGCACTAGAGCCCCCCACCCCCTAGATTCCAGTCTCTAGAATGAGAGAGGGCAAGATATAGGGAATGTGGTGCCACAGGGAGGATTTCCTCTGACTTCCAGCCCCCATGTGTACCTTCCTCTACCCCCATATTTCAAGGATGTAATGAAGATTTAGAAGTAGGGGACCTCGTAGGTTGATGAGTGACCTCATCGGATGTGATCCAGTTCTCGGTAATTATCTTCCATTTCCAGCAGCTCCTGACCACAAACTTTCTGCAGCACAAGTATCCGTCATCTTCAGATTTCATCTACTGAAGGGGAGTACTCCCTGGGAAAAGCGAGATCATTCCAGCCCTGCTAAAGCTCACAGCCATCCCTGTCCTCACCACCTGTTCCGTAAGGGCATTCCAGGCAGCCACCACCCTCTCTATGAAGCAATATTTCCTGATGTTGGTTCTGAGTCGTCCCCCCTGGAGTTTCAGGGAGGATGACTCAGGCTAGGACACTTCACCTTAGAAAAGAGACGGCTGAGAGGGGACATGAGAGAAGTTTATAAACTCATGAGTGGGGCGCAATTTGTATTTATTTATTTATTTAACATTTTTATATACTGACAATAATTGGGAACATCTAATCGGTTTACAGAAAAAATAATGCAGCAGCAGGCTTTACAGTGAACACGGAACTCAGAGTAATAACTCTAAAAGGTATCCAAAAGCATAATTATAACAATGTGTAATAAAGGATGGTTATTCACCCTTTCCATGTAACTAACAGCCAGCAGATTAAAAACAAATCACGTACTTTTTCAGTTAGCGCACTGTCAAGCTGTGGGAATTGCTGCCAGAAAACATGGTCAAGGTGACTAGCATGGCGGGGTTTAAAAGAGGTTTGCATGAGTTCCTGGAGGAACGTCCCTAACCCATCATTAGCCAGGTAGACTAAAGAAAGCCTTTGCTGTCCCTGGGAGTGAGTAGCAGGAAGGAGATCTGCTTTCTGGGATCTGCCAGGTACTTGAGACCTGGATTGGCCACTGTCAGAGACAGGATGCTGGGCTCGATGGACCTTGGTCTGACCCAGCAGGGCACGTCTTATGTGCATTCGTTTCAAAACAAAATGAAAGACTGACCTTTTTTTTTTCATTTCAATGGCAACAAAACAGAGCTGCAAACAGTTTCGTGTTTGTTTATTTTGTTTTGTTGCTGTTAAAGTTTACGGGAGGAGAAGCATTGGCAATGGTTTGGGGTTTTTTTGTTTGTTTTTTTTTTACTTAAGTCTCAGATAGACTGGAGCCAGCGGGTGATGGAGCCTGGAGCAGGACCAATCTCTTGCAAGCAGTTTTTCTTTTTTCAAGTACCCTATCCCAGCTTACCTGCCCCCCCCCCCCCCCCCCGCCTTCCCCCACCAGAAATTGAAAGCTAAACTGTAACAGACTCCATTTTGGGTCACTCGTGTGATTGGTTTCAGAGAGTCAGCACAGAGAGACTACGAAGCTACTTGCTTCTCAAAATTGAGATCTCAAAGAAAATAAAAAGAATTGAAAGTCTGCCGTCAACTTTTCACCGCTTCAGGGCATTGCTGTGCTGCTGCTTATTACTTTGTGCAGTAGGCAGTGCTACCAGAAGCTGCAAGCTCGTACTTTTAGAGGGAATCAGTAATATCATGAACTGGTTCAAAGACTCCCTCCAATTCCACGCTTTTTCCAGACCGACAAGAAACCAATACCTTGCCACTATACGCACTCTCTCTCCTAAACTCACCAATCTTGCTTCCACCAAAGCTCGAGCCCTCTCCTTAGCTGGCCCCGTCTTATGGAATACAATGCCCGCAGATCTGCACCAAGAACTATGCCCGAAAAACTTTAAGCAAAAACTCAAAACGTGGCTATTCTCACAGGCTTACTCCTAATATCTACACCTTGGCCTCCTACTCTCCGCATGCACACATCCTCTTAGCCTATCCTCCCTCAATCTCCCCTTAGCTAACTCCCTCCTTTGAATCCCTCCCTCCCCCCTTTTAGTCCCAATGCATCTTGCTGTGTTCCTTATATTGTATATACTATATAGCATTGTTTTTCCCGTTATATATCTTATATATCACTTATACTACCTTGTATTTCTCCTATGTTACGCTATTCACTCAAGTCTAAACTCATATATTCTTTCGTGTTTATTGTCAAACGCCTTCGGCGCTATACTCCTGTTCAATGTACACCAACGTGATATCCTTGATGAACATCGGTATAGAAAAACCATTAAATAAATAAATAAATATCAGCAGGGCTTGGAGCAGTCGCGCTGACAGACTACCCTACCCATCAGGACCGGCATGGACATCTAAGCTACATTGGGGACATAATGGTTCTGGATAACCAGCCACTGTTGTTCTGTCCCTTTGTCCCTCTTTTGGTGCCTATGGGTATTCATGCCAGATGATTCCCAGATTTCTCTCTTTACATCAGAAATTTCATCAGACATCCAAGCCCAGGTCTCAGGCTGCTTGTCTGCCATTGCTGCCTGGGTGTCCCACCACCACCTTAAACTCAACGTGGTCAAGGCTGAGCTCCTCATCTTTTCCCTCTTTCTCCTTCATTTCTGTGGATAGCACTGTAATCCTCCCAGGCCTCTCAGCCTGTAACCTTGCAGTCATCTTTGACTCCACTCTCCTTCTCTATCCATATCCAAAACACTGCTAAAATGTGCTGTTTCTTTCTCTATAACACATCACCAAAATCTGTCCCTTACTTTCTACCAGAATCCTTACCCACTTTCTCATCCCCTCCCACTTATACTATTGCAACCTGCTCCTCACAGGTCTCCCGGTGAGCCATCTCCTTCCACTACAAGCCATCCAAAATTCAGCTTTCACCAAACTCGCTACACTCATATAAATCCCTCTTCTCAAGTCACTCCATTGGCTCCCTATCCATTCCCATACCCAGTTCAATCTCCTCTTACTCACCTACAAGAGCCTTCATTCTACAGCTCCTCTCTACCTCTCTTCTCTGATCTCTCTCTACACCCTTCCTTGTGCAAGTCATGCCCTTCCCTACCACCTATTCCGAATTCTGTGCTTTCCACTTGGCTGCATTATATGCTTGCAATCGGCATGCTCCCCTCTATTGTCTCTTTATATGGTTTGTACAATACTGTGTACATTGAATAGTGCTATAGAAATGTTAAGTGGTAATGGTAGGACTTGTTAATGAGAGAAAGTAATAGTTCAATGCCTAGGGTCCTGAAGGAGAATCCTTAGAATCCCACAGGGATTAAGAAAAGTAAATGAGGACTCAGCACTAGTATTGAGTAAGTCCCCTTACTACAAGAGGAACCCAAGAGAGGGTTACATTTATGTACAGTTTACTGCATCCAGGCAGCACTGGCATGACTAGTTACTGCAGCAGTCATGGATCCTAAACAGTATCTCCCTTGCATGCAACAAACTTTAACTGCTCACCTTTGACATTGCAGGGAAATGGGACCCAGTAACAACAGCACCGTGACAGAATTTATAATCGCTGGATTTTCTGGCATTCATCATGTCTGGCCTGTTCTCTTCACGCTCCTGCTTGTTGCATATCTTCTCATCATCATTGGGAATTTGGTCGTCTTTCTGGTCATCCAGCTTCGGCCACGCCTCCACGTCCCCATGTACTTTTTCATCAGTGTCCTCTCCTTCCTGGAACTCTGGTACACAGCGGTCACCATCCCCAAAATGCTTTCCAATTTACTGGACACAAAAAAAAGCATTTCCTTCAGTGGCTGCTTCCTGCAGGTCTATTTCTTCCATTCCTTGGGAATCACTGAAGTTTTCTTGCTCACAACAATGGCTTATGACCGTTACTTGGCCATATGCACTCCCTTGCATTACCCTGTCATCATGACATCCCAATATGGCAACAAGTTGACAACAGCCTGTTGGATTTTGGGGTTTCTCTACCGTTTGCCTGAGGTCATTTTGATTTCCCACTTGCCCTTCTGTGGTCCCAATGTAATCGAGCACATCTTCTGTGACTTGTCACCCTTGCTGACCTTGGCCTGCACAGATACATCAAGAATCATCATTCTTGACTTTGCTGTTAATGCCTGCATGATCTCAGTGAATGTTTTACTCATAGTGCTGTCCTATATCAAAATCATCCAGGTCGTGCTGAATATCCAGTCTTCAGAGGGACGAAGGAAGGCCTTCTCCACCTGCGCCACTCACCTCATCGTGGTGATGATGTTCTTTGGTAGTGTGGGTTTCATGTACATCCGACTGACCAAGACTTATTCATTGAACTATGATAAGACTTTTGCAGTGGTATATTCTGTGATAACACCCCTGTGCAACCCAGTGATCTACAGTCTGAGAAACAAGGAGATTAGAGAAGCCATTTGGAAAATAGTGATAAGGAGACAGACTTCCACCAAGCAGGATCAAGTCTGTAATGTTCTGTCTCACTGACCCCACTCAGTTAAGAGAACTATCTAGGGAGGTTAATGTAATAAATAACATTAGAACAACCATGGTAACATGAATTAACTGCTGCTTTTTACAGCCAACGTACAAAACAAATGATATGATGAACAATCCAAAACCCATCATCCCCAAATGTTCCAATGTCACCACAAGGTGCAATTAACTTTCCTGTGTAAATCGACCCATGTTAGCATAGTCGGATATTAACACTGAATGTACTATCCAGCACCATGAGCCCATTAAAATAAATTTGGATTTTAACTGCTTCATTTGCATGCTTATTACTCCACCCACAGTAATGCTAGTGCACCTACAATTAATGCAATATGGGCAAAGGCATTAGGAAATATCCACATTCATGCATGTTAAGCATGAGTGTTATTTCTAACACCATCATAACATAGCTAAGAGTGAGGACTGCCGTCCATTCAGGCTGGGATCGTTTTTTTCATGCAGAGAGAAACTGCCTACTTACTGTAATCATTGGGTTGAGTCTTGTTCAGCCGCAGGCTGTGTTAATAAAGTTCTCAGAAAAGATTATCAGACACTAGAGGGTGCACTGGGTAATACTGAGGTCTCACTGTTCCTGTTCAGACCGTGTGGCTGAGTATCTTTCTGATGGTGGCCTAGTTATACCCAAATAACCTGCATCTAACAGAATGTCCCACTCAACAACACATTCCTGTAATCAAGCGGAAAATATTTGCTGTCCGTGAATATATATATCTTTTTTTGGTGTCTCTCGATCTACGATGCAGCCAGCACAGAGATGAATCCATTTTGTTTTACCGAGTGCTGGCATTTCTTTATTTAAACATTTTATATAGTGTCGTTCCATATATAGATCACCATGGTTTACAAGCTGACATTCATAGTTATAGCTCAACAAACAAACAATGATTTGTTACAGAGGTGTTATTCATAGGCAGCTATTATGTCCCACTCTTATTTTTCCCAGTAACACAGGGATTATCAGAGCACATGTGCAGGTATTTTAAACCAATCAAAGAGGGATTCTGGGTATGATGACATTGCTGAAACTCTCATATTGTCTCAATTAAGAAACTACATTTTGTGTCAAGATGTGCAGCCAGTGGGCTACATTTTCAATAATAAGCGGTTGGATTTTAGATGCATAAATCTTTGCAGAAAGAGGTGTTAAGGGACAAAGCAAGTGTGCACATATAGGGGCAGATTTTAAAGCCTGCGCGTGCAGGTTATAAAATCCAGAGTCGGCGCGCGCAAGGGGGCGCACAATTATGCAACTTGCACACGTCGAGCCACACAGCCTGCCTCTGTTCCCTCCGAGAATGCTCCGAAATTGGAGCGGCCTTGGAGGGAACTTTCCTTCCACGACCCTGCACCTTCCCCTCCCTTCCCCTACCTAACTCGCCCCCCAGCCCTATCTAAACCTCCACCCCATACCTTTGTTGAAGTAGTTACGCGCGCTGGCCAACGGCCGGCCCGCGATCCCGGGCACAGCAGCAAATGGCCTCAGGCCATGCCTCCTTCCCGCCCCTTTTTGGAAGCCCCGGGAAAGCTTGGGGTAGCTTTCCAGGGTTACGTGCGTATCCCTTTGAAAATCTACCCCATACCGCACTACATGACACGCACACATGCTAATCCTCCAAGCGGATTTAGGAATATGCATCCACTTTGAACGTTCACCCTCAATCTGCATGAATTTTCCTAACACAGTATCCCTAAGTATGCTTTGTTATAAAATTACCCTCCCTACGCTCATAACTATTAATTTATTTCAGTATCTAAGATTGGACTGTTTTTAATCTTTTGTGCCTTCTTTTTAAAATCTCTTCTTACTGGGCTATTGTGCAAACAGGATTCCAGCATTGCTCTTACACTTTTCACTTGTCCAGAAGGAATTTAAGGAGAAATATTCCAAAGAGGCAAAAGCTAATAATAAAAACAAGAAACCTGCAAGGCAGTTAGTTGGGCCTTTAGATGACCAGGTTAGGGTAAAGGTTGAGCGCAAGGAGCAGAAAAACAAAATGAATTCTTTTCGTTCGTCTTTAAAGAAGGCATTATTGGGGACATGCCCATGCCTGGGCCATTTTTTGTAGAACAGAATCAAATCCGTCAGAATCTGAATGAGATGTTAGAGAAATTCTCTTTCGCACATCTGTCTCATCTCATTTTCAAAGGAAAATTTAGATCATGAGGGCTTAGGAAATGCACCATTATAAGATGACAATTTAAAATCGTCGGTCGCCTTGAGGTCATGCTCATTTCAATTTGGTGCCATTAACAAACTTTCAATGTGGTGTTCCCAGACTCCCCATCTTCTCCTTTTACAGAGATGCTTAGCAGATGACTACATGGATTTGATAGGCCTCCCTGTTCACGTCTGCCCCTCCCAATCTAAGCTGTCACTTCCTGTTTAGAGTTGGACTCACATTCCACGTAGAAGAGGAGGAAGAGCAAACATGAGGACTAAGGGTCTTACATTATCCTCATTGCCTGCACTGCTGCTTATCTGGAAGTAGGAGGAAAAGGACACAGGGTTGCCATCAATTCAAGGGCAGCAAAACCAGGATTATATCAGCCTCTTTGGATTGACCTGAGTAAGACAGCAACCTTAAATAAACTGGAGGCATAGTAGAGGGGGAAGGGGTGGACTAGGTAAGCAGCCATAGGGAAATTCATAACGTCAGAAATGATCTATGTATTCAGGACAACGCCTGTCCTTCATCACTAAATTTGATAGGTCCTACATTATAGGTCCTACATTATAGGAGCCATAATTTCCCCAACCAGCACCCTCTAGAACAAGTCCTCTGCCCAGTTACTCCCCAGCCCCTGAGCAGTTCCCATTACTGGAATGTATCCCTACCCTAATTTACTTCCATTCTGTGTTGTAGTCCTATTCTTTAATTGCTCTGTATCGAAGTTACTTATTCTCCTGGTTGTTAATGTTACTTGTTTCTTAATAAGTTGCTAATGTTCAAATGTTCCTTGTATCGCTCCCACGCGACTGTTCTGTTGCACTGTAAGCCGGTGTGATCTGTATGCCATACAGGAATGTCAGTATATAAGAATTTAAAATAAAGAAATAAATTATTTGTGGGATGTGCGTTTCATGACGGAGTCTAATGAAGAAGTCTACTTTGATGCAAACGGAGATGTGCCAACCATCTTTGACATCATGAATATTCAAATATACCCGAATGACACAAGTGAACTGAACAAAGTGGGTAGATATGATTCCAGGGAATCTCCAGGGCAAGAAATCATTCTCAACATCACTGCTATCCTATGGAACCAAGGATATGATCAGGTGAGGAGTGGAGGTTTCAAGACATTTAAAAATCAGATAAAGCCTAGGGCCAAAAAAAAAAACACAATAGGCAGGCAAGTCAGGTTTGATTTGGAATGCTGTCTCTTATTGCCCCATGGCCTTAAATTACGCAGCATCCAGAAGGGGAATAAAAGTCCCCAGACAAAATGGTGGCTGCTCAAGTTTGTGTGGGAAGTGCTGCGGGTGGACTTTTGCCCATGATCATTTAATTTAACCCTTAAAGGGGTGAGGTGGGGGACGTATAGCAATGACTTTAAATGGTGCAGAAATGCCAAACCTGTTCCAGTAGAGAAGATATTGCAAAGCAAAAGATCATGGTATAAGATTCAGGAGAAATATAAGGAAATACCGTATGTCTTCCTAGACAGGGCAATACAATTTCTGAATAGGGATGTTGAAAATGTATTAAGAGAATCAGAAATACTTGTGATGACCATGGATTATATTTAGAGTGGTGGAACTGAGGGGAAAAGCCAGAAATCAAGTAAGGTCTTCAGTATTGAAGTGTAATGGTAGAATTGTCAATTACTATTACGGAGCAGCAGTTACTAGCATAACAGGCCGATACAGAAAAACGCGAGGGAGAGCCGGCGAGCGCCCGCTCTCCCGATGCGCGCACAGGCCACTGTTCTGGGCACGCGATTCAGAAAGCCCAGGTATGTAAATTAGGGCCCGCAGTAAAAGGCGGAGCTAGGGACACTAGTGCGCCCCTAGCGCCTCCTTTTTGACAGCAGCGACGGCTGTCAGCGGGTTTGACAGCTGATGCTCAATTTTAACGGCGTTGGTTCTCGAACCTGCTGACAGCCGCGTGTTCGGAAAATGTACGCCGGCTAAATTGAGCGTCCGTCTTCCAACCTGCGGGCTGCAGGCAGATTTTTAATTTTAATTTTTTTTTTTAATTTTATTTTGGGGCCGCCGACTTAATATCGCCATGATATTAAGTCGGAGGGTGCACAGAAAAGCAGTTTTTACTGCTTTTCTGTGCACTTTCCCGGTGCCCGGAGAAATTAACGCCTACCTTTGGCAAGGCAGGAGCGACTGGGGCTTACTCCTGCCCCTTTCTACCTTGCATACCCCCAATGGGGTACGTAGGAGCTGGATGGGTGGCGGGATTTTAACTTGTTTGATATTTAAGTTTGGAAACCAAATCAATCCAAAATATACAACAAACAAAATGAATTCCTCCACCCCCCCCCCCAAAAAAAAATATCCAAAGTGAAACTTTCCCCCCTGCACATCCCTACCTGAAAGATTTATTCCTCCTCTAATGGAGAACACAGATCAGGTTTTGGAAAAGGGGAGTCAGGGACTCAGCACAGATACTGAGTGTGGATTCTTTCACTTTAAGGATAGCCCGGGACCGGGGACTAAGAACATAAGAAGTGCCATGCTGGGCTCTGACCCATGATCCGTGGAGCTCAGTATTCTCTCTGTGACAGTGGCCAGTCCCGCTCGCTTGGGAGCATCCATCAGTTCCTAATGGGGAGATTTCTTCCTGTCTCCTCACTCCCAGGCCATGATCTCATGGCTGATAATTGTTCAGGGGCCTGTTCGTTGCCATCTCGCCAAGATATTCTGCCTCTCTCTGTACTGCTGTGCTATTTTGGGAACTGCGTTCAGTTTAGCACCTTTCACAAACGTGGAGAAATGAACATGCAAAAAAAAAATGGTCAAGCCATAATACGACCTCCACCATCCAACCTCACGTGAACTATTTCTCCTCTCCCTCCCTCCCTCCACATCTTTCCACCTTCTAAGGTCTTGATGGCCAAAACTTCCTATTGCTTAACTTACATATAATTAATTTGCAGATTGAAGAAAACACCATTATTGCTATAGATCAATTAAAGTTAAGGACTTGAGGGGGACAGAGAGCAGTTGGGTTGTGTTCTCTCTGCTTTAATCATTGAGATTCTTTGGAGACATTGAATACCTCTGAGGATCCCGGGACAGGTTCATATAACAGATCATAGCAGCAGAATCCAGACGTGGCAAAGGAGGTTTCTGCGTGTTCCTGAGTTATACTAAGTGCCTTGATCCATTCTAGATGTAGCCATCATAAACAACAGAGTGCACGGATGCTTCCTGCTTTCTGTTACTCAAAGTATATGTCATTGATTTATTAACCAACAAAATAGAGGTTCTACCACCATCGTATTCCTGAAGTCAAAGGTAACGTGAATGCTCTGAGAATTGTCCCTTCAAGGTTAGTGTAGATCATATTCTTTGTCATATTGTGATGCATTCTGTACAATCATGCTTGCTGTTAAAGCTTAAAGTCAAGAGTAAGTGCAACTGAACTACTCTGAGATAAATTCAAGATTTGTTTTGTTTTTTGCTTATGAATTTGGTTTGTAAAGCACAGAAAATACAGTCATCCACTTTTGCTATTTCTGTGTCTGCATCAGAATCTCCGGTCCTTGGAATCTCTTCCCCATCCTTGGTTCTCGTCTCTAGTCGGCCTCGCCAGCTTCTATCTGACTCTACTCACTGTCTCTCACCCCAGACTGCCATCCTCCTCCGGTCCACTGACTACAGCCTCTCTCTACTGTACCACGGCCTTTCTCTGTGACCTTAAGTCAGGTAATTAATCTCCTTGTGGTTCTAAGCTCAGGGACATTCCTCGTGTGACTTCGGGAAATTGCTTCACTGCCCTGAATTTAACTTCTCCATCCAGCTCTGCCTTTGACTCTCTTGGCAACATTGGTGAAGCCACTTGGAGGACAATTTTGAAAAGGTTTTAGGTGCCTCACCACGGAGTGACACACCTAGATCCTTGAGACAGAAAGCTGGCATGGGCAGAGCTGCTAAATCCTGCTTTCACAGCAAGGCTCTATTTATCTACTTTACAAGTAGGATTCCCTGGGGGGGCTTGATTGGATCATGGGGAGAAAAAGGAAGTGCATGGAATTGCATTTTCAGTTCTGCAATCATTTCTCCCCTGGAGCCCCTGGCACAGACATAGCAGTTGCAAGGTAGGCAAAAGCTACTGCCCCCATGTCCCTATAGGCAAGGTTCAATATTCTCTGTATTTGACTTTAGGAAAGTCACTTTATCCCCCTGTGTTTCCATTTAATCCCTGGCTCTATCGCGGACTCTCTGTGTGTGACCTGGGATGAGTCGCATTTCCTCTCTGCACCTCAGTTCTAATCCCCGACTCTGCCACTGACTCCCTGTGTGTGACTTTCTCTCCCTGCACCTCGTTTCTTGAGCCCTTTATTTATATATATATATATATATATATATATATATATATATATATATATGTTTAATTTCTATACTGCCTCCTCGGGCCATCAATAGGAGCACCCAAAGTAGTGCATGAGAATGAAACAGAACAGTGATTTTAAGTTGTATGTATATTTTTCTCCTCTTCTCTGGAAGATGATGCACAGTTCAGGCAGCAGGAGCATTGTATTTGCAAGTTGGTACTGTCCAGTATTCTCCTGAGCTGAAAGGAAGAATTGGTCTAAGACTAGCACTAGAGCCCCCCACCCCCTAGATAGAATATGCTGGAAGTCTCTAGATTGAGAAGAGGGCAAGATATAGGGAATGTGGTGCTACAGGGAGGATTTCCTCTGACTTCCACCCCCCATGTGCACCTTCCTCTACCCCCATATTTCAAGACTGTAATGAAGATTTAGAAGTAGGGGCCCTCGTAGGCTGATGAGTGACCTCATCGGATGTGATCCAGTTCTCGGTAATTATCTTCCATTTCCAGCAGCTCCTGACCACAAATGTTCTGCAGCACAAGTATCCGTCATCTTCAGATTTCATCTACTGAAGGGGAGTACTCCCTGGGAAAAGCAAGATCATTCCAGCCCTGCTAAAGCTCACAGCCATCCCTGGAGCTCTGGTAAGGTCTATATTCCTTGCTTATCTTAGCTAAGTGATTTGTGAGGAATCGTTCATGGTTTCCCCGATACTGCACCAAGGTGGCAGAACTGTTTCTCAAGAGAAGGAACAATAAAAGGTTTTGGTAACATCGAGTACAGATAAATGGAGACAGTGTCACTGACTAGGAAGACAGCGGAACTAGAAAAGGTGCAGAGGAAAGCGACAAAAATGATAAAGAGGATGGAGCATCTCTCCTATGATAGTAACATAGTGATGATGGCAGAACAAGACCAAATAGTCCATCCAGTCTGAACAGCAAGCTTCTTGAGGTAGTAACCTCCCAGGCCTCTCTGCCTGTAACCTTGCAGTCATCTTTGACTCCACTCTCCTTCTCTATCCATATCCAAAACACTGCTAAAATGTGCTGTTTCTTTCTCTATAACATCACCAAAATCTGTCCCTTACTTTCTACCAGAATCCTTACCCACTTTCTCATCACCTCCCACTTATACTATTGCAACCTGCTCCTCACAGGTCTCCCGGTGAGCCATCTCCCTCCACTACAAGCCATCCAAAATTCAGCTTTCACCAAACTCGCTACACTCATATAAATCCCTCTTCTCAAGTCACTCCATTGCCTCCCTATCCATTCCCATATCCAGTTCAATCTCCTCTTACTCACCTACAAGAGCCTTCATTCTACAGCTCCTCTCTACCTCTCTTCTCTGATCTCTCTCTACACCCTTCCTTGTGCAAGTCATGCCCTTCCCTACCACCTATTCCGGATTCTGGCTTTCCACTTGGCTGCATTATATGCTTGCAATCGGCAAGCTCCCCCCTATTGTCTTATTGAAATCCCATCTAAAAGCTCACCTTTTTCAGGCTGCATTTTAAATATTTACCCCGATAGCCCTACTTACATACTTATTTTTAATGAATTTCTTCATAAATGAAATTCCCAAAGTCACTTTTTCCTGTAAGTTTGTCGGGAATAGACAAAGATACAGGGACTGTCTCTTTATATGGTTTGTACAATACTGTGTACATTGAATAGTGCTATAGAAATGTTAAGTGGTAATGGTAGGACTTGTTAATGAGAGAAAGTAATAGTCCAATGCCTAGGGTCCTGAAGGAGAATCCTTACCATCCCCATACTACCACCTCCAGCAGAGAACCCCACAGGGATTAAGAAAAGTAAATGAGGACTCAGCACTGGTATTGAGTGAGTCCCCTTACTATAAGAGGAACCCAAGAGAGGGTTACATTTATGTACAGTTTAACCGCATCCAGGCAGCACTAGCATGACTAGTTACTGCAGCAGCCATGGATCCTAAACAGTATTTATTTATTTATTTGAAAACGTTTTTATACCGATATTCGTGGGGACATCATATTGGTTTACATCTTAATTAAAGAGAGGAGAATACAATGAACAGGAGGGGGGAGAGGGCTCACATAGGAACAAGTAAGACAGCAATGAATTGAGAGGAACATCAAGGGGCTGCTCAAGAGAGCTGTTAAAATAACATGATAGGGTGGTAACTGTGCCCAGCAAACTTTGTACAAGGTTCAGTAAGGAGGTCGGGGGGGGGCGGAAGGGTACGCTTGCTTAAAAAGCCAGGTTTTAAGATTGGTCCTGAATTTAGATGCGCTTGCATGCAACAAACTTTAACTGCTCACCTTTGATGTTGCAGGGAAATGGGACCCAGTAACAACAGCACCGTGACAGAATTTATAATCGCTGGATTTTCTGGCATTCATCAAACCTGGCCTGTTATCTTCACGCTCCTGCTTGTTGCATATCTTCTCATCATCATTGGGAATTTGGTCGTCTTTCTGGTCATCCAGCTTCGGCCTCACCTCCACGTCCCCATGTACTTTTTCATCAGTGTCCTCTCCTTCCTGGAACTCTGGTACACAGCGGTCACCATCCCCAAAATGCTTTCTAATTTACTGGACAGGAGAAAAAGCATTTCCTTCAGTGGCTGCTTCCTGCAGGTCTATTTCTTCCATTCCTTGGGAATCACTGAAATTTTCTTGCTCACAACAATGGCTTATGACCGTTACTTGGCCATATGCACTCCCTTGCATTACCCTGTCATCATGACATCCCAACTTGGCCTCAAGTTGGCTATAGCCTGTTGGATTTTGGGGTTTCTCTACCGTTTGCCTGAGGTTATTTTGATTTCCCGCTTGCCCTTCTGTGGTCCCAATGTAATCGAGCACATCTTCTGTGACTTGTCACCCTTGCTGACCTTGGCCTGCACAGATACATCAAGAATCATCATTCTTGACTTTGCTTTTAATGGCTGCACGATCTCAGTGACTATTTTACTCATAGGGCTGTCCTATATCAAAATCATCCAGGTCGTGCTGAATATCCAGTCTTCAGAGGGACGGCGGAAGGCCTTCTCCACCTGCGCCACTCACCTCATTGTGGTGGTGATGTTCTTTGGTAGTGTGGGTTTCATGTACATCCGACTGACCAAGACATATTCATTGAACTATGATAAGACATTGGCAGTAGTATATTCTGTGATAACACCCCTGTGCAACCCAGTGATCTACAGTCTGAGAAACAAGGAGATTAGAGAAGCCATATGGAAGATAGTGGTAAGGAGATAGACCTTCACCAAGCAGGATCAAGACTGTAATGTTCTGTCTCATTGATGCCACTCAGTTAAGAGAACTATCTAGGGAGGTTAATGTACTAAATAACATTAGAACAACCATGGTAACATGAGTTAATTGCTGCTTTTTACAGCCAACGTACAAAACAAATGATATGATGAAGAATCCAAAACCCACCCTCCCCAAATGTTCCAATGTCACCACAAGGTGCAATTAACTTTCCTGTGTATATCGACCCATGTTAGCATAGTCGGATATTAACACTGAATGTACTATCCAGCACCATGAGCCCATTAAAATAAATTTGGATTTTAACTGCTTCATTTGCATGCTTATTACTCCACCCACAGTAATGCTAGTGCACCTACAATTAATGCAATATGGGCAAAGGCATTAGGAAATATTTATTTATTTTATTTATTTATTTAACATCTTTTATATACCAGTATTAGTAGGGACATCATACCGGTTCACATTTAAACAGCAGAACTGAAATTACATGATAACAAGGGAGCGTAACTAGGAGGGGGGATAACTTGAGAACAGCATGGAAGAAGTAATAGTTAAAACAACAAGAGGTAACTCAGTAGAGACTTAAGTGGAGGCTTAATGTGCAGTATCTTAGGCCACCAGACCAGGGGGGATGCAAGTAAACAAGGTCCTATTCTGGGTAGGCACATTTGAATAACCAGGTTTTTAATTTCTTCTTAAATTTTTTTTTTATTTTTTTTATTTTTTTTTAATTTAATTTTTCTAATTTTCAAAATTACAGCAAGTGTTAACTTACTACAGAAAATAAATGCAATATGTACAATCTCTACTACAAATTTTTCAAGATATTTCTCTTGCACCATCACATTTACATATTTGCATTAAACAACAAAGAAATATATCTGTAGGGACAGAAATCTTGGGAAGTAAATAAAGAAGAAAAACATTATAGCTTGTAATCAGCCTAACGTAGTAGAAGGTTACCATATTTTTTTTAAATCCTCGTCTAAGGCACCATTACGGAAGGGGAAATAACCTTCCTGGCGTTGATAAATGACTTCAACTGCTCAGGGTATTGGAAAGCAAATATGTCTTTTGCAGACCTAACTATACATTTGCATGGATACTTTAAAACAAATGAAAAACCAAGTGCTGTTACTTGCGATCGCATTGCTAGAAACTCTCGTCTCCTGCTTTGCGTAATGGGTGCATAGTCTGGGAAAACACGTATTGGGGTTCCCCTAAATTGAACTAAAATATTTTTAAAGTAACATTTCATTATTTCGTTTATATCTTTTTCCACTATAAAGGATACCATTAACGTAGCTGTTTCATAAAATTCTAAAGCTGAATCCTCCAGAAATCTAGTTAAATTCCCTTCATTCACATTGACATTTACTTGTAAGACTTCTTTATTTCTATTCGACTTTGGTAAGTAATATAACTTATTTATTTGAGGGATTTCTCCCTCTTGAAATTTTAAATTCTCTACGAAAAATTTTTTCAATGTAATGAATGGCAATTCCCCAACAATTTTCGGAAAGTTCAAAAATCGCAAATTTAAATGTCTAGCATAATTCTCCATGGATTCCAACCTCCTTGAGACCATAGTGATATCCTTTATAATTTTCACGTTACATTCCTGTGTTTTCTTTACATCAGCCTCCATTTCTTGCAATTTTGGTTTTATTTCCTCAATCTGTTTTTCACATATCTCCACTTTATGTTCGATGTTTTCCATATTATCCTGGTAATTTCCGATCGAATTGACCAACGCCGCCATTATGTCCCAAATAGCTTCTAGTGTTATTTTATCTGGTTTGGGCGGCATTAAAAAACGGGGTTTCAGTAATGACTCACCCGTTTTTAGTACCGGCGATATTCCAACCAGTTGACTTCCCCCTTGTATTGTCTCAAGCGCATTCCTCAAGCTCTCTGCGTCCTCTCTCCGAATCGGAGTTGATGCGGGGGGCTCCTCTGTATCCTCCACCCCTGGTGTACCGGGGATCGCAGAGAGTTGTTTCGGCGTTTCGACTTCCAACGCCCTCTGACCTCCCTGCGCTGCTTCTAACAGAACCACTTCCTGTGTCTGTGATTCAGCGGCCTCCGGGCGGGAGGGGGAAGGAGGAATTTCGGGTCTCCGAGAGTCACCTCTCCTGGAAAGGCCATCGCTTCCTCGGTAGCTCTTTCAACGGAGAACGCTCCCCCATTTTCCTGGTCCTTCGCAGTCGCATATGCTGTTATTAAACGCTGAGCGGCCATAAGCTCCGTATCCGAGGGAAAAATTCGGAGCTTGCCTTTCCGCTTAGCAGGCATCTTAGCAGTAACAATTTGCAGGTAACGGAGCTCAGCGTTAACACGTCTGCCTACGCCGCCATCTTGTCCCCTGCGCAACTTACTTCCTTCTTCTTAAATTTAATGGAGCATGGTTCAAGGCGCAGGGTGGGGGGAAGAGAGTTCCATAGGGATGGTCCAGCAATTGATAAGGCACAGTCCCGTGTTGAGGAGAGGTGGGCAGTTTTAAGTGGGGGTACCATAAGGGTGCTTTTATTGGCTGTTCTGATGGGTCTTGATGATTGGTACAGGGTAAAAGGCAGGTCGAGCCAGTTTGAATTATAGACATGGAGGGATTTGTGTACAATGGTCAGCGTTTTGTAGTGGATGCGGGAGAGAATCGGGAGCCAGTGCAGCTCTTTAAGGATGGGAGTGAGGTGATCACCCTTGTGGGTATTTGAGAGTAATCGTGCTGTTGCATGTTGCAGCATCTGTAATGGCTTTATTGAAGCGTAAGGGAGCCCAAGGAAGAGTGTGGTACAGTAGTCTAGTTTGGTGGGAATAGTAGCTTGTATCACTGTGCGGAAATCTTGAGGGTATAGTAAGGGTTTCAGTTTTTTTAAGACATTAAGTTTGAAAAAGCCGTCTTTGAGTATGGAGCTAACATATCTCTTCATGTTAATTGTTGGTCAAAGATGACACCAAGATCTCTAACGGATGATTGGGCTGTGACAGTGCCAAATTTCGGGTCGTTTGAAAGTGGGGGGGGGGGGGGGGAGGAGAGTGAGTGGAGATAAGCAGGAGTTTGGTTTTATTGGTATTGATTGCCATTTGGAGGTTGGTTAGCAGGGTGTTGATGGATGCCAAGCAGCTTTCCCAGTGGTTTAGTGCGTCAGAGATCGAGTTGTGGATTGGTATAATGATCTGAACATCGTCGGCATAAAGGAAGAACTTTAGTTTGAGATCAGTGAGGAGATGGCACAGCGGAGTAAGGTAGAGGTTGAAAAGGGTGGAGGAGAGTGATGAGCCCTGTGGGACTCCCTGTTGCAAGGGGTGAGAGGCAGATATGGAGTCTCCTATTTTAACGGAGAATTTTCTTTTTGATAAGTAGGACTTGAACCAGGCTAGAGCAAGGCCAGAGATGCCTATGCTTTCTAGGCGGGCGAGGAGGAGGTTGTGGCTGATGGTGTCAAAGGCCGAGGAAATGTCTAAGAGGGCAAGCAGGTAGTTGTGTTCTTGGCCCATGCCTCTGAGAAGGTGGTCTGAAAGGATGAAGAGTAGTGATTCTGTGTTAAGATGCTTGCGAAAGCCGAACTGAGATGCATGGAGGATCTCATGGTTTTCAAGATAATCCATGAGTTGTGTTGACAACCCTTTCCATAAGCTTGGCTATGAGAGGGAGGTTGGAAATGGGGCGGAAGTTGGACGGGTCTTTTGGGTCTAGGGTGGGCTTCTTTAAGAGGGGCTTGACTACAGCATGTTTGAGTGAGTCAGGGACGGAGCCGTGTGAGAGGAAGCAGTTAATGATGTCAGCTAACGCACTGGCAATGGATTTGGGGATTGCAAGGAGGGCTTTGGGGGGAATAGTGTCACTGGGGTGTGAGGCAGGCTTAAGTTTCTTGAGGATATTTTCAATTTCTTTGGATGAAGTGAGGTCAAGAGCATCCATTGTAGGGTGGGAGGAATCAGGAGGTGGGGAGAGAGGGGTTAGTCGAGGGAGAGAATCTAGAGAGGAGGGTGGCGATTTTACTCTGGAAGTAAGTAGCGAGTTCCTCACATTTAGAAGTTGCATCGGAGATAGAGGGTAGTGGGTGGGGTAGATTTGGTAAGACCAGAGACAAAGGAAAAAAGTACTTTGGGGTTGAATCTATATTCATGTATTTTCTTTGCGTAGAAGTCTCGTTTATGTTTTAGGGTAGTGAGTCTATAACTGTGTAGCGCTGTTTTGAAACTGGCGGCCTGTTGTGGGGTTGAGTCTCTGCGCCATTTATGCTCTTTTTGTCTGAGGATATTTTTAAGGGACTTGAGCTCCAAGGTGTACCAAGGCTTTGTGGGTTTGGCTGTGGGGTTAATGACTCGCTTGGAGAGGGGGCAGAGATTATTGGCTATGTCACCGGTGATGTTGTTCCAGGCGGCTAATGCTGCTTCAGGATCAGCGCAGACTAGATTGGGTAGAGAGGCCGTGAGGGTGGCAGCTAGAACCTTACTGGGACAGGACTTCCTAGATATTATGGTGGTGCTGTGGGTGGTGTAGAATGGTATGGGGGAGTTGGTGGATAGAGAGCCTTTAATAAGGTAGTGGTCAGTCCAGGGGACTGGGATGCAGTTAGGAGTGGAAGAGGCATGGAAACCGGAGTTGATGAACATCAGGTCCAGCGTGTGTCCTGCCTTGTGGGTGGGGGAGGTTATGATTTGGTCAAAGCCTAAGGCTTGGAGGGATTTAATGAATGATTCACATGAAGGGGAGGGAGCTGGGGCATCAACATGGAGGTTGAAATCCCCAAGGATAATAGAAGGAGTGTCTGAATGAATCCATTCAACAATGAATTCAATTAGGGGTGATGGGTCAGCTTCAAGGAAAGCAGGGGGGGCATAAACCAGACAGATTTGTAGTACAGCAGACCTAAAGAGGCCTACTTCAAGTTTAGGTGGGGTGACTATGTGTATGGTTTTGAGGTTGAGGTGCTTCTTGGCTGCGAGGAGTAGGCCTCCTCCTCTTTTTTTGGGCATGGGAATAGAGAATATCTCGTAGGATGAGGTAGGGAGTTGGTTGATAAGTACTACATCTGTGTATTTGAGCCACGTCTCGGTGACCGCACAGATGTCTGGTTTGTGTTTGGCTAACAGGTCGGTGAGGAGAGGAGTCTTTTTAGATAGGGATTGTGCGTTGAAAAGTATTATTGACAGAGTGGTGAGGCCTAAGAATTGTGTCAGAGGAGATGTGAGGATGGGGATTAGGGATTTATGCAAAATGGGGGGGTAGTGTGTGTGAGAGGGCGGTGGTCAGAATATCCACATTAATGTATGTTAAGCATGAGCGTTATTTCTACCACCCTCATAACATAGCTAAGAGTGAGGACTGCCGTCCATTCAGGCTGGGATCATTTGTTTCATGCAGAGAGAAACTGCCTTCTTGCTGTAATCATTGGGTTGTGTCTTGTTCAGCCGCAGGCTGTGTTAATAAAGTTCTCAGAAAAGATTATCAGACACTAGAGGGTGCACTGGGTAATACTGAAGTCTCACTGTTCCTGTTCAGACCATGTGGCTGAGTATCTTTCTGATGGTGGCCTAGTTATACCCAAATAACCTGCGCCTAACAGAATGTCCCACTCAGCAACACATTCCTGTAATCAAGCGGAAAATATTTGCTGTCCGTGAATATATATATCTTTTTTTGGTGTCTCTCGATCTACGATGCAGCCAGCACAGAGATGAATCCATTTTGTTTTCCCGAATGCTGGCATTTCTTTATTTCTTTAGATCACAATGGTTTACAAAGTGACATTCACAATGATTTGTTACAGAGGTGTTATTCATAGGCAGCTATTATGTCCCACTCTTATTTTTCCCAGTAACACAGGGATTATCAGAGCACATGTGCAGGTATTTTAAACCAATCAAAGAGGGATTCTGGGTATCATGACATTGCTGAAACTCTCATATTGTCTCAATTCAGAAACTACATTTTGTGTCAAGATGTGCAGACAGTGGGCTGCATTTTCAATAATAAGCGGTTGGATTTTAGATGCATAAATCTTTGCACAAAGAAATTCTGTCCAGTTTTAAGTCAGTATCAGTCATTTAAATCCCCAAGGGAATATCACAGATCGTCTCTATTGGGTGCATGCTTGGAAATAGAAAATATGATGGCAGAAGGGGATGTGCACTGATTTTAAAATAAGTGGTGATCCAAACTAAAAAGTGGCCATTTCTGTTTCACTCTGCTAAATCCAAATCAAAAAAATGGCCCAACTCCCCCACCAGCCCCCCCAAATTTTGTTTTTATTCTTTTTGGAAAATAGTAAGAGCTTGATGCAGAAACCTTGTGGCTATTTAGCTGTTGTCCATATTGATGATGGGCTCAGCCCACTCTTCCAGACACTCAACTTTAAGAGCTTGATATTTGAAAGCCATTTAGATGGATAACATAATAGTAATCCATCTAAAGGGCTTACCCAGCTAGAATTTAGCCAGATTAAAGAGGGGCCTTTCAGGGGAGGGGCCAGCCGGATATTGGGCATATCCAGCTAGGTTACCTGCATAACTTTAGCCCTGCTGCACAGGCCTCATGTAGCCAGCTAACTCACTACTTACTGGGGTATCTTCAGAGACTGACGGACCGACAAGCGCCTGCGGGGAGGGACCCCTTAACATGGCGCTTGCCGGCCGGTCGACCCCTCCCACCTTTCCTCCCCCCCCTGTTCCCCGCCCCGGGAGCGGCTTACCGTGCGCGTCCCGGGGTTCGGTGTCCAGGCGGCGGTGGGAGGAGTGCCACGGCGGGCCGGACGCGTCGGGAGGGCCGGGGCAGGCATCGGGGCGTGATGACGTCGCCGCGCAGGCGCGCGGTGACGTCATCACGCCAGTGCACAGCAGGGCGGGAATCTCGGCCCGAGGTCTCGCGAGACCTCGGGCCTCAAATACCAAGCGAGCGCTGGGCCAGGCCTTTTCGGCTGGCCAGCGCTCGCTCGGTACTCGGGTACCAAAAATGTTTGGTTTATATTAATTATTAATAAAAGCTGCGGCCTGTTTTCACCAATAATGGTATATGTGTGGTTATTTTATGGTCATCGGATAAGGGAGGGGGGGGGACACGGGAGTGCAAGCTGCCAATGTTAATCCCAGTAAGTAGTGTCCCCTGCCCCCACAAGCTGGGTCCAACCTTTAAAACTGGGAAATTTTAAACTTTGATCTAACAATCGCCGCTGACCCGGGCTGCCCCCTTCCCGCAAAAAAGAATGTATTTGTCCCTCCTCTGTCCCACACTCATCCCCCCTGTTACCTTCCAAAGTGGCCCCCTCTGCTGTGTCCCGGGATTGCTCTTCTCAGTGATGCCGGCCACTTCTAGCATAAAGTAGGCTGTTACCTACGTAACGTGTCCAGCATTGTATAGGTAATGCTGGAAGCATAGTTTTACACTAAACAGTACGATTCCAGCATTATTATCTATGTAACGCTGGACGCGTTACGTAGGTAACAGCCTACATTACACTAGACGCAGCCAGGATCACTGTCCACCAGTCTAAAATACCTAGGAGAAGAGCTGTCAGCAGAATTATGGGACAGGCAGGAGCTGCATGACAACAATGTGATGAAGAGAGAGCACACCTTGCACTCCAAAATGAGACAAACCCAGAGAAGCATGCCACGGCAGAGACAGACATTTATACATCCAGCGAGAGCTGCACAACGGCGATAATTCTGTTGTATAAAGTGCCTGTCCCGAAGAGCTTATGCAAAGACAGTTGCAAAGCAGTAAGACTTGCCCAATGGTAACAATTCAACCACTAGAGCCTGCTCCAGAGACAAGCACATTTTATTTATTTATTTATTTATTTTTGTTTTTTCTATACCGACATTCCTGTAAAATATACAAATCATATCGGTTTACAGTGTAACGTTAACAGTCGCTCGGAGGCGGTACAAGGAACATAGGTTACAGATAACAAAGAAAACTAAGAGAACGTAAAACATAATGTAAAATAAAACATAATAAATAATATATAAATATATATAATAATATATAAATCTACTTGATATATCATAAGATATAATTTTCACTCCCACCTGCACTGCACGCCTTTTCACTTGAATGCTCACAACTCTTTTATGTGCTCAGATTTGTGTTAACATGCTTTCATTTAATGCTGAGGTCATTTGCATGCTCTTGGTGGAAGGGACCTTCCTCTTTATTGTTTGACTTTGTAGGATGATGTAAGCACTTCGATTGCTATGAGATCAATTAAAGGTAGGGACTTGAGGGGGCACAGAGCAGATGGATAGCATTCTCCGTGCTTTAATCATTGGAGGGATCTGAATACCTCTGAGGATTCTGGGGCAGGTTTATATAATTCAACACATGGCAGAAGAATCCCGGGTTATGCTAAGTGACGCAGTTACCATAAAATACAGAGCGTACAGATGCTTCCTGCTTTCTGTTACTCAAAGTATGTCATTAATTTATTAACCAAGTGGTGCATTTTTACAAAATGTGAGTTCCACCGCCATCGCATTCCTGAAGTCACAGGCACCATGCCCAGTCTGAGAAATGTCCCCGCCAGGTTAGTAAATCATATTCTTTGCCATACCGTGTGCTGCGTTCTGCCCATTCAGCCTCCTCATTAAAACTTCATCAAGATTAAGTGCAACGCACCCACTCTAAGCTGAATTCAAGTGTTTTGTTTTGCTTTTGAATTTGGTTTATAAGGCATGGAGGGGAGAGTCCTGCACTTTTTCGGTTTCTGCCTCTGCCACATGATCCTTTCCGGGGTCCTTGGAATCTCTTCTTGTCTCACCACCTCCTGCCTTGTCCCTCGTCTGACCCAACTATTCAACTCCTTCTCAGCCCAGATAGCCATCCTGCTCTGGTCCAGTGACTCCCGCCTCTCGCTCCTATACCACTGCCCCTCTCTCTGACCTCTGCTTAAGTACTTTCTGCAAATGGCTTAGTTTTGTGCCTAGCACCCCAGGAATGGAGCTCAGTCATAAGCCAGGGCTATGTCTGAAATGTCCTGCTAGTGCTCATATTGATATTTGCACTGTGCCAAAGAAAGCTTCCTTCCGGAGTTCATAGGGTGCAATAAGTATAAACATTAACAACATATCAAGGTGTGACTGGAAGTTCTTTTAATCAAGCAAGTGGCACCCAATACAACTCAGACTGTGTCTATAGCCTTTTTGCCATATTTTCTTTCTCTCCAGTTGTATCTCTTGGTACTTAAGACTCTTTTCTCTATATTTACATAATACAAGATAGTCACTTGGTACTGACACTTCTATTACCAATGTCATTCTTGTGCTTTTATTCTTTATCTCTATGTCCAGTTTTCTAGCATCGATATATGGATGGGTTGGAATGGGAACATCCCGGGTCATCACAATTTCATTCTCCACAATTCTGTCAGGGGGGTCGTGATCCCAGTGTGTTCTAGTATTTGTGTGATTTCCAGTGAATAAGCCCTTCCACCTTATTGCACCTCTCTTTACATCGGCCGATCAGACGTGTATTGTACTACACAATCTGCATTTGTCTGCTTTACCAGTTCTTTCTACGTTTGCACAGCTGCAATTACCGCTCTTTCATCTTCAGGTTTAAGTTCACCTGCTGTGGGATTGCAGTTGTGCTTTGCAAATTATTTCTCCTTCTTTCTTGCTCTGACTCTGGGATTTTTCTCTTTTGTCTTGCATGGCTGTTACTTCTTTCCCATTCTGCGTTAGTGGATTCTCATGCATCCCTTCTGTTCGGCAGAACACTTGTCCAGGTTTTAAGGATTTCAGTCCATATTTAGATGGAGAACTCAGAAGCGATCTGCCTTCATTAATAATTGCAAAAAACTAGAAAAACATCTTAAATATTTTTAAAAATGTTTTGAGTGAAGACAGTGGTAGTTTCATATAATAGTATACAGGTACCATCCCGGTTACCCACTTTTTAGTCATAATCATAAACATACCACCAATCCTCCCACTTTTATTTGTAAATCCAATGTGTTGAACACACAAAATTGGAACTGTGAAAAAATGTACCAAAACTGCCCCAAAATCATATCGTTTCTCATACAAAATATTTTAAAATGTTTCTTAGCTGTCATGAATAATATTTCTTGACTCTCTTCAATGTCTATAAACTGTTATAATTTCATGAACGCTTATCAGATGACTTGGTAGCGCTGTTTCCTCTTCCCAACATGGCCAAGTTTCAGACCCAATCCTTCGGCAGGGGTAAAAGCTCACCAGATATAATACCAACCTCTCACGTTTCTCACATAGAGCTGCGTTCATAGTCTTCAAAACATGGCAGACCTTTTTTCATTTTCTATTCAATCGAACAATATGGGTTCTTTAGGAGTATTTAATGATTATATTTATTTTATTTATTTTTAATTTTTATATACCGAAGTTCTTGTAGGGACTACAAATCACTCCGGTTTACATAAAAACAATGAACTGCCCAACAGAGAGCGGAGCTTTACATAGAACCGTAGAACATATGGAACAATATAACTGGATGACTCACATTTGTGGTATTTTTGGTTGTTTTGATTGATATTTGGGCATTTAGCCGGCTATGTTAGAGGCGTTTTGGGGGTGTAACTGAAAGGAGTTGAGTTAGCCAGCTAAGTCTGGTTGTACCAAACAGCTTCCCTACATTTATCAGAATAAAGTTAGCTGGGTAAAATTAGCCGGCTATCTTTAAGATAACTGGCTTTATTCAATAGTGAAGCCTTCCTATTGAATATACCTCCAAAGTTAGCTGGATACCTTTATCCAGCTAACTTTGCTATCTGGACAGTGACTGAATATGGACCTCCTTGTGTGACTTCAGGGAAATGCTCTTAACTTATATGCCCAGCTTTGCTATTCACTCTTTGAGTGACTTTGGGAAAGGGCAGTTTTCAAACTCATCGAAGCCCCTAACCAGGGGTATAGCCACGGGTGGCACTAGCAGCAGGGTCATATCCAATCTGAGTCGGCCCCTTAAGAATGCAGGAGTTAGAGGGTCTGGAGGGGGCGGAGTCACAGTCAAAGAGGCTTAACTTACATAAGAAACCCCATTGCTCTTGGGCAAGACATAAAAAAGTTTGACGATTGGCAGGTGATTATTTATCCCTTCTCTTCTCAGCCCCTTCAAAGTTTAGGAATGCCAGGGCTGGGTGGAAGCCTGTTTGCATGACTGCTGATCGGCAGCCTGAGAGATTAAACCTAGTGTGGGGACCCCTTGGATTCCCCACTCTATGGCCCTGGTTATTAAATCCTTTTTGAGCTGGTGGTAAGAGACAGGTAGTGGAGGGAGGGATGCACCATTTCCAAACAGCTCCTTCCACAGAAGTCGCTGGATTGGCCTGCCCCTTGCTGATATAAAAGCAGTTTGCATCATAGCTAGGTGTGGCATTTTAGTTGACAATCAGAGGAGAAGGAGCTATTTTCTTGAGCTGAATTGTTTTCCTATGCGATGTACTAGCCCCTACAGCCTTGAACCTGCATCTAATAGGAAGGGAGTGACATTATCTTCCTGGTATACAACCTGTCCAGTAAGAGTCCTCGTGGAGTTGCATTGTTGGACTTGCTTTTCTGGTGATTTTTCGGTCATATCCCTAGTATCCCTAGTTTAGAGGATTTGGGGGAGTCCCTTTTCTAGGTTAGACAAGGAATAGAGAAGATTCTGCTGTTCACCATCTCACAAACCATGAGACATGAGACTCCCTGCAAGTGAATTTCAGGGGGGTTTGTCTTTTTGCAAAGATTTCGCATTGTGGTTTTGTTTTGTTTTTTGTGGGGGGAAGTTTTGCTGCCTCCCTTTCTGCGCTAAAGTTTAGAAGAGCTGAAGAGCTGTTTTGTTCCCTGCTACCTGAACCGTTCATCTAAAAGATCCTGTGCGTCATCTGGAGAAACAGAACTATAAGTGACATCTTTTATTACTTTTGAGGGCCCCCATTAGGAGTCTTCATCCTGGGGGGAAGAGGTAGAAATGGGAGATTGTGCAGAGAGTGATTCCTTTTCATTTTGTATTTTTGGAAGGGGATTTTTCCACCCAAAAAGGATACCCCTGTCCACCTGGGAAGCCTTGTAAGCCTGGTTCCAAAGGGGGAAAAAGAGCGAGACTGTAAGGCAACACAAAGGACAAGAGCAAAGAGATCTGCATACAAAAATTATTTTTAGAAGACCTAGGCAGAAGAATCAGGAGAAAGGAAAAGGAGGGAAGGCAATTAGATAAGCAAAGGCCCAAGCCAAGGAGAAAATGAGCAATCGATTAGGTCAGGGAGGCACTTACATGGGTTCTTTTTTAACTGGGCAATTTCCTCCTGGCAGCTCAATAGGAATCAGGAGTGGGATCCAGCATCCTGAGCCTTCTTTCTAAGTTACTCAGAAATGTTTCCTCACTATTTTATATTGCCTTCCAAATTGCATTTACTTAAGTCCAATGATGGTCCCAGAACCACGGGCTCTGAATCCAGCCACTCAGTATCACCCTTAACGAAGGACCACGACTCCCTCCCTCCGTAGCCCCCCCCCAAACCCCGGCCAACCCAGGGAGTGGAAAAGTCCACCCAGTGATCAAACTGGGGACCTTTTGAATGGCAGCGCATAGCTCTTGCCACCTGAGCTACAGGGCCAGCCCATGTTGTTACATTTGGAGAATCAAAACTATCATAAGTAGCCATATAGTTTTCCCTAAAAATCATACCAGACAAAAAGCATGCACAAATGTGTGAGTGCACATTTCATGGGGAAGTAATCAAAACAAAACTACCTGTGTAGTTTTTTCATCGATTATCTCAGCGAACCCTGCTGGAAAAAGCTACCTGTGGGATTTGCCTAGACCATGATTAGCTTGATTATGTATCCCTAAAGAAGGACAATCAGCTTTCTTTAGATATGAAAAACTAAACAGAGTCTAGTCTTGCCAAGCAAGGCTACTACGTCCATCTGGCAAACTCTCTCACATCCAGCCCTCACTGTCTCTGCCACCTTCAATGTCCTCCTCAAACTTCCTTCACTTCCCAACCCCCTCTCTCTCTGCCCAGACTACGACTGACTACTTCCATGACAAAATGATAGCGCAAGCAGGTCGTCTCTATCTCCTTCTTCTCTACTACATTTCTCTACCCTTTCCTTGGAGTCTGCCACTCTATCCTTTTCTGAAGTAACAGTGGTGGAAATTGCCTTCTTTTCTCTTCCTCTGAGCTCACTACTTGTTCCTCTCACCCCATTCCCACCCAGTTGCTCAGCTCTATTTTCCTTGCCGTCATCCCTTCCATCGGTCACATCATCAAACTATCACTCTCCACTGCTATTGTTCCTGCTGACTTCAAAAAGGCTGTGATCACACCACTCCTCAAAAAACCCTCACTGGACTCTACTTGCCCTGCCAGCTATCGTCCCGGCTCCCTCTCTTTTGCTTCCAAACTTCTTGAATGTCCTGTTTTCTGCCACTTTCTTGATGTTCTTTTATCTCAAGCCATTCTTGATCCACTCCAGTCTGGTTTTTGCCCTCTACATTCCACAAAAATAGCCCTTGCCATGATCTCCAATGACCTGTTTATAACTAAAACCAAAGGCCTCTACTCAATCCTTAACCTCCTTGACCTATCTGCTGCTTCTAATACTGTTGATCACCACCTACTCCATGACACTGTAGAAGAATTAAGTACATCTCACAATCCTTCGTAATTTCCAATCTGGATTACTGTAAAATACTTTATGTGGGGTGACCTGTATACATGTTAAGATGTTTACAAGCAGTGCAAAATGCCACTGTGGGTTTAACAGGAACTAAACTATCTAACCATATTACACCGATATTACATATTACACTGCACTGGAGAACTCAATTGTAATGCTTATTCATCATGTATTAAGCATTGACACCTCTCAGCATAATTTGAGATCAGTAGTACGCAATTTATTAGACATCCCCACCCCCACCTCCATCAAGCCTGCTCACTGATCAGAAACTAGAGAGTAGGGATGTGCTTTCGTTTCATCCATTTCATCCGTTTCCTATACAAGCATGTAATATGAAACGTATGAAACATATGAAACAAATGAAACGAATGCACATCCCTACTAGAGAGCAAATGTTTTTTTTTTGTAGCAGGCCCCATATAATGGAACAGTTATCCAATGCTATACCAACTTTAGGAGGCAAGTAAAAGCTTTCTATTTCAAACAGGCATATAAAGGCAGAAAATGCTATGTTTAAGAAATGGCTCTGGCTTAGAGATATGAAAAGGTGTGCTTTTTGTGCAGTATTGTTTTGTTATGTATAAAATTTGCACTTTTCGAATTTTTCTGTTTACATTTTTTGTGTTTATTTTTAGTTTTTAATGTCTTCTATGTATATTTTATACATGTAAATGTTACTTACCAAATACTTTGAATTGTGCATGGTATAATTAACAATAATAAATAAATAGTAGTAATTGTATAAGGGCTCGTTATTGAAAGAAAGTAAATTAGTCCAATGCCTAATGACCTGAAGAAGAATCCTTACCATCCCCATACTGCCACCAATATCAGAGAACTCCACCTGGATTAAGAAGCGAGAGTGCTGACTCAGCCCCAGTATAAAGTGAGTTCACTTACTCAAGAGAGGATTACATTTATTTACAGTTTGACTGCATCCGGCTAGCACTAGCATGACTAGTTGCTGCAACAATCATGGACTCTAAAAAGTATCTCCCTTGCATGCAACAAACTTTAACTGCTCTGCTCCTTTGTCATTGTAGAGAAATGGGACCCAGTAACCACAGCACCGTGACAGAATTTATAATCGCTGGGTTTTCTGGCATTCATCAAGTCTGGCCTGTTCTCTTCCTGCTCATGCTTCTTGCATATCTTCTCATCATCATTGGGAATTTGGTCGTCTTTCTGGTCATCCAGCTTCGGCCACGACTCCATGCCCCCATGTACTTTTTCATCAGTGTCCTGTCCTTCCTGGAACTCTGGTACACAACAGTCACAATTCCCAAAATGCTTTTCAACTTACTGGACACAAAGAAAAGCATTTCCTTCAGTGGATGCCTCCTGCAAGTCTATTTCTTCCATTCCATGGGAGTCACTGAAGTTTTGTTGCTCACAACAATGGCTTATGACCGTTACTTGGCCATATGCACTCCCTTGCATTACCCTGTCATCATGACACCCCAGCTTGGCATCAAGTTGACTACAGCCTGTTGGATTTTGGGGTTTCTCTACCGCGTGCCTGAGATCATTTTGATTTCTCGCTTGCCCTTCTGTGGACCAAACATAATCGAACACATCTTCTGTGACTTGTCACCCTTGCTGACCTTGGCCTGCACAGACACAACGGCAAACATCATTATTGACTTTCTTTTTAATGCCTGCATAATCACAGTGACTATTTTACTCATAGTGCTCTCCTATGTCAAAATCATCCGAGTCGTGTTGAATAGCCAGTCTTCAGAAGGACGGCGGAAGGCCTTCTCCACCTGCGCCACTCACCTCATCGTGGTGGTGATATTCTATGGTAGCGTGAGCTTTATGTACATCCGACTGACCAAGTCATATTCTGTGAACTATGATAAGACATTGGCAGTGGTATATTCCGTCATAACACCCCTGTGCAACCCAGTGATCTACAGTCTGAGGAACAAGGAGATTAGAGAAGCCATTTGGAAAATAGTGATAAGGAGACAGACTTCCACCAAGCAGGATCAAGTTTGTAATGTTCTGTCTCACTGACTCCATTCAATTAAGAGAACTGACTAAGAGGTCAATGTATTAAACAACATTAAAACAATCCTGGTAACAAGAGCTAACTACTGGTTTTTACAGCCAATGTACAAAACAAAAAATGTGAAGAATACTCCAAAACCCATTCTCTCAAAAAGTTGCAGTGGCATAAGGTGCAGTTAACTTTCCGGTAAAATTCGGCAGATGTTGACATAGGGGGTCATTTTCCAAGCGGATCGCATGCAAAAAATCCCTTATTGCGTGCGATACCAAGATGGGGGTGGACTCGGGGCGGTGTCAGCCATGGAAGAGGAGGAGCTGGGGCGGCACCGGGGCTGACGCCGCAACGACTTCGCCGACAGCAAAAGGTAAGCACCTTTATCGCTGTCAGTTTCGCGCCGAATAACTACACCTTTTATGGTGTAGTTATTCGGCGTGACGCCGGCAGCAATCGCACCGCGGAGGTGCAATCGCTGCAGGCTAGCGCAGGACCGCCTTCCGTTACCGCGGGATTCAAAAAGCCCGGCGGTATTAGTAAATCCAGCCCGTAGTTAGGTAATATCACTGGATGTACTATCCAGAACCAATACCTTATGAGTGTATTTTAATTGGCTCATATGCATTTATATTAATTCATCCACAGTAATGCTAGCGCACCAATAAATGCATGTTAAACATGAGCATTAACCCAAACACTCTTGTAATAGAGCTAAGCGCTAAAACTGTCTTCTCATTTAAACTATTTAAAGGAGAACTGCCATCCATTCAGACTGGGATCGTTTGTTTCATGCAGAGAGAAACTGCCTTCTTGCTGTAATCATTGGGTTGTGGAAATTCTCAGTGTGATGTGGAGTATTGTGTTCAGCATGATATGGAACTCCATCTTATCTTGCAAACTTTATTAAGCCTTATTGTCTAAATCAAACAGTTCTATTTATCAAGAATTACTCATGGTTTAATTGCAAAAAGAGATTAGGCTTGAAATCACCAGAGAAAGTTGTTTTCTATACCATGCCCCTAGTATTTGGAACTCCATATTTTTATGTGTATGGCTAGATTACAGGAAACTTAGGGAATCTCTCAAAGGTTTATTTTTTGCTCAGTCGTATCAGGAGTACACTTAATTCCCATTGTTTAATTCATCCTCATTTCAGCGTGCTACCAGTAAGCTGAGGATCTATATTAGAAATTCTACATTTGGAGATGCATGTGACTGTCCTGTTTCTGGAAACCTCAAATTAGTGGTTTATCAGGTTGATTTTTATATTATTATAAAGTATAATGGTTATATTTGTACAATTAATACAAAATATATTTATGCATAATCCGCAAGGCTAATGGAAAGGTGTAATTCGGCAGGTAATTACATTTAGCATGGTTGCAGGATTCACACAAAATAGATCTTTTTGCACAAGCTGCATAGTTAATGACAATGTGAAATTCAGCAAGTAGCTAATAATATCTGATCTAATGAGTTGTTTGTGCACCGATAATTCATTTCTGAAGACATAATAAAGATACATTGAGCGAATAACTACCAATAGACACCACTGGAATACATAGACTTCAGTCTTTGCTAGCCTATAAGATAACCTCACTATCCCCTATATATAAATATATATATTATTTTTTTTTTCCTTTCAATTCCTATTGTTCCTTTTTGGAGTTTGTCATATTCTATCAGTATTTTTGTATGATTTTGTATATGTACATCTTTCATTTCTAAGAGTGTGATATCATTAGTTTGTTTTTATGATTGTGCTTCCGATATGAATTAATCTCACAATGTATCTTTGTTTTACAGCCCCTGACGTAACCTTATTAGGGTGAAACTCGGCCAGAGTCAGGCGTTTTATGGGCAACTTATCCCTGTAATACAAATAAAGGATTCCCTTCGTTAGTGGCGCCTCGTCTCATTTTACTACTGTCACTTGTTGGCCCTACGGAGAAGACTAGCCATAGTCTCATGAGACTGACAGAGACAGATTCTGTGGTTAATATAAAGAGCTCTACATTGCCCCTTCTCCCACCCCTTCCTTCTCTACTCCACCTTTTCTAAAGAGATTATAGCCTGGAACAGTTACCTCACAATTCTGGTTTCCAGTATACCAAAAATTGATGAAGAGCTATATCAAAGTCAAGTCTACCATGGAGGCCTCAGGGTCTGTGATTTTGTTACAAACCCATAAGTAAGACTATGCTGGGTCAGATCGATGGTTCACTTAGCACAGCATTCTGTCTCTGGGTCTGGGTCATGTGGATGTACCCAGTACATCCCAATAAGGAGATCTCTTCACCAGGCTCACTCCCAGAAGGAGATGATGATCCACGCATCCACCTGACTAATAACTGTTCATGAACCTATCCTCCGGAAACTTGTCCAAACCTTTTTTAAACATAGACACATGGAACCTGACAGAATGTAAAGCCCATCCAGTCTGTCCATCCACATCTCTTGCTCATTTATTAGACCCGTCCTCTCCCACACAGATCCTTTCTGATTGTCCCATTTTCTCACTAATTCCCAAACTGTCCTTGTCTCCATCATCTCCTCCGATTACTCCTGAGTCTGCCCCTTTCATCCTTATCCCAATCTCCTGAAAGAGGCCAACCTCCTCTGCATTTATTCCTTGGAGGTACTTAAATGTCTCTATCATATCTCCACTTTCCTCCAGGGCATACAGGTTTTAGATCTTTAAGTTTGTCCCCTTATCCTTTATTATTTATTTATTTATTTTTATATACCGACATTCAAACTGAGATATCACATCTGTTTACAAAGGTTTCACAGTATTTTTGGCATATAACTTAGTAAATAATAACTTTGTCTTATAACTTGGCAATAACAATTTAACAATATCTTGGCAGTATAATAAATAAAACCAAGGTCATAGGAGAAGCAGGAGTAAGAACAGGACTGAAAAACATGAACATCTGGAGCAAACCAAGCAGTACAAGCTTGAAGGAAAAGGCTATGTTTTGCAGGGGAATGTTTGAAGACCTCCCCTGCCGTTGCGTAGCAGTTGGCGTCAGTCCAGCTTTTCCTGCACGCTGAAGCAGCAGCACACAAACAAGAAAGAAAGCCCAACATGTCTGAACAAGGCTCTGCGCGATGTCTGCAGTGAACTGAAAAGCATCTAGCGTCTTGTGCTTCTCGCCGAGACGTAACTGTTGCTTTTGACAAAGGTGAGAGGAATTGAGGCCTCGACTCTTCTTGGAAAGGAACAGGGACCTCAGGGCCCATCTTCTACCATCTTATATCTGGTTGAAATTGGCAACATTCATTCAATTAGTGTCCTCTCTGTCAAAACACCACGAAAGAGCCGATGCGACATCAGGTCAGAACTGGAGAAGTCTCTCTACAAAGGAGTTAACTCTGCCAGGCATCAGAGCGCCGTCACTTCAGAAGAGCAGGGGGACACGTAGTCATTGATGAGCTCTAGCGCAAAGACCTGCAGGTGCTCCTTCAGCCTCTCCCGTACGTCAGTCTGGCCTCGTTTCTCCCGGACCCACTCCTGCTGCAGGGCCCGGAAGCGCAGGGGTCGCCACTGCTCTCGACGCTTGCAGGCCTGCAGCTCGTCGCTTCCACAGCAGCGCACGCCCCACATGGTAGCTATGCTTGCTCTGAATGTAGGACCCTGGGGGTGAGACTATTGTCCATTTTCGTAGCTGCCCTCTGAATCTATTCAATTAATATTGTTGTGAAGGTGTAGTCTCCAGAATTGTAAACAGTACTCCAAAAGAAGTCTTACCAAAGACTTAGGCAATATTACCTACCCTTTCCTACCTTAAGATCATCAGATACGATCACCCCACTTCTGTTTTATGCATGGAACAAATTCACCCCCTATACCATTAGAAGCATCCGCCCCACCTCATCTCATGGTAAGAGGAAGGAGAATGGTACTGCTCCATTGGGTTTTTGCAATTTTTTTGCATTATATCATAGCTGCTTATGCTAGACCATTCCTCAAGCGTCATTAGATCCATCATCCATCATCATGTTCTTCTAGCTTCTAGGGAGCCTACTTTGTTGCAGATTTTGATTTCATCCACAAAAAGTAAATCTTTCCCAGAAAAACTTTTGTAATATTGTTTATGAAAATGTTAAACAGAACTGGACAGAGGACTGATCCCTGTAGAACTCCACTGGTAACCCCATATTCCTTGGAGTGAACTCCATTTACCACTACCCATTGTCAGCTGCCACTCAACCAGTTTCTAACCTCATCAGTTACTTTAAGGGATCATACAAAAAGCAATCAATTTGTTTATTAGTTTCCTATATAGGACCATTTCAGTTCTGAAATACAAGTACACTGTAGGGCAGATTTTGTTATGGTCGTGGACCCTTGGGCAGATGAAGCACTGTGGGGACCCACAGTGTGCGTCGCAGCTGGGAGGCGGCGCTGAAGAGAGACTCCGGAGAAGACTTCACCACTGGAAGTCTGAGGTCCCCCCAGGAGGAGCCCATAGGGACCCGGACCTCTTGGACTTAGGTGGGACCCTCTGCGACCAAGGATCCAGGAAGCGGCCGAAGAGATGGTCGATGAGGACGGTAGGGCCCAGGAGGCTGGAAGAGTCTTCACCCTTGGAAGCCCGTGGCTCCCCTGGGAGGAGCCCGTGAGAGCCCAAGCCGCTGGGACTTAGGAGAGTCCGCTGGGCCAGCAAGAACCGGATACTTGAAGAGGCGGAGCGAACAGAAGTCGGAGTCCAGGAACGAAGCAGGGTCAGAAGTCAGAGATCCGAAGCCAAAGCCAGGGGCAGAAGCTGGAAACAGAGTTGTTGGACGGAGCCGGCTCAGAAGCCAGAAGTCAGAAGTCCAAACCAAAACCTGGGGCGGAAGCGAAGACGAAGACGAAGTCAAGGGACGAAGCCGGGTCAGAAGCCAGAGGTAGAAGAGACGATCCAAGATCCAAAGCAGCAACTACTAACTCAGGGGACTGAGTGAACCTCGTTGCAAGGCAGGGATTTGAGCAAGCTGCAGGGTTTAAATACCCTGCAGCATCTGACGTCATCTGATGGCCGTCCCCTTGATTTCCCACGCTAGCCCCTTTAAGAGCCGAGCCCCCGCGCGTCGGGTCGGCGGCGTCTCCCTTGTGAAGGGAGAGCCGCGGTGGAAGCCATGTCGGGCCTGGATGGCCGAAGACGAGTGGCCTGGCCTGGCCGGCCCCGAGGTAGGTGAAGGGACCGGGGCACGGCCCGAGACCGTAACAGATTTTAAAAGGGTTACGCGCATAACCCCTGAAAACCTGCCCCCTGCACGCGCGCCGAGCAAGCCCCGGGATGAACAAAAAGGGGCGTTCCAGGGGCAGGGCCAGGGGTGTGCCGGACCGAGGCCTCCGGCACAGCTGCCGCACCGGGGGATGGAGACCCAGTGCGCGCAAGTTACGCCTGCCCAGAGGCAGGCGTAACTTCTACGATAAAGGTTAGGAGGGGGTTTTAGATAGGGCTGGGGGGCGGGTTAGATAGGGGAAGGGAGGGGAAGGTGCGGCCTCGGAGGGAACGGAGGAAGGCTGCGTGGCTTGGCGCGCGCAAGTTGCACAATTGTGCACCCCCTTGCGCGCTTGCCGACCCTGGAGTTTATAACATGTGCGCGGCAGCGCGCGCACATGTTATAAAATCGGGCGTAGATTTGTTCGCGCGTGCGCACCTTGTAAAATCTACCCCTATATCTTGCACTCTTCCCTGATCTAACTCCCTAGTAACCCAGTTAAAGAAATAGATTAGATTCATCTGACCAAACTTCCTCCTTTTGGCTCTTGCGGGTCACTGACTCCTCCTCCTGGCCTGCAATTTTTCTGATCCACAAATAGAGAGAGAGGTGTGTGAGTTTGTGTGACTTTGTGCTATTGTGTACACTTCTTTCAGTCTGGCACCTATCACAATTAGCATTGAAAGTAAAGCCAAAATCCCACCTTGCCTCACCTGGACTCCCCCCTCCATCCCCAGCTATTCACATAATATAAGCTCTTGGTGGCAGAGACTTTCCTCTTTTCTTGTTTGGCTTGCAAATAATTGCTTTGTAGACTGCTGAAAACACTGTAATTGCTAAGATCAATTAAAGGCAAGGACTTGAGAGGACACCATGCAGTTGGGTTGTATTCTCTGTGCTTTAATCATTGAGATTCTTTGGAGGGATCTGAAGCCCTTTGAGGATTCTGAGACAGGTTTATATAATGCAAAGACTCGGCCGCAGAATCCAGATATTGGCAAAGGAGATTTCTGTGTGGTCCTGCGTTACACTAAGTGATTTATTCTCTTCTAGACGTAGTCACCATAATCTACAGAGAGCGCACAGATGCTTCCTGCTTTCTGTTACTCAAAGTATGTCATTAATTTATTAACCAAGTGGTGCATTTTTACAAAATGTGAGTTCCACCGCCATCGCATTCCTGAAGTCACAGGCACCATGCCCAGTCTGAGAAATGTCCCCGCCAGGTTAGTAAATCATATTCTTTGTCATACTGGGTGCTGCGTTCTGCCCATTCATTCTCTCTCCTCATTAAAACTTCATCAAGATTAAGTGCAACGCACCCACTCTAAGCTGAATTCAAGTGTTTTGTTTTGCTTTTCAATTTGGTTTATGAGGCATGGAGGGGAGAGTCCTGCACTTTTTTGGTTTCTGCCTCTGCCACATGATCCTTTCCGGGGTCTGCGACCTGTCCTTGGAATCTCTTTCTTGTTCTTCATTCTTGTCTCACCACCTTCTGGCTTTCTACCATCTATCCCAACTAGTCAACAGTTTCTCGGTCCAGATTGCCATCCTGCTCTGGTCCACTGACTGCCGCCTCTCTCTTCATGACCTTTATTTCTGTCTCAGGCTACTGTCTACAAAAGGCTTCATGTTGTGCACAGCACCACAGCAGTGGAGCTCACTTGTAAGCCATTGTATGTTGGGTACAATCTCAAATCTCTCAAATGTCCTGCTAGTGCTCATATTGATATTTGCACTGTGCCAAAGAAAGCTTCCTTCCAGAGTTCATAGGGTGCAATAAGTTTAAACAACATATCAAGGTGTGACTGGAAGTTCTTTTAATCAAGCAAGTGGCACCCAATACAACTCAGACTATGTCTATTTCCTTTTTGTCACATTTTCTTTCTCTGCAATTGTATCTCTTTGTTCTTAAGGAACCTTTCTCTATATATATACATAGTACATAAGAAAATAAGAACATAAGAAATTACCATACTGGGTCAGACCAAGGGTCCATCAAGCTCAGCATCCTGTTTCCAACAGTGGCCAATCCAGGCCACAAGAACCTGGCAATTACCCAAACACTAAGAAGATCCCATGCTACTGATGCAATTAATAGCAGTGGCTATTCCCTACAAGAAAGTCATTTGATACTGACACTTCTATTACCAATGTCAATCTTGTGTGTTTCTCCTTTATCTCTATGTCCAGTTTTCTTGCATTGAGCTTTTGATGGGTTGGAATGGGAGTGTCCCAGGTCATCGCAACTTCATCGTTCTCTGCAGCTCTATTGGGGTTGTGATCCCAGTGCATTTCAGGTATAGTGATGTTACGGTTACGGTATTTCCACAGTTTCCAGTGACCAAACTGTCAACCACCTGACTTCTGACAGCAGCACATCACACCCAGTGACAACATATGTGACCATTTCCAGTCTTGTGCTACTGAATCTGCATTTGTCTGTTTTACCACTTCTTTCAGTGCTTGCTTTGAACCATTATGCCAGTACTCAACTTTCCTGTGCTCCATTTATCACTCTTTTGTCTTCAGATTTAAGCTCACCGCTTGTTAGCCACTGCCTTGTCAGGTTTTGATGGGCGTGTGATTACTGAAGTAACTTACTGAATTTCCCACCGTAGTTGTGCTTTTGCCAATTTTTCCTTCTTTCTTGTTCAAACTTGTCAAAGAGATTTTTCTCTCTGTGTTTTGCAAATTCTGTTCCTTCTTTCTTTATTTGTGCTAGTGGATTCTCCTTGTCGTAACACTTCTCCAAGCTTAAGGCTTTTGCTCTCCTTGTGTGACTTCAATGAAATCATGTTACCTCTCTGCACTTAAATTATATGCCCTGCGTCTAGCAGCATGGTCATGTCTGATCTGAGTCGGCTCCCATAAGGGTGCATGAGTTAGAGAGTCTGGAGGTCTTGGAATCAGAGTCGCATGGTCCCCTGTGCCTTCAAAGAGGCTAACTTGAATGGGAAACACCCCTACTCTTGGGCTAGACCTGTAAATGTTTGAGGCCTTCAAAGTCAGTTGACATTTGGCAGGAAAGTATTTTTCACCCCCTCCTCTCTGCCCTGTCAAAGAGCAGGAATACCTGGGCTGGGTGAAAGTCGCAATCTATGATTGCTCATCAGCACCCTGAGATCTTATACCTTGTGTGAAGTAGTCACCTTAACCGCAGGAGAGTGAGAAATGGGCCAGGAGACCAGGAAGAGACAGGAAAGATAGTGTTGCTAGAAATGAAAAGGCTTATGGAGCTACTGCCGTGAAGACCCGCCTGAGAAGGGGGGGGCTAGCACAGTGCCTGCACACATTCAGAATATGGCAGCATGGCTGATATTTGGCTACCCAGGAAGGGCAAGTGCGACTTCATTGCTGTGTAAATTACACTGGCTACCAGTGAGATATTGGATTCAATTGAAGTTGATGGGATTGTTATCTAAGGCCTTGAGAGAGGTGAAGGAGCCAGATAATTACAGCAGTTGTTGGAAAATTGTGTCCCAAAGCTGAATTTGAGGTCGCCAGATAATGGTTTCTTACAGACTCCATCAAAGAGGGATGTGCGTAAAATAACTTGTCGTAGGAGAATGTTTTCAGTAAGAGGAGCACCAAGGGAGATTCATTAGGAAAGAAACGGTCTTTTAGAAAGAAAGTAAAAACATGGCTTTTTCCAAATGACAATATCATTTTTGAGTAGGAAAAGTAGATAAGCGGAATAAAGAGGTAGTGAAATATCAGTTCTCGCTTTTTTCCTTTGTCCTTTTCTTCTACTGCTCTCTTCTTTGGCTTTGGGGGAAGTGAGAGGGGCTAGCATGTGTTTATTCATTGTGATATGTTTGGGTTGTTTGTTTTTCATTGACTTTAATGTTTTATTTCTTATCATTGCTGCAAACCTCCCTGGGCAGCTCTGGTAATCTGATTTGTATGGTGAATGGGCCCCACCCAAAATTCAGTTCTGACTGTGTGCCTGCTCCTAACCAGGAAGCCACCTGCCTAGATCCCTGGGTGAGACATTTGCCAAGGATAGAATAGTTACATCTAGCTGAGTACTTCAGATCCTGTTTAGTCATTTTGCATTGCCAGGGGGTGTGGGGGGGAGGAGTTTGTGGAATAAAAGTAAGTGCATGGAATTGAATTTCAGTTCTACAGGCCTCATTTCTGCCCCGGAGTCCTAGCTAGAGGAATATCAGATGCTTAAAATTTCAACTCGCATGCTTTGCACCCTTTGGTTTCCCTGTGCCTCAGTTCTAATCCTAGTTCTTCCAATATTTTGCCTCATAAGAACATAAGACTTGCTATCCTGAGTCAGACCAAAGGTGGCCAAGCCAGGTCACAAGTACCTGGCAGGATCCCAAGGGGTAGAGAGATTCCAAGCTGCTTATCCCAAGAATAGGCAGTGGATATTTGTAACTCTGCCTAAATAATGGTTAATGGACATTTCCTCCATGAACTTGTCCAAACCTTTTTTAATTGCAGCTACACTAACAGCTTTCACCACATTCTCTGGCAATGAATTCCAGACCTTAATTATGTGTTGAGTAAAAAAATATTTTCTCTTATTAGTTTTAAATGTATTACCTAGTAACTCCATTGTGTGTTCCGTGGTCTGTGTACTTTTCTATTTATTTATTTAAAATATTTATATACCGTTTTACCCACACAAGATTGACCAAAGCGGTTTACAATGATAGTAACAAAAAAATTCAAATAAGATAAAAATAATAAAACAAAGTTAGAATAAAAATACAATCTACTTCACGATCAATATAGTTTAGTTTAGTTTATTGGCGTTTATATACCGATGTATCAGACGAACCTTCACACCGGTTCACAAAAATTACATTATATTCAGAAATACAATAATACATAAAATAGTAACAGCTAAAAACTACCCAGAATAAAGAAATAAATTAGCTGTTAATAAAATAAACCAAACAAATAAAACTCATAAAACAGAAATCAAATTAAAAACATAATAAGAATAAAATGAAGTAGGTGGTAAAACAGTATTAGAAATCAAATAAAAGATGATGGTAGCCTGTTAAAATGAGTCAAGAGATATAGATAAACTCGCTGTTTTTCTACTCATTTGTAGCATCTCAAATTCTTATTGGCATTCTGATCTATATTTTCGTACTCTATAAAAGCACATTTAAATAACCAAGTCTTTAATTCGGATTTAAATTGCTTTTTTTCTGTAGCCAGTCTCAATGATGTTGGTAAAGAGTTCCAAAGTTTTGTTCCAGCAATAGATAAGACATGTTCCCTTACGCGGCTTAACTTAGCAGATCTAATGGTGGGAACTGATAGGAGACCCTTATCAGCAGATCGCAAGTTCCTCTGTGGTACATGAAGGCGCATCGATGTATTGAACCATTCAGTATGTTCTCCCTAAATGACATTGTGGATTAAACAAGCAACTTTATATTGAATGCGGTACTGAATTGGGAGCCAATGCAGTTTAATTAATGTTGGAGTAATATGATCACTTTTTCTTTGACCTGTTAAAACTCGTGCAGCAGCATTCTGCAAAACCTGAAGCGGGCAAATGCTAGACATCGGTAAACCAAGAAGCAGTGAATTAAAAGTTTTAAAAAATTATAACAAAAGAAGCATATTTAAATAATTTACTATTATTTTAAATAAAAGTATAGAAAGAAAAGAAGAAATACACAAACATAGCTATCAAGACGGTAGTCTCCTGATATTAATTGAAGTTTAAGTACCCATAAATGAAGCTGGGCTAGTGACTACTGAGTGGGATCGAGCTTCCCGAATGCTTCTGTAAATAAATAGGTTTTTAGCGCTTTCTTAAATTCATTTCTGCTTGAAATTTGTCTTAGGGGGTCAGGCAATGAATTCCACAGAATGGGGCTGGCCACTGAAAAGGCTCTTTGCCTGGTAATACTTAAAGCAGCCTTTTTAATTGATGGAATTTCTAATAAGTTTTTTGCCGCTGATCTAAGTTCTCTGGTAGGTTTATGTACTCTTAGTGTAGAACATAGCCAAATAGAATCTGAGTTATTTAATAGAGAGTGTATTGTCATGAGAATTTTGAACTGGATTCTGAATCTGACGGGTAACCAATGCAATTTTTGTAAAAATGGGGGAAATGTGGTGTCTCGTGGGAGTAGCCGTAAGAAGCCTTGCTGCCGAGTTCTGGATCAGCTGAAGAGGTCTGATTACAGTTTCGGGTAAACCCAGATAAAGCCCGTTGCAGTAGTCTAAACCTGAAAAAATCAGTGTCTGGAATACTAATCAGTAATCGCGAAAGAACAGAAGAGGGCGAAGTCGCTTTAGTACATGTAGCTTGAAAAACGAATTTTTTACTGTTTTAGATATGTGTTGAGTTAATGTTAAGTTGGTATCAATCCAAACACCTATGTTTCGTGCTAGTTTAGTAATTGGAATAACATCTTTGCCTAAAGTTATGTTTGCAGGAGGGGCGTTGCTAGGATTATCTATATAACTGAGAAATAGTATTTCTGGTTTTTTTGTATTCAATTTTAAACGATTATGAGCCATCCATTGTTCTATAGTTTTGATGTAAAGTTGAATCAAAGAGAAAGTCTCAGACCAAGATGATTTATAGGGAACAAATAGTTGAATGTCATCTGCATAAATTTTATATTGCACATTTAGTGATGATAGGATTTGACAGAGAGGTAGAAGATATATAGGAGATAGTGACAAACCTTGGGGAACACCTGTTGACTGAGTGTAGGGTTGTGAAGAACAGGAACCGATATTAAAAAGTAAACATCTGATTAATATTGACTCGTTCCATTCCACTCATTATTTTATAGACCTCTATCATATCTCCCCTCAGCCGTCTCTTCTCCAAGCTGAAGAGTCCTAACCTCTTTAGCCTTTCCTGATAGGGGAATCGTTCCATCTCCTTTATCATCTTGGTTACCCTCCTCTGTACCTTTTCTAATTCTGCTGTATCTTTCTTGAGATGCGGTGAACAGAACTGCACACAATGCTCAAGATGAGGTGGCTCCATGGAGTGATACAGAGGCATTTATGATATTCTCTGTTTTATTCTCCATTCCTTTCCTGATAATCCCTAGCAGTCTATTTGCTTTCTTGGCTGCTGCTGTTGCACACTGAGCAGAAGATCTCAATGTATTTTCAACAATGACACCTAAAACCTTTTCCTGAGTGGTGACTCCTAATGCGGAACCTTGCATTATGTAGCTATAATTTGGGTTACTCCTCCCTAACGGTTCCCATAACGCGCACATGGACGCGCTGATTTTATAACATGCTCGCGCACGTTATAAAATCCACTGGCCTTGCGTGCGTGTGTGGGTGGCGCACGTGGGGGGGGGGTGCAAAATACGTGCAGTGACACAATCGAGCCTCCCCCAGTTCCCTCCCAGTCCACTCCCATTAACGCACATGGCCATCGAATTTCCAATTATGGAGCGGACTGGGAGAGAACTTCCCTACCCCCCCTAAATAACCTTTCTCCCTCTTCCCCTCTCCTCCCCGCTCCTTAAACCTAACCTATCCCCCAATGTTTTTATTTTAGAACTTAATGCTCCTCTGGAGCAGAAGTAATCTCCGCGCGCCGGCCTGCTGCCGGCGCGCGCTTCCCCAGGACAGTGTCGAATGGCACTCAACGTTTAACTTTTGCAGTTGCTCCTTTCAGTTTTTTCCTAACCATTTTCCTCATTTTATCATATTCACCTTTTTGAAAGTTAAATGTTGTCGCGGTGATTTCTTTTTTGCGCTCCCTCCAGTTAGTAAGTCAAATTTGATAATGTTGTGATCACTCTTGCCAAGTGGCTCCAACACCAAATCCTGTGTTCTATTCTAGACCTAGTCCTTATCAAAGTTCACCCTTGTCAGCCTCACCAATAGTGCTGGTCACTATAGTGCCAGATTGTACTGTGCCACTATCCTTAAATACAGTTTGCATCCAGCACAATGATGACACATTGCTTCACTCAGGGAACCCAAAGAGAACCTCCCTTGTGTAGTGATCTCCTACCTTGTCTTGTGTCTGTCACAGAAGAACAACCAGGACACTAATGATTAGTGATGCGGAGACGCCAACCATAACATGGCTGCTTCAGCTGTGGCACTGCACCATGTGACTGCACTATGCTTCAGAACACATGACTCTAAGAGCCAATGGGCGAAGGAACAGGACTTTTCAAGTCTGCCTGGGCTTTTTGGTGAGAGGGCAGAGAGAGGAGGGCAGACAGATTGCCTCAGCTGAAAAGTGATCACCTACTCCCTGCAGTGATTCTCCTGCTTAGGTTGGGCAGCTAAGATAAACAGACAGAACTGCTGAGTTCCTGCAGTGTTTTGCTGGAAGCTGCTGCTGAATTGCTGCATTTCTGGACAGAACTGGGATAAAGCCTCCTGCAATGGAGAGCAGAATGCTATCCAGTAGTCCTTGGGAGTGTGAGTACGCTTCTGTCACACACACACAGGGGGCTAGACTTTGGGCACCGGGATCTGTGCTAGAATTTCATTATTGTGACATTCACCTACTTAAACATAGAAACATTGAAATGACGGCAGAAAAAGACCAAATGGTCCATCCAGTCTGCCCACAAGCCGCGTCATACAGGTCTCCCCCATAATACAATTTACCCCATACTCAGTTTCCCAAATCGTTAAAGTCAGGGCCCTTGTTGGTTCCTCTCTGAGTCCAATTCCCTGTTAACTCTTGCTGTTTGAAGCAGAGAGCAATGGTGAGACCACACCTTGAATACTGTGTACAATTCTGGTCGCCGCATCTCAAAAAAGATATAATTGCGATGGAGAAGGTACAGAGAAGGGCGACCAAAATGATAAAGGGGATGGGACAGCTCCCCTATGAGGAAAGGCTGAAGAGGTTAGGGCTGTTCAGCTTGGAGAAGAGACGGCTGAGGGGGGATATGATAGAGGTCTTTAAGATCATGAGAGGTCTTGAACGAGTAGATGAGAATCGGTTATTTACTCTTTCAGATAATAGGAAGACTGGGGGCGCTCCATGAAGTTAGCAAGTAGCACATTTAAGACTAATCGGAGAAAGTTCTTTTTCACTCAACGCACAATAAAGCTCTGGAATTTGTTCCCAGAGGATGTGGTTAGTGCAGTTAGTGTAGCTGGGTTCAAAAAAGGTTTGGATAAGTTCTTGGAGAAGTCCATTAACAGCTATTAATCAAGCTTACTTAGGGAATAGCCACTGCTATTAATTGCATCAGTAAATGGGATCTTCTTAGTGTTTGGATAATTGCCAGGTTCTTGTGGCCTGGTTTGGCCTCTGTTGGAAACAGGATGCTGGGCTTGATGGACCCTTGGTCTGACCCAGCATGGCAATTTCTTATGTTCTTATGAGTTACATCACAAGTATAAGGCAAGATAGTTCTTCATCTGCATCACCTGTAAGCCTATGGATTGCAAATAAATCTAGTTCTGTGCTATTTAAAAGTCAGCCTTTGAAATCCCGGCCCTATCACCGTAGTCTAGGGGTGGAAGGGGCATCTTCTATTGCTGCTCATAGCTGAGTCAGCATTGTGCTTCAGTATTGTTTGTCACCCTCAGAAAGTCAAAAGCCCACTTCACATGGTTGTTAACTCCTATGGGTCAAGGAACATTAAACATTGCAGTGCACACCTGTGGCGGGCCAGAGGACAATTGTATGTGTTTGTGCAGGATTAATACTGGACCTGATTAACATAGTTATATACCCTAGAGGGCATAGTGATACCAGGCCTTGGTGCTAGTAAATGCAAAGATGTACAATATCCATAGTCATTTATTCTAAGTGCAGACTGTTTGTACTGATTATCAATGTTTGCATGTATATATGTATTAAACTTTGTTTTGCCCAGCTTCTAATGCAGCCCTGGTTCCTGCAATAATAAAAGCAGTGTTGTTTTATTTCCATGTGTTTCTTGGTTCACAGAGACAGTTGCCCTGAGAAGTCTCTTCCCAAAGGGGCAATCCATCACTACACAAATACCTGGGTGAGGCTACATTTGCATGTATTCAGTCGGGGGGGGAGGTAAAATTTGGATGACTGGACCAGGCCCTATCAAACCTTAACAGCTTAACTTTATCGTTCCAGTGAAATGGAACCCAGCAACCAAAGCACTGTGAGAGAATTTATCATCGCTGGATTTCCTGGCATTCAGCACATCAGGCTTGTACTTTTTGTGCTCCTCCTTCTTACATACCTTCTCATCATCACTGGGAATGTGGTCGTCTTCCTGGTCATCCGTCTCCAACCACACCTCCATGCCCCCATGTACTTTTTCATCAGCATTCTGGCATTCCTGGAACTCTGGTACACAGCGGTCACCATCCCCAAAATGCTTTCCAATTTATTAGACATAAGAAAAAGCATTTCCTTCAGTGGATGTCTCCTGCAGGTCTATTTCTTCCATTCCTTGGGAATTACTGAAGCTTTGTTGCTCACATCAATGGCTTATGACCGTTACTTGGCCATTTGCACTCCCTTGCATTACCCTACTATCATGACATCCCAACTTGGCATCAAATTGACTACTGCCTGTTGGCTGTTTGGATTTCTCTACCCTGTGCCTGAGATCATAGTGATTTCCCGCTTGCCCTTCTGTGGCCCAAACATAATTGAACACATCTTCTGTGACTTGTCACCCTTGCTGAGCTTGGCCTGCACAGACACATCAACAAGCATCGTTCTTGACTTTGCTTTCAATGCCTGCGTGGTCTCAGGGCCTGTTGTACTCATAGTGTTCTCCTATGTCAAAATCATACGAGTTGTGTTGAAGATCCAGTCTTCAGAGGGACGGCGGAAGGCCTTCTCCACCTGCGCCACTCACCTCATCGTGGTGGTGATGTTCTTTGGGAGCGTGGGCTTTATGTACATGCGGCTAACCAAGACATACTCTTTGAACTATGATAAGTCTTTAGCAGTGGTATATTCTGTCATAACACCCCTGTGCAACCCGGTGATCTATAGTCTGAGGAACAAGGAGATTAAAAAAGCCATATGGAAGTCTGTGATAAGGAGACAGATTTCCACCAAGCAGGATCAAGTTTGTAATGTTCTATCTCAGTGACTCCATTCAGTTTTGAGAACTAAAAATGTTGTCTTATGTACTAAAGAGCATTAAAACCATCATAATAACACAAGTTATCTGCTAGTTTTAATGACCAATATAATGATGATGACACTCCAAACCCTTTCCCCCTGAAAATCACACTGGCATTGGGAACTTCACCACCACCACCCCCATGACGTATTGCTATCCTTTTCTGTATTAAGTGCTCCACTTTAACATACTTGCATAATAACACAGGACATGCTAGTGAGCTGGTTAAAATCATTTGAATTTTAATAGACTCATTTGCATGCATATTAAGGTACCATGCAGTAATGCTAAAGGGCATACAAATAATGCTCTTTGGACAAAGGCATTAGCCGCTAGCCTCCTTATCGCATTTTAAAGCTAAGGTCCTTTACTACATGAGACTGTAGATAATAGACCTAAGACTGAAAAAAAAATTGAATTCTCACTCAAACTGTAGTCTTTATCACTGTTTATGGGAGAACTGCCTTCTGTTCAGGTTGGGAGTGTGGGTGTCATGGAATGGAAAATTGCCTTCTTGATGTAATCATTGGATTATGAAAAGTCTCAGCAACACATTTGTGTTTTTTGTGCATGTACATTATTTTTTGATGGCAAACGAATCTTCAATCCAGCCAATGTGGAGGAAGCCATTTTGATTTCTCAGTGCCTGCACTGATGAAAACCAATGTGTCCCACACTAATATGATTCGCAAGCCAAAAAGTACCCACCCTTCTTTTATAGAGAAACCCTCTAGGCAAGAAGATATGCAAAAAAAAATGGAGGAAAAGACTTCAAATGCTAAATCACAAGTAATTCACCCATGAGCTGGATTAGACAAGCATAATCGTAAAACAGAAAAACCTCCAAAAAAAAAGATTCAAAATACTACTTTATAGCGTGACATGACATACGCAGCACTGTACAATATCCCCAAAATGCTCTCTTACTGCTCCAAAACAGGAATATAATAATAATTCAAATTTAATTTGAAATTAAAGACCCGATAAAACTGTTAGAAACTCCCACGCGGCCAGCATTTCAGCTGTCTGTCAGCAGCATGTCAAAAGGCTTTAATATTTTGGGGAGGTTTAGCCAGACATCCACATTTCTAAGCATAAGTTGTGTCTTTGAATATTCCTGGGAGGGCCAACTGGCCAGTTTTAACATCCCTCTTCTGACGCCTCCTCCTCTTCACACACTGTCCTCATGGGAGAAAAAATATGTGGATAATAGAGAACCTTGTCGCCCGCTGTAACCCCCATCTTTTTTCTGAATGTGAATTCAGTGTCCAGGTAAAACCCTAACGTAACTTACCTCTTCCAAACCAAGAGCGGATGTATTTTCCTTCCCAGAGATCTCTTACACACAGAAATGAGCTTCACCCCGCAGGTAGTTTGCTTTGATTATCACGGTAAACCCCAGCAAACTCTTTGAGCAATTTTCCGTCTCAAAAGTACCAACACAAATTTGCATCTGCTTTCTTGTGTAATTGCCTCCTCTGACCTAACCCACCCCTCTATAAATACACAGGTAGAAGTATGAGTTGCTGTTGATATATATACACATAACGTTTTACTCATGTAGAGGCCAGGTGGGCAATAATCAAGCAAGGGCATCTTATCAAGCAGGAAGGAAGGGCTGGGACTATAGTTGCCTTCAAGGGCTCTGCAGTGTTTTTTGCACGTGCTTTGTTCTTGCCCATGTAACCCTTCCTTGGTTTAGGGACTGCATTCAGGGGCCAGGCAGTTCCCAGGATGCTCTCAACGTCCTGGACGTCTGATTCTGTCTGCCCTCACACTGCTCCAGTAGCTCCTGGGGTTCACACGGAGGGGGCAATGATGGTGTTTTAACAGAAAAAAAAAATAATTTCATCTTAAAAAAATCAGAGCCAGCAAAAGAAAAAGCAGAACTACAAAAGCCACAGTCTCTTTATCCCTGGTGAAACTCTTCTAGTCCTTGTTCCTCTTACTAAATCTGTGTTCAATACTTCTTCCCTGTGGAGAGTAGGAAAGCCCTCTTTTTTCACTAGCATGTACAGGGAGGAAAAACCCCCCAAACCCCCTGTTACCCCATGGATCTTCAAAATCAAAATCTATCTATTCACACTGTACACTGCTTGCAAGATAGATTCATTGGAACGTCGGCCCTTCAGACAAGGGGGGAACAGCTCTTCTGTAGGAATACAAAAGACTTTCACAACCTCTCAAAAAAGCAGTACTGCTCAGCTGGGAGGCCTACTAAAACATCACCTCGAAACTCCTTAAGAACATAAGACTTACCATACTGGGTCAGACCAAAGGTCCATCAAGCCCAGCATCCTGTTTCCAACAGAGGCCAAACCAGACCACAAGTACCTGGCAGGATCCCAAGGGGTAGAGAGATTCCAAGCTGCTTATCCCAAGAATAAGCAGTGGATATCTGTAACTCTTCCTAAATAATGATTAATGGATGTTTCCTCCAGGAACTTGTCCAAACCTTTTTTAAATGCAGCTACACTAACAGCTTTCACCACATCCTCTGGCAATGAATTCCAGAGCTTAATTATGCATTGAGTAAAACATTTTCTCTTATTAGTCTTAAATGTATTACCCAGTAACTTCATTGTGTGTCCCCTGGACTTTGTACTTTATTTTTATTTTTAACATATTTATTTATTGCTTTTACAATACTTCCAAGAAATTATCCTTGTAGAGAAACAAAAACAAATCAAGGTAATTCCAGTTACATAAGAAAGATTTTCCTATTGTTAGCCCACAATTCTTAGGGAAGAGTATAGAAAAAATGTGAGGAATCATTTTTGTAGGGGGAAAAAAGAGGCGGATACCTAGTTAAACTCAGCAAAGTATGTATTTAGCCATCAGTATGATGGACAGATAACATAAGAGAAGAAACACTCAGTGGAGAGATGGAAGAATGCCTCTGAGCTATAAAATTGGACAATTGTGAAGGGTCATAAAAGATATATTTGACCCCTTGTAGCTTGATCACAGGGGAAATTTTACCAAAACAATGCCCCAAGTTGTATCACCCCAGGATGCAACATAAACCTTTTTCTTCTAAGCTGGGTTGCTTTTGCCACGTCAGGAAATACGTTAACATGAAAATTCCAAAAAGAGGAAATCCTATCAGAAACAAATCTCCTCACCAAGTCCCGATCTGAGTCCACCACAAAAGTAGCTATTAAAGTTGCAAGAATAGTCTCAGTGGTACCAGAGTTTTCCAAAAAAACAGTAGTAATCCGGCCGTCTACGGAAGGTTGTGATTCTGAATCCCGATGAAGATTCTTCTTTGCTATTAGCAGGTAGAACACCTTAGCCATAGGTGGGAAACTTGTTCCCTGGAATGATCAATACCTCCATAACATATCTTCTTAACATCTGAGATGGTGGTACAGATTTCTGCAGGGGAAAATGCATTCATCCGATATTCCTAGACCTCGCCGCGTTTTCTAAAGATTCCGCTTTAGATTACAGTGTCATATGGCCTTTTGATATATTCCCAACATTATCTTTAAGTGAAGAAATCTGAGGTGGACATTCATGAAACTTGGGCAGATAGTTTCTCCAGATCTTTTTTAGAAGTTTGCAGCGATTCAGTGAGAGACTGCTGTGAGATAACATACTGTCCCAGCTGAGAGGAAAGCCCGGCAATTGCTTCTCAAACAGAATCAAGAGTAATAACAATGGGTTTAGAAAGAATACATTCTTCTAGCTCTTTAGTTGTTACCTGAGGCAGGGGCGAATTCCCCAACAAATCCAACACCGACGAAGTAGAGGGAGCGCCATCTTGTCCAGTGAGCACTCCACTTGGCCCTTCAGCTCCCACCAATGCAGGCAGCAACAGCCCAGCTGGCACCCTCAGTGTAGGTCCCAAAGGTCCTTCTGGACTAGGATCCACCGCAGCATGGAATTCAGCCTCTATACCAGCGCCTGGCATGGGCTGCTCAGGGGCAGAGAGTGACACATTAAGGTCCGGGAGGAGCCACGTCGAGTCGTCGCGCACCGCATCCTCCAAGGACGCATCTTTGGATCCAATACGCTGAGCCATTCCCCCCTGCTGCTGACGACGACAAACTTGTCAATTGGGCCAGCGGTCATTGGTGGGGAGATCTCAGTGAGAGGTCATGCTTTCCCTTTCCTTTTCCCCATCGAGATAAAGGGAAAAAAATATTTAGCAGGTAAAAAAAATAAACTTAGGAGATCCGCTGGTCTCAGCAGGAGAGAACGCTAGGAGCAGCCATCTTGAAACCACTCCCCCGTCTGAGGTCTGTGTACTTTTGGAAAGAGTAAACAACTGATGAACGTTGACGCCATCATGCCCTCGCTCCCAGGCTGCTCCTCATGTGTGTGCGCACCCGATGCTATCCCTTTTAGAGGGCCAGCAACGGGAACCTAGCCACGGCGCTCCTTGATGACATCAGTCGTCGTCTCCTATTTGAGGCTGGCCTGGACACCTCACTGATGCCTCAGCAGCAGGTCTCCTGTTGTGCCTTGCTCGTCAGTGCATGTTGCCTTGTTCCTGTGTTCCTGTCTTGTTCCTGAGTACCCACCTTGCCTTGCCTTGCCTGGTCTCTATCCCCCTTGCTCCACCCGGCCCTGTCATTGCCTTTGTTCTGTCTTTTGTCTTGTCTTCCTTTAGACTGACTTTCTGGCTTCTGACCTCGACTTTGGATCTTGACTATTCTCGTTTGTTGCCCGCCCCGACCTCTGGCTCGTCTACACATATCTGCTGTTTGCTGCCTGCCCTGACCTCTGGCTTGTTTTCTCACATCCGCCATCCACTGCCTGCCCTGACCTTCGCCTGGCTTCGGGCTCTTGCTCATTGGATCACTCTAAGAACCCACCTAAGGCCTGCCTGTGGTCGGAATCCATGGGCTCAACCTGCGGGGGGAGGCGGCTGGTACAGACAAAGCGCCAGCCGGTCCTGCCACAGGGTGGGCCCCAGTGAGCTTGCTCCTGCTACCTGCAAGTTTTATGAAGCAGATTTAAAACAAATTGGAGAAAGTATATTTTCCCTCAGCGCATTGGAAGTCTGGCACTTTTTCACAAATAAAATAACGAATCCAAAATCCCACCTCCCTCATCTCACGCCACCTGAACTTTCATCCTTCCCACCCCAGTTTTCCATCTAGTAAGAATGTAATCTCTTGGTGGCAGTGAGCTTCCTTATTTATTGAAGGGCTTCCATACATTTATTTGGTGGAGAGCTGCAAACACTGTTAGAGGACCATATCCAGCTGCTGTGGGGCTCGGCTGCTGGATACATTTATCTGGCTAACTTAGCCCATATATTGAGTGCCGCAGAATATATCCAGCTAGCTTAAAATTAGCCAGATCAGTTTCTCCGGCTACCTTTATGACAGTCCTACAGACCGACCAGAGTTAGCCAGATAAGTTATCTAGCTAACTTAATATTAGAGTTAGCAGAACAACAGCTGGCTAACTCAACTTCTCTAGGTTACACCTCCAAAATACCCCTTCTGAGTTATTCGGCTAAATGCTTTTGAATATGGACCTCGTTATTGTTATAAGATCAATTAAAGGTAAGGACTTGAGGGAGACACCGAGAGGTTGGGTTGTATTCTCTGTGCTTTAATCACTGAGATTCTTTGGAGGCATCTGAATACCTCGGAGGATCCCGGGACAGGTTTATATAACAGATAGAATCCAGATGTGGCAAAGGAGGTTTCTGCGTGATCCCAGGTTATACTAAGTGCCTTAATCCATTCTAAATGTAGCCATCATAAACAACAGAGTGCACGGATGCTTCCTGCTTTCTGTTACTCAAAGTATATGTCATTGATTTATTAACCAAGCGGTGAAGTTACAGGCGCTATGCACAATCTGAGATTTGTCTTTCCAAGGTCAGTAAATAATTTCCTTTGTCATACCGTGTGCTGTGTAAAGTGCAATTAAACCACTCTGGCCTTGGAATCCCTGCCTCATCCCTTCTTTCTTGTCTCTGGCCGGCTTCACCACCTCCTCCTAACTTGTCCCCGTCTCCGTGACTGTTCACTGTTCCTCAGCCCAGACTGCCATCCTGCTCTGGCCCACTGACTATAGCCTCTCTCGTCTGTATCGCTGCCTCTCTCAGTGACCTTAGGCGAGGTCATTTTGAAGTCAATTCTCAAAGGATGTTGGTGTCTAACTTGAAGAGTCAGGCTTCTAAATTTCGCCATTTTTTAAGTGTACTAGCTTCACTAGGACCCTAAATTTAGGAGAATAAAACGTGAGTGGCTAAGAGCAGATTTAGAAGATGGAAACAGAATGAGGAACTTAGCATTGATTGTCAGCACGAACCACCTAACATAGAGGCCTAAATCTAGACAAATCAATATCCACCCTAAATTTAGGTCCCTAAGCTTCAGGCTTCTAAATTTAGGTGACTTTTCAGCTCAAAGCATAGGCACCTAAATTTGGCTGAAAATAGATGCTTAATTCAGGAGCTCAGTTTTTTGTTTGTTTTTTTAATATCAGCCTCTTTATGTCCCAGGATAAGGTCTGCAGGTGGGTCTGTTTTGCTCATATGAGGACGGGAATGAAGCACGCTCGTAAACCGGGTACAATGGTGGGTACATTTGCAGTCTCTCGACTTTCTTGCCAGGGCTCATCTGAATGCTTGCACCATGCCAAAAACGAGCTTCCTTGGTAGTAGCAACCAATCGAGTGGTGCTCAATACAACTGGGACCTTTCCCTTTTCCTGGTCTCCGATTACATCTCTTGGTGCTCTTTCTCTCTGCTTAGAAAGTGCAGAATAGTCACTTGGTACTGAGACACTTCTGTTGCCAATGCTGTCCTTTGTCACTCGGTCTGGTTTTGTAGCACTGATCTTTTGACAGGTTGGCATGGGAATGTCCCAGGTGATCACGACGTCTTCATTCTCCGCAGTTCTGTCGGGGTCATGATCACAGTATTTTGCCTGGACAGCGATGTTACAGTGTTTACACAGCTGCCAGTGGATGAGCCTTGTTAGGCTTCATTAGGAAAGGTAGGGAAAATAAAACAGAGGATATCCTAAAGCCTCTGTATCGATCCACGGTGCAATTGCACCTGGAGTATTGTGTGCACTTTTGGGCTCCCCTAGAAAAGAGAACAGAGAAGGGCGACCAGAATGATACAGGAGATGGAACAGCTCCCCTATGAGGAAAGGCTAAACAGGTTAAGGCTCTTCCTCCTGGAGAAGAGGTAACTGAGAGGAGTTATAATAGAGGTCTATGAAATCTTGAATAGGGTAGAACAGGTAAACAAGGAATGGTTATTTACTCTTTCCAAAAGTACTAGGTCTAGGGCACATTCTATGAAGCTAATAGGTAGCACATTTAAAACAAATCCAAGAAAGTATTTTTTTTCACTTGGCACATGCTATAATTAAACTGTGGAAATTGTTACCAGAGGATAAGATGAAAGCAGTTAGCATGGCTGGGTTCAAAAAAGGTTTTATGAAAGGTCCTGGAGGAAAAGTCCATAAACCCTTAGTAACCATGCAGACTTTGGGAAGTCACCACTTATCCCTGGATTAGACTGATTCTTTGGGATCCTGCCGGATGGCCACGGTCTGAGACAGGACGTTGGGAGCTTGATGGGCCTTTGATTTGACCCAGTATGGCATGTCTTGTGTTTGTGTGCTCTCTCTTTGTGCAGCGATGAAATGTGTAACCGGTTCCAGTTCGGACCCATAGAATCTGCATTTGTCTGTTTTACCTTTTATTTTCAGCCCTTGCTGTGACCCTCCTTGTCCAGAGTCCACGTGCTGTGCGCTGCAATTATCAATCTTTCATCGTCAGGTTCAAGTTCACCTCTCTCTAGTCACTCCCGTGGGCCTGGGGTGGCTGAAATAACTCTTTTTATATTTCTCACTGTGGTTGTGCTTTTGTGCATTGCTTTTATTTCTTTACTTTTTACATCTGTTGATCATTTCTAGCCATCCCTCGAAGCAATTTCAAACAGAAATAAATACTACAATAGAGTTACAAAACACAAACATCCAATAAATATTAATACTATAAAATATTACCCCTGTTTTCCATGCTGCCTATTTACAAATGAATCTGGCCATACACAAGAGTGAAATTAAACTTTATCATGCACTGACTACCAAATCTACTTAAAGTTTGCACCCCTTGATATCCCTGTGTCTTGGTTCTAATCCTGGTTTTCCAATGAATCTCCATATTTGACTTTGGGTAAATCACTTTACCACCATGTATTTTCCATTGCCTCTCTACGTGTGACCCGAGCGCAAGGCACTTTAATTCCCTGTGTCTCAGTCCTATTCCCTGGCTCCGCCACTGATTCCTTATTTGCGTGTCCTGGGGAAAAAAAACATTTTTTTTTTCCTTCCCTGCAAACACAGTTTACTCAGCCATCCCCAACTGTTCGTTCTTTTCTTGTCTGGAAACTATCACAGGAATATGCTGGTATAATGCACTGTATAACTGCAAGGTGGTACCGTCCCGTACCCTCCTCTGCCGAGAGGAAACATTGGTGCAGTGCTAGCACTACAGCCTCTTGCAGGAAATGTACTGGAAGTCTCTACAGTGAGAGAGAGAAGAAAAGGCAAGATATAGTGGCCAATGTTAGGCAAAACAGAGACACGGGGAGAATTTCCTCTCTCTTTTCCTGTGTTTATCCTTCTCTATCCTCCTGTCACATAATATGGAGCTCACTAATAGGTGTAGGCAGATGGGCAACCTCAGTTTTTTAAATGTATTTCATATCATTTATATTCCACGAATCCAAATAATTTCTCGGCAGAGCGAAGCAAAATATTAATCATAGCATAATCAACATTTATCCTACCAAGGTAAAAGAATAGCAACAAATAGAAAATGCTTGGGTGAAAAACAACGTGTTAATTTTTTCCCTAAGAGTCATATAACAAGCATGGAAGTCGAGGGATAAGGTTCTCCATAGACATGGATGTGATGCAGCTGTCAGTAATCATCTTCCATCTGCAACAGATCCACCCAAATGTCTCAAACACAAATATCCCTGAACTGCTGAAGTGGAACAAACACAGGAAATAGTGAGACCCTTCCAGCATGTCCATCCTTAGAGTGCTAAGGTGTTGTCTGTATTCTGGGGTTACCGGAACTTCTTAAACTGTGTGGAATCGTTCAGTAGCCAGGCGGTATCTGTTTCCCCAGAGGAGCAATGAAGATTGTGCTAACATCTGCAGGAGATGGTAAAAGAAAATGTACAGCATTTACAGATGACTAGAAAGGCAGCAGACCTAAGGTGGGAAATGATATTGATTACTGGGAAATGATGATAAACCCAATAACAGAGGAAGAGGTACCTGGACTCCATAACCCCCTTCCAAGGGGTCTTCAACAAAGAAAGGGGCATGAAGTAATCCTCATTCACTCCTGCCCTCTCAGAACCCCTCCAAAAAAAAACAGACATCAACTGGTCATGAGACCGGTGCCCATATCTGATAAGTACCAAATGGCGCTGGTCTCAGGACCAGCCAGCACCATTTAAACAGGGATGCTGGTAGGGTGGGGGCAACTGGGGATCACTCCTGCTGCTTTCTTTGCTAAAGACCCTCACAGAAGGGGTAAGGGGAAGCCAGGGAGATCCCTTGCCCCAGCTTATATTCAGGGGTAGAGATGGGTTAGAGAGGACCGGGGGAGGCTCTGGCTGGTCTTGTCTCAGCCCAATTGGGTAGGCCCCTTCTCCTGGGAGGCATGGGGAATGGGAGTCTGGGGAGGATCTTGATTATTTGCGGCAGTGGGGAATTCTCAGAGCCTAGAAAAGTTCTGAGTGCGCTCACCACAGCGCAGAACAGCTTGTCCTTGAACACAGAAGACGCTCCAAGGCATTGGAGGAGAGCAGAAGTCTTTCAATCACACAAAAGTGAAAAGAGAGAGGAGGCGAGCACCTACAGACCTGTTAGCTTAACCGCCATAGTGGGCAAAATATGGTAAGAAAACTGAAGAAAAAGATAGTGCAGCTTCCCAGTCTTTTGCATGGAGTGTCACATGTATGATTTTTTACCCGTCGGTAAGAAATTGTACATGTGCATGGGATGCAAAGAGCTCCTGGCTCTCAGAGAACGAGTCCAATCTCTGGAGGCGAGAGTGGCAGACCTGGAGCAGCTGAGGCATAACTTGAGATTGAACAGACTCTGCAGTAGGGATGTTTGAAACAAAAGTGTAAAACGTGATGAATAAGCACTATTTGCAAATCGTCCATATTAGCAAAACTGTGCACTCTGTTTGCAAATAGGGCAATTATTTCCTGAAAATGGGAAAAAAAAACCTGAAAAAAATAAAAACTTCAAAAATTAAAAACGAACAAAAAAAATCTACAAAAAAAACCCAAAAATGAAAAGAAGATGCAAATTTGTGTGCACATCCCTACTCTGCAGTATTGCATCAGGCGTGAGCAGGCTCTCTGGTTCCTACAGTCTTTAAATGCGGTCATGTTCAATGTGCCTTGGATCTACAGTACAAGTCTCTTATGGGGGTTTTTTTCACGTCAGTCCAGAGTACCAGCAGATCAGAAGAAGCAGTGATCTAGGTGGCAAAAATATCAGCCCCAGGCCAGGAGCCTCCCACCCCACTCTTCAATACTTCCAGTGGGACTCCCCTGCTCTTTGGGGAGGAGGGGCATCAGCTCCAGATGAAACTCCCCTGGCCATGCAGCCCTCTTAGGATCTGCTCTGCATGCATCAAATCTTAACTGCTTGCCTTTGTCATTTCAGTGAAATGGGACCCAGAAACCAAAGCACCGTGACGGAATTTATCATTGCTGGATTCTCTGGCATTCATCACGTCCAGCCTATTCTTTATGTACTCCTTCTCTTTACATACCTTCTTATCATCACTGGGAATGTTGTTGTCTTCCTGGTTATCCAGCTTCAGCCGCATCTTCATGTCCCCATGTACTTTTTCATCAGTGTCCTGTCCTTTCTGGAACTCTGGTACACAGCAGTCACCATCCCCAAAATGCTTTCCAATTTATTGAACATGAGAAAAAGCATTTCCTTTAGTGGATGCCTCCTGCAAGTCTATTTCTTTCACTCCTTGGGAATCACTGAAACTTTGTTGCTGGCATCAATGGCGTATGACCGTTACTTGGCCATCTGCACTCCCTTGCATTATCCTACTATTATGACATCCCAACGTTGCATCAAGTTGGCTACTGCCTGTTGGCTGTGTGGATTTCTCTATCCAGTGCCTGAGATCATTGTGATTTCTCGCTTGCCCTTTTGTGGCCCAAATGTGATTGAACACATCTTCTGTGATTTGTCACCCTTGTTGAGCTTGGCCTGCACAGACACAGCAGCAAGCATCATTCTTGACTTTAGTTTGAACGCCAGCATGGTCTCAGGGCCTGTTGTACTCATAGTGTTCTCCTATGTCAAAATCATCCGGGTTATCTTGAAGATCCAGTCTTCAGAGGGACGGCGGAAGGCCTTCTCCACCTGCGCCACTCACCTCATCGTGGTGGTGATGTTCTTTGGTAGCGTGGGCTTCATGTACATGCGGCTGACCAAGTCATATTCTGTGAACTATGATAAGTGTTTGGCAGTGATATATTCTGTCATAACACCCCTGTGCAACCCAGTGATCTACAGTCTGAGAAACAAGGAGATTAAAAAAGCCATATGGAAGATAGCGATAAGGAAACAGACCTCCACCAAGCAGGATCAAGTCTGTAGTGTTCTGTCTCACTGACTCCTTTCAGTTTTGAGAATTAACAAAGTCGTCTATGTACTGCACAGCATTAAAACCATCATAATAATACAAGCTATCTGCTGCTTTTAATGACCAATATAATGATAAAGAATACTCCAAAGCTTCTTCTCCCTGGGAGTTGCACTGGCATTCAGAATTCCACCACGATTCCCATGAGACATTGCTAACTTTCTTTTATTAAGTGGTCCATCTTAACATACTTATGTAGTAATACCAGATATACTATACCTAATGAGCCAATTAAATTAAATTTGGATTTTAATGGACTTATTTGCATGCATGTTAAGATATCATGTAGTAATGCTAAAGTGTATACAAATAATGCTTTTTGGACAAAGGCATTAGCTGCTACCCTCCTTATCATATTTTAAGCCTTAGGCCCTTTAGTACATGAGACTGTAAGTAATAAAGCTAAGACTGTAAGAAAAAAAACAAAAACAACTGCCTTTTCTCTCAAATTGTAGTCGTAATCACTATTTATGTGACATCTGCCTTCTGTTCAGGTTGGGAGTGTGGGTGTCATGGAATGGAAAACTGCCTTCTTGATGTAATCATTGGACTGTGAAAATTCTCAACAACACATTTCTGTACTCAAACTGAAAATATATTTTTTGGCCATGAATATTTTGTTTGCTGGCAAACATCCTCAATCCAACCAACATGGAGGAAAACAATTTCTCTTCTGAGTGCCAGCATCAATAAAAATCCATTGTGTCCCACACCAATGTGATCCCATACTCCCTCTGTATCTGGGGAAAATGTGTAGAACTCCAGCAATCTGCAGACATATTACTCCAATCAAAGGGGGATTATGGGTAAAATGCCATTACAGGTAAAAAGAACGGCCACCCTTTGCTGAAACTCTCAAATGGTTTCATTTCAGCACCTCAACCTACAGCTTGTGTCAAAATGGTTTGTTGTGCAGATAGTGGGCAAACCAACATTGAGCAATTGCCTATTTAGGTGCGCAAATTTATGCAAAGAGAAATTGGGCCTGATCTTAGGAAGATTTTACTCATTTAAACTCCCAAAATGGCTGGCCAGTTGCCCAAATTTATTTCCCGGATCAATGCCAAAAAACTCTTCTTGATCTCTGACCTTTCCTTCACAATGCTTGATACTTCACTTTCAGTGCATATCCAGCATAGCTCTCTGCTTCAACGGCAGGGGAGAAAATTTGACACTTCACACATAGCCCTTTGCTTCAACAGCAGGGGAGCAAGACTGATACTTCACTTTCAATGCATAGCCAGCATGGCTCTCTGCTTCAACTACAGGGGGGAATGAAGAAAGGTAGATCTATATTCAGGCAACAACCAACAAGGACTGAATTACATAGTCTGGATAAACAGATAAGCATGGGTATAGCTTGCTTATTGCGGTGGTTAATACCCCTAACTAATTAAGCTATTTCACTTAGATGCAGTTCAACACTGCTGTCTACATTAATGCTGGGGGTGGAAGGGAAATAGAATAAAAAAGGTTGCTAAGAGCCAAGAGAAACAGATAAGTATGTGAGAGAAAAAAAAAGTGTGAAAGCTTGCTGGGCAGACTGGATGGGCCTTTTGGTCTTCTTCTGCAGTCATTTCTATGTTTCTATATGTTAATTTCATTAGTTTTTTTACTGCCCACCATCTCCACTGGGAAGCCATTCCCTGAATCCACCATGCTTTCCTTTAAGAAATATTTTGTATTGTTGCTCCTGAGTCAACCACCCTGGAGCCTCATACCTTGATCACTTATTCCAGAGAGTTCTTTCCAATGAAAATGATTTTTGTATCTAAATACTTACCACAAGTAACCTTGTAGCTATTTAACTGTCTTCCATATTGAAAATGGAATATGTTCACAATACTAGACAGCTCACTTTTCCAGATGTAACCCCTTCACCGTTGAGTAGACTGGTTTAAGGGCTCTCACATTTTCCAGGATGCTATCAAGGTCCCGGATTTCTCCTTCACATTGCTTTCTCCTCTCACAAGTAGCTCCTGGGATGCTGGGATTCACCAGCAGGGAGAATCCTCAAAGGCCAACGGCCGGCCCGCAATCCTGGGCACAGCGGCAAATGGCCGCTCTTCTTGGAGGCTCCGGCCACGCCCCCGCCCGCCCCCGGACCACCCCACCCCGCCCCTTTTTTCAAGCCCCGGGACATACATGCATCCTGGGGCTTGCGCACGTCGCCGGGCCTATGCAAAATAGGCTCGGCGCTCGCAGGAGCGGGGTACTCGCGGTTACGCGTGTAACCCTTTTAGAATCCGCCCCTAAGCCTATCAAAAACCCAGTTCTCCACTTAGTAAACTATGAGGCCCACCAGATTCTGCTTCCATGTCCTAGTAAATGGTCTCCATTAGAGACTTTCTCCTCCACAGCTTCTCTGCAAGAGCATGATCGTCCACCTCATATAGGGCCAAGGCACATCCCAAAAAGGGGAAGGCGAAAGCAAGGGGTGGATCCCCAAAATGTAACCAAAGGCACAAAAGGGGCAAATAACGAGTGCAGGATGGTGAAGCCCCTGTCACACAGACATCCAACTTTATAAGCTTACGTTGTGTCTTTGAAAAGTCCTGGTATGGCCAACTGGTCAGTTTTGACATCCTTATTCCTACTACTCCTTATCTTCACACACAGGGTTTGAACTCACTGTGCTCATGGAAGAAAAGATTTATGGGTAAAAGTCAGCCTTGACTCCCAACTATTTCTCAAATCTTTTTTTTCCTGTGAATTCTGTGTCCAGATAAAATGTGCTGCCTACTGGAACGCATAGGAACAAACGCATGGTTGCAATTACTTCTATGCAATGTACAACTCCATCCATCTGAGTGCCAATGTATATCACATGCAGAAAAACACAGGAAACGAAAGCTGCTTCCTGTCCAGTTTCTAGCGTTTCTTCTAAACAGGAGCCAGAAAGAAAAGGTAAGAAGGCAAAAAAAGAATTCTAGGAATTCCACACTGCAGTTACCTAAAGAGATCAGTAGATGGCGCGGTTCCTTAACTGTGCAAACAGGACACCCAGCTTGGTACAAAGACAACTATTTTCCTGTATCTTGGCCTAGCTTGATGGTACCCTGTTATTAAGTCCATCAAGCTAGGGTGAGAGAACATTGTACAAACCTCATCTTTGTGAGACTTTCTTCACTCCAAATGACATCAAATCTTCACCGAGGTGTACTGAGCAGTTTGTACGTCTCACTCTACATGTAAAACTGGCCCCTAAACCAACACCTCGCCTTGAGCTATTAGCTGGCCCTTCTATAGAGATATAAATAGTTGACTACAATGAGGGCCTTAGAAATAGTCTCAGTCTCTTTCTCTCTCTCTCTTCTTGCAAAATAGAAGTATCATGGGGTGTGTGAACTTTACCTGCGATACTGCACCACTTGGTGATTCTAAAAACAACCCTAAACAAACCCCTTTCTCTTACCATGGGCATTATGCATGCAATATTATAGCATTTTGATTAATCTAAGCACTAGCCAGATAAATAGCTCCTTCCCATTATGATCCTGTCCCTCCTACCACTTAGCCGAGTGCTGCAGGAGTTAAGGTGCCATCTACCCATGAGCTCAAATTTGCAAGGGAAAGGACTTCTTGAGGAAAATACAGGTCGCAGGACAAAACAAGGAATTACAGCAAGCACAGAGATCACTCTTTCACCAAACCTGTGCCTTAATTACTGAAATTCTTTGGAGAGATCTGAATCTCTCCAAGGATCCAGACCCAGGTTTATATAACCCAGAGAAACAGCAGTAGAATCCAGATGTAGTAAACTGGCTGCTTGCGTGCTCCTGGGTTTGTCAAGTGATGTCCTCCACCATAGACTCAATCCCCACAAGTTGTAGATTGCACACAGGTGCTTCCAGCTTTCCACTACTCAAGCATGCCATCAATCTCCAGAAATGTGGGTCCCAGCACCATTGTATTCCTGAAGCCTAAGACATCATGAATGCTGTGAGATTGACTCATCCATGCTTAGTAAGTTATGTTCTCGGTCTTATTATGCATGTATTATATGTCATTAAGCTTTCGCAATGAATAAAGTCAATAATAAAATATAACTGACCCATTGAGTTGAACCCAAGTGTTTTCATTTGCCTATGAATCAGGCGCACAGAGGACAGAGTCCTCCACCCTGGCAGTTTCTGCCCTTGCCGCAGGATCTTTTTCAAGGTTTCCATTCCTCTGAACCCTTTCTTCTGATCTCTAGCTTGGCCTACCGTCTCTGGCCTCATGACTTCTGTGTCACTCTGAGTATTGGTTTTCTGCCTCATCCTACATTTGTCCAGTGGCTCTGGGTTCTTTTTAGGTGCCTGGGTCATTTCAGGACCTTGGGGAAGCAACTTTTGGGCTCATTGCACTTGGTCCATCACTCCCCTCCCATCACCACCCTCTTTGCAAGTTGTAATTAAATTCTGAAAAAAGGTATGGACCTGAGCAGAACTGCCATGGGGTAAGCTTAAATTTGCCAGATTTTGGAAACTAAGCAGGGTCAGGTTTAAGCCAACAAGGAAGATCAAGTGCTGTGGGCTGTACAAAGCAAAGGTAAAAAATCTACAGTGTCCTACCAAGAATGTCCTAGAAATTTGCTGGTAAGTCATTCACTTTAGATGTCACTGTGCGTTTCTGATATGTTACTTTATAAATAGGGTTCTGAATTTTTGTTATAACCAAAAAAAGAAAACCCCACACTAAAACATCCCTGAAATGACCATTTTTTTTTGTTATAACTGAAAAAAAAAAGACAACTTCCTTTACAATGATGTCATCTATCCTTCTTCTCATGAAGAACGAAGCACGAACATTATCCAGGCGCTGCCAGCAAAAGGCGAATGGTATCCGATGCACGCAAGAATGCAAGAGGAGCCTTCAGCTTGTCAAGGCCCATGGTGGTTATGGGGGCTAACAAATTCCACAGTTTGTTCTGGGTGAAAGAATAGTTTTTTCTGATTTATTTTAAATGTACTACCTATTACCTTCATTGAGTGTCTCCTAGTCCTAGTAGTATTGGAAAGAGTATATAACTGTTGCCCATTTACCTGTTCCATCCCACTCAAGATTTTAAAGACCTCTATCATATCTCCTCTTAGCTATCTCTGCTCCTGACTGAAAAGCCCTAACCTGTTTAGCCTTTTCTCAAAGGGGAGCTGTTCCATTTACCTTATCATTTTGGTCACCTTTCCCTATAGCTTTTCTAATTCCATTATATCTTTTTAGAGATGTGCACACAGTACTCAAGGGATGGTTGTACCATGGATTGATGCATAGGTATTATGATATCCCCTGTTTTATTCTCTATTCTATTTCCTTTTTTGATCATTTCCATTCACTGGGCTGAGAATTTCAAAGTATTGTCTGCAATGATTTCAAAATTCTATTATTATTCCCTATCCACACCCTATCCACCAGGTCTCACAAGATCCTTGTATAATTCCTCATTATCTGCTTGTGATTTAACAACTTTGAATAATTTCGGGTCATCCGTGAATCTGATAACACCCCCTGTCTTTGTTGGAAGTACAGTATAGGAAGGAAATAAACGAAACTCATCATTCCTTTTTACAGATCATGTTAATATGTTAAAAAGCACCAGTCCCAGTACAGATCCCTGGGGCACTCCACTATTTACCTAACTCCATTGAGAGGAATGAGTGACCATTCAGTCCTTCTGTCTGTTTTCTATCCCATGATTCTTTAATTTTCTGATGAGTCTCTCAAGAGGTACTTTGTCAAATGCTTCTGAAAATCTAAGCACACTATATCAACCAACTCACCCTTGTTCACATGTTTGTTAACCCCATCAAAAAAATCTAACAGATTTGTAAGGCGAGCCTTCCCTTTGCGAGATCCATGTTGGCACTGCGTGGCAGTTTTTCTGGGCTTCTTTTCCATTTTTGCTAGGAATTCAGTGTAAGTCTTTTGCTTATTTATTTAATTTGTGTTAGGCTAGTGGGTTTTTTTTTTTGTCACTATTCTCTGATTGTTTTGCCGCTTCTATAATATTTGATTACATAATTTTGAAATGCTGCCACTACACACAACTATGACTTCTTGAAGAAAGTTACCAGTCTACATAATAATGAACTAGAGTTCACCAGCAAAAAAAAAATCAGGATCTCATATCCAAAAATAGAATTGAAGAAATTTAACATCCCCTGAAGTTTTCAGTTGGCAAAACAGAGTGGATCCTTTCTTTATTGGGACTGGACAAGCTCTAAGATTTAGATAGTGTTATATGGTATACATTTTATTTATGTGCATAAAGACTGGTTGGAGTGGATGCATTTAGATAGTTTGAGTGAGGAGTGTTGCAAATGGTAATATATTGTTTTTATGTGTTATCTGCGATATTGTGTTTTGTAAATTCCTTGTATTGAGAGTTGTATTTAGGAATTCTTTGTATTAAGTTTTTTTGTATTGAGTACTAGTGTTTAATCCAAGTGACTATGGGGCGGATTTTCAAAGGGTTATGCACGTAACCCCGAAAACCCACTCCTGCACGCGCCGAGCCTATTTTGCATAGACCCGGGGACGCACGCATGTCCCGGAGCTTGAAAAAATGGGCGGGCAGGGGCGGGGCCGAGGCCTCCAGCACAGCAGTTGTGCCGGGGACTCGCGCACAACCTACGCCTGCCTGGAGGCAAGCGCAACTTCGCCAACAAAGGTGAGGGGGGGTTTAGATAGGGCTGGGGGGGTGGGTTAGGGAGGGGAAGGTGTGTGGGGGGGGGGGGAGGGAACAGGGAAAGCCATCGGGCCTCCCCTAGGGCTCGGCGCGCGCAAGGTGCACAAGTGTGCACCCCGGCGTAGATTTGTGCGTGCAGGTTTAAAAATCCGGCCTTATTTGTTTAAAAAAAAAAATGAATGTACACTATGAAAAAAGTATTTATTTTTAGCATTTAGAATTGTTTTGATTCCTTCATATTTGTGTAGTATTTAATATTGGAATCTTTCATTTATACCTTCATGTGGTATTGTATGCTGCAAGTATGACAAATGTTGAGTCACGGGCATCTCCGTATACTGCCAGAGAACTCTCCATTTCCCTTAACCAAAGTGGTGACTTGAGAACTGGCTCTGGCAGAAACCATTGCAGTCCTTGTACCAGAGACATATTTATTATAGAAATCAAAGTTATAATCAGCAAGGCTATGAAGAAGGAGAACCAGATCCAAGTTTGAAAAGCAGTCTCAAACAGATGAGGGTTTTTTTTTTTTAGATGGGATTTGAGAAGAAGCACAACTTATCACTTCGAGAAGGCTGTTCCGAGCATATGGCATGGCAAGGCATGGGGCCGAGCACAGAGTTACTGATGAGGAGACAGGCAAGGATAAGAGCAGCTTGCTCAGTGAGTGAAGTTTGAGGGAGGGGCTCTAGAGGGAGAAAAGGGAGGAGAGGTCAGGAAGGTACTTGCAGGTGAGCAGAAGCAGCTTGAACTGATTGTGGAAGATCACAGGCACTGCAGTGGCTCGACCCCTCACATGGGCTTCTTTATTGAAAGGAGGGCCATGTCGGAGAAGGGGGCAGCTCATCAGCAGGATCTGTGAGCGCATGCCCAACCACAAGGGTCCATGATGATTTCCTGTGTTGTAGCTGCATCTGAAGGTCTCTCTCACTGCTGCCACTGGGCCCAAGGCCAGGTTCTGTCTGCTTAAGGGGTGTGCATGGCTTCCTCTGGGACAGGTGTCTAGGTAATTGTTCTGTCTGGCCTCTAACATCAGCCCTTCCTCTCTTCTTACCCCACAGTGTGTCCAATGTCTCCTCCTTTCTCTCCCCACACCTATCCAGAACTACCAAGTTACCCAGTCCTGGTTTGGAACTTACACCCTCAAAGCAGCACAGTGTCTGAAGTCCCTGATTCTGCCCATCAAAATCAGTTGTGCAGGTCCCATAATTCATCAGAAAAGCATTGCCAGAAATTGAGGACTGACCTAAAATCTCCCTCTTGGAACTGGATAACTCGGCAGCTCTGCCCATCCAATCTGCTCTATTTTTCTATCTGCCCCATTTCCCCCTCATCTGTATCCTCCTCCCATCATCTTACTCCTTCCTCCCTCCTCCCCAGGTGGCTTATCTTAGGGCACATTCTTAGGGCACATTCAGCTCCAGGGATGGCAAGCAGTCTGCACATAAGAACCAGCAGAGGCGTTGACTTTTGGATTCAGCAAGGCCCCTCCTTCACATTTATGGTGGCAGCAAACCAGACAGGTCTCGGTTTTGCATGTGGTAATCCTCCCCCTTCACAGCAGCCAGCTGGTGGGGTGCAAGCTATAGGTCCTAACTTCTGCTCATGCTGGAGACTGAGAAGGGGGGGGGGGAAGGATCCTCACATGCAGGATTTATGAGGATCGTCAGCCTGCACCTGGTCCTATCTCCCCAGCAGTGGGAGCAGGACTTCATGCACTCAGCTTCCTGCAGCTGACTGGTTGTGGGGCCTAATGAAGGAACTGCATCGTATTCTTGAGCCACAGGTGGGTTTGGGAGGAATGGATAAGTAGGTTTGCCTTGGTCATGCTAAGCTTAAGGTGGAGTTGAGACATCCAGGTGCAGGCTGAGATTTGGGACTGGACTCTTGATGAAACATCTGGTACAGAGAGGTAGGTCTACTTCCATGTCTTCAATCATCCTCTGACTCTCTTTCATCCCTTCCCATTGCCCCCAGCTTTCCTCTTTCAACAGGAGGAGTGGCATGAAGGCTATGAGAAGATGTGCCTCTGGCCGTCCCTGTTGCAGCCCCACCAATGGCTGGTAGTGATCATGCCTGCAGAGGCCTCAGCATTTGGAGCTCAGCTGATACGGGTGATAGTATTGCTGCAATGGGTAGGCAAAAGGTGGGTTGCAGAGATCCAAGGGAGTTTCCCAGATCTGGGAGACATGAATTATCTGCAATTCTTTGGCCTTGGTGGGGCAGTTCACAGATTTAAATATGGCCAGAGAGGGAGAAAGATGTACCAGCTCCAAAAGGCTGCTCCAGGCAATTGAAAAGCCCGGAGGTGGGAGTCAGGGATGGAGGGGCTGGACACAGATAAGAGCAGCTTGCTTGATGCAGGATAATGAGGAAGGGAGTAGGGTGAGAGAAGAAGGAGAGGACCTACAGGCACTTTTAAATAAGTAGGAGAAGCAGATAAAGGAGAACTTGTTTGTGTAAACCCAGAATATTCCTCCCTGCAACTTAATACCAAGATCCCTTATCCTTGAACTTCTTTTCCTTTGGAATTTTCTAGCTTAAAACTTTTCTCACAAGTAGGCTGGTCCGAGCCTTCTCCTCTGACTGTAGCTTTTTTCTTTGCCTGATCTCAAACTGAGGTGGAAGATGTCTAGTGGCAGCTGCAAAGCTAATTTCACTCTTACAGGGACTGCAGCCTATTTAATACATCATGGACAGCAATGATAGTAGGGGCTATGCTACCATCACGGGGCTCACTTACATACCCTTCCTCCCTCCAAGGTTAGTTGCTTCAATGATGCACTACGTAGGAATACAGTCATTGCATAAGTTTCTGTTGCCCTGGTGTACAGTGATGCTGAACAATCAGGGGACCGAGGAATGGTCTTTAACCCTTCCCCTCCCACCCCCATTGAGTGCACCAAGACCTAATTTCTCAGCCTTGTTGTTACAGAACCTTCTGGCAGTGAAATGAGAGCCAACAACCAGAGCACTGAGATTGAATTCGTGATTGCAGGATTCCCGAACATTCAGAACGTCAGGCCTCTGCTTTTCGTGCTCCTCCTCCTCGTGTACCTCCTCATCATCACCGGGAATGTGGTTGTCTTCCTGGTCATCCGGCTCCATCCCCACCTCCACATCCCCATGTACTTTTTCATTAGTATCCTGTCCATCCTGGAAATCTGGTACACGGCAGTCACCATTCCTAAAATGCTGTACAATTTACTGGATACGAGGAGAAACATCTCCTTCAAGGGTTGCCTCCTGCAGATTTATTTCTTCCATGCCCTGGGGATCACCGAAGTCTTCTTGTTGACAACAATGGCTTACGACCGCTACTTGGCCATCTGTACTCCCTTGCATTATCCGACCATCATGACATCAAAATTTGGCACCCAATTGGCTGTAGGCTGTTGGTTCCTTGGATTTCTCTACCCTGTGACTGAGATCATTCTGATTTCTCGCTTGCCCTTCTGCGGCCCAAATGTAATTGAACATATTTTCTGTGACTTGTCACCCCTGCTGAGGTTAGCATGCACAGACACCACCATCAGCGTCATTGTTGACTTTGCTTTCAACGCTTCCACCGCCCTCTTGCCTGGCCTGCTTATATTGCTCTCCTATGTCAAAATCATCCGGGTCGTGTTGAGGATCCAATCTTCGGAGGGACGTCGGAAGGCCTTCTCCACCTGTGCCACTCACCTCATCGTGGTGATGTTGTTCTTCTGTGGCGCTGGCTTCATGTATATCCGGCTGACTAAATCATACTCGGTCAACTTTGATAAGATAGTGGCCGTTGTGTATTCTGTCTTGACGCCTCTATGCAACCCAGTGATCTATAGTTTGAGAAACAAAGATATCAGTGATGCCATAAGGAAGATAATCCAAACCAGGAGTTTAAAATAAATAAATTTTTATCTTGGTCTTGGCAGAACTTTCCCCTTTATTACTCCACGATCCATTGTTTCCCACCCACCCCTCCCTGAAGCATGGAGTGGCAGCAATAGGGGCCCCACAGGTCAAATAACAGAAACTCAGACACCAAACCAGAAGTCAGGACCGATTGTATCCAGAAGCAGTGGAAAGTGACAGCCACGTCCACCCCCGTACAACCCACCCTCAACCTCAGCGGGACCAGTCAGTGGACTGTGGCTTCATGAGGGCTTGTAGGGGGTAGTTGGGGAGGAGAAAGTACCTTCAAAAGCTGTTGGTAATGCATGGTTGTGAAGGGGCACGCTGCAGGGAATATATCTGGCTTGTGCATAGCAGCCACGGGATACAGTGACTGTGGTTGCCGCAGGGCAGTTTACCCATATGAAAAAGCATGAATAGCAGTTGGACCATGGTTTTTGTTTTGTTTTTTTAAATAAAAAGAAGAAGGTTTGCTGGGTTTTAAAGTTACCTGTCTCTTTATGTGGCAAAGGATTTTATTTTATTTTTATTTATTTATTTTCTCATTTCTATACCACCTATCATCAATCTAGGCAGTTTGTAAATTTTACATACATGAAATTTTAAAATAAAATATAATACCAATACAAAAATAATAAAGAAATACACAATATGAATAAGCAATGTCTGATATAAGGTCCACTAGGCCGAGTGCAAGTTTCTATTTTTTTTTTTTATTTATTTCCACATTTTTATAAATTGCCATTCCCAGCCTGCTGAGTTGCTCAAAGTAGTATGCAATAACAGTTCAGAATATTAACCACACGCTTGTGCGAATGCTGCGCTGTGTGCGATGTTACTTAGGATTTAATACAGATTTTAACATGCAAAAAATGTGTGTATATAAAGCTTATTATAAATTTCCTGCATTTAGGAAATTGAAGCTCCATTTTCAGACACAATCCAGGTAGCAAAGTTAGGGTCTGGTTATCAAGATATTTACCCATAGACACAGAATGGGAGAACAGCCTTAGTGAATCAGGCAGTTATGCAGATAAACTTATCCGGTTAACGTTGGAGGTATATTCAATAATGCAGCCGCTTCTATTGAATATAGCCGGCTATCTTAAAGTTAGCCAGCTAACTTTAGGACAGCTCTTTGACCCAACCAGATTTAACGAGCTAACAGGGTCATTCATCAAAGTGCATTATGGCGTTAACGCCCACGATAACACCATAACGCATGCGATAGTTATCGCAGTGCATGGCCCGAATGCAAATTTATGTTCTTAAGTATCCTCCGAGCAAGAAAGTTACACCAACAGATCTCCCTGCTTCTTCAATTCCTTCCTCTAGCCACTAGGGATCCTCTGTGTATAGCCAGTGCCCTTTTGATTTCTGTTACCCTTCTTGTCCTCACCACTTCTTCCGGGAGGCCATTCCAAGCATCCAGCACCCCTTCCATGAAGAAATATTTCTTATGGTTGTTCCTGAGTTTTCTCCTGGGGAGCTTCATATCATGACCCCTTTCCATCTGAAAAGGTTTTATGCTTGTGCATTTCAGGTATTTAAAGGTCTGCCTCCTAGTCCCCCTCTCTCTCCTTCAGCAGCGTCTCCATTAATTTTCCCATGATCGAGGTAAGGCTAACCAGCCTGCAGTTTCCAGCCTGCTTTCTGCTACCACTTTTGTGAAGCAGGACCACAACCGCCAAGGGCGGATTGACCTATCGGGGGATTGGGCATCCCCCGGTGGGCCGATCGCTCCAGTCACGTGGTCTGCTGTGCACGGCCGTGACAGAGCCGCGCTCGGCAGACCACATGACGTGTCCTGGGCCGGCCTGGGCGACGAATACCCGGGCCGGTCCAACATCATGAGTCCACTGCTGACAACCGCTCTTCCCTAAGCTTAAAGCACCACTCCCTTCTCTAAGGATCTATTGAACAGTGGATCCACCAGCTCCTCTGCTTCCACCCAAACAAACACTTTCTTCTGTAACTGGAGCTTCGTCTACCACACGTACATCTGTTCTCTTGCCAGCAGCAACGTTCATCCTCCAGGATCATCTTTAGGGAGCAGCAAACTGAAGTATTTGATTAAAATTTCTGCTTTTTCCTTCATCTTCCTCCACACATTGCTCCTTATCTCCTCTCAGTATTACGATACCACCTCTGGCCTTCCCCCTCTCTCCAATATATCTGAACAATAGGGATGTCAGCCAGAAAGTATTCGTTGCAGTCGGGATATGTATTCGTAGTGGGGCATATTCGTTGCATTCATGCAATGGCGCCCCAATATGTTGATAAGTGCATTCGTTTTCCGGTTCCCATTAAAGTCAATGGGGGAAGGATTTGCAGCCTATTTTTGGCTGCAGAATTGGGGTTTTATTATCAATTTTGATGAAACTTCTGGGGTGCAATCATCAGAACAACAAAAGAGCTCCAAAGTACTTAGACTGTGGCAAAGTGGCACCAAAGTGGCATGAATAGCCTAAGGCACTGTAAAGGAGCAAAGGGGTATCAGATGTGGCAAGAGTGCTTTAACAGAGGCACAAAGCAGCAGCGAGAGTGTCAAAAACACACCACAGCTTCAAAAGAGAGCACCGATAACAGATGCATGAACCCTCGAAGGCATCGCAACAGGCAAAGTGGCAAGACAAGTGGCATCAACATCCTACAGCACAATGAAGGGGACACATAGCAAGCAGAAAGACTAGCACCAACACACTGAGGAACCATGAGAGTGGCCAGAACACCACAAGGAGTTGAGTGAGTCATCTGGTGATTGGCAGCAAGGCAGAGTGGCAGAAAGTTGATAGGGGCAAGACAGGCTGGCAGAGCTGAGGTAGTCAGGTTGCTGTGGTGTTGATAAGGGAAAGACAAGGAGGCAAGACAAGACGAGGCTCAGCATGTGGCGGGACTGTCAACTGGGCGTACTGTGCACCCAACCCATCTTGAAACAAGGACCAGGGAGTCTAACACGAGTGCTAGGACCTGAAACATGATGAACTATGCCTGGGTGGGATGGAGCATCTGCGGGTGCAGATTTTGGTGGTAGTACAAATATTCAAACAAGAGCCCTGGGGAGAGTTCCCTTTCCTATGAGCAGGAAAGGACTCTCTAGAATGGGTTCGCCCCTAGAGTGGGGGGTTTCCATTGGTATCTAGAGAGCTCTCGCTGGTCTTTTACAATCTGGTGGAGTTAGCAGATATACAAACGAGAATTTTCAAGGCCGAGGCGGAGGAGGTTACCATGTAAACAGCGGTTCAACATGGGTCAGAGGGTAGGTACAGGCTGGCTACACCCGGGGAGAGTTCCCTTTCCTTTGCGCAGGAAAGGACTCCCTAGAATGGGTTCGCCCCTAGAGTGGGGTGTTTCTGTTGGCGTCTAGTGAGCTCTCGCTGGTCTTTTACAATCTGGTGGCGTTAGTAGATATACAAACGAGAATTGCCAAGGCGGAGGAGGTTACCATGTAAACAGCGGATCAACATGGGTCGGAGGGTAGATACAGGCTGGCTACACATGGGACCCCCAGGGACTTTAATGTGAGAATATCCTTGACAAAAGAGAGGGAGGCTGGAAAGCAGTAAGAGTACTGCTTGGCATAGAAAGAGGCTGATTTCAAAATGGAAGAAACAACTGGAGGTAAAACACTAATGAAAAGGACTTCATCAAGTCAAGTAAAATCCCAAATGCACTGAATGCAGCCAATTGCGCTGTCATTCAGTGCTCTCTGAGGATTTTATTGATGAGCCAGCACTATATATACATCAGCACGAGGCGTGCCACACACTTTCTTTGCAGGGGTGGTGTGGGGAGGTGGGCTTTGTGGAAGGAAGCTGCACAATTTTGGCTAGTTAGGAAAGAGAAAAAAAGCTCATTATTCTTTATTTGGCTGCAGTGTCTGTGTCAGCTAGCCCTGTTTGTGTTTGTTTGAAGCAGTTTATTATTTAGGTGATCTGACTGAGACACTGTGCCAGGGAGAGAAGCTGCTAGCAAGCACTTCTGGAAATCATTGCAAATGGCGGCGAAAAAAAAAGCACGCGCTGCGCAACGTATTAAACAGATAAGTTCTATTCATGGGGAGTCGTGATGCGTTTCGCCTCCCCACGAATATAACGAAAAGTGCCATATACGTTGCGGATCGCCGATACATCGAAAACGAATGCACACCCCTACTGAACAATGTTCTGTCACCTCACTTTACCTCTTTGGAGGTAACTTCTTTTACTATGAACAGGTACGCAGAACAGTACAGAAATGATAAAGCAAAAGAAGGGAAAATAATTATTAATAGCACGCATCCATAAGCCTGACAATCACAAATTGGCCAAATATTTGTCTAGTAAATTAAGCAACCTGCCCCGTCAACCAGGGCTGTGAGCAACTTGAATTATCAGTAGCAGTCTGTGGATTCTCTTGCACAGACTGCCCCTCTGGAAAACCTGAGGGTTACCCAAGACCTTAAGGGTAAAGGTCCTACCAGTGCACAAAAGACATTTTGGGTTTTAGTGTACGCGTACTTTTGTTCGCGCACCAGGCGCAAACAAGAGTACGCCGGATTTTAATAGATACGTGCGTATCTTTTAAAATCCAGGATCGGTGCGCGCAAGGGGGTGAACGTTTGTGCACCTTGCGCGCGCCGAGCCCTGCGTGCGCTGCCCATTCCCTCCGTGGCCGCTCCAAAATCGGAGCGGCCACGGAGGGAACTTTCCTTCCGCCTCCCCCCACCTACCCCCCCCCCCCAACTTTATTATAAAAGTTACACTTGCCCCTGCTGGCCGCCGGTGCATGATTCCCCGGCCCAGGAGCAGTTTCGGAGGCCTCAGCCATGCCCCCGAAACACCCCCGGGCCGGAACTATGCCCGTGGCCTTACCTCCGGATGACGCGCCGCCGCGACATGCCCCCCCAGGAAAGCCCCGGGACTTATGCGCGTCCCAGGGCTTGCGTGCGCCGCCGAGCCTATTCAACATAGGCTCGGCGCGTGCAGGGGGAGCTTGGGGCAGATTTTCGGGGGGGGGGGGGTATGCGCGTACCCCTTTGAAAATCTGCCCCTCTGTGTTTTGTTGGTTTTATTTATGACATTATCAAAATACTTTAATCCTAAAGCCAGAATAGATGTCAAAGGTATATATTCTCCAATTTTTAATTTGTCTCAAGTCATGAGGCAAGGTTGCCGCCTATCCATAAACCATTTTACATCCTATGCAAAAGCATTTTCTTTCCCATTGCTTTCTTCAGAGCCCTCTTCACCTCCGTGCTCCTCAGGCAGTAGATGACAGGGTTCATCAGCGGGGTTAGAATGCTATAGAGCATGGAAACAACGCTTTCAAATTCTGATGGATAGCCCGATGTGGGCCCTATATAATTCAAATTGCCAGTCCCATAAAACATTGTCACAACTATGAGGTGGGAGGAGCACGTGGAAAAAGCTTTGCGCCTCCCCTCAGCAGAGCGGATTTTCAGGATGGTGGAAATGATCTGAACATAGGAGATGAGAATAAATAAAAAGGGGAAAATACCCAGAAATACATTGATAACATACAATAGCATTTGACTAAAGTAGGTGTTGGTGCATGCCAGCTTCAAGAGTGGGGCTACATCACAGAAGTAATGATTAACTTTATGGGCTCCACATAAGGGCAGGTTGGAGGTCATGATGGTGTGCAACACTGAGTTCAGGAACCCGCTGATCCATGAGCTGGCAGCCAGCTGCCAACAAACTCTCTGGTTCATAATGACCGAGTACCGCAGTGGGTTGCATATGGCGACATAACGGTCATAGGCTATGATGGCCAAGAGAAGACATTCAGCACCTCCAAAGGACACAAAGAAATACAATTGCACTAGGCATTGGTTGAAGGAAATAGTAGTCATCCCTGACATGCTATTGACCAGCATTCTGGGGAGGGAGGTAGAAGAGTAACAGATATCTAAGAGGGATAAGTTACCGAGAAAGAAATACATGGGTGTGTGAAGATGAGGATCCATCCTTATGATGGAAAAAATGATGAGATTTCCCACCAGAATTAGGAGATAAAGGAGAAAAAAGAGAGTGGAAAATCCAATATGTCCATCAGGAAACCCAAGCAGAATGAGATCTGTCACAGCAATGGTCTGGTTATTTTGCTCCATTCACTCAATTTATGCCACCTGTAAGAAATGGGACAATGAGAAATGAATACAGATGTAAAGAATTCTTTGCTCAAAGAATAATTTAAATCTCCTATACATTTTTTAAAAAAATTTGCAAACACCAATAAAATATTTGAAAATAGTAGGCACATCAAATAACACCCAATATTTCAAACTAAGAATGATGAAAAAATCATTCACTCTCTATCCCCTCACCCTCTGCCCAGCATCTTTCTCCCTCTCCAAGGTTCAGGAGCCTTCCTCTCCACCTCTCTCTCCCTCCAAGTCCAATGTGCATTGTCCTCAGTCTCCTGAGGGAGTACTGAGAACAGAAGCCACCTCTGCTGGTGACTGAACAGGATTGCCGAATATTTTTATAGACTCTCGCCTCGTAAGAAGCACTTAAGGTACAACACAACACTGGCAACCTTTTTTCATCGTCTGGGCCATAAGCAAGAACTGTCATTCCACGGCCCCCCCTTCCCCGTTAAAAGAGTCACCCCCAGGAGTTAAGAGCCTGCGTGGGAGTGAATGGTTAGCTGAAGCAGCCCCAGAAGATATAAATTAGATTGTGTGCCCTTGGGACTTAACCCACCCCAAGTAAGAGTTACATTACAATTGTATGTTACCTTTACACGTGTAGATCCTATGGAAAATTAACCCCTCTATTTGCAAATTGCTCACTTAGCTGAAAAAAAAATGAACAACATGTCTTTGTTTTATTTCATTTAGAAGGGAACACGAAACAGTATAGTGTTAATGTCATTGATCTGTCCTGATTCATTTCAAACAATGAGTCTCATGACTCGGATCAAACCATCCCTAGCTGTAATCAGTTCAGAAAGGAGAGGAGAAAAAGTTGTACTTTATGTAAAGGAAAACCTTAAAGCAACTGGAATCAAGGGTGATATGGAAGAGGTGAGAGGCAGTGTCATTTCTCTTTAAGAGAAGATGTGAACTTCGACCTACATAGGTGCAATCTATAGATCTCCATCTCAGGCGAGATTTAGTCAAAGTGTAAAGGGTGAGTTATTGCTGGTCACTGGGAAATTGTAAAATGTCGAACATTTCTTGGAAGATCCCCACTGCATTACGTGCTACTGATTACTTGAATTGTGCATAATCCATCCAATAAAAGAGGTACACAAGGTGCTTGGAGTCTGTATCAAAATAAAAAAGGGGAAGATACTTCTTTGAATGGTAAAGATGCTCCAGGTCTTGCTCCAGTAGAGGTCTCAGAATAGCAGGATGGCTGCAAGACCTCTGCTGAGTTCTTGTAGCAAACACCAAAGGCAGCGATAAGAATCGGGGTGGGCAGGAAGAAGGTGATTAGGAGCGCTAGAGTAAAAGACATGAAGGGGGGTCCTGGGTGTTAGATGAATGTATAAATGGTCATACCTAGTCTATCTAATATATTAGAGGGGCATAAAGCCAACTTGCATAGAGTGATGCTGGTATGACTGCAACAAGCACTCAAGAAGATGAGGCAAAGTTGATGAATATAAAATATTTAAAGTGGCAGGGTGTTGATGCACACTAAGATATAAGTGAGTTGAGGTGGCAAATTTCCTAGAATGGGCAGCAGATGACTTGGCTACAATTGCAAGCTAAGGGTAAAAATGTCCCCCAGAAAGCATAGAAACATATAGAAACATAGAAATGATGGCAGAAGAAGACCAAACGGCCCATCCAGTCTGCCCAGCAAGCTTTCACACTTATTTTTTTCTCATACTTATCTGTTACTCTTGGCCCTCATTAGTAACTTTTTGATTCTATTTCACTTCCACCCCCACCATCGATGCAGACAGCAGTGCTGGAGCTGCATCTAAGTGAAGTATCGTGCTTAATTGGTTAGGGGTAGTAGAAGGCAGACCAGCTTGTTTGGCCAATAGCTGGGCAATGGCTTTAGAAACAGCAGAGAAAGCAGAGGACAACCAGGCAGACTGGTTGAGTCAAATTGTTCCTTGTATGCTGCCAACACCCACTATATTATGTTGCTATCTTCAAATGCCAGTCTGAAGGGAAATGGAAACAGGAAAAACAAGTGAGGAGGCAATCCTGGATATGTTACTTACAAATGGGAAAAGTATTTTGAATGTCACTGCTGATAGTTACCTTAATTCCAGCGATTTCAGAAAGCGTGGTTTAGTATAAGAGTGAAGTTAGAGTGGGGCTGACAAAGATCAGAGTCCTAGATTCAGACATAACAATTTTAATAAGAAAGAGTACCTTAGGGTTGCACTGGCAGGATGGGAAGATCTTCGCAAAGTAGAACAGTGAGCTAAACTAAAAGGAATCATAGTTAGGGCAAGAAATCTTTAGGTTAGGAAACTAAACAGAAGTAAGAGAAGAAAAAGAGCCCAATCTGGTTTGCAGAGGAAGTGGTTGAACAGGAATGGGTGTAGATATTAACATTCAAAAGGTAGAAGAGAACAGTGAAACATACCTGGAAAGGTTGATAAAAGCAGGGAAGGTCATCAGGATAGCAAAGGTGCTAGCTAGCACAGGAAAAAGAGCTAAGGCAGTAGAATAAGGAAAGATTACTTTTTTTTTTAAATGTCGGTGAAAAGACGAGGTGCAAAAGAAGAAGAAAAATGCTAAACCTATTATGCTGTTCACTCTTCCCTGAAGAGTGGATTGGAAATGCACCGCTGATTGCTGGTAAGGCTATGCATGAGAGGAACTGGAGACTGCAGTATTGCAAACAACAAAGGAGAGAAGTGTTAAGGTCCCCAAAAAAGAGCTAAAGAATAGAAACACAAGGATGGTGATACTGCAGACTATGTGGTGGCCGATTTAGTACCAGGGAGCATCAATTCCCAACTGGTTGGTGATGGATGGACTGATGGATATTGTCTAGTAAGGCCCAGGGGCTGGGGGAGGGAGGAGGAAGGGACAGATGTTTGGGCAACAAACTGAATGCTATGGTAGCTGTTTGGATTATTGCAAAGCTTGGTGGTAGGACGCGGAGGATGCCAAGGGTTGGATTAAATGCAGGATCTTATATACTCATCTGCCTAGGATGATGAAGCATTGGGGTAACCTGCATGGACTGGCAGTTACAACCCCATGGTATGACTGTGTTGGGCTTTCATTGAAGGCTTTAGGGTATTCTTCCTGGAGAAGCTGTTGTATGTCCAATCTTAATATTCGGGATGGAGTTCAGGGAGGGAAATATTCAAAACATTGTCTTACCTATAGACATGGACTTTTTTAAAAATGGCCCACCTGATATGCAGGTAAGCTTATACAGGTATGTTCTGTATGCATGCAAATTTACCCAGTCTGAGTGGAGGCATTGCCGGGGGCAGAGTCGAGGCGGGGTTTAGACTTAACATGCATACATTTGAAAATGTAAACATTTGCACGTAAATTTTCCTAAAACACGTCTATGTGCTAAATAGCTGGTGAAATTGCATGCAGGAAGATTGGATGGGCCAATTTTCAAAGCAGACTTCTGCACTTAAATCCACTCTGAACATTGGCATCACTTATGTGCATATTTGCCAGTAAATGTATGCAAGGTGCTACAAAATTAGCCCCATAATGTCTAATACAGATTGAAAATCTGCCAAATCCTTTAGGTGCAAAATCTCATGCAGCTGAATTTATTTATTTACTTATTTAACATTTTTCTATACCGACCTTCAAGGATGAATACCATATCAGGTCGGTTTACATCGAACAGGGGATAGATAAATATAACATAAGGAACAACTTTTTATAATCAGAGGAAGCAAAAAGTAAGAAAGTAAAAAAATTACATTAAAACAAGGATCATGAACTTGGAAGCTGATTCAGCTGGAAGAAGAAAGGCCTTAAGAAGGGTATTAAATTAAATTAAATTAAATACAGTGAATCATGTCCGAGTCTGGTCTAGAGCCAGTTAGCTTATTAGGTTAGGTAACTAGTAAATGAGGTGAATATTTGGGGAGTGAAGTTCCATATTCATGAGCGGATTAGTTATCTAGTGAGAGTCTGATGGATCAGGGAAGGCTTGTATGAATTCCCTTTTATATATTCAATTCTTGTCTTTGAAAATTGCCTTTCATGTTATTTTCTGCCAAGAGAAGAAAAATTCACCTAGGCTGAGAGCTCCACCAGTTAATATTCTTTATATACATATACATCAGGACAATACTCCCTTTTATTATCTCTGGGGTTAGCTATGTCCGTTGCCTGTCATCCAATTAAAAACCTTGCTTAGACAACATGACAGCAAGGAGACTGGTCATGTGTGATTCAAGATGGCTTATTTGCGTGCATCAGGATGCCATCAGTTTAATGCTGATGCAGCCAACCATCTCAGTTATGTGGGTTCGCCTAACTACAGTCTGTGGTTCGCCTAACTGCAGTCTGTGGATCCGCATATATGCACATAAGTGCATGCCTCAAGATTGAATGCAATAGGAAGACGAGAAGATGTCTAGATGAAGGCATTACTACTTGCAAGCTTCAAACTTGGCTACCTCTCTCTTTGCACTTATCCATCCAACATGCACGATTAATTCATCTGTGCCCTTACAGTCCGGTGAATTTGTATATTTACCAATATTATGTTCTTGTCTAAGGAGCAAGTTGATATATAGAGGCTTTGTCCATCACGTTCAGCCTGCTTTCAAACATCCTGGACACCTATGGCCTGATTCATCAAGGTCTTTTCCCCACAGATACAAAATGGGAGACTTTGGTGAATCTGGCTCTGCTGTTCATGTATTCCTGTGGCCATTCATAGTATTGATTGCTAAGACTATGCCCGGTTATATGGAAGATGCCAGCACTAGAATATTCCATAGTTGTATCATCCACACTACAAGAAATATTTCTCTAGCTCTTAAAGCTAATGTGAGAAGGGGTTGGGGGGTGTTTGTAATACTGTGTGCAATTCTGGTTGCCACATCTCAAAAAAAGATATGGCTGCACTGGAGAAAGTGCAGAGAAAGGAGACCAAAATGATAAGGGACATGGAATGGCTGCCCTATGAGGAAAGGCTAAGGAAGGTAGGGCTGTTCAGTTGGAGAAGAGATGACTGAGGGGGGGATATGATAGAGATCTACAAAATCATGAAAGGACTTGAACAGGTAAATATAAATCAGTTATTTACTGTCTCAGATAATAGAAGGACCAGGGAGCACTCCATGAAGTTAGCAAGTAGCTCATTTAAAACAAATCAAAGAAAATTCTTTTTCACTCAGCGCATAGTTACGCTCTGGAATTCATTGCCAGGGGATGTGGTTTCAGTAGTTAATGTAACTGGGTTTAAAGAAGGTTTGGATAATTACCATAATAGCAGTTTATGGATTTTTTCTCTAGGAACTTAATAAGCAATAGTAGCTTGTGATCTGTTTAATGTTTGGGTACTTACCAGGTACTTGGCCACTATTGGAAACAGGATGCTGGGCTTGATGGACCCTTGGTCTGACCCAGTATGGCAATTTCTTATGTATCATGTTATCCATAAGGAGATGCTGTAACAGAGGAAAATGCCCACATGTCCTGTTAGAGGTCAATTTGTTAAGGCTTTTTTCCCCCATCTGGTGTCTATAGGAAAAGACCTTGATGAGTTAAGATCTTAATGATTTGACTGAGATATGTAGATGAGGTTTCCTGGTGTGTTGAAAATACAACAGCAACCCACATTGGAATGTTAGCAGAATAATGCAGACCATGGAAAATATTCGTAACTAACCTTGCATGCTCGCATATTAGAATTTCTGGGGATTCCTTTTGATTCCATAGAAAACAAATAATTCACAACGGCGTTGATGAGGCAACAAAAGTGGTAAAGGTAAATTCATAGCTGTTGGTGTTGTAGAGATCATAGAAATGAAATCCTGGGCTACGTAGCGCTGCAAACCTTGCTGCTGTTCCGATATCTGTGGACGCCCAATGATTCTGCACAGCATTTGAAGGTGTGCGACAGAGACCCTGGGAGAATTTGGAACCCCCACTGTATTTAACTGTAACTTTGTGAGATGGGAGCTCATTGTGCAATTGCATGGTATCCATATGCACGCCGATTCCCCCCTCACCCTTGGATTTTCATGTGAACTTTGGGGCAAGACTCCACGAGCCTTTACATAGAACTGTCTGGAATGCCTACCAAACAGGGACATGCGTGGCTATTCCTTGTAAGTGCCACAGAGCAACCTTTAAATCATTAAGTGGCTGTGAAAGAAAATCTCACACACAGCCAATACTTCCTGTTCTGAGAGTTTTATTAAAGAAAAAAAAGAGCGAGCAAACTGAAATGAAATCTGCAGTTGCTCTGCCTGCAAAAGTCAAAAGCAGGCAATAATATATTTTTCAGTTATCATAGAAATCATATAAGAACATAAGAAATTGCCATGCTGGGTCAGACCAAAGGTCCATCAAGCCCAGCATCCTGTTTCCAACAGAGGCCAAACCAGGCCATAAGAACCTGGCAAGTACCCAAACTCTAAATAGATCACATGCTACTGATGCCAGTAACAGCAGTGGCTATTAAGTCAACTTGATTAATAGCAGTTAAAATACTTCTCCTCCAAGAACTTATCCAAACCTTTTTTAAACCCAGCTACACTAACTGCACTGGCAACAAATTCCAGAGTTTAATTGTGCATTGAGTGAAAAAGAATTTTCTCCAATTAGTTTTAAATGTGTCACATGCTAACTTCATGGAGTGTCCACCCTAGTCCTTCTAATATCCAAAAGAGTAAATAACCGATTCACATTTACCCGTTCTAGATCTCTCATGATTTTAAAGACCTCTATCATATTCCCCCTCAGCCATCTCTTCTCCAAGCTGAACAGCCCTAACCTCTTCAGCCTTTCCTCATAGGGGAGGTGCTCCATCCCCTTTATTATTTTGGTCGTCTTTCTCTGTACCTTCTCCATTGCAACAATATCTTTTTGGAGATGTGATGACCAGAACTGTACACAGTACTCAAGGTGCAGTCTCACCATGGAGCAATTATGACATTTTCTGTTTTATTAACCATTCCCTTCCTAATAATTCTTAACATTCTGTTTGCTTTTTTGACTGCTGCAGCACACTGAGCTGACGATTTTAAAGTATTATCCACTATGATGCCTAGATCTTTTTCCTGGGTGGTAGCTCCTAATATGGAACCTAACATTGTGTAACTACAGCATGGGCTATTTTTCCCTATATGCAACACCTTGCACTTATCCACATTAAATTTCATCTGCCAATTGGATGCCCAATCTTCCAGTCTCACAAGGTCCTCCTGTAATGTATCACAATCTGCTTGTGATTTAACTACTCTGAATAATTTTGTATCATCTGCAAATTTGATTACCTCACTTGTCGTATTCCTTTCCAGATCATTTATATATATATTGAAAAGCACCGGTCCAAGTACAGATCCCTGAGGCACTCCACTGTTTAGCCTTTTCCACTGAGCAAATTGTCCATTTAATCCCACTCTCTGTTTCCTGTCTTTTAACCAGTTTGTAATCCACAAAAGGACATCGCCTCCTATCCCATGACTTCTTAGTTTTCTTAGAAAGAAGCCTCTCATGAAGGACTTTGTCAGACGCCTTCTAAAAATCCAAATACACTACATCTACCGGTTCACCTTTATCCACATGTTTATTAACTCCTTCAAATAGAGCCAATCAACCAATTATTCTTTGATTATACACTTCCTTGTTTCATATCCTTATGATTTTCACTATACCACAGAGCCAATCAGGGCTCAGATTGACAACCCCCAACCCAATCATATGCTGATTCGTCAATTTTGTGTATTAATACTAAAATATGCACCTTCATCCTCCATTTTAGGTCTAATCACCATTTTAGGCCTAAGGCGACATGTCCCTTAAACCTCTATCTTAGAGGGATACCTCATGATGGATTTCTTAAGCAATAACTCAAAGTTTTTCATCTTTTCAACCAAGCAAGCTATGCCAGGTTCATTCTGTCTAAGTCCCAGGTACAAATCTAAAATAACCCTTGATTTCAGACAGTATATATTTCCTAATCAGATCATAAGACTTTGGAACAATTATAGCTTAGGTTGGCTTTTTAGTTGTTTACTACGTGTTTCTAATGTGTAACACTATGCTGAGCTGGCCTATAATTGAGATTCAAGACCCCCAAAGAAGGGTATTTTCTATTCTGATTCCACACATGCTAAGCCAGGCCACATTATCTCCCTCCTACCCCACACATATCACAACCTATGGATTGAGAGCTTGGAGGGAAGTCATGAGAGACAAGGATGCTATCAGGCATCACCATCTCTGGCCTTCTTTCAACCTAATCACAAATAAAGTAACATGTTCTAACATCCCTGATCATTTAATACAAAGAATAGAACACCATGCATATTGCATTTAAATATAACTTTACTCTTTAAATTTGAAAAATGCATGCGATTCATTGTCAGACAACAGTCAAGACATAGATACTGCAAATACACTTAAAACCAAAATCATCCCATATATAAATATAATACTACAAATTTGTATCCACCCCAACAGTTTAAAATGTCCTCTTCTGCAAAAAAAAGACCCCTAACATTGAACTTGGTTGATCCCAACTCCAAAAAATGAAATCCCTTTCAGTCATCAATTTTATACCAGCCACCCGACAAATGCAGAGCTCATCAAATCATCCAGTGGTTCCTAATAAATCAAACGTTAGGGTATCTAATACCCTAAGAACATAAGAAATTGCCATGCTGGGTCCATCAAGCCCAGCATCCTGTTTCCAACAGAGGCCAAACCCAGGCCATAAGAACCTATCTCACAGAACTCATCATATAAAATTGCAATTGAATAGAGAAGTTGAAACACTTGTAACCTCAGCAGTGCCTTTTTAGAAAATTCAGGCAGCTCCAAAATATGCAAAAATCCAACAGGGAAGGACACAAGTGCAGCATTATGTGCCCAACATGTCTATGGGCTTCTTCAGGAGCATCTCACTGCCACATCTTACCCCAAATTGTATCCAACTGAAATAAAACATATAAAGCATATACAATAACGATTCATATAATCGCAAAGGCCATCCCAATTAATAAACAAAAAGAACCTACTTATTGAAAGGCGCCAATACCTAGCATAGGGACATGTGTCAAAGTCACCACCGGCTTTTGAAATTATATTATGGTGTATAGCCCTGTGTGCTCAGTATGCCAATAGATCTGGGCCCATGCCCTTGATGGGTTCTGTGAGATAGAATGCAACTGAAATTTGTGCAGGGGGGGGCATGATGGTCTCTGCTGCCAAGCTACTAGAGCTAGGGCCTATGTCGGGAAAGCCCATTCTGTGGTGGGCATGGGGGAATGGCAGATAACTGAGGGGAGAAAGTGGTTGTTGATGATGATGGGGGGTGGCTGCTGATACTGACAGTACTCTGTGGGTGTCAACGCTTTCCTCTCTTGCATTCTCACTGCCCCTCTGCCTCTGGTGTCCTGCTCCTACACGCCTAGCCACCACCTTCTCCTTCAAGTTAATTAGAATGTTGAACCGGAGAGCGAAACATCCTTTGGGTCATTCAGCAGAGCTAATATGTTAGAATCCTGGTGGGTGAGAGGGTTTAGCCTATTTTTCAGTTGCTGCTACACCACTACCTTTGGTCTCAGTCCCTGTTCATGCTGGAAACCCTTAACTTCTCCTCCAGGATATTGACTATGGGATGACCTCACTCAGGTTGGCTCTTGGGGAGCTCAGATCTGCGATGGAATCTTCAAAAGGTCTTCAGGACTTGTACCATCTGCACCATGGGCAAACTTTCTGATGCTCCAGGGTGCAATTCACACCTGTCTCTGTTTCCAGACACAAGTCATAAAGATTTCTATTGTTCCACTATCTCTGCCACATCAGATAGGTGGCATTCCACCTGGTGCCCACATCCTGAATAAGCCTGTGTATAGGGACGCCCACTGCTTCCTGCTTATCACACCTTCATAAATAATTTAGTAGATTAGTGACTTCCCTTGGCTGAATTCCTGGCATTGAGTAAACTATGACCATCTATATGTTCAGTAATTTTGTTCTTTATATTAGTTTCAATCATTTTTCCAGGCCTTATCATCAGGCTCACCAGTCTGTAGATTCCTGGATCACCCTTGGAACCCTTTTTAAAAATCGGGGTTACATTGCCAAATCTTCAGGTGCTGTAGCTGATTTTAATGATAGCTTACAGATTACTAATAGGTTTATAATTTCAATTTTCAGTTCTTTCAGCACTTTGGAATGTGTAACATCTGGTCCAGGTGATTTGCTACTCTTTAGTTTATCCATTTGCCCTAGTACATCTTCCAAGTTCATTGAGAATTGCTTTAGTTCCTCTGTATCATCACCTTTAAATATTACTTCTGGCATGGGTATCTGCCTCACATCTTCTTCAGTAAAAATCAAAGCAAACAATTCATTTAATCTCTCTGCTATGGCCTTGTCCTCCCTTAGTGCTCCTTTTATCCCTTGCTCATCTAATGGTCCAAATGACTCCCTCACAGGCTTTTTGCTTCAAATGTACCTGGAAAAGTTGTTATGAGTTTTTGCTTCCACAGAAAACTTCTTTTCAAACTCTACCTTTGTCTTTGTTACCAATATTTTGCATCTAACTTGCCAGTGCTTATGCTGTTTCCTATTTTCTTCATTCGGATCCCTTTTCCATTTTTGAAAGATGTTCTTAAGGCTAGAATAGCCTCTCTTACCTTCCTTTTAATCATGCTGGCAGTCATTTGGCCTTCCTTCCACCTTTTGGTCAAGGTGACTAGAATAGAGGGGTTTAAAAGAGGCTTGGGCAAGTTCCTAGAGGAAAAGTCCATAAAACATTCATATCCAGGTAGACTAAAGAAAACTATTGCTATCCCTGGAAGTAACAGGAAATAGATATACTTTATCTGTTACAGGGGAGCGCTGGGAGAGCGGTCCCCCTTAGAGAGAGTGTGCCCTTGGGCCCCTGGCACGAACCCGTGCCAAGGGTAGGTGTAGCGTGGGTGGAGAGAGACAACCCAACCCCCTGCATGCCTCTGGAACCAACTGTGGGTTGTTGGTGATGAACAGTCCTCCGACCGTTCCCGGCCCTTTCAGACCTGCCACTGGGATGGCAAGAGGCAGCAGGCCGGACTCAGGGCGTGGGCAGACGAAGGTTCAAAAACAGGAGACAAAGACTCGGGAACCATAGACTGTAGACGTAGGCTCTGAAGCAGGGTACTGTAGACATAGACTCTGAAGCAAGTAGGGACGTGGAAGGTTGAGACATTGGCACTGTCCCTCAGGGCGCCCTACACAGCCAGTACCACTGGTCTGGTCACGGACCACCCTGTCCTACACCCGCAGGAGCGGGACCAGCACAGGAACTGAAGACAAGGACGCAGGAACTGTAGACGTAGACTCAGAAGCAATTTGTTCATCTGTCGTCACATGTTGCTCCTTGTCACCTTTCAATTTCACTATACCACCTCGGGCTGTCATCCTTCCTTTGATATATTCGGAAAATGTTTTGTCATCTCATTTTACCTTTTTGACTATCCCTTCTTCTGCTTAACCTTTTGTTTTCCTGACTTCTTTCTTTGTCTCCCTCACTTCACCAGGTATTCTTCCCTGTGTTCCTCTTTTTGGGACCCTTTGAACTTCTTGAATGCTGTTCTTTTTGCCTTTATTTTTTCAGCCAGTTCCTTTGAGAACCAGATCGTTTTGGGGGATTTTTTCCCTCTCACCTTTGTTTACTTTTCTGACATAGAGATTTGTTGCTTGGTCTGACACAACATGGCACAAGGGGGTACTCCATGAAGGTAGCAAGTAGCACATTTAAACAAATAGAAGACTCAACCCACAGTTAAGCTTTGGAATTTGAATTTGTTGCCAGAGGATGTGGTTAAGGCAGTTAGTGTAGCTGGCTTTAAAAAATGGTTTGGATAAGTTCCTGGAGGAGAAGTCTATAAATTGCTATTAATCAATAGGGAATAGCTACTGTTTGTTGCCGGCATTTGTTGCATGGGATCTATTTAATGTTTGGGTACTTGCCAGGTACTTGTAACCTGAATTGGAAACAGGATGCTGGGTTGATCAGATTGATCGATCTGAGGTGGTATAGTGAAATTGAGGTGGTATAGTGAAACTGAAAGGTGACAAGGAGCAACATGTGAAGACAAATGCTGGATTGATCAGATTGATCAGACCCTCAGTCTGACCCAGTATGGCAACTTCTTATGTTCTTATGTAGAGTAGTATTTCCCTTGAAAAAAAAATGGCTTCCTGTGCATAATTCATACCTAAATCTTAGCCCCCTGTTTCTTGTCTCCTCTAGGACAGACATATCTCATCTCATATGTCTTTTGGTGTTGGCCCTTTTGTTAGTCTTTCTCTGTGCCACCTCCAGCCTGTCCACATCCTTTTGGCATCCAGAATTGGACATTATTTTAAATAAAGTCTTACCAATGGCCTGTACAGAGGACATTTCCCCTCCTTTTTTCTCCTAGTTATCCTTCTTAGGCACCTTTGTGCCCCTCTGTTCACTGCTTTATTACACACTGTTTTGCTTCCTTGAGATCAATACACATGATCATCCTGAGGTCTCTTTCCTGGGTGGTGCACATCAATTTTTTTGCCTTCCTTTTTGCCCCACCCAACACGCACGTGCGTGCGCGAGCGCACACACACACGCACACACATACACACACACAGAAAACAAATGCAGCAAGAGCTCAGTGGCGCAAAAACCCAGGTCCCTGTTCAGGCCTGGGTCCTCCTGACACCAATGGAATGTTGGACCATGAAATCCAATATGGTACAGTGACGTCGATGGGGAACCAAAGCATTGTGGATTCAGACAGAAATAACAAGGCCCCCAAATGAGAGAAATTCATGACAAACCACCCCAGGTCACCGAGTCCCCATGGCATGTCAGAGGCAGCAGGTAAGGGCGTCAAGCCCTAGGAAATTTGTGACAACCGGAATGTTGGCAGATTCACTGCAAAGTTTGTGACAACAGGAATGTTGGCAGATTCAATGCAAAGTTTGCCAATTTTCACCCGTTTGGCAAACATTTCCCCATTTGAATATTTGCAGGAAGGCACTTCTAATAATAATTTTTTTTGCTTGTTTCTAGCATTGCTAAGAAAGAAACAGTGGGGGGGGGGGGGGGGGGCGTTGGTTACCCTTTCTGGGAATCTGATTTTTACCCCATGGGTAACGGGATGCACCGGTGCTTATTTACTCCAGATTGGAAGAGCCTGTGGCCGTGCAGGACAGGCGCTCTGTCCCCGGGGGTTCTCCGCCCACACTGCTCAGAACCGGATCTTCCTCCACAAACTAAGGCATGTGGTATGAAGTCCTTTCTTTTAGTATGATCCTGTAATGGCAAGCTAATGCACAGTGGTACGGGGGAGGGTGGGAATGAGGATTATTTCTTTTGTCGAGTCTGTCTTAAGTTTGATTTCTTGTTTTATTATGTATGTGACTATGTATACTGCTTAGGGGCCTAGGCATAAGCGATCAACACATTTTAATAAAATACAACAAACACAAGGGGAAGAGAGGGACTGCAGTAAGCAGTCACTTAAGTTGTTTGTTTTCCTTAATGACTGATGACTGTAAAGATTCCTTGGGTATTACTAGGCTTGAATCAAATCCCTTGGAAAGAGGAGGCACACTGGGCATTCTGGTGTTCCCAATCAGCGGCCGGGAAGGGAGAACCTATTATAGAAGTGACACTGCCTTTCCATCTCTGCTAAGGGAATAAGCAGGTTCTGTTCTTCGGAATCCCTGGGGGTGTCGTTATCGCTGCTGCCGGAATAAGGAATGCAAATTTGGTAGCATTAGAGCACAGTAGCCACCTGCAATAAATCTTCTCCCAGTTGACCTGGAGATTGGAGTCTTTGTGTGTCTCCGTGATTTTTATGAGCACGATAGTTAAATTTTCAAATTAGTCCAACAAGTTCCTTAGACCGTCGGCTAGAACTTAGCCGGTAGTCTTAAGTGCATCTAGAGCTGACAAGAATATGTGGCTGAAAAGTTACCTATATCAAGCTGGCGAAAATGTGGGCACTGTTTGTGCAACCTAGTGTGATCACCTAAACTTAGTTGGCTAAGTTGTGAGCCTGCCCTGAGAACATCTCTGGAATAGCTAAATTTAGCCTCTGAGTAGGGAAAAATTGTCACCTCATCAATTAGGTGCCTAGATTCCTTTGAAAATCCCACCCTATACATCTAGTGTATACATATTTGGGGGGGGGGGGGTGTTCACTCTGTGTCAGATCTATGATGTGTATAAATCCAATTTGTTTATATTTATCTGTATGTCTGTGGATGTCAGAGGATTCATGTTAGCAGGATCAGGCATGGATATCTCTGGGAGTACACCATGCTTGTAGATGTGACAGATGGGCTGTGTATTAATTGTGCATTTGTTCCGGCCTTATGCACATTCCTCATGGACTTAAAGTACACACATAAGAGGTATGTGCATAATGCCAAAATGAATGAACGAATGCCCAACAAACGTACAACGAATGCCCAACTCTAGTGTCAATGTGTGCTTGTTTCTGTGTTTGCATGGTCAATATACTTATATGGGGCAAATGAGTGTTATGTAAAACATTGCTGATATATCAGGCCTATATATGCATCAAGCTGCCAAACAGAAATTTTAGGACATTCCTCACTTTTGGGCTTCTCTATTCTGATGCATTTTGGTGCCTGGAGTGCTAATTTCAGATGAAAGGCTTGGGGGACTACAGATCCTACCATGCACTGGGAATTTACGATCATGGAAAACAAGAATGGTCATAATGTCTTCCCACTGCTTGAGATATGAAATCTATTTTTTAAATCTTTTTACTGGTAGCTCAAGGAAAGTTACATTCACCTATAGTATGTATTTCCTGTCTCCTGAGGGCTTACAATATATCATGCCAAGGAAGTTCAATACCCATAGCCCTTTCCTTGGTGAGAAGATGACCATGAGATAGATCTCTAATTCAAAAGCATCAGATGAAACAGTGTTTTCATATTTTACTGTTACATTTAATCGGTTTTATGTTATTTTAACTACTGGCTTAAGTTGTCATGTATTTGTTTTATATTTACTTTAAATTACATAATTTTAAATATTTGAATTTGGTTTGTTTTATCATTTTAGCTTTGTACATCACTTTGATCACTTACAAAGAAAGGCAATTTATCAAATGCATATTATACATAAATATTAAACATGTGGAGGTTGATATTCAAAAGCCATTTCGATGGATATCTACTATGTTATCTATCTAAATGGCTTATGCGGCTTTATTTAGCCCTTATGTGGCTAAATTTTAGCCGGGTAACTAATTTCCTGGCTAGAATTTAGCCGGATAAGAAGGGGGAGTTCCAGGAGTGGGCAGGAGGCTGAAAATGGACCTTTAAATATTTCAAGTGGCACATCAGAATACACTAACGTAAATTAATAGTTTGAACATAGGCAGAGGCAGTTAAAGGTTGTAACAACTTTAGCTAAGCCTAAGAATCAGAAGTGATTAAGTGCTGCTGCAGGCAGTCCTGGGAGATTAATTAAATACAAGCCCAATCAGGGTTGTAACTTTTATAACAAGAATAAGTTTCTTTGAGCTTGCCAGCTGATCTGCCGGGAGTTCATTAAGATGCTTCTTGAGTCACTAGGCATTTTGGTTGCTTAGCTGTTAATTAGAAGCAGAGTTCTGAAGCTAATCTAATTAAAAACTTCTTGTTACTTCAAGGAACCAGTGGCAGCGTTAATGTTTATGGAACGTGGCCTTTTCTTCAGGCTGTTTTCTTTTGCATGGAATGCAAAAGTCCTGTTTTATGATAATGCAGCACAGACACAGAATGTGATGGCAGATAAAGACCCTCCAGGCCTATCTGCCAATGCAGCACACCCTACGTGGTCTCTGGATTTACTCTTCGCTTCCCTACAATAAAGCTCCTCTATGCTTGTCCCAGGCTTTCTTCAATTCTGATCCCATTTTCCCCGTCACCTCCTTTGAGTGGCTGTTTCCTGCATCTTCCACCTTTTCGGTGAAGAAATATTTCCTTAAATAACTCCTGAACCTATCCATCCCCTGCCGAGTCATACTATGACCCCCTTGTTCTTCTCTGCTGAACAATGATTACCTCTTGTGCATGTTTTTGAGGTATTTGAATATTTCTCTCATATTCCCTCTCTGTGGGATACTTATTCAGATCCTGACATCTTATCTCATACATTTTACAGTACAGATTCAGGAACCATTTTGGTAGGGCATGGTAAGAACCATAACGGAATAATGGCTACATTAGGGGTAACCTGCGTGGAGCAACCATAGTTTTAAACTCTTTAGTTTAGTTTAATTAAATTTGGTTTAGTTTAATCAAATATGATATATTGCTTTTCCATTAAGTCAAAGCAGTTAGCCCTAGCAGCAAAGGTCCAGCTGCATAGTAGCTGGATTATTACAAAGCTTGGTGACTAGACATGGGAGAGGGGCCTTTATGTTGGATTAAATATGGGAGGATAAAAACCAGTGTAAGATAATACCTGAAATGGCCTATTAGCAGAGGTCAGCACTGTAATGGAATTTAAACATGCTTGGGGCATAGTGTAGAGGGCACGAGGAGGTACATGGTTGAGAGGTTGGGTAATAGACCTGGTAGAGCTGGTGTTGGTATAAATATGGAAATGTATGTGCTAATCTATCCAAATTGATAAAGAAATAGAGAAGGAGAGAATGGGCCTCCATATACTCTCAAAGAGTTTAGCTGCTTTGCTTTGGGAGACAGGCACCCTTGAAAATTGATGAGGCCGGAATATTTAAAATTACAGGCTTATTTTCACTAGATAATTTGGTCATTTTCTTTACAAAAAAAACACAGTACTCAGTCGGGGCCAGCATCAGCCTCCACTTCCATTCCAACTGTTTGGGGAAAGGAAGTCATTTCAAAAAGGTTGCAAGTCAGTGATTTGGTGTGACCTGGCAGAAAATATCCACTGACTAGGTACCAAAAGTTTGCATCCTAAAAAGTGGGTGGGGCCAGGGGCGGAGTCAGTTTGGTGGATGTAAATTAATGCTACATTGGAGCCCCAGCACTGCAGTGATAAGTCTGCTCAGTAATAATGTCTCATTAAAGGTTTATTTTACTTATGGGCCTGACTTATGCATTGCAGGCATCTACAAGTATAACTTTACAAACACTTACTGTGTGGGACAAGGCTTAACCTATTCCATAATCCGGTCCAGGTTCAATTACACAGTTAATCTTCCTATTTTCTCCTATTTGTCATAAATGTATTACCTAGTAACTTCATTGTGTGTCCCCTGGTCTTTGTACTTTTTGAAAGAGTAAACAAATGATTCGCGTTTACCCATTCCACTCCATTCAATATTTTAGAAGACCTCTATCATATCTCCTCTCAGCTGTCTCAGCTCTCTTGAGCCTTTCTTCATAGGGTAATTGTTCCATCCTCTTTATCATCTTGGTTGCCCTTCTCTGTACTTTTTCTAACTCTGCTATATTTTTCTTGAGATCTGGTGACCAGAACTGCACACAATACTCAAGGAGCGGTCAGACCATGGAGTGATACAGAGGCATTATATATTCTCTGTTTAATATTCCATTCCTTTCCTAAGAAGCCCAAGCATTCTATTTGCTTTCTTGGCTGCTGCTGCTGCACACTGAGCAGAAGATTTCAATGTATTATCAATGATGATGCCTAGATCCTTTACCTAGGTAATGACTCCTAATTTGGAACCTTGCATTCTGTAGCTTTAATTTGGGTTGCTCTTCCATACATGCATCACTTTGCACATAGGGAACTGTTAACATGTGTTTACTGCTTGCAATAGCAATTAACGCATGCAAACTAGCTTGCAATAATTTTAACACAAAATCGATGCTTATTAGTTACCCTTACTTATATGCATGCAAAATGCTTTGCCGATACATTAACACAGAAACTACATCTCTAGATAATGTAGTTGTGTTTTTACAATACCGTCCACATTAACTCATGCTCTTTAGCGTCTTATGGTAATGCATGCCTCCAATAGGCCATAAAGTTTCTGGGCATGTTACTTCGACTTCATTTTCGTTTTGTATTTTTTTCCTACTAAGTGCTCCTTGGTGTTCATCTCTGGCCTGAGGAGAATAATGTAACACTTAGGGAGAAAGATTAGAAAGAGTAACCCTGCACCAGAGGACAGAATGGCAAAGATCTCCACTGCCACCATGTACTTCCCTTGTGTACTGAGGTAGGCAGGAATGAAAGACAGCCAGACACTCACAAAGACCAGCATGCTGAAGGTGATAAACTTGGCTTCATTGAAGCTGTCAGGTAACGTCCTAGCCAGGAAGGCCACAATGAAGCTAATGATGGCCAGGAAGCCCATATATCCCAGCATACAGTAGAAGAGTATGGTCAAACCATCATTGCACTCAACGATTATCTTCCCACTTTCTGATCTGGTGTTGTACTCAGGAAAGGAAGGGTGACTAGAAATCCAATATGTGCAGATAATCAGCTGGATGAGGGAGCAAAAAGCAACAATAAAGTTGGGTATCTTGGACCCAACCCATTTTCGGATGTGATTACTGGGATTGACAGCCTTAAAGGCAATGACCACTGTAATGGTTTTTGCCAATATACAAGAGACACTGACAGTGAAGATGAGGCCAAAAGCAGGCTGGCGGACCATGCAGGTAAGATTCACAGGAAGGCCAACAAACAGCAAGGAGCAGAGGAAGCAGAGCACAAGGCTGAAGAGAAGTAGATAGCTGAGTCCCCTGTTATTGGCCTTCACAATGGGAGTGTCCTGGAACCGGCAGAAGATAGAGAGGATGAGGATAGTGACCAAGGAAAAGACAATGGCAACAGCAGCCAAGGCTGCTCCCAGAGGTTGCTTGTAGGACAGGAATTCAGTGACTTTCGGAAGACATTTGTCTCGACTTTCATTGGGCCACTGATCTTCTAGGCACTTCCAGCACTCAGTTATATCTAAAACAGAGAAGAAACATCAGTCACAAACCCAAGCTAAGTAGACAATAGTGCCATCTGTGCTATAACCTTTTAAAGCTCCAAAAGTCCTATATGAACTATATGATTCATCCCTGGAAGATCTACAAATAAAAAGGAGAAACCCTTAAGGCCAAGACTTCAGTGCCATAAGACTGGAAATATTTCCTCATGATTCTGGGATTCTTTCACTATTCAAATCCAAGCAAGGCCAGCGTATCCCAATAGGCGAACTAGCTGAGAGGAGTAGAGACTCAGTGGGCCACAAGCAACAGAGTCTCAGTGGGCCATGAGCGGTGCCTCTGTTTGTGTGTGTGTGTGTGTAAGCGAGAGGGATTGTGTGTATGTACAAGAGAGCAATGGTGTTAGAGAGAGGGAAGGAGGAAGTCTGTATAAGGGTGTGTGTGTGAATGAGACAAGGGGAACAAGTGTGTGTAAGAGGGGGCTTGTCTGAGTGAATGAGGTCTGGACCAGGGGTGGGGAGGAGGGTGCAAGACAGAAAACCTAGGGTGTCTAATACTCTTGCACCGACCCTGAATCCAAGTTAATAGGCCTTTTATTGGAGCAACATAATATTTTATGTAAAAGAGCATTTCTGGATAATTCTTAAGATCACTTCTGTCTGCTTTTGATATCTGTGGTCTTGAAAGCTCATGGACAACAATATTTGTAGATAATTCTTATGTATGTAGGCAGTTAAATAAAGACTTAGCTAGATCAAAGCCTTCGAAAATTTACCAGGCTGAGTGGCTAAATTAAGCTACCTAAGTTTAATTGAGAAGACCGGGGGATTGGGGATAAAATATTAGATGGCTTGCAGTGATTTTCAGGCTAGCTGCCTAACCCGGTTAGACAAATCTGGGCACTGCAATAGGAAATCTAAATCTGGCCAGCTATAGCACATCAAGTCTCTATCCTATCCCGCTAAGCCCTCCCCCTGCATCCAATTTAAATGTTTATCATGGGATAGGGATGTGTAAACATAATGAATGATACAAACCAAAAATAGGCTTTGGACAAAACACATGAACATTTCCGTGTATTTTTGTATCTGTTCACAAAAAAAATAATGGGCCTCCAGTAGTGTCAGGTCTTAGCCTAGTCCCATGTCCAGGGCCTAGCCCAAGGCTGGGTCCCATTGCCAGTGCTTAGTTATGACACTGGGGCCTGGCTGAGGCTGAATCCCATTGCCAAGGCCTGGACCTAGGCATAGGCCCAATGTTGGGGCCCAGGCAAAGGCTGAACCCTGGTCACCAAAGCCCAGGCCTAGACCTGAGGTCTGGCATCAGGCCTGAGGTCTAGGCCTGAGTGGAGGCCGGGTCTCAATTGTCAAGGTCTAGGCTCAAGGCCAGATCACTGAGGCACAGGCCTAGGCATGGGACCCATTATCAAACCAAGGCCTAGGTAACAGGACTTTGCCTCGGCCAGATCCCAGGCTTGTTTTTCTTTTACAATGAAGTCAATGGGGCCGTCCCCCATTGACTTCATTGTAAAATGAAAAACAAATGAAACGAACTACATTTTTTTTTTGTTTTTAAACTAATGGGACTAGGCTGAGGCGGGATAGAGACTTGATGTGCTATAGCTGGCCAGATTTAGATTTCCTATTGCAGTGCCCAGATTTGTCTAACCGGGTTAGGCAGCTAGCCTGAAAATCACTGCAAGCCATCTAATATTTTATCCCCAATCCCCTGGCCTTCTCAATTAAACTTAGGTGGCTTAATTTAGCCACTCAGTCTGCTACCTTTTCAAAGGCTTTGATCCAGCTAGATCTTTATTTAACTTCCTATATACATAAGAATTATGCTCCCTAAAAACAAATTAACAAAGCGAAGCAAATTTTTTCCCTCTGCACATCCCTAAAGGGGATGCAGGGAGACGCCAGTCCCCCAATAATCCCCTTTCCTCTGCCTTCAAACAGTTTGGTGTGTGTATGGGAGAACACAAGGGCCTAATTTCTTACAAAATTGCACCTCATTTCCCGCCTACCCTCTAGAACATTTCTGTATCTGGCTGTCTTCATTGTGGACACGACTCACAGATGGGTTCCTTTCAAGAGCCCAGAATGATGGGGACTGTGATGGGCAGATATGGTTGTCCAAAGACTTTATTCCCTTTGTATAATTGGGAGACATTTTGTCCAGCAGGCTGAAATAAACATGTTCCCCATGAAGCAGGCGTCGTAGATACCAAATGCTAGCATTGATTATTATCTTTTCATCTGCATGACAAGACAGATTTAGACAGTTGGTTCTTCTCATGGCATCCTGTCGTCTGAGGAGAAGGATACCTCCTCTGTTTGCTATGTGATCCATGGACTATATACAGTACGATAGTAGATTCATGGAATGAAGGAGCCATAGACTTTATTGAACTTGCCTTGATACGTTTTTTGGAGAAAACATATTTGCAACAAAAAATAATAATTTCACACAATAATTACAAACTGGTGCTACTAATGGTTGATGATTAAAAAATTGAGTTTATAATGTCAGAACTGTGCTTTTGAATATTCAGTAACAGTTTATTGTCTATGTATGATACTATTAGTATTTAGAGTTTATTGGTGCCATAAATTTAGCTACCACGCAAAATAAATACAAAATAAAAAATAAATTTGACAGCCTCATTTTTTAGTTTAGATTTCATCAACTTTTGAGTCCCCTTTGGCTTTCATTGTTTTATGCCATCAGAGATAGACTAAATCAGTTCTTCGCCTGTCCCAATTGTATCTATTGACTTGCATTTTTTTTGCCTTTGTGAAAAAAATTAGAACTACAAGTCCCAGCATGCAATAGGTATAAAATGAACACAGGCTTAGCTTGCACCTAATGACAAAGGATGTAGTGTGTAACCTTGGCAATTCTGAAATCCAAACGGTTTGGACCAACTCATCCATGCAAGTCCATCTCTTGCCACATTGTAGCCTTGACGGTCAAAGCCGTGGCCCGGTAGTATCCCAACGCGGTCAGACGGGCCAGAGGTGGCTCACCCGTTTCATTGGCTATTTGTCCAGCGGAGCAAGCAACACAGTCAAAGCAGCAGCTGGGCTGGCCCATCCTTCCAGATTTCCTGTAACCAACAGGGCAGCTCTCACTGCAGACAGAGCGAGGGGCCTGTAGGTTATAAGAGTATCAGACTATGGATACATACGTTTGTGGTTGTTATCTGCTCTCATACATTGTTGTGTCTGCCCGTCTTGCAGTTCCCATAGACTTTGTTGATCTCCAGCTTTTCCCTTCCACCACTTCTAAGGTTCCTTAACGCTCGCCCCAAGTTTTATTGAATTCCATAATCATTTTTTCTACTAGTACCTCCCTGGGAGACTGTTCCATTCACCCGGCCCCTCCAGTTTCATTCCAACCATGATCTGGTTTACCCTTTTTTTCTTAACTGAACCAGGTTTGACATTTCAGCATCATTCATGCCTATCAGGACCATTCTTCCCCTTAAGGTCTAAATTAAAGGATTGGAAAATGAATCTCAAAAATCAGCTGATCTATTGCATTAAGTCTGCCAGAACTACAATCTCAAATCATCCTTAAAGTAAACAAAGTTGAGGGATTTTAAAGGAAAAACAAAACTTCTAGAACTAAGATGGTCATTGACAACCAAGCTCTTGAACCAGCTTTTACATTTTAATGACCTTGGTTGTGACATCACTTTCAGCTGCGACAGTGGCATAATAAATTGCATTGGGTGCCACTCACAGAACATTTAAAAGGAAAACCAGAAAAGAAATGCAACTTAAATTTTATAAAGTCATGGCAGCAGCCACAGTTTTCTGTCAGTTACGCAAAAGAAAGATGTCAGCAGAATTCAGAAATGAATGCATTAAAGGCTGTAATAGTACAAGATAGGATGAGAAATGAAGAAAAAAAAAGGTTAAATATTCATTGAACGAGAAAGGTAATATTATAAACAATAATAGAAAGTATGGGGTTGATATTGAAATAATTGCTGAGACCCTGAGTTTAGGGTCCTAAATTTAGGGCGATAATGAAACTAGGAGCTTCAATGTAGGCATTCAGGCCTAATACATTTTCAAAAGGGCCAATTTAGAAGCCTAACTTCAAAAGTTAGGCGCCTAAATCCTTTGAAAATTGGCCTCAATATCTAGAAAGATTCCCAAAATTGACCTACAGGAATAAGAGATCAAGGCAGACTTAGGAAAAGATGAACCAATGGTGATCCATTACAGATACTGTTGCCTAATCTATGACCGATGCAGGAATGGATTTGGTCGGCTGCCATCCCTAGGCACCGATTCAGTACCAGTGCCACGCTGCTTCCTCCCCCTCCCCCCAACCTCCAAGATTTGTACGGAACCCCTGGATCTCGGCTCTAGTGGCGATCCTCAAAGCATAGTGAGCGTGGGGGCTGAGCCTGAGCTCACAATCCCTGCCCACTCCCACTGAAGACCAGAGGGGGCGGGACCTGTGAGCTCCAGCTTAGTCTCCACACTTACTGTGCTTTGAAGATTGATGCTGGAGCCAAGGTTTTGGGGAGGGTGAGAGGTGGCAGTGGCGGCAACTGCAGGAGGGATGCCATCCAACGTCTGAGGCAGGATTGCAGGGCTAAGGGCAGCAGGAAACTTGCTACCCTCCCAAATTTTGACAACCTAGGCCCAGGCCTTGTAAGTCTGTGCATAAATTCAGGATTGCATAGATGCTAATGAAAGAATTGAGCAAAAGTATACCCTCAGCATTTTCTGCACCTTACCTGATTATACCGTTGGTTCCATAAGATGGCAGTGAGGTTCAGATTGATTTCTTGCCCTGGGAGCTTCCTGGCATCATATCTACCCACTCTCATCAACTCACTGGTGTCATCCGGGAGTATCTGAATATTCATGATGTCAAAGATGGTTGGGACGTCTCCATTGGCATCGAAATAGATGTCATCGCCGGCCTCTGTCGTGAAATGCACGGCCCACAGATAATGGAGGATCTGTCGGATTCAGTGATGAAGGAAGAGCATTAGGCAGAATGGGGACAGCTTTCAAAGCCATTAACCTAATCGCTTTGAAGTGCTGTAAAGCGGAATATTAATCAAAGAAATAAATGGCCTGTCTAGACATTGTCTTCACTCAGTCCCTCTAGAAGCATGCCTGGGCCTGTGATGCTTCCATGTAGGAAAACAGCGTGCATGAATGACGTCTTCCGAACCATACACTTTAATTGTTCTCTCTCTCGGCATGGGAGAAGTTTGTGGCCACACTTAATGTGCAAACTCTGACACTAATTTGCCAAACCTCCCCTGTGTTGTTTCTTTCTGGAAATTAAAAGCTCCCCCCCCGTACTTGTGAACTATACAGGCTTTCTGAGAATCGACCCTCCCAAATGTGTAGATCTGTGCGGGGACCGTGACTTTTTACATTTTCCTAGGGGTGTTCACTTCTGCTTCCAGAGGAGCAGCAGCTTGGCCCCCCTTCATCATAAGTCAATGGGATTTTGCATGCATGATAACTGAATTAATTAGCGACTCGGTCCTTTAATTAGATTGGACCAGAGATACTAAAGGGATTTTCTCATTGTGCTCCTATGAGGGGGGGGGGGGGGGATGCTTAGTACATCTTCACCTATGCATCATATTGCCAAGAACATGTTTTTCCATCTATAACATTAATAGTAAATATTATTATTAGAGTCTAGAGGCTAAAGATTTGAATTGTGGGTCAGGAAAGCTATAACACTGCCTCAGATGCTCTGTGTGACCTTAGAGAAGTCACTTAGCCTTCCTGTGCTAAACTTCTAATTCTGCCTCGGCCATTGACTCCATGTGCGATTTTGTCCAACTATCAATGACCAGTTTAATCAATTTGTAATAAAAGAATTGCCACTGCAACATTAGCTCTTCTCTCCAGTTCTTTAGGAGTTTACATGCAGCATACAAACTACTAATGGGCTGCTAGCTAGAGGATTAGGAGTTATTTTAGATTGGGTCCAAAATTCTTTTCATAAGTTAAGGTTGATGCAACATTTATGCTATTTTTGATTGAAAATGATTTACGGACTTTTGTGCTGGAAATCTCGGTCATTGGTTACTATAATGTTTTATATCTGGGTCTACCGCAATCTACCACTAAAGCCCGTCACATAATGCAGCTGCGCGACTTGCATCCTGGATCTAGTATTCAAGACCTTATTACCCCTGTGCTCGCCCGCCTTCACCTGGTGAGTGAAACCCAAAACTATTTTGTTAGTGCACTCATGTTTTAGCTCCTTCTCGTTTTAGCCTTCCAAAAGGGTATTGCCCTACCCGCATGGTGAGATCCTCATGTCAAAATTGGTTGTCAGTTGCTTTCGTGCGACAAATCCGCCTCAAGAAATCTAGAGAGAGGACATTTTCTGTTGCGGGTCCGTGGCTATGGAATTTGTTACCCGGACCACTGAAAAAATGAATCATCCATGGTCTCATTTCGAAAAATGCGGAAAGTATACTTGTTTGAATTAGCTTTTTAAGAACATTTCTGTCCTGCAGATATTATAGTCTGGGAAGGGCTGCCAGGTTTTGTTTCATCAGTTGAGTGCCAGCACTTTAACCTAACTAGCCCTGGATGTTATTTATAATCATCTGTGAGCATCTTCTCATGGCAGTACATGTGTGTCACTGTCACTTTATGTCTTACTAAAAGTGGATTTTAGTAATTGTATCTACTGGTTTATGTATTTATTGGTAATGATTTTATTGTTTTTATTGTAAATATTTTTCATTTTCATTAATTATATGCATTACTTGTAACCTGCCTAATACTGCAGATATGCGGACTATACATTTACAAATAAATAAATGTTTCCAAATTCCTAAAGTGTAAAGCCCCTGTTTACATGTTAGTCTTACAAAAATCTCACTTATTATTACAAATACCTGCCATGGTTCAATATTATGAATGTCGATGAGTGTTCCAAAAGTTGCTTCCTTGGCTCCATCCAAAATCATGTTCTGCAGGGCATGTGCATAAGCGTAAACGGCCAGGTAAGCGTGATAGGAAATGCTTAAATCATTCAGCTGAAAGATCTCTGGGTCCAGTGCTTTGAGGTCCTCTTCTCCTGTGCACAGGATGACATTTTCTCCAGCTTCTGCATGGGTCGTGTTCTGATCCTTCCATTGACAACCAAATGCCCTTTCCCAGAAGAGTCTGAGGAAGGTGTCCCATGGATACACAGAAGGCTGCAGGCGATAGAGGAAATCAGTGAAGTGAGGGATGACGCTGGTGGAGCCTGTGAAGACAAAGCTGCCATTGAGAAGCCTCCAAGATTCCCTCGTGAACAAGTGGGGGTTGGCAGTTAACCCTGCAGAGAAGACCCAAAACTTGTAGGTGACATTCAGAGGGGACAGGAGCTCTAGGATGGGTTTCAGGTGCATTTCGTAGCAGTCGCACACAATCACACTTGCCGAGGAATGATGGATCACCTCTGCCACCCTGGCCAGATTCTTCTTGGGGTAGCGATCATCAATCTTCTCCAGGAAGGCCACACAGCCACCATTATCAGCTACCTCCTGTCGTATTTTCTGGCTGCTCAAGTCCGTGACATCCGAGTTGGAAAACAGGATTCCCACCCATGTCCAGTTGAAGTGCCGGAGCAACTTGGCAATGGCCTGGGGCTGCAGGGTATCTGCGGGGAAGGTGCGTAGGAAGGATGGGAACTGGAGTTTATCACTCAGCATTGGGTGCTGCGCTGAGAAGCTTATCTATAAAGAGAAAAATTTCCATCATCCCATTTGTATATGTAACCCTGAAATGTATTTAGTCTAGTCCTGAAACCGGTTAGTAGCATAATCTATTCCCTAAATTTAGACTGGTATTAGCATAGGTGTGTGTACCCCTCTGGCTGTGAATTAAGCGGTGCTCCCTCTAAGGGGTATGGGGAGACTGCCGACATCTTTCTCCCCATTGAACATGCTCCAGACCATGGTTAAATTCAAACTGTGAAGTGGCTGGAATGTGCCTAGTGGGGCAAAAACATTGGTAGGAAGTGTTTTCTGCCAGCCCAGCAGAAAGCATGCAGAGGTTTTCTTTTCAATGAAAGTGGTTAGCTCTTCCCCAGACCAGAAAAGGGAGAGGATCAAAAGAGAGTTCTTCTCTGCCAAGAGAAGAAAGGAGCTAAAGGTCGGTTACTTTTCTGAATGCTGAAGGCAAAAGAGGTTGGAGAGGTGGAGGGAGCTGGAGGTCCTAAGACAAATCTGTGGACAGAGTTCATCACTCCACATCAGGTCTAGTGAGTAAACTATCCATAGGGAAGAATACGTCCAGGGCGCAGTGACAATAGTGTTATGGGATAAGGAAGCCCAGATATTTTCACTGCTGCCAAGAGGGCGCTACGCTGCTAAAAGTAGCTAGAATGTCAAAGCGCCATTAGGGGTTGATTGAGGGCGAAGCGTTCACCGTCTTATTCAAGGATCCCACTGTCGGTTAATAATTTGAAGTGGACCAGTCCCCCTTTTAAATTAGAGGAGCAGGGCAAGAGGAGAGAAAAATATAATTGAATGCACCGGCTTTAAACAACTGTAGGTAGACTGCTATCTTTCATAGCTATCTGCTGCATCTTCTACCTTTAAGGACGTTGCAGCCTTTGGAAACAACGCCACCCCCACTCCCCACCCCTGTATAGGTTCTTGGAAAGTACAGAAAGAATAAAAGGCAAAATATTACTTCACCAGAGGGGATAACCTTGGAAAGCTTTTTAACTTTTGTGCTGAGGAGCTTAATATTTATATGACACCTGGAAGGGCATTCAAACCCCACCATCAGAAACCAGGCAACGTGTCTTGTATCTTTGGCACTATTTAGAAGCCTCACAAAGAGCAGGAGCTTGAGTGGGCAGTGGTGAAGGGATCAAGGAATGCAGGGGAAAGACAATTTTCAAAGTGATTAACACCGATAAAGAAAGAAATTGCCTCTCCCTCAACGCAACTGAAAGTCCTCACGTTGGGACTTTTAGCTGGCATTGTTGGGAGACATTTCCAGGGATCTGCTTCAAATGGGGGAGGGAAAATACATGCGTAGATGACATTTTTTCCATTCTTTCTGTGTACGTTTCCAGCAAAACATAAAAATCTACAGATAGCAAAAAGCAGGATGAAGGGAATGCAAGCTCTTTGTACCAGCTGCAAGTTCCAGAACTAAAGTACGGGCATTCTTTCACTTTGGAAACTGGCGCAGAGCTCCATGAGTGAGAAGTATGCATGGTTGTTGTCCCAGTGTGGCCAGTTTTATCATCCTAAAGGGATAAAAGAGGGGACTCGTACACCTAATGGAATTTACCTTATGGAGTTTACAAGCAAGAGTTATGATCTAGTTGAGTTTATGTTTAAACACCACTCTACCATTCCCCCACCTCACCCCGCCATTTTAGATTATTTACTCTACATGCCTCAGTCCTAATGGGGGTTCTGTCATGCAAGTCACTTTATCTATCTGTGCTTCACTTCTCAGCCCAGCTTTGCCCTTGACTTTCTCTGTACAATCCCGGGTGAATCCCTTTATCTAATGTCCATCTGTACCTCTGACTCTCTGTGTGACCAATTGCAGTTGGGTAAAGAGAATCACAATGGCATTGTTCCTTTTCCCCTTTGGAAGCTTTCATTTGGTCCAAGCATTAAGAATGGGGCAATGAAGGGATCTTCTTTGTTACTTTGCATAATGAATGCTGCCTTAAGCGTTTTCATTTCATCTGGAGAGTCTTAGTCTGTCCTGTGTTTTTTGGCACATTGGATCTAAGAACTTGTAGCTCCAGTTTCCCTTTGAAAATAAGGATGTGGAAGTCCATAAATGCAGTGAGGGAAAAAACTAAAACTGTGCAGATGAAATGGGGTCAAGTATTAACCCACTGGGTCGTTAATAGAGAGCGAAGAGGAATTTCATACCTGTGGGATCCTGTAAACTCCTAGTATCCTGGCCATGACCATCGACACTGCAGAGATGACCTCCCCGAGGATTCCTACCAGGGCAGGGTGAGCCTCGCACTTATAATTCGGGAGCATTAGGTTCCCCCCAGACAATTGCAGCAGAGTGTCCTGGAGTGCGTTTACCTCCGAAAAACAAGAGTCCAAGATATGGAAACCCAATGTGTGGTTTGGCAGCAGATGATCGCTCTGGTTAATTTCTTCGATGGCAAACATGATGGCCAATATGTCACGGTAATACCGGGTCTGAAATCTGTTAGGAATAAACCAGTCTTCCTTCACCATGCTTTACTATTTGGAAGATACCATTTCATTAAACATGAAATCTTTTTATGGAACCCAATATAGGCCAAATATTTCTGGTCCTCATAGGCCTGTTGTCTTATAGAGATTTCATATAAGCAAAGGTTCATGCAACATTTAAATCTCTGACTAATAACTACTTTGATTGATCTTTGATTGACTTATGGTTAATATTCAGAGTTTGAATACTTGAATTAAATATTTTAATAAAATATAATGATGTTATTGTGCATGCATTGATTAATGACTGATTATGACTGTTGAATGATTGATGGTTAATATTTACTAACTGAGTTGTTCAGTTAGAGATGGATTATATTCAATGATTTAGAGGCAATTTTTTAGAATCCGTGTGGATAACTGGATACTCATTGTTGGCTTTGGAAGTTCTCCAACCCTCTTACAAGTGCTTCAACTGACAGTGAAGGGCCTGCCTCACTCAGTTTTTAATTCCTTTAGGGAAAATGCTTCCACGGGCTCCAAGTATAGACTGTTGCAGTGCCTTATCACCTGCACAGTAAAAAAAAAGTTACTCTTTGATTTTAAAAGTAACTTGATCCTTAATCAGTTTCATATTTTGGCCTTACCTTCTACTAGTTCCATTTTTCTTAAAGAGCCTTTTGCATAAATCTCTGTATTTTGCCTTCTTGTATATTTATACCGTATGCTATCATAGCCCTGTTTATCTCCCTTTCTCCACTGAAGAGCTGGTGATTTTTTAGATATGTTACACAAGCAAAGTAATGGATAGGCAACAGGATTGCAATGTGTTAAGCTGAGGAATTTCACTGGGGAAAGAAATCTGAAATCATGTTGAAAGAATTACCCGGTTGTGCCAGATGTTGGCCATACTTGGTGGGATAAACATCACCCAAACTAAAAGTCACCGGGTTGATAATCATTCCAACGCATGTCCAGCTTTAGCTGGCACGGCTTGGCCTTGTGCCCTTGGTTCAAAGTTTATGAACCTCGATCACTATCTTGGAACAGAATTCCCAGTCAGAATGCCTTACTCTTCACAGCGTGCTGGCCGAGGGGTCTCTCTGAAGTCGAGCGCAGGGTAAACCACGCCAGCGTGAGCTGCAGATATCACCCCTAGGACAAAGTCTCCATCGCTGGAGAAGGGCACCACTTCCCGGAGCTCCAGCTTACATCCTGGGGCTGTGGGTTCCCCCATAGGAGCAGCAAGCAACAGGAGAGTCAGCAAATCAAAAAGCCTCATTTCTTTGGCCTTTGTCACAAACTCTCTGTTTTTTAATCAGGAAGCACGTAACACGCAGAAATAAAAGGGAGGGAAAACAAAAAAAAATAAAGTGGAGCACACGTAGAGAGGAAGCAAGCACACAGAGTGAGATCTAGAGACCAGGAAAATGACCACTGAAAGATCAAGCAGAGCAAAATATAGAGATAAGAGACAAGGAAAGAAAATATGAAAAACCTCAAAATTATAAAGTAAACTTTAGTGAGAAAAGACCAGGAAATAACCAGAGAAAAATCAAACACAGAGAGTAAGAGTTAGATAGAAAAGACAAAAAAACAAAAAGCAAGCAAAAGTCAAGCAAGCACAGTTTGAAATTTGGAGAGAAGAGGCAATGAGCAAAGTTGTCACCAATAAACAACTTTGCCACAGCTCTGCCTTCAGATCCAGTGGGTTTATATCTTCTCTCCCTGGAGGTTGTTTTACTGACCCCTGCAATCCTACAGCTGCAATTACACAAGGTGGTAAGCAGGTGCCTTCTTACACTCATTGCGTGAGGAGGAGGTGCAGGACCTATAATAACAGGGCGCTGTTGGTAATCACAGCCTGACGTATCCTCAGGGACCTATGGGAGGACCCACCCAAATTTGTGCTCATTTCAGATTCCTTATTTTTGCTTTCCATTTCAGAAAATGGGAAGATTAACGCTTTGGTGCTCAGCAAGGAATACATCCACCATGGACATACAGAGAGAGAATGTTAAAACTGTCAGAGTTACTTAGGTTCCAAAGATGTATGGAGAAGCAAGAAAGAATGGCTCTGGGAGGATGGGCGCAAGGACAGAGAGCCTTTCCCATGGGACTCACACAAGTATACAGAATCTTTCCTCTGTATAGAGTCAGTCTGATACTCGATACGTATGAACCACTGTAGAGGGGAGCTTGGAATCGGGGTGGATTTGGGAAGGTGGGGGGGGGGGGGGGGTTACAGAAACATTCTGAGGTATTCATAGTAAAATTGACATCACTAAAGATTTGTAGTCATTATAATGGATGAAAAGTATAACTAGAACAATCCAGTTATACTTTTCATCCTAACCCCAAAAACCCACCCCAATTCAAAGTGCCCCTCTTCAGTGGTACCTATATAGTGTCAGATTGACCATATACAGATGTGCGCTCTCTCTCTCATTATTCTTCCAAAGCTGTTTTTACTTTATTCCTCTTTTTTCTTATTGCTTTATCTTGCTGTCTATTATGCATTGCTTGTTTACAAGTAAGTCCCGATACATCCAATTGTTAACTGGAAATAACTTATTCTCCTGGTTGCCCCTGTATGGAAGAAGGGGTGTACTTAAATCTTGATACGTAATTAAATCTCTACAAACTTTGATTTCTGAGGCGCTGTGACTGTGAAGATGTTTGAGATCCCCCCCATGGATGTAGGCATCCTGCTAATCATTCATCTTGTAATCAAAGTCAAATGGCTTGGTGTTTTCCAGAACCACAAGACAATCAACACAGTAATGAAATAAAAGCAGTAGAGAGAAAATTAGTTAAGAATCATAGCTTACCCTTTATTTTTTCAAAAAAAAAAAAGCACAGACTGGTGTGAATATAAAGGATCAGAGACAGATGTGCATAAGAACATGCAACTATAATCTTTGGGCAGCGTGCAAGCAAATGTAAAATATCTGACTCCAGAATGCCCCTCTAGCCATGGCTCAGTGCCGCCACCCTGTGGCCAGACCTCTGGCCAGACCTCTGACCCTCAACCCTCCTCCCCTCCCATAAATCCCCCCCCCCTAAATATTTTCCTGTTCTTCATGTACAATGTAGGTAGTGATACCTTTCAAAGGACCAACAGAAAAGATAATTTAGCTCTCTGGATCTCACAGATTTCTTCTTCAGGTTTCCTACAGTGTATCACACAGGGAGAGAGGGGTTGTAACAAGGTGAAAAACTGGGGAACGCTATTTCTCTGGGTAGTGAGGGAATCACCTAAAAAGAGGAGACGTGGAATCCCAGTTGGGATGGGTGACTTTCTCCTCTACTTTTCCACTCAGCTTTGTGTGTCATAGCAGAATAAAACTTGAGAGGATAAAGGGCATGCCAGGAGGGGACCCCCTGCAGTGTGGGTTATGAGTGTGTTCCATGATGCATGTTCCTGGAGGGCAAAGGAAAGAGAGAAATCTGTTTGGCACTTTGACACACCCCCTTCCTACTTTCTGTTGCCACATGCTTCACATAAAGGCCAACTTGTGCGGCTTGACTTTTCTGCTGGATGACCAAGTGGTACTTGGTGTGTGTGCAGTGGAGAAGTGGGGATAAAGTATACAATAGCGTTCCCCACTGAGATATGTTTCTCTTTATATATATATATATATATATATAGGAGGAAATCACACTGAGTGTTGTGGCTGTGTGTATGATGCTTAACACATTGGTAGGACTCTATCTGCAATATATGAAGGTCACAATGGGTAAGAGTGTGCATGAATAACCAAACACACTGGCATAACTATTTTTCTATTGATAACTGTAGACGGATGTATGCCTGTGCATAATCAACCGAGCCATCAACAAGGATGTAGTAGATGACAACATATAAAGATCATTTGGCATATCCAGTCTGCGTCATATCCCTCGTGCCAATCCAAGCGGCCATTCAATTTCTAAACTTTCTTTTCATGTTGCATTTTTTTTCCTTGAAAGTGTTCTTTGGTGTTCATTTCTGGTCGTAGGAGAATAATGTAACACTTAGGGAGAAAGATTAGGAAGAGTAACCCCGCACCAGAAGACAGAATGGCAAAGATCTCCACTGCAACCATGTTCTTCCCCTGTGTGCTGAGGTAGGCGGGAATGAAAGACAGCCAGACACTCACAAAGACCAGCATGCTGAAGGTGATAAACTTGGCCTCATTGAAGCTGTCAGGTAATGTCCTAGCCAGGAAGGCCACAATGAAGCTAATGATGGCCAGGAAGCCCATATATCCCAGCATGCAGTAGAAGAGTATGGTCATCCCATCATTGCACTCAATGATTATCTTCCCACTTTCAGATCTGGAGTTTTTCTCAGGAAAGGAAGGATGGCTAGAAATCCAATAAGTGCAGATAGCTAGTTGAATGAAGGAGCAGAAAATAACAATTAGGTTGGGTATTTTGGGCCCAACCCATTTTCTCAGGTGATTTCGGGGGTTGACAGCTTTGAAGGCAATGACCACCATGATGGTTTTTGCCAGTATGCAAGAGACACTGACAGTGAAGATGAAGCCAAAGGCAGGCTGGCGGGCTATGCAGGTGAATTTCATGGGAAGGCCTACAAATGTTAAGGAACTGAGGAAGCAAAGCATGAGAGTGCAGAGGAGGAGATAGCTGAGGCCTCGATTGTTGGCCTTCACAATAGGAGTGTCCCGGAACCGGCAGAAGATTAAAAGGATGAAGATGGTGACAAAACACAAGACAACGGCAACAATGGCCAAAGTTGCTCCCAGGGGCTGTTGGTAGGACAGGAACTCGATGACTTTTGGCAGACATTTGTCTCGAATCTCATTAGGCCAGTGGTCATCTGGGCATGTCCAACATTCAGTTGTATCTGAAGTAGAGGAGATACACCAGTTACAAACCCAAGCTGTAGACATCATTTGCTCTATAGCTTTTTTTTTTTGCAAGGATCCAGAATCTCCATATAAATACAACTTAACACCCAGAACGTCCCAGAAATTGGGGATTCTCCTACTGATAAACAAGGGCTGAAATTTGTGGTTCTTGGACCTGTTTCTTTCTTTGTATAAAGCTCGCAAAGGATCATACCACCAGTGCCTCTTTTGTGAACCAGAGGGGAGCCCCAGAGGACTGTGATCTTCAAACATCAGAGACAGTGATAAAAACATGAAAATAAGGATACAATGACTTACCTCTCCTCGTTATTATGAAGTCATGGTATTAAGAAAGGGAGTATCTACCCGTATGTATAAATGTAACATTTAGAAATACTTGCACTGTGTTAGCAGTATAGTAAATCTAGGTACAAGGTTTTGAAAACTACTGTAAAAACTTTTTGATTTTTGCAAACTGCATCCACTGGATGGCACTATAGACTAGATAATTTTGAGATGATTAGACCAATTTCTAGTCAATATTAGATCAATGTAGAGATGTGCAGGATGGAGAGTGTAGCTAACATTCTAGCTTGTTGCTATGAATGGAAAATTAGAATAATGAGCAGACAGGGGCAGATTTTAAAATGTACGTGCATGCTACCTGGAGTGCACAAATGTACACCCAATTTTATAACTTTCCTTCCCCTACCTGTCCTGCCCTCCAGCCCAAAAAAAACCCCCATACCTTTATTTCACAAGTTTCGCCTGCCGGCCAACTGCTGGCACGCGATTCCCCGGCCACGCCACGCCCCCAGACCACCCATTTTTTCAAGCCCTGGGACTTACATGCGCGCCACTGGGCCTTTTGAAAATAGGCCTGGCACGCGTAACCCCCCCGTACGTGCGTAAGGCTTTTAAAATCTGCCCCATAATATGTAAATTAGTGATTTATCTCCTTCATAATGTGAAACCCAGAAAAGATGACTATTTTCACTTTCTCTCTCCTTCTTGCTGTGCTGTTCTGATTCTAAGATTGTGATATCTGACAATGTTAATAAAGGTATACCCTAATTATTAAATAAATTTGATAAGGTGATGCCCATTGTATATTTTATTTATTTATTTAAAATATTTATTACCTGCGCTCTCCAAGGTTTGGGGGCAGGGAACGAGACAGCATACATAATGAAAAGAACAATACAAATAGCACAACATAAGAAGAGACGGGGTCCTGGCAGATAGAACCAGATATTCAGTGGATGTACTGTTTCCAGTAGTTAATTTTATTCCTGGAAGCTCTACAGATAAATGAAATGTAATCTTGCATGCAAGACTGTAATGCCAAGATACATAATCGAATGACTGAGGCTTCTTCTTCTAGTCACATCAATGTTATTAGGATATCTTTCGTTGAAACAACATTACATTTATTAGCAAACACTCTAGTACATGAAACACCAATACCACAAGAGTTTTATAATCATATCTGTAATCTCAAAAGCTCAAATACAGCAACATTTTGGATAATTCCTGTGTTGGTTCAATAAAACGTATCATGGCCGGCCCATTACATGATAACAGATAAAAAGGAATTCAGTAATGAGTTAATCATAAATGATTAACTAACTCAGGATAAGATTTTTTGTAAATCATACCTCTAGTTTTTTTCAAAATTGATATCTTTTTTTGTAAGGGCAATAGGAAGTGGGTTGGGAAGATTAGATCAAAAAAACAAATCACAGTATGTTAGTATTTGTATAAAGCTACAGATGCAAGTGGCCATTTGTTCACCTCAACCCAGTTCAGAAGTGTGCTGCTAAAATGGTTTCGGGCCTTACAGGGAAAGGAGGGCAACATTCAAATATTTAGCAGGCTTCCATAAGATAGAAGAAGAAACTCAAAGGAGTCCACTATTAAATGGCAAAAAAACCCCAGACTGAAACTCAGTATTATTAACTCAGTCGGAGTCAGATGCAAGATGGTAAAAAAAAAAAAATCCCTTTCTTTGGCTGATGGTCACCTTTAAGAAAGGATAGTCGAGCTGGCCCAATGGAATAGCAACAACCGTGAAGGAGATCTGTGTTCCATTTCCAGGTCTAGTTTCCAAACTCTGTGGGTTAAGCAGGGCTTAGATCAGAGAAGGTAACACCAACTGGTGAGCTTCTCGGCTGATGCATGCCAGGTTCCAAGGGGAGATGTGGCCTGTGGCAGCCCGGCCCGTTTGAGGACCAGCATTGCAGTGGATGGATCGGGAGGGAGGAAGATGAAGACTTAATCATGGAAACACTGCTGGTAGTCATGAATGAATGACTGTTGAGCACCCCCCCATTATAAATCACACTGAGAAGGGGACATTGAAGTGAAGTGAAGGAAGGCATGCCAAACTAATTAATGAGTAAATGAGAACATTTCTGTATCTGGTTGTCCTGACTGTGGGAGCTACTGATAGATAACTCCCATTCAGAACCCCAGGCAGACAATTAAGGTCACCAACAAGCTTCATGCCTTGGGAGATAGGCTGAATCAGTTCTGCTTTTGCCTTTCAACTACAGACCTTGTATTTTTCTGCCTTTTTTTTTTTTTAAAGAAATTGGAATTACAAGTCCCAGCATGCAATGGGATAAAAATTAGATTGATTTATGGGCAACCTGGGTTCAGCACAAATTCATTCATGTCAAGCCTGAGACGTGCTATCTTGCATCCTTGGGAAGCCAAAGTCATGACATGCTGGATTCCCATGATGGCTAACAGAAGGATGGCAGGTGGCTCACCCGTTCCATTGGCTATTTCTCCAGCAGAACAGGGGAGGCAATCGAAACAGCAGGCGGGCTGCCCCATTCTGGCAGATTTCCTGTATCCAACAAGGCAGCTCTCACTGCAGACAGAACGAGGCATCTATATGGATTAGAAAAAGATTAGAACATACAGGCACTCATTTAAAATCTAAGCGCCAACAAGAAAGAAACCACACCATCCTTACTGAAAACCCAAGTTTACCATAAACTGCAGCCTGGATTCTTAAAAAATCTAACAAATTTACAACTGCAGTATGAAATATGTGCAAAAGGCTATCTAACATGAAAGGCCTTAACCTTCTTACAGAATCTCAGCAGGTCCTGATCTTGACGAATTTCCAGCAGCAGTGTGTTCCCGAGTATCGGCCCCCATGGAAGAAAACGCTCTGTTACATGCCCCCACCAAATGCATCTGCCTAAGTGATGGTGACCATAACCTAGAACATGCCCGAGGTGAGCATAACCTAGAACATGCCCGAGACCCTCAAGGTCCAGGGCAGCTCATGCAGTAACAGTAATCCCTTTAGAAGCTCACTACCTGCCCACTCAAGGGCTTAAATTCAAAGTGGTTATACTGGTAGTTATAGGGAGTCAGGAAAGCTCCTTCAGTATTGGCAAAATCTGGTCCCTATGACCACATCCTGCTATGGCACGAACTGTAGCAGTTCGGAGCAGCTGCAGAATTCATATAGAAAGCTTGTGATGATTATCTGCTTTTGTATTCTATATTGTCTGGCCTTTCTCCCTTTCCATTCCAATGATGCACGCCTTTCAGGCTTTCCCCTCACTTCTAATACTAAGGACCATCATACTAATTCCAAGTTTGTTTTTTTAATTTTGCTAACATTTTTCTTCTATCGCGTCTAATGGGAGGGTGCTCCATGCATTAATAAGATATTCTTAAAGGGAAGTATTTTTTTTCCCCTTACTAGGTTGCTCCATGCACCCACAGCCCTCTCTGTGGAGGAATAATTCCTGATATTAGTCCTGAGTATCATAACCTGATCTCCTGTTTCACAAATCCTTCTCCGCCGAAACAAGCTTGGGATCCCTGCATCATAGTATCTGAAATCGCTATCATTCTGCCATGTCCCATAATTAAGTTCAAAATTAAATGATCAGGCACAAATTCTAGCCTCCTTGCTGTCGTCATTTTGTCTGTTTTATTTCTCCCATCCTCCACCCCCCCCCCCCCCCACACACACACACACACATTCCTGAAGTTGCAGGAAATTAAAGCTTTGGAAAAATGGATGTGCCATTCCAAATGTTTGCAAACTCCCCTATGATGAGAGGCTATTCAGATTAGGGCTCTTCAGCCTGGAAAAGAGGTGGCTGAGAGGGGACATGAAAGAAGTTATAAAATCATGAGTTGGGGTGGTATGGGCAAATAAAGGATGGCTATTTACCCTTTCAAATAATACCACAACAAGGGGACTCTCCATGAAGCTAGCAACCAACGGATTTAAAATCATCATAGAAAGTATTTTTTCACTCAAAGCACAATCAAGCTGTGGAATCTGTAGCCAGACCTGGTTAAGACGAATAGCATCGTGGGCTTTAAAAGAGGGGTGGACAATTTCCTTGTGGAGGAATCCATAGATTAGCTAGGTAAACTAGAGAAAGCCATTGCTATCCCTGGGAGGAAGTAACAAGTAACATCTATTTTTGGGATCTGCCTGGTATTTGTGACCCAGATTGGCCACTGTCAGAGACAGGATGCTGGGCTCAATGGATCTCAGTCGGGTCTAGCAGGGCATGCTGGACTTTTGCACTTTTTCACCCCATAGGTTATCCAGTTCTTAAAGATGTCCCAAAGCCTTCACTCATCACCTGATTAAACTCTTGGTTCCATAGGATAGCAGTGATGTTCACAGTGATTTCTTCCCACGGGAATTTCCTGAAATCGTATTTCCCCACTTTTACCACTTTGCTGGTGTCACCCTCGTATATCTGGATATTCATGATGTCAAAGACAGTAGGCACATCTCCATTCACGTCAAAGTAGACTTCTTCTTCAGATTTTGTTGTGAACCGAGTGTGCCACAGATAATGGAGGACCTATTTAAAGAAGGAAAAGTGTCATGCTGAATTCATAGAACATTTTTACAAAAAATTGAATGTTATGCACATAAACTAACAAAATGAATGAAAACAAACGCACATCCCTGAGGGAATTGTTTGCATGTTAACCCTATAAAATCCCAATTATTATTATCAATACCTGCCATGGTTTGATGGTCTGAATGTTGGCGCGCATATCAAATGTGTCTTCCTTGGTTCCATCCAAAATCATGTTGTGCAGGGCATGTGCATAAGCGTAAACAGCGAGGTAAGCATGATAGGAAATGCTTAAATCATTCAACTGAAAGAGTGCTGGGTCCAGTGCTTTGAGGTCCTCTTCCCCTGTGCATGGGATGTCAACTTCCCCAGTTACCATACTGGAATTGCTCTGTCTCTCCCATCGACACTTGAATGCCTTTTCCCAGAAAAGTTTGGTGAAGGTATCCTGTGGATAAGTAGAAGGCCCCATGTGGTAGAGGAAGTCTGTGAAGTGAGGGATGCTTCTTGTGGAGCCAGAGAAGGCCATGCTGCCATTGAGCAGCCTCCATGTTTCCTTTGTGAACAGATGCAGATTGAGGGTGAACAGTGACGAGAAGATCCAGACCGTACTGGTAACATTGCGGAGGGAGAGGAGCTCTAGGATAGGCTTGAGGTGCATTTCGTAGCAGTTGCACACAATCACACTCACCGAGGACTGATGGATCACTTCTGCCACCCTCACCAGCCTGTCGTTGGGGTAGCGATCATTGATCTTCTCCAGGAAGGCCACACAGCCACCATTCACCACTACTTCCTGTCGTATCTTCTGACTGCTCAGGCTAGTGATGTCTGAGTTGGAGGACAGGATCCCCACCCATGTCCAGTTGAAGTGCCGGAGTAGCTGGGCAATGGCTCGGGGCTGCAGGGTGTCTGCAGGATAGGTGCGTAGGAAAGAGGGGAACTGGATCTTATCACTCAGCATTGGGTGCTGTGCTGAGAAGCTGATCTGAAAAGAAAGATTTCCATCATCTCTCTCAAATACATCCATGAGGTATGACACATAATGATCACTAGGGCTTTGTACCTGATGGTAGTATCAGCCCCTTTTTTCTTCCCTGGGAAATGACAGGAAGGGAAGGGCTCAATCAGGGTAGAGTTAGTTCTTCTCGTCTCTGTTCTTTCTCATCCAGTCTCACCCTTCCCCTCCAGATCTCTGCAGGCTGTTGCTGGGAGAGGTAAGGGTGGGTGGATCAGGAAGCAGAGGGCCAATAGAGCTGCAGCACCAGCCCTGTATGCCATGATCAGGAATAATACAGAACAGCACCAGAACCTGACAATTGTCCATACTATTAACCATTTTGTACCCTGTAATTTTAATTACTGTTATTAACTTTACTGTGTAATTTGTCTTCATTTTTTTCCTTATGACCACTTTGTCTATTATGTTGGCAGCATGTACAAATGTTGTCATGACAATAAAGTTTCCTGAATCTAAATCCAAGAAAAGCACCAGTGGTGGAGGAAGAGAGAAAAGCATCAGTGAGGAGACAAAGAAAAGCACCTTTGATGCCTCTCTCTCTTTCAATCTCCTTCCCCCACCGGTGCTTTTCCCATGTCATAAGGGTGGCAGAAGAGGTACAGCAGGTAAAAGCATTGCCTCCTGCCGGTGGGATGGAAGGGGAGGGGAGGATCATGCTGCGACTGAACCCTTCAACCAGTTGCAGGGAGTGGGACTACCTTGGAGACAAGGAGCACTGGGCTGCTGCCCTGATCCACCCCCCTCCTCCATGGATGGCCCTGCATATGAGTACTGGCACCTTTCTTTCTAAAAGAAAAGCACTACTGGTGACTTGTTTTAGCAGTGGTGAAGGTATTGAGGTATAGCTCTGATGCAGCATCACCATGTACTGCTAAATAATCTGGAAATCCTGTTTGGTCAAAAGATCTCTGTGCATTTATGCCCCTATTCAAAGTTTTTGTGGGAAATTTCTGAGCTTGTGGTCAGATCCCTATAGAGGTCTCTTTCTCTAACTTCCTGCAGAAGTCTCTAGGAGGGAGCCAAATAGTTGACATCTCTCTCCTTAGGAGCTCTGGTAACACCATGGAAGATTCCAGTTGCCCATCTAGACTGATCCTTGCTGTGGGTCTGTAAGAGGAAGTTGCAGAACAGCCTTCAAGAATGTCCCTTTCCTCTTTGTCTTCCTGCATCTGGAGACTGTGAGTTTTCAAACCCAGGGTTCTGAAAAGGTCAGACTTAGCCCTTGGCCATTCCTGGGACTTGTATCACATGTTAGTGCTACCAGTCATCTCAGTTAAGAAGGACTCAGCAGCCAGTTGTAGTGGCCTAGGAAGTACTTATGAGTCTGAAAAGTATATACTGGTTCAGCCATCCCAGAAAGAAGAGCCTTAGGGGCAGATTTTCAAAGGCTACACGCGTAACCTGAGAAAATCTGCCCCTGCGCGCGCCGAGCCTATTTTGCATAGGCTCGGCGGCGCGCACAAGCTCCGGGACGTGCGGTCCGGGGGCGGGGCATGGTGGCAGTTTGGGGGTGGTGCAGGGACGGTCCCAAATCCTCCAGCACAGCGGCCTGTGCCAGGGGATGGTGAGCCAGCGCGCGCAAGTTACGCCTTCCTCGGGCAGGCGTAACTTCGGAAACAAAAGGTAGGGGGGGGATTTAGTTAGGGCTGGGGGGTGGTATCCTAAAGCTTTAAAGTCATAAGAAGAAAGTCATCAGGTTGATATAGGAGTCTCATTAACCCTACCAGCACATTACTTCCACCTTGCAGGTTCACTACTACACCATTTTCTTGACCATGACTGTTAAGAACCCTAAAAGCCCATGTATATAGACTTCCCCCTAAGTGGGGTTACCAAAGGGATGTGATAAATGGATAATAGTAGGGGTTCTTGGATCAACTGGAATGGGTGGAGTTTAAAGAGGAGAAAGTGTGGTCTGGTAGGAAGAGTATTGAACAATAATTTGGGGGGAACATCTAAGACTCGTGTATAAATATCACAGAGACTCCTTGCAATTTCATAGTAACATAATAAATGACAGCAAATTGGCCAATCCATCTGAGCGAACCTATGGCTTTCTAGTTCCTGTTTTCCTTAGAAAAATAAGGAAGTGAAAATCTATGGATGCAATAAGGGAAAAAACAAGAACTGTGCAGATGAAATAGTAACCCGAGTCAGTGACAAAGGCAGAGAAATCTCCTACCTGTGGGATCCTGTAAACCCCTAGTATCCTGGCCATGACCTCAGTCGCTGCAGAGTAGACCTCCCCGAGGATTCCTGCCAGAGTCAGGTGAACCTCACACTTATAATTCGGGACTGTTCTCTTCCCCCCCGACAATAGTAGCAGAGTGTTCTGGAGAGCAACTACTTCTGAAAGACAAGAGTCCAAGATCCGGAAGCCTAGGGTATGGTTTGGCAGCAGATGCTTGTTCTGATTAATTTCTTCTATGGCAAACAAGATGGCCAGTATGTCACGGTAATACCGGATCTGAAATCTGTTAGGGATAAACCAGTTGTCCTTCATGTTTTGTCACTTGGAAGATACTGTGTCAGCAGAATCCTCCCTCCATTCTGGTAAACATAAAACCTTTCTATAGAACTCAACATGGTCAAATATTTCTAGTCTTCATAGCAACACTTCCAGATTATGTCCGTCTCATCCCAAACTCAAAAGAATTTAAGAAAGTTCTCAAAACATATTTATGCACCCTCGCCTTCAGTAAGCCTAAAGTACTGTTGCAGTTCCTTATCACATGCATAGTAAAAAAACAAAACTGTTCCCCTTTGAGTGTAACATTTCATTCTTTGCCATGAGCTTCTACAAGTTCCATCTATCTTAAACAGTCTTTCATATAAATCTGTGTCTTTAGTATTCTCTTGAATAATTAGACATGGCAGAGTATTTTTCTTTAGGGCATAAGAATGCAAAGCTACAAGCAAACTTTTAAGCTTGCATAAAGCAAGCCTGTTTTCGAAGAAAAGCTACCCTACATAAATTGTGTGCATGCAACTTTCCCCGTTTCAGAAAATTGGTGCAGCTCATGCCTTGAAGCTGCACGTCGATTATGCAATGCACATTTTGAAAGTTGAAGTTTGACATGTAAATTCCTCATGCCCTCTGAAATGCTCCCAGGATGACCTCTTTCTTTACATGGCCAAGTTTATGCATGCTGTAAAATCCACTTAGGTGCACACAGCCAGCCAACATGCATAGCTCCTTATTTTATGCATGAAAATCTCAACTAACTTTTTAAGAATGTGCCCCTTTCCTATCATAGCTTCCTTTATACTGTCTCCTTTTTCCACTGAGGGATTTGGTGAGTTATAGATAGATATAGATATAGATTTTACACAATCAAAAGCAATTTGCAGTGTGCTAATTTAGAGAATTTTACTGGAAACAATGAGTATATCATGCTGAAAGAATTAACCGGTTGTGCCAGATGTTGGCCATATCTAGCGACACAAACCCAACCAATGTAAAAGTCATCTGAAGATAATCATGCCAACACGTGTCCAGCTTTGTCCTCTGCCGCTTGGCTTTCTGTCCTTATTCTTAGGTCATTACCAAATGATACACCCAGGTCTTTTCACAGGTCAGCAATCAAACCAAAAATCACCAATTTCCCCGCCAAGGGTATCTTACCCCACACAGTGTGCTGGCTGAGGGGACTCTTTGAAGTCAAGGATAGGATGAACCATGCCAGCATGAGCCAGAGAAATCACCCCCAGGACAATGTCGCCATCCATGGAGAAGGGGATCATCTCTCGGTGCTCCAGTTGGCAAACTAAGGCAGGGACTTCCCTCTTGGGAACAGCAAACAGTAGGAGAATAATAAACTGAAAAAGACTCATTTCTTTGTTCTTTTTCACAAAGCCTCTGGTTTCATCAGCACTGAGTGAGAATCACAGAAGTTCAAAAAGAAAACATAAGTGAAAAAAAAAGTAAAGCAAAGTAGAACATATGGAAAGAGAAATTAAAAATAGAGCGTGAGATCTAGAGAGAAGACACTTGGGGGAAAAATCAAAGAGATATGATTGAGAAATAGCAATAGAAAGATCCACCACAGAGATCAAGGTCTGGAGAGGAAAGAAGGCCCAGAAAAAAAGCCAAAAAAAACCCCAAAAGTGTCAAACAAACATGATTTGGAATTTTGACAGAAAAAACTGTGCTGCAGGACTGTCAGTGGGTTTATATCTTCTCTGCCTGGAGATTGTGTCACTGATCCCTGCAATTTTACACTTGCAATTAAAAAAGGTGCCTTCGTACACACATTACATGATGAGGAGGTGCGTGGCTGATAATGAAAGGACTTGTTTGATAATCACAGCCTGACATGTCCTCTGGGATGTATGGGGAGAAGCATTAGCATTTTCTTTTTAGAACTGGGAAAAGTAACCTTTTGGTTTTTAAGAAGGAATACATCTGTCTCTGACATATGGATAAGAGGGTTCAATATAAAATCTTTGTAGGTACAGTACCTAGGACCAGATGGTTCAGGGGATGGGTGCGATGATACAGATCCTGTCGCTCCTAGGACTTGTTAGCTTACATATGGACACGTGGTTAAAACTTGAACGTCAATGAATGTTTATTTATTTATTTATGTGAGGCTTTTCTTTACCAACGTTCGTTTGCACATCACATCGGTTTACATTGAAACAAGTGGATAAGAAGTTACATTTCAGGCAAGTCACTAGATGTTTAGGATAATGATTTCTCTAATTTTGGTAACTGTGCGGATTATTAGAAAACTTGGTAACAAGAAATCATAGAGGAAGATGTCCAGTTCGGTGAAGGCCAGTACTTTAACAAATTCTGGGCTTGTTTGGGACTGATATGGATGGCAGTGGTAGTAAAAGGGTTGAATGTCCGGATGGGAGCTGATGTTGGCCTGACTCAGACTGTAGGAATTCTCTGTATCCTTTGCCAAGTTCCGCTGCCCCCCCTATATTATCTGTTATCTTGTTGCAATGTAAACTGCCCACTGAGGCGTCAGTTTGAGTTCCTTGTAAACCGGTGTGATATGTATATTATACAGGAACATCGGTATATAAAAACTAAAAATAAATAAATAAATAAATAAATAAATTCATATAGTCATCTACTCAAAGTGGGAGAATCTCGTTTGGGTGGACTGGATGGACCAATATGATCTTTTTCTACCGTCATGAGCTGGCAGCCTAGTCAACATCCTCTAACTTCAAGAGACTATCAGAGAGCTATACGGCATAGGAAGATCCAGTTATATTTTTTCTGTGGAGTAAATTTTTGTTGTATTGTATAAATTGAGAGCGCTGTAGGGACTAACTGGTACCTATAGCAACCAACCATTGCTTGTCTGAAGTAGCAAGTGGACAGGAGCTGAGACAGAAGAAGTAGGCAAGTAGACAGGATCGAAGACCAATCAAGGTGAAGTATTATTTTTAACTAGCCTATAGCTGCCATCTGGATCAAGTGACATTGGCGTCCTCCAACTGAAAGGTCTGAGCATGTGCAAAGAAACTCCATTTCCTCAATCTGACTTCACAGAGCAAGCTTTTGTTTTCAGAAACTCTCTTTGACAGTAACTTTTAAACTGGTGTGCGGGCACACATTTGTGCACATTCGTCGGCCTGCACCCAGGGATGCTGCCATTTTATAACATCCGTGCATACATTATAAAATAGCCTGAGCGTGCGCACATGTACATGCAATTTTAAGTGGATGCGCCTATGCGTGCAAATATAGGGCGATTTTAGTAGATACGCACTCTGACACCATGTCCAGTTTTCTCAGTTCATTCCCAGTTCACCCAGGTAAGGGTTATGACTTCCAAAACCCCCCTAGTGTAATAGCCTCCCTTCTCCCATATTGGACCTGCTTCAGAGCAGGTCTAAAGTTATGCCGGCTTGCGTGGCCAGATAACGCGCTACTTAACCGGGCTATCTTGAAAAAATATCTGGCTAAGTGGAGCTGTCATCTACAAGAGTAAAAGACCAAATAAACTGGGCCATCCCCTCCCTCCCTCCCTCTCCCCAAAGCATAATAAAAGTGCTACAAAATATTCTAAAACCCTGCCCCCACCACCTTTTTTAAAAAGGGCCCGTCTCGATTAAACCTTTAAAAGGAGCTCAGCCTGCCTCCCCCCCACCCACAAGAAACAAGGGTAGCTCCTGCAATCCCATCCCCACCAATTCCTTGGGCATCACCTGTCGGAGCAGATGTACACCAAAATGGCCATACAAAAAAACGGCGCCGGCCATTTTGAAATGCCGAGGCATCGGGCTAGGGTCAAATAGGGGTCGTTCCTGCCCCATTTGGAATCTAAAGTTCAACAATGGGGAAAGAGGCATTGGGGAGGGGAGGAGAAGGGTAGACCCAGGTGGCCTTGAGTTTGTTTTTATTTTTTGCACTGGGGGCAAGAAATTGTCGATGGCCAGGGCTGGTGGCTGCTCGCGAGAAAGCTGTAATGAAATGAAATAAAAAAAATAGTGAATGAAGTTTGGTTTGGTTTAGTTTGGAAAATGAAATGCAAAAAAAGACAAACAAAACAGGAAATTTTGGTTAAAAAATGTCCTGGTTTTGTTTCCCACGAAAGCATCATTCCTATTATTAGCCCGGTCGACTTGGGAGTGAGCGGCATGGGGCTACACTCTGGGATCTGCCGAGCACCTGCGATCCGGAATTGCCACTCTCGGAGGCAGGATGCTGGGTCCGAGGGATCTTTGGTTTGTCTCAGCACTGCACATCGTACGCTCATTCTCACTTTTCCAGTGACTACCCAAGGGGAAATTAGAGGGGGAAAATGGGGGCACTGTTGCGTTCGTGTCTTTGCTCCACCCTCTCTACCTTAGTGGCGACTCCCTTCGGGTCTGACGGACAGAAGCAGCCGCGGCTTCTCCTCGCCACTTCTCCCCAGAATCCCCGGGCTGGCTTGACTCTGCGGATCCACCATGTTCCTAATGACGTAAGAGCACGCGCGCTCCAGAGTTTGTACCGGCAAGGGCGCGAACCTCGGGGCGTCCCCCCATAGTGACGTCATCCGCTTCCACCTCAAAAGGTCTTTGTTTGCAACTACGAATCGAATTAGCAAGGGGAATTCTTTCTCTGCTGCTCCGCCTCCACAAACTTACCAAGGGGTACCCGCTCCTCGGGGGCCCTGCTCTCTCTTCTTGATTTCAGATTGCTAAGACGGGATCCGGTACTCGCTCCTCGAGGGCCTACGTTCCTGAATGCTCAGCAGACTCCTTACTGCCTGGAAGCGATCGCAGACGTGAACACTGTGAGTGCTATTACAGATAGGAACCGGTACTCGCTCCACGAGGGCCTATGTTCCTAATCTCCGAAGACTCCCTTCTGTCTAATACGTTATCGCAGGTACGGAGATCGTGAGTCATTATTGTAAATTGGAGATAGGAACCGGTACTCGCTCCACGAGGGCCTATGTTCCTAATCTCTGAAGACTCCCTTCTGTCTAAGACGTTATCGCAGGTACGGAGATCGTGAGTTATTATTGCAGATAGGAACCGGTACTCACTCCACAAGGACCTATGTTCCTAAAACCCTTCACAGACTCTCTTCTATCTCAGAAGCTATCGCATGCCTATATCCTGTGCATTACTATTATAGATTGCAGATAGGAACCGGTACTCGCTCCACAAGGACCTATGTTCCTAAAACCCTTCACAGACTCTCTTCTATTCCAGAAGCCATCTCATACACAGATATTGTGAGTTCTCATTCCAGACTCATATAGGAACCAGTACTCGCCTACGGCTCCTGTTCCTGAATATACTGAAGACTCTCTGTTGCATAGAAGCCATTACAGATATCTACAATTGTGAGTGTATCATCTACTACTGGTTATGTATCCAGCATACCCTGTCTACTCACTATCTATACTCTCTCTACAGCTCAGCAACTCAGAGATCGCAATTCCAGTATCGGAGGGACTTCAGCCCTGCCGGGCACATCAGCTCACTACTGCCACCTCTGGTTGTTCTACGTCCTGTCTAATAAAGAACTATCTGTGTTTGTCTCCATACTCCAGCCTAGCCGGTGGTCCCTCTCAGGATATCCTCCTGGGGCGCTGTCAGCTGCCATCAGCCCAGGGATTCACCAATTTCCATTAAGTGTTTATTACTTACGCTACTAGAGCGGTATCATAACAGACTGCCACTCTGTGGGAAGCCAACCCACCACAGATCATTAACTCCGCCTACGGAATATTACAAATTACTAGCTCCTCCCCTTGGGGAATCAGCACTGAACAGATTGCTAACTCCTCCCATCTCGAGGAGAGATCCATAACAGATTGCTAACTCCTCTTCCCTCTGGGGGAGCAAACACCAACAGATTGCTAACTCCACCTCCCTGGCGGCCAGATCTATAACAGATTGCTAACTCCGTCCCCTTAGCGGGGAGATCCATAACAGGCACTGGCTAGGATGAATAAAAGGGCAGCAGAAGTGGAAGAAAGGGCTCTGACAGATGTGTATAAATACATGTAACTACAGATGGCAATTTTCCAAGGGACTTCCTTGCTTAAAACACTGCCCTACCCCCAGAAATGGCCCTTTGAACATTTCCTGTCCGATATGCCTGTAAAACCATATGCATGCAATTTTCTGTGTGTGGTGGAAAGGCATTTCCGAGGGGGGGAGGGGGAGGTGGGGCAGACTTTGGATTTATGATTTTGAAAACTATGCATGTAAATTTCTCGGAAAATCTTCCCACGTGGATTAGCAGGGGTAACTTGCACTTGGAGTTTTGCCGGGCTCATTTGCAAAACAAACGTGCGCACCTTAAGTGCAATTCGTGCAAGCGACAGACCGCGAGTTTTCTGCGGGCTGTCGCAATATCCCCTAAAATCTTTGGGAGATGCATATGTGAGCCAATAAAGATCATCTAAAAAATCTCAAGTCAGCATTTAATGTCAGAATTCAACTCCCTGTCCGTGGACCAGTGCGGCCACACTGTGGCAAGACCTTTGAACCATGCCTGAGAAACCATTTTCCTTCTGATACCTTTAGAAGGACCAATGAAAAAAAAAAAGGTTGTAGAACATGATCTCTCTGGATACCGTATATGTGTGTGTGCAATGGGATTATTTCTGACTACCTGGCTGAGGATGCTTATAGAGGGTAGGCCGAAGGGATTCAAAGTTCTCACCCAGACACAGACTAGTTTGAAGGCCACAGGCCAACCTCTGAGTGAACTCCTATTTACTGTTTTGCACTGTGAAATGCTTACGAACAGGCAAGAGTCTGTTTATTTTAGATATTCCAGTAGGTCTTTGATGAGAAAGCAAGCAATTAACTGATACTAAAACCTGAGAGAGAGTGAAGGCCACAAACTGAAACTGATAAGAACTCAGAGGGAGGGAACATCGCTGCTTTTCCCAAGCATTTAGGGGTAAATTTTAAAAAGACTGTGCGGGCGTCCATGTGCGCAGGATTCCCGGCGCGCGCGCGCATGGATGTGCCGATTTTATAACATGCGCACGTCCTTTTATTGCTCGAATAAACTTACTTCCCTAAACACCTGGACCCATGATATGCTAAACCAGAGTGTGTGGCTATTTGTGTGCGGAATTAGCTCCAGGGTTCAAGCCCCCAGGTACAATCCCAGTAATTGTGTGGGTTTATATTGGGTAAGTCCTGTGTGCAAGCAGGCGATAAGCCCCTCAGGTAGCCCCCAGTGTAGTCCTCGATAAAATTAACCCCCCGATCAGAGCCCCTGGGCAGAATACCAGTGTGCATGGTCTGAGCAGTATAACAAGGTGAAACACTATGAAAATGCTTCCCCCTGGTTGGCAAGAGATCTTGTGAGAGGAGACAGCATGACATCCCAGTTTGCATGGGTGATTCAAGTGTTTCTCACCCACCTCTCCAGCTCATTTAGATAGAAACAATGCAAGTTCAAAGGGCATGCTTGAAGCCCTGCTCGATATGGATTATGAGTGTGCCGTAATGCACATCCCTGGAGGAAAATGGAAAAAGACAAGTCTGTTTGGCAACTCCTCCTTACTTTGTGCCTCCCATGCAGGGCATTCACTGGACAACATGATGCCCCAAGCAAGTGTTGCTTTTGGTGATCCCCTTCTGGTTTCATCAAGTCACAGCCTGAATCAAAAGGGTGATGTGGCACCCCACCCCCCCCCTTACCTCTCCTCCCCACACCTGGCTTTGTGCCCAGAGCTGTTGCCCATCTCTTGCAATGGCTCTGCACCCATTTAACAGAGTAAATGATGGCTGCAAAAGGCCCTAATTGTCCCATCCAGTCTATCCAGTTTAGATTCTCCCTCTTTGGGTTCATAAGCATACAACATCCGTGTCCCTTTTTCCAACCAAGTCTGCTAGAGATCTGGTCTCTTCTGCCTTCACTGGTAAGCCATTTCAGGCTTTGTTATCTTGCTCTTTACTTCTTATGAGAACAATACTTCATCCGGCAGCCAGATCTCCCACTGGTCCTCCTCCCACCCATCCAACGTGTTTGCACCAAGCTTTCTAACAATCCACATGGCAGTCAAAATCAGCAAGGCCAAATGCCATTCTCTAAACCATCTGGCTTCCCCATGCTCATTGAAGTATGGGTTTGAACCATGATCACCTGAGCCTTCTTGCCTCTTCTGCTGGATGCCCGACTAATATATGATTGTCTTTTATTGCTGCTTGCAAATTAAAGTGTAGCATTGGAGGCAGGTTTAATGTAGGAAGCAGGTTGTTACACTAAGAGGTACGTTTGTGTGTGCATCATGCTTAACACTCTGGGAGGACTCTTTGAAGGTATAATGTCACGATTAGAAGGATGTGTTTATGTGCAATCAAATATAACACACTGGCATCATTCTTTTTGCACTGTGTCCCTATGCATAATCAACTGAACCATCTAGTCCTAAAGGTGACAGACCCAGCATCCCTGTGCCCATCCTCTGAGCCATATAGTCCTAAAGGTGAAAGGTTCTGTATACCTTGTACCAATCCAAGAGGCCATTCATTTTCAGTAAATGTTACTTAGATTTTATTTCTGTGTTATATTTTTTCCTACTAAGTGTTCCTTGGTGTTCATCTCTGGCCGTAAAAGAATAATGTAGCACTTGGGGAGAAAAATTAGAAAAAGTAACCCTGCACCAGAGGACAGGATAGCAAAGATCTCTACTGCAACCATGTACTTTCCCTGCGTGCTGAGGTATGCGGGAATGAAAGACAGCCAGACACTCACAAAGACCAGCATGCTGAAGGTGATAAACTTGGCCTCATTGAAGCTGTCAGGTAATGTCCTAGCAAGGAAGGCCACAATGAAGCTAATGATGGCCAGGAAGCCCATATATCCCAGCATACAGTAGAAGAGTATGGTCAACCCTTCATTGCATTCAACGATTATCTTCCCACTTTCAGATCTGGTGTTGTTTTCGGGAAAGGAAGGGTGGCTAGAAATCCAGTAACTGCAGATAAACAACTGGATAAAGGAGCAGAAAATAACAATAAGGTTGGGTATCTTGGGCCCAACCCATTTTCTGAGATGATTGTTAGGGTTGACAGCCTTGAAGGCAATGACCACAGTGACAGTTTTTGCCAATACACAAGAGACACTGATGGTGAAACTGAGGCCAAAGGCGGGTTGGCGGACCATGCAGGTAAGCTTCATGGGAAGGTCAACAAATATCAAGGTGCAGAGGAAGCAGAGTGCAAGGGTGCACAGGAGGAGGTAGCTGAGGCTCTGGTTGTTGGCCCTCACAATGGGTGTATCCTGGAACCAGCAGAAAATGGAAAGGATGAGGATGGTGACCAAGGACAGGGTGACAGCAACAGCAGCTAAGGCTGCTCCCAGGGGCTCCTGGTAAGACAGAAACTCGATGACTTTTGGAAGACACTTGTCTCGACTCTCATTAGGCCAGTGGTCTTCTGGACACTTCCAGCACTCGGCCATATCTGAAATGGAGGAGAAAAACTAGTCAGAAACCCAAGCTACCGACATGATCTGTCCACCTGTGCTATAATTTTACAATGCTCTGAAGGTCCAATATGGATAATAAAAGCCATCCCTGGATGCCCTATAACCAAAAGATATGCATTCTTGAGGCCAAGACTTCAGTGCCTTAAGACTGGACACATTGCCCAGTGCTATGAGATTTCTCTTACTATTCTAATCAAAGTTATTGAGATGCTTTTTATTGAAACAAGATTTATCCAGAGAGGTTCTTCTACATGAAATACAGTGATCAAAATTTACCTCATCCCATCAGTGGCCTGGAAAGCTCGTGCACTATATTTTGAGTAAGTCATCAAAAAAATCATTACCTCTGATTTCTTGCCCATAAAATCTTCAGCAGTTAACGCAAGAGAAGATTATTTTTTAAGGCAATTTTCTCCCATTTTTCATTGCCTAGTATTTCAAAGTTGGGATTTTATCTATTAGTGTTTATATAAAGGTACAGCTGCAAGTGGAAAATTCTTCACCTCAACCTCCTTCAGACCTGGACTGCCAAAATGGTGCAGGGCCTGCAACCTAGACCCTACATGAAAAAGATTACGGATGTTTTCTTTAGAAGAAAGGAGGGCAAGGGGAGATATGATTTAAAAAAAAATTTAAAGATCTCAATAAGGATCAAGAAGATAACATTTTCGATAGAAGACCACTACAAAAAAACCCCACAAACTTGAATAATATTCAATCCAGGAAACTTGCCTTAAAATCAACTGCAAGTCAATAAAACAAATCCATCTTCGATCGATGACCACCAATGGTCAAATGGAAGCTGCACAGGAGACCTGGGTTTGATTCTCAGGCCTACCTACCTGCTGCATGGGCTGGCAGGACCTGGGGGCGGGTTACTGAGTGGGCGTTATGCATGAATATCCCATGTTCCAAAGGGAGATGCATTGTGTGCTGCAAGGCATGGGTTATCGAGAGGAGGATACATCCCCGGGGATGCAGCAGTTTCCATCCTCACTGTAAGCTGAGGTGGAAGAAGGTAAGCCAGGACAAGAAAAGATAAAATATTGAGACTAAAAAGCCCAGTGACGTCTTTTCCAGCTACTCATGGATGCAGAGCTAGAGCAAGGGCAGTAGGTGCCCTAGGTGAACCTTCGGTCTTGCACACTCCCTCCATCGCACCCTCTCTCCCAACTTACCTACTGGTGGCAGTTCCAGCACAGAGCTCCCTTTTTGGGTAGCATTGGCTTTGGTACAGCAGCCCCCTTGATCTTTTCCTTCGCCCTCTGCCTATTGCCCAGTATCCCTTCTCTTTCTCCCTGCCCAGCATCTCTTCTTCTCCCCTCCAATCCATGCCTAACATAGCATCACCCCAATCTTTTTGCCTTCTTTCCACCATGCCAGCACAATCTCTCCACCCTGTGAGCTGCTCAGCACCTTCTCTCTCTCCACTGTTGCCCAGTCAGCACCTTCTCACTTATCTACCCTGCCACCTACTCTACACAATCTCTCCACCCCAACCCGCTCAGCATAAACCCCTTCTTTTGCCAACCCACCCCCCAGAACTCAATCTCTCTCTGCTCCCACCTGATCAGTACCCAATCTCTCTCTCTTTCTGCCCCCACCTACTCAGTACACCACCCTCTCTGTCTCTTCACACTTACCCAACATTCATTGCCCTCTCTTTCTCTCCCTTCCTAATGCCAGGTCTCCTCCTGCTTTCTTTACCAGCGGTCCCAGCTCCGGACCTCTCTGCGACTGCTTGCAGGATGGGCTCAGCTGCTGGCCCTAACCTTGGGCCTCTCTTGCCTCTTCAGTTAATTGGGGGTGGGCTTTACTGGTGGCACTGAGTCCTCATCCTCCTCGGGCCATCAGAATGATGGGCTGCACCAGCAACCCAGGGCCGCCTTCCTCCTCTTTGGCCGCTGGCAGAATGGACTCCACCATTGGTCAGGGTCTCATTCTGATGGGATTTTGCTACCCCCTCCCCCAGGTTCAGTGCTTTAAATGGCCACATAGTTCACTTGACAGAAACATTGGCTCTCCATGAATTTATCCGGTTCAGCAATCCAGAGTCAAATGAATTATGGTGTGCATCTAGAGTAACTAATAACCCTTCAGAGACAGGATGAACCAGAACTGTTCTTGTCCAACTGCAGCTACAAATCTTTCACTTCCCTGACTTTCTTATAAAATTTGGAACTAGAAGTCATAACATACAATTAGGGCAAAGCAAGACAGGCTTATGGGCAAACTCAGTAACTATGGAACCCAAATGGTCTGGGCAAAGCCACCCATCACAAGCCTGGGATGTGCTACATCATAGCCCTGAGAAATCAAAGCCTTGGCATGTTAGAATCCTTCATTATCTCACAGTTGGCCCGGAGTCGACTCACCCGTTTCGTTGGCTATTTCTCCAGCCGAGCAGGGGACGCAATCAAAACAGCAGCTGGGCTGTCCCATTCTAGCAGATTTCCTGTATCCAACGGGGCAGCTCTCACTGCAGACGGAGCGAGGGGGCTGTGGATTATAGAAAGATTAGAACAGTAGGGATCATGATCTTTTATTGTAGCCTCCCTTGCCTGCCCTTTCTACCCTTCATCTGCAGTACCACAGACCTTATCAATCTCTGGCTTCCTCCTCTTTTCCACCTCCTCTAAGGATTGTCTGTGCCTGTCCCAAGCATTATTGAATTCCATTGACATTGCTCTTCTACTGAGAGTTTGTTCCATGAATACAATCATCCACCTCCCTTAGTGAGAAAAATAATATTTCCTTCTGTTTCATCCTGAGTCTTCCCCCTTCCAGTTTCATATCATGATCTCTTGTTTTACAACTTCCTTTCCTCTGAAACAGGTTTATATTACATTTCTGGATTTTTAAAATCTTGGACGTATTTCAACATCACTATAATTCCTTTCCGAAATTAAGGGGGTCAATTTTCAAAACCTGCTCAGTCCAACGTTCAGCCCAAACTTAGGGCCCGAATGTTTTGGGATAAAACTTCACCTACATTTGGGTCCTAAACTTAGATTTGCAAAACACTGGCACAATTTTCCAAGGGATTTCCATGGGCAAACAGGCATTTAACCATGGGCAAATGCGCCATTGAAAATTGTCCCAGGCCCTTAGCAGGAAAAAGGGGTGTTGCTCGAGGGGGGGCTGGCAGAGGTTATGTCCTGCTCCCACAGTGGGTTTTCCAGGGGCTGCACAGAGTGGGGGTCAGTGCTCCGCAGCCTCTGAAGTGGAAGCCCCCTCCCCCTCACCTTGGTGGGGAGAAGGTCTTACATTTAGGAAGCCAAGCCCTTTGAAAATTGACCCTTAAATGATCAGACAAAAAAACTTTTTGCCCAAGCTAGGATTATTTTGTCTGTTGATTCCCGCCTCCCACCCTGTCCTGAAGTTGCAGGAAATCAAAGACATTTTGGGGCAGGCAGATGAATCATTCTAATTTTACACAAGCAAACTGATATTCTGAGCTTTTAAACTTGTATTGACCCCCTAAGTTTACCCAGTTCATAAGCTTCCCAATGCCTTCGCTCCATACCTGATTATTATACCTTTGGTTCCATAAGATGGCAGTGATGTTAAGGATTATTTCCTCTCCCGGGGATGCCCTGGAATCATATCTACCCACTTTTATCAGTTCACTGGAGTCATCCGGGTACATCTGGATGTTCAGGATGTCAAAGACGGTTGGCACATCTCCATTCCCATCAAAGTAGACTTCCTGTTTGGACTCTGTTGTGAAATGCACGTCCCACAGAAAATGGAGGACCTGTTGAATTTAGTAATGAAGAAAAGACATTGCGTCAAATGCATATCTCTACAAGGACATTAAGAATTTCCCTGCTTCACCCACTGCATCTAGCCCTCTATGTTCTCAGGATTTCCATCTCTCCAAGATAAATGACAAACTCTCATCTTCTAGAACAGCAGCAGTACAGGCAGGCTATGGGGGATGGTGAGTGAGCGCCATACTCTTCGTCTCTAGGTTTGCTCCCCTAACACCCTGCATCATCCTTCCCTTTTACCACATGGAGTGTACTTCCACCTTAAACAGGAAATGTGGGGCCAGCGGAGGTATGGCAGACGTGGACAGGGAGTCCTAGCTGCTAGGGGCAAAGGTCCATCTAGGCTGGACAGCACCATTTTGGAAATGGAGCCTTAGGGGGCACTCAGACCCATCAGGGAGTTTAAAGTACTGGTTGGGGGGGAGTGGGGAAGGTTGGGTAGTAGGGGGAGGAAGAGGTCCAGAGGGTTGGGAGATAACATTTTGAACTCAAACAGGGTGAGGTTTGTCAGCGAGGAGGTGTGATCTCACTAGACCTCACGGGTTTGAGCACTACCGATGGAATGGGAGTCTGGAGGCCACTCAGCTCCTTCAAAAGATGGCAGCTGCAAGATGTGGGGCCACCCTAATGTGATGCCCCCTTTGCCCCCAGGACTTCCCCAGTGGCATTTTACCACAGCAGAAAAATCCCAGGTTGGTGAAGCCCGCAGAATGTTTCCTTCTGGAGAAAATACCATGGCCTAGTAAAGCTTGCTCTTAGGAGTCTAAATCTAGGCAAATAAATAGGCCTACATTTTGAACTCTTGAGAGACCGATATTAAAAAAAAAAAAAAAGTTGAGCTCCTAAATTTAAGACCCTAAGTTTTCAATATAAATTCATCCAAATTTACAATTCTAAAAATTAGGGTCCTAAATTTAGGAGCCTACGGTGTCTATTTTCTAAACTGCAGCATTTTTCCTGGAGGTGAAAATACCACAGGATAGACTAAGCTGCAGTACTTGCCGGGAAAAATACCATGATTTAGTGGTCCCTGTTCACCACCACATGACGGGGGGCTCAAAGCCTGGGGCAGCCATTTTTAAAGGGCTTGAGCTGCCCATTGTCACCCTTCCTCAGTCTCAGTAAAAGCCTTGGGGGTCCCACCCGCCATCATCAAGGCAGCTGATGAGACACCATTGAAACAAAAATTAAAGGAACACATTCAGTGTCTGCCCAGTGCCCTCCTCCTTCCTCCCAAACCTGTGCCTTTGTGTGAAAATACATCCCCCCACTCCATGAATCTGTTCCTCGGCTCTGCCACTGAACCTCTGAATGAGCTTGATCATGTACCTTTCACCAGTTTAATCAATTTATAATTTGATAAAAGCAGCAATAACATTCTGCCTTCTCTCCTAGCTTTTTGAAAGATTACATATATTGTGGAAACCAGTAACACTGTGTATGCTGTCTTAGCATCCAAACTAGAGGTTCATCTTAAGTTTTGCTTCATTGAATCTATGGATATGTAGTTCCAGTTCCCCTTTGATTGTATCCATGGAATTCCACTTCCTTATTTTCTGAGGAAAAATGAGGACTGTGTCCTAAAGTGTAAAGAATCAATGGGATTCTTGCATGTGAGCACAATAAAAATTCAAATGTAATATTATCAATACCTGCCATGGTTTCATATTATGAATGGTTGTGCGTCTGCCAAAAGCATCTTCCTTGGCGCTATCCAAAATCATATTGTGCAGGGCATGTGCATAAGCGTAAACAGCCAGATAAGCATGATAGGAAATGCTTAAATCATTCAACTGAAAGATCGCTGGGTCCAGTGCTTTGAGGTCCTCTTCACCTGTGCATGGGATGATGTCTTTTCCAGTCACCGTATCAGTCAAGTTCTGTCCCTTCCATTGACACCCAAATGCCTTTTCCCAGAACAGTTTGGTGAAGGTGTCCTGTTGATATATATAAGGCTCCATGTGGTAGAGGAAATCCGTGAAACGGGGGATGTCACTGGTGGAGCCAATGAATGCCATGCTGCCATTGAGCAGACTCCATGACTCCCTGTTGAACAGGTGAGGGTTAAGGGTCATCCCTGAAGAGAAGACCCAGATCATGTTGGTGACACTTTGGAGAGAGAGGAGCTCCAGGATAGGCTTGAGATGTGTTTCATAGCAGTCACACACAATCACTCTCGCTGAGGACTTTTGGATCATTTCTGCCACCCTCAACAGCCTCTCACTGGGGTAGTGATCATCAATCTTCTCCAAAAAGGCCACACAGCCACCATTCTCCACCACCTCCTGCCATATCTTTTGGCTGCTCAGGCTGGTTATGTCCGTGTTGGAGGACAGGATCCCCACCCATGTCCAGTTGAAGTGTTGGAGCAGTTTTGCAATGGCTCGGGGCTGCAGAGTATCTGTAGGATAGGTGCGTAGGAAAGATGGGAACTGATGCTTATCACTAAGCATTGGATGCTGTGCTGAGAAACTGATCTGAAAAGAAAGATTTGCATCACCTCCTTCATATATATCCATGGAATAATATCAGGAGTAACACATCTGTGAGTTGGGTGGACAGTTGTGAAAGTATTAGGGAATATGTTACATGAATAATAAAGGAGGGTCTTGGACCAAATGACACCTATCATATGGAGTTTACTAAGAGGAGGAAAAGTGGTCTAGTACAGAAATCAGTAAATGATGATTTATGAGAACACCTGAGAGTCATGTTCAGATATCACTGTAGAGATCCCCTGGCATTTCATCTTGTTATCTTCTCCCTTCGGTTATCTATTCTTTCAGGAAAGTCACTTTTGGGTTAATCTTCAACAGACTGCATAACTGATAAAGTGCTCGCACATTATTCAGCTCGCACAAAGCAATTTGAATTTCGAACACAAACTACGCAACCTTGTTTGTGTTTTAAAGGCTCCTAAATTGGCCCTTTTGAAAATTTGCTGAAGCTGAGTGCCTAAACGGAGGCTCCTACTTTTACTAGATTCCTAAACTTAGGGAGCCAAACTGTAGGTGACTTCGGAGAAGGAGTTAGGGCAGGGATACAAAGTTAGGTGGAAACACTAGGCCCCTAACTGATAGAGAGTCCTCAGATCTTCCGCTGGCCCTGCAGAAAGCTGGGGCCAGCGGCAGATCTGCCACCTCCCAACTCTGTTGAATCTCTGATTCAGATTTTCTTTATTGGTTTGCCAAAGAAATACACGGCAAAGAGCAGCCTTCTGCTTCCTGCTCCAGCCTCTCCTCCCTCAGGGCAGAAAAACAGGACAGGGGGAGGAGAGGCTGGAGGGACAGAGCAAATGAAATGTGCTCTACTCCCTATTCCTGGGTTAAGCCCCCAGGTATCATTCAGAGACATGAGGGGAGACCGGAGGGGCGAGAGCAGAGCAAGAGATAGTGCCCTAGACAGTCTGCTCCTCGTTCCTTGCTGGAGGATGGGAGGAGGTGACAACACCAACAGTGTCTAGGGGTGGTAAAATCCTAAATCTGTCACTGAGGATGTGATGTCATACTGTGGATTGGTAACTAGTGGGACTAATTTGTCAGTTTTCCCCATGGAGAAAGGTAAATAATGAAGTGCCCCAGGGATCGGTACTGGGACCTGTGTTTTGCTTAACTTATTCATTCACATTCTGGAAAAGGGAGCAAAGGGTGAAGTGATCAAATTGACAGATAACACAAAAGTATTCAAAGTAGTTACAATGCAAGCAGACTGTGAGGAACTGCGGCAGGACCGTGAAAGACCGGAGAACCTGGGCATCTGGAAGGCAGATGAAATTTAATGTGGACAAGTGCAAAGTGGTGCCCACAGGGAAAAAGAATCCAAACTACAGATATACAATTCTGGTTGGTTATAGTAAGAGTAACCACCCAGGAAAAGGGCAATTTACTGAAATCCTCAGCTCTGTATATAGAGGTAGTCAAGCTTAGCAAATAGAAGGTTAGGAATGCTTCAGAAAGAAATGGAGAAGGAAACCGTGAATGTTATAACGCCTCGCCCTTTATAGAGATCTAGGATGTAAATGCACTGCTGATCACCCATCTCAAAATAGATATAGTGGAACTAGGAAAGGTATAGAGAAGGGCAACCAAAGTGATAAAGAGGATGAACTAGCTCCCTTATGAAGGGCCTGAATAAGAGGCGACAGAGAGAGAATATGCTAAAGGTTTACAAAATCCTGAGTGAGATGGACCAGGTAAATGGGGAATGGTTATTTATCCTTTCAAATAGCACCAGGGCTAGGGGAAACTCCCTGAAACTAGCAGGTAGCATATTTAAAACAAACTGAAGAATGTATTTTTTTACTCAGCACACAATCAAACTGTGGAATTCGTTGCTGGAGGATGTGGTCAAGGCACCTAAGATGGTTTAAAAAGGGGTTGGACAAGTTCCTGGAAGAAAAGTCCATAAAACAATTATTAATCAAGTCGAATTGGGGAAACCTACCGTTCATCCCTGGGAGTGAGGAACAAAGAGAGCTGGATCTACTCTTTGGGATCTGACCTGGATTGGCTACTGTTGGACTCAGTGGTCCTTTGATCCGACCCAATAGTGCACATCTTATGGGCCTAAATCAAGGCAAATGAATAGTAGGCCTAAATTTAATCCCAAAGTTTTAGGTGCATTTTCAGCAGGAAGCCTTGAGGCTGATTTCAGGTGCCTACATTTGGTAGGTAGCTTCTTGAATTAGTACTTGTGAAAATGTTCTGGTCCTGAGATTCTAGTTCTGGAGCCTGCTAACTTGCTTGTCTGGTTGTAAGCCAACAGGAGCTTCCAGATCAGTCCGGGCATCATTTCTGAGTGTATCTTCTGTGAATGATTTTAAGATGGTAAACATCCCCCCGCTTGTGCTCCAGGGTTACGGAACTCCACTCATAAAGAGCCGTGGCTTCAGCCTATAGAAATCTTATAAAGTCAGATAAAAGTGCATGTTCTTTTAGAAATCTATTTCAATTGTAGCTTTCTATAGCTTTATCTTTTGCATAAGACCCTTGTTGTAATGTAACTTTTGATCTCTTTGCACTTGTTTATGTTCCGTTTCTTGTTCTCACCCCTTGTTGCATGTAAACCGGCATAATGTGGTTTCTAATCACGAATGCCGGTATAGAAAAACGCTAAATAAATAAATAAATATGGTTTTATTATTTTTATTTGCTAGATTTTATTTGATTCCTATATTATTATTTATGTCCATTCAGTTATTAGACATATCACTTTTATTATTGTTGTTGTATTTTTATCTTCCTTATTGTATGAGCTATGTTTGGAAGGGTATTTTAAATCTAAATCTCTTAAATAAAATAAAATTGGAAGTATCTGAGCCCATTCTGGATTTTACCTCATTGAATCTATGGACTTGCTTTTTCAATAACTCTTAGAAAAGAAAGAAATGGAATTCATTAGATGCAATGAGACACATACTAGGACTCTGCAGCTGGAATAGAGTTCTTTTAACCATATCAAGTCACTGATAGAGCAAAAGAAGAGAATTTTCATACCTGTGGGATCCTGTAAACCCCTAGTATCCTGGCCATGACCTCAGACACTGAAGAGTAGATCTCCCCAAGGATTCCTGCCAGGGTCAGGTGAGCCTCACAATTATAATTCGGGAGCGTTTGGTTTCCCCCAGACAGCAGCAGCAGCGTGTCCTGGAGAGCGACAACGTCTGAAAGACAGGAGTCCGTTATCCGGAAGCCCAGGGTGTAGTTTGGCAGCAGATTTTGGTTCTGGTTAATTTCTTCTACGGTAAACAAGATGGCTAGTAAGTCACGGTAATACCGGGTCTGAAATCTGTTAGGAATAAATTTGACTTTGGTCATTATGTTTTTTGCCACTTAGAAGATTCTTTGTCGGCAGAATCCTCTCTCCCTTCTGAAAAACATAAATCCTTTCTCTGTAACCCAACTTGAATCAAATATTTCTGGCTTTCAAATATTTCTAGACTTTTATATAGATATTTCAGGTGTGAATAGGTAATGTACATGAAACATTTACTTCTGTGACTAGTAAACAGTTTAATGATTGATTGATGGTTTATATGAAAAAAATTGGGTGATAATTTTTACAATCTGTAAAAATAACCTGCCTATTGGTATTCAGGTCTTCTGGGGGACTGCTAGAATAATTGCACACCCTTTAGAAACTCCTCAGTAGGCTCCACATAGGGTTAGATGGTAAATGAAATTCATGGGTGCCTCAGCTTTCTTCTGTCTTCCATCATGAATGTCAGTGAGATGCGATGGAACAGGTCATTAAATAAGTGCACAAAAACCTTTGAGATATTTTAATATCTCTATCATATCTCCCTTATCTCTCCTTTCCTCCAGGGTGTACATGTTTAGATCTTTGTCTATCCCCATGTGCTTTAGAATGAAGACCACTAACCATTCTGATAGCCACCCTCCAGACCAATTCAGACCAGTTTATATCCTTTCGAAGGTACTGTCTCCAGAATTGTATACAATATTCCAAATGAGGTCTTACCAGGGACCTAATCAGATGACTAAATTGCCAAGTTACGTGGCAAACTGGAGTATCTACCATTGCCATATGAAGAAGGGACCTTTGTGGTCTTAAAAACTCATATATGCAAGTTAAAAACAGAGAAATGCGATGGCAGATAAGACCTGCAAGTAACATAGAAATATCGAATATGAGGACAGATGAAAACCAAGAGGCCCATCATATCTGGTTGCAGTAACACAGACCATCTCTGATCTTTTGATTTCACTTAGGAATTCTCTCTGCTTATTTCATGCTTTCTTGAATTGTAATACTGTTTGTACCTCTACATGCATCCTTTCCACCATGATGTCACTCCTAAGTCTGCCCTTTTTGAGTCTCTTATTATGACTTCTTGTTCTAGATCTTTCTTTATACTGAAAAATGCTTTTTGTATGTTATTTATACTTGTGAGACATTCCAATGTCTGTATCATCTCTTCTCTTGCCTAGACTATACATATTTGGATATCAATTTTGGTTAATTCTGATGCTGATTTACTGAAAGGATTTATACCCTGCCAACAATCACATTTGCATAATTACAATTTCTAGAGTAGATAAAGAATATTTCACATCATTTGCAGCAACTTTCTGGGTGCCCAGATACTCATTGCTGACTTGGGTCCTTTTCCATCTCTGTCAACTAATGCTGTTGGTAGCTATAAGGCTGTCTCAGTAATTTTTAAATACCCCTGGGGAATATGCCTCTGTTGGCTCCAAGGATAGACCATTATTACCTGCATAGCAAAAGAAACTGTTTTGCTTTGATTTAAAAAAAAAAAAGCTGAACTTTTATCATTTTCATCCCTTGTCCTCAGCATCTACCAGTTCCATCCGTGTTAAACTGGCTTTTAAATAAGCCTATCTTTTACCCTCTGGGTACTTACACACAATGCCATCATATACCTCTTTATCTCCCTTTTTCCACTGAGGTACTGGTGGTTTTTTTAGATTTCTTAACCAAACAAAATAATGGATAGGCAACAGATTTGCAATTGCCAATTCTGGAAATTTTACTGAAAAGTAATCCTAAATCATGATCCTCTTGTGATACATGTTGCTCATATCTACTGCTAGAAGCACAATCACATGAAAGGCCATCTAAAGATACTAACACCAACACGTGTCCAGCTCTGGCTTCCACTCAAGATCCCACCTTATTACACCAACAAATAAACCCAAATCTTTACAATCAAAGTAAAAACATAGTTTTCCCAGTCAATATGCCTTACTCTGAACAGCGTGCTAGTTGAGGAGTCTGTTTGAAGTCAAGGACAGGGTAAACCACACCAGTATAAGCTGCAGATATCACCCCCAGGACAAAGTCTCCATCTAAGGAGAAGGGTGTCACCTCCTGGAGCTCCAGCTTGCATCCCGGGGCCGTGGATTCCCCAACCGGAACAGTGAGCAGCAAAAAAATCAGCCAGTCAAAAGGTTTCATTTCCTCACCCTCCTTCACAAAGCCTCTGGGTTCATCGCTACTCCATGGGAAGCACAGAAGGCACAAAGAAAAGAGAAGACAAAAATATAAAGCAAAGATGGATAAGCGACCCGTAAAATGACCAAATAAAGATCAGAGAGCAAAATCTAATGATAAGAGAGAAGGGGGAAAAAAAATCAGATAATTTATGCACATAAACCCATGTTTTATGAGTGTAAACGGCTTTGAACGTTTGCCCCAAGTGGAATCTAGAGAGAAGAGACTAGGAAATAATGAAAGAAAAATCAAATACCCAGAGTGAGATGATCTAGAGGAGAGAGACGAAGGAAACAAGCCAGAGAAAGGTCATAAAATGCAGTTTGAAATCTGATAAGAAGAGACCATAAAAAATGTGGTCGCAAACGAATAACTGTGTCACAAGACTGTCTTTAGAGGCAATGGGTTTATATCTTCTCTGTCTAGAGATTCTTTCACTGACCCCTGCAAGTCTCCAGTTGCTCTAAAAACAAGGAGATACTCAGGTGCCTTCCCATGATCATTACATGATGACTAGGTACGTGGCTTATAATAACAGGACCCAGTGATAATTACAGCCTGACGTATCCTCTGGGGATGTATGTGAGGAAGAACCAGAATTTGTTCTAATTTCTGATTCTGTATTTTCTTTTTTCATTTTCAAAATTGGAAGATTAACCCTTAGGTGCTCAACAAGGAATGAATCCACCACTGATATATAGAAATACTTAAAGGCGAACTTTAAAAGCCTGGCACATGCCAAAACCAGGAGATACATGCCCAAGTCGGGCCAACCGCGTGCCGAGGGGATTTTAAAAGCTGCCCGTCTACACGTGTATCTCCCACTACGCACGCAAATGAAAAGCTCCAAAAAAAGGGGTGTGGTGTGGCCATGGTCTGGGTGTTCCTGAATTTCAACATGAAATTAGCGCATAAATACTTGCGTGCATCGGCGCGCGCCTGAGTAACTTTATTTTACTACTTACACATCCTCTATGGCAGAAGTAAAGATTAATAGATTGGCGGGGATTTGAGGGTTGGGGAGAAAGGAGGCTATTAAACTAGGGGATTTGGAAGTCCTATCCCTTCCCTGGGCGAACTGGGAAAACCGGGAATGGCGTCGGCACGCGTGTCTTTTAAAATGCCCCCACGTATGCGGTAAAAGCGGTCTTTCGCGTCCACTTAAAATTGCTGCCGCATGTGCGTGCGGTCAGGCTATTTTATAACATACGTGCATATACACGCGCGCATGTTATAAAATGGCCACGGGCCGCTGAACGTGCACACGTGCCTGATTAATAGTTACCATGCCAGGTTCCAAAGATTGAAGGGAAATGTTAAGAAGACTGGATGGCTTGAGATATGCCCAGAGGTGCAGGGGTCCTTTCGCCTCTAGGATTTAATTGTTTACGGCCCTTGCGGAAGGATACAGAGACTTTCATCTCTACGGTTGGCCGACTCAGGGGAAGCACCCTGCCACTTCTCGGACTGGCTGGTTCAGGGTGTTGACATGAGCCTTTCACTTCTATAATGGGATGGCTTAAAGGAAGGGCACAAGTTGCAGAGCCTTTTACTACTGGGACGGGATTCTTGTGGGATGGCACAAGGATTCATTCATTTCACCAGGAGGGTTGGGTAGCGCAAGGGATTGGCCCTCAGAAACAGCAGGGATGTGCATTTGTTTAAAAACGATTGGTAATCCAAACCGTCAAATGGTTATTTGACTTTCATTTCTTCAAATCAAATATGGCCACAACGCCCCCCCCCCCCCCCCCCCACCCAAAATATAGTTTTTATTTTTTTTGGAAGTGCACACTGGGGCCAGGATTCAAAGCTTAACATCCGTGTAAGTTAGCCGGATAAGACTTTTCTATTATCCGGCTAAGTTGAGACCTGCTATGAACCAGATAAGTATGAATATTGCTACTTAGCCAGCTAACAGGCCGATTCAGTAAAAACGCGGGAGAGCGGACGAACTCCCGCTCTCCCGGCGCGCGCACCGGCCACTCGCCGGTGTGCGCGATACAGTATGCAAATGAGGTGGTGCGGTAGAAACAGGCAAAAGGAGGCGCTAGGGACACTAGCGCATTCCTAGCGCCTCCTTTTAGCCTGGAGCGGCGGCTGTCAGCGGGTTTGACAGCCGCCGCTCAATTTTGCCGGCGTCGGTTCTCAAACCCGCTGACAGCCACGGGCTCGGAAACCGGATGCCGGCAAAATTGAGTGTCCGGTTTTCGGCCCGACAGCCACCGACCCATTTTAATTTTTTTTAACTTTTTTTTTCCCCTTCAGGACCTCTGACTTAATATCGCTATGATATTAAGTCGGAGGGTGCCAGCAGAAACTAGCGCCTACCTTAGAAATTTCTTAGAGTAAAATGTGCGGCTTGGCTGCACATTTTACTTACTGTATCCCACGCGCATATCTAATAGTGCCCTCAACATGCAAATGCGGGTTGGACGCGCGTTTTCCTCCCCTTACTGAATAAGGGGTAAGGGAAAACGCGCGTCCAAGAGCAGGCTAACAGTGCGCTCCGTCGGCCTGTGAGTTATTATATCTTGCCCCAAACTTCATTTGGAAGGGTGAGTAATAAATACTTTTAAATAACTAAATAACTTGTTCCTCCCCAATCCACTCCCTGCCCGCCCACAACCTATCAGATAAGTGACTCATCCGCCTAAGTGGCGGTGGCTGATCATAGCCAGACATCCAAATTGCATTTGAATACAGAGAATTTTACCTACAGGTTCGAAAGGCTTAAGCTATTGGAGTTCAGTTATAGAGTCTTTTACTTCCAAGACTGGTTACCTCAAATCAGAGGTCTGCAGGTTTGGTCCTTCAGGGACACAAGCATGTCTGGTTTCCATCCAGATCCAGCATAAATCTCAAAACAAATACAGTGAGTGCCCCATTATTCAGTTCTATTAACAAGCATCTGGCAAAGGAAGCACTTTCAGTGGCAGGGGTAGAGGGAGGCTGATGGGAAGGTTGGTGGGTGGAGCGGGGAGGGAATGATAGAAGCAGAAGAGTTGAATTGGAAGTAGACTCGTTTTTCCACTCATCTTCTTTGTACTCTGTCCATTCTAGCTTCACCCCTTCTCTCCCTTTCCGTGCACACTGCTGCCTGGGAAGGGAGTGAATGATGGAGCAAGAGGCAAAGGACTCTCAGGTTGTTAGGGATGAGGACCCTTGAGCTGTGGTGTGGCTGGCGTTGTCGGACAAGCAAGTCCATATGCCCACACAGACAGCTGGCGGTCTTACTCCATATAGGACTGACAGGAGCTTCACCTATACCAACCGTCATCAACGCAGGTTAGGTCCTTGGTTCCTGGCTGCAGGTCTTAGGAGGGTCCCTGGGGTACTGGCAGGAGGAGAGTCCAAATCCAGAGCAAAGATCGAGGCAGGCAGCAGATAAGTGAAGATCCAGTTCCAAGTAGTGGATCGAGTCCGGAATGCAAACAGGAGAGCCAGAGAGCAAGCCAAGGTCAATACCAGGAAGTCGAGACAGGGCAAGATAAGGCAAGGAGCAGGGACAGATCAGAACATTGAGTACCAGGACACAAAGGTACAGCGGGAGAATGGGACACAAGGAACCAGGAACAAGGGTAGGCAATGCAAGGACAAGCCACACGCACTGAGGAGCAGATCCATCAGGAGACCTGTTGCCGAGGCAAAGCGTCCTGGGATGAGTGGGTTTAAATGTCCAAAGGCGGATGATGTCATCCACTCGTGATTCCTGCACTATTCCTGCCAAAGTGCGCATAATGACAGTAACTTTTAAACAGCTGCATGGACACACGTGGGTGCGTTTGCCAGCTCCCACCCAGAGACGTGGCCATTTTATAACATATGTGCATATATGTACGCCTGGTATAAAATAGGCTGTAGGCATGCACATGTGCCCACAATTTTAAGTAGATGCACGCCTGTGCACGCAAATGCCGCTTCTACCAGTTACACCATTCTTTCCTGGATGGGCTTTCTTTCATTGCTTTGTTCTGTAGTGTGCCAACATAGCGATAGCTGCTGCTAACAGGACTGTGGGGGCTTCACATCTATTTTCCATTGAACCAGCAAGTAACTTGTGGAAAGGTGCGAGCCACATGGGCTGACAACTTGATTGTGCAAATCTAGTCTAGGTGGCTCAATAAGATGAATTTCTCTGTGATTCCTTTTTCCTGCTCTTCTTGGGCTGTATCATTGATATAACAACTAGAGAGAGAGAGAGAAAGTGCTTCCAAACATACGCCCCCCCCCCCCCGACGTCACTGAAGACTGAGACGGACGTTAACGGCGCCAGAACACCGGGCGGCCGCGAACATGGAAGCCACCCAGCCTCACCACCAGGCTCCCTAAAATAAAAACAGTGATGTGAAAAAAAGATAAAAGAAGCAAAACTGAGGTAAAGGGAAACCATCGCGGTCTGAGAGGGGAGGGGCAATGTGCTGGATTTGATCGGGTGACACGCCCCCCCCCCCCCCCCCCCACGTCACTGAAAACTGAGACGGACATTAACGGCGCCAGAACACCGGGCGTCGCGCGACAAAGGGGCACCCCCCTTCGTGCATGCCGTAGTGTTAACCGATCCCCTTGTTATTTATTTATTTATTTATTTATTTATTGTTTTTGTTATACCGAGTTTCTATCCCTTGTTAACCATCTCCATTATTACAAATGTTTAATGTATTTGACAAAGGAAATGTATGTTTTCCTGCATATTTTGTTTAAATGTAAATCGATGTGATGTGATATGTATCGAACACCGCTATATAAAAACTACTAAATAAATAAATAAATAAATAAATAAATAAGCATGATAACACAGACTGATCCTTTGGAAACATGTAAGCTTTATTTATATGTAACAGTTGTTATCTGCAACTAGTTCTTCTGTATGACCTGATTTTATATGTTCTAGCCTCTTATTGCTCAAATAAACTTACTTTCCTAAATAACTGGAACCTCGATGTACTAAGTCAAAGATTGCGTGTGGCTATTTCTGCGGGGAATAAGCTCCTGGGTTTAAGCCCCCAGTTGTATGTGTTTATACTGGGTTAGCCCCCAAGGAGTCTGGTATGCAGGCAGGTGACAAGCCCAGCAGGTAGACCCCAGTGAGATTAACCCCCCAGGTCAGAGCCCCTGGACAGAATGCCAGTGTGCATAGTCTGAACCCAGAACACGTGCAAATAGTCATATTTTATAAAATGTGAGCACACTTGCTCGGACAATATAAAATACAAGCGCATATGCTCGTGCATCTACATAGCCGAGTATATGAGCAAACACACTTGTTTTAAAGTTATCATCCTTGTGAGGAGTCTTTTGCTTATCCTCACTCTATGCTACTCTCAACAATGATTGGCTGACTAGAAAAATCTACACCCTTCCTCAACTGCGTAGAAGGCTATTCTCTTTTACAAATGGCACATGACTACAGAATAAATAAGAGGCAATTCACTTTTACAGAGTGCACAAAATTACTTCCTAAGCTGAAGGTAATTTTTAATCTTAGATATAATGTTTAGTCGGTCCACTTAGCTGAATCAAAACAGTAAGATGGAAAATGTACAAGCCACGCCCTGTCAGGAGAATAAATGTTTTCCTGTCACCATCTTCCATATAGAGTCTCTTATCTCCTTGTTTCTCAGACTGTAGATTACTGGATTCAGAAGGGGTGTTATGACAGAGTAGATGACTGAGAGCATTCTATCATAGGCCAAAGAGTATGTTTTGGTCAGCCGGATGTACATGAAACCTGGAGTGCCCAAGAACATCGCCACGACAATAAGGTGAGTGGCACAAGTAGAGAAGGCCTTCTTCCGGCCTTCTGAAGACTGGATCCTTAACACAGCACGGATAATCTTGATATAAGAGAGCACTATGAGTAGAAGGGGTCCTGACACTACACAGATGTTCAATATAAAGTCAATGAGGAGATTCAATGAAGTATCTGTACAGGCTAAGCTCAGCAGGGGCGGTAAGTCACAGAAAATGTGATCAATGACATTGGAACCACAGAAAGTTAAACGGGAAATCAAAAGGATCTCAGGCAATGGGTAGAGAAACCCACAAAGCCAAGAGCCAGCAACTAACTGGATACCAAATTTGGATGTCATGATGGTCGGATAATTCAAGGGAGTGCAGATGGCCAAGTAGCGGTCATATGACATTGATGTGAGCAAGAAGACTTCAGTGATTCCCAGAGCATGGAAGAAATAGGTCTGCAAGAGGCAACCCATGAAAGAAATGCTTCTTCTTGCATCCAGTAAATTGGAAAGCATTTTGGGGATGGTGACTGCCGTGTACCAGAGTTCCAGGAAGGACAGCATGCTGATGAAAAAGTACATGGGGGCATGGAGTCGTGGCTGGAGCTGGATTACCAGAAAAATAAGCACATTCCCAGTGATGATGAGGAGGTATGTTAGAAGCAGGAGAACAAAGAGCAGTGGCCGGATGTGCTGAATGCCTGGAAAGCCCGTGATAATGAATTCTGTCACACTAGTCTTGTTGCTGGCTCCCATACCACCAGTAGATGTATCTAGAATGACAAAGGTGAACAGTTAGGGTCTGGCACATGCAACGGGGACAGTCTTTGGAGTCCTTCTGCTGGCTACAGTTAAACGATATATAATTATAGTACTGCGGCAGACTGCAGCACTATAGAGTTACTGGCCGTAAGGAACCGGATCCCCACAATGGAGCATTTCAGTGACTGGATGTGGACAAAGGACTCAATTCACATGCTCCTCATACTGGCATTTTGGGCCTTCAGTTGGTCAATGGCTCTAAGTGTTCTAATATTTTGCCCAATATTAACTGTCATGAAATCTTTAATTTGAGGGAAATTCAGGGCAAAAAAATGCATTCAGTCTGGACAGAAAAGACAAACTCAAGGTGCACAGGTCTAAGAGATGTTCCAGTAAAATTCTCTGGCCTAGACCCTCCGGGGTTAAGCAGCATTTAGTTTCCTCCTAGAGTCCACGCTCTAGATCTTTACTCCTGCTCAGTGCCAGAGTAACCTTTGGGAGCTTCTCCTACTGCCCCATAACTCCCATTATAAATAAATGGGCATAAAACCATGGGAGCTGGGCCATGCCACCTTGGCTCCTTCTACTTTATTCCGTTATAGTGGCATGGGAAGAAACTTTCAAAAAATGGGATTGGAAAAGGGCTTGTTTCAGAGCCCTTTATCCTCACGTTTAAAGAGGCAAATGCCAGACTCTGGTACACACACTGCACGTTCCAAGCACACTCACTGGCCACATGTGCCCCTACCTCTCATGAACGCCAGCTGCTCACCCACTTACACCTGCATTCATATACAGCAGCCTCGCTCACGCGCCACCACAACATACATTTAAAAAAATGGCCAGGCATTGACGTTACAAAACATATGGAAAGGCTTTTAAAAATCAAATCTTAAAAAACTTCACAGGTGAATTTCAAAACCCCCAGCACGCGTCGAAACCAGGAGACGCGCACAAACGGGGCCGGCGCGCGCCAAGCGGATTTCAAAAGCACACGTTTCTCGCTGCACGCGGAAATGAAAAGCTCCGGGGTTTGGACATTCCCGGATTTCAACTTCAAGATACTTACGCGCACAGGCCACATGCCGGGGTCCCCTGCCGCGTAACGTTAACGTCTGCTCTGGATGACGTGTAAGTTGTAAAACACAATATTCTAGGTAGATCAGTGGGATTTTAAAGGTTGGGGCTAACAGGAGAGAAGGAAGGCTATTAAACTGGGAGGGGGGGGTGGGGGGGGGAGGTTGGAAGTCCTATCCCTTACCTGGGTGAACTGGGAAAATTGGTAATGGCATCGGCAGAAGAAGCGGCATTTGGGCGCATCCACATGTGAGCGCAGGCCGACGAATGCGTGCGCATGTGCGCCCACGCTCCTGTTTAAAAGTTCACCATCTAACGTTTTCTCTTTTCATTGCTTACAGTCCGAGGGATGGAATTAGATCGTTTGGGGGGGGTGGGGGTGGATTGATGTTGTCTCCTCATTACTGCCAGGGGTGGAGGAGCAGCAGGTGATGGTTGGGGTGAAAGAATCATGACGTAAATGAAGGCAGGAAGCAGCAGGCGTGGACGTCGTCATTCCTAGCCCAAGAAGTGAGGCAAGGGAGAGACTCAGCAGCCAGTCAGAAAGAAATGGCAAATTCCCGCAATACAACTAAAAGATGATGTGTGTCGTCCCATCCCCCCCCTGGTTTTGCCCACCTATGCCAATGATTTCTTTAGTCAAGCAGCCAAAGCTATCATAAGTCCTTCGTCAACGTGTCATTTTCAACTCTTCTCCGTCTACTACAGCTGTCAAATAACGTTTCCTCTAACTCCATTAGTTGGTTGCCGCACTGATTCTAGGTTACAGATGCCTTAAAAGGGTTCCCCTTAGCTATCATGTTTGCTGAATTGTATTTCTGCAGGACAGAGAGGGGGTGCAGCAGACAAACGTAAGATAACTGGCTCGGTTGAGCTTGGATTTATCACCGAGTCATGGAGAAGTTGCTAAGCGTTTCTAGACATTGAAAGGAAACGGCATGCTCAGGGATTAAATATATAATACTCTCTTGGCAGTAGAAAGACTGAAGGTGAAGCTGGACGGTGGGGATGGGGGCAGAGGGAAGGAAACGTTTTCACTGTCCTAGGGGACATGGTAACTGTTCTTGACTTGTGATCATTTTTTCGTACTCTTTTCTTTTAATCATTCTTTTATATTACTTTGGCAGCACATGCAAAACTGTCATGTTTCCTGAACATGTTCCCTGAATCTGAAGTCTGTTGAAAGAGGGCTCCAACAGGCAAGCAATGTGGTTTCTGAAATGCCGAAGGAAAAGGAGAAAAACTCTTTAGGTGAAAATTAGCAGCTAACGCTTCCATTTAAAAAAAAAACCAAGCTATTTCAATAGACTCTATGAGGAAAGATGGACCTGAGCTGGGCATTCTACGTGGCACTGCTCTGTGGTATAATCTCACTCCAATGCCCAGGAGGAAGGACTACATCCAGAAGGTTCTCTGTGTGTGGGTCCCTCAAAGCTTGCTGCTTCTATTTCTCCTTCACTGAGGGTTTGGGAGCTGTTACTGATCTGAAACCGGCCTCGGCAGTATATCAAGTTCTATTCCACGGCTGTTAATGTTAACTCAGGTCAAAACTGGGAGGACAATATCTAGGATAATTTACGACAGATCAGTGAGAGGAATGAAAAAAAAACCAATGAGTGTGTCTTAAGAATGAGGTCTGCCGACTGGCCCCGTGCTGGTTTCATTCCCAATTACAAACCCATGTTAGTCAATAGGGTAAACCAGGACTGAGTCGGCCTGACATGAAAGACTGGAGCCAGCTGGAAACCCTCTTAAGAGTTTTTCTTTCATCGAGGTACAACACCGGGGCAGGAGTATAGTACATTTTATGATAAGTTGATCAGACTATTCCTGATTTACTTACATAATGTGTAGTAACATTGTAATATGGAGTAGCCTAGTAGTTAGCACAGCGGGCTACAAACCAGGGAGACCTTGGGCAAGTCACTTACCCTCCGTTGCCTCGGGTACAAACTTAGGGCCTGATTTTCAAAAGCATTTCCACGCTTAAAATTGGGTTTTACCCATGGAAATGCCCTTTTGAAAATTGCTACACTATCTGCCATTGAATTGTCCATAGGATATTCTCGTGGAAGTGCACTTATGATAGTATGTTACATTTATGCACGTAACTCCTTTTAAAATTACCTCCTTCGATTGTACGCCCTCTGGGGATAGGGACGTACCTGCATGTAAGTAGAATATAAATACAATATTGATGTATGGGATTTTTTTGGTAATTCTTTTGCTTTTATAGTGTAGCTTGTCCTGGGTGCTGGTGGAAAAATGTGAGTAATAAGTAGTCAAATAAAGATCTGTCTCTCTCAGCAGCACACAGCCAATGCTCAGAGGAGGTGTAGTGCTAGTGCATGGTGTTGCCAATCCCATCATGCCCTCCCAATTCCCAGCAATCATGGTTTAGGGACACATTGAGTCAGGGGTGACCTCCCTCGTTGCCACATCAAATAAACTGTGATCAATCTCTCTCCCATAATTTAATGTGATCCTTTTTCCAAACATATCATGCTATTTGCCTTCGCCATGTCCAGGGACAATGAGAGCCATAGGTTCATGCTACACTATGCAAAGAAATGCTTTCCTTAAGTATCTTTCTTTCCTCTATAGACTGACACGCACTGCAATACCAAGATAAAAAAAAAAATGGAGTCCTTGTAAATTAAAACCAACAGATCCACTGCTAACACACACACAAGCAACCCCAATCCCACCCAGAGCAAAGGATTTTACTGAGCAATATCACTTTAGATGGAAAAAGATGAACACTGGAGTGAAAGAAAGGAAGCTTAGGGGAACAGCACACACTCCATTTGAAGAGAGAATGGAGGTGGGAGATTTTATGTGTGACCTTGGACAAATCAGTCAGTCAGAAGCAGAGCTGCAATAGGCAGAAAATGCTATCAGATGAGATGATTCACCCACGGACATCCACAGAGTCAGCGGCAGAATGCTGCACAGGCAGCCAGCATAGTTCCAGCGCTGCACTAAACATCTGTGGCAGAGTGAGAACCAGAAACCTGGAGAAAAAGTCGCTGATCTCAAGGTCACAAAGAAAGCGAAGCTGTTGGTCTGTGTCCAGAGAGTTCCATAAGTTAGTCACCAGACAGCTGAGCCTTGGCAACTTTAACTGTGAGAATGTTTGCAGAGGCAAACGGAGAAGGTGAGGAAGGAGGCTGTGGGGCTGGCCAGACTCAAGTGAACTGGAAGGATCGTGAGGAGGTCCTATGAACCAGAGGAACTAGGCAGAGCCTTAATGCTGTGACGGGAGGGAAAACATGCAAAAGTAGGCTTAATAATCCTGATTTATAAGTGAAAGGAAAACCCTCCAGTTTAACTCAGAGTGAGCAGAAATTCTTGATTTTAAACTTTATCAATGAGAATTAATGAATAATAAATACAGGTGTAAGACAGGGAAAATAAAGTATTAACCTCTCAGACCAGTCATGATATCCTTGACCTTAGCAATGCAATGATAGTGGACCCCATGTTTTCCATAACTACTCTGACTGGATAACAAAGTAATCACATACCTCACCGAATAGAGAACAAGAAGCTTCCACGATTACTCGACAGTTGGTGGTGACTAATTCCTGTATGAATGATGTCACTTACATAGCCCAGGAGCACACAAGCACCTCTCTTGCTGGGTCTGGATACAGCTGATGTTGCAGAGAATGATATAAATGTTTGTCGGGAGCCATTGGGAGATTTAGACCCCAAAGAATTATGTTCAGAGAGTAAAACTCAACTCTACAGTGTTACCTTCTGGCCTCTCATCTCCTTAATTTAAACTTTGTGTACCTAGACTAAGTATACATTACTCAAAACACAGGACTATAATAACCCGAAGTCCTACGAGAGGTAATTCACAGTCTTTAAGAGCTCCATCTTATTGCATGGAAAAGTAAATATACAAGTTGGTATTATGATGAAGACTTTTATTAGGGTGAAGGACGGATGTGGTCCCCTCTTCTTAAAGTGGTAGCAGAGCAGGGGCTGGAAACCTTTCTGGGTGGTAAGAAAATTAACGAAAGCTCCACTGAAGGTCAGGATAATGAACTATCGCCAGACTAGTGGGTGGTAGGATCTGAAGCCCCATGGTCTTTACCAGAGACCGATCACGTCAAACAAATCTGACAGAATTCGATCAGGGTGTGTGCTAGATGTGGCACCTCCACTTCCGCCCGCTCTTTTGGGCCTCCAGCTTAATTGGAACCTGGACTAGGATCCTGGCACCACTACCCAGGAATATTTCCCCCTCTTTTATCTGTAGCTCGTCGGATCCAGGGCTGGTGCAAGAGTATTTGGCGCCCTAGGCTAACCTTTGCTCACACACCTCCCACCCGGAATTTTCCTGTTGACAGCAATTCCAACGTAGCGCTCCCTTCTTTGGTACTGGATCTGGCCCAGCACCCGTCCGGGCCTTGTGCTGCTTAGATGTTATCCCCTCCTAAAATGTTGGCGGTCTAGGCAACTGCCATGTTTTCCCAGCTCTGTTCGTGTCATTAGGTATCACCGCTTGAGTGATTCGCAAGGCCCCAGCTGCTCATGAGCCACCAGGCCTGTCCATGGCAAAGCTATCGTTAACTGTTCCACATAGGAACAGTTAACGATAGCTTCCTATGTGGACCAACTGTCCACATAGGAAGTTCATGAAATATGCAGCCGGGAGTAGATCCCAAGGTGGAGAATTGGATCGACTAGTTGAGCAACAGAGGAGTGAAAAGTGATTTCTGGAGCACCTCAGGGTTTGATCCTGATACGGAGGGCAGTGGTCAGAAAGGGATTGAAATTACAGGTGAAAGACATGGGGGGAGGGAGCTGGTGTTGGGTTGAGTATGGGAATTTTAGTTTACTGCCAAATTTGATACCCCACTTCCCAGTATCTAAGGAGTTTACCATGAATAATATAAAAACAATAATACAAAACTATGCACGTACATAAAGAGTAATTGTACAAAACTAATAGAAGAAACAATTCAGCACTAAAAGATGACCCACGACAGCAGCATATCTTAAGCAAAACAAAAACATTGTTACCCTGGGAAAGTTTGCTTAAACAACCAGGCCCGTAGTCTTTCTTTCTATAAGCCAAACATTGGGGACGGAATGGACGTCTAATGGAACCGTGTGCCACAAACATGGAGCAAAATAGACATAGGCAGAGCAGCAAGTATACATTAACTTAATCCCAAATGACAGAGGGACTTGTAATTAACCCTGCTGAGGCAACCCTACTGACCAAAGTGCAAGAATCACAACTGAACAGACCGGGCTTTTCAGTCGCCATTTGCTATGTTGTTGTGTTTGTCTTTAACTCTTGTCCTCTTCAGTATCATTGTCCATTTCCCTTCCCCCCAGCTATTGTCCTCTGTCCTTGCATCCCTGAACCTAAGCACGCACCACGTCCTCAAAGGACTAACGTCCAATTGTCTCTGACAAATGGAAGGATTTGAACTCAGAGCCCCGCACCACAGCACACAGCATGATGGCCTTCCTATTGGCTTGAACTTTTGAAAGAAATTTTCGAGAAGCCCGGATCGTGGTTAAAGTCTGCATGGGCTTTGCAAATGCACACGTTACCGAATATTTTCAAAGCAACCGTACGTGTGTGTAAAGTCCCACAAGGCTGCAGCTGCTTTTCAGAAGGTGCTGCCCGTGTGATGTAATTTTCATACATACTTTTGAAAATAGAAAAGTACGTGGGTAAATCCCGACTCTGCGCCACTCCACCCTCCCCGGAGCACCTCCTTGTTCTTTGGGTAAAAGTCATTTTACGAGGACTGAGCCTGGGGGTTCTTTTGGTACAGCCCTTTGGGCTATGGGTGACTGAAATTTTCAGTTCAGTTCTTTTGTTTTCAGGCTGTTTTAGGCCCAAATTTTATTTTGGGGTAGGGAGGGTTTTTTTCTTTGTTTAATTTTGTTTTAGTTGGTTTGGAAAAAGTGTGCGTGAAATTTGCAAATTGACGGTAAATGTTTAAACCTCTGCACGTAAATCCCGGGCCTTATGCGCTCCGGGCGAAAACCCTGGTACGTGAATAAGGGCCGGGCTCAGAAAAAGGGGTGGGGCTGTCCAGGGGGGCAGGGAGGGGCGGACTGGGAGGGAACTGGGAGAGGCCCGATCTCGTCGCCACATGTACCTTTATAAAATTAGGGCCCCCCCGAGCGCGCCGATTATAAAATCCGGCGTGCATGTGCGCTCAGGCCCTGGATTTTATAACATGTGCGCGCATGTTATAAAATCAGCATGTCCATGTGTGCGCACCGGGAAGCGCCCGCACCTTTTAAAATCTATCCCAGAGTGCACTATTTTCTGAAATGAATACACATGTATTTATGTATTGAATTCATATTCCACTTTTCAGGTGCTATAGGCAGGTGCAAATGACATTCGGGGCCATCTTGGATTCATTTTGGATGTAACAAAGGGAAAACGAAAATGTCACTCTTTAGTTTACATTGCCATTTGTTTGTAAACTAATGCATAGAATATATTTTATCTGGGCTTCCAAGATGGTATTTTTTAACAATCTCCATCACACATGCAAATTTTTAGCCTTTGCAACTTCCCCTTTTTAGTCTCTTTGGGATTACTTTTATCATATGCTCCTTTTTTAAAGTTTAATAATATTAAGTAAAACTGCAGTAATATTTTCTTTTTGGTGATTATATCAAATTTGACTGCATTATGATCACTATTGCCAAGTGGCCTCACCACTATTGCCTCTTGCATCAGGTCCTGCAATCCACTGAGAATTGTCTATATCCCCTCTGGTTGTTTTCAGAACATGAAGCTCCATGAAGCAAGCATTTATGGCATCTAAAAATGTTTCCTCATCTGCATGTCCTGATGAGATGTTCATCCAGTCAATACCAGAGTAAATAAAATCCCCTTTGTTATTGTGCTGACAAATACATTATCCTGTCTAATCTCTAATAGCATTTCGCAGTCTGTTTCACCATCCTAGTTAGACAGATGATAGTATACTCCTACTGTTATACTCTTCCCCATTTTGTATGGAATTTCTATCCATAGAGATTCCAGAGTGCAGTTTGCTTCCAGTTGAATTTTTATCCAACTTCACTGTGTCATTCTTAACATATAGTGCCACCCCACCCTCAATTCAATCTATCCAGTCATTTTTATATATTTTGTACCTTGGTATCACAATGTCCAATTGGTTATCCTTTTTCCCCTTCTGGAGTACTGTGCATGGAACTGGAAGTATTTCTGAGAATGATACCTTGAAGGTTCTGGATTTCAATCACCTATCTAAAAACCTTCATTTGGATACCAGAATCTCCCTCCTGCACTTTCCTATGTCATTAGTATCCACATGCACCATGACAGTCGGATCCTCCCCAGAACTCTCTAAAATTCTGTTATGTGATGCATGAGGTCTGCTGCATTTGTACCAGGCAGGAAAGCTACCAAACAATCCTAATGCCCAAAAGCCACCCAGCTATCTACATGTTTAATGATCAATCATCAATAATAATGGCAGTTCTATCCCTTTCCACCTGGGCACATTCCACCTGGAGCCACATGCTTGGTAAGAGAGAATACTACATCACCCGGAAGGCATGTTCAAACTACAGAATCACTTTTTGCCACTCCAAGGTGATGGTTTCCTTTCTGGAGACCTTGCTTCTCCCAAGCAACAATGGAGCTGCCAGAATGGAGGTAAACTGCTCTGCTATGTCCCTGAAGGTCTTCTCAATCCAACTAAAAGAGCATATAAACTCTAATAATACATATACTTTAGCAAGATTGAAAAGAGGATTGATGGCAGCCATGCTCGACATCCTCTAGACACAGATCCTTTATTGCATACTATGTAAATATTCACTGTAAATGCGTTTTACTATGTAAATATTCCTGTCCCTTTTCTCTTTTTTCCTCCTATCCCAGTTGGTAATTTCCTTGTTCATTGTAACTATTATTTTCTGCACCAGTTCAATTACCCCAGTTCTATGTTTATTACACGACTTGTTAAATGTAAACCGACTTGATGCAACCTCTGGTCGTGAAAGCCGGTATAGAAATTAATAAATAAATAAATAAATAAATAAATAATGCTGCTGAAAACAAATTTCTCCTGGGAATGTCTAGGTACCTCTCTCTCTGGTTGACTGCCTATATCCCTTTGAAAACTAACCACAAGATAACTTGCTCAAGATCACTTCAGAGTGGTTGTGGGAGAGGTAGGATTTAAAGCCATTGCTGTAACCCCTAGGTCAATCCTTCACCTAATGGTTTGGCCCAGTAGGGATTAAATGAACTCCAGCAAACATCTTCTTTTCCATATTTTTTGCAACATAACTATTTTTGCCATGAAATATAGCTGTCCCTAGTTCCTCCTTGGTAAGGGGCACAGTTGATCAGCTCAGACTCTAGATGGTTCAGGAAGTGACTGGGATGAGAGGATCTGGGGAGACAGGAAGTAACAAAGTAGAGAGGGGAAACCGATCCAGTTCCCTGGTCCAGTTACACCATCCTTTCCAGAGTTGGCTTTCTTCCATTAACCATGAATTGATTTACACGGTAGGGTGCCAACATAATGACAGCTGCTGCTAACAAGGCTCTGTGGGCTTCATGTCCACTGTCAGAGTATGAGCCCATGGCTGTGGCGTAGTTGATGCAGCCTGACAGGCAAACCTGCTAGGCCCTTGCCAACAGCAGGTGAACATGCTCGAACTGGGACAAGATCTGGATTTCATCTATACCAGCCCCATTCCCCGCAGGTTGATCCCTTGGGATCCTGGGGCTGGAAGGATATAGCGAAGGTCCCGTAGAAAACAGACTGAAGCCAAGGAGAAGGCTGTAGGTAGGACAGGAGGAAGACAAGCACAGCCAACATTCAGGCAGAGGGCAGGGCAAAAAGCACACAAGTACGGTCAAGGTCCATGCTAGAGTCAAAGCATGAGAGGTCAGTCCAAGGAGAAGCTAGGGTCAAGGCAAGGAGAAGAGGCAGGAAAGAGCAAGGCAAGGGCAGGAGCAGGAGACACAGACAGAAGCAGGAACACAGGAGGCACCCAGGATCAGGAGTGAAGCACAAATGGGATCAGGAACAATGGAGTAGCAACATGCACTGCAGAGCAGGAAGACCTGTTGCTGAGGCATTGACTGGTTGCAAGGGACTTCCTTATATACTCATGCAGGATATGATATCATAAGCCAGTGCCACAGGAAGTCTTGGCTGGCGGACTTATAAAGGAAATCCAGGGCTACAGCAAGTCTGCCATGTTTTTTGGATGCAGCATGATGCCGGAGATGCTTCAGATTAGAGGTGAAAGCTGTTACAACTACCTTCCATGGAACCAGCAAATGGTCTTGATGCAATATAGTAACCACACTGGATCTATACAATCAAGTTGGGAGCCTATCTGGTTAAGATTCATTTTTCTGTGATTCCTTTTTCTGGCCCAGCCTGGGCTGTAACATTGCATGCTGCAGTGTCAGCTGACTTTGCTAGACCTCAGTACCAAGTTACCAGAAGGATCTACATGGTCTATGTTTAGGAAAAGTGATGATAAATCATCTAGCAATATCACCTTTACTGCAGTCATTACACATTTCTGGCTTGATTTATTAACTTTTTTTTCCCATAGACATAGAATGGGGGGGGGAGGGGGGTGGAAAAAGTCTGTAAATCAGACCCTTAGTGAGGAGACGTGTGTTTATCTTCCTTCTTTGCTACACCCAGTAATGAACGGCTAACTAGGAAGAGCTACACCTTCCCTCCGATGGGTAGAAGGCACATGATAACAGTATACGTAACAGTTTTCAACATTGCATCTACTTTTTACTTGGTTCACTTAACTGAATGAAAACAGTAAGATGGAAAATTTACAAGCCACGCCCTGTCAGGAGAATAAATGTTTTCCTGTCACCATCTTCCATATAGAGTCTCTTATCTCCTTGTTTCTCAGACTGTAGATTACTGGATTCAGAAGGGGTGTTATGACAGAATAGATGACTGAGAACATCCTATCATAGGCCAAAGAGTATGTTTTGGTCAGCCGGATGTACATGAAACCTGGAGTGCCGAAGAACATCGCCACGACGATAAGGTGAGTGGCACAGGTGGAGAAGGCCTTCTTCCGTCCTTCTGAAGACTGGATCCTCAACACAGCCCGGATAATCTTGATATATGAGAGCACTATGAATAGAAGGGGTGTTGTCAGTACACAGATGTTCAATATAAAGTCAACAAGGATGTTCAAGGAGGTATCTGTACAGGCTAAGCTCAGCAGGGGCGGCAAATCACAGAAAATGTGATTGATCACATTGGAGCCACAGAAAGGCAAACGAGAAATCAGAATGATCTCAGGCAAGGGGTAGAGAAATCCGCAGAGCCAAGAGCCAGCAACCAACTTGTTGCCAAATGTTGATGTCATGATGGTCGGATAATTCAAGGGAGTGCAGATGGCCAAGTAGCGGTCATACGCCATTGATGTAAGCAAGAAGACTTCAGTGATCCCCATGGCATGGAAGAAATAGGTCTGCAAGAGGCAACCCATGAAAGAAATGCTTCTCCTTACATCCAGTAAATTGGAAAGCATTTTGGGGATGGTGACTGCCGTGTACCAGAGTTCCAGGAAGGACAGCATGCTGATGAAAAAGTACATGGGGGCATGGAGCCGTGGCTGGAGCTGGATTACCAGAAAAATAAGCACATTCCCAGTGATGATGAGGAGGTATGTTAGAAGCAAGAGAACAAAGAGCACAGGCTGCATCTGCTGAATGCCTGGGAATCCAGCAATAATGAATTCTGTCACACTACTCTGATTGCCGACTCCCATATCATTGCTGGATGGATCTGTAATTACAAAGATGAGAAGTTAGGGTTTGGCGCATGAAACAGAGACCGTCTTTGGAGTGCTAGTGCTAGATGTAGTTGAACTGTATGCAGCACTAGAGTAACTGGCTGAAAGGAACATGATCCCCATAATGCAGCATAACAGTGACTGGATTTGATCAAAGGACTCACTCTACACTTGCAAAATATTTTATATGCGAGAAATTTGGGGTAGAGGAAAATGCATTCAGAATAACCAGAAAAGGCAAACTCAAGGTGCCCAGGAAGCAGATATTCCACTAATGTCCTCTGGCCTGGACTTCCAGGAGTTAATCAGCCATACACTTAAGAAGCCTTTAATCCCCTCCTGGAGTCCATTCTCAATATATTTATTCCTGCTCAGTGCAGGAGTAACTTTTGGGTCCTCCTCTGTCTGCCACATAACTCCCGGTATATTCAAATGTGAACATTTTCAATGCAGATGCATGCATATATGTTAATTTTACACATGTAAGTAGCTAATATTCGCATCCATGCTATTTTATAAAGATCAAAAGTACCCCTGTATTTTGGGGTTCACGCAGATTTACCTGCACAAAAACGGGTGATCTGGGTGGGACCAAGAGGTATGTGCGGAAGTTGCTAGTTTATAAGAGATTTAGGTAAATACATTGGGCAAATTATACATGCAATTTTACAGCTGCTAATTAACTAATGCAACTGAGATCAGACTCGTCTGTTGACTGCTATTTTTGGGTGGGAGATCTGGATGAACTCTGGGGCACTCCGGGGGAGGTCTTGATGAACTGGAGATGGGGTGGGTGAAGTGGCGGAGGTATTGGCAAACTGGTGATTTCAAGCATGGGCATGTATTTTAGAATAGATCTACTTCTGTGCAGAAATCAGGGTTTTATGCCTGTGAGTTATATTTTTTAGCATTTAAAATATACACGCGCATGTTTCTAAAATAAATAGAGAACGTATGCATTTCATTGCATTGGGAAATATTTGCGCATTTGCTGGAGGCAGATTTATGTGTGTTTTCTAATCTGCATGGACAGATCCATGCAGATTATAACATATTATAGTAGATCTCCACATGCCAATCTACCTGCATATATAGGACTGCGCAGACTTGTTGGAAAGTTATCCCTTAAAGGAGGAAAAATGCTAATAAAGTCATGGGAACTGGCTCATGCCACCATGGCTCCTTTTCCATTATAATGGAGCAGAAAGAAAAATGTATTTTTTCTTATTATTGCCTACACTCCAAGGGATGGTGTTGGATCATGGGATTCTCTGTTGGGGGGGAGGTCGATGGGCCTCAGCTTCCTCCCAGAAGTTGCCTTTTTCTCTCTCCTACTGTCAGAGGTGGAACGGCTGCAGGCTGTTTGCACTGAAAGAAACAAAGAATAAGTAGATGAGCACCAGAGCAAAGACCCTGGAAAGAAGCAAGAGCTAAAGAAGTTAGGAGGCAGCGATCTCAGCTTCCCTACAACCCCAATACTCCTTAATACTCCTCCAATGAAAATATGTAGTAAACAAAATGTCTTCTTTAGTGTATGTTAAAGATCAGTAGGAAGTCTGTATAAATTATTTTAATCTTTGTTGTATAGGTTTTTGTTTTTATAGGGTAGGGGTGGGGTTTATGTGATTTTTTTTTTTTTTTTTTTGCTTTTTTCATGTGTTCCTTTTGGGAGGTGGGATGTTTTGCAGTTTTTTAATGTGATGGATTTGTATGTTTTTTTAATATATTGCATAAAAAGTATGTATGTCATTGTTTAGATATGTGAAATATGTAATATGCACATAGTGATGCATTTGATTTTCTTTATATAATTATGTTTGTATAAGAAGTACTCTTTTGCTTGTAAAATTCTCAATAGAGATTAGGAAATGATTTTGAATAAAATGTTTATTATTGTAGATTTATTTTGGAATACGTTTTATTTTCCCTATTTTTTGGGTGCTTTGTAATATATTTGTGGGTTCATGTTACTTTAGCTGGTATAACATTTACCACATTCATCCCAGGGGCGCAAACGCGACAGCCCGCACCCAGAGGCATGGCTATAGTATAACTTCCACGCGTATATGAAGAAGGGACCCACGTAAGGAACACAGCTCCTGCCACACCAGCAAGCAGGACGGACTGCAAGTGGGATTTGAAGTGCTGCCTTTAACACAAGCAGGCATGAAGGACACCTGTAGACATGAAAAGGAAAATGCCCACAGAACGACTGTCCTAGTGCTGCAGAATCCGTACTATAAACCATTAACTGTGTGTTGGAGTTTTTAAATTTCATTTGGACTGTACTCAAGGTCTGTCAAGTTGTACGCTTTGCCCAGGTATGCCAGTAAACGTTTATTTTGGAATAACTCTTAACATCTAGTTTATGTCGGGAGGTACAGAAGGCAGCCGGAGTCCAAAGATCCCTGAAAACTTGCTTTTCCCCCACCCTGTTGGAAGGATGTAGGAGTCACTGGCCCCAAAGCTCAATGACAGGCCCCTGCCTCTCTTATTGCATGGCGGTTGATTGCAAAAATAAGGTCCATGAATGAATTATAGATTTGCACCAAACACAATACAAATTTCACCCCCTCACACAGACCCAGCCATCTGGCTCACAGGGATGGTAACTGTGAAACAGGCGCCCAGGGGAGGCGGTCGTTTCACAACATACGCATGTTATAAAATAGCTTGAAAGCGCGTACATGTGCGCTCAATTTTAAATGGCCGCGTGCATGTGCACGCAAATCCCGTATCTGACGAGGAAGTGGGGAAATTTTACAAAGGGGCGTGCGCTGATGCCATGCGCCATTTTCCCAGTTCACTCAGTTAAGGGATAGGACTTCCCTGCTGTTAGCCCTGGCCCTTAAAACTCTGGTGACATTGCCTAAATATTTTTCTTTTATAAGTTACCTATCATCCACAGCAGACGTAAAGTGACGCGGCAGGGAACCCCCGGCACGTGCCAGTGCGCGTACGTGTTGACGCGCTCGTCTCTGGGCCAGGCCCACGACCAGATCACGCCTCCTCCCTGCCCATTTTTGTAAACTTTTCGTTGGCGCATGCAGCGGGAGGTACGCACGTACACGGGTGGCTTATAAAATCCGCTCGGCGCACACCGGACCCAGCGTGTGTGCGTATCTCCCCGTTTTGGCGCAGGCTGGGCTTTTCAATTCACCTAGAAGTGACAGCTCTCATTTTTTCAGGCTCTGACATTTAAGTGCTAGTAAAAATGTAAATGCTCCTCCTTGTTTTAATTAGTTGGGAGCAGGAACGCAGACTGTCGTGCCCCGCTGCCTTTTCAAATGAGAAAGGTTTGGAAGCTTTGCCTGGCCTGTTTAGAAACCAGTTCATCTGCACGTGGAGGTCATACAACTCACAACAGCCAGTCACAAATCTATTAAGCAAGTCCAATAAAAAGATCTTCTCCTACAACTTGAGCTCCAACATGGCAACCAACCTACTTTATTCATGAATTTACCAAGATAACAGGTGCAATAGGACCCCCCTGAGGTGGCGAAAGGCGTCAGTGGTACTGAGGACTGGCAAACGTTACGACAAACCCAAGGGCAAAACACAGGATGGAGGAAAACAGAAATAATTAAATGCATTTCTCTGGGACCGCATGCAGCACCATTACTTAAACAATTCCAACCAAAAACCAGAATTTAGGTCTGCCCTCTAAATAATGGTCGTTTCTCAGCTATAGTGAAAAATCAAGCTGTAAAGGGACACGGCAGACTGCTACGTCTGTTCTATAAAATGCTTTAGGATAGGGGGAAATAAAAGTTGTCAAACAAAAAACGATAAGGTGATACTTTTTTACTGGGCTAACGATATATTCCTTTCAGCGGGTCAACAAGCCAGTCAAGAAATGTTAACTCCTCTCAAGGAATGTATTACATTAGTCCAATAACAAGGTATCACCTTGATTTGAAAATCTTTATTTTTTTTCACATTCAAGTGGACTCGCACAGCGACCACGCTACTTTATCCAACATGACAGGAAAAACATGCGCTACGGTCAGAAACAGCACTACACAGTGTAATTATCTGCTCCCCACCCCCTAGATAGGATTGTCTGGTTTTATGGATCAATAGGATCTGGAGCAGGCAGCTTTGACAATTGTTGCCCTTGGGATTGGCAGCTCGTTTTCTGCCCTTCCTTGGCTTTCAAGGGGCATAGAGAAGTACCATTTTTTGGATTATTATGAGAAAGCATATTTTGGAATTTGTTTGAACATATTTATAGCTGTTGAATACATATATATTATTTTTTAAGAATCTGTTTATTGATTTTCCAATTAAACATCATTAGAAACAATATAGTAACATTAAAGACAAAGAATATAAATTATGAAGTCAAGAGAGTAGCTATCGACATCCCAAACTTGCTATCAGTCTCCATTTTCTCATCCCCTATTATTCCTCCTTCCCTTCTTCCCGAAATGTTCTGCATAGCTCTGTTTAGAAACCAGACATGAATGAAAACAAAAGTTGAGATAGTAAAGGATCACATTCATCCGACTTTGTCCACTTTGCCCCTTAATTCTAAAGGTAAAGTGTTCACAAAAGGTGTCCAGATCTGTTGATGCAACTGATCGCTCAGACACTGTCTTTTGCTCCACTAAAAGTAGATCAGACATGGACAGCTTCCAACGATGGACCAGAGCTTTCCAGCCACTTCACCAGTATCAGACAAGACAACATTTTACCAGCAATCATTTCTCATGCACAGTCACCTGAATTGAATTGTTGGGATCTATGTGACCCAAAACGCAAAAGGCGACTGACCATGGTCTTATGGGAACTTTTACATCTGTGAAATATTGTAATATCTTGCCCCAAAACCCTTGTACCTGCACACATTCCCAAAGACAGTGCATCGATGAAGCTCCTACCTGAGCACACTTAAGACAGGAGTCTGAAGCAGTCAATTTAGCTCTGAAAGCTTTAGATGGCCAGAAAAGAGACCTGTGCAGTAATCTGAAATTCCAAATTAACATGCCACAATCACACAAGTCCTCATCAGATAACCAACAGGATAAGTCTTGTGACCAAACATCAGCTACAATTTTATAAACTGTATAAGTGGAAGTGGTATGCAAAACGTTATAAAACATCTTAATAGAAAGAAACCAGTTTCCTAGAATTTAGATGCTGTAATCGTTGAAAGGCACCATTTGATAAAAAAAATTCTCTCTGCCAGCTTCCAGTACTGACCTTATGTAACTACGCAATTGCAGGTAAAAAGATAATCTACTGCCATGAATCCCAAATGTTGGCAGCAATAATCAGATGAATACATTTCACCTGACTGCAAATTAATAAACGGCTGTAACGTCACGAAACCCCTGCAAGTGTAAATTTGTAGAAATATTTTTGAGATGGACCAGGAAAAAAAAGAGGATTCCCTAGCTGTTGAATATTTTTAATTATTTTAAAAAAGTCATATGAAAAAAATGCCATGGTAGTTGGTTTAAAGAATGGTAGATAATTGAATATCGACCGGCCTGATTGTGAACATGTCTAGAGGAGATTCAGCTTATGGCATGCACATTTTCTGATTTTTTAGAAACATACTGTGTTGAGTTTCATTATCTATTTGTTTATTGATATTATTTATTCATTATTTACTTATTTTATCGATGAATATTCCACCTTTCAGCCACTTCGAAGCAATTGCCTTCAGGAATTGGCCTCCACCCATGTCCTGAGACAATGAGATCTCTAGGTTAATTCTGTGCTATGTGAAGAAATGCTTTCCTTAGTCCCAGTCGAGTAAAGAATTGTATGGTATATTGTATATAATGACATGGTACACTGTATGTCCTAAAATAAGATAAGATAAAATACCCACTGCCAAAACAAGATAAGAACATCTAGCCTTTGTAATGTGAAGCCAACAAGCCCACTGTTTACACAAGCCATCCCTATCAGAGCAAAGGATTTTACTGGGGAAGATCACTAAAGGGGGAAAGAAGAGTATTTCCATCGGAAAGCAGTGGAGGGAACAAAAACGGCCAATGGAATGAAAGGTAGCTTAGAGTGAATAAACACACACGTCATTTTAAGAGACAACAGAGATGAGAGGTGAGAGGCAAACTCTGGCCAATGACGCGATTTGTCCAGGGTCGCACTCAAAGTCAGACGCAGAGCTGGGACTAGGAGTGAAATTCAGGGAGATGAGATGATTCACTCTAGGACATGCATTGGGTGAGCAGCAGAGTCCCAGCACTACACAAAAAAAAAATCAGTGGCAGAGTCGGAACCAGAAAGCAGAGAGAAAAAGGCACCTATCCCAAGGTGACAAAGAGAAGATGTTAGTTTGTGTTCAGAGAGGTCTCTTGGCTAAGAATTTAGTACTTTACTCCCAAGACACCTGAGCCTTGGCAATCTTAGCTCTGAGACAATTTGCACAGGCAGTCAGAGGAAATGGGGAAGGGGATTGTGGAGCTGGCTAGACTCAAGCCACTGGATGGATAGAGATTCTGTGCACCAGAGGAACTGGAATGAACCCGAATGCTGTCAAGTGCAACTCTCTCCTCTGTGCTTAACAAACCTGATTTATAAGTGAAAGGAAAACCTGCAAATTTGTCAGCAATTACAGATATTCTTAATTTTAAACTTTGAGTGAGAACTAATGAATAATAAATACAGATGTAAGATGGAGAACATAACTTACTAACCTCAAAGAACCCATCCCAGACCGTTCCCAATGTCCCTTGGCCCTAGCAATACACTGATGGTAGAACTCATATTTTACATAAATGCAGTGATTGTTTAAGAAAGTAACCACATACCTCCACATATAGAAAGTAGGAAGCTTCTATGCTCAGTCTAGAGTTTGTGGTGATGAAGTCCTGTATGGATTACGTCATGTAACCCAGGAACACACAAGCACCTCTTTTGCTGGGTCTGGATACTGCTGGTGCTGCAGCCAGTTATATAAATGTTTGTCTGGATCCACTGGGAGATTTAGATCACAAAGAATCATGTTCAGAGAATTAAAAAAACTCAGCTGCAAAGTGTCACCTTCTGGCCTTCCATCCCTTTAATTTAAATGTCATATCTTTTGGACTGTATAGACAACACTCAACAAACAGCAGTCATTATAGGAATCTAAAAACCCAGAGGTAGAAATCATAGGAGAAGGAATTTGTTGCCGTCAAGTGCTTGGCAGTGGAAAGGTGAACATACAAGAGATGTGTGAGCAGCTGTGGTTCGGGTCAGCTATGACAGAAAGCTGGCATGTACACGTTTATTTTTTTGGAGAAGGGCGGATGTGGTCCCTCTTCTTAAAGTGGAGGCACAGAGGGGGCTGGAAATCACAGGCCCAGTTAGTCTTTCCTTGCTGGTAGGAAAATTTACGAAAGCTTCCCTGAAGAAAGGGATAATGAACTATCTACACTCTAGTGGGTGGTAGAATGTGAAGCAGCATGGCTTTCACGTCACACAAATCTGAGAGCATTTGATCCAGGGTGTGTGCTGGATGTGGCTTGTTTGGATTTTGGCAAAGCTTTCTAACACCTTGGCCTCCTTCCATTTCTTTGGTCCTCCCACTCTTTTGGAACTGGGCCTTCATTCACAAGAAGCCAAAGATAACTTCCCCTTCTTGTTACAGTCCTCCCAGCCCTCCAGCCTAACTTGTCTGGTCATTAGGTGTCACCCCTTGAGGGACTCGCAAGCCCCAGCCAACCCAGGAAGTGGAAGGGCGGAGCCAGCAGGCCTGCCCTCAGCAAAGCTCTTGATACTGTTCCACATAGGAAGATCAAGAGTAAATTGAGCAGCCCAAGGGGAGAGCGGATCCCCAGATGGAGAGCTGGATTCGAAACTGAGGGTAGTGGTAAATGAAATGTACTCTTAGGAGAGGAACATGATTTGTGGAGAGCTTCCAAGATTGATCCTAAGAGGGAGGGAAGGGAGCTGATGGTGGGTTGAGTATGGGAATTTTACTTTCATATTTGATAATCCATTTCCCAGAGGCATCCCTAAATAGATTAAAATAAAAGAAGTAATACAGAAAAATGTGTACATAGAGAAATGTTTACAAAATAATAGAACCAATAATCCAGCACTAAAAGATAATCCAAGACAACATTGCCAAGGTAATAAAGTTTTATTTTACTTAGATTCATAGTTTGCTTAAACAACTAGGCCTTTAGACTTTTTCTATAAGCAGTACTGGGCTTGGAACAGATATGTAATGGAACAATATTCACGTACTTGGAGCAAAATAGACAAAAGACAGAGCAGCAAATATATTTTAACTGAATTGCAAAAGACAGAGGGACTTGTAACAGATTTATTTCTGAAGTGCTAAAGTGTGTGTTGGTGTCTCTCTCTCTGTCATTTTCTCCTTCTCCTCTGTCTCTCTCCTGTCCCGTACTCCACATCTCCCATAATTCCTCTTATTGCAACAGCCACGTTCTGAAGCCCCCAAAGCATCCTAGCCGTGCCACATCTACCCCATTGATGCCAGGAGAGAAGTCTCCCAGCTCTTGATCCCAGAAGGCACTGGTATCCGCCATCCGTCCTCAACAATCAGACTGTAGTTTGGGGGCCTGGGACTGGCGATAGCACTGGTGGTGGTGTATGCAATCTGAAGATGGGGGAGAGAGGTGGCCAAAGCAGCCCCAGCTGAGACCATTAGTGGGGGAGGGGGGGGGAGTCTCTGTAGTCCTGGCTGGGGATGCAACTGCAGCTAGGGGAGAGTCCAGGAGAACCTCACATTGGGCAGGGTTGTTCCAGGTTCAGCCGCAGAAGGCCTGCAGTGGTCTTTGGGACTAACTGACCACATCCATAATAGCAAAGATCATTATAATCATCCCATTCTGTATGATCTTGTGGAACGGCCATTTATTAACGACAGTAAAACCTACTGTGTCTTCTACTTTGTGGAGTTACGTGTACAACGCCTGCATATCAGTTATCATATGTTAGCCATTTGTTTGTAAAGAGTTTTTTTAGTCTAAATAATTGAGTTTTCATGTCTGAAGACATGAATAAAAGAAAAGTGTGTGTATTTTTTTTTCTTTTCCAAGAACTCATGGGAAACCGTTTACAGTGTCCTCCATTCTACATGAACTTCATCATTTAATCACAATATTTGCTTGGTAGCTGAGCCCTTTCAATAGTATAGCATGGGTGCTAAAACGTTTACAATTATATGTTGCTAAATTAGTATTTTCTTGCCACTTGACCACTCCTTTTGCTATGCAGAATGTTTTTCTTTCAAGGCCCTTCACGGAACGGCATTGGGATCTGGTGGTTCTCTGTCAGGGACAGAGATGAGTAGATGGGGAGAGGGAGGAGTAGACCAAAAAGCACAGAGAGGCGACAGATCCACCACACTGTCCAGGGTGGATTTCTTCCATTACCCATGGATTGATTTACGCTGGAAGAAGAAGATGCTGAAGTAGCAACAGATACTGCTTACAGGGCCTTGCTAGTGCCTATGAGCGTCATTGTCAAAATGCAGTAACTATACAGACTCCCAACTTGATTGTGTTGATCCAGGCTGGTGAAGTTTATTTTTATTTTGACTCTTTTTACTGGTCCAGCCTAGGATGCATCAGATACCATAGTGCCCGTTGAGTTCCCTAGATCCCAGCACCAGATTACCAGAAGGATCTGTAAATTCTCTTTTGGGTAAGGATATACTAAATCTAGCTCTACCAGCTTATTTGAGCTTTGTCTTTACTGTGGGCACTGCACACTGTGAGTGGATTCTTGTTCTACTCCATTCACTAATGATACTTTAACTAGAAAGTCATAAACCCTCCCTCAGCTGAGAAAAAGATTCTTCTCCTTTGCACAAAGCACATGATTATACTACAAGTAGAGGCCATTTCATCTTTACAGAGTGCAGCAAACTACAGCCTGAGTAGAAGGCAGTTTTCAACCCTAGCTCTGACGTTTATTTAGCCGACTCGAAACAGGGAGATGAAAAATGTATAGGCCAAGCCTTGTCAGAAAAACAGCTGTCTTCCTTTCAACATCTTCCACACAGCATCTCTTATCTCCTTATTTCTCAGACTGTAAATTACTGGGTTCAGCAGAGGAGTGAGTACAGAATAGACCACTGAGAGCAACCTATCATAAGCCAAAGAGTATGTTTTGGTCAGCCGGATGTACATAAAGCTCGTAGTACTGAAGAACATCACCACCACAATGAGGTGACTGGCACAGGTGGAGAAGGCCTTCTTGCGTCCTTCTGAAGACTGGATCCTCAACACAGCCCGGATGATCATGATATAAGTCAGCAGTATGAACATAAGAGGTCCCAACAGCACAAATGCATTCAACATAAAGTCAACAAAGACACTCAAGGATGTGTCTGTACAGGCTAAGCTCAGCAGGGGTGGCAAGTCACAGAAAATGTGATCAATAATATTGGGGCCACAGAAAGGCAAGCGAGAAATCAGAATGATCTCAGGCAAGGGGTATAGGAATCCACCGAGCCAGCAGCTTGTAGCCAACTGGACACCAAATGTCGATGTCATTATGGTAGGGTAATGCAAGGGAATGCAGATGGCCAAATAGCGGTCATAAGCCATTGAAGTCAGTAATAAGATTTCGGTGATCCCAAGGGCATGGAAGAAATAGGTCTGCATGAGGCAACCCTTGAAAGAAATGCTTCTTCTTGCATCCAGTAAATTGGAAAGCATTTTGGGAATGGTGACCGCCGTGTACCAGAGTTCCAGAAAGGACAGGATGCTGATGAAAAAGTACATGGGGGCATGGAGGCGCGGCTGGAGCCGAATGGCCAGGAAAATAACCACATTCCCTGTGATGATGAGGAGGTACGTAAAAAGAAGGAGCATGAAGAGGATAGATTCGATGTGCTGAATGCCCGGGAAGCCAGCGATAATAAATTCTGTCACAGTACTCTGGTTTCTAGCTCCCATTTCCCCTCTGTGGACCTGGAATGAGAAGAGTGAGCAGTTAGTTTGATCCCTGACTCTGCTGCAGGAACATGGCATGCTAGTGCCGGATACAGTGAAACTCGGGGGCAGATTTTTAAAAAGTACGCGAGCGTGTACTTCTGTTCGCGCACCGGCGCAAACAAGAGTACGCCGGATTTTAATAGATACGCGCGTATCTTTTAAAATCCGGGGTCAGCGCGTGCAAGGCTGCGCAAAATCGGCAGCCTGCGTGCGCCGAGCCACACAGCCTGCCTCTGTTCCCTTTTGGAGCGGCCTTTCCTTACCCTAACTAACCCGACCGCCGGCCCTAACTAATTCCCCCCCCCCCCCCCCCTACCTTTATTGCAAATGTTACGCCTGCGCCGGGCCGGCTGGCCATGTTCCGGTCCGGGGCTGGTCCGGAGGCCACGGCCCCGCCCCCGGAACGAAACCACAGCCGCGGCCCCGCCCCTGGAACGTCCCCGATGACACGCTGGCCACGACACGCCCGTCCCGGGGCTTTGCGCACGCCGGCAGCCTATGCAACATAGGCTCGGCGCGCACTTGGGGCAGGTTTTCGGGGGGTACGGGCGTATCTTATGCGCATACCCTTTTGAAAATCTGCCCCTATATGTAATAATATGCATATTAGAAATACCATGCTGGCTCAGACTAATGATTCTTCAATGGTCCAGTTAACCCCTGCGTCACCACTTTGTGGTTATGCCTGCCTTACATTAAGGATTAAGTTGCACGGTCAAGCTACCTTATGTTATCCTCATTTTATCCTTATGTTAAGGATCTAGTTGCGTTGTTAATCTATTTTTCCTAGCTGCTCTTTGTTACCCCTCTTCCCAGTTCATCCTTCCCTGTTGACATGTATTTTCCATATCTAATTGTTCAGATGTAAACCGGTATGATGTCCACTACTAATACTGGTATATAAAAGCGTCTAAATAAATAAATAAATAAATAAATAAAATGGTCAGCACAGTGTATGTGGATTTTCAGAAGGCATTTGACAAAATCCTTCTTGAGAGACTGTTCAGGAAATTAAAAGGTCATGGGATAGGAAGCAATGTCCTATGTGGGTTGATAACTGGTTAAAATATAGAAAACAGAGAGCAGGACTAAATGGTCAATCTTTCCAATAGAGAGACAACTAGTGGAGTGCATCAGGGATCTGATCTGGAACCAGTGCTGTTTAACATTTACATAAGTAATCTGGAAAAGGGAGTTCTGTGCGATGTGTTCTAGTTTGTAGATGACACAAAATTATTCAAAGTTGTTAAAACACAGGAGGACTGTAAGGAATTGCAGAAGGACCTTTCCAGTCTAGACAGCTGGGCATCTACATGACAGATGAAATGTAATGAGGACAGGTGCAAAGTGATGCACATAGGGAAAAATAATCTTAATAATAGGTCTACAATGCTGGGTTTCATATTAGAGTCACCAGCCAGGAAAAGTCATTGTAGATAATACATTGACATCCTCAGCCCAATGCATAGCAGTAGTCAAAAAAGCAAATAGAAGGAATTATTTGGAAAGGAATGGAAATAAAACAGAGAGTATCATAATGCCTCTCTATCGATCCATGGTGAGACCACACCTTGAGTATTGTGAGCAGCTCTGGTCACCCATCTAAAAAATGATATAGCAGAACTAGAAAAGGTACAGAGAAGGGCAACAAAAATGATGCATAGGATGGAATGGCTCCTGTATGTAGAAAGACTAAACTGGTTAGGGCTCTTCAGTTTGGAGAAGAGATGACTGAGAGCAGATATGATAAAGGTGCATAAAATTCTAAGTGAGGTAGAACAGGTAAATAGGGAATGGATATTTACCTTTTCAAATACGTTCATGGAGTGACTCTTTGTCTTAGTACTAACAAGTAGCAGATGTAAAACAAAGTGGAGAAAGTATTTTTCCATTCAATGTACAATCAAGCTGCGGAATGTTTTGTCAATGCATTTCGTGTAGCTGGGTTTCAAAGGGTTTGGACAAGTCCCTAGAAGAAAAGTCCAGAAATGATTGTGAGCCAGCTAGAACTGGAAAAGTCATGGATTATCCTTGGGAATGAGCAACAAGGAATGAATCCTCTCTTTGAGATCTTCCAGGTACTTCATAGTGATCTAGATTGGCCATTGTTGGAGATAGGATGCTGGGCTCAATGGACATTTCATCTGACCCAACATGGCAGAATCCAGTCTCCAAAAGTGGTTAGTATGGAGTCACTTGGAAGCATCCGGCAGATGCAGATAGTAAAGTCCTTTCCATTTTGCTCACTCGCCAGAAGCAAGAAGTGGAGACCCTCAGTTGTATCTGGCTAATAGTTACTTTAAGGACCTGTCCAAATCTAGTTTTTTAATTCAGCTATAATACTAGATGACCACATTTTCTGGCAACAAATGCCATAGCTTAATTGTGCTTTGAGTGAAAATGTTTTTTCTTAAATTTTTTTTTTTTTTTTTAATCTGCCACCAGTTAGTTACATTGAGTGCCCCCTAGGTTTAGTACTATGTGATAGAAAAAATATTGTGTTTCCTATTAGCTTGTTCCAAGCCACACATCATTTTGTAAATCTCTATCTTATCCCTCTCAGTCATCTCTTCTCCAAGCTGAAGATCCCTAACTTGCTTAGCCTTTCTTTATTAGGGAGCCATTCCATCCCCTTTATCATTTTTGTGTCTTCTGTAGATAGCTAGGTAGCTGCCTGATGGGCACGAGGATTGCTTGGTTACTTGCCTGCTAAGTGCAAAGGAAGCAGACCGCATTCATCACCTAAATAGGATTTAAGAGACTAATGAGGACAAAATGGCTGCCATCCTACCTGTGTGTACCAGGGACTTAGAAAGGTGCAGGAGGGAAGTTCCAGAAGACAAATTTAGGAGACAGACATCCAGAACCTCCAGGGTAGCATTCTCTGAAATGCTTCCAGTTCCATGTGCAGGATCCCATAAGCAGACTGAGATCTGGAGTCTCAATATGTGCTTGAGACAATGGTGCAGGAAAGGGACTTTAGGAACCGGGGAATAGAGAGCCTGTACTAGCATGGGGGGGTTTCTTTGATTTGGATTTAGATTTAGTTGTTTGCCTTTCCAAAAGGCGAGTTACAGCATGGTGAACCAACTGTGCCTTATCCTGCAATCTACCAACTTCGAAACGGTTATGCAAGAAGTAGTACTTTCTTGTCTAGAGTACTGCAATAGGGTTACATCAGAGGACAATCTCCAAACTACAGATCATCTAAAATACCGCCACTAAAGCAATCACTAGCTGTAGAAAATATGGGCAAGCCTCCCTCTCCTAATCCTGCTACACTAACTCCCAGTCTTACCGTGCGTTAAATCCAATATCCCATCCCTCACATTCAAGGTGATGAAGAGCAAAGGCCCATACTACCTGACAGAGAAAATGAAGGAGTAGCATCCAGGAATAAAATGCAATTTCATAGGGTGAATAACAAGCACATCATTCTGAGAGGCAACAGAGATTAGAGGTTGGAGAATGAGCCTGGACAATGAAGTGTTTCATCCAAGGTCGCACACAGATTCAAGAGCAGAGGAAGGATTAGGAGCGGACTATAGGTAGTTGAGGTTACTCACTCAGAGCTGGCATTAGAACTAATCAACAGTGGGGAACTTGAACGGCCTGACCACTACACAGTGAGCCAGAGTCAGAGCTGGAGAAAGGGGGGAAAACTCACTTATCCCTACAGTCAGGGGCAGAGCTAGGATAAGAAATGATATACTATAGAGAGAGGGAATTTCCCTGACATTTCACAAAGAATTATTGGCAGAGTAAGAACTTGGAAGAGGAGGGAAAAAAGTCACTCAGCTGAAAATCACAAAATAAAAGAGGATTATGAATTTGTTTCTTGAGAGCTCCTGGCTCAGAGTTCAATACTTTACCACCAAGTAGGGATGTCCATTTGTTTAAAATGAATGGGGAATCCAAACTGAAACAGCCCATTTTTGTTTCAGTTCATTTTCCCCAAAACGAATGCACGGCGCCTCTGAAAATCTCCAAAATATTGTGGTTATGCATTTCAGAAAATAGCACGCACTATTTGCAAATGGTGCATGCTAGTTGCTGAAATAGATAACCTGATAAAAATGAATTTTAAAAAAGCTGCCTGAAATGAAATTTGGGCCAAAGATGAGAAAAACAAACCCATAATGAACCCAAATTAATTGCCTGCATATCCCTACTAGTAAGACCCTTAAACCTTGGTAATCTTAGCTGTGAGATTCTTTGAAGAAGCAGAAGCAGGAGATGGGGAAGGAGGTTATGTGACCGGCTATATTCAAGCCACTGGAAAGAATGGCAAAATTGGAGAACTCTCTCCTCTGCGTTTAATAACTCTGATTAATAATAATAATAATAATTAATGATTAATAGCTCAAAGTGAGGTGATAATTGCAGACATTGCTGATTTTACATTTTTATTTATAGGGATTGAATAAGACATAGAATGTAATTTACTAATCGTGGAGGAACCAGTCTGAAATGGTTCATGATGCCCTTGATCAGCAATACGGTGATGATAGAATCCATATTTTATGAAAATATGCTGGTTGATTAAGAAAGTAATGACACCTACCTCTACATGCACAAAGCAGGAAGCTTCGGCGCTTAGCCTACGGTTTGTGGTGCCGAGTCCGGGATCATTTATGGCACGTAACCCAGAAACACACAAGCAGCTCGTTTACCAGGTTTGGATACCGTACTGAGGTTGCAGAAAATTATATTAATGTTTGCCAGGCTCAACCAAGGGATTAAGACCCACAAAGGATTGCATAACAGGGAATAAAATGCAACTGCAGAGTTCAACTTCTGGCCTATCATCCCTTTAATTTAACTTTTTGTGTACCCTGGATTCTGAGCACAGCACTCAACAAACAAAAGTCATTACCGGAATGCAATAACCCAATGACATGGATCATAGGGGAGGGAGATCTTCATTGCCAAGAACTAAACTTCTTATTGAATGGCAAGGCGCAAGTCCAAGATATGTGCAGGTGGGGGTGGATCTGGTGAGTTGTGACAGAAAGGGGGGTATTATGATGTGGACTTTATTTTTTCTTTGTCCCTATTTCTTCTCGATGATCTCTGTCATGCCGCCCCACCCCAGATGTCATGTCTGGGGGATTCAAGAGACCCTTGTCAGCTGAAGGGGAAGGATAGGCCAGGCCACCTCATCCAAGACCCACGATCAGCAAGAGCTGCCATAACAGAAGCTATTGTTCTCTCACTCTATGTCCCTGGGTCTATGCTATCTTCTCGGCCTGTGGAGGCCCATCTGGCTCTGGCAGATGGAAGGATCTGAAGCCCTGGGGCTTCCACTGCAGCACACAATGCTATAGCCTCAAATATGTGGGCCTGCCCATCACGGACTTTCCAAGTGCACTTCTGCCACATTGACAGCAATTCTGATGTGGCACCCCCACGGGTTGGCCGCTAGATTTCACTAGCTAACCGTACAGAATTTCAATTTCATGAGCCTTCCATCACCCATCAGTCCTTCCCACCTGGAGGGCTGTGGTTGGATGACTCAACCCTATTTAGTCCAGCCATTTTAGAACCCTTGGGGATCAGTTTCAGGAAGCTTTGTAGCAGTAAAGATGTTTAGGTTTTACACTCTGGTGAGGCCTCCCAGCTTCACCCTGGAGTTTCAATTAGAAGTGGCACCTCATGGTGCACTCCTTGCCAGAGGGTCCTTCTCCTATTAATTTACAAAGAGAGAGATTTCTACACTTGATTCCCTTTTGGGGTGAAAGGGCTCTCACCCAGAGGACCGAAGACCTGTGAGTCCACTCTAAACCCTAGATGGGCAGGCACCAGTGACGGATCCTACTGTGAGAGAGAGTGAGGACAGAAGATGTATCTAACTTTAACTTTAGAGGTATTTTTTGGACATTTGCAGTGTGGAGAGGTTTTTCTGATCCACCCATCCCCACTTGGATGCAGAGCTGAGGTAGCCTGATCCCTCTGCCCTCTCCCCAAGAGAAGTGGCCACGTCCGCATGCACTTCATCACTCATCTACCTTGAGGGTAATTTTCAAAGGGAGACCACCCTGCACGTTCCACCTACCTTTTCTCCCTGCTCTTTCTGCAAGACGCCTACTTGGGGATGATGAAGAGCATGTGGTTGAGAAAATCAAGTTTATGCACGTTGTTTTCCTCCCCCCTACTGAATTGTTTTTTTAATTTGACTGAAAGCATTTATGTTGAGAGCGCCTGATGTACTACTGCTGCTGCCGCTGTGAGGGGGAACAGTTTTCAAGCAGGGCAAACTGCCAGGATCATAGCATATTCAGCAATGAAGATATGGTCTGTCGTCCATGAACTGTAAACTCATGAGACTGCCGAATACTAGGAGCTGGTTTTTCTCATTAGATACTTCTTGGAGTTCCTCTCCGGTCTTAGTAGAATGATGTAACATTTGGGGAAAAATATACACCCGAGCAAGCCAGAGCTTGAAGACAAGATGGCAAATGTCTCTTCTGCCACCATGTACTTCCCTTTGGAGCTGAGGTAGGTTGGGATGAAGAGCAACCAGACACTGAGGAACATCAGCATGCTGAAAGTAATGAATTTGGCTTCATTGAAACTATCGGGTAACTTCCTGGCTAGGAATGCGACCAGAAAACTAATGCTGGACAAGACTCCCAGGTACCCCAACAAACAGCAGAACATGGTGAAGGACCCTTCATTACACTCAATGGTTATTATCCCAGCTTCACTTTCCATGTTGAAGTCCACAAAAGGAGGGGACGTAGACAACCACGTAATGCAAATAATAGTTTGAATGAAAGAACAGAAAAGGATGATGCAGTAGGGTGTCCTGGGTCCAACCCACATTCTAAGTTTGCTGCCGGGCTTTGTGGCATTGAAGACAACAATCACTGTGATGGTCTTTGCCAGAACAGTGGCAACACACACGGTGAAGACGATGCCAAACACAACTTGCCTCAGCAGGCAGGTCACCCTTCTGGGTTTGCCAATGAATATTAAGGAGCAGAGGAAACAAAGGGTGAGGGACATCAGAAGAAGGTAGCTTAGGCCCCGGTTGTTGGCTTTGACCAATGGTGTGTCCCGATACTTAGTGAAGATATAAAAGATCACCAGCGTGACCACAGAAAAGGAGGCGGAGATGGAAGCCAGGGCTGCCCCCATGGGCTCTTCATAAGAGAGAAATTCTACATGTTTTGGGATGCATTTATCTTGATTGCCGTTGGGCCACAAGTAGTCTGGGCACTTCACACATTCAGCAGCGTCTGAAACAAAAGCCCCAATCGAAAAAGTTACTGAAGAATCATTTTTATCTTGGACACATTAAGCCCCATCCACCCGCAACCATTTTTTGTTTCATTTCCATTTTTTACATTTTGCAACATAACATGAGTTTTTAAAAACGGTGGGCACATGGGATTCTGACATATGAATAGTTACTTCCTGTGTGCGAGTTTTTGTGCACCTCCTCATTTTGCAGTACGAAGGCCTATCTGTGCATGTTTGTGTTTTTCCTGCATTCTAGCTCTAAAAAAAATACAGAACAAGGAATGTGGATATATATATATGAAAAATGTAATCTGGATACAATGAGTTGAATGACGTGTTGAGATCCATAGTCAAAAGCATTTAGCCGGCTAACTCAGGTTTCAGTCACTTAATTGTATCTCTTTAAAACTTGATATGCAGAATAGATAATGACTTATGACCTTTAGCTACATCCAGTAATGCTTGAAATCATTGGCTCACGAGTTCCGTTTCGTCTGGGATGTCTGATTCAGTTTTTACCCAGTGCATGCACGGATTTGTACTTCTGTCCTCTTTCAGCAAACTACAGCAGCAAGTCATGCGATGGGGTAAAACCCACACTGGAGGGGCAGAAACCTTCTGTTATTCTTGGATTTTAAAATTTATCATGGATGGAAGGAGAGTAGATGAGAAGTTTATCGTTAATATCGGTCTCTGTGTCATAAGGAACAGGTTGACCTAGTCCTGGATTTAGACCCCCAGTGCATCGGGCCAGCATCTCTACAAAAAGCTGCCTTACAAGTCTAGAGATGCAACAAGGTAGAATCGGAACAGGTTCAGTCTCTCCCTGCTGCCCTGAAACCATCTGGAGCCATAGCCCATAGGTTCTGCAGACCTTCGGGGTTTTCTTGGGGCATGCATAATTTAGACAGAAACAAAAGCTATCATTATGTAACCCAACTCAATGGAATGGCGCAGTACCTCCCAAGCTGGAAATCTCCCCCATGGGACAAGGGATACAGTCAAAGCAGCAGGGGGGCTGGCCTTGGAGATGGGCTTTCCTGTGACCCGGAGGGCAAAGGTCACTGCACACTGAGGCAGGAGTCTGTAATGCAATAATAATAAACAATAGCAATATAATTATAAGCATTAACATTTAATTGGAGCCCAACTAGAATAGATGTAGTCAACTAGCGAGGATCTATGCTAGCACTGCCCAAAAATAAATAGATATCTAAACCCTTTGCAAATTGGCCTCTACTCTAAGTTTGTGAGTTAGGTTCCTAAATTGGCCCTTTAAAAATTTACTAGGACTGCATGCCTAAATATAGGCTTCTAGTTTCACTAGGCGTCCAAGCTTAGGTGGTTGGCTACAGGGTTAGAGTTAGGGCGGGGGATTAAAGTTAGATGCTTGGCACTGATTATTAACACTAGGCATCTAATCTTGGAGTAGCAGCCTGCAATGAAGGAGTAGCCAGCCATGTGGTTAGAGCCGTGGGCTAGAAGCCAGGGTCAAATCCATCTGCTTCACCCTCTATTGCCTTTGGTACAAATTTGTGAGCCCTCTAAGGACATGGAAACACCTACAGCAGCAAAAAGCAATCTGCTTTGAAATAGCTGAAAGACAGAATATTAAAAAAAAAATTAAATAAAGCAATTAACTTAGGAGCCTAAAGCCAGGCAAAGAAATATTTTGTGCCCCTGTATCGAGGTGAATTTTCTGCTTTGGGGGCAATTTTCAGATGACCGCATGACTGTGAAGTTTGGGCGTATTTTTTACCTATGGACTTTGCACAAATTTTCAACGTGAAAGTGACTCGCCTGCTTTCTCATTGACAACTGTCTAATGGAAATTTCCCAGCACGCCTGCTTATTCTGTGTGGGTCATGATCTCTGGCTAAAACGTACGTGCATATGTTTGGATTTTTCAAAAGTAGGCATGGAGTTCAAACCTCTGGCCCCCGAGAACGCTTCCTCCTTCTGCAGAATGAGGAACCCGCATAGGGTGGGTATAACTCACAAAGATCTTCCCATTAGTCCCACCCAAAAGGCACTACAGTAATCCAATCACAGTGCAAAATAAGGCTGTAAAACTTTACAAGAAACCACTCTGTTCAGTAATGACGACAAAGGTCGCAACTGTCGTAATTTTAAGAATGACTCCGTTCCCTCCGATTTCGGAGCGGCCTCGGAGGGAACGGAGGCAGGCTGCGCGGCTTGGCGTGCACAAGTTGCACAATTATGCACCCCCTTGCGCACGCGCCGACCCTGGATTTTATAACATGCGCGCGCATGTTATAAAATTGGGCGAAGATTTGTTCGTGCCGGGTTGCGCGAACAAATCTGTGCCCACGCGCAGGTTTTAAAATCTGCCCCAGTGTGTGTCCTCTCTTATGGGTTACAAAATCCACCAACTGTTTTAGCCAAAAAGCAAAAGACTAGCTAAAAAGTGTTGCTCTAAAATACATCCTAAATCATCTATATGGACATTAAAATCCCCAACCACCATTAACTTACTAAAACATCCTAGCATCCTCCTTAGCTCATGATGAGATGATCCATAGGCATTATAGATCTCTGCATAATAAAATGTTATCATCAGGCCTTCAGCCCAGAAGAGAAAACCCGCTAGTAGCCCTTTGCCTTGGAATAGGAAGCTAACAATAATTACATAAATTGCTATAGCTCCATCCTTCACAAAGAAGCTAAACCAAGGCTGTTTTACTCTACTGCATGCATAATTTGCTCATCTTTGTTCAAAATTGCTCTCACCTGGGTATATCCTCCGCCCCAAACAATAGCAGAGTCATTGATGGAGATGGACTGCTCATCAGGCAAGGTGGAGTCAAACATGCCAACCTTCATGTACCTGCTGGTGCCATCCGGCAACAGCTGCCAGTTTAAGATATCATACACAGCAGGTAGATCCCCATTCTCATCAAAGAACATAGTCTCTCCAGCAGAGTTTGTGAAGAGGACACTCCTGATGTGATGGAGCAGCTGCATAAAAAGAACATTAATAGAAAATGTGTCACCTTAGGCGACCATATATTTCCAGGTCATCAGGGACAGAATAGTCCTGTCCTGGTTTGTCCCATTGCATCTATAGACACACTGTTCTGATTCTCTTAGGAAAACTGGAAATGTAAGTCTATAGATACAGCGGTACAAAACCAGGACTGGCTCAGTCAATCAAGACTAGGTTAAGACAGGTGGCAAACCAACTCCAATATTTTGGTTTTTCTTATGGTGCGTTTTCTTTCAATCTGGATGGAAGTCTTTTGCAATTTTCTTTAGAGCATGCAAAGAAGGTTGGACAATACTGGTACTGTTAATTAGATTTGGAACCACCAAGTGGATCCCAGAAGACTTTCAAGTGAGTAGTTGTGAGCTAACCCATCAACTATAATAGGTCAAGTTGGTCCTAAATTTTGTGGGTGAAATTTTCAGAAAGCCTGCACAGTTGCAAAGTCTGCAGCTACTTTGTACCCACTAACCTTGTAGATGATTTTCAAGGTGAAAAACTATGTGGGTAATTTCCCTTTGAAAATTAACAATGGATACTTTGCATGTGCTTTTTCTGCAGGCAAAATTTGCCAGATGCCAATGTGCGGAGATTTGACTAAAAACTATGCCCATTCTTTCCCTACCCTACCCTGCCCTCTCTATCTACCCTGCCCTCTCCCCCTTTACCTTCAATCAGCTAAAAGCACATGCGCTGTGGAAGCCCATAAGTAGCCAAACTTGATGAAGGCAATTTTCGTACAGGCTAAGTTACATGGGTAAGTAAGTAGCTTTAACAATTGCCATCTTTAACTAGAAAATTGCAATTCCAATTTCTCTGAGAAAAGCAGGTAAGATGCAATGAGGTAAAACCAGAATTGCTTCAGTAAAGAATGCTTCTGTTCTTTTATCTACTTAGGTAAATCTTCCTTGTGACTTTGATCAAGTTGGAGTTACCTTCCTGTGCTTGACAACTAATCTCAGCTCTGTGTGAACTTGGCAACTTACTTTTATTTCCATGTTGCCTCAGTTTACTCCACTGCATTAAGCAATATTAACAAACATGTCTCCATTTTCCATGTCCACGATCTATCATGTAATCTAAGTTATCCACCCCAGGGTAGCTGCATGTGTGTTTCTGAACTGCTAAGTAGTAAAGTAGTTCGGGTACCTGTGCGCATGAAAGAAGTTATATTAATTATCAAATCCTTATTACTTATCTTACTTTCCATGGACGAAGCATATGGATTCCCACACATTTTCCATGGGTAAATGGACCTTCTGTTTGGCAGGAAAAGAGATGATGCAGTCCATGGGCCACCGCATATACTGCATTATAAACATTATACACCACCCTGAAGTTCTGAATGTCGTACATGTTGAAGTCAAGGCCATCCAGCACTTCTTTCCCAGTGCAGATTAGTGCTTTCATCCCGTAGTTACTTTCAGATGTCGTATCTGTAACATTGCTAGGCCACTTACAGCCAAAAACATTCTCCCAGAAGGACTGAATGAAGATATCTTGGGGATACTTGGATGGATGAATACTGGAAAGAAAGGCGCTGAGCCCTGGAATCTCTCCTCTGTGGACAGAAAACCCTATGGTCCCATGTAGGGTTTCCCAGAGCTCTTTCTTAGCAAAAACTGGAGACACTATCCAGCTTACAACAGCCACCCAGACCCTCCCTGTAAGATTCACCCTGTACAGAGCCTCCATGAGCGGGACCACTTGTGACTTGATGAGATAAAAGACGATGGCCTTGGCTGAGGACTTTTTTATCCTGGCAATGATCTGGGGGATTCTGTTGCCCAGGTTCTGCATGGGAAGCATTTCAAAGAAATCCACACAGACCCCACGTTTTGCCAGCTGGTCGATGAGTTTCAGGCTCCCTGAGAGACCAAAGTCATGGTTCGAAGCTATGATTCCAATCCAATTCCAGCCAAAATGTGCAATCATTTGTGCCAGACCAATGGACTGGTAGTCACTGTTGGGAGCAGTGCGAAGGAATGAAGGGAACTGAAGCTTATCGCTCAGGATGGGAAGACTGGAGCCATAGCTAATCTGGAAGAAGAATTCAATAACACAAAATGTCAATTATCTTTCATTAGGTGCTGCTAGAAGACTTACCATTAGTCTCGTCAACAAGCTATACCAGCTTTTACTATGAGTAGCGTAAAGGAGCAAATGGTCCCTTCACTAGGTCTATGCTTCTCCCATCATACTGTGCTTGGAATTGTAGCAAGCGAACTATACCATTTCAAGTAAATTTTCAAAGGGCTACGCACGTGGCCAGGCCTTGCATGTGTCACACGCATTTTACAACGGGCCCGGCCACAAAGAAGCCTGAGAGAGTTTTCTAGTGAGAAGGGTTAAGAGAGACTGAGGGAAAGGAAAGTTTTTACCTCTTGTGAGAGTGTGGCGTCTGCCTATGTTGCTCCATAGTCTTTAGGAAATAAAGAGCACCACACAGATAGTTCCCTGTGGTGATGCTTCTGATAGTTTACTAAATGTAACTGCTCCTGTTGCTCTCCACCCCATTGCTGGAACTATCTCCACTCTGAGGGAGTAAACCTTTCACCCCAAGTCTGTATTTCTGTGAGCGCAAGAAGACCCTGATCAGGGTTCAAGACACACAAAGACCTTCACAGGACCAATGAGAAATAAGTATGAGATGCCTGTCTAAAGGTGGCCAGATGTGTTGAATAAGCGGAGGAGAGAAGGAGAGAACTGTCCACTGTTAGAAGACTGCAAAGTAGGCCCGGAGGGGAGAAAGAGAGGTCACGCATTTGGAAGTTCAGGTACCAACAAGGGTCCGTGGGAGGCAGGAAACCTAACATTCATTCAAGGGAGCCTTAAACACCAAAGGAGAAGGAATGAGAGAATACCAGGAGCTTGGTATTCACTGCACAGCACCCCCACTCCCAGCTAATCGCTTTCACCAAGAAGATGACTATGGTAGCAATAGTGAAACTATAGCATCACCCCATGAAAAGCATTTGTTCAGAATGCCTAGTCTGCTGAGTTTATGGATCTTCTGCTATACAAACCACAATAGCATAGTAAATGACAACAGGAAAAGATTGCCCGGCCCATTCAGTTTGGTGCACACGGCCAAGGATACACTGAAGCAGCGAGCCACAGAGTGTGAATACCTGCAAGGTTTATACTTATCCAGGACACTTCTGGTCATCTTTCTCTTGTAGATGTCCCTAATTTTTGGTTGAAGAGTATACAAGATTTCACTCAGCTCCTTCCAGCACCCACCTTTCCCCTTGCCTAGCCACAAAGCTCTGATATAATTCAAATGGCCACCAATATCATTGCAGCCATTGCCCCTATGGAACCTGCCAGACAGACCCAGCTATGTGTGAGTGTTTACATTTCCACTAGGATTTCTAGTTATTACAGAAAAGACCAATCTGCTAGTCAATTAACCATTGCATTTTGCCAGACAAACCTGACCCCATGCCTATTTGCCACTAGGACTTCTAACATTTCATATTAACCATTTATGCCAATATGGGCATTCATTTCTACAGCAAAATCCATTTCTTTCTCAAAAATCTCTATTGAAGATGATGATTTATTCACAGTTGAAGAAGGACAATATCTTCTCCAAAAGACTATACTTGCCTTCTTTTTAATTGTGAATTTATCCTCTGTGAACTTAAAGTTGGTCAATCCTAGTGGGTGTATGTTGAGCTATCATTGAGATTAATATTTGCACGAGCCCTTCACCAACCTTCACTGTCATTGCAACTCCCTCCCCAACCCAAATGGAAGATTTGAGTTTTTAGAAAAATAAGCAGGACATTTTGTTGTCTTTATTGAGTTCCATTGGCCATTGTAGCTAATGTTCACATAAGCACAATTATCTTCAATCAATAGAAGATGTTTTCTACCTGCATGTGTTTCCTGCTACAGGCCATAAAGAATAGAATACATTCATCCTCACCCCATGATTGCTTGAAGATATCCAATATCTGCTGCAGACACTAGGACACAGGATAGTTTTCTCTGGGTATTGAAAGCATGGGATAAAGCTTGATAGGAAGGGAGTAGTTGATGCTTATTAATATGGGTATATTGTGCCGGCATGATGTGCTTCACGAATGTCGGTAAATAAAAGTTAATAAATAAATAAATAAATATAGGAAACTGGATAATGAAAAATAAGAAGGGCAGGTTAATGTTTGTTATCATGAGTGTGTGGCTGTAGGGTAGGGAATGGTAGGGAGAGTCAAGTTGGCAAGTTACCACCAGGCATAGATGATCTGAGATGACATAGTAAATGGGGTCAGGCTGATAGTAGAGGTCATGGGGTGAAGAATAATAGGAAGGTCAGGTTGATGGTTCTTGTTTGTGGGTGTAGAAGTCATTAGGTGAGTAAGGATATGAAAAGCAAGATATGTGTTTTATATTGGATACACTCACATTCCTTTGGAGTTTTTCCAAAAGCATTCTATCATAGTGGCAGTACAGGGCTGAACCATGTTGAAAACAGGTCCCATAACTCAGCCACCGAAGTCCAGGCTTACCTGGGGAAATCGATACAGTCCCAGGATTCTGGCAACCTGCATCGTAGCCGATGAGAGGATATCTCCAATAATGACTGCTGTCTGGGGCCCTGAATGGCAGTTATAGTTGGGTGCCATGTCCTTCGACCCAGATAATAGCCTCAGCACGCACTCCACAGCCTTCATATCCTCATAGCAAGAGTCAAAGATCTCAAACCCCAGAGTGGTGTTTGGCAAGAGCCTTATATTGTGGTTAATTTCCTCAATAGCAAACACCATGGTGAGGACATACTGGTACGCCTCCACAAAGAATCTAGAATAGATAATAATAAAAATTGATTCATGAATTTAAATTTTCTTTGGTGATACAGGCTGTTGTGCAGAATTATTGTGGCCAAGTCAATATAGGGAGGATAATAAAGGAGGAACATAAATCGTAGATACACCAGGTAAGTTATATAAAGATTAGAGAACATAACTAGAGTTGCCAACTCCTCCATATTTTCAGGACATGTTGATCTAGGCTTGGTTTCAAACTCACTGTATGCCTGAACCTGTAGTCCTCTTTTTCATAGGGAAATCAACGGGAACAGCAGAAATTCAAGTCCAAACTAGGACTGGATCCAGAACCAGTTAACAGCCTATGGTTAACAGAGGAACGAACTCACTAACGGGTCAATTTTCAGTAGACCACTGAGCGGCAAAGATAACCTGGTAATTTTACCCATTTACCTTTAGTCGCGTTTTCAGCCACAACTGACAGGCTAGATTTGTGATTTACCATTAAGAGAAGCGAACCATCAATAACTGTGTTTGAGATCTGGGCCTCTGGGAATAACCAGCCCAGGGGTTACAATATTAAGAATAATGCATTTGTGCTTTACACACTGGATAATTCATTCAGACTGGTATAGCAAACCCCTCCCTCTCTGCCCCATTTCATCAGACCAATCTTCCCCCAGCCGTCAACTCAACTCTTGCTTTATCAGCTTTAAGACCACTAATGAAGCACCATCCGTTTTCTCTCAGTATATCAGTCATGCCCCAGCATTTTGAATTTGATCATTTTTCTCAGGTTAGTGTCTACAAGTGTTTTCTTTCCATTTCTATTGTATTAAGAGGTCAAATGCAAACACAGGACATCAGATATTCATAAAGAAACCAAATAACAGCTTAACACATCCAATTTCTACACAACACATGTCCTGATATACCCAAGCCATGTAGAGTCTCATTTTCCATAATTACATCCCTCCCCCCGCCATTAAGACCATTATTTCATATAGGGTCTCCAAATAGCTATAAAAGCCTTCACTCTATTCTTCCTAATAGTGGTGCGTTGTTCCATTATCACTTCCAGACACTTACATACTTGTGGCATTGATGAGGCCTCCACTCTCTTCCTATACCTATGATTTTAGGCATGTATGCAAGCACATACTTGCGTAAATTACATTTTATGCACGTAAGCAATGAAACAAAAAATAAAAAACAAGAAAAATGAAATGAATCAGAAAGAATAAAATACTTCCCATGCACATCCCTACCCCCAGTATAATGTCGTACGCTCCGGTCGTTCCTGGCTCTTTTCACCTTCTTGCCAGTAAAGATCCTCTGTGCTTATCCCATGCTTTTCTGAATTCCAAGTCTGCTTTGTCTCCAACACTCCCTCTGGGAAGACATTCTGGGCATTAATCACCCCCTTCCCTAAAGAAATATATTTTCTAGTGGTGATCATATTCACAGATGTCACAAAATTATTCAAAGCTGTTAGATCATGAGCCGATTATGAGGAATTGCAAGAGGACCTGTGAGGCTGAGGCAGATGAAATACAATGTGGATGAGCGCAAAGTGATGCACATAGGAAGGAATAAAGCAAACTTATAAGTACAGGATGCTGGGGTCCATATTAGGCATCACCAGGAAAAGGATCTTGGAATTATTGTGGGCACTACTTTGAAATTCTTGGCCCAGTACATGGTGGCAGTCAAAAATGCAAACAGAATGCTAGGGACTATTAGGAAAGGTATGAAAAATAAAACAGAGGACATCATAATGCCTCTGTATCGCTCCATGGTGTGACCACACCTTGAGTATTGTGTGCAGTTCTGATCACCCCAACTCAATAAAGATATAGCAGAGCTAGAAAAGGTAGAGAGAAGGGCAACCAAAATGATAAAGGGGGTGGAATGATTCCCCTATGAGGAAAGCCTAAACAAGTCTTGGCTCTTCAGTCAGTAGAAGAGATGGCTGAGAGGGCAGATGATAGAGATCTATAAAATCTTGAGTGGGTGGGACGGGTAGACAGGGAACAGCCCTTTCAAATGTAGGTAGCACATTTAAAACAAACTGGAGAAAGTGATTTTTCATTCAGTGCACAATTAAGCTGTGGAATTTGTTGCAGGAGGATATGGTGGAAGCAGTTTTTATTTATTTATTTATTCTTAAGCATTTGATATTCCACTTTTCCTAATGGCAGGCCCAAGGCAGACTACATAAAGTAACAAGGCATCGAGTACAGAAGGAAGGAATACATACAGATATGAGGTAGATTGCAGGAATACATTGCATATTTTATTTATTTATAAGTAAGTTAAACACTAGTTGAATAGATATAGCCCAGAAATGGGTAAACTAAACTTTGTGGGATTCATGGTCCAGGAGACATCAGTGGGTAGGAACTAGAGGATGAGTCTCTTCTGTGGTCTAAGCTGAAGGCCTGGCTTTGATTTTTTTCCCAGAAGGTGAGGGAACAAGTTTCCTGGCATAACAAGCCCCTGGAGAAAAAGTCTATAAATGCATTCATAATGAGGAATAAGCAGTGGCTAATAATGGAAGGCGCAGATCTATTCTTTAGGATCTTGCTAGGGTCTGTGACCTGAATTTGCCACTGTCGGAGACAGGATGCTAGACTGGATGGACTTTTTCTCTGACCTAATATGGCATTTCTTATGCTCTTATGCTTCGGAGTTTACTTCCTAGAGCTGCATCCATTGTCATACTGTTTCACCACCTCGAGATCATCGGACACGATTAACCGCAAGGTCTCTCTCCTGGTCAGTGCACGTAAGTTTCTTACTCCAGCTCCCCTTCACCACCACCACCACCACCATCGTGTACCACTCCCTTTGATTTCTGTACCCCACATGCATAACTTTAAAAAAAAAATGGTTTTAGTGCTTGCAAGTTAAGGTTCAATGCAAAACAGTTCAGTTTTCCTGGATCTCTACTCCCTCGCATAAGAGAAGAGTGCCCTGTATTGGAAGACTGGGTCACCACGGACTCAGAGGAAAAAGTGTCCTCTAACACCATGCTGGGAATCTGGGTCAGTACCAAGGGAAGAATGTCCCCTAGTACCACACTGGGAGACTGGTGAGTATTGGGTCTGAGGGAAGAGCGGCCTCAACACTGTGTTGTGGCATTGAATCAGTACTGGTTCCGAAGGCACTGGGTCAGTAGTGGTTCAGAGGGAAGACTGACCTCTAGCATCGTACCACAACTTGGGGCCTGTGCTAGCTCAAAGGGAAGAGTGGCCTCTACAGTGTCCTCAGCACCTCGTCGTGCAGATATCAGTGATCCTTGTAGAATGGAGATCTTCTATTTTGCTCCTAAGCGATGAATCAAAGGATCAGGAGATAGTTTGCAGTACTTTTTGTTAAAGATTTTGCTTCCACAATTTTTTTTTTCTGTGAAATATTTTCCCTTCCAGAAGTTGCAGGCAATAAAAGTTCAATTGTGCAAACTGATTGGATAGGCTCCTTGCATTTATTATTTTTGCATTAGATTTATCTGACCTAAAATGTCTACTTTAACACCCTTCCTCATCAATCGCTACGCCCTTGACCAAGGATGAAGCTCAAAGACTGCCAGGATTCACTGACAGTAACCCATCCCTTTTTACAAATATCTCAGGTAAGACCTGCAAGTGCAGTAAATTGCCCCGCCTGGTCAGAGAACTACTTACGTCTCACAGCGTACCAATCTTGGCTTTGTTCTGTAGGCCAGCTCTGAGTACACGGCTGTAAGATGAACCGGGACAATGCCCCCGATAACAATGTCTGCTTCTCCACGGTAAGCCAGGGCCCGCCTGCCCCCGAGCCTGCATCTGGCTGCTGAGAGTTCAGAGAGAGCCAGGCATGGAAAGAACAGCAGGAGGAGCAGCAGCAAGGGAACCAAGACACGGCAGCGCATTGCCGTCTTCCAACCACCCGTCTGCCGGCAGAAGGCGAACAAATCATGAGAAACGGGGGCTAAGGGAAAGCAAATCCTCTAGGGTGGCAACAATACAGCCCATTTCAGCTGTCTTGATAAGCATGGTGCTGTTTTCTTATTTAAAAGGAAATCTGTTTCTTGGACATGCTTGGAAGGAAGAAATGATGATGATGATTTTGGGGAAAGCAGTCGACATAGCAGCGGCTGATATAGCTTTTGAGTGTGACCAACCAAACACAAAGAACTAGAAATGGCAAGAACTTATAAGATGTTGCCTGTTTACACATTTGTAATTATTGAGAGGGAGGAGAAGTGCTCGCACTGTAATTATATAGTAGCACAGATATATACCCCTCAGCCTTGGTTTGGATTACTATCATTAAACTAATCAATAGCTTCTTTAATAACAGAACCAAATCCCATCCCTCCTCATCCCACTGCTACTTGGTGATGGCTTCTCTCAGAGTATAGCAGCCTGATCATTTTCCTTCACAGTGAATCTCAGTGCCTGAGGCAGAGCTGTGAAGGCTGCATAGGCCCCAGAAGGTAGATTAAAAGCCAGCAATTCCAGCGCTCTTCAATAATGAACGTAACAAGGAATTTTGATAAAGCTGGTTTATCATCAAAGTTGAGTGGAATGCCCTTTCAGGAAGGAGTGAACAAAAGAGCATAAAACTTGCCATACTGGGTCAGAGCAAGGGTTCATCAAGCCCAGTATCCTGTCTCCAACAGTGGCCAATCCAAGTCACAAGTACCTGGCAAGTACCCAGACATGAAATAGATCCCAAGCTGCTAATGCCACCAACAAGCAGTGGCGATTCCCTATTGATTACTAGCAGTTTATGGACTTCTCCAGGAACTTATCCAAACCTTTTTTAAACCCAGCTATACTAGTTTCCTTAACCACATCCTCTGGCAATGAATTCCAGAGCTTAACTATGTGTTGAGTGAAAAAGACTTTTTAGTTTTCTTAAAAGCCTCTCATGAGGGACTTTGTCAAACGCCTTCTGAAAATCCAAATACACTACATCTAACGGTTCACCTTGATCCACATGTTTATTCACCCCTTCAAAAAATGTAGCAGATTTGTGAGGCAAGACTTCTCTTGGGTAAATCCTTGCTGTATTCCATTAAATCATGTCTATCTCTGTTATGTGATTTTATTCTTTATAATATTTTCCATGATTTTTGCTGGCATTGAAGTCATACTCACTGGTCTATAGATTCCTAGATCACCTCTGGAACCCTTTTTAAACATCGAGGTTACATTGGCCACCCTCCAGTCTTCGGGTGCAACGGATGATTTTAATGATAGGTTACTAATTACTTGTAATAGGTCTGAAATTTCATTTTTTTAGTTCTGTCAGAACACTATGATATATACCATCCGGTCCAGGTAATTTTCCACTCTTCAGTTTGTCAATCTGGCCTACTACATCGTCCAGGTTCACTGTGATTTGGGTAAGTTCATCTGAATCTCCCCAACATCCTCCTTAGTGAACACCAAAGCAAAGAATTTGTTTAGTCTTTCCGCGATGGCCTTATCTTTCCTAAGTGCCCCTTTAATCCCTCAGTCATCTGGGTACCAAGGTCACTAGGTTCATCAATGAATTTCTCTTGGGAGTGAAGCCAGCAGGTCGAGCCAGGCCTAGTATTTCATGCCACAGATTTTCCATCGCTGCTTTAGAGGTTACTAAGATTCTAAACTGAATCAAGAGCCAACACATTTGGAAATTTCAACGAACATCAGTAGAGTATTTTTATTTTTCATTGTGGTCTTGCATTTTGACTCTTGCCAAATGTCCCTGAAAACCAACGAAAACCATATTCTAACACCAGGGAGCTTAACTTTCAAACCTATTGGCAATACTGCATGTGTATGCAGAAGTGGACGTGCAGAGATTTATCCTAGTATTTTAAAAACTGTGCAGTGGGCTGTGTAAAATCCCTCATTTATACAGGGAGGCAAATATTTATAAAGTATGCACATGGGGACGGGAACTTTTAAGCAACCGTGCGGGAGTACATGTACACGCGTAAGCCGGCTCGCGCTAACAGATGCGGCCATTTTATAACATAAACACATATATGTGCACTTGGAATAAAATAGGTTGTACACACATACACGTGAAAGCATTTTTATATGGACGTGTGCGTGCAAATGCCACCTTTACCGTGTAAGTGGTGGGATTTTGGTACTTACGCACGCCAATGCAATTAGCAGTTTCCCCGATTAAAGGACAGGACTTTCTAACCCCTCTTTTAGTCCCGGCCTGTAAAACGTTGCTAACCAGCCTCATTTCTTTTGTTCTATTAGTTACCCGCCATCCATAGCAGACGTAAAGATACGCCGTATTTCTGCGCGTAAATACTTGCGCGCAGATTCCATTGAGAGATCTAGGAATGCCCACGCCCCGCCCATTTTTGTGCGCTACCGGGAGATACACGTGTACTCGCGCGCTTTTTTTAAAATCCGTGCAGCACGCGCCAGCCCAGCTGCTGCACATACCTCCCAGCTCTGGCACGCCTAGGGCTTTTTAAATTCGCCTTATACCGTTTTGAAGATGCTTACTTGTGGGTGGACTTGAATTTGCCAGTTCACCAATACCTCTGTCAGTTCACTCAGGCCATCTCCAACTCACCCAGACCCTCTAACCCTTCACCCTGACCCCCCCAGCAGTTCACCCAGGCCTCCCACACACAACATTTCAGACAACAGACAAGCACGATTTCACTTGTGGTTTGGCGTGTGCGCGTCAGTGCGCCCCCAGATCTGTGGCCATTTTATAACTTGCATGCCCATAGGTGCGCACATTATAAAAGAGCCTGGCTGCGTACACATGTGCTCCCATTTTTAAGTGGGTGCACGCCTTGACACGCAAATCCTGATTCTGTCGCGAAAGTCAGCGCGTTTCATAATGCCATTGCCGGTTTCAGCAGCTCACCCACCAGTTCGCCCCGTTGACAGCTAGGTCCTCCTGGTTTGATAGCCTGCACGCCCCCCACTTACCCCAGACCCTTAAACCCGGCAGAAATGGCTGGTTTTAATGTTTTGAAAACGTACGCCTCCTCCCCAACGGAAGTAAATTTGCACTGCAGAGAGCCTGGGGCCCGTGCAAGGGCGCGTCAGCATTGACGCAAATATCTCTTGGCCACGCCCCCAAATGCCCACCCCGACCATGCCCACCCCTCGCTCTATTCTGAAACCAAAGGAAATATGTGCGCAGCGGGAAATACACCCGCAAGCCTGATTTATGTGTGCGCACCCCCTAATTTATGCATCCGCTGGACTTTTAAAATTCACCTCTAAGAAACTTCAGTTGCCTAAAAATGCATGCAATGTTATTACCTGCATAAATGTACCCACTTAAAGAAGTGGGGGGTATTCCAGGGACATAGTAAAGGTTGAACATGTAACCCACTTTTGGAAAAAGTCATGATTAAAAGCAGCATGCTGTTAGAGCACATGACTTTCCACCCCATTTCGCAATGGATAAGGTTTTGTGCGTGCACGGGCAGCCAGGATCGTCCAGGCTAGCTTGTGTGGGTGCATCTTGTGTTTGAACATTGGGTTCATTTTGCTGGGGCTTGAAATTACGCCTGGAGGTTCGCAGATAGGACCAAGACTGAAAATGGGTCCCCAAGAAGGAGACTGCAGGCAGCTGCAGCTTCCTATCCTCTCCCCTGCTCTCATTTTAAAGGAAGTCTCGCTCATCCCCAGATTTCAACGTCTCCATAGCCTTCAGTGTCATCTTCCTGCATTTGTGGTGTCCTTGTAGGCTTTTGCTGTTGTTGGTTTTTGTTTTGTTCCTGAAGAAAGCTCGGTTCTTTTTTCCATGAAACAAACGAAATGTTCATGCATTGTATTCAAGAAGCTGAAATCTCCTTAATTAAAGAAGCAGCAAGTGAGGAGAAGCATTTTCCCTACTGTGAAGGTGCTGTGGCTGATGCCCTCTGGGACCGTAATCTCTTACAGGTCCCTGAGTAATGTACCGGTAGCATTTAAAGCAGGGCAGAACTCTGAGGGCAGACATACAAGGACGGCTTCCTCAGCTGTGGGATTACAGCATGGATCCGAAGGAAGGGACAAACAGTTCATCGGTGCAGTGCTGCGTCCCACCCGCTACCCTGCTATAATGGAAATAAAACATACTTCATTGGGAAGCTCCTATACTCCCAAACCACAAGGACCCCATCATTCACAAGAAAGGTGACAACACTGAAAGTCTGATTTATGCCTGGCCAAGGTTGGTAATCTCATACGAGCAAACTTTGCATCTGACAGCTAGGAAAATAAACAGTATTTGTTTTCCCAAATTAGAATATGGCTTGAATTATACAAATAAGAATGAAATTATTATTATTATTATTATTATTTTATTTTTAGAGTGGAGGATGGAGGGATTTGCTTTGCCCATCAATTGCCCATGACAAAAGCAAGTGCATGCTTTTCCAGTGGGAGAGCTTCCTCAGCTCCACTTATACCAGTCCACAATCAGGAACCGATTGAAAGAGCCCACTGCAAGCTTGGGGTGAGAGAATGGGTTACAATGGGAGTAAGGATAGGATGATGGCTATGACTGTCAGTACTGAAGACATGGGGTGAGGAATGATGAGAAGCAGCAGCTTGATGGTTATTATTGTACCTATAGAGGAGACGGGGCGATCAGTATTCCGGTGAGGACAAGAGGTCAGGACTGATAGGAGGGGGAATGTTGACTGATATAGAGGACATGGGGTGAGGGATGATAGCTTTTACTGTGGCTATAGTTGACATCGGGAGAGGAATGATAGGTGGGGCAGGTTGTTGACTATTTTAGTCAGTCAGTCTTCTCTTGGTATGGAGCAATTTCTTTGTTTTTCTGTATTAAAACAGTTTTCAGACATGTACTTGCATACTAGAAACTGGAAGTGTGTGACAGTTTAGCATGGCTTAATATTTGATTAACACCGAGTCATTGAAATGTTAATGCAGTTTCCATAAAACCCAATACATAGAATAAGATAAAAAGGAACAATCGTAGAAGAAAGTAAGCCATGAACCATGCTCACATCTCCTGTTTCCAACATAGTTCCTCAAAGCACCCAGAAAATGTCCTGGTCAGATACAGAGTGGTGAATAGCCACTTGATTTTAAGCAGCATGCCAGTTTTTATGTTAAACTAAACATCCCATGTACTCCTACATTGATTCAGCTGTGGCATCTTCTCGAGCCATCTCTGTCAACAGATTTTATTTTGGGAAAAAGCTGATTCCAGAATGAGCCCCATATCTCCCTGTGTCTTTCTAGATTTGTTTTACCATAATTCATAACAGATGTCAGCTCCTGGCACTACCAGGAGACCCAGGGAGGCAGCAAACACTTTTCTGGATGGTCAGAAGATGGGAAATAAACCTGCTTTGTTATCTGTTGTGATGCAAATTAGCAATAGGCATGGCATGTCTACATTCCTTGATTAGGAAAGATGTTTTGTTTGAATGTTTGTATGGAGGGAAAGGAGCTTCATTCAGTCTGGATGATATTTTAAAATAATCCTTCAGAGCTGTGCTGTACAAGTCTTGACCAAGTTAGTGCTCTTCCAAACACCATGATGCAGGCTAGCTCTATTAAAGGCATGCCATTGTCATCATCTTTTCAAGCTGTAATGTGTCACCTAGGAAGAAGACCGCAGGCATGCTTAATGCTCGACCCTCGACCTCTCATATAAACCACCATCCATGGGGTAAATTGTCAAAGGTTAAGACCATAAGAAATTGCCATACTGGGTCAGACCAAGGGTCCATCAAGCCCAGTATCCTGTTTCCAACAGAGGCCAATCCAGGCTACAAGAACCTGGCAAGTACCCTAACGCTAAGTAGATTCTATGCTACTGATGCAATTAATAGCAGTGGCTATTCCCTAAGTAAACTTGATTAATAGCCGTTAATGGACTTCTCCTCCAAGAACTTATCCAAACCTTTTTTAAACCCAGCTACACTAACTGCACTAACCACATCCTCTGGCAACAAATTCCAGAGTTTAATTGTGTGTTGAGTGAAAAATAAATTTCTCTGTTTAATTTTAAATGTGCTACTTGCTAACTTCATGGAGTGCCCTCTAGTCCTTCTATTATCCGAAAGAGTAAATAACAGGTTTATATCTACCCCTTCTACACCTCTCATGATTTTGTAGACCTCTATCATATTCCCCCTCAGCCGTCTCTTCTGCAAGCTGAACAGTCCTAACCTCTTCAGCCTTTCCTCATAGGGGAGCTGTTCCATCCCCTTTATCATTTTGGTTGCCCTTCTCTGTACCTTCTCCAGTTCAACTATATCTTTTTGAGGTGCGGCGACCAGAATTGTACACAGTATTCAAGTTGTGGTCTCACCATGGAGTGATACTAAGGCATTATGACATTTTCTGTTTTATTAACCATTCCCTTCCTAATAATTCCTAACATCTGTTTGCTTTTTTGACTGTATTATCCACTATGATGCCCAGATCTTTTTCCTAGATGGTAGCTTCTAATATGGAACCTAACATCGTGTAACTACAGCAAGAGTTATTTTTCCCTATATGCAACACCTTGCACTTGTCCACATTAAATTTCATCTGCCATTTGGATGCCCAATCTTCCAGTCTCGCAAGGTCCTCCTGCAATTTATCATAATCCGCTTGTGATTTAACTACTCTGAATAATTTTGGATCATCTGCAAATGATTACCTCACTCGTCCTATTCCTTTCCAGATCATTTATAAATATACAGTATTGAAAAGCACCGGTCCAAGTACAGATCCCTGAGGCACTCCACTGTTTACCCGTTTCCCCTGAGAAAATTGACCATTTAATCCTACTCTCTGTTTCCTGTCTTTTAACCAGTTTGTAATCCATGAAAGGACATCGCCTCCTATCCCATGGCATTTTAGTATTCTTAGAAGCCTCTCATGTGGGCCTTCATCAAATTCCTTCTGAAAATCCAAATACACAACAACTATCTGTTCACCTTTATCCACGTTTATTAACCCCTTCAAAAAAATGAAGCAGATTTGTGAGGCAAGACTTCCCTTGGGTAAATCCATGTTGACTGTGTTCCATTAAAACATGTCTTTCTATATGCTCTGTGATTTTGATCTTTAGAATAGTTTCCACTATTTTTCCTGGCACTGAAATCAGGCTCACTGGTCTATAATTTCCCGGATCGCCCCTGGAGCCCTTTTTAAATATTGGGGTTATATTGGCCACCCTCCAGTCTTCAGGTACAATGGATGATTTTAATGATAGGATGCAAATTTTAACTAATAGATCTGAAATTTCATTTTTTAATTCCTTCAGAACCCTGGGATGCATACCATCTGGTCCAGGTGATTTGCTACTCTTTAGTTTGTCAATCTAGCCTACTACATTTCCAGGTTCACAGTGATTTGGTTCAGTTCATCTGATTCATCACCCTTTAAAACCATCTCCGAAACCAATATCTCCCCAACATCTTCATTAGTAAACACAGAACAAAGAATTCATTTAGTCTTTCTGCAATGGCCTTATCTTCCCTAAGAGCCCCTTTAACCTCTCGGTCATCTAATGGTCTAACCAACTCCCTCACAGATTTCTTGCTTCAGATATATTTTTAAAATTTTTTATTAAAAGTTTTTGCCTTTATGGCCAACTTCATTTCAAATTCTCTCTTAGCCTGTCTTATTAATGTTTTACACTTAACTTGACAATGCTTATGCAGTTTGAGATCTAGGAACATCTGTATAGATATGTGATGGTGCCAGTGGACGAAAGCAACATTTTCATAGACACAAATCGTTGCGTATCTAAGCAAAGCTAGACAACGTCCAAAAGTATGTATAGGATAGGAGGGGTATCTTGTGAATAAGTGCATTGAGCTGATATTTCAGATACCAAAAGTGTCCATTAGGAAAGGGTTATTTTTAAATGCTAATCACCCAATAAACAGGAGTCAATATTTGAATACACTCAGCACTACTATGCACACAACGAGAACTCAAAAAGGCCGAGACCTTGAAAATACTATGTAGGTGATCAGCGTTCTATAATGAAATTGGAAAGCATGACGTCCAGCATAAGGCTTCGATGCAGAGCTGTCTTGAAACATAGTGCTATGTCGGCTTGCATTATTTGGAGGGTCTAGCGTTCAGGAATCAAAGCTGAATTACATCTTAAGGAAAGTAACCTTCATGTTTGCCATTAAAACTTTTTAAGTGCTTAAGAAATTTGCAAAAAAAAGTGCTCAAAATTTGGGACCAATGATTATATATGACTTGCTTGGATGCATGATAGCAAAGGTTTGGCTTCATACACAGAGGTGTTATTTGTCATTTTTAAATGACAGGGAAATCACAACATTCATTGTTTCTTTTTGTGTCATTTCCCATCCAACTCAACACAAACAAAATCCCCAAATTTAATTGCATATTGAAAACAAAAATACTAAACAAAATGAAATAACAGTCCCATGCATATCCTTACTGCCCATACATTACTGCACCAGGTATTTGGGCATTCAACTACGGACTAATTTAGACATCCAATCTACTATTTGGATGGTTTTTTATACCTAAGGATAATTCAAAATCTGGTGGGCTTTCTGTGGCCATAAGCTTATGTGCCTATGAGCCGCATCTACCAATTTGTTACATAGAAAAAAAAAGATTAGCACACAAGCTGCAGGTGATATCATTTTATTGGACTAACGTAATACATTTGTGATTCAGTTTCAAGAGCTATGCACCCTTCGTTAGGTCAGTGAAGAATGAGCTACACATGATGCTACCCTATTTAACAAGTACATTACAAGCTGCATTACGATGGCGGTACGATGGTGTTTGTTTATAAAACAGAACAAACAAGATGTGGGGGGAGGTAGGCTGAAAACTGAGGAAGAGAAACTGCTTACAGCTACAATAGGACTATGTCTGGTAATGAGTGAGGAAACCAATGTGTCTATAAAGTCCCAAAGAGGTCCATTTTCAGAGGCTCCTAAATTGAAAATTTACTAGGGTTGAGTCCCTAATTTCGGCTCCTAGTTTTACTGGATGCCTAAGTTTAGGGTCCTAAAAAGCGGGTGACTATGGGGGCGATGTTAGGGCAGAGAAACAAAGTGAGGAGCTTGGCATTGATTTTCAGCCCTAGGCACTAACTTAGGGGCTCAAATCGAGGCAACATTTAGCTGCCTAAGTTTTAGGATTTTTAATTTTAGGTGAATTTTCCACCGAAAAGGAAAAGGGAATTTTGAAAGGCATGCCTAGGCGCACGCCCACTTAAAACTGGGTGCACATGTGCTGGCTATTTTATAAATGTGCGTGCAAGTTACAAAATGGCCGTGCCGACACCCATGAGCCAAAGAGTGCCCGCACCCTAGCTGGAAAGTTACTATCCTAGGATCTGAAGTTCATCTGAAGACCAGGCTCTTGTGTCTTTTCCTTTGTTTTCTTTTTGATATTCATTTGAAACTATAATCACATCAAGAAGATCTCGAAAACAGAAAAAGACGATACATTATTAATAAAGAATACTAAACTGGAAATAAGAAACAAATCAAGCAACATAATATTTTTTTGAATGAACAAGACCCATTGCATTATTTAAGTGCGCGTCTACCCGAAGCATAATTTCAACTGTTTATATCCCTCCTACTCTGTGTTATTTTATGATTTTAACTTTGTGATCCTCACTGGGCGGAATTGTTCTTGGAAGCTTGCGGAATATAAAGATGTGAAATAAATAAATAAATGGATAAAGGTTATAACACACTGTATATTTGTGTCATGCAAAACCTTTAAACAGGAGCGCCCAATTTTAAGTGGGTGTGTGCTTGTGGCCAGACACAGGTTTAAATGAGTGCTTACAGATTTTAGCTACAGGCAGAGCCCATTCTATGTAATGTCTTGTCATCTAATATTTACGTCTTTTCATTTATTAACTCGTCTTAATTTTTAGCTCTGAATAATACCTCGAGGAATAGCTTTATTTTAACAATTTTAATTTCTATCTTTTAACAGCTAAAAACTCTATTATTGTGCTTTTAAAAATTTTCGCTGTTATCTTTTATTGGATGCATTTATTGTATTTCACTGTTATTTTAACTGTAAGCCGCTGGGAAGGCTAACGCCAACGTGGCGGTATAGAAAAATCAATAAACTATAAATGCCACTTCTACCGCGTAAGTGGGAGGATTTTAATAGACATGCGCGCCGAAGCCGTTCCCAGTTTGCCCAGGTAAGGGATAGAACTTCCAATCCCCCCTATTTTAATAGCCTCCCTTTACAGCCCTCCGCTCTGCCTATATAATGTAAATAGTTAATCCTAACTGCTCGGTTATCTTACTCTAATTCTTACTCTAATTCTCTCCCCAGTTATATTAACCTTGTTGTAATGTAACTTTATGAACTCTTTGCACTTGTTAATGTTCCGTTTCTGTGTTCACACCCCCTTGTTATATGTAAACCGGCATGATGTGATTTTTAATCACGAATGCCGGTATAGAACAACTCTAAATAAATAAATATATCTTTTTGTTTTACTACTTACATGCCATCCAGAGCAGAAGTAAAGTTTCGTGGCGGGGGACCCTGACGCGCGCAAGTATTTATGCGCAAATTTCAAGGTGAAATCCAGGAACACCCATACCTCGCCCAGACACGCCTGTGCCCTGCCCCGTTTTTGGAACTTTTCATTTGCGTGCATAGCGGTAAGTATGCGTGTACATGGGCAGCTTTGAAAATCCGCTCAGCTTGTGCACATATATCTCCCAGTTTAGGCGCGCCGGGCTTTTAAAAATTCACCTTTAAGTGTATTAAAGGTAGCGGCTAGGAGAAAGCAGTGATGTCTTTTGAGGATGAACGTTCACTGGGGTGAGGTGCAGATTAAGGACCCCTTCTTCTTACTAGATAGAATGTTACGTGGATCAGGATAAGAGATAGTATGGGCCAATGCAATCACCCCATTTGCAAAAAGTCTGAATAGTATCCATTGCTTGGGCCTAGAAGCTGTGTCAGTCCACGTGAGCCCATCCTACTATTTGTGGGAGCTAAAGATGAAAAGTGAAATATTAATACAAAATAACATAGTTGATACTATTATCATTAATTGCTTTATCATTTCAGATCAAAGATGCTCAATAAATGGAACCAGACAACTATACAGCTGCTGTGAAAGATTTCACTCTGCTTGGATTTCCCGACAGACAGATTGCACTGTCCTTTCTCTTTCTTCTTCTTTATGTGTTGATTCTGGCTGGAAATCTTGCCATATTTACTGTCATAAGAAGCAATCCTCATCTCCACAAGCCCATGTATTTCTTCCTCAGCAACTTATCCCTTCTAGACATCTGCTACTCTTCCACCACTCTCCCCAGCATGCTGGCCAATAGTGTGTCGAGAAACACTGTGATTTCCTTCCATCAATGCCTCGTGCAACTGTATTTCTTTGTGTCCTTAGGTGGAGCCGAATGCCTCCTCTTGGCCATCATGGCCTATGACCGTTACATCGCCATATGCAACCCGCTGAGATACCCAACAGTTATGAATCAGCGGGCATGTTGGCAACTCGCCGCTGGCTCTTGGCTCGGCGGGTTCCTGAACTCAGTGCTGCACACCCTTATGACTTCCAACTTGCCTTTCTGCATGGACCGCAAGATCAATCATTATTTCTGTGATGTGCCCCCGCTCTTGAGGTTGGCTTGTACCAACACCTACACCAGTAAAACTCTGTTGTATGTCGTCAGTGTGTTCCTGGGCATGAGCCCCTTTGTCTTTGTGGTGATCTCCTATATCCGCATCATCTCTACTATCTTGAAAATCCGCTCTGCCGAGGGGAGGCGCAAAGCCTTCTCCACCTGCTCCTCCCACCTCATTGTCGTCACCGTGTTCTATGTGACTGCAAACTTCAACTACATTGGGCCCGGCCCTGGTGATTCCTTTGATCTGGTGAGACTCTCCTCCATGCTGTACAGTGGTTTGACACCCCTGCTCAATCCGGTCATCTACTGCCTGAGAAACAAGGAGGTGAAAGCAGCTCTGACAAAAGCACTCCAGAAAAGAAATGTCACGCCAAAACAATGGCCGATGGTTTTCAATCTCTAAGGTCAACAACAGCAGCAAATTGCTTCTGTTGATTTTCTTGTTGACATTTTACAAATAAAGAATTTAAGGAAAAAATCAAACATACACAGAACCTGAGGATGCCTTCATCTTCTTCCTCTGAATGCATTTTAATTATTACAATTCTGTATTAAAACATTCACTAGGAACAGGAGTGTTCATAGTCCCAAATTTATAACCTATTGGAAGTTTTGGGAGTGCAGGTCCTTGCAGAAGAAATAAAATACTTTAAGGTGTCCCTGGTTTTCTCTTTTCTACCATTGGGAAATGTTCAACCAATGAATGAGCTCTCTCAATTGCCTGTATTAATTAACTTTACTTATTTATAGAAAAGATTTTTAGCCTGCTCTATCACCAATTCTAGGTGGATAACAAAATAAACACATATAAACAAAACAAACAAATAATAATATAAAACACATAAAAGCACCAACATTCACCAATAATCATCATAAAGAAACATTCAGTAAAACATGACAAATGCCTATCTTGACAGGTATTCAGGCTATGATAAAATATTACAGATAAGATGCAGAGCTCATATGCATCATTAGAAACCTGTGCCAATAAAAAAAAAAAAGCCTTCCGCAGCTTCCTGAATCTTAAAATAGATGTCTCAGCCTTTAGAACACTGGGCAATGCATTGCAAAATTGGGGCCCAGCCATGAAAACCAACCGTTCTCTCGATTCAGCTAATTTGATCTGTTTAACTGAGGGAGATATCTCAAACTCCCTGAAAAGAGTACGGGAAGGGCAATAAACTTTTAAAACAGTGTTAAAACATCTGGGAGCTCAGCCATGCAAAGCCTTTTCTAGATCTTTTATGAATATGTAAAAGATATTTTCATTTCCCTGAAGTTCAGGGTTCTCACCTTTGAATAAACCACCACCGAACCACAGAATCCAATGTAATCTCTGGATCCCAGGTGATCCCTCACTATGACATCAGAAATACACTCTGTAAGTGCCAGGCCCAGTAGAAGAGGTGAATTGGTGCTTTAGGGCCTGCTAGATTATTCTCAATGGGGCCTTTCATACAGAGTTGTTGCTGTTTGGCGTCTGGGAAGTTAGTGCTGTTTTGGTATGACATTTATTCTATATGGGTCCTGAGTGACAAGTTTTGCAGGGTTTTCTGTTTCTCTCCAAAACATCAGGTAATTGGAAGGAGCTTGTGTCACTAAGTAAAGGATAACAGAATGTAAGTATTTTGTTTATGATGAATAGTAAGGGAAAAACATCCTAGTTTAGCCCAGCCAGGCAGAACCAACCAGAAGCCATTTCTGGATTTTCTTTTTTTGCAGTCTACCCTCAAAAGTCGCAGATGACACATTCATCAGGCTTTCTGAAACGTATCTGTATTTTGTACATACATATTCAAAGCAACGTCTAATATTTAAAAATATACGGGCACACTTTTAAAGCCCGGCACGCGCAAATACCGGGAGCTATGCGCGTGGTTGGGCCATGCGTGCGCCGAGCGCATTTTAGAAACGGCCCAGCCATGCGCTTTTTTCTACCGGTACATGCAGAAGCGCTGGGCCTTTAAAAAAAAGGGCAGGCCAGGGGTGGGGGGTTGGCTGGGACAGCGCCAGTAGGCCCTGTTCTGGGGAAGCGCGCGCCGGCAACCAGCCGGCGTGCCGAACTTACTGCTGCTCCTGGGAGCAAGTAAGTTCCAAAATTTAAAAAAAAAAAAAATGAGGGTAGATAGGATAGGTTAGGGGTCACAGAAGAGAGGGGAAAAGGGAGGAAGAGTAGGTAGGGGGATAGGGAAGTTCCCTCCCAATCCGCTCCTTAATTGGAGCAGCCTGGGAGGGAAGTAGGAATGGGCCAATCACGTTCCGTGCGTATTTTTTTCAAATCACCCCCCTTGCACACGTGAGTCGTGACCCGCACGCACCAGGGGGGGTGCCGTGGGCCTGAAAGATTAAATGGGGGTAGGGCTGAAAGGCTGAAGGTTCACCTAGTGCAGTGGTCCCCGGCCAGCCGGGTTTTCATCATATTTGTAATGAATATGCATGAGATAAATTTGCAAGCAATTGAGGCAATGCACATCATTTGACCTCATGCACTTTTGCTGTGCGTATCTTGAAAGCCTGCCTCACTGGAGGTTCTCCAGTACAGGTTTGGGAACCACCGAGCTAGGGTCTCCAATGGCCTTGCGCCGGCTCTGCTCATAGTACAAGACCCTTAACACCATGCTTCCACCTGTCTGTACAAGCCAAAAGAAAGAAGATGCCTCATGCCCATATGAGCAGAAGCTGGCATAGGTGTGCTTGCAGCATGGCTAGGCCAGAAAAAGGGAGAGAGGTATGTTTGGGTTGATTTTCATAGACTGGAAGTTCTAGGAGCATGTGGACTGCCCTTCCGTCAGCTGCTGTGGAAGAAGTGGTCTGGCTGCCTCGGATTCACAGAGGTGGGAGGGAAGGACAAGAGTACTAGGGCTGGGGAGACATGGAAGGGTGGCAGGCAATATAAAAAAAAAAATGGGGTCCATCCACAGAGGTTTGCCCAGGGCTTTTTAAGTAGTTAACTGGCCCGTTTGAACCAGATAAACTCAACAGCAAGAGAAAATGTTGAAATACAGTAGACTCTTCTGTTGACGCCTACTACTAATGTGCTATTTATCATTTCAAAACCCTACTACTCATACACAGTGCTGTACAGATATGCATAAGAGCTGTCCTTGCTCCATGGAACATTACAATCTCAAGACAAACCCAAGTCTATAGGAAGTGTATTTTTAGTATTGGAGTGGTGAGCATTTGATAGCAGCCTGAAAAAGCTGAGTTTTTTCCACTCCATCCCTTCCATTGCCAACGCCAAAAGACACAAATCAAAGCATTCTGTGCAGTCACTGTCTGCCCGATTCTTCAGAGCCTGTGTCCCCAAGGCCCTCGAAACAGGATTTAGCCATTCCTCCCAGCCCCGTGGTGATTCCTCAAGCTGCCTGCAGAGCTAAAAGAACTGAGCTCACGCCAACAAAGCTTCAGAAAATGGTTTTTGGGTGGCAAGAAAGGGCTGGAGTTTTCTTTGTCATCTTCCCTCCCTCCTGGGGCAGCGAGACCTTGCGCCGTGTTCTCTGCTTATCTAGCGACGGCAGGGGGTAAGTGAAGGGCTTTTTCCGGAGAGACCTGAACTGCATTCGGGGGCAGGTCAGCCATGCAGAAGTAGTCATTTCTATTAGGAGAAATGGATGCAAATTTTCCTGGTGGAAAAATGGGAATTTTCTGTTGGTTTTTTTTTGGTGTGATTTTTCATTTTCTCCCGGTGACAAATTTTGTGCACCTAGGAATCTATTGGGGGCATTCCTTTTTGCACGTGTTAAGCCAAACCAGAGCAATTTTCTCCAAGTGATTTACCCATGTTGATGGCTGCTTACAAGGGTAAAAGGGCAATTTAAAAGAGAACACCCACTCCCCGTGCGCAGGTAAAACTTATGTTTGTTGTAATCTGCAGTGCATGTACTTTCTACCTGCCTTTTCTTCAAGGCATTCCCAGGGCAAGGTCAGACAGGAGGAGGCAACAATGGGCGTAGTTTGGCATTTTCAACACTGCATGCACTGTTTTTGCTGGAAGAATGTATCCACAGGCAAAAAAAAAAGAGGAAGTGAAAACATCCTCGGGTATTTCTTTCCTTGGGAAAAGGAAAAATGCATGCATGCTACCCCTTTGAGTCCCTGGTGCAAAATCCATGGACTTTGCAGCTGCCCACAGGGTTTCAAAACTTGGCCCCGAAAAACGGCGGCTCTCTCGCTGCATCCATGAAAACCCCCTGCCTCCCCTTCTTTAGTGCTCTCCAAGCTGGGCGCTGATTCAGTCAGTCTGTCTGTCCGTTGGGAAGGGGGGGGGGGGCACGGTCACTCCCATGTTTGTGATCCGATCATCCGCATGGTTTGCTTCATGTCCTTTCTTATTCGCCTAGGGACGCATTTTCCAAAGTGACTAGCTGGCTAGCTCTCGGGTCACCTTATGTGGTAAACAGAAGGTGACCCACATGTCCTCTGAAAACTCAGTAAATCAGAGGGCCCACGGCAATTATTCATGCCAATCTTATCTTTTATTTTCAACAATGTAGTACCTCCAAGTTTTACAAATGTGTTTGCTACGTACAGGGACCCTGCCCTAAATTTCCGATATTCATTATATCCAATCCATTAAAATTACCCAGACATGCTTTACCCCTCAATTACTGCGCTCATACCATACATGTATCACACTCATTCCTCAATCATCCTTCACATGAAATGGGCAAAGTTTCAAATTTGCCTTACAACACTCCAAATACAATTGTTTAAACATTTATGACACATCAAGTGCTATCTTCATACAACATTCACATGAAGAAAAAACATTGTGCGGATTTTTTTGTGCAAGGTTGCTGGTGGGGCTGCCAGACAACGTGCTGAGATCACTGCAGTTATTGCAGAGCACAGATTGGTTGGGTTTGCCTAAACTTGAGCACGTAGCATCCGCGCTCCAGCATCTGCACTGGTTACCAGTAACGTTTCGGGCAAGGTTTCGTCTGATGGTTATGGTACATAAGGTGCTGTGTACGGGGGTTGACAGTGACTTTGAAGAACATGCTGTCGTGTTATACCCCAAGTAGGAAGTTGCGTTCAGGCTCCATCGGTGGAAGAGGGTAGGTTATCTCGAACTCGATCCAGAGCTTTTTCATTTGTCGCTCCAGCACAGTGGAATAACGTGCCAGTTGAGGTGAGAGGAATGCAGGATGCGAAAGACTTCAAGAAGGAGGTAAAAACACAGCCTTTTAACATAGTAATGATGGCAGAAAAAGACCAACTCGTCCATCTAGTCTGCCCAGCAATTTGCTTATGGTACTAACGCATATGTGCTACTTTTATGTAATGTTTATGTAATATATGGTTGATACTTATGTTTTATACATGTACTTATGTGATCCACCCTGGACAAATTTTAAATTTGGAAGCTGCAGAATACAAGTATTTTTTAATAAATAAAGAGAGGGAACACCAGCAGGTCTTTCTAAAGTCCCATAGTTATTTTGCCGCATAATTTCTACTTCCTTTATATTTTTTTAAATAAGAATGCACAATGCTTGGAGAACAGTTCTAACATTGACAACACTGATGCCTGGGAACCATAATCAGGTCTGCTTTTTTTTCCTCCTCAGGATATCCACAATGAATATTCATTAAATACACTTGGTTTAAGAACAGGGTTGTCACCCACCTCAGGACAACCCTTACAAGCCGATCTAGTTCTGCTTTTGACCATTACAACTCTGAACCTGGAGTTCCACGTTTTCTAGGAAAAGCAGATGGAACAATTACAAAAGCAAAAATGGATCGGGGTCTGGTGGCAGCCCTAAGAACCCAGGCAAATTGCATACTTTCATTATCCTGATAACTAAACCAGTTTTTTTGTTTGGTTTTTTTTTTCGAGGACGGTCATTGATTCCCTTCTTCTCGTTTTCATAGTCTTCCCATCACAAAAAATGTCATTCTTTGTTTCCTCTACAGAAACAACCTGTATATCAACAAAAATAATGTTTTTTATAAATCGATTTTCTACAGAAAACAATCAACCCCTTACAGAGATGGAAAATCAGACCTTTGTGAAGGATTTTCTTCTGCTGGGATTCTCAAACCTTCCAGAGATGCAGCTGGCTCTCTTCTGTATGTTTCTTGTCCTTTATATCTCAACATTGACCGGGAATGTCCTGATTATCACCCTAACCAGGGTCGATTCTCAGCTGGACATGCCTATGTACTTCTTCCTCAGCTGCCTCTCCTTCCTAGAGATCTGTTACACATCCGTCACTGTCCCCAAGATGCTGATAAACTTCCTGGCAAAGACTAATGCCATCTCCTTCCCGGCATGTGCCACCCAACTCTACTTCTTTATTTCTCTGGGTAGCATTGAATGCACTCTCCTTGCGGTGATGGCTTATGATCGCTATGTGGCTGTGTGCAATCCCTTGTGCTACCCAATTGTCATGAACAAGGCCGTTTGTCTACGTCTGGTAGCTGGTTCCTGGTTAAGCGGGTTCCTTAACTCAGCCGTCCACACTAGCATGACATTCCACCTTCCATTTTGCTCCTCCAACCAGATCCAGCAGTTCTTCTGCGACATCCCTCCACTGCTGAAACTGGCATGCACAGATACTCGCACCAACAATGTGGTGCTCTTTATTGTTGGCGGTGCATATGGATTGGGCTCTTTCCTACTGACCCTAATTTCATACATTAAAATTATATTAACCGTCTTGAAGATTCACACTTCAGCAAGTAGGCGTAAGACATTCTCCACTTGCACCTCCCACCTTATTGTTGTGTCCTTGTTCTTTGGGACCTCATTCTTTATGTACCTACAATCCACCTCAAAGCACTCACTAGCCTGGGAGAGCCTGGTCCCTGTTTTCTATGCCATTGTAACACCAATTCTAAATCCGATCATCTACAGCTTGAGGAACAAAGAGGTGAAGGCAGCCCTGCAAAAACTCATACACAGGAAAATGACTTTTTATAAAATCATTCAGTTTCACAATGCGAGATTTGGATGACCAACCTCATGAACACTACCAGGAAAACGATGTATTTCTTAATGCCATTTGAAAACTGTATAGCTATGTGAGTTCATTAAACATTCTTTTGCATGGCTGGTGAAAGCATTAGGCAGGCTAGGAGACCTTTTAGAGTGCCTGAGGTTTGAGACCAGCCACCAAATGCTTCTACTTTCCCTATTTAGATATAGTTTTTAGGCAGCAACATTCCAGACTCTTCCTGGTGCCAGGACCATGGTGATTGGACCTTCTTCTTCCCATCTGCAGGGGCCAAAAGAGGAAGTGAGTCACTTGGGTCCATATGGACAGGAAGAAGAAGAAGGCCCAATCACTCTGGCCAGAAGAAGCAGGAGGCATCAGCATGGGTTCCAGGAAGCTAGAAGAAAGAACAGGTCTCGGATGTGCATAGCATTGGCCAAGCCCATGAGGCCAATAGTAGAAGCAGTGTCCATCCCACACATGGAAAAGAGAAGATGCATCCCAATGATGTGCAAGCCCATATGTTCTGGGGAGAGAGCAAGAGAGAGTGAGAGAGCAAGCATGTGTGTGTATGTGTGAAGTAGAGCATGTGAGAGAGAATATAGAGAGAGCGAGCATGTGTTTGTGAGGCAGAGCATGTGAGAGTTTGTTTATGTGAGAGAGAGCATATGTTTTAGAATAAGTGCATGTGTGTGTGAGAGAGATAGTATATGACAGAGCATATGTGTATGTATATGTGAGACAGAATATGGGTATGAGAGAGAGCTCAGTGTGTGTGTGTGTGAAAGAGTACATGTGAAAATGAGCATGTGTGTACAAGAAAGAGCATGTATGTGTGTAAGAGAGAGTATATGTATCAGAAAGCATGTGTGTGTGACAGAAAGTGTGTGTGTGTGAGAGAGAGCATATGTGTATATGGGAGAGAGAGCATGTGGGTGTGTATGAGAGCATGTGTGAGTAAATGAGTATGTGTATATTATCCATTCATAGAAAAGCACCAGGTGCTGAAGGCATGCTGCCTTGCCATGAGATTTAGCTTGTCATCTTAAAGTTGCTCCATGGCTAGTGGAAGTACTAGTCAAGCTAGGCAGCTGCCTAGAAGGCCACAAGTTTTGGGTTGGTCACTTAGTGCTCTTCCAGGGCTGATGTCGAAGGACTGGAGGCAAAGCAACTGAGGCCAGGCTGGAGAGGCTCAAAGGAGTATCAACTGGGGGCTGTGGAGCCAGAAGGAGGACTCAGAAGGCAAAGCAGTCTTAGTCAGGCTTGGGTATCATAACTAAACAGCAGCATCGGTGTTAGCTGGGCCATACAGGCTGGAAGAAAAGAGGACTCAAAAGGGGGAACAGCATTGGCTGGGCCTGCGCACCCTGATAAAGCAGCATGAGCATCAGCTGGGTCTGCGGAGCCGGAAGTAGTAGAAGGGCTCCACCTGTTCCAACCCCTCGCAGGTTTAGCCTTTGGGTTCTGAGGCCTGCAGGACTTAGGAGAATGTCCACTGTGATGGAATGCAGCCAAGAGTCAGGGCAGGCAATGGTCTGACAAGGTCGGTATCGAGGCAGAGGGTCAAGGCAAGTGGCAGTCAAGCAAGGTCAGTGTCCAGGCAGGCGGTCCAAGTGACCAACAGGAAATGAGTCAGAGAAGGCAAGGAGTGAGTAGGAAAGGGGTGGACAGGACCAGGCTGGGCAAGGCAATGAGCTGGGAGGCAAGGCAGGATAAGTATATAAGACTTGCCATGCTGGGTCAGACCAAAGGTCCATCAAACCCAGTATCCTGTTTCCCATAGTGGCCAAGCCAGATCACAAGCTCCTGGCAGGATCCCAAGGGGTAGAGAGATTCCAAATTGCTTATCCCAAGAATAAGCAGTGGATTTCTGCAACTCTCCCTTAATAATGGTTAATGGACTTTTCCTCCAGGAACTTGTCCAAACCTCTTTTAAATGTAGTTATTCTAATAGCTTTCACCACATCCTCTAGCAATGAATTCAAAAACCTGAATTGTGTTGTGTCCCCTAATCTTTGTACTTTTTGAAAGAGTAAACAAGTGATTAACATTTACTTTTTGTTTAATTGTTTTGCTAGTGCTGATGTCAATCTTCATAAAATGGTTGGCCTGCTTTAGCAATATTTAGCTATCTGGACACATGCAGCTACCAATCACACTTCAGCTATAGTCTATCAAGCAGTAAGATATCGTGCAAGTACCAAGCCACAGACACAAGAATACCAGTTAATTCCATCATTCATTTTATTCTACATAAAATCTTAGACATCCAGAGATATTACATATCAAAGCTACTAATATGATGGGTCTTCCCTACAATATCTACTTATCACTGTCTTCCAAGGTAGATCTGCTCAAGCAAGTTCCATTGAAGCACTCACATGGGTCAGTGGCTAGCTCAGCGAAGTTGGTTTGTTTACAATATACTATGCTACAATAATAATAACACCCACACCTATGAATTATACCATTGCAAAGCATGGACATGGTCCTATCTTAAAGATGAGGCCTGTCAAACTTCAATCCTCGAGGATCATAAACTAGTTTTCAGAATATCCCTAAAGAATATGCATGAGACATATTGAAATGAACTACGTCAACTGTAAACAAATATTCTCTCATGTACAGTGGACCCTTGACTTGACTTATGAACTCAATTCGTTCCAGAGGGCTGGTTGTAACTCAAGTTGGTTGTAACTCAAGACTTTTTTCCATCAGAAATAATGGAAATACCCATAATGCGTTCCAAACCTCCCAAAAGCACCCCTTACCTAATATTTTCATAATAACAAAGGGTTGTATAATGTGTGCAATTACCAGAAACACCTATCATTTTCCTAGTGTACTCACCAAAAAGTTATAAAATGTGCCTAGCCTACCAGAAACAACAATTTCATACTGTACTCACCATTCAAGTTGGCATCTTTGGCTTGCAGGAAGGGAGGAGGGGGAGGATTCCCCCCTCCCCACCCCGTCAGAGCACATCTCTGGCCCCCCAAACACTCATTTCTCCCTCCCAGCATACTCATTCCTCCCCTCCTGATACCTTGCTGTAGCCAGCTGAGTGCTGCACTCCCTTTCTGCTGCTGCACAGAAGCTTCCTTGGTCACCAGTGATGCTGTTGCTTGCTGCAATGCCTTGCTGGGTCTGCCTATGTGCTCCTGTGAACATTTGCAGCTCTGGGTGTGCCTGAGATGGACAGGCCTCATCAGCAGCAGCCAATCACTGCAACAGCAGAGCAGAAGTCCCACCCACTAAGCCCAAAAAAAACGCGATTGACAGGAAAAAACGCCCAATTAGAAGAAACCACACGCACGAGTGGATACACATGGCCTTGGCCAGCGTTCAGGTTGTAACTCAAAACTAAAATTTTGGGTGTAACCCAAGTTGTTCGTATGTCAAGCCGGTTGTAACTCGAGGGTCCACTGTATATTCATTAGGGATAGCCTGAACATTAGACCAATTTGCCATCCTTGAGAATTTCAATTTGACAACCCCTACTAAAGAACTTGACAGTCTGCATTTCAGCCCAAAGTGGTTGATCGTGTTACTTATATTATGTTTTATGATTGGTTTGGATTTGTGTTAATCTATTTTTTTAATATTATGATAGATTCTATGACATATCTATCCAATATACCACCATGACAACTTTACTGGCCTTCTATACTTTTAAAATTGAATTGACACTTCTTCCTAAAAATCTACTTGCTGAGATGTCTTCCGTCCATTATGGATGCAATACTTCTGACATTCCTTGAGAGCCAGATAGACTCAATAGCTTAAGAAAATGATTAAATACATTAAGCTCCTTTGTTGGTGCATCATAATAAACAATAGGATAGAGTCAGATTCAAGTATTCTGTGCTACTTTCTATTGCTGTTTTCAAAACCCTTGGGAGTCTAAATCCCAAATAGCCGAACACAGTTTGCTGTTCCTCCCAGCCCCTTGACACCATCCCCAAGCTACCTGCAGAGTTAAAAGAGCTATTTCACTCCACCATACTTCAGAAAAAGTTCCAATATTTGGAGAGGTGAGGAGGGCTGTCTTTGTCATCTTCCTTCCCACTGGTGGCTACGAATCCAGCAGCGAGGCATCGCACCCTGCTCCACGTACATCTAGCAGCAGCCTGGGTAAGTGCAGGGATTCACGCAGAAGCAGGGCTTTCACTATGCAGAAACAAGTTTGTGTTTTCCTCTTGGAAAAATCGGGAATTTATTTTGGGGGGGTTTATTTCGGAAGATTTCAAGATTCTTCCAGCAGGAACTAATGCACAATGTAATTTATTGGGTGTGCTTTCCTCGAACGGGTCATGGGAAAAGTGTACGCCATCAGCTTTTGTATTCCCTATTTCACATTGCCTCTGTAAAACTTCCCTCTTTCTTTTTGTTAGAGCTTTACAACCCAGGCTGAAAGGGCTAAGGCAGTGACACCATCTGGTTGTCTGATCATTGTCACGTTTAGTGGGCGGGAGGGAGGGGATTCATGGTCCTGTCACCTTCCCTATAGAAAATGAGCTCAAGCCATGAAGGGTGAAGATCTGTTCAATGAGGTCAAGGTTGAAAAGCACGCCAGATCCATGCACGTGCAGGCTTTGTCCTCACGTGATTCTTTTTTTCTTATTTGAAAATGGCTAAAAAAGAAACCTCTGTGGGAAATGGCAGATTTTGCTGTGGTCCATGTCTGCATGTCCAGCTGAAGGCAGTGGTGAATGCTTTCAAAATGATTTAAAAAATTGGTTGGGTTAAAAGACATCCGAAAGGTCCATTAAGTCCAATCTACCTAACATCTCTCTCTCTCTATATGATCGTCCAGGGTAAGGAGAGAAAACAAACACATTGTGCATCTGTCTCCAGTCCTGCAGTAACATCTGGATTATCCATTTTAAGGACGGGTTCACAAAACCGTACATCGTACCCCTGACAGAGTGAAAAATCTGTTTCAATGATTGTCCCCAACCACCACCAACATAGGTAACATTGGCTGTTAACCGGAACGAAGAGCACGGAGACTGAATTTTCAAAATCTCTGCTTGTACTTTCCAACGCCTACCTTTCGACTGCGTACGTGGGGGACGTTCATAGCTGCATTTGCGCAAGATACCGCATTTTCAAAGATAATCTCCACAAGGGAAGTACCGAGAATGCAGCATGGTTTGGTTTGGTTTGGTTTTTTTGCCAGCGGGAGACTGCGTTAAACAAGTCTGGTTGCCTCTTTCAATGGGTGACTCGACAATGGATTTCAGCAAAGCGTTCAGGATGAACCCGCATAGGCTAATGAATAAACTGAACAGCCTGGGGAGTCGACCCCAAAGTGGAGAATTGGCTTAGAAACTTGGGGTGGGCAGTTATAAAAAAAACAAAAGTCATTTCATTTTGCTCTTTAATCCCATTTTTTCATGCCTAGACTCTATTTATAGACTGCCTATGAAGACTGAAAATAAAGGGGTGCATAAATACATTTTGGTTTCCTTCATTCTTCTTTTGTGTTGTGGTCTTTTGTTTTAGTGTGCGCTAAAACAAAATAGCACGCACTAGAGCAAAACTGTGCATGCCGTGTCATTTAGTGCCACTGGGAACATAGAAGCCGCATTTACAGAAAACGGCCTCACAAGTTCTGGCAGTTGTTTAGATTATTGCAAAGCTTAATGGAAAAATGGGTAGGGGGAGCAAGTGTCTGTTAATTAAATGATATTGTATGCTTATCTATAAAGAAAATGGACTTGGATAAGGAATGATATCCTTTCTATAGCTGGCAACTGGGATATATACTTGCATTGTGGACATTTTAGGAATAACGGGACCCAATGGTCTTTTTTATACTGTCATCTAGTGTTACTATGTTTTTTTTGGGGTTTTTTTTGGGGGGGGGGGGTGTCAGGTTCAGAATATCCACAATGCATATTCATCAGAAACATTCAGGTTAAGGATAGGGTTACTACCTGACAACTAGATGTGTTTGAGACGTTGGGATTGGAGTGAGTGATTGTGCTGAAGGTAACTCCAGTCTTCAAAATCCACATTTTCAAAGAGTCTTTCCTTCACAAAAATTAGCTTTGTTTCCTCTACAGATACAACATACAAATCCCATTACAGAGATGGAAAACCAGACCCTTGTGAAGGACTTTCTTCTGCTGGGATTCTCAAACCTTCCAGAGATGAAGCTGGCTCTCTTCTGTATGTTTCTTGTCCTTTATATCTCAACATTGACCGGGAATGTCCTGATTATCACCCTAACCAGGGTCGATTCTCAGCTGGATATGCCCATGTACTTCTTCCTCAGCAGCCTCTCCTTCCTAGAGATCTGTTACACATCCGTCACTGTCCCCAAGATGCTAATAAACTTCCTGGCAAAGACTAATGCCATCTCCTTCCCAGCATGTGCCACCCAACTCTACTTCTTTATTTCTCTGGGTAGCATTGAATGCACTCTCCTTGCGGTGATGGCTTATGATCGCTATGTGGCTGTGTGCAATCCCTTGTGCTACCCGATTGTCATGAACAAGGCCGTTTGTCTACGTCTGGTAGCTGGTTCCTGGTTAAGCGGGTTCCTTAACTCAGCTGTCCACACTGGCATGACATTCCACCTTCCCTTTTGTTCCTCCAACCAGATCCAGCAGTTCTTCTGCGACATCCCTCCACTGCTGAAACTGGCATGCACAGATACTCATGCCAATGAGGTGGTGCTCTTTATTTTTAGTGGTTTCTATGGACTGGGCTCCTTTCTACTGACCCTCATTTCATACATTCATATCATTTCAGCTGTCCTAAAGATTAGTTCTTCAGCAAGTAGGCATAAGACCTTCTCCACTTGCACCTCCCACCTCATTGTTGTGTCCTTGTTCTTTGGGACTTCATTTTTTATGTACCTTCGCCCCATCTCAAAGCACTCACTAGGCTGGGAGAGCCTGGTCCCGGTCTTCTATGCCATTGTGACACCAACATTGAACCCTATCATCTACAGCTTGAGGAACAAAGAGGTGAAGGGAGCCCTGCAAAAACTCATACACAGGAAAATGATGTTGTACAAAAAGACTCAGTTCCTCAAGGCAAGGTTTGGATGATCAATGCAAGAGCACAGCCACAAAATCAATATCTCGTCTCTAGTTTTTGTAAAAGAAATGGAAGCGGCACAAACCACCATGTAATATCAAAAAGAAAGAGTGATGGCGAAAAAGCCAAGCAATAGAGAGCCTATGAGTGAAAAACACAGTCAAATGAAGTGGAGAACATACATCAGATGTTAAACATAGAACAAACACAAGCTACTGCTGTACGAAAAGCATTTATTAGTATAAAAAGCTAAAAATGCACAAAAAGTCTACATAATCTATTTTAATATTTTCCTTGGTATACCCAGTTCACAAACAAAGTCCTGACATGGCCAACAAATGCCTACTTCATGGGATTTTTTTATGTAAAAAAAAAACACTCTGGTCTTCATTTACTAAGCATTTTTCCATAGACAAAAAGAGAAAAGCCTTAGTAAAGCAAGCCCAGTGTTTGTAGACTGACAGTGCTGCCAACTGAGCCTCTCTTGGCAAATTCTCCGCCTGGAACTGCGCCCCAGTCTCATTCCCTTGGGCTGCCCGTCAGACACTTCTCAATGACTGAACGCAGGCTGCTACAACTGGAAGTGCCTGACAGACAATGAGGCTTAATGCAGCCGACGTGATGTGGGGACCAGACCTTTTAGGAAAGTCATAAAGTGACCTCTGAGATTTAGTTTTGGAAGCAATGGGATTGTACGGCTCCACTTGTGGACACCTTGTCTGCTTCAAAGTCACCTTTATTTGAAGAACTGACAATACTGGAGAATCTTAGCCTAATGGGTTTTTTTATTGGGGGAGGGGGGGGCAATTTTTGCAGCTTAAAATTTTCCCAGAAGCAGGCATTTGATGTGGAAACCTGGCCAGGTCAGGTCTTCTACGTGAAAATATTGCCTTGATGAACCGGTTCACAGATGGATTTGCGATTATTTCTTCGTCCATTTTGTAATAATAAAAGCTGTTTTCCACATTACCAGGATCGTTTGTATCAGCGGGCGTAAGTCAGCGGGTCCGTGCATAAGGAGAGTGTGTGTGTGTGCGCAACGCTATTGCTGCAGTTTAGAAACTGCGTGGCAGAAGCCACACAATTTCTAAAGCACCACATATCGCTGCCTGGAAAGGGATGCGCACAAGTTTCAGAATGCGTAAAAAAAAAAAAAAAAAAAATGGAAACGCAAGGAGCCACATCAACATATTTGACAAGAGCGCGCACACATATTTTCAGTGCAAAATAATTGCACCATGCGTGCCTCATCGCCACAGGTTATGCACAGAGAAACGCCTTTCGCAAAGCCTGCGCCTAACTCTGCCGATAAACACACTTCCTTGGGCACGCACTTGGAAACGCTAGCTGGCCAGTGTCCCCACCATTTCAGCTAGACCTCTCCCCATTCATGTCCTAGATCCTCCACCCAGAAACACCCCACACACACACACACACCCCGTAACACTGCAGACAAAAGACAAGGGCGAGTTTGATTTCACAATGTGTAAAAGGAGGCGTGCAGGTTGGCCAATGAACTTCCAAAGTTGATTAATATTCACTTCTTGCATACTTCTGGGTTTTGCAAAATGCTATATATTTATGCATGTGCATCTTCCAGGTTTACGCCCTGACCCCTTTTGGAAATGAATCACTAAGGGGGATAATTGTATAACTGGGCATCCTTTTTGTATGCAGACTTTGCTTGGAAACTTTGGGGGTAGACTCACGCACATAAGTTTGCTTTGAAAATATCTGGGAGATTGGCCTGGAATGTGCACAAACTAACTTGCAAAAAGAGATTTCCTCATATTGCCCACAATGACAGTGAGCTCCTTAGGCACATATAATTTTATTTTTAAACGAAAAGGCACGAATGTTACCTGCGAATTCCGCTCCCTGCCCCGAACGCCTATCCCCAGTTTGCATAAAAATGCACATAAAATTGCTTATGGCCATACAATGACGCACACTGACAGCCCGATTTTAAATGGCCGGCACGCGTAAAAAGCAATGGTTATGCGCTTGGCCAGGCCTTGTGGGCGCCACGCGCGTTTTAAAAGGGGGCCCGGCCATGCGGGTAACCCTGGTTACGTGCACAAGAGCCGGGCCAAGGAAAAGGGGTGGTCCAGGGGGCGGGGCAAGGCCTCTGCATTTCTTTTTTTTTTTTTTCAATTATATCTTTATTGGGGGGGGGGGGAGTTTACAGTAATAACAGGAGAATAGAAATTATCCTACATAATTCCAAAAATTAAACAAATGGTAAGCAAGAGAAAAACCCTAAGAAAACACAATACGTCATATACCGAGCCCTCATCATGATGGGCTTTATATGAAATACATTCTAAGACAATGTTATATCATGATGAGAACAAGAGGTTCAGTACATATTTATACCAACCCAATCGGTAAGCAACAAAATGAAGCTATAGCCCCCCTCCTGTTGATCTCTGCCTTTCTTTGTTAGCATTTAGACTTTCAAAATTAGAAGAACATATCAACATTTTTTGGAAGCCAAGTGGATTCAGAATTTAATTTAACTGAGTGTCCCTCTCCTCTTTACAAGTGCGCGAATCAAATGTTTTAGATCATACTTCCTGGATGGTATTGTTTACTTTGCAACCAGGTTTTACGGCACAAATAGAACAAGGGGAAGAGACAATGCTCACATCCTATTTGCATTTTGTCACACAAGGCTTCCCACTCAGGGGAAGATGCAATAAAGTGCGTAGGTTAACACGTATTTTGGATGTGCTAGACTAGCACCCAATGCAATAAGGGGATTAGCACGTCCAAAACACATGCCCAAACAACTGCATAGCCAATAGCACTCATTACATGTAAATTCTATGTAGATGAGGCTATTAGCTATTATCCCGATGCAGTAAATCACAGAGTGAACCCAACACATACTTAATGTAGCAAATTAAACTCCAGCCCCAGAGCTGGCGTTAAGTCATCCTGCGAGTCAAAGGCTCATGAAAAATACCATCCTGTGTGGTTCCTCCTTCTAAGTATTGTTGCAATACTTAGATCTACTGCTTGCAGTGTTTAAGATTGAAGGAATAAAGTAACGACCTGATTTAAAAAAAAAAAAAAAAATTCTGGGGACACTATACATTTTCCAGGTGTGTATATTGTGCATGTATATTGGGCGAATTAACTGAGACAGGAAAAAAAAACGGACGCTCGTATTGAGCACCTATTGTGATCACACAGCCATGTCTCCTGGACACCTGATGCATTTGAGTGCTAGAGACGCAAATTCTTCCCTATCGGGTGTCATGACTCAAATGAGCTCAAAGTAGATGGTTCCCATGAGCATCATGACCAACATAGGTCAAGTTGAAGCTATGAGTATGAACCAAGGCCGACCTACAGAGCAACAGAGTATCACTATCGATGTAAACCCAGATGAGACTGCGGAAGTCCAGGTGCCGCTGAGGGGTGGAGCCTCAAGAGGACCCTGAACTGCAAAGGGCTAGCCAAACAACCCAGGGCATACTCCCTTGCAGAATTTCATAAGCTGTGCAAGTCCAAGAAAGACCAGAGCCTTCAGCCTGGGAGGATATCAAAAGGCAACTCAGACTTGAGACTGGGGAATGGAGAAGAGCACTAAGAGAAAACAAACATTGAACAGGTGTGGGCTTTCCTGAAGAGACTACCACAGCAACATCTCATAGAAGAGAAGGGGTGTTGGATAACCAATAGCAGAAGGTGGCCATCCTCTGAACCAGGCAGAAAGTGGTTAACTTCTCCTGGCTATACTGCTTGACTCTCTCTGGGAAGAAGAGAGACTGGTAGCTTGTGTCCTGTAGTACTAGTCAGTCTACACTTCCTTTCTGCTAAGCAAGATCCCTGGTTCCACCTAGATACAACATTTTCTATACAATACAAGGTAACTCTAAATAGAACATTTTTTATTGTTTTCTAGTTCAGTTCCCCCCAAGTAAAGTATCCTCAGTGCAACTATTGAAGGTTCATGAGTCTGTCCCTCTCCAGGTCTGGGCCACACACACATGTATGTAAATAGTGTGCTGGCAGAGAGGGGTGCTGGGCACAGCCTATGACTGGCAGTAGAGGGGTATGAGATGACATAATGAATGTATTATGCTAGTCTGAGTGGGCCGGGACCAGTCTAATACATAAAAGGAGGATCTGAGGCTTTACCGACATGCCTAGAGCCTCCAAGGTTGTGATTGCTTTTACTTGCCGACGCTGCCAGATATCTCTAGGCTGGGGAAGAAACTGTAAGCTTCAGAAATCGGGGTGAGTGAAGCCCAGAAGTTCCAGCCGAGCTGCCATGAGGACATCAAGTCACAATTACTTAACACTGGGATAGCAAAGACGAGCTAATTCCCATTGTTGCCACCCATGCCTGGATTTCTTCTAATGACTTCTTCTATGCATAGTGTTACCCCCTAAGGCATTAATTTATTGCAACTTCAATTTCCTTTGGGTTATGATACAGGTGCCAGCATACGGCTGATGGGATGAAATATAAGTTCATTGGTGATCAAAGACGCATTTCTTTTCCAAGCAATCTCAGCCTAGAAGGGGATTTTTTATTTTATTTTATGACAGAGAAGATAGTGTGTAGCAATTTGTTTTCTTTTTACTAGCAAAAATTGCACTTCACACCTTTTCTTTTTGCCTTAAAGTCTTTGCCTAGCCATTGACTATGAAAAGGAGCACAGCCATCTCGAAAACGTGCATCTTTACACATTTATTATTCTCTTTTGTGTGCCTTTAACTTGTTTCTCTTTTAGCAAGCAGCCTTCGTTGCTTCCCTTACACATCTTTACCTGTCGTTCTCAGTTTATGTAGATGAGTGCACAGCTAAGCATTCAAAGGAGAAGGCGCGATTACCCGCAGGTAGTCAAGCTTGTGCAGCTGACAGCCGAGAGATGTCCTTAGCATGGCCAGAGCTAGAGCTGCGGAGGTGATCAAGCTTTTACAGCCTGAGAGATCCTGGTGAGCAGGAAGGTGGTATAGAAAGGAGTTCAATGAATACATTCAATCTACAATTTAAGTAAGTACATTTTATAATCCATCTTACCCCCCCTCCCAAAAAAAAAAAAAGAAATCTGCTCAAAATTGTGTCAAACAATCATATCCTTACCTGAATGGGAAGTGGGAAGAGAGCAAGACTGAAAGACGATCAAGAGTTAGAGCAGTGTGGGTGATCAAGCTTGTATAGCTGTCAGCTGGAAGATATCCCTAACTCGGGAGGGCAGGAAGGGGGAACTGAGAGGCCAAATAGACCTTGTCTGCCGATATCTAATCTATTACTAGGTTATGTCGGATAACGAGCACAGCACAGGGGGATATTTCTCGTGATCTGAAACTCAGTGAAGGCCTCCAGTTGGACATTTTTTTCTGTTTTTGAGTTTCCAAGCTCAGCTAGAACCAGACTACTGAGAGACACTGCCATGAGCCTCAATTCATAATTACCCTATGGTTTCTTGCCCCTTATTTTAATATCCCCCTTCCAACTGAGCTCAGTTATCATGGACACAGTCCTTGGGCAAGAATCAGAAACGGTGGTCTCTCTCTCTGGAATCCAATTTGTATCCAGTACTCAAATCAGCCTCTGAAGTTTAGAAATAAAAATAAGATTTGAGCTAAGATTGCAAGACGGAATAAGACTGATGAGCTAGAGTGTATGGTTCTCAAAGAAGATTACAGAGACAAAAGGCAACTCAATGATCTTTTGGAAAGAGGATAACCAATGTGACACTGTGAAATGGCAGGGCAGGTTGACTTGGTGATATGCTGGCACTATATATGTTAAGGATGGCTTGCACAAAAACATCCAAGGCAATGCGGAACACGTACCTGCTCAGCTTAGCATTTTAGCTAAGGTATGGCTTATAGGGACTGATGAAATTCCAAAGTTTCAGCAGCTTCATTATGTTTCTTTGCAACTATTTTAGTTGTGGAATTACATTGTTTGATACTTTCAATTGTGTGTGTGTTTATTGTTCAGTGCTCAGGGCCTTGGTATGGGGATAAACACAAATACAAACTGCAATATAGAATCTCTATGGCTAGAAAAGCCATGCATGACAGGAAAGAGAAGAGCAGTGGGTTTATTCTACCATTCACCTGACTAGGACGATGGAACAGACTGTGAAATGCTAAAAGAGATTAGACACAGTCATAATGGGAGATTTCAGTTACCCCAGTATTGATTGGGTAAATGTCTCATCAGGGCGTAACATTTCTGAATGCCATGAATGTCCTGGAACCAGCGAGAGGGGGGAACCACTTCAGATCTGGTTCTCAGTGGAATGCAGGATATGGTGCAAGGGGTAATGGTGATCATAATGCAATTTAAAATAAATAATATGTATGGGATAAAATGTAAGAAGTGATAGAAAAAAATGTTTTAGTACTTTCGAAACCTGCTTATCTACTGTTTTCACAAAAAATTTACAAAATTCCATTATAAATGTTTAGGCTACCTGTAATATATACCAGCATAATCCATATAAAGCACAATTTGACAAAAAAACACTGCAAAGCCAATCATATATACATTCATACCAGACCTACACACACCTCAAAAACACTTCAATATACCAACACGTCCATAGCCAATTGGTTATATTGATCGAACAGTTAATACTCTCAAGACAATTAATTGTTCTCCAATGGACTTTTCAATTTTAGCAACATTTCTAATATCAATTGAATACAAGTCCCACTGAATATCTCAACACCTCTCAGAGTTCACTCTACTTAAATAGCAGCTGTCCTCAAAGTTCTTTGTTGCATGCACTCTGGATTTCCAAAGAGTTAAAGACTTCTTTCTGAAGCAATAAGTTTTCTGAGTAATAGAAGAGTTTTTATTGGGTCAACAGTTGAACAACCAACACGTCCATCATGTAGAGAAATCTCAATCCATTGTTACTCCACCATCATACTTGATATGAAGATTTCTCAAACTTAGGGAGACATTGAGAAATTTCAACAGTCAGGTTCATGTCTTCTCATGGCCAATACATTGTGCAAGTGCCACTAGCTCAACATGTTTTGCTGACTGAGCTTCTTCAGGGGCTTGGTGATTTAGCCAAAGTCCCCTGCAGAGTTATGTTCTGAAGGGAGTCAGGTAGTCTACTTGCAGAGAGAACATTCACTTGCCATTTTGTGCATTGTTGGGTATATTGAAGTGGTTTTGAGATGTGTGTAGGTCTGGTATGAATGCATGATGTAATAATGGGTCCTTTGCAGTGTTTTTTGGAAGATGTATGATGATATGGCTGGAATATATAAAAGGTAGCCTAAAAAATGATGTTATAATTGAATTTTGTGAATTTTTAGTGAAAACAGTAGATAAGTAATAAGAAACATTTCTGACACTTCTTAAATTTTGCACCATACATATTATTTATTTTAAATTGCATTATAATGTGGGCATTTTGGAGCCTGGCCAAGAGATGTGTGCATAAATATTTACGCGCCCCGGCACACACAACCTTACTTCTGCTAAGGAGGATGTATGTGTCAGTTAAAAAATAAAAGGATCAAGCCATTTCTAAAGGGTTTAAAGAGTCTGGGGTATCTGGGGGGAAGTGTAGGCTAGGAGGACCTCGCTGTTAACTGAACAAACTGGTAAACCGGGCATGGTGTGGGCACGAGCCCCTTTTAAAATCCTCTGATTTATGTGGCAGAAGCGGGATGAATGCACCCATGCGCACATGTGCGTGTGGCCAGGCTACTTTATAACATGCACAAGGATCCCTGGGCGCGGGCCGATGCATGGTGGCCGGTTTGAAAGTTACCGTCCCTGTTCACAACGCTTGCTTCCATATTAGAAAAAGGATCCGTGGAGTCATTGTGGACCAAACATTGAAAAGATCTGTGAGACAGTCTGTACCAGTCTGGAGGCCAGTGAGCTGCAGAAAACTAGCACTTACATGGACCACGCACACCAGACTCGGGGTGCATACATACTGAGGTCCAGGTCAGTCTAAGGCCTCTGGTAAAGCGCTGTCACTGTATTTTATTTTTATTTGATTTGGATTTGTTACCTGCTTTTTTTGAGCACACGATTCACCCAAAGAGGTTTACAATATATTAGAATAGCGGCACATGACAATGTCATTTCCTGCAAAAGCTATCTGGCGGATTTTAAAAGCGCTACGCGTGCCAAAGCCGGGAGATACGCACGGAACATGGTCCAGCGCACGCAGGTCATATAATGGGGGGGGGGGGGGGGGGAGATGACCAGGAAGCTATGAATGAAGACTCATGGTCAGACAGGCCCAGAAGAGGTCACTTCCAAGTGCGCTGAAAGCCCAAACATGCAAAAGAAAACTGATGGCTCATATAAAAAGACAAATCTCAGTTCTTAACATGCTCTGTCGCTATGGGGTAGCAGCACATTATATAGGACACTCATTTTTTTTAAGTGCTTTATTGCCAAAGATCTGTGGTTTGCAATTTATTTTGTCTGTACAATATCGAAAACTCTATTCCCCAGTGTTACATTGAACTACTTCATAAGGACTTCCTCCTCCCTCTGTTTCCTTCCCTCCTGCCTCTTCCCACCCTCATCTTTTCCTCCTCCACCTTCCTTCTAGCCTTTTCCTCTCTCTTCAGCCAACGTAGCTGCCTGCAATTTAATTTTTGTCACTCTCTCAACCAGGTGCCGGAGATGTTTCCAATCCTGACTATACCATTATCTAATTTCCTGTCACGCCTTTCCAGAGCAGGTCGCATCCAACATGCATGGTGAAAATCAAACTGCGGTAACTGAGTTTATTCTACTGGGTCTTTCTGACCTCCCGGAGCTACAGAAGGTGCTCTTCCCCTTGTTTCTGCTCTGTTATGCTGCTACACTGTTGGGTAACCTCATCATAGCCATCGTGGTGAGCATTGAGGCCTACCTGCATACACCCATGTACTTCTTCCTGGGCAATCTATCTATCTTGGAGATCCTGTATGTGTCCGTCACCATTCCCAGCATGCTTTGTAACTTCCTGAGGGACAGGAGGTCTATCTCCTTCTGCGGATGCCTGACTCAGATGTATTTTTTCATATCATTTGTGGTCACGGACTGCTTCCTTCTCACATCAATGGCTTATGACCGCTATGTGGCCATCTGCCAGCCCTTGCGCTATACAATAATAATGAGCAGGGGGCTTTGCAACAGGTTGGCAGTAGCTTCCTGGATCCTTGGCTTCTTGAAGTCAGCTCTGCACACGAGCAGGGTATCCGTGCTGCATTTCTGCGGTCCCTACCAGATCAACCATTTCTTCTGTGACTTCCCAGCAGTGCTCGAGTTATCCTGCAGCGACATTCACCTCAACCAAATGTTAATATTCATACTGGGTGGGATTACAGGGCTGGGCTGTTTCCTGCTGATTCTTGTGTCCTACGTTCGCATTGTATCCACTGTGGCAAAACTCCACTCTATAGCAGGGAGGCGCAAGGCCTTTTCCACCTGTAGCTCTCACCTCACCGTGGTCATGCTGTATTTTGCCACGCTCACTTTCACGTACGTGACACCCACAGACAGCTATACAGCAGGCTATAACAGCCTGGTCGCCATGGTGTACAGCATCATGAATCCAATGTTAAATCCTCTGATCTACAGCCTGAGGAACAAGGAGGTGCAGACCGGTCTACGAAGAATTATTGGAGGACTTTTCGGTGGATTTTGGAAATGAAGGTGATGAAGCAATCATAAAGTCATCATTTTCAGAAGAATCAAGACTTGTACACTGGTCTCATCCTTCTACTGTTGCTGATTTTGGCCTTTGTACATTTGTAAAATTCACCGATATTATTTGTTAAGAATGTCTACTTTATACTACTAGAAAAAAAAGTCGCTTAAGAGAGACTTAAATTAAAAAAAACATGTATGTGTACTGGGGACAATCATAGACTTGGGATATGTAATTCATGTCATAAATAACTGAGAATAATCATTTTGTCCCCAAAACTTAATCAAAGCAAAAGTGTAAACATACTTTACATATAACATGGTCCAAAAGAAATATGTCTAAGCTTCCCAACGCAGCTGTCGGCACACATGGGGAACATGAACAGCAGCAGTTCAAAGACTGTCACGGATCCCAACACGGAGCATTTTTCGGTGCTTATGTATTTATTTTTGTAACGCCTAGGCTGGTAGTCATTGATAACAGCCCCAAAGGTCAACGCCTCAGACCAATTCTCACAGTCAAATCTTACCAGGATGTTAAAGTACTGAGTGCAAGATCAGTGTATCCCTCACACTCTGTTTAACATGTTCTTAATGTCATCCTAATATGTTGATAAATCAATAATACAGAAAATCCACTAAAAAAAAAAATCTTAGGTAAGTTTGCTGTCACAACACCACCATATGTTCTTACTCAATCTAAGCTTATAACTGTGGTATTCAGAAGGCAATAACCATGGCATAATAGATGAAGACCGCATAACTGCATGATAATATTTGTATTTTATATATCACACATTTTAATCCTAAGGCAGTCCATAAAAATCTTTTAAATCCTAAAAATATCTTTTACTGCTGAAAAAATGTAATTCCCAAATTTTTGTTTTACTTTTTTAATTGTTTTTTTAATTGTTGTTAAATACCACGGCACAAACTCACAGGCACAGATGCACAATTTTATAAAGGAAATCTTTTAGAACTTATGTTAACATCACTAGCTTGAATGTTGGCATCTGAAGTCCCTTCCAGAACCACAGATCAAAAAACAGCCAATCAGAACATTTTGTCATGACAAAGATGTCCAATCAAGTTCCTTGTTCAGGCCATATGGCACTGTACTAGTCACAAGGAATATCAATTGTTGATCTTTGTAATTCAGATGTGCTAACAACTCATGCCATGCGGTGAGGATATAACCTGATCCAAAACTGTCCATCTTAATTCAGAAAATTGATAGTTGTTACTGACAATGAGATACAATCGAGGCTTGCAGTTTTCCAGGATTTAGATAACTGTAATATTTTATTAATTATGCCCTTGTTAGTTTACATGGGACACACTAAGACTTAGGATAGCATAAATCACATATGATGATGTGCATGAAGTATTAAATCTGCATTTGTACTTGTGCCCATAATAGAATGATACCACTCAATTCCTGTCAAAGTGGAATTACAAACGGAATATTCTCTACATGGTCCATGTTCAAACAAAAACTACAGTCCAGAGGATCACTTAAAACAGAACGAACCACCATCTCCCTGATGTTCTTTGCTCTGGAGAATATGAACCTTGGTAGGTCCTGGAAAATCTGATGAAATGACAAAGCAGGCCAATATTTTTTGATAATGGCAATGATGTCATAAGTCCTTATGGAAAATGCAGGAGAGGCCTGATTCTTGTTTAGCACTTACCTGCCTTAGGAAGCAAGTCATGATTTGCAAAGTGTGCCCTCTTGTAAGCTGCTCTGATGCAAAACCAAGGATAACCTTGTTCAAAACATCTTTGAATGAGGTCTTGGGACCAAAAATAGAAAGTCTTCCAACTCTGAGCAGATGCATCTGAGATGCAAAAACTGGCTAATAGGCAAACCCAATTTTAGCTGTCAGAGATAAAAACTGTTAAGCAATAAAAAAAAGGATGTCTAGCAGTTGGTTTCCTGTAAATGGTGATTTGAATGTTCAAGTCTTTTTTTGGAAATAATATCCAAAAAAAGAATGTTGACACGAGCAAAGCGCATACAAGACCTGTCCCAAGGAGTTTACAATCTATGTTGTTGCATGGTAACTTGCTGAAGGTTTTACAATGAATGGAAATTGGAAGAAGATTATTTTAGGGAGCTTGTTAAGATTTCCGGAAGACACTGTAATACAAATATGGGATTAGCTATGGATCAAAACAACCGCCAATAAATTGATAAACGTGGATCAATATGTACATTGCACTTGTGCTTAAGCTCTGCTAGGCTAAGAATTATTAAAGCCTGAAACATTGTCTCAGCACAATCTCTCTGGCTCTTACTGATGAGCTGATAAGGTAGGAGGCAAGAAACATTTGGTTCCTCTAACATTTGTTGCTCTAAGAAATAACATTGATGAGAGCCAGCATTCAGGACATCTCCCTAACACCTGTAGCCAGAGTCATAAATCTTACTGTAACTGTGAGTCTTAATTGCTATAGCTTGACAAGTCCAGGTGTCTAATGTCAGAGCTATGGGTGCAAATTGAAACACCTAACTTGCAGACACTAAACTAAAGTCAGAGAGAATAAGATATATAAAGCTGGGTGCAATGGTGAGTCCTTGAATGAGCCACGAACAAGAACTCTACATATAGAATAGCTTCTATATGTAGAGTTCCCGGAGTCGTACAGTCCTTCGTTTTGAGAATACACAATTGCATAGCAGGGAGGACCTATGAGGAGAGTATTCTTTGTATAATAACTTTTCTTTATTTGTATCTCTGTGATTGCAATCTTATTTGCTTAATCTACATAATGCCTGCTGTGATGTTGTGTGCTTGTACTGATATTCATTATGATATTGTTTCTCTTTATGATGTAAATATATGGTATGAAATCAGCAAAGGTAGATTTTTAAAAATACACGCGTGCGTCCATGTGCACGCAGTTCCTGGCACGCGTGCGTGGACGCAGCTATTTTATAACATGCATGCGTCAGCGTGCATGTTATAACATAGTCCCACGTGCACATACGCACTGGATTTTCATATTTTTTGTTGTTCTTAGTGCGATTCAAACAATGGCACTCCCACGATGCCATTGACCTGTAAGGGGTCCTAAGGAATGCCTGGAACCCCCACGCCCAGAAAGACTGTGAGATTGAAACAGCTCTGATTCTATGCCTTGCCATTCATACTCAAAGATGATGCCTTTGAAATATTGTCTCAAAAGACTGGATCAAAATTCCTGATGCCACCCATGTGGCTACCTCTCTAAGAAATGTTCTCCAGCAAAACTAATTGTAAACCGGCGTAATGTGTTCTACGAATGTCGGTATATTAAAAGTTCATAAATAAATAAATAAAGAAAGAAAATAAAGAAAACCCAATTATGGTATTGAAAACCAGGCACTCCTTGACAGAAAATGGGCTTTGGAAGAGTAGAGAAATCTGTTGAAAGGAGCTAACTTTTCAGTTACAATCTTTATAGATCATAAGAACCTAGAGGTCACTAGATGATTGAATCTTCATCAGGCTCAATGGTCCATGTTCTTGCCCAGTTCCAGTTTATGATTTTTTTTACCATCCTGGTCCAATGAATGTCAATGCCAATGCCCTTTTGTGACATTTCTCCACAGAGGAGGAGAAGGGCCCTATGATACCAGCTTCTTGGATTGTCAGGAATACCACAAAGTGACCTCTTGAAAAAGATGCTCAAGAACCTCTGGCATTGATTCTGACAGTACCTTCACTCCAGATACCTTTCACCTGGATGCTTTCAAATGGGGACATGAGTCCAAGATTTCAGGATGTCTGGGGATTAAGAAAACCACTGAATGAATTTCTAGAACCTTCTAGTGGGCATCCCGATGTAAGGATTGTAAGACTTACATCTTGGCCTATCCAGTGTCCCCCAAGAAAGCCATTCAGAATCCTGTCCTCTAACCACCAGTCTTCCTTTGGCTATCATTGCCACAGATCCCAGTCAGTGATGTAATGCATTATCATCATCCATCAATACTCCCAGGCTGAGGATATTGTACTTCTAATAGCTATCTGTTATAACTACCCAACAAAGTTGCATACTCAACCTGACACTTGATTTCCCTGTGTCCCAGATCTAATCTTCAGCTCTACTATTAATTCTGTGTGTGTTTGACCTTAGGTGAGTCTCTTTACTTCCCTGTGCTTCAGCTTACCCAACAGAAACTGGATAATATTGTTCCTTTTCTAGTCACCTTTTTAGAAGCTTTCCACTCTAGAGGTGACTGTTGGGATATTGTTACAGCATACACATTATAAAGAATATAGAGCTATTGAGATAAAGACACCATAGAAATTTAAGACTGAATTATTAACAGTACTAACAGTAACAATTATTATTTTTGTTACTGGTGGTCTGCACTCCATGTGCATTAGATTTTCCATCTCATGTATCTTGTTGTTCTTGCTTTGCTTGTTTGCTTTCCATTGCCCTCAGCAATGTGTCCAATAACATTAACAATGCACTCAAGGGCGTTAGCTTACATTTAATTTCTGGTTAAGCTGGGGTCTAAAACAAACAGCAGTGGCACACTTCAGAGATCCCTTATGCGATGCTCCCAGAGGTCAAAGAATTACATTTAAAGCCAGCTATAGAAGAAAACAGATCTACAGAGCCAGACAATGCAGCCCTTAGGTAAGTTTAATACTGATAAGTGCCCTCAGGTATTCGTTATGGCTGAGGGTGGTTAGGCATAAGCATGAACTCCAGGTGCTAAAATATTATTGGTAGTGTCTTCACAGTGTGCCTATACTGCTTTCAAACCACTGTTAAATGCACCCTACTGAGGACAATTCTGAAGGCGTTTCCAGTCTCCCTGAGTGTAGACATCTCAGGCAGATTGCATTTTTGATTAAGCTCTCTAATTTTTTTTTTTTACATAATTCATGGATCCATCACTTTTTCTGTAGACATGGGAAATGGTAAGAACCCCAAACAACGTCTGGCTGGATGACTCCAGAAGAAGCTTATGCCGTGACTGACTGTTGTCCAGGCTGAATAACTCAGATTTCCCATGGTATGTGCACTCGATTTTCAGATGGTGATCTTGGACCATGGTCTAAAACCTTGCCCATTCTCTGGTTATTTCCCGTTGAATATGGTTTTAATGTAGAAACAGAGAATATGACATCTTATAAGGAATGTAGAGCCCTTCTGGTTTGCCCAATTTCCTTGCTGTTGCAGTACCATAGACACCCATATTTTTTCACTATTTCTATTTGAAATTAAACCTTTAAGGTTCAGCAGATCGTATTTCTTTCTCTTGAGTTCCAATCTATAAAGCTGGGATGACTCATCTCCACAAGAGATGGAAGGGAAAATTTCCATCGGGGGTACCACCCTTGGCAAAGATGCTCAGATAAGGTGGTAGGAAATATTGGAGGTGAAAGAAAAAGGTTTGTTTAATAAAACCCAGCTATGCTACTTTCTGCGACTACATCCTCTGGTAACAAATTCCACAGCTTGATTGGAAAAAAAAAATTTTTCACTCAACGCACAATTTGTTTCAAATCTGCTCCCTATTAGTTTCAAGAAGTGTCCTAGTACTAAGTGGAAGAACAAATAACCATCCCACCTCGCTTGTGATTTTATGAATCTCTATCCTCTCTCTTCTCCAAGCTAAAGAGCCCTAACCTGCTTAGTTTTCCTTCATACAAAAGCCATTCTTCCTTTATCATGTTTTTGGCCTCTCTGTACCTTTTCTGATTCCACTGTATATTTTTGAGATGGAGCAAGCAGAAGTGCACATCATACTCAAGGTGGCGTTGCATCTTAGATCTATACAGAAGCAATGATGCTGTTTTATTCCCCATCCTTTCCAAATAATTCCTAGCATTCTGTTTGCTATTTTGAATGGTGCTGCACCCTGAGCTGAGGATTTCAACATCCTGTGTAATATGACGCCAAGATCCTTTTCTTGGGTGGTTAAAAAAAAATTCACAGAAGAGAGAATGCATATACAAAGGTACGGTCCAACCCCCTATTTCAATATTTAACTTTTATGTTTGAACAATGTGTTATATGGTGGTTCCTCTTTATGTATTTGTATATGGATTCTTCCTTCTGCAATTTATTAACTTTGCTTTTAGCTTGGTCCATCCTGAGGAAGCCGTCCGGCGAAACGTGGCGCAGTACTCCGTTTCCAAATCTCAAAGTTGGGAGTGAAAGCATGTTTATGTCTTTATGTGCAATGTTTAAAAATGTGAATCATCTGTGAACGATATTGGAACACCATTCTGTTATGAAATAAATATAAAGGAAGCAAAATACATGAAAAAGCTCTCTGCTTTCTACTTGTTGGGATATTTAGAATTCTTCCTCCCATTTTTGTTCCTTTTGGATTATGCTTCCAAGTGTGAGGTTTAGCTCTTACCCACTTTGACTTATTTGGCTTAAAATTTCATCTGCCATTTAGATGCCCAGTTCCAGGGGCGGCTCAAGGTAATCTGCTGCCTGAGGCAAGGGATGAGATGGCACGCACACCCCCATCTCCCTTTTCCACACACACTCTCATTGTTTCTTCTGAGCTCGATCATCATTAGCCACAGGAGCCTCCTCTTTCCCCAGGCCCGCGGGACATGCACTCCACTTCCTCCTCCTCCATTAGCGTTGGCCCACTCTGCCCTGGTTTTATTTCGCGGACCTAATCACCCTAGCGGTAGACGGTCCCTTGCGTCTGTGCCACATCCCGAATCTTCTGTGACATGGTCCCGTATTTGTCGATCAAGTGGATCGCTTTTGTCTAGCGGCTTGGCTTATGAAATGAGGCAACTGAGAAAGAAAGGTTACCCAGAAGCCGTGATTTCCACTCTTCTTAGGGCCCGCAAGACCTCCACTTCCCTTGCCTATGTTAGGGTCTGGAAGGTTTTTGTCCCTCCGGCGGTCCTCTATAGTACATATTCTCGCGTTTTTGCAAGATGGCTTGAAAAAGGGCCTGGCCTATAATTCTATTCATAGAAACGACGGCAGAAGAAGACCAAACGGCCCATCCAGTCTGCCCAGCAAGTTTCACACATTTTTTCTCTCATACTTATCTGTTTCTTTTAGCTCTTGGTTCTATTTCCCTTCCTCCCCCACCATTAATGTAGAGAGCAGTGATGGAGCTGCATCCAAGTGAAATATCTAGCTTGATTAGTTAGGGGTAATAGGGGTAGTAACCGCCGCAATAAGCAAGCTACACCCATGCTTATTTGTTTTAACCCAGACTATGTTATACAGCCCTTATTGGTTGTTTTTCTTCTCCCCTGCTGAGTACAGGTAGCGGCCTTGGGCTGTCTGCATGGTAAGATTGAAAGTTCTTCCATTGCGGGTCATCCGGATGTTGCTCGTTTTTTGCACGGTGTCAAACATTTACGTCCTCCGCTACGGGCGCTTTGTCCATCCTGGAGCTTGAATTTGGTCCTTCGTGGTCACTGCGCTTCACCGTTAAATCCTTCAAGGTGGCCCTCTTGATAGCCACAAGAAAAACAGTTTTGAGAGTTTGAGCCTATTTGTTTGGTGCATCGTTTTTCCAAATTACAGGCATTGTCATGTAGGGAACCATTTCTGCATATAACGGAGTCGGGAGTGTCCCTGCGGACGTACCCTCCTTTTTGCCTAAGGTGGTCTCAACTTTCCACGTCAATCAGTCAGTGGACTTACCATCCTTTTCGGAGGAGGGTACCCGATCTTCTCACGGTCGAGACTTGCGGCGATTGGATGTCCGACGGACCCTTTTAAGGTATTTGGAAGTAACTAATGATTTTCGTCAGTCGGATCATCTTTTTGTCTTGTGGAATGGTTCAAAGAAGGGATATAAGGCTTCCAAAACTACCATTGCCCGCTGGCTGAAGGATGCTATTGCTTCCATGTATATATGTCACGGACGTCCTGTCCCTGACGATCTTAAGGCTCACTCTCTCCGCTCTCAGGTGGCATCATGGGCTGAAAGCCAATGTGTTTCACCGCAGGAAATTTGCAGAGCGGCTACTTGGAAGTCATTGTACATGTTTGCTACACATTATAGGTTGGATGTCCGGGATCCGGCTGCAGATTCTTTTGGCAGCAGGGTGCTTCGAGCGGGACTTTCTGGGTACCATCCCATTTAAGGGGGCTCGGGTACATCCCAGCAGTCTGGACTGATCCTGGTACGTACAGGGAAAGGAAAATTAGTTTCTTACCTGATAATTTTCATTCCTGTAGTACCAAGGATCAGTTCAGACGCCCGCCCAAGTATGTATATTACAGGAGAGTCCGCTCATCTTTTTGTCATATTCCTGTTGTCTTCTCTTAACAGTTGTTTTCAGCAAGTTCTTGGTTTAAAAAAAAAAAAAAAAAAGGAGAACAGGTTTTCTGGTATTTTTAGAGTATCATTACTTGATCTAGTCATTGGTTGTTTCATTCTGCTTTGATATTGATTATACTGAGGGATCGCAGGTGGCACACCAGTATATCTAGGGGGTGCTTTTCAGCTTTTCTCTGACTCCATCTGCTGGACAGGAGGCATAACCCAGCAGTCTGGACTGATCCTTGGTACTACAGGAACGAAAATTATCAGGTAAGAAACTAATTTTCCTTTTCATATTTGAGTTCCTTTAGAACTCTGGGGTGAATAACTTCAGGTCCTGATTACTTGCTACTATTTAGTTTGACAATTTGCTCTAGCACCTCTTCCAGGTAACACTGATTTGATTCAGTTCTTCAGAGTCATTAACCCAGAAAAAAAAATTCAGGCATTGATATCTCCCCAAAGTTCTCTTTCATAAAGACTAAAGTGAAAGATTGAGTTTACTCATTCACAAGGATTTTGATCCTGATGTACTTGAAACATACAAACAAGACGGCAGAAAAAGACCATACTTCCTATCTAATCTGTCCAAGCACATCAATTATTCAGCTTTACAATCCCTGCCACTCCCTCAGAGATCCACGGGGATCTCTGAGGGAGTGGCGGGGAGGCTGTTTCATGCATCCACTACCTCCTCTGTAAAGAAATATTTCCTTAGATTACTCCTCAGCCTCCACCTTTTCACCCTCATCCCATGACCCCTCACTCTGCCTCCTGTGCACGGAAATCTTGGAGGTATTTGAATGTCTCTATCATATCTCGCCTTTCCTCATGGATATACCTGTTTAGATCTTTAAGATTGTTCTAAAGCATACGGGAACTAAGACCACTGACCACCTCCTGGACTGACTCCATCCTGTTTATATCCTTTTGAAGGTGCAGTCTCCAGAATTGTGCACAGGATTCCTAGTGAGGTCTCTCCAGGGCCCTATACAGAGGCAATGCCACCTCTTTTTTTCTACTGACCATTCCTCTCCCTATGCAACCAAGCGGCCTTCTGACTGTTTGGCTGCTTAAGATCATCCAATACAAATCACCCCCAGATTCTGCTTTACTTTCATGCTTAGAAGAATTTCACCCCCTATACTGTACTCTTCCCTTGGGTATTTGCAGCCCAACTGCACCATTCTGCATATTTAGCATTAAATCTTAGACTAGTGGTTCTCAAACCTGTCCTGGAGGACCCCCAGCCAGTCAGGATTTCAGAATATCCAAAATGAATATGCATGAGTTTGAATCCGCATGAGATACATAGGAATGCACTAACTCATGCATATTCATTTTGGATATCCTGAAAACCTGATGGGACAGGTTGGGAAACCTTTATTCTAGACCATTCCTCGAGACTCACTCGATCCCGCCTCATGGTTTCCACGCCCTGTTGCAGATTTTGGTGTCATTCCAAAGAAAGATAAACCTTTCCCGACAATCCTTCCACAATGTCGCTCACAAACATGTTGAAAGGAATGGGTCCAAGGACCGATTCCTGCGGCAGCCCTCCCCTTGGAGTAAATTCCATTTAGCACTATCTTTTGCATTTCCCACTGAATCAATTTCTAACCCAATCTGTCACTTTAGGGCCCATAGCAAGGGCATTCAGTTTCTTTATCAGTCACCTCTGCAGAACCGAGTCAAAGGCCTTATTGAAATGAAAAGTATACTACATCTAGAGCTCTCCTCTTGGCCTTCCATAAGACAGAGGAGTGACTGCATATCCAAACCATCTGGATTCGCATTGGACCACGGACATCTCCTTGTGGCAAAAGAAATGATGAAGAATATTTGATAAAACCAGATATGGCACTAGGTAGATGGTAGTCCTCTTGTTTCAGATCTCATGTATACCCGTGTAATGATTGCCTTCTGCAACATGTCTAAAATAGGTGCAGTCACCACAGCATCAATCTGGGAGGAGAGCACTCCAAAATGACTTAACACAAGGCCTAGCTTATCTAAGGTCATCTTCAGAAACTTGCAGAACTGAAAACTAGTTAGCCAGCCTCCATCCATGTGTACCAGAAACCAAGAGGTGAAAACCAATCTGATCTTTTCAGACCTGTGAGTGAGAACATGTGGAAACCCTTAATGCCTAACAGTGAAGGTCAATCTTGTGTGTCTGACCAAGGTGAGATATTTAACTAGCACGTAGGCACATAAAATAGCTCATTTTGGGGTAGATTTTAAAAGAAGCGCGATCAGCCTACTTTTGCTTGCGCATCAGACTCAAGCAAAAGTACGCTGGATTTTAGTAGATACGCGCGGAGCCGCGCGTATCCACTAAAATCCTGGATCGGCGCGCGCAAGGCTATCGATTTTGTATAGCCTGCGCGCGCCGAGCCGCGCTGCCTCCCCCCGTTCCCTCCAAGGCCGCTCCGAAATCGGAGCGGCCTCGGAGGGAACTTTCCTTTGCCCTCCCCTCACCTTACCCTCCCTTCCCCTACCTAACCCACCCACCCGGCCCTGTCTACACCCCCCCTTTACCTTTGTCGGGGGATTTACGCCTCCCGGAGGGAGACGTAAATCCCCGCGCGCCAGCGGGCCGCGACCTGGGGGCGGGTACGGAGGGCGCGGCCACGCCCCCGGACCGCCCCGGGCCGTAGCCACGCCCCCGTACCCGCCCCCAAAACGCTTCCGACACGCCCCCGAAACGCCGCGACGACCGGGCCCGCCCCCCGACACGCCCCCCTCCGAAAACCCCGGGACGTACGCGAGTCCCGGGGTCTGCGCGCGCCGGTAGGCCTATGTAAAATAGGTTTACCGGCGCGCAGGGCCCTGCTCGCGTAAATCCGGGCGGATTTACGCGAGCAGGGCTCTTAAAATCCGCCCCTTTATTTGTTGCGTTTTCTCAATTGGACATGCATTGGTGGTGAACTGCTGTCTTTTTATAAGTAGGGCTATTGCGCCTGGTAGTAGAGGGAGTTTGTGTTGCTGTTATTGAGATAACACCAGAATATCTTTTTTTGTATGGTGAGTTGTATGGGGAATGTTCTAGTTCTGCTTTATACCCATTACAGAGGGGTGGGGGTGGGGTTAGCCCTGTGACTGTCATGTGTTCAGTGTCTCTCGCATGTGAGGACCATCTATCAGGTGCGTCCCGACAGAAAAAAGGTTGAGAACCACTGACCTAGGCAATTGGACCTCCTTCTTCTAGCCCTCGAGGACCGGAAGAGGAAATGTGTTGTGGGCCCGCATGGGCAGGAAGAAGGATGCCCAATTGTCGTAGCTGAAAGGAGTGGCCAGAAGAAAAGACTTGAGAGGGTCAATTGCAGCATCGGCCAGCCGCTCGGTAGGAGAGAGGCAGGATCGCTTGGGCCGCGTGGCAGGAAAGAGGCAGCATCTTTGCTGAACAAAGAAGACAGTGGAGGCCTCCTGATGCCATGGAAGTCCAAGAAGAAAGCTGCTGCTGCCTATACCTAGGATGGAGAGTAAAAAATATATATGCATGTGAGTGCATGTGGGGAGACAGCATGTGGGGGGGGGGGGGAAGTATATGTGTTTGTGAGAGAGAGCATGTGAGGAAGAGCCAGTGTGTGTGACACACAGGCATACTCGCTTACTCAAACATATTCATACACACACTCACTCTCTCCCATGCATGCTCTATGTGAGAGAGAGGATAAAGTCTTTGTATCGCAGCCATCGCCTCCTCTCATGACAAGCTCAGACTGAAAATCAAAAGTTCCCAGCTATGGATTGTGGGATATTTTTTATCCTTATTTTATTTATTGAGTAGTGTTTGCTGTTTTGAAATATTTTATTTGTGTTTGGTAAAACTTTCAAAATTTGCATGAGTCTTTAATTATTGGATATTCTATTCATCAGCTGTTTTGAAATTATTTTATTAGTATGATTTTACTATTATGATTAATGATTTATATTTCTTGATTTTATTGATTGTTTGAGGAATGGTGACATTTTTGTTTTTCCATTGTTGCAGTGAATAGAGTCTGGCATGTTGCATTTTACAGTTCAGTTTTTGTCTGCACATTTCTATTTATACTTTATGTGGCTTTATTCTGTATTTGGTGAGGGTTTGTGTTCTGCACGTGAGACTGAGGTGAAGCATTCTGTTAGCTTGTGGTTTCTCTGTAGGCATCTGTAGTAGCTTGGCCTGTCCTGTTTTCCTGATAGGAGGTGTATTGATATTTTAGATTCTGGTGTAATATTTGTGGTATTCTTTTTCATAGGTGGGGGTTGTTGTTCTTTGAGTGTTGGCAGATTGAGTGTTGGCAGATTGAAACGTAGAGGAGGTGGAATTTTGGCGCTTATAAAATCTTCGTTTAACCCGATTAGAAAAATTATAGTAGACACAGATCCTTTTGAAATTCTTATAATTACAGCGTCACCAGTGAATTTCATTATTGTATATTGCCCACCAACTACCTTAGAGAAGTACTTATCAAATTTTCTAGAAATTATTACATCGTTAAAATTGAATTTGGAAAATACTATTCTGTTGGGGGATTTTAATGTACATGTAAATTCACTAAACAAGCCCACTTATGTGATCTCATTTTTAGAAGCTATGACCGGTTTTGGTTGGTCGCAATTAATTTCTGCTTCCACTCATAGAAAGGGAAATATACTAGATTTGGTGTTTTTTAACTCTCTATCTATTTCTATCCCATTGGACACAGTCAAGAATGAAGAAGTTCCATGGTCTGATCATCATTTAATCTCGTTTACAGCTATTACGAATAACATTCCCATAGCACCACCTCTCAGAAAAATGATTAAAATTAGACGAAAATTTACTAACGAAGAATTTGTGAATGAGTTTGCTAATAAATTACCAATAATAGTGCAAGATTCAGTAGAAAAAACAATTGATTGTTGGAACAATGCTATTCTAGACACTTTAAACATAATTGCTCCATTAAAAACTATAGTTATTAATAAGGAGAAGAACTTAAATAACCCTTGGTATACAAATACTTTGCATGAGTTAAAAAGATCTTTGAGAAAAAGTGAACGTCGATGGAGAAAACAAAAAAACATCCAAAATAAAAATATATATTTTGCTATATTGAGAAAATACAAACAAGATATAAATATAGCTAAGAAGAAATTCTTTGCTGAGAAAATTAATTTGGCTAATAATAATCCACATATTTTGTTTAATATAGTTAAGTCATTGGTGTCACCTCCAAGTTCCGACGTTTTGGGGATTGATGAAGACACCTGTGAGAATATAGCTATGTTTTTTCAGCAAAAAACAAATAAGATTGTGGCTGAATTTAAGAATTTATCTTATCCTAACTATGCTGTTCAAAACCCAGTTTACAGCTGGAGCTCCTTCGATTCTGTTTCAAATGACATCATTCAAAAATTAATAAAAAAACAAAAGGCATCTAATTCTCCATTTAATCCCTGTTCGGGAGCCATCTTTAAAGAATTGGGTGACTATTGTCCAGAAACCATATGTTTCATTATAAATCAATCATTGGAATCTGGTATTTTTCCACATCAATTGAAGTTAGCTTCAATCACACCAATTCAAAAAAACAAAACATCTTCTCCATCAGACTTCACAAATTTTAGACCAATTGCATCTCTTACCTCTCTGTCAAAAACAATTGAATCATCTGTGCTCTATCAGTTGAGAGAGTATTTATCAGAACATGATATCTTACATCCAGAACAACATGGATTTAGAAAAGGCTATTCAACCGAGACCCTTTTGCTTTCATCTTTTGATACATATATACGAGGATTTGACTCTAATTCTGATTACCTTCTGATCATGTTGGATATATCAGCAGCGTTTGATACGCTTGATCATGAGATTCTTTTAGCCAGACTTCAAGCAATTGGTATACAAGCTATCTTGCCAATCGTCAATGCCAAATAAATTTTAAAGGCAAATGTTCGACAATTTATATGCAAAATACTGGGGTTCCACAGGGTTCTTCCCTGTCACCGGTATTGTTCAATGTTTATCTTCTTCCATTGTGTCATATTTTAGCTGCATTGGATGTTCATTTTAAGATCTATGCGGATGACATCCAAATCTATGTCCCCTATAAATCTTCTTGGGCTGAGACAATTTCACTCTGTAACCTTTATGTCAAAACAATTGAACAATGGCTAAGTCATAGCCGACTTAAACTTAACACAAAAAAAACAGAACTTCTTTTCTTGAGTGTATTAGAGGATTCCTCGACTGGCCCTCCTTCATTGGTCACACTGGGTAATGAGGCAATTAAAGTTAAGAAAGTCGCCCGTAATTTGGGAATTCAAATGGACACAAATCTATCTTTATCACACCATGTCTCAAATCTGGTAAAAAATTCATTTTTCAAGCTGCACACTTTAAAAAGACTAAAACCCTTACTTTTCAAAAACGATTTTCAAACTGTGCTTCAGTCTCTTCTGTTTTCTGGTTTAGACTATTGTAACAGTTTGTTCTTGGGTCTTCCAGATTCTGCGATCAAACCATTGCAGCAAATACAGAACTCAGCGGCCCGTCTTTTAGTAGGATTACCTCTGAGACATCACATTTCTCCCATTCTGTATAAGCTCCATTGGCTCCCGATTAAATTCCGAGTTAAATATAAGGTTCTTTCTATAATTCATTCATTAATTTATGATCAAGATTCAACATGGCTTTGTACATCTTTACGATTGTACAAACCAATGAGACATCTCAGATCATTATCGCAACATTTGCTTGATGTCCCCACAGTCAGATTAGCAAGATTTAATATGACTAGGGAAAGGGCCTTTTCAGTGGCAGGGCCGCTGCTGTGGAATTCTCTCCCTAACACCTTACGGCAAATCTCCAGTCACAATGAATTTAAGAAGGCAGTAAAAACTTATTTATTTAAGATTGCATATGGTCATCTTGAAAATTGAATATTCCATCTTTACAAGCCATGTATTCTGCAGTTATTGACTGTTTTATTAGGAACCTGGATTGTATAAGTTAAAGTTTTAGATTCACTTATTTCCTTTCTCTCTTTATCTGTTTTTGTAAAAAATTAGTATATTTATTTTAAGAGAAGGGATTATGATGGTTTATTGTATTTTTTCTTTCTTTCTGAGCTTCTCTTTAACTTTTTGCTGATTAGATTGATTTTATTTTTATTTTATTTAAATTATCTTTTGGTTAATTTGATCTATATAATTGATACTTGTAAACCGCCTTGATCAAACTAGTTTGAAAAGACGGTATAGAAATATTTTTAAATAAATACTGTGTTGATACGGGAGGACCATGCTGAAATATATCACAATAGGTGTGATGCCCTATGAATTCCAAGATGCAAAGTTTTCTTGTTGGCATCACAACAGTGCATGAAAATATCACAACAACGTGTGTATTATATTTTACATGAAAAATGACCTTGTGAGGTAAAATAGTTATAAATGCATAATTTAAAATTGTGTGTGGTGGGAGGGGCCCCAGGCTGTAAGGTTTGCCTAGGGTGCCTAATACCCTTGCACCGGCCCTGGATGCACCAGCACTCATTGGGACTCAATAGGACTCACTGTAACTGTGTAAGCTGTACCAGGAGCTTGGTGCAACACAGTAGGAGAGGCATCCCCAGCATTCCCATAGTACTGAAGCCATCATATTGGATATGAAGGCACCATGAACAGGCCATTTCTGGATCTCAGCTTGATAGAACTTACCAGAGCAAGATTTCCTTACCCACATGTTAATTTTCAATTACAGAAATAAAAAAAAAAAACACCCAAATGAGTCTCAAGATAAACTTTCCAAGAAAATGAGTGTTCTGCTTTCAAACTTTTTTTTTTTTTTTAATGATGAGCTTTAGTGAGGCGAGAAAAGCCGACACCACTTCAGTCAGTTATAGTCATTGTAAGATTAACATTGCAGTGTTTCCTGTATCTGTAGAAGATTTAATACCTGTTTAATTTAATCAGCTGGCTTAACATCTTCATTTATGGTTGTAGTTTCCTGCCATACATGTAGAGAGTACTTTTGAGAGGGACTTACAGGAAAAAACCTTGTTTTATGCCAAACTGCCCGCCCAACATGCAGGTGAACTTACGTGTGTACGTCATGTTCACAGGTAGGTTTACTGGGATTGAGGGGAAGTGTTCCTGGAGCAGAGTCTATGCTTGTACTTCTGGTTCTTCAAAAGCAGATGCTAAAATATCCGCGTAAATGTTCCTGAAAAGTACGCAAGTGCAATTGTTTACAGGTTAATTTCGTAATTTTCAAACCGGACGTATGTGTGCAAGTCGGCTCTGAAAATTGATGCAATTTACACTAGTGCTTTTTCTAGCTAATCGATGCAAAAATGGTACAAAATTACCTCCAAAAGAACATAGGCAGGATCTGGGGAAGTACATGAAAGGAGAGTGCAGAGGGGAGGCAGTGGGGAAGAGAGATGATCGCAAAACAGTGAAACCATGAGAAGCCAGAGGAATGCGAAGGTCCATAGGGAGAAGCATAAGCCGATATATTGTATCCAGTTCTGGACGCTGTTGCGCTGATGGTGGACCCTTCACCCGAGGTGGGGTTGACGCTACCTGCAGGGCAAAGCCCTATGGGTCCCCACCGTCAGGTGGCGGAGCAGGCTAGGAGACGGAGGCCGACTGGAGCTTCGCCAGTACCAACCCATGTTCCCCTTAGGTTGAGCCCTCGAGTGCCGGGGCAGGCTGGACTTAGGTGGGCCTCCGTGTGACGACTCCCAGTGGATGTAGACAAGGGTAACGCCAGGAACCAGCAGAGGTATTGGCGTCTGGGTCTCTGGAACCCTGCCTCGTCCAGCTCGTCCTCGGCCCTCCAACAGGTACAGAGGAAAGCAGGGGGCGTCCAGGTAAAGATAGGCCGAAGCCTGAGAGGCCAGGTCCGTAGGACACAAGGAGAGTCCAAGGCAAGCTGGAGTCAGGGCAGGCGGCAGGAAGGCACAGTACCGGAAGCAGAGCTGAGGTCAGAGCCAGGAGATCAGCTCAAGCGTAGTCCAACCGAAGCAGAGGTCAATACCAGAGAATCAGTCCAAGGAGCGAGCAAAGGAACAAGTACACGAGCAATCGTGGAGACCTGTTGCCAAGGCAGGGAATAAATTGCTGGGCCCTGCCTTTTATAGAGGCCCAGTGATATAAATCTACATAAATAAAAATCTGCCACCGTCTGAAGTTGAAGCAATGCCTTTTCTACAGAAATTAGAGCCATATACAAATTCATAGCTATAATGAAGCAAAACCTGAAATGGGCCAGTCTGTCAGGGTTGACCTGGATCAGGTGATCACTTTAACTTTAATGCTGCACCATTAATTATTAAGCAGTAATGAATGACTCCCCCTCCACCCATTCCTCATTTACCAATGGAGCACATCCGGCTCATTACAATGTGTCATCTATCCTTTTCACCCTAGCAGAGATCTCAGTGTTGAAGAGATGTCAAAGAGGAATGGAACTGCCCCATCAGAATTCATCTTACAGGGATTCACAAATATCCCAGAGTTGCAGATGGTCCTCTTCACCCTTTTTCTCATTGTCTACCTTGTAACAATGGTGGGCAACCTGGGCATCATTGCGGTCATTCGAGTAGACCCTCGTCTCCAAAACCCCATGTACTTTTTCCTCAGTAACTTGGCCTTCCTGGACATTTGCTACTCAACTGTCATTACCCCCAAGATGCTGATCAACTTCTTGTCAAAAGACAAGTCCATTTTCTATGCCAGCTGTGTCATTCAGATGTACTTCTTCACAGCCTTGGCCACCACAGAATGTCTGCTGCTGGCAGCCATGGCTTATGACCGTTACGTGGCTATATGCAACCCATTGCATTACATGAGCTCTATGACCAGGAAGCTGTGCATTTCCCTGGTAGTTGCAGCCTACATAGGTGGCTTCCTGCAATCTGTGGTCCATACAACAGCCACCTTCCAGCTGTCCTTCTGCGGTTCCAATGAGATCAAGCATTTCTTCTGTGACATCCCTCCTCTGCTAATGCTGTCTTGTACTGACATCCGCATGAATATGATTTTGCTTTTCAGCTTCTGTGGTTTCAACGAGGGCTCCTCTGCTTTGGTCATCCTCGTCTCCTACATCTACATCATCTCCACCATCCTGAAGATCCGCTCAACAGCAGGCAGGTGCAAAGCCTTCTCCACCTGTGCATCCCATCTGGTGGCTGTCACACTATTCTATGGGACACTGTTTTTCATGTACTTGCGGCCAGCTACCAGCTACTCTCTGGGACGAGACCGGTTCATCTCTGTGTTCTATACTGTGGCCATCCCTATGCTGAATCCCATGATCTACAGCTTGAGGAACAAGGAAGTGAAGGAAGCCCTGAGGAAAGCCATAAGCAGAAGCATTGGCACTAGCTCATAGGACAGCAGTTGAGCCCTGGCACAGAGAAAACTTACCTAAATTGCCACAAACCAAAGGACTGATCTTATAACAAGTCTATTTCTTTGACTATGAATCATTAAAGAAAGTTCTTGTTTTGATCTCTTCCATTGAATAAATTGTTAATTGAGCTGAACAGTTTTGGCTTCCTTCCCAAACATGTCCTGGGGGACCCCCAGCCAGTCAGGATATCAACAATAAATATACACGAGAAATATTTGCATGCAATATTTATTTATTTTACAAAAATTGATATCCCACGCATCTCTTTCATTCATAGCAGTTTGATGTTTTAATGATTATTATGATTGTTTTATCTGCAAAGTCTCAAAGCTAGGAGATCTACAAAATAATCATGGCTATGAGCATTAACAATACCGAAATAAATTGCTCAAACTGCCTGTTTATTACAAATGTATTCAAAGCTCATTACCACAAGCAAGATTAAATAACTAAGGGCTAGCTTTTCTATCGTTGTGCGGCTCTGTGAATCGCGTGGTGGTGGCAGCAATCGCACCACCGCAGTGCAATCGCTGCCGGCTTTCGCAAACCAATAGCGCCACCGTGAAAGGTGGCGCTATTGGGCGCATTACGGACGGCGATAAGGCTCCTTACCTTTTCGCCGTCAGCGATGTCTTTGCGGCGTCCGCCCTGGTACCGCCCCAACTCCTCCCCTTCTGGTGCGGGCGCCACCCAGAACCCGCCCCGATCTAGGTATCGCACGCGAAAAGGGACTTTTTGCGTGCGATCCCTTTAGAAAATGACCCCCTAAGTCTAACTGTTTCTTAAATTGCTTATGGCAAGAAATTATCTGGAGCTGCTCAGGCAATGAATTCCAGAAAAATCAGGCCAGCAACAGAAAATGCCCTTTCATGTGTCTCACTGAGTCATGCATGGCAAACTAAGAGCCCTCAATTTACGAGCCATACTGATCTACCTGGATGATAAAATATATGACGTCACACAGAGGGTGTATGTAAAGATTTGTGAATGACCATGGTAATTTCAAAATTAACTCTCCATGGTAATGGAAGCCACTGGAGAGACTGCATTACTGGGGTGAGGAGCCGGCCCAGCCAAGTACCAGTCAATGTACATGCTGCTAACTTTTAAACAATTCAAAGTGGTCTGATCACTGATACAGGGAGACCAAGACAAAGAATTACAATAATCTAGATTCATTAGTATAAGAGCTTGTAAAATAGTCCAGAAGTCATCAGGTTACGAGAATGGCTTCAGCCGCCTTAAGATTTATAATTTAAAAAAAGCCACTCTGGTCACATTATGCATGTGAGCTTGCATAGACACTGGAGGTTCTGGATTTAAGCTTTCTAAGAGCCTAAATTTGGCTTCCAGAACCTCCCTCCCACATTTTCCTATCTCGTTGGTGCCCATGTGTACCATGACAGCTGGCTCCTCCCCAGCACTGTCTAAAATCCTATCTAGGTGACGCGTGAGGTCCGCCACCTTCGCACCAGGTAGGCATGTTACCAGGCGATCCTCATGCCCACCAGCCACCCAGCTATCTCGATTCCTAATAATCGAATCACCTCACCAACTATGACGGCCGACCTAACCCTTCCCTCCTGGGCAGTAGGCCTTGGGGAGATATCCTCAGTGCGAAAGGACAATGCATCACCTGGAGAGCAGGTCCTTGCTACAGGATCCTTTCCTGCTACACCTGGTTGGTGCTCTCCCATTATGAGACCTTCTTCCTCCAAGGCAGCACCAGCGCTGCCAGTCTGAAGTTGGGACTTGACTACTATGTCCCTGAAGGTCTCATCTATATACCTCTCTGTCTGCCTCAGCTCCTCCAGGTCTGCCACTCTAGGCTCCAGAGATCGGACTCGTTCTCTGAGAGCCAGGAGCTCTTTGCATCGCATGCACATGTACAACTTCTCACCGGTGGGTAAAAAATCATACATGTGACACTCGATGCAAAAGACTGGGAAGCCCTCTCTTGCTGCTGGACTGCTGCCTTCATCTCAAATTTGTTCAGTTCCTAGTTACGTTTTAGGTTGCTATGGGAGTAGGAATGTGTCTAATTAACATCCTTTAAATGTATTAGTGAATTCACTATATGTCTGGTAGTGGCCTACAAGGGACTGATCAAACTCTCAATAAGGTTTTGTTTTGGTTTTTATTTTGTGAAAGTGGCACCTGCCTATAAATTAAAGGATGAGCTGGGGGTGGGAACGACGGTTAGGAAATTCAAACAGTCTAACTTCAGTTAGTCCACCAGAGTGACTCACTGCTCTCTTGATTAACAAATGTTGGTACCTAATCAAACCAAATCACACTTCAACCTTTTTACTTGGGTATACACTGCTCCTAGCTTACCGTATTTCTACCTTCTGGCTACCTTTTTACAAACACTCCCAGGTTTTTACCCCTTATTCTGCTCCTTCCCCCCAACTCCTCACTAGCACGGGACTCCAGTCTAAGGAGTCCTGTGCTAGTCCCCGGCTGCTCTCTCCAGGCAGCCGGGGACAGAGGCTCCGGGGTTTTACCCCTCTTTCCACGACTCCTTTGTATTACACCCTCCAGTGATTAACAGCTCCTCGCCCGCAATCACAAGAATGAAATGTTCTCTCTTAAAATAAAAGAATCTTTCTAACGCACACAGTGCGCGGTGAAACCTCCTCCCCTATGGAAACAAACATTAAACGTGGATAGATTACGGGTTTCTAGCAGGGGCTGTTAGACCCGGGCTCCGGGGGAGCTTCTGAGCCATCACAGACCTCCAGCAGTGCCCCGGGAAAGGAAGCCCCCAGGACAGATTTTGGCTTCCCCGTGTGCGATATTTACCGCTCACCCTCTCTCACTCACATCGCATCCCTCGCTCGCTCATTCATTCATTTATTTATTTAACCGATTTCTGGTTCCATGCAAACCCCTCAGTCACAATCAGACCGTGAACACGGAGCAGTTAGAGCAGGCTGGCGGGAAGAGCTGCTTAAAACCCGGGGACCTTTGCAGGACTTGCAAGCTTAAAGCCTGGGGAGGGGGAGGCCGTAAAGCGCAGCTCATGCCTGGGCCAGAACCCGCGCTTCCCCCCAAACTTAGCACCGAAGGAGCAATGGAGGCTAAGCGGCTTTTCCCGGCAGGGTGGCCGCATTGGGAGCGCACGGCCGGGATCTCGGGCACCGCTTGCAGCGTCCGCTCCCAGGCACATGCCGGAAGCTAAAGCTCCGTCATGGTAGGAGGCTCCGCCCCTTTGCGGCAGCCTTCTACTGTGAGGGCGAGACAGACAGGTTGGGAGCCTCTCACAGGAGAGCCCTGCTGCAGGCCCGCCCCTTCCTGCTGCTGCGATTGGACGGCACGGGGCGAGGAGGCGGGGCAGAGCACAGCCCTCTTGGTCCCAGCCCCTCCCCCGCACCGTGCAGGAACTGCTGAGAGCCCTACAGAGAGAGATCCCAGCCCAGGAGAGAAGATGAGGAGAGGCACGGATAGAGGTACAGCATGGGGAAAGAGGGGACATGGAGGGAGGGACCGGGTCCCAGATCTCACACTCAGTCCGGCCAGGAGCTGCAGAGAGCCCTAGAGAGAGTGATCGCGGCCAAGGGAAGAAGGTGGGGGGAGGCACGGACAGAGGTACAGCCCTGGGAAAGGGAACATGGAAGAAGGGATCGGGTCCCAGGATCTCACGCTCAGTCCGGCCCTCAGATGCAGAGAGCCCTAGAGAGAGAGAGATCGCGGCCCAGGGGAGAAGGTGGAGAGAGGCAATGACGGAGGGGACATGGAGGGAGGGAAGGGTCCCAGGACCTCACCCTCAGTCCTGTCAGGAGCTGCAAAGAGCCCTACAGAGAGAGAGATCCCGGCCCAGGGGAGAAGGTAGGGAGAGGCGCGGACAGAGGGGACGTGGAAGGAGGGACCAGGTCCCAGGACCTCACCCTCAGTCCGGCTGGGAAGCTGCTCTCCTCCCTCAGGTCCCTTAGCAGCTTGGAAGTTACCGGGGCTTAAACAAAAACATAGAATGTACTGCAGTGACCTCCCCTCCCCTCCTCTGCCCAGGCCTGTACCCCCTTCCTGCTCCAAACCCACTCTCCCCTCCCCCTATAATGTCCCTGCTCCAATCAGCAGTGCCGGCAGCATGATTGGGCATGGGGAGAGGGGGCAGTACCTCCTTGGGTGGCAGGACTGGCCGGCTGAGCCTGCAGCCACATAGGGGCTAAGGCAGGGCTTCCCAAACGTTTAGCCAATGTGACCCCATTTTAGTACTTGAAAATTCACACGACCCCAGAGGACAACCAAACCTACAGGCCGATACAGTAAGAAGCGGTAGGAAGAGCTGCGTTAGTGCCGGGCGCACCCGCGGTTGCCGCACGCACAGTCCGGCTCGCCTACCGCTCGATACTGTATTTAAATTGCTTGCAAATGCAAGCGGCGTCCAAGAATCATCCGTGAAGCGTTAGGCCCGCGCAACCCATTTTACTGTATAGAGCGCTATACAGTATCCTGGGTGCGCGGGCCTAACGCTTCACGGACACGCTGGTACCTGTCATTTCAAATGACATTTGAAATGACAGGTACCAGGAAGTGGACGGTTCTCCTACACTCGAGATTGCCAGTGCTCTCTCCCCTCCTCCCGAAGCAAGGCGCGAAAAGCAGCCTTGCTTCGGGAGGAGGGGAGAGAGGACTGGCAGTGTAAAGCAACGACTTACTTTTTTTGCAGCCTTCCTCCGGAGACGGACATCGGCGGAGACGGATCGCGGCTCCCCTGCCTCCCAGCGAAGATGGATGCCTGCACGGGCGAAAGCGGCCCCTGTGCGTGCAATTGGGCCACTCAAGACGTGACGTCATATGTCGTGACGCCAAACGTACTGTATGGGAGGGAATAGCAAATCCGATCGTTTACATCTAATATACATGCCGCGGGCGGAAGGGCTTACCCGGTGATTTAAAGAGGCGGTAAGAATCGGTTAAAGGGGATTGTGTATCGCAGGAAGGGCTAACGAGGCCGGAAAGTGAGTAGAAAGCGGGTTAGGAGCGGGGTAATCGCGGCCGCACTTTACTGTATTGACCTGCTAATTAGCGAGGGTGTAGTTCACCTCCAACAATCCCTCCACTCACCAATCCTGCACTCCAACTGGTCCCCTCTCTCAACTTCCATCCCCCTCCAAACCTCTGCCTCTCCAGCTGATCCCCTCTTACATCTCCCAGTCCTCTCCCCTTCCCAGCCTAGCTGCTCGCTCACCCACTCCAGCTTTTTACATCCTCCCCACTGAACTTCTCTCACCTCCAAGCCATTTTTATAATCATCTGTCATCCCCTTCCTCTCTCTTTTCTCATTTCCCTCCCCAGCTGATACTCTCACCCCTAGCATTCACTTTTCTCACCTTCCACAGCCAATCCCTCTCCCACTGAGCCAACCCTCAGACCCTTCCTGTATCTGACCCCTCCTTTCAAACAGCCCCCATCCAAACATCACCTTAACTAGCATCAGCAGCAGCAGCATTTTCCTTTGGGCCTCAGGCAATAAGTGGATGACAGCTAGAGGGAAGAGAGGGCAGGCTGATGGCAGGGGCAACATTTTTTTGGGTACTTGCCAGGTTCTTATGGCCTGGTTTGGCCACTGTGGGAAATAGGATGCAGGGCTTGATGGACCCTTGGTCTGACCCAGTATGGCAGGTTCTTACCTTCTTATTTTTCTCTTAGGTAAGCTCAGCGATGGGAGAAGATAGAGAACACATGACAACCTGCACAGACCTGTGCACACTCTGCCCACTCTTTCCCAATGGCTGATCCAATGCCTGATGTTGATCTGCAAATGGCAGCAGCATTGGTAATGAAAGTCAGCACAGGAACTTTGAGCCAGTAAAAGTTCACAGGCCCTACAGTGGCCCCAGTCCCTCCTCAAGTGAGGGCTGGACCATTGCAGGACCTGAGAGTGCATGCAAGCTCAAAGATCCCATGCTGATTTCCATTACTTCTGCTGGTGGTGATGTCCGGAGAGGACTGCCCTTTGTGGCATTTGTGACCCCAGCTGGAGGTTTTGTAACCCCATTTGGGGTCCCGAGCCACAGTTTGGGAAGCTCTGCTCTAGATGGTGCGTTAGGCCTGCTCGATTACAGACTGTGCATGGAGCTGGGTCTGAAAGATGTTGGAGAGGGTGCGGGGAGGAAGGCACCGAGGACGTGTGTGATGCTATTGTGTGGGGTTCTCTCCCTTTTGGTCATAAAGACTGTGAGGAGCTCTGGTTTCCTATGGGAATCTAACTTTTTTCCTTCTCATGTGGCAATCGAGGAGGCTCCCAGTTCACGTCTCAAATTCTTAAGGCTGCGAGATGCTCGGTTCCAGCCGAATGGAAGAAGATCGCCGCTCCGGCAATGTCGCAGGCCTGCAGCCTTCCAGATGAGCCGCATGGGACAGAGCAGGTCAGGGCAATACGGAGAAACAGGCTGGATCCTAGTATTTTCTAGTGGAAATCCTAGTATTCTCCGGGAAGGGGGAATAAAAGAGAGGCTGAGGATATTGTTCTATACTTTGTATTGGCTGTTGCTGATTGAATTATGATGGATAGAGGTGTTGTGGACTTGCTGTTTTCCTGATAAAAAAGTTTATTGTAATAAAAATTACATCGAAGTGGGTTTAAATAAAACAGAGGCTGAACGTGAACCCTGAGACTTGTGATTTATATGTAGTTCCTTCTGAGCCCTGAGCCACCAGTGGATCTTGGGAGGCTGTAGTGCTCCTGGTAAAGATATCTTTTCACATGTGGTTTGGGGGGGGGAGGCGTTTCTGCTCCTTGAAAAGGTCAAATATAAGTTCCGAAAAGTGCTTAGTGTGAAAGCCTCGCTGGCTCAAGGGTTGAGCGCCGGGTTCCTATCCGGGAGGTTGTGGAATCGAAACCCCACCAGCTCAGTATCACCGCGGAATGGAACATCCTCTGTGCGCGACAGAGGATGTTCGCGCACAGAGGATGTTACTGATCAGAAGCAGCAAAAAGCGGAAGTTTTGGTGAAATTTGGGCCATTTTTCCTAGTAGAAAGTAGTAAAACCCCCAGTCTGCTGGTGGCTCTTTCTTGTTATTAATTAAGGCTCTTTCTCATTAGAGGTATTCACCGGAATATGCTTGGAACACAGGTCTAACTGACCCCCTCCTCCCCATCCACCCGCACCACTTCCCTACACTGGCCCCCGCCTAGCTTCTGGCTAAGCTAGACTCGAATCCCTGTAACGGAGCCGTCAGACAGAGCTGCTGAGCCACCAGTCAGCTGGGTACAGACTCTCCCGGGTTTTTACCCCTTATTCTTCTCCTAGCACAGGACTCCAGCCTAAGGACCAGCCCTTCACAGCCGGCTCTGCACTCTCAGAGGCTCCGGGTTTTCACCCCTCTTTCCACGACTCCCTTGTATTACACCCTCCAGTGATTAACAGCTCCTCGCCCGCAATCACAAGAATGAAATGTTCTCTCTTAAAATAAAAGAATCTTTCTAACGCACACAGTGCGCGGTGAAACCTCCTCCCCTATGCAAACAAACATTAAAAGTGGACAGATTATGGGTTTCTAGCAGGGACTGTTAGACACGGGCTCCGGGGGAGCTTCTGAGCCATCTCTTACCAGAAGAAACCGTCCAGCACTGCCCTGGGAAAGGAAGCCCCCAGGACAAAGAGAAAGTTCTTTTTTACTCAACGCACAATTAAACTCTGGAATTTGTTGCCAGAGAATGTGGTTCGTGCAGTTAGTGTAGCTGTGTTTAAAAAAGGATTGGATAAGTTCTTGGAGGAGAAGTCCATTACCTGCTATTAAGTTCACTTAGAGAATAGCCACTGCCATTAGCAATGGTTACATGGAATAGACTTAGTTTTTGGGCACTTGCCAGGTTCTTATGGCCTGGATTGGCCACTGTTGGAAACAGGATGCTGGGCTTGATGGACCCTTGGTCTGACCCAGTATGGCATGTTCTTATGTTCTTATGACAGATTTTGGCTTCCAGGTGTGCGATGTTTACCCTTCACCCTCTCTCCTTCTCACGCACATCGCATCCCTCATTCATTCATTCATTCATTTATTTATTTGATTCTGGTTCCATGCAAACACCTCTGTCACAATCAGACCGTGAACACAGAGCAGTGAGAGCAGCCTGACGGGAAGGGCCGCTTAAAACCCGGGGACGTTTGCACGGTTTGCAGGACTTGCAAGCTTAACGCCTGGGGGGATGCAGCAGCTCCTGGCCGGACAGAGGGTGAGATGCTGGGATCCTGTGCCTCCCTCCACGTCCCCTCTGTACGCGACTCTCCACTGGCCCTAGATCCGTCCCTGCGGCCTCTGAAGCTCCAGCCCGCTGCGATGGAACGGCTGGGACCACAGGGCTGTACTGTGCCCTGCCTCCTCGTCCCTGCCGTCCAATCGCAGCAGCAGGAAGGGGCGGGGCTGCAGCAGGGCTCTCCTGTGATAGCCTCCGACCCTGTCTGTCTCGCCTTCAGTAGGAATCTGCGGGAGGATCCGCTTGCAATGGCGGAGTTGTAGCTTCCGGTCGGTTACCGAGAGCCCGGCCGTGAGCTCCGAAGGTGGGCAGCGGCCACCCTGCCGGGAAAAGCCGCTTAGCACGGAAGGAGCAATGGGGGCTAAGGCTGGGGGGAAGCGCGGGTTCTGGCCCAGGCATGAACTGCGCTTCACGGCCTCACCCTCCCCAGGCTTTAAGCTTGCAAGTCCTGCAAACCGTGCAAACGTCCCCGGGTTTTAAGCGGCTCATCCCGCCAGCCTGTTCTAACTGCTCCGTGATCACGGTCTGATTGTGACAGAGGTGTTTGCATGGAACCAGAAATCGGTTGAATGAATGAATGACCGAGGGATGCGATTTGTGTGAGAGAGAGGGTGAGCGGTAAATATCGCACACGGGTAAGCCAAAATCTGTCCTGGTTGCTTCCTTTCTCAGGGCAGTGCTGGACGGTCTGTGCTGGCAAGAGATGGCTCAGAAGCTGCCCCGGAGCCCGTGTCTAACAGCCCCTGCTAGAAACCCGTAATCTGTCCACTTTTAATGTTTGTTTGCATAGGCGAGGACGTTTCACCGTGCACTGTGTGTGTTAGAAAGATTCTTTTATTTTAAGAGAGAACATTTCATTCTTGTGATTGCGGGCGAGGAGCTGTTAATCACTGGAGGGTGTAATACAAGAGAGTCGTGGAAAGAGGGGTAAAACCCCGGAGCCTCTGTACCCGGCTGCCTGGAGAGTGCAGAGCCGGCTGTGAAGGGCTGGTCCTTAGGCTGGAGTCCTGTGCTAGGAGAAGAATAAGGGGTAAAAACCCGGGATTGTTTGTACCCAGCTGACTGGTGGCCCAGCAGCTCTGTCTGACGGCTCCGTTACAGGGATTCGCTCGTCTAACTTAGCCAAAAGCTAGGTGGGGGCCAGTGTAGGGAAGCGGTGCGGGTGGATGGGGAGGAGGGGGTCAGTTAGACCTGTGTTCCAAGCATATTCCGGTGAATACCACTAATGAGAAAGAGCCTTAATTAATAACAAGAAAGAGCCACCAGCAGCAGGGGCTTTTACTACTTTCTACCAGGCAAAATGGCCCAAATTTCACCAAAACTACCCCTTTCTGGTCCTTGTGATCAGTAACATCCTCTATCGCGGAGAGGATGCTACAACCCACGGTGTTACTAAGCTGGTGGGGCTTCGAACCCACAACCTGAATGTTACTAACCCGGCTCCCAACCCTTGAGTCAGCGAGGCTTTCACACTAAGCTTATTTCGGAACTTATATTTGACCTTTTCAGGGAATAAAAACGCCTCCCCACCCACCTCCTAAAAGATAAGAGGTAAAAACCCGGGAGAGTTTGTACCCAGCTGACTGGTGGCTCAGCAGCTCTGTCTGACGGCTCCGTTACAGGGATTTACTCGAATATACGAGGGCGCGGGTTCGAGTCTAGCTTAGCCAGAAGCTAGGTGGGGGCCAGTGTAGGGAAGTGGTGCGGGTGGGGGGGGGGGGGGGCTGGGGATTTTACTACTTTCTACTAGGAAAAATGGCTCAAATTTCACCAAAACTACCCCTTTCTAGTCCTTGTGATCAGTAACATCCTCTATCGCGGACAGGATGTTATACTACCGAGCTGAGGGGGCTTCGAACCCACAGCCTCACTGTTACTAACCCGGCTCCCAACCCTTCGGTCAGCGAGGCTTTCACACCAACTACTTTTCGGAACTTATATTTGACCTTTTCAAGGAACAGCAACGCCTCCCCCAGCCACCTCCGGTAAGATAACTTTATCAGGAGCACCACAGCTTTCCAACATCCCCCAGTGGCTCAGAGCTCAGAGCGAGACACTTATAAGTCACAAGTCCCACGGTTCAGTCTCTGTTTTATTTAAATACAATTGGATTTGTTTTTTTGTTTTGTTTTGTTTTTACAATAAACTTTTTTCTTTAGAAAACAGCATCATACTGCAATCAGCTAGAATCAACAGGAAAGACAAAGTATAGAATATCCTCAACCATTATTTCATTACCCCTCCCGCCCTTGAGAATATTAGGATTTCCACTTCCACAGGTTTGTAAAAGCATCTGGTCTGTTTTTTCCTTATTGCGTGAAATTTTCTATCCTGTGCATCTCATCCGGACGGCTGCAGGCCCGCGACATTGCCGGAGCGGCGATCTTCTTCCATTCGGCCGGATCCGAGCATCTCGCAGCCTTAAGAACCTGAGACATGAACTGCTTGACCTGTGCAGGAGCCTCCTCGATCGCCGCATTAAACAGCAAAAAGTTAGATTCCCATAGGAAAGCAGAGCTCCTCACAGTCTTTATGAGCTGCTGAAGGGCTCTGCATAAGGGAGCGATCCGCTCACAACAGCATCGCACACGTCCCCCGGTGCCTTCCTCCCCGCACCTTCTCCCCTGGGCCGCGATCTCTCTCTGTAGGGCTCTTTGCAGCTCCTGACCGGACAGAGAGTGAGATCCTGGGACCCGGTCCCTCCCTCCACGTCCCCTCTGCCCGCACCTCTCCTTACCTTCTCCCATGGGCCTGGATCCGTCTCTGGGGCTCTCTGAATCTCCTGCTCGCTGCGAAGGAACGGCCGGGACCGGGCTGTGCTGTGCCCCGCCTCCTCCCCCTGCCGTCCATTCGCAGCAGCAGGAAGGGGCGGGGCTGCAGCAGAGCTCTCTCTTGGGATTAGGCTCCGACCCTGCCTGTCTCGCCCTCACAACCATGGCGGAGCTGTAGCTTCCGGTCGGTGACCGAGAGCTCGGCCGTGCGCTCCGAGAACGGGCAGCGGCCGCCCTGCCGGGAAAAGCCGCTTAGCACGGAAGGAGCAATGGGGGCTAAGGCTGGGGGGAAGAGCAGATTCTGGCCCAGGCATGAGCTGCGCTTTACGGCCTCCCCCTCCCCAGGCTTTAAGCTTGCAAACCGTGCAAATGTCCCCGGGTTTTAAGCGGCTCTTCCCGCCAGCCTGCTCTCACTGTTCCGTGTTCACGGTCTGATTGTGACAGAGGGGTTCGCATGGAACCAGATATCGGTTAAATAAACAAATGAATGAATGAATGACCGAGGGATGCGATGTGTGTGAGAGAATGAGCGGTAAATATCGCACACGGGGAAGGCTAAATCTGTCCTGGGGGCTTCCTTTCCCAGGGCAGTGCTGGACGGTCTGTGCCGGCAAGAGATGGCTCAGAAGCTCCCCCGCAGCCCGGGTCTAACAGCCCCTGCTAGAAACCCGTAATCTGTCCACGTTTAATGTTTGTTTGCATAGGGGAGGAGGTTTCACCGCGCACTGTGTGCGTTAGAAATATTCTTTTATTTTAAGAGAGAACATTCTTGTGAGTGCGGGCGAGGATCTGTTAATCACTGGATGGTGTAATACAAGAGAGGGGTAAAACCCCGGAGCCTCTGTCCCCGGCTGACTGGAGAGTGCAGAGTCTGCTGTGAAGGGCTGGTCCTTAGGCTGGAATCCTGTGCTAGGAGAAGAATAAGGGGTAAAAACCCGGGACAGTCTGTAACCGGCTGACTGGTGGCTCAGCAGCTAGGTGGGGGACAGTGTAGGTGAGTGGTGCGGGTGGATGGGGAGGGGGAATAACAGAAGGGCTGGGGATATTGTTCTGTACTGTGTGTTTAAATCAAAGAGAAGATGGATGTGAAACGCGGGACTTGTGGTTTATAAGTGGCTCCCTCTGAGACCTGAGCCTCTCGTGGATCCTGGGAGGCTGTAGTGCTCTTTTAGGTGGTGGTTGGGGAGGCGTTTTTACTCCCTGAAAAGGTCAAATATAAGTTCCGAAAAGAGCTTAGTGTGAAAGCCTCGCTGGCCCAAGGGTTGGGAGCCGGGTTAGTAACAGTGAGGCTGTGGGTTCGAACCCCCACCAGCTCTGTAAGACCGTGGAGATACCCAGTAAGACCGTGGATTGTGAAAGATCCTCTCCGCGAAGGAAGATACTCAGTAAGAGATCAGAAGGAGATACTCAGACCGTGGATTGAGAGATCGTCTCCGCGAAGGAAATACTCAGAAAGACGGTGGATTGAAAGATCCTCTCTGGGAAGGAAGATACTCAGTAAGAGATCAGAAGGAGATACTCAGACCGTGGATTGAAAGATCCTCTCCGCGAAGGGAGTTTTACTACTTTCTACTAGGAAAAATTTCTGACCAGTAACATACTCTGTCCCGTCTTTCCGAGTATCTCCTTCGCATCTTTCAATCCTCGTATCTTTCAATCCTCGTATCTCTCCTTCGCGGAGAGGATCTATTCAATCCACGGTCTTACTGAGTTATCTCCTTTGCGGAGAGGATCTTTCAATCCACGGTCTTACTGAGCTGATGGGGGTTCGAACCCACAGCCTCACTGTTACTAACCCAGCACCCAACCCTTGGGCCAGCGAGGCTTTCACACTAAGCTCTTTTCGGAACTTATATTTGACCTTTTCAGGGAGTAAAAACGCCCCCACACCCACCTCGTAAAAGATCCACGAGAGGCTCAGGTCCTAGTAGTAGAGAGAATCCCTGTAACGGAGCCGTCAGACAGAGCTGCTGAGCCACCAGTCAGCTGGGTACAAACACTCCCGGGTTTTTACCCCTTATTCTTCTCCTTCCCCCCAACTCCTCACTAGCACCGGACTCCAGCGTGCGGTCCATCCCTTCACAGCAGGCTCTGCACTCTCTAGGCAGCCGGGGACAGAGACTCCGGGTTTTCACCCCTCTTTCCACGACTCTCTTGTATTACACCCTCCGGTGATTAACAGCTCCTCGCCCCCAATCACAAGAATGAAATGTTCTCTCTTAAAATAAAAGAATCTTTCTAACGCACACAGTGCACGGTGAAACCTCCTCGCCTATGGAAACAAACATTAAAAGTGGAAAGATTATGGATTTCTAGCAGGGGCTGTTAGACACGGGCTCCGGGGGAGCTTCTGAGCCATCTCTTACCAGCAGAAACCGTCCAGCACTGCCCTGGGAAAGGAAGCCCCCAGGACAGATTTTGGCTTCCAGGTGTGCGATGTTTACCCTTCACCCTCTCTCTTTCTCACGCACATCGCATCCCTCATTCATTCATTCATTTGATTTCTGGTTCCATGCAAACACCTCTGTCACAATCAGACCGTGAACACAGAGCAGTGAGAGCAGCCTGGCGGGAAGAGCCGCTTAAAACCCGAGGACGTTTGCAGGACTTGCAAGCTTAAAGCCTGGGGGGATGCAGCAGCTCCTGGCCGGACAGAGGGTGAGATGCTGGGATCCTGTGCGTCCACGTCCCCTCTGTACGCGACTCTCCACTGGCCCTAGATCCGTCCCTGCGGCCTCTGAAGCTCCAGCCCGCTGCGATGGAACGGCTGGGACCAGAGGGCTGTACTGTGCCCCGCCTCCTCGTCCCTGCCGTCCAATCGCAGCAGCAGGAAGGGGCGGGGCTGCAGCAGGGCTCTCCTGTGATAGCCTCCGACCCTGTCTGTCTCCCCTTCAGTAGGAAGCTGCGGGAGGATCCGCTTGCAATGGCGGAGTTGTAGCTTCCGGTCGGTTACCGAGAGCCCGGCCGTGAGCTCCGAAGGTGGGCAGCGGCCACCCTGCCGGGAAAAGCCGCTTAGCACGGAAGGAGCAATGGGGGCTAAGACTGCGGGGAAGCGCGGGTTCTGGCCCAGGCATGAACTGCGCTTCACGGCCTCACCCTCCCCAGGCTTTAAGCTTGCAAGTCCTGCAAACCGTGCAAACGTCCCCGGGTTTTAAGCGGCTCATCCCGCCAGCCTGTTCTAACTGCTCCGTGATCACGGTCTGATTGTGACAGAGGTGTTTGCATGGAACCAGAAATCGGTTGAATGAATGAATGAATGACCGAGGGATGCGATTTGTGTGAGAGAGAGGGTGAGCGGTAAATATCGCACACGGGTAAGCCAAAATCTGTCCTGGTTGCTTCCTTTCTCAGGGCAGTGCTGGACGGTCTCTGCTGGCAATAGATAGACCCGAGCTCCCGGGGAGCTACTGAGCCAACAGTCCCTGCTAGAAACCCATAATCTGTCTACTTTTAATGTTTGTTTCCATAGGCGAGGACGTTTCACCGTGCACTGTGTATGTTAGAAAGATTCTTTTATTTTATGAGAGAACATTTCATTCTTGTGATTGGGGGCGAGGAGCTGTTAATCACCGGAGGGTGTAATACAAGAGAGTCGTGGAAAGGGGTAAAACCCCGGAGCCTCTGTCCCCGGCTGCCTGGAGAGTGCAGAGCCGGCTGTGAAGGGCTGGTGTCCTGTGCTAGGAGAAGAATAAGGGGTAAAAAGCCGGGAGAGTCTGTACCCAGCTGACTGGTGGCTCAGCAGCTCTGTCTGACGGCTCCGTTACAGGGATTCGCTCGTCTAACTTAGCCAAAAGCTAGGTGGGGGCCAGTGTAGGGAAGCGGTGCGGGAGGAGGGGGGGCTGGGGGTTTTACTACTTTCTACTAGGAAAAATGGCTCAAATTTCACCAAAACTACCCCTTTCTAGTCCTTGTGATCAGTAACATCCTCTGTCGCGGAGAGGATGTTACAATCCATGGTCTTACTGAGCTGGTGGGGTTTCGAACCCACAGTCTCACTGTTACTAACCCGGCTCCCAACCTTCGGGTCAGCGAGGCTTTCACACCGAGTCCTTTTCGGAACTTATATTTGACCTTTTCAGGGAATAAAAACGCCTCCCCACCCACCTCCTAAAAGATAAGAGGTAAAAACCCGGGAGTGTTTGTACCCAGCTGACTGGTGGCTCAGCAGCTATGTCTGACGGCTCCGTTACAGGGATTTACTCGAATATACGAGGGCGCGGGTTCGAGTCTAGCTTAGCCAGAAGCTAGGTGGGGGCCAGTGTAGGGAAGTGGTGCGGGTGGAGGGGGGGGGGGTTGGGGGTTTTACTACTTTCTACTAGGAAAAAATGGCTCAAATTTCACCAAAACTACCCCTTTCTAGTCCTTGTGATCAGTAACATCCTCTATCGCGGACAGGATGTTATACTACCGAGCTGAGGGGGCTTCGAACCCACAGCCTCACTGTTACTAACCCGGCTCCCAACCCTTGGGTCAGCGAGGCTTTCACACCAACTACTTTTCGGAACTTATATTTGACCTTTTCAAGGAACAGCAACGCCTCCCCCAACCACCTCCGGAAAGATAACTTTATCAGGAGCACCACAGCTTTCCAACATCCCCCAGTGGCTCAGAGCTCAGAGCGAGACACTTATAAGTCACAAGTCCCACGGTTCAGCTTCTGTTTTATTTAAATACAATTGGATTTGTTTTTTTGTTTTGTTTTTACAATAAACTTTTTTCTTTAGAAAACAGCATCATAATGCAATCAGCTAGAATCAACAGGAAATACAAAGTATAGAATATCCTCAACCATTATTTCATTACCCCTCCCGCCCTTGAGAATATTAGGATTTCCACTTCCACAGGTTTGTAAAAGCATCTGGTCTGTTTTTTCCTTATTGCGTGAAATTTTCTATCCTGTGCATCTCATCCGGACGGCTGCAGGCCTGCGACATTGCCGGAGCGGCGATCTTCTTCCATTCGGCCGGATCCGAGCATCTCGCAGCCTTAAGAACCTGAGACATGAACTGCTTGACCTGTGCAGGAGCCTCCTCGATTGCCGCATTAAACAGCAAAAAGTTAGATTCCCATAGGAAAGCAGAGCTCCTCACAGTCTTTATGAGCTGCTGAATGGCTCTGCATAAGGGAGCGATCCGCTCACAACAGCATCACACACGTCCCCCGGTGCCTTCCTCCCCCCACCTTCTCCCCTGGGCCGCGATCTCTCTCTGTGTAGGGCTCTTTGCAGCTCGCGGCCGGACAGAGGGTGAGATCCTGGGCCCCGGTCCCTCCCTCCACGTCCCCTCTGCCCGCGCTTCTCCCTACCTTCTCCCCTGGGCCTGGATCCGTCTCTGGGGCTCTCTGAATCTCCTGCTCACTGCGAAGGAACGGCCGGGACCGGGCTGTGCTGTGCCCCGCCTCCGCCATCCAATCGCAGCAAAAGGAAGGGGCGGGGCTGCAGCAGAGCTCTCTCTTGTGATTAGGCTCCCACCCTGCCTGTCTCGCCCTCACAACCATGGCGGAGCTGTAGCTTCCGGTCGGTGACCGAGAGCTCGGCCGTGCGCTCCGAGAGCGGGCAGCGGCCGCCCTGGCAGGAAAAGCCGCTTAGCACGGAAGGAGCAATGGGGGCTAAGGCTGGGGGGAAGCGCGGATTCTGTCCCAGGCATGAGCGGCGCTTTACGGCCTCCCCCTCCCCAGGCTTTAAGCTTGCAAACCGTGCAAAGGTCCCCGGGTTTTAAGCGGCTCTTCCCGCCAGCCTGCTCTCACTGCTCCGTGTTCACGGTCTGATTGTGACAGAGGTGTTCGCATGGAACCAGATATCGGTTAAATAAACAAATGAATGAATGACCGAGGGATGCGATGTGTGGGAGAGAATGAGCGGTAAATATCGCACACGGGGAAGGCTAAATCTGTCCTGGGTGCTTCCTTTCCCAGGGCAGTGCTGGACGGTCTGTGATGGCTCAGAAGCTCCCCCGCAGCCCGGGTCTAACAGTCCCTGCTAGAAACCCATAATCTCTGCACGTTTAATGTTTGTTTACATAGGGGAGGAGGTTTCACCGCGCTCTGTGTGCGTTAGAAAGATTCTTTTATTTTAAGAGAGAACATTTCATTCTTGTGATTGCGGGCGAGGAGCTGTTAATCACCGGAGGGTGTAATACAAGAGAGTGGTGGAAAGAGGGGTAAAACTCCGGAGCCTCTGAGAGTGCAGAGCCGGCTGTGAAGTGCTGGTCCTTAGGCTGGAGTCCTGTGCTAGGAGAAGAATAAGGGGTAAAAACCCGGGAGAGTCTGTACCCAGCTGACTGGTGGCTCAGCAGCTTTGTCTCACGGCTCCGTTACAGGGATTTACTCGAATATAGGAGGGCGCGGGTTCGAGTCTAGCTTAGCCAGAAGCTAGGTGGGGGCCAGTGTAGGTAAGTGGTGCGGGTGGATGGGGCGGAGGGGGGGGTCAGTTAGACCTGTGTTCCAAGCATATTCCGGTGAATACCTCTAATGAGAAAGAGCCTTAATTAATAACAAGAAAGAGCCACCAGCAGACTGGGGGTTTTACTACTTTTTACTAGGCAAAAATGGCCAAAATTTCACCAAAACTACCTCTTCCTGACTGGAGAGGATGCTACGACCCACGGTTTTACGGAGCTGGTCCTCAAGGTTACTGAGCTGGTGTAGCATCCTCTCCGCGACAGAGGCTCAGTAACATCCTCTGTCGCGGAGAGGATGCTACAATCCACGGTGTTTCGGAGCTGGTGGGGCTTCGAACCCACAACCTCAATGTTACCGAGCTGGTGGGGCTTCGAACCCACAACCTCAATGATACTAACCCGGCTCCCAACCCTTGGGTCAGCGAGGCTTTCACACCAAGTAGCTTTCGGAACTTATATTTGACATTTCAAGTAGAAACGCCTCCCCCGACCACATGCGAAAAGATAACTTTATCAGGAGCACTACAGCCTCCCAGAATCCAACCGTGGCTCAGGGCTCAGCGGGAGACACTTATAAGTCACAAGTCCCACGGTTCAGTCTCTGTTTATTTAAACACAATGGGATTTGTTTTTTTTTGTTTTTACAATAAACTTTTTTCTTTAGAAAACAGCATCATAATGCAATCAGCTAGAATCAACAGGAAATACAAAGTATAGAATATCCTCAACCATTATTTCATTACCCCTCCCGCCCTTGAGAATATTAGGATTTCCACTTCCACAGGTTTGTAAAAGCATCTGGTCTGTTTTTTCCTTATTGGGTGAAATTTTCTATCCTGTGCATCTCATCCGGACGGCTGCAGGCCCGTAACATTGCTGGAGCGGCGATCTTCTTCCATTCGGCCGGATCCGAGCATCTCGCAGCCTTAAGAACCTGAGACATGAACTGCATGACCTGTGCAGGAGCCTCCTCGATTGCCGCATTAAACAGCAAAAAGTTAGATTCCCATAGGAAAGCAGAGCTCCTCACAGTCTTTATGAGCTGCTGAAGGGCTCTGCATAAGGGAGCGATCCGCTCACAACAGCATCGCACACGTCCCCCGGTACCTTCCTCCCCGCTTCCTCTCCAACTTCTGCCCGCGCCTCTTCCCACCTTCTCCCATGGGCCGCGATCTCTCTCTCTGTAGGGCTCTTTGCAGGTCGCGGCCGGACAGAGGGTGAGATCCTGGGACCCGGCGCCTCTCCCTACGTTCGCCCCTGGGCCTGGATCCGTCTCTCTGAAGCTCCTGCTCGCTGCGAAGGAACGGCTGGGACCCGGCTGTGCTGTGCCCCGCCTCCTCGCCCCTACCGTCCAATCGCAGGAGCAGGAAGGGGCGGGGCTGCAGCAGGGCTCTCCTGTGATAGGCTCCGACCCTGCCTGTCTCGCGCTCACAACCATATAATATAATAATAATAAGAAAGAGCCACCAGCAGAATGGGGGTTTTACTACTTTCTACCATTCAAAATGGCCCAAATTTCCCCAAAACTACCCCTTTCTAGTCCTTGTGATTAGTAACATCCTCTGTCGAGGAGAGGATGTTATACTCCACGGTGTTACTGAGCTGGTGGGGCTTCGAACCCACAACCTCACTGTTATTAACCCGGCTCCCAACCCGTGGGTCAGCGAGGCTTTCACACCAAGTACTTTTCGGAACTTATATTTGACCTTTTCAGGGAGTAAAAACGTCTTCCCCCACCCACCTCCGAAAAGATATCTTTACCAGGAGAACTACATCCTCCCAAACTCCATCAGTAGCTCAGGGCTCAGAGGGAGGCACTTGTAAGCCACAAATCTCCTGGTTCACATTCAGCCTCTGTTTTATTTAAACACACTTCGATGTGTTTTTTATTACAATAAACTTTTTTTTTTTTATCAGGAAAACAGGAAGTCCATAACACCTCTATCCATCATAATTCAGTCAACAGCCAATACAAAGTATAGAACAATATCCCCAGCCCTTCTTTTATTCCCCGCCCCGGAGAATGCTAGGATTTCCACTTCTCCTAGGGCTTCCCTATAGTTGTAAAGGATCCAGCCCGTTTCTCCGTATTGCCCTGACCTGCTCCATCCCCTGTGCATCTCATCCGGACGGCTGCAGGCCCGTGACATTGCTGGACTGGCGATCTTCTTCCATTCGGCCGGAACTGAGCATCTCGCAGCCTTAGGAACTTGAGACATGAACTGCTTGACCTGTGCAGGAGCCTCCTCGATTGCCGCATTAAACAGCAAAAAGTTAGATTCCCATAGGAAAGCAGAGTTCCTCAGAGTCTTTATGAGCTGCTGAAGGGCTCTGCATAAAGGAGTGATCCCCACACAACACTGGTCCGAGGTGATCCGTGCCCACTCCGCGTAGAAATACGTTAGTCGGTCCCCAATCCTGGGGACAGGGGAGTGGGCGAGACTGGCATCATTGTGAAGACTTGGTATAGGGGTTCCCGGTTCCGGGAGTAGTGCGTGCGGGCCGACGCCCGCGAAAGGAGCGCGACCAGGGCTGAGACCTGGGGGCGGATGACCGGGAGCCCGCCTGTCTGTATCCCCTGTAGCGCCGTTGCGCTCTGGCTCTGGTCCGAGAAGAAGAAAATGCTCTGGATGGTCGAAACCTACCCTCCGGCAGCCGATGAACAGCGTTCTCCCCCAGGGACTTGATGACCTGGTCCAAATCCTCCCCGAAGAGGAACTTGCCCCTGAAGGGAAGAGAGCCCAGACTCGACTTAGAGGACGTATCAGCCGCCCAATTGCGTAGCCACAGTAGTCGTCATGCTGCCACTACCGAAACCATGGATCTTGCGAGGACCCGAAAGAGGTCGTACGAGGCGTCCGCCCCCATATGCCACTGCGGCTTCTAGCCGATCTGCCTGGGCAGCCTCATCGGCCGGCAGGACCTGAGACGTGAGGAGTTGTTGCACCCAAAGGAGACTAGCCCGCTGGGCAAGCGAACTGCACATCACCGCCCGCATACCCAGTGCGGAGACCTCGAAGACCCGCTTAAGGAAAACTTCCAACTTACGATCCTGTGTGTCCTGCAACGCCGCACCTCCCGTTACTGGGATAGTCGTCCTCTTCGTGACCGCCGACACTGCGGAGTCCACCTTTGGGACCTTGATGAGGTCCAGAAAATCTTCGGGGAGCGGGTACAGCTTTTCCATAGCCCGGCTGCTCTTCAAGGAGGCCTCGGCCGGAGTGCTGCCAGGACAGGATCTCCCTTCCTTGAAGAAGTGACGACAGCGGGAGCTACTGGGGCAGGCGGGTCTGGTGGCGGGTGCAAATCTAATTCTTGGATGATCTGCGGGATGAGGTCGTCCAGCTCTTCCCTCTGGAAGAGGCGTAGGGTACGTGGATCATCCCCCTCCTGCGTGCCGTCCCCTTGTCCCCCGTCCGGGAGGTCAAGTCCATGTCCCGCTGGGTCTGGCACCGCCCCCACTGCCGCGGGCGTGGATCGGACCCGGGTAGGAAGGCGGGAGGCCCCCACTCCCGGAGGGTCGGGGGGGGGGGCCGGCATCGAGGGCGACATCCGAGGGATCTTAGGAGGGGGGGTTCCCACAGGTGCTTCCAGCCCCTGCAGATAAGCGGTATGCATGAGCAGGATAAACTCCGGAGAGAACCCCGGCCTGCTCGGGTGCGCTTCGGGGGCGGCGTGGTTCCTGCTCCCTGGCTCTGGGGGAATACCCCCGCTGGTAGAGTCCTCCAGGGATCCGTTCTCCCTCGTGGCCTCCAGGGATCCGTTCCCCCTCGTGGCCTGCGCCTCAGGGCGCTCAGAATGTAAAATGGCCGCCGTTCCCGCCAAAAATGGCGGAGTGGCCGGCCCGCGCCGCCCGGGCAAAAAAGAGAAATCAGTCAGGGACTGTGAGGTACCTTCCCCCCCCCCGGGAAGGCATCGTGCACAGATGCCCTCCCGGGAAATCCGGGACCCCGGGTCTCCGCAGGCCGCACAGCGGGACGGCCGCGGCATCGGGATCGCTGTAGGAGAAAAGAAAAAGCCACGGGGGGGGGGGGCCCACGCGCACAAAAGCGCCGCTGCGGGGGGGGCCCGGTCGGCTACACGACCCGCCCCAGACATCTTTCCCTAAATGGCTCAGCAGCCCATGAGGAGCTGTAAAATGGCCGCGGGTGAGGGAGTAAAGAGCGAAGAGGCTGGCTCCACCGGCTTTCGCGGGCACCGGGGGCTGAGCTGTGAAGGAAAAAACTACGAAGGAAAAACAAACTTACCCCTGGCTGCAACGAGAAATAAACAGCAAGGCCGCAGAGAAGAGACAAGGAAGATAAGCCACTCCCCAGAAGTTGAAAGAACTCTGCCTTACTTTTTTTTTTTTTTTTTTAACTTAATACAAACTTGATACAAACTTGATCCACAGAAAAAGACAACAACAAGCCATAATCAAGCAAGAAAGTGAAGAAAAAGGAAAAGGAGGGGAAGCCTGATTCCCCTACTCGCATCTGCTGGAGTCAGAAGATACTGAACTCCTGCAGAGGGGGTAGTAGTATATATGGATACGCCCCCTCAAAGCTTGTGCTGACTCCATCTGCTGGATTGGGGACATGACCCACTGTCTGGACTGATCCAGGTACGTACAGGGAACCAGGGATCGCTGTTCCAGTACCTGAGGGACCTCAGCCCAGCCGGGCGCTTCCAGCTCACTACTGCCACCTCTGGTGGTTCCATATACTGTTTAATAAAAGAACTAGTCTGTGTCTGTCTCCAATTTAGGGATGTAAATCGTTTTTGAGCGATTAAAATTATCGTCAGATAATTTTAAAATCATCCAAAATTGTTAGAGCGCACGATACAATACAAATGCCCCCGATTTATCGCCAGGGGCATTTGTATTGTATCGTTAAATAGGGCGCGGGAAAACCGGCACACCAAAAAAAACCCTAAAACCCACCCCGAACCTTTAAAACAAATCCCCCACCCTCCCGAACCCCCCCCCCCAAAATGTTTTAAATTACCTGGGGTCCAGTGGGTGGGGGGAGGGTCGTCCCTGACGTGATCTCCAGCTCTCTGGCCACGGCTGCGTTGAGAAATGGCGCCGGTGGCCCTTTGCCCTTATCATGTGACAGGGCAAAGGTAGCGCCGGTGCCATTTTGGTTCCTGGCTCCCGACGTCATGCGTGCAGATCGCTCCCGGAACCCCGCTGGACCCCCAGGGACTTTTGGCCAGCTTGGGGGGGCCTCCTGACCCCCACAAGACTTGCCAAAAGTCCAGCGGGGGTCCGGGAGCGACCTCCTGCACGCGGGCCGTATTGCCAATCTTCAAAATGGCGCCGACGCTACCTTTAACCTCACTATGTCGTACGGGCGACCTCACTCCTGCCCTGCAGCACCTCCTGCTATTCCAGTACTGAGACCCTGACACACAGCTCTGCCAATGCAGCTCACTCCTGCCCTGCAGCACCTCCTGCTATTCCAGTACTGAGACCCTCACACAGCTCTACCAATGCACCTCACTCCTGCCCTGCAGCACCTCCTGCTATTCCAGTACTGAGACCCTCACACACAACTCTGCCAATGCACCTCACTCCTGCCCTGCAGCACCTCCTGCTATTCCAGTACTGAGACCCTCACACAGCTCTACCAATGCACCTCACTCCTGCCCTGCAGCACCTCCTGCTATTCCAGTACTGAGACCCTCACGCACAACTCTGCCAATGCACCTCACTCCTGCCCTGCAGCACCTCCTGCTATTCCAGTACTGAGACCCTCACACACAGCTCTACCAATGCACCTCACTCCTGCCCTGCAGCACCTCCTGCTATTCCAGTACTGAGACCCTCACACACAACTCTGCCAATGCACCTCACTCCTACCCTGCAGCACCTCCTGCTATTCCAGTACTGAGACCCTCACACAGCTCTACCAATGCACCTCACTCCTGCCCTGCAGCACCTCCTGCTATTCCAGTACTGAGACCCTCACACACAGCTCTACCAATGCACCTCAGTACTGGAATAGCAGGGGGTGCTGCAGGGCAGGAGTGAGACCCTCACACACAGCTCTACCAATGCACCTCACTCCTGCCCTGCAGCACCCCCTGCTATTCCAGGGCTGAGACCCTCACACACAGCTCTGCCAATGCACCTCACTCCTGCTCTGCAGCACCTCCTGCTATTCCAGTACTGAGACCCTCACACACAGCTCTACCAATGCACCTCACTCCTACCCTGCAGCACCCCCTGCTATTCCAGTACTGAGACCCTCACACACAGCTCTACCAATGCACCTCACTCCTGCCCTGCAGCACCCCCTGCTATTCCAGTACTGAGACCCTCACACACAGCTCTGCCAATGCACCTCACTCCTGCCCTGCAGCACCCCCTGCTATTCCAGTACTGAGACCCTCACATACAGCTCTACCAATGCACCGCACTCCTACCCTGCAGCACCTCCTGCTATTCCAGTACTGAGACTCTCACACACAGCTCTGCGTTAGAAAGATTCTTTTATTTTAAGAGAGAACATTTCATTCTTGTGATTGCGGGCAAGGAGCTGTTAATCCCTGGATGGTGTAATACAAAAGAGTCGTGGAAAGAGGGTTAAAAACCCCGGAGCCTCTGTCCCCAGCTGCAATATGGAGAAACAGGCTGGATCCTTTACAACTATAGGGAAGCCCTGGGAGAAGTGGAAATCCGAGCATTCTCCGGGGCGGGGGAATAAAGGAAGGGCTGGGGATATTGCTCTGTACTTTGTATCGGCTGATGACTGAATTATGATGGATAGAGGCGTTGTGCACTTGCTGTTTTCCTGATAAAAAAAAGTTTATTGTAATAAAAATCACACAGAAGTGTGTTTAAATAAAACAGAGGTTGAATGTGAACCGTGTGGCTTATAAATGGCTCCTTCTGAGGATCCCCCACCGGTGGATCCTGGGAGGCTGTGGTGCTCCTGGTAAAGATATCTTTACGGGGGGGGAGGCAAAATCCCATCAGGAAGGGGCTGATGGGATTTTGAAAGGAAAAAGTTTATGGGAAACATGGAAATGCTGACTTCCTGTTCAGGGAGGGGGTAGGGCAAGACTCCTGAAAAAGTGGGGAGGTGTGTGACGGGGTCAGTATACAGTCCAGGGAGGTAGGTCAAAACCCCAGAAACAAAAACTCCCCGGAACCAAAAATCTGCAGGGAAAGGGGGAAGAAATACCAGGTGACACAGAGTCAGTCGGGCTGGTTCCTTCCCCCTGAAGCATCAGAGAAACCTGAGACACAGGTGTGGGAGGGAGAGGGTGGGGCCTTGGGAACCAATCCCTGGGCAGCAGGGGAGGGGAAGGAAGAGGGTGGGGCCCCGGGAACCAATCCCTGGCCAGCAGGGGAGGAGTCTCCATCCTATAAAAAAAGGAGCCACACACAAAGCATTTTAAGTCTCTTTCCAGGTACTGAAGAGGAGGGAGTGGGACCTGGCTGCCTGATGCTGCTGAGGACTGCTTTATTGCGGGAGAAAGGACTGAAACCCTGGTACCAGAGAAGGTGAGTGTGCAGATTCAAAACTTTCCTTTTTTTTTTTTATTGCTAATGAACTATTTCTGAGACTGCCAATTGGGTGGTGGTATTTCTGGGGAATGTGGTAGAGAGCAGAGATAGGAGGGAGGAGGCAGAGAGGCCAGAAGGGCTGGTCCTTAGGCTGGAGTCCTGTGCTAGGAGAAGAATAAGGGGTAAAAACCCGGGAGTGTTTGTACCCAGCTGACAGGGATTTGCTCGAATATAGGAGGATGCAGGTTCGAGTCTAGCTTAGCCAGAAGCTAGGTGGGGGCCAGTGTAGGTAAGCGGTGTGGGTGGATGGGGAGGAGGGGGTCAATTAGACCTGTGTTCCAAGCATATTCCGGTGAATACCTCTAATGAGAGAGAGCCTTAATAACAAGAGAGAGCCACCAGCAGACTGGGGGTTTTACTACTTTCTACTAGGAAAAATGGCCCAAATTTCACCAAAACTACCCCTTTCTAGGCCTTGTGATCAGTAACATCCTCTGTCACGCAGAGGATGCTACAACCCACGGTGTTACAGAGCTGGTGGGGCTGCCATTAGCAATGGTTACATGGAATGGACTTAGTTTTTGGGTACTTGCCAGGTTCTTATGGCCTGGATTGGCCACTGTTGGAAACAGGATGCTGGGCTTGATGGACCCTTGGTCTGACCCAGTATGGCATTTTCTTATGTTTTCTTAGTTTATACAGTTCAGATGCCAATATTTTAACCCTTACAGCTTTGGAGCATAATCCTTCCATCCCAGCTGTGTCTTCAGCCAACTGCACTGACAAACATCATCAGGGGGCTGCGCAAATGTACTGGGATGAGCACTTCTTAGCCCCTATGTGGCTGCAGGCACAGCCGCCAAGTCCTGCCATCCAAGGAGGTACTGCCCCCTCTCCCCATGCCCAATCAAGCTGACGGCACTGTTAATTGGAGCCGTCGGCTGCCACTAATAAAAATGGCACCGATGGCCCTTTGCCCTTACCATGTGACAGGGTAACCATGCCATGGACCGGCCCCTGTCACATGGTAGGAGCACTTGAGGGCTGGTGCCATCTTTAAAAATGGCACGGGCCATCCAGTGGATGATATTTTAAATCAAAAAATGATTCACATCCCTAGTAGGCAGATCTGGTGGGTTTGCCCTACATCTATGCAAAAGGCTGCTGTACCTCATCTGCTTGCAGTTCTCTGTGTATTCATTCTCAGGTAATGATGCCTTGCTTTAACACCTGATGTGCTTCATTTTGATTAAAGCAAGGGTACACCCACTCTCAATTCTCCATTTGGTACTGTGTGCTCTCTCCCACACACTGTGAGACGGACGGCTCCAATTTCACCACCATGAATGTCCTGCACCAGAGAAGATTTACTTCTAACTAAACAGAGCTAAGTACAAAACAATATCAAAATTGGCAAAAGGAGACCACACAAGAGTGTTAAGACCATTAGCAATGTTTTAAACAAACACTTTAGGTGGTGGGATATTATCCAAGAATAACAAGGATTATGTTGCTGAAGATAAAAGAAAAGAAAAATGGTATTTACACCAAAAAGGCTATTACCTATTTGTGGTGGAGCTTATTCTGTAATACTGGATATCTATGTACATAAGAGAACACATGGTCCTCTGTTTGTTGGTATTAGGTTATGTTAAGAGAGGACTACTTTCGGGTTTTGTAAGTTTTGGTGTATTCTGAATGACAGGGTAATGTTATCTGGGAAATGTAACTGAATAACTTTAGACCTGTCTCCAGCATGACCATGTCTCTGGTCAGAGAAGGTAGATATATACAACTCTGGGATGATCCAGCTAAGGCCCGATGTTAGCGAGACAAACCCTTTTGAACATTGACTTCATTTTTAAGTATTTTTTTTTCTACCTGTTCAGATAGTTCTTTCCCTCAAGGTATTGAGCCAGTTGACCCACTGTGATTAAAACAAAAGCTCTTTATACACCTGATGAATTTAGAGATTTGTGGATGAGGAAATTGATAAATGTATCCAGGGTGTGGCTGCAGGAAATCAGCATTCACCTCTTCCTGCAAATGGAATGTCTCCCCGTGGGGACAGCACACAGGGTCAGGTCCTCTTCTGCTGCTGCTCGGGCCCAACTGCAGCATTCAAGCGCACTGAACATGCAGTCTGGCCTGGGCAGCAAACGAGAAGGAAGTAGCTTGAGTGCTGCTGCTCTTCTTGCCATCAATCAACAGTGGAGGGGGATGGGGGAGGTGAGATGTACTCAGAAAAAAGGGATTGTTGGGGATTTGAATAGGCTGGGAGTGGAGATGGGAACAAGAGGAATGGTAGGGTGGGGATGGGGCAAGAGTGAATGAGATCAAAAAGGATGCAGGAGAAGAGGGAGTGTGAATAAAGGGATGGGACAAGTGAGGGGTTAGGGTGGTGGAATACAGGGAGGAGTGTGGGGAAAGATAACGAGTGAATAAGGTATGGAGGGCAAGAGTGAGTGGAAGAGAAGCTGTGAACAAGAACAGGGTTGAGAGGGAAGTATGTGAGTGAATCATCCTTCTCCTGATCCAGGGTTCTCTCCTTCTCCTCCTTAACCCCTTACTTCTCTTCCACTCATTCTCTCTCTGATCCTGATTTCCCCTATCCACCCCTCTTGTGCTTCTATTCCCACTCCATCTTCTATCCTTCTACCCCCTCTTGCCTGAGATTCCTTCCCCAAAAGGAACAAAATTAAATTTAAATACAGTAATGTCAGAAAATGAGTTTTTATATATAGTAAAATACAAATGTACATTAACATGCAAACTTGCCACATAATTACCACAGCATTTTGAAAAATCTGCCACAGAATTTGCTTACTAGCAAACTGCAAAATATAAATATCAATAAATGAATAACTGCAGAATCTTAAACTTTGCCACAGGAAACCAGGGGCAATAAATATACCATATTTATTTGATGAATAGTAAGTCATGAAAGAAATAATTGTCTGCAAATACCTGCAGGAGTGTCCCGCCCCTACATTCTAGGAAAGATCCTAGAAAGTTAGTCTTTTCAACACCAGAATGGTGAAATTTAATCTTACTAACACTTTTCTTGAGTCCTATCAGGCCTGTCCAGACAAATGGAGTTAGGCTCCCATACCAGCAGATGGAGGCAGAGAGCAACTAGTTTGCTGATGTCCCCCTATATAGGTCCCATGCTTGCTTCAGGCTGCCAGTATAATCTGTAACAAACTCACAAATTCTGCCAGGGGTATGTGAACTTATGATCACAACTATGTTATAAGATGTGTAGCATTTTAAGAACATGAGTGATCAGACTAAAAATACAATTGTGCTATTCTGTGATGCATAATAGTTTAATCATTAAACAAATCAAAGCATACAGCCGGCCTCATGAAGGCCATAGTTATGTTAGGGCCTCCAGACCCTCAAACCTTCTCTGTGGATGAAGACCCTGACCATCTTGGCATTTGACCTTGTTGCAATTAGGTCCATAATAGGCCTTCCCCACCTGGCTACAATTAGGGCAAAAACCCTCTTTGGATGTAGAAGAGTGGGAACTTTCAAAGTGTGTAGACTCAGAAATCTGCTTGGACTTTCGCCACCCCTATGTGGGCTGTCAACAGCACTCATAAGTGCTGCTTTGCCCATAGAATGAAGATTCACTTTATCAGCCACCTGAGAGCTCCTGGTTATGCCCTGCTGATTTGCATATGCCACCACTGTGTGGCAGGATTTGCATGGCTTATCCCTGCACTAGTTGAACTAACTCCTGCTTTTATCATGACCTTTGTCTCCAATAGATTGATGGACCATTCCACATCGCTTGTGCCACTTGGTCTTGACAGTGAGCTCCACAACTGAAACTAGCATTGTTGTGACTGTCTCCCAAGAAGGGATCTCTAGATCCACCCTGGCTTTCAGGTTCTTCGTAATCAGCCACCAGACTGTCCCTTGTCTGTACTGAAAGTGGGAGCCTCATGGAAAAGAGAGCTGATCAAGAAAGAGAATACAAGGATCACATGTGCTCCCTTGTCCAGATCGCCTAGGCTGCTGTCTCTAGCCTAAAACCTGAAGGTAGGCACACTCAGCATAATGCCTCTATCACTCCATGGTGAGACCACACCTTGAATACTGTGTACAATTCTGGTTGCCGTATCTCAATAAAAGATATAATTGCAATGGAGAAGGTACAGAGAAGGGCAACCAAAATGATAAAGGGGATGGAACAGCTCCCCTATGAGGAAAGGCTGAAGAGGTTAGGGCTGTTCAGCTTGGAGAAGAGACGGCTGAGGGGGGATATGATAGAGGTCTTTAAGATCATGAGAGGTCTTGAACGAGTAGATGTGACTCGGTTATTTACACTTTCGAATAATAGGACTAGGGGGCATTCCATGAAATTAGCAAGTAGCACATTTAAGACTAATCGCAGAAAATTCTTTTTCACTCAACGCACAATAAAGCTCTGGAATTTGTTGCTAGAGGATGTGGCTAGTGCAGTTAGTGTAGATGGGTTCAAAAAAGGTTTGTAAAGTTCTTGGAAGAGAAGTCCATTAACTGCTATTAATCAAGTTTACTTAGGGAATAGCCACTGCTATTAATTGCATCAGTAGCATGGGATCTTCTAGGTGTTTGGGTAATTGCCAGGTTCTTGTGGCCTGGTTTGGCCTCTGTTGGAAACAGGATGCTGGGCTTGATGGACCCTTGGTCTGACCCAGCATGGCAATTTCTTATGTTCTTATGTAGTCTCGTACCCTAGGGCTTTGAACTGATATCAGGTCACACACTTGACCCAGAGGTTTCTTTCTGCTTTTGTAGCTATTAGATCCTCATGTCAAAATGGGTGCCCAGATATTCCAAGCCCTGAATGGGTTCCAGCTTGCTCTTTGCAAAGTTCATCGCCCAGCTCCTGCAAGAACTGTATCACTCTGGTGGAAGCCAGACTCCCTCTTCCCATGACTTTGTCTGAATCAATCAGTCCTCCAATTAAAGATGAACTAGAACTTCCTCCTGGTGCAAAGCTGCCACCAAAAAGACCTGGGGGCTGTGACCAACCCGAACAGTAATGTTCTGAACTGGAAGTGTCCCCCGGAAACCACAACACAGGAATCTCTGATCATCCTCCCTGATGGGGATGTGAAGATAGGCTTCCTTCAAATCCAGTAAAGCTAAAAACTCTCTGCCATAATGACATAATTCAACATTTTCATACAGCACTGAGGCACTCTCAGCATCCAGCTGACCTGCTTCAGATCTAAAATGGGTGGGGTGGTACCTCCTCAAGGACCACAATACATGGAGTACCTAATCTATCCCTGTTCCAAATCCAGAACCACTGCTCCCAACCAAGAAAGTCATTATAGGATCACCTGAACCACCTCTATTCAGTGGGGAGCACAAGGAGACAGCAAGAATACAGTGAACTAGGGCAGAAATTCCAAGGCATAATCATCTTAGACTGAGTTCTGTTTTTCCAGATGTGACTCCAAATCACTTCAATATCAGGCAGCAGCTTATCTGCACTTCCAGAGATGGGGACCTTAAACCTTCATTGAACTGCAGGCACCACTGGCTCTACTAGCAGTCCTATTTTTTTTTCCACTCCTATTGTTCCCTCAAAAGGACTGCAACTTCTGAAATAGTAGGCTTGACTGATGTCAAGGCTCTCCTGAAACAAGATCACTTTGACTCCCTGAAACTGGTCCTACTTGGAGAAGATCATAAGAGGCCCTTGGCACTATCCTCCAGAAGTCTTCTCCAAAGAGAAGCTTGCCCTTTAATGGCAGTTGGGGAGCCATGCTTTCGAGGCTGACCTACCGCCAGTTCCTTAACCATGGTAAGCAGTGAGCAGACACCCCTGTGGCCATGTTCTTCATCAAAGCCAGGAACAAGGCATAAAAAGTGCTGGCCAAGAATGCTGTGCTGCCTTCAAGTCTGTATCAGCCTCCAGGAGTTGCTGATTCCAGTGTAGACATGCTCTGACAAAGGCTTAATCCAATCCTGAGCATCCTTGTGCACTGTACTTCCTTTCATGAGAATAGTGTTCTTCCTAGTGACAATGCACACCAGTGCATTCACTCATGAAGCTCTCAGGTTTATGACCTTCAGGGCTGCATCTTATGGAACCCATTCCAGTGACCATCTCTGTGAATGTATAATGCAAAGGAACAGCTCTTACAGACTTAAGTGTTCTAGCAGGCTTTGAACAAGAGACCGGCCATTCAGAGACCAATGTCCTGCATGCAGAGCCACACAATGGCTTCTTATGCCTGTGAACACTGGAACTTCTGTTTTTCTCTCTTGACCATCTGACATGCCCAAGGAACCCAGTGCACCAACAAAGAAAAAGCAAACACCTCTTATTAAAAGGAGGAATTACCAAGTTTTCTTCCTCCTGAAGAAAAATGGCTATCCTCCAGCTTCCCCCCCCCAAAATCATACCATTTCCCTTCTTAGGGAACCTTCCTGGAAGTACCTGATCTGGTAAATTATTCTCCTTCAGTTACCAAACCAATTCCCCTAGGACAGTGGTTCCCCAGCCTGTCAAGTTTTCAGGATATCCAGTGAATATGCATGAGAGAATTTGCATGTCACTGAGGCAGTGCATGCAAATTCTCTCATGCAGATCCACTGTGGATATCCTGAAAACCTGACTGGCTGGGGGGTCCCTGGACAGGGTTGGTAACCACTGCCCTAAGAGCTCTTCCTAGACAGTTAAGATCATCTTCACTGAAGCAATCAGGGAGTCAAATGCACCCAGAACTGTACCCTACTTTAAAGGAAGAGCCTAATTCCATAACAATAAGAACCCTGGTGAAAAGTGGAGAAACAGAGGCTGCGGAGGGGATCACGGAGAGAAGACCAGACATCCGCCCCCCCAAGTGGCCTTTGAGAGAGAATTGACCAAGGCAGCTGCCCCTCACTGAAGAAAGCAGCGATTAGTAGCAGATGCCCCACACCCCTCTAAAGGCTGCCAACCAAGAAATGGCTTGTCCCATGGCAGCCGCTGACCACAGTTCCAGTACAGCAGGAAGCTGAGGTGAGGCGCCAGCTCCTTCAAGAACAGTGCAGCACACGGCTGCAGCCTCTTACTCCGGACCCCACAGCCGCCTCGATCCAAGCAGTGCCCAGGCCCAGACATGGCTCCCTCCCACTGAATGACTGGTTCAGATCACAGGCCTGATGCAGCCCAGTGAGATCGGGAACTCCTCTCAGTCCATTATTTCCCCCCCCAAATTAAGCTTTACATGTAGGCAACTAATTACCAAAAGCTGGAAGGCTAGAGGGGGGAGGAGCACCATGAGGGAATACTTAGTCCACAGAACCACCAGTGTTCTCCTGGAAGCCCTCTGCTCAAACAGGAGTCAGATCCAAGTCTAAATCCTTATCAGCATGGGATTTGCTCTCCTATCATTTACTAAGCACAGAACCCCAAAGGGTGAAATCAGCTAACTAGTTGCTCTCTGCCGCCATCTGCTGGTAGTTCAATGTTTCTGTGGATGACAGGTTAAGGGGGGACTGGCACTGAAGGTCTTAGCAGATAAAGCTTAATATGGCAGAAGGGTGAAGGAGCCAGGCCCAGGATTCACTCGTCTTTCCCAGGAAGGGGCCGGAGGTATTTCCAGTTTGCATCTTAGGTATTCAGAGAGCATTTGTCACATGTGCAGGTCTGCAAGGGAGACGGGCTATGTTGCAGAGATGTGATAAAGCAACAGCTCTCCATTACCCACACAGGGACTTCTCTCCTTCGGCTCTACCATAATCTGAAAGTCCTGGTTCCAGCATTTAAAATGACAAACTACATTTTTTTTGTTTTGATTCCCTTTCCTTCCTGATTCTTAGCTCCCAGTTAACAGCACCAAGTTCCTGGCTGCGCTCTCCTCCTGCTTCCCCTGTCGTCCTCTTCTCCCCCCATCAGCTCAGCAATATGGCATTCACATGCTTCATTTGGTTTGAACCTTTGTTTACCAAGTTGATTTCCCCCTCCCCCTTCAACTGGATTTTTCCAGTTTCATAACAAAAAATAAATGATTGTATGTTGCCAGAAAACTAGCACAGCAAGAATGCAGGAATACATTTTTTATTCATTGGTCATTCTTTTGTTATCCCTTGGGATCCTGCCAGGTAACCGTAGCCTGGCCACTGTTAGAAACAGGCTACTGGGCTTAATGGACCCTTGGTCTGACCCTGTAAGGCTTATTTTATATTTTTATGGTCAGTAGGGAGGAGGAATGTAACTGTGGTCATGACTTGCTATGTTCCCTGAGTTGTGGTTCCCAGTATGCATTTGATTCTGGGATCCTACTCTGTTCCCAGGCAGTGTCCCCAGGTATCAGAGATCAGATATTGGACTGAAATGCCCCTCAGTAAGGCTAAAGAGACCATCTATATGTTCTGCATCTGTCTCCTTCTGTATGGTAGCGCTGGTGTGAACCAAAGTCTGTTCTGCAACTGAAGCTCTTGCCGCAGTCAAGACACTGGTAGGGTTTTTCTCCTGTGTGGTGCTTCTGGTGTGAGTTCAGGGTGGATTTGTGTCGGAAACTCTTGCTGCATTCGAGACACTTGTAGGGTTTCTCTCCTGTGTGGTACCTCTGGTGCGATTCAAAGTCTCTCCTGCGGCTGTAGCTCTTGTTGCAGTCGGGACACTTGTAGGGCTTCTCCCCCGTGTGCTGCTTCATGTGAGTCTGGAGATTGGACTTCTGGGTGAAGCTGTGCATGCATTCAGGACAGGTGTATGGCCTCTCTCCTGTATGCTGCCTCTTGTGCGACTCAAGATTGGACTTGAGGCTAAAGCTTTTCTCGCACACTGGACACATGTGTGGTCTCTCTCCTGTGTGCGTTCTCTGATGTGCCAAGAGGTTTGACTTCTGGCTGAAGCTCCTGTCGCATGCAAGACATTTGTAGGGTTTCTCTCCTGTGTGCTGCCTCTGATGTGAGTTGAGCGTTGACTTGTGTCCAAAGCTTTTATCACACTGAAGACACTTGAATGGCTTCTCCCCTGTATGGGACCTTTGATGCGCCTCCAGGGATGACTTCTGACTGAAACATTTCTCACACGCGGTGCACATGTATGGCTTCTCGCCCGTGTGCGTCCTATGGTGTGCCAAAAGATTCGAGGAGCTGCTGAAGCTTTTCTCACAATGAGAACACGTATATGGTTTTTTCCCCCGTGTGGCTCCGGCAGTGGGCTTTGAGGCTGTATGAGTCGGGAAAGCTCTTGTCACACTTAGGACACGGATCTGGCCTCTCTCGGCTGTGGATGTTCCAATGAGCTTTCAGCCTCTGCGCTGTGGGGAAGCTCTTATCACATTCAGCACACTTAGATTGTTTCTCTCTAATCTGGCTCTTCCAGTGAGCTCGGAACTCGTATTCACAGAGAATGCTGGCTCTGGTTTTCCATAATTCTGCCTCTGGCACCTTCAGTTCTTCCTGGGGATCCATCTCCCTGGTATTCACATTCTTGCCCCCTTCCTCTGTAGAGGTAAGAAGAAATGTTCTGTTACAAAGCTGGGTCACCAAAGCCAAGATTCCAGTAGATTATTTGCACGCCTTTCTTCCACTTCCTCACCAAAGCCCTAGAGCCCAACCAAGTGTTGTAGACAGAAGATAATGTCTCTTTAATTTGTATTATCCACTGGCAATATCAAGAAACAACGCAGACTGCCTCACAAACACATTTTCCCAGAAACTGGTAGTGTGATTCGATTTATATCAATTACAAAACGAAAGGCCAAGGTGGAGAAACACTCAAAAGCCTCTTTATGGAGAAGGGTAGCACATTTAAAACATGGAACAGGTACTGCAGGACCAGCAGTTTTCCCTCACATGCACTGCTGCCCCCACCAGAGTAGGTACAGCACAAACAGCAGCAGTGAAAGCTTCTCTCCCACACACACAATGCCACCAGTGAAGAGGCCCAACATGAGCACCAGCAGTGAAAGTTCCCTCCCACCACAGACCAGGTACAGCACAAGCAGCAGCCGTGCAAGATTCTCCATATACACTGCCCCACCACAGACCAGGAGCAAGCAGACAGCAGTTACCAACTGCGTCTGCTGTTCACCAACAAGCTGGCCCGGTCTTAGAGTTACAAATCTGTGGCAAGAAATGAAGTAAAACAAACAATTCCATGCATGCAGAACTGGATTAAGAAGTCTATCTGCCCTTACACACATCCCTGCAAAGACCAGGGGACACACAATGAAGCTGCAGAGTAATACATTTAAAACTAAGAATATTTTTAAATTCAATGCATAATTACTCTGAAAGTCATTGCCAGAGGATGTGGTGTGAAAGCTGTTAGGGTAACTGCATTTAAAAACTGTTTGGACAAGTTCCTGGAGGAAAAGTCCATTAACCATTATTAAGGTGGAGTTGCAAAAATCCATCACTGATCCCTGGGATAAGCAGCTTGGAATCTCTCTACCCCTTGGGATCCTGCCAGGTACTTGGGACCTGGCTTGGCCACTGTTGGAAACAGGATACTGGGCTTGCTGGACCTTTGGTCTGGCCCAGTATGGCAAGTCTTATGTTCTTACACTTATATGATCTGACAAGGTCATTAACAAGCAAGAAAACACTGCACCATTTTCTATCTGCAAACATGTGAAGAGCCTGCTTCCTGCCCCCTCCTCCAACTCACAACTCAGATCCTCCAACTAAGATCATAAAGGCCATACTGCTCAGGTCAGAGGTCCATCAAGCCCAGGATCCTGTTTCTGACAGTGGCCAATCCAGGCCACAGAGACCTGGCAGGATCTCAAAGAATAGAAACAATCCATCTTGTTCATAAGCAAAACTAAGTAGTGGCTTTCCCAGGTCTACATGGCTAATAAAGGAAAATTGGTTCTTACCTGCTAATGTTCATTCCTGTAGTATCAAACATACAATGTGAGGATTAATTATATTAACATTTCATCCATTTGTTTTTCACCTTAAGAAATTGGTATCAGACTGCATGCTCAATCGCTTAGGCTCTTGCCCTATACAGGGCTACAACCTTTCATGATGGCAATGGCACTAGAATAGTAACTTCATTTACCAATTTCACTAATGTACTCTTTTTATTATATATGCCAACTTAAGTAAATTTACAAAAATTTTTAAAATGATAGTTATCTTGCCAAATTCATGACAACCTCTCCACACTGTGTAAACTTGTCCCGTGAATATCCAAATCAACTGCCTGACAGGCAGTTCTATCAACCAAGCATTCGTGGAGAATTAAGACCTGAGGAATACAATGACATTATACACCCTGATTCCCCTCTCCCTCTGTACCTACATTCCTTATAGTGCCATATCTCAGTTTAATTAGGCCTTGTTGTTCCTTGTAAGATCTCTGCAAGTTCCTTATTGTCCAAGTTCTTTATTATTCTGGTTTCATTGTAAGCTGCCCAAGAGGCATCAGTTTGATTTCACTGTAAACCGGTGCAATATGTATATTATACAGGAACATCGGTATATAAAAATAATAAATAAATAAATAAATGTGTGATTGCTAAAATTCTACCCTCCCAACATTGCAATGTTTCGGCGGCACAGCTCGCCTGCTTCAGGGGATTCCTCCTGATAAGAGAATATGAAATACCATTTTCATTAGTACACTATTCACATTTACTGATTTTTGCAAACATTGTACTATTAAACATAGAACACACATCTCTTTACTATCCATTGCCAGTTTTTTTAGTGCAAAACTTATAGCACACATGCGCTCAATATACATTCACCACCACTTCCTTGTTTTTAAACCTCCCCTATCTTCAACAACTTTACTGTTTCAGTTTCAATAAAAATCCTTTCAAACATTATTAGACATAAGATGCTCAACACAATGGTACTTACTCGTTTTACTGACCATTACCGGTTCCTTCCCACAGCACAAAACTTTCAGTGTAAATGCTCAGTATATACTGACCATTACTTCCTGGTTTTTAAACCTCCCCCTGTCTTCAGTGTCTCTGAACACAAGAGATTGGCTGGAACTTGAAAGTTTTTCTGAGTGCACTAGCATTCTAAAGAGCTTTTCTAAAACATTCCTATGTTTAGTTCCCTCCTGCCCTTAATTCTAACATTTCAATGTTTAGTTCACTCCTGCCCTTAATTCTCAAATCAAGAGAGACTGGCACTCACTGCCTACATAAAGACTGACCAGTCTACTTCCTTATTTAAGCCCAATGGCTCCGTGGTCCGCAACTTAAAAATCCACTTTTGTTCTTGTAGTAATTTTAAATTGAAATCACATCCCTGTATATCCTGCTTAAACACTTCTAGCACTGTACATCTCATACTACTAAAAGAATGATTGATGCAATGTTGCACCATTGGTGCTTCTAACCTCATACATTTTAAAGCACTCCTGTGCTCAAACGTGTTTTGAGGCTTCTTACTGTTTTTCCTATATACACCAATGTGCAGGGACACCATATAGCATAGTATGAGATGTGTGTTCTATGTTTAATAGTACAATGTTGCAAAAAATATCAGTAAATGTGAATAGTGTACTAATGAAAATGGTATTTCATATTCTCTTATCAGGAGGAATCCCCTGAAGCAGGCGAGCTGTGCCGCCGAAACATTGCAATGTCAGGAGGGTAGAATTTTAACAATCACACACATATTGGTTGATAGCACTGCCTGTCAGGCAGTTGATTTGGATATTCATGGGACAAGTTTACACAACGGTGCAGAGAGGTTGTCATGAATTTGGCAAGATAAGTAAAAAAATTTACAAAAATTTTTAAAACGGTAAAGTTAAAAATTGGCATATATAATTGGTTAATAGACAATTCAAGGTAAAGAGAAACAAAGAATCACACCCGGTCCCAGCAAATCAAGGAGTCCCTCAAGGTTCCTCCCTCTTTTCAACATTTACCTTCTCCCTCTGTCGACTTAATAATCTAAACCTAACACACTACATTTACGCGGATGACATCCAAATACTCATCCCAATCTCAGAATCCCTACACAAAACCTTGATTCACTGGAATAATTGCTTGCAACTAATCAATCATCTTCTATCCAGTCTCAGCCTTATTCTCAACAACAAAACCGAGATCTTTATCAATCATGACGTTAATAACAATCTAATATACCCAGCTGTCCCACTCATTTCTACCACTCCTATAATTAATCACTCACCATATGTACGTGATTTAGGCATCATGATAGATAATCAGCTTAACTTCAAAAAATTTATAAGCACCACCACTAAAGACTGCTTCTATAAACTTCTTGTCCTGAGAAAATTGAAACCACTTCTCCTCTTCAATGATTTTCAGATGGTTCTACAAGCCATTATTCTAACAAAAATCAATTATTGCAACTCTCTCCTTTTTGGCCTCCCTACCTCATCCATCAAACCCCTCCAGATTCAAAACTCTGCAGCTAGAATCCTTACCAATACAAATAAGAGACCATATAACCCCCATACTAAAACTCCTCCACTGGCTGCCTATTAAGCAAAGGATTCTCTATAAAGTATACACAGCAATTCATAAATCTATTTACAACATCCCCACTCCACTTAAGTACCCAACTTCGTTTTCACTCTTCATCTAGACCTATCAGAGGAGCTTATAAAGGCACACTCTATGTTCCTTCAACAATATCCTTACATCAGAAACGTACCATTTCTTTAGCAGGACCCGTCCAATGGAACATGCTCCCGCCAGACATCCGCCTTGAGAGCTGCTTTGCTTCCTTCAAAAAGAAAATTAAAACCTGGCTCTTTAGCCAAGCTTTTCCAGAACTTTGATTATTTTTTACCTCCAGCTATCAAGATTTTCTCACCATCGCAATCCCTTCTGCAGATCACATTTATCTTAGACAATTACGCCTTATTTTATGATTTGGTTTCTCAAAGACTATACAATTTTCTCAATGTTTTTCGAACCTGTTTTCCAAGTTCTATAACCTTGTTATATGTACCGCCTCTTGGTGTAATTTTTATGTTTCAATGTAAACCGATGTGATCTGTATTTTAATACAGGAACACCGGTATATAAAAATCTAAAAATAAATAAATATAATAAGAGTACATTAGTGAAATTGGTAAATGAAGTTACTATTCTAGTGCCATTGCCATCATGAAAGAGGTTGTAGCCCTGTATAGGGCAAGAGCCTAAGCGATTGAGCACACAGTCTGTTTTTCACCTTAAGAAATTGGTATCAAACGGATGAAATGTTAAAATATAACTAATCCTCACATATTGTGTATGTTTGTATTGAGTGAGGACAGTAGCCCTTCAATTTTGTCATTCCTGAGGTATCACAGATCAGTCCAGACACCTGGGTTCATCTCCCCCTGTCAGCAGATGGAGACAGAGAAAAAAAAACCTCGCTGACACCAAATCTAAGCACCCATGCCACCTGCAGTTCATCAGTATATAAATCTCTATCAAAGCAGATAATAGCAAAAAAAATGGAACCATTAAACTAACAAGAACATGGAATGCAACAGAGCAATCTTACAGCTGAGCAAATGACTCCCCCAGGGGCTGATTGGCCTATCGGGATCAGGCATCCCCTGGTGGGCCGGTCACATGGTCTGCCGAGCATGACAGAGCCACGCTCGGCAGACCACATGGTATCGCCTGGGCAGCAAATCCCCGGGCTGGTCGTCATCAGGAATCTGCCCCTGCTCTCCCCTTAATATAACCCCCTTCTAATTGGGTGGGCTCTGGACTGATCCATGGTACTGTAGGAACAAAAATTAGCAGGTAAGAACCAATCTTCCTTTCCCTGTACAGACCCGGATCAGTCCAGACACCTGGGATGTGCCAAAGCCCTTACCCAGGATGGGACCTGGAGTCTCGCTCGCAAAACACTCTCGCCAAAGGGTTTGTCGGAGCCCTGACATCTAAGCGATGGTGCCTTGCAAAAGTATGCAGCGACTTCAAAGTCTCCACTCTGCAAACTTCCTGTGGGGAAACAAGTTGAGAGGCTGCTTGCAAACACGTGGTATGAGTACACAAGCCTTCTGGCACTGGACAACCCCATGTAATATATGCAGAAGAAACGGCCTCCTTCAACCATCGTGCAACAGAGGCTTTAGAAGCCTTGGAGCCTCTATTAGGACCACTCCACAGCAGGAAGAGGTGATCGGACCTCCTAAAGTCATTGGTAATCTCGAGGTAACGCAATAAAGCTCTCCGAACATCTAGACGTTTGAGCTCCCTCGCATTAGGATCCGAGGCCGGTAAGTTAGGAAAAGCCAGAAGTTCCACTGACATGGGACGCTGAAACCACCTTTGGTAAAAAGGAAGATACCATCTGTAAAGAGACTCCGGATTCTGAAATCTGAAGGAAAGGATCTCCACAAGATAATGCCTGTAACTCTTCTAGCCAAACAAATGGCGACAAGAGAAATTACCTGAAGTGTCAAATCCTTTAACGTAGCTCTTTGGAGCGGCTCAAATGGAGGGTCATACACAGCTTTAAGAACTAGATTAAGATTTCCAAAGTGGAGGACAAAGATTCATCGTACCTCTAAGAAAACTAACCACATCCGGATGAGACGAAATAGAGGAACCTTCAATTTTGCCATGGAGAGCCCAGTGCTGCTACCTGCACTTTAAGAGAACTAAGAGATAAGCCCTTGGTGAAGCCATCCTGTAAGAAGATATATTTCAAGAATTAAGGCCCTAAGAGGGCGCATTCCCCACCAGGACTCAAATCTTCCATACCCGAACATAAGAGGTTAGGCTTCCTTCTAGACTGTAACAATGTGGTGACTACCGAGTCCAGGTAACATTTCCTTTTCAAACACCTCTCAAAAGCCATGCTGCTAGACAAAAACCGTTTTTATTAGCTTTGTTCAAAATATGAACAACCTGCCCTGAAAAATGGGTAAATAGCCAAATATTCTTGTGAAAAAAAAATATATATTGTAAAGAGCCTGCAGCCACCTCATGAAGGGAGGGATCTGGGCACACAGAAGGGTACCAACCCCCTCCCCGGGGCTCTGCCACCTCAACCGCACAGGGAAGAACCCTAAGGATTCTAAAAAAATAAAAAAAACCCGTGGGAGGAAAACTTAGTCAACTGCAGGATTAACAGCCTCTGCCATCTGCTGGAGACAGAGAAATGCTGAGGAACTGCAGGTGGCATGGGTGCTCAGACTCTGTCAGCAAGGTTTTTTTCTGTCTCCATCTGCTATAGGGGGAGATGAACCCAAGTGTCTGGACTGATCGGGGTACATACAGGGAATAGTTTATGGACTGTTCCTCCGGGAACTTGTCCAATCCCTTTTCAAACCTAGCTACACTTAACTGCTTTCCCCCTGGCAACAAATTCCACAGTTTAATTGTGCACTGCATGAAGCAATACGTTCTCCAGTTTCTTATAAATGGGCTACCCATTAGCTTCCCACAGCATCCCCTGGTACTAGTACTGTTTGAAAAGGTAAATAACCATGAGGAGGGTGGAATGGCTAAACATCCTGATTTTATAGACCTGTTTAGACTTTCCACATAGAGGAGCCTTTCCATTCCTTTCATGATGGTCGCCCTTCTCTGAACAGTTTCTAATTCTGCTGTATCTTTCTTGAGATGCGGTGACCAGAACTGCACACAATACTCAAGGTGCGGTCGCACCATGGAGCGATAGACTGCTAGGGATTATCAGGAAAGGACTGGAGAATAAAACAGAATATCATAATGCCTCTATTTGCTTTCTTGGCTGCTGCTGTTGCTCACTGAGCAGAAGATCTCTAGGTCCTTTTCCTGCGTGGTGACTCCTAATGTGGAACCTTGCATTATGTACCTGTTTCGATCACTCTTCCCTTTGTTCAGGACTCTGCACTTGTCCACATTAAAACTTCATCTGCCATGTGGATGTGCAGTCTCCTCCTGCAATTAATCACAGTTGGCTAAGAACTTTATCTGTGAATTTGATCACTCACTTTTCCAGATCATTTATTTTGTTTTGGTCCAGAAAATGAACCAAAGTGAAATATTACATTATTTTCAGGGCTTTTTGGTTTTGTCCTGCACATCCCTACTTTTTAATATATTTATAACTGATGTGCAACAAGTGAGGCTGGCAGATTTGCAGAGGACATAATGGCTTGTGATTTAATGAGTTTGAATGATCTTAAGTCTATGCTATGCACGAGCTCGGGTCACAGTGCTCCTTGAGTACACCTTCCAGTGATCTTGAAGTCTGACTATGTTGGAAAGCTTTTCTCACATTTGTTATATTTACAATTTGACACCCCTCCCACCTCTGTTCCCTTGGGTTTTCTGGCTCCCCGGACCTTTCCCCATATCCTGCTGCGTCCTTTTCGGAGATGTCAGAATTCAACTCCCCGTTACCCCTTGCCTCTGAAGCAGAGAGCAATGCTGAGTCTCATCAACAGAGGCAAATTCCTCCACTCAAACAGCAACAGAGGGCCCGACTTTTATGGTCTGGGACTGTTAAGCGTGGGGGTAACCTGCACGGCGCAGCTGGTACTACCGTAAGCTTGCTGGGCAGACTGGATGGACCATTTGGTCCTTTTCTGCTGTCATTTCTGTTGCTTTCCATCTGTTCTCACATTCAGCATGGAACTCTCTCTCCTGTGCGCCTGATTCCTCATGCTAGTCTCGTTCCTGCAGCCACACTTGGCTCTGCCCCGGATATTCTCTATGACCCCCCCTCTATACTGTGCTGCCGGTGTTCATGGCCTCCCCCATCAGGACATCGAGTGTATGGACTCTAGTTCTCCCGTACTTCATTCTTTCTGTATTATCCCTCTGGGTCCCATCTCCCTCATCTCATTCTTGGTCCTTTCCAGAGTGGAAGGTGAAATGGCTTGTTACAAAGCCAGGTCAGCTCTTCCTCCTCACTGTAGGTTCAGTGTTCACTTCCTTGCTAACCCTTGGCCCATGACAGAACAGTAAAGTGTTTTTCCAAACTGATTTTCAAGAACTTTTATTTCAGATCCAGTATACATAGATATTATCGGTTACTTCACAAAACCAACATACAACAGTACATTTGTGACTTTTTTCTTAAGGGATCAGCCCCTTGCACAACTAGTAACATCTCTGTGCTCAAGCCAGTCACTAACATAGCTGCACAACGTTCACATGAGACATAGCAGCAGCTTAGTTTTTTTACTTTAACCATATACATAACCTTCCTTAATACGCTATCCAGAATCTTATGCCCTCTCATCACCTCCTTGGGACCATTATGTTCTTTCATATTTACTGTCTTCCCTGCCCCAAAGCATTTGATGTTCTTCCTCTCAGGTCTCCTACCAAACCATCTCTCCCCACTACAGTCTGTCCAAAATTCCGCTGCACCACTTCTCGTCCCCGTCCACCCTGGCTTAACCTGCTGACCTACAGCTGCAGTCACCACTGCTCCCACCCTACGCCAGGCTTTCCACCTTGCTGTGCTGTCTGCCTGGAAAGAACTGGCTGAGGTGCTGAGCCCTCTTTTTTTTTTTTTTGCTTAAACACGTTGTCTTTCAGAGCTTAAACCATGGTCCCCTCTAACCATAATGTAAACATTTTTGTTTTGTAACTGATGGCAAGAAAAAAAAAAACAGAATAGCTGGACAAACTGGAAGGGCCACTTCATTTCTTCTGTCCACACTGCTAGGGCTATACCTCAGCCACCAACCACACTGTGTGGCCACTTGTAAGATGGCATGCCTTATCCTGGAGTAGAAAACAGGATTAGCAGCCAAATGTCCAAAAACTGGATTCCTTTATTGCAGGGTAACACGAGTGTATGAAAAGTGCCCAACTCTGGCCGAGTTTCACCCTCTTACAATGGAGCTACATCAGGCTACAACATACAAATAACACACATGGATAAATAAAAATCATAACATAATTAAAAGACACAAATAAAATGGTAACATAAAAATGTGGTGTGACATACAGAATATGAAAAGTATTATGTACTCAATACAACAAATATGGTCTTTACCTCAACTCAAATCGTGTATGGATCAAGGAATCAGTCTTGAGACTGTACATTAATGGTCTGTAATATAAAATTAAATACCTAAACAAAACTTATGTGGCATGTTAAAATATTGTAAAGATGAATGTATATGAAATATAAAAAAATAAAAAAATTGAATTGATGAATGACAAAACCGTCACTCTAATTGAAACATTCAAACACAAAAAAGTCTACTGAATTGATTACTCACTATTGGATTGGCTTGAGAATACTTGAATCAGCGGTATCACTGTTTTTGCATATACTGAAGTAGTGAATGTGCCAGTATCTTTTGGAAAAAATATTGAACAAAATGTAAAAATATATAAATTATAGTATGCGAATGAGATCAAATTTTTAAATCAACTCACTTTGTATTTTAATATAGATATTAAAAATGAAGAGCTCATGCTGAAAATATACCTATATTGTGAAGATGCAATTAACAGTAAAACTGTGCTTAATGTATGGAGTGTGCTGGTCACAAGTACTTTACTACAACTATTTCTAGAATGACAATATTCATATGCCATATATAATTCTTATATATTCTCAGAATACATTTCATTTTTGTTTTTGTCAAGTTTTACTCATGCTCATCGCTCTTACAGCGTCTTTAGTGTTTTTAGCGTTCTTTAGTGATTCTACACTAAGTATAATTTCACATCAATTACTCATTTTACATTTTTATAGTTATGTTTCCGCACAGACGCGGATTTCCCAACCACACCCCCTTTGACAGGTTTTGGCGCGTTTTTGTACCTTTAAAAAGAATGACAGCGTCTTCTCATTCAATTGCTCGAGCAAACGGGGAAAGCTATGCTGCTGTCTTTGTTCGTCATAAGTTCTAAGTAAGTTATTCATATTTCGTCAATGTACATATATTTTGGACAAATGTTGCTGGTCACAAGTACTTTACTACAACCATTTCTAGAATGACAATATTCATATGCCATTCGTAAATAATATTCATCACTGTTTATGGACACAGTAGAAACACCATTTATATTTTCAAATACTTAGTATTATCAAATAGTGTTAAAATGTGAGAAAATGCATATAACATTTTAAACATGTTTCACTTTTTTCACACAATCCACGCACTTTTTTATTTAGATTATGATTTGTATTAGAGTTTATGTATTGTCTTTTTCCATATAACATCAGCGTATCTAGCACTTTAATATAGTCACCTGTTTTTTATAGTCACAGTAAAAGCATTTTTAAACTACGCCCCCCTTTCCTTTTGACAAGTGTTTTGGCGCTCTTTTCCTCCTTATAAAATGACAGAGCTTGTGTTTTTAATTGTTATGCATCAACAAATGTAAGTAACGTTTGCTGTCTGTTTCTTGCCAACATTATTTAATGTGCACATATATAATTTTTCACTAGTACTTCACTTTTTACTAGTAGCTATTTTTTTCTTCCCTTTAAATATGATACAAAGAGAAGGTATGTTTTCCTACACTTCCATAAACACATTCATATGTTTATTAGTCAGTGATCAGCACACTCCATACATTAAGCAGTTTGTTTTTACTGTTAATTGCATCTTCACAATAGGTATATTTTCAGCATGAGCTCTGTATTTTAATATAGATATTAAAAATGAAAAATGAGTTGATTTAAAAATTTGATATCATTCACATACTATAATTTATATATATTTTTTTAAATCATATAGCAGTCACATTTTTACATTTTGTTCAATATTTTTTCCAAAAGATACTGGCACATTCACTACTTCAGTATATGCAAAAACAGTGATACCGCTGATTCAAGTATTCTCAAGCCAATCCAATAGTGAGTAATCAATTCAGTAGACTTTTTTGTGTTTGAATGTTTCAATTAGAGTGATTGTTTTGTCATATTCATCAATTCAATTTTTTTATTTTATTTCATATACATTCATCTTTACAATATTTTAACATGCCAGCATAAGTTTTTTAGGTATTTAATTTGTTTTATATTACAGACCATTAATGTACAGTCTCTCAAGACTTTGATTCCTTGATCCATACACGATTTGAGTTGAGGTAAAGACCATATTTTTGTTGTATTGAGTACATAATACTTTTCATATTCTGTATGTTACCATTTTATTTGTCTTATGATTTTTATTTATCCATGTGTGTTTGTATGTTGTAGCCCCATTGTAAGAGGGCGAAACTCGGCCAGAGTTGGGCAGTTTTCATACACTCGTGTAACCCTGCAATAAAGGAATCCAATTTTTGGACATTTGGCTGCTAATCCTGCTTTGTTAGCCTTCCTTGCTGTTTCTTCAGTCCTTATCCTGGAGTAGGACTGCCAACTGGCTCCAGATTTTCAGGCTAGGCTGATCCAAGTCCTGGCTTTCCCTCCTGGAGAGAGGCTGTGTGCACATCGTGCTCCTGCAGCAGAGATTTAAAACCTTTATTTTCATTTACTTGGCCTTCTAGTTTTGACATATTGTAGTTCAGTTTGTGTAGAGGCATCAGTTCTCACTTTAAAGTTTATTTCATTTCTTTAGCCTTTTATTTGATTTTGTGTGAGGGGAAGGCAGCTCCTTTCTCTTCCCCTGTGTACAGACTGCAGCCTCTCTCCCCTTCCCCCATTCACCACTTTTTTTTCTTTGTTTTAGGGTGAAGTTTTAGTTGGGCAGGGACAGTTTTTCAGGGCTTTAGTTGCAGGGTGAGTTTTGTTTTAGGCAGGGTGAGTTAAGGCACATTTCCTTTCTTATTGGCTTCACAGTTAAGTTCTGTTGTGCTCTTTCCTTCAGCCTCCCACTGGAGCAGAAGGGAGAACTTTATTTCAGTAGTTTTGTTTGATTTAGTTTAATTTCAACCCTTCCAACATTTGTCGTCTTTGATTTTAGTTTTAGGAGTTCTTAGTTTTTTTTTTTCTTTAATCACTGAGGCTCCTGGAGCACTGGGAGGGGGGAAGGCCACGAGCTCTGAAGCCCTGCTGAGCTCTAGTCAGATCCTTGCTGCAGGCCTTTTGGAGCAGCCAAGGAGCCTTCTTTTCCAGTTTTTTTTTTGTACTGTCTCCCCCTCCTGCCAAACTGTTTGGTTATTGGGGCAGTCTGCAAGCATGCCACTGCATAACCAGACTTTAAACGCTTTTGCAGAAAACAGCTTATGCCTGCAAGTCCCTTCTCGGGGACAATGAGGGGATTTGGGACTGGAGCAACTTAGGCAGCTTTAAAAGGCAACCTTTGGAGAGCGGCACTGGTGAGTGCAGGGCTAGGAGAGGAGCAAACTTTGATCTTGGCTCCTCCCCTGACATCTGCCGGGAGTGCTGGCTTGTGCTATTTAAACATAGCACAGTGGTGCGCAGCCAAAGGGGCATGCCCCTGGGTGAGAATCTGGCAAAGAAGTTTATCATATCAGATGGGGAAAAAGAGAAATTGAGTTACAGCATCTACACCGGTGATGAAGTGAGGCCCTGTGGACGATCATCTTGTGAGAAGGGTGAGTCACAGGCAATCCTCAATATCTTTTTCATTGGACTTCTGTGAGTCCTGCCCTGAGCCAAATATCCAAAACACCCCCTGGCAGGGATGGGGTTAGTGGTGCAGTTTAACTACTGACGACAGAGGGAATAATCTGAAGGATCAGACTACAGATGTAAGAAGCGAGTGAAAGTAACGCAGCAACGTGCACAAGTAACCCTCACTTTGAATTAGAACTAAGTATGACTGAACCTGAAAATGTTACCTGGGCTGTAACTAATATGGAAAGGAGGTTAAGTCCAATCCATGTCTCAATCCACAGTTTGCTTCTGGAAAATCATGGGCAGAGACTAGAGCAATTAGTCATCCAATTCAGCTACTGCTTCACAAATTACTTCATTACAGACAACAGGATCTGTGTTCATAAAGGACACTGATTATATACAATTAGAAAATTTGGAAAACAGTGAGAAATTTGCATGGACTGAATTTTCCTGTTACAAGATTTGTCTGCAGATGACTTACCTAAAATGTCACATTTTTTGAATATTTCAGAATTGCTTTTTTTTTTCTAATTTGTATTATGTATCAAATACAGCTAAAACTGAGGGGGATTTGGATGTTTTGATACCTGAAAGCCCCAATTAAGCATCTTTTTTGGAGGCTGCAGTCAATAGCTGAGATCCACCTTAATAGCAGTGTTCATTTCAGAACAAACATTTGGTTTTGCTAAAGTATTTTAAGAAGATGAGCTTTAGCAGATGTTGCAAGGAGTAATCAGCTAAGGAGAAAACAATTCTTGTTGAGGTCTGGTTATGGCCCTTGGGGCTACTTTCTCAAATTCCCCAGCAAATGTTTCATTTCAAAAGAATACATTTGTTTTCTCTGCCCCTGGGCACCTGGAAACTTTTCTTGAAGATAGAGGGGTAGCAGTATCCATGAAGGATAGTTAAATGAATCTCCTACATTTATTATAATTCCATGTACTTTTATTTCTTTAAAGGCTTCCCAAAAAATAATGTGGACTGAAATGTTCATATTACAAATGGGATTATTTCTTGTGTTATTGCAATGTAATTCACAATTCCTGTTTTATTTCATTTAAAATGTATTAAATTTAATAAACTAAATAAAAAAAAAAGGCAACAGTTTGGTCTGGGTCAGTTCATGGGGGCATCCACTCTTCCACCTTACACACACATGAGTAAGGATCTCCTCTGAATCCTCATCGTTGGGTTTTCAGCCCTCAAATTACAGGGAACGCTATGGTGGCCCTAGCAAACCTTTTGAACCCCTAAGGACCCGTCTGGATTTGGAAGAGCAAGCCAGCCCTTCCAGGTGGCTCAGACAATGCTCCAGGCCTCACCCCCATGGTCTGCCAGTGCAAGACCAGCTTGAGCACGCTGATGCAAACTATTTGGGGGCCAGGTGTCCTATCCAGAAGGCAAAAACCTACCCTTAAACCTTCCAAGGCAAAGTTGGGCCCACGACTTGTCCCCTGCAAACTTTCCCAGGCAAAGCTAGGCAGTGATGAGAAATTGGGAGGGGGGTGGGAGATCAGCTCCAGGCCCCTTACAGCCCAGGATCAGATAGATGAGACCTCCCCATCTCTATCCACTCTGAGCAGCAAGAGAGGTCAAGTGATTTCCAAAAATTGCCAGGAGCAACAGTCAAACCTTGTGGCTTTTCTAGTGGGTAATTTTTAAAAAGCTCCCCCTTCCAATTACCCATCACTCCCAATACTGTTTAAAGTTTAGGGAAGCTGCACTTTCTGTGATGTATCCCCTGCTCCACTCCTTCCAAAGGACATCACACAATACACATAGAGCAGATCTTCATGGAAACCCCATGCAAGGTGGATAAAGCCCTTTCCAAAGTATCTTAAAATCAGTAGGGATATAAAAAAGAAAAATGGCAACCAAAGAAGCAGCTTGCTCTAGGACTTCTCCTACCTGCTCTGCTGCACTGATCCCAGCTGAGGACAGTCAGCCCCCTACCCTCTCACTTTCACAGGCAGCACCAGTCTCCCTCCTGGTATTCAGCACTTTCCTACCCATGCTGCATGAGGGAAGGGGAAATGAGAAATGGGGTGTCCCACAGTTCCTTCAGTGCTTCAGGAAAAGAATACAAAGGGGGGGAAGCCAGAGTCCAGCCTGTCCCACAGCTGTGAACATCCCCTGCTGCAAGCCATAGTGAAACAAGCTTCAAGCAGGGAAGGTTGGCATGGCATCCTGAGTGATCCCCTCTTGGTACCACTAGGTCTCTTAGTATTAATGAGTCCATGTTCAGCAACCTGGGATCTATAGCTGTCTGCCTCCCTCACTCCCCCAACCCTGACTCATCTGCGTATTAATCGGTGATTGGGATGCCATAGCAGGATGGTGCCCTTTCAGTTTGAGTCTGTTCCAATGGCTCCCCTTCAACACTTTTCAAGGTGGTATGCTCTATAGCATGAACAGGCCCAGCTGTTTCTTGTGCCTATCCCTTCAGGTTCGTAGGAATGACTTAAGTAAGCTTCTTCCCACATTTCCTGAACAAGTGGATGCTGTGGATTCTCTGATGCCTCACAAGATTGTCCTTCCGGGGGAATCGCTTTCCGCATTCGGCACAGGTGTAGGGTCTTTCTCCTGTGTGGGTCCGCCGGTGGCTCTGGAGCCCAGTGTTCTGGTGGAAGCTCCTCGTACACTCTGTGCATTCGTAGGGCCGCTCCCCCGTGTGGGTCCTCCGGTGCCGGTTGAGGCCCGATTTCTGGCTGAAGTTCTTACCACACTGAGCACACGGGTAGGGCTTCTCCCCCGTATGGGTCCTCTGGTGCATGACTAGGTTTGACTTCCGGCTGAAGCTCTTCTCGCAGGCCGGGCACTGGTGCAGCATGCCACCTCTGTGGGCTTTCCAGTGAGCCCTGGGGAAGTATTTCCCATAGAAGCTAAAGGGTGGCAGTTTGGAGTATAATGCCATGTCAGCTCTGTAGTTTTCTGACTTCACAGAGCCATCCTCATATTCTGTGGTAGGGTCCTCTCTCTTTCCCATGTGGAGACTCCTGTGGGTGAGGAGAGTCAGGTTATCAACTAATTTCTTCTCATATTCAATACTGGTACATGGTCTCTCCCCAGTGCAGATGCCCTGTGGCAAGATGGCCACCACCGGGTTTCTTATTTCATGCCTCTGTGGCTGAGTCAGCCTCTTCCTTGGACAGTCTCTCGGATGCCATTCTGCACTGCACTGCACGCTGAAAACATCTTCCCCGTCTGAGCACCTCCTGGCTTTCTTCCCGAATGCCGTCTCCAGCCTTCTTTGGCAATCTTCCGGGCTCCTCCCATTCAGCCTTCCCTCTGCATGTCCATCCTCTGTTGGATTAACACGAAAGTCAATTTACTTTCTGAGGTCAGGAGAGGAGCAGAAAAGGTGTCGGAGGGATGCAAGGGGCGGATGGTGGCATTCTGTCCTCATGGGCAATAATGGATGCAGGAACATGACATGCAAGGGAGGGTCAGGGTCTGGCATTACTAAAATGTTACAAGGCCCAAATTGCTTTGAGGTAGGAGGAAAAATGCAGCAGCAGAGGGCTTTGGTCTAGCCCTAACAAATCTTCAGCTTTCCAGTGGGTTAGCCAATGTCTTATGTCCCCAAAATGGCTCCCATGGTAATGTGTTAAGATTATCATTCACAAATCACTGTTTCCCTTTGCTTTTCTTATCTTCCTAGTGTCCAAATTGGTGTACCCCTAAGCTCCATTCCCCCACCCCACAACTTTCTGGACTATGTTGTGCGTTTGCATACCCCTCACCACAGTGTAGTCTGAGCATGGGGAGGTCAAGTGGTTAATTGGGTCACACTGTGATAGACCAAACTCAACAGTGCATGTCATGAAAGGGAGATGCAAGACAAGGGGGAGTGGGGATAGGAGCAGCAACAGGGACATCTTAGTAGCCCAGCCCTGCTTTGAATGTCTGTGTGTATGCATGGATAGGGAGGGGAGGGAGTCCCTTATGGAGTGAAAACGCCAACCTTGGATCTCATAGTCTGTTTTGAAAACAGACTGTGACACAGTAGGGTACAGTGGCAGGCCATCATGTATGGTGTCAGCGGTGGGATTACAACCTGTCCCTCGGGAAGAAGAGATGGGCATTATTGGGAAAACAGATTCCAAATCTTGGAGAAGAGACGGCTGAGGGGGGATATGATAGAGGTCTTCAAAATCATGAGAGGTCTAGAATGGGTAGATGTGAATCGGTTATTTACTCATTCGGATAGTAGAAAGACTAGGGGGCACTCCATGAAGTTAGCATGTGGCACATTTAAAACTAATTGAAGAAAGTTCTTTTTTTACTCAACGCACAATTAAACTCTGGAATTTGTTGCCAGAGGATGTGGTGAGTGCAGCTGTGTTTAAAAAAGGATTGGATAAGTTCTTGGAGGAGAAGTCCATTACCTGCTATTAAGTTCACTTAGAGAATAGCCACTGCCATTAGCAATGGTTACATGGAATAGACTTAGTTTTTGGGTACTTGCCAGGTTCTTATGGCCTGGATTGGCCACTGTTGGAGACAGGATGCTGGGCTTGATGGGCCCTTGGTCTGACCCAGTATGGCATGTTATGTCTCCTCCCTCTCCCCCCAAAGCAGGATGAGCAACCAGTTTAAGACAGATAGGCTTCTCAAATCTGGCTCATCGGCAAACAGCCCCCCCCTCTCATAAATGCCACAAAGATTATGACTGCAATTGCAGAGGGAAGCAGACAAACCAGTTTTTTGTCTCTATTCTTCCCTCCCTCCAGCTGGAGTCAGTTTGTCAATCACTGCCACCACCTGGCATCAAGGAGCAAACATACCAATCCTTCCCTTCAACAGGTAGGGGAACTTGGATTCCACTACGGCCCAACCTCTAAATACAGCCTCAGGCAGAGTAGTCAGAAGTAATTCCATTACACAAGTGCATACAAGGTCTCACCCAGACACAGAGTAAGTTGAAGGCCACAGGCCAAGCTCTAAGTGAACTCATATTTACTATTTGCACTGTGACATTATAAATACTTAACAAGCAAGAATCTGCAAGCTGTAGCGATGCCAGGAGAGAAAGTAAACAATTATCTGAGTCTAAGAAAGGGAGGATTTACAGAACACTCACAGCTGCTCTTGGAACTGAGAAGAGGAGACGTTGCTTCCATCCCAAGCAAATTGTCAGATTTTAGTGTACAAGAACTGACTGATAATAGCTAGGGGAGGAAATCAATCACTTCCAGACAGGATAGAACACACTGAGCCCTTGGAAAATGTAAGAGATATATATATATATATATTTATTAATTGTTATTACCTGCAAGTAACTGCTGTATTATCTGATTTTATTTATTCTCTCTTCTACCTTCTTATTGCTCAAATAAACCCACCAACACTAGCTGGACCCGTGCTGAAGTGCGTGTGACGGGGTGGGGGAAAAGCTCTAGGGCTGAATCCCAGTAATTGTGTTTACACTGGGTAAGGCTAGCTCCCCCCCCCCATCTGTAGTGCCGTGTGCAGGCACATGACGAGCCCGTCAGCTAACTCCCAGCAGCATGCCAGTGTGTACGGTGGGAGCCCCTCAGCACCTCGCGTTGGTCCTGGCAGAAGCAGGGCTCTCAATGCAAATTCAGGTGTCCAAGCACAGGGTTGGAGCAACCCCACTCCACCCAAAACACTTAAAAAAAAAAAGTTCACTTAGGGCCCAGTCTTACAAATTTACTGTAGTCGTAAACACCAGCAAGAGCCGACATGGAAGAGCATCTTCTCCGGCCAGACATGGTACAGATCACCATATTGGATCACTGCAGGATTTTTCCATCTTATAAATTCATTTTAGAATAAGCTTTTTCAGTTATTTATGGCTGAGGGGGAAAAAAAAGCAGTTGCATTGGTGGAGAAGGTTATTTTTTTGAGAGTCATGATGGTTTTCAGATAAACCGGTAGGTTAAGTATTTCCCTCCTGCTGCACCAGGCACTGCTTAGCGGTGCATGCCTGAGTTTCAGATGAGCAGCACACAGTGAAGTTTGCTCCAAGTTTGCTTTTAGAAGCAAAGCAACAAATAAAATTAGTGACCTCAGAATCAGAAGAGTGGGAACCGCGGGTGCCATCAGGGAATGGGCAGCTTTGGGTTTCTGGTAGGTGCATAAACAGCCTCCCAGCTCATGGAGGGGGACACTAAAATGGGATTCAAGAAGGCCTGCGGCAGGCAAGGTAAGGCTGGAAACCAAGTCACCTCTCTGGTATTGAGGTAGGAAGGGAGCACAGGCTCTGCAAGCGACGGCCACAGTTCATGGCCTGAGATGTAACATGCTCAGATGCAAGAGACGTCTCTCCCCGATCCTCCCCTTCCTACTGCTATACCTCAGACCCTCTGCAACACTCCAGGTTCCCCCCCCACGGAGGATCCTCTCCGCAGGACCCGGGGCTTTCTTAAGATCCAATCCAGTTTCTGCCTCCACCCACCTTCCACGGGGAAGCCGTACCATGGCCCCTGCCAATCATCCCTTCCAGCCTCATGATGCCGACCTTCCATTCCACTACGACAGGTTTGCTTCTTGGCCTCTAATTGCTAGCTTGGAGCATTCGAAGGCCTCGACTGTAGCCCCCTTCTAGGGAATACACAGATTTTGGTCCCCAAGGCTTACAGTGCAGACAGTTTGGTCTTTTTTTTTTTTCGTCCTGACCCAGTATGGAAAAGCAGACAGCATTTAAGCTCGAGCACATTCTCCCCATGGAACGTGAAATAAATCAAGGGGACGTGTGGGCAGCAGAGGCCGCTGCCTTCTGTCTCGTCCCAGCAAGCAATGCAATATGCTGATAAGCTCCAATTGTCTCACCTTGGATAAGGAGCACCAATGCCATCCCTCCCCCCACAGTATGCACTCGATACCAAAGGGCTGAACACGTGCAGGCCTCTGTCTGTGCGCCCCCCAAGCCAGGCTTCGGTAGGGAGCTGTGCCCATGGTTTCCCGGCCGAAAGAATTCCCTTTCTCTGCCTACGGTCCATTGTTGGGGGGGACGGGACAGTTGAGTGGTCCTCCTGGCTCTTAAATCTGCATTTGATGCCACTGCTCACTCCATTTTGCTTGCTAGATTAAAACCCCTGGCTATGGAAGGCTGGGTTTTGCAGCCTTTCATTGAACAGGCCTCACTTTGGGTCAATATAACACCCTATAGGCCGCTTACTTGGGTGCCGATGATCTGCAAATGCCTGTTATCCAGTTTTCTGCCTTCCCTTTTGGCTCACTAGCAGTTCTGTGCAGGTTAATCTGAGCAAGACATCTTTGGATAGATGGCTCTGGTAGACTGTGCTCTTTGTCCCTGAAGAACCATATCACAGTGCCTACAACTCTTCAAATGTGGTGCTCAGGTGTTATTTTAGGTAACTTGTCTACACTTAGCCACCTCTGTAGAGCCTGCAGCTCTTGCTTTGCTTCATTACCTCTTTTTGTTTTTTGGCTAGGGAACAGCTGAGAACAGTGTTAACCACACTAGTGCTTACCAAACCAGACTCCTGAAGTAGTCTTTTGATTGATTCATATCACCAGTCTGCAGCTGGTCCACAGTACCAACACGTATCATCTCAGGCCCAAGACCCCTATCTATCCTCTCACTTCTACTGGCTCCCGATCAACACCTCCCATCCTCTTTTTTAGAGGTCATGCAGCCAGGAGATGAAGGATTTGGCGATGCACCTGATGCGGTATCCCCTAGAGTATCTGCTATGCTCCTCCTGGGCTTCGTTGCTGGCTACCCACCCACCCACCCCCCTTCCTGAACATAGGCCCTCTCTATTTAACCTGTAAGAGGGGCTTATAGGGATGGTGCACCAGTAACCTGGAATATAACAGCAAATTTAAGGATAACTGAGCCCAAGAGCTTCTACCGCTGTCCCTTACCCTCCCCTATGTATCTCCAGGAACCTCACAAAAGGGGAAAAACTATCATTTGGTGGCAAAGCTTAATTTAATGGACACATTCACTTTAACAATCTATTGCCAGGTTTGGTTACAGAGATGCAATGATGCTGATAGGGTGAAAGAAGTGCTAGGATTGCCTGGCTCCCTTTGATGTAGGATGGTTGTGCACTTCGCACCTGGCCTACAGGCCCATCACTGAGTTTCCTGTGGCAAGTTCCACCCTGTAATTACCAATTCAAAAAAAAAAAAAAGTCACAATTCATTCCCCAGGGCTGGAAAATGTTTTGCAAACTCAAATTACACCTCAAGAAGTTAAACGGCACTGATTCCTGAAACATTACCCCTGCTTCGGTGCAGTGCTACAGTATTTGCACTTGCGAACAGATATCAAACAAGTGCTTACATTTAAACCCTGTTATCCTTCTCCATCCACCTCCTCGTCGTCTCCTGTACGGAAGAAGCTAATTAAGCCATGAGACACCATCTTATGGAGATGCAAAATTCCTAATCATGATTGGTCTGCCTATTCCATGGGCCCTGATCAATGGAAAATGCATTCAGGGCAGGCTCAGGAGGAAGTGGGGCTGTGCATACAACACTCGTAAGAAGCTGTTTTTCCAGTACTCTCTCTCTTCACTAGATTAAAAAAAATCATGGTTTTGTATTAATAAAGTATGAAAATGATCAACCAGGGAGAGTCTGTAGCAATAAACAGACTCTGCAAATGCAACCGTCATAGAAAATTGGAGGAGGATCTTAACTGGAGCTCAGGCTTGGGGGTGGGACTTCCCCCCTCTCCCACCCCTAGGCCCCCATGTAGCACCTTCCCTTTCCTCCCCAAGCCCTCAGACAGTACCCCCTCCCTCCAGAAATGGCAGACAGTTCTTACGTACAAGCTGCCTAGTCCACCTTGAGGGGGCTGTGAGCAAGATCAATAACCCTGACCCCATGAAATGCAGGTTCCCCACTGAGTCGTCAGACAAAGCCTTAGTCTGCATCCTGCCCCCTCTGCTCTCCAACCCCTACTCGCTCCTACGTAGCCTATGACCCGCACTGAACCTCCGCATCACAGATTCTAAATCTAACTCTCAGGTTTTAGGGGGATTTTTCGCACACATTCTGTACAAGTAAAATGGTTTCACTTATGGTTCAGGTTGGCCGCAGCAGAGCACAGACTCAGTCTAATAACGCTCTACAAAATGGTTCCCAATAGTGGCCAAGGATGGACCGAGCTATGCCTCATCTCCGCCCTCTGACCAAGTGGGTCCTCTGGTGCCGTTTAAGGTTGTCTTTGCGGCGGAAGCTCTTGTCACATTCGGCACACTCATACGGTCTCTCCCCCGTGTGGATCCTGTGGTGCGACATGAGGCTCGAGTTCTGCCGGAAGCTTTTCTCGCACTCCGTACACTTGTAGGGTTTCTCCCCCGTGTGGATCTTCCAGTGCACCTGCAAGTTATAGGCCTTGGCAAAGTTCTTATCGCACACGCTGCACTTGTACAGTGCAGGCCGGGGCAGGGGCGGCTGGCCCGGGCTGGGCTCCGCCAGGTACCCCCACCATTCCGCGTCCAGCTGCGCCCTTCCGAGGTGGCTCAGCCGCTGGGAAACTAGGTTTGCCTCGTCGTCCAAGCTCCTCTCGCGGGCAGGACCAATGTGTGCTCTCCCCCCGCCGGAAGAGCCCTGGTGCACAACAGCTGGGCTTCTACAGCACAACGACCTCGATCCCAGGGGAGCCCCGTAGTTCCGCGTGCTGAAGTCGCTTTTCGGGTCGCGGTGCCGGAGGACACTCCCGCTGCTCTTCCTCAACAAGACCTCCAGCAGCCGCCTTCTCTCCTTATAATCCTCCAAGGGGGTGGCCGGCGGGCTTTTGGCCCCGTGCCCATCCTCTGTTGGATTAACAGGAAAGTCTTGTCAAAATTCATTCCTCATGCCAGCGGATCAAGAACGGCAGCAGTGCACTGTTACTACCTGAGCGTCTCCTCTTTAGACTGGATTTAGGGCTTTTAAAAAAAACAAAAAAAAACTGACGGTGGCGCTAGATACAGATGGGAATGTGTGCCAGTCACACGGTGCTGGCTGAGAGCGTGCGGAATTGGCCCATTCTTAAAAGTGAAAATCTTTGGTTTTAGCACACTGGGGCTTCAGCATTAAGTCACCACTGCGTGAGCATGCAGTGTGTCCCTCCTGTGGTCACAGTGAGGGGTACACAGCATGGCGTGTGTCCCTCCTGTGGTCACAGTGAGGGGTACACAGCATGCAGTGTGTCCCTCCTGTGGTCACAGTGAGGGGTACACAGCATGGCGTGTGTCCCTCCTGTGGTCACAGTGAGGGGTACACAGCATGCAGTGTGTCCCTCCTGTGGTCACAGTGAGGGGTACACAGCATGGCGTGTGTCCCTCCTGTGGTCACAGTGAGGGGTACACAGCATGGCGTGTGTCCCTCCTGTGGTCACAGTGAGGGGTACACAGCATGGCGTGTGTCCCTCCTGTGGTCACAGTGAGGGGTACACAGCATGGCGTGTGTCCCTCCTGTGGTCACAGTGAGGGGTACACAGCATGGCGTGTGTCCCTCCTGTGGTCACAGTGAGGGGTACACAGCATGGCGTGTGTCCCTCCTGTGGTCACAGTGAGGGGTACACAGCATGGCGTGTGTCCCTCCTGTGGTCACAGTGAGGGGTACACAGCATGGCGTGTGTCCCTCCTGTGGTCACAGTGAGGGGTACACAGCATGGCGTGTGTCCCTCCTGTGGTCACAGTGAGGGGTACACAGCATGGCGTGTGTCCCTCCTCTGGGCACAGTGAGGGGTACACAGCATGGCGTGTGTCTCTCCTCTGGGCACAGTGAGGGGTACACAGCATGGCGTGTGTCCCTCGTCTGGGTATAGTGAGGGGTACACTGCATGCTCACTCCCAAGGGTTTTGGCAAATGTCTTTCAACTGCTAAAATTGAGCCTTACAAATTCTTAAAAGGTCAGCTAAGCCTTCCTGGCTGCCTAGTGTCTGAAAATGTAAGGATATCCCAAACCCACCACTCATGCAACCACACACAAACAGCCCACCCTGGAAGTCTTTCACTTGTCCCTCAACCAAGAGGCCACAGCTTAAATCATCCAGCCAGCAAACCAGAGTCCTTGATAGAGCGGCGTGCTCCTCCTGGCCAAATAAGACCGTGCTCGCCCGTACAGCCGAAGAGAACTGGCCAAGGGAGCTCAAGTGCCTGCGTTTTACTCCTGTAGTTACAAACAAAACAGGAGCTCCTCTAAGGTTAAGGGATTCCATCTCCTTTAACACAAAGGGATTCTGGACCCCCTGAAATTAAGCGCTTTGGGTATCGTGCATTGTCCTCTCACACAGAGGATGTCTCTCTCCCAGAGTTACTGCCCAGGAGGGAAGGGTTAGGTCGGCCGTCATAGTTGGTGATTCGATTATTAGGAATGTAGATAACTGGGTGGCTGGTGGGCATGAGGATCGCCTGGTAACATGCCTACCTGCTGCGAAGGTGGCAGACCTCTCGCGTCACCTAGATAGGATTTTAGACAGTGCTGGGGAGGAGCCGGCTGTCATGGTACATGTGGGCACCAATGACATAGGAAAATGTGGGAGAGAGGTTCTGGAAGCCAAATTTAGGCTCTTAGGTAGAAAGCTTAAATCCAAAACCTCCAGGGTAGCATTCTCTGAAATGCTCCCTGTTCCACACGCAGGTCACCAGAGGCAAGCAGAGCTCCGGAGTCTCAATGCGTGGATGAGACGATGCTGCAAGGAAGAGGGATTCAGTTTTATTAGGAACTGGGGAACCTTTTGGGGAAGGGGGGAGTCTCTTCCGAAGGGATGGGCTCCACTTTAACCAGGGTGGAACCAGACTGCTGGCGCTAACCTTTAAAAAGGAGATAGAGCAGCTTTTAAACTAGAACAAAGGGGAAAGCCGACAGTCGCTCAGCAGCGCATGGTTCGGAGAGAGATATCTTCAAAGGATACTAATGATGCATTAGAGTTAGGGCTTCATAACAGTGAGGTTCTGTTAATAAGGAAAGTAGTCCAAGTACAAAACTCACCTGAGCTAAAAGATTCCAATTTATCCCTATCAACTGAAAATCAGAATAGAAATACAAACAAAAAACACACTGAAGACTTCTGGCATTAGCATACAAACATTTCAAAGATGTGAGAATTAGAATGTATAGCAGTGAATGATGAGAGACTTAATTGGCATCTCAGATGCATGGTGGCAAGAGGATAACCAATGGGACAGTGCGATATCTGGGTACAAATTATATTGCAATGACAAGGAGGAGCATCTCTGTGGTGGGGTGGCGCTTTATGTCCGGGATGGCTTAGAGTCCAACAGGATAAACATCCCGCATGAGACTAAATGCACAATCTAATCTTTAGGGGTAGAAATCCCTTATGTGTTGGGGAAGACTATAGTGATAGGGGTATACTACCGTCCACCTGGCCAAAATGATGAGATGGAAAGTGAAATGCTAAGAGAAATTAGGGAAGCTAACCAAATTGGTAGTGCAGTAATAATGGGAGATTTCAATTACCCCAAAATTGACTGGGTAAGTGAAATATCAGGGCATGCGAGTGAGTGTGTTCCTGGATGGAATGACATTTTTATGGAGCAATTGGTTTAGGAGCCAACGAAAGAGGGAGCAATTTTAGATTTAATTCTCAGAAGCACAGGATTTGGTGAGAGGTAAGAGTGGTGGGGCTGCTTGGCAATAGTGATCATAATATGATCAAATGTGAATTAATCACTGGAAGGGGGACAGTAAGCAAATCCACGGCTCTAGTGCTAAGCTTTCAAAATGGAGACTGATAAAATGAGGAATATAGGAAAAAACTGAAAGAAGCAGCTACAAAGGTAAAAAGTGTGCAAGAGGCATGGACATTGTTTTAAAAAAAAAAAAAACCCATCCTAGAAGCACAGTCCAGATGTATTCCACACATTAAGAAAGGTGGAAAGGCGGCAAAACGATCACTGGCATGGTTAAAAGTTGAGGTGAAAGGCTATTTTAGCCAAAAGATCTTCATTCAAAAATTGGAAGAAGGATCCAACAGAAGAAAATAGGATAAAGCATTGGCATTGGATAAGTGCAAAGTGATGCACATAGGGAAAAATAAACCTTGCTGCAGTTACACTGTTAGGTTCTGTCTTGGGAGTTATCACCCAGGAAAGAGATCTAAGCGGTCATAGTGGATAATACATTGCTTTTTTTGATCGCCACAGCACACCAGGCTGACTATTTCAAACAATGTTAGGAACTACCGATATTAGGAAGGGAATAGCAAATAAAACGGAAAATGTCATAATGCCTCTGTATCGCTCAATGGCGAGACCGCACCTTGAATACTGTGTGCAATTCTGGTCACTGCGTTTCAAAAAGGATAAAGCTGCACTGGAGAAAGTGCCGAGAAGTGCGATCAAAATGATAAAGGGGATGGAACAGCTCCCCTATGAGGAAAGGCTAAGGAAGTTAGAGCTGTTCAGTTTGGAGAAGAAAAGGCTGAGGGGGATATGATAGAGGTCTTTAAGATCATGAGAGGACTTGAACAAGTTAATGTAAATCGGTTACTTACTCTCTTAGATAATAGAAGGACCAGGGGGCACTCCATGAAGTTAGCAAGTAGCTCATTTAAAAGAAATGGAAGAAAATTCTTTTTCACTCAGCGCATAGTTAACTCTGGAATTCATTGCCAGAGGATGTGGTTACAGCAGTTAGTGTAGCTGGGTTTAAAAATGGTTTGGATAAGTTCCTAGAGGATAAATCCATAAACTGCTAGGACAGTAATTAGTAAGCAATAGTAGCTTGTGACCTATCTAATGAATGGGTACTTGCCAGGTACTTGTGACTTGGATTGGCCACTGTTGGAAACATGCCATGCTGGGTCAGACCAAGGGTCCATCAAGCCCAGTATCCTATGTTCTTATGACTACAACATTAAATCAACTGGAATGTAATAGTTACATACTAGGAAAAATGTTGGTTGTTCTACTTGGGAGGGGGGGGGGGTCAGGAAGGAATTTTTTCACAGCTGGACAGTGGTGTTTTGCTCCTTCTGCCGGATTACCAGAGCAGGGCTTCCTCACAGCCAGTCAGGTTTTCAAAATGTTCTACACGCATGCGATAAACCAGCACATGCTTGAAACCCAGTACAAGCAAATTTCTCTCGCCCATATTTATTGCGGATAGCATGGAAACTGACTAGTCCCCAAGACAGGTTTGGGAAGCCCCTGGCATAGCTGAGAGTTGTGAGGCAATCAGAAGATGGCTGGACCTCTTGGCCATCTTTCAACCCGACAAACTCTATGACTAAGTAAAACCCCAATAAGCAACTACTATAATGCACATGCTGCCCAAAGCTCTCGTTTTTAAAATCTCCCACTAACAAGAGAGGGGGTTAAGAGGCAACCATCCAGATATCTACTCTTACGAGCAATTGGAGTCTCGCTTCATCTATGATGAGCATACGAATTGAACAACTGGGTCCACACCCCTCGCGATAAAAGGTGATTACAACTGTGCAGTATTTGTCCTTATGTAGGTGTAAAAACATCATGCCCTCTGAAAAATGGGCGTAGATGGCATCATTTACATGGGAGACATGAGCTCAAGGGCCATCGTCCAAAAACCTTTGCATGAGCAAGCACCAAACAGGTATTACATTACCGTTTTATTAATGCTTAAAAAAGTTTTAAGAGCGGAATTGGGTGATGCAACCAGCTGCCTCTAGGCTATCAAATGGCTGGACGGCAGAGTTGGGCATCACAAAGCCACTCCTGCGGCAATGCTCACACCAACATGGCCATCTTCAAAATCAATTTTCAACACTACGCCCTTTGGGATGAACCAGGGTACCCTCCTGGCTAAAGCTATTGCTCTCGTTCACCATTGCGAGGAAGTTTGGGAGGGGAAGGGGCAAAGAACGGACTCCGCATATCTAATGTGCGTCTTTCGCCGCTCGTAATTTCTAGAAGCGGCTGCCCAACTTAGCAAAGCCCCATATCCAATAGCCAGCCATGGTAATATCTAACCATCGTGTAGAAGGGGTGGTGTGCGTCTATGAAAAACACCTTCCAGGGGATGCGGTAGGTCTAAAGTGGTATCAGAATTCCAGAAAGGCAGGTATAGGGGATCCTCAACAGTGATGGGGGGGGGGGGGGGGGGGGGGGGAGGGAGGGTTAAAGAGAAAGAAGGGTCTGCAATATTGCAACAGGAAAGGAAAACAGGCAGACAGGGGTGTTTTCATGTCATCCTGTTTGATTTTGTGTAAGTATTTCTTTTTTAGGATAAATTAAGAAATCTGCACTCTTAAATAGCCTCAGTTTGGATGCTGGAGATGAAGACCAGGGCTAATGCCACTCAGTATTGAATTTATCATATTAAGGAACAAACCCATAAATTAAAACTAGTTACATAATGAGCTCTGCAGAACTTGCTGAACAAAAATGCTGGGTGATATACAGTCGGCAGATTTCCTGCCAGATGCCAATATAGGACGTCACCTCTCCATCCTGTTCCCAACTAAACCCAAACCACAGGCATCCTCCCACCACTGCCCTCGAGTGTGCCAGGCACCGCCATCCTTTCTACTGGGGTGGCTCACGTTAACAGTATTATCCACTCTTATCTACGCCAACTACAGTACTTTGCCCGAAGATGGGACCTCGGGTATCCCCAAACAACAATTTTACCACATCCACTCATCTCACCCAACTACTTCAGTGGTATCACCTCAGATTTTTAAGCTACAGAAGCCTAACGTGATTTATTCCCTGTCTCTTCCCTCACATACTCAACGGGTGACTAAGGTGAGCGCTCTTTCTAGTGTTTCACTGTTTGCCACAAATCATTTTCTATGTACAAGAACTTTGTCCATGAATTGCCTTCAGCTTGAGAAGATTTTTACAGCTTTTTTCCTTCCTTTAATGCAACAATGCACAATGTCCCTTACTGGACATTGCTGCAGCCTAAGGAACTCTGCAGGAGTTTGTCCCAGTGGGGTATTTTAAGAAACTTTTTTTTGTATGGCGGGGTTTTTTGTTTGGTTTTTTTTTGTTGCTTTGTTTTGTGTTTGTCTTTTGGGCCCTTGCTAGTGTCTCTTTGATTGGTTTGTTTTCTTGATTGATTTTATTTTTTGTGTATGGGTAGATTTCATTTGTAGCTCTTTGAATTTTTATGATTTGTTGAATATTGGATTTTTTATTTTTATTTTTTAAATTAAAGATGTTCCTTTTTCCATTTGTTGAGTTGGAGTTCTCTCGAGTACTGTGATATTCAATGATGTGCCTTTCAAACTTGTTTTTCTTTTTCTTGCCTGAACCCATTCTTAGGCCTAGGTATTTAGAGTACTGCTTCAGTTAGTAGGCGCTCCATGTTCTGTGAGCGGCAGACACAGAATTTTAGCTACAAGCTCTGCCTGTAGATGGAGATGAAAGAGGAGAAAAATCAGCAGACCGGTGGACACTTACGTTTGCTGCTTGTACCTACTACCAACCAAGGATTGTTCAAGACAGACTACCATTTTAATGTGGCTGTTTTCAAAGGAACTTTCTAGGGTCTATGCTCCTGAAAATACTAGCTTGGCCCAGTAACCTATTACCACCCCCATTCGATCTTATTTCTAGGTCACTACACATGGTATGATGGCATGCTACTTAGCATGACCTTCTGGCTCCCAAGCAAGGACACTACAATTAAGCTCAAGAAGCATCTCCCCCATCAATAAAGCTAGCCGAGACATCCCCCATCTGCTTTGGCACAATTGTTCCCAGAATGCTACCCTGCCACATATGGCGATAAAAACCATGATACACCAATGAGTCTTGTTCTTTTTAGAAGTCTTTCCCAAGGAGATGCCTTACAGATCTCTCAAGGTTGCCGCAGGGGCTCTCTCTTTAGAATTTCCAGGAGTCAGAGTTCCTGTGCATCTTCTGGTGAGCCACAAAGCTGGAGTGATGACAGAAGCACCGCCCACATTCCACGCACTTGTAGGGTTTCTCCCCCGTGTGGATTCGCCGGTGGGTCAGAAGGCCCGTGCTCTGGCTGAAGGTCTTCTCGCAGGCCGCGCATTTGTATGGCTTCTCCCCTGTGTGGGTGCGCCGGTGCTTGACAGCGTGGGAGATCTGGGTGAAAGTCTTTTCACACTCCATGCATTTGTACGGCCTCTCGCCCGTGTGAGTCCGGCGATGTATCACAAGGCCAGAGTTCTGAGTGAAGCTTTTCTCACAGTGAGGACACTTATACGGTCTCTCCCCCGTGTGGACATTTCTGTGAACCTTCAGATTGTACGCCTTGGAAAAGCTTTTCTCGCACACGCTGCATTTGTAGGGAGGACCGCCAGCGTTTGCCGAGCGCTTCGCTTTTCGACTTTCCAGCTTCCAGCTCGGTTCCACGTACCTCCCCGTGTCACTGATCTCCAACGTGACAAGAGTCCCACCGACGCTGGCGGCGCCAGGTCTCTCCCCCAGGTCCACACTCCGTGGCAGAATGGCTCGTGGCGGGCGGCTGAAATCCTTCCCCCGTTTCTGCGGCTGAGCCAGCTTCTTCCCTGGGGAGGCGCGACGATTGCCTGCCATGCTCTGCCGCACGCCGTGAGGGTCTCCCCCGTCAGAGCAGCGCCATGCCGTCCAGTTACTATTCTTAAACGCCAGCTCCGGCGATTTCGACCTTGCCATATAATCCTCGGGGTGCCTCCCACTTCCATCCTCTGTTGGATTAATATGAAAGCCAAAATTTATTTCAGATACCAAGAATCATTTCGTAAAGAGAATTAAGGTAACCTTTATATTGAACTGTCACCTATCACTTGTTTCTCAAACTCGTCACAGATGTATTAAGGGTCCGTTCTCCTCTCTTTCCGGTTGGCTATGCCTTGGTTTCTTCACTGCCCTGAGGAAAAGGGAGGTGATAATGCTCCTAATACAGGTCGCAGGTGAGGTCCCACCCGGCCCATTGTGGTCAGTTCTGTAATTCAGCTCTCAAAACAGGACAGAGGATAGAAGCAATACAAAGAGGCAACCAACATAGGAGGACTCAAGTATATACCCCCCCAACTCTCTTCTCCGGGGTATATATGATGCAGTCTTGTCACTATGTGAAAGGTGTGACACACAAACCTTTTCCAGTGAAAAGGAAGGTACACGTGGGAACGTTAGAAGGACTACTTTACTTTCACCTTAAGGTGGTGGATGCCTTTGCCTGCCCCTCCTGGAGGCGGTGGCGATGGAACTCAAAACAGTGTGGGTAAAAGAGGATCCCTAGTCGCAAAAGGCTGGAAAGGAAGCAGCGGGGTAACGGGCGGTACACTTGCCGTGTACAAGTAACCTGCACAGAGTGGCAGTTATTGCCCTAGACGTCTGGCTGAGCCATTTCAGTCTGTATCGGCCATCATTTAATAAGGTACTCTACATACGATAAGAAACCTCGAGTCAGCTGCCCAATCAGATCACCCCTCCTCATGGGGAAAAAAGAAGACAAAAACCCCAGAGGTAACCAGCGCCCATCACGCCTACAAAGCCCGAACAGCTGAGCTTTATAGAAACTGCTTTTTGGTTGCGTTCTTCTAAACTCAGGATCTGTAAGGAAGGACAGAGCGCAGGGAATCTTATTTACTGGGTCTGACCACCGTAAAGAGAAGGCACAGTCCCTTTCCTCAATTAAGCCAGCAAAATGTTGAACATTGGGAGTAAATCTACCAATAATGCTGGTGGGATATTTTCCTGGGTTTCAGCACTGAGAGCGCATTCTGTTCAATCTTGTACAGATCTAAAAACGTATTTTCTCACTCAATTTTTACAGAAAGTTTAGGCGGCCAACCTAGATTTTTGTCTAAGACTTAAGTTGCTTCTTACTACAAGAGCTTCTCATTTGGCAAGTTCTCCACAAAGTTGGATTCATTATTGCCCAAGTTTTGCCTCGTGACAAACATGGAAATTGAGATAACCCACCATCCCTGAATTTGCTGTAGGCCAATAATACATGACGTGTCACCCTAACCTTACTAAGCTTTCAGGGTATTTTTTTTCCAGCACCATCATAGCTATTAGGACTCCCAAATTTCAAAGTTGTGTTGACGCAACCATAGAGATCAGAGGGACCTAACTGGTTTGGGGTCTATGGGTTTTAGAGATCATGACAGGCTAACATTTGCGACTGCACAGTGGCTCATGGGTCAAGGCAGCAACGCTTCAGGCTGAACAAAAAAAGGGTTTAAAGAAAGCAGTTACACCTGGAACTTAAGTTACACTAAAGAAGTGCTTAGCCTTGCATAATAGTGACAGCAATAATTATACATGAAGCTAATGAATAAGCAATGAACGCGACGAAAACAATAAATTTGCTAAGACATAAAACGTAAGGAACTAGGGATATAAGATGCATTATTAGCGATGTATGTTATACCTGCTTCCCTATTTTACAAGCTGTTCTCTTGGGTACACAGCCCACGACGAGAGAAGTGCTCACAGCTGTCGGCCAGGAGTAACTCCAAAACTTAGGGGATAATTTCTACACAACCATTGTGCCGTGTGTGTAGTAGTTGGCTTTTGTGGTAGACAAAGGAAAATAGACAGGAAGAGAGGAAAAAAGCCCCTACCCGCCCAAAAATTAGGAAGATCGGAAGCCCAGACAATCACTCACAAGCCTCAAATACTACAACCAGCAAGGAACGTTTGACCCAGAACTGGAAAAAGCAGTCGGCAACTGAAGCTTGGGCTTATCCCATTGTTTCCTACCGTCACGGGGAAGCCCAGGTTTGAATTTGTTGGAGCAGCTGGGCAAGTGGCCAGTGAGATTCCCCCCATGAAGAGTTTTCATGCGACTGGATTCTCGCCTCCGTAAGGACAATGGATGACTGGAGAAAAGCCAGGTCAGCCTCCGAAGGGAGGTGGGGAGAGGCAGAATTCAGAATATGGGACCATGTACAGGGCTACCAACTGACTGCACGTTTAAACCCCCTTTGAAACGGAAATTGTTGCAGTCAATGCTGCGGCCTCAGCTAAGGCTTCCGCTATCAGGAGGAGGGAGGGTCTGCACTACATCACAATCAGCACAGAAAAAGAGAGACGCTCTTTTATTGTGTGCTATGTATATTGAATAATGTCCGCTGATGCTTCCCGAGTAGACCAGGCCTTTTCCGAAGCCAATTAGGAAAATTGGTTCTTACCTGCTAATTTTCGTTCCTGTAGTACCACAGTTCAGGCCAGAGTCCTGGGTTTTGCCTCCCTGCCAGCAGATGGAGACAGAGAAAGTTTTACTGACACTGCAACATAACCTTGTGTGCCACCTGCAGTCCCCCCCTCAGTACTGACCTGTACCCAAGCTTAAGAAAACCAACAAGAAACACTTTTTTTGGGGTGGGGGGAAATTTTATCAGTCTGCATTTGTGAAACCAGAAATATAGAATGAGCAGACAACTCTCCCCTTCTACAGATCGGGCAGGTCTGGACTGATCTGAGGTACTACAGGAACAAAAGTTAGCAGGTAAGAACAAAATTTTCCTTTCCCTGTACGTACCTAGATCAGTCCAGACTCCTGGGAGGGAACCGCTCGCAAAACACTCTTGCCGAAGGAATGAGACCCTGTTTCTCCCACATCCAGATGATGGTGTCTTGCAAAAACATGCAGGGACTTCCAAGTCACTGCCCTGAATATCTTCTGCGGAGAAACTAGCTGAGCCTCCGCCCACGAGGCCGCCTAAGCGTGCATAGAATGAGCACGTAAACCCTCAGGAATCGGGCAACCCTTGGACATGTAAGCTGACCCAATAGCCTCCTTAAGCCACCATGCAAACAGCCTTAGATGCCTGGAAACCTCTTTTCGGACTTCTCCACAGAACAAAAAGATGATCCAACCTCCTAAAATCATTAGTAAAGCTTGAGATATCTTTATAGTGTCCTGCGAACCTCCAAAAACTTAAGCTCTCTCGCATGAGAAGCAGAAGCATCCATATCTGGCAAAGCTAGAAGCTCTACAGTCTGATTCACGTGAAACCACCTTCGGTAGAAAGGAAGGTACCGTATATGCAAGGACACCCCAGAGTTGGAAATCCTAAGGAATGAATCACGACACAATAAAGCCTGTAACTCAGATACTCTCCTAGCCGAACAATCACCACCAGGAAAACAAACTTAAGCAACATCTCCTTAAGAGTAGCTCTTCTGATCAGTTCAAAGGGAGCCTCACACAAGTTCCTGAGGACAAGATTAAGATTCCAAGGTTGGGCAAATTCTCTGCACCAGAGGAAGCAAAATCTTTGCACCCAAGAGAAATCGAACATCCGGATGAGTCAAGGAGGAACCCTCAACCTTGCCTCTAAAGCAGCCTCTAAAGCAGCCACCTAAACCTTAAGAGAGCTTAAAGTCAAGCCCTTGACAAAAACTCCCTGCAGAAAAGATAAGACATCCACCACCAAAGCTTCCAGAGCCCAAACTCCGTGCTCAGTACAACAGGATTCAAAAACCTTCCAGACCCTCACATACAACCGATCAGCAGATTTTCTTCTAGTCTGGAACAGCATCGCTACCACCACTTTGGGATAGCCCTTGCATCTCAAATGCCTCCCCTCAAAAGCCATGCCACTAGACAAAAGTGAGCTGCTTGCTCTGAAAATATGGGACCTTGGTGAAGAAGGCCCAGAAGATGACAGAATGTTATCGGTCCAGCCATGGCCAAATTGACCAGATCCGCAAACCACGGCCAACGCGAAAACTCCAGAGCCATCAATATTACCTCGCCTTGATGTGTCTCTATCCATCGTAACATCTTGAATATGAGCGGCCAAGGAGGAAAGACAAAAGCAGTACCCCCACCAAGGCCAGGATACCACCAGAGAATCCACGCCATCTGCCCCATGCTCTTCTTCAACTAAAAAATTGAAATGCCTCGGCATTCTGACGAGTCGCCATTAGATCCATGGGAAGGGAACCCCATCTCTCTTGGATGAGCTGCATTGATGTCTGACAGCTCCCACCTCCCCTGGATCTAACATCTTGTGTCTCAAAAAATCTGCTTGGACATTTTCTACTCAAGCTGTGTGTGACATCGCTATCTGCTCAATTCCGGAGTCTCTTGGGCCACTGCTCAATTCTTGGTCCTGCCCTACCAATTGATATAGGCTACCGTAGTCACATTGTCCGAAAGGACCCTTACCAACAGCATAAAGGCCTGAAAAGCTAAGCACACCGTCCTGGTCTCCAACCGATTGATAGACCAAGAAACCTCTTTCAGAGATCAGGGACCTTGAGTCTATTGATGCTGAGAAAAAGCAGCCCCAACCAGATAGACTGGCATTGGAAGTAAGCATTACCCAATAGGGAACCTAGAGTGTAACTCTACGCAGCAAACTGGAACCTAAAAACCACCAAGACAGGCTGTCTCGCACCTTGCCCTTGAGAGCAGAGGGAAGATAAACTCGTTCGAGAGCGGCTTCCACAGAGACAAGAGCCCTCTGCACAGGTCTCATATGAGCAAACACCCACGGTACTAACTCTAGGGTGAAAGCCATTGAGCCTAGAACCTGCAGATAATCCCATACCTTGGGCATCAGCAACATCAACAAGTGTCTCACCTGCCACTGCAGATTCGAACCCACTCCTCTGTGAGAAAGACCTTGCCCTTTTGCATGACGAACTGGGCTCCTAGATACTCCAGGCACTGCGAAGGAACTAGGTGACTCCTTGCCAGGTTCACCACCCAGCCGAGCGACTCGAGCAAACCGACCACTTTCTGAATCAACTGCGGCAAAGGTCCTCGGACTTTGCGATAAGCCGGTCTAAATAGGGATTCCCCAAGACATCTTCCCAACACAACACGGCCGCTACCACCACCATAATTTTGGCGAAGGTCCATAGAGCCATGGCCATCCCGAAGGGAAGGGCCTGAAACTGAAAATGCTGACCAAGAACCATGAATTGCAGAAACTGTTGATGGCCTTTCAGAATGGGGTACATGCAGTTATGCCTCCATCAGATCTAGGGGAAGCCAAAAACTCGCCTGCGCAAACCGCCGCAATAACCAACCTCAGAGTCTCCATTCGAAAACATGGAACCTTGAGCACTGTATTCACCCTTCCTCAAGTCCAGAATTAGGCAAAAAGTACCATGCTTTGTTGTGACAATGAAGTAGATAAAATACCTTCCCATCCCACGCTCATTACAAGAACTGGAATCACTGCCCTAGCTGTCGCAACCGGCTCAGCGTTTCCGTACCACGAGCTGCCTAACGATCCGCATGGGGAAATCAGAAATAAATCCTGGATGGGTCAGGTAAGTAATTTCTCCATTTCCTAGTGTGTAGCCAGTTGGACTCAGGACCAATGGGATATACAAAAGCTACTCCTGCTCAGGGCGGGAGGCTGCCCGCAGTCCGGTTAACACCGCCCTTGCAAAGACTGCGTCCTCTCAGGCTTGTACGTCCAGATGATAGAACCTGGAGAAGATATGCAAGGAGAACCACATCGCCGCTTGGCAAATATCAACAGAAGAGAGCGGCCTAGCTGCCACCCATGAAACCACCTGAGCCCTAGGAGAATGAGCTTTAACCTGAGAAGGTAGTGGCATTCCTGCCTCCACATAGGCTCTCGAGACCACCTCCTTATTCCAATGAGCTATGGTAGCCTGCAAAAGCTGGTTTGCCCTGCTTCCTTCCACCACAAAAGACAAATAAGTAGTCCGTTTTTCAGACCGGTTCTGAAACTTCCAGATACTGCACCAAAAGTCTACTGACATTCAAACGACAGAGGCAGTATTCTTCCGCGACCTTGTGCTTACCCAAGGATTGCAACGAATTGGACTGATTCAAATGAAATTCTGGAGACCACCTTGAGCAAGGAGATCCAAGATGGCATTCTAAGGAGAGGCCGCAGCAGAAGCAGCTCTCGGGATCGGTACTTTTCCTGAAACAGCAGCGAGAGTCGCGGTAGCATGCCTCATACTAAGAGGAAGGGGAAGATTAGGCTGGAGAGCGCTGCACCAGCCTTACCGATCCCTTCCCAACCGACGATTGAGGGCAGTAGCATCGACCCCAGAGAGGAGGTCCGCTGGAACGACGGGGGAGGAGCACAGCACATCGCTCTTGGACACACAAGCATCACTAAGTCCTGGGGCACCCGAGACTCCCTCCCCCCTACTTCCAGCACGAACAGGGTCCAGGTCTGGATCCCGCGGCAGACGAGGCCGGCTGGGTAACAGGCAGCGGTGGTTGCATCCAAGTTAGAGGCTGTTTATATAGCTGAGGGCATTGCAACCCATGAGGAACAGTGGAAGGAGGAGAAAGCCGCCATGGAGAGGCGGGGTACATCGAGCAAAGACGCCGTGGCGAACATCATTGAGGGGGGGGGGGGAGAGGAACAGGCAAACGAAATTCAAAGGATTTCAGAGGTTTCCCGGAGGAGCGAGGTCAGCTTAAACCTCAGTGCAAAATTAACAAGACCACAAGTAATAACTTTAGAGACTGTGTGGAACGCTAGAGTTACCCTAGAGAAAGCCATTACAACACTGACTACAGCAGTGACTCATTTACAGGAAAATGTTCAAGAAATAAAACCAATGCTGGACATGCACGACACTAAGATTAAAGAAATAGATGTAAAAGTCACCACATTACAAGAAGTTCAAGCAAAATTAGTACAAAATGAACTAATTTCATCAAAAAAAAGATTGAAAACTTGGAGAACACCCAGAGACATTTAAATTTAAGGATTCTAAATTTTCCCTCCATAAGACTTGTCTCGTTAAGAGACCAATTTAAAAAAAAAAAAGACAGATATTCTCCAATTCCCGACAGAAATAGGAAGCATAGCATCTAATATTTATTGTGAAGCGGTATCAATGGAGCCCAATGTGCCTCTGAATGCTGGTACAGACCTTACTGCATTCCTTGAAACTTCAACGGATGATCAAGTTGAATACCAGGGTACAGTGCTGTGTACTTTTGTTTTTCCGGCAGACAGAGAGTCTGTTTTAAAACTTCTTCTCCGTAATAGGGAAAAACATTTCTTTGGTCAGAAGATTAGGATTTACCCCGATGTTACAAGATCTACACAGATTCGTAGAAAAAAAGATGTTGGAGATGTGCCAGGAAGCAAGGCAATTGGGAGCTAAAATAACAATAAGACATCCTTGTAAATGTATGATGTATATTAATAAATCGCTATGTTTATTTTTGAGTCATCACAATTGCGTTAGTTTTTGGGTACTTGCCAGGTTCTTATGGCCTGGATTGGCCACTGTTGGAAACAGGATGCTGGGCTTGATGGACCCTTGGTCTGACCCAGTATGGCATTTTCTTATGTTCTTATGTTATTTTTTGGATAACTATAGGACGGAGGGAACTGGGCCTTAGCTAGTCACGGGTATTAGGAATGTTTAAATTCCTCCTTTAATTTTCCTTTATATTATTACTTCTTTATTGCTCTTATAAAACCTTGGATCTCCCTTTTTCTTTGTTTATATAACCTGTTATAATTATCGGAGTCTCAAATGGATATTATATGTAATATGTTATTGTTTTACATCAATTATTGTTTATGAAAGTATCGCGGGAATATTATAAATGTATTATTGAAACTCCTTGATAATTATGGGAAAATCTAATTAATAAATAAATAAAAAGACTACCTTGAGCAAGAAGGATGGAACGGTCTGAAGCTGTAACGCTCCTGCAGTCATCTGGCGGAACGGTTGCAGACACGACAATGCTTGTAGCTCAGAGATGCGATGTGTCAAGCATATCGCCACCAGGAGCACCATTTTCAGGGTTAATAAAAGCAAGGAAGGACTGTGCAGCAGCCGAAAGTAGGGCCCTGCCAAAAACTCCAATACCAGATTAAGATTCCACAAGGGAACCGGCCACCGTAGGGGTGGCCGGAGGTGCTTCACCCCTTTCAGAAAACAGGTCATGTCTGGATGAGCCGACAGGCAGGTTCCGTTCACGTCACCCCTGAAACAGGAGAGAGACGCCACCTGGACCTTCAAGGAGTTAAGGGTCAAACCTTTATTCAAGCCGTCCTGCAAAAATTCCAGAACAGTGGAATTTTGACCGCCCGAGGGGGAAACACTGTGTTCCTCGCACCAGGCTTCAAATACTCTCCAAACCCACACATACGCTAGGGCTGTAGAGAACGTCCGCACATGGAGTAAGGTGGCAATTACTTCCACCGCATATCCGTGCTTCAGCAGGCGAGCCCTCTCAAGGGCCAGACCGGAAAACAGAATAGAGTCGGATCTTCGCGAAGGACCGATCCCTGCTGAAGCAGGCCCCTGTGCGGTGGGGTCTCCAAATGTCCGCATACCACGGACCCCTGGGCCAAGCCGGAGCTACTAGTAGCTGTGGTGCTCTGTTCTGCAAATGACCCTGCTGCTCAGCAGGGGCCATGGAGGGAAGGCGGATAGCAGCTCTTCTTCCGCTCAGGTCTGAATGAGCGCATCGATCCCCAGGGACCACTGATCTCTTCTGCGACTGAAGAAACATTCACATTGTGGGATGCGGCCAGCAGCTCAATGGACGGGAGACTCCAGCCATCCATCATCAGCTGAAAGGCTTTGGCCGATTAATGCCCACTTTCCTGGATCCAGAGTCTCCCTGCTTAGAAAGCCTGCTCTGACGTTGTCTTTTCCTGCGATGTGGGAGGCTGAGATCATCTGTAGATGTATTTCCACCCATTCCATAAGGAGATCTATCTCCCGTGACACCTGCTGGCTCTTGATTGCATAGTCCGACATTACATGGACCACTTGACCCTGGAGTCTGTGGCTGAATTGTAGACCCACCAATCTGACTGCCCAGGCATCCAGGCGGTTGATGTTCCAGAAGGCCTCTGCCTAACGTCCTTGGACCTTCAATTCCTGACAGTGTGCTCCTCAGCCTCCTGACTATACTGCAGGTGGCAGATGAAATTATGTAGGCAGTGTCAGTAAAAAACTTTCTCCGTCTCCTTATGCTAGCAGGGAGGCAAAAACCAAGAGTCTGGACTGATCTGGGTACGTACAGGGAACAGGTTGCTCGGCGCGAGCCGATTAGCTGGCACCGCGTTACCATGGAGAAAATGAAACTCTCCAGGTCGCAGAGCGGCGTCCGATTGCATTGCAAAAGGATTGCCATGGATGGCAGAACGTATCACCCAGGGCCTGATGGGATAACCGCCAAGAACAGACACCAGTTTTCGTGTCTGATCACCGGCTGCAGGATGGCCTCTGGTCACGGGGTGGTGAACAGTCGCTCACTGAAACGGACACTTTTCCCAGCCCTGGGAAGAGTAACTCATCGGTCATCAACAAGGCAGACAACGAAAAGATTCACTCACCGGTGGCAGGGCAGCTTGCGCTTCCCAAAGCTCCTGGATCCGCACCAACATGCTCCTCATCCTCTGGCTTCCTCTGCAAGAACTGGTCAGGTTGGAAACCAGAACTACCTGTCGTTGGAAGACAAAGAACATGCCTATGGTTTTAGACACTCCTGGGGCACCCGTGGATAAGCAGATGCTTAATAGCTCACCAGTACCACTACAAACCCTGGAAAGCAGAAAGGCCCAGGGATCTGCAAACCGCAGGGATGAACAGACTAGGGTTTGACCAGCCTAGAGAGGAGAGTGGAGGCAGCACAAGCCCAGGAACCCAGCCCCCTTCGCTGTTCGTTAAGTTCATCCACAATTTGCCTAGCTCAGGAGCTCTCAATCCAGTCCTCCCACCCAGCCAGTCAGGTTTTCAGGATATCCCCAATAAATACGCAGGAGAGACTTGCCTGCAAATCCACCTCGTGACTCTTCATTGTGAGTGGCCTGGAAACCCAACGGGCAAGGTGTGGCCCAAGGACTGGGTTGAGAACCAGTGGCCTAAATAGATGAAAGGTAGCAGAACAACCTCTGTTATCCAGCATCCGTGGAGAATAAGGGGCGACCATCATCAATGCTTCCCTAGCCAGCCACTCCCCTCCCCCACAACAAAGGTTGTGGGGGAGGGGAGTGGTTGGCTAGGGAAGTGGTTTTCCTGGCCCCCGGCAGCCCTACAAATCAGTTGCACAAACACATTTGTCAAAAGAAAACAAACACTGCAGGGGGAGTTTGGCCAAATTAAGGAAGCAGGTATGGAATAGGAGATGGGATTCGGCTCAGAAAGGCAGACGGTCGGCCACTCAGGCAGCAAAGGAAAGCAGCCAATTTATATAGCAGGAGGCATTGTTTTAGGGACACGTGAGCCAGAAAAAGCCAAGCAAGAAACTAAACTACAAAAAACACAAACCAGGCTAGACCACCTGGTTTCAAAATTCCCTGGGTTCCCGGCCTCATCTGGAATATGGGGGAGCAGTCTGAATGGTTTCTGGATTGGAAGATGTGAAAGAGGGGGAGAGCTCAGAAAACAGCTTGAAAAGAAACAGTGTGAGGGGAAACCAGGCAGACGGAGGTGGTGGCGGGAGAAGACTGTAAAGAGAGAGAGAGAGAGACTACGTTTCTGGTCATTGCCAAACCTGCCGAGGCTGCTTTTGGATCAAACAAGCACAGACATCCTTGGCTGCAGCCCCACAGCCCTGGAGTCAACACCAAAACTGCGCAGACGTGTTAAAACTGGTTACTTCTGGAGTAACCATGCCAGGCGGGGAAACTCCCGGGAAGACGCAGTCACATTCGTACAGTAACTGCCTGCCCATCGTAGGCGAGAGCGGGAAAAGCGCCTCTTACATCTACACCCCGACGGTGAGGTGGAACCCACACTAGCAGGGGTGGGCTGGAGGACTACAATCCTTTCCCCTAAAAACCCACAGCGGAGGAGGGGCACCGGCAGCTTGGGGCTGGGATGAAGTCTCCACGGGGGACGGGACACTCACATATAGCGGGGTTGCCGATCCCGTCTCCTCTCTCAGAGTCCTTGGAAGGTCGCTCTTCTTTGAAGTTCAGCGAGCAGAAGGAGGCGATAACCGGAAGGCCTGGTATCAAAAAAAAAAAAAATAGACATGACAGGACACCGGGATTGTGGGGGAAACAGATTAAAATATGCTTCACATGTTAGCTGAAACCATAAGACCATGCCATACTGGGTCAGACCAAGGGGCCATCAAGCCCAGCATCCTGTTTCCCAAAGTGGCTAATCCAGGCCATAAGAACCTGGCAAGTACCCAAAAACTAAAGTCTATCCCATGTTACCATTGCTAATGGCAGTGGCTATTCTCTAGGTCAACTTAATTAATAGCAGGTAATGGACTTCTCCTCCAAGAACTTATCCAATCCTTTTTTGAGCCCAGCTACACTAACTGCACTAACCACATCCTCTGGCAACAAATTCCAGAGTTTAATTGTGCGTTGAGTAAAAAAGAACTTTCTTCAGTTAGTCTTAAATGTGCTACTTGCTAACTTCATGGAATGCCCCCTAGTTCTCCTATTATTCAAAAGAGTAAATAACCGATTCACACTTGAGAGTTCTAGACCTCTCATGATCTTAAACACCTCTATCATATCCCCCCTCAGTCATCTCTTCTCCAAGCTGAACAGCCCTAACCTCTTTAGTCTTCCTCATAGGGGAGTTGTTCCATTCCCCTTTATCATTTTGGTAGCCCTTCTCTGTACCTTCTCCATCGCAATTATATCTTTTTTGAGATGTGGTGACCAGAATTGTACACAGTATTCAAGGTGCGGTCTCACCATGGAGCGATACAGAAGCATTATGACATTTTCCATTTTATTCACCATTCCCTTCCTAATAATTCCCAACATTCTGTTTGTTTTTTTGACTGCCGCAGCACACTGAACCGACGATTTCAATGTGTTATCCACTATGACACCTAGATCTCTTTCTTGGGTTGTAGCACCTAATATGGAACCTAACATTGTGTAATTATAGCATGGGTTATTTTTCCCTATATGCATCACCTTGCACTTATCCACATTACATTTCATCTGCCATTTGGATGCCCAATTTTCCAGTCTCACAAGGTCCTCCTGTAATGTATCACAGTCGGCTTGTGATTTAACTACTCTGCACAATTTTGTATCATCTGCAAATTTGATCACCTCACTCGTCGTATTTCTTTCCAGATCATTTATAAATATATTGAAAAGCACGGGTCCCAGCCGGCAATTTGCTATTGAAGAAAATATTTACCTGATAATTTTGTTTTCCTTAATGTAGACAGATGGACTCAGGACCAGTGGGTTATGTGCTCCCCTGGTAGCAGATGGAGACAGTCAGGTTGCAAAGCTGACATCACCCTAAATACACCCCTGCAGTGACATCAGCCCTCCAATATTCTCTTCAAATCCACTGTGGATCTACTGGTGAAAAACACTTGATTTAAAATATGATTACACACACTCAACCAAACACTGAACCCCAGTAAAAATATGGGTGCCCTAACCTAGGGACTGGATGAAGGCTCACCCATAAACTACTGGATTAGATATCCAATCCATGAGCGGATCCTTGGCACTGTTCTTGGGCAGCTGGGGGCGGGATGCTGAGTCCATCTGTCTACACTAAGGAAAATGAAATTATCAGGTGAGTAATTTCTCTCCCGGTCAGGGTGAGAGGCTGCCCGCAGTCTGGTTAACAGCGCCCTTGCAAAGGCTGTGTCCTCGCGGGCCTGGACGTCGAGGTGATAGAACCTGGAGAAGGTGGACCCACTTGTCTGGACTGATCTGGGGTATGAACAGGAATGCAATTTAAGATTCTGTACCATTGCTATGTTGACCATGTATATAGATATAGATATGGGATCGGTGGATACAACAAACTGCAACAAATGCAAGATCGAACATGGGAATACGGAGCATAATTTCTCCATCTCCAATAGGGTGATAGCACGTTGGGTGAGCGTAGCACTGGACATGCAAAAGCCCATAAGTGGACACGTACCAAGGCAAGGAGAGGCGCTAGATCATGTGCCAAACGTACAGGGTCTGAATAACATGTAGGGAACAATCGTACTCTCACCTACGAAAAAGTTCTGATAAACTGCTTTATTTCAAACAATTAAAAAATGAATTGAGAAGAAAGAGGTAAGTTTCGTATTAGAGATGCACGCCTCTGCGGCGTTGCGTCCTTCTTGTGGTAGAATCATTAACTTGCCTCCTTCCTCCTTTATCTATTTTATTTGTAATTCAAAAAAAAAATTTTTCAAAATGTTTTTTAATATATGAATTTTTCTCTAAAAATCAATTATTTTCTCCACCTTGCATAATGGGATCATTTGAATTTTTTCTTGCCATAAAAAATTTTTTTAAGAGCTTATGTTAAATATCCAAGTTCTTTGTCCCTGTGCTCGTAGACATGACAGAAAGGGTACCCCCTTTGAAGGAATCTGTCATTTCTACGGCTTGCTTCTCATATTCTTGAACTGTGGAACACAGTCTCCGTAGCCAAAGAAATTGACCTACGGGAAGATTCTCGTGGGTGATATGAAGAGTAATGCAAAACCATGTTCTTGTCCGTCGGTTTCCGATAAATTGAAAACTGAAATCTTCCAAAATCTACCCTAATCTGAATATCTAAAAAAGGTATACTTTGCTTACGGTACTGACTTGTGAATTGTAAATTCCGATTGCATGTATTAAGCCATTGTATAAAATGTTGTAATTCTTCGGCTACAGAGACTGTGTTCCACAGTTCAAGAATATGAGAAGCAAGCCGTAGACATGACAGAAAGATTCCTATCTCAGTGATAAAAAGGGCATACAAAAGAGCGAGATGGGCAAACAGAGATTTACTTTTACAAGCAAAACCAGCACAAATTCGCGATTGGTGTATGTATTACCATTCACACCACAGACATACAAGTTGAGAAACAGCATTCTTAAACATTGGCCCTTGCTACAAATGCACCCGGTGTTTAAAGATAAGCCCATGTTTGCGCTGACAAGGGCAAGAAACTTGAAGGATATTATGGTACATTCCAATCTACAGGCACAAGTAGGACATGAGGAGACACATACAGGTGGTCATAATTCATGCAAGAAATGTAATGTGTGCATACACATGCATGAGGGTTCTCAATTACAAATTCCAGGACGTAGAGTGTTCTATTTCAAGGATCATTTCACATGTGATTCCATCAATGTATATATGCCTTGTGGTGTCCGTGCAATTTGATATACATTGGAAAGACCACACGGAAAATTAAAATAAGGATCCAGGAACATCTGAGCCGTCTACGCAACCACACAGAAGGGGCGCCGTTGGTGGATCACAGGCAAGAGATGGGACATCAAATCCAAGAATTCAAAGTAGCTGTTATATTTCAGATCAAGCAGCATCCTAGGGGAGGCGATCTGAACCTTAAACTTATGCAGATGGAGCAATGGTTCATTTACACATGGGACACAGTAGCCCCAAAAGGGTTTAAATCGAGAGATAAATTGGTCCATTTTGGGCTGAACCAATATTGCACATTAGCATAATTCAGAATATCCCCCTTGGTGGGCCCTATAAGGTCCAAAAATTGGCCTCCACCAAACGAAGAGGAACACAGCTACATAATGCGTGATCACTAGATCACAGAGATAATGCAGGGCACACATTTTGACTCACCTATAAAAGATTGGGGGTAGTTTAAAGGAATTGAAAAGCAGCAATGATAAGAGATAGTAATTGGTTAAAGTACATAATAGCAGCGAAACAAAGAAGCGCAGAAAAAAGTATTATGCAAGCAGTTGAAGTATTGTAAGATAAGATCAGGTAAAGGGTCAAAAAGTACAGCATTAGCATATGAGCAGGACAACATGACATTATGCAGACATGGTGGTATTACATTAAGGAAGCGGCTCATACAATATACATAGGGAGATCGCGGCAACTTTCAAATACATGGAGTCTACAGATGGTGAAGAGATTTTAACAGTTAAATATAAAATAAGTGTTGAAGCATAGGGAAGGTTCAACAAGAACTAAAAATGAAAAAAATGAGTGAAATTTAAATCAGCATAGAAGATAATTTCCTACGATCTTTTATGGAAAAACAAATACAAGATAGTTCTCCATCAAGTCCGCGTGAGAAAGGGAAGAGGCCCGACTGACAGAAGGCGAAGGTCCAACAGGTCTCCTTCAAGTCCGTCAAAAGGCGAGCGCTTCCGCTAAGAAAATAAGAAGCAGCTTTAAGCATCTTTTGAATAATCAAAAAGCTTTAAGCATAGTTGAATATTCAAAAATAAGGTTCCAAGTCTGCAAATACACAAATCAAAAAAACATACAATTAGGCAGCCAATTTCGGCCACCGAAATTGATAATAAAAAACAACAAAATACACAAACCAATGGGTGACGTCATCAATTAGGAGGATCAGTAGAACACCCTAGGGTGCTAGCACCCAGGATCCGAGGAGGACAAAGTGATTGGCTAAGGGGACGGCTTAGAAAAGCCATATTAAAGTGGGGATAGAGAGAGACCCTCACGTAAAGTTTTCAGACGCAGCAATAGTAAGTACCTATACTTGAATAGTGGTATTGTATTAGTAAAATGTAATGTAGGTTGAAACCGACTCATTTTTTAAAATATTTTAGCAGGAGTCAAGTGCTTTCTTGATGGCAAATCCATAAAATTGGATACCAGAAAGGTTTCCCGTGGCCCCTGAAGCAGGCAGGTAGCTGCCAAAACATGGCCCATGTCGGGCAAGTGGAAGAGGACCCCTAACAGCAGCGGCAATAATTAAGCAGACATTAAGCTAAGTGGACTGTTTAAACAAAAACTTACAGTAAAAACTGGGTCTGACCGCACGGGAGCTCAATAAGGCACTGTTCTAAAGAAGATATAGAAAAAAAGAAAAGTTTGGCAAAGCAAAATTAAAGAATAAAAACGCGGGAGCTAACACACAGGGTCAAGCCAAGACAGAGGCTGACGCTCAGCTAGCCACCGCACAAAAGAAAGCAGGCAACAAGAGGTTTCCTTGAATGTTTGTTGGTTGTAGAGTTAATCCAAAGGGGCACAGGTAATCACTACCTGAAAGAGAACTTCCACTCTGATTTAATACAAAGGGGCAGTGGTATTCACTACCTGAAAGAGAACTTCCACTCTGATTTAATACAAAGGGGGGCTCTGGTAATCACTACCTGAAAGAGAACTTCTACTCTGATTTAATACAAAGGGGGCTCTGGTATTCACTACCTGAAAGAGAACTTCCACTCTGCTTTAATACAAAGGGGCACTGGTATTCACTACCTGAAAGAGAACTTCCACTCTGATTTAATACAAAGGGGGGCTCTGGTAATCACTACCTGAAAGAGAACTTCTACTCTGATTTAATACAAAGGGGGGCTCTGGTAATCACTACCTGAAAGAGAACTTCTACTCTGATTTAATACAAAGGGGGCTCTGGTATTCACTACCTGAAAGAGAACTTCCACTCTGCTTTAATACAAAGGGGCAGTGGTATTCACTACCTGAAAGAGAACTTCTACTCTGATTTAATACAAAGGGGGGCTCTGGTAATCACTACCTGAAAGAGAACTTCTACTCTGATTTAATACAAAGGGGGCTCTGGTATTCACTACCTGAAAGAGAACTTCCACTCTGCTTTAATACAAAGGGGCAGTGGTATTCACTACCTGAAAGAGAACTTCCACTCTGCTTTAATACAAAGGGACACTGGTAATCACTACCTGAAAGAGAACTTCCACTCTGCTTTAATACAAAGGGGCACTGGTATTCACTACCTGAAAGAGAACTTCCACTCTGATTTAATACAAAGGGGCACTGGTATTCACTACCTGAAAGAGAACTTCCACTCTGCTTTAATACAAAGGGGCACTGGTATTCACTACCTGAAAGAGAACTTCCACTCTGCTTTAATACAAAGGGGCACTGGTATTCACTACCTGAAAGAGAACTTCTACTCTGATTTAATACAAAGGGACACTGGTAATCACTACCTGAAAGAGAACTTCTACTCTGATTTAATACAAAGGGACACTGGTATTCACTACCTGAAAGAGAACTTCTACTCTGCTTTAATACTAAGGGGCACTGGTATTCACTACCTGAAAGAGAACTTCTACTCTGCTTTAATACAAAGGGGCAGTGGTATTCACTACCTGAAAGAGAACTTCTACTCTGATTTAATACAAAGGGACACTGGTATTCACTACCTGAAAGAGAACTTCTACTCTGATTTAATACAAAGGGACACTGGTAATCACTACCTGAAAGAGAACTTCTACTCTGATTTAATACAAAGGGGCAGTGGTATTCACTACCTGAAAGAGAACTTCTACTCTGATTTAATACAAAGGGGCAGTGGTATTCACTACCTGAAAGAGAACTTCTACTCTGATTTAATACAAAGGGACACTGGTATTCACTACCTGAAAGAGAACTTCTACTCTGATTTAATACAAAGGGGCAGTGGTATTCACTACCTGAAAGAGAACTTCTACTCTGATTTAATACAAAGGGACACTGGTATTCACTACCTGAAAGAGAACTTCTACTCTGATTTAATACAAAGGGGCAGTGGTATTCACTACCTGAAAGAGAACTTCTACTCTGATTTAATACAAAGGGACACTGGTATTCACTACCTGAAAGAGAACTTCTACTCTGATTTAATACAAAGGGGCAGTGGTATTCACTACCTGAAAGAGAACTTCTACTCTGATTTAATACAAAGGGACACTGGTAATCACTACCTGAAAGAGAACTTCTACTCTGATTTAATACAAAGGGGCACTGGTATTCACTACCTGAAAGAGAACTTCCACTCTGATTTAATACTAAGGGGCACTGGTATTCACTACCTGAAAGAGAACTTCTACTCTGATTTAATACAAAGGGACACTGGTATTCACTACCTGAAAGAGAACTTCCACTCTGATTTAATACAAAGGGGCAGTGGTATTCACTACCTGAAAGAGAACTTCTACTCTGATTTAATACAAAGGGACACTGGTAATCACTACCTGAAAGAGAACTTCCACTCTGATTTAATACAAAGGGGCAGTGGTATTCACTACCCGAAAGAGAACTTCCACTCTGATTTAATACAAAGGGGCACTGGTAATCACTACCTGAAAGAGAACTTCCACTCTGCTTTAATACAAAGGGGCTCTGGTAATCACTACCTGAAAGAGAACTTCCACTCTGATTTAATACAAAGGGACACTGGTATTCACTACCTGAAAGAGAACTTCCACTCTGATTTAATACAAAGGGGCTCTGGTAATCACTACCTGAAAGAGAACTTCTACTCTGATTTAATCCAAAGGGGCATAATAGCTCAATAATACACTGCTCAACCCTATCCACACCTACAAGTGAAAGCACCCCCGCTATCCCTATGCTCCCTCTTCCACACCCTTCCCCCCCCCCAACCCTTTCCCTCACCCCTCCCTTTTGTAAAATCCAACATATTTCACCCCCGTCTCACCCCCCTTCCCCCATCCCATTTTTCTGTCCTATCTTATCCCCCATCCAACCTGTCTTGCCTAATCCCTCCCACCTCCCACAAAATATGAAACCACAACCCCTTTCAAAAAAGTGGGGGTTTTTTTCAATTTTTTTTGTTTTCAGATAGGACATCTGGTTAATAAAAGTATTTTCTGTATACAATATACGTATATGAAGTGCTTAAACTGTTGTTCAAGGCGATTTTTTCTTTTTTTTTTCAATGGTAGTGTTTGTCGCCTTGTTGTGGCAGTAATTATTTGATGCCAGTTTCTAATCTCCCAGTCCTATGCTCTCCCCTGGCATAGCCTGTACAGAGTCTTTCCTCAATAGGGTCGAAAAACCAGCCTGGACACTTGCAACACAAGCTCCTGGGACCAGATGGTTCTCCCTCAATGCGCACGTAGATTGCCAAAAGCAGGCTTGCTCAAGGATTGAAAAACCTTCTACAGTACTGGTGCCTCACCTGTGCTGGGGTTGTAAGCACAGTCCATGCCAGCGACATGCGGAGGGTCCCGGGCACACGGCCCTTCCTCTTCTTTAATCTGGAGTGAAACTGCGGCATCAGCAACGGGATACGCTGTTGGAAACACAAGGGTGCAATAGTTCAGGTTAAGCTAGAAGACCCTACAAAGCCCATCCCACTGCGCCCACACAGACCATGGGATTACCCCAACATGGCTCCCCATGCTATATGGCACAAGGAGACTGTGAGGGGCGACTCTCTGATGTTCGAATATGATTAGAAAGTGCCTGGAAAATAGAAATGAGAAGCTACTCCGACAACAGAGCGAGCTACAGCCCCAACTGAGGTCATCACGTCCGCTCTCTCCAATGCCGTGCTATTCCATGATTTAGCCCCAAACCAGCACGAGAGCCCACTTGACCCGAAAGTCATCATGTACATTCAGTAAGCATCATTTCGACGCAGTTGTGGGGGAAAATAGGGCGAGTGGACAAAAAGGACCACAAGTAAGAGAAAAAATAACCATTGGTGGGGGGGGTGGGTTCCCCCCTCAGTCTTGATATGTTCCCACTCCCAACTCCAGCACACACTGACATTTAATTTCCTGTAACACCCACTTGCACTGCGAGTCTCCCCAGCAACTCCCTCCTCCAAGTCCGCAGGGTCACTTAAAGGAGCCTCATCATCCGTTTTGATCCTTACGAGAATATCGGGGCATGGGGTTGCCAAGTCTGCGAAAAAAAAAAAAAAAAAACACAACATGAAATGAAGTAAATATTATAGATTTTTAAATCCATTCCCTTAGGTGCTGGAGGCTGCAGCTTCTTGCAGCACGGCCCAGAGAGCAGACCACTACCCTACCCTCAACACCCAACAGATCCTCATCCTGAAACCCAGAGCTTCCCATAACACGGATGCTCTCCTCTCAGGATGCCGTGCCTCTCTGGGATCATCGTCTCTTTGAAAATTCGAATACTTTCTCCTGCTTTCTAGCTGGGGCATTTTAGCAGAACTACAGGAGAGCTCGCAGAAAAGTAGAAGCCCACTGGTTTCTTTACAGGCTGGACCAGTCCAGAATTATGTAGGCGAGGGTCCAAAACTACACAGCTCTCTTTCGGCAGATGCAAGGAAATTTTCCTGCCGGTCACACTCGCCTGTTCTCAGGCCTTGCTGCCCTTGCTCAAGTGAGATCAGATGGATCCAAACAAAAGAACCTTTTCTACCATCAAAGGGGAAAGGAAATGGAGACGCTATGTGTTTTACTGACCCAAAGGTGAATGTCACATCGCAGTTATAACAAAGTCAGATGCACCCAGCAGCCGAGCATTCAGGAGTTTAAAAAACACTTAACAAGGTGGTTACCCCCTCTTCTCCAAAACAGAAAAGTACCCAGCAGCAGCTGCCCACGGACCTCGCCCAACCCTCCTTTCAAGTCCTGGGGTTCCAACTTACTTGCGTAGGAAACGTTAATGTTCTGGATTTCTCCCAGGTCCTGGTTCCACTTGCTGTTCAGCGCTGCCTCTTTCTTGACCCAAAACACAGTGTCAGGATTGACGATTCTGTAACCTTTTGCCAGAAGAACAGAAACCCATTAGGACATGCCAAGCCTAGCCAACGATCAAATGGGCAACATTTAAAAAAAAAATCCTAAAAACAAATTGTATCTGTGCTGGACGGTGAAGTGTTAAAAGCTGATATGGAAAGGACTACAGAAGGACAGGCAGATGGGGCAAACAGGGAGCCCAGGAGATCATCTGTGTCATCTTCTGCCTCCGAGGATGATTCGCTGGACCTAAACCCTCCCACACAGATAGGGGATCTAACCTGCTCTTAAAAAATCTCCGGAGGAAATCCCTGGACGCCCCCAATAGCTCATTCAGTGCTCGAATCACAGTTAGAAAGTTCCTCCTTAATATCCAACCTCACTCTACCCCACTGTCATTGACTCATCGCGTTGTAAAAAACAAGATGATTCATTTATAAACCAGGAACCTTCCCACTAAATTAAAACTGCATGGCATGCAAACACACATTGAAGACCAAAGAGTGGATAACCTCAGATGAACACTCCCTGCCTGCCGGAGTGCCACTTGGCTCAGCATTGAGTTTATGGATATCGGAGGATCCACAGCAGGCCTCCCAGCAAACCTAAATTCGCCCTGCTACCTGCTGGCCCTAGGCTCTGCAGAGGCTGACGGCTTCCCATCTACAAGCTCGTTCTGTCTTCTTGTATTTACGCAAACAAATCATGCCAGTATATAAAAACCTTAAATAAAATAAATAAATATAAAGATTGATCTGTTTAATCAGAAATCATTTTAAAGGCCGGGCAGCAGGATACAGCCAAAAGTCCGTCACCCAACACATAACAGATTTGTGATTGTGTGCAATCGATGAACTTGAAAACATTAACCTATATTAATTCCCAAAGCCCTGGGGGAAAATTAAAAAAAAAAAAAAAAAAAAGGGGGGTCAGCGAGAGCCACATCGTCCCTGCACTAACCAGTAACGTCCAGTTCCCCATGGAGGCCCATCCTGCCATATTCTTCCTGACTCGGCAGACCCCGGGGGACTCAAAGGAACAGCACTGGAAAGAAGGAATTGAAGGGGGCCACCTAACGGCTTTCACAAGTTACTTCACAACATGGGCAGTTTCTTTTTTAAACTAGAAGAGGACCGCAGGTTCTGCTACCTTCATCTGCTGGAGACAGAGAAATACAGAAGGGGAGCAGGTGGCACACCGTGTTAGGAGTGGGTGCCCTGCAAGCTGTTCTCTGTCTCCATCTGCTGGAAGGGAGGCATAACCCACGGTCTGGACTGATCCGGGCGCGGACAGGGACATGGTTTTTAGCTACTGCTACCAGGGTACATGGTACTCTTAGCTGTGTTCCCTCTGGAGATGCTGCACAGACAGACGGTGTATGGCTTAATTATGGAAGTCCATATTCAAAAGCATTTAGACAGATACCTCAGAAGTTATCTGGCTAAATGAAGATTTGGGCCGGCTAGAATTTAGTCGACTAAGTTAGGGACCTTCTGAGGGCATAACTGGGAGGAGTTGAGTTAGCCGGTTAAGTCTGATATTCAAAGTTAGACAGCTAACGTAACTTAGCCAGCTAAGTCTGGTTAGGCCAAGAGTGGCCCTAGTTAGCCGCTAGCTTTAAGATAGCTGGCTATAGCCAATGATACAGCTGCACTACTGAATTTCCCTTCAGAGTTGGCTGGATTCCCTATCAAGGAATCGTTACATAAATCCCTTATCTTTTGGGACAGTTGCTTCCAGGAAATCAGCTCACTCCTCTTTAAGCTTAACCTAGTCATCAAAGACAAGACCGAATTCCTAATCATCTCTCAAGATGTAAACCTCCTGACTAGGGAGACAGCCTATCACCTAGATGATCAGCCTCAGGTCGATAGCCACTCTCTACCTAACTTCCCTTCAACAATGCAGATAACATCAAAAATACCTCTTACGTAAGAGATTTAGGCACCCTCCTGGACAACCAGCTGAACCTCAAAAGGTTTGTCAACAATACGACGAAAGAGTGCTTTTTCAAATTACAAGTCCTTAAAAAGCTTAAACCTCTCCTGCACTTCTATGATTTCTGCTTGGTTCTGCAATCAATCATACTCACCAAAATTGATTACTGTAACTCATTGCTGCTTGGGCTCCAGGCTGTCACCATTAAGCCTCTACAGATGTTACAGAACTCAGCCGCCAGGATTTTAACGAACTCAAAAAAGAGGGATCACATCACACCCATCCTTTACAACCTTCACTGGCTCCCTATCAAATATAGAATCCTCTACAAAGTGCTGACCATCATGCACAAAACTCTTCACAACCTTGCCCCAATCGATCTCACCTTCCAGGTTCGCCCTAATAACTCCACTAGAACAATGAGAAGAGCATTCCAAGGCACTCTCTTCGTCCCTCAAGCTAAAACGTCTCTTAGGAACAGGGCCTTTCCTACCGCAGGTCCCACTCATTGGAATACTCTCCCACCAGACCTCCGACAGGACCCTTGCCCCTTCTCCTTCAAGAAAAAACTAAAAACTTGGTTATTCAACCTTGCGTTTCCAGAACCCGCATTTTAGCTAACGCATTCTCTCCATTTTTCGCAACACATCCCTTCTCATTTCTCTGGACAAGTATGGTTTGGTTTATTATAAGTTCTCTCTCATATTTCGCTTTTTTCTCTAACATATTCCCTTGAAGAGACCCTCAGATACCCTTTAGTCTTATTATGCTTGTCTTTCCTCTATTTCTAGCCCTCTACGTATCATCTTATTTTCCTACTCCCTAATGGATCCATGCCCAATTAATTGGATTGATCACTTATTGTGACCCTTATTACTATGTAATTCTAATTGTTTTCCTGGTCAGTTAACATTCTGACTATGTTACTCAGAGTTAATGTACTAGGGGCTGACGTCAGATTGAAATCTGATCCGTCTCCAACTGCTAGCAGGAGTACACTATACCCGTTGGTTCTGAGTCCATCTGCTACACGCTAGGAAACTAAAAATAATAAATATGGATGAGTTTATCTGGCTAACTTTGCTACCCAGACAGTGACTGAATGTGGACCTCAGTGTCTTGTTCCACAGAGGGACGGGAGTTTGCCCTTTCAGAAAGATCAGAGAAATGGAAGCCCTGGGAGTCTTCTGAACCGCAGGTCATCCCCACGCTCCTCCAGCAAATCAGTTTAACATTTTGTGGGCTGTACCCCCAAAAGCATTCATAAAACTGTGCATACCACAAGCAAAATAGGTTTACAGTGTTTACTGATTATTGTTTTTGAGACTGGAAGGAGAGGGAAGACGACCAAAAAAAAAAACACACTACACACACTATCTATCCCGACCAAATTGACAAATGACATTGAATTGGTCTAGTTCATTTGCATGCAGACACTCGTGCGTACAACAAACAAAAAAAAACAGAGGGAGCTCAGCTGAGCTCTGCCATCCTCCAACCAGGTGGTATCGGACAATAATCACACCTAGAGCAAGGGATAGCGTTTGGAAGACTCTTGCAAGCACGGTCAAAGGGATTTGAAAAAGAGAAACATCCTTACCCAGAGAGAGCAGGGCTGCGTGAATCTCCTTCATCACTTTCCTGTAAAGCGCCTTCTGCCACTCCTCCAACACCTCCCACTCTTCCGCTGAGAAGTAGGCCGCCACATCCTTGAAGGTCACCGAGGCCTGAAACAGCAAGACCCAGATTTCAAGAGGCATGGGTGACATTCCTCGAACCCTCCCTGCGACTGTTTGTTTGTTTGGAAATGTATTAAATCGCCTCACAATGGAGGCCGAGGCGATGTACAAAAAACAGACACAAAACAGTTAACTAAATACATAGAATAATAATAGCAAGATGACCTATTAACATTAATATAAAACAAAGAGCAACCAATAAATTATTTAAAACATGTCACCCGAATCCGCCACCGGCTGCTGGAGTGTAAATACAAACCCCCCTCCTCACAGTGATGTCATGAGATAATCTCTAGCCTCCTCACCCCTCATCCCCAAACGGCTCAGGGTCTGCGGAGATTGCCTAATTCGGTGCATGCAGAAACCGGCAGTTGCTGTAGCCACTGGGAGGGCAGTTTTCAAGATCCATTTTATACAGGTAAATAGCAATTTACCTGCATAAAATGACCATTTTCCCCAAGAAATGTACCCTCCTTCGGTGGTGTTGCAGAAGGCGGAAAACTATTAAAGAGATATTTACGGGAAACATTCCCAGGGGGCACTTTGGATGGGATCAGAAAATAAAGAACAGAAATTCTGTTTTTAAATCTGTGCCCGTTATTTTTCTTACGAAATGTGCAAGGAAAAAAACAAACAAACAATGTAGGTCCAAAAAGCCTGCGAGAAAAAAAAAAAAAAATTTGTATCCACAGATTTTGCCCCACTGCAGTCTGAAGCTCGTCCCCTAAAACTATACATCTAAGCATGCAATAGGATAATGCCCAGCGGAGGGGTAATCAGAGGCACAATGCCAGCACTTGTGGGGGGGGGGGGGGGGGGGGGGGTGCGGGAGTAGGGTTGCCAACTTTTAACCATCAAATTTTCAAACATTTGGAGATGCTCTCTCTTATCTTCACTCGGGCCGGTTTTTGGGGTGGGTGAGCCGGGCGGCTGCCCAGGGTGCCATCAGATGAGGGGTGTCCTCAGCACCATAGGGACAGGAAGGAGAGGCCCAGCAGGGTCATAGCAGATCCATCCCACCGCGGTCAAAGAGAGGAACTGCGTGGACATGGTGGATCCCACCCTGCTGTGACCGAAGATACACCCAGCCTGGCTGTGGCGTATTCCACTCAGGAAGACAGGCCTAACCTGGCCATGCCCAAAGACCGAAATTTCATAGCTGCGGCAGATCCCATCCCACCGCAGCTGAAAAGAGGACTGGGGGGGGGGGGCCCCCATCAGTTGAAAGGGATTGCTTTTCACCCATGGTGCCTTAAATCCAGCTCTGATCTTTCACTGATGGGGTAGCACATGTGACTTTTATTACCACTCTTTACCATTACATAAAATACAGAAACCTATAATTTGATAGCAGATAAGGACCAATCTAGTTTGCTCAATTACTTCCTGCTACAGTGTCTTAGAGCCAAGTTGATCTGTGGCTTTTCCCTCACTTCTTTGCAATTAATAAGACCATGCTTTCTTTAAATATTATTGGTTTTGCCTCTATCATTTCCACTGAGAGGTTATTCCATGCATCCACCATCCTTTCTGGGAAAAAATATTTTCCTATGTTATTCCCGTGTCTACACCTTCAGAGCCTCGTACCATGACCACTAGCTCTCGAACTTCTTTATTATGAAAAGGGCTTGCTCTTACCAGCCCAGGGACCAAATTACAGTTTTGCAACATTCTTTAGGCCTCTAATTATTTCATGGACTGAAGTCTATGGGGCCAAGCACACTGTATAACACGCAGTCGGACTCGGGATAAATAGGCTCTAATCCACCCCCTAATGCAATGGGGGATTAGCGCCTAATTAACGCGTGTCCAACGCGGAGCAAATGAGTTAGCGCTCAACATATGCAAATGCATGTGAATGAGGCTATTTATTTAGATTTATATTCTGCTTGTCACACTGTTTTCAGTGCTTCAAAGTGGATTACATTCAGGTACTGTAGGTACTCATTCACTCCGAATGCAAAAAGATAAATGTGCGTCTATCGCTCAGATATTAATGCCTGCCTGGAGCAGGCGTTAATAGCTAAGCCCATTGAAAAGAAGTACAGAAAAGCAGAAAAAAATGCTTTTCTGTACTTCTTTTTTAAAATAAAGAAAAGAAAATATGAAGACCAACACCGGTAAACTCGGCGTCGGTTTTCATAGCCTGTCTGCCAGTGATAAAAACGGGTCACGGTTATGAAAACCGACGCAGAGTTTGCCGGCGTCTGTCTTCAAAACCGGCAGCCGCAGCGTTAGGAAACAGGCGCTTCCTAGCGCCACCCCCTAATTTCCATATTGTAACTTTCTCACACCCTTTAATTGATTCACTGTATTTAAAGTTCACAGTTTTATTGGAAATATTTATTACGTTACGCTATACTTTACACACATTGTTATTTGTAAACCGGGTTGATGTGATGCCTGTCATGAAACTCGGTATAACAAAAATAATAAATAAATAAATAAATAAATATTGCATGGCACCCCCCCCTTGCGGGCACCATGCATGCATTAAAAAAGCAGGCGCTGAAAAGTCAGCGCACATAATTGCATCAGCCCCTATGTAAGTGACACAAAATAAATACATCCAGCACACTGAATATACAGTAGCTACCAAAGTGCACACTATGTTTATTGATTTTTGTTCACCTTTCATTGCATTTTTTGTGGGGATTTATCAGTGTGCATTACAAACAACAACAAAAGGGAGAAAAAAATCAGTGGGAAAAAATGTAGCTTGGTTTGTTTGTTTATTTACACCGATTTTCTCCATTGTTGTTTGCTATAACAAACACTGATAAATTCCCAGGAAACTGAAAATAAACAACCTTAGCTTGTAGAATTGAAAGGGAGAGTCAGGCGCATGAAGGCTAAAAAAAATCAGGCCAGTCCCGCACATTTTAGCCCAGTACCTCTCCCCCCCATCCCGAAAAAGTCTGGACAGTTGCAAGTCCCTGCGGGAGGGTAAGAAACGCCTCGACAGGACGGGAAAGCACGCGTGGGAGAAGAGGCGGAGCTTACCTCACGCGGCGCTGGCTCCCACTGCCTCGCTTCCCCCTCGTGGGACATCCTGGCCGGTGCGGGGCAACGTCCGCACCACAAGGCAACAGGGGGCGAGGGAGGAGAAGGAATGAAATGGGGGGGGGGACGGAAGTCGTGCGAAACCTCCTGCACGAGCCCTTACGGGCTGTGACGTCCCAAGCAAGTTGCACCAATGGCGCTGCCGGCAGACCGCGAGGGCATTAGTGGCGCGAGATGAGGTGGAAACGGCGACCCGCGCCGGGGCCTCCCCGCCATCCCTGCCCGACGGTGTCCCCTTGCGCCGCTCTTCGGCTCCGGCGGAGAGGGCTGCGGCAGTCCTTCCCTGGCAAAGCTCTAGTGCTCGGAAGGACTTCCGGGTAAAAGCTCTACTTGTCCGGAAGACTTCGGGGAGGAATCGCTATTAGTTCGGATAACTTCCGGGACGGCTCCCAAATCTAGTCCTCAGTTCCCCACCCAGTCCCATTTTCCATCAATATAAACGACAGCTTTCCATTTTGGGTCCATATCGATCCTTCTTTACTATATTATTCTGCACTGGATCATCATAGACTGTAAATCTTTCTAAGGGAAAATTGTTTCTTACCTGAACATTTTCTTTCCTGGGTTTTGCCTCCCCACCAGCAGATGGAGAAAGAAAGTTGGCACCTAGTCTCACAGGATTGATCTGTACCCAAGCCAAAATAGAAATACCAATACAATAACCAACTATCGTCCTCTGAATGAGCAGAGGGAAGAGGTAAACCAGGAACAGATAAGTGCGCCCACACAAAACCCGCTGTAGAACTATCAAAACCTGTGCCATTCTTCAGAGAAATCACACTAAAAGAGCTTGAGCAGATTCCGCAATTATCCCTTTCCTCAACTCGGTGGGATTCTGGCCTGATCGGTGTTACTACAAGAACAAAAATTTGCACGTAACCAATTTTCCTTTCCCTGTACGTACCCAGGTCAGTCCACATTCCTGGGGATCTACCAAAGCTTCCCTAAACATGGAAGGATTGTGAGAGTCCCGCTCGAAGCACACTTTCACCAAAACCCATGGCCTCTGGGGCCTGGTAAAAATGTGCAACGATTTCCAAGTAGCCGCTCTACAGATCTCCTGCAGCGAAACTTGCTGTCACTTAGCCTAGGAGGCCGCCTGAGAACAGGTAGAATGCATCCAGTAGCCCCTCCGCAACAGGGCAACCCTGATCGATGTATGCAGAGCTAATAGCCCTTTCAACCACTGCCAACTGTGGCTCTTGACTCCTCATGACCCTTTTTGGCACCACTCCACAGCACAAAAAGATGATTTGACAAGCGGAAGCTGTTCTAACCTTCAGGTACTGCAACAGAGCACGCTTTACATCCACCAGTAGTAACTTTTTAGCTTGAGGCGCTGTAGGGTCCAACTTTGGGAAAGGACAGGAGCTCTACTGATTGATTTAAATGGAATAACGACACCACCTTCAGCAGAAAGGAAGGAACTGTTCTCAAGGACCCTCCCGCATCTGAAATTTTCAAAAACTACATGACAAGGTCTGAAGTTGCAAATTTCGACGAGCTGAACAGATTACCACCAAGAAAACCACTTTCAAAGTGAGATCTTTCCGTAGTAGCTAGTTTCAAAGGTTTAAACAGAGGTGCACACACGCTCTTAAGGACTACGTTAAGGCTCCAGGAAGGACAAGGCTTCTGAACCGGAGGACACAAATGCTTTACCCCTCGTAGAAAACATAGTTCGTCTGGATGTGCAGCCAAAGATATCCCTCGAACATTACCTCAAAGACAGCTGAACGCCGCCACCTGAACTCTGAGGGAATTAAAGGATAAACCTTTAACCAAACCCTCCTGTAAGAAGGCCAAAATATACACCACCAAGGCTTGCATAGGATCCACCTTCTGCCCCGTACACCAGGCCTCAAAAACTCTCCATACTCTCACATAGGCCAGGGATGTGGAAGTCTTCCTAGACTGCAAGAGGGGAGCGATGACCCCTTCCGAATACCCCTTATTCCTCAATCGCTCCCTCTCAAAAGCCAGGCTGCTAGACAAAAGCAATCTGCCTGATCTAAACAAACGCAGTAGATTCGGCAAATGAGCTGGCAGCAATGGACCGTCCACTGCTCGGTTGATTAAGTCCACAAACCATGGATGCCTTGACCACTCTGGTGCAATGAGAATCATGTCGCCCAGATGAACCTCTATGCACCACAAAATCTTGCCCACTAACGGCCAAGGCAGAAACATATACAGAAGGACGTCCGTCAGCCAAGGCAGAAATAAGGCATCTACTCCTTCTGCTCCTCTCTCTTCACTGGCTGAAGAAACGGGCCTTGGCATTGCGTAAGGTCGCCATTAGATCCATGCACGGCCTGTCCCACCTGTGCATGATGAGGCACATCGCTTCCTCTGACAGCTCCCACTCTCCGGGGTCCAACCGCTGCCGGCTCAGAAAATCCGGTTGCACGTTGTCCGTGCCTTCTAAGTGGGAGGCTGCTAACCGCTCCAGGTGTTGTTCTGCCCACCCACTCAAATCCCGGGCTTCCTGAGCCACTGCCCAACTTTTGGTGCCCCCCTGCGGTTGATGTAAGCCACCGTTGTCACATTGTCCAACTAGACTCTCACTAGGGGCAGAAATGCCTGAAGAGTCAAATGGATGGCTCTCGTCTCTAAGCGATTGATGGACCACAAGGCTTCCTCAGTCAACCACCGCCCTTGTACAGACTGGTTCTGGCACACCGCTCCCCATCCAGAGAGACTGGCATCAGTGGTGATGATCATCCAGATCGGGATATCCAAGTCCACACCCCGTCTTAGCTTGTCCGGCAGGAGCCACCACGAGAGAGTGGACCGCACAAACTCCATAAGTGGGAGAGGTAGCTGAAACTGCTCTGACCCTTTTTTTTTTTTTATTATTATTATTATTAAGGAAAACCTTTAAACAGGCAATGAAAACAATGCAAACACTTTCCTTAATAAGAGTGGTTGCAGGCTCAGTCCATCCTTCGGGGAGAGGGAACCAGGAGCCCCAGTTTTCTGCCCTGTCTGGCGGAGGACCAAGCAATTAAAGGGTCCCTGATCCCCTGCTTGTCCGTCTCAGATTGGCAGGATGCCCCACCAGGACCTAACAACCCCCCTGGGAGGTAAACATTCCTAAATCTTCTAGTCCGACTCTGTTGGTTTTTTTGTTGTTTAGTGAAAACTCAAAGACTACAAAAGCTTTGCACCTCCACCATCTGCTGGAGACAGAGAAATAGTGAGGGACTGCAGGTGGCACCTGGTGTTAAGTGTCAGTAAAACATTGTCTCCATCTGCTGGAAGGGAGGCACAACCCAGGAGTCTGGACTGATCTGGGGATGTACAGGGAATGCATATTCATGGAGGTCTACCCTGAAAAACTAAGCACCTGGAGGATCCCATAGGGACCGGGTTTAGGAATCGTGGACATAACCAAAGGGGAAATAAAGAGCACAGCCATCTCCATTTCATAAAAAAAACCCAAATAGATACATGGTATTAAAACACCAGCCTAGTGGCATTCAAAACTATAAATCCTGCCCTTTTGGCGGTTGCTATTCTGTTAAGTAGGGATAGGCAACGCTGAGCCTAGAGTGCTACAAACAGATCTGGTTTTCACCATATCCACAATGAATATAGATATGTTTGCAGGCAATTGCATGCACATCTATCTCACATATTCGTTATGGATATCCTGAAAACCAGACCCATTTGCAGCACTGAAGAACCAACATTGCCTATCCCAGTGTTGGGAAAACCTTGCACCGATTACTTTTATTCTATGTGGAAATCAGACTAACAAATAGAAAACAAAAAACTTGACATCTAGCAGAAAATAAAAGTGAATCATTAAGCATTCTCATGATTCCCAGCACACACTTTTTATTACAAGAGCGAGAGAACCAACTCCCCCATCCGCAACACACACAGTCCTGAGAATCCTAATCACCAAGAACGCAATCCAGCCCAAATTACTAAGACAGGACGCAGCAGATCCTAATGAGGTAATCCATTTCTGCACCTAAAATCTGGAACGAGGTGGCACTTCCCCCTCAGTCTTCAGGGAGCCACTTCATTTTCCAGAAAAAAAAAAGCTAAGGCATGCTTGTTGAATTAGGCCTTCCCATAGTCTGCTCCCCAGAGAATAAATTACTTATAATGCCACTTTGAAGGGGCCTGTAGAAGGGTTGCCGAAGTGGCCAGCAGCTAGAAGTGAAGAGACCCCATTTTGTGCTCCTGATTATGCATATCCTGGCGTTTAAAAACCAAACAGGAGAGGAACTCAGCAAGCGGCGAGAGAGATCAATTAACAGACTAAGAAGACCACACCACCCCTCCCTGCCACCCCGCTGACGAAGGATCCAGCGGCTTGGAAGGCACCACACACACAAGAGAAATCTGCCAGCCACTTAATGGCCAGAGCCGAACTTGTCTGATCCCTGGAGAGGACAAAGCTAAGTCCTCTTAGCTCAGCAGGCGAGCAGAGACACTAATCTGTTTTTCCATCGACGGCAACAGCCTCCGGGAACTCCAGCTCCTCTCGGGGCTCAGCAACAGAGACATCTCCAGTGGCGAAAGAATAATCTCCTAAGTGTTCTGGGGATATTTAGCTAAGTTTATTAATAACATCCTAAGCAAGTCAAGGTTATTACCATGTGCATTCCTCTGGGTTTATTCAGAACAGGCTCCTTAACACAGCATGTTCTTACAGTGACTATAGTACAAGTTTCTTACCTCAAGAGGCACAAGTTGTTCTAGTCTCAGACACTTCAGCCTTACAATAACAACAAGTCTGATTCTGAGATAAACAAACAGTTGTGCACTCCTGGGCATCTCACATTGTATATAAAAGGTAAAATAAGTGGTCATTTTCTGTAGCACTGTCAGCCCCCCCAGGGAGAGAGAGGGTAGGGGAAGTAGGCAATAGCCCAAGGGCTATAGCAATACTCTTATAAATCCTTACAGCCCTTTGACTCGATTGCTAATGACCCTGCAACTACTGGTGCTGTTATTTTGTACCTGCAGTTTAATTCCAATTTGATTGGAATCTGCCTTGAGACCAATCATGGAAAAAAAAAAGGCAGGATATCAAATGTTTGTAAATACATTTATTTCTACCTTCAAAGAATTCTTAGATTGGTAAGGCAACATTTCCCTTTGCTGAATCCATCTTCCTTTTTTCCCCTTTAAGCATGTCTATCCATATGACCAGTAATTCTGTTCTTAAGAATAGCTTTTACTATTTTGCCTGGTGATGTCAGGTTCGCTGATCTTTAGTTTCCCAAAATATCCTGGAGCCGTCTGGCATTACACGGACCACCCTCCAAGTCTTCAGGCACAATGGCTGATTTTAATAAGTTATGAAACTGCAGACCTGTTTCTAGCAATCTACATGGGAGTTCTTTCAGAACTGGAGCGAATACCATCAGGGCCTGGTGATTTGTTATGCCGAGTTGCTCTATTACATTTTCCAGTTATTTGTGCTGGCGAGACATTTACCCAATCAATATTGGGATCATTTAAGTCTCTCTAGAATTGTACACAGTATTCCAAGTGAGAGTCTCCCCAGGGATATTGCCCCTGTATAGGTCCCTCGTGAGACCTCACGTGGAATACTGTGCACAGTTCTGGAGACTGCACCTTCAAAAGGATATAAACAGGATGGAGTCGCTCCAGAGGGAGGCTACTAAAATGGTCAGTGGTCTTCGTTCTAAAGCATATGGGGATGGACTTAAAAGATCTAAACCTGTACACCCTGGAGGAAAGGCAAGGTAGGGGAGATATGAGAGAGAGAGAGATTCAAATATCTCAAAGATTTCCATGCACAGGTGAGCCTCTTTCAACAAATAGGAGGCTCTAGAACCAGGGGTCATGCAATGAGGGTGAAAGGAGGTAGACTCAGGGGTAATCTTAGGAAGTATTTTTCAGAGAGGGTGGTGAATGTGTGGAATAGCCTCCCCGTGGAGGGATAAGCACAAGGGATCTCTAAGGAAATGAAGGGAATTCTGATGCTAAATTAATTGGGCAGATGGACAGACTGGATGGGCCATACCTTTTTTTTTCCTGCCGTCATGGCTCTCTGTTTCTATTAATTGGGTAAGTGTCTCATTATGACATACTAGCAAGGTTAAGTTCCTATATGCCAGGACAAACTGCTTCATGAAGCAGATTGTCCTGGAACAGAGGGAGGATCTATTTTAGCTGAATGCAGGATGTGGTACAAGATAGTGCAGCCAACAGTACTCATAATGCAATCAAATTTGACAATTACTGGAAGGAGGATATTAAGGAAAATTGCTTCCTGCCAAAGCAGTCACCTTTCCTCTCTGTCAGTTTGCTCCGGAATTATTTTTTCCAAGCCACCCTGCAGAGCATCAGTTCAGCATCCATATCCCACAGTGAGACTTTAAATCATGCCTTCCCCTACCCACCCCCAATATTCAGAAATGTCCCCTACAAGGTCATTTGACAGCGGACCTCATGTTGCTTGCTGAGAGAGGAAGCTCGTGGCTTGATTCTCTGCAGCGTCAGGGCATACTGGCAGCCATCGCCACATCTGATTTTTGAGCCATGGGGCTTGTACAAAGGCCTTGCTAGCAGCATCTAGTTAGGGAACGATGGGCAACTGATCAGGGTCAGGGCTGCCAGAGTGAAAGGCAGACAAGCAGTAATAGTTAGTTGCCTGGGGTCATGGAATTAAACCTTCCCCGGGTGCCATCTTGGCCTGCTGTGGAGCACCAGAAAACAAACCTTTTCCTGCTGCTATCCCCATCCACCCATGGGCCCCAGGAAACTTCTCCTGTTCAGTTCTCCGCCCAGGAAGGAGGTCCTCCCAATATTAATAAATCTCGCCCCAAAGTTAAAGCCAACGAGGAGTCCAACCAAATCTGATAGGCTCTGGGCTAGATCAGCTGCTAATACAGGGGCAAATACTACCCACCTCCAATTTTAAGCTTATGCAATGAATACACTTCAGCCCAGGCTCGTTATTCAAAATAGCCTTTTAGCACCCCTCTGTGCCCACGGTGTAGACGGGAAGAAGGCACTCATTAGGGGTTACCAGGAAGCTGGAGTGCTGGTAATATGCGTGCTCGAGAGCTGACGCTCGGATGAGGACATGAGAACGGGGTCACTGCCCCTGCCGTCAGCGTTGTGCTGGTAGGGAAGGATTCCGCTCCTTTCCACACAGGTCTTGGGGGTGACGGCAGCTGGGAAGACTCAGATCACCTCCATTCTGTGCCTAAGGTTGCAGTGACGTTTTATATTGCGTACTCGATAACTCAGGCTGCTGCCATTCTCCATAAATCTATGACCACACGACGCGGACATCCCCATTTTGGTTTTCTTGTACGTCTTTTTATTGTAGTGTTTATTCACAAAATGTCAAAAAAAAAAAAAAAAAGAACTATTAAATTAAAAGAAAAAAAATAAAATAAAAGGAAAATCCCGCTAGTGCTCCCGAAACAGTCTCTTTCGTACAGCCTCGCAGCCCAGAATAATTCACCTGGCGTCAGAGACGTTCTCTGCGGAACAGAAGCAAAATGGCGTGGGGGAGCAGGTATGAGGAGAAGGGGGTCCTTCAGAGTCTGTGGCAGCCTCTCTCCTCACTCCCAGCAACCTAGGGAGCTATTCTGAAGCTTTTTTTTTACCATTTCGTGTTCCTTCCCTCTCCTCTTACGGATTCTCAGGGCCCCCCATTCAGCATTCTCTCCCCTGTCTCTTCCCCTCTCCTCAGACTATGTTTCAATTTCACACGAGGGAGGAGGAGGAGAGCAGTTTGAACATTCAGTACGGATCCTTATAGCGAGTGGGCTGTGAACCGACAAGCTCTCCCCTTCCCACCATCCGGACACGCTGTGCCCTCTCCCAAGATGGCTCCTTAGTTTGTCAGCTCCCAGCTGACTCAGTACAAGTTGGAGTCTCTCCACCATAGGTCCTGGTATTGAGCCAACAGTAAGTTGACAACCTGACTTCTCTCTCTCTCTCGGATGGCCCCCCTCCCCCCCCACACACTCTCTATCTCCTGTTGAATTAATCTTGTGCATTCAATGTCAAAGCCCCTGTGTGTTAGCTTTCAACTTTACGTGCATTCCATGACCAGACGGAGCCGGCTCCATTCCCCTGGAAAGGCCTCATCTTGCTCCCGGGAGGCTCCACACCAGGCCTCCCCCTATTTCCGCACCTTTCTCTCCCCCGCGTGGGTCCGCTGGTGTCGGATGAGGTTGGAGCTGTCGCTGAAGCGCTTCCCACACTCCCCGCAGCCGTACGGCTTCTCCCCGGTGTGGGTGCGCAGGTGCTTGACGAGGGAGGAGCTCTGGCTGAAGCCCTTGCCGCACACCGTGCAGACATAGGGCTTCACCCCGGTGTGGATCTTCTGGTGGCGCAGGAGCTGGGCGTTGTGGCCAAAATTCTTCCCACAGGCGGCGCACAAGAAAGGCCGCTCCCCCGAGTGCAGCTTCTGGTGCTGGAGCAGCGAGTCCCGGCGGCTGAAGCTCTTCTCGCACTCGGCGCACTTGTGGGGCCGGGCCCCGGCGTGGCTGCGATGGTGCAGGATGAGGGACACCCGGTGGCTGAACGTCTGCTCGCACTGGGTGCACTCGTAGGGCCCGCAGCGGGGGGCGTGGGTGCGCTGGTGCTTCAGCAGGTTGGAGCTGTTGCAGAAGCTCTTGCCGCACTCGCCGCAGCGGTAGGGCCGCGCCCCCGTGTGCGTGCGCTGGTGGGAGCGCAGGTGCGAGCGCTGGCTGAAGCTCTTGCCGCACTCGGCGCAGCCGTAGGGCCTCTCCCCGGTGTGCACGCGCTGGTGGCGCACCAGGATCTGGCGCAGGCGGAAGCGCTTGCCGCAGTCCAGGCAGGCGTGGGGCCGCTCTCCCGTGTGGATGTGCTGGTGCCGGGCCAGCAGCTGCTTGCGGACGAAGCTCTTGCCGCACTCCCCGCAGGCGAAGGGCTTCTCCTCGGCGTGCGCGCTCAGGTGCTGGATGAGCGCCGAGGGGTCGGGGAAGGTCCTCCCGCACTCGGTGCAGCGGTACGCCGCCTGCTGCAGCTCCAGGGGCCCGGGGGCCGTGGCTGCGTCGAAGCCGGCACCCAGTTCGCTTCCCGGCGAGGGGGGTCTCCACGGCACAGCGGATTCCTCGCCTGCTCTCCTGCACTTTCCAGAGTGGGCTCCTGCCAGGTGGAAAAAACAAGCAGATTAGGATTCACCAAGCAATTTGCTGCGATTATTGAAAAGGAGAAAGACTGGCTGCAGTAATTTTGATTTCTGATCTGCTCCTCATACAGCAAAGATCCCAAAGCACGTAGATGTTCAGCAGCAAGACACACCCCAGCCTCCTCTGGGGTGCCCGGACTGCCCATTTCCGGGGCTTCAGCTGAAAATACACTTCCAAAAGGGGGAGGAGGATCAGACCCGGAAGTGACGCACACTCGGAGGGGAATTAGATCTCAGGCACAAGGCGATACACCAAGGTCACACGTGGAAACTTGAGATTAAAAGGGCAGCCTTGACCTTCCATAAAGCAGAATGTGGTATCTAATGACGACAGTAACTTTCCAACCAGCGCACAGGCGCTCTTTGGCACGCGCCCAGATACGTGGCCATCTTTTTTTTTTTTTTATAAGATGCACGCGTACATACACGCATCGTATAAATGAGCCTGACCGTGTGCATATGCGCGCCCGTGCACATAAATCCTGCGTCTACCGCGCAGGTCAGGCCATTTTTAAAAGGGGCACGCGTCCACGCCACTGCACCCAGTTAACCGCGAGGGCCTCCAAACCCCCCCTGGTTTGATAGGATGCACTCCCCCCCCCAGACCCTTTAAACCCAAGAAATGGCTCTGTTTATTTATTATTTATTTATTTTTTTTTAACTTACATCTCGTCCCTAGCAGAATGAAACTTACGCACCGCCGGACCTGGCCGCGCTCCCAGGTGTGCAAGTATTTACGGGCACATCTCTTGGCAATGCCCCGAACCATCCACGCAACACCAAAAACCACGCCCCTTTTGGAAAAGGGTTAAGAGGTGCGCGCACGTATCTGGGCGGCTTTTAAAATTCGGCTGGCACTCACCAGCCTGACTGGTACGCTCAACCCCCCCAACTGATGTGTGCGCTGGGCTTTTAAAATTCACTTTTAAGCAAATAAACAAAACAGGCCACCTCTTGTCTTGGAGTTCTAGTCTATAAAACACTCGACTCTCAGAAATAAGAACGAATCTTCCAGCGATCCTCCGTTTTCTCTGGACCCTAGTTCCCGACAGTGCCACACCATGGGCCCTACGATCCAGCACTGCAGGCGCCATGCTTTCACCGTTCATGCAGAGTCTTCTCCCCTAAGTTTGATTCGTGCCGTCTGGAACCCACTGAAAAGGGAAAGATGAGCGCACGGGACCGCCAGCGTGGCAAGGCCCAGGGTGAGACACTTACCCAGGCTCTCCACCTTCCCCTCATCGCCAGAGCACACCACCACCTCCTCCTCCTCCTCTTCTTCCTCCTCCTGCTTTATCCACAGCGCAAGCTCGGGATCGTACACTGGATAACCTGTTAGGAACCGAAGCAAGACACTGGCGGTTTTTAATAGCCTCGCCTCGAAGCACAGAGCCCATTAAAGCCCCAGCGGTATTCTGGAGCGATTCAGGGGCCAGGCACAAGAAATTCAGTAGGGCCCAGCTCCTTTTTTCCTACCCGCTGTCCTCAAAAGCCCATTAGAGGTGTCACGGGGATACACGTAAAGCATGAATCCAGAGCGGATTTTCATCAGCCCCTTTCACAGAACGCGTCGAGCTCCAAGGCTATAATTTGGCCGCACTCACGCGTGTGGCGGGGACTCCTCCCGTCCTCCCCTTTCTGCGGGTCTCGCTGGTGCTGTCCCACACATGCCATTCCTTCCGAGTTCACCCTGAAGAAAACGTCCGGCTTCACCATCCCACATTCTGCGCATACACACAAAAAAAAAGAAATTGGCAAACGCTGTTCAGTTTCAGGATAGGAAGCGAAAACCTTAAAGAAATGCAGCCTAATACCACCAAGCACCCAGAAACTGGGGTTTCTCCTTCTGACACAGACAAAGGCGGAAATCTGTGGTTGTCCTGGCTCGTCTCTTTCTCATAGAGCTGGCAGATCAGACCCTCGTCTTTGCTAACCAGAGGGGGAACTCCAGTTCATTATGGGACCTTTAAAATCAGAGACGGAAGCAGAGGAGAGGGAACGTGTGGAGTGGTAGTAAGAAACGATATAAAAAAACATGAAGTACTGACTTAGCTCATTATTAGGAAGTCACGGGAGTGAGTAAGTATCAACCCAGATATACAGAATAACTATTGTCTTAGATAGACCCATACATTGAGATATACAGGCCAAGTGATTGCCTGTGGTTGGCTTGGCCTGCTCACCTCAGAGATGACCTCTTCTCGAGGCTGCAAACTGTCCCCATCCCCCTTGACCCCTTATTTTCTGCAGCAAGAAGGAAAAACCTTTTACCGCTCTCCATCCCAGGCCGTGGCTTTGCTGGGCTGCTTAATCCCAGTCCTCCTGGCCTGCTTCTCACCTGTGGCGGCACTGCTGTGACTCACCGACGTCCCTTCCGCGTGACATGGGCCCCCGGGAGCCGGCTCCTGCCCTTTCTGGATCCTCACCAGGACACTGGGGTTCACGATGGCATAGCCTACCATGGCAGAGAGAGACAGCAGAGAGGTATACTCAAGAGAGTAGGCGCACGCAATTGCCAGCCCCTCCCTCCTCATAAACTGGATAAAATCGGAGGGGGGGGGGGAGGGGGCCTCTTCTCCCCTACACTCCCATCAGAACCCTCTCATGTCTCCAGATGGAAAACATTCAAACTGTAGCTTGTTTCCGATTGCAAGGTTTGCAACAGAAAGGACCTAAGAATCGAGCCATCCCATGGTTTTCCACCGGCTTCATCAAACATACACTTTTGCTTCTTCTTACACAAGTTCATGGCTACGTTACCCGTCAAAAGAGATTTTCTGTAGCAGGGCCTATACATTGGAATGCCCTACGCCAAATCTCAAATGGTAAGGATTTCAAAATAATCACTAAAAACATCTCTCTTTAGAGAAGCATTCAGAGCCACCGACTAAGAGACCAGGCAGCTTTCCTTGTTTTACTCTGCTGTGCTTATAATGATTTTTATTCTTCCTATTTTTTTCTATCTTTTATGTTCGTTAAATTTAAAGTTAACAAGTTTATTTTAAATATCTTTAGGTATAAGGATATTAGTAATATTGATATGTTACTATGTCATTTTATTCATACTTTTATTATTATTGTGTTTATTTTTACTTTCACTTTATGAAAGTTTAGTTTTTATTATTTTTATGCTCAATGTTGTAAACCGTTTTTGTTCAAATTTACTTGCTAAAGACGGTATATAAAAAGTCTTAAATAAATAGGTGGGGTTGGGGAGGGAGGGGGGGAATTGGGGAAGTATTATGTATTATGTATTCATCTTGCTATTGTAATAACTTTGTTACAATGAAAGTTAATAAAAGTATTAATTTAAAAAAAAAAATAAAAAAAATAAATAAATAAATAAATAAATGGCTGAAGCTTTCAGTCCCTCCTGGTGTGGCCCACAGATGAGACAAAAGCGTAAAAGGTCTGCTGCAGAGCTTCCCCCACAGTAAAGTTTAAGGTGCTCTAGGACAAGTTAGTGCACTGGGTTAGAGGGTCGGACATAATGTCTTATAGTATAAGAAGCCTTTACATCTCCCAAATTTGGGTGGAATGCCATTGGGGTGGCACTTTTAGACAGCTCCCACAAGACAACTTCATTGTGATTCTCAGTAAAGGCAAATTCTTGAGGCTTTTCCTTACATTTCCAACACAAATTATATCTCACATGACAACTTCCAACCATTTTAAAGCGGAAGACATGATAGAATCATTGCCTTTCTGAAGCTGATGAGATTTTACTTGAGAATTCTGAAAATGCTGTCTCATCATGGGGCACCTTGGTAAATTCTTTAGCAGATAAAACTCTGCCCTTTAGTCACCAAAACTTTTCCAAATAAAAAAAAAACAACAAAAACCCAACCCTTGGTACACACCCAAATTGTTACAATTTAAAAAAAAGTCTTAGAAAAAAAGAAAGATTATGGAGAAAATATAGCGACAATGATTCACTTTCATCTTTTAGAATCATGTTAACTAAATACAGAGCGGAAATAAATAGGGCAAAATGGTCATATTATGCCAAACAAATTCACGATATTAAATACAATCCCAAAGCTCTTTTTTCAATTGTCCAAAGCTTAGTCTCACCGTCCTCCCACAAATTAGTACTAAACTCCGAAATACCTCAATGCAAATGTGAGGGTATTGCAAAATTTTTCAAAGATAAAATTGCAAACCTAATTTCATCTTTTTCGAAAATCACATTCGAAAAATCATTCTTCCAATAGATAATGGAAGATCTTGGTCTTCCTTTGAAACTGTGAGTGCAACTGAAATTGATTCTATCTTAAAAAAAAAAAACTTAAACCAGCAAATCAACCCTGGGACCCCGATTTCACTTAAGTATTTTAAACAATGTCAAGATGATATCGCCCCAATAGTCACCAAAATAGTAAATCTCTCCCTTACTGAAGGATCAGTACCAACTCCTTTAAAATGTGCGATCATCAAACCCATTTTAAAACAAAACAAAAAAGATCCCTCAGATTTCAATAATTTAAGATCCATTTAAAATCTCCCTTTTCCGGCAAAAATACTTGAAAAAATTGTTCCAAAAATTATCTGATCATTTAGAAAAACACACAAGATATTACAGTCATCACAATTTGGCTTTAGAAAATACTACAGCACTGAATCTTTGCCTTTAGCTCTGACACTGTACTAAGAGGTTTTGATAATGGTGAGTCGTTTATACTTAACAGCTGCATTTGACACAGTTAACTTCCAAATTTTACTTCAAAGATTGTCTGAAATCGGTATATATGGAAGAGTACTAGAGTGGTTTAAATCATTCCTCTCAGAGAGATCTTATCAAGTTCAATTAAATGAATGCTTATCTAATAAAATAACCATCGAATCAGGGGTCCCTCAAGGGTCTGCATTATTTATTTATTATTTATTTAACATTTTTATATACCGACCTTCATGAAAGAAATTCATATCAGATCGGTTTACAAATAACATGAGGGGAATAACAAAGTCAACCATATAACAAGAAATGAAAGTTACATATAACAAGGGGTATTAACCTGGAGGGCTAGGATAGCCGGAGCGATAGAAGGCATAACTGAACAAGTTAGATAATACAATAATATGATGAGAAGAGGCATAAGTGTATAGGCTACACTTGTCAACCCTTGGCAACACTTGGCAACCCTTTTTAAGATTTCTCTCTTACCACTTTGCAAACTGTTGTCTGGATTAGGAATCATTCACAATATTTACGCTGGTGATGTACAGCTTTTAATTCCTATTTAAAACACCCTGGAAGACACTCTAAAAGAAATTGAAATTTACTTAAATTCAATTAGACAACTTTTATCTCACAGAAAATCAAAAACCAGAACTTATTCTGTGAAGTAGAAAATCACATCTGAGTAAATCCTTCCATTCCACTGACTTTATGCAGACTGAATCTTCTAGTCAAGTATGTGATCTTGGAATTTTAATTGATTCCGATTTTAGATTAGAAAGATATAAAACAAAAAATTAGGGACGGTTATTTTAAATTACAGATTTTAAAACGGCTTAAGCCTCTGTTAGATTTTAATGATTTTAGAACTTTTTTTCTACCATTGATTATTGTAATGCTTTACTTCTTGGGCTACCTGGGGTCCATCTAAAACCATTACAACTTCTCAGAACAAAGCTGCTAGAGTTTTATGTGGGGGGGGGGGGAAATTTGACCCCATTACCCCAACCCTTATCGATTTGTACTGGCTACCTATAAAGCAAAGAATTGAATATAAAACACTATGTATCTTATTCAAATCTATAAATCACAAACATACTGAATGGTTAAACGCATCTTTGCATCTTCACACATCACAAAGGAACCTTCGTTCAGCCAATAAGGGACTTTTATCAGTACCATGAATCAGAACGGCACATCTATCTGAGGTAAGAGAACGGGCTCTCTCAGTTGCAGGCTCCAAATGATGGAACTCTTTACCTGATGAACTTAGAGTACAAAAGGATATGAAACGCTTTAAAAAAAAATCTGAACACCCTACTATTCAAAAACGCTTATGAATCAACGGCAGAGAATTGATCGACTTGTTTGATGGATGCTTCGCTCGGCTTTTTCTTTGCTTTTAAACTTTGTTATACCTTGTTTTACTTTGTTTTATTTTATTTTTTACTATTTGCTAGGTTTTTCTAATTTTTAAAATTGTCTGCAATGTACTTACTGTTTTTACATTTACTTAGTTTTAACTATGTATTTTTTTTCCTGTACTTTTTATCTATTTATGACTAACTGTACACAGTCTAGATTGTCCTACAGATTGACAGTATATAAAATAAAGAAATAAATACGATATTTTTCAAACAACTGGAGGCAATGGGCATCTCATATTGTTAAGCACTGTATCTCAGGGAATGTTACACTTACCCATGGAGAGGAGGGCTGTGTGGATCTCCTTCATCACATTCCTATACAGCTCCTTCTGCCACTCCTCCAACACCTCCCACTCCTGCTCCGAGAAATAGGCTGCCACGTCCCTGAAGGTCACCGAGAACTGCAAGAGCATGGAGCCCTCGGGGGCTTCTCCTTGCAAAGCCTGGGAAGAAAAGAGAGGCTTAATGGGATGTGTGTGCAGTTTACAATACCCTGATCACACCCAGCATCTTTATCCAAAGCTCCTTTCAGATGAGCTCAGCAGCCACTAACTCAAGTCCAGCTAAACCTTCTGAGGATCAACACTTCAGCAGACTACACCAGGGACTGAATAAGTGTAGGGACTGGTTTTCCTGGTAGTTCCTTCTGTATAATAAGCACATGGACTGTACACACTCAATAAATATTACAGACTAACACATAATAAAAGATTACTTACCTGCTCATATTCTCGCCTGGACATTTCTCTGGGTGTCTTTGTGAATATGTTTGTATGTGACTGAAGGTCTATGTAGTTTACTGGGGGGTGGGAGGGGAGACTTATTTGTCTCTGTGCATATAGCTCCTTTACTACAATATCTGGTTTACTATCATCGATCTTCCTGACGGTGGGAATAGGAATGTCCCAGGTGGATGTTGATGTGTATGTGGCCTTCTGTTTCTGCGTCTCAGTGGCTATGTGTGTGCACGTCTGTGCATCCAAGTCTGCGTGTAATGTGCATGTATCAAGGTCTTTTGTATTTTTCCTTTGGGTTCCTGCAGTATAAGGCTCCTGCACCTATCTCCCTTTCTCGCTGGTTTTCTGCAGACTAAACCTCTTGCATCTCTTTCTCTTCTCTCCCCTGCCTCGGAGATAGGGGGTTATTCAGGGAGAATCTGCAAATCTCAGCTGCGGACAAACCCCGTTGCTCTGGGCTTCCAGCACAGCAGATCCCACCGGCACCCACAACTCTCAACCTCTAGCCACAAGCTAGACTCCTCCTACTGAGCATGCTCAGTACCGGAGCCAGCACTGCATGCTGGGAGCATCTTAACTGAGCATGTTTGGGCTCATTGCCAATACCGTGCACTGTATGTTGGGAGCATCCTACTGAGCATGCTCGGAGCCGGAGCCAGCACCGTGCACTGCATGCTGGGGACATCTTACTGAGCATGCTCGGAGCCGGAGCCAGCACCGTGCACTGCATGCTGGGGACATCTTACTGAGCATGCTCGGAGCCGGAGCCAGCACCGTGCACTGCATGCTGGGGGCATCCTACTGAGCATGCTCCGAGCTGGAGCGAGCCCCACATACTGCACCAGTGTGCCAATTTACTGATTTTTGTAGCCACATGTCATTTTTTTGGACAGTTTAGCTACAAATCTGGGGACTTTCTCCCAGTTCTAAACTTTCCATCGAGTGCCCCACTTACCGAGCAGGCCTCACTCTTTCCCTTGCTACAGCCCCTCTCGGGTCTGTTGGTTCAGTCTTTCCCTTATCCCCCCCCCCCCCCCCCCCCCCACCACTGGATAATCTAATTACATCACAGCCAAGCTCGCTCTGCTAGAAGGAGAAAGAAAAAAAATCACAGCTAGCACAAAAATTAAAAAATTAAAGGCGCTGCAGCAACTTTACTTTCACCTTATGACAAAGACAGTAGCAGAATAGAAGGCATGGAGAGAGCTATGTTTTATCCCCAGTAATTATTTTTTTTTTGCTGTGCTGCTGGTAGAGAGGGGAAGTTGTCTGCCATGCTGGTCAGGCCTCTGTGTGAGCTGGCCTCAGAGAAGGGTAATGCAAGGAGCCATGGCCACAGTGAGTGTCCTGAAGAGGGAGGAGGGAATGCAAAGGTGGCTGCTGAAGACCAGTTAAGGGCAAGCAGCAAGAGCAAAACTTTACATGATGATGCTGGTTAGCCAGCCCAGGGGAGGAGACACTCACTATGGGCCTGATTTTAAAAAGCTTTAATTCAAGGAAGTGGGCTTTTGAAAATTGCTAGGACATATGCCATTGAATTGTCCAGAGGATTTACTTATGTAAGTGCTCTTTATCATAGCAATTTTCAACACCATTTACTTGAGTGGTTTGTTACATTTATATGCATAACTCCTTTGAAATTTACCTCCTGATAGGTCGATTTTAAAAGCTTTGCTAGTGCAAAAATGCCCACATACTTGTATAATTGGATTTTTAAAAGCTGCAAAATACACACATATGTACCCGTGCGCACGTGAGGAATAAGGGAGCAGAAAAGAGGCGGGGCATGGCCAAGACTCAGGTGCATAACTCCAAATTTTTAAAACGAAACCCACAGCGTGCAGAAGCTAGCTATCCGCCTCACTTTACTGCTGCTCTTGCTGAGCAAGCCTGTAGCTCTCAAGTTTTAGTGCTTATAGGACAGGGTGAGGGGTCCAGGTTAACTGGGCAGCGTGGAGGGAGAAGAACCAGCAGGGTCTGAAAGACCTCGCTATTAACTGGACAAACTGGTGGGCTAATTGGAAAACTGGGAATGTGCCTGCGCGAGCAGGATTTAAAATTCACTGGCATATGCATGAAGACGCACGCTAGCTATGCTTGAGTAAACTTAAAATTAGGAGCATACACGCGTAAGCGCACACAATTAAAATTTCCAGCATATCCTTGCTAAACCTCATGGCAGCAAAATTATGTTTTATTAGTTTGGGCACAAACTGTCCATAAATTTTTGTATTTGGTTGTTTTTTTTAAAATTATTTTCATTTAAAAAAAAGAAAATCACACGCTTCATATGTCATATGGAAGTCAGAACTAAAGCATTGATGTCTATTTTATCTTTTTTGCTTAAAATTAGTATGCATCATTCTGATTAATATTATATTGGCCTGGTTTCTCTCCATAATCCAGAAGCCCTCGGATGCAGAGGTGGTCATTATGCCTGCTGGTGATATCAGTGATGATGCGCCATCAGACCAGTATCCTCCCAGCATGTGAACCATTATTTTATAATGAATATTGTTACTGATTGTATTATTTTCATGTTTTGTGAACAGCTTTGTGCAGGACTATGTCCAAGGAGGGTGGTATACACATATAACATAACTTGTTTTGATGGGGGGGGGGGGGGAGGTTCTTTTCACTAAACCTCCTTCTGCTGGGCTTCCCTGACCTCCCATGCAAATGGCAGGAGGACCGAGTGCACAGCTGTAGTGAACCTACTGCCCTCAGCACCTTGCTGTGTTGTTGCCGGTTGCCAGCTTTGCCTCTTTCTTGGTTATACTGGGGTGCTATGTCCTCCAAACAAAAACATTTAAAAAAAAAGAACCTTCTCGTGCCTGCAAGTTTTTTTAACCTTGGATAGAAAACCGCAGACTTGGAGCCCAAAATAGCATGCATGGCTTCCCGCACTGGCTTTAATGGGAAACCAGTGACTGCATAAACAAAATAGATGAATATTCATTTTGGGACCCGAAACAACCACCGATACATCCCCATTTACCGAAGAGAGTGTTTGGTGAAGTGCAGAGTTAGGGGTTTGGGGCATGGCCATCCGAAGGCGCTGTGTGTGTTGGGGGTCAAAGACTGATGTGTACAAACTGAGACAGAGACCTCAGAGTGATAGTGTCTGATGATCTGAAGGTGGTGGACAAGGCAGTGGCTCAGAAAGAGCCAACCAAAATGACTTGGGATTTGCACCTCTATCTGAGATGAGACGTGAGGACCTAAATACGAGGAGAGATGGGGGAGCGGGATATGATTCAGACTTTTAAATACCTGAAAGGTAGTTATAATGCACAGGACTCACATTTTTTCCAACAGACAGAGAGCTGTGGGAGGGAGATACTAGTGGCCTGGGCCAAGTCATCCTGCACTATCCTCCCTGAGTAGATGAGAGGGAGGGCCCTACCAGGCTTCAGTAGGGGGCAGAGGTCACATCCACCCCACGACTGCTCAGGAAAAGGGGTGATGGAGGGCTTGATGTGTGACATGCTGGGACGCTAAGCAGAAGACAAGTGCCCCAAAGGGCAGCATAGGTCACCCTGAAAATTGGTTCCAGGGGGAAAAAAAAAAACCCCAACATGGTGAGTCAACATTTCTAGAATAAAAGAGGGAGGGGGCGGTAGGGCGAGAACCACCACCCCTCTCGCCTCCTGGTAAATGAGGGAGCATCTTAGACTTTCATCAGGCGTCAGCATGGGAGAATCCATCAAAGAAAAACACATCGTGTAAGGTAAGAAAGGTATAGTAAATACATTTTTACTAGGAAGAGCCAGTAAGTGACACATAAAAAAATAAAATTGCAAGGTGAGGCAGACACAGCAACGATGTCAGTAAGGGTATCCCAACAGCACCTGCTTCCTGTCCTTTTACTCAATCCGGGGTCTTCTCCCACCCAGGCCCCTTTGTGTCTCGTCTCCTGCTATCAGTTCTTACCGCCTCCGCTGGAAGTCTGCCGCAGGGGAGAAGGTCACCTTCTCATTCCATGGGAAATGCTTCCTTCCGCTACCTTAGGGAAGCCTGCTCGATATTGGAAGTTTTGTCTCGTATTACCTCGTTTCCCTTTTTTTTTTTTTTTTGCTAGAAAGGCCATCTTTACCTTCTGCAGTATTATCGTGTAAGTGAGGCACCTTGTTAGAGGCTCTCCTTTTGAACTGCCTCTACCTTATCGGCGTCCTTTTGTAGATATCTGCAGAGGTGCGCACAGTCTCAGAGACCTGGAGAGAGAGTCTAGCACCGACAACTCTTTATTCATTCAGGTATTCAATTCGTTTTCCCACCTGCTTTGTAACAGTGGGGCTTTCCTTGAGGTCCATCAGCCATGACAATCCCCAGCTCGTTCCTGTTGTTCCCCTTAAAAATGGGAGTTCAGTGCACGATGTTCCATTTTCTTTTTCTTAAAGTGTAGCTGCCAAACTTTTGACCATTTTTCATTCTTTGGGGTGGTTTTTTTTTTAAAGGCATCTTTCATCTTATTTTAAACTCCTGCTCTGCCTCCTCTGCTGTAGACCCGCACACCATCTATAAACAGACACACTTTCCCTTCCCCAGTGTCACTTATGACAGCATTAAAGAGGGTGAGGCCCTAGCACCAGTTCTCGTGCCAGGCCACCTGGTCACTTCCCCTTCACCCAGAGTGGGCCCTGCTGACCAATACGCTCCAATTCCCGTTGCTCAACCACATTCTCACCCAGTTTCTCATTTTTTTCTCCAGCTCTGAGACTAGCCACAAATGTCGGTTTCCCTTTAAAAACAGATGCCACGTAGATTTTGCATACCTGGGGGATTACGTATCCGCATTTATCTCTTTGCCCTGTATATTATACCTATATAAGGATTTCTCCATCCAGGGCCGCTCAGCTGCACTTTCTTCCTATCTGGATAGCTTTCGTTTGGCCTCTCTTGACCCGTCTTCTTCTCCCCCTGCTATGTTAGTGGCTGGGTCTCCTGGCTCAGACGGTTGGGACTGCAGAGCTCATGGGAGGAGGAGCGCCTGCAGGAATGGTAAAGCACATTCTCTCTATTCATAATCCCCACCCCCCCCACCATGGTGCATGCTGTTATGGGCCCATAAGGAAAGGAGGAATAAGGATGGACCTAGACTGACGCTATTAGGCTTAATACAGTATGAACTACGTTATGTCATCCCATGGTAGCAGGTCCCACAGGTGAACTCTGTGGTCAACCTGGGCAGAGGAAAAACAAGCCCCCTTCTCTCAGTCATGTTTTCCAGCTTTTCTTCTCCAGGTCTCTGTTAATATTCTGTGCCTCCGTAAGTAGGGCAGAATAGTCCCGTGGAACCAAAATGCCCATAAGCAAAGCCACATTCTTGTACGCTTTTTTACTTCTTCTGCCTGCTTTTCTGGCATCAAGACTGAAATCCTTTGACTGATGGATGTCACACGTTAGTAGGACTTTTTTTTTTTTTTTTTATTCACCAAGATTCTTCTCACGTGTGGGATGGAGATTCCGAGCCAGCAGCATGGCTTGCCCCCCACCTTCCTCACGTGCGCAGAACCCTGAGTCGGCAGCTATAAATTCATACTGTCTCCGTCTCCCTGCCCCAAAGGATTAGAACACTGCTGCTGTCAGTGTACGCAGCACCGTACAAGATGAGGAAGTCCTCTGTGCTAAAGAGCCGACCAGCTGACCTCGAGCCCAGGGAGGTGAATGACCTCGCTCAAGGTCACACAATGAAGTGAGATCTGAGGTTTCACAGTTCTGTGCTCTAAATACACCTTTCACTGCCAGGCTGGCTCTTACAGGTAAGATTTGTTTTGTCCTTCCGGAATTCATCGTGTTTCACAGTTGAGGGGCAGAAAATCATGTTCCGTCTCTGCCCACGGCCACTATTCCCCCAGTTTTATTTCATATTTCCCCATATGCACCCTCAGGTGTCTCAGGAGATGCTGGTTCCGACTGAAGCTCTTCTGACATTCATCACACTTGAACGGCTTCTCGCCGGAGTGGATCTTCAGGTGCTTGGCCAGCTCAGACTTCTGCTTGAAGCGCTTCTCGCACAGCGTGCAGGCGAAGAGCCGCTCCTCCGTGTGGGTCCCCAAGTGGGTCAAAAGGTTGCCCTTCTGGCTGAAGGACTTCCCGCACAGCGCGCAGGCAAAGGGTCTCTCCCCCGTGTGCATCCTCCGGTGCTTATTCAGGTCCCCCCTGTGGTTGAAGGTCCGTTCGCAATCGGGGCAGGAAAAAGGTTTCTCGCCGTTGTGGATCCGGAGGTGGACTTTCAGGTGGGAGCTCTTCAGGAAGCTCTTCCCGCACTCCGGGCATTTGAAGGGCCTCTCCCCCGTGTGAGACCTGTGGTGGACAACGATAGTCTCCCGGTGGCTGAAGCTCTTCCCGCATATGCCGCACGTGTACGGCTTCTCCCCCGTGTGGCTTCTCTGGTGCACCTTCAGGTGCGAGCTTTTGATGTAGCGCTTCTCACACTGATCGCACTTGTAGGGTTTGGCTCTCGGTGCCTTGGCCAACTGAGAGGGTTTTTTGATGGGGCTATTCCCAGATGCCCCCCTGGTCTCTGGCTCCTCCACTGGGCGGGTGCTTTCCTGGACCGGACCCGTCCGCACAGCAAAACCGTGCTCGCTCTCACTGGACAGGTCCGCCTGGTGCTCCGAAGAGACTCTCCGATGCAGTGTCGCCTTGCGCTGCCTTTTATAGCCACGGGGTTGGTCGGGATCCTGAAAAAGCTTTCCCATGGCTTTTTTGGGTAACGTCTCTTGCAGTTTCAACTTTTCAATGCATTCTTCCAGATGTTTCCCTTTCTTCCGCCTGCTGGTTGGCCTGACCTCTGCGGGAGTTAAAACAATGTCTAGTTAGACAGTGCAACAGGAGATAATACAAATGTCTCGCATCTGAGTTTCTCAGACTCAATATAAAATTACACCAGGTACTTTTGAATCTATGGTTAGGCGGGGAGAGGATGCCACTGAAGACAGTTAAGGCACATGATGTGCTTAGAAGGATGAACACTATTGAAGTCTAAGGAGACAAATGGCATGGTTAGAAGGGGATGCCACTGAATTGAATGACTTGATTAGGAGGGGATGTCAGTGAAGTTTATGGAGGTTAATAACAGGATGCCACTGAAATCTAAAGAGAGGAAATGACATCATTAGGAGAGGGATGCTACTGGTTTACCTGGTTGGGAAGGGGATGGCACTGAATTCCCTTGGAGGTGAACTATGTACTGTTTCTATAAGGAGCTACACTTTCAGCGAGGGGCAGACGAAAGGATTAACATCATACTATGGCTACAGGGCCATTGCAAAAGCAATCTTGGAAAATAGGATTCCTCTTTGAATGCTGCTAGCCCTACCTTGACCCATGTATCACGAGCTGCTACCATGCCAACCAGTTGGTTTGCATTGCTTAATGGATTTGGCCCAAACTTTCATCGCTAAAGGTGGAAGGATAGAGAAGGGGCAAGACTTTCGGGCACTTCGAGATATTCTCCTACTGGGCCAGTCACCGGTATGATATTACAGAGTGTAGCGGAGCCCCCAGTATGAGAAGGTGTAGGTCCACCAGCACATCCTGTTTTCCAGCCACCAAATGGCTCACATACATGCAAGCAGTAGTGTGAGGGGTGGCTAAAACTACATTTTTTATGGATGTGAAAAACTGACGGTGCCATCTGTGTAGGCCAGACACCCGATGCCTCTGTTAAATAGTGCCACAGTTTATTTTTCCAACTGGGGACCCTCAGAATTTGAATCTGCTACCTTCCATCTCCCACCAGTCTCTACCACTGAAGGAGCAACCTTCCTAGCTGACCCAGTACGACAGGGATAGGCAAACCGGCCCATCGGCACCTTTCTTCTGGCCTGCCTATCTCACCAGAAAGCTACATTATATTTAGCCTGCCAAAGCTCTGTCCAACGTCCTCATCGAAGGCCCGACATTGCGCCTGCCAGTGCACGATCAAGGGTGACATTTCAGGCCTTTATTTGGTGATGTCGGCAGGCATATCGGCTTTGGTGCCAGATATGATGTCATTTTCTATTGCAAAAGCAGGAGCCTCCCGCTCTTGTGCTGAGCAGCCTACTCCCATTCTGAAGTCCTCCCCCCCACACCTTGACTCTGAAAGGCAGGCAGGTTCGAGGTGAAGAATTCTGCTAGATGGTAGGGAGGGCAGGGGAAAGACGGTGTCAGAGACAAGCCCTGTCTCTCTCCCTCCCCTCCAAGGCATGGCAGATTTCAGGCTGGACCAGGAAGGAGCATTTTTTTTTTTTGCCTATTCCACCCTGAGGAGTAACATGCTGTGGGAGCGGGGAGAGGAGCAGTAGCTCTATGGGATGGTTGCGGGGGTGGGGGGGAGAAACTAGATTAGGGGAAGCTCCAAGGAGAGGATCGCCCGCCCTGGCGTAGCCCAGAGCCTGGCTGTTTAAAAACAATGTTCACCCACCCCTAACCCTGTCTGCTGTGGTCCAGATGGCCCTGTCTCCCACTTATCACTCTACCCCTACCACAGAATCCAAAGCAGGAAGTTACTCACCTGCACTGGGAAGTCAAACAGTAGTGCCAATTCTGACAAACAAGAGGGCAGACACTTGGACATCTGTGCGAGGTTAAAGCACCTTTTAAGCTTTTAACCCGTACGCCCTATGGTAACCCTTATAGTTATTTCCTGCCTTATCTTCTTTCCAGCTTGTTGCAAGCTTCCAAGTTCCCCTTCCCTGTTGATTGTAACTTTGACTTATTCTACCTATTCTACCTATTGTTTTCTTTCGTTTACTTGAATTGTTACTCCTGTTATACCCTTGTTAAATGTAAACCGATCCGATATGGTTATTTACTATGAAGGTCGGTATAAAAAACTGTTAAATAAATAAATAAATAAAATCTTGTTGCCAGTGCCATCTGGAACTTTAAAAAAAATCAATCTCCAAAACAACCACCCTTCCTGAGGCGAGCTGCTCTGCTGTCCCATGTTCCCGACTTACCTGAGCTAACAATGTCATCGGCTTCTTCTCCCTCCATCTCCTGAGGACCCTGACAATAAGCCTCCAGCTCCTCCTCCTCCTCCTCGTGCTTAATCCTGAGCAGAATGTCAGGTTTCACCAAGGGGGAGTCTGGGCCAAAAAGTAACAAGAAATTAAAAACCCAAACACTGGGGCAGAGATTTTGGATACAGAAAAACAGGATGGAGGTTGACAAGGAAAAATCGTCAGCTCAGTGTGCTGCGGCAGTCAAAAAAGCAAACAGAATGTTGGGAATTATTAGAAAGGGAATGGTGAATAAAACGGAAAATGTCATAATGCCTCTGTATCGCTCCATGGTGAGACTGCAACTTGAATACTGTGTACAATTCTGGTCGCCGCATCTCAAAAAAGATATAATTGCGATGGAGAAGGTACAGAGAAGGGCTACCAAAATGATAAGGGGAATGGAACAGCTCCCCTATGAGGAAAGACTAAAGAGGTTAGGGCTGTTCAGCTTGGAGAAAAGACGGCTGAGGGGGGATATGATAAAGATGTTTAAAATCATGAGAGGTCTAGAACGGGTTAATGTGAATCAGTTATTTACTCTTTCGGATAATAGAAGGACTAGGGGTCATTCCATGAAGTTAGCATGTGGCACATTTAAGACTAATCGGAGAAAATTCTTTCACTCAACGCACAATAAAGCTCTGGAATTTGTTGCCAGAGGATGTGGTTAGTGCAGTTAGTGCAGCTGGGTTTAAAAAAGGTTTGGATAAGTTCTTGGAGGAGAAGTCCATTGACTTAGGGAATAGCCACTGCTATTAATTGCATCAGTAGCCTGGGATCTTCTTAGTTTTTGGGTACTTGCCAGGTTCTTATGGCCTGGATTGGCCACTGTTGGAAACAGGACGCTGGGCTTGATGGACCCTTGGTCTGACCCAATATGGCAATTTCTTATGTTCTTATATTTAATCCCCGGTGGGAACAGCAAATTTGGATGTCTTAATTCATTGCCGATTTAGACAACTAAATGCCTGCCATGGATGTTTCTAGCAGACACAAAAGAAAGGAGCCTAAGGTTTACCGGCAAGTAAACAAGTAGCAGTAAAGAGATATTTCCCAAGAGAAATAAGCTTGTTCATAAAATGCCATCCACACGGGCAGATTCTTAGCAAGGGCTACTGAGGCAAAAAAATCCCAAAACCCGGGGCACCGTAAGCGACACTGCAAGCACACACAGCCTTCAGTGAAAATAATCACGTCCCCAGAAAAGCAGGCTCTCTGCTCTACACAAGGTGGGGCAAGTCAGGCCTCAGGTGAGCTTTGTTTGAACCAAATCTGGAGCAAGGTTTTCTAATTTAGCCATGCTCCCTGGAAGGTTCAAGTTTCCTGTGTTTGGAGGACGCCATTTTCCTTGGGGGGGAGGGGGGGGGGTGGTCCAGAGCCCGATGCAAGACACCTTGCAATGGATCGGCCAGAATGCGGAACGTATGTGCCCGGAAAGCTAAGAGCCACGGTCCTCTTTTATCTCTTCAATAGTCCTGGCTGACACTCTGCATGTGCTGACTGAATTTCGGGAAGGTAGCGCTCCTGTGCGGGTTCTTTTTCTGTCACTGCGGACCAACGTGTTTAACGTGTCGAGCCAGGCTCGGCCAGTGCAAGGCCGCGCCTACGAACTGTTTTATCCTTGGGCATATGCGCTTGCTTGTCTGTATGCGGACGCTCCAGCTGCACCTTTGAAAATGCTGTCGGGTACCTGGACTGGTCCCTTGGACTATTCGGGGATCTTTCTTCAGGACCACGGCTTCTGTAGGACGTCGCCAAGGGCTGTGCGGGCGCATCTGGCAGGCAAGACGGGTGGAGCTCATGGCTTTCTCCCGCCAGCATAAAGAATTTTCTGCGTCGCTGGTCAAAAAGGTGCCAACTTCCAGGGGAGAAACGGAATTTTTACAATTAAACGCTTACAGTGCTACCGTATTGTAGCACTATACACCTCCAGGGAGCCCTAGATCCCAGTTGGCTATTTGAGTCTGATCTGTTGACAAGTCCTTTCAGGGCACCTGCCTCCTCTGTATCCAAGAGGGCCACTTCAAGAGCTCCAGCTTGTGGGCTGGCATAGAGCAGGGCTTGCGAAACTTGGCAGAAATGGGCGATTCCGTTGTCTCCCACCAAACTTTACAAACTCTTAGAAATTTGTGATTTTGTGGGCATCAACAATTCGGTCAGCAAACCGCACACCGTATTTCGTACAGCGTCTGTGACCATATATCCCAGAACTCTCAGACGTCCATCCATATTCCAGGATATGCTGGGAAAGTATAAACAAGCCAGCCCAGGCCGCAGGTTGTGCCAGGTGGGGGACAGGGAAGCACCTTTTAGGGGAAACTTCTCTGCAGAAAGAAAGCCTGGGCCAGTCTGCTTTCTCCAGGAACCACCCGTGGCTGTGCGGGAAATTCATGTCCACAGGTGGATTTTTAATAAACAGGTTCTCTCAACTCCCCTAATAAACCAAGCCCAGCTTCATATATGGGTACTTAAACTTCAATTGATATCAGGAGACTACCATCTTGATAGCTACGTTTGTGTATTTCTTCTTTTCTTTCTATACTTTTATTTAAAATAATAGTAAATTATTTAAATGTGCGTCTTTTGTTATAATTTTTTTAATTTGTATTTATATTGATCGTGAAGTAGATTGTATTTTTATTCTAACTTTGTTTTATTATTTTTATCTTATTTGAATTTTTTTTGTTACTACCACTGTAAACCGCTTTGGTCAATCTTGTATGGGTAAAACGGAATATAATTATTTTAAATAAATAAATAAGCCCAGACACAAATAATCCACTAGGGCAAACTTATGGGAAAAAAAGTGGGAGCTGGACAGCCATGTCCTACTCACCCATGGCAGGGACGTGAATGCTGTCGCTTCCCTCCGAGTCCTGGATGTCCCATTCTTGCGGGTCGTCGTCCTGCTTGATCCTGAATAAAACATCGGGGTTGGCAATGGCGTACCCTGTATGGGAAAAGGTAGACAGGGACTCGGAACCGGCCTCGCAGCGACGCAAGAAGGGGGTCAGAGGAACAGCATAAGACGGGGAAAGGGACCCCTCAGGAAAGGTGCCAGTGTAACGCGCTGGAAAATCAAGCAACGAGCGGTTTCAATGGGTGGGAGTAGCTGCTCCTGCTTAATAGTGGCATTGAGAAAATGGCCGCCCTTCATCTACATGGTTTCAGCTTACACAGACTCGCTCCCCTTCAAGGGAAACAGAGCAAGTTCATGTTTTCTCATTAGCTGAAATGTTCAATTGGCAAAAGTGTGGACATTTTGTTTTTAATCCCTAAAAAAAAAAAAAAAAAAAAAGCTTGCTCAACATGGCTTTTGTTGATGAACAGAAAAAAATGTGATGTTGTATTTGGCATAAATAGATTTGGTTCTTGCCTTTCATCTTGTGATTATTATAAGGTGGTAAAGACTTCTGTTATGTGCCTGTGCCAGAGCCGCCAACTGCGCAACTACCTCGACAAATGCAGTCTCGCAACTGTAATCCATGCAGGGATCCCCAGTCAGAGTGACTCCTTCAGCTCCCTAATATAATGGCCTCGTGCAATGCAGTGCAATGTCTCCAGCTCCTTCAAAGTTTGGCAGAAGCCAGATCAAACGGGCCCCCGGTCCAATGCAGGATCGCACTGAAAACCTCTCTGCTTCATCTACTAGTGTGCGAACAAGCAAGGCCCCGAGTACCTCGCCCAACTTCTCTCCTCCTCCGTACCCCACACGAGATCTCTGGGCCTCCCAAACGACTCTTCTTTCCTCTGGCTTCTGCCAGCTGTTATGCGCCCAAAGTTTAGAACAAGGTACCTCTAACCTCTGCAACTTGAGCCTTGCTACTTCACTTTCAGGCAAGAAAGCTAAGGTATGGCTTTTCAGCCCCCTCTCCTAACTCCTTGTTCTTCCACTTCATGGCCTGGAGATATCCAGCCCGGATTCCCTAAGCTTCTCCTACTGTAAATTATCTTTGTTGCATTTTGCCTGGTTTGGACTGTAATCCACCTTGAGGCCATTCCTGGTAAAAGGCGTAATAATCAAATGTCTGCACATAAATTATTAGAAGAAGAATTCATTCATCAAGGCACATGCAGCACAGCACAGTCACTTATAAGAGAAGGACCCTACACACAGACCAGACAAGTAAGGAGCTCTGGGTGAGGTTCAGGAGCCGGACTGTTCTAGAAACCACTGAAAAAACCAGGCCAAGGTTCAAGGAAAACCTGTTTTAGAATTTAGAAGCTGCTGCCAACTATTGCTGAGCAGGCTCAGGAAGTGGCATTTCTTTGGCCTCTGTCTACTCCTCCTCCTCGTGTCCCGGATCACCAATTTGGTGCTTCTGAAATGGTCACAGAAAAAAAACAGGGGGTGGGGGACAGGGACTGACGACCATTTTACAGGATCCGGGTTCTTTCCCCTGGGCTTTTCCCTTCCTTCGGTAGCAGAGAGATCTTCCTGTTTTCAATGAAGTTCAGTTCTTCCATAAATTCAGAAACACTGATTCTCTCATAGGACAAGCGCAATACAATAATCACGGCAAACAAGACTAGAAAAAGCACAACTCACCCAGAGAGATTAGGGCCGCGTGGATCTGCTTCATCACAGTCCTGTAAAACTCCTTCTGCCACTCTTCCAACACCTGCCACTCCTCCTCCAAGAAACAGGCCACCACGTCCTTGAAGGTCACTGAGATCTGGAAGGAAGACGGCACAGCATTCTCAGCTCCTGTCAAGTCCGAGCAGACAAATGCAGGGCAAGTCTGGAGAAGGGACTTTGTGGGTGTTCTCACCATTGTCATGCTGGCCCCACGGAAGGTATAAAAAAAACATCCAGGGTGGAAGAGATTTTACGCCTGTGTCTAACACTAAGAAAGAATTATGTCCTACCTGTTTGATGGACGATGACGTGGGAGGTAAACCAGAATCGAAGACTGTGAGCGCAAAGGTGAAATGTTTGAAGGGGAAAGGATGATATAGCAAGGAGTCCATCAGAGAGCACCAAATCAAGAAGGAGATGGTGAATGAGACCTTTTCTGACCAAGGCAAACAGCCTGGTGCTTATGGGAGACGACAACTACCCAGAGATCTGCTGCGGAAACAAGACACGGTGTGTCGAACGAGATCTCGGCGCACATTCACAGCCACATTTTGCTACAGAAAACAAAGTAACCAATTGGAAAAGAGAAGGTTTCTTTGCATTTGATCTTCTCCAACAGGGAGGAGTTTGCTGCACACCTGAAAGCAACCATGGGACGCATGTGAATAGAGAAAGGAGCTCAGAGGAGTTGGTCACTTCTTAAGCAGACAACACCAAGGGCACAAGAAAGACCCTATCACCATACATACGACAGCGAGAAAGTCACTCTTCAGAGACCTGACACGCAAACAGTAATCTCCCAAAAAGAGGGGACTAGGCCACCAGAGGAGCACTGCCAAATAGCCTGAGCTTGGTAGAGGCAACAGGAGGAAAGTCAAGGTATTCAAGAAGATGCACCTACTAAGGGACGTGAAAGAGTAACAAGAAAGCATTCTACAGATACATCAGAAATAGGAGAAAGACCAAAAAGAACGCAGGCCCTGTGCGGCTTGAGGAAAGTGTGCTAAGAACAGATGACACGGAAGAGATCAAGGCCTTTAATAAAGCCATGCCAAAGGAGCAGAGAAGTAAAACACTTAGCGTAAGCTACACCCTGCTGCTGGGTCAGACCAAGGTCAATCAGCTCCAGCATCCAGTCTCCAACAGTGGCCAGTTCGGGTCTCAAATACCGGGCAGATCCAGTTCTTGTTGCTCACTCTCAGGGGTAAGCAATGGCTTTCGCAAATCTACCTGGCTAAAAAGCATTTATGGACTTTTCCTCCAGGAATGACCAAACTTCTTTTAAACCCCTCTATGCTAGTCACCTTGACCACAACCTCTGGCAACAAATTCCATAGCTCGATTGTACGTCGAGTGAAAAAATACTGTCAACAACAGTTTTTAACCTGCTGGTTGTTAGTTTCGTGGCAAATCCCCTTGTTTTAGTATTATTTGAAAGGCTAAATAACCGTCCTTTATTTACCAGTTTCACTGCACTCAAGATTTATTTTATAAGCTTCTATCATGTCCCCTCTCTGCTGCCTCTTCTCCACAAGGGAGCCATTCCATCCCCTTTATCGTTTTTGTTGCTCTTCTCCGTTCTTTTATCGGTTGCGTTATACTCAAGGTGCAGTTTCACCATGGATCGGTACCAAAGCACCAAGGGATGCAAGTGCAAATGATGGCGAGACTAGCACCATATCACGGCTTAGCAAGTCATCAGACATTATTCCACCATTGTCTGCAAGAACTGACTCGGTCACTACAAATCCAACAGAAAAGTCAATTTGTCCCTGTCCCATGGGGTCTGCTGCTTGTCCCAAACAAAACAACATGGAGGACCAAGACCCAACTCCCCCATGCCACTGCCTGTGCAATGTCAGCGCCAGAACTAGATCCACACTTAACCCAACAAGGACAAATTCCTTAACCTTTCAACCCCCTCCCCCTTTTTTTGTTGCTTTGTGAAAAGAAGGTTCTTCCGTGGATTGCCAAGCGGTTCAGGCCTGCATGATTTTAATGATGGTGCTTGGGCTCCCCCTTTTGATACTGTTTCCTTTCCTGAATACTTAAGCAATGTAGTGTGGCTGGGTTCAAAAAAGGTTTGGATAAGTTCTTGGAGGAGAAGTCCATTAACTGCTATTAATCAAGATGACTTTGGGAATAGCCACTGCTATTAATTGCATCAGTAACATGGGATCTTCTTAGTGTTTGGGTAATTGCCAGGTTCTTGTGGCCTGGTTTTGGCCTCTGTTGGAAACAGGATGCTGGGCTTGATGGACCCTTGGTCTGACCCAGCAAGGCAATTTCTTATGTTCTTATGGAGAAAGACTGAGTGAAAGGGCATTTAGATTAACAGATATTTTCAAATCAGCAGGCCCTGATAACCTGCACCTCTCCCCCCCTATAGGATATTTAAAGAACAGAAACTCATTAACGGATTATCTTTGAGAACTTATGCAGGATGTGCAAGGCATCCCAAAAAACTCTGAGCAAAAATGGTGTCTATCATTAAGTAGGGAGACAAGGAGAACCCCTTAGAATCATAAGCCTCTCACATTGGCTTCTGCACCTGGGAAAACACAGGCCCATATCTTGAATATGCAATACCATACACAACCTTAGCCAGGGTTAAAGCCTTGACTGGTGACATAACTGATAAACAACTATCCAACTACCAACTATAACTGATAAACAACTGATATAACTGATAAACAACTATCCAACTACCTAGAGGACCACAATATTCTGTTCCCAAACCAATATGGTTTTCGCAAAGCCGCAAGCACTGAAACGCTACTACTCTCACTCACGGACTTCCTCCTTTCTGGAATTGATAAAGGCCAAGCATATTTACTAATCCTTCTTGACTTTTCGGCGGCCTTCGACACCGTCAACCACGTCCTCCTTCTAAAACAGCTGGCAAACATTGGTTTAACAGGTACCACATTAAACTGGTTCAAAACATTTCTAGAAAATAGAGGATAGAGAGTCAAAATTCACAATAAAGAATCCCAATACCACCATTCCAATAGAGGGGTACCGCAGGGTTCATCACTTTCACCCACACTATTCAATGTCTACCTCCTACCACTATGTCAACTTCTTACAAAACTAAGCCTGAAACACTTCCTTTTCGCAGACGACGTACAGATCGTGATCCCCATAGAAGAATCTATATCAAAAACAATGGAATACTGGGACAGCTGCTTATCAGAAATTAAACTCCTCCTCACCAGTCTAAGCCTTGTACTTAATGCTTCAAAAACAGAATTCCTGCTCATATCACCGGAAAACAATAATACACTCCCAAAACCACCTACACTCCTTCAAACAACCCACGTAAGAGATTTAGGAGCCATCCTGGACAATCGACTCAACCTCAAACCATTCATTAACCAAACCACCAAGGACTGCTTCTACAAATTACATATTCTGAAAAGAATCAAACCACTTTTCCACGCCCAGGACTTTAGAACAATACTACAAGCAATAATCTTTTCCAAATTAGATTATTGCAACTCATTACTACTAGGCCTCCCAGCTTCCTATACCAAACCGCTACAAATGGTTCAGAACTCTGCAGCCAGAGTCCTTACAAACTCCAGGAAAATGGACCACATCTCACCTATCCTCAAAAACCTCCACTGGCTACCGATCCACTATAGAATCATGTACAAAACCATCAACATCATATACAAAACTATCAACCAAAACTCGCACCTCGACCTACAAATACCTCTTAAAAAATACTCTTCCGCCAGACCCATCAGGGAATACTACAAAGAGTCACTCCAAATTCCAAAGGCCAAAACCTACCAACATAAATCATTGAGTCTCAGAGCCTTCTCTTCAGCAGGTCCAACTCTCTGGAACTCTATCCCACCAGATTTGAGACAGGAGCCATGCTCTCTAACATTTAGGAAAAGACTAAAAACTTGGCTTTTCAAAAAAGCATTTCCAAGCCTCGAATAAACCTTCATTAAATAGCACAAACTCTTATTCATTAACTGGACCAAATACAATTCAACCAACCTTAAATTGACACTCATCAATACCTGCTGAGCTTTTATCATACCATTGTCGTATTTATGCACCGTTTCATAGTGATGTATCGCCACAGTTACTCACATATTCTTATTTACTCACTTTGCTACTCTATTACATTAATAGGCCAAAATGTAAATATGGCTCTGTACAATTTCTCCCCTTTTCCAGTTCCAAGTTGATTTCCCTGATTTACTGTAACTTTCTCACATCCTTTATCTGATTCACTGTATTTAAAGTTCAAGGTTCTTATTGAGAACATTGTTTTACGTTATGTTATGCTTTACACACTCTGTTAATTGTAAACCGGGTTGATGTGATGCCTGTCATGAAACTCGGTATAACAAAAACAATAAATAAATAAATAAAATAAATAAACAAGTCTCAGATCTGTGCTAGCTCAACTCTTCCTTCGATAAGAAGGGAGATAAAGCAGTTCAAAACATCAGCATCCTGGATATACAAAGAGCAAATGACGTCAAACCAAGCTTAGCTTTCTACAACAGTTGTAGACCTGATGGATCTCGATTTCAATAAGGCTTTTAATTCCGTCTCCCATGCTATACTCAAACTAGGAACATATGATTTAGACAATATAACTTTTGGGTGGATGCACAACTGGTTGGAAAACGAAACTGAAAGGGCGGTGTGAACCTGGGAGGATGTAACAAGTGGGACTCAGTAGGGTGGTGGGGAAATTGGTCAATCCAGTTCACTTCAATATGTTTTAATAATCCGTTGGATGAAGGCAGAGGAAGCGAGCTGATACAACTGATACCCATTGCAAGCAACTTGACAGCTAGAATCAGAGGTCAACAGGATGTTGAAAAAATTAGAGAAACAGAATGAACGAAAGGACAAATAGAAGGAATACTGAAATTCACCCACATAAAACAGAGAGTCACCAGCTGGGCAGTCCTACTGAAGGAAAAAAGATCTGGTAGGGAATGGTTATAGGAGACCACAAATGGAATGGCAGTCGGTGACCAACTTCTGTAGTAATGAAATCTTAACATTGTTGTTGGGAGTCCAGCATGGGGTTCCACACACTTTTAGAAAAAATAGCCATTCCCCGCCCACTCAGATGCATTAATATTTATCAAGTATGCTTCCTTACCTGCTCGCACTCGTGGGTGGACATGGGTGGGTGTTCTTGGGTCTGTGTTGTTCTGTGTATATGTGCGCCTGGCCCTCTCTTGCTGTACGCCTGTTTTGCATCCAATCACTTTGGGTTTGTTTTATTTTTTTTTTTTTTAGGAGTATTTCAAGGGGACGATATAAAGGTGGGCACTGAGTCAGGGAGGATAGTAAGGAAAATATTTAATGGGTGAAAAAAGGGGAAGAAAAGAAATGAACCCCGGTACGTGAGCTAATTAACGGAGATGGAGTAATTTCCATGCTGCAAGGTGATGCCTTGGAAACGTCTATAAAGTTATAAAATATTCTGGGTCTGTCCTTACATCTGTCTCTGGGTTTCTGGAAATTAAGGATCTTTCGCCCCCCCTCCTCATTCACTCTCTGTCCTTGGTGTTCTCTCTTCTTGGCTCTGGGTATTCCCTCGGGGTTTCTGCAGAATTAAAGCTCTTACATTCCTCTCTCTTCTCACCGCTGCCCTGGGTGGGGAATAGTCTGGGAGAACCTGCAGATCTCAGCTGCGGACAAACCCCCGAGCTCTGGGCTTCCAGCACAGCAGCACCCGCGACCAACTCAGCCCCTGCCCACAGGCTGGACTACTGAGCATGCGCACAGCCAGAGCACGCACTGGGCGCATGCTCAGACGCACCGTGCGCCGCATGCTGGAAGCATCCTACTGAGCATGCTCCGAATAGGCCAATTGCAGTTGGCGAGCGGCGCAGCGTAGGTTGCATTTGTTAAGGTGGAGCTGCTGTCCAGATCCCTCATCCCCTGTTTTCCTTACGCGTTTGGGTTCTTCGCACCGGACGGTCCAACGCGTTTTATTTTGCATGCGCGGTTGCTTACTCTCCCTCTTCTCCGGACAAGAAGCGCTTTAGGCCTATGTTTGCTGGCTCAGTCCAGACAGCACCGGCTGTCCTCCCTGGATTCAGCTGCCCCACCTGCTTCCCAGCACGGGTTTACCTAACCTGCGGCCGGGGCCTCTCCTCTAAAGAGCCCCAGCTACCTCCCCCCCCCCCCCGGAACGTCAGGCTCTTCTGCCTCTACCTAACATTAACAGTTCCCGTTTGTGAACACACAATAAACTTAACACTATAGCAAGGCAATGATAATACTCACACTTCCCGGTCTCTCTGTCTGCTGGTAAAAGTCCCCGATCGCCACCTCCTCCCAGCCTGCCCTCTCCTCCATCTTCATACACTCAAAGGCAGACCATAGGAGCTAGGGCTCTTGCTCTGTGCTTGCAGCATGGGAAAGGATTGGAGCAGCAAAGTGGGGGGGGGGGGGGAATAGATGCTGCTGTCCAGGTTTATACTTCCACTCCCCCTGGCCCTATTTGATTTGGCTTCATTCTTTGTTCTCTATGGGCCCCCATTCTGCAGTTTGGACATATGCAGGAACTGCATCCAAAACCCCGTCCACGTACCCGTTAATCCAGGAGTGAACCCACATGTGGGTTAGATCAGCTCTTCTAGGTCCAGGTCTAAACTAGATCTCACCCCCTGATGCCTCAGGTATAGCGTGGCCTTCTTTCTACAGGATGGGCCTGGTTTTTTTTTTAAAGCGAGAACAGAATGCAAAATTGTCCTGTTTGTCAATCTGCCCATACATAGAAAACAGAAATTCAAGTGGAATTGCTAAAAGTAGCACTGAGAGGAGGAGATACTAAAGGCATGCTTACATAGGGAAGGCAGGTAGGCTCTTAATGGGATTTTTAAATCTTTGCACAGACTTTTCCAGAAAAAATCTGCCCACAGAGAAAGCAGGTGCAAATGACCAAACTTACTTTGTGCCTGCAGTATGGTGTTTACCTCATTGCAGACAGTTTCAAAATTACTCCTTTTAAAAGGAAAGGATGCAGATGGTGTGCTTCCTCATCATTCCCCTACTTCTTCCCTACCATCACTTGTATCTTTCCTTCTATTTACTTCCCTTTCTGAGGTCCTCCATCTCCACCACCCTCGCACAGATTCTTTCCATCCCCCTCCCCCGATATCTCATCTCCCACCCCCATTAAAGGTATTTCTATCTCCCCAGTTTAATTCCTTTCCATTGCCTCATTCCACCCCCCCTTGGATTCCTTTCTAGCTTTCACCTTCCTTATCTTGCCAGTTTTCTCATCTTTCCCTCTTCTCAGTTTCTTGGAACAGGGTAGTATGGTCAGAATAGTGGCAGGCGACCAGGAGGGGACATAGCGCGGATGTGTTCCCTGTTCACTCAGCTGCTTTTCTCTGATGCACACTGCCTTTGTAATCAGGACATACAGGAGAGTGTGCAACTTAAGATATACCATGCTGGGTCAGACCACGGACCATCAAGCCCAGCATCCACTCTCCCAACAGTGGCCAGTCGGAGTCAAAAGTACCAGGTCAATCCTTAAAAGTAGATCTAATTCTTGTTACTCACGCCCAAGGATAAGTAATGGCTTCCCCAAGTCTACCTGACTAATAATAGTTTATGAACTTTTCCAAACCTCTTTTAAACCACATCCTCTGGCAATAGCTTGATTGGATGCAGGGTGAAAAAATACATTTTACAATTTGTTTACAGTCTACTGGTTATTAGTTTCACATGTCCCCTTGTTTTAGTACTATGTGAAAGGGTAAATAACTGTCCCCTAGAGTTGCTCCACCCCTGCATAGCTGGCATGCATCTTGAGCTCTGCCCCTCTCCCTCCCTGCACTCTCCAGCTCTGCTGCTTTCCTTCTATATGGGAATTGAGCTCCGCCCCTCTCTATTTCCAATCCATTCTCTACTACCCCATATTGACATTAAGCTGCACTCCTCTGGCTATACTCTACAGCTCTGCCCCCCTCTCTAGTCAATCCACTCTCTACTGCTAACACACATTACACTGGAGCTCAGCCTGCACTCTCTACTACCACACATCTCAACTACACACGTCCTACACCTCACAGTATTTTCCCGTCCTTGGCTGGACTTTTGTTGCTAGCGATTTTATCATTTTCTATCATATCGTCCCTTTCAAGCTGAAGAGCCCTAACCTGTGTAGCCTCTTTTCATAGCAGAGCTGTTTCATCCCCCTCTTATAATTTTTGTTGGCCTCCTGTGCACTTTTTCTAATTCCACTATGTCTTTTTTTTTTTTGAGATGGGGAGACCAGAACTGCACACGCAGTTGCACCAAGGATCAGTACAGAGCCGTGAGGATAGTATCTATTTTAATTAATGTTAATTCTTAACATTCTATTTGACATCATCAGCTCAGTGTGGGGTAGTAGTCAAAAAAAAGTAAAGTTGTTATCCACAAGGTCTCCAAGGTCCTTTTCCTTGGTGCTGATTCCTAATACAGAGCCCAGCTTTGTATATGTATAGTTGGGAATATTTTTCTCTACGTTGCATCCCTTTGCTCTTATCCACATTAAATATTAGCTGCCGTTTTGATATCCAGTCTTAGTCTTGCAAGGTCTATCTGCAATTCCTCACAATTGCTGCTGTTTTAACAGCTTTGAATATTTCTGTGTCAGCTGCAGATCTGCTCACTTTACTCATTGCTCCCTTTTCCAGATCATTTATGAATATGTTAAACACAGGTGCCAGTACAGATCCCTATCAAATTCTACTAGGAATTCTCTGCTCACATCTTTCATCTCTCTATGCACCATCTTGTCTGGATTCGGAAAGATAGCACTTGGAACTTGATGTTTCGCTGGTCCCGTCCCTTTTTGAGGCCAACTGAATTTTCCCAAACATCAAGACAGAAGTCTATGCCTTATGATGAAATGTAAGTGGTACGGCATGGCCCAGCGCATCTCCTCCCGGCTGTCCTCCCCCACGATGAAGATGGCCCTGGCTTTGGTGGAGGTCTACACCTGCTGCCGCCTTCTCCCATTGAGTGCTCCTTCTCCTACCTTTTTAAAACCAGGACAGACACTGTCCCCAACCTGTCAGCGTGGAGGTATTTAAAGCCAGGATGGACATTCGAGTGCAGTTTATTGTTTCAAACACAAAACAAAACATAAAAAGACCACACAAAGTCACTTTAGGAATGGTATTTCTATAAGAAACCCCCCCATCTATATCTGTTTCACCGTTCCTGCTGATACGGGAGTGAAGGAGTAATCTAGTGGCTAGAACAGCAGGGTCCAAATCCTGCTGCTGCTCCTTGTGACCTCTGGCAAGTCACTTAACTCTCCCCACCCCAGAAAGTAAGCCCTCTAGGTCAGAGACCTACCAACTGTACTCAACTCTAACCTGCCTTCAGCTTGGATTGGAAAGACACACAATTAAATCTAAAATGCAACATGGTTTTCTGGGCTTTTTATCCACTGTTTGGGGAGAAGTCTCTCTAGATTATTTTCCAGGTGGGGGAATGCTCTTCTCATGCGTGGAGATTGTGAGCTAGCACTGCGTCTCTTTATCTTCCTCATCCCTGCTGAGCCTTCCTGGGCTCATAACAACAAATTCAATTTGGTTCTGTCTTCCCCACCCCCGATGCTAGTGCCGAGGACCCTCCCTTCCTCCCCCGACAGTCAGGGTATGCAGCAGCCTGCAAGGTGAAGCACAACACAGAGCCACATCCGCTGTAGTGCAGAGTGCGAAACCGAGGTGGCGACAGAAACGGGCCACTTGGCCTGCCCCAGTCTGTGCCCCTCCGTGCTGTCACAAGATTTGTTCGATCCTGGCCTGCTCACTCCTTCAGCTACTAAGAACCCTTTTGCGTTTCTTCCATTTTACACTTCAAGTCTACCAGAATCCGGCTTCCTACAATCGCCCCTGGACATCTGCTCCAGGCATTCAGCCGCCCTCTCAGCAAGAAACTATTTTCTCATGTTTCTTGGCAGCCTCCCTCCCTTCACCCTCACTCGCCACTCCAAATGCAGAATGGTTTTGTTTCCTCCAGTGAGCCAGCCTATTCCACTCCCTCCTAGCATGATTCAGAATCCTGTTCAAATTATATTCAGGAAAGGTTGATGACCGCCCAGTTTGGGAGCTAAAAGGCAGCCTGATCCCTAGAGAGAAACAAAACAGTTGTGCCACCTCAGGACTCTTCTTCCTTTTCAGAACCTGCAGCTACATAAGATGCAAGAATCCAGCAGTCACGCACACACCCAAAGGACCCCTAAACCAGAAGCAGAATACTGGAGGAGTTCCTGACGTTTATCACGAGGCTCAGCTATCTAGGACCCCTTCCCACTGCATGCATGCACCTGGATTTCTGGATGCCCTGGACCAAACAGTTCAGAGACGCAACAGGGCTCAGCCTGTCCTAGCTGACATGGAGTAATTAGGCTCCTCAAGCCCAGGTCTTCCCAACTCCTGTCACAATGCATTCTGGGGATTGCGATCCTACTGGATGGCAAGACAAAGAACTACAGACACCAGCACATGATAGGAGCAGGAGTCGTACAAGTTTTTTGTTTTGGTTTTTTTTTTTAAAGTCAGGGCTACAGAAAGACATTCCAGAAGTTCACAGAATTTTTCTGGGACTCATTTTCTTACAGCTCAGGCCTGTACCAGGCCACACAGCCAGACTGGGAAAGGCCGAGAACTGGCCAGTTGCAGGAAGCGGCATCATCGCCTTCAGTCATGGTCCAGAGCATTTCTTTCGTACTTTCCCACGTGGACTTTTAGGTGTCTTAAGAGATTCTGATTCCGGTTAAAGCTCTTTCCACATTCGTCGCATTTGAACGGCTTCACCCCTGTGTGGATCTTCAGGTGCTTGGCCAGCTCAGTCTTCTGCTTGAAGCGCTTCTCGCACAGCGTGCAGGCGAAGAGCCGCTCCTCCGTGTGGGTCCGCTGGTGCAAGAGCAGGTTGCCCTTCTGGCTGAAGGTCTTGCCGCACAGTGCGCACTCAAATGGTCTCTCTCCCGTGTGCATCCTCTGGTGTTTGTTCAGGTCCCCCCTGTGGTTGAAGGTCCTATCACACTCCGTACATGCAAAAGGTTTCTCACCATTGTGGATGCGCAGGTGGATTTTCAGATCGGAGCTCTTCAAAAAGCACTTCCCGCACTCTGTGCACTTGTAGGGTCTCTCCCCTGTGTGAGTCCTCTGGTGGACGATAATAGTCTCCCGGTGGCTGAAGCTTTTGCCACATATACTGCACGTGTATGGTTTCTCCCCCGTGTGGCTTCTCTGGTGCACCTTCAGGTGTGAGCTTTTGATGTAGCGCTTCTCACACTGATCGCATTTATAGGGTTTCGCTTTCTGTGCTGTCTGCGTCTCCGGGGGATTTGTCTTGGAGCTGTTCCCGGATTCCCCCCTTGTCTCTGGTTCTTTGCGGACACCGTCTTCCAAGGTCGGACCTGCCGGCACAGCACAACCGCTCTCGCTTTCGCTGGACAGGTCTGCTTGGCGCTCCGAGGAGAGTCTTTGATATAGCGTTGCCTTGCGCTGCCTCTTAAAGCCACGGGGCTGGTCGGGGTCTTGAAAAAGGTTGTCCATGGCTTTTCTGGGCAACGTCTCCTGCAGTTTCAGCTTTTCGATGCACTCTTCCAGATATTTCCCCTTCTCCCACTTGTTCGCTACCAACTCCCCTGCTGGAGGAAAAGAAGTATCCAATTAGTCCATTGTCCATGAAGTAATTGCTACTGTAATATGGATGGGGGGGGAGAGAGAGGGGCGGGGCAGGAAATCAAGCATTCTCTTTTGTCAGACCTCATCATAAACATACGATACCCGCCTGTAACCAACTCTCCTTGAGCTACCGCTGATAAGACGTGAACTGAATCCCCAAAAAAGTTTACATGACTGCATCAAACGCCTTGCCTGCTCAGTCAACACATCGCACATACTCTCAAATCTCTAAGTCCCCAAGTGACTGAAAAATCGAATGCAGCAAAAAAAGAGGACAAGGACAGGGGAATATATGCCCTTCCCCCCTCCTCGGATAAAAACGGGAGGATTAAGCAAACACATTCAAATATGGGGAAACCAGAAACATCAATCAGCAAGGGGAGGCCAGATCTCGGGTTTAAACCACAGCGTCACTGAGCTCGGTGGCTGGTGGGGGCTCACTGCAAAGCTTGGTGAGGAGGAGGGAAAGGGAAGCCTGGTTTTGTGGCAAGCAAAACTGAACCCGACAGGCCCTAGCAGCAGAAGCAGCGGAGGCCTTTGCTACGGCAGATTTGGGGGCAAGCTCGCAACGGGCGTGGAGGACAGCAGCGGTGGGGAAAGGGATGGAGAGGACAGATAGAAGATTTGGGAGAGCTGAGAGTTGGTGCCGGGTGGCACAAGGGCTTTTGTGGGTGCATCTGCCTCAATTACCAGGAGGAGGGACAAAAGATTCAATACATCCTTCAGGTTCGTATAGGAATTGTGTGTTCAGGCAAGCAAAAAGGCTATTGCAGCATCCAAACCAGCAGTTTGTAGTAGTAATTTTATGGTCCCCCGACACGGGCCGTGTTTCGAGGAAACTGCGCCGGGAGGGACCCCACTGAGGAAGCATTTAACCCAAAGGACCAGAATGTGTCAGAAATCTCCCCCAATCAACGCGACGGGCAGTGGAGTGAAACGTAGAACAACATCTTGGTTGGGAAGGAACTAGTTCAATGAAACAACCTGACAGAGGTTATGAAATGAGCTGGTCTTTATCTGCTGTCATTTACCATGTAAGTTCCCTTCAAGCTAGAAAACCATTTGGTTTTTTGGTTTTAGGTGGCACAAATTCTCATGAAGCATTTCAATTCATGACTTACGATTACCCTTCAAAAAAACAAGCTTTTCCAACTTGTCTCCCTCGGGCCTTATGTTATTGTCTTATTACCTTTACTCAATTCCCACTCCTCCTTCTCTCCCCCCGCCCCGTACTCATATTCATCGGCCTTCCTTGGCATCTTCTTCTGGAAGTTTTGCCTAAATTCTGTTTTGGTTTTTTACCAGCGTTCCCCCCCAGGCTCGCTGAATGTTGACAGAGACGCCTCCTGTATTTTCAGCCCCTGCCTTCTCCGCGTTTTGCTTTGGCTCTCCCTCTGGCATGCACCATGCCCACGAAAACTAACCTGGCCGAATCGTCCCACCTGGAGGGGCCCCAATGGCCCCCACGGCTTGCGAGGTCCAGCGGAAAACCTTTCCAGAGTTTTGCTGGGGCCACATTAAATGAATTTCAAGGGGCTCGAAATAGCCGAGATTGGGAAAGCGTGCATCCAGGCGTTTTCACGTCTCCATCTTTCCCTCTCTATTCTTTGTCTCCCTCATCTTCCTCACAAGTTCCCTGAGGTTTTTTAGTTACATGTTGGGATGGTGGGGACGGTTTTGGGCCACTTAACGCACTGTCCCGGGAGCATCAGGATGCACAATACCATCCAAATGCTGCTGGAGAAAGTAAGCTAGGATTCCAGAGTTGTAGCTAATTTTCATGAAAAATAACGCAGACTGCGATTTTTCAGGCAAGCCTCGTTATTTAATTTTCTATATTTAGATTTTTTTTTTTTATATTCCGCTTTTTGCACTTTAAGCACTTCAAAGCAGATTACATTCACTTCATCCCTTGAAATCGAATCTATCCTCAAGAAGATGACACACTCATCCCATCCCTCTGACCCCATCCCAACAAATTTACCGCTCACCATTTCCAAACCCCTGGCCAAAATTATAAACTGCTCCCTGTCTCAAGGAATAGTCCCGGACCCTCTGAAACTTGCCACCCTCAAACCCCTACTGAAGAAGCCAAACCTTGATCCAGGAGACCCCTCTAAACTTCTGCCCTATCTCCAATCTGCCATTTATCGCCAAACTCATGGAGAGACTAGTCAACTCCAAACTCTCCGACTATCTAGACCAACATAACATTCACTACCCCGCGCAGTTTGGCTTCCGTAAATTCCTAAACACAGAATCCCTTCTAATCTCTCTCTCGGATACCCTTCTCATAGGATTAGACAAAGGACAACCTTACCTACTGGCACTTCTGGATATCTCATCTGCATTTGATACCGTGAACCACTCCACCCTCCTAAACCGCCTGTCAGACATAGGTATCTCAGGAACAGTCCTCAAATGGTTCGAGTCCTTCCTCAGCAATAGATACTATAAGGTCAGAATAAGCAATAAAGAATCCCCTTCCATCAGTTCTACCCTTGGAGTACCACAATGCTCCTCCCTCTCCCCTACCCTCTTTAATATCTCTCTTACCCCTCTGCCAGTTCCTTGCTAAACTAAACCTAACTCATTTCATTTACGCTGATGATGTGCAGATCCTGATTCCCATAACAGATTCCCTCCCAAAACCCCTCAAATTCTGGGACAGCTGCCTTCACTCCATCAAGCTCCTCCTCTCCAGTCTCAATCTCATCCTCAACACGGCCAAGACTGAACTACTCCTCATTTCCTCGGACCACAATAACCTTTCCCTCCCTGACCCCGCTCCCACCACAGCTGCTCAAGCAAGAGACCTCGGCGTAGTACTGGACAACCGACTAAACTTACAAAAAATTTGTTAACAACACGACCAAGGACTGCTTCTTCAAATTACAAATTCTGAAAAAAAAACAAAAAAACTTAGACCCCCTCCTCCACTTCTATGACTTCCGGACAGTCCTCCAAGCCACCCTTTTCTCTAAAATTGACTACTGTAACTCCCTCCTTCTAGGCCTCCCCGCAACTACCACAAAACCCTTGAAGATGCTCCAGAATCCTAACCAACTCCCGCCGAGGAGACCACATCACACCCATCCTCAGGAATCTCCATTGGCTCCCTATCAGCTTTAGAATCCTTCATAAATCTCTCACAAAACTATCCACAATCAGCACGCGCTCAAGCTAAAAATCCCGCTACGAATCCACACCTCAAAAAGACCAATTAGAACGGCTTATAAAGGAACCCTACACGTTCCCCCTGCCAAATCCATTCTTCACACCTCCAGCAGGGAACGTGCCTTCTTCCGCAGCTGGGCCATCCCTTTGGAACACCCTCCCTCCTGACCTACGCCAGGAACACTGCCCACTGACCTTTGGGAAAAAAACTAAAGACATGGCTTTTCAAACAAGCCTATCCATAACCATTTAAGCTGTAACATTATATTCTATATATGGTGTTCCACATATTTATTTTGTATATTCTATTGTTATATCATTAATCTGTTCCTCTTACTGTTGTGATTCCATATATTTATACCGTCACTTAACTGTTATAACATATATCATTAAACTGTTCCTCTTACTGTTGTGATTCCATATATTTATACCGTCACTTAACTGTTATAACATATATCATTAAACTGTTCCTCTTGCTGTTGTGATTCCATATATTTATACCGTCACTTAACTGTTATAACATATATCATTAATCTGTTCCTCTTACTGTTGTGATTCCATATATTTATACAGTCACTTAACTGTTATAACATATATCATTAAACTGTTCCTCTTACTGTTGTGATTCCATATATTTATACCGTCACTTAACTGTTATAACATATATCATTAATCTGTTCCTCTTACTGTTGTGATTCCATATATTTATACCGTCACTTAACTGTTATAACATATATCATTAATCTGTTCCTCTTACTGTTGTGATTCCATATATTTATACCGTCACTTAACTGTTATAACATATATCATTAATCTGTTCCTCTTACTGTTGTGATTCCATATATTTATACCGTCACTTAACTGTTATAACATATATCATTAAACTGTTCCTCTTACTGTTGTGATTCCATATATTTATACCGTCACTTAACTGTTATAACATATATCATTAAACTGTTCCTCTTACTGTTGTGATTCCATATATTTATACCGTCACTTAACTGTTATAACATATATCATTAAACTGTTCCTCTTACTGTTGTGATTCCATATATTTATACCGTCACTTAACTGTTATAACATATATCATTAAACTGTTCCTCTTACTGTTGTGATTCCATATATTTATACCGTCACTTAACTGTTATAACATATATCATTAATCTGTTCCTCTTACTGTTGTGATTCCATATATTTATACCGTCACTTAACTGTTATAACATATATCATTAAACTGTTCCTCTTACTGTTGTGATTCCATATATTTATACCGTCACTTAACTGTTATAACATATATCATTAATCTGTTCCTCTTACTGTTGTGATTCCATATATTTATACCGTCACTTAACTGTTATAACATATATCATTAATCTGTTCCTCTTACTGTTGTGATTCCATATATTTATACCGTCACTTAACTGTTATAACATATATCATTAAACTGTTCCTCTTACTGTTGTGATTCCATATATTTATACCGTCACTTAACTGTTATAACATATATCATTAAACTGTTCCTCTTACTGTTGTGATTCCATATATTTATACCGTCACTTAACTGTTATAACATATATCATTAATCTGTTCCTCTTACTGTTGTGATTCCATATATTTATACCGTCACTTAACTGTTATAACATATATCATTAATCTGTTCCTCTTACTGTTGTGATTCCATATATTTATACCGTCACTTAACTGTTATAACATATATCATTAATCTGTTCCTCTTACTGTTGTGATTCCATATATTTATACCGTCACTTAACTGTTATAACATATATCATTAATCTGTTCCTCTTACTGTTGTGATTCCATATATTTATACCGTCACTTAACTGTTCCTCTCTCCATACTCTCTTCCAACCTCCAAGTTCCAGTAACCCCGTTCATTGTAACTTACCTCCTCCCTTAACTCTATCAGTAGCTCTCTAGCTATGATCACTGTTAATGTTAATTCCCCATGTTTGATGTAAACCGACATGATATGACATGTGTCATGAATATCGGTATAGAAAAGAATTAAATACATAAATAAAATACATTCAGGTACTTGGAGGTATTTTCCATGACACTGCCTAGTAATGAGCTGCTTTGCATGTATTTACAAAGCAGCTCATTACCATTTTGGCATCACTGGAAGGAAAATAAAACACACATTCTCGCTGAGTTAAGGCATTTGCAAACTAGTAAACAACCCCCCTGTGTTTGTCCCTGAGGTACCGGAGGGCAAAGTCACAAAGAAGGTCAGTGGGAGAAGCAGAATTTCAACCCTGGCTTCCCCGCCCGCTGCTCTAACCCCAAAGCTACTCCTCCACACTCTGCTGAGACAGCTTTATCCCCACACTGGCGCTGTCCTCTCAAGGCCACCCGCTCCCTATAAAAATAAATAAATAAACTTACCCGTGCTGGTACAGAAAGCCTCGTCACCTCCCTCCTGCTCCTGAGGATCCCAGTAATACGCCTCCTCCTCCTCCTCCTCCTCCTGCTTAATCCTGAACAGAATGTCAGGTCTGACCAAGGGATAGCCTGGAAGGGACACAACACGGTTTTCAGGCGCGTGCTCTGACCGCCGAGTTCCTCATGCACGATTTGCAGCCAAATGGTGCACAGCACAAGTGGACGCTGAAAATCAAGATGCCAGGCGGCCAAATATACGCACGTACGTCCACCCACTGCAAACGTTATGTACACAGATCCTTGGCACATCCCCCACGGAAGCCCCTTTTAAGTGCAGATAATTCTATGCATGCAGTGAAATTCTGCACATACAGTTTTGGTGGCTGAACATCCACAGTGAGCGCACAGCAGCCGAGTTACGTGAATAACTCCTTATTTTACGAGCCTATGTCCTGACTACGATTTTGCCGGGGTGAAAAGACATTTCCTTAAGTCTTAATGGCCTCCTGAAGATGCCACGGTGGATGGTCTTTAGAAGAAAAGTGTGAGGAATGTACTTTATTCACCACTCTGACCTCTGAAACCGTTAATATGATGTTAGATAACGACTTCTCAGTTAATCTAATCTCTACCCATACTCCCTTCCTGCATCTCTGGCCTTACCCCTTGGTACACCACCATCAAGGATCCTCTGTGCATGTTCCAACCTTTACCTCTCGCAGCCGAGGATCCTCCGGGCCTGGTCCAGGCTTTATCCCTCACCACGGAGCATTCTCTGTTCCTGTCCCAGGCTCTACCCCCTTGCTCTCTCATTTAAATAACTTATAAATACAGACATTCGTTTTCAGTTTTTATGTATTTTTCCCTGGGAATTTATCAGTGCTATTATAACCAACAAAAAACAGGAGAAAATCTTTAGGGGGAAAAGGAGCTTTTTCCACTGATTTTTTTTTTCTGTTTGGTTAATAAAATTAAATTAAAATCTGAAAACAAAAAGTCTTTACTTATAAACAGTTTCCCTCGTGTATAAACAGCAAATGGCCAAAATAGAATACAAACATAAAGCATAAATACAAAACAATATTAATATAAAGCATAAAACAAATCAAGAAGCAACCCAGAAGCCCAACACCCCCTACATCACATGCATAAAAACCTCCAACCCCAAGAGATCTGTTGGAACTCACAAAATGCCTATTCTTACTTAGTCTTCCTTTGTCCGAGCAATGTCCCCAGCCTAAAACGCTCCCTGTGATTGAATGTGTGTGTCCATTTACATGATATGAGACCCCACCCCAGGTGAAACCTGCAGGTGATGGAGGCGTGGAGCTGATCTTTCTTTTTGCAATTCTTTTCCTTTTGCGCTTGCGTTCACTTGGTTTTCAAGTTAGAAACACAGAAATGGGATGACAGACAAGCACCATTACGACCCACCACACCAACTAATTCAGTTTTCCCATCCCTACCACTCTCTCCCCTGTGCTTGCCCCCTGCTTTCTTGAATCCAGACACCGTCCTGGTCTCCACCACCTCCATGGGGAGGCCGTTCCATGCATCCAGCACCCTTTTGGTAAAGAAATATTTCCTCAGATTGACTGAATCAATAAATGTTTAGAGTAGGGGTGGCCAACTCCAGTCATCGAGAGCCACAAACAGGCCAGGTTTTTAGGATACCCGCAATGAATATGCATGCAAGAGATTTGCACGCATTGCCTCCACTGTATGCAAATCTCTCGCATGCATATTCATTGTGGGTACTTTGAAAACCTGGCCTGTTTGTGGCTCTCGAGGACCAGAATTGGTCACCCCTGGTTTAGATCTGTAAGTCTGTCCCCATAGGCTTTACAGTGTAGACCACTGATTTTTAGAAGCCGCCCTCTGGACTGACTCTCTACAGACAGCCAGGTGACTGAGCTGCCTCCATCTGATCCTGTCCAAGGCCCTGTCCTCCCAACCGTTGAGGTCTACCTTACAGATTTTAAGGATGTACTTGAGGCTGTCCTTGAAGCTGAGGTCTTCCCCATGATCTGTGAGCACTTTTCAATTGGCCATAAAGCACACATTTTGGAATTAAATAAAAACATATAAATAAGAGGGAGGGAGGGTTTCTTTTTTTAATATTTATTTTGTATGGTGAGTAATAAAGGAGAAACTCCCACTCTGGACTTATTTTGGAGGGGAATTTCTGTGGGCATGAAATGGAGGTGTGGGGATTCTACTGAGGGTCAAGTCCCATTCTGTAGAGTTTGGGGGTTAATGATAGACTTCAGGCCTCTTTCCCATGAAACACAATTGGTTGAATGATGCTATCACCTACTTTTAATAGTAAATGTACTGGAGACTCAAAACTGGCTACAGAATGTTTATTGCCTGGGCTCTCTTTTTGCAAGTCTCTCTCTCTCCGACACTCTCATGATCTCACTCTCTCTCCCTGGGTCTCTGCCTCTGTCCCTTTCTCTCTCTTTTCCTGAACTTTCATCTCTGTCTCTCGCTCTGGGTCTCTGCTTCTCTCACCCGAGTCGTTGCCACCGATATTGTCACTTCCCTCAGAGTCACAGGGATCCCGGAAATATGGTACTTCTTCTTGCTTAATTCGGAATAAAACATCAGGATTGGCAATAGCATAACCTTGACATGGAGAAAGAGGTAGCTTTAAGTCAGAAATTCCAGCACAGCACTCTCAACTCCCTCCCCATCCCATCACGCTCCCTTCTGAGCCCTAAAACAGAAGGTATGATATAATTTCAGAGATGAAGCAAAGTAGCATATCATAACAATAGCATTGTGTTTTAATGTTTATCTCACCACAAGAGAACGCGCTGCATCCACAGCAGGCCCTCACCTCTGGAACAACCTTCCACCCTCCCTCAGAACTGACCCCTCTACTCCCTCCTTCCAAAAGAACCTCAAAACCTGGCTCTTCCGGAAAGCATTCCCTCCAGATAAATAATTTCTGCTACCCGCTCCCCCAGCCCTGCCAGTTCCCCTCTCGACCACTTACATAGTAAGTTAAATCAGAACATATTTCTGTTAAAAAGTTATTTTGTAAAGCAAGTTATATGTACTTAGTTAATCTGTTACACTGTATCATGTCATTATAAGGCTGGCCTTAGACATCATGTTGTATGTAAACCGATGTAATATGTTAAAATCGAATGTCGGTACAGAAAAATAAATAAACATTTTACAGTTATTACTAAGTGAGAGAAAAATTTTTACTCACCCAATGAGATGAGAGCCCCATGGATCTCCTTCATCACACCCCTGTAAAGCTCCTTCTGCCATTCTTCTAACATCTCCCATTCCTGCTTGGAGAAATAAGCTGCCACATCCCTGAAGGTTACTGAGATCTAAAAGGAATAGCAGCGAAGGCAGTGAGTTCTTACTCAGGACACCTGCAGTGCTTCTGGATCAGGATGCCAGGAAGATAAGGGCAGAGACAAATAGAAGGACACCTAGGCAGCAGTAACATTTACATAGAAATGCAGAAAAAGATTATATGGCCCACCTAGTCTGCCCATCCATCCAATTTATGTAGACTTACAATTCCCATTCAAATTTACAAAGAAAGAATATGGCCGAAGAACAAATCTTCCTCACAGCCTCATGCAGACATTGCATGAAATGTGAACACCACGCTGACAGCTAAAAACCAGATTTTCATCAGAACTCCATGCAGGTATCCTACGGATATGTATAAAGCATGAATACAGCATAGCCAGCTGAAGAATAGACCTTCAACAGAGCTCCATGCAGATGTCACACTACTGCATGTAGGGTGGGGCAATCATGAAAATGCCCAGTAGGGCTTGCAAGTTGAGTTTCCTTTGAAAATTCAGGGGGTGGCCATGGAAACGGAGGCACAAAGTAGGATCTCAAAATAAAATCTCTGCATGGACTCTCTCTCTCCTGACCTAACTCTGCCCGTTTCTTGTCCAAAAACCCAAAGGGGGGGAGGGGGTGTTATTTCCAAATTCCCCATTTCTGCAGATAAAAACTGCCCTCATAAAACATATATTGAGAAGCAACAGCTGATCATCATCCAAGCCCCATGTTCTTGTCGTACCACTATAGGCAAGGCACGAATACAGCTGAAGAGCAGCATCAGAGATGGAAATTTAAAAGAATAGACTCAGAGACTATTTAAATATATCAAGATAGTAAAACAAGGAACACAGATCTTGAGATGCATTGAAAGTCACCCGTGACATCAGGAAAAGGGAGCCAGAATGGGGGGGGGGGGGGTGTAATGGGGAGGCCTGGATTAGTGCCAGATTCTCTATCCCTTACCTGCTCGTACTCCGGGCCGGACATTGCTTCCCACCTGCGGCCGGGGGTGGGGGGATGAGGGTTTAGGGGCCCTTTGGTGAAAGTAAAGGGAGCAGATTGGGCCCAGGATTCCGTAAGGAAAGGGGAGAGCTGATATCTTCGGAATGAGCAGAGTTATTTATCTTGGGAGCTAACGCAGGTTGTCAGCGATATAACATCAAGAGAAATAAAACAAATCTTGTTTCTAGCTATCCGCATATACAAATCAGATATGTGCAAGCACAGAACAAATGGCCTCTGACAATCCCACGGTGCATGATGGGAGGATTACCTGAGCATGCCCAGATCGACCCAAGCCTCTGCTCCTCCCCTACAGTGTCTACAACTCTGCTAGGAAACGTTGCTCGCTCATCCACCTTCCCACCCCTTCCGTATGCGTCATAGGTTACGCAGCTTCTTAAGCCAACCGCCAGATGGCCCACCGATGACGGGCTTCAGCTTGGATCGCGTCACTCTGCGGGAGAAGTTGATTGGCTGTTGAGGAAAGGCCAGCAAGGCGGGAGGGGCTTCTTTTGGTAATTTCTGAATGGGAGTTAGCACGGCGTCGTCCGTTGCTAGGGAACCCGAAAGGGACTGCCGGAAAGAACGTCCGGCGATTCCGGCTCAGCGATTGGCCGGCTTGGGGTCTGTGATTGGGAGGTTTTCTGTCTGACGGCTGGGCTGAAGCGGAAGGACTTAGCGGTGTAGGTCGAATCCGGAACCAGGGGGAGGGAGAAGATAAAGGGGACGGGAGGAATCGCCCCCCTCCCCTCCAACCTTGTTGTCCACTGCGAAAGGTTCCTGAGCTTGGCAGGGGAGGAGGCGACGTGTAGGCACCTGTCTACGGGTAACTGAAAAGGCCGATCCGATGACAGAGTGGACGCGTGTCCCGAGATGTGAATTGCTGAGGGATTTTGAAGTCCAGGTAGGCGAGGCGGAAGAAATGAGCCTGTTAGTTAGCAACTTGGAATCTTTTTCGGGGGCGCTGGTAGTAAGGATGTTTGGAAGTTGGAGGCGGGGGAGATGCAGAGTAAGATGAGGGGGAGAGTATTTAGGTTATGGAGGGGATGCAAGTGAACAGACTGTGGAGGCATTCGTATTAATGAAAATAACTTTTTATAAAACGCCTTAAAGTATGAAAATGCTCAAAGCGTAGTGCAAGTCAAAGAAATTGAAAATACCGTAAGTAAACATGAAAATATCGAATTCAACATTAAATCAGAAAGCAATCATCCAGGGTTTAAGAAGCTGGCATAATGTGGGAATAGCAGGGAATGTGGGCAGCAAGGTAGTAGGAGAAGCCAAAGGTGCTGATGGGCAAAAAGAACAGTAGAAGTCTGTTTTGTTTTGGGTTGTTTTTTTTGGGTGGGAGGGTTCAATCTTTATATACTTGTATTGAATTCATGACAATTTTTTATATTCGCTTTATAATTGGTGGAAACCACTTTAACCTCTTTAGGAGAATATGGTTGCCATATTGTACAACACATTTTATTTAATGATGCAACCTTGTTTTGCTGAAACTGCAGCACCTGGAATACCTTTCTGCATTTGAATTCTCCACGAAAAAACAACAAATAGTAACATTTTCCTAGAGCAAACATTTGGTACCTCGAATTGAATTCAGAAGACATGTAAGAGGAAACATAGAAGTGATGACAGAAAAGAACCAAATGGTCCATCCAGGTTGCTCAACAAGCTTCTTAAGATACTACATGACACACTGTGCAGGTTACTCCCATTTTTCTTTTAAGGTTGCTGCTCCGTGCAGTTATCCCCAAGCCTGTAGGACGCACTATATCTTTCTGGAATTCTCCAAATGCCTCCCTTTCCCTTGCATGTAAAACACCAAGCCTCCATAACAATTAATCCCCATAAAGTCTGTCATTTTTAAGTGAGTGCATATCTTCTCACAGTCCTTAGGGGAAAAAGATATCCCCGTAGACAATCTATTACTTTATGCATTCTCAGATCTTCATATTTTGTTAGTCATAAGTCATTGGCAAAACTCCCCAGTTCACATTTAAAGTTAAACCATGCGTTGGCACATATCAATGTGGATTGCTACAGTGCCTTCTCTGCATGCCCATTACATTTCCCAAGAAATCTCTGGAAGATTTTTCACTTTGCATGGAGGTGCTACAGGACTTCATTTTGTTTTTACACTAAATTGTCACACACAGATTCCACAGTGCCAAATCTGCCTGCAGACTTGAAACTCTCAAACTAGCCAAGCATCTATTGAACTAACAGTGATTCTTTGCTTAAATACTTGCTGATTTTTCTTTTTTCAGTCAAGAGCAGAAATCTTAAGGACTTGTACTCACAGTCAAGAGAGAAATGACAATTGTAAAGATTTATTGTACATTTCTGTTATAAAAGTTTATGAATGTGATACTGTAACCTTAGAATTTTGAAGATAAAGTGGGTAATAAATATTTGAAATACAATAAAAAAAATAAAATAAGCGGAGTTGACCCAAATGCTGAAGTTCCAGTGGCACTAAGTATGAGGCGAACCAGGCCCATTTTAGAGTCCCTAAAAATCAGGGATTTGATGTTTCTTGCCTAGGTTTCTCTCTCTAGTTAGGGGGGTTAAAAATTAGTAAATATATTTAACAAATTACTGGAAAGAGGAGAGGGGCAGCACTTCAGGTACCAAGAGGGAGAGAGCTCTTTCATCTGTCTGTTAGGTATGAGCTACCATAGCCTCCACAGGGATGCTTCTTAAAATGTAAGATGTTCCAGAAGGGAGTAATCAATCCTGTTTCACATCTGGAAATCTGAGCATTAACTTGGACAGATCTGATTGCTTGGTTCTAGAGCGGAATTGTTAAACTATTGCATGTAACAGTTGATGTATAGAGGATGAGCAGAAGGACTGGTGCACATCTAGATGCAAGGAATATGTGCAAATTAAGTATCCAGTCACTGCCACATGCACCTCTTGAGGGCAACCTTGGTCTGCAAACGGCTTGTTCTGGAGGTCTTGGCATTTTGCTTGGTTGGGGGCATTCTCAGCCTAGGCTCCTCTTCCAAACAGGAGAGACACATCTGGGTGATTGCCTTTGATGGTCTAAGGTTGCAAACTAGTGACCATAGCAATACTAACATGCATAACGAAGGGCACAACCAGTAGGGGAAAAAAAGAGGTGATAATGCATTTGTACAAGTTGTGGGTGAGAGATCATCTGGAGTTTTGTGTCTGCATAAAAAATTAAGATGTGAGACTAAAGGATCTACATGTGTACATTGGGAAGGAGAGATGGGGGGATATGATAGAAATATTTATATTCCTCAAAGGTTTCAATAATGCGCAAAAGAGAAAGGGGTCTTGATAGGAGGCTTGGAAGAGGGAAGACTTTCTAGTAACAATGCGCAAAGAATTCTTTGCCATGTTAGACCACTTGGATGCGTGGAATTAAGGGTCAACAAACAGTAGATGGCACCTTTTTCTTTTATTGGACTGACTTAACTCTTGAAAGCTTGTCACAGATGTTTTATCCCCTCTTTATCAGGCCAGTGAAGATCCTCCTTTATTTATTACATTTATTATGCAAAATGTACAATATAGCATTCAAATAGTAACATCATGTTTGTTGGGAAGTAAAGTGCAAAGTCAAAGATAAAGTGGGGTCTTGCAACAAGAGAGACGATCGGGCAGGGCCGGGATGGCTCTTATGGTCCTCAAGTGCTGTCCAGTTCTCTCTCTGTGCACCCTGTGGCATTAATGATTTCCCATACTGACCCATTGCTTGAATAAACACGTTTTGTCCAGATACCATGATCCAGCCAGCCTGGACCCAGGTTATCTTTTTTTAATATAAATTTGCCATGTTAAATGTCCATTTCGGTACTTAGATGGCACAGAGAGGTAGTCACGTGCTTGGAGAAGAGTGTGAGTCACTCGCTGCAGGAGCTCCAGCTATAACAATGTTCAGAAGGATGGCAAGTGTAATATTATGGAGCTCAGAGCTGAAATTCCAAAAACCCGAGTGTGGATGCATTCTTGGTAGCTGGCAGAATCGCACATGTTGCATCACAAGGGGAGAGGTGAATGTGAAATGTTTCTACGTTGATTTTTATATTCATTTGAGCTTTTGTAAAGGACTGAGCCACTAACTTTTTGAGGAGCTCTTGAGCGAAAGGGTTAAGAGTTACAAACTACTTGATCTGGAAAGGTAGCAATTTTTAACATTTAGGTTGAGGTTGGTGTAGTCAGGTTTTGACCTCTGATCTCTGCCATTCTGTTTATTTGCAGGTGTCTTCATGCAACCAATTGAGCGAACTCAGGAATCGGACTATTGCCATAGCTCTTGTAGAAGTTACCAATTTACGCCGATCAATTCTCATTGGTGTACACAGCAGCCGTAGGCCATGTGCTAATCTACCCAAGTTAGATGGATTCAAGTTGATGCTCACCTAGGACTAACCCACTTTATGCTATTATTTAACAGAAGCTGTTGCTTGTAATCCTTTAGATAGTTTCTAGAAAAGAAAACAAACCTTCCAGGGCAGCATCAATCTTTGCAACCTTGCCTTCGAAATGATTGATCCAGGAGATCAGTGCACCTCTGTCGCCCTGAGGATCCTCCTCATTATGGATGAAGGGCGATACCGGTCAAGAGCATCTCGGCGCAGGGTCTTTAAGCCCAGACTCAGTTTGGATGAGCTGCTCCAGCGTGAATCTCTCTCCCGTTTCCGGCTCAGCATTCCCATTATCCGGGACCTTTGCACTCTTCTCAGGCCCCATCTCTCACCTCGCATTGACACTCCCTACACACTGTCCGTGGAGGTCAAAGTGTTGGCAGCCTTAAGATTCCTATCCACGGGATCTTTTCAGCGAGTAACAGGAGACACTACTGGTATTAGCCAAGCCTCTGTATCCCGCAGTCTGGAAAAATTTCTGGATGGGATGATGGCACATGTAGATCATTTTGTCCATTTTCCTTGTGCAGAAAGTGAGGTCCGAGCCACTCATGCTGGCTTCTTTGCTCTGGGAGGCTTCCCCAAGGTGCTTTCAATTGTGGACTGCACACACGTGGCTCTGATCCCGCCAAGTACGGAGGAGGAAGTCTACAGAAACAGGAAGCAACAGCACAGTATGAACATGCAGGTGGCCTGTGACCACCAACATGTGATCACCAATGTCTTTGCCAAATTTCCGGGGAGCAGCCATGATGCCCACATTCTCAACCAAAGTCCCTTGGCAGAGTACATGCGTGCAGAGGGATCAAGTGATGGCTGGCTCTTGGGTAAGCATTCATACACATCACATTAGATTATTCTTCCTTGACTGGATTAACAAAAGTAATATGTATTTTCGCATTCTCTTTCCGGCTGTAGGTGACAGTGCATACACGCTGGAAACGTGGCTCATGACCCCGTTTTTGCATCCAAGAGAGGCAAGCCAGGATGCTTACAACCGGGCCCACAGGACCACGCACAGAGCGATGGAGAGAACCTTGGCACTTTTAAAAGCGCGTTTTCGAGCCCTCGATAACTCAAAAGGCGCTTTGCCTTTCACACCCGAGAAGGTTTGCAAAATCTTCACCGTCTGTTGTATGCTGCATAACTTGGCGATCTGGAATGGGCTTCCTCTTCCAGAAGACACGCTTCTGGCAGAAGGGAATTGGGAGTCAGAGCAGCCAATTCGACATATAGGCGGCATCAACGAACTGGCATTCAGGACACGGAAGCAGTTGGTTGATCAAACTTTTGCTTGTGCAAGTAAATTTTGTTAAATGTTTCTGGGATTGAGTGGTTAGGTGAAGGGAACTTAAAAGGAAGAGAGGTGAAAAGGAGCTGTGTGGCTGGGGGGAACTGATAGGGGAAGTAAACCAAGTGAAGGTTTCATAGTTTGATTTTGGCTGGCCTCTGTGAGGGATTTTGAATCTTCGCAAATGATATCCACTTTCCCATACTATTGAATGGGACTTGGTCAGAAATGCAAACCAGGATTTCTGCCATTATGGCCACAATTAAATTCTTGGCTAGCTTCAAATAAAAAGGCTTTGAATTTATCAAAGACCAAGATCGTGCTACTATAGCATCGTTCATCTGTTCCCACTCCATTATCAGTGACTATCGATGGCAACAAGATAAAGATTGTTGACCAAGCAAGGAGCCTAGGAGTCATTGTTGACTTAATTGTCATTCATTCCTCAAATTAGAGCAGTAGTTAAATCTGGATTTTATAAGCTACAATCGCTGCGACCGTTGAAAGTCCTTTTGCAACCCTACTGACTTTTCGCTCAGTAGTCTAGGCTTTACTGACATTGCTGATCGATTACTGTAACAGTTTGTTAGGCCTCCCTGCCTGTGCTATCAAGTCTCTGTAGCTCTTACAGGATGCTGCTGCCCAATTAGAGATCGTATAACTCCGGTCTTGGCTGGCATTGGTTACCTATTGCTTCCAGAATTAAATTTAAGACGGCGTGCTTGGTCTACAAGCTAAGAGCTCCCGTTGCAACACCATAGATTTCGAGGATGCTGAAGCCTTATTGCCCATCGAGATCCTTACGCTCTTCACAGAGAGCTTTGCTAGAGGTGCCGTCTCTTAAGCAGGTGCGGCTAGCTGTACTTCAAAAATCAGCATTTTCAGTTGCAGGCCCAGATTTTTGGAATAGCCGGGCTGAGATCAGTAACCTGCCCGAAAGCTTTTAAGAAACTTTTAAAAACCTTTCACTTTGAGCAGGCGTTTTGTTAAAGATATCTTCCTTTTGAACTCAAAATTTTTATTTTTTTTATCTATTCCCCTCAGTATTTCGGTTGTACTTTTGCCAAACTGCTTTTGAGTTTGTGATTTTATCATATTTTTATTGTGATGCTTGTTATGCTTTTTGTATGGTTTTAGCATGCTGTATTTATTCATGTGTTTTTAGTATGTTGTATTTTTAATGTGTTATGTGTGTATGGTTGTGAGCCACCCCAGAGAGGAGTGGCATATAAATAAAGCTAACCATAACCAAGAGGCAAGAAGAACTGAGGGCAGTGACAGGAGGGGGGGGGGGAGAGACTTGGAGGAGGTGAGAGAAGATAATGAGCTGTGGAGAGATAGATGGAGGAAAAATAACATCAAGAAATGACTGGAAGTCCAGAAACTAAGCTTTTAAAAGGAAGGAGTAAGGCAGAGAGGAAACTAAGAAAAAGCCAAGAGCCAGCAGACAAAGGTTGGAAACGTGTTTGTTTGAAATTTGATGGAGATTTGTGTGCCAGCGGGGCGGCAGGTGCTATGTGCCCTTTGCTTCCAGCCCTGCAGTCACCAGGATAAAGATAATTTACTGGAAGGATGGGGAAGGGGGAGAAGATGGTGGTGTGTGATTGGGGAGGCTTTTTAAAAAAAAATAAAAAAAATTGGCAGCTCCAGTATCAAAAGGGGCTGCAGTCAGGGCTTGCATTGGGATGAACATTGCTCTCCTTGCTACAAAACAGAAGACAGCAGTTTATCTCTGAGGTTTCCAAAGCAAGGCCAGGAAGCAGCACCGACAGCTGGGGCGATACTAAATGCTGAGCTGCTCGGGCTCAGGGCATGCAGTGGGGGGAGAGTCTGCTGTGGGAGCGGCTCCAGCTTGGAGTCTGTGAGTGCTGGCGAGAGCTGGGGGGAGGCAGGCGCAGTTCCAGAAACAGGGCCTGGGCTCAGGGACGTGATCCAAGCTTGTTGAGGAGGGGGAGTCGCAGATTGAAAGGCGAGCTAAGCCTGCCTTACTGACATGGGATGAATGAACTGAGCCTGCAGAAGGGGGGGGGGGGGAGGGGGGAGGAACCTTCTGGGGACTGCAGGAGAGTGGTAAGGGGAGCAGAGGAGGAGTCGGTGGGAAATGGGAAGCCCAGCATTCAAAGGGAGGGAAAGGTGGGAGAGGGGGAATATACCCCCTCCCCCAAATATAAAGTACAAAGTGGGGGAGAGGAGAGTAGGAGAATGAGAGGGAGGGGGGGAGAGTGGGAGTTGGGAGAAGAATGAATTGTCACCATGTCCACATTACTTTCTCCTCTCTGGACACAAATACAGACTGGTCCCTCACAACCCACCATGGTCTGTTTTCTTCTTCTGTAATTGGTGTTGAGTTCGGCAATCGCCATCATTTTCACAAGTGGGCTCGTATGATCAGCCCTCCTCTTTTCGGATTTAGGGAACTTTATTGACGCACGCTTTGTCTCTCAGCCGCACACTCTGTGGCACTGGCGCTCCTGCTGACACAGGCGCACACACATTTGTGGTGCTGTGCTGCTGCTCATGTGCTCCCTCGGTCGCCCCCTCCACAGGCTGGCTAACAGCTTGGGCTTTGCTGCCAGTCCTACCCCATCTTGCAGCAGGCGGAAGAGAGAATATAAAAGTGTAGTCTCCCCCCCTCACCCCTGCTAATTTCAGAGGGTGCAGAACTCAGATGGTCCCGGGATTGTCAGTAATGAAAGCGTTGGCGCTTGGGCCTGGCAATTTCCCTCAAAATGTTTTATAAAATCTTGCAGGCAAGCCATCTAGGCCCGGGGCTTTATCTATGGCCTCTAGCACTTCCAGCCTGGAAATCTCTTTAATCCACCCTAAGCACTTCTCTTCTGCCACTAATAACAGCTGAGCCAATCCTCCTTGATTTCCCTCCGTTCACACCCACCGCTCTTGGAGCTGGTGCTCAGCCCTATGAGATCAAGGGCCACCCTGTGCCAGGAGTCAGCATGGTTCTCGTGAGGCATGAGGAGAGTAAGAGCACGGCTGCTGCTACCATAGAGCCAGTGCCCTGCGATTACGCCTCAGCACGGAGGCAACCATATGCAAACATGGTCCCAAATTGTTTATTCATCTAAGGCACAGAAAATATTTACTACAGCAAGAAAGAAAACTTTCTGGATCGTTCCATGGCACCAGAGGACAGGAGCGGCATCGGGAGAGATTTGGGCTGGGTACGGGATCAGGAAAAGCACTGCAGCAGTGAGGCAGAGCAAGGACTAGAACTTGCTGGCAGAGAGGGTGAGGATCCACTTTGGTATCCGAATAAATTCTGGTATGAAACGGGAGAGCCAGGCCAGCGAGGGAAAGAACACGCACAGGTTCCGCAGAGAGGTGAACTGACTGACGGAGCGTCCTGCAAGAGGGGAAGAGAAGGAAAGCGAGGCATGAGCAGGTCCAACCTCACACTCCAAGTGCAGCAACTGGAGAGACTGAATGTGGAGAACTCTGTGTCCATCCCTCTGACTTACACCCACCAGGAATAGACTGCAACTTGTGTATCTAGAAGACGAATGTGGAGAACTGTCCATGTGTCCTTCCCCTCTACCCTACGCATCCTGGGACTGTCCTGCAAAACCAATCCCTAGAGACTGATTGGGGAGGATGAGGGACACTGAATGAGTAAGGATCCTTTACGTTCTCGGAAGCGGGAGGTGAGAGACCCCTGCAGGACAAAGTCATAATCTAGCTGGTGAAGCAGTGTATTTGCTATTTACATGTTTTATTTGTTGATGAGGGAATCCAAATAAGGACAAATTCCTTGTTCATTGTAGGTACCCAGATCAGTCCAGACTCCTGGGTTTTGCCTCCCTGCCAGCAGATGGAGACAGAGAGAGTCTCACTGGCACTGTACATAACCCAGTGTGCCACCTGCAGTCCCTCAGTATTTCCCTGTCTCCAGTAGATGGTATAAAAGCTAGAGATGTGCATTCGTTTATCATGAATTAGGCAATTTCAACGAAATTGCCTAATTCGTCCTGGTTTGGGGGACCTGAACCCCAAAACGGATTTTCCCCGAACTTTGGAAAAAATTCATTTTTCAGGTTAGTGCGAGGGGGAGGGGCACATTTATTTAAAAAAAAAAACCAAAAAAAACCCACCCCAACCCTTCAAATTTACTTTATTACAAACCCCCCCCCCCCCCACCATCCCTATCCCTCCCCAAGACTTAATAAAAGCCCTGGTGGTCCAGCGGGGTCCCGTGAGCAATCTCTCCCTCTCGGGCTGTCGGGCCTGCCAGGAATCAAAATGGCGCCGGTGGCCCTTTGCCTTTACCAAGTGACGGGCTACTGGTGCCATTGGTCGGCCCCTGTCACGTGGTAGGAGCAATGGACGGCCGCCGCCATCTTAGAAAATGTCTGCTGCTTATACTGTTGCTTTGCATATAGTGCAGAGTTGTTAGAGATTTTCAATGCTGATCGCTTATGTTAAATTTGGGAAATGAGTTTTCAATTGTCTTTTTGGCCAACTTCACCTTCTTCTGTCTCAGTGGCGGGGAGCGAGTTTGCTTAGAAACTTGTTTAGAAATTTAAGGTGGTGGTTGTTATGGCTTGGGTTACCGGTCAATACTGAGGGACTGCAGGTGGCTCACTGGGTTATGTCCAGTGTCTGAAACTTTCTCTGTCTCCATCTGCTGGCAGGGAGGCAAACCCAGGACTCTGGCCTGATCTGTGGTACTATAGGAACAAAACTTAGCAGGTAAGAACCAATTATCCTTTCTTTCAATTGGGACCCAGAGAAAACAGGGTGGTAATGTCCCAGGGTCTCACACAGAGACAGCGGCAGAGCTGAGAATTAAAACATGAGAGACAGGGAGATAATGACTTGCCCCATGGCAATACATACACACACAGTCAGTGGAAGACCTGGTCAGCTAAAGTGACTAGTCCCTGTGCTACGCCCAGCTGGCATCGGAGGGCTATGTAGAACTCGTGTCTCAGGATACTACCCACTCCGAATCACGATCTAATCACTAGACCACTCTTCATCCCATGTTTCTTAAGAGGAAATTAGCCCAGAACTGAATGCCCGATGGGGGATCTTACCATCCACATCCCGCAGTCCATAGCGTCTGGCGAGGTCACAGGTCAAGAGAACCTTCCCACTGAGTTTCATGAGATTGCGATCTGGAGATGAATGAATAAATGGTGAGAGGTGGCAGAGATAAGCATGGAGCCCCAAAACCATCACAATAACTAACGTCGTCAGTCACGGAAAAGGGCAAAGGGCCCCTACAAGTAAAGATAGGAGAAGGTGAAAGTCAATGGAGGTGGTCTACTATGTAGTAAGGAGAGGGTGGAAGGTCATGGAGCCCTGTGAACAAGGGATGAAGGGGGAATTTAGATAGCTCCAGCTAATACTGCGGTGTGTACTCACAAAAAGACCTATGGATTATTTCACGTGCATTCATTGCACGGAGTGTGGTTCCAGCAGGCACACCTGTCTTCCCTTGCCCAGATCAGGGGGAGCAGAGGCGTGAGGTTGCTGCTGGGTCTAACCCTGTGTTTGCCAACCCTCTCCTAACCCACACCTTTCCAGTCAGGTTTTCAGGATTGCCAAAATGAATATTATGAGAGAGATCTGCACACCTTGGGCCTCCAGTATATGCAAATTATCTTATGTATATTTCTTAGGGATATCCTGGTGTGCCGCCAGGCAAGGATTGGGAAACATTGCTCTAACATGCTCCTCATTCCAACTAAACCCTGGCCCAGGCACAGGTAAACCTGTACCAGCATGTGCTCTCGGGGATCAGTGAGGAACAAGCCAAATGTTCGGTTTTGGACAGAAATCTCTAAAGCAGTGGTTCTCAACCAGTCCTCCGCATACACTTAGCCAGTTGGGTTTTCAGAATATCCACAATAAATATGCATGAGATTGATTTGCATGCACTGCTGCATTAGCATGCCAATCTGTTTCATTGTGAGTACCGTGAAATCCTGATTGGCTAAGTGTGTCCCAAGGATGGGGTTGCGAACCACTGTCCTAAACTACAATCCCCCCTCCCCCTGCTTCACCTCCAGTGGATAGGTGCCGACATGCTAGACTCCCAGGCCTCAAGTAGGCTGTGACTCCTTAAATTTACCTGCAGCCAGAGACACGATGCATTTCCCACTCAGCTCTGGAGTTTCGGCGTTAGAGAATATCCTTTGGTACTGCAGAATCAAGGGAAGAAAAGACTTTATTTTGCTGAAGACTAGTCAAACGTCCGTCCTCTCTCTTCCCCAGAGAGGCAATGGCTGCGGTACGGGATTCTTTATAAAGGAATGGGGCATCATTTATCTTGGGCAAGAAGCCAAGACCCTCTCCTAATTCAGTTCTACAAGGAAAGAGAGGACTACGGCTATCCATTGAAGGCCTTGAGACAAGGCGCACTATCCGATTGTTTGGAAAGAAAGAAATGTGCTGTTTTGGCAGATTCTTACCCTGTCCATGAATATGTGTTTAATGGCAGGGCGGGGGGAATGGAAAACCCAACATAGAGGTGTTTGCAATTTTAGTCAATTGCTCTCTCGCAAAGGTCACTCTCTCTAAAGGGGGGGGGGGGGTATGTGTCTGTGTGGTGGGGGGGAGCAGCGGGTTACATTCCCCCCTGTGAAAAAAAGTGTTGGTGGTGATTACTCCTCCCCTGGAATAGTGTTTGGGGAGCTTACAGTCTCCCTCAGAGGTATTTACACTCTCTCTTTGGAAGGGGGCAGGATTATAACTTCCCTGTGGCATTGTTTTGGGGAGGTTATCCCCCTCCTTCTGAGGTATTTGACCAGTTCCACTCTCCACGTAGGCTGGATCAGTTTGGGGTTTGCTACTTTACCTCTGACTGCTGACCGGAGGATTCCATATTTGACAGGTATTCCTCCACAGTCTCCGTTAGGACAGCACCTGGCCAGAGCGACACGTAGGCCACTCCATGTTTCCGCAGCTCCATGGCACAGTCTGCTGCCAGCCGGTCACACTAGAAAAAGGCCATGAAAAAAACGCTGAGAATACAAAGGCGCATCCCCTCCACCCAGCCCCCATTGATAAAATAAAAGGAAACAAGACAAGAGGCATTGATCAAAATGGATTGGGACTACGCTGAGGGGAGCCCGGGTTTAGGAGGGCAAAATGTCAAAGAAGGAGGAAAGGGGGAATGGGTGGTGTGTTAGCAAGAAAGATGAAAACTGGACAGAGCATGAGATTAGGGTCTGAGAAAGCAAGGGGCGAGGAACGCAGGAGATGGAGTAAGTCAGAAATGGAAAGAGTTGGGACAGGGAACGACCAAAATCAAGCACAAGGCTTCACAATAAAATGAGGGCAACCATTCCAGGGCACGAGCACCACCAAAGGGTTTGACTTTCAGGAATATTGCAGTGAATATTATTCAGTTCTGCTCAGGGCCACCAATGTCAGCGTGCATATTATGGGTAACCAGAAAGCCATAGTTCTCTGTGGCCCGGAGAGACAGGAGTTGGCTGAAACTGCGAGAAATGGACTTCGGGCATGGCAGAGACAGGAGGAAGAAAGATGGTTCTCACCGCTTCCTTCCCGACACCATAGGGGACGTTAAAGGCGTGCATGAGGCCACCAATGGATGAAATGATAACAATGAGACCGCGCTGCGCCTCCACCATCATCCGGGCAGCATAAACTGAGCAGATGTAGTGTCCTCTGGGAGAAAGAAGGGGGAGACAGAATGAGTGGCAGAAGCTCTCCCAACAGAAATGCTAAACATGGCAGCAAATAAAGGCTCAGCTCTCAGCTGCTGTTAGGAATCTCATCTCTACCAGCCCCTAACACACACAGCCACTTCTGATCAGTCTCTCTTCCTGCTGCTGACCATGCTCCCGCCCCCCATCAAACCCCTCCTTATGTTAAGCGTCTCCCCAAAATGTCTACCTGGCCTCACCTTAGACCTGCATTGTTGATGTCATCCCAGAAGGTTACAGGAAACTCCCAGAACTTTTTCTTCTGGTTTGCTATAATTGTCTGGTGAGAAAAATAAGAGGTCATGGTTTGCCTCTACTCTGACTACTGGAGCTTTCTCCACACCCCCTTTGTTTCTTCCCTTCCCTACATCTGTTGGCATTGCACCATCTGTCCCTCAGAGCCTTTCGCTCCATCTATCCTTTACCCCTCATCTCTACGTAAAACCTCAGACCCTTCCTATCCATCCTTCATCCCCTATCTCTCTGACACTAATCATCCTTCACCCCTTCTCCTATCAATCATCTATCCCTCCTCTTTTTCCCACCTTTCAATCCCTCACCTCTGACTCTTTCTCCCATTACCCTATCCATCCTTCAGCAGTGTCCCTCGGTAAACCCTGTTTATTTCTTTCCCCACCCCTTTACCCCACATATCCTCTCTCAGCTGTGACTCTTGTACCAGGTAAGTGTGATAGCCTGCATCTGTCCTGTCCCAGGTGAATACCTGACAGTCTGAGTGTCACCTGTACCAGGTGAGTAGGTCAATCAGCCTGTGTTCCCTGTCCCAAGTGAGGGGGGGACAATGAGTGAGCCTAAATACTACCTGTACTGCGGCGAAGGCGTTGTTCACCAGAATATCCAGCCGTCCTTTCTGTTCCCGCCGGACTCTCTCAAACAGGAGCTGAATATCGTCATCTTTCGTAGAGTCACACACCACTGGGATGCATTTCCCACCACGGGACTGCACCTAATTGCAGAGGAGGAGCATTAGGCCCATCTGGTCTCTGCTCAATTTACAGCGCCATGGACCCCAGCTGGTCTCTGGCATTCCCTTTGCTTCTTTGGAACCAGAGATCCTCTAAGCCTCTCCCAGGCTTTCCTGGATTTTGTTGACATTTTTTGCCACCATCACCTGCCCTGGATTGTTCTTTCATTCATCCGTCACCTTTTCCGTGAAGAAATATTTCCTGATGTTACGCCCAATTCCACCCACCTTGAGCCTTCTAGCACGACTTCTTCTAGCATTTCCTTTCCAGTGAAAAATACGCGTTTCTTAGGCATTATTCATTTGAATCTCTCAATCTTGGCCCCCGTTTCTCCTCTCCCTTAAGGCATGCATATTCTGGTCCTTCAGTTTCATCCTGAGAGGGATTTGGGGGCAGACTCTGCACCAATTTTGGTTGCCCTTCCCTGAATTTCCTCTATTCTGTCTACATCCTTCTGAAATGAGACTTAAAAACCAAAATACATATAACCCTAGAAGTAAGAAAGGATGGGGGTAGAGAGGTGTGTGTGGGTGGAGGTGTGTGTGGAGATTGTGTGGGTGGAGGGGGGTGTGTGGGTGGGTGGGTGGAGGGATACAATAGCTCAAAGGCATACAGAGTGCACATGAGGTATTTTTCAGTGGAAAGGGAGTTCTGTAACACGGGTACACAATATGAGGCTGGAAGGAAATGTACTCAGGAGCAATATTAGAAAATATTTCTTCACAGGAGTGGTGGTAGGTGCATGGAACAGCTGCGTAAGGGAGGTGCTGGAGGTTAAAACTATAACAAAGTCTTATACAAATAATCTTCTGTAGTGGGGGAGCAAGGGGTAAAGCTTGGGATAGGAACAGAGGATCCTCAGTGATGGGGGAGCGAAGGGTTGGGTACAGAGGATCTTCAGTGGTGGGGAAGTAAGAGGGTAAAGGCTGGCACAGACAAAGATACAGCACAGGTAACAGCAGTGTAAGCTTCCTACACCAACCCACCCCCTCATGGAGAGGATGCAAGCAAAATGTTGACTCTGCTGAGAGCAGATGAGAAGATGGAAGGAGAAAGGCAAAGTATGAATAAACTCAAATATCACAGAGACACCCCAGAGCTCCTTACCTCCTGTGCTGCCTGCACCAAGGTGCCCTCCTTACGTCCTGTGATGTACACCGTGGCCCCAGCTTCAGAGAGCTGCAACGCTATTCCCTTCCCGATACCACGGGATGCACCTGTAACAACACAGACCTTGCCGGAGAGTGACGCAGCCATCTGATAGGAGAAAGAGAGACACCAGTAACTATGCAGAGAGTGACGCAGTCATCGGGTGGGAGAGAGGGAGAGAGAGTGTGCGTCGCTGATCAGTAACAGAACAGCAAGAACCCGATCATCACAAGCAAAGCCGATTCAATCTTTCCCTACAGTAGCACCGCTGGGCTTGCATTAGGCAAAGAGGAGGAATGGGCTATTACCTTGCCTGAGCTGGGTTTGGGCTGTCACAGCACAGTCTATTCTTGGCCCTTCTTGCCTCCCATCAGGCCTTCACAGTCTTTTCGAGCACATTGCCCTCACTCTCAACCTGTCTGTCCAAACAACCCCATGCAATTTGTGAGTTTGAATTAATCCTGTGTGAAGTTTGAGGCTGAAATTTAATTCTGAATGTATCTTTGTGTGCCAGCAAAGAAGTTTGAAAGTTGAAATAATTTTGTGTGCTTTGCTCAAAGAAGGTGTGAGAGCTGGTTCCTGGACAAGAAATCAATTGAGTTTGATTCCCGCCCACCCCGGTCATACTTTTTTTGATATGTAGACTGTTTTCCCAATTAGAAGGACATATTTTTCACAATAAGAGTCAATTAGGGATTTACAGAAACATCTAATTAACCCTGATTTTAGTAACTGCCTAATTTTTCTCTTATTGCTGGTAATTGACATGCTAACATAAAATACACTGTAACTTAATTAAGCATACCCATTCCTTAACCAGCTTTAAGTAACTTTAACAACTCAACAACATTAAGATGCAGACAGAGGTTCAGCCGTGGCATGGGGGCTATCCGGTCTTTTGCATCAGGTGCCACATGTATGGTCACCTGTCTGTTGGCGATAGGTTGTATGTGTGCACCTGGTGCAATGAGCTCCTGGCTCTAATAATGAATCCAACCTCTGGAGGCCAGAGCGGCAGACTTGGAGCTGAGGCAGATAGCTGGGTATATAGAGGAGACCTCCAGGGACATAGTAGAGTGGGCCCCAACTCCATACTTGCAGTCTCTGTGCTGCTTTGGAGGAGCAAGGTCACCTGCTGGGGGAGCATCACCTTGGTGTGGCAGGAAGTGATTCTGTAGCTAGGACCTGCCCTCCAGCTGATGCTTTATCCTCTTGCTCTGAGGATGTGTCTCCAGGGGAGTGTGCCCAGCAGGGAAGGGTTAGGACTACCATTGCGACTGGCAATTTAGTCACAGCTGGGTGCCAACTGAATGTTAGGAATTATTTGGAGAGGAGCGGAGAATATCATAAGGCCTCGGTACCAATCCATGGGGTGACGTCTCCTTGAGTATTATGTGCAGTTCTGGTCAAGAAAAAAGTTACAGCAAAACTAGAAAAGGTGTAGAGAAGGGCAAAATAAGTGAAGACAGGATGGCAAATGTTGTGGCTGAAAGAAGTGCTTAAGTTCGACAAGTCAACAAGCGAGAAAAATCTTTTATTCAAAAGTAAGATATTCCAGGGGAGTGCGATGGTAAGCCGCCTTTAGTAAGAAGACAATGTCACTATCAAAAAATGATCACTCGTGACACCGAAGAACTGCCCATTGGGTGCTGTCTCTACGGGCTGTAAACTCGCTGGAGAGCTGTAGTCAGAAAAGGGGCCCATGTGCAGCCAGATCTGAAACTATGGGATTCTGTTCAGGCGAGAAACCAGTTTTATCTGCACTCATGTGAATGGTGCTGGAGTTGGCTCTGATTATTCAGGAAGCCTTGGAATGGAGTCTCATCATTATTTTGCCTCTATAATGGTACAGCTTGTTAGGTTTGAAAAAGGTGCAAACTGCTGTTATTATGGGAGTTGAATTACTACAAGCAATGTAGTTGCCCTTAAAAGCAATATTACATTTAAATGTTGATTATGTGATAGGAAAGGGGCCGATGCAAAAAAAAAAAGCGTTGGAAGCAGGCGCTGAGTGTTCAGCAAAAATGTGAGTATTGGACACACTTTTTTTTTTGTATTTCTGGTGAGTAACTAATAGCCTCATCAACTATTACTTTTGCCGCGTGTTGTGGAGGCGCTAATATTGCATAAGGGCATTAGGTAGCGCCTGCACAACCCGTGTCCATCTGCGGCTTAAACAGTGCACTCTGTATTGCATCGGCCCCCTTGAAAGGGGCATGTGCAGCCAGATCACCCTTTCCTCGGCAAGACAGAGGGAGTTCTCTGAAACGAAAGACATTCTGTTTAAATTAAGGATCCATGTTGTGAAGGAGTCCTTTGAATGGCCGGAGACTGAGAGTTCCCGTGGCTGGAGGCTGCTGTCACGAGGCAGAAGAAACGCTGAAGTCATCTCCCACCCTGCAGCATTCACACGGCTCCCATGGTAGGACCCAAGCTGGGACATTGTGTAAGGACTGGAGTGAGCTGCTGATTTAATACCAGTTTGAAACCTTTGAGCAGGATTATACAGGCCGATACAGTACAGTGCGCCTGTATAATCCTGCTCAATTGGACACGAGTTTGACACGCTAGCTTTACCCCTTATTCAGTAAGGTAATAGTGCGTCCAAAACGCGCATCCAACACCCCCCCCCCCCCCCGAGACTAATAGGGCCATCAACATGCAAATGCATGTTGATGGCCCTATTAGTCATTCTCGCATGATACAGAAAGTAAAATGTGCAGCCAAGCCGCACATTTTACTTTAAGAAATTAGCGCCTACCCAAAGGTAGGCGCTAATTTCTGCTGGCGCTGGGGAAGTGCACAGAAAAGCAGTAAAAACTGCTTTTCTGTGCACCCTCTGACTTAATATCAAGGCGATATTAAGTTGGAGGTCCCAAAAGTTAAAAAAATAAAAAAAAATAATAATTTAAAAGCAGCCCGCGGCTCGCGGGTTGAAAACCAGATGCTCAATTTTGCCGATGTCCGGTTTCCGAAACTGTGGCTGTCAGTGGGCTCGAGAACCGACGCTGGCAAAATTGAGCGTCGACTGTCAAACCCGCTGCCAGCCGCCGCTCCTGTCAAAAAAGAGGCGCTAGGGACGCGCTAGTGTCCCTAGCGCCTCTTTTTACCGCAGGCCCTAATTTAAATATTTTAGTTTACTGAATCGCGCGCACAGGACAGCAGGCGCTCGCCCGCTCTCCCGTGAACTTTACTGTATCGGCCCGGGAGTGAGCAGATTGACCAAGTTTGCTAATCATTCAGTAAAGTTTAATGCTGTGACACGTTAATGAGGTGTGTAGTTTCAGATCGGAGCTGGGCTATCGGTTAACTATACCAGTAGGTCTCTACAGCCTTAGCCTTGCAAGGTCTGAAGTTGGATTAACCCTGGAGTAATAACCTCCAACAAGAAACCTTCTCTCAGTTGTCCCCTCCCCCATCCCTGTTATTTGTAATTTTCCACCTTTTGTTATTATGTAAACCGATATGATGTGTACTTTAATGTCGGTATAGAAAAGCTAATAAATAAATAAATAAATGTCACATATATATTGCAATTGACACAATAGGTTAAGTAGGTCTCTGCTTCTAATTTACACACCAATGAGTAAATGACTTAGTTAACATAACAGTCCTCTAACTGGTGAATGCAAATTCCTTATCTCTAATAGGCAAAGTACTGCCTTCTTGTAAGAGGAGCCTGGAGCTGGGATGGAATGCAGGCCCTGACCTATTACACAATTCTGTATCTACAGAGTCAACATGCGGCACTTCCGGTCACTTCCAGAAGATTCTCCCTTACAGTTAAGTGGGAGAGTGTGTGTGAATGACCAAAGGTTCGCCTAGGGCGCCAGTTCAGGCTTGCACTGGCCCTGCTTGAGGTCACAGTGGGAGAGACAGGATGCTGGGCTCCATGGACTTTGGTCTGACCCAGCAGGGCAAATGTTCCTACCTAGGAGCTCTCCGGATTCCCCCCCCTGGGGCTCAGGAAATGTGCGCTGGGCTCCTCTGTTTACTGCTCCAGAGTGCGAATTAGCCGGGAGGGGGTAGAACAGAGAGTTGATGGGATGAGGGCAAAAGTGGGCACGCAGGAGTAATCTCAGGAGATATTTCTTTACCGAGAGGACAGTGGATGCATGGCACGGCCTCCCCCTGGAGACAAGGACGGTGCCTGAATTCCAGAAAGCGGGGATAAGCGCAGAGGATCTCTGACAGAGCTGTAGGCACTGCAAAACTGAGCAGTTGTTGCAGATGGGCAGGCTAGAGAGGCAGTCACAGTTGCACAATCTGCATTATTCATTTTTCTTACCTTGGTTTTGGAGGGGGAGCAATCTCTGGGTGACCACAACTCAAACGTTCCCAGGTATGCAAAATCTCTCACTTCAGTCAGATGTGCAGCCCCTCTCCACAACGAAATAAGTGGGCAGAAATTAGAAATCGAAACGTGCAGACCAAAAGCGAGCTGGAAACCCTAAGAAGCCAGACTTTGCATGCAGAGAAGCAGAAAATGCACTTCCTTCTACAGTGCACAAAATACAAAGCTGCACGTTTCGCAACGCCAAGGAAGAAAATAAGAGACTTGCCACAGAAAGAATGAGTAGGAAAAACTCTCCCCGAGGGGAAACAGGAGAAAGGATGACTGGAAGGCAAAAGCAAACTGTGCCATGAGGTCAGAAATGGGATCTGACCAGAGACCCCCCTGCAAAACAGGACCCCCACCTCTCCAGATCCCCATGCCTCACCTCTGCTCAAGGTGCCTCCTTCTCTCCTGGCACAGCTGTAGTATGGATCGCTCTCTTTCTGCTGCTTTCAGCAGTCAGCTCTGAGCAGGAATGAGGCAGAGGCCAGGCCTCTGTGCACAGATGTGGGCGGATCCTGGCCCCAGCCTCCTCTGGTATAGAAAATCCATGTACCAGGATCCATGCCACCAAAGGCCTGTAAATAAAAAAAAAAAAAATAACAAATGCCATCTTGGAAAGATGGCGGCAGCAGCAGGATTACTGCCTCACCCGGGTCAATCCAGAGAGGCTACTCCGGTCCTGGCTTTTGCCTGGAGATCTACTTCTGATTTCCACTAGGTCGATAACTAGGAACTACATCTCCCAGCATTCCATGAAACTCTGCCAGGACTGGATCAACCTCTTTCAGTGAGGTGGTGGTCCTATGCCCCAGCACAGGCACTCACCAAAGGGGTGTTATTCATTTTTAAAACGTTTTTCACAACCTTTCAAATGATTAGATCATAGGACTGAGGGAATAATGTTAAAAAGCATCTTACTGGATATTTTGTTTTATTTTTCTCCTTGGAATGTCCACTCAGAAGAGGTGGTGAAGACGAGAATGGTAACGGAATTCAAAAGAGCATGGGACAAACACAGAGGATCCCTGCTGGCTAGAGAATTTATTTATTTCTTTATGCAACTTTTCTATACCGTTATACAGAAGACCAAGTCTCTATCTCTACGGTTTACATATTAATAATATATAAAAAAAAAAATTAAAAATAGGTTAGAATAAAAATTACATAAAAACCATTCAATACAAATAAAATCCAGCTAAAAGATATCTAAATTCATTACTTAAAAAAGAAACAGTAAATGAAACAATAAAAGCACAATCATTAACTCTCAGCCTGAAATGTAACCTGTGTCTTGTGAATTAATCCCATAAGCTTGCTGAAACCACCATGTCTTTAAGTCCTTTTTAAATGTTCTCAGATTGGATTGAAGTCTCAAATTTTGTGGTAAAGTATTCCAGAGTTTTGGTCCTGCGCTTGATACTGCACGGTCTCTGACCTCGCTAAGATGTGCGGATCTAACCGTAGGAATTGTAAGCAGGCCTTTGTTGGCAGATCTTAACTCACGTTGGGGTACGTGAAGTCCGGTCGAATTTGACCAGTCTGTTTTTTCACCGTATAGAATTTTGTGTAAAATACATAACGTTTTATGTTTTATTCTAAATTCTACCGGTAACCAGTGAAGGCTTTGCAAGACTGGGGTAATGTGCTCTCTTCTTCTAGTGTTCGTTAAAACCTGGGCGGCGGCATAATTTGGGGACGCCTAACAAGGTGGAATTAGAATAATCAATTCCTGTGAACAACATGACCTGGAGCACATTTCTAAAATTATCACAAGAAAGTAGTGGTTTCAAACGTTTTAACATCCTTAGCTTGCTAAAGCCTTCATTAACTTTTTTTGTGATATGTGCCTTCAAATTTAACTCAAAATCCATGAACAGGCCTAAGTTCCTTGCTACATCTACTAATTTAAAACTGGTTTTATTATTCAGCATGATCACTTTCTGTTCAAGATTTACGCTTTTTCTATCTAAAACCATAAAAAAAGACTTATCCAAATTTAAAATTAGTTTCATTTGGACTAAAAGTTGACCAATTATTTTTAAATACATCTCCACACTTTTAAAAGTATGGAAATGAAAGAAATAGATTAACTAATAGGATAATGGAAATGAAGAAATAGGATAACTTTTCTATCACACCTAAAGTTTCCATTTCTGCTTGGGGGTATCCTACATGGAGCGGCAGTTACTATTACCCTTAACAAAAGGCTTGGGGGTATCCTGCATGGAGCTGCAGTTACTATTGCCCTTAACAGAAGGATTGGGGGGTATCCTGCATGGAGCTGCAGTTACTATTGCCCTTAACAGAAGGATTGGGGGGGTATCCTGCATGGAGTGGCAGTTACTACTGCCCTTAACAGAAGGATTGGGGGGTATCCTGCATGGAGCTGCAGTTACTACTGCCCTTAACAGAAGGATTGGGGGGTATCCTGCATGGAGTGGCAGTTACTACTGCCCTTAACAGAAGGATTGGGGGGTATCCTGCATGGAGCGGCAGTTACTATTACCCTTAACAGAAGGCTTGGGGGGTATCCTGCATGGAGCTGCAGTTACTATTGCCCTTAACAGAAGGATTGGGGGGTATCCTGCATGGAGTGGCAGTTACTACTGCCCTTAACAGAAGGATTGGGGGGGTATCCTGCATGGAGCTGCAGTTACTACTGCCCTTAACAGAAGGATTGGGGGGTATCCTGCATGGAGCTGCAGTTACTACTGCCCTTAACAGAAGGATTGGGGGGTATCCTGCATGGAGCTGCAGTTACTACTGCCCTTAACAGAAGGATTGGGGGGTATCCTGCATGGAGCTGCAGTTACTACTGCCCTTAACAGAAGGCTTGGGGGTATCCTGCATGGAGCTGCAGTTACTATTACCCTTAACAGAAGGCTTGGGGGTATCCTGCATGGAGCTGCAGTTACTATTACCCTTAACAGAAGGATTGGGGGGTATCCTGCATGGAGCTGCAGTTACTATTGCCCTTAACAGAAGGCTTGGGGGTATCCTGCATGGAGCTGCAGTTACTATTGCCCTTAACAGAAGGCTTGGGGGTATCCTGCATGGAGCTACAGTTACTATTGCCCTTAACAGAAGGCTTGGGGGTATCCTGCATGGAGCTGCAGTTACTATTGCCTTTAACAGAAGGATTGGGGGGTATCCTGCATGGAGCTGCAGTTACTACTGCCTTTAACAGAAGGCTTGGGAGTATCCTGCATGGAGCTGCAGTTACTATTGCCTTTAACAGAAGGCTTGGGAGTATCCTGCATGGAGCTGCAGTTACTATTGCCTTTAACAGAAGGCTTGGGAGTATCCTGCATGGAGCTGCAGTTACTACTGCCTTTAACAGAAGGCTTGGGAGTATCCTGCATGGAGCTGCAGTTACTATTGCCTTTAACAGAAGGCTTGGGAGTATCCTGCATGGAGCTGCAGTTACTATTGCCTTTAACAGAAGGCTTGGGAGTATCCTGCATGGAGCTGCAGTTACTACTGCCTTTAACAGAAGGCTTGGGGGGTATCCTGCATGGAGCTGCAGTTACTACTGCCTTTAACAGAAGGCTTGGGAGTATCCTGCATGGAGCTGCAGTTACTATTGCCTTTAACAGAAGGCTTGGGAGTATCCTGCATGGAGCTGCAGTTACTATTGCCTTTAACAGAAGGCTTGGGAGTATCCTGCATGGAGCTGCAGTTACTATTGCCTTTAACAGAAGGCTTGGGGGGTATCCTGCATGGAGCGGCAGTTACCTTTGCCTTTAACAGAAGGCTTGGGAGTATCCTGCATGGAGCTGCAGTTACTATTGCCTTTAACAGAAGGCTTGGGAGTATCCTGCATGGAGTGGTAGTTGCTAATACCCTTAACAGAAGGCTTGGGGGTATCCTGCACGGAGCGGTAGTTGTTAATACTCTTTAAAAAAATGCATTATTTATTTATTTTAAAAACTTTTCTATACCGTCGTTTAGTCATGCACCATCACAACGGTTTACAGGGAGGCACATACATTCATGATTGGGTAAAAAATCTCTTAACAAAGTGCCAATAACATTTCGGTTACACGTTTTACTAATAAAATTAAATGATAGGTGACAAGGATCTTGTCCATTTATATGGTTACGGGGGTAACCATACAATTATTGTACTTTATACTGGATTTCTATATTCTTAGTAGCTAAGTAGGGGAAAATAATAAAATATGCAAAAATGCATCTGGTGACTTTGTGCTCTGTGTGGAAGTTCATTTGCCTGTTCGTTTATATTTCTTATTCTCCGTTCTCACTGTAAAATGCTTTTTTGAAAAGCCAAGTTTTTAAACTTTTTTTGAAGAGTTTTAAATCTCTCTGTAATCTTGTTTCGATTGGCAGTGTGTGCCATAGTGTTGGCCCGGCTAAGGATAGTGCTCTTTCTCTTACTTGGGCCAGTCTAGCTGTCTTGACTGAAGGGATGGTTAAAAGGGCTTTATTGGCTGATCTGAGATTTCTCTGGGGGACATGTAAATGTAGTGCTGTCTTTAACCAGTCTGCTTTTTCTTCGTTGATTAATTTGTGAATCGTGCAGAGTGTTTTATATTGTACTCTTTGTTCTATTGGCAGCCAGTGTAATTCGGCAAGTGTTTGAGTGATGTGATCTCTTTTGGTTTTACCAGTAAGTATTCTGGCAGCAGAGTTTTGTAGGATTTGTAGTGGTCTAATGGTTGAATATGGTAATCCCAGAAAAAGTGTGTTACAGTAATCTGTGCTAGCGAATATGAGTGCCTGTAGGCATATATTAAAACAAAAAAAAAAACTTGCTGGGAAGACTGGATGGACCATTTTGGTCTTTATCTGCCATCGTTACTATGTTAAAAGCATGTGGGCATCTTATTTAATGGAGCGTTTTCCTATGTTACAACCTCAGTATCCTGAGTACCAACATGTTTCCTAATTCCTTGTCTGCACTGGGATTGGCACAGTCGGCTCCGTGTGTTCACCACATTCATCTGGTCAAATAACTGTTCGAGATCTTGATAAAGTACCTCCAGTTATCATGCCTTGTTCTGCTCATAAAATGATTGATCTTTAATGCTGTAGTGGGTGAGCTTTCACAGCTCGCCCTACTAGGAAAGAAAGCAGTGACATAGAAACACAGAAATGATGGCAGAAAAGCACCAAATGATCCACCCAGTCTGCCCAGCAAGCTTATGCCAGTGTCTGCCGCACTGTGCAGGTTACCCTCGTGCTCATCAGTTTCCCAGACCGTGAAAGTCAGGGCCCTCGGATGCTGTTTGAATCCAAACAGCATCCAGTAAGGCCGAGAGGGGTGGATATGAAAACTTTTCAAACACTTCCAACCCAAGAACCTGAAAATATAGTGGGAGGGAATCTGGCCGCTGGCTGAAGTTGACAGCCTAGCAAACCTAAGCCAGTTCAGTTGTTTTTCAGATGATTTGAATTTGCAGAGGAAAATGGTACAAAAATGTGAAGGATTGTAGAGTCATTCAAAACAGCTTGGTGATAAGGATCAATATTTATCTACTACTACTACTAAAACAGTACAGGAATGCTTTGGATAAAGCTAGGAAATCCTGCTTTTCCCTCTTCAGATACAGGTTTCCTTAAATTAACCTAGGGAATGATTTCTGTTAGATCAGGGGCTCTGAACCCAGTTCTTGGGGCACACCTAGCCAGGTGGGTTTCAGGATATCCACATGGAATATGCATGAAAGAGATTCACACACAGTGGAGGCAGTGCCTGCAACTCTATCTCATGCATATTTCTTGTGGATGTCCTGAAATCCTGACTGGTAGGTGTGCCTCGAGGACCACCGCCTTAGATCCCTGTCTATTTTGGGTTTTGAAAAATTTACCTCACTTTTTTTTTTTTTTTTTTTTAATTACCCGATCAAACTAATTAACCTTTCCATTCGCAAAGGTTACGTACCTGCAACTCTAAAATATGTAATATGTCCTGTAAAGAAAAATCCTTCTTTACCAGCTTCTGATTTTTCAAATTATCGCCCATTTAACATTCCAGATTTCTCTTTTCAGGATAATAAGATAAAGATTACATCTCAGAAGTCTGTAATCTGGACATTTATCTGGATACTAAGCTTGCTTTGAAGATGCAGCTTAGTTCTGTTGCTAAGGCAGCTGTTTTATAAACTAAAGGTGATTCGTCTGCTATAGACGAAATATATTGCTACGAATGATTTTAAAACTATAGTCCAGGTGCATATTCTTTCGGGGGTTAGAGTACTGTAATTCTCTTTACTTGGTCTTACCTGAAAAATCGTTGCAAGTACTCCAATTAGCACGGAATGCTGTGGCCTGAGGGCCAGTTAGCGCCTGGAGCAAAGTGAACTGAAAGAATTGCGCTTTATGTAAAGGAACTGCATGGGTTACCTATTTCATAAGGAATACAGTACAAAATTCTAATTTTGCTACGTAAAACTCTATAGCAAATGTTGCTTACCTGTACCAGGTGTTCTCACAGGACAAGCAGGATGGTAGTCCTCACATATGGGTGACATCACAGGATGGAGCCCAATCACGGAACACTTCTGTCAAAGTTTCCAGAAGTGTTTGACTGGCACCTACTGGGCATGCCCAGCATGGCACCAACCCTGCATCCAGCAGGGGGTCCCCTTTCAGTCTTGTTAAAAAGCTACAGGTAGTAGGGTCCAGTCAAAGTTCTGGAAACTTTGACAGAAGTGTTCCGTGATTGGGCTCCATCCTGTGATGTCACCCATATCCTGCTGTCCTGTGAGAATCTTATTACCCCTTTTAGCATCGTATCATAGTCCTAAGCACGCCTTCCAATCTGCCGCAAGGATCTCTCTGTCTCTTCGTGGCATGATTACAGATTGCACAAGACGAGATGGAGGTCCCTATTCCATTGCTGTCCCCGCTTTGTGGAACGAACTGCCCCAGGAGCTGCAGGAAGAATGAGGCTCTATTCCCTTTAGGAAAAAACCACAAAGGCACTTCTATTGTACAGGCTTTTACTTAGAACATAAGAAGTTGCCGTACTGACCACCACAGCCCGCTGAGCCGACTATTTCAATGTATTGTCCACTATGACACTTAGATCTCTTTCCTGGATGGGATCAGACTTCGAGCTCATCTTTTTGTTGTATTTATTTGAAGAATTTTATAGTATTGTGAAAGCCATGTTTTTAATTGTTCTAAGATGCTGTTTGGTTTATTGAATTGAAAGTTATGTATGGGGTTTTTTGTAATCCGCATTGAACAATTATATTGGAAATTGCAGACTATAAGTCTTGCCAAACAAATAATCTAATATCTTCCTCTTTCACAGAACTGCATACCCACAGAGGCCCGTTTCCCACTGCAGAATCTGAGGGTAGATAAGGACCATTAAGCCCACCCCGTCTATTCAGTATGCCACAGAATCCACTTGATTGCTGGATTTCCCCTCATTTCTTCATAATTAGTGATACAATGTGCCTTAACGTTTGCTTCCCTACCACTGAGGACCCTGCCTGTCCCAGGCTTTACCCCTGGCTTCTCCACTGAGGATCCTCTGTGCCAATTCCTGGCTTTACCCCTCCCTCCTCCACCACTGAAGACCCTTTCTGCCTGTCCCAGGCTTTACCCCATGCTCCACTGAGGATCTTCTGTGCCTGTTTATTTAACACTTTTTTTTATACCGGCATTCGTAGGACACATCATGTCGGTTTACAAGTAACTGAGAAGGGAAATTACAATGAACAAGGGAGGGGCTAACTGGGCAATATGCAAAATACAAAGGAAGAGAGTCAACAGCAGAATTACAACTTTTTGCATTCAAGTTAGGGTTAAATATGCAAAAGAACTTATAAACAAATTAAGCGAGGCATGTACACTTGAGAAATTAGCATATGAGGGCTTATTTACAGTAAGAGGAGGCAAGTGCACATATGTATAGTTAAAAGCTAGTGGGGGGGGGAGAAAGGAGGGAGGGAGCAGGGGGAGAGGGGCGGGTGGGGTAGAGTGAAGAGGGGTACAGTAAGGCACGGGTACTTTGAGGGAGGGGTTGCTAGGGGGTGAGAGGGAGGGGTAAAGGGGGGCTAGGAGTGCAAGGGAAGGAAACAGGGAGGGGTGGTATGAAGGCTGAGTGTGAGCTGAGGTGGTTCGTAGGACAAAATTAGGATTGAGAGGAGTTGGGGTATGCCTGTCTAAAGAGCCATGTTTTGATTCCTTTTTTGAAGTGGCTCAGGGATGGTTCTAGGCGGAGGTGGACGGGGAGGGAGGCTGAAGCCTGTCCCAAGCTTTACCCCTTACTGCGCCATTAGTGGGCATTCTTTGTGCCAATCCTGGGATTTGTTTTTGCCTCCTTCCACCTACCCTACTACCCTTTCCCTGAAGAAATAATTTCTAGAATTTCTCCCAAGTTTACCTCCTTCCATTTTCATAGCATGACATCTTGTTCTAAAATGACCTCTTGTGTGACATGTCTGCCTATAGCTTTAATCAATTTCTCCTTTTAAGCTCTCTGAGATCAATGTATTTAACAGTGGGTAGCAGGTTTTCCAGGCCAGCAAACAGAATAGTTCACCACCTTCTGCCTGGTGGTTTCAAGCCCCGAAACGATGGCACCCCAGTCTTAGGTACATCATTGACCTGTCTGGCCATCATCCTTCCAGACACCCTCCAACACATTGAGCAGTTCTCTTATCATCCCAGCACCACCACCCCTAGCTCATTTTGGATGGACAATGGAAGGCAGCAGAGTTCCTGAAAGCCAACTGCAGTGGTGGTTCTCGGCCAGGTCATCCACCTGGAACCTTCTTCCTTTTCCCCATTGTGAATAAGCAGAAGGTGGGGGCTGCTGCTGGACCGGGCCCGGTACCCTTTTTATTAGAAACTTACCATTGCGCCAATGCATGGAATTAGCCCAATAAAAATGTCTTGCCTGTAGCTGGTTTGTCGTCTATTTTTTCTCTCCTCAATCTTTCTGGCCTACATGCAACACCACCATTCACTGGGATAAGAATCAGAAGCGACGCTCAATTTTTTTTAATCGAGATAAGGCTTGCTCTGAGTGCCACAATTCCAAGTGGTATTTATCACACATCTTCCTCAGGCATATCCCTTCCAGCCAGAGGCTGGCCTGCTCGAAATCTAATGCGGAGTCACCAGGAAAAAACAACCAAGATGAAGTTGAGGCAAGCCTGGGTTCAGCCTGCCATTACAGCCAGAGACTTGCAGTTCCTGTTTTCACAGATGCAGCGGTGAAAGAGTTGGGGTGATAATACCAGACCTGGAGGCACAGGGAGCCTGGACATCACCCTACTCGTAAGGCCCATTTTGGTGCTGCTGGTGGAGGGTTTCTGGCTGGCATTTTACTGCCAGAGGTAGCTTCCCACCCACTCCTGTGGGGAGGGGAAAGCTAGCTGTGTTAGCAAACCAGGACTGGCTTACCCTCGACCCTGACATGGATTCAATAGACCTAAAAGAGGGGGAGGAGGAGGAGCAGATGACGGCATGTCACCTGGGGACAGGCTGATCCAGTCCTGCTTTAGCAGGGAGATGCAGTCTCCTGGGCTGAATCCCTCCCCCAGAGGAATGTTAGTCCACTAAAAAGCTCTCACAGTCTACATTTTTTATTTGGTAACCTTGTATTTGCTCTTTCTTTTTTTTAAGAGCAGTATACTTTAATAAAGGTATGAGTGTCATAATACATTTCCTTATCAAGTTAAAATTCCCAGTACAATATTGTCAGTAAGAATTCAGCAGGGTACCATAGCTCATGAAGCAGTTATGCTGACAGGTCTGGTTAGTACGAAGCTTGGTTTATCTTTACTAAACTGCCAGGGCATAATGGCCTTTTCTCAGGGCCAAATGAAGACTACAGCTTCCATCATGCACTGGGGTGGGGACTCTCCTCCTATGGAGTGACACTTGGCAGACCTTTTCTCCCCTCCCCCCAGCGCTAGGGTGTCAAAAATCCAGGAATAGGCCACAATCCTTGACTGCCTCTTTCTGATCTGACTTTAAGCTCTACGGAGCAGGGACTGTCTATAATATGTATTTGTGCAGCGCTGTGTAAGTCAAGTAGTGCTCTACAGGTGAATAGCAGTTACTAACAAGAGTGTAGCTGTTTGCTCGGCCTCTCTTGCTCCATTTTATTACGTGTGGGCCTCTCTTTTTCAAGCTGTTTCTCCAAGCTGGTCTCTTTCTCTGTTTCCTCTTCTCTCTCTCTTTATCTAGCTGTTGCTCTATGCCTCTTGCTGTAGCTCTTCTCCAAGATGAACAGCACTAGCCTCTTCAGCCTTTCCTCATTGGGGAGCCGTTCCACCCCCTTTATCATTTTGGTCGCCCTTCTCTGTACCTTTCATGAGATGTGATGACCAGCACTGCACACAATACTCAAGATGAGGTCGCACCATGGAGTGATACAGAGGCATTTATGATATTCTCTGTTTTATTCTCCATTCCTTTCCTGATAATCCCTAGCATTCTATTTGCTTTCTTGGCTGCTACTACACATTGAGCAGAAGATTTCAACGTAGTATCCACGATGACACCCAAAACCTTTTCCTGAATGGTGACGCCTAATGTGGAACCTTGAATTGTGCAGAGAAGATTATTTTATAAACGGTTCAAACAGAGGTGAAATTAATCTTTTAGGATTTTTCAAATAATGGAATGTCCTGGATAATAATCATTCTGATTTTTTTTTTTTTTTTAAATGGTTAATGCTGGAATAAGATTTCTCATCTTTAATATACACGCCTTGCAACTTTATAGTGTTTGCTAACATGAAACATGGCTGCAGCAATGCATTATTAAATATTATAAAATGGGAAGGGGAGATTTTTGGATTGGCTGTGTTTATAAATTATTCTAACCATACCATTTTAATCATCCCCACAGATGGGGAAAAATCATCTTGAGCGAAGCAGCACTCACTCAGACTATTAGTACTGCTATGATTATTATTGAGCATTTGCATCGCATTACAAGGCGCACACAGCATTATACAGACATAAATAATGGACAGTCCCTGTGCGGTGGTGCTTGCAAGCTAGTCAAAAGTCAAGACAAGAGAGAGACAGTGCTGGGGTGAAGATCAGTAAGGCCGTGAGGGAAAAGAAAAAGGCTTCATGCATCAACTGAGTCTGGACGGGGGGGCGTGCAATCTACAGTTTAAACTCACAGAGGCAAAAGAGCCGGAATCAAGGCTCCACAAATGACTTAACCCAAGTGCAACTGCTTCTAAAGGTAACAAGCCTTCAGCAAATAAGGCCAGGACATGGTGTCCAGTCATAAAGTCGAGGTCGACACTTTTTATTTAACACCATGAATAAGTTAAGGTGACCAAGAAACATTTTCAAAAGAAATCCTAAAACCTTCAGAAAGATTTGCTCTTTTGAAATCGAAACCCCTTCCAAAGTTCCTACCACAGGTACAGTTTGTAACAAAAAATATGAACCCTGAAATGCAAATTAGCAAAACAAAGCACACAGTGAAGTGCAAGTCCAATGATTTGTGACTGCAAGGTCGGGGAAACAGCTGCTCCTTTTCTTCTGGTGAGGGAATGGGCCCAGCTGAAGAGCCCATGTTACAATGAGCTGGAAGCTTGGGCCCCGTTTCTGGGTTCTCCAGCTCGGACTTGTGGGCAAACGAGGGAGACTCGCCCCAGCTTGTGTGAATTAAGTCTTAGGGGTCCCTAGCATCACCCCCCCCCCCCCCCAAAACACGCTCTCATAGCTTTGGCATGGGCTAGGAACCCAGGAGCCGGCCTAGCCCGACCCCCGCAAAAAGGAAGGTGGGACGTGCGGCTCCACGCCGAGCCAGTCCTGATTTCCCCCCCCCCCAAACAGAACCTGCAACTTCACAGAGGCAAAGGGGGTAAAGCCAGGCCTGGCCCAGCCTCCCCTCCGAAGTGGAGGCCGTGTGGTGAGCCTAAATCCAGGAGAGTGATGTACGATCCTCGGCCAACATCAAGGCAATAAAAATAAAGCCAACGGGTCGTATTCCGTTTGTCTCGTCCGTCTGCCGTCCTCCGATACCAGTAACGGCTCCCGCCTCGCGCATATCCTCGAAACCTGACGTGAGGGAAAAATGCAGAAAGAGGCATGGGAATGAGGGCTGGCCAATGGGACTCGCTGAAAAGAGCCCGCGAGGTCACTAGCCGCCAGGAGCTGGCAGGTGGCCCCAATGGGGCAGGGTGAGAGAGCAGGAACTGGGAGGCCTGGCTTCCAAACCTGCTTCTGCCTCACCTGCTCACTTCCAACTCCCACTGCCTCAGTTGCCCACCCCAGACTAAGCTCTCTGGGGCGCGGACTCCCAAAAATAAACAATCCAAACCTGGCTACAGCTCCCGCCAACAGGCTAATGACGTACAGGGGGGGTGGCCCTTCAGCCAGACCCTGGGCTGTCTCCCATCCAGTGGCTTTATGACTTAACTCATGTCCGACTATATTAAAAAATCAGACACGTTCGCTAAGTCTCCCCACAATACGAGATGATAGGGGCCAGCCGCCTGCTGACTTTTCGGCAAGGAGACGAAGCCGAGGGGCCACAGGGTCAGCCCTCCCCCAAGAGGACCTGCCTTGTCAGCAGCTTTTCCACCCTGCACCCCTCCCTCAAGACTTCCAGCAAAAAAAGTTTACAAAACGGGTTCCCTGGCCGCTCAGAGTTTGCCCCGGCGTGCATCGGATTGCCCTCCAGAGCGCTGCGGGCGGGCGGGCAGGCCGTGCTATCCTGAGGCAGCTGGGTGGGGCTATCGCCAGGCACCAAACAGGGTCCGAGGTCGGCATTCTCCTGTTCAGAGGGGCAGACAAGGGCGAGGGCTGCCGTACAAATCCATCTCCCCGGCGCACCGATACGTCTTCCGAGTTATTTACACAGCAGCGGGCGGTAGGGGGGGCAGTGTACGTTGACCGGCTGGCTCCAGTTGCTTTGGCACAGCCTGATGTTACGTTCTGCTTTTAGGATGTTTGGCCGAGATGCTGCCTTCCCCATTTTATTGTATTTTAGGGAGTTTTACTGCACACCGCTTTTGATTTTAAGTTGCAAGGTGTGCAAATCAGGACCGGATCCCGCCTCATGGTGGTAAGCGGGATCAGGTGGCTGCTGCTGCCGTAGGCCCTGCCAGAATGCAGCAGACCGGGGGGGGGGGGGGGGGGGGGGGGGGGGGGGGTGGTGGGAAAGGTGGTGCTGACGCCGTCAGGAAAGCAGGACCGCCTTGCAATCGTCACAGCTGGACGTGGCAGGGCTGTGCGCCTCTTCCTCAACGCCCGGAGGGGTCAGGTGTGAACTTGTCTTAAGGCTAACGGAACAGCAACAGCAAGGGTAGGGAAGCAACCCACCCTTCCCCTTCCTTAAAACTGTGCTTTATGGACACGGAAATGAATCTTACGGCTTAGATGCCTTGCGAGGGCTCTCGGCTGCGCCTTCCAGCTCAGATCTGGCCTCTGTTCCCATGGGATGCATGGAAGCAGAAGCTCAGCATGGGGTCTGGGCTGCTATCAGACTCTTCCCTCCACCGGAAAGAGGCACCGAGCAAGAGAAATCTGTTCTGCGACCACCAGCTCACGTCTGTTCAGGCCACAAGTCACTATTTACACACACAAAGCAGATCCGTAAGGCTGGGCCGGGTTTCTCGCCCCCGTTCTGTTCTTGTGCACTAAGAAAAGAATCTGGAGCTAGAGGGTGCATCATTGCTGTAAGGGATATGCTCTTCCTAGTTCTTTCACAGCAGATGCTAAGCATCAGGGAAAATCCGCTTTAAGGAGACCACATCCTGAGCGTTGGCAGCTCAATCCACTCTGCAGTAACTCACTGCAGGCGAAAGAACTTTTAACCAATCCGATATGCCAAGGAGCCTGCAGGGGCAGCTCTATGAAGCCAGAGGCTGGAGGTCTTGCACGATGTGGTCAGAGGCCAGGGAGTCTGCCAGGGCAGATCTGACATCCCAAGTCTGGGAGAGCTGCCACGCCAGCATCGTGGCATGAGTAGCTTGGGGGAACTTGTCGTGGCAGCACTGTGAGGTCAGAGGTCTTGGGGGGGGGGCCCCCACCATGAGGTCTGCCGTGACAGTCCCGTGAGGTCATGGCCAATGTCAGAAACCAAGAATACATGTGGCGGTTTCCTAGTGTTTGTGCCAGGGCACGTAACGGCTCATCTGGTTCAGTATCATGTGTCCGCTGTTCTACAGATCATTCACATCACTACAAAATCTCAGTGCGGGAAAGAAGAACCGGGGAGGTGCAGGGTGACATCTTGGACTAATGAACAGGAGATGAGGAGCGAGGTGCAGCAAAGGGATTAGAAAACGATTAAAGCAGTTGCGTTAATATTAAACGTTGTATGTTCTTTGTATGTGCAAGGGCGAGAGAGAGGCAGGAAGCCTTATCCCTACCCCTCGGGACATGCCCTGCATTCAACACCGCGGATTCAGGTTTCCCTTCTTCCGTCGGAAAAGGGTGACCAATCCGATTTCTGCATTCTCTCCGAGCCTCTGCTCGGTTTCCCCCCGCCGCCGTCTCCATCGCTCCGAGGCTAAACTAGAGTCCGCTCCTCCCCCGCTCCCCCCCCCCCCCCCCACGAGCCAGCGCATGCTGTGAGCAAGGGAGGGGGGGCAGTCGGTCCCTTGCATCTGCTGCTGGCGTTCGGGCATCAGCGGTCAACAGTGGAGAGGAAATCCAGACTCGTCAGTCCTGGAGAACCTGCTGCCTTTCTGCCCTGAACCTTGGTCCTGATCCTCCCAAAAAGCGCACCCTTCCCACTTGATCCAACAGACGTTGGAAATCATTTCTGGGATCAGAGTAAACAAAAGGGTGGGTGGGGGGTGGTGCCGGTAGCCCGTGCACAGGTCACAGAGTCTGCATCCTGTCCCTCATGTGCAGTCTCATATGCTTGGTAAAGTTGGAGCTGTGGCTGAAGCTTTTGCCGCACTCGCTGCAGGGGTACGGCCTCTCGCCCGTGTGCACCCGCTGGTGCTTCGTGAGGTCCCCCTTCTGGCTGAAGCTGCGCTCGCACTCCCGGCAGGCGTAAGGCCTCACCCCCCGGTGGATGCGCTGGTGCTGCAGCAGGTTCCCCTTCCGCCGGAAGCTCTTCCCGCAGTCGCCGCACTCGAACGGCCTCTCCCCCGTGTGGATGACCTGGTGCTTGGCCAGGTCGGAGCGCTGGGCGAAGCTCCGGCCGCACTCGGCACAGGGGAAGCGCCGCCCTCCCTCCCGGGACGCCGGCTCGGCCGGGGGAGACTTCTCCCCATCCAGGGGGCTCCCGTTCTCCAGCCCCGCGTGGGTTTTCTGGTGGGCCTTCAGGTTCTCGTTCTTGGTGTAGCACTTCTCGCATTTGGTGCACTTGAAGGGCCTCTCTCCGGTGTGGGTCCGCCGGTGCTGGATGAGGTGCGCGCTCTTGCTGAAGCGCTTCCCGCACTCGCCGCACTCGTACGGTCTCTCCCCCGTGTGGACCCGCCGGTGCTGGATGAGGTGGGACTTGATGCTGAAGCTGCGGTCGCATTCCGTGCAGTGGTACGGCTTCTCCCCCGTGTGCAGCCGCTGGTGCACCCTCAGGGACTCCTTGTGGCTGAAGCAGCGGCCGCATGTCTCGCAGGCGAAGGGTCTCTCCCCGGTGTGCGTCCTCTGGTGCACCTTCAGGTGGGAGCTCTTGCTGAAGCTTCTCTCACACTCGGAGCACTTGTACGGCCTCTCCCCCGTGTGCACCCGCTGGTGGATGGTCAGGGAAACCTTGTAGCCAAAGGTCTTCTTGCAGTCGGGGCACTTGTAGGGTCTCTCCCCCGTGTGGACCCGCTGGTGGGCGCCGAGAGACTCCCGTTGGCTGAAGCCCCTGCCACACACCGCGCAGACGTAGGGTTTCTCCCCGGTGTGGATCCGCTGATGCGCCTTCAGGTGGGAGCTCTTGTTGAAGCTCTTCCCGCATTCGGCACAACGAAACCGTCTCTCCGCGCGCCGACCGTCTCCGCCGGGGGCCTTGGACGGGAATCGCTGCCCGGCTGCGGGCGACTCTTCCGCCGCAGGCAATGCCGGCTGCCCTGCAGGACGCGCCGGAGAGCCGGATCCTCCCTGGCTGGCCGTGGACGCCTCAGTCCTGCCCCCAAAGTAGTGCTTGCCCCTTCCCTTGGACTTCCGCTGGTGCTTGGAAAGCTTGCCATCATGTCAGGGCCCGGCTGGCGAGCCTCAGTCTCCCTCCTGACCACTGGCAGCAGCTCCTGAGACTTCAGCTTTGCAATACAGGCCTCCAAATGCCGTTTCTTGGTCTTGTTCATCGAGCCAGGCCCTGTTGGGTTAGGAGGGGGAGACAGTCAGATTGATAAGGTAGAAACACAGTTTTTCTAGGCACAAGAGGACACGGAGACAGGAGACATACGATAAAGCATGGCTCGAGAAATGGAAAACTGGACAACGAATCGGAGTAGAAACAGTCTTGGCCGTGCTGTCTGCACCTTAATTATTACAGCGGGTCCCGCATTTTCAATGGTTTTTTTTCCTTTTGCTTGCTTGTACTTTCAATACACAGAGGGGGTGGCGGGGCAGGGCAGGATCTGGGATAAGGTCAGGATGTTCCCCCGGTGCAGGACTCACCTATCATGGGCTGAGGAAGCCCTTCTTGTCCCTCTGGCTCCTGAGGGTCCCAGGGACAGGTCTCTTCCTCCTCCTCCTCCTGCTTAATCCGGAAGAGAAGGTCTGGTTTCACTGGTGTCCAAAAAAAGATAAAAGAAATGATAAACTGAATGGCTTTCAAAGGGAAGGAAAACAATCAGCTCCATCTTTGTTCCAGGGGAAAGAAATCCAGTCCTGGTTTTACCTCCCCCCCCCCCCATTATCTGGTGTATGGCCTTGCAGTTCGACAAGCCCACGCACGAAACAGAGGTAAACCAAAAGAATGGCACCAGTTAGCGATTCCACCAACCCCCTCCCCAAGGCATCCGTGAGAGATACCAGACCACGCAGATGGACCGGAGTGCCGGGGACGGACTGTGCCACCACGATGCACAGCCCAGGTCCGACCGGACTCTCCCCCACCAAAAGAAAGCTTTGCTGAAAGCAAAGCTCGGTTCACAGGCTTTGACCTTCACGCTGGCCTCCAAAATGCTGATTCAGCACGAGGTTAAAACAACAACAACAAAAAAACACACACACAACCCAAAACAACACAACTCAACTAATCAAATAAATAAATAAAACCACCACTGATTTTGCTCCGCAGGTTAAAAAAAAATGTCTTCCTGACCTCTAAAAGGAGGTGAGAGCAAACCTGTGAGAACCTGCAGAAATCTGAACACCCAGCAACATCCCATAACCTCTAGGACCTTCATTTTCCTAAGACTAATGAAAAGTCGGGGTAGGATGGAACCTCAAGAGGCCATCTAGAACCGGACAACAGAATGGGGTTGGAAGGGACCTCCCACGGTATGCCCGGGCCGTGAGGGGGAGGGGTTTATGTATGTATTGGCGGTAGGGGTTTTATGGGGGGGGGGGCAGTCCGTGTTGGTTGGCCATTCTCGTATCTCGGAAGTGGGAAAGCTGAGGCTCCCGAGCCACGCAGCTCCAAGTTGCCTCTCCCCTCCCGACGCTAGCTGAAGAGGAAAACTTTATCTTAAAGGAGCAGCTGTATCTTCGATGCCGATCTCCTCCGCTTGCCTGCAGTTGGAAAGTCCCACAGATTCCATGGGGCACCACGGGGCAGCCACTTCAGCTCCCGCTCAGCCAGCCACAGGCGCTACCCAGAGGCCCCCAGAGGTGCAGCCGCTCGCCTGTCTGCGAAAAGAAACTTCCACGGCTGTAAGAACCCCCCCCCCCCCCCCGTGTCAGCTGGAAGCCAGAGTGGGGGTGGTGTGGAACAGCAGATCTTAACTGGGGGTGCTGGGGAGGGGAACCACAGATCGAATTTGAATGGCATCTCTTAGTTGCAGGGGGCTGGGAATGGGGCAGAGGCCCCTGGCTGTAGCTATGCTTTGGATTATTGCCCTGGAATAAAGTACCCGGCAGAGATTTGCGCTTGCTTTTCTTTTTCTATGGCTATTTCCCCTGCCTCCCCGGGACCACCTCTGGCATGATGCGGAACGACGAGGCGTGCTCTCGCCCACGGAGAGGGGAGGTGCAATCTTCCAAAAAGTCTTGGTTCCGCGGGTGAGAACGCCGGCCCGTGCAGGAACGGCTTTGAACGCTGCCGTCGGGGAGGGTCAATTTTTCAAACCCAGGAAAAGGCTGGGGCAAGACAAGACCCGTGGCCTTGCCACACGCTGTCTACGTGGGAAAATCTCTCACGAGCTTCCTGACGTGGCGTAACTCCCATGTGCAGATTGACCCGCGTGGTTTCTGGGGGGGGTTTTTTTTAGCTAAAGCGTGCACATAAAATCCAAACTCCCCTCCGGTTCCGTCCCGCTGAAGAGTCTCTTTTTTGGCGTGGGGTTATGTGCGTTACTTTTTTGCTCGCAAAGCCTGGCACATTTTTGCATAAAACAGTGTTTTAGGAGCATAAACGGCTTTGAACATGTAGGCACGTATCATGCAGTGGAGCGTGTCACTGTAATAATGTCCACGTGTAGGATGCAGCTCTCGAAATATTTTGGTTAAAGACAAAACGGCAGATTACAACCTTGCAATCATATGCAGATAACGTGAAAAAGCTAAAATAAATAAATAAATAAAATAAAATAAGAAAAAACCCAAAGCCACCGAAGCACCCCCATCTCCTGCCACAAAATACAAAAGAAAGCCAGGAGTACTTTTTAATCCTCTTTGGCTAAGCTGATTGACTTACGAAGTCAAGAGGTCGTCAGGACATTTTTGGAGTGGGGGGAAACGAGTTTGCTCTGGGAGACATGCAGTCAACTTAAACTCACAGGTACTGAGGTCCACGGCATGTCCTCCTCCCTCCGAGTCAAGGCGGTCTCTGCGGCAGGACTCTTCCCCTGACCTGATCTTTAGCAGAATATCGGCATTGACGATAGTGTAACCTGGCATTTAAAGAGAGCAGGGGTGAAGAGTTTGGCACCTGTGTCATTTCCACTGCTCACTCGACACTCGGGGTGCTTCGGTTTCTCCAAAACGAATAGCCCGGCGACTGACCAGCTCTTGCGGTTGGGCTTTTCTGAAAACATGGCACGTATTTCAAAGAGCTATATCAGAGGGGTATGAGCCATGACACACATTGATCTGCGTATCGTTGGATGCTGTGGGAGAGAGCACGTGAGGAGTGGGGGAAAGGGAAGACAGAGAAAGCAAGAACATCCACCTGTCTACACTGAAGCGGGATATCTACATTTCCGATAATAATAAGGGTATAAAAGATAGGAGGTCTGATTAATAAAAAGCTTTGCCCCACTTTGCGACAATGCAGGAACGGGAGGAATATTTCTCAATCAGCTCTGTGGCAAGAGAGACTCAGTAGAGTCGTGCGAGGAAAAGGGAATCAAAACCATGGCTGCCATAGAATGGACTCCCCATCGGGGCAGTTGCTCCTGTTACCTCAGTCACAGGAATTCCTGCCTGGGAAGCCAGAAAGTTGAGGCGTCAAACCCACTAGACCCTGCCTCTCCCATTTGGAGAATCAGGCTACGATGGTGAGGAACCATCTTGACGATGCAATCCGTCATCTGATGGGGGTCAACTGCTTAGTGAGAGCTACAATGAAGAGATCCCATGAAGCCAAGAGGAGCAAACAAAGGGCATTCGTGTGAGGGACCTGAGAAGAAGCAGTATCGTCTTCCCTGCCCCACCTCACCCCACAATTTCCATGACCCTTACCCAGAGAAATCAATATCCAATGGATCTCCTTCATCACGCCCCTGTAAAGTTCCTTCTGTCGCTCTTCCAGCACCTCCCACTCTTCCTCTGAGAAATAAGCCGCCACATTGCTGAACGTCACCGAGGCCTAGCAAGGAAAAACACAACATAGTGGCACCTTCCGAGATCACCTCTACTACCAGGGATGCCCTCTCTCTGTATCAGAGCTTTGAGTATTATCGTACAATATGAAGATTCTGATGGTAATTAATGAAGGCAGTGCCTGGCCCACTCTCACTTCTTGCTGCTATACCGCAGACCTTCCCCAATGTCTGGCTTTATCCCTTCTCCTCAGCCCCTGCTCCTCCCAGAGGATCCTCCGTGCCCATCCCAGGCTTTAGCCCTTGCTCCCTCACCGCAGAGGATCCTCTGTGCCCATGCCAGGCTTTACCCCTCACTCCCTCCCCACTGAGGATCCTGTGGGAAAGCTACTGAGTATCCCTGGTTATGAGCAAGGAGGAACGCGTCTATTCTTTTGGATTCCGCCGGATATTTGCAACCCGAGTGGCCGCTTCCGGAGACAAGGACGCTGGGCTCGATGGATATCTGGTTCGCCTCTGCATAGTGTGCTTCTTAGGTTCCTTCACAGGCCCAACTTCCCGATCAGGGCCTTCTGATGCAACGTGCCCAGCTGCATCCACCCAAAGAGTTTGCACCAGTTCTCAAAAGGGGAAGGCATGAAAACCGCCCGGGAGAAAAAAAACAAAACAGCACCGGCAGCTACCTGTGCCTGCTTTTTTTTTTTGAGGTTAATAAACAGGGGTTGTTGCCTCACCCAGAACATCTCTGGCTTGAAGTGGGGGGGGGGGGGGGTGGAAGAATGCACGCGCTCGTACCCAGGTGAGGGAGGGGGGCAGGCAATTTACCCCTCCGTGGCAGAAGGAAGGAGAAGATAAAAACATCGAGCCCGGCATCCAGTCCGGATCACTTGGAAGTCCCCGGTAGATCTGTTCCAAGCTGCGGATGCCCACAAGTAACGGGGCTAATAAGTGTTACTGGGCCTGTCCTCCAGGACATTGTCCAAATCTTTTTTACCTCAGCAGTAAATGCGGACACGCTCCTGGAGACAGGTCCACTAACATTTAACGGCCAGGAAGGGACTAAGATCCTCCTCATTCCTCCCCTCTCCTTCCCGCTCCACTTTCAGCATCCACCTCTTCTTCCTCCATCCCGCAAACAAGAGCTGAGGCCTGGAGCTTTCTGCTCCTGGGGAAAGGCAGCCCCCCGGGGCAAAGAGGGAAGGGGCTGAACTGACACCGCAGGACCAAGAAGAGTTCGCCCCCCCTTGCTTTCTGCTCCAGTCTCTCCCCTCGTGTCGTCCCTCTCCCAAGGTGCTGCCTCTTACCTTAAGGACAGAAGAGGAAGGGGCTGGAATGGAAAGTAGGGGGCTCAGCTTTGAGCTCCAGCCTCACCCCCTCCCCTCCTGTCCCAGCACCAAAATGTGAGGGAGAGAGGGAACAACAGGGCTGGATGAGGGAGCAGAGTGAATCTGCTCCAGGCTCACCTCCTCTCCTCCTTTTACCTACACAGGACAGGAGGAGAGGGGAATGACAGGGGATTGGAGGGGATTGGACTGGGGGGGCAGAGTAGCTCTTCTTTGCTTTGCTCTGTCCATGCCAGCCTTGCTCCCTCCCCTCCTGTTCCCTGTGCACTGCCTGGGAAGGGAGGAGCTGGAGCAGAAAGCAAAGGGCTGATCCCTGCTGCCTGAGATCCCAGACATTAGCCAAGAGAGGCGGGGCCCATGACTGACTTTCCAGTGGCGCCTTTCACTTGCTCACTTAAAAACTGTCTCACCCGATCAGAGCCGAGCTCAGCCATGGTGAGTCCCTGCGTTCCTGCCTGGCAGTGGCACGGTCCCCTTGCAGTATTGTGGCCACCAGTGGACATTCATCAGAGGGGCAAGCCCACAGGGTCTGTGGCGCGAGGTCACCTGGGAGGAAACAGAAGAGGAGACGGGCAGGGAGACAAGAGGCTAGTCAGCACCTTTTACTCATGCGTACTACACTCCCTGGAACTGGAGGAAGCTCAGGGCAACCTGGAAGAGAAGGTGTGCACTAGTTCCCATAAAAGAGAACGGGAAGGGACGGTGACATTAACAGAAGTAACCCGGGACAGGGGCAACACTACCAGCAATAAGAGCACAGGGGACGCCTTCCTGGCAGTAACACAGGACTGGCGGGGTCTTCATTTATTTCTCTGTGAACATTTGCTATTTTGCCTTTTCCAAGCGAGCCTCAAGGCGGGCTACAGTCAGAGGAAAGGTAAATTTCCTCGTACAGATAATGCGTGGGGAACATGAAACAGGGCACACAAAGATAGGATTAGGACCCAGGGGGATGAAATGGTCAGCTAGGGTAGCGGTATAACCCGGCAGAAGGAAATTAGAAATGTCACCCCCCAAATACCAAGAGAAAGGGTGCAGGGGATAACAAGAGTCAGCTGAATAAGGCACAAAACAAGTCCAAGAGAAGCAGAAACCTGAACGACAGAAGCTGGAAAGCTATCAGCACAAATGCTCATAGTCTGGGCAATCCCAGTCCTGCAGGCTGTAATGGTGGAAGCGGGTTCACGGAGTCTCAGGACTGGGATGCGGCCATCCCGGGCTATAACTTGTTAAGGAAGGCCAGAGAGGACAGGACGGGGGGGGGGGGGGGAGGAGTGGCTCATTATGTCAGAAACAATATCCAAACATCTGAGCTGCAAGGAAGATGGGGCAAAGAAGAAGCACTATGGGCCGTCCTAAAACAAGATGACGGGGCATCCATTTTTACTGGGGTGGTTTACAGGCCTCGGACTCACACGGAAGAACTGGACAGAGATCTGGCTGAAGACACCCAAAAGGTGGGAAAGAAAGGCGAAGTGATGATTGTTGGAGATTTTAATCTGCTGGACGTGGACTGGAGAATCCCTTCTGCGTAATCTAACAGAAATAGAGAGATAGTGGATGCCCTGCAAGGAGCTCTGTTCAAACAGATGGTAATGGAACCCACGAGGGAGGGAGCTACACTCGATTTAGTGCTCACTAACGGGGGTAGTGTCTCTAATGTCCGGGTAGGAGCCCACCTCAGCACCAGTGATCATCCAACGGTTTGGTTTGATAGCGCAAATAGGATATGGAGAGGTCACACGAAGACCCGAGTTTTAAATTTCAAAAATACAGACTTTGTGGAAACAGGGACGTACCTGGAGGTAGAACTAGACGCCTGGGAGAAAATGGGTGCAGTGGAACAACAGTGGGCCAAACTAAAAGGAGCAATTACAAAGGCAACAAATCTAAATGTTAGAAACGTAAACAAAAGCAAGAGAAATAAGGAACCGATCTGGTTCTCAAAGGAGGTGGCTGACAAAGACAAAAAGAGCAGCGTTCAAGAAATATAAAGGATCCCAAAGGGAGGAACACAGGGAAGAATATCTGGAGAAACTGAGGGAGAGGAAGAAAATAATCAAGAAAGCGAAAAGTCAGGCAGAAGAAAGGATTGCCAAAGAGGTAAAGCGCGGTGACCAACATTTTTCAGATACATCAGAGAAAGGAGAAAGGTCCGAAGTGATAAGGTGACAATGATCAATGTGCGGAGATAGATGAAGAAATGGCCGAAATATTAAACAAATACTTCAGTTCAGTGTTCACTAAAGAGGACCCTGGAGAAGGACCCTCGCTAGTTAATGAGACTGTGGATGGGAGTGGAGTAGACAAATCCATTTACAGAAGAGAATGTATGGGAGGAGCTAGGAAACCTGAAAGTGGACAAGGATGAGATTCATCCCAGCTCAGAGATGTGCTGGAGGGGCCGCTGCATTACCTGATCAATAGATCCCTGGGAACGGGAGTGGTACCGAGTGATTGGAGAAGAGTGGTGGTGGTCCCGCTTCACAAGAGTGGGAGCAGAGAGGAGGCCGTAGGTTAGCCTCACCTCGGTGGTGGGAAAAGTAATGGAGTCCCTGCTGAAGTAAAAGATAGTGAACTATCTACAAGTCTGGAGGGTTGCTGGACCTGAGGCAGCATGGATTCAGCAGGGGAAGGTGCTGTCAGACAAATCTGATTGACTTTTTGATTGGGTGACTAGAGAATTGGATCGAGGAAGAGCACTCGATGTCATCTACTTGGATTTCAGCAAAGCTTTTGCTCCGGTCCCACATAGGAGGCTTGTGAATAACCAATAAGCCTTCATGCTGTTGATGCAACTCCATCACTGCTCTCTGCTTTAACGGCAGGAGGAAAAGGGGAATTAGACTCAGACAGCAACCAACAAGGACATTGAATTTTATAGTCTGGGAAAACAAATAAGCATGGGGGTAACTCACTGATGCAGCTGTCACTACCCTTAACCAATAAGCCTGATACCTTTGATGCAACTCCAGCATTGCTCTCTGCTTCAACGGCAAGAGGTAATGGGGAATTGGACTCAGACAGCAAGCAATAAGGGCCCTGACTTTGAGGGTTTGGGAAACTAAGTATGGGGGAGACCTGTATGGCACAGCAGATACTACCACAAACCTGCTGGGCAGAATGGATGGACAGTTAGGCCCTTTTCTGGTAATGGACCTAACTGTCCATTACCAGAAAAGGGACCTAACAAGGTTCCTGTCCCTCCAATAATAGAGGGACAGGAACCTTGTGCAGCAGAATAGAGTCGCTAGGTAACATGCTCAGTGCTATTTATTTATTTATTTAAAAATATTTCTATACCATCTTTTCAATCAAAGTTTGACCAAGACGGTTTACAACATTAAATTAAAACTTGCATCAAAAAATAAGTAACTAAAAATTATTTTTAACTAAGAAACAATAAAAATAAAAAACAAAACAAAAAATAACAAATAAAGTAAAATAATAGGAGGAAAAAAAATACAATATATCTTTATAAACCCTACTCTTTTAAACATAACTATACTATTTTTACAAAAACAAGTAGAAAGCCAGAAAAGATAAAAATTAGATATCCTAGGGACCCTGTCTCAGTGCTAGTTGAGGATGCGGCCTTGTGATCAAGTTCCGGGAGGAAAATGACATTTTACCCTCCCAGTAATAGCTGCACCACTGGGAAGGGTTGGACAGAGAAGTTACACAGTATGGGAGGGAGAGCCGTGGCCAGCAAGAGTAGCAGAGAGGGAGCATTAATAGCAGTACCACAGGATGGGTGGAGGATTAACAGCAGGAATACAAGAAAGGGAAGCATTAATAGCAGGCACACAAGGTGGTGTGGAGTTACTAGCAATAACAGGCCGGGGGGAACATTAATAGGGCAGGAAGAGGATTAACAGCAGTAACAGAGGATTGATTTATTTATTTTATTTAAAGGTTTTTATATACTGATTACTGTTTGCACATCGTATCGGTTTACATGGAGCAGTGTAGTTAAATAAAAAGAGTAACAGTTACATGGAACAAATTGGTTAAATAACACGATAAGCAAAAGGGTATATGGTGCGGACTGTTCAAGGCATTAAGAGAGAACAGGAGGGAGTAGTAACAGTAGTTACATATGCCAGGAAAGCGTTAATAAGGTACCAGGGGACAAAGGAAGCAGCAGTAACACAAGACAGTGGGGCGAGTTAATGGCAGTAACAGGAAGATGAGCAGTGTTAATAGCAGTAACACAAAATGATGGGAAATGTTATTAGCAAATAACAGGATGGGGTGGGGGCATTAATAGCAGTAACACGGGATGGTGGGGAGCGTCATTAGCACTAGCAGGTCGGGGTAGGCATTAATAGCAGTAACACGGGATGGTGGGGAGCGTCATTAGCACTAGCAGGTCGGGGGAGGCATTAACAGCAGTAACACGGGATGGTGGGGAGCGTCATTAGCACTAGCAGGTCGGGGGAGGCATTAATAGCAGTAACACGGGATGGTGGGGAGCGTTATTAGCACTAGCAGGTCAGGGGAGGCATTAATAGCAGTAACACGGGATGGTGGGGAGCATCATTAGCACTAGCAAGTCGGGGTAGGCATTAATAGCAGTAACACGGGATGGTGGGGAGCGTCATTAACACTAGCAGGTCGGGGGAGGCATTAATAGCAGTAACACGGGATGGTGGGGAGCGTCATTAGCACTAGCAGGTCGGGGTAGGCATTAATAGCAGTAACACGGGATGGTGGGGAGCGTCATTAGCACTAGCAGGTCAGGGGAGGCATTAATAGCAGTAACACGGGATGGTGGGGAGCGTCATTAGCACTAGCAGGTCAGGGGAGGCATTAATAGCAGAAACACGGGATGGTGGGGAGCGTTATTAGCACTAGCAGGTCAGGGGAGGCATTAATAGCAGTAACACGGGATGGTGGGGAGCGTTATTAGCACTAGCAGGTCGGGGGAGGCAGTAACCCAGGATGGTGGGGAGCATTATCAGCACTAGCAGGTCGGGGGAGGCATTAATAGTAACACGGAATGGTGGGGAGCGTCATTAGCCCTAGCAGGTCAGGGGAGGCAGTAACACAGGATGGCGGGGAGCGTTATTAGCATTAGCAGGTCGGGGAGGCATTAATAGTAACACGGGATGGTGGGGAGCGTCATTAGCACTAGCAGGTCGGGGGAGGCATTAATAGCAGTAACACGGGATGGTGGGGAGCATCATTAGCACTAGCAGGTCGGGGGAGGCATTAACAGCAGTAACACGGGATGGTGGGGAGCATCATTAGCACTAGCAGGTCGGGGGAGGCATTAACAGCAGTAACACGGGATGGTGGGGAGCATCATTAGCACTAGCAGGTCGGGGGAGGCATTAACAGCAGTAACACGGGATGGTGGGGAGCGTCATTAGCACTAGCAGGTCGGGGGAGGCATTAACAGCAGTAACACGGGATGGTGGGGAGCGTCATTAGCACTAGCAGGTCGGGGGAGGCATTAACAGCAGTAACACGGGATGGTGGGGAGCATCATTAGCACTAGCAGGTCGGGGGAGGAATTAACAGCAGTAACACGGGATGGTGGGGAGCGTCATTAGCACTAGCAGGTCGGGGGAGGCATTAACAGCAGTAACACGGGATGGTGGGGAGCATCATTAGCACTAGCAGGTCGGGGGAGGAATTAACAGCAGTAACACGGGATGGTGGGGAGCATCATTGGCACTAGCAGGTCAGGGGAGGCATTAATAGCAGTAACACGGGATGGTGGGGAGCGTCATTAGCACTAGCAGGTCGGGGGAGGCATTAACAGCAGTAACACGGGATGGTGGGGAGCGTCATTAGCACTAGCAGGTCGGGGGAGGCATTAACAGCAGTAACACGGGATGGTGGGGAGCGTCATTAGCACTAGCAGGTCGGGGGAGGCATTAACAGCAGTAACACGGGATGGTGGGGAGCATCATTAGCACTAGCAGGTCGGGGGAGGCATTAACAGCAGTAACACGGGATGGTGGGGAGCGTCATTAGCACTAGCAGGTCGGGGGAGGCATTAACAGCAGTAACAGAGGACGGGGGAACACTAATAATAGCTACCTAGGCCAATGGAGGTTTGTTAATAACAGTAACAAAACAGGGCAGGGTTGACAGCAATAAGAAGGGGGTGTCCAGCGCAGTATGGCCGGCCGGCGGGAGTGGCCATAAATAGGGCTGGCGGAAGCATCCAGCGCAATAACAGGGGAGCGATAAGCCCAGTGACCCTGGCTGGAGGGGGCATGCCGCTCCGATCTGGCGGAAAATTAATCTAAATAAAGAGAAAATCCATTCATTCATTCATTCATTACCAGCAAAAACCCAGGGGAGGGGGAAGCAGTAATAACGGGCCCTCAGCATGGGAAAGAGCTGCTGATCCCATGTAGGTCCTTGGAGGCCTCTTGCAACCCTGAGGTCAAAGTCCAGGCCGGGCCTTGGCAGCGAGCCCCCTCTCCAGATCAGGGCCGGAGGCCAGGCCTCCTCTTACCGGTGCAGGGAACCTCCTTGCCTGGGGGTGCAGCGCTGCTCCGGGGCTGGGGTGCCCTCACCTCCCCTTCCACTGTTCTCAGTGCCTGGCACTGGCAGCTGCCATGCCGCTCTCCCTGCTACGCATGCCCAGGCCCCTCCCTCTCTGGGCGCTCTCCCTGCCCCTGCTTCATCCACGGTCCCTAGACTTCCTCTTCCTGCCTCTGCCTACCCTGCTCCTCCACTCTCTGCCCCCTGCCCATGGTATCTCACAGCGCCTGCCCTCCCTACCCCTCGCTCCATGCACAACCCCTGCGCTCTCTGCGGTCTGCGTCTTCTTTTGCTACCCTCCCGGGGGCTGCTCCCCTGCTGCTCTTGTCTTCAGCCCCAGCTAGGACACTGGCACTCCGATAACGCATGCACAGAAATAAAGGTTGACAAACACAAACAACAAAAAATATAAGGCGATCCCTTTGTATTGCTTTAAATATATATCTTGACTAGGTTTCGGGAGCTCATCCTTTCTTCTTCAAGTCAGAATCCAATGAGCAAAAGAATGCATTTTATATAAAGCAGTGTGGCTACCATAAGAGAATCATAAAAGTTATTTCAGTGACAGGGATAAAGGAGGTTTGATGGGTGATCAGAAAGTGGAAGGCAAGATAATTTTATGATTGCTAATGTGTTAGGAGACCTAGGGTCTTAGTCCTTATCCTCTATTCTAAAGCATCTTTAAGTGGAAGGGTAGGCTGATAGAGCAATGGACTATAAGACCCAGGTTCAAATCCCACATCCCCACCACCACTGTTTCTCCTTGTGACCTTGGGAAAGTCACTTGATCTCCCATTGCCTCCGATATCCACTTAGACTGTAAGTTCTCTGAGGCAGGGACATATCCTTACCTCAATATTATTAAGGTTTTTAGCTGCCTTGACCATTGTTTGGAAAGATGAACTGCAAATATCCAGATATATAATATGATGCTCCCCCCCCCCCCTACCCCCAGCTCTTCTCCATCTTTCAACCCTTGCCATAGATTATCATCCTTTTTCATCCTCTGCTGGGATGGGGGTATAGCAAGATCTCCTCCAGGGTGGCCACCAGGCTATGTAACATCAGCCTGGCTTTTAGGGCGTACAGAAGCAGACACATCAGGTAAATATTCAGTGTGGTTAGCATGAAAGTCAGTCCTGGCTTTGGCTAGGGACTAGGGTCACAGCTGCAGGTATAGGAGGGGAGGAGAGAGGACATGTTTCTTAACTGCAGAGTTCTTGGGTTAATATTGGTCAGACGTCTCAAGGTGAGCAGGTGATGGGATGGCAAGGCCCAACTTACACAGGACCAACCTTACAGCCCAACACAAGCTACTGGTCGAGAGCTCCTCAGCCCATGCCCAGGAGCCAGAGAAAGGATGGGGTGGTTCCATTGCTAGGACAGTCTGATTAGGGAGGTCTCTATTGGTGAAAGAGGCAGAAAGAGCAGCCTGGGGCAGGAGCTAGACTGGGACAGGTTCCTGTCCCAGTCTAGCTCCTGCCCCAAGGTGAGAAAGGTGCTAGATGGGAGCAGTGAGGAAGGGGGGGAAGGGGGGAGAGAGAGTATTAGTCTCAGAAAGGGACAGGGGAGGTGATTTGTCGGACAAGCAGGGCTGCTCTTTCTGCCTCTTTCACCAATAGAGACCTCCCTAATCAGACTGTCCTAGCAATGGAACCACCCCATCCTTTCTCTGGCTCCTGGGCATGGGCTGAGGAGCTCTCGACCAGTGGCTTGTGTTGGGCTGTAAGGTTGGTCCTGTGTAAGTTGGGCCTTGCCATCCCATCACCTGCTCAAGTTGCTGGGAGAATCAGGAATAAGGTTTTCTATTGTATATATTATCTCACTTTGTAAACATAATATATACACTATCCCTGTGGCAGAAACTCAGAGAGGGGCAGATGTTAAGTGGATTTTAACTCTGTCTTCTAGGGGACATGGGTGAGGATTGCCACCGGCCCTCCCTGTCAGCTCAGGGCCTGCCCACCAAGGCTTATTGAAAACAAAGTTCGCCTCTACTAGGCTGACCCTGTCACCCCATGTCAGCTGAACTGTTTGCCCCCGCCAAGAAAATCAGATGTACAAACCCATGCATACAATGGTGCAAAAAAATCAGGATCTCATCTGCCTGTTAGGGGGTGACCTGGGTGAGTTGGCAACCCCGAGATCACTTTACCCTCCACCTAAGGTTGCCAACTGGGTCCAGATTTTCAGGACAGGTTGTTCCACTCCTGGTTTTACACCCAGTGCATGCAGGGACTTGTAGTCTTGCTCCTCTAAGGAAGGCACTGCTGGGATTTGAACCCAGGATTTCCTGTTTACTAGATAGGTGCTTTTACCAACTAAGCCACAGCACCTGCTGCGCTCCTCTAGGGACCAGCAATAGGGAAATCTAAACTACAAGTCCCTGCATGCAATGGGGTAAAGCCAGAACTGGATTAACCTATCCTGACAATCTGGACCCAGTTGGCAACCCTAATGTACTCTATACAGTTAAAATGTTTTCGAGGGGTTTATAATTATTATTCTAAATAGTGCCTCCATTCAAGGGGGGCCCACACAGCAACAAAAAGCAGGTGCCCCGGTGCTGCGACCCCCACCAGTTTTATTTTAAAACATAAAAAAGTGGCGGTTTAAGGCTGTTCCACCTTAAAGACATCAGAAAGTGTCTCCTTCCCAGCATGCAGCGGACGCAGGGCTCTGGGCGTGGCCTGATCCCTCTCCCTCCCGCCCATAGGCTGCAGGATCCGCTGCGGTTGAGGAAGCGGTTATCCTGGGAGGAGGACTGGCACTTTAAACCAGCCCCGATCCTCTCTCCCTCCTCCTCCCCCCTCCATCAAAGCCGGGTGGGGAGGCAGCAGGAGCATGCCTGTGCACCTGCACCAGCAGGTAAGAGGAAGGGGGGGATCCGGTTCTGGTATTACCCCCCCCCCCAAAAAAAAAAAAAACCCCAGCACCAGCAGCAAGAAAAAACCCCGTGATGTACCCCCCACCCCCCAAAGTCCTTAGCGCTGGGATAAAATCCGGAATGGATCTCGTAAAGGATCGGGGAAGCACCTTGCCCCCTTCCCTCCACCGATCCCCTTTCTAGGACTGACCCTTCCGTGGTCGGGGGGGATAAAACCTGGTGCGGCCAGGCATGATCTGGGTGCGGGCGAGGGCTGCTGCTTCTATGAGAGCAGCGCTACACTCCCTGAAGGGGTCCCCAGTAGTACAGCCCCACACTCCCTGCAGGCCTTTCTCTATACCTCTTCCCCATACTGCAACCCTGTGTCCCATACTCCCTGCAGCCTCCCTCACCCCCTCCTCAGTACTACAGAGGTATGTTATGCGCTAACTCCCCCCCCCCCCCCCTTTGCCCCCTGCAATGCTCCCTCACCTGAAAATCTGCCCTTTAAAAACCAGGGGGAGGCAGATACTGGAATGATTGTGACCAATATTTCAGAGTCCTACAGCTGAACACCCTTCTTTTGTGCCCAGGTTGGGTTGCGTGACACCAAAGTGTTCAGCTGCAGGTGCCTTCCCCAGAGAGCTTAGCCTTTGATTTCACTTGACGTGTTTTGCCCAAATGGCCTTCATGTGAGATTGTTGCCAGCCTTGCAGCCAAGACCGTTTTGGTCACAATCCCACCAATAAAATCCATGGTTCAAAACTTTTTTATGAAATTAAAACTATGGCGTCATTTAAAGCATCTTCTCCACCTTTCCAATTTTTGCACAGTTCTGCAGGCAATGATGACTCTAACTCACTATACACAGGTCTAGCTCCAAACACTACACCACCATTCCAACTATTTCAGAACTCGGTAACTCGCTTCCTATCCGGTGCTACGTGGGCACAGAACACCAATTCTCAAATCATGGCACTGCTTACCGCTTCTGTTATCTGAATCACTACAAAAGTGCTGTAATTATCCATAATCTATTACATGAAGCATCTTTCCCATGGACTGAATCTACATTGCATATCCACACCCCCTTATGTCCTATACGCTTCTCCAGCCAATGCCTGCTGATGTCCCCCTCTCCTAAACAAACTCGCTTATCCGCGACTTGTGAGGGTTCATTCTCCATTCATGGCCCCGCACTATGTAACATCCTTCCCTGCACTATTCGCCATCCAAAGGAATTTAAGAAATGCCTTTAAACCCCATCTCTTCAATGTGGTCTTTGCTGGTGTGGCTTGGTAGACGTTTGGTTTGCTGTGACCTTTGCTTGTTCTGTTTGACTCGTTTAATTGTCCAGTCCTATGCTGAGTTGTTTGGGTTATCTTGTTAGCCACAATGATGCATGCTATTTTGTACGCTGCCCTAGCCAGTACTTCTGGAGGGGGGAGTAATAAATCCTTTTAAAACTGGAAAACCCTAAAACAAACCTTCCCGCCCCTGCCTCCTCTTCCCCTGTTCTTAAAGCGCTTAGCCCTCCTGGTCTGTGCGCACAGCATTTGCTTATCGCAGCTCATGGTTCCGTGGGTTTCTGGCGCTTGGGTAAACTACAACCCAGCTCTGATTTTTAGCACAGGCTCCCTTCCCCATGCAGGTCTTGTGCAGTCCTCTCCTCCTCTTCTACCTCCTTATTTCTCCACTGCCCTCCGCACCAACCCGATCTCTCCTCCTTCCCCCCTCAGCCTTCTCACTTTTTAGCCCGTTCGTCGCTGCCTCCAGGCCCCAACAACGATGGGTCCTGTCCTGATTGGAGGCCAAAAATTAATGCTGCTGTCAGTTCCCGAGGCCCCAGTCCGGAAGTGAAACTGCCCCCTTTTGACCTTCGAGGGCCATCTTTTGGAAACCCTGGTTCTATGAGGATCCAGCATTGTACAGTGCTTCAGCCATATGTGAGGGTCCCACACTCCCTGCGGCGCCCCCAGTACTACATCCTCCACGCTTTGCCCCTCTCTGGAGTTCTTCTTGCTTTTCTAAGCATGGAGTTTGAGATTTGTTCTTCCTGCCTTCTTGCACTAAAGCCAGGCTGCACTTTGGTGCTAAAGGCATGGTTTTGATAGCGGTGATAAAAGATCCCTATTTGCTTACTAAACACAGTGTACGGAGTGGGTACCAGTGAAGTCTACAGAATGGACATGTCTTCCTTTGAAGGTATCCTCTACTTAAGTGAGAGGGCTTCCATTCAGCAAACCATAACTTCCACTCTTTTAAGCTGTTAATAATATATTTTCAAGGATTAGCGTACAGATATGGTGAGGAGGAGAAAGAACTGAAGGTGATCACTTGCTTTTTTTCAGGTCTCGGTGACCTTCAAGGACGTGGCAGCCCATTTTTCAGCGGAAGAGTGGGAGGTGTTGGAGGAGTGGCAGAAGGAGCTTTACAGGAAGGTGATGGTGGAGATCCATGGAGCCCTCCTCGCTCTGGGTGAGGGATGCAGTTTATCTGAACCACAGAACATAAAGTCCTCCCCGACAGCTCAGTAGTTGTTGGATTTCTTCTAGGCCAAATGGGAGAGCGGAGGAAAGGGGCGGCCATCTTGTTTTCCCTCACGCCCTGGGCTTCCATGATGCGTTGCTGGGGACGATGTCATGGTGCCGACCGCTACAGGAGAAGTGCGGATGCGATGCCTGCATTGGGGAGGGGGGGGAGAGCTCTGAAATCTTCAAGTGTTTCAGGAGCCAAAAGTCCCAACAGGTTGAAATCTCCGAAATCTGCATTCAGAGAGGAAATAGCTGTGAAGACTGTATGCAATTCCTGTTTAAGGGACTGTCAAGATAAACCTCTATAAAGAGAGAGGTGAAAAATATCCCAAAGTACCAGCAAAGAGCAGCGATCATAAAAATAGTAGGGGGGCACTCCATGAAGTTAGCATGGGGCACATTTAAAACGAATCAGAGAAAGTTCTTTTTCACTCAACGCACAATAAAGCTCTGGAATTTGTTGCCAGGGGATGTAGTTAGTGCAGTTAGGGTAGTTGAGTATAAAAAGGTTTGGATAAGTTCTTGGAGGAGAAGTCCATTACCTGCTATTAATTAAGTTGACTTGGAAAATAGCCTCTGCTATTACTAGCAACGGTAACATGGAATAGACTTAGTTTTTGGGTACTTGCCAGGTTTTTATGGCCTGGATTGGCCACTGTTGGAAACAGGATGCTGGGCTTGATGGACCCTTGGTCTGACTCAGTATGGCAGGTTCTTATGTTGTTAACATTTTCGTGAAATTAACTTTTTATTTATTTTTTCCTCTTCATAAGGCTATGGGATTGTCAACAGCGATGTTATATTCAGGGTCAAACAGAAGGACAAGCTGTATTACAGGGACCGGCGGGATGCTGAGGGAGAGCAAGATGCCAAGGTTCCCAGCACGTGTAAGTATAAGACGGCTGCGGCGCCCTACCATGCAGCTACCCCCGCTAACTGCTTCCTAACGACTCCCCACCCCCCTCAAGCAGAGCGGCTTTCAGGACATCCGCAGAGAATATTCCTGGCGGGGGGGGGGGGGGGGTGTTGTGAGCTGTGCCGACCCGAACCATCTCGTGCTTCCGCAGAGAGGAGGGGGGAGAGAGCACGTGGATGAAGGCAGGGAGAGACTGGAGGGACAGAAGGAGGTGAGAGGGGGAACCGTGCTGTCCAGAGAGCACAAAAAACAGAAAGGGGGAAAAAAAATAACCAGGAAGACCCAACAAAGGTTTGGGAAAAGAAACGGTTGAACAGTTTGCTCACGATAAAGGCTCGGCTTTGATGCATCCTGGGAGGTGGCGGGGAGTCCGTTTTATCCACCGACCGGGCATCGGTTCTCAGAGAGAAACCTGCACGGGGGTATCCTCTACGCCGAGCCTTGCCGGGGGGGGGGGGGGTAGACGCTACCTGCGGACATCTGCACCTGCTTTCTGTGCCCCGCTTCCCTCCGGCTGGAAGGGGACAGGGAAATTCAAGCCACACGAGTTCATTTCTTTCCCCAACCTAAATGTCACCCCCCCGGGGACACCTCCCTTTTCAATGGGGCTAAAAGAATACCTGTGGCGGGGGCATGAGGCGTCCGCTCCGAGCTGTCTCGAGGGAGGCCGGTTTTGTTGGACGGCCAACATCCCGCGAGGAAACTGCTTTTTTTTTTTTTTTTTTGCTTCGTTAAGTACCCGCAAAAACTGATGCTATTTCTGTAACCGTGTCCTGGTCTCGGAGAGGGGAGAGCAACCATGCAGACGTTTCTAGTGCCGAGCTGGGGCTGAACACCCCACGGTTATTATTATTTATTATGTTGGGAGGGCGCTAGATTATGACCCAGAAAAAGGATCCTCATGTTTTTTAAAATTTCACTGCCTCTCGGGTTGCTCTGCGGATTGCGGACGATGCGCTGACCGGGGCGAGGTTACCCAGTTCTACCGGTTTGGCTGACTTCCCTGTGTGCTTTCGCTTTCTGCGCCAGGCCATGCCGCCGTTCAGCCGGACCTCGTCTTACGGATCAAGCCGGAAGAGCCGAAGAGCTTGGAGGATCGCTGGGCGTCCGATGAAGCCGGCGACGACGTGGTGGACAGTGAGTGAGCGGACCAGGCCCTGACCCTCGCCCTTTGTGCACACCCCCCCCCCCCCCGGCCCTGACCAGCTGTTTACAGAGGGCCCTTGCCTCGGGGACCCCCTCCTCACTTCATGAAATTAGCCGAGGGACCTTGGACCTGTGGCGCTGCATCCAGGTGCAGCTGTCCTTGGGATCTGATGTGGCCGACCCATCCCCCACCCCCCACCCATAACTCTGGTGGTGTTGGGATTCACGGCTTGGGGCATGGCGGCGCTGCCAGGAGCTGGCACAGCTGTAATATAAAAACAGGAACCTACCATTTAATGCAAGAAAATCTCTGCCCCTCCAGGGCATTAAAACAAAAAAAATGTCCGAAGAGTAAATCCAGAGATTGATTGGGGGGGGGGGGGGGGTCTGCAGTTCTGCAGCAAGAAGGGAGAACGAGCTGAGATTGGATTGTCCTATTCTGTGCTTCTGTGTCCTTAGCCAGTGTCCCCGTTTTCAACCCCGACCTGGCGCTGTGGATTGTGAAGGAGGAAGCGGACGGCGTGAGCGATGGAGCTGCCGGAGAAGGAAAGGCGGAGACTCCCAGCAGCGGTAAGCACCGCACTGTCTTGTCCCTTGCTTCTCCCCTGCCCCCAAATGCCCCTCGGGCACAAGGTCAGCCACCCGAGAGCCAGGCCTGGCTCAGCCTGACCCTGATGACCCCCAGAGCTGTCTGGCTGCTTCCTGTTCTCTTCTTGTGCCTTCTCGGCTAATCCCTGGCTCTGTAGGTTTGCCCATGGGGTAAGTCACTTTAGCTCCCTGTGCCAGCCCAGGCTCTAATGCTCACTCAGATTCCTTCTCGCTGCTCCCCTGACAGCCAGCCTGGTTGCCACCCCAGAAATGGCTGCATGGATATCTCCCAAGTAGAAAATCATGATCCAGTGAGGAGGCAAAGGCGCTCTCCAGCGCCATGCGCTTCTCGTTGGCTCGAGCCCAGCTGTTCGCCGAGTCCCCGTCTGACCTTGTTTTGCGGGCACGGCGCAGAGTGTGGCGATAACGGGGCCTCGGAATTGCGCAGCCTCCAGTCTCGATTTCCACCCTATGCTTGAAAAGCTTTTCTTGTCCAGGGCATGGGCTTCGGTTCTGGTAGGGACCTGAGGAAGGGGAGGGTGCTGGCCTAGAAATGCATCAATCTATGCCAATATAAAAAGGGATCACCTCGTAGTGATAGTAAAATATTTTTTTTTGTTGGTTGCTAACCTTTTGTTTCTTTTTTTTGTTTTTTCATTAGAAGTTTGTGACAGAGCAGCAAAAGAAGACAGACTCCCCTAAGCAAATCAATAAAATGGAACAGTATCGTGGTGTTCAGCCCTTACCAGGGAGAACGCAAAATGGGTTTATATGCTCTGGGGGCACCATCGTTTTAGTCTCCCTCGTGAAGCCGCTAAAACCCAACAATATCACTTTTCTGTTTCCCCCTGTGGTTAATGGGAACAATCCTCTTCAGCAGAGATCCTTTAGGGTCGCTAGAGGAGAGAAGAGAGAGGGGGTTATGGTAGAGCCGGTCAGATGCATCAGAGTTCTGAAGTACGCACAAGAAGGGCAACTTTTTCAGAAGAAAGGAGGTTCCAGAACTCTGCCACAGACAGGTCTGGTTTCCAGGGCATGCATATTCGGCACGGGTTTCCTGAAAACCAGACCTGCTTGTAGCACTGCAGGACCGGAGTTGTCTACCCCTGTCCTAGAACAAAAGGTCCATGGAATGAGACTGAAAGGAGGGAGTGGCCTAAGGAAATATTTCTTCACGGAACAGGCGGTGCATCCTCCCTGGGAAGGTGGAGGAGGCAAAAAAACAGTATTGGACATCGAGAAAGGACAGGCACAGTAGATCCCCCAGTGCTGGGGGGGAAGCAAGGGGTGAAACCCAGGGTGGACCCAAGATCCGCAGGGGAGAAGCTTGAGATGGGCACAGAGGATCTTCAGCGGTGGTGGAGGGTGAGCGGTGAAACCTGGGGTGGGCACACATGATTTCAGTGGTGGGGGAGTGAGAAGTAAAATCGGAGCTCGAATAGTGATCCTGCAGCTGGAAGGGAGAACAAATGGGGACTTGGGGCTGAATTTTCTGCCAGGTCTCTTCTGGTTACTGACCTGGAACCTTTTCAAACCATGGCAGATGGCTTCCTGTTCCTCACTGCAGCTGGACTGAACGATGGAGGCTGCTGCTGGCTGGGACATTGCCATTGCAGAGACTGGATGGGCCTGGGGGTTGTTCTCTGCCATGGTATTCTCTGTTTTATTTCTTTATAATCCTGTATTAGCTGGACTCTCATTTTTCTCCTACAGAGCAAGGAAGGCAGATTGGGAATGAGGAAGAGGAGGGTGAGCTTCAGGAGAAAAGCGCTGGCAGCCTGAAACCACAGGACAGCTTATCAGAAAAAGGCAAAGACTGTGCCTCCGAGAGCTCTGGCCTTGGAGAACTGGACTCTCAGTGGATGCGAGGAATCCCTGCAGGATACAGTGTGGATCAGTCCATCGGCAGTGGAGGGGACCTTAACGCCCTAAGAGGTCTCGTTGAACAGCCAAGATCCAAACCAGAGGGGAGACGCCGCACACAAAATCTGAGCGAGGGCGGCTCAAGGGGGAATCTCCGGCCACTGCCGCAGAAACCCCGCGGGGGGGAGAAGCCGTACGCGTGCACCGAGTGCGGGAAGGGCTTCAGCCGCAGCACGCAGCTGAAGGACCACTGGAGGACGCACACCGGGGAGAGGCCGTACAAGTGCACCGAGTGCGGGAAGGGCTTCAGCCGCAGCACGCAGCTGAAGGACCACCGGCGGACCCACACGGGGGAGAGGCCGTACAAGTGCCGGGAGTGCGGGAAGAGCTTCAGCCACAGCTCCAACCTGAACCACCACCGGAGGACGCACACGGGGGAGAGGCCTCACCCGTGCCCAGAATGCCACAAGAGGTTCAGCCAGAACTCGGACCTCGTCCGTCACCAAAGAACCCACACGGGGCCCTATAAGCGCTCTGCGTGCGAGAGGAGCTTCACGCATAAATCCTTCCTCGCTGTGCATGAGAGAACCCATACAGATTTAGAGTAGCACAGGACAGAGCCTTGCACGTGAGGTGGGTTCACCACAGGCAGAGAAGCGGTGGGATCAGTGGGTGAGTGTAGCATGCATGGCACAGAACTGGAGCCAGTGTCTCGTATTGTGGCTGGCTGCGACTTGCTGATGTCAGAAGGCCCTGTATACAGAGAAGCACAATAAAGGTAGCACAAGCTCATCTACTGTAAACTGCGTAAACTGTAACGGCGCGGTACCAGAGAAACACTGGGATCACAGCCCCGATGGAACGGGAGAAAGATGAGACTGGGACTTTAAGGGGTTACCCGGAATCAGAGAAAGATGGGGCCAGCAGGGAGCTAAGGTGGTCATGCGGAGATGTAGAAAGAGGGGGCTGGCAGGGACCTTAGGAGGTCATTCGGAGATGTAGAAAGACAGGGCAAGCAAGGATCTCAGGAGGTCATCAGAAGACAGAGAAAGATGGGGCCAGCAGGGATCCGAGGAAGTCATGGGGAGATGTAGAAAGACAGGGCAAGCAAGGATCTCAGGAGGTCATCGGAAGACGGAGAAAGGTGGGTTTGGCAGGGATCCGAGGAAGTCATGGGGAGATGTAGAAAGACAGGGCAAGCAAGGATCTCAGGAGGTCATCAGAAGACAGAGAAAGATGGGGCAGGCAGGGATCTAAAGAAGTCATCAGGAGACGGCAGGGACCTGAGGAGGTCCTGGGGAGACGTAGAACAATGGGGCCGCAAGGATCTCAGGAGGTCATCGGAGACGTAGAAAGGTGGGTTTGGCAGGGATTTCATAGAGGTCATTGGGAGATGTAGAAAGGTGGGTTTGGCAGGGATTTCAGGTCATCTGATCCGCCTGCCTGCTTGCCAGTTTAAGCTGTCTCTAAACTATCTCAGACAGATGTGCTTCTAGGCTGTTCTTAGATACCTCAGTGTCTGTGATGTACCGCAAACTCCAGCAAGAAGCTCCTGGAACCAGTAAGTAGGAGTGGTCACTAGAGTAGCACACGTTTATAACTGGGGCCAGATGACGATGCACAGGATTCATTAAAACTAACTTATTTTCCAGATGTTTACTTAAAAGTGCTTTAAAACTATGTTGAAACCTTTTAAAATTTGAATTAATAAAATTCCCTAGCCCTGCTTCAAATTCAATAACTGTCCTAGAGAGCTAGATCGCCCTGTAGAAGTCTCCTGGTCCAGCACAACCCAACGACAAACTTGAGCAATGTTAAGTCAGGATCTGTCTCTTGGCCTACATCCTCCTCATGCCCCAACTCTGCCTCGCCCCTCACACCACCACCGGGCTCCCTTTCCATCCTGAGCCATGCGGTGCTGGAAGAAGCCTGTCAGCAATCACTGGAAGAGCACAAGAATGGATGACGTGGTAATGACTCGAGCCTAATCGAGGAAGCTGGGGGGAGAAGGGGAGGGAGACAAACTGGATCAGAAGTGAAGAACGAGGGGGACGTGGGGAGAGAGAGAGTGGGAGGGACAAGTTGGAGTGATGGGTGAGGAGTGAGACTGCATGGAATAGAGGAGGGGGAGAGAAGGGACAAAATCAAGCTGAGCTAGGGAGAGGGATGAGGGAGAAGTGAAAGAGGAGCATGGACCCATGAAGATCCTTTGCCTGATTATAAAGGGAGGGGGTGTCACACCTTTGGAGCAGCCTAGAAGGGGGAGGGTTCCTGTGCAAATCTGACTAGAAGTGCATTGGAAACCATTTTCCATTGGTCTATAGAGTTTGCTTTTTTTCTTCTCCTTGACTTTTAAAGTGAGATTTTTGGGGGTCATGTGTTGCTTTTGCTCTCCAGCTCTGTCAGGCTTGGGTATCCCTCTCCCTCCCTTCCTTCTTCACCACCAACTTACTCTGGTTGCTGGTTTCCTGGGATAGATGCTTCTTGCAGGAGGATCTTTCTGTAACTTTACTCAAGATTAAGGCAGAGCTCAAATTTGTTCCCTAGAAACATTATTTCCTAGTGATTATCAGGGATAAATAATAGGAAAAGTAGTAACAGTGGGGCAGCAATTTCTAGAGAGGCCTTGGAAAGCTTGAGGTGTGGTTAAGAGTTTGGCAACAAAGATTTCATGTGACAAAAGTAGAGCGTTATGCAGCTGGGGCCTAGAAATCCAAGAGAGCAGCAGGTGAGATAGGGATGTGCACAGAAAGGACAGAGATCTCGATGTGATCCAACCCTGATGATTTCAAGATTGCAAAACCGTGTAACCAAGTTGGAAAAAGAGACAGAAGGCTGCTGGGAGGTGATAATGGACCTGTACAGGTCATCAGCGAGACAGCCATCTGGTGCGCGCTATGTCCAGTTATGGAGGCCACACTGCTGAATGGCCTAGAGGCAGACTAGAGGAGGGCTCCCAAGATAAGAATGTAAGAGCATAACATAAGCTGTGCCAGCTTGGGTCAGATCAAAGCTCCATCGAGCCCAATTGCAAATGCAGGGCACTAGGAAAGTAGCTGACAGATCGCAGAGAGTAGATCCATTCCTTGCTGCTCGCTCTCAGGGATAAGCAGCTTTCCCAAGTCGACCTGGCTGATTGTTCAGGAACATTTCCTCTAGGAACTTGTCCAAACTCTCTTTAAACCCAGCTCTGCCTTGATCCTTTCCTCCAGCAACAAATTCCACAGCTTGATTGTGTGTTGAGTAAAAAAAAAAAAAATCCCTCTGTTTCTTGTTTTTAACTTGCTACTCCTAGTACAATGTGAAAGAGTTGTTATTATTAGGATCTTGTTTTCTTCAGTCCTTTCTGAAGAACTCCTAACCTTCGGTTTGCTGCTTTAGACCACTGTTCACACTGAACTGAGGATTTCAGCTTGCGCCAGTGATTCCAAGACGACTCCGGAGCCCAGCAGCGTGACCCTGTGGTTTGGGATCCTTTGCCCCTGTGTTTCTCCTCCTGGCCTGCCTTGATGTCCGCATTTATGTAATTTCCTATTCCCCTCATGTGGATCTCTTTTTCCTTCTTCAAAGATGCTTTTTTTTTGCCACTGAACTGTGCTGCCAGTGGTTCTGGCCGTCCTTTGATTGTTTTGTACTCCATCTAACGATAATAAAGTGGAAAGATGGCCCCCGCACCTGCATTGCTGGTGTTGCAAATGAAACCCTGCCTGCCGTCCCCCATCTCTCTCTCTCTTATGGAACTTGATCCCACCCCAGAAAAGGAAACATTAGTGGCAGTGGGGCTGGTGCGCTTTACCCTCTCCCAGCCCCGGAAGAGACACATGGGTGGCAGTGCAGAGTGCAATCGACCCTCTCCCCCTGGACCCCCCCCCTCACTCACCAGCTCCTATTGGTCAAATAGGAGGCGGCCGGCTGCTGGGTCCTGAAAGCCGCACTTTGAACCATGCCAGAGTAACTGCCTTTCCCCGTACGTCCCAGGATCAGTCCAGACTGCTGGCTTATATAAATGCTGCTCTCCCTGATCAGGCCGGGTGTGGTTATGGCAGATGCTCTAGCATTAACACTAGCCGTGGAACGACGCCATCTTGGTAAGATGGAGGAAACCTCTAGTGGGCTGGCTTGACACTGAGAAAGGCGTCTGTCAGGGTTTCTTGGGCCTTTTCGAAGCACGTGCTCTCGTGTTCTGGGTTTCATGGTAAGATTGTGATTGCCCGAGTGTTCTTGATTCTCCTCAGATTTATGGTAATGGCTGCCTTTCAGAAGCTTTGGCTTTTAACTGGGGGACTCGGCAGGGATGTTCCCTAGCACCTCCTATTGGTTATGAATCCATAATTCCAGTCAAAATAAACTCGAAGGAGCCAGGGGAGTGACCGGGATGGAGGTAGGCTGGAGAAACCCTCACCTTTCACTTCCTATAGCATTAGAACTATTTGCTAGCTCTGGTAATTTCTCTTGCTTTAAATCTTGATAAATATGAAGCATTAGATATGGGTAATTTGCAACAAAACTGGCGTGGTTTTCCCTTAAAATGGACTGCGGTTCCTATTAAATATTTAGATTTCTATATTCAGAGAGACCCAAGCTTATGGTATACTGGTAAATAATATCTGTCCTGTTCTTTGGGATTTCCAAAATAAACTGCCATGCTGGAAGACCGTTCCTGTATCTTTACAAGGCAGGCGTTGTATTGGTGAAAATAGCTCCTACATCTTGCAAATGATTCTGGTGATCTGGCTCCAGAAAGATATTGGATATCTAAATAAATTGTCTAGTCACTATTTATAGGGGAAGGGAGTGGTGGTGGTGGTAAGAGGGCATGGATAATTTTGATGCTACTTAAGAGGAAGGGGCTTAAATGCTCCTAATTTTATGGTAAAATGCTTTTTATTGAGTTATGAAACAAGAAAAATACAAACAAGGGTGGCCCCCTGAATACGCCAACACATAAGACACATATCAATAGTCACAGGTACCACATTTTAGATAAGCGTGCACTCATGGTATCAGACCCCCTCCCCCCCCCATTCTAGCAATATTGTAGATAGAATATAGTGGTCGGCCCACGCAGAAGACAACCAAGGAAGGTACCGGAGATGCAGGGTTCCTTATACACCTCTCGGAACGCCACCCAAGGAGAACAGCCGAAGACCACCGCCAGGCAAATCTGTAATCCTTAGAGATCACTCCCCCCCCCCCCCCCCCCCCAGGTCTCGTCAATCTGATATAGCAGTCTCTCATCATCATAGAGGTTGCTTAGTACATGTCCACGAGCTGCGGAGCCACCTCCACATCCGGAAACAGTGCCACGCCGGCCGCACCTAGTCATCGATGATTGGGCTCCTCGCGCGATGAGGTAGAGCTTGCAAACAGGCGTCCCAAGTTTGCAGGAAATTCCGACGGTGCTGCGGCAGTGATTTTGAGGTGAGATTGTCCATTTGCATCATACGATGAAGATGTATACGCCAAGTCCAGTAAGATGGGGCTGTGGGTTCCTTCCAGTTGAGTAATATAACTTTCTTCCCCACCAGCCAGGCCTTCTTGACAAACCAGCGCAGACCCACCCCTCGGACCAGAGATTGGGGAATGCAATCAAATAAAATCAAATGCGGAGACACCGGAATCTGCACCTGCAATAAGTGCTATAAAAACCCCACAATCTCCCCCCCCCCCCCCCCCAGTACAATTGGATCAGGGGACATGCCCAAAATACATGAGATAGAGACCCAACAGCAAGGTGGCGATGGGGGCAGGTGACTTCCGGCAGCATTTTAGCGTAATATGCAATCTGAGGGGAGATAAATGCTCTCCGCAAGAATTTGTATTGCGTTTCCTTACCAGTAGTCTTAGCCATATTCCTCATGCATGCAGAAAAGGCCGCAATCGGAACAGAGAAGACTCCATCCTGTCCCCAGCGCTCCACTGACATAACATATGTATTCCTCGAGAGACCCTGAAGAAGCCCCTTATAGTACCTGGATAAAGAGGGGGTTCGTTGACTGTCAAATTGAAAAAAAGTGTCTTAAGGCTTGAAAATGGGAAGGCTGCTGCGTGTCTGACCCCAAAGACTGAAAATAATGCCTGGCTTGCAAATAGCCAAAGACCTGGGCAGCTTGTAACCCATACATGCTTTTCACCTTTTCAAAGGGTAGAAGGTTGCCCATCGGATCAAGCAGATGGTCCAGGTGTGTTATGCCCTTCTGCCCCCAGGTTCGGAAACTAGAGGAGTGGGAACTGGGCATAAACTCCGGATGTCCCCTGATAGGCAGGACATAAGAACATAAGAACTTGCCATGCTGGGTCAGACCAAGGGTCCATCAAGCCCAGCATCCTGTTTCCAACAGAGGCCAAACCAGGCCACAAGAACCTGGCAAGTACCCAAACACTAAGAAGATTCCATGCTACTGATGCAATTAATAGCAGTGGCTATTCCCTAAGTAAACTTGATTAATAGCAGGTAATGGACTTCTCCTCCATGAACCTTTCCAAACCTTTTTTGAACCCAGCTACACTAACTGCACTAACCACATCCTCTGGCAACAAATTCCAGAGCTTTATTGTGCGTTGAGTGAAAAAGAATTTTCTCCAATTAGTCTTAAATGTGCTACTTGCTAACTTCATGGAATGCCCCCTAGTCCTTCTATTATTCGAAAGTGTAAATAACCGATTCTCATCTACTCGTTCAAGACCTCTCATGATCTTAAAGACCTCTATCATATCCCCCCTCAGCCGTCTCTTCTCCAAGCTGAACAGTCCTAACCTCTTCAGTCTTTCCTCATAGGGGAGCTGTTCCATCCCCTTTATCATTTTGGTTACCCTTCTCTGTACCTTCTCCATCGCAACTATATCTTTTTTGAGATGCGGCGACCAGAATTGTACACAGTATTCCAAGTGCGGTCTCACCATGGAGCGATACAGAGGCATTATGATATTTTCTGTTTTATTCACCATTCCTTTCCTAATAATTCCTAACGTTCTGTTTGCTTTTTTGACTGTTGCAGCACACTGAGCCGACTCTAGGCAGCCCAAGTAATTTGGTGAGGGAATGCCAAGCCCTCCGAATGGGGAAAATTGAGGGGCTCTGTATAAATTTTCCTAATTTTAAGTGTATCAATTTGGCATGCCTGTTGAGGTCTTTAGGCGATTGTCTGCCGGATGCATGCAATTACAGTGATTTTAGATTTTGAGTATCATGTGGTCTTTCCTCTCAGCCTCAAATTTGTTTGACAGGTGCTCTTTTGGTGGTACTCTCCTCATCAGTCTTGGTGGTCTATGAGGGGAACATGGAAATCCCTGAGAAGGACTTTGGGTCTCTCCTCTACTATGTCTTTATATTTGCCACTTATGGGCAATTCCTATTTCCCCGCCAGGAGATACGTACCCTATAGATCAGACCTTAGCAGCTAGGAGGGTTAAAACTAGCTCTGCTTTTCTAATTGATGACGCAAGGCAGATTCAAACATTTACATACTTTTTATTTATTTATTTCCAAATTAGAAATTACATACATAGTTTACTGACCTCCAGAAAAGCTCGCAATTATATCAATGTGTTTTTGAGTATTAATGAAACTTTTTACATGAAAGAAAAAGATTCCTTATCGGGTCTCTCTACATTTTTACATGACCGGTCTTCTTATACTTTGCTTGCTATGTTGGCGGATGCATGACAAAAAGATTTAGTTAATCCTCTTAACTTTTTCCATTAGATTGTGTGGTCTGTCTCCGGCAGTGGTGAGCTGTAGAAGGGATATTGTCTTCACCTAAAGATCTGGCCCTGTTGTTAGCACCATTATTTGCCCTAGCACTAAGACTAAAGATGGGCATCTTTTTGAATGGGCAACTTGCAGCCAGTGTGATATTTTTTTTTTCTTTTTCTTTTTAGCTTCTTTTCATGCTTCAGTTGTAGATCACCTTGCTGAGATTTGGTGTAGATGTAAATTCACAAGGTCACTGTGTGAAGGTAACTAGGTAAGAATTGGCAAGAGAAGTACTATTCTCCGCCCCCTCCTCAGACCTCACTCGAGTGGCTTCTCTGGTACCTTACCAGATGTGAATTACAAATGTAGGTTTTCCCGCATGCAGAACAGGAATGTGGTCTCTCTCCCATGTGAATTTTCCGATGTTTCAGGAGGGCCGAAAAGTCCCTGCAGCTTTTCTGACACTCGCTGCACTGGTATGGCCGCTCCCCAGTATGAGTCCTCATATGAACTCTAAGGACTGACATCATGGAGAAGCTTTTTTCACATTCAGTACATTTATACGGTTTCTCTCCTGTGTGGCTCCTTAGATGCATTCGAAAATGGGTTTTGTAACGGAATCTTCTCTCACATTCAGCGCACTGATAGGGCTTTTCCCCCGTGTGGATCCTGGTGTGAACGATGAGGTATTTCTTCACGTGGAAGCTTTTTTCACATTCAGTACATTTATACGGTTTCTCCCCCGTGTGAGTCCTTAGGTGAGTCTGCAGCCTGGAATTTTTGTTGTAACACTTTTCACATTCGGTGCACCTAAAGCATTTGCCTTCAGAGGGAAGGCTGTGTCTCCTCACGTGATCCGTCCAACGTGAGAGCTTCAAAAAGCTTTTCCCGCATTCAGCACATTTAAATCGTTTCCGCGAGTGAGCTTTCATATGGGCTGAAAAATGGGAGCTGGTGCTGAAGTTTTGGCCACATTCCGTACACCGGTACGGCTTCTCTCCAGTATGGGACCTTTTATGACTATGAAGGTGCCCACTTTTTATGAAGCTTTTCTCGCATTCGGTGCATTTAAAAGGCCTTTCCCCGGTGTGGATCCTGGTGTGCACGTTCAGAGCGCCGTTCGAACTGAAGCATTTCTCACACTGTTTGCATTTGTACGGTTTTTCTCCCGTGTGAGCCCTCCTGTGAATTTCAACATAGTATCTGTTACGAAAGCTCTTCCCACATTCAGGACACTTGTATGGTCTCATTTCTGGATGGGTCTTCATATGATGTTCCAGATGTGTTTTTCTAGGGAAGCTTTTCTTACATTCAGGACACTCGTGTGGTGTCTTTTCAAGATGGGCATCCCAATGGATTGTAAGATGTGTTTTTTCACTGAAGCTTAACTCGCGCTCAGCACAAGAGTAGGGTTGTTTCCTTGCCTGAGCTCTGGTTTGGACTGTGAGCCTCCTTAGTTGATCAAAGCCCTTTTCAAGGTCGTTTGCTTTACAGAATCTGTTTGTTGTGGAATTTCTCCACTGCCTCCTAGTCTTGGGCTGGCTTTGGCTGGCCCGCCTTGGCTTTGAATGCAGAAGAGCATTCTCCTGCCGTTTTGGCCTTTTGTGTGCTGCTGCGGAGCATGCCTCTTCCCCTTCTCCATACTGCGGCCCATTGACCACAGCACCAGCTTCATTACATCCTCCTTCCTCATTCTTTCGTTGATCTTGGCTATTTGTCATCTCTTGTTTAATCCATGATCCGTTAGGAGGGTTTGGATCTCTATTGCCTGCTCTATGCCTCTTGCCACTTCCTTCTGACTCAGAGTCTCTCTGAGCAAGCAAATTCACCTCTTCTTTAATGTGTACTGTAAGGATAGGAAGACTTGGCTTGGAGCTGGTAGCATCCTTGCCTCTCTCAGCGGCAGGGCGATCATCGGCTTCTGGTTCCTCCTCTTTCTTGGTGCTCAGTGAAAACACAGAGGTGATGATCGGCAGGGGCAAGGAGGGGTTATTTGCACAGACTGCACCCTCCGAAGCTGTAATGTCCGTGCAGGAGGCTGACACTGGCTCAGACATTTTTCTGGAAGATTGTAGTGTCCTCAGTCTCCCCTTCACAGATAGGATTGCAGGAAACCTTTCAGGCAGAGAAAGCAGTAGCAGCCAGCCCTGGTTTTGTCACTAGGCATCCATTATGCCTTAGGTGGCAAACATTTTAGGGGCAGCAGGCTCGCTAAGATCCGCTACCTCCCAGCTCTGCTGAATCTCATTCTCTGCTACCCTTGACAGGAGGTGGGGGAATAAAAGCACCAAAAAAAATGCTTTGGGGGCGTTAAAAATCCTAAATCCAGCCCTGGCCAACAGCCATCTCCTTTTTGACTGATTTTTCAGGCATTCAGTTAGTGGCCACTAGTAGCCAAGTTCACGGGCTCTGGAGCTTTATGGTGATTATTTAGTCTTTTCCCCACCTCTGGCTCTGTGGTTGGAGGAGGACTCTCTACCGTGCCGTGCCCCCTCTCTATGGTTACGGGGAGGACTCTGGGCCGTGCCCCCTCTCTATGGTTATGGGGAGGACACTGTCTTGCTGCTTTAACCCTCTATGGTGAGGGGAGATACTTGTGCCTAATACTTTATTTTTTTTCCTTGTTACCCTGCGTTAGCCCTATCCCCAGTTATTGTGGGGGAGAGGGGGTGTGACTTCTATCCCGGTGCAAGCCTGTGAGCTGCTTAGGACTCCAGATAATTTCATTTCCCCCCCGTATATTTATTTATATTCTGCCTTAGCGGATTACATTCAGGTACTGTGGGCAGGTCCCTGGTTCCAGAGAGCTCGCAATGGGGTCGATGCAATAAATTAGCGTAGAAAACGAGCGCTGACCACGCTGGCAAACATTTCCATTTTTTTTATATTATGTTATAATAATTAAGTACTTTTCCAACCCCACTTGTGCCTGTATATTTATTTTTATTGGATGACGAAAAGAGATCTTGTAAGCAGCAGTACAGAGATGGGCAGCAGAGGAGAGGGTTAGACTACCAGAGATGGGGAGAGAAGAGGAGGACTAGGAATAGAGTAAGGAAAAGTGAAAGGAGGGAGAAGTATGAGAAGGAATGAGGACTGGGGATAGGGGAAGGAGAGGTAGAAAGGACGGGGGATGCAGGATGGGAGATGAGGAAGATCAAGGAAAGAGGGAACATTTGGGATGGGGAGAGATGGGGAGGTTCTGGGACTGAGAAAGGGGAGGAGGATATGGAGAGAAGGGAGAGGAAGGAAAGCAGGTTCCAGGACCTGGGGGACAGACTCTGAGATTAAGAGGGAGAGAAAGTGAATTGTGGGGGTGGGGAGAGGAGGCAGGGTGTACTGTGCTCTGGTCCTGCCTCCTTGCATCCCCTCATACATCTCAATCTGGTAAACAACACACCAGCACCAATCCCTTCTCTCTCACACACACAGACATTGCCCTCTTATCCCCCAGCCTCTATTCTTGTGATCCCCATTTGGCCCCTCCTAATCTTACCAAAATGATCCCCCTTTGTTCTATGTGCTCCAGGCTTCCTTTCCTCTCATCCCGTTCCCTGCAGGCTGCCTGGGCAGGGAGGGGCTGGAACAGGAAGCAGAGCTGGCAGACAGCAAACCTTTAGCTAGCCTGCTGCCCACCCCTCTCCGACACAGACCTAATGTGCCTATGACAAATCCAGGCCTGATCCTAAATCGACAGCACTTTATTATAAAATCTAGTATCAATCCTAAAACCCTTTTTCTTCAAAAACCCTAAATAAATCACAGTTCCTTCTTCCCACAACAAAAAACAGACAAAACCCCTTGCAAACTGGTTTGTCTTCTATAACGTAATGCAGTTCTTTTCTAGAACTGGACAGGAAGCAATGTAACCAGTGCTTTTTGGTTATTGCCAAAACATCTGCTGGGTTGTTTTTGGGTTTTTTTTATCTCAGGTAGACAATTCTATGAGACTAGGTGAGTAATGTATGTCTCTCCAGTGTGTTCATGAAGGTAATTGAGAAATAAAAGTTCATCTCCCTAGACTTTGTGCTGGAAGGGTCTCCTTTTCCCTGGGTTGCATTCGTTTTGGTTCTTCTGACCTGGAATCCGGACCATCTGTCAGATGGTTGCTGTAGGCTGCGTCGCTTCCATCAGATTTGCAGTCCGTGATGGGTTGTAGGCAGATGGGCAGTGGGCTCCCATCGAAGGCAGTTTGCACCCGCAGCATTTCTCCTCTTATTTTTTTTATAGGGAGTTTGCATTGTGGGGGTGGAGGCAGAGTAGCATTGGGGAAGGGAGAGAGAGAGTCCATATTCTGTGTCATCCTATTGATGACACAGAATATGGTCTTAACTCTTATCACACTTTGTCTTAACTCTTATCACACTCACACATGACTTCTAGCAACTTTGGCAACCCCGGGCCCCAATATCTCCCCTCTGCCAACTTGCAGCTATATAGTGGGTTACACATCTTTATTTTTATCTTTAATTGAGTCTGTTAATCGCCTATATCCTAGGTGATGTACAGGAGAAAAGCGAGCCAAAAAATCAGTACATATGCAATCTAAAACGATCATTACAACAGAGAAAACAGACCATCAAAAACCATCCACGGGCCTAGTAAAATGCCTGCCTGAATAGCCATGTTTTTAAGGAAGTCTCGAAGGACTTCACGCTGTCTGCAAGGTGCAGTGCTTCAGGAAGAGAGTTCCCAAAAATTGGAGCAGCCACGGAGAAAGCACAGTCTCTGGTAACACTAAACCTGGCATGCAAAGGTGAGGGCCCGTCTAGAAGGCCCCTTTGTGATGAGCAGATGGCTTTACTACGTCTGGTAGTAAAGCCATAGCAAAGCATTACACCACGGTGAAGGAGCAGAGGAGATCAGTTTGAAAGTGATGACTGCGACCTTGTATTTGATTCGTTCTGCAATCGGGAGCCAGTGTGAGTCGAAGAGCACAGGGGTGATGTGCTCGCGCCTATTGATGCCGGCAATGAGTCGCACAGCAGCATTCATCAGTCGTTAAAGCGGTCTCCGAGTAGCAGCGGGTAAACCCGAGAGAATGGAATTGCAGAGGTCTACAATGGGGAGTATAGAAGCTTGTACCGCTGTGCAGAAATCCTTTTTATCTAACAGTTAAGACCGCAGAGTACGCGGAGTTTGAAAAAGCTTGTTTTAATTCTGATTTTTACAATATGATGGAATGATAAGGTTGGAGCCTCAAGTGTTGTGATCTTAAATACAGAGGAAGCTTCCCCAAGGGAGAAGAAATGTTTTTTTTCCAGTTAAAAGTACCAGTCCATACCTAATTTAAAAGGGAGAAGCCCCTATTTCACCAGAGTTATCCCAGATCTGGGGTACAGAGCTGTAGTGGGCTGTGACAGATAATCTGAAGGTGACCAGACTGCATGTCATTACCGAAAAAAGTCTTAGCAAGCAAATGGATAGACTGCTGGACGGCTCTGCCATCATCTGCTACCTTACGATTTGGAAACTGAAAAATATAATTGCTGTCACTTTACTGTTTGCAAATGGGTGGTGAGTTAGTGATCAGATATCTAAGCAGTCAGCCCCGGGTTTTCACTACACGGGGACTTTTCATAGACACAGAATGGGGGAAAGTTGTTTTGTTTTTAAATAACCGAAAAAAAATAAATAAATTGTGATTTGTGATGCAACAGTGACCTCTAGTAACCAGATGGCAAAATGAACTCTGCCTGCAGTATATTTAAAACAGGGAAAAGCAAGGACCCTATTTTTCTTATTCCATCAAATAACCCTTTTTGCTGTCCTCACAAGGCTGCTCTGTGACTTAAATGTCACATCCCTTCTGTTTGTTGGTTGAATGCCTTCAGCAGACCACTGGTAAAAAGCCTGGCCTTCTGAAGAGGATTCTGGCAGGAGCTTCCATGAAGCGATGTCCTAATGCGGAATACATTGCATCTCGTACAAAACGAAGTGGCACCACTTTCCCAGCGCCTATTTATTTATTTATTTATTTATTTAAGGGCTTGCATAGATACTCGTGGACCCATGTCATACGGACTACGTAGTTCAGTGTCCAACGGGTTAGAATCACGGCCCTGCTCCTGGTGCACGCCCACCTCAAGGCGATTCCTTTCTCCTCCCCCGCCACCCTCGCTTGAGCGTTCAGCAACAGATGAGGGGCACAAGGCCCGTGAAGCCTGCGCGGATTCATTGCCATTGCTTTTGTAACCAACGCTCCTCTGCTCCTCCCATGCCGCCTTTCATGTGCTTAATTGTCTTTCTTTCCGCCACCTCCATTGGGAGGCCGCTCCATTCGGTTGCCCTTTCCGTGATGACGAGACATTTACTAACGGAAAGCTGACGCCTGTTCTCTTTAAAGCTCAGATTCTAATTTCTTCTAAAATGTCCTTTTCAGTGGAAAAGGTTTAAACTCGTGCATATTATTTATCCCTGTGAGGACCTTCAATGCCTCTATCATACCCCTCATCTCGCCTGTCCTCTTGGGTACGCAAACAGTAGTTCAGTTCTTAAGTTTCATGAAACTTCTGTGGCAGCCCCTTTATCATTTTGGTAGCCCTTTGCAGGGAGTCAACTTGTATTTCCTTTATCTGTGTCGCCTGCATATTCCCCTGTTCAAAGCGGGGAGCAGCCCTAGTGGTTAGAGCAGTGGACTGTGAACCAGGAGACCAGCGTTCGAATCCTGCTGTCGCTCCTTGTCACCTTGGGCAAGTCACTTTACCCTCCATTGCCTCAGGTACAAAAACTTAGATTGTGAGCCCTCTGGGGATAGAGAAATACCTACAGTACCTGAATGTAAACCGGTGTGATATCTCAGATCGAATGTCGGTGTATAAAAATAATAAATAAATAAATAAAAGCATGAGATGACTTAAAAACGGAACGAAAACAGTTCAGATTATGTCCATGCACGACTGCTGCCTAGAGACTGTCCAGGATGCTGTCAACACACCTAGTTGCTCATTAGCCGATATCATGACCCAGTGCTTGCAACCCTTCCATGATATGACTCGATACTGAACAGTATCAAGCCCAGAATCAAAGTATTTAAAGCACTCTGCTAATCACCCTTCTTTACTCCGGCGTGAAATCAGTTCACCCTCATCTAGCTTCCGATCCGATGACTGTGTGATCAAAGTCTTTATTACCCTGACTATAAACACGGGCCCGGAATGCAGAGCATTCAAAGCATTGCACATCTTACGCAATAAGGAGATCCATAAGAGCCAGCTTTTAAAAATGAGTGGGGGTGCTGAACACAGCACTAGTTACAGCAGCCCCAGCAAAAAAAACCAGAACACGCAGTGGGCTGTGAATATGGAACCACAGGACTATGATGGCCAGTCCTACACACAGATGGATGGATTTAGGGGTTTGCCCTAAATGTAATGTGCAGAGAGGAGAAGGTAATGTGGACATGGGAAAGACTCAGGGAGGGGGGGCAAACCGAAAGCCAGGGAAGCACTCAAACTCCCACAATTAATTCTTCTCCCCGATCCCAGCTCATCCCCCTCCACCAGTCCCTTCCCCCACCCTCTCATTCTCTCAGCCTCCCTTTTCTCTCATTTTCCTGCTCTCCTCTTCCCCTCTCCCCCTCCTGCATGGGCATACTTTGCACTTTTATAGCGGGGGAGGGGCTTCATTCCTGTCTTCCAGTTCCACTCCCTACGTCCCCTTAGCATGCTCGCCTCCCCATTTCCCACTGATCTGTCCTCTCTTCCCCACCCCTGCACTCTCCAGCAGGTTCCTCCTCACCCTTCCTGAGGCGACATATTTAGAATCCAGAAAACACAAGGCTCAGATCTCGGTTCAAAATAACACAAAAAATGACAGCCCACATCTTCAAGAACAGTCTCCCCACCCACCTTCTGTTCACTCCCAACCGATAGGCCCACACAGGCCCTTATTCGCAGTCTCTTTCTCTTTCATTTTAATTCACTTCTCCAATACTCGCAGAACATCCAGGACAGATCTAGGAAGATTCACTCGCTTTCTCTTCTACCGCGGAGTCCTCCAAGCCCCGTGATAAGCCCCAGCTAGGTACAGTTTGTCTTCTGGTGTCATTAGTTCCCACCACCATCACAAATCTCTTTCTCTGACTGCTTCACTTTTCAGCTCGCCAAATTACAAGGTTGCTCTCAGGCCTCCTGGGATGCTATGGGAGTATCCCACCTGATAATTTGCTTCTTCTCGGCTATATTCCCCGGGACGGGGTAACAACTACATCTTCCCCCTTCTCAGACACTCTGGAGAAGCCCCAGTACCACGTGTAAGTAGCGCTTTTATATCCTGCTCTAAGCCATGCCCAAAAGGACCGTACCAGGCTCTCACTCACCTATTTGCCTGTCACACCCTCTGCTCTCAGAATGAGCCTCTCTCACTGGAACCTTCCCACAAACACAATGTCACAGCCCTTACAAGACTTTCCTTAGAGGAAATCACAACTTGAATATAACACACCCTCTTTATATTAACCTATACACTCACTCTGTGGCAGACAGGGGCCATATGAGGAATGGCGATGTCTCTGTTTTTCCATTGTTTCACTGCATACAGAGTCTGGCTTGTTGCAGTTTCAAGTTCAGTTTTTGTCTGCACATTTCTGTTTATATTTTATGGTCTCTTTATCTGTATTTGGTGAGGTTCTACGTGTGTTCTGCATGTGTGACTGAGGTGAGGTATTCTGATGGCTTGTAGATTTTGTGGCTTGTTCTGATTTCCTAATGGGGAGGTGTATCGATGTTTTAGGGCCTGGTGTAATATTTTCAGTGCTGCCTCTTCACAGGTAAGGTTGTTCTATTTGAATCCTTTTAGTTGATGCTGTTACGGTATGATAGGTTCTAAGTTTCTTTTTTGTTAAGAGTTTTGTGTTACTTCACAAAGCGTCTGGCGGTGGAAGGCGTTTGTGCTGCTGTTACTGAGGTGACAACTGAATTTTGAAAGTATTTTGGATTTTTTTGTATGGTAAGTTATAAGGGTCTTAGAGGTTATAAGACGCTCTTCAACATCTATCTGCTTCCAATATGCCAATTCCTATCAAATCTTAATCTGACCAACTTCATCTATGCTGATGACATTCAAATATTAATCCCAATACAAAAATCACTAGAAGAAACATACAAATTAACAGCCACTTACCTAAGCAGAATAAAGGAAATACTAACCAACTTAAAACTCATCCTTAACTTCAACAAGACTGAAATAATCATATTAGACAGAAAGAACAACTCCCCTCAACTTCCACCACTCAACCTAATGAACCAAAATACGATTATATCTCCAGTCAATCATGCCCACAATCTTGGAGTAATAATTGACAAGGAACTTTTTTCAAAAACCACATCACAACAAAAATCAAAGACAGATATCATAAACTACTAACACTCCGTCAATTAAAACCTTTCCTTTCCACCAACGACTTCAGATCAGTCCTTCAATTACTCATTTTCTCTAACCTGGACTACTGTAATTCACTCCTTTTCAACTTACCTCTAAACACTATCTGTTCACTCCAAATCCTACAAAATGCAGCCACAAGAATCCTCACTGGAACTAAAAAAAATGACCACATCACTCCAACACTTATCTCACTACACTGGCTACCAATAAAATTCAGGATTGAATACAAAATACTATCCATACTACATAAAATTATATATGAAAAACAAGAAAATTGGCTAAGTTCCTCCATAAAACTACATACCCCAAACAGAAACCTCAGATCAGCAAATAAAAGACTTCTAAAGACACCAGCAACTCGTTCCAAGCAACTCACCTCAACCCAAAAGAGAGCAATCTCTCTAGGAAGTCCGAAACTCTGGAACTCCCTCCCAACGGAACTCAGAACTCAAGAAAACCTAAAAACTTTCAAAAAAGATCTAAAAACATGGATGTTCACCAAAGCCTACCAACTCACCCAATGAACAAAACAATGCCAACCCCCTCCGGCCTAACCTTAAGAAAACTGAAACTCAACACAAGTATATCTTATAACAAAGAATTGAAACGTGAAAAACTGAACGGCATCTAACTTGTATATGATGTCTGTATGTTGACAATCATTTGAACCTTTTTGAAAACCTTGTTAACCTCCTTAACCTTGTAAACATTTTATTTTTTTGTAAACCGTTATGATGGCGAAACCGAATGACGGTATATAAAGCTCGCTAAATAAATAAATAAACATCCTAGGTCTGCTGTTAGGGGATTTTCTGTAGATGCAGACTGGAGGTGCAGGATTTACACTGGGATACTGTCCCTTCTTGTACAGACTTTGGACTTCACTCTCATGTCCATACAGAAGAACTGATGTAATGAGGCTAGCAAATAATTGTAATGGTTGTTTTATTGGGAGCTCAAAACAGGCACTTTTTTTTTTTTTTTTAACTTGCACAGAAAGGACTTTTTCTTCTTGGATCTTTTCTAGCCAATTTAATGGTGGTGAGGGAGCGGGGGTGGGCATGGTGAGGGCAAATGTCACTTCGACTTGCCCCCCCTGTCACCACCCAGGGCCAGGTTGCAAATACTTCTGTTTAGAGATGCTGATGAGAGACAATGATGAGCCCTCCTCCTCCTCCCTCACCCTTGCAAGAACAGGAACCGGAATCTATTGAACAATTCAGTCTCTGTGCTAGGGAGCCAGTGCCAGGATCCGCCCACATCTGTGCCCTTCTGCCTCCTTCCCGTTCAGGGCTAAACTGCAGCAGGAAGCCTTCTGCACCCAGGTGAGGCCGGAACACCACAGGGGAGGGCTGGGGCTGGAGACGCTGGGTCCCTATTTGCAAAAGTTAACCTTGTGCAGATGTCCTCCTGCCCTTCCTGTTTGGAGGCTGCCAATTTCACAGGCAGGCAGCCGACCCCCCCCTTCAGTTGCTGGCTCACTTACAGAAACTCCTACAGCAGCCAGCTAAATCCTGGCTTCTGGTGTGCCCTGAAATTACTCTGGCTGGCCTGACCACAAGGGGTCTGTGGGAGATCGAGCACTGCAAACCCAAGAAGAATTATTCATTGGAATCTGCTCAGAAAATGGTGGCCTGAATTGTCCCCTACAGGTCTCACTAAGGCCACCCCGAGCCTTTGCCTAACAGCCCCAATCTGCGGTCTCTAGAGACCTGAGCAGCTCTTCCTGAAAGGGACGGGTTGTGTGGGGCCCTCCCCAGGCCTCCTGCCAGAGACTCTCCCGAGTGCTATCAGTTTTGGAACGTGTCCAGGGTCAGCTTTGGCTGCATTTCTGTATTTCCTATGAAATGAAACCTCACCTGTCTTACTGAGGAAGAAAACCCTCTTCCTATCAGGACCATAACATGCAGATTTGTGAGCTCTGTAGCCCTTTTTTGCTTTGTGGTTATTCATTTTCCTTTTTCCGATATATAATCTGTGTTTCTGCCTAATTCTTTCATCTTGCTTTCTATTTTTTACTTTTGCTACATATCTAGTGCACTCAGTTTTTCCTGGTCTACTTTGGCAAGACTCAAGACCTTTTCTTGGCCTGACAATAAGTACTGAAGGGGTCCACAGGGTCTCTGGTCAGATCCCATTTCTGGCCTCATGACCAGAAATGGGATCTGCCCGTGGCTGGCCACGGGCTTCCTCCTCGGCCGGCCCTTCTTACCTCCAGCCGGGAACGGAGGGGGTTCCCCCCGACGCTGTGACGCCTCCTGCAGCTACGTCTCGGCAGGCCACCGCACAGGCCAAGCTGCGCTGCTCTGCTGAGCAAGTGTCCCTAGGCGCGCGGGCGCACCTCTTCAGAAGTTAAAGGGCCTGAGGCGGGAAAGCCACCACGGCGCCTCCGGATGACATCTCCTGGACCGCCCTACATAAGGACAGCCCGGACCAGCCTTGAGTGCCTCCGAAACGGGTCGACTCCTGCGAGTAGTGAGTTGCTTGTGCTCTTTCTCCAGTGGTTCCTGCTCCTGGGTCCCTGGTTCCGGTCCTGTTCAGGGCTCCTCCCTGCAGGTGGCGCCAACCTCTCTTGGGTTCAAAGGTCCACTGATGTAAAAATGACACAGTTTGCTTTTGCCTTCCAGTCATCCTTTCTCCTGTTTCCCTCGGGGATTAAACAGAGTTTTTCCTACTCATTCTTTCTGTGGCAAGTCTCTTATTTTCTTCCTCAGCTTTGCGAAATGTGCATCTTTGTATTTTGTGCACTGTAGAAGGAAGTGCATTTCTGCTTCTCTGCATGCAAAGTCTGGCTTCTTAGGGTTTCTGTTGTGCTCGGGGGTGGACCCCTGGCCTGAGGCAGTACGGGAACTGGTCACAGGGGGCGGAGCACTGAAGGAGACAGAAGCAGTGTAGATCTTCACCACTGGAAGCCCGCAGTCCCCCCGGGAGGAGCCCGTAGGGACCCGGGCCACTGGGACTTAGGTGGGCCTCGCAGGGTCTCCTGGGAGAATCTGAGTCTGGCGTGCTCACAGAGCCTGGAAGAGCGCTATCGGGTTCAAGGCTGGAAACAGGTTGGAGATGAGCGAACCAGAAGAGTGTTGGTGAAAACAAAGCTAGGGACAGAGCCAGAATCAAGCAAGGTCAGGCGAGCAGGGTCAAGTCCAAGAATCAGTCTGAGTGTCAACGAAGCAAGGGTCAAGATCCAGAGGTCATGCAGGGTCGAAGAACAGGCAGAGGTCTTTGGCAGGCGGCAGGCAGGCAGGTCAGGAACAAGCTGAGCTCTTTACCAGAAAGTCAGTCCGAGGTAAGACCAGGGAGACGAACTACGAACACAGGAACAAGCAGGCAAGGAGCAGGTACAAGCAGGAACGGACTGGAACAGAAGGATCCTGGTACGAGACTAGGAACAAGCAAGCAGGAACACGAGCAAGGGCAATCTCAGGAACAAACCGACCCGATTGCCAAGGCAAGGAAGTGAGGCCAGGAACTTCCTTATAACATGAGTTCAATCAGGGTGCGCTGTGGAACTAGGCCCCACCATGGAACCTACATCAGGGTGGCTGGTCCGTGCGCAAGCGCGTAGGGGCGTGGCTAGCTGCTGAGATGCTGAGGCCTGGCGTGAGGATCGGCACGCGACTGAAGGCTCGGCGACCGCCACCACGGGACGCTTAGGCCTAGCTGGACTTGTAAGGGCCGCGAGGGAGACAGGACTGGGACCCGCTGTGTGACCCCGAAGGTGAGTGGTCCCGTGCGCGTGACGACCACGGTGGGGCGCGCAACAGTTTCCAGCTCACTTTTGGTCTGCACGTTTCTATTTCTAATTTATGCTTACTTAGGGGTAGATGATTTTTTTTTTAATTTTTAATTTATTAAAGTTTTACATTGCAATCAAGAGAAAATGCGCTTGAGTTGTAATCTCAGAGATCAATTACACATAGTTCCCGTCAAGAAAAGCAAGAAAAAAACAAGAAAACAATAATCGCATTTGACTCATTTCCAGTCCACAACAGGCGGAATCTTTCACAACCCCAGGCAATTGTATAATATCCAACTGATTATACGGGGAACTTCCCCTTTCTACGGACTCTATACCAGACTCTTTGCTCAGCCCTCGGCAATAGGAGAGGAAGATATAATAGTAGGAAATACAATCTTATCAGACAAAAATGCTATAAGTTGAGATGGTAAGAAGAAAATGTAAGAGGCATTCTGGTATTTAATTAAACATTTGCAAGGGAATTTTAAGAAAAATAATGCACCTAATTCTTTGACCTTTGGCCTAAGAATCAGAAAGTGTTTTCTTCTTTTTTTATGTCTGTTTTGCTAGATCTGGATGTTTGTTTATCTTGAAATCAAGAAAGATGGCTGAGCGATTACGAAAAAACAATTTGAATATCCAGTCCCGATCAGACTCCAAAAGAAGCGTAACAATGTTGCCGGAGTGATTATATTTTTCTGGGTTGTTTCCAGTAAATTAGGGATGTCCAACGACGGCATCGCCGCTGGAATTATAGTATCAATAATTTTGGTCTGAAGGCACTTTTTTTGATTGAGGAATATAGTAAGTACACTCTAGACAGTAAAGGCAGAGTCATCTCAGGAATCTTAAACACCTCCAATAGAGATTTGTTTCCACATATCCTTCAGGGTTATTGTAGGATCTTTTGGGAAATTTATGGCTCGCAGGTTTTACCCTCTCATTTGGTTCTCCAACTGTTCAAGCTTATTGGTTAAGGCTTGGTTACTTTTAACCGTCAATTGCTGTGATTCTGAAATTCTCCCAATCTCCAATTTGAGATTTAGGCCATCTTTTTTATTGTTGGAGATCTCACTTTCAGCCAGCTTTAAACGATGGTCTAAGATACCAATAGTAGGGCTTATTTGTTTGGAAATATTTATATTCAGTTCCTGAATAGCCTCCCATATCGATTCCAAGGTAAATATTTCAGGTCTTACCAATTCAGGAAGATCGATTGTAGTATTCCTCAAAACATTACTCTCGATTTGCCCCCACTGCAGCAGCTCTGGCACTCCCCGGGATCTCTGTGGGCTTCACAAACCTCTTTCTCACATGCGCACATGTTATAAAATCCGGGGCCGCATGCATATGCGCGCCAGATTTTATAATTCATGCGCGCATGTGGGCCTAATTTTATAAAGGTACGTGCAGCGACGAGATTGGGCCTCTCCCAGTCTGCTCCAATTAAGGTGCGGACTGGGAGGGAACTTCCCTACCCCCCTGCCCATACCCCCTCCCTCTTCCCCTGTCCTTCCCACCCCTAAACCCTTTATTCTACTTCTCCTTTTCTTTGTTATGTTGCTTACTGCTCCGTTGGACTGCCGGTGCGCGCTTCCCTGGCACAGCGGCAAATGGCCGCTGTACCAGCTGCCTCAAGCCCCGCCCCTTTCTATGGGTCCAGCACCTCTGCGCGTAACGGGGGTTGGCTGGGCCCCTTTGAAAATGTGCATGGTGAGCGCAAGGCCCAGCCACGCACGTAACCCCCGTTTTCTATGCCCGTGGCCGATTAAAAATGGGCCCGTTATTTTGTATTTGGAGAGGGCCTGTCCATGTTCTGCACATTTGACTGAAGGGAGAGATTTTGCTAGCCTGGAAGAACAGACGTTTTGCCATGCTGGATCAGATCAAGATCCATCAAGCCTAGCATCCTGTCTCTAATAGTGGCCACTTCGAGTCATAGCCAGCTCTTGGGGGGTGTGACCTCTGCAACTGGGCACAGTAACTGAAAAGGTGCCGTGGGCATCGCTGCGGGGTGGCAAGTCCCACCCCAGTTTTATACATCAGATTGGGCAGGGATAAACCAAACCCCTGCCCATTCCAGTGCAGCTGTCAGCTGCACAATCCTCCATTTCCATCCACCTCCTCACCACCCTCAGCCAGTAGCAGGAGTCACATTTAAACAACCGTCATCTCCTGCTGCCGCAGGATCGATCTTGCAACTCTTACCGTGCGATCGGCCCCACGGCAGCAGGAGATGACATTGATTAACTTCAACTCCTGCTGCTACTTATGGCCTATGCCATAACCATGGGCCGGGTGTATGGCATTGCCGCCCCTTCAAAAGCATAAAAGGAGCAGCAACCTGGCGGCAGCCAGTGGAGCCTATCCCGCTGGTATCTGAAAATAGTGCGAGGCCTGCAGGCTGCTGCAGAGCCCATCCTGGGGCCGCAAAAGGAGCAGAGGACCCAGCAGCAACTAAAGAAAAGGACAGTTAGAGAGAGGGAAGCCCTGAGCCTTTGTGTGTGAGAGTGTGTCTGCGCTAGGGGGAGAGAGCCTGTGTGTGAGGAAGAGAGACCTTGTGTATACGAGAGAGAGGGAGTATGTATGAGAGCACTGGCGTATATATGAGAGAGGGAGTGAGAGCTTGTGTGTGTGAGAGAGAGCCTATGTGTATGTGGGAGCCTATGGGTCACATACAGGCTCTTACACACATGCACACAGTCTCACACGCACATATGTGTGTTTGAGAGAGTCTGTGTATGTGAAGGAAAGAGAGCTGACGTGTGTGTGTCTGTGTGTGAGAGCCTATGTATCATATATAGACTCTCAGTTGTGTGCACATGTGTGTGTAAGCCTGTGAGGGGGAGTAAGCGTGTGTACGTTAGAGAGGGGAAATGTGTGAGAATGAACATGTGTGAGAGAGAGTGAGAGCATGTGTGTGTGAGGGAAAGAGAGAGAGCCTGTGTATTGGAGAGAGAGGGAGTGTGTGTGAAAGCATGGGCATATGTATGAGAGAGTGTGTGAGAGAATGAACGTGTGTAAATGTGTGATTGAGAGAGCGGATACAATTTGTGCAGCCCCCTCTTCCAATCCACGACAATCTCAGAGTAACTGGAAATGAAAAGATCCCAGGTATGGAAAGCAGGAGATTTCTAAATCCTTATTAGTTTAATTTTTGCGTGGTGGTTGATGTTTCTGCTGTTTTGAAATATATTATTAGTGTTTTGGGAAATTTATAACCTTTTTTAAATTATTAGATGTTCTATTCATCAGCTGTTTTGAAATGTTTATTCTTTTTATTAGTATGATTGTAGCATTAAGATTCTTGATTTTATTGTTTGATGTTTTATGAGGAATGCTAATGTTGCACTGCATACAGTGTCTGGCTTGTTGCGATTTGCAGTTCGGTGTTTGTCTGCACATTTCTATTTATGCTTTATGGTCTCTTTATTCTGTATTTGTCCCCAACAGTTAACTGACACCTGTGGGTATATTTTGTGTAATCTATGAGGTGCTAAGTATCATCTGAATAAGATCTTTTTTCCCATTTTCTAAAATGATTGATGCAGCACTGTCAGATGATTTAAAAAATAGTTTTGCTGGGTGGCTAAAACTGTCCAGGACTTTTTTCTGCATATAGGCCCCTTAGGAGTTTTTCTTGTAATGTCTTATAGCCAAGTTGCCAGATAAAGTTAATGTCAGGCTAATTAGGTTAATTAGGCAGAATTTATTTGGGTTGGGAATGTTTTGGCTGAGTTCTGCTGGTAATGTGTGATGCAGGGGATACGTGAAAGACAGAAAATGGGGGGTGAGGGGAAAGTCTTTTTATTCTGTAGATGCAGCATTTCTCTAAGGCCAGCATCGGAGTGGTGGAGGGGGGTAGGGTGGGAACGGGGAGAGACTGCTCAGGGTGGAGAGAAAGGGTTCCCACTGCTGCTTGATAGCCCTGCTCCCTCTCAGCCCCCTCAGTCTGACTTTCTAACATTAAGAAATATGAGCAAGTCTGTTTGCTTTATAAATCTCTTTATACTGTAGATGTGGGTAGGTGAGGGACGCGGGCTCCCAGTAAGCCCTGGGTGTTTGGTGACAGCGTCGGAGGAGGATGGAGATGGCAGGTCCCTGCAGATGCAGCCCCTCCTTCTGCGGGGTTTGCCTTGGCCATCCCACCTGGAATACTCTATAACCGCACCCGTTGGCAGGTAGCCCTTTGGGTGTAGTAATGAGTAGGGAAGGTAGAGTTTTGTTGTTTTACAGGCCCAGCTGGTCTCAGCCAGGCAAGCCCTGCTTGGTGGTCCCGGCCAGGGTCGGGAGGGGTTCCTTTCCCATACACAACCTGTCTGCTTGGGTTAGTCCCCTCTGGGTCCGTTTTTAGAGCTCTTTTACTCTTTAAGCACTGGGGCCTCGCTGGCGCTCCTGGCTCAGGGGATGGGAAGCTTTGGGTTTGGTGCTGGGCAGGTTAGGGAAGAGCTGCCCTCTGTTTGAGCCTCAGTGACCCGCTGGGAGCCACCCCCCAGAGTCTTCCTGAGCTTGGTAAAACCGAATTTCAAGATCCAGGTCGGACGTCCTGACTGCCCCTTCCTTCCTGTCGGGAGCGTCCAGAGTCCTGCTCTCAGGGTTCCTCCCATCAGGGATTCAAAAGAAAGACAAGGACTGCAACAGTAGCCAAGACCCAAGCCAACAAACTGTGAGTGAAGGCAAAGCCTATTATTCAAGAAGTCACCCAACCGGTGCTGCCCAAGCTTGGGGGGAGAGAGAGGAGAGGAGCTTATCTCTTTGTGCAGAGACTGCAGCCCAATCTCCTTGCCAGCTGGAGGGGGGTGGTTCTGCCCATCAGAAGGACGCCCTGCCCACCTGGAGGGTAGGACGTCTCCTGGCTGGCGTTTGATCTTCCTGCACAGATTGAGGAGGAACTTGGTACAAGAGGAATCATTGTGCTGCTGTGCGTTTCAGACTGTGCCAGTTTCACCATGTTCATCAGTAAAGATTCATTTGGGCACGCCAGCCTTTCTTTGTCACACCCAGCACGCTCCCTGGTTGCCCCAGGGAAATCATAAAAGGAGACAGGGAAGCCACCCTTAGCACCCCCTCCCCCCCCCCCCCCCCACACACACACACACACTTGACCAAGGCTCCAGGCCCTGGAAGGGAAGAGTCAGTGTTCAAGCGAGACTGGGAGGGTTCTGTCCCCGCGAGAACTACAAATATTTTTATGTCCTCACCCGTGCTGGATATGCACACAGGGGTGGGGTTACATTGACAACGGCAAAAACTAAATACGCCTATTTCTAACCAAGAAATGCTACCAGTTTTTGGGTCATTACCATCTTTCAAATCCCCTGGCCCAGATAGGTTAAATGCCGATTTCTATAAGGTAGCGTCTTTTCAAATTGTAGACTGTATCAAGAGATGGCAAGAGGGAAATGAATGCCTTCTTCTCTGCAAGGGGCAATTATCTGTATTATCCCTAAACAAGGGTGTGATATGATGAGTCTGACTTCATACTGACCCATTTCGTTATTAAACGAAGATATTCACATATATATATATATATATATATATGTGCTAAGCTCATAGCTAACAGGCTTAAGCCGATTCTGCAATCCTTGCTATCAGATTCTCAGGTTGGGGTCGTGCTGGGCAGGCATTCCAGCTGGAATAGATGTAAACTAGTAGCAGTCTTGGAGACTTGCTGTAACCCAGGGTTTGAGAAAGGACCCGCTGGCTGTGGGTTTAGATGCGGAAAAGGCTTTCGCTAGGGCCTTAGGTTTTCAAGGGGAAGTATTAGACTTTATTTGTGTTTGATAAGAAATGTGTGTCTTTGCATTTTCCCTTGCAGCATGACACTAGGCAGGGTTGTCCCATTATGTTCTCTACGTTTTATTTTTTTCTTTAGAGTCCTTAGCTCTTAACTTAAAGGCAGAGCTGTGTGTAAAAAGTATTTCCATAGGGAGCAATGTTGCCATAACGCTGCTCTTTGCAGATGATATTGTGTTAATGAGCTGAGAAGCTAGAACTGTTCCTGTAGTGTTGGCTGTTAGCGAGTCTATGTGGATTTCAGCTTAATGTAGACAAACCTGAGGTACTTGATCATCATAGGGGGTGATCGTTTACCAAGTTGGGATAAAGTTCCCCTGAAACGAACAGCTGGGAAACTTAAATATATAGGTATTTGGATTCACGAACACCAGCAGAACTGTAGAGTATGAACACTAAGGGGCAGATTTTAAAAGCCCTACGCGCGTCAATCCAGGTGGATTTACATGCGCCGGGCCTATTTTCAAAAGGCCCGGTGACGCACATAAAGCCCCGGGACACGTGCAAGTCTCGGGGCGGGCAGGGGGCAGGACGGGGGCGAGGCGGATGGTCTGGGGGCAGGGTGGGGCGCTCCGGGGGCGGGGCAGGCGGCGTGGACGAAGACTCCGGCGCAGTGGCTTTGGGCGGGAACGCGCGCGTTCAGCCCCGCGGCAGCTTCAGCGCCCCTTTATTGCATGGGGTGCTGGGTTTTCCCTTGGCAGCTTTTCTCTTTGTCTGCTAGAGCTTCTCCATTTCTGCCCATTTGGGGAACCCACCATTTCCAGCCCGGATGCCCAGATGGAGTTGGTGACTGGTGATCCATTGATGGCAGGAACGTCTTTTGAATTTTGTTCCAAGGAGAAGGGTTTCAGGAAGCAAGATTTTTGGGGGGGTTTTTTCCATCTGCAACTTCCAGCATTCAGCCGGTCTTTACCCAAGTGGCTTTGCCGGCCATATCAACTCAGTTTGCTACCTCTATGGCAGTTTGTTGTAAACAGAAGGGTGTCTATTTCAATATTATATAAACTCCTAGTTATGGGTTAACCCATTGTCTGTTCTGACATCGCTGGCAGAGACTGGGACGTTGTTATTGGACTTCCTTAGTGAAAGCTGTGACCGCTGATGTTGATTTGCCTGAAATGCAACTTTGGGTATCACATAGAAGAATTAGGGAACTGCTGCAACTGATCGGTGTGTGGAGCGGGGCACTTAATTTCATCACTTACGGGCTTGCCCTAGAATTCAGGTTACTTGATAACCAAAAGAAAAAAAGGCAGATTTTTACTGCTTTCTTTCTCTCTCTGGAGTTGGGAGGTTTTTATAGGTTTAGAGTTGGGGCTATAAAGGGAAAAATGAACTGGCTAATGTTTGACATTACCTTAATCAGTTGGCTGTTTTTTGTATCAATGATCAATAAAAAAAAAGGTTTAACTCTAATATGTACGCAGGTATCACAGGTCTCTGTAATTAGATTTTTCATTTGTATTTTTATTTTACTCACAACCTACTTAATAGCAGGTGAGGCAGGCAGTCTGGAGTCATTCATATCTATGTGTTCTTTATTTAAATTTGCCGTTACAGCAGACTCTCTGGCAGTATACAGAAGTATCCTTGGACGCTACCTCCCTCCAAGCCATGCGCTGCTGAGCGACTGTCGGCTTTCCCCATGTTCTAGTTGAAAAGCTGCTCTATCTCCTTTTTAAATGGATCCCATCCCATTGGAATAGGCTCCCCCTTCCCCAGAATGTTCCTGATAAAGTTAAAACCCTCTTCCCTGCACCCTTGTCTCATCCACGCATTGAGACTCTGGAGCTCAGCCTGCCTTTGGGATCCTGTCATGGAATGGGGAACATTTCTGAGAATGAAACCCTAGAAGTTCTAGATTTCAATTTCCTACCTAAAAGCCTAAATTTAACCTCTAGAACCCCCCTCTCCTGCACCTTCCAATGTTATTGGTGCCCACATCTTCAACAGCCAGCTCCTCCCTGGCATTCTCTAAAATCCTATCTAGGTGACATCAGGCACCCAGCTATGACTAAATTGCCAGTCACAATGGCAGTCCAAATCCTTCCCTGTTGGGCACTACTAGGGCCTTCCTGATGTAAGGCCCCCCTGCACCTAGGCAGCAAACCTATCGTTCCATCAAAGCCATAACTCTCAGGACCACAAATAGCAACATCCCTGCCTAGGAAAAGGCTGCAATGCAAAAATACCCCAGGCTCCAGAACATCAACTTTGGAAAAAAAAAAAAAGAACAAGCTGGACTGCCGCAGATCCCTGCAGAGAAATCGCACCCTAGCAAAATCCCGTGCCTTGGTCCCAAGCGCAGAATAAAAAAAACAGACTGAGGGGCCTCGAATTACACAGAGAAAACATGCAGAGAGCGTAAAGGTTGTGTTCCCTGCCTTCCCCCAGGTACGCAATGCTGTGAGCTTTTATCTACAGCTGGAAAAGGGGGCAAGAAAAGGCTGGGAAAGTGCATGTGAGGAAGTAATTTTGTTCTGAAAGGGAAACACAGAAACATATAGAAACATAGAAACATAGAAATGACGGCAGAAGAAGACCAAATGGCCCATCCAGTCTGCCCAGCAAGCCTCACACATTTTTTCTCTCATACTTCCTTTCCTTTTTGCCTGTATGCATTATTTGGCTAATAGACAAATTATAACGGCAAGAAAGAGCCCTGTAATGAAACAATTATAGCGATGAGAGGTGCAGCAGTGACACCCGGTGGCCGACGGAGAGGTTGCAGCAGTGAGTTTTCATTTCATGGTACAATGGTGACACCCGGTGGCCGACGGAGAGGTTGCAGCAGCGAGTTTTCATTTCATGGTGCAATGGTGACACCCGGTGGCCAACGGAGAGGTTGCAGCAGTGAGTTTTCATTCATGGTGCAATGGTGACACCTGATGGCTAATGCAAGCCCAGCGGTGCTACTGTAGGGAAAGATTGAATCGGCTTTGCTTGTGGTGATCGGGTTCTTGCTGTTCTGTTACTGATCAGCGACGCACACTCTCTCTCCCTCTCTCCCACCCGATGACTGCGTCACTCCCTGCATAGTTACTGGTGTCTCTCTTTCTCCTATCAGATGGCTGCGTCACTCTCCGGCAAGGTCTGTGTTGTTACAGGTGCATCCCGTGGTATCGGGAAGGGAATAGCGTTGCAGCTCTCTGAAGCTGGGGCCACGGTGTACATCACAGGACGTAAGGAGGGCACCTTGGTGCAGGCAGCACAGGAGGTAAGGAGCTCTGGGGTGTCTCTGTGATATTTGAGTTTATTCATACTTTGCCTTTCTCCTTCCATCTTCTCATCTGCTCTCAGCAGAGTCAACATTTTGCTTGCATCCTCTCCATGAGGGGGTGGGTTGGTGTAGGAAGCTTACACTGCTGTTACCTGTGCTGTATCTTTGTCTGTGCCAGCCTTTACCCTCTTACTTCCCCACCACTGAAGATCCTCTGTACCCAACCCTTCGCTCCCCCATCACTGAGGATCCTCTGTTCCTATCCCAAGCTTTACCCCTTGCTCCCCCACTACAGAAGATTATTTGTATAAGACTTTGTTGTGGTTTTAACCTCCAGCACCTCCCTTACGCAGCTGTTCCATGCACCCACCACCACTCCTGTGAAGAAATATTTTCTAATATTGCTCCTGAGTACATTTCCTTCCAGCCTCATATTGTGTACCCGTGTTACAGAACTCCCTTTCCACTGAAAAATACCTCATGTGCACTCTGTATGCCTTTGAGCTATTGTATCCCTCCACCCACCCACCCACACACCCCCCTCCACCCACACAATCTCCACACACACCTCCACCCACACACACCTCTCTACCCCCATCCTTTCTTACTTCTAGGGTTATATGTATTTTGGTTTTTAAGTCTCATTTCAGAAGGATGTAGACAGAATAGAGGAAATTCAGGGAAGGGCAACCAAAATTGGTGCAGAGCCTGCCCCAAAATCCCTCTCAGGATGAAACTGGACCAGAATATGCATGCCCTAAGGGAGAGGAGAAACGGGGGCCAAGATTGAGAAATTCAAATGAATAATGCCTAAGAAACGCGTATTTTTCACTGGAAAGGAAATGCTAGAAGAAGAAGTCGTGCTAGAAGGCTCAAAGTGGGTGGAATCGGGTGTAACATCAGGAAATATTTCTTCACGGAAAAGGTGACGGATGAATGAAAGAACAATCCAGGGCAGGTGATGGTGGCAAAAAATGTCAACAGAATCCAGGAAAGCCTGGGAGAGGCTTAGAGGATCTCTGGTTACAAAGAAGCAAAGGGAATGCCAGAGACCAGCTGGGGTCCATGGCGCTGTAAATTGAGCAGAGACCAGATGGGCCTAATGCTCCTCCTCTGCAATTAGGTGCAGTCCCGTGGTGGGAAATGCATCCCAGTGGTGTGTGACTCTACGAAAGATGACGATATTCAGCTCCTGTTTGAGAGAGTCCGGCGGGAACAGAAAGGACGGCTGGATATTCTGGTGAACAACGCCTTCGCCGCAGTACAGGTAGTACTTAGGATCACTCATTGTCCCCCCCTCACTTGGGACAGGGAACACAGGCTGATTGACCTACTCACCTGGTACAGGTGACACTCAGACTGTCAGGTATTCACCTGGGACAGGACAGATGCAGGCTATCACACTTACCTGGTACAAGAGTCACAGCTGAGAGAGGATATGTGGGGTAAAGGGGTGGGGAAAGAAAGAAACAGGGTTTACCGAGGTAAGCTGCTGAAGGATGGATGGGGTAATGGGAGAAAGAGTCAGAGGTGAGGGATTGAAAGGTGGGAAAAAGAGGAGGGATAGATGATTGATAGGAGAAGGGGTGAAGGATGATTAGTGTCAGAGAGATAGGGGATGAAGGATGGATAGGAAGGGTCTGAGGTTTTACGTAGAGATGAGGGGTAAAGGATAGATGGAGCGAAAGGCTCTGAGGGACAGATGGTGCAATGCCAACAGATGTAGGGAAGGGAAGAAACAAAGGGGGTGTGGAGAAAGCTCCAGTAGTCAGAGTAGAGGTAAACCATGACCTCTTATTTTTCTCACCAGACAATTACAGCAAACCAGAAGAAAAAGTTCTGGGAGTGTCCTGTCACCTTCTGGGATGACATCAACAATGCAGGTCTAAGGTGAGGCCAGGTAGACATTTTGGGGAGACGCTTAACATAAGGAGGGGTTTGATGGGGGGGGGGGGGGGGGGGGCGGGGGGAGGGAGCATGGTCAGCAGCAGGAAGAGAGACTGATCAGAAGTGGCCATGTGTGTTAGGGGCTGGTAGAGATGAGATTCCAAACAGCAGCTGAGAGCTGAGCCTTTATTTGCTGCCATGTTTAGCATTTCTGTTGGGAGAGCTTCTGCCACTCATGTTGTCTCTCCCTTCTTTCTCCCAGAGGACACTACATCTGCTCAGTTTATGCTGCCCGGATGATGGTGGAGGCGCAGCGCGGTCTCATTGTTATCATTTCATCCATTGGTGGCCTCATGTACATCTCTAACATCCCCTACGGTGTCGGGAAGGAAGCGGTGAGACCCATCTTTCTTCCTCCTGTCTCTGCCATGCCCGAAGTCCATTTCTCGCAGTTGCAGCCAACTCCTGTCTCCCCGGGCCACAGAGAACTATGGCTTTCTGGTTACCCATAATATGCACGCTGACATGGGTGGCCCTGAGCAGAACTGAATAATATTCACTGCAATATTCCTGAAAGCCAAACCCTTTGGTGGTGCTCGTGCACGGGAATGGTTGCCCTCATTGTATTGTGAAGCCTCGAGCTTGATTTTGGTCGTTCACTGTCCCAACTCTTTCCATTTCTGACTTACTCCATCTCCTGCGTTCCTCGCCCCTTGCTTTCTCAGACCCTAATCTCATGCTCTGTCCAGTTTTCATCTTTCTTGCTAACACACCACCCATTCCCCCTTTCCTCCTTCTTTGACATTTTGCCCTCCTAAACCCGGGCTCCCCTCAGCGTAGTCCCAATCCATTTTGATCAATGCCTCTTATCTTGTTTCCTTTTATTTTATCAATGGGGGCTGGGTGGAGGGGATGCCCCTTTGTATTCTCAGTGTTTCTTTCATGGCCTTTTTCTAGTGTGACCGGCTGGCAGCAGACTGTGCCATGGAGCTGCGGAAACATGGAGTGGCCTACGTGTCGCTCTGGCCAGGTGCTGTCCTAACGGAGACTGTGGAGGAATACCTGTCAAATATGGAATCCTCCGGTCAGCAGTCACAGGTAAAGTAGCAAACCCCAAACTGATCCAGCCTACGTGGAGAGTGGAACTGGTCAAATATCTCAGAAGGAGGGGGATAACCTCCCCAAAACAATGCCACAGGGAAGTTATAATCCTGCCCCCTTCCAAAGAGAGAGTGTAAATACCTCTGAGGGAGACTGTAAGCTCCCCAAACACTATTCCAGGGGAGGAGTAATCACCACCAACACTTTTTTTTCACAGGGGGGAATGTAACCCGCTGCTCCCCCCCACCACACAGACACATACCCCCCCCCCCCTTTAGAGAGAGTGACCTTTGCGAGAGAGCAATTGACTAAAATTGCAAACACCTCTATGTTGGGTTTTCCATTCCCCCCGCCCTGCCATTAAACACATATTCATGGACAGGGTAAGAATCTGCCAAAACAGCACATTTCTTTCTTTCCAAACAATCGGATAGTGCGCCTTGTCTCAAGGCCTTCAATGGATAGCCGTAGTCCTCTCTTTCCTTGTAGAACTGAATTAGGAGAGGGTCTTGGCTTCTTGCCCAAGATAAATGATGCCCCATTCCTTTATAAAGAATCCTGTACCGCAGCCATTGCCGCTCTGGGGAAGAGAGAGGACGGACTTTTGACTAGTCTTCAGCAAAATAAAGTCTTTTCTTCCCTTGATTCTGCAGTATCAAAGGATATTCTCTAACGCCGAAACTCCAGAGCTGAGTGGGAAATGCATCGTGTCTCTGGCTGCAGGTAAATTTAAGGAGTCACAGCCTACTTGAGGCCTGGGAGTCTAGCATGTCGGCACCTATCCACTGGAGGTGAAGCAGGGGGAGGGGGGATTGTAGTTTAGGACAGTGGTTCGCAACCCCATCCTTGGGACACACTTAGCCAATCAGGATTTCACGGTACTCACAATGAAACAGATTGGCATGCTAATGCAGCAGTGCATGCAAATCAATCTCATGCATATTTATTGTGGATATTCTGAAAACCCAACTGGCTAAGTGTATCCGGAGGACTGGTTGAGAACCACTGCTTTAGAGATTTCTGTCCAAAACCGAACATTTGGCTTGTTCCTCACTGATCCCCGAGAGCACATGCTGGTACAGGTTTACCTGTGCCTGGGCCAGGGTTTAGCTGGAATGAGGAGCATTTTAGAGCAATGTTTCCCAATCCTTGCCTGGCGGCACACCAGGATATCCTTAAGAAATATACATAAGATAATTTGCATATACTGGAGGCCCAAGGTGTGCAGATCTCTCTCATGCATATTCATTTTGGCAATCCTGAAAACCTGACTGGAAAGGTGTGGGTTAGGAGAGGGTTGGCAAACACAGGGTTAGACCCAGCAGCAACCTCACGCCTCTGCTCCCCCTGATCTGGGCAAGGGAAGACAGGTGTGCCTGCTGGAACCACACTCCGTGCAATGAATGCACGTGAAATAATCCATAGGTCTTTTTGCGAGTACACACCGCAGTATTAGCTGGAGCTATCTAAATTCCCCCTTCATCCCTTGTTCACAGGGCTCCATGACCTTCCACCCTCTCCTTACTACGTAGTAGACCACCTCCATTCACTTTCACCTTCTCCTATCTTTACTTGTAGGGGCCCTTTGCCCTTTTCCGTGACTGACGACGTTAGTTATTGTGATGGTTTTGGGGCTCCATGCTTATCTCTGCCACCTCTCACCCTTTATTCATTCATCTCCAGATCACAATCTCATGAAACTCAGTGGGAAGGTTCTCTTGACCTGTGACCTCGCCAGACGCTATGGACTGCGGGATGTGGATGGTAAGATCCCCCATCGGGCATTCAGTTCTGGGCTAATTTCCTCTTAAGAGACATGGGATGAAGAGTGGTCTAGTGATTAGACCGTGACTCGGAGTGGGTAGTATCCTGAGACACGAGTTCTAGATAGCCCTCCGATGCCAGCTGGGCGTGGCACAGGGACAAGTCACTTTAGCTTGCTCTGCCTTCCAGTCACTTTGTGTGTCTGTGTATGGCCATGGGGCAAGTCCTGTTATCTCCTTGTGCCTCATTTCTAAGCCTCAGCTCTGCCGCTGCCTCTGAGTGTGACCCTGGGGCATTATTACCCTGTTTTCTCTGGGCCCCAGTTGAAAGACAAGGAATGTGTCCTCATCTGGATCCCCTAATCAACAAATACAAAAATAAAACTTCAAATTACTGTCATTGGCTACTTCTGTGTGTCATAATGTAAACCATGGTGATCTTCATGTGGAACAACATTATATAAAATGGGTAAATAAATAAACAAAACAAGCAAATGGCACACATGCTGCTTCACCAGCTAAATTATGACTTTGTCCTGCGGGGGTCTCTCACCTCCCGCTTCAGAGAACGTAAAGGATCCTTACTCATTCAGTGTCCCTCATCCTCCCCAATCAGTCTCTAGCGATTGGGTTTGCAGGACAGTCCCAGGATGAGTAGGGTAGAGGGGAAGGACACATGGACAGTTCTCCACATTCGTCTTCTAGATACACAAGTTGCAGTCTATTCCTGGTGGGTGTAAGTCAGAGGGATGGACACAGAGTTCTCCACATTCAGTCTCTCCAGTTGCTGCACTTGGAGTGTGAGGTTGGACCTGCTCATGCCTCGCTTTCCTTCTCTTCCCCTCTTGCAGGACGCTCCGTCAGTCAGTTCACCTCTCTGCAGAACCTGCTCCTGTTCTTTCCCTCGCTGGCCTGGCTCTCCCGTTTCATACCAGGCTTTATTCGGATACCAAAGTGGATCCTCACCCTCTCTGCCAGCAAGTTCTAGTCCTTGCTCTGCAAGCAGGGCCTCTCCAGGGTATGTGCTGCAGCAACGCAAATTTGAATCATGCCTATTAAATGTATATAAAGTCATTTTCTAAATTTGATTTGAATGTGTATAATTTTTGTTCTAAGAGTTTTATGAGTGGGGGGGGGGGATCTTGTGCATGGAGGAGAGGGAAGACCGAAAGGAGAATTCAGAGATGGGGAGGGCTCTGGGATCTTAGGGTGGTGGTGGTGGGAGATGCTCCAGCCCTTTCCCCTCTTGTATCCCCCCTCTAGTCCTATTTCTCCATTCACCTCCTCTGTCCCCGTTCTTTTTTTTCCTTCCATCCCAGATGCAAAACAGCCCCTATGCTTCTCCCCTAGCCCCACCTTCTCACGCCCCCAGGTTCCCCCAAGCCCAGCGCCCCCAGCGCTTTCACAAGCCTCCCCACAAAACGTCACATCCCCTCCAGCGCGCCTCTTTCCTCTGACAATCCGTCAGTGCTGAGCAGGCAACCAGAGCCCTAGCTGGGGCACAGCCGCAGGAGCCACTGTCCTAATGGCTCTATAATGCTGGGCCGCCCCATGGGCCCCGAAACTGTCGGGAGCAAAGAGGAACCCCTGCCCTAGGCCGAGCAGCATCTGGCTGCTGCCCTGGCCCCAACGCGGATGTGTCCCGTGAGGCCAAAAAATGGAAACCCAAAAGCAGAAAGCCCACACAGGGCCAGCGGAAGCCAGGAGCTGTTATTTATTTATTTTATAGTCCACCTTTTCAGCCCTGCTTACATCCCGGTACTGGAGGCATTTCCCTGGCCCCAGAGGGATTATAAGCAAAGGGGGTGGTTTACGAAGCACCCAGAATGGGAGAAAAGCTTTTCGGAAATAGGCCCCAACGTTTGTATCTGAGGCGATGTCTGTCGCGTGAACCGACGTGCCTGTGGTGATAGGATTTGAACTCTGCTTTGCAGGGTTCCCAAACCACTAGGCTGCTTCTCCTCTCTGAGCCTGCAGAAATCAAACAGTGCCTATACCCCATAAAGCTCATAATAAACAGAGAGAAAACCGAACTAATCATCCTAGACAAAAAGTCAGTGAATCTCCCATGCAACCACTCCAAACGGAAAACCCTAAAACACTCATCTCTCCAGTCGGCCATGCTCGAAACCTAGGACTAACCATAGATAAAGAACTCTCCTACAAAACCCACATCACAAACAAATCAGGCCAGTGCAGTCCAACATAGTAGATGACAGCGATAAGAACCCATTGACCCATCCATTCTGTCCCATACTCTTCCTCTGTGGTTTTCTTCCACTCTGGGAAGATAGGCATAGAAACAAATGCCCCACACTTAAACTAACATCATTTGCCCTCTCCCACCCCTCTCTTTTATCCCACCCTTCCCCCCATCTCCAGCAGCAGGTCATTCTGGGTCTTGTCATCTTCGTCTTTGGCACTTATAACCCCATATACTCCTCCCCCCCCCCTTCCTATGTAGAAATCCAAACAGTCATCAAGAACTAGTGAGGCTGTTTTGCAATAGACCTGGGCAGCCTGCACTCGGAGTTGTAACCCTGGCAGCTCCGTGCAGCTTACCCCAGCCTTCCTGGAAGCCTGATGCAGCCACACTGCCATGCTCAGCCCGACTGGAGTCAATTCTCCCTTCGTTGGTCCCCTAAAGTTGCGTATGACTACCTTTATGGCTCGCTTTCCTGCAAAACACCCATCAGTCACATTTTAGAAAAGCTGACATTTTCTTTTAAGATTTTACACTAGAAGGGTTTTGGTTAGAACAGTGAGAGCAAAAGGTCTGGGGGTGTGTGCGTTTCTGGTGGCTCAGTAAGAAGTACTTGGCCGGCTGTGGGTTTGAATCCATTCCTGCTACAAACTTCCCTGTTTATTTTAAAGCAGAGGCAGGGAGAGATTTCCAAGACTCGTTCTGGTACCGAAATGCCATCGCTGTGGCATTAACATTGGCTCGGTGCTGCATACACCATGCAATTCTATGCTGGAGAATCTGCCAGCATCCGCAGCCCTGGCCCAACCGGGCAGTAGAAGAGCACTGGATAGCGCTACTAGTGCGCTGGCCAAACTTTCGGTAAATCTCTAGCCTTGCTTCGTTAGTGAAAAAGCAAGCAGCGCAGAAGCTGTTCTCACCTTCATGTCTGTAAAAAGTATCAAGACTGATCTCCTGCTTTAGCTTCTAACTTGTCGTGGTGGGCAGCGATACCATAAACCCAAGCTGCCCTACCCTGCCTTTGGTTAGGGCTCCTCAACGCTTGATGGGCTTTCATTAGACCCCTGTATGGGCTCTCTCAGGAGTGCAAGGAACACCACCGCAGCACACTAACTGTCTTGAAATGCAGAATTTGATCAACCACCCACAGAGATCTAGCCCCAATGGCACCTGAGAAACCCACCCCAAAAAACTCAGAAAAGAACAAAGAAGTTTTATAGACACCCAACTAAAAGTTGACAGCCAACTATTTTTTTATTATGCAAAATTAGTTTACATCATTTAATGTGCAAAATCACATTTATACAAATGTCCAGCAGAAGGTTCTAACTCTCACCACAAGATCTACCTCAAAACTGAAGACTGGAGGTAGAATCAGCAGAAAAAAAGAAAGAATGTAATTCTGCTATACAAATATTGGCGAGACTTTAACAGGAGCACTGGAAGGCAGGCTCTAGTGCAAGGGGCAACAATGCTGGAACAGCCTGGCAAAAGTGATCAACATGCAATCAAATTTGAGATCAGCACTGGAGGGAAAATAATTACTGCAATAAGCGAACTTCACCAAGAGAGACCAGCGGCGTGGGGCAGTGGTGCTGCTCGTCAGTTCACCGAAGATGGACACAGGGGTGAAGTTCCTCTTGGGATTTTTCTAGTTATCCCCTTCTTACTCTCTACCGTGTTTTCTAGCGACCTTACGGCTGACCTCTTTTGGTGCCTCTGATATGGCATCTGGTAAATCTGGGAAGCTTGAATTGGCCTGTGTAGCAAGGCAAGGAATCAAAGCCTGCGACTCCCTCTCAGAAAATGGCATCAGATAAAGATGATGTTTCCCTGGTAATCCCAGAGCAGTTATAGCCTTGGGAATGTTAATGCAGGAGAAATGCCAAGCAACCAAAGGGCTTAAAAATGATATACAATGCTTGAAAGAGCAATGCTTGCATACATGCAAGGGTAGGCAGAGGAGACTGAGAAGAGGCTGGTAGAGCAGCAGAACAAGATGGAAGCAGTGCAGCAGCAGCTTAAGCGGCTTCATGATAACTTGCACGAGACCTGGAGGAATTTTTTTTTTTTTTAAACATTTTCTTCCTAAACTGCTTGGTTTACAATTTGACCGCAGTTTCGAGCTGGAAAGAGCACCCTGCGTGCCAGCTGTCCAAAAGTAAAATACTGCAGGCTGACTGCGCTGAGAGGTCCTCGTTCTCCAGTTGCTGGAGAGCTTGACATCTTTGGCATGGGATGGCCGTAAGCCTATTTTAATGGCTGACGTTTGGAAGACGACAGGGCAGAGGTGGAAGAAGTTTTTAATGAGGATATATTACAGGCCAGACATGAGCTTTCCCAGCCAGAAAGAGGAGAGTAACTTTACAGCAGATCATGGCTTACTAACCTCTTATAATCCTTTGTGAATAAGCAGTGGCTAAAGATGAGCCAATCCATATAATACACTGGGATTTTCAGAAGGCGTTTGATAACATCCCTGATGGAAGGCAATATTTACTGTGGATTGATAACCAGTTACACATCGTAACCTAGAAATGACAACAAAAAAAGGACCAAATGGTCCAACCAGTATGCCCAGCAAGTTTCTTATGGTAGTATCTGCCGCACAGGTTAACCTCCTCCCCTTTTCTCTTAAGGGTAGCAACTGCTGCTCTGTGCAGTTATCCCCAAGCTTTGCTTATGGACTGGGCCAGAGAAGCAGTCCTATGTTTCTTCCTTAACGTCTGCACCTCCTACCCCAGACTGTAAAAAAAAAAAAAAGTCAGGGCTCATGGTGGTTGTCTCTGAATCCAATTCCCCCCTTGGCCCCTGCCTTTGAAGATAGGAAGCAAAGAGTAGGACTAAAAGGTCAGTTCTCCCACTGGCAAAAGGTAAACAATGGTGTGCCCCAGGGATCTGTGTTATTTAAACTATTCATTAATGATCTTGAAAAGCGAGCAACAAGGGCAGTTACTGCCCTTAACCGAAGATATGGGGGCAACCTGCACAGAGCAGCAGCCGTTACTGCCTTAGGAAACGTGCTGGGCAGACTGGATGGACCATTTAGTCTTTTCCTGTCATCAAGACTATGTTACTATGTAAAGGACGTGATCGACTCTACGGCCAACACAAATATTCAAAACAGTTTAAAGCAAAGACTGAGCAAGTGCAGAAGGACCTTATGAGACTGGAGAACCAGGCAGCTACCGGTAAATGGATGAGGACAGTTAATATGGACAAGAGCAAAGTGAAAAATAATTCCTTTTTTAAACATTTTGTTTAACAAACGGCACACAAAATATAACCATCAGCAAAAAGGAGAACAGATGAGGAGTAGGCACGTGCAGGTCTTGTGCAAGAAAATACAATTACACACACAGAGCAGCAAAATTAATGCCACCCAAAGAAGTTTCCACCTAACATTCAAGCAACTATTGGCATACGTAAAATTTCCAGGAACAGCTCCATCGTCTCATCGTTGGATTTCCTTCCCATTGGAGAGTAGTGGTGCAGTTGTTCAATAGCTGCAGTTTGCGCTCTCCACTGCTTCAGGCTAGGATCGGTTTTCCACGTAGTGGCATTTGTATATCAAGAAGCCAAGGGTCAGCATTTCACCAGTATTCCCGAGCCCGTCCACTTACCCAGCAAACCAAGTGCCCGAGACAGGTGGCGAGGGCTTTCAATGATGTCAGAAGTCTCATGTCTCTCATGCCAGGAAGTGACAGACACCTGGATAGTCCGACCACATCCCCTCCAACAACTGGGGCTCGCTCCAAGGTAGCCATCAGCAAAGTGGCAAGGAGTTGGATACGTCCCATGTAACAATCTAACCCTCAATTCCACCCTTTTTACACAAATTGAACTTTTGTGCTCCGACACCCAACGAGGTTTCCAATCTTTATCAGTTGAGAATTAGATTTAAATCTTCATTCCATTTTGGAAATTAAGCAAGCATCTGGCTCGAACCACGCTTAGCTAGCAATATACCCAGGTATATAAAACAGCGATCCCTTTAATGACTGCGTCCGGATCTACAAAAAATGTTTCCATGAGATCAGGAGTGTGAAGGGGAGAGGAGACGCTAACCAAGCATAACTGAAAATACAGAACCCCAGACTCATCCAGGGATCTGCTTTGGGACCCCTATCCACATGGAAGCTACAAAGACCTCTCTCTGCTACCTGTCCAGGGCCCCCTTCCATCACAGCCGCTGCCCTCCTGAATACACTGCCCCTAGAATGTAATTGCACTTCCCTAAGGGAACGAGGAAGCGATTTATTTTTTTTAATGGAAAAGACAGACTCAGAAATTTTTAAAAAATAAATTAAAGACATTCGCGACTTTTAATATTTTTTCAAAAGTTGGCAGTCTTTTCAAAACTGTACCCATGGGGAAGTGTTGGACATTTCCTGTCCGTTCTCTCTACTGGGAAAGAGTAACATTAACTTTTTTAAAAATTACACAACAATGTATTACGATTAAGGTTGCATCAAAGCAAACATCTCGTACCCCTGCCTTCCTCCCCCTCCACACCTCACAGGCCATCATGCTGCACCCCCTCGTTTGAGAGCCGTGGCAGGGATGCAACTGAGATTTTGGGATCCCTGGGGGAGGCCATACAAAAATGGACTCCCATTGGCCCCGGAAGATGCAGTGGATCTCATGGACACACGTCCCTGGCTACAATGACACGAATCACGACAGCACAACCGTGCACTTCCTGTAATTACATTTATTTCCTGTCCAGCTCCAGCCTTAGGGGGACTGATAACACGGCATAGCCTGGCTGTATTACTGGCATCTTTATCCCAATTCAAGCCATCTTCAGGAGACACAGGGTATGGACTGCATCATTTGTGTTCCCTATTCGATTTCCTACTTATCTTTAGGACACATTTGTTAGGGGTTGCCCATAGTGACACAGCCCAGCATGGCACCCCTGGGGTGCCATGCTGGGCTGACCGGTCACACCCCGTGGGTGTGACCGGTCAGATCTGCTGCTCCTGGGAAATAGCCCAGCAAGGCAGGAGGCAGCAGCGACAGCAGGGCAGCACTGCTGGAAATGTTGGCCGAGCCTGGACTGCTTCATGGCTTCGGTGAGATCCTCTGAAAAGTGACATCTTGCTGCAGCACTGTGAACCGGTTTTGCTGGCTGGGAGGCTGGTATAATAAGCTGCCTCCTGCTGCCATGCTATTTGAACCTTTCTTCCAGCATAATCAATGTTCCAGTTACTGCAGGTTATATTCATAGCTCTCAAATTCCTGTGGCTGCTCCAGGGTAGGTTCTGGGGCAAGAGTTTGAAAGTGCAAGCAGCAACATTTCTCAAATTCTGTAGCATATTTGCATACATTTCCCTATTAAATGATATTAATTTGAATTTTACTTTTTACAAATAAAGTTGTTTCCTGATATTTCTTGTATGTTTGGTTAATTCATTTCATTTGTTTTGGGGGAGGGGAGGTTCTGGGAAGGATCTTAGTGACTGGTGGTGGGAAGAGAGAAGGGGGATAGAGAATAGGAGAAGGTAGGGAATCTGGAGGATGGGAGGAAAAGGGGGATCTTTGAGGAAGAAGATGTAAAAGGGATAAATCAAGGCCCCCAGAGAGGGAAAGAGAGTGGGAATCAGAGAGCAAAGGGAGATAGGAAAGGAAATGAGAAAAGAGAAGGGAAATAAGGGGGTGAGAAGAAAATGGGATTCTGGTTTGGAGGGAGGAGGATCTCGGATTAGGAGAAAGAGGGAGGGAAAATCTATTTTTTACGCACCTCCTCCCAATGCTGTGCAATGGCGCATTTAATATAAAAGAGCGCCATGGACAGATTCTCTGCTTCGAATTTAGAACCCTGCCAGAGCGATGCGCTCAGCTCACAGGGCCTGCTGGACATACAGACTCACAGACACTAGAACTGTGTGTTGCTGTGTCTGAGAGCATGTTTGTGTATGTGAGAGCATGTTCATATGAGAGAGAGAGAGTGTGGCAGGAACAACCCCTCACCTCTCCCCTGCTAATCCACAACAATCTCAGGGCATTTGGAAATCAAAAGATTCCATGTATGAACAACCAGGGATTTTTTTTATCCTTTTAAAGTTTTAAGTATTGTACAGTGTTTGAAATATTTTATTGGTCTGGAAAATGTTCATGAATTTTCAATTATTCGATGTTGTTCTATTTGTCAGCTGTTTTGAAATATTCTTTTTATTAGTATGGCTTTGCTTCTATTGATCCTTTATATTTACTGATTTTGATGTTTTTTCAGGAATTGTAATATTTCTGTTTTTCCGTTGTTGCACTGCACAATAGTCTTGCCTGTTGCGGTTAACAGTTCAATTTTTGTCTGAATGTTTGTAATAATACTTTATTCTGCATTTTTGTGAGGGTCTGTTTGTATTTTGCGTGTGTGACTGACGTATTCTGCTAGTGTGGAGGCTCTGTGTAGGGATCTGTAGCAGTTTGGACTTTTCTGTTTTCCTAACAATAGGTGTACTGGCTTTTTATGGTCTGGTATAATGATCACAGTGTTGCCTTTTCATAAGTAGGGTTGATAGTGTTTGCGTGCTGGCAGTTACTGCAGTTTTGATATGGAGATTTACTGTATTGAAATTGTAATCCAGTTTACTTGTGGCTTTCTGAGGGTAAAGCTCATACCCAATGCACATTACAATAGACCTAATACCAATTCCAAGGGTCTTTTGTACTTTTTTGCAGGGTTTTTCAGCACGCCATACAAGTATAATGTCCATGTTGTAAGTAATATTTTTACCTCACAAGACGTTTTTATTTTGGAGATAATTTTGGCTCAGTTCCATCAGGTTCCAGAATTAACAAGGCGTGCTTTTGGGAGCTGGTGACATATGTGCTGCAGAGAAAGGGCTGGTTTTGAAAAAAATGCCCCAGGCCTATATTTTCCTGCAATCCACCACTGGTGCATATATATGTAAATTATATTGTATGTGTAATTGGGTACCCATGGGCCAGTTGGAGAAAAATCCCCCGGGCCACTACTTTCCCACAATCCGCCCCTGCGGGTAAGGTCACATTTAATACTAGCTATCATGGGAGCAGAATTAGCTGCAAACAATCTGACATCCTAGGTATGTAAATCTGGCCCCAGCAAGAGACACTGAACAGGGAACTTGCCTGCCAGACCCAAGTGAAAAATAATTCCAACTAATAGGTACACAATGCTGGATTCCATGTTAGGAGCAACCACCCAGGAAAAGGGATCTTGGAGTCCTTTGGGAACAATGTGTTTAAATCCTCAGCTCGGTGTGCTGCAGCAGTCAGAAAGGCAAACAGAATATTAGAAAGGAATAGACGACACTAAAACTGCACCTATAATACTACCTCTACAGATCTATAGTGCAACCACACCTTGCGTATCAGGTGCCATTCTGCTTGCCCCACCTCACGGATATAGCAGAATTAGAAGAGACACAGAGAAGAGCGACAAAAATGATAAAGGGTGCAAGGTGTTGCACACAGGGAAAAATAACCCTTGCTGTAGTTACACGATGTTAGGTTCCATATTAGGAGCTACCACCCAGGAAAGAGATCTAGGAGTCATAGTGGATAACACATTGAAATCGTCGGCTCAGTGTGCTGCGGCAGTCAAAAAAGCAAACAGAACGTTAGGAATTATTAGGAAGGGAATGGTGAATAAAATGGAAAATGTCATAATGCCTCTGTATCGCTCCATGGTGAGACCACACCTTGAATACTGTGTACAATTCTGGTCGCCGCATCTCAAAAAAGATATAATTGCGATGGAGAAGGTACAGAGAAGGGCAACCAAAATGATAAAGGGGATGGAACAGCTCCCCTATGAGGAAAGGCTGAAGAGGTTAGGGCTGTTCAGCTTGGAGAAGAGACGGCTGAGGGGGGATATGATAGAGGTGTTTAAGATCATGAGAGGTCTTGAACGAGTAGATGTGACTCGGTTATTTTCACTTTCGAATAATAGAAGGACTAGGGGGCATTCCATGAAGTTAGCAAGTAGCACATTTAAGACTAATGGGAGAAAATTCTTTTTCACTCAACGCACAATAAAGCTCTGGAATTTGTTGCCAGAGGATGTGGTTGGTGCAGTTAGTGTAGCTGGGTTCAAAAAAGGTTTGGATAAGTTCTTGGAGGAGAAGTCCATTAACTGCTATTAATCAAGTTTACTTAGGGAATAGCCACTGCTATTAACTGCATCAGTAGCATGGGATCTTCTTAGTGTTTGGGTACTTGCCAGGTTCTTGTGGCCTGGTTTTGGTCTCTGTTGGAAACAGGACGCTGGGCTTGATGGACCCTTTGTCTGACCCAGCATGGCAATTTCTTATGTTCTTAAGGGGATGGAATTGCACCCTTATGAAGAAAGGCTAAGCAGATTAGGGTTCTTCAGCTCAGAGAAGAGACAACGGAGAAGGAATGTGACAGAGGTTTATCAAGTCATGAATAGGGTGAAAAAAAAAAGAAAGATAAATAGGGAACAGCGATTTACTTTTTTACACCATAAAACTAGAAAGCAGCAGACTTAAAACAAATTGGAGAAAGTGTTTTTTTCCCCACTCAAACACATGGCCAAGGGATCCAGCATAGCTGAGTTTACAAAAAAGGTTTGAACAAGCTCCTGGAGGCAAAGTCCATAAACAATTATTAGCCAGGTGGTCTCTGGGAAAGCCACAGCTCATCCCTGGGAGTGAGCCACAAGGCTCTACTCTTTGGGATCTGCAGGATACTTTCCAATAACTTGGACTGGCCACTGTCAAAAACAGGTTCTCGATGGCCCTTTGGTCTGACCCTGCATGGCCACATCTTATGTTCTTATAATGGATTTTTATGTTCATTTTTTCCTCAATAGATGAAAGCATTGCTCCCGCTAGAGAGAGCTGTGGCTGCTCTGTTCTAACCTTCCTTAATAAGCCACAGTTCTCTAGCGAGAGCAATGCTTTCATCTGTAACAGTATTCGAAATATGTGGAAGCCCTGGACTGTTTTATTTATTCTAGCCAGGCTCCCAGGCCCCAAACAGCTGAAGAAAAGGAGGAAGGAGGAGGCAGGGTTGGTCGCAATTCATAGTCTCCACCAGCTGAAAAACAACATGGCCCAAGAGACTGCAGCTGGGCAGCCTCTCTCAGCACAACCCAGCTCCGTCTGTGCCACAGAAAGCTACATCATGGGCCAGGTCTCCAACACAGCCCTTCCAAGTCCCCAGTCAGCAGGGATCTCAGGCCCCAGACACTGCTGCTCGAGTAAGGCACAGGTACAATTCAGGTAGGGCCCTGCACAAGTGGAGGAGCCTGTGCTTGGAAGCCGCACAATGAAAGAACAAACAATTTAAAGAGTTTCAGTGGTGTGAAACAGTGAAAAGGTTCTCTCACCGTAAGAGACTATGAAGCCAAAGAAAGCTGTGTATTCATCTTGGAGATGGGTCTTTGCACTTCCACTGTGCCTTGTGGAGCTTGGATAGCAGCCAACAGGAGTTGGGTCCAGAAATTCACCAAAGACCAGCAGGATCATTTCTGTTTTATCATCACCAACTGCAGCTCCTGCTACTTCATCATCTGTCTCTCCAACTGTAGAAGACAGTGAGCAGTCAGCACTGACATGCCCATAAGCAAATGTATGTTAATCTTTTTTTTTCCCCTGAGATACTGAAGAGCTGAGGTTACTGCAGGGGTTATATCTAGAGTGACGTCAGCTTTGAAATCTGACTTCATCGCCCATCTGCTAGCAGAAGAGCACAAATACCCGTTGGTCCTGAGTCCATCTGACTGCACACTAGGAAAATGTACCGTTTTGTTTCCAGTGGATGAGCCGACGTGGTTCTGCGCACAAATCTTCCTATGGATGCACATCAGCAGATGGGGGAACAATTCCTGCCCCTATATCATCCGTTCAGAACCTGGCTTTCTTGGTTTAGCCTGGGAAATCTGCCCCAACCCCAAGCTCTATGAAAGAGGAGAGTTCGTAGAGGCAGCACCATAGGACTTCCTTTGTGGCCAACAAGAGGAGTTCTCCATTTCCTGCAGAAAACTGATTTGTTGCAGGCTATATTCTGCACAATTACCCAGCGACAAGGTTGGAAATTGAAGACTAGCATGCGTCAGACATCCAAAGATGAGAAAACTGTAGTAGACTCAAGAGATCATGTAAATCATTTTTGGATAACTCTTATTCAGGTTCAAGAGACAACCTAACAACTGGTAAAGAATCCATATTTGACAAGATAAGCCTTCAATCTATTTTTTCTTCTTCTTGGGTTTTTTGGTAAGAGATGATCCGCTTGACGCTTTACTCCCTTTCAGCGTGCCTGCATTACCTCTCTTCCTGCGCTCACTCGCAGGACGTGGAGCAGGCACGCTGTGGGTCCGCTGATGCTGGCAGAAAGCAGCACGGTCGGCAAAGCACTTCTGACTCACATCACACTGCAACTGCCCCCTGACTTTGTGCAACCTCACATGGTAATTGAGGTAGGAGCTCTGAGCAAAGCATTTCTCACAGATGGGGCACTGGTATGGCTTTTCTTTCGTGTGGGTCCTCAGGTGCACCTTGAGGGAGCTGGTCTGGACGAAACACTTCTCACATTCAGTGCATTTGTAGGGTTTCTCCCCCGTGTGAATTTTTAAATGCTTAGCAAAGCTTGAATTTTCCGCAAAACTTCTCTCACATTCCGTACAATGATACGGTTTCTCCCCGGTGTGCGTTCTTTGGTGTTTAACGAGGCTGGAGCTAAAACGGAACTTTTTTCCACATTCGGTACATTTGAATGGCTTCTCTCCAGTGTGGATTCGGCAGTGAACGAGAAGGTGGATCTTCTGAGCAAAGCTCCTGTCGCATTCAGTGCATCTATGCGGTCTCTTCCCCTTGTGCGCCTTCTGGTGTTCAATCAGGCTAGCAGGATCACGGAAGCTGGTCCCACATTCGGCACACTTCCATGATCCTACTTCACCATGGGTTCTCTCATGTTTAGCCTGCATGGACTCATCGTTGAAGCCTTTCCCACATTCTTTGCATCGATAAGGTTTCTCTTCTGCGTGGACTTGTTGGTGAGCTTGCAGAGAGGAGCGGTCATCAAAGCTTTTCTCACATTCACCACACTTGTAAGGTTTTTCTCCTGTATGACCACTCTGATGCTTCAAAAAAGCAGGTTTGTGATGGAAGCCTTGCTCACATTGGGTACATTGATATGGTTTCTCTCCTCTGTGGGCTTTTTGGTGCTTCCTAAGGGAATCCCGATGGCCATAGCTTTTTCCACATTCAGCACAAGGAAATGTTTTAGTCCTCATATGCGTTATTTGATGTCGAATGAGCGTTGACTTATCCTTGAAGCTTTTTCCACACACAGAACATGGAAAGGGCCTCTCTCCTGTGTGGATTTTAATGTGCCTATTAAGCTCACTAAGCTTTGGAAAGCCTTTCCCACATTCTGTACATTTGTAGTGTCTCTCTTGCAAACTAGCCTCACTTCTGGATGGCTTGCACAGTTCTGGGAACATCAGATGTCTCCTAACAGTCCTTTTTTCAGTGTAGCATTTCCCGCATTTAGCACAGCAGTGAGGTTTCTCCCCAGTGTGAATTCTCTGGTGGGTTTTTAGGGCCGAAGACTGACGGAAAGCCCTCCCGCACTCCACACACGCATATGGCCTCTCCCCCGTATGTGTCCTCCTATGTACGACAAGGTGCTCCTGTCTTCCAAAGTTTTTTCCACATTCTTTGCATAAGTAAATCTTTGATTGGGTGCTGTTTCTCTGGGATTTCCTGTTGGTGTGCCTCTCAGGGACCAAAGTCTTATCTGGACTTTCTCCTCTGCGAGTTTTCTTTTGTACAGTGGAATAAGAGGCCTTTGATCCTCTAAGACGGCAAGTAGAAGTCTCCATGCTGCACGCTAACTGATGCGACCTTCCTCTGGTCTTCCTCTTGCTGGCAACAGGCAGCTCTCTCTCTTCAGCTTCCTTACACGTCAACTCTTCAAGGTCCCTTCCCTCTATCCATTCTTCAGGGTGTTCCTCCACCTCCATTTTGGTGCTGTAGGGGACTTCCTCAGCTGGATTCAAATTAAGAAAAACAAAAGGACTCCAATCATTCAGGTGTATGAAAATGAAGACACCAAAAGAAAATACATACCATACAGAAAAGTAGGCAGAGGGGAAACATGATGGAGCCATGCAAAAATCTCAGATATATTACTTAACATTTCTATAGCGCTACATGACAAAGGCTAACTATAATATGGTGCGAATCGCATCTGCTGGGAGAGGCATTTTTCAGTGGATAGATGCCTCAGGACAAGGAATCATGGATTTCAAAAGGCAGGTTGACGCACGAATAATAGAAAAATCTCTCTTTACAGAAAGTGTCATGAATGTATCAAAGTGGCCTCCCACAGGTGATGATAGGCAGCAAAACAGGAACAGAAATTTTAAAAAAAGCCTCTGATTGAGCCCAGAACATCCTTAGCCATGGAGAAATGAGTAAATCCAAAATCAATTAAGGTTTGTGGAAGGAGAGTGGGTGGAGCTGGACCTGGCAGTGTTGATCTGCTGTGCATTACCCTAAGTTTCTACTTTTCAGCCTCACATCAATATCCTAAGAACATGCCCCTGTGGGAAATAAATGGAGTCTGAACAGTGACTCTCAGCCTGACCCAAAAGCAGGTTCTTGGAGATTCACAACCACCATGAAAGACCCAAAGTATAAATAGGTTAAAAATGCAATAACAAACACAACACATACATAATAAATACAACATGAACATATAATCCACACAAAATAAACTACCATCGCCCGAGCTGATCAAATCATGCGATATGCATGATGGAATATGGGACCTTGAGATCAATATGGGGGTGGGTATAAGAACAGTTTGATGCTGTGGAGATTGCTGAAACCTTGCACAGCACACACTGTGTATTAGCTTCTCCCTTTATGTGGCATGGAAGGGGAGAATGCAAGGAGAGGGATGGTTTTGCATACCGTCATTTGCCACTAAGAGAGTCCAATCCCCAGCCATCTCCTCTTCTTCCCGCTCAGTCCTCGGTGCAATGCCAAGTTTGCAGGAGACATCCTCTGTTACTGGATCATATCAAAAAAGAAAAAAAAAAAAAAAAAGAAAAAGAAAAAAAAAAAAAGAGTTAAAGGAGTGTTCTCTGGCTCTATAATACAGCCCCACACACCTGCAGGAGAAGGAAATCTGTCAGACTCCGTAAAACAACTGTAAGAGGAAATGATCTTTCAATCAAGTTGACAGTAACATTTACAGCCAACACCACTCTCACAATCTCCTTTTCCCTTTCTTTTTATTTCATTCCAGAGCAGATATTTGGGTTTAATTCTTTAAAACAGAAAAAAACAAAAACTACCTCCTACTTAAGAGTCATAGGTGCAGGAACCACTAAGTGAATCGGTGGGGGGGTTGCTGAGCACGATCAGAGCCCCATGCAGGCAATATATTTATTTATTGATTTTGTATACCGTCGCTTGGGAGTACCATCACAACAGTTAACATAGTTACTATGATTTAAAATAAAAACACATAAAAGTGAAATTATAAATACAAGTAAAAGAAAATAAAATCAGAGCAAACAGTAGAACTTTGTCGAAAAAAGATGAAAGAATAAATAAAAAGGAAATGGGGCATGACAAAGAAAGAGGCTACTGCAGCACAGTTCTTGCATAGATATTATTCTGAGCCTTGAGAAGCCTTGTTGAATAACCATGTCTTTAGGTCTTTTCTAAAAGACTTTAGATCCGATTGTAAACTTAGTTCGATCGGCAGGGAGGTCCATATGTTTGGACTGGCAAGTGAAATAGTCCTAGCCCTAACCTGACTAAACCTGGGCTGACTGCACTGAGGGAATGGTCGGCAGGCCTTTGTTTCTGGATCGTAAGTTTTGTTGTGGAACATGGAGACGGATGGCAGCATTTAGCCAGTTTGTTCACCATAAATAATTTTGTGTAATATGCATAGGATTTTGTAATTGATCCAGAATTTGATTAGGAGCCAATGTAGAGATATTAATACCGGAGTTACGTGATCACATTTCTTCATGCCTGTTAGGATTCTGGCAGCTGCATTTTGTAAAATTTGCAAAGGGCATATTGAAAACAATGGAAGACCAAGTAGAAGAGAATTGCAATAATCCATGTTTGCGAAAATCAGTAATTGTAGTATAGTTCTAGAATCAGATTGGGGAAAGAGCGGTTTTAAGCATCAGAGTTGAGTTTATTATATCCTTCTCTGAGTTTGGTAGAAATGTGTTCTCTAAAGTTAAATTTGCTGTTGATTATGCCTAAATCACAAGCATAGGTTACAAGGTCTATTTCGGTTGATTGCTCTTCTAATTTCAATGAAACATGAACACAGCAGCAACAGCGGAAGAACGGAATTTCATCAGGGGCCTATACATGTGAAGCATAAATATGGCATGAATAATTTAAGCATAGATTCAGGAAAGGGAGTTTTAAAACAAAGTGAAAATATAATAAAGTAGGCCAGCTCAGCCATTTTGGTGACTGCAAAGCTCCCAGGCAGGCAGAGATGCCCTTACCCAGAGAAGACACAGTGTCATAATTCTCGGTCATCACACTCCTGTAGAGCTCCTTCTGCCATTCCTCCAGCAGCTGCCACTCCTCAGATGAGAAAGAGACCATCACGTCCTCCAACGTCACTGAAGTCTGCAACAAGAACAACCTCTATTACTGAGGGCCACAGCGCAACATGTGACACACAGTTTATAATCTAATACTGGGGACTGTGAGCAATTCTACCAGTCACCAATAATCAAGCTATTCCCCCTTACCATATAAGAGAGAACTTTCTTTATTAGTGTATTTGAGCAAAGAAGAGGCACTGTTCAGGTGGCTGCAGTCAGATTGACAGCTAGCCTCAAAACCCTTCACAGAGCTGTGTTTTTATTAATTATGTATGTATTATTGTTACCCGCTACAAATTTTGCAACATGCGGGCTATACATTTTTTCAATAACTAAATAAATAAAATAAGGGGAAACAAGACAGGGGAGCAGAACTTGAAGCAAGATTCTTTGATAAAAATGGTGAGACAACTCATACTTGTCCACGGTTGTGGAGGAACCACCTACAATCTCAAATTCTCACAGGCTGTCTGGATCAGAAGTGTGTTGAGACCCTCCCCCCCCCCCAGCCCTGTGATGGAGAGCCAAGTGCCATAAACAACATTTGCCTTTTGAACTGTGCCATCTCGTACAGAATAAGCCAGGTGGAATGAGGTGGAAATATATTTCTTATAAGATTAAAGGAGGAGGGGAGGGAAAGAATGGCTGAAGGAAGGGAAGAAGAGAAGAAAAACTGGTAGGATGGAGAAAAAAAAATTAACAGGAAAAAAAAATTGAAAACATTTACAAAACAGAAGCTAAAACAAAGAGGCAAAAATCAAACAACATGCAAGGCCGAGGCCAGCCTTTGGTCTATTCTCAGATACACAAGCCGAAACAATAAGGTGGGTCCAGCCAAGTGCGTTTTGTGCACGTAAAATTAGCCACTGATGCAGGAAGGAGATTAGCACAGCCAAATAAATGCAAACTGGATAGTGCTCAATGCATGTACATTCAATAGAAATGAGGACATGAGCTATCACCACCCAATGCAGGACAGCGCATCCAAAGGCGGGACACCCAACGCACAGTTTTTTTTTATGTGGGAAACATAACTCCAGCTCTGGAGGTGGAGTGAAGTTTACATGTAGTCAAGGGCTCATGAGAAATATAAAAAAAAGTGATACTCTGTGTTGTGATAAATGTGCCCCTTGTAGGGTAGAGCGCGATTAGTATAAGCTTTAGTTATTTGGGGTTAGAATAAAAAAAAAAAAACTATGAGGGAGTAATGGAGCAGAGCGTGATGATTAGCTAAAGGACACCTTAAAAAAACTGAGGGAGATTGTTTTCCTTTTGGTAAACAATAGGCATTGCAGATGTAAATGTTACACTTTTGTTAGGAACACAGAATTTAGACATCTGTGCACCTGATGCAATAAACCTTTGAGTGCCAGAGATGCTCATTTCGCTGTTATTGTGCCCTTTTATTATGCCACTCCGATTTTATGCTCATTTGAATACTGCACCGGGCACACAGGGGATACGGTTGTGCGCGCATTCGGAAGACGGGCACTCATATTGGGCCTGATTTTCCAGAGCATTTACAGGGTTTTGTGCATGTAAATGCACTTTGCTCATGTGTTTTTGAACTTTCTACAATATCTGCCATTGAATTGTCAATAGGATTCACTGGCGTAAATGGCTTTTGAAAGTCGCTAGAACAGTGTGTTGCATTTACACGTGCAAACCCTTTGAAAGTTTCCTCCACTGCGCGCCCGTTTTATGCATCGACCTGAGAGGCGGTAGCTTTCTCAGCTAAGCACTAGGCAGCTCCACGTCCCATGGAAAGGGCAAAAAAGAAAAGGAGGAATTTGCAGGCAGCGAAGCTGGTACGGCCGAGAAGTGGGAGATTCCCCTATCCCTCAGCTCCAGCCAGGGGAAACTGGGGGAGGGAGAGCGCTAAAAGCTGCCAGGGGACCCTGCTGAAGGAGGGAGACCTAGGGCCCCACCCCACAGCTCCAGGTCTGGGCGCAAAACAACAAAAAAAACCCCAACCCTAGGCCTCACTCAGACTGTAAGCTCTCGGGGGCAGGGGCTCGCTGCACAATGCTCAGGGTGCTCCCCTCAGTGTGAAGTGCGGCTTAGAGTGACGACACGTACCTGCCCTTCCCGACCCCACTTCGGCCTCTCAGCTTTCGGCATTGCTGGCGACCGGCTCAGTCTCAGGAGAGAGGAGGCGGGGCAGACTCAAGCTTTCAAGCCCGCCCTTCGGCCCAATGGTCCGGCCGAGCGCTGCCGTGACGTCTCACTCAACGGTCGGGTCACCCTGGGAACAGAAGAGACGCCGCCAGGTTCCAAACTTGGCGCCAACTCGGCGCTCCCCCCCTCCAATCCCAAACCCGAGCGTGGGCGCGTAGCGCTACCGCGCACCGAATACGCACGTGATGTCACTCGCATGTCCCCGCCCCCCCCCCAAACCGTATGTCACTAGAGCTCCGATGTCCTGTTCGGCCTGCACGCGCTGGCCGGAAGTCATTTTAATGCGGGAGGAGCTGGATCTCTACCTGTTGTCATACTGTAAGTTACATTACAAGTTTGAATGTTTTAAAACATCAGAAATAAAATTACTGCCTTTATTGGGTTTTCTGCAGATTGAGCATGGGCCAGTTTGGTCTACAAACCTCGTTTAAAATATTGCAACACTGCTCTCTTACATGAATACAGCTCGAACACGAAGTCACTGCCCAGGCAGCACATGCTGGACAGGAGTCATTTTCTGACATTTGGGAACTCTACTTACACTGTGGGATAGGCTGATGTTGTTCCCCCACTCCCAACCACCTCTGCTCTGCTGCTAAGTGTAGGGAAACACCCTTCTCTGTGCTGTATGTAGGTGGTGGCCCCTGGCACTTCGAGGGCCCCAGCCATGCACTAGTGCCCTTGTCAAGGGAAGGACCTTCTCTGGATCCTGAAGCAGCTGCTCATGTGTCTTTATAACCTGCAATGGCAGCAGCAGCCAAGCAGATTTTTGTTTCTGCTGCTGAACCTGATTATTCCAAGGCAATGGAAATGAGTAAATAAACCCTGTGCTTCTTGGGCTGGAATGGACCATGGGTATACACAGTGCTCTCAACCTTTCTCATAAAAGGTCATCATAATTTGGAGCAAAAACACTGAGATGTAAAAAAACACTATTTTTTGCACAGTTTGAGGTTCCTTTCATGTTCCTGTGGAAGAAGAAGAGGTTTATAAGAGAACAGGATCTGATTTTTCAGAGGAAGCAGTGGGGTGAGGAAGACACCAGTCATCTGCTAAGAGTCTTCTGCCTATACTAAGTTCCTAGGTTTCCTCTACAACATCATAAGCTTTGGCTAAGTCCTTGTCTTCGCATCCCATGTGCAGGGAGAGCAAGTGGGAGAGAGGAGAAGGAAGCATCCCCTCTTACTCTTTGGGCAGATATCAGAAAGAATCCAGGACCTGCGGAATTACAGCGAGTTTCATGTTCCAGGTTAGAAAAATAGCCTAAAGGCTGTGCATAAAAATTACCTGCAGACTATATACAAATATAGAGAATTTAAAAACTTCAGGTGTAATTTTATAACTGCTTACATAGATCCAAAGTCAATTACGAGCAGACTTATAGCAGTTTTTAATGGGAAAGTATGCATGTGCTACCACACACATTTACACTTGCTAATTTGAGTGGATAGTTTGTTGGAGAAAATATGTTTTCATTGGAAAATGCAAAAATATCCATATAGACACAAACCCTTCCCCAAACGTCCTGTCCCTGGGGGTAAAAGTGAATGCATAAGAGGCCCTGGAAGCTCTGGGAACAGGTAAGAGGTTACCTCACTTCCCAGCATGGATTCTAGTGGTGTGAGAGTGGGGGATAACAGTGTATTGTGAGTGCACATGAGGAGAACATGGGGAGGAGGGTGGCAGGAAGGCTTTGTGAGGGAGTCTATAGGAAACTCCCTCAGCTTACCTCAAGAGACTGGGCACAGCTGTCTCGCCCAGTGCTTAAGATCCAGACTTACAGTGTCTATTTCTAGGCCAGGGGCAGGTGGCCATCCCCTAGTGGGGACACCAAAGACTGATAAAAAAAAAAGCAGGCAGGGAAGACCAGCATCACTGAGACACTGGTAATACCACCAGACCATGGAGAAACCTTGGCATTCAATTCTACCCCCCATAACAGTGTTCTTTAGTTAGCTGGCTGGCTACAGCAGAGACAATGGTAGTGGTCACAGACTTTGAGTAGCATGATGCTGGGGTAAGAGAAGAAGACAGGCAGTGGTGTAGCCATGAGAAAACTGAGGTAGGTGCACTGCCACTGTGAGCGAAGAGGTGACAGCAGTGAGACCCAGGAGGTAGGGCTGCAGTGTGAGACTGGGACAAGGGAAGGAGCCGTAAGCAGTGGTGGTGCAATACTGTGCAGAACCACGGGAAGGTGCAGTGACAGCTGCAGGGGAGATGATTCAATGGCTCTATGAAGAAGCCGTGCTGCTCATCTGCCTGAAAACATTTCCTATTCTCACACTTCTTCTGTGGCTGTGCTGGCCACTAAAGAGAAGAAGAGGTAGCCTGACTGAAATATTTATCACATTCAGAACACTTAAAGAGATTTTCATTCCTGTGAGTCTTTTCGTGTTTTTTGCAGGAAGCCTTTCCACGTGAAACATGTTATCACATTCAGAACATGTAATTGGTTTCTCACCAGTGTGGATTCGTGTGACACTTAAGATCAATTTTCTGCATGAAACACTTACCACATTCAAACCATTTAAGGGGATTTTCATTCCTGAGGATCATTGTCTACTGTCCCAGAGAACTTTTATGAATAAAACATTTATCACATTCAGAACAGTGAAATGGTTCTTCATCAGAGTAAATTCTTTTGTGGTTCTTTAGAAAAGATATGCTATTGAAAGATTTATCATATTCAGAATATTTAACAGGTTTCTCTGGCATGTTAGTCTTTTCATGTCTCTGTAGGTTGCGTTTCTTATTGAAGCATTTATCACGTGCAGAACATTTTAATGATTTCTCATTCCTGTGGGTCATTCATGCTTTTGCAAGTGGCCTTTCTGACTGAATTATTTATCACATTCAGAAAATCTAAAAGGTTTATGGGGCATGTGAGTCCTTTCATGCCATTGCAGGTTGTGGTTCTTAATGGAATATTTATCACATGGAAAACTTTTAAATAACTTCAGTCCTTTGGGACTTTTCTGATGATTTGTAAGCCAAAATCTATATTTAAAACATTTTTTAAATTCAGAACACTGAAAAGGTTTGTTGAGTCCGTGAATGTTTTTAGGTTTTATCAGATCTGACTTACTTGTAAACCTCCTGCTATTATTCGGTGTCTTTTCTGCCCTTTATAGCAGAAGCCATGCTACTTCTCCCCTCCCGACGGTGAATTTGTAGAGACAGAAAGAAGCTGTAGGATGGCAGTTTTGCCAGATTAGGCAATTTTCCGTACTTTTCTCTCCCCGTTGTGCGGGTTGAGCAGGTGAACGACCGAGCGCTAACAGTAGCAATCTGCCTCGGAACTAGTCTCTGGGTTTTTTTTTTATTATTATTTGCAGCGGACCAGCCTGTCAGCAGTCGCAGAGCGATGACGCATAGGGGCAAGCCCTGCCAGCAGTCGCAGAATGATGACGCACGGGCGCAGAAGCCAGTCAGAGGCTGCAGAAACAGTAGCGGGAAAGAAGGCGACTTTTGATGCAGCTTGCAGAGCTGGGAGCAGGAAGAGGTACGCGGTAGTAGAGGGAGAGCCTTTCCTTTCTTCCCGATTGTTTAAAACAGTTTACTTCAGTTTCTAACAAGAAATAACAGATGTAAATGAAACTCGCACCCGGAAGGTAAATAGTTTTGGGTTTTGTTTTTTTTTTTTTGCAGCTTGCTCTTTCGCTGACATTTTCTAGCAAGCAGCTCTACTGAATGTCACTCAATCCAGGCAGGAGGTTCTACATAGAGAAAATATGTTTAATTTTAAGTATTTATGATTTTATGATGCTTCATTGATTATCTTATTTTATTACTTGTTTTATGTATTGATCATTTTACTATTGTATTTTTCATGCTTTAATTTATTGTTCACCGTTATGATGGTATACAAATAAACAAACCTTAAATGAAAGCGGTGTCAAATCTAAATGCGAATAGCAGAAGTTTCCTCATCCTGAATACAGCTATCTTTATGGGACTGTCAGATTTCTGGCTTTTGTTTTTTCCAAAAATATGGGTTTCAAAAACTGAGCATTAAATGTTAGGATTTAGGGGTCATGATTTTACGAAGTCCTCCCCCCAAGACAATAGGAGCTGTAAGACTTGGCTACGCACCCTCCAGTAAAGAGAGCATGAGTGGAGTTAGGTCCTAAGAGACTTCTGAAAGCCCATAAGAACCTGAGATTATTTCTGCAAGATCTGGTCCCAAGGTTTTTTTCTTAGCCACCAGGTCTTTATAATCGGCATCTCTTTTTTTCCACCTCTTCCCAGTTTGTCTAAAGGTCTCTCCATGTTCGTCCGATCTTTCTCAGATGATTGTTGATCTCATTGCACTCCCCTCTTTACTTAATTATTAACGTCTTTTTATAATGAGGTGATAGCTTGCTTTAGTTCTGTAAGCCATTTATGTATTTCTACCCGTGAAAAGGCCAACTGAGTCATCTAAATGTCTTCCTATTGTATGTGGTCTTGTTTCCTTGGAAGTAGGTGTTCTCTCTGCCATTTTGTGCTGCTGCAGCTCTCACAACTCCTTTGTTGGACAGTTACAAGAAGTTCTTTAAGTCACCCTGTCTCACCTGCATCTTGCTCAACCCGCACAATTGTGTTGTTCCTAATAACAATGTTTTAGGGTCCTCGGGCACTGACTTCGGATAAGCTTATTTTTCATACAATGAATTCAGCTCTGCTCTTAAGCGACCATGCCTGTGAGTGACATCACTTTCTCCTCTACTTCATTTTCTAAGGAATTCTGAAATATATTTTTCACTTGGCAGTTGTGGTGTAGGATGTGTGTGATTCATGGAACAAACACTGACTTAATGCATTTTACTTCCAGGCTATGAAGCAACAAAAGGTGAACATTTTGGAAGGGGTCTCAAAATTCTATAGTCACTGTGGGGTCCATATTCAGTTGGCTGTTTAGTGGACAAGTTAGCTGGATAACTTGTCATGGATATTCAGTGGGAGAAACATCCCACTGAATATCCCTGATTAAAGTTATTTGACTAACCATAGCCAGATAACTTTATCATAACCAGATATTCTTCTTTGAAGTTCGCTGGTTACGTCTAAAGTTGTTTGGCTATGGTTAGTCAGATAACTATAGACTTAACCAGCTATAATGTAAAAGAATATAGACAGTTAAGTAACTTTCCTGTTTAAAAAAACAAAAAAACCAACATTGCAGCTTGTTTCCCACCCAAGTTGCAAAGGCCCTATGGGGCCGAACTAGCCACCCCCATTTCATATTTAAACAAAAATTATTGGTGCAGGGAGTCCCCCTTCCTCCCCCTGCTTCCCCTTTCTGTTTTCAGTATATCTCACGAGCTCAGATTCCACCCCAACCCTTTCCCTTCTACCCCTGCCTTGTACCTTTATTTGTAGTGGATCTCCAGGATCCTGGTAGCCTCCTACTGCAATCCGGGATTGTGCTGTTGCTGGGTGTCAGCAGAAGTGCCGGTTCCGGATCGCGCTAGAAGGCTACCAGGATCCTGGAGATGTATGAAATAAGAACTATGTGGCCTTTGGACCTTTCATCCTGGATGACCGGCCCAGGGGTTACGTTTCTCCTGTGCTCCCCTCACCCTTGGCAAAGAATATATCCCGAGGGGGGGTTACGTTTGTTTTTGTGCACCCCTTTTTCATCGTTATACCTCGACTTGAAGCATTTGCTGCAAGCAATCATGCACATGCATCATCCAGAAATCACGGCAGGGACACCACGTGAAGTGATGAATTGTACACAGGAATTTCACATCAGGAAGGGGTCTTTTATTTTCAGTGTTATGAGGGGGGAGGCAGGTGAAAGCGTTTCCTCGCCAGCAGGATGGGGCACTGAAGTCATTAAGGAGAAGAATTCCGATGCATTCCATGAAACCATCAAACGCTGGCATTTCTAAAACAGTACAAGATGAGATGAGATACGGAAAAAAAATCCCTACGGAACTACCTGCAAGGCTTCCTGTCACCACAAACTTTTCTTGCACAAACGTTTAGCTGGTGTAGAACAAAACCTGCACCATTTCAACTTGTCACAGGCTAAATGATTTGCTGTGTGCTTTTCTTTTAGTGAAGGATTTTGCACAAGTTTTGACTGCAGCACTGGGGGAGAATTTGTTTCCAGCCAATCTTTAATCGTGACCTGAAGAGTCAGAGTTTGATTTCTACTCCATAGCCAATGTAAAAGTATGGGTAGACCTTCTCCATGAAGGTGTCTGTGAAGGTATAGATGTGCTCCATGCTCTCTGCATTGTACAGTGACAGCTGGCCTGCCTCATAGTCTAGGTATACACCCACTTTTCTGGGGATATCATGCAGGGTCAGAGGGGTCCCAGAGGAGGTGAGAGCCCTGGAATCATGAATGCAGAGCTCCACAGCCCAGAGCCCCCCATCCTCGGGAGATTTCCTGACCCATCCCTTCCTCTTCACAGACTTCCTCACCACACCCACATCCCAGTAAGAGGTGTCCTGCTCTTCCTCATCCCGGATTTCCACCTCCCAGTATCGCCTCCCTAAGGTAAAACCCTGGGCTCCCAGCACGCAGCAGTGGTCCTCAAATCTCTTGGTGCTCTCTGGGAACTCTTGTTTTATGTCTCCACGTTTCACACTCTTCCGATCTTCCGAAAGGACAAGGTAGGGGTTGGCTGTGTCCAGGTCCAGAGTGATGTCCACTGTGGGAAACAGAATTAGATTAGAGGCATGGAACCTATTTTAAAACCAGAGGAAGGGTCACCAGATGGCTTCAGGTCATTGCCATTTTGACATCAGGGCACAGATGCTGCCTGACAAGAGCAAACCTTAACAAATTGAGCCAGTCATGGTTATACTCTCCAATTTATCTACGAAAGACCATATCTACAAATTCCACAGTGTGAAGGGGGCAAAACTAGGACAGGCGTAGCCTATCCAGAGTTAGCCTATCCATTTGGTGAGCACATCAACCGTGCAAAAAAAAAAAAAGTGATTGTTCAGGGAAGACCTGTTAAGACTCAAGAAATTCTGGTTATGACAGACTTCATGGAACTTTAAGGCTGAATCACTTGAACCTAGGGTTGCCAACTGACCGATCAGGTCCTTGTTTTGCTCCACTGCATGCAGGGACTTGTAGTCTTGCTTTTCTTAGGGAATGCAATACGGAAATCAGAAGTGCAATCCCTGTGAGCAGTGAGGTAAAAAGCACTGCTCACAGGAATTGTATTTCTGAACCGGTTCTGAAAATGTGGGGAAATGTGGAAAATAGGATTTACATTCAGACAACATCCAACAAGGCATTGATCTGTGCAGTCTGGGTAAACAAGCATCAGGGTAACTTGCTTGATGTGGCGGTTACTACCCTTAACCATTAAGCCTTATGCTCACCTTTGATGCACCTCCAACATTACTCTCTGCATCAATGGCAGGGGGTGGCAGGAAATTTGAATCAAACAGTTACCAACAAGGGCCCTGAACTTGGTGGTTGATGAAACAGCTATGAATGGGAAAATAAGTGTGGGAGCTTGCTGGGCAGACTGGATGGCCGATTGGTCTTTTTCTGCCGTCATTTCTATGTTTCTATGAAAACGTAGAGCCAGTTGGTAACTGATAATACAATTTAGGCTTAGACCTTCTTATACAGTTATCTGATCTACATTAGAGTCTTTGTAGGTTATGATAACTTTTTTAATGGGCCAACAAAATAAAAGATGTAAAATACATGGTCTTGAGAATGTAGAAGGATGCTGCAGATCACGTCACATCTGAAGAAGTGAAACTAATCATCCATCTCAGCTGGCATTATCAGTGGGAACTTCATTTTCGGTTTTTATTTTATTTTTCCTGGTAATTAATGTTTATTATAACAAGCAATAGCAGGTGAAAATTAGTGGAAAAGAAATATTTTTCTACATTGATTTTTCTCCCATTTTTGTTATGATAAAATAACTGAAAATGTGCTTCTGCACATGCTATGCCTGTTCTACAGAGTAATATAGTAGATGATGGCAGATAAGGACCATGCAGTGCTACTACTAGAACTGATGAGAGGGGGAGTCATTTTAGACCTAATTCTTAGTGGATCGCAAGATTTAGTGCGAGAGCTATCGATAGTGCGTCTGCTTGGCAGTGATGATCATAATGCAATCAAATGTGACCTAATAACTGGAGAAGGGGACATTATGGAAAACTACTGCTGTGGCATTTAACTTTCAAAAGGGAGACTTTGATAGAATGAGGAAAATAGTTAAGACAAAAAGAATATTAAAAAGGTGCAGCTGCAAAGGTTAAGAGTTTACACAAGGTGTAGACATTGTTTAAAAATACTATCTTGGAAGCCCAGATTAGATGTAATCCATGCATCAAAAACGGTGGCAGAAGGCCAACTGAGTGCTGGCATAGTTAAAGGGTGAGGTGAAAGAGGCTATTTTAGCCAAAAGAACTTCTTTAAAAAAAATGCAAACAAGATCAAACTCATGAAAATAGGGAAAAGCATAAGCACTGGCAAGTCGCATGCAAAGTTCTGATAAGGCGGGAAAACCGTTTGAAAAGAAGCTAGCTGTAGAGGCAAACGTGCAAACTAAAACGGTTTTCAAATATATCCAAAAGCAGGAAGCCTATGAAGGGAGTTGGTTAGGCCATTAGATGATCAAAGAAGCACTTAAGGAAGACAAGACCATAGCGGAAAACTACATGAATTCTTTGAAATGGTGTTTACAGAGGAGATGTTAGGGAGATACTTTTCTGCCAGCAACAGTATTTAATGGTGATGTTTTGGAGGAACTGAAGCAAATCACTGTGAACCTGGAAGATGTAATAGGGCAGATTGACAAACTAAAGAGTAGCACATCACCTGGACCCGCTGGTATACACCCTGGGTCTATATTCAGCCGCTGAGCTGAATAGACCCGGCTATCTTAAAAGTTAGCTGGATAGGTATCACCTGCCCACAGCCCGGCCAGAGTAAGCTGGTTAGGTTCACCAGCTAACTCCGCTCCTCCCCGGAACACCTACCATCCGCCCCAGGCTAGAATTTAGCCTCGACATATCCGGCTACATTCTAGCCAGATAAGTCACCGAATATCGCAGCTAAGTTATTTAGACGGATATCTTTTCAGTTATCTGTCTAAATGGCTTTTGAATATTTACAACCCTGAGTTCTGAAAGAACTACAAAATGAAATTGAAGATCCATTACTAGTAATTTGTAACCTATCATGAAAATTGTTGTGCCTGAAGAATAGGAGAGTGGCCAATGCAATGCCGATTTTTATAATGGGCCTCCAGGGGGCACTAGATGGCAGCTTTATCACCATCCTCTGACTATGTTTTTGTGGTTTTTCTCCCATCAATTCCTAATGCTTTGATGGGGTTTTAGCTAGCTCTTCATAGGGTTCACCGGACAATGCTGGCTCTGCTGAGTGTCAACTAGATGGGCCTTTCTCATCCTGTCTGGCCTCCTTCCTGTTTGTGTGGGCCTGTCATCACCGAGACACGTGTACACACGACCCAGAATCACCGCACGGTTGCTGATGGTGCAGGGATTGTCTGCGGGGCTCCTGCAGACTGTATTGCTGAGAGGTGCTCTTTGCTGGCACAAGGCTCCTCTACGGCACCAGGATGTCCCCACGGCGCTGCCGCTTGATGGCTTCAGAGAAGGGAGTACGTCTGTGGCTTGGGCCTGTTTTTGTCCGGTCTACTTCGGGCAAGCCGGCCCTCATCAGGACCCAGGAGGTGCTGCTGAGCAGCTATATATAGCCAGGGTAAGTCGTCTTGCTCATGTTTCCATTGCCTTACCATTATTGCTCCTGAGTGATGGGGCCTGCCCTGCTGTGTGCTAAATAAGCCCCCAGCGACCTGGCCTTGTTGTGTGCAACCTTCTCATTTTTATACAGAAGTACATATTTTTTTTTATTCGCTCTTTGTAAGCGGCATCTTGTTTCCTTCTCCTTGGAGAGCTGTGCGGCCGGGGTCCTTGCCGGGTGTGCCAATATGAATTTTGGACATTTCTTGCTGGATGAGGCTATTTTCTCCTCTTCCTCTTTGTGCATTTTAGATATCCGATTAGACTCTCTCACATAAACATCGCTGCCCTCATTAGCGTTGTGGCTTTTTTTTCTCTTTTTTTGATGGAACCAAAGCTCTCTTTCACTGCTACCTTATCTAAATATAGAAGATCTTCAAAGGGGACCTTCTGGGCCTGCTGGGATATCTAATGCTAACTTAGCCTCGGAGCCTAAACAGGGTCCTGAAGTTACAGGGACTGAAACTAGAAAAGGAAAGTAAGCTCCTCAGACTGATTGTGTAACACCCCTAAGCTGAACTTCCTGCAGTTCCAGAGCCCTTTTATAGGGCCTGCTGGCTGCACTTCCTGTGACATCACATCCTGCCTAGTATAAAGGGAAGCTCAGTGCCACCTTCCAGAACCTTTGCAGCAGGTCTCCTGCTCGTTCTGCAGTGCTGGTTGCTTCAGCATGTTCCTGCCTTGATCTTGGTTTTGTTTCTGTGTGTTCGTGCCCTGAATTGTTCCAGCTTTGCCCGCTTCTATCTGTCCTAGTGTGTTTCTCCCCTTGGCCCAATTTCTCATTGCCTGGACCCCAGGCTGGACCTTGACTCTGCTTTGCTCTCTGCCTGCCCCAACCTCAGCCCGGCCACTGACCTTGCGTACCCAGCCTGAAAAGCCCTGCCGACCACCAAAACCTGTGGGCTCAACCTAAGGGGGAGGTGGCTGGTCAGGCAGAAGATCTAGTCTTGTGGCGTATCAGCTGTTCCCTGTTAAGCCCAGTCTTGTGCTCGCACAAGGTAGGCTGTATAAACTTCACAGCGCCCCAAGGGCTCAGTACCCCCATTTTGTGACATATTGTCCCAGTCTTATTTGAGCAGACAGATAAGGGTGGACTGGTGCTTCCAGATTTCAGGGTCTATTACTGGGCCATGGTTTTAAAGAGTGGTGTTTTCTGGATGGATGATTTCCCAGATAAATACTGAATCCTGTTGGACAGGGCAGTTGCCCCCGATTAACTCTTTCACTGGACCTCTTTGAGCAACTCGTTATTTCTGAGCTATTGTAATGGCATCCGACTCCAGTTCTGTCTCCGCCCTTAAAGGATTTGGAATCAGACAAGGTGACGAAGACTGGGAGGAGATGGTTTTTTAGGCTCCATTAATGCCTCCATTCAGGAGACTGAGTATAACACATTTTTTATCGCTGGTATTTTACTCCCGCGAAACTCATTTTAAGTAGCTTCGAAGGCTTTCGTCTTTCATATCCGGTGGGGCTGCCCCGTTATCACTATGTTCTGGTCAGAAGTCATTTTGTGGATTGATAAAATTGGCAGGGTTAAACTCCCTTTGGATCCTGCTATTGTATTACGTGGGTCCTGGCTTGAACGATTGTTTAAGGCGCCGCACACGGAGTGGCCATAGGTTGGTTGCAGCACGGCGCCTTTGTTTTGCTTCGCATTGGAATTCCTCTTCCAAGCCGATTTTTCCCTTCTGGTTTTAAAACCTATGGCATATTGATTCTGCCGGGTGAGAGATTCTTACCCCGGTGGCTCAAAGATTTGGAAATCCTTTCTAGCGTTCACCAATGTGGGAGGGTTGCATCCTTACGGGCGTAGTTGCTGTGACTATTTATTTTTTTCGTTAGCTGGCTTTCTGTGCTCCCTGCACTCTTTTCTTCTTGCCTTTGTGCCGTCATTTCTTTGATTATAAGGGAGTGAGTTTTGAGTGACTTTCATGGGGGAAGCCTGGAGGCTATATTTTTTTCCCTTTTCCTTGGTTTGTCCTTTCTGTAAATTTTACTGTGTTTTCCCTTGCTCTTCCTTTTGTGAAGGTTATGGCCTATTTGGTTTCTTGTTGTTTTCGTCAACTCTCTTGTAGGGTAAATAGGTCTCGATGGCTACTTGATTGTCCTCCTATGCTTTGTATTACATGCTTCGAACTTGTGGCATTTGTTATTTGTTGGGTTCTGTGTTATCTGTTTATTCAAAATGTTCAATGAAAATGATTTAAAAAAAAAAGGCTCCGATGGTGATCACTGCTAAGAAAATTCTTAGAAACTATCCTAAAGAACAAAATCAGAGAACATTTAGAAGACCATGGTGTAATGGGACATAGCCAATGTGAAACCTTGCCTCACTAATTTGCTACAATTTTGGAAGGGGTTAATAAACACATGGATAAAGGTGAGCTGGCGGATGTATCTGGATTTTCAGAAGGCATTTGACAAACTCCCTCATGAGAGACTCATGAGAGAATTAAAAATGTCATGGGACGGGAGGCGATGTTCTACTGTGGATTGCAAACTGGTTAAACGATAGAAAACGGAGAGCAGGAATTAACGGTCAGTTTTCTCGGTGGAGGAAGGTAAGCAGTGGAGTGTCTTAGGGATCTGTACTGTGTACGTTGCTTTTTCATCTACATATAAATGATCTGGAAAAGGGAATGAGTGAGACGACACAAAATTATTTCGAGATGTTAAATCACAAGCGGGTTGTGAGAAATGGCAAGAGGGTCTTCTGAGACTGGAAGATTGGGCATTCAAATGGCAGATGAAATTTAATGTGGACAAGTGCAAAGTGATGCATATAGAGAGAAGTAATCCAAACTGTACTTGCACACTGTTAGGTTCCATATTAGGAGTATCACTCAGGAAAATATTTAGATGCTAAAGCAGTTAGGGCTGTTCAGCTTGAAGAAGAGACTGCTGAGTATGATAGAGGTCTATACAATCATGAGTGGAGTAGAAAGGGTAAATGTGAATCAGTTGCTTACTTAAAAATTTTTTTACAAAGACTCAGGGGTACTTCATGAAGTTATAAAATAGCACATTTAAAACAAATCTGAGAAAATATTTTCACTCAATGCAAATCAAGCTATGGAATTTATTGCCGAGGATATAGTAAAGGCATTGGGCATTGGGTTTAAAAAAGGTTTGGACAAGATTTTAGAGGAAAAGTCCATAAACTTTTATTAATCAAGAAGACTTGGACAAGCCCACTAGTTATCCTTGGGCATTAGCGGCATGGGATCTGTCTGTTATTTGGGATCCTGCCAAGTACTTGCGACTTGGACTGGCCAGTAATGGAAGCAGGATACTGGGCTTGATGGAGCCTCGGTCTGACCTGGTATGGCACGTTTTTATGTCCTGCCCATGCTGTATCTGCTCTGTGAGCAAAGCTTGCCATGCGTTCTGTAATGGGGCAGTATGTGAGAGGATCTCTGCGCACACCATGTTTCTGCTCTTACCTCTGCGTTTCTTTATCAGTTTCCTCAGAGATGTACACTCTTGAGGGATGGTGTACAACTCCTTTACTAGATCAGTAAAAACAGCCTCTGGCTTCTGAAACTTGACAAGTTTATACCTAAGGGAACAAGGATTATGGTCTTGAGTTTTCAGTAACAGCTCAGCACTTGGCTAAAGTAACAAAAAATTCCTTCTCAACCTGCCAGACAGACCTAGATTTTTCTCTTCTCTCAGCAGAACGCTGAAATCATCCTGTACAGAGGATTGTGTCACCTGCAGCTCCTCAGTATTTAGAATTGGTGCAAAGGTATCAGGCCCTCTCGGTGAACCTTACAGTCCCGGATCCCCCTTCTCAGTTGCCATCACCCCCACCCATAACAGATTTTACATAAAAGAGGATATTCAAAATAGGCTTCTTAGGTAAAAATATCACCTAAAGCATTTATATTATCTTTCCATGCATTGCTGTGGTGCCAGTGAGAAAAGCCTGCAAAAGATGAATTTTCCAAACAGTGCGCACTTAAAAATTAGGAAACGCAGGTGTAAGTAGCCTGGATCCGCGTATTCCTTATTTTATAACAGTACAAAATACTCGTGTATTTTACCTTTCACGCATGCAGAACTAAAAAAATTTCAGGATGAGGGAGAAGGCAGGGGAGAAGAGGCGCACCTTCCTCAGGCATCATACCTCTATGGGCATCATCGGGCTGCTGCTGTCCCAACCCCAGCTCTGATGCGGCCTGGGGGGCCAGCAACAAAATGCTCTCCTGCTGCCCCGTCCTCCAGATGCAGCTCATGCAGGGCTGAAGAATCTGCAGCCGCCACTAGAGCCAAAATTGCAAGACAGCTGCTGGTGCTTTCGCCTTCCCTTGGCCCAGCACAAGCCAGAAGAAGAGCAGAGCTAGCACCTTTCCCTTCCCATAGGTGGTTCAGATACCATTTGAAACATATGGCGCTCCCAAGAAATCTAAGATGCACTTAATGGTTCAAACTGCTTCTTAGACTGAACCATGTGGGAGGAAGGCGTAAATGCCAGCTCTGCTGTTCTTATCTGGGCTGGGCCATGGGGATAGAGGGAGAGCAGTACCTAGGTCATTTGGAGGAAATCAGAGACTGGGGGTTGGAAGGGGGAGTGCAGCATCTGGGGCCTTTGGAGACAGAGCGGGGACTAGGGCTTTGGAGGAGGAAAAACACCTGGGGATTTGTGCTGGAGGAGCATGGGAAGTGGGAGACGGGGTTAAATGTGGAGCGCATGGATTGGGGTGGGTGGCAACTGGAGGTCAGGATGAAGGGTGAGTGGAAGGGCTTGGGGAATGGAAAGAGTGTCGACTAAGGCATGGAAGGGTGGGTTGGACCTGGGGGATATAGGGACAGCAGCACTTGGGACATGAGGAGATAATTGGGGACAGATACTGGGTGGGAGGGGATTTGGGCGGAATGGGTGTTTTAGGGAGATCAGTAGTGGATAGGTGATTATGTGAATAGGGATTGAGATGACCTGGGGTTGATGGGAATGGGTGTGAGACTGGGGATAATGAGTGAGGATGTGTGGGACAGGGAGTAAGTAGTGAGTAACAGTCCTACTTCCAAGGATATAGTAAGACTTCTGGTAACTTCGTAATCATGGAGCTCAAGGTGGAAGAGCCACTTAGGTTCACTCAAATCGACAGATTGATGCAACATAGTCCAGATCTGATGGGAGAATTCAGCTCCGTTTTGTCATGTGGCTTGGCTATTGAGAGGAGAAGGCTAAGATAATTCAGAAGAAGTTGTGACCACCTTGCTTCAGGCTAGGAAGAAGTCCACATCCTTAGCACATATCCAGGTCTCAAAGATCTTTGAAGTATTTTATTTAATTTATTAAAGCATTTGTATGTCTCACTATCTAAGCAGCTCATAATAAAACATTCATAAATAAAATAAAACATTAGACAAGGTAAAACATAAAATCAGACAAACAAACGCATAAAATACAGTGAACATTAAAAATAGTGAAAAACATAAAAAGCCATAAAAAACATAATAGCATAAAATACAGTAAATATGCCAATAAATAAAAAAAATGTAAAAAGTGAAACATAAACTGAGCCCCTAATGATCACAGCAGCCATTAATTACCAGTAAATAATAGAAATTCTCCATTAGCCAAAGGTGCAATTAAAAAGATAGGTTTTCAATTTTTTTTTATTAAAACGGGCTTCCTTCCTTGGTGCCTCAGATAAACTGTTTCATGCCACTGCGCCAGCAACAGCAAAAATCCTCTGGATTCTGCTAGATGAACAATGTGAGTTGAAGGCGTCTCCAGGAGGCATTGATCAGCCAATTGTAGAGCCTTCTCTGGCCTATAAGTTTTAAATAAAACCCCAATGCAGCCAGGAGCCTCATCCTGTTCCTATCCTTCTGAAGGTGAAGTCACACTACGGACCTATACAGGGGCAATATCACCTCCCTCTCCCTATGCAGCCAAGCATCTTTGTGGCTTTTGCCATTGCTTTATTCACTTCTTTGGCCACCTTAAGATCATCAGATATGATCACCCCCAGATCCCGCTCTTCCTTTGTGCTTAGAAGAATTTCACCTCCAATACTGCGACTTTCCCTTGGGGTTTTGCATCCTAAATGCATTGCTCTGCATTGTTTAGCATTAAATCTGAGCTGCCAGACCATAGACCATTCCTCGAGCTTCGCTAGATCCCTCCTCATGTTTTCCACTCCTTCCTGGCTGTCCGCCCTGTTACAGATTTTGGTATCATCAGCAAAAAGACAAACCTTTCCCAACAATCCTTCCATTACGCCGCTCACAAAAATGTTGTAAAGAACCGGTCCAAGGACCGATCCCCGAGGCACCACTAGTAACAACCCCCTCCTCAGAGAAAACGCCATTTACCACTGCCCTTTGCCACCTCCCACGCTGCCAATTTCTAACCCAGTCAATGACTCTAGGCTCCAGACATTAGGCACAGTTCCCACTCCCAACCCTCCAACCCCTTCACTTTGTTAAAAAAAAAAAAAAGGCCCCCCCTGGACTTACCAAATTTGCCTTGGTGGTCTAATGGGGTCCTGGAGACAATGATGGCCATTTTCCAAAATGGTTCTGATTGGGCAAAGGCAAGCAAGCAGCCAATCACATGACAGGGCAGCCAGCGCCATTTTGGAAAATGGCCACCAGCAGGTCCAGACCCTAGACCACCAGAGCAAATTTGGTGTTCAGGATTGGTCAGGAGGGTGGGTGGGCTAACCCCTGGTGTGGGGCTGGGGTGGCTCCTGCACCTGGGGGTTTGTCTAAATGAAGACTTTTATTGGGGAACTTTGGTCGCCTCCAGGGGGAACATGGGGGGGACAGGGGGACTCTTTTTTTTGGGGGGGGGGGGTAATCAGATGGGGGCCAATTGGCCTCTTTAAGGCATGGCAGCCTATTGCACAGTATTGGCAGAGGCAATAAAGCCGCAGTATTTTATTACTGGGACCAAAACTTACAGGGCTTACAAGGCTGTGGTATTGAGTACCACAGATTAATAGACCTCACGGATTTTCCCCGATAGTAAAATACCGGGAAACATACAACGGCTTATAAATGAAGCCCTCTGGGGAGAGGAAATACCTACAGTACCTGAGTGCTACCAATGAAAAGGCATGATCGAAATTACAAAACATTTAAATAAAAAAAATCTTTATTCTGCTAGCATGTAGGCTCTGTGTTCCTAATAGGAGCTGTATTGGTGTTCTAGGGTCTGGTGTAATATTTGCAGTGTTGCCTTTTCATAGGTAGGGTTGTTACTGATTGACTGCTGGCAGTTAGTGCTGTTTTGGTATGGGAGGTTTACTAATATTGTAATTTGTAGTTCATTTACTCATGATTTTGAGGGCCAAACCCAGCCCCAACCTGCGTTACAGTAGGCCTAATACAGAGCTGCCAAGTTAACCAGTTCCAGGAGGGAGACTTTAGGCTAGTCTTGGATTTCGGACATCCCCTGGAACCTGCAGCCCTGATTTCCATGGGATGTAAGTTCAAAATCATGATTGGCCAAAACGTATCCCTCCTGGTACTGGTAACTCTGGGTTCTGGGGTGGCTTTTTTTTTTTTTGGTTACTTTTCTGCCGAGTTTTCTGGTTTGGCATCACCGCAGTGCATGTAAGTATAATATACATGTAAGTGATAGTTTTACTTCAGAAGGCTGCCCTTTGAATGTACCTTTTATGTTACATGTGTGGGGAAGGGGGGGTGCAGAGGGATCTAAGGTTCACCTAGGGCGCCTAATACCCTTGCACCAACCCGGCTCTCAGGCCCCACACAAACACGTAGTGACAGAGCCAGAGATTAGAAGGGAGTTGCCGGGAGATAAAGTGACTCCCACCAAGTTCATATACACCCTCCATGACAGGCTTGAAGATGAGACCTGAGGCACAGGATGATAAAATGACTCTCCCTTAGGTCACAAAGAGAAATACAGAGTCTATGACAGAGCCAGGGATTAATACTGAGAAGAAAGGAGATAAAGTGACTCATCCAGGACCCACATTAAGAGCCAGTAATAGGGGAGAGATTCTAATTCCCATCTCAGGGCTTCTCCTGCCTCCTAGTTCACTGCTCTGCCCACTAGGCCCCCACCTCCTCCCATATGTACATAAAAGGTAGAGAAGCAAACGGTACCTGCTAAGGGTGCTTCTGACATCCTAAAAGAAAAAAAAAAAGAAAGAGTCAGAGGCTCAATAAATTTCCAAAGTGGATGCACCACCAACAAGGCTCCAGGGCTGGTGATCCCTTGTCCTCTGCAGGGTTAGTTTGTGTTTTCGAAGCAGTGACAATTGTTTAAATGCCACCGTGAGCTCTCTTCTCTGACCACAGTAGCACCCGAGGTTTAGCTGGTACCAGCAGGGCCCGAGTCTATGGCTCATTCTCACACTAGTATCATGGCCTGCAGTGACTTCAGCTTTCTCAGCCCCAATAGGACTATTAGAGCAGAGAAGGCTGCACGCACGAAGGGCCCTCTGTCTGTATCACCACCCATTTAACGAGTTGGCAGGGGCCTCATATAACAAAGTCCAATATTGCAGGAAATACTGTGTGAGGTGAGGTCAGGTAGGGAGAGAAAAGGAGCGGCCCCCCTTACATTCCCCAGTAAATTCATTTGTCCCCTTTAAGCAGAGCAGACTTCTGTGAAGTAAGGCCTTGGGGTGATCCTAGAGTTTTCTGGAAAGAGTCATGTGGTGTAGTAAGGGGGGCACACAGACAACACAATGGCTGTTGTGTGTAGGAAGCAGCTGCAGACCGTGGGCAGGGGGGGGGGGGTCTGTAGTTGCTTTCCCTAGCTTATTTTGGAGAGATGAGGGGCAAGTAAGTGACACTTTCCATTTCTTTCTTTCTTTATTTTTTCTTCTCATGGTCGTGGACATGAAATGTTTATGAAGGGTTCCCATGGGTGGAAACTTGCTCTGAGAGGTTTTCAGGGGAGAAACAAATCCTAGCCTGAAGTGAGAGAATATCGGAAGGAAACCACATAGCTGCCTGCTATGCCCCTGTGCTTTTGGCACAGGGGAATACTGACTGGAAGAGTTATGAAAACTCTGTCTCCCTTTTACCAAAGGGTGTTTGGCCGGTGAGAGAAGAGGAGTTTGTACCCACATGAAGAGGAAAGGATCAGTAGGGCCTGGTATTTCAGGTGCCTCTGGGACCACAGCATGGGTTCTGCTAGCACTGATCCCAGAGCCGTTGGTGGTGCATGTTGTGTTATCTGCATTCCTCACCTTCAGTAGTTCGGTGGGGGGCTGCTGGCACTTCTCCTCTATCTCCGCGATGAGTTTCTGCAAGGAGGAGCTTTCTCCATCCAGCGCATTAATGTTGTCCCGGATTCTCTTCTGGATCTCCTTCTCCTCCACTTTCAGCCGGCTGAGGAGGGTCTGCTGCTCCGTCTTCAGGAGGTGCTGCAGCTCCTCAAACTCCGACAGGATTTGTTGCTTTTGCGTCTCCACGTTGTTCTTGATTGACAATGAGAACCCAACAGTTACAGTGTGAGGCCACCGCACCAATTTCCTGTCCCATCGTTGCCAGAAGCGGCAGGCGCTGCTGAAAAACCTAGATTTCTGCAGCAAAAGATTTCTCCCAGTCCTTTAGCCAAAAAAAACCAGCCCAAAAGGAATAAGCCCAGATACGTTGTAGGGCAGTTACTCATCAGTAGGCATGAGTGTCATTGGTGCGGTGGGAGCACAAGGATACACAATATAGGGTTCACACGTGTGTGCTGATGCATTTTCCTGGCGATCGCTCATTAGCAGAGCTTGCTGGAGAAATTACGAAATGCTGTGTTTAATTCTTTTCCTTCCCTTAACCCTTCCTATCTTCGCTCCTCCTCCCTAGCCACAGTACGCATTCCCCCCCCCCCCCCCCCCCCGGCAGACAGGTACATGCATTATTAGGAAGGGGGTGCAGTGCCAGTCCTGAAGATCCATATTTTCAAAATAACCAAATGTACGTTCATGAAGTACTTTGCGTACCATTTACAAAAAAAAAAACAAACAAACCAGGTTGATTTGCATAGTTTGGTTATCTGGATTCAAAACCAGACCTGTTTCCACTCTCCAGATTAGCTCACAGATGCTCCATCCCTGTAAGTGGGGGTTTTTGGCTATTAACAGGGCCTAGCCCTGCCACCGAAAGTTCTCTTCGCTAATTGTAGGGCTGCAGGGTGAGGTTGTGACTTTAAGATCTGTTGAGGTTGAAGATCTATTTTGAGACTTGTAATGGGAGGGGAGATTCTGCCTGGGTTCCACTAAGCAGACTGCAGATTTCGGCAAGGAATAGCAGTGGTTTGGGAAGGGCTGAATGATTGCCTGTACTAGTAGTTTTAGGAAGTCCAGCGCCTGGCATCGGCAGAGGCCCTGCTCTTTTTACCTCTATGACCTGCACATTATAGCGCTGGCTTCTCTCCCCTGAGCTTGGGAGGCAGACTGCGAGAGAGAGAGAGAAGGTTCTAGGCTTAGGGATATGAATGGGTGTGGGACTGTATTAAAGAGGCTTCATTTGTGGTCGGGGTATATATATATATATATATATATGAGGCTAGCTGAAAGAAATACCATTTTTCAAAGTGATCTAGGAAGGGGGGAATGCTTGGGAAAAGTGGTGAAGACTGGGGCTAGATCGACAGCTGGCAACAGATTTGGGAGGGTAACGCAGCTCCCCACCCCAGTCCTGAAGTCGAGTCCCTGCGAAAAGCCGAGCACCCCAAGGTCTGCTTACCCTGGGGCAGCGGCAGTCTGCCTGCCACCTCTTTCTGTGGATCTCGCGGCGCCACTGCTGACCCTCCCAGGGGGACTGCAGTGTGCAGGATGTGTCTGTGTGTAAACCCCTCGTGGGGTGACTGTAAATTGACTTGCTCACCGTCAGTTTCAAGGTCCTCTTCTCTTCTCTGGATTTCACGCGTAACACTTCCTCCAGCTCCTTCTTCAGGGGCTTCAGGCAGCTCTCCAGCTTCTCCTGAAAGAGAGTCATCAAAAGATAGCTATAGATAGAGAGATATATATTTCTTTTTTTTTACAGATGCCAATTTGTGTTCCCAGGAAAGCTTGGAGACTCTGGAGGTTGCGATATGTGTTACTGCTGGCGTAACATAAAATGTGGTGCACTGGCTTTATCAGTCCTCTGCTTTACTAGTGATGTTTGGTATAGCAATCAAAAAAAAACTGGAAGAGCATACGTTACACATGTACAATGGTAAACTTCAGAGGCCCAGTCAGGAGAAGGAGCTGCAGATGGAGGTAATGTGGGCAGAATGGCCAAATCTGCCTAAAAGTATGCCTGCACATTAGAAAGGGACTTTCTAGGAGGCGGAACTTGGTTAGGGGAGAAAACGGTGAGCATTTAATTAAAAATGAAAATGTGCACACACAGCCAGCGTGTACTTTACGCTCCTGTGAGCTGACTTAAAGTAGTGTGTGTATGAAGTATGAACGGGTGTCAAGTAAATGCCCAGTGCCGACTGTCAGGTCCTCCCACACCTTCCACCTCCTGGCCCCCGTGTAGCTGATCCGAACCTCTCCTCCACCTCCTGGCCCCCGTGTAGCTGATCCGAACCTCTCCTCCACCTCCTGGCCCCCCGTGTAGCTGATCCGAACCTCTCCTCCACCTCCTGGCCCCCCGTGTAGCTGATCCGATCCTCTCCTCCACCTCCTGGCCCCCCGTGTAGCTGATCAGAACCTCTCCTCCACCTCCTGGCCCCCGTGTAGCTGATCAGAACCTCTCCTCCACCTCCTGGCCCCCCGTGTAGCTGATCAGAACCTCTCCTCCACCTCCTGGCCCCCCGTGTAGCTGATCAGAACCTCTCCTCCACCTCCTGGCCCCCCGTGTAGCTGATCCGAACCTCTCCTCCACCTCCTGGCCCCCGTGTAGCTGATCCGAACCTCTCCTCCACCTCCTGGCCCCCGTGTAGCTGATCCGAACCTCTCCTCCACCTCCTGGCCCCCGTGTAGCTGATCCGAACCTCTCCTCCACCTCCTGGCCCCCCGTGTAGCTGATCCGAACCTCTCCCTCCACCTCCTGGCCCCCCGTGTAGCTGATCCGAACCTCTCCTCCACCTCCTGGCCCCCCGTGTAGCTGATCCGAACCTCTCCTCCCCCTCCTGGCCCCCCGTGTAGCTGATCCGAACCTCTCCTCCACCTCCTGGCCCCCCGTGTAGCTGATCCGAACCTCTCCTCCACCTCCTGGCCCCCCGTGTAGCTGATCCGAACCTCTCCTCCACCTCCTGGCCCCCCGTGTAGCTGATCCGAACCTCTCCCCCACCTCCTGGCCCCCCGTGTAGCTGATCCGAACCTCTCCTCCACCTCCTGGCCCCCGTGTAGCTGATCCGAACCTCTCCTCCACCTCCTGGCCCCCGTGTAGCTGATCCGAACCTCTCCTCCACCCCCTGGCCCCCCGTGTAGCTGATCCGAACCTCTCCTCCACCTCCTGGCCCCCCGTGTAGCTGATCCGAACCTCTCCTCCACCTCCTGGCCCCCGTGTAGCTGATCCGAACCTCTCCTCCACCTCCTGGCCCCCGTGTAGCTGATCCGAACCTCTCCTCCACCTCCTGGCCCCCGTGTAGCTGATCCGAACCTCTCCTCCACCTCCTGGCCCCCCGTGTAGCTGATCCGAACCTCTCCTCCACCTCCTGGCCCCCGTGTAGCTGATCCGAACCTCTCCTCCACCTCCTGGCCCCCCGTGTAGCTGATCCGAACCTCTCCTCCACCTCCTGGCCCCCCGTGTAGCTGATCCGAACCTCTCCTCCACCTCCTGGCCCCCCGTGTAGCTGATCTGAACCTCTCCTCCACCTCCTGGCCCCCGTGTAGCTGATCCGAACCTCTCCTCCACCTCCTGGCCCCCGTGTAGCTGATCCGAACCTCTCCTCCACCTTCTGGCCCCCGTGTAGCTGATCCGAACCTCTCCTCCACCTCCTGGCCCCCCGTGTAGCTGATCCGAACCTCTCCTCCACCTCCTGGCCCCCCGTGTAGCTGATCCGAACTTCTCCTCCACCTCCTGGCCCCCCGTGTAGCTGATCCGAACTTCTCCTCCACCTCCTGGCCCCCCGTGTAGCTGATCCGAACTTCTCCTCCACCTCCTGGCCCAAACCATGAGATGAAGCAGGGCGGGAAAGCTTTGACCTGGCAGGCGCTCTAACCTGTCGTCCCTGGTAATTGTTTCCGGAGTGTGGGCGGCTGGGCGCCACTCCTGTGTGAATCAGTTTCCATTTCTCTTTCTTCTCATCTCACGTCTTCCTGGATTTTCTCTCCTCGACTCCTGTGCTCCATGTTCCTCTCTTCTACCCATCCTTTTCTTCTTTGGCTCCCGGCCATGGCATTCCACATCCATTTAACGTCTCCTTTCCCATTCTTACTCTTTCCCGCCGCTGCCCTCCATTTCTCTCTTCTCCTGCAACCCCCTCCCCTCGTATCTGCTAGCCGAGCAGGAATTCATCCGGTGGCTGCCAACTTACCTGTGCTGGCCCGCAAGTTTTGAACTTGCAGTGCTACAGGCCAGGTGAGCCTGCTCAGTCACCAGCCCGTGGGCTGGGCTCCTGCTGTGCCTTCGGTCGCAGCTGCAGTTTGGCACGCGTGCACCTTAGCTGGCTCGGACTCTAACTGTGAAGGCTGACAGGCTTTCCATTCAAATTAGCCTTCAAGACGTTCACTTGTGTCAATTTCTGTGTCTACTTACCAATGCAAAGAAGTGCTACATGTTATTAGGGATGACTATGTAGCTCTGGGGCAAACCCCGAGCTGGCCTAGCCTGGGAAAGATGCACTGGGAGAGAGGCAGCTCCGGGTCAGCGGGGGCCAGGACTGCTCCTGTCCTCCTACCTTGTACTCCTCCACCGCCTCCTCGATGGGGATGACGTTGTGGGCTCGGTGGTCCCGGGACCGGTCGCAGATCACGCAGATGGCCTCCTGGTCGTCCTCGCAGAAGAGCTTGAGCTTCTCCTCGTGCTTGGCGCACAGGTTGCTCTCCTCCAGCCGCCGCCGCTTCATTTCCGGCTCCTTGGCGAGGACCTCCACCACGTTGGCCAGCTGCCGGTTGGGCCGCAGGTTCCGCTGCCGGGAGCGTTTCCGGCACTGGGGGCACGGGAAGTCCATCTCCAGCCCCTCCCAGCAGCGCGAGATGCAGGGGCGGCAGAAGTTGTGGCCGCACTCGATGGACACGGGCTCCTTGAAGTAGTCCAGGCAGATGGAGCAGGAGACCTCGTGCCGGAGGATTTCGGTGGGGTCGGAGGCAGCCATGGCTCTGAAAAAAGAGAGAGCGCACACGGACTTAGCTGCAGCAGCACGAATCCCAAAGCTTATTTAGCCAGGGAAGGCTTCCTTGTATTCCTCCCCATCCCTGAATCTGTCCCTCCCCCCCTCTCTGATCTGTACAATGTATTCCTCCCCCCCCCTCTCTGGCAGACTGGGGGGATCATTTGCTCCTTTTCTGCCTGTGTTGCTCTGTCCCCCCCTCCTCCTGCTTGCTTTCTTTGCTGAGGTTCAGTCTTGCAATCTGCTGGCAGGAGACAATGCATTTTGCTGCTCCGGTTGCCATTTCCCCTCCAGCTTTATGCAGGGCTGTGCTCGCCTGTCACTTTGTCTTCTCAGTCGGCTCTGGGAAATGGGCACCTCTCGCTGTGGTTTGCACAGGTCAGGAGGGGAATGCACTGCCCATTCCATTTCTTTACGGTTGCCCTGCAGGCAGAGCCTGCTTTCTCGGGATGCCCGATCGGCAGTCCCTTATTCTGTATTCAGCCAGGCTCCGTCTCTATGAATCTGTCTCTGTGCCCCTTATTCTCGCTCTCCATCTTTACTTACCTGTCAGTCTCTCGGTCCCGCCCTCCTCTCAGATTACACAGATCCCTATAGCCCTTCCCCTTTGACATCCATTTAGGGGGATGGTCATAGAAAATGCAGCGCCTGCTACTGCTTTCCCTGTCCTTCCTTCCTCTTAAGGTTGTGGGAAGTGGGCAATGGCATGCCCTGTCCTCCTCACTCGCTTGAAGGAGGAAGCAGCAAGCCAGTCCCGTTCCAGGAGGGAGACTGGAGGCCAGTCCTGGAATTCTGACTCTCCCACCCTGATGCACTGTGGCACACGCAACACCGATTGCAGTGGATTGCGTTGGGGTTGCCCACTGACCAGATTTTCTACAGACAGTGTAGAATTTTTTAAGGTACTGGCCAGAAGCCAGATGGAGGGCTAAATTGTCTGGAAGCTGTTGGGATTTTAACCCTCTAGTCAAGTGCAGCAAGTATCTTTGCGTCACATCTCCTCACCTAGCTGCGGTTTAACTCCATAGCCATGGGTGGTGCTACACTTCTAGAGAGTTGCCTGTGCATGCACACACATGCTGCCTTCCCTGCTGCAATTTTGGTCGCTGCCACCTCGCTTTCCTGCCTGTGGAGGCTACTGGCCCCTCCCTTCCTGTCTGTAGCGCAACAAGGTCCATCATAGTGACTGGCATCTCCCCTCCCGCCCACGGCTAAACAAGAAAAGGTCCCACGAGGCCACCTATGCCTCATTTCCTGCCCATGGGACAATAAGAAGTGGGGCCGCCAACACCTCTCCTCCCTTCCTGCAGTGCAGCACCAGCAGCTTCCCTCCCAACACGGCACAGCAAAAAGCACAGGCGACCCATGGTGTGCTGAAGCAGAGGCCCATAACCTATTTGTGTGTGTGTGAGAGAGAGAGAGAGAGCCTGTGTGTGTGTGTGTGTGGTAGGGGAGACAGCCTGTGAGTGTGAGGAAGAGAGAGCTTTGTGTGTGTGTGATGGAGAGAGCATGTGTGTGTGTGTGTGTGGTAGGGGAGACAGCCTGTGAGTGTGAGGAAGAGAGCATCAGTGAGTGAGAGAGAGCTTTGTGTGTGTGCGATGGAGAGAGCGTGTGTGTGTGTGGTAGGGGAGATAGCCTGTGAGTGTGAGGAAGAGAGAGCATCAGTGAGTGTGAGAGAGCTTTGTGTGTGTGCGATGGAGAGAGCGTGTGTGTGTGTGGTAGGGGAGATAGCCTGTGAGTGTGAGGAAGAGAGAGCATCAGTGAGTGTGAGAGAGCTTTGTGTGTGTGCGATGGAGAGAGCGTGTGTGTGAAATTATGTCTGAGTGTGAGAGAGCCTGTGTGTGTGTGAGAGAGAGAGAACCAGTGAATGTGAGAGGGCCAGAGTTTGTTTGCTCGTGTGACTGAGAAAGTGAGCGTGTGAGAGCATGTGTCAGAGAAAAGAGAGGGCGTGTGTTTGAGAGAGAACAAACGTGTGTGTTAGGAAGGGTGTGTATGTATTAGAGAGGATAAAGTGTGCATCTGCCCTCCCCCCCCCCCAGTAATCCATGACAAACAATCTAAGGGTAACTGGAAATCAAAGGTTCTCAGGCATGGAGAGCAGGGCATATTTGTTTTACCTCTGCTTGTTGTATCATTGGACTTCATTTGCTATGTCTGCTGTTTTGAAATATTGGTTCTTGGTAAATTTTTAAAAATTTTAATAGAAGCTATTAATTATTGGATGATGCTCTCTTACATCCCGGGGCAAAGAATTGTATAATCCTCGGAATCTGGCTGGGCACAAAACTTCAGAAGGAAGAAGGGAACCTTAGAAATTTGGTCCCTATCCTTTACAAAAAAAAAAAAAAAAAAGGTTCCCTGCAGGAAATCGCCTGCAATTCTAAGATCCTCAACCAGGAAGATGGTCTTCAAGGTGAGAAGGCACAGAGAGACAGACTTAAGAGGAGCGAATCGAAAACCTGCCAAAAAGCCCCAAACCAAGTTCAGGTTCTAGGTTGGGACTGGAATCCAGAGCAGAGGCCTAATGTGCTCCCTGCCTCTCAAGAAACGCTATGCATCTGGACGAGAAGCCCGAGCTCTACCTATAGCAGGCGAGTGCTGCCACCTGCACGTTTATGGTATTAAGCACCAAGCCCTTCGAGAGGTCTTCCTGCAAAAAAAAAATCACTGGTACCAATGTGCACCAATCCTCGAAACAACACTGCATATGTGGACATAAGCCAGGGAAGTGGAAAACTTCTTAACACCATTGGCCGAGAATACTCTTTCTTTAGCAAACGGACCCTCTCAAGGGCCAGACCAGAAGACAAAACGGCTCTGGATCCTTGTGAGACAATAGTTCCCTGTGATACAGCAGTCCCGGGGTGGGGGAGACTCTGGAGATCCGCGGGCCACGGCTGACATGGCCAGTCTGGAGCCACTAGCGTAGATGGCTCTAGCTCCCATTGACCTTAGGATTATAAGATCTTGGAGGGCGACCACTTTCCCTCTCCAGCACCTCCCCCTGAGGTTGCCTGTGATTGGTGGGGGGTTAGCCCTAGTTAGTGTGGCAGTGTAGATTTGATTTTGAGGGAGAAGGCCTGATTTCAGTTGGCTCGCTTAGCACAGAAGGGGGTGACACTGCCCTGCCGGGTCCTCTGACAGCACTGGAGGGAAGAGAGCGAGAGGCTGAAGAATTATTGCTTTTTTTTTTGTAGGTTGGCCCTGTTCGGTATTCACGGCTTAGGGTGGACAGGAGGGAACTGGGTTACCTCTTTGCCAAGCTCAAGAGGAGGTTACAGTGACCAAGTAAGTCAGAGAGAGAGTTTTCCCAGTTTGGGTTTTTGGTCTGTCTACAGAGGGAAGAAAGCCTCGTTTTTTTTTTTCTTGCATCCCGTCCCTCCCCAGAGCTGGAAGCTGGACTGCTGTCCGTAGTTGGCCTTTCCTCCAGCAAGGTCAGAAGCTATCTTTTCGAAGAGGAGTTGGAGGGAGAGAGAGGATGAAGGAGCATCTGGAGAACCCCAACAGAGTTTTTCCACCCCGGGACACAGGGCACTGGCCAGGTTGGAGTTCGTGATTCGCCGTGGACCCTCGGGTATTGTGGGAGGGGATCCAGTCATAGTCCACACCATGGGGGACGAGTAGGTTCCAAGCCCCCGCCTGGAGGGAGACATCCACAGAGGTAGAGATCTTTTAAATCCTGGCTCTTGTACAGCTGAGACCACTGGATGTACATGGACACTTTTAAAAAATTTTTTTGCTCCTATTGATTCTTTTGCAAGAAATCACAGTAAAGTTTAATTTGAACACCCATCAAGTGAACCCAGCCTGGTTTGTAAGTGTAGCTGTCCTGAAGAGCCATGGGAACACTACTGCCTGGACCAAGAGGGACAGCCTTCACCCCCCCCCCCCCCCCCCCATCAGAAGAACCCACACCTTGGGGACAAAGGAGAAAGGAAACAGAGTTGTGAAGACAGACAGCGCCTGTTATAAATTCTTTTGTGTGCTCTTGGAAACCGTGGCAATCTAGAAGGAAGGGTTACACTAGGAACCCTAGACCCGGATGATAAGCAACCCTCTGAAGCACTCTGCCTCTCATGGGCCAAGGGGGAACTGCGTACAACAGCTCCTCCCGTGGCCGGTCTCGTAGCAGGGCATCGAGCCCATCTCTCGGCTGAAAAACATGCGCACCTTCGCAGCCATCAATCCAGATCCGGCATACCCCGTCTGTCGACAGGCGGATTGAACACTCTCTTTGAAAGGCAGACCCTTCTCCTGGGTGGAGTCCCTCAGTCCAATCCGCCTGCACGCTGTGTCTGCCCACCATGTGCAGTGCCGTCAGGGCTTCCAGATTCACCATCACCCACTGAAGAAGCAGGTCTATCTGCAACAAAACCCGAGGACTTGATGGTTTATGGAAGCTACCCCCCAGGCATGGATGGACATGCCCTTGACTGCCTATTATGGGATTATTTTGTTTGAATCTATTGATAAACTCAGAGCCAGGCAGACAGAATGTACATAGAAAACGGGTTCTGGGCCTGGCCAACTCAAAACCGGTTAGTCCTTTCCATCTAATACCCCACATAATTACTGCTTTGCATAATTACTTATTGTCAGCACATCCTCCAAACAATTGCTTTGAAGTTTATCAGGCTTGCTTGCTAATGTTTACAGCTGAAGGGAGGCGTCTCTCGCATATGCAGATGCTGTTGATTAGGACCCTTCTAACTACCAAGAGCAAGGTCTGATGTGCTTAACTGATAAGAACAAAGGGGGGACCCCCTCCTGCCTCAGGGAATGTTAGATTTCTCCCAAAGTATATAAAAATGAACAGAACTGTAATGGGATCAGACTCGACACAGCCCCCAAAGATGGCAGCTCCAACAGATCTCCCGAGCCCTTGTGGCTAGGAGCGTATGTTCTGTATTTTTATGTATAGTTAATAACAATTATTACAAAGAATACTTATTTGCAATCAACATTTAATTTTATTTGTAGCGCCATTTAGTGTTATTTATAAATTATTTTTATAAACTAATAATAAATCCATTACTTTCACCTGGCACCGATGTGTTTTAGTATTAATAAGGTAAGCTGAGTGACCGGTCTGGACCCAGAACACCGCCTGTCCAACTATCTGAGGTGAAAAGTTCAGGAGATCCAACCGAACTGCCCTGACCTCCAACCAGTTGATAAATGAGCTCGCTTTCTCCAACATCCACTGCCCTTGAGAAAACATTTCTTGACAGTGTGCTCCCCAGCCAGTCAGACTGGCATATGGGGTCACCAAATCTACCCCCCATTCTAAATGCTTGCAGCCCATCCATCAATGCGAACCCAGCCTCATTGACTCCGGGAATGGAAGACACCTGGAATAATCCTGTGACTAGGGATTCCACAGGGAAAGGCCTGTTGAAGAGGATGCATGTGTGCCCTGACCTATGGCACTAGATCCATGGAACTGAGAATCTGAAGGTAGGACCACACCGACAGATTCTTGGCTGCTCTGAACAGCCAGGGTTGGCCCCACAAGGTCTGAGTTCTCTGGTCTGTTAGACGAGCATGACCTATATTCGTCTCAAACTGAGTCCCCAAATATTCCAGTGTCTGAGACAGCTGAAGATTGCTCTTGAGGAAATAGACAATCCAGCAATTATCACCTGCTGTGAATGGTCAGCACACTCTCCTGATATGACTTCACCCTTATTAACCAATCGTCCAGATAAGGATGAACCAAACTTCCCTCTTTGCGCAGTGTTGTGGTTACTACCATCATCACCTTCAAAAAGGTTCTCAGCGTGGTTGTCAACCCAAAGGACAGGGCCTGAAACTGAAAATGCCAACCGAGAACTGCAAATTGGAGGAAACACTGCTGATCTTTCTGGACCAAAATGTGACAATAAGCATCCATCAAATGCAGAGATCTCAGAAATTCTTCTGCACCACCATAATCGCCGGACACAAGGCTTCCACACTTTCCAGTGCGGCCTACGGGCCTGAGTCCACAGCACAGGTTTGCTTGCCTACCCATCTTCTGGAGACAGACTACTGGCAGGCTGGTGTCAGCACTGAAGTACATAAGGAGTGACAGCAGCGAGCCTGTTCATCCACTGGTCTGGCCTTGTCTGACTGGATGAAGAGGAAAGCTTGTTATTGACGCTGCTAGGGAGAATAATTCTTAAGTGAAGATCTAAGAGTATGTTTGAAAATGAATTAAAACAAGGAGGAGATAAACCATGAATTACTTTCCAAATCAATAAGATGGTTTTGAACTTCACTTGCCAAGTGATTGGTATCCAATGGAGTTTGGCAAATACTAGGGTGACATGAGCCTGAACTTTTGCTCCAGTAACAAGTCGGGCTGCGGCATTTTGGATTAGTTGGAGAGCCTTAAGAGTCTATTGAGGAAGCCCCAAATATAGTACATACTGCAATGATTAATGCATGTGTCACAGTTCTTAAGTCAGATTCAGACAGGAATGACTTAAGATGTCGCCAGAGCCGGAGCCTATAAAAGCAACTCGGAACGACAGTCCCAACTTGAGATTTTAAAGAAAGAGACGTATCGAAAATTATCTCCAGATTGCATACTTTCCTAGAGATTACAATATCCAGTCCAACAAATGAAAGTGTAGCAGGAGGCTCCTTTGGGGAAAATTGAGACAAAGATAGAACTAACATTCAGTAGAAGCTTATTTTTGGAAAGCCAATCCTTAATGGCAGTAAGACAACATCAAACTTTAATTAAGGCATCAATAGTGGTAGAAACCGGGACCCAGAACTGGATGTCATTGGCATAAAGACGGTAGCCGACAGTTAAACTGGCTAGAAGTTGGCATAATGGGTACATCCACAGATTAAATAGGATTGGTGACAGAGCAGATCCTCGTGGTACACCAATATCTAACTTATGGCCACATATTGGAACCGGTTTGATAGGAAAGCATGAAATCAAGAGAGAACTACTGATGAGAGAGAGAGAGACCAGTGACCTGAAGATGTTGGTCTAAGGTTTCAAAGGCTGATGTAATATCTAGCAGGACTAAAAGGAAATCAGTTCTGCTGTCAAAACCCCAATGGAACACGTCAGCGACAGAAATTAACAATGTCTCAGAACCACGGGCAGCACAGAAACCAAATTGAAAGCGAACAGGTTATTTTCCTCAATGTAGGAATTTAGCTGCCTCAGCACAACTTTTTCTAAAGCCTTAGCCAACAATAGTAGTGAGGAAAAAGGGTGGTAGCTAGCAAAACCTGCTGGGTCTAATGAAGGCTTTTTAAAAACAGAACGAATTGAGGCAGTTTTCAATATGCAAGGTACAATGCCTTCAGATAATGACAAGTTGACAGCAGTGACTAAAAAATCATTTAATTCATTCCTCGTGACTTTAAAATGGGCATTAGAACATTTCGCTGAGTGGGCAAAACGTGTCACGAAACTTAGATGGGCATAGGGATCCTACACTGGTAGGCCAACTTTGCCAAATAGGCAGATATGATACCTCCAGGTTTGGAGGATCCATGACATCCATAGACCATGGACACCACTTGAAATGAATTCGCCAGTCACCTCCATCCCCAATGCAGACCAAAATGTTCCGGAATTAGCGGAGAAGATAAAACACAGTGTGGGATGTTACCATTGTAATGTTGATGCTGAAGCGCTCCTTACCTTGGTCCTGAAGACCTATCAGATGGACATGTTCAAAGGGTAAACATGAATTTGAAAAGGATCCATTAATCTGCACTCATTTATAAGAATATTATCGAGGCTTTTCCTGCTACAATAGATCGGACAAGGATTGCCAATAGTGGATTTATGAATATTTTTAAAGAAGCGCCGATATTAATACCACTGTTATAGACCGGCATCTTGCTGGTATGACCTCCAAACTAGGAGACGCCCTTCGAACAGTCCACCCCGAGATCACAGCAAAGGACACGGGCAGAGTTCTGTTAGCCCTGCAGGAGGGGAAAAAAGGCTCAAGTCAGCCACTGTCCTTGCACTGCAAGCTCGGAGAGGAATTTAGGGTCAGAACAAACAGCAGCCACCTTTTAAGCCACACTCATCAAGCCCAGGGCGGCAGCAGCAGTCTGGTAACTACTGCGGGCTGAAGTAGGCTGACAGAAGCAAAGTTTTTTTTTTTTTTTTGCTGCTAAGAACTTTGCTACTAAAAGTGCAAACACTACAGCTCGGGAACAGAAAGAGGGAGCCTCTGGAGGAAGCACAGATGCAGCTGAAAATGTAGACAGCTCTGAATTTAAAGCTGGGTACGTCCTATCCATAAAAGGTCCCCTGCTTGTCTCTGTCTCTTTCTTGGTTACTTGGTTGGAGAAGGGACTGCTGAGGGGGGAGATACGACAGAGGCCTATAAAATAATGAGTGGCTGTGGAGCGAGTAAAAGCAAATCAGTTGTTTTAAAGACCAGGTGTCCCGCCCTTGGCGTTCCCTCTGTAGTTTGAATTCCTAGGCAAGAAGCTGAGCCTCGTCTTCCAAACATCAGAGAACTCAAGAGTTCTTAACGCCAAGCAATGTTTATTAGAATGAAGAGAAACAATGTCAAACACTCACAGTGACTTGCAAGGCGAGAAGAGTATCCGTCCAGACAGCAGCCTGGTGAACTGGACCTCAGCAGTCAGACACAGACAACTGCTGCTGGTAGCGCTACGAGCAACTAAGGCAGGCTAATAGCATATGGGAAATAGCTCTAGGAAGTAAGAGGTGAAAGGGTGATGGCTTCCTAGGAGCTTGAAGAGGATGAAGGAGAGTTTTAGCTTGCAAGAGCCCGCTTCTAACTGAAACCTCAGCAGGAAATTGGGGAAAGGAACCAATAGGAAAAAAGAGAGAATACAGCTAGAGAGAGAGAGATCAGCAGGAACAGATCCAATCAGAGTTCGGCAACATTCAAACAATATCCAATAAGAAAAAGGAATTCTACAATATGCAGAGAATTTCAGCAGAGCAATATCACAAAATGACACCAGGTGGCAGGATAAGAAGAAGACATATGTACATATGCATTTCAATATACCGTGAAGGCAGAACACTAGAGAATATGCAATGAAATTGCTAGGTAATACAGTCAAGACAAATAGGAGAAAATATTTGTATACTCAACGCGTAATTAATAACCTCTGGAATTTGTTGCCAGAGGATGTGATAACAGGGTTTAAGAAAGGTTTGGATAAGTTCCTGGAAGAAAAGTCCATCAACCATTAAGGTGGAGTTGAGGAAATCCCTGGGATAAGCAGCATGCAATCTATTGACCTTTGTGGGCAGACTGGATGGACCATTTGGTCTTTTTCTACCATCATTACTATTATTAGTAATATTAATGCATTATTATTATGTTATCTTGCTTGTGACCTGGTTTGGCCACTTTTGGACACTGGGAACTGGGCTTGATGGACCTTTGTCTGACCCAGTTTGGCGAATCTTATGTTCCCTTTTGTCTATTAGGTATGGATGTGTTGTCCCAAAATAGATGTTCATATTGCATTGGGCCCAGAAGAAAAATTAGCTTTTTTTTTCCCCTACCAGTCCTCTTCCTGTTTATTTCTTGTCAACTACCATGAGGACCTGCTACAATCCCTCCAGATCCTGAAGTGCCTGTGGACATAACCAATTAGTGAAGAAAAATGGGTTAAATCCGCCGCTCTTGTTTCCATTACCCTGGACCCCAACATCTGCTCAATCTGCACCAATATCACTTAAAACCTGACGCAGAGCAAGGTGTCGTGCCAGTGATAGTCTCGTTTACCAAGGTATAATTGTTTCCACTCAGTCCTTGCAACATGCCAAACTGGCCTGTTCAGAAGCAGGACTGAGATGGCGGGTGGTGCCTGCCACAAGACCTCAGGGCTGTTAATGCTTGCGTGATCCCCCAAATTCCCTGTTGTCCCTAACCCTGCTACTATCCTATCCCAAATTCCTGCTGATGCCCAAATTTATACTGCCTTGACTTAAAAGATGCATTTTTCTCCCTTAAGCTCTATCTCGAGTCTCACTATATATTCGCAGTCACCTTCCAAGGTCAGCAATATGCCTGGACTAGACTCCCAAGGGTATCCTGAGTCCCCATCCCTTTTCAAGCAAGCCCTTCACAGAGACCTGGCCGATGTTCGGCTTCAGTCTACCCTGGTTCAGACCTGATCTAGAAACTCACAAAAGTGTTACATTCAGCGGCTCGCTGAATGTAACACCCCAGGACTGCCAACGCCTAACGCGGCAGTCGTGTACCCGACACACTATACTTTATTGCTTCCGGTGGAAACAGCGGTACGCGCTGGTGGATGATGTCAGGCCCTCTGGGCCATTTAAACCTCCATGGTGCCCTGGACCATCACCTCAGCAACAGATCTCCTGGAGTTCTTCGGTCTTTAGTGTATGCTTCCTTGTCCTTGCCTTGTTCCAGTTCTTGTGTTCCTATGTCCTTGCCTTGTCCAACCCTTGTTCATCTTGCCCTGCCTTGCCAGAGTGTATGTCTTGTCCTGGTCCTTGTCTTTGACTTCTAGTTTTCTCGGATTCTGACCTCTGCTTGGATTTTCACCCTTCTGGATTGCCACCTGGACCCAACCCCTACCTTGTCTTTGACTTCTAGTTTTCTTGGATTCTGACCTCTGCTTGGATTTTCACCCTTCTGGATTGCCATTTGGACCCAACCCCTACCAAATTGAAAATACGTTCTGAGCCGTGCATTGCGTTCATTACAGCAAGAGTCACTGGTGGCTCCACCAGTTAAGGATAGTAGGCTGAAGAACCAGCCTTCAAAGGCTTTCAGTGCCTTCCTCCTTTCAGTACCTCCTCCTCCCTTTTAAGTTGAGAGATCTGCAGGATCTGTTTGTTAATTTGATAACTGACCGTGTGGGCCTGCTTTGAGGAGATCATGGTGGGCTATTCTAGTATTGGTTTAATAAGAGTGTTATGCTTCAAATGTTGCCTTTTGGTTCTGTTTTAAATTGTATGTTTTTAGTTGATATATTGTAAATTGCCTTAAGGGTTTTTTGTACGGTGATAAATAAATGTAATGATATTAGTAATAATAATGCTGATCGGGGGCTTTTTTTTGCATGGTTTGCGCCATTGTGGGTATGCTGTCACTTCTCAGTGTGATGATCTTGAACCTAACGCTCTACCATCTCATTACTCTGCACAGATTTGTGAATTTCTAGCACTGACCAAGGCTCCTATGCTTGGGTAAGTACCAATATTTATACTGGTTTGTGATATGCTTGTGGCGTGCTTCATGATTTTGGTACATTGTGGCGTGAACAAGGTTTCTTCACCTCTACAGGGCACCCCTATCAAGCATGCGAATTTGACTGCTTAGCTCGTTGATGCTGCTTTAGTGCCCTCTTCTGTTGCTGCTGTTAAATGTCAGGCACACACAAAAAATACTAATCCAGTCCTGAAAGGCAACGAACTTGCTGATGAGGCAGTCAAGGCTGCCTCCTGGGAATATTGTTATAACTGCTGTCACGGCCTGCAACACTCATGATGGCATTGAGTTATAGGCTGCAGCCTCAGAGAGAAATGGCAGTGGGTAGAGATTGGCTGCCAACGTTCTAAGGATGGCATCTGGTGAAGCAGGGGCTGTCGCCCTGTGGCTCCAGAGGCCTTGCTCCCCTATTTAGAACACATGGCCCATTCTGTGTCACATGTATCCAAGGGGCCATGATGTTGAACTTTAACAATAGTGGGGGGAAAATTGCTGAGAATATTATGCACAACTGTTCCATATGTCAACATGATGTGGCCACCACCTAGAGCAGTGTCACCTCACTGGGGCCCCTTAGTTCGGCTACAATGGACTTTATATAAATGCCACAAACCCAGGGCTATAAATACTGCTTGGTCAGTGTGGACAGCTTTAGCAAATGGCCAGAGGCCTCCGCCACCAGACAGAATGATTCACAGAATCCCTGGACAGTGACTGGGAACCCAAATTTGTGGGAAAGTTTTTGAAAGACTTAAAAGTATTAGGAACCGAAAAGGTCCTTATCACCCACAATCCTCAGGACTATTGGAAACAATGAATCAGACCATTAAAACCCCAAACTGGCCAAAACTTGTAAACAAACTGGATTATCTTGGCAGCACGTTTTGTCGCTTGTGCTTTTGGCTATTGGAGCCTCTTGATCCAAGAGGTTTGGCCTGAGCGGGAGGTGCAAGAAAGGGAGCCTGGGAAGCCTGGCCAATACACTGCCCAAGAAGTTATTCCATTATTACAAGTTCCTTTACCAGGGGCGGATGGTGGGGCCTTGGTAGCATGTCGGGTCGCTTCTGTATCACTCAACAGTAAGGTACTCCAAGCAGTCATTCATTTACATTTCAACCTCTTGGTGTCAGAAATAGAAGTCATTACCTGGCTGGAGCCCTGTTGAAAGGACTCTCTTACTAGGGGTAATTATGACCTCAACTCCTTCTTTTACCAATGGTACATATGCACTCCCACATGACTGTCAAGTAACTCAAGTTCTCATTTACTGCTCTAGTTCAGGTGTCCAAAGAGTTGTTCTGCCCTCAGCTCTCAATCTTTTAGCTTGAATACCATTTCTTGGAACTCTGCACAGTTCAAACTCACTGTGGATGCCAAAGTCTATAAAGGACAGCTGCACGGGCAGCAGTGTCCAGTTCAGCTGTTAAGTTTCTGGAGGACAGAGAGCTGCAACTGTGGAAGAAGCTGCAGATACTAGGAAATAGTCGTGGCATCGGAATAAATAGGCCAAACGGTGATGCCCTAAGGAGCCTGTAGAGATGCACTCGGGATAATTACAAATGATGGCATGAGATTATATACTTTGGCGACTCCTTTCCTGGGAAAGGATCCTTGGGCCTCTAAGGAAAGTAGAAAGGATGCCTTTGCTGAACTTTTTAAGTCTTTTTGGGAACCTTTTGTTTTCTAGAGAGGGACATTTTTCTACCCTTCATTTCTCTAGTTTTGCTTTCCCTTTTCCCTACTTGCCTGAGTACCCTAGGGCCCAGGGGCTCAGTATGGTTCATTCTTGGGGAGAGAGAAGAGTGGGAAAGATGATCCGTGGTCCCTTCTGGCGATAACCACATCGAGATCATCAAGATGTTGCGTAAAGGAGTATGGAGATACCATCCCGATACCAACATGGGAAGTAAGGAGAATGACTGACTGAACTGGGCTAAGGTATGCAAAACGGGACTTAAGAACAGCTGGGGACAGTGTATCCTGTCCACCGAGTTCTGGGAGGCAGCTCTAGAACAGGAATAAAACCTCCATTGGCGTCAGCAACAGAATAAATTAAAGTCTAATTTATTAGAAGATCGAAAGCTGTAGAATGGACTATAAATAATAAGCAATTGGATACTTTCACCAACTTTCCATATTTAATCAGTAAACGTTCAGTTGGAAACCAAATCAGCTTTCAGCATGATAATTGTTGCTGTTTACAAGAGACGGCAATACTGGATTGACTATTGATCAATAGCCCAAGATGAGTTATGGATTAGAAAACCATTTGAGAGCTCTCATCAGCTTTCAAGCGAGAAAGGTGATTGTACAGAGTTTGGGTTCTAGCATGAGAAGACTTTTGACGTTTGGAAGTTGTACAAAGGAACTGTGGTGGTGGGGGCTGGCTGGCCCTAGGGGGAGAGGTGTTGGCTGGTTATTTCATCACTGAGCTCAGGAGTGGCACTGGCCCAATGGCCTGGGAGTGCACTATCCTGGAGCTGCTCCTGATGTGGGATGACTGGATTTTGAGCTGCTTCTGAAGAGGGAATACTGAACTGTTGCAACTTTTGAGCAGGGAGAAATATACACCATGGACCCCCCTAAAGACTCAGAGGAAATTGTTGGAACGAGACTTTTGGGGTGAAAAGGAGTGAAGTACCTGTCCTTGAGGAGAGAGTTATTAAGAACATAAGAAGGTGCCCTACTGGGTCAGACCGAGAGTTTATCAAGCCCAGCATCCTCTTTCCAACAGTGGCCAATCCAGGCTACAAGTACCCAAGCCATTAAGTAGATCCCATGCTACTGATGCTAGTAATAGCAGTGGCTTTTCCCTAAAGGCCAAATTTTAAAAGCCTGACGCATGCAAATCCCGGGAGATACGCGCGTGGCTGGGCCGTGTGCAAGTGCCAGAGTGGAGTCTGGGTGGGGCGGGGGCCAGCGTGCGGAACTTGCTCCTGTTCCATGCGGCCGGTAAGTTTAGTGACCAAAAAGATGAGGGTAGGTAGGTGGTGTTTAGAGTGCGGGGAAGAGACGGGAAAGTTACGGGTAGGGAAGTTCCCGCCCAGTCCGCTCCCTTATTGGAAGGAACCGGGGTAGGCCTAGTCACGTCGCCACGTGGTTTTTACAAAAATGCCCCCCCCCCCCCCCCACGCGCGGGCATCGGATTTTTATAACATGCGCGGAAACCAATCTTACATGTGTGCAAATCCAGGTTAACTATTTTATGCAAGATTTGAATCTGGTTTCCAGTTTTATACGCATACAGCCCCCTGAGGCAGCCCCACATGCAGGGGTGAAATTCAGCCAGAGTCGGGCTTTCTGTGCCAGTGCAGGTGCAGAAAGGTCACCAGCCCACAGACTACATTAGTTGCTCATCTAGGGACATCCTGGATGCTCAACACCTCTGAGCGCCTCTGTGCCATGAATAGCATGAGACTTTCAAAGGCCCCCACACCAGCACCCTGGCTATCTCTGAGAATATTTTCTGAGAAACTACAGCTACGTTTTGAAGACAGAGGTAAACCAAAAAATGTCATAACATCTGCATAGCTGATCCTTATCTGTATTTGTTGAGTTGCTAGAAGCAGTGCCTATTTCTGATACATAAGTTACAGCCTTAAGCATTTATTATATTTTTTGACCTATTTCTTGGTCTTCTAGCTTTATTCCTTAGTAGTGTTAGTGCTGTATTGCTAAGCTAGAAAGATAACCTGGCCAAAGCTCAACTGACCTTTGATTCTGTTTAACCAGATCCAGAGGGTTAGTCTAACCAACGAGGAGCTGAACATCGCTAATCTTCACTGTAAAGTGAATTTTAAAAGCCCGGCATGTGCATAAATTAGGGGGCGTGCACCCAAGCTGGGTTTACGTGAGCCGGCCAAATTTAAGGAGCTGCCCAGGTGCGCGTGCATCTCCTGCTGGGCGCACGTTAAACTTGATTTCAAAAAGGATCTGGGTGCGACATGGGGCATTTCGAGGCACGGCCGAGAATGCTTGTAAATACTTACACCTCCTTGTGCACGCTCAGGTTCGCTGCTCTGTAAGTCGACTTCATCTAGGGAGGACGTATAAGTTTAAAAGAAATCTAAAACCAGGCATTTTGGAGGGGTTTTGAAGGGTCTGGAGTAACTGGGGGGAGTGCAGGCTATCAAACCCGGGGGGGGGGGGGGGGGGGGGGGGGGTTGGAGGACCTAGCTCTTCTGGGCGAACTGCTGAATGAACTGGTGAAATTGGCATTGGCATGGACGCGCACCCATTATAAAATACCCTGACTTCTGCGGTGGAATCGGGATTTGCGCACCTAGGCGCATGCCCACTTAAAATTAGGCGCTGATGTGTGCGCTGTCGGGCTATTGTATAATGTGTGCGCATATGTGCATGCTCATTCTAAATTGGCTGCGTACCTGTGCCAAAGTGCGCCTTTGCGCCAGTTGGAAAGCCACCGTCCCCGTGCGTCTGGCATCCAAGGAGAGGTTTAGAAGCTATTGCATAATGCAACGATGAATTGTTTGGTAGCCAACGCGTTGCTTGAACGGTCATTCTTCTTGAAGTCACAGCACATTTCAACTGCAGGTCGAGGGCAGGACTGAGATCTGGGACTTAAAACCCAGCACTGTCCTCAGTCTTATGGATCTAGCTCGCGTGAGAAGCTGGATAAATCCCTCTCCAAGGGTGATCGACTGAAGGAAATGCAAGCTATTGACAAGTTCTTCAAACCTTGCTCTAGGGAGTACATCTCTTTCCAACAAAGAAGCTCACATCCCAGATTTGAATAGTAAAGTGACGTACCTTCTAAAATGCTGATGTCTGTGACTATTTCACCCCCAGTTGGGAATTTTTCCCCGAGTCTCTTGAACGCACTGTGATTTACCAGTAAGGTCAATGAATGCGTCATTGGCACAGTGCAGATGAGCAAGACGTGAGCAGCCTAGGGCCTGCTTGTTTTGTGAGTTTAGACCTTCCTACTCACGCCCTTTGGGTGCTCGGAGGGGTTTGCTGGCTGTTCCGTCACCTAAAATGGTGCATTTGGATGAAATGCATGAAAAAGCGTTTTCTGTGCAGACACCTGAGTTATGGAACTCATTGCCAGAAAAGCTCCAGCTTATGGAGTGTCCAAAGTCATCACTGAAAACACATCTGCTTAGGCTTGTGTGTGAGTAGAAAGGGCGATGTACGTCCTGTTTAAAAAAAAACAAAAAAAAAACCAAACAACTTCTGATTTTAGGGAAGCTTGTGTGTCTAGTTCAGCATATGAATATTTTATTTCTCTGGTCTGTTGCCTGATTTATGTTGTATGTTTTATTTGTGTTGTTATTTTCAATTTTATTATGTATGTACCTCTGTAAATCACCTAGAACCTTACGCATTAGACGATTCATAAATTTTGATAAAGAAACAGAGATTAGACAGGGCAATAAAAGTGGGAAGACAATGAGAGATTACAATTACTTTAAAATTGATTGAGTGACTATCATCAGGGTATGCTAGGGAGGCAAAGTTTCTAGATGCCATAAATGACTGCTTGCACGGAGCATCTGGAACTGCTGGAGAGGAGCAGTGGAACACAAAACCTGATGCAAGGGGTAAGGGTGGTGAAATCACTTAGAAATAGTGATCACAGTCGGGGCCCCTGGTCTCTCCTGATTCCACCGTCATGGAAAGGGCCACAAAATCTGCCTCATCCTTCACTTTGCTCACCCCAGTGGAATTGCCAAAGGAAACCAGGGGACCTGGTCCAGGTAGGTCAGATCAAGCAGCTGAAGGGCAGTTGTCCTGCAGCAGTTTTTCAGTTCCAGGTCCCCTTCCTGGTTCTTAACCTCCTCTCCCCTGCTTATCACTGGAGGAGGATACAGCAAACTGAGCTGTATCCTCCTCCTCCACTGCCACCCAAATCCAACTGCACAGCTGTAAGATGTTCTGCACGGATGAAAGCAGCATTTGAGCCCTGGCAGCAGCCTCTCCTTTTCTTGCCATGGTGATCCAACACTGCAGGGGTGGGTGGGAGAACCATGGAGAGTATTCAGGGAGGGAGCTGGGGGATGTGTGTGAAATGGGACGAATGTTGTGTGAGGGAGTAGGGAGTGAGAGATAGGGAAGCAGGGCTAGAGCCTGGAAAGAATTGCTTCTCTCGCATCACTACTCCTTCATCCTTACCCCAAGATCCCAGAAGCTCTATACTCTTGTCCTTGTCTTTTTGACATGGGCCAGTTCTGGCAGAGATGGATGGCTGGACAGCAAGGATTCATTGGACTCATTCTCTCTGATGCATCTCCCCAGACAGTGAAATTTCATTTTCTCAGCAGAGAGATCTGCATCCATCCATCACTCCCAAGGCTGGTTACTCTCTTCCTCTTTACCCCCACCCTTGGCCTGCAGCCAGGCACAGAGACATCACGAAGGCGGCAGCTGTACCTCCCTGTCAGGAGCACTCCCCATTCAGGTGATAACATCTACTAGTGCCAGAGAGAGCTTTCCATCCTCTATATTCTAAATCCGGGGGACGCTCTCCTTCTGTGCTATCGGTGCCCTCTCCCCAGCCTAGTGAGAATGCCTCATGCTGGAATCACTAATTCTCTATGCCCTGTGGCTGCTGTACCTGTTCTGTGATGCATGTGCCTGCATGTATATGGGGGAAGCTTACTTTGACACAGAAAGAAATGTGAATTCTCAGCTCATTCTGGATTTTGCTTCCATCCGTAACAATTGATTAACCAGACTTTAGTGGAATACTAATAATGTTTTTATATAATTAAACCTTGCTCCTGTATAATTTGATTCATTTAATTAATTCTCCTTGGCCTACTGAGGAAAAAAAAAAAAAAAGATAATTAATACCACCCACTCCAAAGTGAATCCAGTCACAAAGAGCAATTTTCTTTCCAGATCATGGTAAGGACAGCCAAAACCGCTGCTTCCCCTTTCTCATCCATGAGAGATCCTGGGTTCTCTCTCTTTCACTGACCGCACATACTGCCCTGGAATCCTCTCATGCCTCCCATGGCTGACCTCAGTTTGGTAACATGTTGCTGCAGTAGTGTGACTTGGGTTTCTGATGATCCTGCATGCAGAAATATCATTGCAGAACCTTACACGGAGCTGCCTGCCTTCATTGACAACTTCCATTCTTACAGCATTATGGAGATCTATGTTTTCAAAATTTACAAAAAAAAAAAAGATCAAATTGATGTAACCCCCCTATCTGAGTACTCTTTGAAGAGTCATAGGGCTAATACACAATCCTGGGTTTAGATCTCTATCCAAACCATTCCATCTTTTAGGCCCAGAGGGAGGAGTGGGGAAAAGAGAAGAGAGGATAAACTTCCAGGCCTTCGGCATTAACTGAATAGTCCCCTTCCGAGTGTCAGTAAAGAAGCTGGACATTATAGTTGTGTTCCAACATAAACATTTACAGATGAAATATTTTAAATATAAAACTATGATACATAGTACGTATCTATTTGGTAAACTCCTTATGGCAACTTAGATTAACTAATTTAGTATTTGTATGTCCCTGTGATCTCTCCCTCAGAGTCCCTCCTTTGTCCTTGAATAGAAGGATAAAATTGTAAACATAGGGTCCACCTTTCCCACTGCTGGGTTCCCCTTCAGAATATCTGAGATCCACTGCTCGATGGTGACCTCTTCACTTGTTCCCTTTCCATTTTCCACATCCCCTAAAGGCTGGATTTTAAAAGGCCTGCGTGCATTAAACCCGGGGTTTACGTGCATGGCTGGGCCTTGCGTATGCTGAGCGAATTTTCAAAGATACCCGGCCACGTGCATAAATCCCGGTACACGCAGACGTGCAGGGCCACTTCAAAGGAGGGGGCGGGGTCTGGGCTGGGACAGCACCATTGTACGCTGTCCCAATGACTTGCACACCGGCCGGCTGCCGGTGCGCGCAACTTACTTCAGCTCCAGCCCTGAAGTAAGTTGTAAAACAAAATAAAAAAAGATAGGTAGGGTTTAGGGCAGGGGTGGGCAATTCCAGTCCCTGAGGTCCACAAACCTGTCGAGGTTTTAGGATATCCTAATGAATATGCATGACATAGATTTGCATACAACTGAGGCAGAGTGCATGCAAATCTCTCTCATGCATATTCATTAGGGATATCCTGAAAACCAGACTGGTTTGTGGCCCTCGAGGACTGGAACTGCCCACCCCTGGTTTAGGGGATGAGGAGGAGCAGGGAAGAGGGAGGGAGTTTAGGTGGAGGGGTAGGGAAGGCCCGATTGCATTGCTGCGCGGAAATTGCAATAGTTGCCCCCCCCCCCCACTTGCACGCGCCGCCCGCACGTGTGCACGGATTGTAAAATCTGGCGCACATGCCCCTGATTTTATAACATGCACATGCCAGTGCGTGCGTGTTATAAAATTGGCGCATCCATGTGTACGTGCCGGGAACCCACAAGCTTGTTTGAAAATCTACCCCTAAAGGCATCATCTTAGCTGTTTGTGAGCATCCAGAATAGTAGCTCAGATTCTTCTCATGCCTGGTACTGGGGAAGTTGCAGCCTATCTGCATACTTCTCCCACCTGCCTTGGTGGTTGACTCTGGAAGTCACTATAACTCACCTTTTAGCCTGAGGTGTTCCCACCTCATATTCTTCAAGCAGCTGGTCAGGAACCGGGAAGGTGGCAGGCCTCTATTTCCTATGGCTCCACTAAATATCCCTGCCAATATCCCCTCAGTGGTAACACGCTAGAGAACTATATAGATCTTCTCTAGAAATCACATGATCTTTGGCAGTCTATTATCTTTGGCAGTCTATTATCTCTGGCAGTCTATTATCAAAACCCAACCTCTAGCCTATATTAGGCACCGCTCATGTTAATTATGTTATTACCCCCATATATCTTAATTATGTTATTACCCCCATATATCTTAATCCAAGTTAATTCGACCTGTTCATTGTAAGACATTTACTTGTCATTGTTGTTATTGTTTAAAATGTAAACCGAATTGATCAATAATTTTGTTATTGGAAAGTCGGTATAGAAAAATGCTAAATAAATAAATAAAATAAATTCTTTCTTCTAATGCTAATCCTCCCCAATCTTATTCCCTGCTGCAAACCACTACTAATACCAAGTCCACCTTCTCCATTCCCTACGTTCTTTATCTCGCCTGCCAAAGGTCAAGAGTACAAAAATAACATCTTGGAAGCCCAGATCAGATGTATTCAACACATTAAGAAAAAGGTGGCTGGAAGGCTAAATGACTGCCAGCATGGTTTAAAGGGGAGGTGGAGAGGTTATTCTAGCCAAAAGACTATCTTTCAAAAAAAATTGAAAAGGGATCCGAATGAAGGAAACTGCATAAGCACTGGCAAGTTAGATGCAAAGCATTGATAAGAAGGCAGAATTTGAAAAGAAGCTTGCTGTGGTAGCAAAACCTCATAATAAAACTTTTCAAGTACATTTGAAGCAAAAGTTATTGAATCCGTAGTACTGAACCAGTTAACTGATTTTTAGATACTAATTCCTTCATTTGGGTGCAGACAGTCTTTTAGCACAGAAACTCTCCTACTCTCTAGATATGACACCATATAGTGGGGGTTTGATAGGGGAATGGTTATGGTGCTATTAGACATTTCCTCAGTTTTTGACTCACTAAATCATCAAGTTCTCCTTTTCAATTGCAGGGCCATGAGATCTCTGGAATGGTGCTTTAGTGATTTTCATCATATTTCATAGCTAGGATCCAGCACTTAGAATTGCCAAGTTGGCACCCTATTAATTCAGGAGTTCATCAAGGTTCAGCTCTTTTAGCAAGCCTCTTTAACTTTTACCTATCTTCTCTTTGCAAAATTCCATCTTGCCTTGGTGTGAATTATAAAATTTGCCCCGATGACATCCAGTCTTTTTCTTCCAGTTTGATCTACCTGGCCTGAATGCAGTCAAATGTTGGCTGTCATATAATTAGTTGGCTCTTAACATCGACAAGAAGGAGATCCTTATTTTAAGTAGGTTTTCTCTTGCTGACGCTCCCTCATCCTTTAAATATGAAGGTCACGAGTTACACATTTCATCTCGGTTATGGACTCTTAGTACTATTTTGAATAGTGACCTCTCTTCGCATGACCAGATAAAATCAGTAGTTTAAAACTGCCTTTTTAAAACTCTGTATGCTCAGAAGACTGAAACCTCTATTAGACTCTTATCTTCTCAGGTATTGACTATTGCAATTCCCTTAACATTGGCCTCCCAGCTAATTCTTTAAGAGGCCTGCAGATGGAGCAGAATGCTGCTACTCGGATTCTCACAGCATCCAAAATGCCCGATCATGTCATACCAGCACAGCATTCATTCCATTAGCTTAAACTTGCCATGCTAGACCACAGACTCAGCACCACGAATTAATGCAATCTTGTGCATCTATAACCCAATTCGGTATTTCAGAACAGCTCAGCAGGGCTTCCTGGAGGTACCCTTCCCACGACTGACACACTTAGATGAAACCTGTGAGCGAGTCTTTTCTCTTGCTGGCCCTTTGTATTGGAACACACTACCAAATTGCATACGTTTCATCACCACAACTAAGGCGTTAAAAAGACTTTTTAAAACCTCTCTGTTTAAACAGGTATTCAGATTGCCCATAGAGCCTCAAGTAGCAGCTGGTAAACTGATATACTGTCATCTGGTATTCTTCACAGGTTTTTTTTGCTGTGAAGTTGAAGATGGTTCTTTCTAATTGGTGGTGTCTTAATGTGTTGGGCTTGTATTTTTATTACTCTTTATGTTAATCTGTACCCCACCACAAACACCATTAGAAACAAATGGGTAATAATTTTTTTAAAATAAATAACATGAGGAAACTAGATAAAAGAAAACTAAAAGGAGTAGTTACAAGGATTAAAAGCCTGCACGAGGCACAGAGGCTGTTTAAAAAAACACCATTTTGGAAGCCCAGATAAAATTCATTGCGCAAATTAAGAAAGGTCAAAAGATAAAGCACCTGCCAGCGTGACTAAATGATGCTGTGAAAGAAGCTATCAAAGACAAAAATGCATCTTTCAAAGAAAGGAAAGTAAGAAAAAATGTGGAAAATAGGAAGACAAATAGGCACTGTCAAGTTAGATGTAAAACACTAATTAAGCAGGCCATGAGAGAATTTGAGGAGAGACTTACCAAAGAGGCAAAAACTAATAATAAAAACCTTTTCTCGTACATTAGAAATAAAAATCCTGTGAGGGAGTCAGTAAGGTTGTTAGATGACTGGGGAGGTGGAGGGTAGGGTTACCAACTGGCTCCAGATTTTCAGGGCAGGTTAATCCAGTTCTGGTTTTACTCTGTTGCATGCTGGAGCTTGTTGTTTTGTCTTCCCTATTGCAGTTCCTTACAAAACCAAGACCACAAGTCCCTGGTTTGACAACCACTTTGAATGAGTTGTTGAATGAATGGAAGCCGGGAGTCGAGCTAGGCCCCAAGGCTCTTCACCTGAGGGGCAACTGGCAAGATCTCATTGCCAACTACAAGTGAAGTGGGTAGAGACTCCACCAAAGGATGTTGTAATGCAAGCAATTTCTGGATTGAGCATCCAAAATCACTCCTATCATATATAAACATTGGCAAGTTCTCTCTCTACATTCTGCATGTGCAACTGCGCCACAGCTCACGTTGTGGATGCATCGTTAACGATATGGTAGCTAGAGCTCATCTGCCAGAAGTGACATCGTTTGGGAGCACGTTGGAGTCTGGACACCAGTGCATCTGCACTTTAAGGCAAAGAGTGGAAATATATCTTTATATACCACCTATGGCTAGACCCTAGGCGGTGCACAAGAAGAACCTACAAAAATAAGGAACATGCATAAACAAAACAAAATTTAAAAAACCAATCAATAGCAGACACATCTTGTAATTCTGTACAGAGACAAATCCTGCAATGCACAGAGCCAGATGCTGTTCCAAGTACAACTAGGCAAACTGTTGATGTAATCAAAGGCCAGACTGAAGAAGAATGTTTTCAACTTGAGGTTTGCTGGCTGTAGTTCCTGTGCAATAGAGTTCCGCATAATAGGAGCTGCAACAGAACCATCTTTCGTGAGTCTCAGAAAGCTGGGCATGCCGGACTCCTGGCAAAAGAGTGCCTTTGGAGAATCAGACAGCTTGGACTTCCTCTTGGGTGGTTTATTTGATTCGGTGCGGGTGATCTGGTGCCTGTGGGTTGCACTACATGGACTGTGAAAGCAGGCCTTAAAGAGCATTGTAGCTTCATGAACACACCCAAGATCCCAGCACCTTTGGTTTCTCACTGTATCCACTTGCTGCATGGCTTTTCTGATTTGAGATGGGCAGGGTTGCAACAGGTTCTCCATTGTGCTGGAGGTGGAGATCCTATTGCTTGTTTTAAACTCTCTGTGAAACCAAGTGGTTGTAATGAGGGACTGGACTGGCGTGCTTATCGTTGCATAGCGCCTTGATTGTTTGGGCAGGGCCGAGTGTCATTTTTTGTTAGGCGGCGACGTATATAAATGAACATATTACGTGATAGGCACTGGAACATCTGGAGAAGTGCGAGTCCACCTGAGGCGGAAGACAGCAAAACACGGAGCTGTGTGTGTGTGTTTGGTTACAACAATCAGATAAGTCTGGTTTTATGTGCACAAGTTTAAAAAAAAAAAAAGGTATTTCAAGTAATGGACTAAGTTTATCTAGGATCGATGATTACAAGCACTTAGACAATGGTTATATTGTAATCTCCTTTGGGTTCTAATACGATGGTTCTCGAAGTTGAGAGGACAAATATCAGGCGAGGACAGCACTTATCCAGCTAAAGTTTAGCCATGTTAAAACCAATATTAAGCTGTTTCTGGCTGAGGTAGAGAGCCAGACTTAACTCTGCCCCAGAACATCTCTTTAACATGGCTAAACTTTAGCTGGATAAGTGCTGTCCTCTCTTGATAGTTTTCCCCTTCAACTTCGAGAAAAATATTAACCACGCGTGGTTCTCTAAATGGCTCGATTCCCATGCTCCCACTTAATGTATTCAAAATGGACCCTGCCGTGACGAGCTCCTTCACCCCCAGGTCAACTTTTAAAAATAAAGGTGGCACAATCTCTCCGCGGCCTACCACCCCCCCCCCCCCTGGTTTAGCAAAAATAGGAAATCAATGCCGCCCCCTCGCCTTCACAAATCTGCCGGGATTGTGGTGCGCTCCTGCCGTGATCCCGTCAGCTTTCAGCATCGCTGTGACAGCAGCACTGGAAACGTAACTGGGGGATATTCCGTGAGACAGTTATCCTTCTGAATACCCAGGATTATTTAGCTGGACAAGTTAACCATTCTAGGCTTTGTTTGAATATTGGCCTCTAGAAGGCCTATCTGTGTAGACTTTTCTCTCTTTGTAATGGAAAACCATCAGTGGGTTTACCCATCACTTTATCACTACACAGGTTCCAGGTTTTCTTAACTTCTCATACTGTGTTTTCCCCTACTGAGTTCATCGACACCCTCCCCACTTCCATGATAAAAAGCTTCCTGACATTACTCTTGAGTCTGTCTCTTTCAGCCTCACATCATGACTTTTTGCTCTCTACTTTCATTTCCTCTGAAATATGGTCACCTTGTGTTTTATTTATGCTGGCTTTCCTCTTGGATATACATATTTATATCCTCGAGTCTGGCCTCAGAGGGCATAAGGTGCAGCCTCTGGCTCTGATTTTGTCTGTCTTTCTAGCTCTCAGCCTCCTCATCTCTCTGTCATGGTGCATAATTGTATATTGATTCCTACCTCACTAAAAGCCTCTTTAGACTAGTTCTTTTAGACTAAGTGGATGAACGATTTGGATAGATATACAAGGTAGGAAAAGATAAATCCCTGGGTAGTGCCTAGTGCAGGGGTAGACAACTCCAAGCCTTGAGTGCACAAGACAGTCAGGTTTTCAAGACATCCATACCGAGTATTCAGGAGATGCATTTGCGTGCACCAGGTTTTTCAGGCACCGGCCCACAGAGGATCAGTCTCTTAACCAGTCCCCCAAACAGCAAATGCCATAATAGTCCAGCTGGCTCCATTCTCATACTGTTCGCATGAGACTGAAAGATTGGCACTAGAGTAGGGGCACTCATGCTGATCTCACAGTCTCAGTCTCGCAAGAATCACATGGAATGGAGGCAGCTGAGCGAGTCCAGTGGGAGGAAGATGACAGGCTAGGGATAGACAGAGAGGGAAGGGGAGTTGGTGGGGCAAGTGCGGGGGGAGGGGGGAAGCGAGGGGAGTGAGAGTGAGGAAAGGGGAGGACACCTCTCTGGAAACCCCATTCTGGCAGCCAGGCAGCAGGGCGTGTTTGTCTGAGAGCGTTGAAGTTCAGCCGAGAGGACAATGAGATGATTGCAGGGGTCCTGGAACATTATGCCATGCTGTTCGGCAACTGTGCAGCCAAGAACTCGAGTGTATCCAAGGGCAAGATCTGGCACACCATCACCCAGGCTATCTCCCGGCACAGCGGTGTGGGGAGCAAGGGGCCCACAGATCCTGGGACATAAAGGTACAATTGAAGACAAAGGTGGCTGACTGCAGCAAATACGCAGACCGGCGGAGGAGCCCCTTGGCCGATTGTGCTCATGCCCATGGAGGAGCGCCTCGTCCAACTGCTGGGACTGGATGTGTTCACGGGCATGGTTGAGTGGCTAGACACCACGTGAACTGGCGCCGGTAAGTTCACCTCCCCTATAAATGGCAAGGCTGCTACGGTTGTGCACATCATTTGGCATAAGATGCTCTCACATTGATTGAGATGCAAAGTGCACATCTCACGCCAAACGATGCATGTGTGTACTTCTCAGCTTTGGTGTATCTTCCAAGGACCGGCCGCGCAGCAGCACTTTTCCATGCCCCCTTGCCTGTGGACGCTCAGAGACAGTTCAGCAAGGAGGAGGAGGAGGGGCAGCAGCCTCCTGAGCACAGCCAGATTCTGAAAGCCCTTGGGTCAGCAAGGGACCTTGGAGGAACCCAGCCTGCAGTGGCGCAGAATTGAGTCAGCGCGACCTCACTCCAGCACACCACATGGCCAGCGCGAGGCAGCAGACAGTGAGCCGGAGCAGCCCACCAGCCCCCCCTCATGCCACTTCTGGAGGCTCAAAGCTCCCCTTCCGGCACAATGAGCACATCACCAGCACCAGCTCTGGCACCAGCACTGCCCGAGGCCTCAATGCACAAGCAGCTGGACTGGCTGGAAAGGAGCCATGGTGTCCACCTCCACCACATACAGGCAGAGCTAGTGTGCCAGAAGAGGGCTGTCAATGGGCAGACCCAGGTCCTGCATGACCAGATGGCAGCCCACACAAGCTGTCACCACAGTGGCTACCTCCATCAATAATTTCACCAGTGTCCTGCCCCAAATTCTGCAATGAATGCTGAAGCCTCCACCTCTGCCTTCCCCAGCATCCCACAACGCCATGCCACGTAGCAGACCCCGACCTGAGAAATGACCCAGGGATAGGTCCCCCAAAGACATGCTGTCCCCAAATGGCAAGCGATGCCATGGCAAAGGGCCATGAAGGAGCTGAACTGCTGGCCTCTGACACCTAAGAACAAGACTTGTCGAACAAGCCTGGCCAGGCCCGTGTATAGAGTTCCTGTGCCGGCTAGATGGAAGAGGCCTACTGGGTCCATCCTGACTACAGAGTTCCTGTAGTGGCTAGATGGAGGAAGCCTGCTGGGCCTGTCCTGACTACAGAGTTCCTGTGGCGGCTTGATGATGGGGATGGTCTACTGACTGCCAGTGTTGTCAAGCTGTCTACTTCTAATGCTCTCCTCAGTGCTCTGCCTGTACTCCAGCCTCCTTGATGCTGTCTCCAGTCACGGGCCAGCTGCTGTCTCTTATCATCATATCTCATCTCCAGCTCATGATGCTGGTGTCTCATCTTATCTCATCCTGCTGCCGCCTCCTTGCTGCGGTGTCTTCTCCCAGGGCTGCTGCCTCCATGCTGCGGTGTCTTCTCCCGGGGCTCCTGCCTCCAGTCCTGGTCCTGCTGCCTGCTACTTTGTCTTTGCTGCCTTGACCCTTTGACTGAGGGCTTTCACTTGGACTCTGCTACCATGGCCCTTAGTCTGTTCCCTTGAGTGCACTCTTTCAGCATGGACACATGGACATTCTGGGGGCTTTTGGTTGACATCACATAGCTGTGCTGCTATCAGTTTTAACATTAGAGCTGTACTGTAGCTATTTGGGTGCTACTTCCGCTTTCTATGTCCTTTGCTGTAATCATGATTGTGCAAAACGATAAGGCGCTAATACTGTATATGTAATGTTGCCATTTGGAACAATGCATGCAGAGGTCTACATTTCAGTTACCATGTCCTGTGCAATTACAAATCTGGTCCTTGCAGAATGTGATTACCAAAGATGTTGACTTGTTTTCAATCTGTTGACATTTGTTGTGTAATAAAGTGGTCCCAGACTTGAAAGAACACTTTCTGCTTGTATGTTTTCATTGTGTGCTTTTTCTCTTAAGGGTTCACTAGATCAAAGTTTGGCATCAATATGTCCTTGCATGCTAGAGTGCCATGGGTCATTTCAACTGGACACTTTGCTGGCAGGGAAGACTATATGGCCTACAGCGTACAACCAAAAGCTCATTGTATGCTCCCAAGGAGGACAGTAAAAGCTAAACAGGAAGCTCCTTACTGTGGAGGCTCAGTAGGCTCCAGTTGTCTTCTCCAGAGAGCATAGGCGTAGCTAACTGTTGGGTACATGGGCACTAGATAACTAGTGTTCGCCTCCATATGCAGTCTGGTGGAATAGATGTAGAAATGCTTGACTAGAGGTGCAGAAGCTATGTCTTCATTCTGTTGGGGACCAATCGGTTGTCTGGCTATGCAAAGGTCATAATGCACCTATTACAAACCATTGGCCTGTAACATTGTGAAGATGTATCCCCTCTGACCAAACAAAGGCCCTTCTCTCTGGCTCTGGCACCGAATGCTATCATGACATAAGTCTTCCGTCAGAGGGCTATTTGAAAATGACATAAACCCCTAGGTGTGGTTTATCTCTAGGGAGCATAAATGAGCAACTGCAGGTTCCTGAGCTAGAGAGTACACAGTGTCCATGTAAAGCTTGTGAGGTGTTAAGGGCAAGTTACACTAATCACCCCACAAGGCTTTACATTGGGTCCTCGCTCCACCTAAAAGGCTATCTGGACAAAATCCCTTTTATGTTCCATACTAAACAAAATGCCTTCTACTTGCAGGCTGCTCTAACACCATGTCAGGAGCTCTGTGACAACTGAGGAGGAGTGAGGGAGTTGTCTAGGTTAGAGAATCCTCACAGCCCAAGAGCAGACAGCTAGGGGGCCTGCTGTTGCTTGGGACCAGGCCGAGCTCCACAGACTGGCTGCCCCCCCCCCCCCCCCCCCCAGTACTGGCCTGGCACGTGGATCCGTATAACGCCTGCTCTCTGAGACTCCCTTTGTAAATAGTGGAAGACAGGATCACTTGTGTTGAAAGCTAGTCAATGCAAAATGGATGCACACACACACTGCCTGCTCGGGGTATGCATAGATGTGGTAAGGGAGGGAATAACAAGGCCAATATCACCCCCAGACACAAATGTAGACCAGCACGTCACTCACCCAGATGCACACAGTCACACGTATGTGTCGGCTCTTTTTTTTTTTTGGTGACAAACTACCTCCAGCAGTTTGTGTACCTACACATGCGCAATGGATATGTACCTGGCATGTCTGCAGTCCTCCGTGATTGATGTCTGTGGCTGCCTGGTCCCTAACTGATAATGAGGAAGTCAGAATCTGAGCTACACACAGAAGATTAGGTGCACCTGCCAGCATTGCAGCACCCGTGAGAAGCAGACATGATGAGCACTTTATCCGAGGTACTGACATGGACCCCTCAGAGGGCAGGAAATGCTCGTCTTGCAAGAGACCAACACAGAAAGTGCAGAAGCCGTCAGGCCAACCACATGACCCCTCTGGGAGCAGTTGCTGATGCGGTGGGACACCTTCATTTGCATTAACTCCTCCCACTTGCATACTAAAATTAAAATTTGCATGCTAGCTTGCACTGCGCTATTTATCGCGTGTGCCGCGCAAGTTGGACCCGTTTTAATGCAGGTTTGAGCCCTAACGCATTTTGATGAATGACCCAGTTAGATTGTAAGCCCTGTGGGGATTAGGGAAATACCCACAGTACCTGAATGTAATCTGCTTTGAAGTGTTGAAAAGCAAAATTAAAAAAAATCAAATAAAGAAGGTAAATGCCCAGGTTGAGTCATGACACGCCAATAAAGTGAAAGTTTTATTCAAGAGGTACTCAAGCTGGCAAAAATGGTAGGTAATTTCTTATAAAGGGGCTGTTCTTAGCATCCCAAGAAGTTCATATCCATCATTTTGCACATTAACTATTCATGCAATGCAATATCAGAAACTCAATAGTATTCAGGTAAATCATTTCTAATAAAAGATTTATACTTTGGGGTACATATTCAGAAGCCATGTAGTCAGATAACGGGAAAGTTATCCAGCTAAATGGCTTGTCCGCATATTTAAAAGGCTTATCGGGCTGCATTCTAGGTAATGAATTGTCCGGCTAGTATTTAGCCTGGTAAGTCAGGGGGTTCCTGGGCGTTCCAGGGAGGAGTATAGTTGTATTCTGCCATCGGGCAGGTCTAAAGTTAGCCAGGTATCCGGGTATATTTAGTGGTACAACTGCGCCGCTGAATATCCCAGTTAGGTTAGCTGGATAGGTGTATCTGGGTAACTTAACTAGCCACTCACAGCTGAATATTTACCCATTTGTCTTTCAGATAATTATTTCCTTTATGAAGCTACTGAATATTATCAAATAATAACATTTTCAGAGTTTCCTTTTATTTCTTCTATCTTAGCTGTATTATCTTTATTTTAGACAAAGTAATTTTTTCCACTTTCATGTTTTAGTTACTTCAGAGCTGTGACTTTCTCTTCCCTTTGTCGCTTTTAAGTTGTACTTGTCTGATCCCTATTTCTCACTGCCTTTGCATGTATGCACATTTAGCTCACTTTTCCACAAATGCAGCAGCTTGTGGGTGGGGCTTGTAAGTGCTGGGTTTTGTTTTTTTTATTTACCATTTTATCGAAGACCAAATATAATACAATAAGCACAATACGTGAGGGTTCGCAACAGTTTAAATGCGGTGATTCAAGATGGGATGCTTCAGATCGAGGCTTGATAACGGAGACAGACACTTGCCAATTCTCTTGACCACAATGCCTTCACTGATCTCCAGGCTCCACCTCCTAGCCTAACTTTAATAAATAAGAAAAAGAAACTATCTCCCTCAAATGAAATGATCTTCTTTCAACCGCTGTGTCACCCTCCGTGTGTGTCATGCCGTCTTGTTGTCCTGTAGCAACTAATTAAAATAAAGAATAATTAGGATCACCCTAGTCTAACGAAAGAGTAAGACGCAACTGAGAGCCATGCGACAGATGAGACTTGTGACCATGAGATTATGAAACAAGTGACAATAAGATCTGACTGAGACTTGTGACAAGAGACTTGGAATAATATTTCAACAAGAAACATGTACTCACAATTTATACCCACTCATATTCATTTCCTACTTTGTCTTTTCTGTTTCAGTCAGTTTATCAATTCAGAAAACAGCTGAATTTTCTCTTAAACTGCTTTTATTGAAGTGACACTGCACCTCTGCAACTGTTAGAGCATCTGTTGTTTGAAACAGCTGAGACTATCTTTTATATCTCTCAGGTTCCTTCTTCTCCGTGCTAAATGATGTTCTTGAATTTGTTCCAGAACTGAATTGGGATTAACTCCCAAACAACTGACTGACAGGCTGCTGCAGTAAGGCGTGCTCGGCCGAGCGCACCGTTTACCCTGCAATTGGCCGTGCGTTTTCGATGCGCGTCTATTACTCCTTATACAGTAAGGGGGTGCAAAGCGCGTCGAAAATGCGCGGCCAACCCCCCTGAAAACTAATAGCGCTCATCACGTGCGAGTACACGTTGATGAGGCTGTTAGATAATCCCCTGTGCACGCTCCAACTTAATATCCTAGCGATATTAAGTCGGAGGAACCAAAGCTTAAAAAAAACAAAATCTGTCCGCCGGTCAGCGGGTTTGAAAAGCGGACGCTCAATTTTGTCGGCGTCCATTCTCCTAACCCGTGGCTGTCAGCGGGCTCGAGAACCGACAGCGGTAAAATTAAGCAGCGGTTGTCGGACCCTCTTGACAGCCACCTCTACCGCTAATAAGGAGGTGCTAGGGGCGCACTATTGTCCCTAGCGCCTCCTTACTAGTGCACCACCTCATATAAATACAGAATCACGTGCCTAGGAGGGGTGCCAGGGCGTGCGTCGGGAGAGCGGGCGCTCACCACGGAGCGCCCGCTCTCCTGCATTTTTTACTGTATCGGCCCGTTAGTCAGGACACTTACTTTAACTTAACCAGCCCAGTAAAACACCGGCTAATTGTATTATGGCCAGGACCATACTCCCCTGCTACTTGTATATTCTCTCCCTGAGAGATACTAAGCCACTTTATGGAGAAAACCTATTACTCTAAGGCTTGGATTATGTTTCCGAAGATACTTTTTAGATGAGGTAATTTTCTCCCCTGTTAAAATTCCAAGCACCTCTTTTTATTATGCCGTCTCCCTTTCATCAGCTAACTGTAAAAACTGATTTAAAAATCCAGCAGACCAGCCGTTGTCACTTTGAAACTCATTCTCTTTCCGAGCTCTTCGGGTTACCTGTTTACACAGCAGCACTTGTTCACTTACACTCCCATTCAGAACGGTGTGGTCCCCTCACTGTATTTGTTTTGAGTGCTCTGCGACTTGTCTAGGCCTCCGAGAAGGATTAGAATGAAAGGCCCTCTCTGATTAAATCCAGCCCAGCTCCCCTGTGTTCTGGAATTGTCCCTAACGCTCGCTCTGTCGGGGAATATCCTTACTCTAGTAATCATGACAATAGTTCCTGCCCTGCCCAGCTCCCATATCTAACACCCTTTCATACATGTATATGTAAGGTAAAAAAAAATCTTTGAGTGGCTTTGCAATTTTTCTCCAACTAAATAAAGTAAAAAGGAGGGTAGTTTGACCTAATAATGTCTACGTCCAGTCCAGTCCGCCGCTTCACATGTTGTCTCCTGGTAAGCGTTCTGTTGCCATGCTGTTTCCTTACCAGTGGCTTCAGAGGTTCGCGGTTTTTAAAGCGGTGCTGAGCCGACGGACCTTCTTTTACCAGCTTCAGCACGGGAAAGTCCAAACCTAGCTTTTAAAAAAAAAAAATAAAAAAAAAAAAATTCGCTAGAATGGAGTCAAAAATGACCTAAACTATTCCAAACACGCTCCACGTCAATCAGAAACTACCAAAATATCTCTGTGACTCCAAAGTCCCAAAACATCTATAAGGGAAAAAAAAAAAAGCCACCAGAAATGGCCTAGAATACCGAGGAGCATAATTTCCAAATTATACCATTTACAACCAAAATGATGATTGAATAAGGTCTCTCAACATCTGCTTAGATTTTTCCACCCATTAGGAAAGTTTTTCTGAGTGTTTTCTATGAATTTGACTTCAATAACACCCCATGGGGAAACTGGTTTAATTTTCTTTCAAAATCCACTTTTTTAACTCAAACCAGGGGCTTATTACAGTCCCCCCGCTTCCCCACGCATGTGACCGCCCAGTACATATTCTGTTACAATTTAAGGGATTTTAGGTGGGGTTTTTTTTTTCTAACTGTTGGTGCTGGGATCACCGTTGTGCTTCCCGGGGATTGAAATTATCTCCACTTCAAATTGGGCCTTTGCTTTATTTATTTATTTTAGACAAAGTTTACTTAGTTTAAACTTTTAAAGTTGGCCTCGGGGCCTGGACCTTGGGTGCCCGCTGATGCCCTCCGTAATGTCTCTGGGGGACCCGGCCTGCACGCTCTCCATGTGCCGGGGCTTTCCCAATGCCCCTGACGCGTCGGGGTACCTTTTAATCTGCGGCGGCAGCTGTTCCAAGGCTGCCTCTGCCAAATCTGGTCTTCCTTGCAGCTCGGCCACTTTCTCACCACCACCACCACCACAGGGGGGCGGCTCTATCATGAGGCAGCGGCCTCGGGCAGCAGCAGGTTGGAGCGGCAAAAAGTGCTCCTCCAAGAACACCTCTACTGCAGCGACCGCCTCACCCTGCCTCCAAAGTCAAAGATAAACCCAAACCCCCTGCCCGATCCGCTCAGGGAAAACACACGTCCCTAACCCCCGGCAAATGGCTTCGAAAATCGCCATTTGTGGGGTGGGCGGCAGCAGGCGTCACGTTTATCCCGACGTCATCTCCTGCTGCCGCAGGACTACTCAGCAACAGGAGATGACTGGGGGTGTCAGCTTGCAAGAAATATCAGTGATGCACCGTCTGCCACCTCTTTGGGAAATCTGACCCTTCCCTTCCCCCTTCTGTAGCATTTTCAGTCACCGGAAGGGGCAGACTCCAAGGGGGACCCTCTGCCCCCCCATACCCCTCTCCATGATTTGACCTGTGCTGTGCCTTTGGGGCAGGGGACGCACCATCTCATCCCTCACCTCAGGCAGCACATTGCCTTGAGCCGCCTCTGGTTGTCTGATCTTATTTTTCTAATCGATTGGTCCCAGCTTTTTTTTTTCCCCCACATTCCCCTTCTCGGTCTTTTCCTAATTCCTTTTACAGGGTCTCTTTTTTTTTTTTTCTTTTTCTTTCTGTTTCTTCTCTTCCTCCCTCAAGCGCACACACACAGGCTCTCACTCTCACAAGCTGTCTCTCTCTCTCTCACACACACACACAGGTTCTCGCTCTCACATGCTGTCTTTCACTCACACAGGCACTCACTCTTATATGCTGTTTATCGCTCACACACAGGCTCTCACTCTCACAAGCTGTCTCTCTCTCTCTCTCACACACACACACACAGGCTCTCGCTCTCACATGCTGTCTTTCACTCACACAGGCACTCACTCTTATATGCTGTTTATCGCTCACACACAGGCTCTCACTCTCACAAGCTGTCTCTCTCTCTCACACACACACACACAGACTCTAACTCTCACATGCTGTCTTTCACTCACACGGGCACTCACTCTTATATGCTGTTTATCGCTCACACACAGGCTCTCACTCTCACAAGCTGTCTCTCTCTCTCACACACACACACACAGACTCTAACTCTCACATGCTGTCTTTCACTCACACGGGCACTCACTCTTATATGCTGTTTATCGCTCACACACAGGCTCTCACTCTCACATGCTGTCTCTCTCTCACTCATACACAGGCTGTCGACTCTCTCTCACCTGCTCTTTCAGTCTCACACAGACACACACAAGAATTCTCTCTCACACACACACACACACATTCTATCAGGGCATTGACCTCCCCCCTCGCATCTGGGCCTCCTCTTCTCAGGCTGCCATGGGATGGGATCCATGCCAGCATTCTTCTTGGGCCTCCACGAGGTGGGGATCCATGGCAGCCCTGCCATAGGGACAGACACTGCTTCTCTTCACTGCATGGGCCTGATGCTCCAGCATCTTTTTCTCCCGGACTCACATGGGCAGGAAGGAAGATGAGCTCCCAGAGTTTTTGGGTGTTGGCCTGGAGGCCCCAGAGGTCCGTTCAGAATTCTGGATTCTCCAGGCCAAAACCAGAGCGTTCCCAGGTGTGCGGATGGGGCTTGGCTGTGTGTGTCAGGGCATGCAGGATTGGGGGGGGGGAGCTGGACCCGAGAAGGGGAAGGAACACCGAACTCCCTGTCCCCCAAATCCTGGAGCCATCCCTCTTCTCCACCCATCTCAGATCTGCCCTTCTCCCTATCTCCTGACCCCAGTCCTCTCACCGTCTCCTTTCCCTGTTTTCCTCTCGCCACCCATGGGCCTCTGGACTGGTGGGGGGGGGGGAGAGAGGTTTGGAGGATACTAGCGCTGGGCAGGGTGTGGCAGGATGGGTTATGTTGGGGCCTCGGAGTCCCACCGTAGGGATCTGTATTGGTCTCATTTGTGTCTTTTCCCGGTAGGGTAGGAGTTGGTGTTTTATGGACTCTTGCAATATTTGCAGTGCTGCCTTTTCATAGGAGGCGTTGTTGCTGTTTGAGTCCTGAAAGCGAGTGCTCTTGTGGTATGATACATTTGCTATATATGTGCCGAGTGCTTTGCTTTGGGGTTTTTTTGCAGGATTTTATATTTTTTTTCACAATTTGCCTGGGAGTGGAGAGAGTTTGTGCTGCTTCTACTGAGACGGCATCAGAATTTGAATGGTTTCCTATAATGAGTTGTATGGGGAAATAATAATTTAGTACTGACACTTCTATTAGTTAAGGCTGGGTTTTTTTTTGCCATTTTCTCCTTTACCACTCTGTCTGTTTTTGTAGCATCAAACTTTTTAATATTTGGTCTGGGAATGAATAATTATACTCTAGGACTTATGCCAGCAGCAGCAATTGTTAGCCGCTATTGAAACTGATTCTCTTTTGCAAGATGATTAGCATTGTCCTCTGTTGTAGTCTCCTTTTTGTATTAATTCTGGCGCTTGTGTTGTGCTTTTTGGTTGTTTTCAAAAAAGCATTTGACAAAGTCCCTCATGAGAGGCTCATCAGGGTGGAGGGACCATAGTTCCCTCTGAGCTGAGCACGTAAGTGATTGCTCATGCATTTTTGGAGCATCGCTCGCAGGTTTCCCATGGCCGCTCACATACATTTTTCTTTGTGCTACGTACAGAAATGCAACGCTAATACTGGCACTCGAAAATTGTTGGTTTAAAAAAATAGTTGCTCACACAAAAAAAAAAAATGTGCACAAACCTAGTCCCTCCTTGGAGGGAACATTGATAGGAACCAGTGTCCTATTACAGAGTGGTAACTGGCTACCAGGAAGTATCGAGTAAGGACTGAATGTCATTGCTCTCACTGGGGAAGGGTAACCAGTGGAGTGCCCCAGGGATCTGTAAAGGGGCCAGCGCTATGGAAAAGGGAGTGATGAGGGAGGTGATCAGATTTGCAGGTGACGTGGAGCAAGTCAAATCTATTGAATCATGAGCCAATTGTGAGGACCTGCAAGACTGGGGGATTGTGAGTCTAAATGGCAGATTTAATTTTAATGTGCACAAGTTCAAAGTGATGCATGTAGGGAAGAATGCTCCAAACTATAGGTACATGCTGCTTGTTCTATATTAGGTATCACCACCCAGGAGTTTGGTCGCCACATCTCAAAAAAAGAGATATAGTTGCACTGGAGAAAGTACAGAGAAGGGCGACCAAAATAAGAGGCATAGAACGGCTGCCCAATGAGGAAAGGCTAAGGAAGTTAGGGCTGTTCAGTTTGGAGAAGAGACGACCGAGGGGGGATATGATAGAGGTCTACAAAATCATGAAAGGACTTGAACAGGTTAATATAAATCAGTTATTTACTCTCTCAGACAATAAAAGGGGCTCTCCATGAAGTTAGCAAGTAGCACATTTAAGACTAATCGGAGAAAATTCTTTTTCACTCAGCGCATAGTTAAACTCTGGAATTCATTGCCAGGGGATGTGGTTTCAGCAGTTAGTGTTACTGGGTTTAAAAAAGGTTTGGATAAGTTCCTAGAGGTTAAATCCATAAACTGCCATTAATTAATAAGCAATAGTAATTTGAGATCTATCTAATGTTTGGGTACTTGCCAGATCCTTGTGACTTGGATCGGTCACTGTTGGAAACAGGTACTGGGCTTGATGGACCCTTGGTCTGACCCAGTATGGCAGGTTCTTATGTTCTTATGTGTGGTAGTGGTCAAAAAAAGCAAATAGAGTATTAGGTATTTTGAGAAAAGGAAGGGAGACTGAAATGGAAGATATCCTAATGCTTCTGTATCCATCGATGGTGCGAACGCACCTTGAATACCATGTGCAGTTCTAATCCTGCCATCTCAAATTAGAAAAGGTGCAGAGAAGAAAACCCAAAATGAGAAAGGGGATGGAGCGATTCCCCTATGAGGAAAGGCTGAACAGGTTAGGACTCTTCAGCCTGGAGACGTCCATAAAATCTGAATGGGGTGGAACGGGTAAATAGGGAATGCTCTTTACCCTTTCCCTTAGTATTACAACCAGGGGACGCTCCATGAAGCTAATAAGTGGCTCATTTAAAACAAACCAGACAAAGTCTTTTTTTCACTCACTGCCCAATTTAACTGGGGGCACTTGTTGCCAGACGATGCAGTGAAAGCATTTAGTGTAGCTGGGTTTGAAAAAGGAATTTGAAACAAGTTCCTGGAGAAAAGTCCATGAAATCATTCTTAGCCAGGTAGATGTGGGGAAGCCACTGTGTTTATCCCTGGCTGGGAACAAGCAGGACTTCGACCTGTTCTTTGGGATCCTATCGGGGGACTTGTAACCCGGATCGGCCGCAGTCAGAGCGAGGATACTGGCTTTGGGGGACCCGCTATGGCATTTCTTAATGCATGCATGAGAGAATGGCCAACTGCAAACGTTTCCAAAATGAGTAGTGGAAGCTGGGAGGCAGAGTTGGTTGATCTGCTTGTCCCCCACGCCCCCCTCCCCACCACCAAAAAGGTGTTCTGAATACATCAGACCGTATTACGTTATTTTGCGGCACACAACTACCTCTTCCATCTCTGATTTGTATCCACCCATAAATACAACAGGCGAGGAAGCTAGCTAGGTTTAGCACAGCCCTCCTTGTAAGGATCAGGACCGGGCTATTACAATTAGCACAGCTAGCAGGCTTGCAAATAAGCAGGTATGGCCAGGTACAGAGCAGCAGTGAGAAATGTTCTGTTGGCCCGCAGCTCTGGAAAGCCACCGAGCCAGAGGCCGGCCTCTCCCTTTCAGTCGGCCTACGGGAAACAGCAGGCGAGGGTGTTTCATGAAAGAGCAGAGCACTTGTTTTCTTGGTTGCCTGCTTTCTGGTCCCCCACGCCCTCTCCTCCAGTGCCCCGTATCAACACCGACAGGTTTTCTGCAGCTGCTGTGGAAGGGAAACGAGGGGGGGGGGGAAAGGGGCTGAAGCAGACGATCTATGATCCCAGTACTGAGGGGAGAGTGGGGGAGGTGGAGGAGCAATGGTACGAGTAGGCCCAGCAGGATGAGGCACCCAGTACTGGCACTGAGGCTGTAAAGCAGAGAAATAGTTTGCACTGCTATCAGGGCAGGGCAAATAGGGCAGCTGCCCTGGCACCGAAAGCCTGCCCGTTTCTCTTCGTTTCCTTCTGTACGCTCGGGGGGGGGGGGGGCAGCTCTCCTGCCAGTCCAAGTGAGAAAAGATCGTCCGTGCGTGCTCTGTGGAGGACCAAGGCTGATTCTGGAGGGCTGCAGGGGAGAAGATAGGAGGAGGATGCTGGCCTGGGGTGATTGTGTGTCTGCTGTTTTTTCCTCCAAGACTTTCCTGTCCCCTCTGCCCTTCCTTAACAAGTTCTAGGCCCGGTATGGCCGCATCCCAATCCTGAGAATCTGTGAACCCGGTCTCTGTAACAGCACCAACGTCCGAGTCTGCCTCCACCATTAGGGCCTGCAGGTCTGGGATTTTATCACCCAAACTACGAGCATTTGCGGTCATAGCTTTCCAGGTTTTGTTTTTTTTCCCTTGATTTCCTGCACTTCCTAGACACTTTTTCTCCTTTATTTGAGCTGATTGATGGTATTTTCTCCTCCCACGTCCTGTGTTGCTTGCGGGTGATGTGTCACTTTCATTGGCCATCTCCTGCCACCCCCATTCTTTAGTTTAAGTATATGTTAATATATGATCTGGATTTCTCACTTAGCATCCTCCTTCCTGCTACAGACCAATGTAGGCCATCCTTACCGGATAGCCTTTTACTGCTCCATACACAACCCCAGCCCCCAATGCATCCAAACCATTTTCTGTGCGCCAGGAATTGAAATTATTTATATGGCACAGCTTCTCATTTCCCTTTCCACGAACAGGTAATACTTCTGAAAAGGCACAAGTCTTTGCAGTGTGTCTTATCCTTCCTAGATTTTGGAAATCTCTTTGTACTTCATGGATACCATTTCTCATTGGTCCCCCAGATGAATGATCACGCTGATTTCAGAGTTCCTACTTCCTTCTTCAATGACTTGGACTATCCGGTTTGTATTTCTACTAGCTGAGGATCCTGGAAGGCATTTGACTGTTGTGTCCCCATCAAAAACGTGCCCCCAAATTGGTTCCTCAGATGATTGAGTCTCCCAGAAGAAGCAGCTTTCTCTTATGACACTTTATTCTATGGAAGGGCTTCTGGGTGCATTGGACGACTCTGGTCTGTTGGTTAATATCCTTTACTTTTACAGATTGGTCATATAAACGGGAACTTGGTTACATGGCAGTGGATTGTTTGAGCTGGCATGAGAAAATGCACACCTAACCAGTCAGGTTTTCAGGATATCCAGAATGAATATGCAGGACATAGATTTACGTACATTGGAGACCCAGGCTATGCAAACCTAGCTCATGCATATTCATTGAGGCAATCCTGAAACCCCCTCCAGGAAAGGGATGGGAAACACTGTTATAAAAGGCAGATAGAAATGAAAATCTTCATAGATCTTCCTGGCTAAGGGGGCGGCACCTGAATGCTTACTTCCTATGAAATTAAGATCATCTCTAAGCCTTGTTTCTTCTAAATTACTCTGTTCCATTAATAACTTGTTAATGACCTTTCCTTTTGCAGTTTGGCATGTAACTGTAGACAGTCTTATAGGGCAGTGGAGGGTTTGAGCTTGTATGAGAAAGTTATTTATAATAGTAAAAAAAAAAAAAAACCCCAACAACCCTTCACTACCACCCACACGACTAGGATGGTGAAACAGATAGTAAAATGCTAGGAGAAATTAGATGGGGCTACAAAGTATAGAAACATAACAATGGGAGGCTCCTTGAATTATCCCATTAATAATTGTCATAGGGGCATGACAAGGGGGATTAAGTTTCTGCATACCGTAAAGGACTGCTTCGTGGAGTTAATGATCCTAGTTCTTGCTAGAATGCAGATCTGGTGCAAGAGGTAACAGGGGTAGAGCCACTTGGCAGCAATGATCGCAATGCGATCAAATTTGCGATCAACACTGGAGCAAAAAAAAAACCCAAAACCTCAGAAAACTACAGCAATCATTTATTTATTTATTTACTTACTTATTTAGACATTTTAGATATTGTCGTTCCATGTATAGATCACAACGGTTTACAAGATGACATTCATAGTTATACCTTCAATAGATAAACATAGACAAAGCAAAGCAATTGGTTATGATGTTGGAGTTCATATGTAGGTATTAATTTCCATCTATCTAGAGACAGTTTCTGGGGGAAATGGAATTACGACAGAACATAAGCAGGGGCGGATTCCCGATGACAACCGGCCTGGGGATTTGCCGCCCAGGCGATACCACGTGGTCTACCGAGCACGGCTCTGTCACAGCCACGCTCGGCAGACCACGTGACTAGAGCGACCGTCCCACCGGGGGATGCCCGATCCCCCGATAGGCCAATCCACCCCTGAACATAAGGCAAGGAGTGTTGGTAATCACAGGTAATATAAGGTAGTTTTCACCTCTTAGTCTGTGGGTTGTTTGAGAATCATTCATTCTCTCATTTGGTTTATTCTTCATACAGTGATTATCATTTGTCTTCCTTGTCTTTTATGGGTCCATATATTCTGAGGTTTAAGTTAAATTATATGCATTAATGAATAGCCATGTTTTTAATTAACTTTTAAATTTCTTTCTATCTGGTAAGATACATAGAGTTTCCGGTAGAGAGTTCCAGAGCTTTGGACCTATTATGGAGAACACTGTATCTCTTATTTGCATCAAATGTGTGTTTCGTATAGTGGGAATATTCAGGAGTCCTTTATTTTGGGATCTTAGTGTTTGCTTAGAGTTGTAGGGCTGTACTGTTACTCCTAGCAGTCCGGTGTTATTGGAAGGAATGATATTAAATATTATCGTTATTACTTTATAGTATATTCTGGACTGTACTGGTAACCAATGCCGTGACATCAGCGAGGGCGTAATGTGATCATATTTCCTGCATCCTGTTAATAATCTTGCTGCGGCATTCTGTAATAGCTGTAGTGGTTTTAAGTGACTTGCTGGAAGACCTAGAAGTAAGGAGTTTCAGTAGTCAAGGTTAGAGAATATTGGAGATTGTAGTACTGTGCGAAAGTCCGTCAAGGTTAATAGTGGTTTCAACCTTTGTAGTATACGCAGCTTAGCGTATCCTGTCTTAATCAATTACCAGATGTGCATTTTCATAGTGAGGTTCTCATCTAGCTGTACACCTAAACCCTTACTTGATTTGAGGGGTTAATTTGAAAGTTGCCGAAGTCTAAGACAGGTGGTGTAACTATCAATGTGTTTTGACTCAGCCAAATGATTTCTATCTTTTTGGGATTAAGTGTCAATTTGCTTTGCGAAAATTCTTGTTGTATTGCTTTCATATAAGTAGATAGTATCGCTGTTATATTTTCGAATGATCCGGAAAGTGGTATGTAGAACTGTAGGCCATCTGCATACAGGAAGAAATGTATTTCTAGATTTGTTAGTTATTTACATATCAGGAGCGTGTAAATCTTGAATAGTGTTGCTGAGAGGACTGAGCCTTCAGAGACACGTGGGAAGGTGTCAGATATCTGGTTGCCCAGTTTGACTTGAAAAGATCTATTGGATAGAAATGGAGAACCATTTGCTGACTGTACCATCGATCCCAATGTTTCTCAACTGATGGCATTGTACATTATGATCGACTGGGTCAAAGGCTGCTGTTAAGTCGATTAGCGCCAGACAGTAGGATGCATCTGCGTCGAGTCCTCATAAAATAATAATATATAACTTTAAAAGGGGAGACTATGATAACATGAGGAAACTAGTTAGAAGGCAATGAAAAGGAGCAGCTATAAGAGTTAAGTTTGCATGAAGCAGGGAGGCTAATTAAAACCACTATTTTGGAAGATCAGATAAAATTCATTCTGCAAATTAAGAAAGGTCAAAAGGAGACTAAGCAGCTGCCAGCATGGCTAAATGGTTCTGTGAAAGAGGATATCAAAGACACAAACCCATCTTTCAAAAAACTGGAAGGCAGGTACTAATGAGGAAAATAAGAAGACACACAGGCACTGCCAAGTTAGATGTAAAACACTAATTAAGCAGGCCAAGAAAGAATTTGAGGAGAGATTGCTAAAGAGGCAGAAACTAATAATAAAAACCTTTTCTAGTACATTAGAAACAAAAAACCTGTGAGGGAGTCACTTGGGCCATTAGACAACTTGGGCGGGGGAGGGTAAAAGGGGTGCTTAAGGTAGATAAGGGCATAGCAGAAAAATGAAATGAATTCTTTGCTTCAGTCTTTACAGACGTCATTGATGAGGAGATACCCATACCAGAACCATTATTCCATTAAAGGAACTGAATTAAATCAGTGTAAATCTAGAAGTGCTCAAGCAATTTGAAAAATTAAATAGTAGCATATCACTGGGACCAGATGGTAAGTCTTCCCAGAGTTATAAAGGAACTCAAACATGAAATAGCAGACCTACTACTAGTAATCTGTAATCTATCATTCAAATCTGCTTCTATATCTGTGGACTGGAGGGTAGAAAATGTATTGCCCGTTTACAAGAAGGACTCCAGCAGCAATCAGAGCACCAACAGATCAGTGAGCCTGACATCTGTGCCTGCCAAAACTGTGAAACACAATTACTGGTCATATGGATAAACATGGCTGAGTGGGAAAGAGCCAGCGTGGATTTAGGAAAGGACTACCCTAGTAGAATTCTTTAAAGGTGTAAAGACATACGCCAAACGATATAGTATTTGGATTTCCAGCCGCATAAAAGACTCCTCATGAAACTAAAAAGCCCTGGGGAAACCATGGACAGTCTCACTTGCTAGAAGACTAGAGACGAATGAAGGGCCCCTGGGAGGTCATAGACCAAGGGATACGTGTGTCGCTCGGAAACTGGGGAATTGCATTGCATTGGGATTCCTTTTCGATGTGAATTGTGGTATGGGTGGGTATGCGGTGCAGAGGAGTGAGGTAACAGTGAGGAGGAAACCTTTGGTGTAGGTGAGTGGTTACTGGAAGAAATGGAATTAAAACTGAAGTGGTGTTTGGGGAAGACAGAAATGGTTTTCACGTGAAAGCTGAGAAGCTGCGCCACTATGCCTCCTCCAGATGTGTGCGTTTAAGAGATGGCGTGGTTCTGACTGTTGATCCCACGAGTCCTGAGGTATTCGGTATTTAATGCTGCCAGTTGTAAGCAGGTTTTCTGCCGGGGTAGTCCAGAAATAAAGTTAATTGACTGAAATTGAAACAATGTGTCTGCTTCAGTTTATTTAGCCAGCGCTAGCAGGAAGCAGGTCTGTGAATCCTCCCTGGCCAGCCAGAGGAGACACAAGGTGTAATGCTTCGCCGGCCGTGGTACCCATCCCGCTGCTGGTGCACTCTTGCCTCTGAGCAGGCCCCGGGCCCTGGTAGACCGCACCGACGGTGCTGGCGTCTGATGCGCGTGCGCACGCTCCTCTCTAATTAAAGGGCTGCCGGCAGGAAAGCCCTAATGACAGCACGGCTCGGCTCTGACTCCATGTCTCGGGGGAACAGGTCATCCTGCAGCTTCTCTTGGGTGTGAGTTGTTTTTTTTTTTTTGATTTATAATTTTTATTGATGATCTCAGCTCATAAACCACACACAAACTGTGACTCCATATGCAAATGGACCACCAAGACAGTTATGTTACATTTATCCCCCAAGAAATCCCCCTCCCTCCCCTTCAGGCAGTGCATAAAACAAATGCAAAACGATGAATGTCAATAGCATTCCAAGAATCAGACTTATATTTGTGCATCTTGGGTGTGTGAGTGCTAGGGTGTCCCCATCCACCAGATCCCAGTGGCTATGTATCCCAGGTCCGTCTCCAACCAATATAGGAGTCCCAAATCCGGTGGTATTTCTCCATTCTGTGGTGTTTGACCGCTGTGAGGTGGTACATGGTGCAAAGGTGATCCAACCTGTACAACACGGATGCAAACGGCGGTCCCGTTTTATCCTTCCATGTCCTTGCTATCTCCAATCTTGTAGCTATGCAGGCTTGGACACAAAACTCCGATGCAAAGGAGAAATCGGCATCCAAGGGAGAGTTCAACAAGGCACCAGCCATAGAAAGACACACTGAAGTTGCCAGTACTGTTGCAAGCCATTGCTCCAGCCGCTTCCACAACGGTCGAATACAAGCACCCTCCCACCACATATGGAGGAAAGACCCTCGGACGTTACACCCCCTCCAGCAGAGCCCCTCATAATTAGGTATCATTTTTCTCAAGCGATCTGGTGTTAAATACCAGCGGTACAACATTTTATACCCATTTTCTATCACAAGTGAGGACACAGATGCTTTGCTGATATTGAGATAGATCTGTTCCCAATCACATTCTACTGCCTGCTCGCCTAAGTCGCTGTGCCAGGCCCTGATATGGAAGGGGCCAGCCGCCATTTTGATGTTTAAGATTTTATATATTTTAGAAAGCATGCCTTTATACTTATGTGGTTCAGAGCAGTATCCCTCAAAAAGCGTCTTCCCCACCCGCAAATCCGTAGACACAGCATGGGCTTGGCAAAAGTGGGAAATCTGCTTATAAGAGAGGAACTCCGTAGCAGGGAGATGAGATCTCTCCCTGAGTTGAGTAAAGGAGAGAAAATCAGCGTCCCCCCAGAGGTGCTCCAGACGTGAGAGGCCCCTCAGTTTCCAAGCCGTAAAGGCTAACTCAGGTAAACCAGACGGGAATAAGGTGTTATGATAAAGGCTAGTAAGGTAGTGGTAGGACTTGGCGCCCACAACTTTAGATTTCCATTTCTTCCATAAGGTCAACGTATGCCTGGTGGTGGGCAACATATCCAGACATGCCCTCCACGTGTTAGTAGGCTGCCATGGTAGAGCGGCAAGACTCATTCTCCCCAGCCTCTGCTGCTCAATCAAGGCCCAGTGTCTAGGATCCGTACTATCATGCCACGCCACTATTGGTCTCAGTTGCCCTGCGATGTAATAGTGAAGTATGTTGGGTACAGCTAATCCCCCCTCCAACTTAAATTGATACATCACACTTCTGCTTACTCTAGGAGGACGTCTATGCCATATAAACCCAAAGAACCGACGTTGCCAATACTTTATAGCCGCTTCAGGTATGGGTATGGGAAGGGATTGAAACAAGTATAAAAGTTTGGGTAAGGTGTGCATCTTGATGGTGGATATTCTGCCCAGCCACGAGAGCGGCAACCGGTGCCATATATCCAAGTCGAAGAAAATCTTTTTGAGGAGAGGAGGGTAATTAAAAGTGTACAAATCCTTGGGATGCGATGTTAAATGCACTCCCAGATATTTAAGTGTTTGATTAGCCCATCGGAAGGGATGTAAAGGTTGCAAAATCTGCACCGTCTCCTGAGTGCATGAAACATTCAATATTTCTGACTTATCCCAGTTTACTTTGTATCCCGAGGCCTCACTAAACAACTTAATTTCCCGTTCTATCATCAGTAATGAGGTATGGGGGTCTCGAATTGTAAATATAATATCGTCTGCAAATAGGCAGAGTTTATAGTGATGCCCATCCACCTCGAAGCCCCTAATATCAACATTGTTCCGAATCCGAATCGCCAACGGTTCTAGAAAGATGGCAAATAGCAGGGGAGATAGGGGGCAACCCTGCCTCGTCCCCCTTTCCACTTCAAAGCTATCGGAATACCCGCCATTTATCTTGAGGCACGCCCTAGGATGTTCATACAACTTTTGTATCCACCCACAGAAAGAAGGGCCAAACCCCATTTGCCGCAAGACCCCAAATAGAAAGGGCCAGTGCACCATATCGAATGCCTTTTCCGCATCCATCGAGAGAAATAGAGAATCGTCCCTTCGCGCATGGGCCAACCATAATAAATTAACCAATTTGCGGATGTTGTCTCCAGCCATCCTTCCAGGCATAAAGCCCGCTTGATCCTGATGAATAATAGTAAGAATAAATTTGTTCAATCGTCCCGCTAGGATCCTCGCTAGTAGTTTAAGATCCAAATTAATTAGAGAAATTGGGCGGTAAGAGCCGCAATTCGTAGGATCCCTCCCCGGTTTAGGTAACACCGTAATACCCGCTAGATTCCCTTGGGCCCCTATGGACTCCTCTCCCCGTAGGGAATTATAGACTTTTTGTAGATGAGCCACGAGATAAGGGCCAAATCGTTTGTAGAACTTGGCTGTCAGGCCATCCGGACCAGGAGATTTCCCGGATTTCATGGATTTAATACCTTCCAATATCTCTACTGGGGTGATCTCGGCTTCTAGCTCCCTTTGAGCCTCACCAGATAGGCAGGGCAAAGGCATACCCACTAGATATTCCTCTACGTGTGCCTGGTCTATATCTATATTGGCTCTGTAAAGATTTGCATAAAACTCCAGAAAGCGTTTACGAATAGCAGTGTTAGTGGTCAGTATGGTATCATTAGCGGTCTTAATCTTAGCAATATTGTTCTGATATTGTAGCTTCTTTAACTTATTGGCCAAGTATTTCCCCGCTTTATTACCACCCTCGAAATAGTCTTGCTTCGTTAAGAGCATATGGTGATTTATTTTATGTGACTCCAATCTCAACAGATCTTCCCGTGCCTTATTAAGTCTTGTTAAGGCGTTCCCCGCTCCCGTGTTCTGATGTTGTCGGGTCAACAGCGTTATAGTATCTCTCAGCTCTTGAGCCGCCTTAGTGTCCCTTTTCTTAACGTATGCCCCTCGGGCAATCAGTAAACCCCGGAGATAGGCCTTGAATGCTTCCCAAACCACTGGCGGTGAAACCTCCCCGGTGTCATTGAGCTCGAAAAAAGACTTAATCTGTGGAATAAGAGTCTTATTATAATCCTCATCTCCCAGCAAGGTTTCATTTAGGCGCCAGAATTTGATACCGGCATCGTACCCAATAAGCTCAACCTCCATACATACGGCAGCATGATCCGACCACACGACCGGAGAGATCTCAGCTTTTTTTATATGATTAAAAAGTCCCTTATCTGATAGGAAATAGTCAATTCTGCTGTATAATGCATGAGATGGGGAATAGAAGGTGTATGAGCGTGTTCTGGGGTTGAATGTGCGCCATACATCCAATAATGACCAATTCTCCATCAATTCGTTTAAACGTGCTCTATGGAATCCAGGAGTTGAAACATAACCCCGCGAGGCATCCAGAGACGGATGCCTGACCAAGTTAAAATCACCTCCTACCAGAATGGAGCCCTGGGCATGGGTATGGAGCAGGGTATTCAACTGTTCAAAAAAAATGCCCTGGTCTCTGTTAGGAGCATAGATATTAATTAAAGTGTATAAAACTCCATTAACAGCAAGGGTAAGAATAAGGTATCTCCCCAGTGGATCGCGCACACAGCTCCTAAACTCGAATACTAAAGAGCGTGCCAGCAAGATACCCACCCCTGTATATTTGGAGCTACGCATACAAGCAGCATAATATTGGTAGGGATAATTAGTGGACGACATTAGGGATTCATGTCTGGCCTTCAAGTGGGTCTCTTGTATAAAGGCAATATCAGCCCGTAAGTAGCCCAGTTCCTTATACAAATGTCGTCGCTTCTGTGGGGAGTTCAGTCCCTTCACATTAAGGGAAACAATGCGAATAGACGCCATGAGAGCAGCGGAATTGAGCTGCCAGCGGTCGAACATAGGGCAAATTCACTAAACTGAACCCACATCCCCACCCTACCATAGGACTCCCGTAGCAAACATTCACGCACCCTCACACATTGAGTATTGAAGCCAAACATTAAGTTTCCAATTACTGCCTTCTCCCCGAAACTTCCCCCCCCCCGCACCCCCCACCCTCCCTCCTCCCTCCCAAACCCCTGCTCAGATCTGCGTATACCTCCAGGCAGATCCATCAGCTAAGGAGGAATATAATAACTATCAACGCTCCCCCACCTTCCCCAGCAAATAGAAAAACACAGAGAACCAACCCTCTATAAATATAGAACAACGTTATAACTTAAGAACAAAGAAACCTGGCCAACCTGAATACAAACTGCAATGGCATTGCATCCCTATACCCGTATAGTGGCATAGAAATGGTTTGAGAAAACTATGACAGTCCACCAGTGACCCTCTTTAGGTTGTCTCTCTCGCCGTCTTGGCAGTGTCTGAATTCCTTTTGAGCCTGCTGTTCCTGGAGGTAGCTCTCTGCCATCGAGGTAGTTGCTCTTTGATCAGGGGCGGGCGTTTTTTCTGCTCCAGTCGTGCTACAGGACGATATCCCTTCTCCTTGAGCACGCTCGCCGCTTCCTCCACTGTGCGAAGTTGAGTGGATGTTCCTTCCCACGTGTAGATGAGGCCAAAAGGGTGCAACCAACGGTATTTTACATTCTTCTCTCGAAGAAACTGCGTGACGTCCCGAAATTCAAATCTACTTTGCAGAGTTGCTTGGGAGAGATCAGCATAGATAGATATATCTTGGGCTTCCCACGTCCACTGGTTTTGCCGTCTCGCTGCCGCTGCTATGCGCTCCTTCTGGGTATAGTTGTGGAAACAGACAATTACATCTCTAGGTAGATTTGCGCGTGCTGCCCGCAGTGCCCGGTGAGCCCGATCTATTTTAATGTCTGCCGGCAGAACGGGAGGGTCGCCGCCCCCAAGGGATAATAAATGCGCGCAAAAGCGGGCCACAAGAGTCTCACAGTCAGCGTTTTCCGCGTTCTCCATGAAGCCTCTAAAACGCAGATTCCCTCTCCTCGCACGATTCTCGAGGTCGGCCATCTTGGCCCGCATGGCAGCGTTTTCTTCCTGCAATTCACCATAAACCTCTTGCAATTGTGCGGTAAGGGCAGACTGGCCATCCATTTTGCCATCTAATTCATCCACTCTCCTCCCCACCGAGTGCAGCTCCTCTCTGAAGTCCTCCATCATCTCGTGAATCTCCTTTTTGTAAGTTTTTAAGTCTTGGCGTAAGCTACAAAACCAAGATCGAAATTCAGATCTCGAGGGCGTCCCCTCCTCAGCCACACGAAATTCATCATCCGACTCCTGCTGCACTGCCATCGATGCTGTGGCTTCTAGCTCCCGGGGTTCAGCCTCGGGGTCTCCCCCTTTTTGATAGGAAAAGCACTGAAAGTCCACAGTTCTTCGTTTCGCTGCCATGCCGTATTGTTCTCACAGGCACACGCTACTAAAAAATATTTTTAGACGTCGGTTAGCTCCACTTTAAAAGCGATCTTTACGGGTTGGTGTCGGGAGCTCGAGGGTTATGCAGCCATCTATGTGGCTGACGTCACTTCCTCCTCCGGGTGTGAGTTGTTTTGTTTGGCCTTGCCTTGCTCCTCTGTGCCTGACCCGGTGTGCCTGGACTCCACCTCGGCCTGCTATCTGCTTCGTCCTTGGCCAGGTCCCTGCCAGCCTCCAGGACCCCAAGGGCTCCACCTGCAGGGGGTCAGTACAGGTGAAGGCTCTGACTCGCCTTGTCTGAGGCGCAGTCTGGGGAATGGTCCCCGCCTGGACATGAAACCAGACGGGACAAATCACTGCCACGATTCGATGGTTATGTTATTTGGAATCCGCTTAAAGCAGGTCCTGGAAATAAATAAATTCCAGAGACTGCCTTGGGCTCCCGTCCCCTGTTTATGACAAAAGGTTAATGATTAGCCCCCAGCTGTCTCTGTACAGGCCCATTTCACCATCAACTTGACCCATTTTAAGAACCCAGCAAACACATTTAGGAAGGCAGGCCCTTATGCAATAGGAAGACCTCTCAATCATTTCATGTACCCAAGCAGGGGTTACATCTTTCTTCTCCGTATTTTTCTGTCTTTCTTTCCTAGCATTTTCAACCCTCCATGGTCGTCCCCCCCTTCATTCCCCCAATCTCTGCATTCAGCACTTTCCGCCACCGTGTCGTGCGTTTTGCTCCGGTATCCGGCTGTCCTGCAGTCCCGAGTCGCAGCAGAGGATGACCACATATAACACCGGGAAGGGGAACCCCTGAAATGACAGATTCAGGGATTATTTCCAGTTAGCACAGGGGTCTCCAGGAGTGAAATCCAGTCGGCCGAATGGAGACAGAGTTGACTAGAGGGCCAGGTTTTCTGTCTCGCTCTTGTTTTCATCAGTGTAGCTTGAACAGAAGAGCTGCAGAGAGAGAGAGAGAGAGCGAGAGCGAGAATGACTAAAGGGTAACCTGAACTCCTGCTGCGAACAGGCTGTACAGTGCATGCAGCTTACTGCAGCAGCACCTGCTGAAGACAGAGGCTGATCAAAGGACCCCTGAGGAAGAGGACATCTTTGCCCTGCACGCTTCCTGCGCACCCGCTCTCAAAGTCCTGCTGTCCATCTGAAACCCTGCGGCACATTTCCTGCGCCCAGGTGCCCACGTTCCCTTGCCCGCCCTTGCTTTGCCTGGCCTGGCCGTGACACTGCTGCATGCTTCCTGCATCAAAAGCCCAGGGGCTAGGCTTGCTCGCCGCCCTGCTGTGCATTTGTAACACTGCTGCCCACACTTCTTCCAGAAGAGCAAGATCTAAGCACTTTCGCTGTCCTGCTGTCTGTCCGTAGCAGTGCTACGCAAGGACCGATGAAGCATTTGAAATGGCATTTCACTTTGTGTCGTTTCTGCAATGAAATATATATATATATATATATATATATATAAATAAGACTTTTTTGTTTCATTTTGAGTTTTTTTCATTTTAGCACACACTAGCATCGTTTAGCATGTTGAATGGTTTTCACACTTGAGTGGAGGAGTAGCCTAGGGGTCAGAGCCAGGGAAACCAGGGTTCAAATCCAACTGCTGCTTCTTGTGACCTTGGGCAAATGACTTTACCCTCCATTGTCTCCGGTGCAAACCTCCAAGCCCTCTAGGGACATGGAAATGGCTACAGTACCTGAATGAAGTGCCAAGAAGCAGAATATAAACAAAGAAATGATGTAGGGTTTGGGCTGAATTTGAAAAGGGTGCTTGTGTTGGTGCCGTTCCTTCTCTGTCTGCAGGAAGTCTCTTGTTTGTGTTGTCTGTGGGCCCGAATATCGAAATCTGTGCCCAGGAGTTTCAGTTTGTGCTCTTAATTCTATCTATATTGAATGGAAAAGACGTTTATGGAGTCCTAAAAAGAGAGGGCACCTTCCAGGCAGGGTGCATTGTACTTAAGGCCATCACACAGAGATGTCTGCCTATCCCCAGGGGCATTGGCATGGGTGGGCCTGTAGCGCCTCGCTTTGGTCTCGTAACCCTACCACATTGAGTCAGCCTCTAAAAGGTGCAGGAGTTGGGGAGGTCTGGAGGCACTGGGCTACCTTCCAGTCGGCGATCCCCTGTGCCTCTAAGGAGGCCGACGTGAATGGGAAACACCACTGCCCTTGGAGGTAGCCCTGTAATCATTTCAGGCTATCAGAGTCGTCGTTTACTTTAGGCAGAGAAGTATTTAACACCCTCTCCTCCTGGCCCGGGCTGGGTGCAAGCCTGTTTACATAATTGCTTCTCAGCAAACTGAGAGGCCCATGCAAGAGAAGAGCGCAGGTGCCAAAAAGGGGTGTCCGTTTGCCGAACGTGTGCGCAACCACAAGCCCTGTCCGTCCGGTCGGAACGGCACACAAGAAAAGGCTGTGCTAGGGAGAAATGTGCGACTGCAGCACGCGACTTGATTGCATCTGGCGTACAGGCCTCAAAACGGTGCGCTCATTACAGCTTCAGCTTCGTTGTTGAAAATGAATTTTGAGGCTACCAATTAAAATCCTGCCCTTTTCCTCAGGCTGTTCATGCCCTTCACTTATTCAACTGCTTACAAGGAAACCAAGTGGAGAAAAGTTATATCTGCGCTGTCAAACAGATACTTCAACTTGACCGAGGAACCGGAGAAGCGGCAAGTATGCTGTTACGGAGGGCGACGCGTTTTTCGCACCTCGGAGGAACAATTTTTTTCTCTCTCTTTCTCATGCGCCCTTCACGGCGAGTAAAACTTTACTCCACCTCCGGAGCTGGATTTAATTTTCCGGCATAAAAAAAGTGCGTTGGGTGCGCACGTGTGTTGTGCGCTATCGGGTAGGCGCGTTTTTTGGGATGCACTGATCTCCTTGCGCACCTTATGGCCTTGGCCTGTGAGAGATTAACACTCGTGTAACTTTAGTTGCCTTAACCAAATGCCTTTCAGCTTTTTTTCAGTCACAGTCCGGTGACTTTGGGATCTTACCATCCTTTGTTTTTAAAGAGATGTTTCACTATAAATGAAAGGCAGGAGGCCCAGGGGGCTGTGGCCTGCAAATCCCCCTACCTGAGTCCTTCCCGGTAAAGAGGTCTGACAGCCTCCTGGGCTGGCGGCTCCTGTTCCAGAGCTGCATCGTCCTCTCTTGTGCTGGGAGGGGGGATTCAGATACGAAGTGCTGCCAGAATTTAAAAGGGTTTCATAGTCACTACTGAGGAGAAGTACATAATGCGTCCATGACCCCTTATGCAATAAGGGCATTATGGCGTCCAAACGCATGGAGCTAATAGCGCTCGTCATACATAACTGTCACGTTGATGAGGCTATTAGCTAGTACCCCCCTTATGTAAAAAAAAATAAACGTGCGCACAGTTTTACCCTCAAAAATTAACCCCAGCCCCGGAGCTGGCGTTAAGTCTTCAGGAGCCCCAAAGGTTTACAGTGAAGCAGCAAATACCGCTTTATTGCAGCGATGTTAAGTCGGAGGAACCACAGAAAGCAGCAACGTAAAAAAAATTGCAACTAAAAAAAAATGTCTTGCTGGGGGTCAGGTCGGGAAAACCGGACGCTCAGTTCTACGAGCGTCCAGTTTTCCCTCACCTGTGCCTAGCGACTTCGCAAGCTGCCGTGGACGTGCTAGGGCTGCACAAATTACACACTACGCGTCCTTTTTAGTGCCGTGGCTCATTTGCCTATTGCATCGGGTGCCCAGGAGAGGGGATTGGGTGTCCAGTTTGGATGCACATTTTTAGCATGTCAGTATTGCATTGGCCTGGTGTAACAGATGAGGGCAGGGAGGAGTGAAAGGGCCTGGCCACAGTGCCCAGCCCTGCCCCCCTCCCAAAAAAATATTCAATGCTGGTCTCTTGCCTGGTCTAACCTGCTTTGGAAACCTTCTAATAATGGAGATTCCATCGCCTCCCTGGAGAAATTGCTCGGTGCTTGAACACTCGCAAAGAAAGTTCTTCATGTTGCCTAACCTATATCTTGTAGAAACCCCTCTGGTTCCCCACTAGCTAAACTGACCTTAGCTTAAGCCCTGGTTTAGAACGTGAGGTAGGAGATAGGAGTTCGCAGACCGTCCCTTGCAGAGGCGCCTGCTGTGAGGATGCCTGCATTGGTCAGCAGCTTGCAGAAAAGCAAGCGGAGCCTAAGGAGTGGTGTATAATTTTGAAGTCGAGTTTTGAGAAGCAGGAAAGGGTGGCAGTCATCCCAACTTAGGCCCCATAGCCTGATTCAATGGAAGAGACTTAGCCCTGGCCTGTACCAGAGCCGTAGCTAGCCTATGGCTGATATACAACAGCACCCTACTCTCCCCCTGCTAATCCATGACAGTCTCAGGGCATCTAAAAATCAAACGTTCCCAGGTATGGAAAGCCGGGGATTTTTTAAATCCTTATTAGTTTTAATTATTGGGTACTATTTGATGTATCTGCTGTTTGAAATATTTTATTGGCAGTTGGAAATATTTTATGAGTTTTTAATTGTTGGATATTTTATTCGTTAGCTGTTTTGAAATATTTATTCTTTGTAGCAGTATGGTTTACGATTATGAGTGATGATTTAAAGTTCTTGATTTTATTGCTTGATATTTTATGAGGAGTGGTCCGGTTTCTGTTTTTCCATCGTTCCATTGCATACAGAGACTGGTATATTGTGGTTTTCAGTTCAGCTTTTGTCTGCATGTTTCTATTTCTATATTATGATCTCTTTATTCTGTTGCTGAGGGGTCTCTCTGTGTTCTGCTTGTATGACTAAAGTGAGATATTCTGTTAGTGTGACATTCTCCGTCAGGATCTATAGCAGCCTGGCTTTTTCTGTGTTCCTAATAGGAGGTGTACTGGTGTTCTAGGGCCTGGTGTAATATTTGCAGTGTTACCTTTTCACAGGTAGGATTGTTACTGTTTGAGTACTGGCAGTCAGTGCTGTTTTGGTTTGGGAATTTACTATATTGTAATTATAATTCAGTTTCCTTCTGGCTTATTCAGGGCGAAGCCCACACCCAGCACGCCAGAAGCCTCATACCATATGGGTTCCAAATGTCTTTTGTTTACTTTTTCGGAGGTTTTTCTGATTGGCGCCACAGCAGCGCATGTAAATATAATATACAATGTCGTAAGAGATATTTTTGGTCTCCGAAGACTGTACTGTGAATGTTCCTTTTCATAGAAAATCCTCTTATAAATTTAGAATCTTAACTTGGATGTGGGGAGGGTGCAGGAGCAAAGTCTGTAGGCGTGCAAGTACCCCTGGTGCCCCCCCCGGATTTTCACCGACAAACTTTGCAGGCAGTTTCCCAGCCTCCTCCTCCTCCATGATGTGCATTGAATAGGTCTGGGGATACTGAATCCTCTGATCTATCCATAACTTACAGATGCAAATATTGCCCACGCTCGTCGCTTCAGCATTAGAAAACAAACTCATTTAAATATTTGGTGCATGGATGTATAAACATTTTTGCTTGCGAACCTTTTTGTAGCTGTATGCACGTCATTTTGTACCCTGCCTAGAGCTATAGATAGGGCGGGTCATACGTTTTTATAAATAAATAATGCTCCTGGCGCCGGGATCCCCATATTGGTTGCGATTGAGCTGGAAGCCCAAAGGAACAGGAGGAAACTGTTGGATCAAAGTAAATATTAACCCCCTCACCCCCCCCCCCCCCCCCCCCGTGTGCCGTAGGTTGTCTTCAGGGTGAAGGATGCACTTTTTCACTTGGCCATAGGTGCCAAACGGCCTGGCTCTGGCCAGGTCTAGAAGGGAAGGCTTTTGGTGAGAGTGGAAGAGATTTCCTTTGTGGAACCTGATCCTGCCCAGGGGGACTTTCACCCCTGCCTGTGGCAGGGCAGGCATTATCTGGTACTGGAGCACTGGCAGCCCAGGCAATCGCCTAGAGGGACAAAAACTATTAGTCCTTCACCTACCACCCCATCTGTTCCCTGGCCCTTCCCTATCCATGAGGCAGATTTGTATTCTGAAATGCCAAGGCTGTCTGTTGGGGGGGGGGGGGTCCTGATTGCAGTCCAGAAGGGCAGCAAGTTGCCATCTGTCTCTGGGCATGGGGACTTTAAGCCAGTGCATGATCACAGCTGCTGTGGCAGCCTCTCCTCCTCTGCAGCATGAGTATCTTTTCCAATGAGGAAGGACGTATCGGTGGAGGAAGAGGGGCTACTTCAGGGACATTGACTCATACTCTGCTGCTGTTCCCTGATAGCCGTCGGGCATCAGCGCTACCCCATGCAGCTCTGGCATTGACTCTAAATAGCAATGATGCGAGTAGGTGGAGAGAGGTGAGAAGGGATTTGAAGCACTGTCTGGAAGACACATTGAAAGAGGTATAACCACAGGAAAAAGGAGATGATAATGCCAGCGTGAAGATCCTTGGTGTGAGGCCTGGAATATTGTATTTGGTTCTGGAGGCCTCATCTCAAAAAGGATGAGGGCAAGAATGGAAGTGGTCCAGAGAAACGCGACCAAAATGGTGTGGGGTCTCTATGGAAAGTCTTATGAGACTGAAAGAGCTTAATATGTAGATCCTGGAAGAGAGAAGAGACAGGGGAGATCTGGTTCAGACCTTCAAAAACCTGAAAGGAATTGATGATACTTAAAAATCAAATCTTTTCCAATGGAAAGGAAGTTGTAAAACCTGTATTTGGTGCTGCCTCTCCTACTCTCCAAGGGAGGAAACTCAGGAACAATGTCAGGAAATCTTTCTTCATGGAAAGGGTGATGGATGCATGAAATGCTCTCCTGGAAGAGATGGTGAAGACGAGAATGGTAACGGAATTCAAAAGAGCATGGGACAAACACAGAGGATCCCTGCTGGCTAGAGAAGGGAAATGAAGAAATAGGATAACTTTTCTATCACACCTAAAGTTTACATTTCTGCTTGGGGGTATCCTGCACAGAACGGCAGTGGCTATTACCCTTAACAGAAGGCTTGGGGGGTATCCTGCACGGAGTGGCAGTGGCTATTACCCTTAACAGAAGGCTTTGGGGTATCCTGCACGGAGCGGCAGTTGCTATTACCCTTAACAGAAGGCTTGGGGGTATCCTGCACGGAGCGGCAGTTGCTATTGCCCTTAACAGAAGGCTTGGGGGGTATCCCGCATGGAGCTGCAGTGGCTATTACGCTTAACAGAAGGCTTGGGGGTATCCTGCACGGAGCAGCAGTGGCTATTACCCTTAACAGAAGGCTTGGGGGTATCCTGCACGGAGCGGCAGTGGCTATTACCCTTAACAGAAGGCTTGGGGGTATCCTGCACGGAGCGGCAGTGGCTATTACCCTTAACAGAAGGCTTGGGGGTATCCTGCACGGAGCGGCAGTGGCTATTACCCTTAACAGAAGGCTTGGGGGTATCCTGCACGGAGCGGCAGTGGCTATTACCCTTAACAGAAGGCTTGGGGGTATCCTGCACGGAGCGGCAGTGGCTATTACCCTTAACAGAAGGCTTGGGGGTATCCTGCATGGAGCGGCAGTTGCTATTACCCTTAACAGAAGGCTTGGGGGGTATCCCGCATGGAGCGGCAGTGCTTATTACCCTTAACAGAAGGCTTGGGGGTATCCTGCACGGAGCGGCAGTGGCTATTACCCTTAACAGAAGGCTTGGGGGTATCCTGCACGGAGCGGCAGTTACTATTGCCCTTAACAGAAGGCTTGGGGGTATCCTGCATGGAGCGGCAGTGGCTATTACCCTTAACAGAAGGCTTGGAATAGCCTGCACGGAATGGCAGTGGTTACTACCCTTAAAAATTAAAAAATAAAGGTTTGCTGGACAGGCTGGCTAGACCATTTTGGTCTTTATCTGCCAACATTCACTATGTTACTATGTAAGGAATACTGGAGGGGGAGAGAGTGGGAGGGGGAGAGGCAGCACCAAATATAGGTCAGGCCATAACAGCAAAAGAAAAAGCACATGCCAGCCTTGAATTTAAGCAGATAGGGGAGCAATTATCAAAATGACTCTCATTGCTGCAAAGTCCACGGTTACTTCCTCCCCACAGATTTTGCACCCGTTCCCAAAAAGAAAGCAGGCTCCTGTTTTCCCTTTGAAGAGAGCCGAAGGAAAACGTAACCACCAGATTTGCACCTCCCTTTTCCATCCCGGGGGTCACGTTTCTAGCTGAAAATGCACAGCTCTGCTCACTGTTGCCGCCCTCGCTTTAATCGCACCTCCCGGAATATGTGAGCGGGTGAGAGGGTGCACGTTGGGGGCCAATGCAAAACCGCGCGCAGCGGCTAGCACACGGTGTGCGCCGCGCATCCCTAGCCCCCAATGCAATGAAGGGGATTAGCGTGTCCAAATCGCCGCCTCGCTGATTGCGCCGATCCCGGGGAAATTCCATGCAGATGAGGCTATTCGCTAATCCCTGCAACGCAAAAAAAACTTCCTGCAGGGCCAGTTATGCCGTACTCGATGGCGCCTTGGGGAAAAAAAAGAAAAATCCCGCTTTCTGCGATTCCTCCGAATAGAATCATAGCGAACGTAAGTAGGAGGGACCAAAGAAAGCAGTTTTGAAAAAAAACCGTTCCCTAGTTCCTCTTTCCTTGCGCGACCCCTAATTTTAAATATTGCATCGTGCGCCCAGGAGAGGAGGAGCAGCGCGCGTTAGGAAAACGGGCACTCAACACTGTACCCGTGTACACAATATGGAAAATAACAAGAATTTGACACTAGGGTCCAGCTCCTCCCTATACAGAAGAAAGGAACCCACCTCCTCAGATCATTAATTTGAATGAGTGTGGCTTTTTGTATGGGAATACGTATTTATGGGGTGTGACTGTACACGGTGAGGCATAATTTACCACACCCCTTTGGTTTTATTGAATACCCTTTGGTGCTAGGGTCCGATAATTATGCCTCACCGCGCGTGCGTGTGTGTGTGTGTATACAATGTGTGTGTTGGGTAGCAAACATGCATGTATAGGCTTGTGAGCTCATATGTTAATGTATGAGTTGGCATGTATGTTAATATGCCTAAGGATGTATGAGAGTATGTGTGTCTGTAGCTTTTTGTGTACATGTATCACTTTGTATCTACTTGTCTTTCTGTCCCATCCTCTGTTTATATGGCCATTTGCTTTTCTCATTCATAGTCTGTCCATTTCTCTCAATCTCATCCTGTGTTCTTGACAGTGTGCTAATATCTCATTTTATTCCTGCCTTCTCCTTGTCATGCCTCTCTCCTTTTCTCGTCTGTTGATCTTGTGGTCCCTATGTCTGTCTTTGATTCTCCCTGCTCTCTATGGCTGCCCATACTATTTCTCACTATTTACTGTATATTGTTTCTCTGTGGCAGTCTCTGTATGTTCTTTCTGCTTGCCTCTCTCTGTCTGTCTCTCATAGCCTTGGTATGTCTCTTTGTGTCTGTCTCTCTCTGTCTGCTTGGCTCTTTCTAGCTCCATCTTTCTGTGATACTAGCTGGTACAGCACAGTGTATGCAGATGGCAAGCTATAATTAATAACTACCATTATTAATGTATCTGTTTCTCTCTTGTTGTATCTGTCTTTAAGTTAGTCTGTCTCTCTGTGTTGCTTTTTATATCTCATTCTGTGTTTCTGTCTTTCACTACCTCCATTTATCTGCTCTATCCATCCATGGCTCGGATTAATTTCGTGTCACGCAAAGATTGATGAAGAAACAAAAATATTACAGTTCCATCTATGAGCCTTAGAAACCACTGCCTGCTGCCCCAGGAACCTTACAAATCAACTCCAAGACGGCGATTGTTCCTTACAAATCAATTCTAAGCAAGCGACTCTTCTATACAAATCACACTCAAGACAACAATCCCAAGCTCATGCACTTCCATAAAAACACACATATATACAAACTAATGTGATCAGTCAACTGCAAACCAGCAACTTCCCCCTACCCATCAGATCTAATCCAGAAGCTCTACCACTAGTCATCAGTTCCATAGAAACATAGAAATGATGGCAGAAGAAGACCAAATGGCCCATCCAGTCTGCCCAGCAAGCTTTTGCACTTTTTTTTTCTCTCACATACTTATCTGTTTCTCTTGGCTCTTAGTAACCTTTTTTATTCTATTTCCCTTCCACCCCCGCCATTAATGTAGAGAGCAGTGTTGGAACTGCATCTAAGTGAAATAGCTTAATTAATTAGGGGTATTAATCACCGCAATAAGCAAGCTACACCCATGATTATCTGTTTATCAAGACTATGTAATTCAGTCCTTGTTGGTTGTTGCCTGAATATAGATCCACCTTTCTTCATTCCCCCCCTGCCGTTGAAGCAGAGAGCCATGCTGGATATGCGTGAAGTGTCAAACTTTCTCCTCTGCCGTTGAAGCAGAGAGCTATGCTGGCAGCTCTTCTCCAGAAACAAAGTCAACAACTCCATGCTAACTTCTCAGCTCCAAACTAACTCTTCCTTTATCCATTAACTCCAAGAGTTCAGATCCCATGATGCTTCTTGGGCAAGTTGCCTCAGATACTAACTTACATTGTAAGCCCTCTGGGGAAGGGAGCTATATACTGTTGCTAATGTTAACTAGCCTTGAGCTCAGATTTGGAAAGGTCAACATCTCTACTCTTTCCATTTTACTTAAAACTAACAACTTCACCTTTAGCCATCGACTCCGTGTTATTGGAGGACCAGTAACCGAAGGTCATTCCCTCTACCAGGCAGCAGGTGGTTGGCTTTCACTGGCTGTGTCACCTGCCCCCCAAGGGTTAACTAGATAGGAAGTAACTTGTGCTAGGGAGTTTGCTGCTCTTCCTCCCTCCTACTGTGTACGATTATTCCCGTTCAAACCCTCATGAAAAGAACTAAATAACCCTGAATATAATGTTTGTTGTTGTTCTATTTCAGTTTCTCAAGAAAAGTATCCTTGCATGCTGCCACTGAAGAGTGCTGAGTTCTTTCTACTTCGTGGTAATTGTTCAGCCTGGAGGTCTTGAAGAGTCTCCACTGCACACACCTAGAAGATAAGAGCAGGTCTGTGACCAGAGGGGATACAGGAACGATATTGCTAGTTACCACGCAGAATGTTACAAAAGTGACTGCATGGCTCTGGGAGAGAGGAGCACAGGTGTCCCTTCTCCCCCAGCCTCCCAGGCAGGGACGCTCGCATTCTGGATGGGGTCGGCAAGAGCGCGTTGGCTTCCTGGACCATGGGATGATGTTTCAAAGACTGTGGAGCAGAGGTGGGATTCACCTGTCTTCCAACACTGACTGGCAAACGTACTGAAGAAGACTAGGATGACTGGGGATGGGTGAACAAAAGCCCTAAGGTAAGTAAAATGTATAGAAATGGGGGGAGAAAAGGGCAATAGCTGGAAAGCTCTGTCCACCAATGCTCAGAGTATGAGAAATGCAGTCGCAGAAGAAGCTGATTTAGATGTCGTGGCTTTCACAGAGACCTGGGTACATGGAAAACCATAACTGGGATATAGTTATACCGGGCTGCAAGCTATTCAGGAAGGAAGGGAGGAGGCCTGGCACTATATTTTAAAAAATAATATTAAAGCAACAGAACTGCAGGGCACCGTGAGTTAATCTGGAAAGAGGGAATGGAACAGCTATTTATACCTGCTGTAATGTACAGACCTCCATCTCAGACAGAAGAAATGGCTCGAGATTTAGTGGAGGATGGTCCCTAAATTCCTATGACATGGGAGGTGCTATTACTAAGGGAATTCAATCTGCCAGATGTTGATTGGGACATCCTGGCTACAGTATCATCCAGAAGCAGGGTGATTCTGGATCCTTGGCAAAGAGAATTGTTCGGTTGACTGTAACAGCACGGTAAGGGGCGATACTGGACCTGGTGCTTCCCAACTGGCACAGTATCTCTGATGATGGAGTTGGGTGATCTTTCGAGATCTAGTAATCACCATCTCTGAGAGAGTGATGGGAATTGTAAAGTTAAATTAGTTGGGTGGCTGGGCAGACTGGATAGGCCATAGGGTCTTTTTCTGCCATCATGTTTCTCTGTTTCTAATCAAAGGAACCTGTATGCCTATGCGCTGCAGTATTTCTGCAGGAGAGTAAAGATTTTTATTTCCTCCTACCCAGTGTCAGTGTCGAGGATAAAAATAAAACCGAGTTTCTTGCTCTTCAGTGTCTGTGTGTGAATAAAGGAGACTTGCATTTCCTACTTTTCAGTGTCAAGTGTGTGAGTATAGGAGATCTGCATTGCATTTGCATAAAGGAGACTATTTCCTGTGCTACAATGCCAATGCCGGAGAGTAAAGGAGATCTGCCCTGCCTGCTGTTCAGTGTCCGTGTGAATAACGGAGACCTGAGTTCCCAGCTGGGTGAACAAAGGACACCTGCATTCCCCGAGTCCATGTTATGTAGTGCATATCTGCATCTTGTTTGTGAATAAACGAGACCTGCTGCAAAAGGCAGTGTACAGTGTGCCAGCCAAGCTCAGGCCTGAACAGCTGCGCCTCCAGGAGCTCTTCCTCCAGCTGCTAAGGGAATGCTCAAACCCCCAAACCATTACAAACATTTCTCTCTCGCTCTCTTTCTCTGTACTGGGATCTACCATTATCCTCCCTGAGCCCATTAAGGCCATTATCAAGCATCCAAACCCATAACCACAGAAGGAAAGCGCTTTGACTGGCTCAACCGCGTGTCACTCATGAGGAGTAGCCAATTGACTGCGACCTAGACATCCTGAGGGTGTAACCTGGACACCCAGAGCACAGCCTTCGTTTCCATGGGAACAGAGTGCTCCCTGCCTCCTCCTTGGCCTGCTGGCTTTCAAGAAGCCTTCATGTATTCTTTTTATGTATTGATTTGATGTCAGTGGCTGAAAAGTGAGAAGTTAACGGCTTTTTAACTGCCCAGTGCTCAGATGATAATTTGTCCGGCTCTTTAGCTAATGGAGATTCAATGTCTCCTGGGCAGGAGCAGCAAGGCCAGACTCCAGGAATCTGAGGGAGCTGCCTCAGTCCTTCCTCCTCTCACTGCAGTGAAGTCTCACTCATTCCTCACATCACAGACCTGAGATGCTGCAATGGACACTCACTCAGTCTTCCCTTCACTCACTGCAGTAGGATCACTGGATGGCTTCCTGTTATCAGGGACAGGCTGAACCAGCCCTGGTTTTACCCCATTGCATCTATGCACTTGTAGTTCCTATGTTATTAAGAAGGAGCCCAAATCAAGGCTGTCTCAACCTCTTTCTTAGGATATGGAACTGTCAGGCAACTCCTGTCACTCAGCATCAGGTCTTAGTCCTAGTTTATGGTCTACTGATGGGGTGGAGAGCAAGAGGAAAATTTAGCACCAGGCAAGTGAGAAATAGAGAGCTACCTGCTCAGAGATGGGAGTCAGAGACACAGAACCAAAGAGAGGTAAACAGAGCGATAGAAAGGGAGGGAGGTATGGACGGGCATGGAAAACCAATGGCAGAAGGAGACAGTGCCAAAGAAATACACAGATATGTGCATACAGAAAGACAGAGGCCTGTAAATGTATAGACATGTATGTATGGAACGACAAAGGGGCAGATTCAATAAAGTCTGGCCAGCCTAGTGCACGGGTTTACATGCGGTTGGACGCGCTAGACTAACACCCAATGCAATAAAGATATTAGCGCGTCCAAACCAATGCAGAGCTGATAGAGTCCATGACATGTAAATTCCATGTAGATGAGGCTATTAACTATTACCCCTCCCCCCCAACGCAGAGAATCGCTGGGCGCTCAACGCGCACTCCTTGACGCAGCACAATTTAACTCCATCCCCCAGAGATGGCGTAAAGTCAAGCCACGCGTCGAGGGCTCATGAGAAATTAAAAAAAAAATACGCTCCTCCGTGGCTCCTAATTCTTATGGCTGCGCACAATTTTAAAGGCCCATAGCAAGGAGCGTTTGGTGATGGGCATCGTCGGGAATCTCAGGAAAAGAACAAAGACATTGTCCCGAAGGAGCGGGATAAAAACGGACGCTCGTGTTGAGCGCCCGATGTATTTCAGCGCTAGGGTTCGCCCACTGCGCCCCTAGCGCGGCCTTTTTTACGCATTTAAACACTGCAGCGGGCGCCCAGGGGATGTGGCTGTGTGCGTGTCAGGGCAGCGGGGGCGCCTTCTTGCATTTGTCCCAGAGAGGAGGGGGTGCATCTGCGCAGCAATCCCCCCCCCCCTCAGAGCGACCGAAAATTTAGCTTCCGCGATGACATAAGTGCTCATGGCGGATTACAGAAATCCGTTTGGAGTCAAATAACATTGTGACGGTAAAAATGCACAAAGACTGGTACATTCTCAAGTCGAGGTCCGCCCAGCTGCAGTCACAGGACACAAGGAAGCATTTACGGGGTTTTTTTTTTTTGCTGCATTTCCAGGGCGGCCTGCTGAGGGTCCCAGGACAAACATGTTGGCTCTAGAAAGGGTCCCAGGGTCCCTATGACAGAAGGGGAGCTGCCCACATGGTCACTAGCAAAGGCACTGGGAGCCTCCCTGCATGGAGTCCTGGGGCGTGTATTTGCCCTTCTCCGTTCCCTCCCTCCCTTCCTTGTCCTCACAAGCAGCCCTTTGCAGGTTTCAGAATAATCCTCTCCCTGGCACAACAGGGCATTTACAGCAAGAGCCAGAGGCACACGCGGGGAGGGAGTGGCAGGGGGGAGCAAGAAGCCGATGAACTAGACAAGCTAAGGCAGGTGAGCTGGGATGTGTCCATAGCAAACAGCTGCTCACAGTTTTTTCTTTTCTTTTTATCCTGTGCTGCTGTCCCTTGTGCTGTTCGAAGGCTAATAGGATAAATGCCGGAAAGCCCCTCTCTCCTGGTTAAATCAGACTCTCTCTCTCTTCCTCCTCGTCTGCTAGCTCTCCTCACCAGTCCCTATTTTCTCCATTGCTGGCTTGATTCTTTCTGCCTTCGAGAAGCAGGGGATGGGGAGAGGCTGCGAGCTAGCGCTGAAACAGGGGGCATGGAAGAGGCAAAGATGGAGAGAGAGAGAGAGGGGATGGACAAGCAAGGAAGGAGAGAGAGCGACCGACTGACAAGAAAGTAAGGCAAGCAAATGGCAGAGGCAGGGAGAGAGAGAGGGAACAGAAAATGGGGACAGTCAGCGAGGGAGTGAGCGAGAGAGGGATGGGTAGAGATAGACCAGAGAGAGCGAGAGAGGAGGAGCAACCAGAGAGGGGACACCAGCAAGCCCTGGGAGAGTAGGAGGGGTCTGCTACTGCTATAGCTGCTGCTGCTGAGGGCGTGTGTGTGTGTGTGTGTTGGATGCTTTTTGCTACTCTGCTGATAGGTTTTTTTTTTCTTTCTGAATTAGGACTGAGCATCTGTGCTTCCTACACCCAAACCATCCTTCTGCTGCATGCATAAAAGCAGGGCTGGGGGTGCGCAGCGGAAGAGGAAAGCAAATTGTGTCCCCGAGTCCTGTCGGCGGGGGCCTGAGCAAGCACTCTGCAGAGAAAAGCAGCAGCAGCAGCAGCCACGGCGAATTCCATCCTGATCCCGGAAGAGAAAGCAGCTTTTGTATGGGAGAAGCAGGAGTCAGGGATCTTTACTCTGCAGCCTCAGCATCTTCTCACTATCACACAGCATCATCTTATCCAAGGACTTCTGCTTGTCGTACAGCACAAGCCATCCTATGACTTCTCTCTAGGATATAACACCATCTCTGGCACACAGCAGCATCTAGTCCAGGACTTCTCTCTGGGATATAGCACAGTTCATTACTCACAGGGACCCCCTAACAAAGTGAATATCAAAATGCACGTAGGGGAATTTGTGTTCCTAATCTGCCTGCTTTTATAGGCAGCTTTGGATTGTCCATTGTGTGCTTGCTTTTAAATGGACATTACCTAACTAAGAAGATATGTTTTTCTGGCATCTTGCATGCATGCTCCTTTTTGTGTTCATTATATAACACAGTTCACCCCCCGGACGTTTGTCTGACTTACAGCACTAACCGTTCTAGGATTCCTCTTTGGGATACAGCACCATTCCTCCCAGGACTTCTTTCCGGAATAAAGCACAGTCCATTGTAGGACTTCTTTTTCATGGACAGGACTTCTGTCTGACGTGTAGCTCAGGCCATCCTAAGACTTCTCTTTGAGATATAGCACAGTCCATTCTAGGACCTTTTTTTTTTTTTTTTTTTTTAGGATAGAGCACAGTCCATCCCAGGACTATCTTCTGATGTGCAGCACAAATCAGGAGGCCTTTGCTTTGGGATGCCGCACAGTCCATCTATATCAAGACGTCTTATTCTAGACCCAAGCATTTCTCCATCTTTCTAAAATACAGCGCCCTCCCATCTATCCCGGGACCACCGTCTGCAAATCAGAAGGCACCTTCTGTCCTAGGCCCGCGCTGCAGAATAGAGAGTCTCCCTCTATCCATCCCAAGGCCTTTCTACAGAATACAGCACCTAGCATCCATCCCAGGGCCCCACTCTGGAATATAGAGCGATCTGTCCATCCCAGGACCTCTTTCTGCAGGAAACAATACCAGCTTTCTAGCTCAGGGATTCTTTCTGGGATATAGACACATCTATCCACCCCAGGACCTCTCTCCGAAATAGAGATAATTCTGTCTACTCCAGGACGTTTCTCTGTAATACAGAAACAATCTAGCCATCTAACGTCCTCTTTGCAGAATACAGAAATACCAAGGGCTCTCTCTGGAACCCAGAAATATATGTATCCATCCCAGAGTTTCTCTGTGCAGGGGCACAGCATTATCTAGCTGTTTCAGAGCCTCTCACCAGCATAAACCCCACTTGTCCATGTCAAGGTTTCTGTCAGACATTCAGCATAATCTGTTCATGCCAGGGCTTCTCTGAGCACAGCACCCTGTCTCTGTATCTTAGGAGCCCTCTCTGTGTTCCAGGAGCACTTACCTTGTGAAACAGAGTACAGCTCTCCATCACAGGATTCAGGCACCATCTGTCCAATGCAGGACCTCGCCTCTCCGTGGAGCACAGCTCTTTTTACCTAACCCAGGGTCCTCTGTCCAGGATACAGCATCGTCCATCCATCCATCCATCCATCTCAGGCTCTCCGTCGTGAACACTGTAGGACAGGATTGGGCACAGGAAGCAGTTTCACCTGCCACAGACGTGTGCTGCTGGGATAATGAGAGCTACCTTCGTTCTGGCGGTGGTTGTTCAGTAGTGTCTCTCTCCGATGGCCCTCCTTCGTGACTCTTCAGAGCACCCGTAAAAAGGTAAGAGCCATTGCAGAATTTTCCTCTCATAGGATTTTCAACATGCAATGCCTGGGGGGGAGGGTATATGGATGCCAGCTTCATTCATATTATGGAAAATGTAGAATGGCTGAGAGAGTCTGATGGTTAGAGTGAACGAGGAAGGAAAGATGAACTGTGCCCTGAGGTCAGTGTTGGATCCTGCACAGCTAAGCCTTGAGTCCGTGCTGGTATTTGAGGGTCAGAGTGGAAAGGAGGGCTCGGAGATGACTGCCAGCTGTTGAGAGACCCAGGAAATGAGAGAAGAGTATGAGAGCTGTGCTTTAGGACCATGTCTGGATTCTGAGGGGCAGGACATGAGAGCAGAAGGGATGGAATAGCTGTGCTCTGGGATCCTTGCTGGGTATTGAGGGTCAGGAAAGGCTGTAGAACTGTGCTTGGGTGGTGAAGGTCAGGGTGGGAGCAGATACGCTGGGGGGGGGGGGGGGAGCGGTCAAGGTTTGATAGAAGTGATGGGAGAGCTGCGTTTGGGGATTAGTATTGGGTGCTGAGGTAAGACTTTGAGAGGAGGTGCTGAGGGGTGGTACGGGAAATGATGGATGAGCTAGTTTTGCTGTGGGCTCAGGGTATGCACGGAGGGACAGGAAGGCCGATATCCGAGGGTAGGAGTGGGTACTAAGGATCATGGTGTTAGAGACTAAGGATGGGGAACGCTGTCGTCTGGGGCTGTGAGGGGGCGGGATGGGCGAGCTTGTGCATTGGTTGCCAGCATTGAATCTGATGGGGAGGTGTAGGAAAGCTGAGTTTGGGGGGTTTATGATGGCTGTTAAGGAAGGATGGGGCAGCTGTGCTGTTCAGTCAGTGCTATGACCTGGGGGGGGTCAAGATATGACAGAAGGGATGGGACAGGAGCTTAGAGAGGAAGATGGGAGAGCTTTCATCCTGAATGTGTGCAGGGTGTTGGGTGGTTGTAATGCGAGAAGAGAAAAGCAATTCAGCCAGCTTCCTCCCCTCCCCCCCCCAGGTGAGGGTGGGGAGGACGCTCTACCTTCTGGCCTGGCTCAATACTGATGTCCATTGTGTCAGCCACGGTCATTCCTGCTATACCCGCCTCCCTCTCGACCAGGGCCTGGAGCGCTTTTCCTTCTCCTAGGGATGGGCCCGGCTTTGTATGTCTAGGGAAGCAGAATCCCCTTGATGCAAACCCTGCCTCATTTTGCTCCCAGGGCCATCCCTAGGAGGGGCACGTTGGGGGCTGCCCACTACCGCCGGAGCCCTGGCCCTGACTTTCTCAGGAGTGCTAGTGGGCTCCTGGCTGCAGCAGTCACAGAGTGACCTTGTTCTCTAACATATGCAAGAGGAAAATGCAGCAGGAATCTGAAATAGGAATCTTGATTTAGTCTCTAGGGCTTCTCAGCTTGTTCTAGCTTGAGTCAAGGAGTGAGACTGCATCTTCCCCTGTCAAAGGATCAGTAGGAACAGTAATTGCACAGAAAGCAGCTAGCGGAGCTGCAGCGAGCCTATGGTCCGTGTGGTCATGGCCACAGGCACCATTGCCCCAAGGGGGCATAATGCTGGGCCACCCATAGGCCCAGAAACTGTCAGGATGAGGGGAAAGGAGGGGGAGGGGGAGAGGAGGCCCCGGGCATCATCAGGCTGCTGCCGTGATCCCACGGGGCTAAAACCGAAATGCTCCTGCCACCGCCGCCCTCTCCTTATCCAGCTCATGTGGGGCTGCAGAATGCAAGTCAACGGCTGGGGCTGGCCCCCTCGGCAGGGCCCAGCACACGCTTAGACGAGGGGAAGCCCCTGCCGTTCCCTCCCGCCCAGGAACACATCCAAGATGCACCTCGCGGTTCAAGATGCTGCTCTGCTGGCAGCTTGGGCCGGGCCCTGGGAGAGCAAGGAGGGGAACGGTACCCAGGACGTGTGGTGGAGCCGAGGCTGGGGGTTTGGAAGGGTTAGAGCCTCGGGGGGGACGGGGACAGGCAGCACCTTGCAGTCTTTGGGGGGGAGGTGGAAATGCATTGCTGTTTCTCTTTCTCCAGTGTTGCGGTGCCCGCAGAGTCCGACTTCTTGGGGTTTCCGGTTCCGCGTTTGTCTGCCTGTTTCTGTCTCTACCTGGTGGTCCCTTGGTCTATGTTTGGTGAGGGTTTGCCTGTGCTGTGTGTCCGACCGAGCTGCGGGGTTCTGTGGCGGTCTAGCTTGCTCGGCTTTTCCAGTTGGAGGTGTGGTGATGTCTGGGGCCCAACGCACTATTTGTAGTGCTGCCTTTTTCTGGTTTGGATGGTTGCGGTTTGAGTCCTGGGAGTCGGTGCTGCTTTGCGTGGCAAATTGGCTCTTCATAAGTTTGGAATAGGTTTCCTGCAGGGGTTTGAGTTCTTTTCCAAAGTGTGCCTGGGGTGTGTTGCTGTCACCAGAGTGACCGCAGAGTTTGTATAGTTTGTGCATTGTGCTTCTCCTGTGAAGGTATCGTTGTGTATTTCTGCTGTGCTGCATGTTTTATAGCTCAATAAAAAAAAAGTTCTAACAATTCCTAGTTGGGTGGTGCATCTGAATCCCATGGTGCTAGAAATGACTATTTCTGCTATGCAAAGTCAGTGACGTCACCAAGCTCTAGATGGGACAGAGCTATCTTTTTCATTTAGGCTGGGGAATGGCTGCCTATGCCCTTGAGTAAGGCCAGGCTGCCCCGCCCCAGTGTGAAGACGGCGGGCGCAGGACGCCTGCGGCTCCACCTCCTCTCGCGGGCCACCACCGTGCAGGCCTCTTGGTGTCTCCGCTCTATTTATTTATCCCATTATAAATGTATATGTGTTGGGTACAAGGTGAAGGGTGCACTTTCTCCCTGGTGTGAAGACGGCGCAGGACGCCTGCGGCTCCACCTCCTCTCACGGGCCACCACCGTGCAGGCCTCTTGGTGTCTCCGCTCTATTTCTTTATCCCATTATAAATGTATATGTGTTGGGTACAAGGTGAAGGGTGCACTTTCTCCCTTGGCCATAGGTACCAAATTGCCTGGCTCTGGCAACGAACACGTAGTGTTGAGGATGGGCGTGGTCCCCCTCGTACCCGAGCCCCCTTTTAACAGAACAGGGGCCACTAAGTGCTCTTCCGGTAGATTTACGGCTGTTGCAGAGGCTCCCGCGGCAGACCAGGAAGTACCGGGCTCCCTCTGCTGTTCAAGATCTTGGAGGGAGCCTCTTCGTTCTCCCACCCGATTCACCCTGCTTGAATCATCCCGGGCGGGGCACCACCCTAGGGTCGGCCTTGCATATAAGGTTACGTTTTGCAGAGGCTTCATTAGGACCTGCGCAGGTCAAACCGGGGACAGTGCAGGTAGCCTGGCTGAATTTGCTGAAGTGGATTTTCAGTCGGCCGTGCACACTTTCACAGTGGGTATACTTTTCCGGGGAGGTTTACCTTGGATGGGGAGCAAATGATATGTGCACCCTGCCGGGGGCAACTTCCAAACCGTTCACCCTGGGACAAAGGCCGCACGCGCTTTTCACTTTTCCGTGCAAAGGTTTGAAAAACGCACGCAACTTTTTTTTTTTTTTTTTCTTTCTTTCTTTCTCTTCCACCTGCCTGCACTCCTGGGCACGCCTGCTCGCCAAGGGGCTCGCGGTACACCCGGCGCAGAACACCCATGCAAACTCGAGGAGAGGGGGCAGTCTTTGGACCGCTGACTTTCAACAGCACTTGCCAGTCGTTCTGGAAATTGATTTCTGAATGTTTTAAAAACGTGCGCACATAGTCAGTCCACCTACTTTCCGCTCCCATTAATGATTTCTTAAAATATGCATGTAGCTTTCATCCTTCCGAGCGGCTGATCTTCAAACATGAAGAGTAGTCTGTGTTGAAAGTCCAGGTTGCTTCGTATGTGGATAGTGTGTTAGGGACATGGCTTATTGAAATTGTGCCTTTGTCTTTTGGGATGAGCTAGCCTGTAATAAAGATATTGTGTGTGTTTGTGTGTGACAGAAATACCCCAGGGCTCTCCTTCCACATGCTGGTAGACTTTTTTCATTGTTATTATTATGTTCTAGCCAAGCGATATGAAAGCCCAGTTAGAGGTCACTTCTTCAGTACAGGAATGAGGTGCTTGGAGCCTTGTCACAGTTCTGTGTGCATATAACATGCAGACAGGGCAGCTAAAAATGAGACGTCAGCTTGGGTGGATCGCTTCTGAAATACCTTTGAACAGAGAAGGACAATACATAGGGCTCGTACTTCAAGCCAAGCCAAGCCATCGCGCCGAAGACCCGGGAAAAGGCTAAGGAGTAGGGTGGGGAGTGACGTTTTGCCAAAGTATTCAATGGGGGGGGGGGGGTGTGTAAGCCTCTCGCTGATTATGCTTGGCTAAACTTGCCGTAGATAAAGTAGCACAAGGAAGAGAGCTTTCACAGGATCAACCCCGTCGCTCTGGGGAATGTATTACCCCTGGGTATTAGACTTTCACTCGATCTCCTCACCTTCAGGAAGAAGCTAAAAACTTGGTTGTTCATTGAAGCATTCAACTCTTAACTCCAGTGTTCACCAGTTAGAACCCACTTGAGCCTCCTGGATCCCCTCACATCCCCTCCCAGCAATGTCCTCATCATCCCAACTCTGGTCTTTCTCCATGTTACTTAAGCAAAATCCTACAGTACACCCCTTCCCTCAATTTCCTCTGCTCTGACTTGCAACCCCAGCTATGACTTGCATCCCCTTGCAGCAATGTCAACCTACCACTAGAACCGCCTCTCTGACATATAAGCCCCCACGTTTCATACAGACTCTATCTACCCCTCAGTAGTGTGTTAATTTAGTGTATTGCTCATCACGCCAAATGGAGAACTGTGTTTGTCTAAATTATGATTAGCTAGGATACTGTTTCTGATTGAATTAATTGTTGCCCAGTATACTGGTTGTAACTCATTTTGTGCAATTTTCCTATTTTTGATGTAAAATTTGCTGTCTATTGTCATGGTTTTAATGCCCTTTGAGCATTTTTCCTGCTGGAAGAGCATGTAATAAATAAACAGTGATGATGATGGCTGGCTGACAACTTTCAAGTAATTATAAAACAGAATTTTTGACAAGCATTTGATATTCTGCCTTTTCTCAAAGGTAGCCCCAAGGCTGATTATATAAAATAATAAGGTATTGAATACATAAGTAATTGAGGCATATAGATATAACACACTGGACTGCAAATAAATAGATAAGTAGGGTATATTAGGTAGGAATAAGGAAGTGGGTGAAATGGGTATAAATTGCATACATGTATTTAAGAAGTAATTTAAGCATGAGTGGTGTGATAGGTCTTAAGAACCAGTTGGAAAGAAGTAGCCTTGTGAAATTCGCAGTCGGGGAAACCTCCAGTGGCCAGGTGCTCAAGGATGAGTCTCTGCTGTTGAGGTTATGGGAAGCATGGTTAAAGAGCCAAGCTTTTTTCCAGAAGGTGAAGCCAGCATGTTTCCAGGCACAACATTAGAAGAGAGCCTGTTTCATACTTTAGGGCCAGAGCAGCTGAATGTGCAAAGTCTCATGCTGAAGCCAGTGGACAGAAGAAGATTAGGATCTCTCGAGGGGATAGAAGATCCCTTGGGGGGGGGGGGGGGGTTGTAGGAAATCAGAAATTGGGAGAGAGCATCAGGGGCCAGTAGAATCCATGTATCTGAAGACGCAGCAAAGTGCTTTAAAATTTATCCTGCTCTCAACTAGGAACCAGTGTAGCTGACTCACAACTGGTATAGTATGGTGATGGATTTGGCTCCTACCAAAAGTCTAGCCTTGGCATGTTTTGTAAAAGTTGGACTGTACCAACTACTACAATATTCCGTTATGGCTATTTATTGAGTTTTGACATTAATTAGATCTATAATCTATTTTTCTATTTTTTCTTTAAATCCATTGATTAAAAAATATTGGTAAGGAGAAGGTGGAATGTTTCATAAAATTTCTTGAAAACTACTGATTTTTTAATCATGAACTCTCCACCTCCATCCTTGTAATTTTTGTGCTATTTTTTTAGTGCGCATATGTGAATTAAAATGTTTTTCATTGCCGATTATTATAGCTATCAATGTCCATGTTCTCAATATTAAACCGGTTTATTTAAACTCAATGTCAATGTTTGAAACTTAGAATGAAACGAAAGCGACTTATCTTAGATGGGTGTCGTCTTCCACCCGTACTTGTACTCCCCGACAAGGCCTTGTTTCAGACCCGGCAGGGTCTTTCTTCAGGAGATGTATGTGCCTGCTGGATGGTCGGTAGCTATTTTAAACGCTGCAAATCCGGTCAACTTCTTAAATCATATTTATATTGGACAACGTGCTATATTTTTCCTTCAAGATGGTCTTCCAATCAATTTCTTGGAGATAATGGCAAGACGTGAGTGTTTCTCTATCTTTATGAGCCGTAGTTTTTTGTGCTTCTCAAACGCTCGCGATAGAGAAACACTCACGGCTTGCCATTGTCTCCAAGAAATTGATTGGAAGACCATCTTGAAGGAAAAATATAGCACGTTGTCCAATATAAATATGATTTAAGAAGTTGACCGGATTTGCGGCGTTTAAAATACCTACTGACCATCCAGCAGGCACATACATCTCCTGAAGAAAGACCCTGCCGGGTCTGAAACCAAGGCCTTGTCGGGGAGTACAAGTACGGGTGGAAGACGACACCCGTCTAAGATAAGTCGCTTTCGTTTCATTCTAAGTTTCAAACATTGACATTGAGTTTAAATAAACCGGTTTAATATTGAGAACATGGACATTAATAGCTATAATAATCGGCAATGAAAAACATTTTAATTCACATATGCGCACTAAAAACAAATAGCACAAAAATTACAAGGATGGAGGTGGAGAGTTCATGATTAAAAAATCAGATACATTACATTATAGTAGTTTTCAAGAAATTTTATGAAACATTCCACCTTCTCCTTAACAATATTTTTTAATCAATGGATTTAAAGAAAAAAATAGATTATAGATCTAATTAATGTCAAAACTCAATAAATAGCCATAACGGAATATTGTAGTAGTTGGTACAGTTAATTGATTGTATATTCCAAAATCTTGAGTCTGAAGGTGCAAGGTATTTAGTTTTGTAAAAGTTGGAGGCATTTGAGATTGGATTGTACAATGTCAAGGAGTTGATGCAGTTGGTGATCAGTGAGTGTATGACAGTAGCTAAGTTGCATTTCTTGAATTGGTTACACAGTCAACGAATCTGGCTTAAGTGGATAAAGGAGCTTACTTGCAGAGAATTTAGGTTGTAAGGGGATTCCTGACAAGGAGGGTAAAATTAATAGAGAATGTTTTTGTTGGCTTAAGCAGAGAAGTTAGGACTTGGCAGGATTTCGTTTGAGTTTGTGTTTCTTAAGCCATCAGACCACTGCTGAGAGAGAGTCATTGATATTAGCCATGGCTGCAGTTTGGTCGGTCCCTAGTTTGATGCAAAGCTGGATGTCAGCAGCAAATAGGTGAGATTCGATGTTGAAAGACTGGATGAGGTTGCGCTCAATTGAACTAAATTCAGGCCATAGAAAAAGGCTTGTCTGAAAAGAATTAGCTGACTTTCACAAATGAAAATATGCACATCTGGGAGTCAGTGCAAGGGTATTTGGCACCCTAATTGAGCCCTCAGCCTTGCACCACCCTCTTCACTCAAGATTTTGATAAACTCAGGAAGCATGATGACCCCCATCATTTTCCCTCCCACCAAACTCCTTCATGCACGACTTTGGGATCAATTGTTAAAACGTACCTTTCTGAGTCCCTGTCTGCCATTCAACAGTGAGTAATTCTCTGGGATACAAATCCAATAGGGGTAACTTGCTATGGAGGAAGCCACCTGTGTATTTGAATTTAATAAATATTCTTTGGACAGAAGTACCAGTTCTTGTGCTCTTGTTAATATGCAGACCTCAGAGTGTCTGTCCCTTCTTCTTGCCTCTTAACCCCCCACTAGAGACCTTCAATCCACCCAAAAGGAATTCTATCCTCCGCCACTCCCAACTTTTGTGAAACCGACCTGCACAAGACTATAGGCTTTCAACTGCCGTGCACCCAAAATCTGGAATGAGGTTCCTCTACCCCTTCCCCTTGAAACATTTTATGGAAAAAGCAAAGGCAAGGTTGTTCCACCAGGCCTTCCCCCAGTCTGTTCATTAGTAAAGAACTATCATCCGCTATGTCTGGAAATGTATGCACATGGCCCTACAGCAAATATTTCTGAGTAGTTGGTACAGTTAATTGATTGTATATTCCAAAATCTTGAGTCTGAAGGTGCAAGGTATTTAGTTTTGTAAAAGTTGGAGGCATTTGAGATTGGATTGTACAATGCCAAGGAGTTGATGCAGTTGGTGATCAGTGAGTGTATGACAGTAGCTAAGTTGCATTTCTTGAATTGGTTACCCAGTCAACGAATCTGGCTTAAGTGGATAAAGGAGCTTACTTGCAGAGAATTTAGGTTGTAAGGGGATTCCTGACAAGGAGGGTAAAATTAATAGAGAATGTTTTTGTTGGCTTAAGCAGAGAAGTTAGGACTTGGCAGGATTTAGTTTGAGTTTGTGTTTCTTAAGCCATCAGACCACTGCTGAGAGAGATCCCAGTCCGTTCATTAGTAAAGAACTATCATCCGCTATGTCTGGAAATGTATGCACATGGCCCTACAGCAAATATTTCTGATACTGTACCTGTTAATCTACTATAATTTGATTGTAATCCACTTTGAGGCCATTCTCGGAAAAAAGGCAGAATATCAAATGTCTGTAAATAAATCAATTATTCTTTAATATTAAACTTTGTTCAGAAATGTCACAGTATCTGATGAATGTGTCATCTCTGATTTTTGGGGGTAGGCTGCAAAAAAAAATAAATATCAAGAAATATGTACATTTATAAATCAAAAGAAATCCATATTACATTGGCTGAAGTAATCTCTGAAATGACTGGCTGGGCTGAATGCAGATCTTTCCTCTTACTACTCACTATCCAAAACAAATTCAGATTCTGTTGTAGGCTCGGTAACAGTAAAACAAACTCCTTTCTTTACCAGGCATTTTGTGAAATAGAACAAGATCTTGCCAAAAAACGCTCTCAGAAACTATATGGCAAACTTGCCTTATCAAAATAGCACTAACTCCAAGAACTGAAACAGCAACAATTCTAGCTTTGAAAAGGCAACACTATAGATATATCAGGCCCCGGAACTTAATACTTCTACATCTTAGGGATGTGCATTCATTTGAAATGAATGGACAACACATAATGAATGATCCATATTCATTTCATTTGTGGCTCCCTCAAACAGTGGAGGGATTCCATGAATTAAACGAATAATCTTTGTCCTATTTGTTTGTTTCCCATTCATTTCAATGGCCCATTGAAATCTATGGCTGAATGCTGACTCTGAAGTTGAGGTAGAGGGCGGACCCTGACAAAGAATGCTAGGGTCATCAGTCACACTCTGTACCTGCTGTGCCTGTTCTTCCTCACCATCATCACTAGTTTCCTCGGTCCCCTCCATTGCTAAAAGGGAGGCTGGGGTCCCTCAGTATTGGTCTTCTAAGATGTTCTCAGTTTTCAAGCAGGCATGGTGCTATCCGGTGTACAAACCGTGCAGCTGCATGGGGTGGTACATCTGGAGAGGGTGGTGGAAGAGAAGGAGAAATCTGTCAGGGTTACCAGCAGATCTCATCCCGCTGGCAGCCAAAAAAAAAAAAAGAGAGAGAGAGAGGCCTCAGTAGGGCCCATCCCACAGGGAGCTGAAAAACAAAAGAGAGGGAAAGAGCCAGAAGACTGCCAGCAAAGCCCATCCTGCCAGTGGCCAAAGAAAGGTGAGTGAGAGGTGTATGTGTGTGTGAGAGACAGGAAGTGAGATAATGAGCATGTGTGTGTGTGATAATCATGTGTGTGTGAGCGGAAGCCCGGTGCTACCAGTTGTGCAAACCATGCACTTGCATGGGGGTGGCAGTCCCAGGTGTGGCAGAAGAGAGAGAGAGAGACCTGGCAGAGCCCCAGAAGATCCCATTCCACCGGCAGCCAAAGAAAAGAAAGAGGCCATGTGAGCTGCTAGCAGAGCCCATCTTGTGGCTGAAGAAAAAAGAGAGCAGCTTCCAGCAAGCGATATGCTGGAAGAGTAGGCTTTCAGTGTAAGCTCTGGGCCATGATCTGGGCCGAGAAACTTACTGACTGAAAGTACAGGCAGGGTGGCCACCATTAGTTAAACATGTGGCATGACCCAGGAGCGGGCAGGTGGAGGGAGAGGCCAGAATCAGCCCTGTGATGAGATAGGGGGGGGGGAGGGGTTTGGTAAGGAGGCTGCAGGCTCATCCCAGCAGGGCCAAGCAGTGATAAAGCCACTCCTGCACCGCCATTTAACCAGATATACTCTTTTAAATATAGCTGGTTAAGGCTAAATTTACCCAGCCTTCTGTGGCTGGATAACTTTACTTCTGACTATCTTAGCTGGATAAATTGAATTGGGTATATTCAATGGAACATTTTATCCCACTGAATATCCCAAATAAGTTCTCCTGCTAACTTTAGCCGGATTGAAGGGGGTGCTAGGAAGCACTGAATACCGGCTGCCAGGCAGAGAAAAATCCGTAGAAGCAGAGCAGCAGCTTACCAGTCAAATATGCCACCACCCCGAAAACTTACCCACCAATGGGTTAGTTTGTTTATTGGCATGACCATTCTCTTACCTTATCTTAATTACGCTAATATGCTAATGGACTGTATTCTTGTAAGCTGAGCCTTGGAACACGAATGGCATGCAGGTCTTGACCCCAAGTCTGGTCAGCTCGGTTTTATTGTACCATTATTGTCTTCCTGCCTTTTCATTGCCATCTGCTGCGCCGTCCTCACAGACACTCCCCAAAGCACTCTGACAGGATAGGGTATCCATTCTCCAGGTTTTTGAATATTGGCCACCTATATACTATATATATATATATATATATATATATATATATATATATATATATATACATACACACACACACACACACTCACACAGATAGATAGATTCAAATGCATACTGACTGTTTCTCAGTCTGGGTATGAGATGCTTCTTATAGTAGCATGGATGAGTGTCTCTCCGTGTCAGTGTATGCAAAACATCCACCAGGTTTGAAAGACTTGGGTATCATGTTTGTATGTAGAGGAGAGATGCTCAGCCTAAAGCAGGCCGTAATGCTCTTCAGACGGAGATATTTTGAGCCTATGGCTTCTGCAGTCCATCACTGAGGTATTCTGGAAGTTTGGTTTCCTGGCAACGTAGAAAAGGGCTGTTAGCATCGGTTATCACTGGAATAAGTCCATATGCTTCACACAGATCTGGACATGAAAGGGAAAGGAAAGGGAGAGAGATGTTTTGGTCCTTTTCTGCTGTCACATTTCTATGTTAAGCTGTGAGTTGAAAAAGAGACACAAATACTTGGGAAGTGGCAAAAATCTGAGAATGAGAAAGGGATGGGCAGCAATAGAGAAGGCGATACTAAAATTCAATCCCAGAGACATAAAGAAGTAGAAAACATGTGCTTTTTAACATAAGAACATAAGAAAACACCATACTGGGTCAGAGCAAGGGTCCATCAAGCCCAGCATCCTGTTTCCAACAGTGACCAATCCAGGCCATAAGTACCTGGCAGGATCCCAAGAGGTAGAGAGATTCCAAGTTGCTTATCCCAGGGATAAGCAGGGGATTTCTGCAACTCTCCCTTAATAATTGTTAATGGACTTTTCCTCCAGGAAACTGTCCAAACTCTTTCTAAATGCAGCTACACTAACAGCTTTCACCACATCCTCTGGCAACAAACTCCAGAGCTTAATTATGCATAGAATAAAAAAATATTTTCTCTTATTAGTTTTAAATGTATTACCTAGTAACGCTATTGTGTGTCCCCTGGTCTTTGTACTTTTCAAAAGAGTAAACAACTGATTAATATTTACTCCTTCCCTTCCACTCATGATTTTATAGACCTCTGTCATATCTCCCCTCAGCCGTCTCTTCTCCAAGCTGAAGAGGCCTAACCTCTTTAGCCTTTCCTCATAGGGGAGCTGCTCCATCCCCTTTATCATTTTGGTCGCCCTTCTCTGTAACTTTCCTAATTCTGCTATGTCTTTTTTGAGATGTGGTGTGCAGATATGATATTCTCTGTTTTATTCTCCAGTCCTTTCCTGATAATCCCTAGCAGTCTATTTGCTTTCTTGGCTGCTGCTGCACATTGAGCAGAAAATTTCAATGTATTAGCAACGAGGATGCCTACATCCTTTTCCTGAATGGTGACTAGGCTTGCCAACTGGCTCCAGATTTTCAGGGCAGGTTGATCCACTCCTGGATTTTTCCCATTGCAGGCTGGGAATTATTGCTCTGACTCTTCCCTATTGCAGTCCCTTAGAATAGCAAGAGTACAAGTCCCTGCATGCAGTGGGGTAAAACCAGGACTGGATCAGCCTGTCCTGAAAATCTGGAACCAGTTGAAAATCCTAATAGTGACTCCTAATTTATTTATTTTAAACATTTTTATATACCGGTATTAGTTGTGGACATCATACCGGTTTACATAGAACGAATCAAGTTTGGAAATTACATTATAACAGGTAAAGGCAAACTGGGAGAGAGGGGTAACCAGAGGCAGCTAAGAAGAAAAGATTAACAGAAGATTAACTAAACAACTGGGTCCTCAATGTGAGGAACGCTGAAGCACCATGTGGTGATGCATAATTTGACATGTTTGTGGGCCGTCTATTCTGGGTAAGCTTGTTTAAATAAGAAAGTTTTTAATTTCTTTTTGAATTTGATCGCACATGGTTCCAAGCGTAGGATGGGCGGCAGGGTGTTCCAGAGAGAGGGACCTGCGATCGAGAGGGCATGGTCGCGTGCAGAGGAGAGATGGGCTATTTGAAGTGAGGGCACGAGGAGGGTGCCTTTGTTGGTAGTTCTAGTAGGTCGAGTGGACTGGGGAGCAGTGAAGGGAAGGTCTAACCATTTGGAGTTGTGGGTGTGAATGGTTTTATGTATTATGGTTAGGGTTTTGTAGTGTATGCGGGAGGGTATGGGGAGCCAGTGAAGGTCTCTGAGGATGGGAGTAATATGTTCATGTTTACGGGAATTTGCAATGAGTCTTGCTGTGGCATTTTGCAACATTTGTAGTGGTTTAATAGTGGAGTGTGGTAGCCCTAGGAGGAGAGCATTACAGTAGTCCAATTTGGACGAAATGGTGGCCTGGATCCTAATGTGGAACCTTGCATTTTGTAGGTATAATTTGGTTGCTCTTCCCTTAGTGCATCACTTTTCACTTCTCCACATTAAATTTCACTTCTCATTTGCATGCCCAGTCTCCCAGTTTTGCTATGTGCTCTTGCAATTTCTCACAATCCTCTTGTGATTTAACAACTTTGAATAATTTTGTCTCATTGGCAAATTTGATCACCTCACTCGTTGTTTCTATTTCAAGGTTGTTTCTAAATATATGTAACCCTTTTTCGAATTTGATGGTAGTCCAGCTGACTCTCTCACAGGCTTTTTACGTCAAATGTACCTGAAAAAGTTTTTGAGTTTTTGCTTCCACAGCAAGCTTCTTTTCAAATTCTCTCTTTGCCTTCCTTATCAGTGCTTTGCATCTCGCTTGTCAGTGCTCATGCTGTTTCCTGTTTTCTTCATTTGGATCCCGTTTCCATTTTTTGAAAGATGTTCTCTTAGATATAGCCTCTCTCATCTCACCTTTTAACTATGCTGGTAGTCACTTAGCCTTCCTTCTTTTCTAATGTATGGAATACGTCTGGTCTGGGCTTCCAAGATGGTATTTTTAAACAACGTCCATGCCTGATGTAAACTCAACATTTTGCAGCTGCTCCTTTCAGTTTTTTCCTAACTATTTTCCTCATTTTATCATAGTCACACATATTTATAAATGAACTGGAAATGGGAACAACCAGTGAGGTGATCAAATTTGCCGATGACACAATATTACTCAAAGTTGTTAAATCACAAGAGGATTGTGAGAAATTGCAAAAACTCCTGCAAGACTGGAACACTGAGCATGCACGATGCTCTTTCAAGTTGCCCTGATGTCCTGCAACCTTTAGTGCCTTTCCTTCTAGAATGTACTTGTATTGCTGTAACTCAGAATTTTTTCTCATTGAATGGGGAAATATATAAGCAAATAAAAAGCACGGTGATGGGGGGCCCGCAACATCGTCTGGCTTTACGTATCAAATTCTGATTTTTGGCCCCTCATTAAGATATGGTCGTGATACATTGATGACACCCCCCTTATGGTTTGGGAAGGTTCTGAAATCCAAATCTATATGTTTTTAGATTGGCTGAATTCTCAAAACCCTCACCTCCAGTTTTCTGCGACTGTTCACCTATCTGAAATCTCCTTTTTGGACGTCAGAGTATGGACTGCTAGCAACCATGTTTTTACCACAATTTTTAGGAAACCCAGTGATAAGAACTTGTTACTGTCCTATAGCAGTTGCCTTCCATGTCACTTGCGAGATAACATTCCAATAGGCAAATTTTTTCTAAAACTGTGAAGGATTTCAAAGGGGAATGGGATAAACACTGTGGATCCCTAAAGGCTAGAGGATGGGAATAAATAAAAAAAAAAGCTTGGGGGTAACCTGCACGGAGCAGCAGTTACTGCCCTTAACAGAAACGTGGGGGTAACCTGCATGGAGTGGCAGTTACTACCCTTAACAGAAACGTGGGGGTAACCTGCATGGAGTGGCAGTTACTACCCTTAACAGAAACGTGGGGGTAACCTGCAGGGAGCGGCAGTTACTGCCCTTAACAGAAACGTGGGGGTAACCTGCAGGGAGCGGCAGTTACTGCCCTTAACAGAAACGTGGGGGTAACCTGCATGGAGTGGCAGTTACGACCCTTAACAGAAACGTGGGGGTAACCTGCATGGAGTGGCAGTTACTACCCTTAACAGAAACATGGGGGTAACCTGCACGGAGTGGCAGTTACTACCCTTAACAGAAACATGGGGGTAACCTGCACGGAGCTGCAGTTACTACCCTTAACAGAAACGTGGGGGTAACCTGCACGGAGCGGCAGTTACTGCCCTTAACAGAAACGTGGGGGTAACCTGCACGGAGCGGCAGTTACTGCCCTTAACAGAAACGTGGGGGTAACCTGCACGGAGCGGCAGTTACTGCCCTTAACAGAAACGTGGGGGTAACCTGCAGGGAGCGGCAGTTACTGCCCTTAACAGAAACGTGGGGGTAACTTGCACGGAGTGGCAGTTACTACCCTTAACAGAAACATGGGGGTAACCTGCACGGAGCGGCAGTTACTGCCCTTAACAGAAACGTGGGGGTAACCTGCACGGAGCGGCAGTTACTACCCTTAACAGAAACATGGGGGTAACCTGCACGGAGCTGCAGTTACTACCCTTAACAGAAACGTGGGGGTAACCTGCACGGAGCTGCAGTTACTACCCTTAACAGAAACATGGGGGTAACCTGCACAGAGCGGCAGTTACTACCCTTAACAGAAACGTGGGGGTAACCTGCACGGAGCGGCAGTTACTACCCTTAACAGAAACGTGGGGGTAACCTGCACGGAGCTGCAGTTACTACCCTTAACAGAAACGTGGGGGTAACCTGCACGGAGCTGCAGTTACTACCCTTAACAGAAACGTGGGGGTAACCTGCATGGAGTGGCAGTTACTACCCTTAACAGAAACGTGGGGGTAACCTGCATGGAGTGGCAGTTACTACCCTTAACAGAAACGTAGGGGTAACCTGCAGGGAGCGGCAGTTACTGCCCTTAACAGAAACGTGGGGGTAACCTGCAGGGAGCGGCAGTTACTGCCCTTAACAGAAACGTGGGGGTAACCTGCATGGAGTGGCAGTTACGACCCTTAACAGAAACGTGGGGGTAACCTGCACGGAGTGGCAGTTACTACCCTTAACAGAAACGTGGGGGTAACCTGCACGGAGTGGCAGTTACTACCCTTAACAGAAACATGGGGGTAACCTGCACGGAGCTGCAGTTACTACCCTTAACAGAAACGTGGGGGTAACCTGCACGGAGCTGCAGTTACTACCCTTAACAGAAACGTGGGGGTAACCTGCACGGAGCTGCAGTTACTACCCTTAACAGAAACGTGGGGGTAACCTGCAGGGAGCGGCAGTTACTGCCCTTAACAGAAACGTGGGGGTAACCTGCACGGAGCGGCAGTTACTGCCCTTAACAGAAACGTGGGGGTAACCTGCAGGGAGCGGCAGTTACTGCCCTTAACAGAAACGTGGGGGTAACTTGCACGGAGTGGCAGTTACTACCCTTAACAGAAACATGGGGGTAACCTGCACGGAGCGGCAGTTACTGCCCTTAACAGAAACGTGGGGGTAACCTGCACGGAGCGGCAGTTACTACCCTTAACAGAAACATGGGGGTAACCTGCACGGAGCTGCAGTTACTACCCTTAACAGAAACGTGGGGGTAACCTGCACGGAGCTGCAGTTACTACCCTTAACAGAAACATGGGGGTAACCTGCACAGAGCGGCAGTTACTACCCTTAACAGAAACGTGGGGGTAACCTGCACGGAGCTGCAGTTACTACCCTTAACAGAAACATGGGGGTAACCTGCACAGAGCGGCAGTTACTACCCTTAACAGAAACGTGGGGGTAACCTGCACAGAGCGGCAGTTACTACCCTTAACAGAAACGTGGGGGTAACCTGCATGGAGCAGCAGTTACTACCTTGGGAAGCTTGCTGGGCAGACTAGATGGACCATTTTGGTCCTTTTCTGCCGTAATTACTGTTACAATGTTCGTTTGCACCACTTGTGTACCACCTTCATTTTTTCATTATCATTGTGTGCCAAACCCCCCCCCCCCATGGAGGTGATTTCTGTCACCTCCTGGTACAACATGAACAAAGATGGCATTTTCAGGAGTAGCAGCCTCAGTGGTGCTGTGGTGACGGGTAGTTCTCTGTGAGATAGAAAATTGAAAAGCTGTGCCCTCATCCTCCTCCTGACATGCCTTGTTGGTTTTCCTGACCACTTTCTCTGTCATGTGTGGGAAATTCTCCACCTTGTTACCAAAGCTTGGCATTTGGGGGCTTTTCTGTAGTGGTCCTGTGTACCTCCAAGGTGATATTGGAGGTGATGTCCTTGGCCATGCTGACCGTCTATGTGGTGGGTGTCCACAGTTGTTCCAGCAGTGGAGAGGGATACCCTGTTTTGTTGATAGAGTGAGTCCTAGCAGCAGTATTAGAGATGCTAGGACCTTAGACCTCAGAGGGTATTGGTGGATTTTGGGGGTGGAGGGCTTTGCAGCTGCTGGAGTGATGAGGGAGGCTCAGAAGTGGCAGACTTGGTACCTTCCTTTGCCTTGAAGCACAACCGGTGGGCATACCTACTTCCCAACACAGGAAGCACCTCACCTCCTCTGGACTATAACATACCATAGGGTGAATTTTAAAAGAGTTGATCACATTAAAAGACCCATATATGCAAGTATATGGGCCGAGCATGAGCAACTCCTATTTTAAAACCGGCAAATTATACGCGTGAGCACGCAAGAGAACATGCAATAAAAAGGGGTAGATTAGGGGCGGGGCAGGGCAGAGCCGACATTTACGTGTGTAAATCCCGATTTTAAAACTGGTGAATGCAGCGCGCGTTGGGCTGCTACCTAAGAACATAAGAAACATAAGAACATAAGAACCTGCCATGCTGGGTCAGACCAAGGGTCCATCAAGCCCAGCATCCTGTTTCCAACAGTGGCCAATCCAGGCCATAAGAACCTGGCAAGTATATTTACTTCTGCTCTTGTTCACAGGTAAGTCTGAAAAACACTCATAGCTAAAAACTGACTGGGTGGGGGGAGTGTGCAGGCCGAAGAACCGGAGATAGACTGGGCAAACTGGTGGACTAAGTGTTCAAACTGGTTATTTCTGTCATGCACGCATGTTTTAAAATTGGCTCACTCGTGCGTGTTAAAGCCAAGAAGTCCTAAGGAAAGATACGTGAAGAACATTTCCTCGCGTAACAGCTTCAAATTAGGAGCATACATCCACGCGTTAAGTGTATTTTAAATCATACGTGTACACGTGTGCTCGTAGGCCCCCTCATGGGGCCCTTCATCTCTTCCCCTGCCTGAGGCAGCTTCGAGGCCAGGGCATGGCATCTAGTCCTGTCCTGACACTTCAGGGGTATCACGGCGCTGGGGGGTTGCACATACTCCCCATCAGCACTGCCTCGGATACAGCACTGGAGAGCATCACCCTAGTTCTGGGGATCTCTATAAGCTCTGTTGGCACAATGACCCCCTCCACCTCCATGCCATGCACTATTGCCATGTGCATGGCGGCCAGCATCTGGAGGAGGAAGTCTGTTGGCCTCCACTATGGCAGCTGGACCCACCACTTGGGCCAGTGCTTTTACAAGGGCCTCATAATGTGCACCCCCCAAATATGCACCTAGCTTCATGTTTCCGGGTTAGCCTGTGGAAGGGGGTGAGGGATGTACCTCATATGGGAAAGAGCCATAATGCTTACACCTGGCTTGTTCTGCCCTTCCTTCCTCCCAGCAGAGCAACCAGTGCATAGGATCTTGGGGGCACTGGTTTGCTTGCTACAGAGGTGGATGCAATGATGGGAGGAATTGGGAACCTGATCTCTTCCTGCTCTGAGGTATAACAGCAGTAATATAACTGCGTCTCTCACTGGCTGGTGGTACAGCCACCTCTGACGTGGAAGGAGGGGGGGGTCTTGCTGGCCAGAGTGGCTGCTTCAGCTGAGACAGGATTGGTGGTCATGGTGGCCAGCAGCCACTGAAGATTCCCTCAAAAGGGAGGGGGGTGACAGTGCTGGGGTATGGGTTGCATGCCCAGCAGTGGCAGGATGGATTTTATTTTGAGTGGGGTGCGGAAGTAGGAGGTGCCAGGAGAAAAGCTTCAGCTGCTTCGTTTCTGCATCTTTTTGGGTACCAGCCAGAAGAGGACAGATGTTCCATTTTGGCATAGACTTTCAGTTGCCACTTTTTCTCTCCCCGCCTGCTTTCCTGAAGCCTGCTTGAGGCTGCTTGTTTCCCATTGCCCAGCCTGTCCTTTCTTTGGAAATAAAGACAGTGGTGAGTGGGAGGAAAGCAACCCCTTTATAAAATAAAAGGAGCCCTCATTCCCCTTTCAAGTGTTGAAAAATGGAGCAATTCTTCCTCCCAGGGCTCCAGAAGCCTGAGTATCCATGCAAAGACAATGAAAGGTCAGCGCTTACTGTTCTCTCTTGTTTTAAATTCAAATATAATCAAAACTAGTAAAGGTTTGGGGCAGGGTAGAATAAAATTACTAGATTAAACAAAACAGTAGAGAGAGAGCTCCCTCCCTTACAGCTCTTGTGAGAGGCTGCAGAGAAGTGCACTAATACAGGTAATCTATATAGTAAATAAACAAGAAACACAGAAACAGAAACTAGACTGCTATACAATTGCACATAGGCACACTCTTCTGAACAGCCAGGGCATTATCTGCCTAAAGCCTATGCTGGAATGTATCTATTTGATTTTATATTCTGCTTTTCAGGCACTTCAAAGTGGATTACATTCAGGTTACTGTAGGGATTTCCCTGTTCCCAGTGGGCTCCCAAACTGAGGTCTAGATTTACTAAGCCACAATAAGAGGTGAATTTTTAAAAGAGACGTGTGCGCCAAAATCAGTAGAGGGATGTACATCTAGCACATGTGCAACCCTATTTTATAAAGCAGGGGGATGCGGGCATATGTGCCGACGTGCGCACATCTCGCATCAGAGGGAAAAAGGGGCATGGTGTGGGGGGGCCATGGGCATTCTGGGGTACGGCCAGGAGATGTGTATGCAAGTACCTACCTGCTTGGGCATGCGTCCAGGTCCAGTGCCATGTAAGCTTACTTCTGCTATGGAGGAGGTGTGAATAAAACAAAAAATAAACAAATAAAATACAGGCATCCTTGAGGGGTTTAATGGATCTGGGGTAACTGGGGGCAGTGCAGGCTTAAAGAACCAGGGGAGGGTTGAAGAGCTAGCTGTAGACTGGGCAAACTGGTGGACAAACTGATGAAATTGGTCATGGCATGGAAGCGCACCTGTTAGAAAATGACCCCACTTGTGCAGCTCAGACTCAACTTTGCCTGGCTGTGCACATCCACTTGAAAAATCAAGCCAACACAAACGCATGCCAGGGCTATTTTATAACATACGCACGCATGTTATAAAATTGCCGCATCTCTGGGCATGCACCAACGCACACGTGCATATGTGCGCCTGTTTGAAAGTTACCATCCCTGGCGATAATGAGCGATAAACAGTGTTTAATGTGTTTTAAGTGCTGTTTATCATGCGATATTGCCATATCATGCGTTCTTTTTTTAAAAGCCGCCCCCTATGTAAATTACCTGCTTTGCATGTGTAACACCCGTGTGCTACAGAAACTGTGCATGGGTTGTATTAAGGTGATGATTTTAGGTTTGAGTTATTGGAATTGAGAAGGTTCCCGTGACTAAAGGTCATCTTTTGGTCAGAGGGTGTTACACACTCTTTGACAGGCAGCCAGTTACACAGCCTCTTTGGGCTTGGTTTAAGAGAAGGTTATGAAAACCCTGCCTTTCATTGATCTGGAGCTTCTTCTCCAGAATCACAGAGCTAGAAGGAAGATGCAGTTGTGACCCTCTCACAGGGTTGCAAGTGTAGCAAGCTACTAGAATCCTGTCCCCACGAATGTATCATGTGTTGGAGCCTTACAATGTGGGCTGAGCTTCGTCTGGATTTGAGTGATGTGTTTTGGACCTGCCCAAAAAGGGGGTTTCAACCCTGCAGAGACTGCAGCCAAGGTGAAGGAATATAAAAATATGTCAAAACCCCTGTGGGCTCTCCAGTGAATGGCAAATGTTCTTCAAGAACCAGCATCCAGCACTCAGTGTTAACAAGTTGGATAAAAGGTCTGTACCATTTAGCCTGCCCAGAGAACAGCACTTCATAGCCAGCAGAGGAGGAAGACAAAGGAATGCTGGGAGACCATTTAAGATAGAAAAGGCACACGTTGGCTGGCTCTGTCTGTGTGTGAGGGTAGGGACAGCCAGGAGTTGCAGCCAGGAAAAGAGGAGTGTATCTGGCAGCCCTGCAATCAGTTCTTCTAATGAAGAGCTAATTATCAAGAGGGAGAGACAGAAGTCTGCACTCCAAGGAAGTAGTGGGACTAACAGCTGTTCTTGCCTCATAGCCAAGCCACGTGGACAATCCCAACAAGGGTCAGAGGAGCCAGGAAGCTGGGACCCCGAGAGACTTCTTTTCCGGAGATATCCAGGCCCAGGAGCTTCATAACTGGATCATCCTTCTAAACTTTGCAAAGAGAATATTTTAACAGAGGAGGTAGAAAATGTCTTTCCTTTTCATGTTTGTCTCAGATGCAGTATCTCCCCTTGATTGCTTCAGCCTTTCAGATGAAGTTGAACATAAACCCTTGCTAGCGGATACAGCCCCACCTAGATAGGCAGATGCAGCCCCACCTAGATAGGATTTTAGACAGTGCTGGGGAGGAGCCGGCTGTCATGGTACATGTGCGCACCAACGACATAGGAAAATGTGGGAGGGAGGTTCTGGAAGCCAAATTTAGGCTCTTAGGTAGGAAGCTGAAATCCAGAACCTCCAGGGTAGCATTCTCTGAAATGCTCCCTGTTCCACGCGCAGGTCACCAGAGGCAGGCAGAGCTCCGGAGTCTCAATGCGTGGGTGAGACGATGGTGCAAGGAAGAGAGATTCAGTTTTGTTAGGAACTGGGGAACCTTTTGGGGAAGGGGGAGTCTCTTCTGAAGGGATGGGCTCCAAGTTAACCAAGGTGGAACCAGACTGCTGGCGCTAACTTTTAAAAAGGAGATAGAGCAGCTTTTAAATGAGAACAAATGGGAAATCCGACAGTCACTCGGCAGCGCATGGTTTGGAGAGAGGTATCTTTAAAGGATACTAATGATGCATTAGAATTAGGGCATCCCAATTATAAGAAAAGTAGACCAAGTGCCTGTAACTAAAAACTCAGCTGAGCTAAAAAAATTTCTAACTTATCCCTATCAATTAAAAAGCAGAATGAAAATACAAACAAAAAAAAAACAACAGTCCTTTGATGTCTCCGCCATGTTCCTACAGATAGCGGCCTGCTGCACCGTGGTAACATGGGCCTGCCTATCACAGACCAGGAGCAACACCCCTGGGGAAGCCATGGAACCAGCAGTATCATTCCTCGCAGATGCAGCTTCCGATTTGGTGCACACCGCAGCTAGAGGTGTGTCATCAGCTGTGGCAGCCAGGTGGCAACTCTGGCTCCGAAGCTGGTCGGCCGACGCATCTTCCAAAACGAGACTCACAAGGATGCCCTTCAAGGGATCCCTCCTGTTCGGCAGCGAACTAGAGAAACTGGCTGACAAATGGGGCGAGTCCCCACTGCCGCGGCTACCAGAGGACAGGAATAAGAGAAACCAGCGACCCTTCCCCCGATCCTCCAAATTGTTTTGAAAGATACCACATTGGTTGTGCAGTACTCAGGATCCGGAGCGCCACATTGGGAAACCTTCATCGACTTATTTGCAAGTTTTACATTGTAATATTTGCGCTGTGTGCTCGGTGGATTGGGTATGCTTCATAATTCACACACAATATTTCGATGAGGATATAGAATTCATATATGCAAATACCCCTGATGCAGCCCCACTGAAAGAGGGCGAAACTCGGCTGGAGTCGGGCTCATTTGCACATATTTGGTTCTACACAATAAATTTTTACAGATTGGACATCTGGCTGCTTATTGTGTATTTCTGCTCTCACGGCTTTATTAAGCAGCCTTCCTTGCTGTTTTGTCAGTTCCTATTAGGCGCAATCATTCACAAGATACAACTACACAGGGGACCAGTACTTCTTGTGGCCCTGGACTGGCCAAGAAGACCGTGGTATGCAGAGATGCGAAGACTACTGACAGGGAATCTCCTGTCACTTCCTCCGCACAGAGACCTGCTCCAAGAAGGGCCGATCCTCCACGAGGATCCAGCTCGATTCTCTATTACAGTCTGGCCATTGAGAGGGCTTGCCTGAGAAAGAGCAGATACTCGGGGGCTGTAATCGACACCCTACTCCGAGCACGCAAGTTCTCCACATCTCTAACATACATAAGGATTTGGAAAATATTCGAAGCCTGGTGCAAGGACTACGACATCATACTACGTTCAGTCAAAATTCCTATGATTTTGGAATTCCTACAGAATGGCCTACAGAAGGGATTGTCCCTCAACTCCATCAAGGTACAGGTGGCTGCATTGTCATGCTACGGAACCAAGAGCGAGAGCAACAGCATAGCCTCTCACCCGGACGTTTCACGCTTCCTGAGAGGAAGTCAAGCACATCCACCCACCCCTAAAGTGGCCGGTACCTCTTTGGAACCTCAACCTGGTCCTAGATTTCTTAGCAGGAGGCCCCTCCGCGGCCTGTCTCTCCGACTACTAACTTTGAAGACAGCATTCCTGCTGGCAGTTTGTTCAGCCCGTTATATCTTGGAGCTACAAGCACTGTCCTGCCGTGAGCCATTCCTCAGGCTCACCCCGGGAACCATCCAACTACGCACGGTCCCCTCGTTCCTCCCTAAAGTGGTGTCTCACTTCCATATCAACCAAACCATCTTGCTGCCATCGCCGGATGAGCATAAGAATGTGGAAGAGGCTCGAAGTCTACGCCACCTCAACATCGGCAGACTCCTATCCAGATACCTGGAAATGTCAGAACCCGTACGAAAAACGGACCACCTATTTGTCCTTCACAGCAGGAAGAGGCAAGGGGAAGCGGCCTCGCGGGCAACCATAGCCCGCTGGAACAAAGAAGTCATCAAGGCAGCCTACATTGAAGCAGGCAAGGTGCCGCCTCTACAAGTCAAGGCCCATTCTACTAGAGTTATACACAATATACCCGTATTTCCTCATTAAATCATCTAAATACTTTTATTACTAAATATTGTAATAAAGTATTTAGATGATTTAATAAGGAAATACGGGTATATTGTGTATAATTCTATGATATAGGATACCTGTAGTGAACCCATTGAAGGGAGATATATGTTTGACCATTCTACTAGAGCCCAGGCAGTGTCCTGGGCAGAAACCAAGATGCTGTCACCCGCCGAGATCTGCAGGGCGGCGACATGGTCCTCCATCTACACCTTCTCCAGGTTCTACCACCTGGATGTTCAGGCTCGGGAGGACACGGCTTTTGCAAGGGCAGTACTAAGTGGGTCACGGGCAGCCTCCCACCCAGTTCGGGAGTAGCTTTTATACATCCCATTGGTTCTGAGTCCATCTGCTACACCCTAGGAAATGGAGAAATTACTTACCTGATAATTTCGTTTTCCTTAGAGTAGACAGATGGACTCAGCATCCTACCCACAGCTGCCGTTACTCATGGAATTCTCGGGGGACATCCCCGGGAGCGAGTGATTCAAGGGTGAGCATGCTTTCCTTCATCTAGGACATCCATCCTGCCGGGTGTCGACGTTTCCCGGTTAAGGGCACTGGCGGTCTCCAGCTATAGCCAATTCAACCAGTTCAAGTTAATCAAGTTATAAAGTTAATCAATTTATTCAAGTTATTCAAATTAATCAGTCACACATATATCCACAATGCTTTTCGAGGAGAATACTGAAGAGCTGCACTTCCTGCAGGGGTATATGTACTAGGGCTGACGTCAGATTGAAATCTGATCCATCTCCAACTGCTATCAGGAGTACACTATACCCATTGGTCCTGAGTCTATCTGTGTACACTAAGGAAAACGAAATTATCAGGTACGTAATTTCTGCAATTTTGTGGCGCGTCTTTGGTGAGACTAATCCCTTGAGCCCTGAAGGAAAAAAAATCTTTCCTGCCCTTTGAAAGAAGGCAGCCCGAGTTGAGTTCTGGAAATGTGGACACTCGCTCAGGAATGGGCACACTGGGCCTGGAGAAAATCTAGTTGATTGGCTTTGGCGTGGGAACGCCATGTACACTCTAGGCTTTGTTAACCTGTGCTGGTGCTTTTTTCTCTTGCAGGATCACGTGAGCCCTCTGTCAGCTCCCGATTGGTTCTGCTGGGTAATGTCACCTGGGAGATACTGACTGGCCAAAGAAGTGGACATTGTTCCCGGGCTGCTCCATCAGTGGCACTTTCTTTCCTTCTTCCCACCGGTTACGAAGGTGAATATCTAAGGGAGGGTTGCGGTGTGTGCATGTAACTTGTGAGTTGCAGTGCATTTGGATTTGCCTCTGTGGGGATTCGGTGGCCTGACTGTCTGGCTGCAGTAGATGGTAAGTTCTATGGATCAGGGACTCTCTCTTTGCACTGACCTTGTAGCATTATGTAAATGCTTAGTTCTAGCTGTAGGAGTGTGTGGGTGAGAGTTGTATATGTGGCTGATGTCTGGGGATTTTTGTCTGGGTCAGCCGGGCAAGTTGGGTGGTGTTTGCTACACTGGAGGCTCGGTAGATGAAATAAGAGTATGTGGGTTTCTGGACTGCATGTATGGGGTGGGGTGGGGGGCATGTGAGTACCTCTGTACATGGGAGGGAGTTGTGCTTGTGTGGCTGGGTCTGAGCTTGTGATGAGGATTGTTGTGTGTGTGGGATCAGATTTGGAGCTCTGTATGCATCTCTCTGTGGGGGTCATTTCCTAAGTCACGGTAATTTCTCCAGAGGGGAAAATACCGCGGGGCTTCACTAAACTGCAGTCTTCGGTACCGCAGTGGAGTAAAAGACCACCAGGGAAAATGCCATAGCTTTGCTGCTCTCCCCCCCCCCCCCCCCCCCAAAACAAAATACGCACTGGCGGTCCCTTCACCTGGGGCTGCCATCATGTTAGAGGGGCCCGAGCAGCCTGCCCCAAAGGGTCTCAAAAGCTGGGGGTCTTGTGAACCGCCCCCTCCCCTAGGCTCTGGGCCAGCACCATTTTGTTCAGACAGCGTCGTCCTGGAGCCTAGGGAGGGGGCTTGTTTGTGAGGCAGGGGGAGGCTTTGGAGGCCAGTGGGGTTGGGAAGGGGGGGAGGGGCTGTTGCTATGCAGCTTGGATTTTATTTATTTATATTTTTGTATTTTGGGGTCACCTTTAGAGTCGACGGGGGGGGGGGGGGTGTTCACAAGACCCCCCCCCCTGGGGTTATGGAATACTTTGGAGGTGTGGAGCTCCTTTTGAGTTGCTCAGGCCCAATTCGTGTTTTGTGTTGGAGCTTTTATGGGTGTGATCATGTTAGTAACTATGTGTGTGTGATGTCATTTATTTACGGTGAGATTTGTGTTTCTGGCGTGTGTGCCTCTGTGTGCGTGATCATGTTAGTGATTGTGTGTGCTGTAGTTTGTGTATGTATGTACACCTCTGCATTTTCGGTGAGATTTGTGTTTGTGGCGAGTGTACCCCTGTGTGTGTGATCATGTTAGTGATTGTGTGTGATGTAGTTTGTGTATGTATGTACACCTCTGCGTTTATGGTGAGATTTGTGTTTGTGGCGAGTGTACCTCTGTGTGTGTGATCATGTTAGTGATTGTGTGTGATGTAGTTTGTGTATGTACACCTCTGCATTTTCGGTGAGATTTGTGTTTGTGGCGAGTGTACCCCTGTGTGTGTGATCATGTTAGTGATTGTGTGTGATGTAGTTTGTGTATGTACACCTCTGCGTTTATGGTGAGATTTGTGTTTGTGGCGAGTGTACCCCTGTGTGCGTGATCATGTTAGTGATTGTGTGTGCTGTAGTTTGTGTATGTATGTACACCTCTGCATTTTCGGTGAGATTTGTGTTTGTGGCGAGTGTACCTCTGTGTGTGTGATCATGTTAGTGATTGTGTGTGATGTAGTTTGTGTATGTACACCTCTGCGTTTATGGTGAGATTTGTGTTTCTGGCGTGTGTGCGATCATGTTAGTGATTGTGTGTGATGTTTGTGTATGTATGTACACCTCTGCATTTTCGGTGAGATTTGTGTTTGTGGCATGTGTACCTCTGTGTATGTGATCATGTTAGTGATTGTGTGTGATGTAGTTTGTGTATGTATGTACACCTCTGCGTTTTCGGTGATATTTGTGTTAGTGGTGAGTGTACTTCTGTGTAAGTTGTATGTGTGTGCTTTTCTAATATAGAGAAGGACAGAAGATTATCAGACTTTCACTTGGAGCCCGGTTTCCCAACCAAGCATTCAGTAGGGCTTCCTGGTTTGATATCCAACATCCAGCATGTACCATTTATAATTGTATGAAGGCCACTTGGTGGAAACAAAATGGACAAAACTGTTTAAACAGTTCAGAAGAAAGCATGCACTGGATGGATAACCAGCCCTGGCTCAGCTTTTTCCTACTGAATTGTAGCCATATGCTTATCCCTTGTGTGGATTTTGGAGGGTATCAGCCGGTCAGTGCCATGGTTCAGCAGAATTATACCCAGGACAGGCCCTCTGTACTTCAACAGGGTGCTCTTTTAGTATGTCCTACTTGTCTTTACTCCAAATCATCCCTCCCTAGTAAAGGAAGAGGATTACTCTGTGATTTTCCCTTGAGTCCCACTGACTCACAAGGTGCGGCCTGTAAGATCTCTATCCAGTGAAAGACTGAGTCTAATGCCTTGTGGAAGTATGCTGCCATCATGTGGCCATTGTATGAACTGCACTTTTCAGCTTCCTGGTCTGATTTCTGTTTATTCAACTGGATCCTCTGCAGGCTGTGATAATTTTTATTGAGTACAAACAATGATACAGCCCTGTTATTGTCCCACAACTCCTGGTGATACAGACCTAGGTCTGCAGCATCCTACAGTCTCCCACTGAGCATGTTACTGCCATATCACATTCCTAGTGATATATAGGAACATATAAATGATGGCAGAAAAGGACCAAACGGTCCATCCAGTCTGCCCAGCAAGCTTATGGTAGCATCTGCCATGCCATACAGGTCTCCCCCATACTTAGTTTCCCAAACCCTCAAAGTCAGGGCCCTTATTGCTTGCTGTCTGAGTCCAATTCCCCGTTACCTCTTGCCGTTGAAGCAGAGAGCAATGCTGGAGTTGCATCAAAGGTTTCAGGCTTATTGGTTAAGGGTAGTGACAGCTGCATCAGTGAGTTACCCCCTCTAGCCTTTAGTTATCCCCTTTTCCTCCTGCTGAGCCTGTTAGTTTCTTCGAGGTACTACAGGCTTCTACTGAGTCAAATCACTCCTGGATTAAGTAGCATGCTGCCATGTTAGTCCACTCAATGCAGGAAATAAAGGTGAATATATAAGAGCAGACAAAAGAAATGATATAAGGTGATACCTTTTTACTGAACTAACTTAATCCAGTCAAGCTATGTTTTACGTTAGTCCGATTAAAAAAAAAAAGTATCAGCTTATGTATTTTTTGTTAACTTAAATTTCTGTACGTCCCTCCTGGAAGTACTGACCTGTATCTGCAGGGCTCCACAGTCTCCGCTGAACTTCTATAACTGTTGTGGCAGGGTCCCAGAGTCTCCTGCTGAGGGCGACACTGGCACATCACTTCTAGTGCTCGAGTCCTGTAACTACAGGGTCCGACAGATTCCCATGCATTGTCTGTCACTGTCACATCACCGCTAGTCCTACAGCTGCAGAGACCCCCAGTCTGAGGCTGATCCTTTGTCACTTTAACATCACTGCTGCTGATATAGACCTGTATTGCTGAGACCAGAAACTCGTGACTGATTAATGTCTCTTTATTCCTCAGAGAGCCATGTCTTGGTGGATGAAAGCTGTACCCATCCTCTGCCTTTTCACTCAGACTCAATGTGGCACCATCAAACAGAACAGCACCACAGGTACAGGGGTGGATTGCAGGAAAATATTAGCCCGGGGAGTTTGTTTGGTTTTTTTTTTTTTTCAAAACCAGCCCATGGGGTATCTGACTCCCTTGTGTTCCCTGCGGCGCGCGTTTCAACAGTTCCCAAAAGCATGCCACACTGACCCTTCGGAGGTATATCACGTGACCTGGTGCCTGGCAGAGCTCAGCCAAACAATCTCCAACATAAGGTTCATGTTTTTCTAAATAACTAAGTAGCAGAGCCTGCCCCAGACCAGGAGTGCACAAACACAGCTGCAGGCCCCCTTCCTTCCAAGCAATCAGCTGCTACCCTTCCTCCCCCCGTTTGGTTGCATCTCTCATATTATATATACAGTGTGTATATGTATATATATATATATATATCTCCATATCTACCAAAGCAAATCCCATCGAAGGGGAGAAGAGCACTAATGGTAAATGTGTATGCAAACGTTTTTGAAAGAACCTTTATTACTTTTTGGATTAATTAAAAGCAACAGACATGAGACAGTACATACCATAATAATTTAATGTACACACACGTGTACGACAAGACTTGCGCAGCTATAAACAGAGGATCAAGAGTAACTTGTAAGTAGACACACACTTTTTTTCTAGTCACTAAAGAACCTTTAAATAAGTGAACCAGCTCAATTCATCAGATACAATGTGTTACCAGAGATTAGGAACTTAAACAATTACAAAGGGATACAATGTTACTATTTGCAAGAACAAATGTTGCTATTTGAAAGAATGACACAATTGTTACTATTTGCAAAATGAAAAGAACAAATGTTGCTATTTGAAAGAATGACACAATTGTTTCAGCACTGGCAACAATATCTACAAGTGCCTAGACCAGACAAAACACCCAACTGGTTAAACATCCAGGCCAAGGTGCTCAATCACTCAATTACCTGAAGTGCACAAAAACAAACATTTCACAAAACATATCCCCATTAACAACAAACTAAATGTTCTATATGCAAGCTTCAAAGTATTAGGTTACAGCATTCGGTAAGAGCTGCATACATTGCTCAGAAATGAGTTTTTAAAGCTTAAAACTAGCAAAGCAGCTCATGCACTGACATTGCCAAACTCATATGGCTCTGCCTGACACGGGCCAAACAAAACTTGTTTTTTTTAAAACATAATAATAATAGACTTCAAAGACAGCGCCACCAAATGTTGGAGTTTAAGATCCAGGGTCAGCTGGATCTTATGGGGCCGCTGTGAGCAACCCCAGTCATGTGACTGGCCGGCCCGGCCCACCGGGGCCATGCTCGAAGCCCCGATAGGCTAATCCACCCCATACGCATACCCATATTACAAAAGGACCTTGCAGTCACAAAACACAAAGAAGGGAAGCACTGGCATCCAGATGTACACATTGCGGTATACTCGGCACGTACTAACATCCTCCTCCATATAGACCCATGAGTGCATATACATTTGCATACCCTGGTATACATAAGCACACCCAGTACTGGCCACAACAGCAAGAGATTCCTCCATAGGTAGGCACTCCTGCTCGGACAGATGCACACATGCATCTGTATAGGGATTATGTTTGCACTTTTTTGAAGGAAGAAACTATTGGGGAAATACAGCAAAAGGATTTAAAAAAGCTGGAAGTTAATTAAGCCAGCATGTTTTGGTTCCTTTTCTAACCCCAAACTGGGGCACATAAAATATATGAGGTCTGATGCTAGGTTTTTGTGGTCCTGGCACAATTTCTCTGTGTTAAAAAAAAATGCAATGGATCAAGTAGATGCTGGACTGGACCTAGCTCAGAGACTAAGGGCAATAATCTTACTGCTTGATAGAGGAAATACAAACACAGCCCTTTCCTCTCTGTGCCCATTAAGACTGCACACAAATCTTCAGTCTTTTCTTCCTCACCTTGCATTAGCAGACCCCAGCCTCGAATCTATCACCCTGGGGGTTTCTTAATCAGGGTTTATAGTTAAAATAAATACATTCTAACATATTTATTCTTCTGTGGTACCAGCAGTCAATTCACAATAAAAATCCCACAAAGACGAGTCACAGGATTCCACAGCAGCAACAAAATAAACAGACTTTACTCTTCGTTAGTTTTGTAGCCAGAACTGATTTTTTGGTTGGGCTCAAGGTTAACATGGGTGGGCACGAGGCATAAGGCCCAATATCAGACTGCAATGTAAATATAGGCTCCTGTTCAAAAAGGTGCATGGTGTTAACGCACCAAAATGCACTGACTTAGTGCGTAGAACCCACTGAAAACCATTGGGCCTGCACTAATAGTGTTTTGGCATGTTAACTCTTAATGCGCCTTCTTGAGTACAGGAGCCACTACTGCCTTGGAATACAATACAGCCTCCTATTGGAAAGTGCAGATTGGAAAACAGAAAAATCTGGACTGCTGCAGACCCCCCTACACAGGAACCTGCTAGCAGATTACCTAACCTTGGGGGGTCACACTTGCAAAACGCAGATAAGGCTTACCAAATACAGTATAGGAGACCAAAATTAGAAAAAGAAAAAGTGCAGACAAAAGCTTAACTGGAAACCGCAAAAAGCCAGAGTCTGCCTGCAGTGCAAACCATTTCCTCCTGTGACCATGCACAATACAAAGGTATCCGAGCTGCCCATTTTCTAACAACTGACAGAGAAAGTGAAACGCTGCCCACAGATGAATGAGCAGGAAAACGGTACTGGGAGAACACAGCTTTCACTTTTCTCACCTGAAGCAGAGCTAAGGCAGGCTACAGGAATGTGAGCACAATCAAAAGCCTAATCAGTAAAACCAACTTTATTCCAAAAGGGCAGCCATCCTTTAATACAAAACCAGGAGACAGAGCAGTTACAGCAACAAATTCTGTTGCATCCTGCCCCCAGGGCCATAACTAAGGCCCGGCATCAGAACCTGGCAATTGTCCGGGCTCTTGACCTTTTTTAAGCTGTAATCGTATTCTGCTGTGATCACAGTATCACTCCTGCCCCTTTCGTCCTGCCAGACTCCCAAGAAAGTGGTGAGTGGGGGTGGGGGAGGCCCCTGGTCCCAGCTCATATTTTGGGGTCAGAGGGGCCCAACGAGGCCCTGGAGGTGCTTGGCTCACTTTTTTTTTTTTTTAGGCTTGATCTCCTGGGTGGAGGTGGAATAAAACTTAACTTACATTTTGGGAGCAGGTTTTCCTTGATGGTGCGGTGCCAGCATGGTCCCAGTCCTGGGGTTCCAGGTCTGCGATCCTGCCGGCAGAGCATCCTAGGCTCTCGTTAGTCCCCAGAAATGGGAGTTAACTTTATTCCATCTCTCACTTTGGAGTCTGAGTACACCTCCCTGCATTGGGAGCTGATGCCTTAATTAACACCAGACTTACATGGAGGTGGGCTAATTTCTACTCACACTCATGAGCACAAGTTTTGTGCACTAAAATCCTCTTTAAATCATGAGTGAAGTTATGCCTAAGAAAACGTTTGCCCAAACGCACGTGAAACTGTGCGTTCCGCCTGGCGCAGCTTATTACATCGGACCCTCTCTCTCTCTAGGATGCAGAATTATCCACCCTCCTCGGGAAGGAGGTATCCGATATCGGGGTCTCACCCCAGAGCAGGTCCGGGATGTGGAATTCCTGCCCCTCGATTATGAGATTGAGTACGTGTGCCGTGGCGACCGGGAGATCGTAGGCCCCAAAGTGAGGAAGTGTCTCGCTAATGGCACCTGGACAGAGCCTCACCTCCCCAGCCGCTGTTGTGAGTACTCGTGCTTGTACGCGTCCATGGCAGATGTGAGGTATAGAGAGAGAAAGGGCCTCACCCCGAAGATGCACACACACACAGTCAGTGAAAGAGCCAGGGCTAAATGTGAGGAACAAGGAGATAGTGTTTCACCCTGAAGTCAGATGCAGAGTCACGGACGGAGCTGGTGATTAGAACTGAAGCAGGGAGGGGAGGGGGAGAAAATAGAATGACGTCACCCAAAGCCTCACGAAAAGCTTCAGGAACAGAGCTGGCAATCAGAGCTCAAGCACAGGGGACGTAGAATGGATGCAGGTTTTATATGCGGTGACTGTTCACTTCTCGCCCAACCTCCTGGGGCGAGAGGGATCCCTTATCGCTTGCAGATTGTCTGCTCTTTCTCCCTCAGTGCGCACCTGTTCCCGCATGTACCTGAAACTGGAGAATGGCCACGCACAGCCACACGAGATGGGCCGTGGGCCGGTGGAAGGCACCTGGATCGAGTTCCGCTGTGATCCCGGCTTCCGGCTGGTAGGAAGCAGCCGCAGCTTCTGCACCAAGGTCGGCAAGTGGGATTTCCCCAAGCCCACCTGTGAAGGTGAGCGGGCATGAGAGGCTTCATTGGAAGTCAGATGGGTTGGGGAGGAATGGAATGATTTCCAGCTGAAGCTGGTAAAGATACCTTGATTGCTGCCAGAAGGCTAGAAAGCCTGCAGGATTATACTCAGCTGAAGACCACTTGGGTTGCTCATATCATCAAGACATTGCTAGAATGGAGTGTTTTCATGCCCTCACCGTCCCACCTATCAGCGCACGCCCAATCTCATAAGAACATAAGAACTTGCCATGCTGGGTCAGACCAAGGGTCCATCAAGCCCAGCATCCTGTTTCCAACAGTGGCCAATCCAGGCCATAAGAACCTGGCAAGTATCCAAACACTAAGAAGATCCCATGCTGCTGATGCTATTAATAGCAGTGGCCATTCCCTAAGTAAACTTGATTAATAGCCATTAATGGACTTCTCCTCCAAGAACTTATCCAAACCTTTTTTGAACCCAGCTACACTAACTGCACTAACCACATCCTCTGGCAACAAATTCCAGAGCTTTATTGTGCGTTGAGTGAAAAAGAATTTTCTCCAATTAGTCTTAAATGTGCTACTTGCTAACTTCATGTAATGCCCCCTAGTCCTTCTATTATTCAAAAGTGTAAATAACCAATTCACATCTACTCGTTCAAGATCTCTCATGATCTTAAAGACCTCTATCATATCCCCCCTCAGCCGTCTCTTCTCCAAGCTGAACAGCCCTAACCTCTTCAGCTTTTGCCAACATTCTGTTTGCTTTTTTGACTGCTGCAGGAATTATTAGGAAGGGAATGGTTAATAAAACAGAAAATGTCATAATGCCTCTGTATCGCTCCATGGTGAGACCACACCTTGAATACTGTGTACAATTCTGGTCGCCGCATCTCAAAAAAGATATAGTTGCACTGGAGAAGGTACAGAGAAGGGCAACCAAAATGATAAAGGGGATGGAACAGCTCCCCTATGAGGAAAGGCTAAAGAGGTTAGGGCTGTTCAGCTTGGAGAAGAGACGGCTGAGGGGGGATATGATAGAGGTCTTTAAGATCATGAGAGGTCTTGAACGAGTAGATGTGACTCGGTTATTTACACTTTTGAATAATAGAAGGACTAGGGGGCATTACATGAAGTTAGCAAGTAGCACATTTAAGACTAATCGGAGAAAATTCTTTTTCACTCAACGCACAATAAAGCTCTGGAATTTGTTGCCAGAGGATGTGGTTAGTGCAGTTAGTGTAGCTAGGTTCAAAAAAGGTTTGGATAAGTTCTTGGAGGAGAAGTCCATTAACTGCTATTAATCAAGTTTACTTAGGGAATAGCCACTGCTATTAATTGCATTGGTAGCATGGGATCTTCTTAGTGTTTGGGTACTTGCCAGGTTCTTGTGGCCTGGATTGGCCACTGTTGGAAACAGGATGCTGGGCTTGATGGACCCTTGGTCTGACCCAGCATGGCAGGTTCTTATGTTCTTAAGGGTTCTGCTAAAGGTTCCTGGACAGTAATTTTTCTGGCCAGACTTTCAGCGGTCAGCGATGAATTTCAGCGCTTACTGGCTAAACATTGCCTCTGAGCCCTCTCCATGGCACCTCCTGGGTAACAACTTTACCTGCCTAAAATTCAGCCATTGACTTGAGGGGAAACAGTCAATGCTGCATTTTGTCTGGCTAAGTCCAAAACTTAGCCGAACACTTTGAATATTAACTTATTGAAACCAATATTCAGTAGGCCATTTAGTGGGCAAGATATCCAGCTAAGATTAGCCAGGTAACTTGTTCCATATATTCAGCAGAATAGACGTCACGCAGAGTCCCCTGTGGTGGTTGTGTGACACTCACCTCCATCAGAAGGGACAGAAAAAAAGTACACCTCTCCCGGGGAAAATGACTGTGTCACCCCTGCCCCCTAGGGTCCTGGAGGAGTCGTCCTCTCCCTCCCACCCCCATCAGTAAAAGAACCAGGCCCTAGAAAAACCAATCTTTTATGGCCCCATCAGTTTTAAGTGGCCACCTGATGATGGGGTTACATATTAGCTAGTTTTTTAGCTTTGAACTAGCCACCTTTCATACTGAAGCGTCCCATCCTGGGATTACTGGATCCCAGGTGATGCTGCACTATGACATAAGCACTTTTTGTAAACTGAAGATCCCGTCATGTGTCCGTTCTGTTTCCAGCTGCTGGAACACTTCTTCCTGCCCACAATCCAGGATTTCCCTGCTTCTAGATAACACTGTAGAGCCGGCAGATTGAATTCCCTTAGTAATAGCACCTCCCATGTCATAGGAATTTAGGGACCATCCTCCACTAAATCTCGAGCCATTTCTTCTGTCTGAGATGGAGGTCTGTACATTACAGCAGGTATAAATAGCTGTTCCATTCCCTCTTTCCAGATTAACTCACGGTGCCCTGCAGTTCTGTTGCTTTAACATTATTTTGTATATATATAGCACCTATCCAATATGGACGACTCTAAAACGGTGTAGATAAGACAGGCTTCAGATGTTATAGCTCTCTTTGGCCTATTCCATCATACGGCGGATTTTCTGAGTGATCGTTATTTAAATGTTATTATTTTGAATCTTTTATCTTGTCCTATAGTGACTTGTGTGGTACACTGTGTTGTGCTGATCTTATATGCTAGTTCTCTGGTATACAAGTAATAACTGGAATAAAACTCCTCCTTCCTTTCTTCCTACCCTGTCCTTCTGTCATAGACCAGTTCCATTACTTCTTTTCGATGTTGTTAGTGCTTCAGTTTTGATTTTCAGTCTTATGGATGCCTTGCAGGATGTGCTATTGACCTGCTATTTTTATGTAATTTCTGAGGGACTTTTTAAATTGCTTTTATTACTTTCTGTTCTTCATGCCACCCAACTCCACCCAATATTTGTGGATCTCTGCTTGGACCATGTTTAGTTTTCTTCTTTTATGAAAATTAAATAAATAGAAAAAAAGTCACATAAGCTCACCACAGGATCATGAGAGCCCCAGAGGATCAGAAATAAGTACTGTAGGGTCACTGGGGATTTATATGCACAGACCTACCAAACCTCTACCAGAAACTCAAATGAATATTCCATTGTTATGGGGAGAGAATAGAGAAATAGTTAATGTGGGTTTGTAGCTCCCCCATGTGGGAGTCAAGAATGGTGTGTTCTCAGAGGATATAAACCTTCACCACCATCTTAGGCTGTGGAATCTTAAATTGACTTTTCTAGGGGCAGCTTAAGAAAACATTTTTGTGAAGAAAATGTTTTGAATTGTTTCCGAATGTTTTTTCCTGTGTTTTGAGCTGAAACCACTATGCTTTTGTGAAGTGAGACATTCATCTAAGATGGCCGCCATTCCTGACGCGGGGACATAACGAAAAAGTAAAGTGTGCAAAAGTAGCATGAGCAATGTCTTATTGCGTGTGCACAAGTGTCATCAGAGATCATCATTATTTGCTGACCAATCTAATGCAATAGTGAAAGAATCTATGTCAGCAAGTACACCACATTGATGACGTTTGCCTTGATGGGTGTGAAAAGCATTTATTTATGTATTTGTTTTTGACTTTTATATACCGACATTCCTGTAAGGACTACAAATCACATCGGTTTACAATGAACCATAACATCGCATTTGAGCATTACATGGAACAGAGTGAGAGACAGGTGAATACTGATATAACCGGGACTATGAACTTGCCCGTTGAGAAACATAACATTACTCTAAATAGAACATAAATAAATAAATAAATACTTCAAAAACGGAACATGATAAATACTTAATAAGCCCAAATAACATATTTCAAATCCAGGATATAAGAATCAATTCAAGTGGAAAGATGGTGAAGTAGAAGTTTCATAAGTTAACAAGGAGGAGTAAGGCGCGGCACAGACGGAGTGAGAGGAAGATGTGCCTGAGATATGCAAAGCCCTATTTCTTTGAAAAGGGAAATTTTCTCTTAAACCGAATTTTCATTTGTCAGAGAACTCAGAGAAGAGAGTGCTTGAGATTGGGACTGCAATGTATCGAGACTGAGATTTAAAGCAGTTAAGGCTGATCCTGGATGGGTTGGAGCCATTGGGTACTGTGCCATGAAGGCCTCATCACCACCATGTGTGTAGCTAGGTGAGAACCTGCTGCAGGTATAGGAATAACTTTGCCTGGAGTTAGTGACTGTGTCTGTGTATGAAGCTCATGTGGACTCTAGGGAGGGAATGAGTGATCTGCATGGACCATCTGAAAAGGTTAAAGCCTTGGGAAGGGCTGTGAGAGACCTGACTTTGGAAGATCAACGGGCTATAGATTGTGCCCTGAGTGCAGAATGACAATGTCAGGGTCAGCAAATATAGCACATGATTGTACCTGATCCATGTTTGTCCATTATTGATCCATGGGCAGCAGAAATAGAGAGATGTGAAGATGATGTTAATCTTTAGAGCAATAACATACAAGTATATATGCTGCAAGGCAAGAACAAGTGGTGGCTGAAGTAATCAGACCTATGAAGGAAGCATTCCCAGATGTGTTTTCTGGATGTCCGGTGGGGGAAACAATGGATTCAGGCTTTATGGTTACAGATGTGGATGACTAAGGTGGTGCCTATGATCGATCAGGACTATCCCACTTGGATGGGACAACTAAAACGTGGTTATGATCAGGGTATCCTGATAATGCAGTGGGTGTGTGATACCTGTAAAGATTATATTGACCCAATCCCAGTTGATAAAACTTGCCATGCTTATGGACAGCAGTATTTTCCAGGCTTATGTCATCCAGAGACGGCTGGACATGACATTGCTAAAATATTCTTGTATGTTCCTGGGGAAATTCCAGAAGCAGATGCTATGATGCAGTCTCATCATGCTCCTAGCTGTATCATAGACCAAATACTCTATGTCATGTCTTTGCAAACCTATCCACCTCCTTATTGGAAGTTATCTCCCACATAAGAAACCTCCTGTTGAGACCATCCTCCCTGAAGAATCTGTGTTAGAATAAAGTTGCTAATCTGTTCTACCAGATTTATTAACTTGGAAGGCAAGAAGCTGTTATGGGTTCAGACCATGCACACTGGTATCCTGCCCAAGGGCTCTGACCTGGGGGGGGGGGGGGGGGGGGCTAATCTCATAGAAACACACACAATTACTGGGATTATACCTGGGGGCTTGAACCCAGGAGCTAATTCCCACCGCAAAGAGCCACACACAATAAGAGGATAGAACAAATAAAATCAGATCATATAGAAGAAGTAATGGTAGATAATAACAATCACTACATAGATATAAAAAGCTTACATTTCCAAAGGATCAGCTGTACCATCATGTCCAGGGCTTGCTCTCTCCCCTCTCTTTCTCGCTGTCTCTCCTTATACACTACAAACGCTTGTGAAAGCAACGGCGTTCCCTCCCTCCGAGTTCTTATCAGATTTCAGACACAGCCTTGCGGCCTTCATGCTCTCTCTCAGGCTTTAGTATCAGTTAATTGCTAGTTTTCTCATCATAGACTTAGTGGAATGACTAAACAGACTTACCTGTTTGTAAACATTTCACAGTGCAAGACAGTAAACAGGAGTTCACTCAGAGCTTGGCCTGTGGCCTTCAATCTAGTCTGTGTCTGGGTGAAAACTCTGAATCCATACAGCCTAACCTCTCTCTCTCTCTCTCTCTCTCTCTCTATATATATATATCCTCAGCAAAAGTAACAAAAAATCACTCCAGCAGAAGCTGCCCATGCCAATTGGAGATCTGATAGAACTGTGTTTTTCCCCTCTGCACAATCTATTATTGAAGAGACAATTTTATTTTTCCCTTTGGACTTCTTGCTCTTTACCTACCTCTAAGGACTGGATTTCCTTGAAACCTTATCATGCTTGTCTTGTTTTTGTATAGCCTTGTTGTTTTTTTCTGTTTTCTTGTAGGTCCTTTTAGAGGAGACATGTTTTGATCAGACCAGATATCATCATTGGGTTAAGACTAGAGAGTTAGATTTGGACTGATTCATCTGAATTGAGAAGCCCTGAATAGTTAAATGGGTCAAAAAAGCTGCAGGTCACCATGATGCATTCTTCCATAATCCTAAATTTTTGATTTGTTCTTTTTACACTGTTATTTAGCTTGTTTAATTTTAGTTTTCGTCACTGATCACTAGAAACCTTACAGATCGCATGTTTAGACTGTGATTTCATTATGGGAATGTGATGATAGGAGCTCAATTATTATTGAGAAATTGTCTGTTAAGAAAACGAAACCCCTCTTTGCTATAAAAATGAATAAAATATTGGAAAAAATGATTTCAGTATAACAACTGTTCTGGATTATATTGTCTTATCATTAACATCATTTCTATTCCAGGTGTATGGAGAACCGGCTGCAACTACTGTAGTTTGATAAATGTGTTATTCTTTTCAGCTAGTGACAACTATAGAGTTTTAAAAGCATTGACTTTGAGTGTCCTGTGAAAGTACGTGGAGGTTGAAGAGAGCAGTTGGGTGTTTTCTAGTTCTAAGAAGTGGAACCATAAATAGAGGCTGGATGTCACTAATGAAGGAGAGGAAAATTTAGTGGTGCTGTTTGTAGGGGCACATCCCTGAAAAATGTTGACCTCAATATGTGTTGTTGACGAGGTACAATGATGGGTTATGGAGTGTATTAGGTGTTCATGGGAAAAGACATGTAGAGTTAGATAGGAGTATAAACTTTCTTTTGGAAGTTTGTTGTTGCTGGCCAGAGTAGGAAGTTTACTATGATTTAATGTTATTTGTTTGCAGATTCTTTTGGGTGGAATGCTTTCGGAGAGAGTCTTAAAGAATAATGCTGTGGTTTTCATCCAGTGCCGAACACTTTTTCTGTTCCCTATAGAATGGAATGGACTCAATGTCTGAATGTCTAAAGTTTGGGGTATGGTTATTGAGTTTGCAGTGTGCATGCATCCACCATCTAATTGGTTTTATTTCAGAAGCTATGCAAGAGTTCCACCTCAGAAGCTGTGCAAGGGCTTATTAATAATGGTGTACTGGTGGTTGAGAATTTTCTGGAACATTCCACCTGGGCCCGGTGGCAGGAGTGACAGAAGTGTTCCTCTGCTTCAGGCATCATTTGTTTGGTGTCCCACTTGGGGAGTGGATGACACAGAAGAGGAGATTTTGAGTTTTGCAGTTTGTACCAGGTCGATGCAAGCCAATGATGGTAATTCCTCACTGACAGGCTAATTTTAAAATGAGCGCGTATGATTTAAAGTACGCCTACCGCACGTAAGTATGCTCCTAATTTTAAGAGATTACTTGAGCAAACCTACTTCGTGTATCTCCCAGAGGACCTTGCCAGCTTTAATGCACATAGGTAAGTGGATTTTTCAAAAACTGCTCATGCGAGGGACATTCCCCATTTTTCTAATTAGTCCACCAGTTTGCCCAGTCGATCTCAAGGTCATCCAGACCCCTCTGGTTCTTCATTCTGCAGGGCCTCTCAGTTGACCCGGACCCCCTCACCCTGTCGTGTGAGCCCTCAAAATGTGAGATCTGCAGACTTGCTCCTCCATCAGGAGCAGCAGTAAAGTTACGCTGATAAGAAGCTGCCACGTGCTGCGGCCTACGGTTTTAAAATATGGAGCTAAGCGCGTAACAGTTGGCCCCGCCTTGGAGCACCCATGCCCCGCCCCCTTATCTTTTGTTGAGCACGCGCATACACACTCGTAAATCACAGCTTTTAAAATCCTCGTTCCTCACATGCAGCCCACATACACGCGTATGTGGCCATTTTATCATAAGCAACGCTTTTAAAATCGACCCCTGAGTATAAGAAAGGAGGTTTGCACAAATATTTGGCAAATCTCAATTGAAATGGAGTTTAATGTTTCAGATGTTTCCAGGCAAATGGTGGTGTGGGATTTCTTTATTTCAACTTGGTTTTTTCTCAAGGTGGCATAAAAAGCCTGTAAATCAGAGTGCCCATACCCCAGGTTAGAGCTTGGTGATTAAATAATAGAAATGGATTGTCCTTTTGCATTCCTTGTATGTCTGAACTTTGTGTATTGTGATATTTTGTGCGCATTGTATGGTAAAGTTGGGACTTTGTCCCAAAGTTAAAATCTGGGGCAGAATGTGGAGATCCTACCAGATCCCAAAAGGAATATTCCATTATTATGGGGAGAGAGCAGAGAAGTAATTAATATGCTTTGTAGCTCCCCCATGGAGGAATCTAGAATGGTTTGTTCTCAGAGGATATAAAGCCCTGCCACCATCTTAGGGTGTGGGATCTTAAGTTGACCTTTCCAGGGGCAGTAGGTCCATGGCTGTTCCCTGGGTTCTGTTTATTATTAAAGCCTATGGGGTCTGTAGGAGGGCCGCCTGGGTTCAGAGAGGAGACCTGAGAGCCTTTGCTCAGTTGGAGACCATGTTTTGGAACTCTCTTTGTCTCTTGATTTCCTTTCTTGGATCTTTTGTTTGCCACCCTAGTGGGCTCAGGGCATGTAAACTTAAAGGAATGGCGTTTCTCACCCAGAGAGCATGAGCTGACTGTGAGCAGTTCTGGTGAAGGAGAAGGCTGTAGGGCCTATCCTTAGGTTCACCACTTTCTATTGGCAGTGACAGGAAGAGAGGAGCAAACCAGGCACCTATCAGGTGTCATTCAAGTAGGATGTAGGAGAAGAAAAGAGAAGAGCTACAAGAGAGAGAGAGGAGAAATTGGGACTTTTCTGTATGGACTAGGACTATTTATTTATTTATAGCTTTTCTATAGTGACGTTCGTTTGCACATCACTTCGGTTTACAATGAAACGAGCAGCAAAACATAGAATCAGCATAAGATAAAAAGTGACTAGACTGACTATCCCCTATCAATTGGGAGGGAACTTATAAATTGCCCTAAAAATTGATTGGAAAGAAAGAGAAATTGGACTTATTAATTGGAATTTAAAAGACCTGACAATATAAACTACTTGAAAGGAAAAAGATCACACATTTATTCAAGAACTACATTTGTAACAACATGGTTTGAAAGCTGCAAAGAACTTTCATCAAGTTCACCGTTCATCAGTAAAAGTTATGTTGGAAACCACCCAATGCTTCTAGTGTGATTATTGCTGCTGTGATTGTTAGTGCTGTTTACAAATTAACATTAAATTGGGAATTGACTTGGAACAATGCACAGGGCCTAGAAGATGCATTCTTCCACCCGCTCAGGGAATCCTAGACACTCAGATGCATTGACAGCTTGGGAAGATTTAACATTTAGATCCTGTGTTTGAGGTGTGGTTCTGGAGCCTTTAGTGGGCACTATCAGCCCAGGAGTTATACATCTAAGGGGCATGATATGGTGTGAGCTACAATGGAGGTCACTCATGACTGCAGTAGGTGATGGAAGGCCTTAAAGAAGCGACAGTGGTTCACTAGAGCCTCAAAATATAGGTCACAGAAGTTTCTAAAAGCCATAGGGGATCACAGAGAGGAAAGGTGCATCCCCAAGAGGATTCACAGAGGTTGTCCAGACTTAATTACAGGGACCTGAAGTCATATGGTTCCAACGACATGGCATGGTGGAGTATGGCGAGAGGGAGGAAGCATATGTGAATGTGTGTGCATGTGCTTGTGTCTGTGAGCACGGCTCTGGGTGTATATGTGTGTGTGTGAGGTATTAGTATTTGTTGGTGTATCCAAGTGTGTGACTGTGGGGTATGGGTATGTGTGTGTGTCTATGAGTTTGGGAATGTACGACGGGGTGGGGAGGTCGGATACGGAGAGACGGGTGTGTTCTTTTTACACACCCGTGCACTCTCTCTCAGCTTGTAAAAGGGTTTGTCCCAAGAGATCAACAAAGGATGCCAGAAAGTGTGAGGCAAGGTTAAATGAACCAGATACTTGTGACTTGGCTTGGCCACTGTTGGAGACAGGATGCTGACCTTGGGCAAATCACTTTCCCCTTCGCTGCCTCAGGTACAAAACAGACTGTGAGCCTTTTGGGGGACAGGGAACTACTACAGTACCTGAATGTAATCCGCTCTGAAGTGAAGAGGCAGCCCATGTTATAATCCTAGGTTTCTGTGCTCTGTATTGTCATCCAGTGGGATCTTAATAACAGTTTAATGAAACTGCACTGTACAGAAAGGCCTTGCTCCAAGTTTTTGTAATGTTGTCTATTTCCACCCCCCCCCCCCCCCCCCCACTATCTAACAAGCGCAGGCTGCATCGGTCTGAGTTGGGCGGCTGGGTTGTTGGGAGTCTCTCTTGCCACAGAAGGAATAGGGTCCTTCTGGAAAGGTAAGTGGTGGGTGAGAGGGATCTTGGGTAGGCCCAGAGGGTTGGAGGTCAGTATCATTTTTATGGGGAAGGGGAGATCCCCCCCCTCTGCTAAATCAACCTCTACATTCTGGGATGGTTGGCGCTGGGGAGGGATTTTGGAGCAGCAGACCTGCTACAAAGTTCACATCTGATCTGAGGCACGAGTTAACGTTTTGGCTTTATTGCGCTCAGGGGCAATAGCAGGTAGAGATCAACATGCTGCGCTCTTTACCACGAGCCCACTGACCACCTCACTTGCATGTGAAGCTTCCTCGTTTACGGGCAGATGTTCATTTCAGCATGCACAGGTTAATGTATTGGAGTGCCCTCATAATGTGCCCCCGTTTCTGGTGGGTGCAAACGAGCCTTAACGTATTCTGGCCAGGTCTCTGAGTCACGTCAGTCTCTTCCTTTCTCTTTACAAGGTTCAAGTCATGTCCTTGTGCCGTGATAGTTTGTACGTATGTTACCCAAGGGAATGCATAGAGAGGCAAAAGGACAGATGAGAAATAGGAAACCCAGTTCCCAGATCCTAGGCCTGTTGAGTATATTCTCTGCTCGGTTTCTTTCTAGCCTGCTGGCAGGAGACAGCATCGCTTGCTGCTGTAACTGCACTTTCTCCCCATTTTCTCTGTCTGCTTTGGGAAATGTACATCTCTTCTATGTTTCTATGTTGTGCATATCTTTTCCAGTCTGTATCTCCTAACAGAAGGTGTAATATTTGCCCTGCTGGGAATTAGTGCTCTTTCGACATGGCAGGTTTGCTAGATAGGTGCCCAGAGCTTTGTTGGGTGTTCGACCTTAATGTGACTATTCTGTGCTGTGTAAAATCTCTTTCTCACCCCCACCCCCTTTAACACCTGCTAAGCATTGATGCACATCCCAGAATTTTGTTCCAGACTCCCCCCCCCCTCCAAAAAAAACAAACAAAAACCCTCAAATTTACTGATGAAACGTATACACAGGAAGTAGTAAAGAAATCAAAGACAGAAAAACAATTCATATAATAGCACAGGCAGCAATAATACAGGTACAGTTCCTTAAGCTGGATTCTCTTGGTATTCCAGAAAAGCTTCTGCCCTTTTCAACTTTATGGAATATTAGAAGAACCTTTGCTTATCCCCAAACTTGCTCACAGGTGTCAGGCTTGATCAGATAACTCCTCTCCCTAATGCCTAAGGTTTGGAGCTTGTGGGGTAAACCCTTCACGCAAAGCTCCACCAGCCTCTTCCCGGCTCATGGAGTCACTTGAATCCCTTTGAACCCACCCTGTAGGGGATGACCCCGTCACTCCGATGTTCACCCCCTCGCCAGAATGTTCATCATTCCCTTTAAGGGGGGAATAAGCCTAAGCACCTCAGTGCCGGAACGGTCCATTGTCTGCTCATGTTGAGGACATTTCTGTGGCCTCGTTCTGCTTGCAGAACTGGAGGAGAAGGGGTTTCGGTTGGGGTTCTCCCATGCTGTATTGTTTTGAGTTAATAATAGACCCCAGACTTTACTCCCATGAATGAGTCTACGAATACATTTTAAGAGCAGTTTTGCTGGAGGATTGAAACTGTCCAGTGGTTTCTTTATTGCATAGAACAAGCTTTTTCTTGTAGTCTGTTTATAATTGGCTTAAAGCTTCCATTTGTAATTAGTGGTAGGCCAGAGTCTGCATAGTCTCTGGTGTGCTCAACGTTTTGTTTATTTAAGCATAAATTTGAATTTCTGTTGTCGATTTTTTTTTTTTTGGCATTTTCTGAAAAACCATAAGTTTTGTCTTTTTCACGGTCTGCCTCTGTTTCTATCCTTCTCTTTCTGTCGGCTGTTGGTCTGTGTGTGTGTCTTTCTGTCTCTCTGTATATGTGTGTACGCCTCTCTCTTTCTCTATTGGAGTCAACGTCTCTTTGTGTGCTCTTTTTAATGGAACAAATCAACTAACATTTCTCTTTCTCTCTCTCTCTCTCTCTCTCCCCCAAAGTGAAGCGCTTGGATCCCTCCCGTAAGTTTATGACTCACATTCTCATTCTTGACTTGCGCTCGTAGCAATGCTGAATGAAACGGAGAAGGTTTTCCCTGTAAATGCGTGTGGGGACTGGAGATACTCGGGGTCAGGCCTGCTGCTGCAATGGGCAGAGGACCAATTGAGGCAATGTTCAATGCCAGGTGTGGTGCGGGAGCCATGGTAAGGAGACACGTATAGCAGTCAGCACCAGGTGTGAGGGAAGAGCAGGGAGTGGAGGGGACTGAGGCTGCCGTCAGTATCAGGTGCACTAAAATTCTTTATAGGCCAACACAGAAAATTCACTCTAGGCGGAGCCCCTGATTCCCTTTGGCAGATCTTTCATGATTCTGCGGCAAAAACTGGTGAATTCTGCGGCAACTATGTGGCAAATTTGTATACATTCACAATTTAAATAATGTCTGTCGTCTTTTTACTTTATAAAAAGAAAGTCGTGTTGTGACATTTCTGTATCCTTGTAACTTTTTTGGTTCTTTAGAGCTAAGGAGATGTTAGTGATTGGGGCAGGGGAAGAAGGAGAGGAAGGGATCTGGGAACAGGAAGAGAGAACATCTCCGAGAGAGAAAGGGGAACTTGGAGGAGGAAAATGAAGATGGAAGCTCAGGCATGAGGGTTAGAGGAGAGACGAGGGAGGATGGGGGATTCAGGCTGAATTAGGGAAGGGAAGATCAGGAATGGGGGTAGTGGGAAGAAAGGGACTATTGGGGATGGGGCTGGAGAAGGAAGGGAGTCACAGTCCCTGCAATCATACTCCCATCCCCCAATCCTCTCATTCCACTGGTACCCACAGGGATCTCATTCACACTCCGTCCTTCCCAATCCCCTTACTTTACCTTCTTCACTTCCCTCCCACTGTCCCCTCATTCTCCCTTGCCTGATCCCCTTTCTCGCCCTGGCTCACTCATCCTCCTTTTCTCCCTGTCCCCTCACTCACCATCCTTTGCTTCCCGCTCTCCTACGATGCTCTTATTCACCCTCCAATGCATCCTGACCCCCCATGATCTTCTCATTCACCCTCTTTATCCAGAAATAGGAGGACAATGGCCGTATCCTCCACTGCCGGCTCTGAGTCATGTTTTGAACCACATGGTGCTGCAAACAAGGCTGCCGTCCTCTTCTCTATTTCTGGATAAAGAGTGAGTGAGGGGATGGGGGAGACAGAAGGGAAGCAATGCGCCGTCCCACTTCCACCAATATGTTTCTCTTGGGGGTGGGAGGGGGCCAGAAAAGGAACAATGTGCTGCTCCACTACCACCAAAGCATTTTTCTTCGCCCTTCAGTCTCCTTGTGATGGTTGTCATCTGTGAGTTGCCCCAGGATTAAGAGGTCTAGCATCAGATTGTTGACGGTAGGAAGTCTTCCGCCTATGCTAGCCACCTTCCCTTCCGAGTTGAGATCTCCAGTGCTGGTGGCCAGCAAGGCATGAGAATCGGGGAAAGCTCCCAGTGCAGACAAAGAAACAAGAAGCCTGGAATGGAGTGAAGGGCTGGCTGGAGGAGAAGTCCATAAACTGTTATTAACCAGGTAGACACGGGGAAAGCCAGCACTTATCTCTGGGTGTTAGCAGCATGGGGTCTATCTACTGTTGACATTTTCTATTTTGTTGCAAATGAATGCACATTCCTGATTAATAATGCAGAAGAAATAAACCTTTCCGGTGGCAAGGAACTTGTAGAACTAGGGGTCATAATATGAAGCTCCAAGGAGCTAGACTTAGGAGCAACTTCAGGAAATATTTTTCATGGAAAGGGTGGTGGATGCATGGAATGCCCTCACACAAGAGGTGGTGAAGACAAGAACAGTCATGGAATTCAAGAAGTGAGTGGGATAAGCACAGAGGGTCCCTAGTGGCTGGAGGATGGAAATGAAGAGCCAAGTTAACCTGTGGCAACATTTGGTGACACATTTCTTCACGGAGATAGCCTGAACAGAGTGGGCAGTTACAAACAGCCAGAGGAACATTCAAGGGATCCATTTGGGCATACCTTACGGTTAACATGTGGTTTAGCTATCTGGCTGTTACATTCAACAAAGTTTGATGAAGTTTCACGTATGACAGCAGTAGGGCAGGAGCAGTCCATTCTTGTTTTTTCAGCTAGCGTAGGCCCTCTGTGCACTGCAACAAAAAAATTAATAAACAAAGTTGAGAGAGGGAGGTCTGGCCATCGCCTGCTTTTACAGCTAGGATGGCATCTCATTACCATTAGACTAACCTGCACAAAGCAGCAAATACAACCCTTAAAACTTTATTAGGTAGATTAGATGGACTATTTTGGTCTTTATCTGCCATCATGTATTTGGAAGTCAATATTCAAAGCCATTTATCTGGCTAACTCACACGTTATCCAGCTAAATGGTAACTTTTTTGAAAATGTGGCCACTTATCCAGCTAACTTATATTTGGATGAGTCCATTATCTGGCTACAATTTAGCTGGATAAATAAGAAGCATTCCGGGGTTACCCTAAGTTACCCGGCTAACTTAGCTGATTTTCAAGTATAACCAGCTAAGGCCTAGGGGCACTAAGCATGATGTTTTTTTGTTGGAGGGTTCCCATTATCATGGTAGAAAGGGGGTGTCACCACAATAGTGGGCCCTCCCCCGAAAAAAAATTGCATCAGTATGGCACGTTGTATTGTCTTGCAGCAAAACAACGTGGCTAGTGGCCCTGTAGGGGGTGCGATGGTGGCCCCAACCTCAAGGGACCGCCATCACCTTAAAGGCCCAACCACAGAAAACATGCCCCAAAATAGAAGTTGAGCGAGGATCATGGCTGACCCTGGCTCAACTCAGGGCTGCCACTAAAGGCAGCTCCGACTTCCAAGAGTAAAAAAAGAAAAAAAAATGCATGCATGGTGACAGTCCTCCCCACCCCCATCCTCAATAAAAATAAATAAATAAATAGTCTCCCTCACCCCCCTTTCCAAAGTCCTCATGCCTGACACTACCCCCTTTCCCAATAGTTAACCAAACTCATTGGGGTATAGTTCTCCCACCTTCCCCAAATATTTGGAAAATACATTGGTAGTTAGTGGGGGGGCCCCCCCATCCCCCCTTCTGCACCCTCAAACCTCCAAAAATTGAAGACAATCCCACGATGGAGCCCCAGGTGCCATGTTTCAAAATGGTGCCAATCTGGCCTTGCCCCTGTCACATGATAGGGGCAAGGTCTGAAGACTGGACCTAGGCCACGGGGATTTACCCTATCAGAAGCAGTGCTGGAAGCATAAGTTGCCCACTGTTTACGTTTCCAGTTGGAGTGCCGAGAGTGGGTAAGGTATGATTTAGGGATGGTTGGGGAGTAGCCTAGGACTTAAACTACGGGTGAGTGGGTGAGCATGGGGGAGTGCGATTTGATTTTTTTATTTTAAAATTGGGAAAGGGGTTTGGGGGTTTGCAACATGATAAACAACTTTTGAAGGGTTTGGAGGGAGGTTGATGCATGGCTGGACAGGGTCTTATCTCTAATTTGGAGAGGGGGAGAGAGAATCAAGCCACAGCCTCATTTACATATTTCTTTTTTAAATTTTACATACTGCTACTTAACCGGATATCTTTGAAGATATCCGGTTAAGTAGCTAGTTATCTGGTTACACAAGGCCAGGTGGATAACTTAAAAAAATCTAACCGACTATATTGAAACTTGTAACAAGATAACTTTAGACTAGTATATTCAGTGGGTCAAGTTATCCAGCTAACTTTAGCAGGATATCTTGTCTGATCACTGGCTTACTGAATATAGACCTCTATGTTGCTATGTTGCCTCCAGTCCTAGGAAAGGATTTAACTCCTCTTCCCTTGGATCTCGGTACTCCTTTTTTCTTGAGTTCATTCACACTGTGTGGAAACATCAAACTGTTCTCTGAAACTGTATCCCTTCCATTAGAACACCAACTGCAAAATGTAAAATGAAAGAGACCTAGGTGTCATAGTGGATAACACACTGAAATCATCGGTTCAATGTGCGGCAGTCAAAAAAGCAAACAGAATGCTGGGAATTATTAGGGAATGGTGAATAAAACGGAAAATGTCATAATGCCTCTGTATCGCTCCATGGTGAGACCGCACCTTGAATATTGTATATATTTCTGGTTGCCGCATCTCAAAAAAGATATATAATTACGATGGAGAAGGTACAGAGAAGGGCTACCAAAATGATAAAGGGAATGGAACAGCTCCACTATGAGGAAAGACTAAAGAAGTTAGGACTTTTCAGCTTGGAGAAGAGACGGCTGAGGGGGGATATGATAGAGGTGTTTAAGGTCATGAGAGGTCTAGAACGGGTAGATGTGAATCGGTTATTTACTCTTTCGGATAATAGAAAGACTAGGGGGCACTCCATGAAGTTAGCATGTGGCACATTTAAAACTAATCAGAGAAAGTTCTTTTTCACTCAACGCACAATTAAACTCTGGAATTTGTTGCCAGAGGATGTGGTTAGTGCAGTTAGTATAGCTGTGTTTAAAAAAGGATTGGATAAGTTCTTGGACGAGAAGTCCATTACCTGCTATTAAGTTGACATATAATAACCACCACCACTATTATTAGCAACGGTAACATGGAATAGACTTAGTTTTTGGGTACTTGCCAGGTTCTTATTGCCTGGATTGGCCACTGTTGGAAACAGGATGCTGGGCTTGATGGACCCTTGGTCTGACCCAGTATGGCATAGTCTTATGTAGAATGACATGATTTAGAGGTTATTTATTACTATTCATCTATGAACTGTTAGACGACCAATCAAATACATGGATCCCAGTATCCATATTACAAAGCACTCTTACGACTAGGGGATGGTTGAGCGCTCTCACTGCTTGCTGCTATAGAACTCTCTCACCATTCTTTGGCTGTAATACAAAGCAAATTACTTCAGTGCAATGAACAGCAATACCTAATAGAAAAAAAATCTCTTCCTTGCAAAGGGAAAGGGATGAAACTATCACATTAACACGCTAAGGTATAATACTTTTCTTCTGTAGTGAAAAGAATAAAACCTCCACATACTGTAGATAATCTTAAGTAATATTTATTTTCTGCAATAGTCAAAGAATAAAACCTTCACTTAAATCCATCAGGTTTCACAGTTCTGGCCACAAACAGGAAACAAACTCATAAGTACATTTGTCCAACTCAGCTGCTTGATAATTAGGGGGAATATAAAATTAATACTTTTAATATGACAATTTGTATTTCTCATCCACTTTGATGCTAACAAAATATCATAAACGGAAATTACTTTTAGGTGTTACTAGAGAGCTATCCAACATTGCACATTTAGTCATCGCCAAGTCCTGTTAATACTGCAATGCATTCTTTTCATTTTTCTAAGTGAGATTATTTCCAACAAGCATGCTTCTTTTTCACACTTGTGTGAGGGAAGGGGACAGAAGGAGCTTGCAAGTTTAGCCAAAGGACCATGGGATCATGCCAACCAAACCCACCCCAAACCATTCCTACGAAAATATTACCGGTACCATCATCATCATCATTTATTTATGACATGCTTTTTCACCAAAAGAGTTCAAAGTGAGTTACAATCAGTTAAGCAATAATCAGATACATTGAATCAACAAGGCTAGAATCACTACAGAACTAAACAAACCTTAAAGGGTGGAAAAAAAAAAAAGCAATATGTATTCCCTCGTTGCTCTATCAAAATCACACTGTCAAAACTCAAGCTAAACATGACCATCCTACTTAGTCTCGTTAGTGTGCAGATACTTCTTGTTACGAGCGTCTATAATAGCATAATTGTTGGTCATGTGTGAGAAAATTGTTTTATGTATGAAGTTTTTATAAATGCAGATAAAAATAATCTTATTGGGACCACTTAACTCTTGTCTCTTATGAAACTCTGCATATGTTTTTATTTATTTATTTTATTTAACAGTTTTTTATACCGACCTTCATAGTAAATTACCATATCGGATCGGTTTACAATTTAACAAAGGGAAAAACTAGAGTAACAAATTCACGTAAACGAAAGATAACAGTAAGTAGGAATAAGTCAAAGTTACAATCAACAGGGGGAGAGAACTTGGAAGCTTGCAATCAGCTGGAAAGAAGAAAGGCCGGTAAGAGGAATTTTACCATAGAGTGTACAAGTTAAAAACTTAAGGACAGTGCTTTAACCTGAATGTCTCAGAGTCCATTTATTTTTTCTTTTGAGAAGCGGAGTGCCAGACCGGGTAGGAATGAAGGCCAACTAGTGATTGTCTGGTGGTTCGGGGAAGGCTTGTTGAAAGAGCCAGGTTTTAAGTCTTTTTCTGAAAGATAAAAGGCATGGCTCCAGTCTGAGGTTTGATGGGATACTGTTCCAGATCGATGGGCCTGCTATCGAAAAGGCTCTGTCTTTGGTCATAGCGAGGCGTGTGGCTTTAGTGGGGGGAACATTAAGAGTGCCTTTGTAAATGTCTCTAGTTGGTCTGATAGAAGATGTTTATGTTGACGTGTCTTCCCATTGAAACATTAAAATCCTGGTGAAGTCCCTGGTATAATCCCGACACCGTAACAGTGTTTCGAAGGCTGCACCTGCATCAAGGGCATTAAAATGAGACAAGGAAAGAAAAAGCTTCCAGAACTAGCGTGCTGACAGTATATACTGAAATGGGTTATATAGTGATTAAATAGCTTACATATACATCATGAAGTGAACACATTAAAAAAACCAACTTCTAAATAGCTAATTCAGCCAAGTGCGGCAGCGTCCTCTCCCTTGTGGTAACTGTTAGGTGCAATGCCAAAGAGACCCCCACCATTTTCTACATGGACTCAATTGGCAGGAAAATGTTATCAGGTCAAAAAAAGATACATTTTGGAAAAGACTATTACAGGGTATGCCAATCTCTACCCTCATTTAATCCATTAGATGTTGTATTCGGTATAAGAATCCATTGTTGCTCTCAGCGATTAAGAATGGATGGTATGTCACCTCCTCACGGATGACATATTCTCGCCTATGCTTTAGAAGTAACACCCCTGACCATTTTAGTAGCCCCCTCTGCACCAACTCCATCCTGTTCCTATCCTTCTGAAGGTGCGATCTCAGGATTGTACACAGTGAGGTCTCACCAGGGACCTATACAGGGGCAATGTCACCTCCCTTTTTCTGCTGACCGTTCCTCTCCCTATGTATCCATCTTTGTTAGCATTTTTCTGGCTTTTGCTGTTGTCTTATTTACCTGTTTGGCCACTTTAAGAGCATCAGATATGATCACCTCCAGATCCTGCTTTTGTTTCATTCACAGACAATTTTTTTACCCCTGGACTGTACCACTCCCTTTGTTTGTTTGTTTTTTCAGCTCAAATACATGACTGCATTTTTTAGGATTCAGTTTTAGCTGCCAGACATTAGACAATTCCTGAAGCTTTAATAGAACCCCCTCCTGTTGTTTTTCATGCCTTCCTGATTGTCTACCCTGTTGTAGATTTTGCTGCTATCTTCAAAAAGAAACCTTTCCTGATAGTCGTCCTGAAATATCCCTTATGAAAACGTTGAAAAGAACGAGTCCAAAGGCTGTTGTCGGGGAGATCTGGGCTTGGCAATCAGGGCCGCCCTGGAGGGGAAGGCATATGTCTGGAGAAGCAAGGCCGAGGCACATTGGTAGAGCCCATTGAGCCAGGGATGATACTTGGAGCAGGAGCACTAGGAATGGACACAAAGCAGGACACTGGAAACCGGGCTGTAAGGCAGGAAATCAGAGGCCAGATGGGTAGTGCGTCCGCATGGGCAGATGCCAAGAGGGCTGTTGAACCAGCACCGTGTGCTTCTAGGTATGACTTTTATAAGGATGTCAGTTTAGGGGACACCCAATGCTGGTCCAGTCGGGATACTACAGAGGCACAGCTAACATTCCTTGGAATACAAGGTAAAAATGCTCGGGCTCCCGGGAAAGCCAACAGCCTCTGTAGCCCTGTGGCAAGTTCATAATCTGCAAGTCCCAGGGCCTTTGTTTCAAACGTGGTCAGCCCTGATACTACTCCCCTCCGATGGGTGGCTTCTGGACACTCCCCAAAGACCTCTGGGATCCCAGACCTAACAGTCTTGAGCAGACATGGGCATTGCAAGTGCAAAGAGAGGAACTCAGGTTAACGTGGCAACCGCCATGGGTGTTACCTATTCAAGAACAGGGACTAGAACGATATTGTTAGCTGGCACTGATGTCACTGGAGATGAAGAAACAGAACACAGACTTCACCAGTACAAAAGCAGGCACCGGAGCTGTGGTGACAACTGGTGCTGATTTTACCCACGCACAGACAAGGACAGGAACTGAAGAAACAGATATTAAGGAGTCCATTGGTGCAAAGGCAGGCATTGGAGCTGTACCGACAGCTGGTGCCAGCCATGGAAATTCCCCATAGGGTCCTGTTTATTGCCTCCCCTGAAACCTGCCCTTCCAGCCTCAGCTCCAGCATAGCGTACCCTCACTTCTCTGGGAGGGGCTGCCACCCCCAGGCCGATCCCCTCCCTCAAGCCTCAGCACAGCCTGCATCCCCTCCGCCCCCCCCCCCCCTCCACACACACATACCAGCCCGAGCACCAGCCACTCTAGCCTCCAGAGATCCGACTGAGGACTTAGGATCTCTTTGCACAAGAGCACATATACAATCTCTCACCAACTGGTAGATAATCAAACATGTGGCACTCAGTGCAAAAAACTGGATAGCTCTACATTCACTGCTGGACTACTGTCTGCATCTTAATTTTGTTCATTTATTAGCGATTTAACATTTTTAATCTATTGGTTTGTTTTATATTTGTCTGCCAGAGATCCTCCAGAGACTACAGTTAATCTACTTATAACTACCTAGTTACACATCTTATTAATCCTTGTTTTGAACTAATTGCCTGTTATTATATCAAATAAATAAGTTTGTCATGGACCAGAGGATGGACTCACAGTGGCTGACAGTCAGGACCAAGGCACCAGAACAGAATCAGGAGGCAGAAGTGTGGTTAGACAGGCAGGTTGAAGAAGGCCAAGATCAGGGCAGGTGAAGTTCAATCACAATCAAGAGGCAAGCAGCAGATTGGGGTAGGTAGAGTGCGTACAAAGTCAAAGGCAAACAATGGTCAGGGCAAGCAGCAACAAGGCAAAATCAGGAATCAAGCCGGATCACAGGAGACAGGCAGCAAAAGAACAGCAATGTACAGGAATGCACAGAACAAAAACCTGTTGCTCAGGCATCAGCTCCAAGGACCGAGCTTCCTTTTGTAAGAGAGTAGTGATGATGTCATCAGGGTATGCCCACAAGGAAATCCTGTGTCCTGGGCCTATAAAAGTACTGAGTTGATGAGGATCCTAGACAGATCTGCAGGATACATCAGAGGATCAGGACGCTGGGGACCTTGCTATACTCAGGACCGTGAAATATGAGATGCTGACTGCTGTCAGCATCCCACAGTCTGCAGCATGTTGTACTGTTGTTGAAAATGTATAGGAAGTGGTGATTTGGCATATGCCTTCTGATCCTCTGCTGCTGGAAAGATTGGGGGATGTGGAAGCTGGGCTGTGGGAGTTGAAGTCTAGATGGCTTGCACTGTCCTCTAGAGTCCTCTGCTGGGGCTGCTAGGAGAAGTTTGCAGATGAGACTTCTGGTCCTCTGCTGCTAGAAAGAGTATAAGCGCTGTGAAAGCTCAAATCTAGATAACTCACAGTGTCCTCTGCTGGCACTGCTGGAAGAAGTATGTAAACAAGCTTTCCAGTTCTCTGCTGCTAGAAATAGTATGGGGGCTGTGGAAACTGGAGCCTAGACAGCCCATACTGTCCTTTAGAGCCCTCTGCTGGGGCTGCTGAGTGAAGAATGCAGATAAGCCTTCTGGTCCTCTGCTGCAGACAGACACCAGTTCCTCCTAAGTGCACTCTATCTATCTATCTATACTGTATATACATATCCAAAAGGAAAGGTATGATAGGGGAGATAAGACAGAAACATTTAAATACCTCAGTGGTATTATTGCACATGAGGTGGATCTATAGTTTCCTCTAGGAGTGATCGCCCATACATTTCATAGGGTTGCTCACAGGTTTTACATGGTCACTCACATTCTTATTTTTTTGTGCTATATACAGGAATACTAAGCTAATGCTGGTGCTCAAAAGTTGTTGGTTTAAAAAAAAATTGTTGCTTGAATGAAAACAAAATGTGCACACACCTAATCACTCCTTGGAGGGAACATTGGGTGGGTCTCTTTAAATGGAAAGTAGTCTCTGGAACAAGGGGTCATGGGATGAGGGTGAAAGGGGATAGATTCAGGAGTAATCTTAGGAAATATTTCTTTACAGAGAGGGTGGTGGATGCATGGAACAGCCTCCCAGTGAAGCTGGTGGAGACCAGGGCGGTATCTGAAATCAAGAAAGCACGGGACAAGCACAGGGGATCTCTGAGGGAGTGGTGGGGATTGTAAAGCTAAGTAGTTGTGTGGATGGCCCTTCGGTCTTTTTCTGCCATCATATTTCTATGTTTCTAAAGTGGGCCTGAGAGGGAGAGAATAGTGGGTGGTAGGGTTTATAAGGGGTGAAGGAACTGCTAAGGTAGGTTGGAGTCAGGTCTTTAACAGATGTGTAGGTTAGGGTCAAGATCTTGAATTCGGTGCAGTAGAGAGGGTTGGCAGCCAGTGTAAGTTTTTCAAGACTTGGGGTTATTCAGTCAAATCTTTGTACCCTTGTTTCCATGCGAGCTGCAGTATTGTGCATAAACTGTAGCCAATGATTTAGGGTCTTGGGATTCCCATGTATAGGGAAATATAGTAGCCCAGGCAAGAGAGAATGGTTGCCTGGACAGTAGTTATGATAGCAGTGTCATCCTGTAGTAGGCAAGGTTGCAGAGGTGGAAGAAAGCTGGGGACCTGTGCATTGGTGAGCCTTTGGGAATCTCGTATGAAGCCCAGACTCTGAATTTATGAGCTAAGGATAAGAGTTCTTCCCCCAAGAGTCACTTTCAAGAGAGCGACTGGGATCGTTTTTTCCTATCTAAAGCGTCTCTTCTTTTGGGGATTTAGACCTGGCTTTGATGAATCCAGCTGGCAATTTTCTCCAAGGATCTATTGAGGTGTGATAAATCTGATCCTGATTTGTGCTGCTTGGAGTTAGGAGTTGGATGTCATCGGCATAGGATGTGGCACTCCCTGATAAAGTCACTCAGGAGGACTAGGTGGGTGAGAGGATGGAGCCTTGAAGTACTCCACAGGAAAGTGAATGAGGCTGGGGAGGGGGGGGAAGCTGCTCCCATGGAAACATTCTGAGTAAGGTCTTGGAGAACCAGGCAAATTCTGGGTCTATCAGTCGTATATCCTGCAGTCAGTGGAGGAGGAGATTGTGGTCTACCATGTTGAATACTGCAGAAAGGTCCAAGAGGATGAGGAAGGCCAAATTTCATCCACCAGGCTTAATAGTGTGCCTTCTGTGCTCTAGTATGGTCTGCAAGGGATCCTAGGGCATTTGTGGTGTGCCAATGATCGGAAAGTTGCTAGATCTTACTTGGTCCTTAGATAATGACCATAGTGGCAATTTCCAATGCTCGCTCTTCTCTGTGGAATGCTGTACTGGCCTAGAAAGACTTCCTTCCCTTCTCTGGGTGCAAAGAAAGCGTCACAGCAGGGAGAATGCTCTTTCAGTGGGAATGCAGTAGATGCCACAGTGAGTCTCCTCTTTGTTCTTCCTGAGCTCTCTTCTTTCTCTCTGCTCGTCATTCCCCTCTGTCTGTCTCTCTTTCTACTAGCATCGATCACTCACTCCTCTTGCCCTCCTTTGTGCCTCTTCCTCTCTCAGATTCCTCTTTCCTTAAGTCCTTTGATGAGCTCTCCCTCCATTTTGTCTTTTCCTTCTCTCTCTTTTTCCTCTTCCTCTTTTCTGTTTTCCTCCCCACTCTTTTCTCTCCCTCTCCCCTCATGACTGTCTTCCTTCTTTTTTTTCCTCCGCTCTCTCTCCTCCTCTCCTCTGTCCCTTCCACATTCTCTTCTTCCCTTTTCATTGCCTCTCTCGCCTTCTATTTGGTCTCATGTACTTGCTTGGCTCCTTTCGGTCTCCCTCTCGCCCTCAGTCTACCCATCGTACTGAACGTGATGCCTTCTGCATGACCCTGTCTTTATTTCAGGCTGGCCAGCCAATATGGGGGCCCCCTTCTGAGCCTCCTGCAACTTGAAATTTTCGAGGGGGGACTCCCCCCCCCCCCCCCCCTAGCCAGCCCTGATTTTGGAAGGGCCCAGCCTAGGGTCAGCTGGACAATTCAATCCTCCCCTTCTGTCATTCCATTCCCTTCTTCCTCTCCCTCTCCTGCATCCTCCTCCTGCCCTCCCCGTGATTCCATCCTTTCCAACTCCTTTACTCTCCCTCCTCATCCCTCTTTCTCTATCCTTCCTCTTCTCTCCTTCACTCCTTTTCCTCTCTCCCTTCCATTCTCTCCTATTTACCTCCCTTCCACCCCTCCAGGCCTTTCTTGTTTGCTCCTGCCTCTTCACTTTTTTTCTCCCTGCCCTCTCTTTTCTTACATTTTCTCTCTTTTTCTCTTGGTCTCATTGCCTCCATTTCTTCCTTTTCCTTCTCTCTCTTCATCGTTTACTATCTCTGCCTCCCCTATTGCTCCCTTTATCTCTTTAACAATATCTCTCCCCCTCCCTCTGTTGCTCCCTTTCTCTCTCTCTCCTTTGCTTCCTTCCCTTGATGAGATGATTGTGTTGTGAAATGTCAGCTCTCCGCAGGGTAGCGGATGCTGCCTGCCATCCCTCCTACTTCCTCCCTCCTCCCCTCCATCCATTTCCCCAATTCATTTCTGATTCTCTTTGCAAAGCCTTTATCACAGCAGCTTGCGTGACATCAGCTTCCATCCAGCCCTCTCCCCCCTCCCTCCCCCCCCCCCCCCCGTCTCCCTCTCCCTCCTCCTCTCCGCATCTCCTCTCCACTGCAGTGAAAAACCACAAAAGATGGAGCTGATGCCTGCCTCTTCTCCATGGTGTGCTACCAGCTGTCCCCCTCTCTGCCTTTCTCCCTGCCCACCATGGGTCTAGGATGCCTTCCTGCCCTGTCCCCATCTCCATCGCCACCGGGGCCCCTCAGCCACAGCAGCAGCGGTGACAGCATGCCTGCCTCGGCCCGGGCTTTCACCCTCTTTCTGCTTCTCCTCACTGTCTCCCTTTCTCCTGGCACAGGGAAGAAGGCGCTTCACATTGGGGCCCTCTTCCCCATGAGCGGGGGCTGGCCTGGGGGTCAGGCCTGCCACCCCTCCGTGAAGATGGCCCTGGAGGACGTGAATGAACGCAGAGACATCCTTCCAGAGTATGAGCTCAACCTAATCCATCACGACAGCAAGGTAAGTGGCCCTGTGTGTGCGTGTGTGTCTGTATATGCATATGTTTGTGTGTATATCACCAGTGTGTGTGTTTGGCACTGTGCATCTCTGTGTATACGTCTGTATGCATGTATTGCTGTGCACCTGTATTTGCATCTGTGTGTCTATATATGTGTGTTATCTGTAAATCCCACAGTGTGACTATCTGTATGTGTCTATGGACCAGACAAGTAAAAGGATTTTCCCCTTTTTTTTTTTTTTTTGTCTATTGGAAAAGTACTTAGTACATCTGGTCCTTTGTGTCATTGTGTATCTGTTTGTATCGCTATATCTGTGCGCGTGTCTGCCTATCTATGTGTGGGGCACTGGGGCATCTGAGTGTTTGTCTTTGGGTGTCTGTGTACACCGGAATATATTTTCTGAGCTGCACATGCATTTGGGGTCCCATAGCCAGCGCGCACACCTAGGGATAACGGCACACGCTTGCCAACACAACTGCGACATAAAAGGACATACCCTTTCACAATCACATGGTGGCACAAACATGCACCCTGGTATCAGTGTGGCTCTCCCGATAAAGGGGACACAAACACATGCACACGCACACTGCAACTCAATGCCGTGCATGCAGACCAGCATACATAGGCACACACTTTTACACAATTACAGTGGATTTCTGACATGCACATACGCACACACACACACTGACTCATGTGTGACACAGAGACACACACATAAAGGCAGTGACACAGACACTCAATTTGTTACATGCTTGCACTGTTAAACAACAAACTGGCAAAGATCAGGATAGTATCCATGCTATGAAGCATATATTGCCATGTACACATACCACTAATTGCACACAATGTGACTATGTACTTAATGTGAAAAACATATACACAAAGTGATACACACGCATAATGAAAGAAATAGCCTGGCATTTGGATGTACATAGACACTGGTGCACAATGTGAAATATCATTCATACTGTGACCTATGCACAAACTATGTAACAGATATGTAATGTGAAATACAGTGTCACACACTGGCTAACATTCTGACGCATGTACACTCTTTAAAAGACAACACAGAGTTGCACACATATGGCATACGTATTGGAAAGAAAATGTTCACTCTGATACCCATTAGGGCAGATATACACTCTGTAAAACTCCCATTATAGCACGCACATACAAAGAAACACATACACTGTAAGATCTGTAGAGGCTGTGGTATATAGTTTCGCTTACTGGCACACATTATGGCAGACGTAAATACTGTGAAAATCTCACACTGTGATAGATTGTAGCATATTGTATTCACTAGAAACACATACACTCTACTGACATGTGGCAGGCAGCATCTGTGTTACAGTGTACTTTTAAACATACTCATGCACTATCAAAGAATTTGACATGTCTGTCCTGTGACACACACATTGTCACATATTTAAACACACTTGTACATATAGTGATGCACATTGTCCCACGTTTGTGTGCACTCACCCACTCTTCTGCACATTCACAATGTAAATCACATACATTGTCGCATCCCAACACACACACACACTGAAATGCTGTGGCCTTTGTGCATGCCGTGAAACACACCATGTTACACTGTGAAAACCATAAACTCACTCACGTACATGCACTATGACAGGTACATACTAGGATACATTTGTTGTAACACACACATACAGTCGGGTACAATGTGAAGGCATACATATCACACATGCACACATACACAGCGGCCGGTGCCCAGTATGAAATGCCACCCGTCTAATGTCACTGCATCACATGTGTGCATTCTGAACAGGACCTATCACACACCATGTCGCTGTACCACATATAGTCACTGTGAAACCTGCCCATTGTCGCACACCTTCACATGTTGTGAGAACTGTGACAGGTACACCTTGGGATAAACTGTCACCCACAGCATAACTGTTTTACACGTATACGCACTGTGAGCTATATTGGTAACCGTACACATTGATGCGCACACACACAAGTATCACTTTGTCATACATGCACACATCATGAAACACAAGATTGTATATTCTAAGAGGATAAAGGGGGCTGTATATTTTATGGATAGGACAAAAGGAGCTCTGAGAGTATACAGGCTACTGCATATATTATAAATATAGTATATGTGAAGTTATGTGTAAATGTTATAGATCACACATTGGGCTGTTTGTCTTTTAAATAAGGCACTGTGTGTTTATATTTTACTTGAGATAAGGGCACTCTGGGAATATATGATCTATTGGATGCTATTATTGCACACATTGTATATAGGCACTATGTATACCTATTATATAGCGGACGCAGGACCCATTCTGGGTGTTAGGCATGCATAGCAGGGTGTGAGAAGTCTGGTGGTCAGCTCACTATTGAAGACTGAAAATTCCAAGTTGGCAAGTGACTTGCCGGTGCCAAGATGGCATGAACAAAACTAAGAGGGACGGGGCAGTGGCATTCAAGGGGCGCGTTTTTTGCTTCCCTCCCTCTGCTTGTGTACGGGCCTTCCACTTGGCTCCAAGAGAAACGGCAAGTGGAGGAAGTGCAAGACAGAACAAAGACTAAACAGATCAGAGGCAAGGAGCAGGAAGAGAGAGCGACAAATAGAAGGCTGGAGGGAGGAGAGAGAGCGAGAGCACGGTAGCTGCAAAGAGGGGAAAGAGAGGGAGAGAGCTAGAGGTAGGTGAAAGAAGGCGAGAAGGATACAGAGCAAAGGTAGAAGAGAGCCCTAGGGAAGGCCATTTACCTGGGGAAAAGAGCTCGCAGCCTGCGTGCAGATAAAAGTAGACGCCTTTTTTTTCCAATGCCCTTAGCTGTTTACCCGCGCAGAGAGAGGCTCTGGGGGAGGCAACACCAGGAAGCGTTTTGCATTTCCCCCAAATTACTCGCATTATTTGTTGCCAGAAAAAGCCGGTGCAAGTCACTGTAGGTATGTTTTCCCTCGGGCAGCTTTCGAAGGTCAAGCATGCGAGTATTTTCCCTTTGAGAGCCGGTGCAGAATCCATGGGGGAAAAAGGGACTCTCGGGGCTCCTGCCTGCACCGTTTGCAAACGTGTCCCCACAGTGTGGCCTGCAAATTACAGAAACCCAGAGAACCCCGGCAGGATCCGGGAATTGTCCTTCTTGTGCTTTCTGTACTTTGCAAAAAAAAAAAAAAAGAGAAGGTCCTTGCACCCCTTTACAGCGCCTCAATGATGCAGAGGAAGTATCCTCCTGCCGGATGCCCCTTCATCCTGGCCTCCCCCCTCTGCCACCCACTTCAGCAATTCCCCAAATTGCATTGTGATACTTTGGGCCTTTGAAGAATCGATTTTGTGTGAACACAGGTAGTCTTACCTGCACGCAAGCTTCGTGCTAGGCAGGTAGATGGCGACAAAGAACTGGAGAATCCATTCCAGTATGACCAGCCAGGCTCCTTCTATATTGGGTCATTTTATTTTAGTCTATTATGGTTTTTCAGCTTTAAGCACTTCATGATAACTTTTCACTAAGGCAGCTAACTACAGAATTATGTGCGTCTACCTAAGCCCACAGAAAATAAGGCAATTTTCCCAAAATGCAAGGTAACTGTGTGCGGCGAGTTAGAAAACTGCGTCGTTTTGTGGGTAAATGTATGTGGAAACCGAGGTGGTAAAGTTAGGCGTATTCATGGCAGGCCATCTACATGCGTTACCTTTTGAAGACGTGCATCTACGGGGCGGTTTTCCAAGCTGTGCACCCGTGATGCCCAATTTGTCCCAGAGACAGCGCAAGTAGCCACAGAAGCCTGCACCTGCTTTTTCCGAGGGGAATTTTGTTTTCCCTGCCGTGGAAAACAGTGGGCAGAGTTTTGAAAATGCAAAAGCCCGGCGCGCGGCGCTGTTTCCTCCGACCCTCTGCACAGTACGGGTAAAACTGCAGGCGCTCTCCCACAACACGCGTGCTTTTACGCTCGGGAAGGGCTAGGAAGTTAAAAAAAAAAAAAAAAGCTCTTTCACCCGGGGAACTCGGTTCTGCCAATTGCTACCCATACACGTCCACAAAGCGTCTCTTTTTTTTAAGCATACTTTCAGGCGATTGGAAAGCCACTTCTCTGCCTGTGGCTGATGCTCATGGGTTAACCTTTGCTTTTACCCATGCAAAAGGTAACTAAGAGCCTGCTCTCCTTGTGCATTTTTGCCCATTTTATGTGGATCTGATGTAAAAAAAACCAAAACAACCGGGTTTTTTTTTTTTATGTAAAAAAACCAAAACAATTTTATGTGGATCTGATGTAAAAAAACCAAAATAACCGGGTTGATGTGATGCCTATCATGAAACTCGGTATAACAAAAACAATAAATAAATAAATAAACAAAACAAAAAAACCTGTGTATAAATTATCAGGCCAATAAAGTTTCCAGATCCTGAGGGAGGGCGTGCAAAGTAGCGATGAAGAAGAGAGCGCGCAAATAGTGGAGGAGTGTTTTGGATGCAGCGCGCGCCCCTGCGAGGAGGACACCCCGGAGCTCGAGGGAGAGGAGAAGGAAGGGGGAAAGCAAGAACGCAGGGTATTACGTGGCGTTCTCTGAGAGACGTGCGTGTGCCAGAATTCACTGGCTGGAGGCCAGCCCCTGCATTGCTAACCTTACCTTTTTCATGCTCGCAGAGGGCGCAAAGGTGCCCACCTGGCCATCGGTAGCACTATCACGTGCTCCAGAAAACTGGGGTAAGTTCAGCTGCTGTAAACTTGAAATGGGTGGTGCAGCTGGACCTGACATTTCATGCCAGAATGGGCAGTGGAGGCTTGAACAGTAACAGACTTCAAGAAAGCATGGGACAGGCACAGAGGATCCTTACGTGCAAAATAGTGAAGCAACTAGCAGAGGAAATGACCCTGTGACACTGCAGGCCATGCGGCAACCTGACTTAGTATTAATAGGGCTGCAGCTCCAGAGTATAAGGATGAAATGGAAAAGGACAGTAGCCAGATTGGTCTAGCAGGCTACAAATTAAGGGGTTGGCTGAATCTAGCTTGCAGTTTGCCTGCAGCCGGGTCTGGCTGGCTGGCTGTGAGGAACTAGTAATTATGAACTGGACTTAGACTGTGTAGAATCAACAATAACAAACCCTAGCCTTTGTATTACATACTGTATATTGGGTGCTGTATGCATGTGTATTATACTTTGGGTATTGGGTGCTGTGTTGGGGTATTATGCATAGGCTACTAGATGCAATGAGCCCAATATTCAGGCTAGGCCGAATGCCTCAATTTATGTACTTAATTCAGGAAAATGTAGAATTCTAAAGTTTAGGCTCAAAAGTACAAATCAACATTTTATAGGACACTAACATTAGGCCGTTTTGCTGAAAATGGACATCTAATGCTGCCAGCGGCCTGGGATCCGCAAAGAAAAAAGTATATACAGAATGCATGAAGGAGGTACCCCTGCCCTCCCCCCCACCCATCATCTCCCTTCCCACCTGGCAGAGCCCCCATGCTGGGGAGGTTTGCCATCCCTCCCCTCCAGCACCCCACCTGCCTTCCACATGGCAAAAAGTATGTGCTGAGGGGATCTGAAGGTTCCCAGGTACCTTCCCTGCCTCTGGCACTTTCAAAATGTAAGCAGGGGGAGCTGCCAGCCTCTTTCCTCATTCCCTTTACCTTCCCAAAACTAAGCCAGGAGGAGGAGACAACCTTACCCCCTCCCAGCCAGGCTGAATACTAAATACTGGAGTTAATATTCAGTTATTTCCTGTACTTAGAGGTGAATTTTAAGAGCCCGACGCGCGCATCACTCGGGGGATGTGCGAATATGCTGGGCCAGATTTTAAAAGCCGCCCGGATATGCGAGTGAACACCACTGGGCGCACATCTTGGAACTGCTGAAAAAAGGAGTGGTGTGTGGGCGGGGTCTGGGCGGGACCTGAGCATCCCAGGATTTTAACTTGAAATTTGCTCGTCAATACTTGCGCATGCCGGGATCCCCTGCCGCGTAACGCTACTTCTGCTATGGATGATGTATAAGTGATAAAACAAAAGAAATCTAGGCAGATCAGCGGGGTTTGAAGGAAGAATCCCCAGCTCCACTGGTAGAGAGAAAGCAAAACTCACTACCATTGATGATGCTTCCAATTACGGGATAAACATCTCATCAAAGCATGCCAGGAAAGTAAAGCCCCTAGCTGCCATTACTGACAGTTTCATGAAGCAATTGATCCTAGAACTGACAAACGGGATCGCCTATGTTAGATCTAGTCGCCCAGTTCTATACTGAAAGTTTATAGGCAAGAGAGGGCCGTAAGGTCATTAGGGAAACGTCTACTTGACATTGCCTCTGTCCACCAGGTAAGACTGGTCGATTCAAGGGAGAAGATGCTATCAGTAGCAGGTGAAATTGCTGGAATGGTCTCCTTGAACCTCTTCACAAGGAAGTTTGCTTTTAGACATTCGAAAAGAAATTGATGGCACACCTATCGGAGAAGGCCTTTCCCATCTGATTCCTAATGGTGACTCAATGAATAGAGTTTGGTGAATTTCAGGCACTGTCAGAAGTCTGTGATTGTTTGGTTTTGTGCATTTTTATGAGTGTTTTATTGTAAGTCACATTGAATTTTATGATAATGTTGCATATACATGTTTTAAATAAATAATATACCTGCAGATTTTAGCCCTCCGCAGACTGACAATTAGCCTCTGCTTTGTGAATATTTTCCTTCTTTTTGTGCAGTAATATAAATAAAATATATATTAAAAAATGACCCTCCTTATTATTAGTTTTTGCCTGTATTGCAAGTTTCTTCTGGAATTCTCTCTTTGCCTGTTTAAATTGTTAATGCTTATGTTTTTTCCTATTCTCCTCATTTGTATCTGCCTTGTATTTTTATTTTTAAAAAGAAGCCATTTTTTTTTTTTTAAATAGCCTTTGTCACGTCACCATTAGCCACACTGGCTGTCATTTGTTCTTCCTTAGATCTTTTCTAATGCATGGACTATATTTCATCTGGGCTTCCAAGATGGCAATACTTAAACAAGTCTCCCTGTTTGCAAACTTTTAACCCTCATAACCACTCTATTTGTTTGTTTATTTATTTATTCATTCATTCATTTTACGATAGTTTTCCCTTTTAACGTTAAATGCTGCACACTGAGATGAGACCAAATTGTATGGAACTGCAGTAGGACTTTGCTAGTCTGGGCAACTAAATAACAGATGAAATCTAATGTGGACCAGTACAAAGCGATGCAAATAGAGAAAACCAATCCCAACTCTGGGCACACAATGCTCCTCTTACTGATACTCCTTCTGACCTTGGGTAAATTATTTCACCCTCCATTGCCTTAGGTACAATCCTCTGAACAGTAAGCCTCCTTGGGCTTGGATTTGGGGGGGGGGGGAAAGAGTAATTAAATCTAAAATTCAAATCTAAAAAAAAATTCCTATTCGCTGCGTGCAATGAATAAATGAACACTAAATCCCAGGAGCTGTCAAGGCTCCTGCATATTTGTTTTAATGTAGCGCACACCTTTTCATTGGGGCAATAGTTGGCTTTCACAGATATAATAGCAGTCTTGCAATCTAAGGGCCTCATTTGCCAAAGCTGTGTTTGGATGTTTCAAAGTGGCACCGGCTATAGTGGCTTGCCTTTGTCCCATCACGTGACAAAACGTGGCATGAATATGGAAATGGCCGCCACTGGGTCCAGAGCTGAGGGGGTGCTCCGGGCCTTCACTAGACCACCAGGGCTTGTTTGATAAGTCCCGAGGGGACAGAAGGGTGGGCTAGGGTGGGAGGTGAGGCGGCCAGTTGCCAGAAAAGGGCAACTGGCCGCCTCACCAGTTTTGTTAGAAAGAGGAGGGGGTTGAGCAGGGGGGAGGGCTTGCATTAAAATATGTATTTTGTTTGATACTTCAGTCACCTCCAGGGGCAGTGGGAGATGGGACATGGTCTCTAGAGACCCCCCCCCCAGGGTCTTTGACATACTTGGAGTGGGTTTAAAGCATGGCATCCTCACAGCCTCAGGGCAGCCCTTGCACGTTGGTTTCGTGGGCAGCAAAGCCGCAGTGTTTTTCCCAGTGGTATTTTACTGCCGGGGGCAAATACTGCAGAATATACAAAGCTGCAGTACTGCAGTTCGGTAAATCCCACTATATTTTCCCCTCTTGGAAAACGACTGCAGCTTAGTAAGCGAGGCCTCAAGTTTATAGCGGAGGTAATGGAGAACGACTTGGATTGCCCAAGGTCAGAAAGACCATCAGCAGGATTTCAACTCTGGCTGCCCTGGTTCTCAGGATGCGGCACTAACCACTTGGCAGGAGACGAGGCCATGTTCTCCTCCCCACTTAGCTTCAGGAAGGGAAGGGAGGAGGAGTGCCAGGGTTGGGGGGGGGGAGTGGTCAAGAGTGGAGATGGTGAGAGGGGCTGATGGATGCCCCGGCACCCAATCTTTTTCAGCATAGGTGGCCAGATTTAGGGCTCCATTGGCATTGCCTAGATTTGTCCATGCGGTATGAAAACTCTGTGCTAGACGTCTAACTTCCTCACTCCGATCTGTCCCCACCCTGGTTATACCACTTCTCAGTGTCTAAATGTAGGCACTGAAGCCAGATTAGGCACCTAGATGTTTTGAATATCGGGCTGATTGCTTTGTCCGGCGTGTGTTGCATCTGTGATCTTAACGTTGTTTTCCCCCTCCTCCTCCTGCTCTCGTTACAGTGTGACCCAGGGCAGGCTACAAAATACCTGTATGAACTCCTCTACAATGACCCCATCAAGATCATTCTGCTGCCGGGCTGTAGCAGCGTCTCCACCCTGGTGGCTGAAGCTGCCCGCATGTGGCACCTCATCGTGGTAAGACCTAAGGGCCTTGAGCAGAGTCCCCATCCCCATGCCAGGCTGCGATACGTTTAGTGGACATCAGATGTCCTCTGAAGAATAGTCTCGAATGCTCGCATGTAACATCGTCTTTGGTATAATTTGGGGAGGGGGGGGGGGGGTTTGGAGGTTGTTTGTTTTTTTAACTTGGCAGTTTTCTCCTGCAAAAATTTTGGGCCTCCAGCTCAGTTGGAACTAGGTAGGGGAGAGTGCACCAAAAATGTTGTTTCGTTTCCTTTTTTTTATTTCATGTGATTTTATAATTTATGTTTTGTTTCTGTTTTCCGTGTCCACTGTTCACGGACGAACTGCACGTAAATGGCATCAGTGCAAGCTAGTCACAGGGCTGGTGGAAGGGTATTAGGCACCCTAGATGATCTTACAGCCTTGCACTGTCCCCCTCACCCTTCCACACAAACACAATTGCAAATTATGCATTTATAACAGCAGAGTTTACATGAGAAAGGAACCCAGCAAAAACGACACTTAGAAACCCATATGGGAGTAGGCCTAGCTTGTAATACTAATTCCATTTACTCGTGGCCCTAAGCCAAGCCTGATGTGGCTTTCAGCCTCTGGAATCACCATTGCTTCAGTCTTTGTGAGGTTCTGTGGGATTATTCGGGAAATGGATCCACTCCTTTGGTTGTCCTACGATGCCGTTTCCTGTGACTGCGAGTTTCTGGGGCATTCTGAGTGAACTCTTCGCCTCAGTCTGCGTGTGACGACGCTTTCTGTAAGCGGAAAGCGGGGAGGAGCTGGAGTCCCTTGTCGGACTTGGCAGGGGTGCCGTTTCTTTACTCTTTGTGACATCATTTACTGTGCTCCATGGAAATGAACCCAGCAGTTTAGCTGGGTTCATTTAGGGTAAAGTTAGCTGAATAAGTCTGCTGGCTAGACAGTAACTGAAACTGGAGCCCTGGGAGTCTGGGCGATTCTAATAACAGCTCCATCACTTCTCTCCAAGTATTTTGTCATTGCTATGGTTAGGGGGATTGAGGCTACCGCGTATGCAATTTCCTCTTTCTCTCCGGTATAGTTATTTGGTTTGCTGTATTTGCTGCCGCTCTAATTCGACCCCCCACCCATCTCTTTATAGATGCGAGAATTCCTCGTTGGTTCCTCCTGCCACAGCCCCTCTGCGAAACCCAGCCGGGTTGAGGGACTGTATATTCTTCTACAGTTATCTGCTGTGCCTTTCCCGAAAGGACACAATGAGTTTGACATTAGTGAACAGTCAGAATTGACGCCACACGTTCTACCTTTATTGTCTGCAATTTTAGAAACCTCGATATATACATATATCGGGGTGCGTGGGTAAAAAGGGACAGGCCAGGTGTATTCTGGGGAGGGAGGCCAACATTTAAGCGCCTAAGTTGCTATTTTATAAGCAAGTTACACATGTAGATGTGGCACCTACTGAATATCAGGAGGCAGTGATCGTAAACATCTTATAAGGGGAAAAATGACTGGGTGGGGAGGTCAGAGTGAAATGGGGGGACTTCAGGCTGCAGATGGACTGGGCAAACTGGCAGAGTAATTAGTGAAACTGGTAATTTCAGTGCCATGCGCATGTTAGAAAATCCCCGAACCTCCACATATAAAAGCCAATGCATGGGAGGTAAATGCGTGTAAATTACTCCTGTAAAATCTACTTGGGTATCCCTTTAATATTGGAAGGAAAGGGACGCATGTATATCATTGCCGCACACTTATCCAGCTGAGTAATACCTTTGCTGCTACTTGGAGGGCAAGTTACGACTTATCTGACTAAGGAACAGCAAGGCGCTAGCTCCCCTCTCCCCTCTCCGAGTTGAAAGTGTCCCCCCTTACAGTGGTGTATAAATAGCATGTCCCATTGGGTCTATAAGAGTCTCTCTCTCCTGCAGTTATGACCTGTTAAAAACTAATAATGTGCCATGCATTGTGATATTTATCTATGCGGCAACTGTACAATTTAGCATTTTGATGAATTCAGGCCTAAGTCAGAGAGCCGGATAAGTCTCCAAGCCCTACTTTGCGCACACCCGTATACATGTGAACATGTACCCACGTGAGCAGCCTCTTAGATTATATATCCTAAGCCCATCCTTCCCAGGGGGAAGGGTAGAACAAGGAGGGAGGAACCCAAAATGCAAATAAAAACCCTTCTGGAGGCTATACCAGGCCAAGATATACTAAAATCCTGGCAGGGCCTGGGTTACAGAAGTAAGAATTCTTTCTAAAGGGTTCTGGCCCCCAGGCCCCCTCAGACTGGTCTGGCTGGGCCACTAAATAGCCTGATAGTTTAATACATTTGTGACTAGCATTTGAGAGGTCTGCTGCTTTCATTGGGTCAGGGTCGGTGCAAAACGAGCCCTTCGGTCTTTGAGTGATGCGCCGTTCTCTCTGACTTTTTCTCTTCCAGCTTTCTTATGGCTCCAGCTCTCCTGCCCTCTCCAACCGCCAGCGGTTTCCCACCTTTTTCAGGACCCACCCATCTGCTACCCTACACAACCCCACACGGGTGCAGCTTTTCAAGAAGTGGGGATGGACCAAAATTGCCACCATCCAGCAGACCACTGAGGTCTTCACCTCGGTAAGTGGAACTTCCCCGACATCCTGTCGTTAGCAGCTATCGTGCTTTTGTTTATGCCTCTTCTCATCTGCATTGGTGCTTGTGATGCCTCAGGTACAAACTTAGGACCCATTTTACTAAGCATTTCTCCCATAGATGCAAAAGGGGAGAAAATCTTTAGGAAGTAAGCACCTTAGATTGTAAGACCTCAGGGAAAGGGAACGACCCCATTTGTAAATTGCCTTGAGTTTGCATTTGGAAAGACGAGTTATTAAAAATCTAAAATCCAAATCTGATGTAATTCACTATGACATCATCTGACCAAATGCAATGGGGCACATTATTATGGATGAAAAATCAAGTCAAGGTGACAAGCTGGTGGAAAAAAATAATGTTGGAGACAACTATGGCAAAGTTTCTCAGCTGCTCTGGAGGAAAGTTCCAACCCTTTCTGAAAATAGAATTAAGCTGTATTTCAAGATCAGAGGATGACATTTACGAGGAAAACACCCTGAACAGAGGAGAAAAGGGAATGTGGAACCTGAAGGGTCTGGAGGCCAAAATTAGAGCCAATACAAAAGTAGGAATGAAGTCATAATAATATAATAGTGAGGGTACAAAACATCTCCCCATACCAAGGCCCTCTGGGTCAGTACTGAGGCCCCATTCTGTTTACGTAGATTCACAGTAACAGGATGAGGAACCTCTAGAAACTTTACAGATTTAGTATCTTCTGAAGCATGAACTGAACTGCAGCTTGAGAAAGGAGAATTCCTCTTTCTTCTAAACTACCCAGGAATTCCCCCCCCCCCGTTTTATATTTCCTCCCAACTTACTTAGCCAAAGATTGCAGCGGCAGTCCTGTGCCAGGGACCATGCCCCAGGACTCCTTCAAGAACCCTTTAGTCATGAGCCTCTAAATCTGGCCACTAGACGTTGCCATTGGGTGATCACTGGGACTCCTTTCCCCCAGGGGCTGTGAGCACGATCTCGCCTCCATTCCTAAGCCTGGGCAGTGGAAGACTGGACCTGGAAATCAAACTCAGATTGGATAGTGGAAAACTGTCTGGGTGGAGGAGATCCAGCCCTCATGATGGGTTGACGTTAACAAAAGCGTTCCATAGTTATTATGTAGTACTAGAGAATGATCACTGAATGGCATTTGAGGGGGGTGAGTCATGATGTAAACTGTTTAAGGTGCTTTTTGGGGAAAGAGCATGTGTTAACAGTTTGAGACTTTCTTATTGGTGGATTCTCTAGAGCGGGCAGTATAAAGGGGAAAGGTTTGTTGGGCTTTTGCCCCCTCTTCAGTATAGGGATTAAGAGTGTGGAATGGTGATGTCCTCCTTCCTGAGGATGTACCCTAAAAAGTGCAGAAGGGAAATCATACTGCTGTATTTGTCTCAAGAAGTCCTTACTAGTGCTTTGTCCAGGGCAAACCCGCCTGGAAGGATGGTAATGGTGAGATTAGTCTGAAGAGATCCAGGATTGTTGTGGGGTGTGTACAGTGATGGTGCAGTGTATTGTCATGGAATTTGGTGCTGATGTATTTGGATGAGAGCTTTGGTATGGGCATGCCTGAAGAACAAAAAACAGCCAGCCCTCCCCTACGGCTGAGGGAGAGAAAAGGCAGCCAAGAGAATAGCATGGTGTCCTTTCTGGTCAGCAGGAATGGTATATATTCACTGTTACGAAGCCCATGATGTTTCTGACTTGTTCAGCATTAAAATGTGTACAACGTCTCATCCATGTACAAGGTTCTTGATGCTGGCTGGTTACAGCAGACAATAAAGTTGTGGCTTGAGTTTGAAAGTTGATACTAGGTGCACCTTGCAGGTTACCCCCATGATAACCTTGTCTTCATTTCTGTCCTCTTAGCTTTTAGGAATCCTTAATGTTTATCCCATGCCTCTTTGAATTCTTTCACTGTTTTTGTCTTCACCACCTCCTCCGGAAGGACATTCCAGGCCTCCACCCCCCTCTCCATTGAGAAATATTTCCTGATGTTGGTTGAGTCCTCCCCCCTGGAGTTTCATTTCATGAGCTCCTAGTTTTACTGTTTCCTTTCCAACGGAAAAAGTTCAAAATTTGTGCATCATTAAAACCTTTCAGGTATCTAAAGGTCTTATCACTTCTCCCCTGCACCTCCTCTCCTTCAGGGTCTACATATTTAGATCCTTCACCTCTCCTCATAAGTCTTCCGATGGAGAACCCACACCATTTTTGTCACCCTTCTCTGGACCGCCTCCATCCTGTCTCTATCCTTTTTGTGATACGGGCTCCAGAACTGAACTCAGTACTCCAGGAGAGGCCTCACCAAGGACCTGTACAAGGGGTTCACCACCTCCTTTTTCTTACTGGTTCTTCCTCTCTCTTTGCAACCCAGCATTCTTCTGGCTTTAGCTATCACCTTGTCAAATTGCTTCACTGACTTCAGATCAACAGACACTATTATTCCAAGGTCCCTCTTTTGGTCCGTGCACATCAGCCCTTCACTCCCCATCACATACATCTCTTTTGGATGACCATACCCCAGATGCATGACTCTGCACTTCTTGGCATTAAATCCCAGTTGCCAAATCTTCAACCAATCTCCAGCATTCTTAAATCACTTTTCATTCTCTACTCTTTCAGGCATGTCCACACTGTTGCAGATCTTGGTATCATCCACAAATAAACTTTACACCTTCTATCCCTTCCGCAATGTTGCTCACAAAGATATTGATCAGAACTGGTCCCAACACCGATCCCTGTGGCACTCCACTTAACACCGTTCTTTCTTCAGAGTAGGTCCCATTTACCATTACTCGCTGTCTCCTGTCAGTCAATCAGTTTGCAATCCACACCACTACCTTGGCATCCACTCCCAAGCTTCTCATTTTGTTCACGAATCTCCTATGTGGGACTGTATCAGAAGCTTTACTAAAATCCAAGTAAATCACATTGAGCACTCTTCCTGATCCAATTCTCTAGTCGCCCAATCAAAAAGGTCTATCAGATTTGTCTGACAGGACCTTCCCCTGGTCAATCCATGCTGCCTCAGGTCCAGCAACCCACCAGATTTTAGATAGTTCACTATCTTTTACTTCAGCAGAGTCTCCATTACTTTTCCCACCACCGAGGTGAGGCTAACCAGCTTGTAGTTTCCAGTCTCCTCCCTGCTCCTGCTCTTGTGAAGCTCTTCTCCATTTACTGTGTTGGTACTTCCATTTACATGGAGATGGTCTACAGGCAAGGCAAGAGAGATATGATATAGATATTTAAATACCTGAAAGATATTAATGCACAAGAGCCAAGTATTTTCAGTGGAAAGAAAACTGTAGAACTAAGGGTAATAATATGAAGCTCTTAGGGGGGTAGATTCAGCAACAATGTCAGAAAATATTTTTCATGGAGAGGGGGATAGATGCCTAGAATGCCTTCTCAGAGGAGATGATGAAGATACAAGCAGTAACAGACTTCAAGAAAGCAAGCGATAAGCAAGCAGGATTCCTAGTGTCAAGAGAATGATAATGAAGCACAAGGGTAACCTGCACCGAGCAGCAGGTACCACCCTGAAAAACACACAGCAGGAATGGATGTTGGGTTCCATGTGGGAATTTGGCCTACTCTGGTTAGATGTGCATACAATCACAACTGGCAAACTGGAGGGACCATTTTGGTCTTTATCTGCCATCTTTTACTATGCTATTATGGCCGCCTCTCCCTTATTCTGTGCTCCTGCAGACCTGTGATGGCCCATAACCTCTTTTCTCTTTCTCTTACCTTGCACTTTCTGTCCTCCTACAGACGCTGGATGATTTAGAAGAACGCGTGAAAGAGGCTGGCATAGAAATCACTTTTCGACAGAGCTTCTTTTCCGACCCTGCAGTGCCAGTGAAGAATCTAAAGGTAGATGTTTCCCCCTCGTTCCCCTTCCCTCCTTCCTCTCTTCTCTGTACTTCTAGCTTTCTTTTTCTATTTATTTCAGTCTGGTCCATCTCCTTCCTCTATTCCTTTTTTCCCCTCCCTGAACTTTCTCGTCTGCCTCTCTTTCATGTTTATCCTATGTCACGACAATTGTGGAGCCTCCTTTCTCCTAAATCTGATCTCGTTCCCTTTCTTCCCTCAGTGCACCATCTACCCATACCTTTGCCCCTTATTTTTTTTTTCCTTTCCTCCTCTGGCTCAATTTCTCTTCCTCCCTTGGGATTTCTTTATCTAGGCTGGTGTCCAACTTTGTTCTCATTTGATGAAGCTTGATAGCAAAATTGTTCCTTTTCCTCTTTAAATGTCTTGTCATTTTTAACTTCCAGCGCCAGGATGCTCGCATCATCGTAGGCCTGTTCTATGAGACTGAGGCACGGAAAGTCTTCTGTGAGGTCTGAAATTTTTTCACCTGCTTAAACTTATGCTAGAGAGAACTGCAGTGAGAGTGGTCATTAAGTGTGAGTGCAGGGTACATTACGGGGGAGTCATCCGTTGGTGCAGAGTTTGCCACAGGGGGAGTTATCATTCAATGTTAACGTAGGGTGTGCTGCAGGGGAAGCCATCAGTTAGTGTTAGTGCAGGGTATAACACAGGGAGTGTCGTCATTCAATGCTAGTGCAGGCACACTACAGAGAGCACCATCAGTCAGTGTCCGTGTAGCGTACTCTGCAGGGGAAGTCATCATTCAATGTCAGTACAGGATGTACTAAAGGGGAAGTGTTTATTCAGGGGGCAATTTTCATACTACCCACATAGCTGCAAAGTAAGGATGTGTTTTCGTTTGAAATGAATGGGTATAATGCAATGAATGAGATCATTTTTGTTTCATTTGTGGCCCCCCCAAAACAAATAGAGGGTATTCACAAATGCAAACAAAAATTTTACTCTCATTTGTTTGTTTCCCACTCAAGTGTATGGCCTATTGAAAAGTGCTGCTGTGAGACTGGTAACTATAGCAACCAACTAATGCCTGTGCTAGATAGCAGCCAGGCTGGAGCCAAGGCAGGAGAAGGAGACAGAATGGAGGACCAATCATGGTGAAGCATTTTATTTTTAACTAGCCTATAGCTGGCATCTGGATCAAGCAACACTGATGTCATCCCATTGAAAGATCTGAGCATAAGCTTGGCTTTTCAGACACTCTTTTAGTCAACGAAAAGGTTCTTGAAAAGGAGAGAGGAATTTTGGCATTGGCAAAGAGCTTTTTGTTATCTTTACTGCTGCAGTCACAGTGCATTGCTCTCACTAAGAGTAAGAGACAGATGTGCTGCTGCATTTTATCTGTTCACTGGATCAGGGCAAAGGGCAGTGCCAGTGAAAAAAAAAACAGCAGAGATAGTGATTTGTGCACTCCTTGATTGGCAGAGAAAGAATAGAAGCATTGCCTTGGCATTATTTTTTCTGTCACAGTTTTTTTGTGTATGCAGAAGGAGTTAATCTTCAGTGCACACACATACATTCTGTGTGTGTGTGTGTGTGAGTGTGTGAGAGAGAGAGAGAGAGAAAGACAGAGACATTTTTGCACACACTATGAGGTATGGCCCTAGTCACTAACCAGACACTGAATTTATTCCACTAGCAAGCGTGTTAGTAGAGGGGGACTTGCTACAGAAGGAGGCACCAACCAGTGTAAGGATAGGATTCGTTTCAGGGGGGGGGCGTCATGCTGAATACAGGACAAGGTTGAGGCATCATGTGCTGTTGTGGCACTGGATAGGTCTCATCTCTTGCTTGCAGGTGTACAAGGAGAAGCTCTTTGGGAAGAAGTATGTCTGGTTTCTGATTGGCTGGTATGCCGATAACTGGTTCAAGACGAAGGACCCAGCAATCAACTGCACCATGGAGGAGATGACAGAGGCCGTGGAAGGGCACGTGACCACCGAGATAGTCATGCTAAACCCTGAGAACACCAGGGGTATCTCTAACTTGGTGAGTGGCAGGGGCTCGGGCTACATGGGGATGTCTAGCTTGCTGGAAGTCCTGGACTTCGGTTACAGAGGCGAGAGACAGGGGGGATCTCTGACGCATTTACTTGTGCGTCACATTTGTTACTCGTCTTTCCAAATTAAAAAAAGCTGCCCATGATAAGGTACAAAAAAGCATAACCATGGTTACAGATAAATACGTGGCACTTATTTGCAAATAAAAAACCTATTTGCAAATAAGTGCTGGTCATACAGACGGCCATTTATTGCAAATACAAATGCAATCAAAATACAAATCTGAAATTTGAATATGTGAAAGGCGTGGGACTCAGGCTACAGAGGGGAACTCTAATTTGGTGAGAGAGTAAGGCTTTCTGCATAGGGGGAGCTGTGACATGGTGAGAGACACATGACGTAAGGTATTTATTTATTTTTAATTTTTAGATATACTGCCTGTAAAAAAAAAAAAATAATAATGTTATAGAATCAGTTTACAAATAATAAAACATGCATCAAATTAGGATAACACCACATTAAAACAATCAGATCATTGGCACTGATATACAAAAAAAGTACAAAAATAGCTAGAGACAATGGTATTTCATCTAGCTAGCAAGAAGAAAAGGCTCCAGCCAGCCCTTATTGACAAATAACAGAGCTGACCAAACCCCCAGGATTTAGTAGCCTTTCTAAATTTTTGGTACCCTGCCTCTGCACGGACCTTGTTCCCTGCAAGATTCACTGCTGCTTTAAAATTCTCTCGGCCCTTGAGGTCTGTCAGCCAGATTGGTAAGGCTGGATGAATCTCGTGAAAGACTTTGTCATGTCCAAGGTCCTGACCTCTGGAATTTGCTGCCCCGTGGGTTAGAGGAGGAAATTCTTTCGGAAAATTTCGGAAAATGGTGAACAGTTTTCTGTTTGTTTGCAAGCTTTTTCTGACACCTAAATGAGGTGGAAGAGGATAGTGGGTTTTTAAAACATTTTTTCATTTTTATTTGAAGCAAAACATGTTTTTAACTTATTTTACCCCGAAAATACACAATTATATAGGACCAACAACCTAATCAAAAAAAGGGAATAAGTATCAGATTTATAAGTGCTCTCAAACCGTAATCCACAGCCTCGTGCCCGCAATGGGCTTCAACCAATATCATTCGTTTGAGCACATAATTCACCTCATCCACTTTTTCCCAATTGCTTGAAAACTACTCTCAACTTTATCTTAGACATGTACGTTTACCCAAATAGCTTAAAACTAGCTTTAATTATGTCTTATTTAACAAAAAGCCTAAGACTACAAATATTCCCAAACTCTCATTTATTTTCTATATCCGTTTTTTTTTTTTTGCCTTATCCCCTCTGTCTCATGCCTTCCGCTTCCTCCTCTGCCTATCTGTCCCTATTTCCCAGCATTCTCTGTCACCTTCTCTCCGTCGCGCCTTTTCTCGCTCTCGGACACAGCCCTCGCGCTCACCCCCTTTTTCTCGTCTCTTTTTCAGACCTCACAGGAGTTCATTGAAAAGCTGCAGAAGAGGCTTGGGAAGAACCCCGAGGAGACAGGTGGCTTCCAAGAGGCGCCCTTGGCATATGATGCCATCTGGGCACTGGCTTTGGCACTGAATAAGACAGCGTATGAGCTATCGAAGAAAGGACTTCGCCTCGAGGACTTCAATTACAATAACATGAACATCACCGAAGAGATCTACCGAGCCATGAACTCCTCATCTTTTGATGGCGTCTCAGTAGGTTTCTAACACCCCCCAAGGAAATTCCTTTCCCAGTGTCCACATTTATTTCTCTAAAAAGGCTTATAGTGAAATATTCGTTACCCATAAGTGCTCATTCTCCTTCCCTGGTTTCTCAGCCCTTCCACCCCCTGTACATTTAGGGTTTGTTTTGCTCACTCCTTGACAAGAATGAACCTTACTCCTAAGCCAGTGTATGCGGCGTATGCTCTCAGTTTCTGAAATATACTGTTAACGCTTGCCTCGCTACATGCGCTGGGCCAATAAAAGCTTCCTTCGGGCTGTAAGGCACATGGGATCTCACCCATTACCGCTTTCAGTTGCTCTGGTTGCTCCAAAACCTCTCTTCTGGGTCATCTTAGCTGTTCTGATTTTTTTCTTCTGGTGCTTCTGGACTGTTCCTTCCTCTTTCTTCGGGTTCTCCTTGAGGGTTCCTGCACCTCTCCAAAACTCATCTTTCTGTCTGTGTTTCTCTTTCTGTATTAGTCCTTAATTATTTTAAAAGGTTATCATTTCATCACATTTTCTTGGTCTCCAGTGCGTCCTTTCCCTTTCTCCAGAAGGGTTAGGTTTTGTACGTACGATGCCAGGAAAGAACCTCCCTCTTAAGCTAGGGGTATGTTGTTGGATATGATCTTAATCGCTCAGACGTACTGCTAATGCCCTTCTTAATGCTTGCATTGTACCTCCTATTAGGGTCATGTGGTGTTTGATGCCAGTGGGTCGCGAATGGCTTGGACACTCATTGAACAGCTGCAAGGTGAGTGAGCTGCTGATATGCCAGAAAGAAAACGTGAACAACAGGAAAGACAAATATAGGCATATGAATAACATTATATTCTCATATTTTGGTACTTAAATAAGCCACAAGAATGGGGACACTATAGATATAATTCATAGGGATAGTGATAGTAGTGATATGTAAGAATGTCACTATTTCATTATAAAAAATTCCATCATGTATGTGATTTACTTAGGCTTGGTATATCATTTAGATATTTGTTACTGTTATGATTAATGGGCACTGATTGGTATATTATCATTGTCATTATTTAGATATTTCTTGAAACCACTATTAATGTGCATAACTGGTATATTGTCATTGCTTAAGATTGACAATGTTATGGTATGAATGTGGAGGGAATGGTTTTATGGTTTGTATTTCTTAAGAAGTAATAATAATAAATAAATGTAAAGGTATATGATGAGAATTATTTGACTCTCATTTACTGTATTTTTGAGAGTCGTATGTAATTTCACCTGAATTAGTTTGCCCATTCTGGGATCCCACCATGACTGGAGATTCTGGTAGTGGCCGGTCTTACTGTGGCCACTGAGGATTCTGGGATTGCAGTCTTTTACCCTGCTGTTATGGATTTGAGATTGCAGTATCTTGCTGTGCATTCTGGGATCCCACCATGACTGGAGATTCTGGTAGTGGCCGGTCTTACTGTGGCCACTGAGGATTCTGGGATTGCAGTCTTTTACCCTGCTGTTATGGATTTGAGATTGCAGTATCTTGCTGTGCATTCTGGGATCCCACCATGACTGGAGATTCTGGTAGTGGCCGGTCTTACTGTGACCACTGAGGATTCTGGGATTGCAGTCTTTTACCCTGCTGTTATGGATTTGAGATTGCAGTATCTTGCTGTGCATTCTGGGATCCCACCATGACTGGAGATTCTGGTAGTGGCTGGTCTTTCTGTGGCCACCGAGGATTCTGGGATTGCACAGCCTTACTGCTGAGGATACTGGGGTTGTTTCCTTTATGCTTGGATTATACCCACTTACCCCTCATGCTGTTCTCTTCACAGGAGGCAGTTATAAGAAGATTGGTTATTATGACAGCACAAAGGACAATCTCTCCTGGTATAATGCTGACAAGTGGATTGGTGCGTGACGGTAACATTTTGCCTGTTTGTCTTTCATTCTGTTTTATTAAATCCTAGCCACAATACTAATTCTGTAAATGGGGCACATTTATAGGGAAGTTGTTTTGTGCTGGGTGTAAACCCCTGACGGGGTACATAAAATGATGGATAGGGTTTCCCTGTTGGATACGGGTGGTCCTTTCCAAATTTGCTTGGTGGGTTCTTTAAAATGGCCATGCGGATGGTGAAGTGGAGCAGTATAATGACAGCACTCTCTTCTAAGGGCCTGGACAGCACCCCTCCATGAACTCTGACCCCATGCCTCACCCCAGTGCTGGCTCAATAAAGATGAGTGCCACCAGGTTTCAAACATCCAAACAGTTAACTTTATTTTTCTGGATGCCTTGGCCAGCAATTATTTACATGGCTGTGAAGCAGGTTACATAGTTAATAACTGAACAAATTCAGAAGTTCTTGGGCTTCCACAGTCAGAACTATCCAATGAAATAAAATTCTGGGAACATAATGCTTGCGTTCCTTTATCTTCATCTCCTGTATCCACATAAGTACGTTTACTGTAGACCAAAATCTGGATTCTCAACTCCTCTTAAATGGCCCTCAAACCCCAGTCCTGGTTAATCCTTTGTCAGTTTACCCCTATCAAAATTCACATCCAAAAGGGACGAATTGCAGCGTAAGCTTACAAGATTTCCTGCCTCATCTGCTGGTCATAGTCCTTCACTCCGGATCCTGCACCACGTTTCTGTCCGGGCAGGTTACCAGACCCCTGCACTCTGGGCCACACCTCCTCATGGTCAACTCCTGAACCCCTGGCCTACTTTCTCTGAGGGAGGAATGACCTCTTATTCTTTTCAGCCCTTGGTTAGAGCCATGGGAGGAAGAAGAACCCCTCTCCATGCCACCTTCCGGCCACAGGCCTATCCTCCTGAGAGAAAGAGCCTCCTACAGGCCTCATGCCCACTCGGGAGGGTCCCTATTTACCTGCCCTTCTCCGGTAAGGGCAAAAATCTGCCAAAAGTTCTCATTTTTGTAACTCCTGCTACATCTTGATCACCCAATCAGAAAACAACAAATCTATAAAGGACCATACTACACACTATTTCCCCAACATCACATTAAAAGACCTTGCCTACTCTTATAAAATGCCAACTAGTGGTCTTTTAGTGGTACCAGTACAACAGATCTATAAAATATTTTTCAAACATGGTTAACATGGACACAAGTGGGTCTCCCCCCCCCAGCCAGAGCCTTTTGTACAGCTACTAACGTGTGCCCTATTTGGGGGTACACTTCAGTTGCATTTGCTGAGCAATTTAAAATCTGTTAGGTGTACATGGCAGCCATTTTAAACCAGCAACAATCCCTGGTCGTGCATCAGATGAGCAGGGTAAACCCCCCCTGTGACTCCACTGACATTAATGGAGTCAGGAGCACAGATTTCCAGCAGGTCGACCTTCCCACCGCCATCTAAACATGGCAGCACATCTGTTTTCACGTGCTTGAACAATGGCCATGTATGTAATCTGTATTTTCAGGCACGTCCCCTTCAAATAAGGGATTCTGATTAACGTGTTTTCTATCTGACTGTTTTTCCTGCCGACCTATTTATCTATCATCTTACCTATCTATCTTCAGCGAGGTTTCTATTCAGCAGGCTGGTCAGCAGACAAGTTACCAGGTTTCTCACTGAATAATTTGTTTCCTGGATAGCTTTTAAACCTTACTTGCTAGAATATAACCGTAAGGTTTAAAGTTATCTGGGCACAGATACCTGGATACCTTAACTCTTAACTGGCTATATCAGCTAAGAACCAACCCCCCCCCCCCCCCCCCCCCCCCAAATAAAAACAAAAACCCTTTTGGAGCAGCAAGCCCAATCATAATAACATATAAACACAAGAAATGTCATCCTAAGTCAGACCAAGGATCCATCAAGCCCAGCATCCTGTTTCCAACAGAGGCCAATCCAGGCTACAAGTACCTGCAGAATCCCAAATAGTAGATCCGTCTTTACATCCATGGATAATTTTGTAGAAACCCAGTTATGTTAACTGCCCTTTACCATGTCCTCTAGCGATGAATTCCAGAGTTTAATTGTGCACTGAGTGAAAACATAGTTTCTTCAGTTTGTTTTAAATGTGCTACTTAATATCTTCATGGTGTGCCCCCTAGTCTTTTTGTTTTGAAAGAATAAATAACCAATTTGCATTTACCCATTCCACGCCATTCATGATTTTATAGACCTCAATCATAATAATTATAATAATAATACATTTCTTACTCGCACACTCTTTACATGAAAACATTCATAATTAAAACAAACAACAAAACATCACAAAAACATAATCATACATTGTGTATCAGTTCAAATAAGCCTGTCGCTGCTAACTTGTTGCCTTGAATGCCTGCTAAGTTTTCACATTTCTTGAACAACTTATGGCATTCTAGGGTCCTTGGTTGTACAGGGAGTAAATTCCATAAGGTAGGGCCTGCAACTGAGAGAGCCCTTTCCGGGGGCCTCATTGAGGTGAATCTTTGAAGATACCTCTTGTGTTTTTGCACATCGATGCATGTATCAAAGTAGCACTATAGAAGTGATCACTAGTAGTAGTAGTAGTTGCAGTAGTATGGATTTTGACATATGACCATTCCCATAAGATGTCTATATACATTTTTAAAAATGATTAGCCAGAAGTTGGAAATGCAGTATCAGCCCAAATTAATTTTATTGTGCATAATGGAGGCTTGGGACTATTTTAGACATTGACCTGATAGTTAGCAGTGGAAAATGTGGTTAATTCAAGCTGCAGACATATTAGCAACAAAAGCAAAATCTATTTTTTCAGACACCCAACCACACAGCTCTTTGAAAGTCTGAGCCACAGAACGATTGGAGGAGTGAGGAAAAGGGAAAACCCAGATGGTTCCCCAGGAAGAAACCGAAGGCGCAAGCTTGCATTGAGCCCAGCATTCTGTCTTTGACAGTGGCCAGTCCGGGTAGCGAGCAAGTACCCGGCAGATCCCAAAGAATCGATCCATTCCTTGTTTCTCACTCCCAGGAATAAGCAGTGACTTTCCCAAGTCTACCTGGCTAGTTATTATTTATAGACCTACTCTAGGAACTTTCCTAATACCTTCAGCTATGCTGGATGCCTTGACCACATCAACCAGCAACTGCTGATTAGTTTCACGGAGTGTCTCAGAGTCCTTGCAAAGGTAAATAATGTTTCCCTATTTACCTGCTCCAGCTCTCTCATCTCTTCCCCAAGCTAAAGAGCCTTTCCTCATAACGGAGCTGTTCCATGCCTCTCATGCCCTAGCAAGCAATGGGCTTCTCCATCTTTTCTCCTAGAAAGCCGAGGGGGTTTTCTACCCTAGCCCCAGGAGATCTTTCATCTCATCCCCAAAACAAGAGAGGACTTTTCTAGCTTAGGTTTCAAGAAGAGTGCTTTTCATCTCGTGTCCCAGGAAAGAAGAGGTTTTTTCCATTTCATGTCTTAGGAAGGAAGGGAGCTTTCCTCTCCTATGTCCCAGGAAGGAGATACTTTTCCATCTTGCATCTAGGATTGCACGAGCTTTTCTAATTGTGATTTATTGTGTTTCTTTATTTATGTATGTAAACCCCTGCGATGCTTGAACCCCAATAACCATTCCAGAGGCCATATCTCAAATCTTTGTTTCAGAGGGATATGTAGCTATACCATAAGATTTACTTTCCAGAGTTTCCTCACGTTGCTCTGTACTTTTCCCATAGTTGGGTCTCTCGCACACAGCACTGATAAGCTCAGCATTGGAGAATATTAGTCACTATTCAATAAGACACATGAGAGTTATTTGGTGGTTTCCAACATTTCTCTTTTACTGATAAGGTGCAATGATGAGTTAAAGTCTTTACAGCCGGGGTACTTCAGTTTCAAGTTGATATGAGTACTTTTAGTAAGTTTGTGACTTCCTACGATCTTGCTTATGTTCAGATATTCTTCCAATTTAAGTAAGTCTTTTAGCTGCTTGATTCCCCCCCCCCCTCCCTTTGAAATATAGGGTAAGTGTGGTGCTTCCCTCCCAATATAGATGAAGGATCAAAGTTGTATTTTTGAAGAGTTAACGTCTTTTATCTCCTACTTCCTCTTGTAGTAGCAAAGGTGATAGCTTTTTTTCACCTCTTTCTCCCATGAATGGGCCACGGATGTGCTCCATCTCCTTCTCTCCCCTTTCTCCTTCTTCCTTTCAAAGACAGGATGGCTGAAGTCCCCACTCCTTGACCTCCGGTCCCTCTTGCAAGAAGGGAACTTCTTCCTTTAGTTAGAAGAGAAAACTCAAAACATCTTAGTTGAATCCAAAAGGATTTGGCTCTCAAATAAGTTAAAGGTGGCATGAGAGGGTGGAAAGAAACTCCCATCCAAAATAAAAGTCTCCATGCAGCTTACGGTTAAGAGTTGGAAAAATGAGAGCACAGCTTAGGACAGGTTGCCTCCCTGAAAGCAAAAAGGATCCACAAGGATAAAATGGTGATCTCTCTAGAAAACAAACTGGAGACTACAGTTACCAGCTACCACATGGGGAAGCTGCAAACCCAACAAACCACCAATCTGTATACCCCCAACCACATGGTATAATCCTTACCTAGTATCCTATAGGGGATTAACAGGATGCCTACATATAAAATTCTTAACCATAGCATACTTAAATCTGGTAGACTCGGTGTGAAGGCTAAACCAAGCTCAAATTCAGGAATTTCATATTCAGAGGCAGAAAGAGATTTGACCCAAGGTCGCCTACAGAAAGCCAGTTTTAAATTCAGGTCTCGGCACTTCTTCTGAACCCCAGATTAACATAGGATTATACATGTCTGTCCCAATCAGATCCTATGCAGTCTTTTACGCCTGGACCTGAAAGGATTAATATCGAGGTTCTTGCCTTAGGGGTATCGTTTTTCTCCAAGCTAATGACCTTTTGGTCCTGGTAGGGTGGCATCATCTCTGTTACTGCTGTCACCACCCTGTTATGCCTTCAAGACCGGAATGTCAGCATGGCATCTTTTATATGCATTAATATGCATGAGAGCTCTTCCTACCCCTTGCTGGGCGTTACTAAGCAACAGATCAGCAGGCATTGCAGGAAGCCTTCCAGTTTATTGTCACTGTGAGGGAGGTGGACGAATGCGGTGCCTGGAGAAATGGGTAATGTACTGCTGTGAGGACAGTTCTGGAAGCAAAAGTCAGCAATTTGAATCTCAAGCACATAGTGATCATACACAATGGGGGGAAAAATTGATGCTACAGCCCTCGCTGCTGCTGCTGCTGCTTTCCCCAGAAGCTGAGCAGGAAGGAGTGCTCAGGATTCCAACTTTTCATTCGGTGCACAGAGCCCCAGTCCTGCAACGTCCGTTCCTTGCAGCTTTCCTAAGTGCTGAGCTGGACAGAGTACTCCTGCTTACCATCCAACCAGTGCACAAAACCACAGTCCTAAAGACTTCATTGCAGCTTTCCCAGGAGCGTTGCTGGAGGGATGACTCATGATTGAATTCTAATCTAATGTACAAAATCACAGAACCTTATCACTCACTGCAGCTTTCCCAGGAGCTGCATCCAGTAGCCTGCAGGATTCTCTATAGTGAAAACAATAGTCAGAGGCAACTGAAACAAGCTGCAAGAAGGCTATAAACACGAGAAAAGCAGCGTTTATCATGTGATAAATGCTTTTTATCACCCAAGATTATCACCCAATATTGCAGCAATATTGCATGATATTGTGTGTTCTTAACCAAAAAATGCCCTATTGAAATTAGCTGCTTTGCATGCATAAAATTTACTAATATCAATCACATCAAATAACCCACACTTGAAAACTTTTTACTATTTTTTAATTTTTCTTCCTTTTCATAAATCCTAAAAAGGTTTTTTTGTATTATTAACTGTATTCATCACACTTGCATATCTTACTGAGATATCTAAAAAATATTTAAAAGGTGTAAAGTGATGCTTCCTAAAACTTCAGGGGCACCATCCAGTGTACCTTACTTCATTTTTTTGTTTAATCATAAGCACCACCGTCCACCTTATACTCCTTTAATTATTTTCTCAAAAAAACATTTTTTTATTCATTCTATTATTTTGTGTATATTCCAAAAAACATCTTCAGGTGTAAGAGTGACAAAACAGTCTCAAACGGAGAAACACAGGTCGCCCACCCGTCATTCAAAAACTGAGCATAATCTCAAATAACCCTTATCTTCAATTTAAAACCTCAGGCTTCAGTGTAATCCTTAGTGGCATTTGCCCCAACAAGGCCAGGTTTAGAATTGCCAACATTTATTCACTTTTACTAATGCATGCAAAGCAGCTAATGCATAGATAATCTTATGCAAATACAATAACGTGACTTGCCCCCCCCCCCCCCCCCCCAAAAAAAGGAAGCCATGTTATTGTAACACAAACTTGAGAGTTGTAGATAAAACATCCTGGGGGCATCAGGACACTCACACACATCCCTAAGTTGGATGCTCCTTAAAGGGCCACATGACCCAAAAATACCCTCCATTCCACTGTTCCAAAATCCCCTGGGGTCTGAGCAGACCCCCGTCCACCCACCACCGCTGCCTGTCGAGGCGGCCCAGCAGGCCCAAAAGTTAAAAAAATTAATAAAATAAATAAATAATTTAATGTCGTGTGGCAATGCCCCACCCCCTTTTCAAATCCTTCCCCTTTTGTTCAACCTTTGTTGACCCAACCAAAGACCCCACGCTGTATCCAACCCCCTCTTAAGTAGCAGGCCTCCCCAATATAATCCCTGGTAGTGTAGGGGGGCCCTTGAACCCCCTACACCTGGACCCCCACGTATCTAAGAAATGAATCTGTGGTGATGCAGTTGTGGCCCAGAGTGCCCTCCTAGCTCTGAGCCAGTCGACGTCATTTTCCAAAATGGCACTGTCCGGCCTTTACCCCTGATGATTTCTTAGGTAAGAGATGGGGTCTGGGGGGCCCTTTAGACCACCAGGGTCTATTTTCTATGTAAGTGTGTGTGTGGGGGGGGGGGTGTCCTAGACTACCAGGGATTGTGATTTATGTTCTGGGGGTTGGATACAGGGAGAGGTGGTTTGGGAAGGGGTGGGGCTTTGCCGCGTGATATTAAATTCATTTGTTTTAAACCTTTGGACCTGCTGGGGGAAAGGGGGGGGGGAGGGTTCTACTCAGACCCCTGATGGGGGTTTTCACTGGTTGGGAGGTGGCTTTCCAGGTTATGTGGCTCTTTAAGAAGATGGCGGCCCCTGGCAAAGTGTTAGTGAGCCTTTCCCCTCAATACGTTTTTTATCGTGGGATTTTTCCCCAATAACATTGTAGGGGGAAGCTGCCACAGTATTTTCCCAGGGAAGGACATAATACTTCTCTCCCGAAGTTTGTCCCTGAGGCAGTGAAGTGACTTACTCAAGGCCACAAGGCAGTGGGATTTGAATCCTTCCCTCCACTCCATTAATCATCTATCACCACAAAGGCCTCCAGAAGGTTCTGTCAAAAGTAATCAAATCAGGGTGCAGGTGCAATCTTCTGTATAATCATCTGTCTTGCTTCCTCCCCCTAGATTTAAGGTTCCCGTGGTAGAAGCATAATTGTTGTGGATTTTATGATCCATAATCCCATTGAGACAGGTTTCTGTTTTATTTTTTTTCATGGCTGAAACAAGGGCTGTCAGAATTTTATGTAGTGCTTGTTTTTATGAATTCATTTTGATGATTCACTGTTAATACTGCCAAAAAATACAAAAATATAAAATAGGCTTTTTGAGAGGCAGATGATTGTACCTATGATTGATAGAGAGTGGCCTGTGATACAGCTTTTTCTCTGCTGACCTTTCCCCTCCCTATGCATCTTCCTGGCTTTTGCCATCACTTTATCCACCTGTTTAGCCACCTTAAGATCATCAGATACAATCACCCCAGAAGAATTTTACCTCCAGTACTGTATCTTTCCCTTGGGTTTTTACTCTGCATTTTAGCTGCCAGATCCTAGACCATTCCTTGAGCTTCATCAGATCTTCCTCGTGTTTTCCACACCTTCCTGGCTGTCTGCCCTGTTGCAGATTTGTGTATCATCAACCAAAAGATAAACCTTTCCTGACAATTTCTAACCCAGTCACTCTAGGCCCCATTTATTTATAAGTCGCCTATGAGGAACTGTGTCAAAGGCCTTACTGAGACTCCCTTGATCCAACTCTTTGGTCACATAATCAAAGGAACTGACAAGATCTACCTCTGTAGACCAGCCTAATTCCCCAGAATCATATGGAACTCAACAGTTTCTTTTGCAGATTCAGAATCCCTAACTGAAGGCTGTGGGCATCTCTGCTTGTTCATCTGGGTGAGCCTTCTCTCCTGGTTCCCCACCTGGCTCTCTTTCTGTTTCTGTCTCTGTCTCTGGCTCTCTTTCTCCCATATGAGACATGCTGATTGCCTGCAGTAGCTCTATAATTAGCCTCAGCAGTGTCTCCCAGTTACTACCACACCTTTCTGTGGCTACTACTTTCATCGTAATTGATTCTCTGCCAGGAATTTCCAAACTACATTTCCCAGCAGCCCCATGCTTCCTGTTTCATCTAGCTTTACAATCCCCTAGCCAACATGTATTCACTTTTTATTTCTGCCTTAAGGCAATGTTCCCCCTGAAATTTCCTGTAGAGTTCACTCTGTCTTTTGGAAAATCTAACTGTGCTGTCTGTTCAGGCTACTTCTGCCCATATGAAACTCTTATTTCATCATAACATTCTATAGAATTATGTATGTTCTTGGTATTCTCTATTCTGCATATTCTGTAAGATTCAGTGCAGTCTATAGGATTCTGTATAGTTTGCAGGATTTCATATTTTTATATCTGAGGATCATCACACAGTGATGGGACAGCTCCTTTTATGTGAGTTCACTTCTGTCTACATCCTCTCTCTCTTCTTCTGTCCTTCTTTACGTTTCATGCCACATTCAACCTCCTTGCCCTGTTGAGTTCCCATGGAAACCATAGCTTCCTCCCGGATGGACACTTTTTCAGCTCTCCTGCATGCACAATTCATAGATTTTCCAGTCACCATAGCAATGACCTCTCTTACATCCTCAAGCTTGATGCAGGCTGATCTCCATAGCAACGGACCAAGACCAGTGAGAAGCATAAAGACTTGTGGAATCCACATTCAATACAAACACATGCAAAGATGCTTACATATAAAGAGACAGAATTTTACATTACAGGGACACCCATACACATGCATACAAAAACACATACATATAGCCACATTCATGCATCAATACATATAAACACACAAGAGAATAGCACACATACAAAAACACATACATATAGCCACATTCATGCATCAATACATATAAACACACAAGAGATCAGCACACATACAAAAACACATACATATAGCCACATTCATGCATCAATACATATAAACACACGAGATCAGCACACATACAAAAACACATAAAGATAGCCACATTCATGCATCAATACATATAAACACACGAGATCAGCATACATATATACCAGGATATATGCATGAACATATATATACACACACACACACACATATACACACAGAGTTCCTTATAGGGAACACATCCGAACCCAGATATCTAATAACACCGAGAGAGGATCTGAAGATAACTCATATTGAAGATCTGAAAGAAAAATATGGATTGATACTCAAGATCTCAGAGCCTGGTTGAACATTGAAGAAGAACGTGGACTGATACTGAAGACCTCTCAAAGAATTTGGGTTGGTACTGAGAATTGCCTCAAAAAGTATGGTGAGACATAGAAGAAGAATGTGGATTGGTAGAGGATGTCCTCAAAGAGTTTGGTGTAACACTGAAGAAAAGTGTAAGATCGCAAACTGTCTGGCAGAATGCTGAGCCATGATGTGAATTGATACCTTAGAATTCCTCTAATTTTGGTGGAACATTATATATGAATATGAATACCTCACACCCATATTTTGTTTTATTTTGTTTCTCAATTCATGAAAAATAGAGATGAGTGAATCACGCTTAAAAAAAAAAAAAAAAAAAAAAAAAGTCATCCTGATAAACTTCTTCCAAATTAAAAGCTATAGCACAGTCTAAAGTGGATCCAAGGAGATCTGCTGTCATGGATGTTGTTGGCTGGGCTGATCCCCTTTCAATTTTCCCCAGATCCATGGGGAAAAAATCTGCTGGGTTTTCCCAAGGGAAAATATTTGGAAATTTTGGGAAGATTTTCCCAAGGGAAATATTTGAATAGTCCACTGAACTAAAACCAGGTGCAGGTTCACCTTATTTGAGTTTGTTTGCAAATTCCTAACCGACTTGACTCTGCTTTCTCTCTTTGTAACATTGGGGGCAATCCCATTATCTCATGGTGCCTCAGTTCTAATCTCCAGCTCTGTCACTGGCTATCTGTGTGTGATTGCAGGGTAAGTCACTTTATTTTTCTCTGTGTCAATTCTAACCCTGTTGGTCTTCCCCTTTGCTGTGCATAAGCCCAGCCCTCTCAGTATCATTTGCCACCTCAACCTCCTCACTGGAGGCTAAGATGATACTGACTAGAGGCTCCAGTTTTTTTCAGCTACTAGGTGTTCAATAGCCTGTGATTCAGGGAATCCAGGACATGATTCTTCTGAATCAGTTTTTGCAAATACTGCCTCAATTACCTGAGAAGCAGTAATAATGGAGGAACACAGTTCTAGTTTTGCGTGCAGCACTTCTGCCCCTGCCTTTTTCTGTGATATAATTCATTGAAGGCTAAAGTAAACACCAGATGAGACAAATAGTAAGAACCATAAAGGAAGGGAAATTGAAGAAAATGTTCAAGAGGGAATGAAACCACTAAAGATAACTGGTTAAAGTCTGTATAACGCATCAGATTGCCAGAGCAAGACCAAGAATCAGCAAGTACTGTAAGGGAAGGGAATTTGGAAAGAACATTTTAGACCACCAAAACAGAAAAGGATCTATCTAAAGTTAGCAAGAGTGGCTTGGAGCAGCAGCAGAGGTGCTGACTATTGAAATCAGAATTTGTAGGTTCAGAGCAATGCAGCAAGAAATGTGGCAGTAAGGCCTCAAGATATACAATGAGGGCTGAGGCAGGAAGAAAGAGTGGCATCAAAAACCCAAGGCACCAAAAGAACAACTAAAAGTAGCAAGAGTGTCTTAGAACAGCAGCGGTGCTGGTGATTAAAATCAAAAACAGTAGGTACAGAGCAACACAGGAAAAAGAGTGACACTGCTAAACAAGCAGATTTAGAATGTATACTGTCTGGCTATGCCTATATAGTGTTCTACAGTTGAACAGTACACGATCCATATTCAGACATAGTCTGGCTGGCAAAATTAGCCAGATAAACTTATTCAGATAACTTTGGAGATATATTCAATAGTGAAAGAAGTAGGGGGGAAGAACAAGGCTGGGATCCAAGCATCAAACACAGAAACATCAAAACCCCCTAGGTGTAGCATCAGGGGCATGAATGGCAGCAAGGCAGAGTAGCAACAAGAACCCTAAGATGTAATATCCTGGTCAAGGCAACTAGGCCCAGTGGCACCCATGCTGTAGCATCAGGGGTAGGGGGTGTCAGCAAAGGAGTTGGGAGGGGAGGGGTAGGACCTAGGATGGTGTTGGGGGAGTGGAAGAAAGGACCTACTTTTCACATGGGATTAAATAATTACAATATAAATGGAACCAAGAAAAGCTAAATATCGTTTTGTTTTGCGCTTTTCATTTGCAAAGCAATACAATACTCAAATCTTTGCAGATTTATACCTCAAACACACCACCAGAAAAATCTCCCTCTTTGGGATAGGAAGTACAGAGGAACAGGGGAAGGTAGGTGATTATGCCAGGGAAGGGTGGAAGGAGGGAGGAAATGGAATGTGATGATGGCATGGGAGGGGTGAAGGGAAGGTAATGATGTGCATATACTGAATCCCCTACTTTGAATGTCACCACGTGCTACAGCTGCTGGGCCTCCCTGGCTGCAGAGCCTCTGATACCTATGACATATGGAAGACTGGTGGTATGTGCTGCTATCAGGACACAGATGGACCTGGCTATTTATTTATTTGGATAGTTTTATATACCGTTGTTTGGTGCTGGCCTTCACAGCGGTTTACAGGTATAACAACAATACATATAAAGGTTTACATGTGTAACGATAGAACATATAGAAGATTACAATCTGTGGTCAATACAGAGGTTTAAAGCTAAAAGACCTTGGGAGCTTACAAGCTGTGGAAGTAACAATAAAACAGACAATAAATAATAATACAAAGGTGATATAAATTATTATGCAGTGACTAGAAGATAGGACCGGTGTGAATGTGTCAGAGAAGGTAAAGTGAGAGGGAAATTAAGGGGAGACTAGAATAATCTGTTTTCCTGTTTAATAAGGGGAAAAGAGAATCAGATCTTCAAGAAACGACAGTCAGCTGACGGTGGCTCTACTGCCTAAGAAACTGACAGGCTTGCTGAAGAAGTAGAGTATAGCTATGTGTGCAGTTGAATGTTTCTGCCTCAAGACGTCTTCCTTCCCAATAAGCAAATCTCCACTGACCTTGTGATAGTGGAAGTGCTCTGTATAAAGTTTGCTCCTGCATCTGCCTCTTTGTTGGCTGTCGTCATTTATAACTACCTTCCCATATACATTTTGCTGCATACTGTAGCCATCAGCAGTTGGCTACCTGCCCCACACCTCAGGATCGTATTGGCTGCACCTTTAACTGGATGGACTTTATTGTGCTTTGTTATATTGATCTATGGACATGTTCCATGATCTGGTCATGGGGCCGGTGCTCTATTGGATAGGGTTGCCACCTCCACTTAATGTACTCTGTTCTTTGTGTTCACCTTTGTGCTTAAGGATAAGATAACATGCTTGCTATGTAACCTTTGTTCTGTTGGTCTATTGTGGTTGACTTTTTCTATGTGTAACTCCCTTTTCAAGGATCTCCCAGAATGCAGGGGCACAACACTTCCCAGGGCCACTGCCTCTCCCGATCTCCTTTTTCGGTATCTAGCACAGTCCAAACTCTGTAGTAGGCCCACTGGGGTGCTGGGGTTCTTCTGGAAAGGAGGAGGAAAAGCTTTCAGGGCCTTAGGCTCATGGGGGTATGGACCCTTGCATAGTCTCTCTAGTTCTCTTAATTGCTCTTACAAGGGTATTGCCTTCTTGATATTGTGACTGGTACTTCAGTAGACTTGAAAGAAGCAGGCTGGACACGTGGAATGGTGTTCAAATGATAAATCTTTTCTGCAACTCAGGAAAAACATGATCAAAGTCCAAATAACAAAAATATATTCAAACTCTCCTCCTTCTGTCTCATGCTACTCCAATGGCTCTCCTTTCCAGGGCCCGCCAACCTTAGCAGAGAAGGGGGCAAGCTCCTGTGGGCCAGGCTCAGCAATCAGCCTCCACTTCCTCCAGCTCACGATCGTGCTGTAACATCTCCTCCTCTGCCTTGTCCTGCTCTCTCCCGGCTGGCCTCTGCTGTCTTGTGGCAGCTAGGAGAGCTGCAGGGAAGATGGCAGACAATACCTTCTGAAAATCCAAATAACCTATGTCAACTGGCTTACTTTTATCTATATGTTTATCTACATCTTCAAAAATCTCTAAAAGATTAGTAAGATAAGACTTCCCTTTGCTAAAACCATATTGACTCTTGCCCATTAAGCCAGGTCTATCAATATGGCCAGTGATTTTATTTCTAAGACTAGCTTCTACCATTTTGTCCAGCACCAACATCAGGCTCACTGCTCTATCATTCCCTGGATCACCTTTGGAGCCCTTTTTTAAAATTGTTACAATCGCTACACTCCAGTCTTAAGCTATTGTGACTGTTTTAAATGATAGATTACAGATTACTAGCAACACATTTGCAAATTCATGTTTGAATTCTTTTAGGACCCTGAGGTGAATGCCATCCAGTCCTGGTGATTTATTGCTCTTTAGTTTGTCAATTTGATATAATTACATCTTCCATTATCACATATTTGTTTGAGTTGCTCAGAATCATCACCATTAAAGAATGTTTCAGGTATTGGTATGTTCACAACATCCTTTTCAGTAAGGACAAAGGCAGTTTTTCTGCTGTTTCCTTGTTCTCTCTGAGCGCCCCTTTTATCTCTCAGTCATCTAATGGCCCAACTGACTCCCTTACAGGCTTTTTCTTTCAAATGTACTTAAAAAAAAAGGTTTTATTATTATTTTTTCCCTCCATGGCAAACTTCTCAAATTCTCTCTTGGCCTGTCTTACCCTTGTTTTACATCTATCTTCCATTGACTTTTGTTAATGCATGGAATACATTTTATCTGGGCTTCCAAACTGGTATTTTTAAACAATGTCCATGCCTCATGCAAACTTTTAACTTTTGCAACTATTCATTTTATCTTTTTTCTAACTAATTTCCTCATTCTTTTATAGCATCCCTATTTAGAATTACATGCTGCTGCTGTAGTAATTATGTCAGTTACACTCATAGATTAACTTGCTTAAAGTTACACCTCCTCTTTGGAAAGTAACGTTTGCAGGTTAATTTATGCACATAGGGCCTGAATTACTAAGGTTTTTCTCCCATTCTGTGTCTATGGGAAAAATGCTTAGTAAATGAGGCCCATAATTTTTAAATCAAAATCATATGCACGAGTTCCAATTCTACCCCTCCAAATGCAGATTTGTGTACAAGTACAGGGGTAATAGTGTTATGCATATATATTTATGTGCATAAAGCTCAGATCTATTATGTAAGAGCCATCTACTTTTTTTAAAACCAGGTTTAATGGGCCCAATATTCAAAGTTATCCAGATATTACTTATGGCTATGTTGCTGAATATAACCGGATAAGTTTGAGATATCCGGCTAGGTTATGTCTGGATAACTTTAGACCTGCTATTGAGCAGATCTCGTTTATTTGGTTAACTTATCCGGATAAAGCTGAATTTAGGCACTTATCCAGTCAAGATAACTGGATAAGTAGTGCCCCCCCCCCCCCCCCCCCGATCCATCCATTGACTATCCAGTTATCTACTTAGCGGAGTAATTGACTTATCCGGCTAAGTGGCATCCACTGAACATAGCTGACCAAAGCCTACTTATCCAGCTAAGTAGCATTTCAATATTGGGCCCAATATGCATAAATTACATGGCAAATCATACCTAACAAGTGCAGGCACATGGGAATCTGGGCATTGCTTCAGCCATTGGCTTCCATGGCTTGTGGCCTGTAATCTCTCCTTGTACTCTTTTTTATTTTTTTTTCTGTTCACTGCAAGGGTTGCCCTTAGTAGCGAGGCGTGAGGGCTTTCTCCTATCCTGCATACTACTTTCCTCTTCAGTCTGTCTCCCTGTAGAAATGTGTTGCTGCCTCCATCAATTTCTTCATTCCTTTATTTTGTCTTCCTGCCTACAGGTGGGGCACCTCCGGCTGACCACACCAAAGTGATCATCACCTTCCGCTACCTGTCGCAGAAGCTCTTCATCTCCGTGTCTGTGCTTTCTGGACTGGGGATCCTGCTGGGGATCATCTGCCTGTCCTTCAACATCTATAACAGCCATGTGAGGTAAGAGGACCCAGTGCTCTCCCTTTCTTAACACTTCCTCACCCATCCTGTAAGCAAAAGAGGTGCACAGCCCCCAGAGAAGGGAGAGGGAGACCACTGGCTCTGACCAGTTCCATCTTCTCTTTCTGCAATAGCAATAGAAATGTTCTAAACTCCCTGCAGTGCTTCCTTACCCGCCATGCATCCAGTACACATCCCTTGCCCCTCACACTCATGCTCTCGCCAAAAGACAAGCACTCTGAGGGCCATAGTCAGTAAGACAGCCAGCAGACAAGTTATACAGCTAAAGATAGCCAAGTAACTTGTGTTTGCATATTCAGCAGGATAAACGTTCCACGGAATAGCTAAGTTATCTGGCTACCTTTTAAATCTAACCGGTTGTATTTTAATCTAGCCAGTTAAATTGAAAGTTATCCATCCACGTGTGGCCGGATATCTTGCCACTTAACTGGATATAGTCAAAGCATTTCCAGTTACGTGAAAAAAAAAAAAAAGCGTTAAGTCCTGCAGCCCGTTTCCCCCAAATGGCCCTGATGAACCAAGACCACCCACCTTCCAAACGCTCTTGAATGAGTGTGAAAAAAGATGTGGTGATCTGGCAGCTCCATTCCACCCGCATTCCTCCAGAAAAGCCCCAAAGTGCCCTTCTCTCTCCCCCTTACCCCTCCTCCCTACCCAGTACCTCTTGAAATGAAGGCCTTCTGCCTGGACTGACTTCTCTAGTGCACTCCTGGCTAGAGTGGAGCGGATTTTCATACCGGCCTACATATATAGAATCCTATTCCCAGAGTGCCCTCCTGGACGTCCCTTCCATGCATCGTGCCTGTTTAACAGAGACCAGGGCAAGAGCTTTTTCTGTCGCAGCCCCAAGCGTCTGGGATACGCTCCCAGCCCATTGTACCAAGTTGTTTCCCGAGATCTTGAGAACTGTCTTATTTTCGCAAGCTTTTATTGGTGTCAGTGTGGGCGTGAGCTCGTGGAGATATTAGCATTTGAACCAAGATCCTTCGTGTTAACTCTCCTAGGGTAAATGAGGTGGCTCTCTACTGGCCGCCTTTGTTTGTATTGTAAAGTTGAGCCATGCATTCATTGTTTCCCTCGGCTTCTCTTTGGCTTATTGCTGTGATTTTCTGAGCGTTTTTATTGTTCACCACCTCGAGCCTTGGATTTGAGCTGATTGCAGATGTTCTCAGTTTGTTTCCAGCATTGTTAGAAGCAGCTGGGATCGCGATCCCGGCAGAGGGCCTTTGTTTCTAGAGGTAATGGATGGGTGGAAGGGGAAGGGATGGGGCGGGGTTTGGGAGAGAGAGAGAGAGCACGTTGGGGCTTTTTGGGAGGAACCGGAGAGGGGTTGAGGAAGGGGGAGGGTGGCTGACCTACCAACCCACCACATCATTTTCACGCTCATTTAGAAGAGTTTGGGAGGGTGGGGAAGCTCAGCCTGACAGAGCCATTTCTTAAAAATCAGGCCACAGGCCCAAACTCAACTATTGCTTCACGGACAGTGCCACTTCCCCAAAAATGTTTTGGATAGATCTGCTTAAGTGGCACGTTATGTGGCCACACAAGGCTGGATAACCTTACACCTGCTCTGAAGCACATCTAAGGTTATCTGGCTAACTTAGCCGCATACATTTCAAAATTGAGTTAGCCGGCTGAGTTAACCACACATTTTTTTTTTTATCTGGCTAGATTTTAGCAGGATAATGTCTTGTCTGGCGAAACTCTAGTCAGATAGGTGCTCAAATATTCAAAAAGTGGCCATTTAGCCAGACAATTTGTGAGCTATCTGGCTAGGCTTTGAATATGATCCCTTTATTATCATTTCTCATCCACTGTGCAGCCAGCAGACATGTTATGCACTTGTCATTCTCTGTCCAACAAGGACCCCAACCTGTACCTAAGGCACACAGTCTTTATGTGACACCTCTACAAAATGCACACTCCCACCCGTCCTGGGCTCATCACACACACCCTGCACCTCACATCCATCCTTTACTTAATACACATGCTTAAAAATGATACGTGCACAAATGCACTTTACCCGTGCAAGTGGGCTTTCTAAAATTGCTGCACCATCTGCCATTGAATTGTCCATAGGATATCCAAATGTAAGTGCACTTTACGCAGGTAAATGGCTTTTGAAATGACTACAGTGGTCGTTACATTTATACATAGAATTCATTTTGAAAATTCCCCACATTGTGTAGCCCGCACCTGTCCTGTACCTAACACAGACACGCACCTATTCTGTACTCAGCACACAAACCCCGCCCCTCTCCTCACCCTGTTCTATCGTCAAACAAATAAGAAAACACCTTCAGAGTAAAAATAGAAAGAAAGCTTCCCTCAGGATGAGAAAATCGTAGGACCCCTGAGGCACTGCAGTTTTGCATATCTGAAAAATCTGGCAGTACCCAGATAAGATGCAACTGCTTTCCACTTGTGCAGGCCCATTTTCGGCCTACTTATTCTGTCCCCACTATACATCATGCTGTGTAACTGTACAAAGAGCTAAACTCTCATTCAGACTTATACACACAGGCAGGCCACTTCTTAAACTCCATAAATGCGCGCAATCTATGTACAATTAGACGTTTGGCACTTGCCGGAGGATGAAATGGAACAAGAGTAACTGGAACAACACCTCCTAACTATGTCGCAGACGTAATATGACCTTCTGAATCAGTGTGAAAAGGCGGTGCTGGCTGGCGTGCATAAGCCACATTTCTGGACTGGTCTGACCGGATGAAGAGGCGAGCCCTTTCTTCACTTCCGGCAGTCTCTCTCCTTATCTCCAAGCAGTCAGAACCCAGCCCTGTGTTTCCCCCTGCAGCTGCTCTGAATTCTGACGTCAAGCCATAGTTTAATAAAGTCAGTGCATAACATGAGGGGGAAGCTAGTCCCGACTGGTTCACAATTCCCTGTTGTCCATCTTGGGGACAGGAGGGGAAAGGTAAGTTTTCTGCACCAAATCTATTAATCTCGGTGGTAATACCGCTCTCTTGTGGTAGGCTGCAAGGAGCCATCCTCTTGCCCTCCTTATTCAACATTTATATGGCCCCCATGGCCAACGTTATCAGAGACGATCATATCACATACCACCCCTGTGCTATTACTACTACAACTTAACATTTCTAGAGCGCTATTCTGATGACATCTAGCTTTTGTAAGCATAGGTGGGTCAGTCTGGCAGGTTATGCATTCCTGGTATAAGCCAGGTCTGTCTGGCATGCTGTCTGCAAGTGATGGATTAGGAGTGGCTGATCAACAAGACCCAGTATATGCCATTATGTCTGTGCAAGCTGAACCTTGGAGGATTAATTAGGATGCATAAAATGTACTGTGTTTTATGCTTTGATTATAAATAAACATTTTCCACAAAGACAGCCTCCTCATTCTTTGTGGGGCAGATGGAACAAAACCCATGCTAAAATCAGAGTTAGATTTTAGCCCGGGTTTTCTATTATGTGCATGCTAAAATGAGTGCTAAACAGTGTTTTTTTACTCCATGGCCATGTTACCTGTCATCAGTATAAAACCTGCACAAAAAAATAAATAAAAACAAGTCTGCTCCTGCCCCTACCTTAAAACCCCCCAAACCAAAACAAACTTATCAAGGGCCCCAGCCAAACTCCCAACCTTTCACCATCAAGGATCCAGTTGGGGTGCCTGGGTCCAGTGGGACCCCTCCCAACCCTTTCATCTTAAAGAAATTGAATCAGCCTAAGAAAATTCCTCACCCACTCTTTGGACTCCTTTGGTACCCGTCGGAATCCTCCGAAAGCCTCCCTCCCCCCCCCCCCCCCCCGAAGGCCCTGTCTCCTCTGGCAGGCTGTTCCTGCAACTAAAAGCCGATTGGTCCCTCCACTATGAAATTTCATTGAAAGGACCAATCAGAATTCTGAAAAACAGCCTTCTGTAAAGGGGATTGGTCATGTCACAGTGGAGGGACCAATTGGCAGACAGTGAAGGCGTGAATAAATAGAAACATAGAAGTGACGGCAGAAGAAGACCAACGGCCCATCCAGTCTGCCCAGCAAGCTGCGCAGTTTATCCATTTTTTTCCCCCTTTTTTCTCCCTCCCACCCGTCTCTATTGGCTTCCAGCACCCTCCGGCCCCAATTCCCTTCCACCCTTCCACCCCTCCACCAATGCAGAGAGCAACGCCATCCTAGTGAACATCCATCTCAAGTGGGGGTCAGTGCTGCGGGAAGTTTGGCAGGCGTTAAATTTCCTGTGGCAAAAGGAGTCATGCTCTGCAGTCTCCGCCTCCTTGCGTTGCAGGGTCTTAGCTAATTAGGCGATTATTACCCTGCAGTTTGCATGCACTCATGCTAAGCTTGCTGCAGGGTTTTTTTCGGCACTGAAGCCCTTCTTTCTTACCTGGCCAAGGTTAGCACTGAAAAACCTCTGCTGAAACCCGCGGCAGGCTCCAGTGTAAGCAGTTATTGGGGGGGGGGGGGGGGGGTGAATTTGGGGCTGGGCTGGGGACCTGCTGACGGTGCCCATGTTGTTGGCATTTCCCTCTCCTCTCCTCACTGCTCAGATTCTCCTATTAGAGCTATGTCCAACCTTTCTGGTAGGAGGGTATAGCAAATTAGTACAATTCTGGGTGTACAAGCTCCAATTTCTTATCCTACCATAATTTTTGAAATCTTTTCTTTTTCATGATACTCTGTTGGTTCACAGCAGGAAACTTGGAAACATTTTGCTCTCCTATTGCTTGTCAAACCTGTTTGGGTTGCTGGCAGGATTGCTCTTTACCTTTTGGTGGAATATTGTATGTCTCGTACACACATATAATAAAGGAAATTGCTGAAGAAAACTAAATTATGCATTTGAATTGTCTAAAATGTGATGTCCTGTGCAGAGATACAGTGGGCCCAAAAGTGAAAGCTGCCCGTTGGTGCAACTTAAGCCGGATATGACTGATCTGGCTAAGTTACAAGGGATATTCGGTGGCACAGCTATGCCGCTGAATATCTGTGTTCAAGTTACTACTTAGCTGGATACGTTATGGCTGGCGAAGCTAAACCTGCTCGTTGGCAGGTCTAACTTACCCACATAACTTATCTGGCTAAGGCTAAATATTGCTACATAGCCAGATAAGTTATCCAGATCCATCCACTATCCTGCTGGCTAAGAGATAGCCAGATAAGTCATTTATCCAGCTATCAAGCGCTGAACGGGCTGTCCATATTGGGCTCATTGATAGTTTCTGAGGTTTAAAATCAAGATGGGCGGGGTTTTTTTTTTTTTCATTTACTTTTTCTTTTACACGCATGGAGTTGTCAGCCTCGCTACGATTGTATCTCAAGTATGTTGGCATTGTTGTCTTTTTTTTTTTTACACATAAACGCCTTGCCCTTTTCCAGGTACATTCAGAATTCTCAGCCTTATCTGAATAATATGACAGCGGTTGGCTGCATCTTGGCACTGGCTGCGGTTTTCCCGCTGGGCCTCGACGGGTACCACATCAGTATGTGGTATTTCCCATTCGTGTGTCAGGTAGGAGGCAAGAATGGGGGCGCAAAGGAATATTTACCGGAAAGTTATGGGGTAGGAGAAGTGAAGAGGGGCAGATAAGGGAGGGAAAGGGACAAAGACAGACCGGAGGCCTGAAGAGAGAAAGACAGACTCCGAGTTGGGGATATGAAAGAGGAGGAGAGGAAGCAGAAGGGAAGGCAAATGTGGTTTTTGTGTTACATCTATTGTGGCTGTGGACTGCGTATATTGGGGGGCTGCTCCTTCTCATCTCTGAATGTGGGTTACGAGTATGTGCGTGTGCCTAAGCGTAGAGCTGGCTGGGTTCTGGATACATCGAGCGTGACCCTCATTATTGGGCTCGAGTCTGCCTGCTGGGAGTGTGTGTGAGAGACCATAAATGCCATACGGGATCCATCGAGCTCAGCTGGAGGACAGTGGCCAATGCAGCTTGCATGAGAGTTCCCACCGACCACCAATGAGGAGTTTTAGAGGTGCAGAAGGGCTCAGGGCCGGGGGGCCGGATGCACCTCCCCCCCCCCAATCACCGGGCTTTTTTAGTTGGTTGGGGAGTGGGGGAGGGGCCGGGGGAACACGAGACCCCAGGAATATGTTTGTCTCTGGAGGGGGGGAGGAGGTGACTCGGTTTTGGGAGGGGGTGTTGGAAGGGGTTTTTTTTGTGACTCTTAGGGAAAGCATTAGGGAAGGGCAGGGTGTCCTATATTTGAACACTTTCTTTGTTTTCCACCACCTCTACAGGTAATGGGGGGGGGGGAGGGAGGGTGGGGGTCGCCAGTGACCCATAGGGCCGTTTCCTGGCTTTTCAGGAGGTGTAGATATGTTTGGCCCTTTAACTTACATTGCGGAGGTATTAGGAGGTGGGATGGGTTCTCTACATCTCCTGAGACTCGATAAAATAACGGGCCAGACTTTTTTCCTAAGTCAGCCGTGTTCTTTTATTTCCATTGAATTGCCTATGCATAAGCTGCTTTGCTTGCATTAGGCAATTTTATGCATGTAAATGCATGCAAAGCAGCTTATTTCCATAGGGGGAGGAATACTTTGAAGATATCACATGTTAAACGCTATTTACCGCGCAATATCGCCTTATAGCGGCTTAGAAAATGTAGGCCAAAAAGACAGCCAACCCAGGAAAGTCTAGGCAAGCCCTGATTTTTATGCAGGCTAGCAATGCTTAACCTCCCTTGGTTTGTAATCCTACATTTAAATTCAAGAAAGGGAACTTTCTTTCTTTTTTCCTTTCAAAAGCATAGATTAGTCAAATGATGAACTACAGTAAAAGGGAAGGTTTTTACAGCGTGCCTCCCTCTGTAGTAGCCCATCGTTCAACATCTCACACTGCTAGAGGCACTCTCCAGGGGATAAGCGCTGCCCACGTGTGTGTGCTCTGAGTCCTCTTAATAAGCTTGGATCTGCCTGCTCTGGGGGTGAGGGTATGTGTACATCTGGGTGCATGTCTGACTGTGCTCTGAATGCACTGAGGGCCGCCCTCTCCTTGCGCTGGGAGTGGCTGGGGGTGAGGGTATGTGTACGTCTGGGTGCATGTCTGACTGTGCTCTGAATGCACTGAGGGCCGCCCTCTCCTTGTGCTGCCTGCTCTGGGGGTGGCTGGGGGCGTATCTGGATCTGTGTGTGCATATCTGACTGTGCTCTTTCCATCCTTCCAGGCTCGGCTCTGGCTGCTCGGACTTGGCTTCAGTCTGGCCTATGGCAGCATGTTCACCAAGATCTGGTGGGTGCACACGGTCTTCACCAAAAAAGAAGATAAGAAGGAACGGAGAAAAGTAAGAGCCACAGACGCGCACACAGACAGATAAGATACAGACACCAAAACTATGGCCAGACGTGCCGAAGGAGGTACATACAGAACGACTGACGGAAAGGCCATACATTAAAACTGGGCACTCAAAATCAGCCCACAGTTTCTTAAAGCAGACATTAAAAGGAATTTTAACTCCAGATGAAATGAGCTAATGGTATGCTAATGCACTGGAAGTTAAAAAAAAAAATGCATTGACTTGAAAACATGCACACAAACATGAGTTAAAATGTGGACTCATCCTTGTGCATAGGCTGAACTCACACTTAAACTTGAGGGAAAGGCGCATGATTGCAGGAGCTCCAATTGCCTTCTTCCCTTTGCCTAGTTCTAGTTCAGAATTCGGCCACCCATGTCGTGACAGGTAGCAGTATCCGAGAACGTCGCCCCTGGTTTACTCTTGCTGCATTGGCTCCCGATTCAGTGATGCACTAATTACAAGCTTGCCGTGCTGATCCATTAATGACTTTTTGATCTCACTTCTCCATCTATTAATATTGCTGTCCATTTATATACACCTTCAAGGGCACTGAGGTCAGCAAATTGTGGCCTGCTGGAAGTACCTCACCAAGACTGGCCCATTCAGTAGAGACTCGTGATCAGGCCTGATCCTATTTTTTGAAATTCTCTTCCCAAGCACTTGTGGCGCATTACTGATCTTCAAGAGGTCCACATTCAGTCACTGTCCGGAGAGCAAAGGTATCCAGATAAACTTATCTGGCAGACTTTGGATGCGTGTTCAATAGTGCAGCTGCACTATCGAATATAGACGGCTATCTTAAAGTTAGCCGGCTAACTCAGCTCCTCTCAGTCACGCCCCCAGAATGGCCCTAACTTGTCCTGCTATATTCTAGCCTCCTAACTTATTATCCGGCTAGAGAAGGGCCCAAAGCTCCATTTAGCTGGATAATTTCTGAGTTAGCCAGCTAAATGCTTTTGAATATGGACCTCCAGGTTTTTAAAAAAAAAAGCCTTGAGGCCATTCCTTTCCAAGAAGATGCATATAGTTTTTCTCTAATGCCCCGAAGCTTTCCAGTGCTGAAGTTCTGTTCGTTTAATGGGCTTTTCTCCTTGGTCTTATCTGTCGTATTTGAGTGACATTATGAAAACAGTAAATATTGATGTGATGCATTTTATTTGAGTTTGTGTATGTTAATCTGTCCCCTGCCTCGAACCTTTGAAGGGTGCAGGGTAGCATTTTGTAAAATAGTCATGGATTCTCAAACACGGAGCTTGCATTAAAGGCAATGAAATGTTGGCTTCTTGGGGTTTCCATCCCTTTCTCAGTCCTAGCTTGGTCCCCTCCTAAAACAACATGGAAGGTGAATGATATTGGTTGGGGGGACAGTAGGCCCGGGTGACTTATTCTGATTTCCCAGTCAGTAGCCTGCAGTGAGAAAGATAATACTGATGATGTTGAGATCAACCCTTCGGAAGAGCAGGCAGCATGGGTAGAGAGCGTGAGCGATGCCCCTGGCATTTTTCCCTGGGGCCCACCCTCTCTCCCATGCCAGCATTGGCACCCAAAGATGTAGAGAAGGGAACACAGAAGAAATCCCTGATCTGGAGGCACGTTAAAGAGAAGGAAGACCCGCGTTTTGCTCAGAAAGGGCATCGGTTGAAGGAAGTAATCGGGGCCGCTGACAAACGCCTGCAGAAGCAGCACCCACTAGCATTGGCATTGGGGGAGGGTGACGCCACTAGCCTCAGGACCCCTTCTGACAGTCCCAAGTGAAAGCCAGAGGAAAAAGGGGGGGGGGATGCTTTGTTCTCCAAACTGATCTCATGGCCTCTTCCAGCAATCAGGTGGGAGGCCAGCAGTCCCCCCCAGCCCTGTGTCCAAAGCGGAAATCCATGACAGAGGAAACAGCGTGGTGTTCCATAGGCTCTGTCTCGGGGGAAGAGGCAGGTAGCCTCCAAAGTGGAAGCAAGGCGCATCGGAGAAAGGATTGCCCCTGCAGGAGCGGAGAATTTGGACTCCAGGACTAGATTGAGTCGGAAGGTCATCCCCCCCACCCTGTACAATCAGTGCTCTAGTCACAAGCAGGCACAGCTGGCTAAGGCAGAGGGGAGCAGCATGAATTTCACCAGCCACATCTGGACACGTTTACCTCCCCCGATGGCACCCTGCTGGGAGCTGGCTGAGGCAAGGATGGAGCAGATGGGCTTTGCTGCATAGCCCCCACATCTCGTGCAATATTCTAGCAGGCCATAAGAAGGATGTTGAAGGGTTGGAGAGGCAGGTTTCTTAGTGACAGACAGCAGTACAAATAGGGTAAAAACATTAGCAGATGGGAGCTTTTTAGGGTATCCGTTGTTTTGCACGCTTGCTGCATCTAGCAGGAAAGGATGCCTTGTGGCTGGGCCCAAGGACCACAGGAAGCAACGCCTGAAGGCCCTGATAGAGAGGAGCAGGAAACTGAAGGCGGGTCAGCTTCTCCGTGAGAAGTAGGAAAAATTCGGGATGCCTCCCAAGATTTTGGCACCTGCTGGGATTCCACCTCTGTGGTGCTGCAGAGGTCAGTGGAGCAGCAGACACCCCTTCCTGATCTGTCTCAGGAAAGAGAGATGGCTGTGGATCACCCCCCCCCCCCCCGGGGGCATCATGATTGGGGTAGTGATGAGGCAGCTGGTACAAATCCTGCAGCTCTTACAGGGTGCCCCGGAGGATCCGAGTTCCAGAAGCGCCCTCTGGAGCAAATATTAATAACAATCATTTCTATTATAAATTTGACTTTGGGGTACTGGCACAGACAGGGGTTGCTGCGACAGTGTTGGGGTACAAACACAGGCGCTGTGACAGTGTCGGGAGGCAGGTGCAGGCACAGCTGGGAGCGTCCGTGTTAAGGTATCGACGCAGGCATTGGGTCACTATGGGGGGGGGGCACAAGGCAAACCTTATTTATAGTACATTTTTACCATCTAATACATCGCAAGAGTACCTTACTGAAAGAAATATAAGGCGGTTCCCCAAACAAAATAACCCCAAATCAAATAAACCGTAAAATAGAATGAGACGATTCCTAATCGAAACTCAATAAAATAAAAAGGATGGCAAATCTACTGAACTTTTGCCACTAGTTTGGGGAGAGGGGAGAAAGGAAGATCTAGGAGACCTAAAACGTGAAGAAAAAGATCCCTCAGATATCCCTTTGAACTTTCTTCTCTCTCTCTCTCTCCTCAGACTCTGGAGCCCTGGAAGCTGTACGCCACAGTTGGTCTCCTGCTTGGGCTGGACATCATTACCCTGGCCATCTGGCAAATAGTGGATCCACTGCACAGGTCGATTGAGGTTAGATGACCGCAGAAAAAGGCCAGTCTGCCTAGTTAGTCCTGTCCACGCTGTAGAAGCTGGACTGCCTGGGGGATGTCCCGACTTAGCCAAATACACGAGTCTTAGCTCATTGGATTTCTACTGATCTGGGTAGATGCGCCTTCAAAATTCCACACTCAGTCCAGCTCTCTGCCTTCCGCCCCCTGCCCCTATTTATATCTCACTACCAAACATTTTGATAATCGAGAACAGCCACCAAAGCTAGTAAGATCGCTGCTTGCATAGCTGATCTCTTTGCTCCATGTGGACAGGGGAGAGTTTCCAACCACCAACCCCCTGTTGGCACTGACCCAGTTGTTTTCTGGGGAGTCATAGCCGGCTGGTACCTACCCAGCTAATCCAGGGGCTTGCACTAAGTTGGGTTTCGTTTAGTCCTTCTCACTTTTCCCCCTTGCCTGTGGCGTTCAGAAAGCATGGATGTTTCCAAAGCTGCAACCTATTCCTCTCATCCGACAGGCAGGGTAACGACCAATCAGCCCAGCTGGTCTGCACAATTCCCACTCCGGTGCAATGACCCAGACCCACTCGGCAGAAATGAGACGTCAAACAAGCCCCCGCCGTTCTGTATAACCTTTAGTGTGCCGAATTAGCTACGCCTTATTGACATCTGGCAGCGTAGTAGCACACACAGCAATAGAAGTGGACGCTGCCGGCAGGGCTGCACTAACAGGGGGCACTGCTGTGAGGAAGGTCCCACAGGGGCTTGCACTTCCAGCCGCTACTCTTGTATCCGTTTGAAGCCAATTTTCGAAAGGAAGCTTCCTGGAGCGGTTCCCTTTGGAAGTCTGGGGCTGGCCCACGCAGTCCTGGAATTCTGACCCTTTTGTAGGGCAGGTCCAAAGCAGGCATGAGGATTTCAAAACGAAATTCCCACGCAGGCTTTCCCTTTCCCTCCCCCTAAGTCTGCACTAGCTGGATGTAATCCGCTCTCAAGTTGGCCGAAAGGCGAAATGTAACTCCCAGATGCGGCCTCAGCTGTTTGCTGCCAGGCTTTCATGCCTTCCTTTTGGAAATGACCCAGCCCCACGATGCATCGCTGTTTGCCTGAAGTTTTCCGTTTCTTTCCTTTTCATTTCAGGAGTTCACCAAAGAGGAGCCCAAGGGAGACCTGGATGTTTTAATCCTGCCCCAGCTGGAGCACTGCAGCTCCAGCAAAATGAACACTTGGCTGGGTAAGAAGGGGAGAGGGCAGGGACCGAGCGAGATGGAATGGGGGGAGGTTGAGAGACAGAAGGATTAGAGGGCGAGGGCAGGAGGTGAAGAGAGAGGGATGGGGAGATGAAAAGAGATGACATATGGAGAGAGAGAGAGAGAGTTAGCAGCGAGTCAAACTATTTCAATTACCCACTGCCATACTCCAGCCACTTTTGTACCCTCTCCTCCCACGATTAGTGAGATGTTTCAGCGTCTGCCAGTGCCTCACAGAGATGATCCCTCACATGCACTCCTTCTTCTCCCTCTGCCGGCAGGCATTGTCTATGGATACAAGGGGCTGCTCCTGCTGCTTGGCATATTCCTTGCATATGAGACCAAGAGCGTCTCCACGGAGAAAATCAATGACCACCGCGCCGTGGGCATGGCAATCTATAACGTGGCCGTAAGTATCACGACGGGAGGCATACATGGAGAAAGAGAAAACTGGATGGATGGAGTGTACAGATGGGGGAAAAGTAGATGACTGGATATATAGAGGCCAATATTAAAAAAACAAAGTAGAACGGACAACTTAGCCAGCTCTATTTAGCTGTATAAGATATCCTGGGTATTCAGCAGGTTAAACTGAATATCCCCAATTAGTAACTCGGTTACCTTTAATGGGGCAACTTTAAATCTACCCAGCTATCTTTTGAACATCCCCGATTAGGTGTAAAGTCCTCCAGTATCATGGAGCTGAATAACTGTAGCTTAACCGGCTATATTACAAAAATAGATGTAGCCAGTGACGCGGCACTGCTCTGTTCCAAAAGAAAAAAAAATTGAAAAGAAGCTGGCAGGCCTAGCGGCCCAGTCACTGCCCCCCTCCCGATCTGTAAACCAGGCCTCCCCCACCTCCTCACACCTGTCCAAGGGGTCTGGGCCGGCCTCTCTCCTCTGCCGCACCGCCAGCATCCTGGCAGCCCTTTCCGATGGCAGGCATTCGCCGGGATCACCCTGTGCTGCTGAAGCAATGCCCGCTGCTTGGCCATGGGGACAGGGAGAATTGCTTTTAATGAATAATGTGAGGTTGTTGCTCTGTTACCTTCTGTACGTGTTACTGTCGGCATGAAATTCCGAACGTTCGCTGTAATCCGCCCGGAAGGGCGGAACAGAAATCATTTTAAAAAGAAATAAGCAGAGGAGGGTGCCGCCTTTCAAAATGACATGGAACTGGAGCCTGGGGAGAGGGAGGTTACCCCCATACCCCCTTCTAGTTTTGCAGCCAAAGTCTTGTCCGAGGGGTTTGGTGGGTGGGTGGGGGAAGCTTGGTCCAGCAGGGCCTAAGGTTTAGAGATTGGCAGGGGGGCAGTAATTGGGCCGCTAGGCCAGCCAGCTTCTCTCTTTTTTAATTATTATTATTATTATTAGCTGAGCACTGTCACCCAACCAGCTATATCCTGTCGAATATAGCCAGGCCAGAAAACTTTAGACCTGCTTCTGGGCAAGTTTAGAGTTGGCCAAATGACTCCCAGTATTGGAGGGAGCTGGATAAGTTATTTGGTGAATTCACCCCCACCTCGGAACGCCTCCAGTTCACCCCTGAATTATTCTGCTGTATTCTTCCTTCATAATTCATCCATCCACAAGTTGCTGGGTACATACCAGGCATATTCAAAACTCGCCATTTATTCAGCTAAATGTCTTTGAATGTTGGCCTCATAGGGTGGAAGAAAGGCAGAAGGCAGCAGCCCTGCATAGGTCTAGTAACGCTTTACAAATGATAACTAGTAGTGTTAGGACCACTGGGAAGATGAGCAAGCGTGAGGATGAATAGCTGAACAGGAGAGATGGATGAGTGCACGGGTGTGTAACTGTGCCACTACAACAGCTACTAATCAAATGAAACATCTTTTCATGTAACCCTCCAAATTCAATAGAAGTTCAGCTTAATTAACTCTCAGCTCTTCTACCTCAAATTCATTAGAGATTCGGTCCTAATCTATCACCATATGCAGTTTTACTATTCAAAGAAAGTTCAGTCATCATTTACAGTGCCAAATGGCATTGAATACAATATCCTGATTGATCATTCCACTTGTCTGTCTCAAATAGACACCAGGGTATTGTCTGAAATGCACTTACTTTCTTCTTTGCCTAATATTTCGGCTGTTCTTCTGTGTGTGTGTGTGTATAGATATATATCGAGTCCATATTCAGCTGCAATCCGACTGAGCAAGTTAGCCTGATAACTTAGCCAGGATATTCAGTGGCACAGTCACCCTGCTTGACTATACCTGGCCATCTAAAAATTAACCGGATATACATACAGATGGAAGGATTTTATATATATATATATATATATATATATATATATATATATATAATATTGTCACAGTCTAGCCAGCTGGAGGGCTGCAGGGCAGGACTGTAGGTGGTGGTCTGCCTAACCAGCCCCCTCTTCTGCAGGTTGAGCCCTTGGTTAAGGACTCCCTACACAAAAGTAGGTTTGGTCAATCTTTCATGAAAGGATTATTTGAGGTTTAGAACCCAACTCCATCCTCTCTAGGGCCTGTTCTATCTATTTTTCCATGTTCTCGCTCAAAATGTATTTGAAAAAGTCTAATTGGCAACTAAAATATTTTTTGCCCTTAGCACTCTTCATTTTTCATTTAAGGCAAGCTAGGGACTCTCCACTTGTGAGGGCTCTCACATCCTGTTTATCCTTGGAGAAAGTGTGTGTTACTTACCTATAGCAGGGGTTCTCAGAGGACAGCAGGATGGGTGCAAGTTTTCACAGGACCAAGCCACTTCCTCTAGCAGTTAACTTCTTATTAGCTCAATTAAGGGCCTGAAGGGCTCAACTGCTGGGCAGTGACCAGGGCTCTGTCTGATGAGCTCACCCAGCTGTGAGGACCTGCATCTTGCTGTCAATAGAGAACACCTGCGACAGGTAAGTAACTTAATGCTCTCTTGGGCTGGACCACGTGTGACGAAGAAGACAGCCTCTCCCTTTCTCTCTGTTTCCAGGTGCTCTGTCTGATCACGGCTCCCGTCACCATGATACTGAACAGCCAGCAGGATGCGGCCTTTGCCTTTGCTGCCCTTGCAGTGGTTTTCTCCGCCTACATCACTCTGGTGGTGCTCTTCGTTCCTAAGGTACATGTGAGCAGAATGTGCTTCCCAATAGTGAAACAAGAAGCAGGGACAATGACCCAAGCTTATACTGGCTCTTTGAAAGGAATCTCGCAGCTTTCAGACTGGACCATTGGGGAGTCAATATCCTGCTCTCTCCAAGCTACATCTTCACTATGGCAGGAGACAATCGTTGAAGAGATTGGAGAGGCCTGTAGGAGGGAGATTGTATTGCTAGCTTTTTGAACCACAAGGGAGGTGGGGAAAGGAAGGAGATCCAGACATGGATAAAGCTGTAGGGACAGAGGGGAAGGCACGAGAGATGCATACATGTGAAGGCGGAAAAGGAGAGAAGAGAGAGAGAGAACCTGCTCTAAGATCGAGATGCATTTTTTCCTGTACTAGTGTCTCACATATCCTATCTAGTGAGTGCCAGAGTTATTGCTTTGCTTGTGGTTGCTCATCTGTGTGATAATGCTGCTCTGTTGTGGCCACTGCATAGGTTGCAACCCCCTGGAAACTCTTGGCATGGACAATGCATTTCAATTAGTTGTTTCTGTGTTGAAATGATATCCTGCATGGTGATAGGGAGAGGGGAGGTCCTGGGGGAAGGAGGTTTGTTCGTTTGCAAAAGAAACTTTTAGGCAGTGTTTATAGTATGTGTACCATGAAATGCCCCGATCATGGCAGGCTGTGTCTTTGAGTCCAATCAGGATGCAGAGAAGGGGGTGGGAGTCTTTGAGACTCTAGAGATGAAGGGAGCCCCGAGGTCTGTGGTGAGACGGAAAGAGTCCGAGGCCATGCAGGAAGAAGGAGGCGGGATTGGGATCTGCAAGTGAAGGGAAGAAAACTGGCGGTGGCAGGAAGCTGGTGCTCCAAGAGGAGCGTGGAATCAGATCTGCCGGGAAGGATTAAGTCTGAGAGAGGGAGAGGAAAGATTTACTGAAGGGGGCTGACAAAGCCTGAGGAGTGTTGATGGGGCAGTGTGGAGAACAACTGAGATTTGATGAGAGGAGGCAGTGAGTGAAGGGAGACAGGAAAGAGGATTGATCCGGAAGGGAAGATGGGTTGAAAAGAAGACCAAGTATTGAGCATACAATATTCACGCATCTACCTACAAATGCACAAAGAATGCCTTTGTAAATTTCGTGTCCCCTATGTGGTATTCTTTTCCAATCTTGTTTATGCTGTGTCAGCCACCGAGAATGGTATAATGCTGTAAGGGATTTTCTCCATTGACAAGCAGGAAAGTCCGCCTCCCATGGGGCTGATGTTACTGACAGCACTAAGACACGGACAGTGCCCTAGCTACTGCTAGAAAGACCTAAGCTACTTTTTTTTTTTTTAAGTTAGCATCAGGGGCGGATTCCGGGTAAAGATGGGCCCGGGGATTTTCCGCCCAGGCCGGCCCAGGAGATACCCCATTGTCTGCTGAGCGCAGTTCTGTCGCGGCCGCGCTCGGCAGACCACGTGACCAGAGCGACCGACCTGCCGGGGGATGCCCGATCCCCCGATAGGCCAATCCGCCCCTGGTTAGCATTTCATTTTTTAAATCAAATATCAACATACTTGAAAAAGGAAAGCGACGTGCACGTAGCACCGTCCAGGACAATGGCATTAACGTGTAAAGCGTGCACTTGGGTAGCCACCACAAACGTGGACCTTTCTGCACATGTGCGACTGGGACCACGCGAGGTCCCGGCAGTTTCTTCTTCCCCACAGAACAAGTCCCCCAGTGTTCTTCACGTGTGTACGTTTGGTTTTCCTTTAGTCACTGAGAACCCAAGTTTATCCGCCTCGTTCTTACTCTCATGGGTCTCCTGCTTATACTTTCTTCAGTTTCGGGGATAATGTAGTGCTTTTCAAAATCTCGCTGTTTAACCTGGCAGACACTGTTTCCTCACTATTGGGTTCATTTTCAAAGGAGCTATGCGTGTAAAATTAGTGTATACACGCGCGTAAGTAACTTGTATTTGCGTACTTGCTATTTTATGTACAGATTATAAGAGATGTACACAAATACATTTAAGGAAACTTATTTGCACAATTTTACCTTGGCATGTAAATTAGGATATTACAGGAACAAGTTATAGTTTTTTCATGCGTAAAATATACACACATATATTTATAAAATAGCCAGAGAAAGTATGTGCATTTGATGCATTGCAAATATTCACGCGTATACTGGGGGGGGCGAATATATGCATATTTTATAATCTGGGTGGACCAGACATGCAGATTATTAAATACTATACACGTGTATATAGGGGCCATCTTTGAATGTTAGTCTTAGAGGCTACCAAGAAAGCTATGGGGGTTCAAACATACATAGTAACCTAATAAATCATGGCAGATAAAGACCCAAATGGTCCATCCAGTCTGTCTAGCAATTTGTTAAAGGTAATAACAATCACTCTATGCAGGTTACCCCCATGTCTTCTGTTAAGGGTAGTAACTGCCACTCCGTCTGTCACTGACCATCAAAATGAATATATTCGTTGCCTGGGAATTAACTATGGAAGATAATTTCCAGTGTAACCTTACAACGTCCTGTTGATATGTGCCTTTATGAAACCTAGAATGGACTGTATATATACAACAGTGTTTAACAGAGCTCTCTCTGTGCCATCTGGCTCCCCTTTCTCTGGACAGACCAATCCGATCCTGTTTTTATTCCACTGCATGCTCAGACTTTGGGGAACTCAATAGGAAAACCAAAGCTACAAGTCTCAGAACGCAATGGGATAAAGCCAGAATGGGATCAACCTATCTCAAAAAAATGAAGCCAGTTGGCAACCCTAGCCACAGAGCCCTCCCCAGCATTGTTTTCAACCGAGGCGGACTGAGTGAGTGGTTTGACTCCCAGTGCTTCAATGGACTTTTAGTTTTCTGCTTTTCTTTGAGCAAGCAGAGATCCAAGTCCCCGGCTCAGTCTGTTCCTTGTGTTATGGAGCTATCAATGACCTTACTCCAGATAATTAGGGATAATCTGAACCAGCCCCGGTTTTCTCCCCCCCCCTTGCACCTATGAACTTGTAGTTTCTAATTTCAGGGTAGTGATAGTTGTAAGCACTGGAAGACATGGGGTGTTCCTTCTTCCGGTCATACGTGTATGAGTTTGTATCTTAGTTGCAGGCTGTGACTGTGGGATGAAGTCATCTAATTTTGCAGCCTTGTTACAGATGCGGCGGCTGATCACCCGTGGGGAGTGGCAGTCGGAGCAGCAGGATACCATGAAGACGGGCTCTTCCACCAACAACAACGAGGAGGAGAAATCCCGTCTGCTGGAGAAGGAGAACCGGGAGCTTGAAAAAATCATATCTGAGGTGAGTTCAGAAGGAGAGAGCTGAAGAAGGAAGAAGGGGAAGCGAGTTAGCAGTGGGGAGGGGAATACCGAGAGCATGGAGTGAACATAAGGAAGAGAAGGAAAAGGTTAGGAGGCGGGAAGGGAATGTGGGAGACGAGAAGGTCTCTGGCTAAAGGAATATGCGATCATTTTTAAATTGCGGAATGGCTTATCACGGTGTGTGACGTATTAGTGCGTCACACATCCAAACCGGGAGATAAGCGCACAACTCAGACCAATATATGGAAAGCGTTTTGTTTTGTTTGTTTTTTTAAAGCCGCCAGAGTATGCAATGTGCGCGTATAAACATAAGCGCACGCCAGGGTCCCCTACCTCGTAACTTAGCTACTGCTATGGGTGGCATGTAAGTCCTAAGAGAAAATGAAATAGGCTAGTCAGCGGGCTATAACAGGTTGGGGGGTCAGATGCTTGTGCGAAATGGGAACAAACTGGAGAAACTGGTGATGGGGTCGGCGCCCCTCTCTTTTAAAATCCCCCAACTTCCATGGTGAAAGCGAGTTTAGTGCGCACATATTATGCAGCCTTCTGCGGCCGGAGAAGCGGCCATTTAACCAGCTATCTTGAAAGATACACGGTGAAATGGCAATCTTGTACCCGTCTCCCCCCCCCCCAAAAAAAAAAAATCACTGCGAGCTCCCAGCCCGATTCCCAGCTCCCTGTCTCAAATGTTACCAACTCCGTGCTGGCCCAGAACTTCTCCCACAAAGCCCATTGCAACAAATCATGGCAACGGGCCGCCAGCCTTCTGCCCTGGGAAAGAAATTGAACCAAATAGGGCAAAAATCCTCCCCCTGCCACCATTCCCCGCCTCCCCCCCACTCAGTACCCTCCGATAGGCCCAGGATTGCAGTCTGGGGCAGTGATCTATTTTTTTTTGGGGGGTACAGGATTGCCACTTAACTGGTTATCTTTTGAACATATCCAATTAAGGGGCTGGTTATCCGGCTACCTTTAGCTGCATAACCTTAGACCTAGCCAGCCATATTCAAAAGTTGGCCAGTTCGATTGAAAGTTATGCAGATTCAGTGGGACATTTATCCGGGACAAGTTAATCCGGCGACCTTTAGCTGGATAAATTGTCCACTCAGCATCTTGCTGAATATCCCAGAGTAAAGCTAGCTGGATAACTGTAGACCTAAGTGGCTCTCTTTGAATATCCACCTGCTAGGTGTAACGTTCTCCAGGCACATGTACTTGGATAACTGTAACTTGAGTGGTGACAGTCCATGCTAGCTTTAAAAAGAAATGCTAAGTGGGCCTTGCAGCTTAATTCCCACCCCTCCAAGCCCTTCAAGACTTTAATGTTGATGGCCTAAAGGCCCGAAAAGCCTCCCTCTTCCCTCTGCTCTCCCCCCCCCCCCCCCCCCCAAAAAAAAATAAATCTATAAATGGCATCACAATCCATGAATCCCACCTCACATCTTCCCAATCTTCGAATCCCCCCGCCTCTCTTCCCCTCCCCAATCCTCCCCACCTCATGAACTCTTTCCTCCCCAATCCCTGAGTGACACTTAGCCGCGGGCCCCTCCCTTTCTCCTTCTGTCTCGGTGGTGGCCCCCGTGCAGCTGCTGGAGCCGCAGGGCATACTGTTCTGTAGAAAATGTACGGTGCACCATGCAGTTCAAACTGCTGTGTGCGGACAGGAAAGGCAACCTCTGAAGTAAGGCGTGGCCTAGAGAAGTGCCAGGGCCGCCTGCTGTCCTTCCCTTTTTGGTCTTGGCTAGGAATGGTTCACGGTAGCTGGGAAGACCACCTGGAGCTGAGAGAAAGAGAGGTACTGACACTGGGGCAAGCAATTTTCAAGGGATAATTAGCTTCCCCCTGCACCTCTGTGTCAACACCTATGCCGTAAGCATATACTCCTGCTCTGCCAGCTCCCGCTGCTGTGAACGATACTTGCGCTTGGTGAGCTGGTGGCACAACGCTAAGGCAACCTCTTGAGCAGTAGTGCCTATGGCAGTTTCCATGTTGGCCATCGAGTCGCTACAGCTCTGGATTTTTAGTTGTTTGATTACTTAAAGTGGTAGAGGGTAGGATTGTTAACTAGTGTCAGCGAGGATGATTCAGCTGAATGCAAACACGTAAATCTGGAAGCTTAACTCCATATTTGACTCTCACAAAACTGCTCTCCTTCACCTCCTGAGCTGCTGCTCAGCCTTGCATGCTCAACCTGATCCCGTGGGGTGATAGAGAGATTCCCCATTACAGAGGCGACGTTGCCGCGTCTCACCCATAGGCGCCAACTCTGTGATGCTTGGGTACTCCCAATATCAGACTGCATCACCATTTCAAGCTTTTCTCTCCTTTTAGCTACTATGGATCCAGGAAATTTAAAGGGGTGATGCAGGAAACATCCGATTTATTGGGGCTGATTAGTCTCCCAAAGCACCCATGGAGCTGGTGCCTCTGGTCTTAATAGCTCCTCCCTAGCCAATGCCTTATGGTCTGCCTTATTGCTCCGGAGGTTGGTGAAGGTTTGCTGTGGCAAGGGGAGAAATTCTGATGGGAATGAAATTCTGTCTTGATCTTATTCTATCTAGTGTTTTATGGTTTTCCCTTTGCTTTCTCATTCTTCTTTCCTCATTTCATGCTTTTCTCTGATTCTTGGTTTCTCTTTCTCTTCCTTTTCTCTCTTCCTCTTCTTACCTTCCCTGTCTTTATTTTCTGCCTTTTCTCCTTCCCTGTCTTCTTTATCTCTTGTTGTTTTCTTTTTCTTCTCCTTACCTTTTCCCTTCTTCCTCTTCCCTTTCTATCCTCTCTACCAGAAAGAGGAGCGGGTCTCCGAGCTCCGCCAACAGCTCTATGGCCGGCAGCAGCTGCGCTCCAGGCGGAGGTCCTCCAACCTGGCCCGAGAGAACTGTGCAGACAACCATTTCAACAATTCCTCAGGAGCAGTGCCCACCCTCTACCAGCCCAGCCTGGTGCGCTGTCTTGTCTCTGAGCAGGGCGAGAAGCTGGGCCGTGGAAACTGTGATGGCAGCAGAGTGCACCTCCTCTACAAATAATGGGGAGCTCTGGGACCAGATGTGGAGGGGGGAGAGGGTTCTACTACAACCCGTGAGAAGAGAGGAGCGAAGCATGAGGCACCTGAGTTGCAGACATTACAAAGGCAGCAGGATCCACTCCCTGTACAAACAGCAATCCATACCAGCACCAGATGGTTTTCCTCCTGGGACACAAGACCTCTTCCTCATACACAAGCTCTTGTCTGCATTCATGAGGGTTTGGTTAAAGAGTGGAGAGTAAACGGTGGGTGGCATAGTTCAGTGGGTCTTTTCTAGTTGCTGTAGCTTTGTAAATATTGATATAGATGATTCTTTGGCCATGTATCAGTATGTCTCTGCCTCTGGATATCCAGAGGAGGAAGTCAACAGTGTTCTAAGTCCCTGCTCAATAACTAATGTATTCTCCTGTGTCACATTTCGGCATGCGATACTCTGGCCTATCACAACCTTGCTCTTAATCTTGGCTGCACCTGTACAATATCTATCACCATACCCCTTATCTTCGCCACTTAGTGCTGAGAGCCCACCTGCCCTTCCACTCCTGTCCTGAAAGACATCTTCACTACCACCCCACTTTAGCTCAGGACTGAGCTTCTCCTGGATGTGCCTCAATCCTCCCCCTCTCCTTAGTGCTGGGGGTGTCCCCTGGTCACACCCCTCTCTGCTTTCTCAGTGGAAGGCAGCTCATGCACAAGAGATCAAGATTTGAGATTCGGCGGGCATGGATAGAGGAAGAACCGTTAGGGAGTATTTCTTCACAGAAAAGGGACCAGTCTCCCAGTGGAGACCACAGAGACAAAACCAATAACAGAATTCAAGAAAACCTAGACTAAGGAAGCGCAAAGGATCCTTATTGCAAGAAAGAGAGCAGCAAACTAGAAAGACGAGATGGTTCTTATCTGCCATCACGTTCTCTATGTACACCCCTCCACTCCTTAATGCTGAGAAACTCCTCTAGGCACACCCCTCTTCTCCTTCACGTCTTTTCTCCGTGATGGGGCATTTGAAAAGAGCCTGCTGCCTTCGGGCTAGGCCTACCAGCTGCCGCCAGCTTGTCAGAGACACAGACTGGATCACACTTGTGTTCTCACTACGTTGCGTTCTGTTCTGATATTTACTGCTCTGAAACCTTTGTGTGATGCCTCTGATAACTGCTGTCCTGTACTTTATTCCTTAGCCCACAGGATGCTGCGTCATTAGCAGCTTCCCGCAATAACGTGTGACAATCTCAAGTGTTCTTCTCAAAGGAGTGAGTGGTAGGGGAAGGGAAAGCTTTTTACATTGTTGGATATGCAAGGATGGTGGAACCTATTGATCTGACATTATCTGATTTTGCTACTAAACCTGTTTGATATGATAAATTAGTGGTATGTGTGTATATATATCTATATATATAGATATATATTACTGTCATAGGAGTGAGGCTGTGTCTGCAAATGCTGATTGGCTGATGGAATAAACCAATTAGAAAAGAGTACTGCGGCATTGCCCATGATTCATTAATTGCCTGCCTGCTTATTTCAATGATGTTTCAAAGGCACCGGAGGAGATACATACATTTACTCTGATATATAACGCTCTTCCATGGTCGCTCACTACCAGCCATACCCAGCACACACATAAGATTCACAGTGAGAGATGAGCTAGAAGGAGCTGAGAATGCTGGAGAAGAGCACGCAGGGACTGACAATACCAGAGGAGACTCCAGCAGAGCTTGAAAACGCCAGAAGATCTGAATTTCCACCAAAAGTGGCCTGTCTCTCAGCAGCTTAGAAAATGCAGTCCAGTGCATTACACTTAGTGATCTGGAAGTAAGATGCCAATTTCTGTAGAAGCTGAATGGCTGCTGCTGTGAATTCAGTGAAGGACCTCCGGACAGGACCATCCTTAGGGGGTGCGCAAACTGCAACAATCACCACTTAGGCTGGCCAGAAGAAACCGTACTTCAGCCTTCAGGAAAACAAAACATTGGCTGGTGCTGAAGAGGAAGCGGCAGGAGCCGCGTGTCTGCTGCTGGCACCAAGGAAGCAAAATGCATCTTCAATGTGCATAGGGCAGTCATGCATGGCAGTCGGAAATGGTGAACCTGTGGAAGAGGGGGGGGCAGGCCAAGTGGTGTCATTGAAGGCCCAAGAAGCACCAAGTAGTCGCTGCATAACAAGTGCCTGGGGTTAGAGATGAACTGGGCTCAGGGGGAGAGTGCTGGCTTGGGGGAGGGCTAGCTGGGTCTTGCAGGGGAGGGAAGGAGGAACGAACTAGCTGGGCCCTTGGGGAGAATTCTGGCTGTGGGGGACAGAAGGGAGTGAGAGGATCATTTCAGCACTAAACAGTGCTCTTGGCAGCCACTGGGAGTCAGGAGAGGAATGGGTTTCCCTCAATCGATGTTGTCCCTCTCCCCTTGATTATATGGTTACATAGAAGTGATGGCAAAAAAGGAGCAAATGGTCCATCCAGTCTGCCCAACAAGCTTATGGTAGTATCTGCTGCACCGTGCAGGTCACCCCCATACTTAGTTTCTCAGACCGTAAAAGTCAAAGCCCTTGTTGGTTGCTTTCTGAATCCATCTCCCCATTATCTCTTGCCTTTGAAGCAGAGAGCAATGTTGGAGTTGCATCAAAAGTATCAGGCTTAGGGTAGTGACAGCTACATCAGCGAGTTACCCCCATGCTTAGTTGTTTCCCCAGACCGTAAAAGCTGGGGTCCTTGTTGGTTGCTGTCTGAATCCAATTCCCCTTTTCCTCTTTTCCCCCTGCCATTGAAACAGAGAGCAATAATGGAGTTGCATCAACAATAGGAAGGCTTATTGGTTAAGGGTAGTGACCGCCGCACCATCAAGTTACCCCCATGCACTCTTTTCTTCATTTCCATCCTCTAAGCCTTTAGGGATTCTCAGTGTTTATCCCATGCCCCTTTGAAATCTTTCACCGTTGTTGCCTTCACCACCTCCTCCGGAAGGACATTCCTGGCATCCACCACCCTCTCCGTGAAGAAATATTTCCTGACGTTGGTTCTGAGTCGCCCACCCTGGAGTTTCGTTTTGTGACCCCTGGTTCTACTGATTTCTTTCCAACGAAAAAGGTTTGTTGTTTGTGCATCATTAAGACCTTTCAAGTATCTGAAGGTCTGTATCATATCTCCCTTGCATCTCCTCTCTTCCAGGGTATACATATTTAGGTCCTTCAGGCTCTCCTCATAAGTCATTTGATGGAGCCACTCATATGGCAAAAGTAAGTTCCAATAGTGGAAATAAGCTCCTGTGACTACTGCTCTACGGATAGTAGTGGCACAGACAGCATGGTGTCTTGGGCAGGTATCCATCTTGCCTGACTGTTTAATGACCCTGGAAAGTACTGGCCAGGGCCTGGAGTCATAGTTACACAGAGGCTGATATGTGAGGGGGAAAAAACTCTGAGATATTTAAGTTAGGTACCTAAGCTGGTGTCTATTTTCAACCGAAAGAAGCCTAAGAGGTCCATAGTCAGTGTCCAGTTTGGCACTGAGCTGGACAAATTCCAGGATCTGAAAATCCTGCTACTTGGACTGCCCCTGACATAGCCAGATAATTTGCTTGTCGACTAAAATCTTATCTGGCTATGTTAGGAATGGTCCGGGGACATTCTGGGGTAGAGCGGTGTTATGCAGCTAATTTTCAATGTTATCTGGCTAACATAGGACTGCCATTGGATAACTTTAGGACTGCCGTTAAGCAGATAAACTTATCTGGCTATCTTTAAGGTAGCTGCATATATTCAGTGGTGTGCTTGTATTACTGAATTAGCTGGATAAGTTTATTCAGCTAACTTTGCCTGCTGCCCAGTGGCTGAAAATGAACCTCTAAGTTTTAGCTGAAAATTCACCAGAATTAAGGACCTCAAAGCTTTGGATCCAAAGTTGAGGGCTGCTAAATTTCTTTAAAAAAAAAATGTTCCCTGCCATAACTCTGCCCCATAGCCTTCTACTTTTTAAGTCCTGAAATTCAGGAGCCTAGCTTCCAAAATTAGGCACTTAATCCTAGGAAAATTGGCTGCCCAGGACAATAAACATTGGCATAAAAAAAGGAGCTGGTTCACCTGTAAATTACTGGAACAAAAATAAGCACACGATCAGGCATAAATAGATAAGAATGCACCCAAGTTTTATTAGCAGAGCTTTCCTGACAATAAACAGAATAGAACCATTTTCCACTTGAATTATTCCAGTCAAGCAAGTAACGCTAGTACTATCACTGAACACAGCGGAAGCTGCACTTGTTCTCTCTCCCTGAATAAAAGCTCCACAGTAGAAGAGTTATTCTGTGAGTTTAATAAATTGTTTATTCTTCCTCTTCCTTTATAGGTGTGAAAATGATCCCCTTGTTTGATGGCTTGTTAGAAGAGGCTTTATATCATTACTCTCTCCAGCTGTTGCCCATTCATTTTTCCTTCTTTCCTAGACAACATTTGAGAACAATGCCATTCTAAGCTTAAGGTGAATAAACACAGGAAACCCAAAGCAGAAGCCTAATCGCAAACGCTTGGATTCCTGTTGGCCCAAATTAATCTCCAGGCTAACTAGGTATAATTGTAATGCATGAATGGGCCCAACCCATAGTGGAAACTCTCCACCTCCCAGGCTCTGTAACCAAGTTCAAACAAATTACAGGCTGTGTGACCCCCACCCTTTCTAATAACTCCACCAGCTATCACATAAAATAGGAATTCACCCAAACTTTATTAAGAAAGCTCACCACCTAAAGTTGCTGATTAGTTATTTAACCCCCATCTAAAATTGATATCACCTGAAGTTTAGCTGCTTCAGAAATATAGTCAAATCAAAGTCTTTAACAGGGTATGCCTCTGTACTGCCAGGACCCTCTGTGGTGGCGTGTGCTCCCAGCATGCCCTGCTGTCCATTGCAATCTTCTTGGTTTAAACTTCTGGGTTGTTGGTTTTGCATGCAGGCATTATAGGCAGAGCTTAACTTGTCATCATTGGTATCTGGCTCATAAGTGGTTGATGTCTGGTGCTAGGCCTCTTTCATTGGTTAACCAATTCATAAACATCTGATTAATTGGCCTTCCATATATCTCACTGAGTGTGGCAGAGCCTTCTGATGCTCTGCAATGTTAGCAAGTTATCAACTGGCTAAAGTTAATTTCAAATCTGATTGGATGGGCAAGGCTGTCAGTGTCAGACCTTATTTTGGCAATCATGGCCTGTTTAACATAAATCCACAGTGTTATATCTGCAATTACTTGTGTGGACATCTTCCTGTGCTATGCTGAATTCTGAAGCAGGTCTCAAGTCCTTGTTCGTTTCATACATGCAAGTTGCACCTCACTATAACATTTTTTTGTGTGACATCTGGAGCAGTTAAACTCAGATCTATCTTACTGTCCAATTCCATCCCTCCCTTTCAATTTCTTGCCTTTGCTTCTAACTTCTGAGCTAGGAAATGCCTTTGTGTGTATGCTCCTATCCTACAGGATACATCTGTAAGGGCAGACGTTCATTGCCTGTCTCTATGAAATGGATTCAGTCTTTAAGCCTAGAAAGGCAAAATAGAAACAAAAAGTATATAGCTTGCAAAGGGTCCCTAATAGGTCTTCCTTTACACATCCAGTCTGCTCAGTTATCCTGTCCAGTCGCCAGCCACCTGCAATGTTTCTCTTATTCCAAGCTGGCTTTTGGCTTCCTTTATCTCAGTTAGAAGAGCATACAATATTGCCCCTAAGCAGATCATTTTCAAAAGGATGTCTGTACATAAATCTTTGTTTTATATACATAAATGGCCTTTTAAAAATTATCTGGTGTGCTGTGCATGTACAAATAGGTGCAAAAGTGATTTTGCATGTACTTTTATGTGCGCTACATAAAGCATACCTGGGAACTCTCCAGATATTGCCCAGAGATTCGGGAAATTTGCATCAATTGCCGGTCTCCAGGGAAACCCTAAAAGCTCTGGGCCTTTTTATTTACTTATTCAATAATATTCCGCATGCATGCAACAAAGTTCTGGACAAATTCCCAACTTACACAAATAAAAAATGAAAACCTTTAAAAGCCATTCAAAACAGAACACTATTTCGGAGTTTGTACCCTGGGCTGGATACCTTGCTTTTATCACTCAGAAATCTCAGCGTGGGCAAGCCACCAGGTTTCGGGCTACTCCTGGCGTCATTCAGTGATTGGTATGAGCACTGATTAAATGATTTATGCGTCACCATCCCTAGCCAGGAGGAGAAAAGCTAAGGATGGTGGAAAAAAAAAATACGGGGCAGCCAGTTTGGTAAAGGAACTGCCCTTAGAAATAATCCTAACCAGGAGCAAAAAAAAGAAACCTGAAAAGTGAGATGCTGGACAAACAAGTTTATTAAGCATGAGAGGCATTTTCTATAAAACGCTTCAGAAACTTTTCAGGGAGAATGGCAGGCACATGGCAAAATAAGAATAATTTCCTTTGAAGGGAAAAGAAATGTATGATCATGGAGTTTTCTGTTGTTTTCACTGTATGAGCGGAGTTACTCTATCACCTGTGGTCTAAGAGCTGTGTTAATATTTATGTCATTTTACCTACAACTTTTAATGAAAATAATTCTAAAAGCAATTCTAGTTTGATCTGCATCAGGTCTCTGTACTTCCTCTGTTAATATCTCCCATGCCTTACCAGAGTGCCAGTGTTAAGAAATGTCTGTCAATCAGAGAGCTGAGGTGTGTCAGGTCTCTGTTCTGTTTGCTGAAGTCCTCTGTACCGTATACAGTATGAGTTCTGACATGCTTCTCCATTTGTCGGTGAGCTGAGGGGAGAGAGGCGGGAGAAGCAAGTGGCTGTACTGTTTCTTAAGGTCCCTTTGGCCTTCTCTGGTATCAGTGTTAGGGAATGTCTCTTGGTCTCTCGGCGAGCTGAGGTGAGCCAGGTCTCCTGTGCCTCATGCACTATCAATATTAGAACATGTCTATCAGTCAGCTGAGATATTAAAGCGGCCTAGATAGGTGCCATATCTTAGCTTGTCGCATTGTTACAGGTATCAGTACCATGGGTACTGCAAATAGCAAGAGGTCTTTCACAACTTATCTCAAAACTGCCACTCCTGCACGCAGTCTTCAAGCAAGGTGAAGTGCCTCGTCTGCCTTCCCTGAATAAGCTGCTAAATTCAGTTTTCTGGGCATTTCCCTCTTTCCACTCCTAAAACATCTTCTCCCTGGAATGTTTTTAGTGGGCAGAAGATTGTAAAAAAATCTGGGGTTACATTATGGGAGCAACACAGATTACCCGAAAGCCAGGTGGTGGTGAGTCCTGGCCGCAGCAAAGGGTTAGGAGGGTCCCAAAATACTGTAGTCGATCCAAGCTGCTGCCTCATTAGATGGTACAATGATACCACCCTGAACTGCCGTTTCCTTCCAGCTCTCTGGAGCAATCACCCCCTGCCCCCTCCACTCCTTGTCTACTCTGCCCCTGTGCCCTGTACGACCTCTCCTCGGAGATCAACAGCACTTTCCCCCCGTGCCCTCCACGTTCTCTCCGCATGCCCTCCCTTACCTCACTTCCCGTTCCGCAGAGATGTGATGCACTGGTTTCCTTGTGGTGGTGGTGGCTACAAGTGGTAGAAGAGCCACAAACTCCACAGTGCATCGGGAATAAAGTTCAAAGAGCCAGGAGAAGGGACCATGCTCCCTTCCGTCCCCGATAATGCGCCAGTTGGTTGGGCTTACTAACGGACTCCTTTCTAGCAACGCTTCTGGGTAGGGGTGCTTTTCCCATTTTGTTTCACTGGGGGAGGGGGGAAGAATTACGTTTATTTTGGCTTGGTTTGAGGGCATTTCAAAATAGCACACATTGAAACCAAACCCATCCACCTGCTTTAAAAGCAATCCCCTTCCCCTTCAGGCTTCTGCCTCCATCCCCTCCCCCATGGGGTGCCTATGGACTCCTCCTTAACTTACCATCAAGCCAGAACCCCTCCTTCCATGGATCTCCTAGACATTAAAAAAAAAACCCCAGCCATTATTTTTTTAACTGGGCCTCCCCCAGGGGTTTCTCCCAACCCTTATGGACCAGCATGAACTCCCGACATGATATTGGAGTCCTCCACCCCCCCCCGGGGGCAGAGTGATCCCCCAGTCACTCCCAGGACCATCCTTGCGGGAGGTGAAGAGGGGCTACTGCCCTGGGCTCCACGTTGCCATGGTAGCCCCATCCCCAACACTATCATTTCAGTATTTCCGGACCCTGCTTTAGTTGATTCACCCTGGGCCTTGCACCCTCCTAAGGTCAGCTGTGATGGCACCGGCAGGCCGAAGCCTGCAACATTTCAAAATGGGTGCTGGCCTCTTGGTCATCTGGTGGCAAGTTTCTGGTCCACCCGCCCCCATTATATGAATGAGAGCCTGCGGAGCAGCACCGACTGGTTATTGTTCCTGCCATCAGGATGAGAGGGATCCCAACATATGGTTATTTATAAAGATAGTCGATGGGATCTAAGGGGATCCGTAGGGGATGAGAGAAAGCGGAAGGGACTGATTTCAAAATGGCATCTTTTTTTTTTTTAAACATAGAAACATGACAGAAGAAAAAGACCATAGGGCCTATCTGGACTGGCCATACACCCAATTAATGTCAACGACATCTCCCATTTCATTGCAGACAGCACATCCCTCCTTTTCCCCGTCTCTATCAAAGGCACACAACTCTGCTCCAACCCCTGTGACTCCAGTGAGATGTGGTTTGCTGAGCTTTACTAAAGAATTCTACATTGAAAGAATGTGCTAATGGCGTAGCGGTCTGTCTCCAGACACCCCATCCCCTTGCCACTTGACCCAGGTGGACTCTGACATACCGATCCAGTTCTGAGTTTGCCCGATGCAACTATGAACTTTGTAGCTCCTGCCTTTCTTGGAGAAAGTTGAACGACATCCAGAGGTGCAATGAGGCAAAACCAGAAATAGATCCCTCTAGTAGTGTTGCCCTCTCACCCCCCAGGTCAGCTAAACAGTCCTGGTTTTGCCCCATTGCATGCATGCTTTTCCGCAACTCCATGAATGCATGAGAGCACAAGCAGGACTGGATCAGGGGCTGAGGTGCAACGCTCCACCCTGGTTATAAAGTATTAACCAAGGAATTAGCTGTCAGGCTAAGGGAAAGGAGCGATCCTCTTTACTTGTTCATTAAAGCCTACTCCTTTAAGTTAGGGTTAAGAGCATAAGAAGTACAAGCTTTTTCATTTGTTGCACGCACACTCTGGAATGCCTTACCAGCTATGATACAAGCTGAGCATGATTTAAAGCTTTTTAGAAAGAATTTAAAAATAATGTTTTTCAGAGAAGCTTTTATGCAGTGGATGTAGTTTATGGATATAATTACTTTTATGCTTGACTGGATGCTCAGGTACTGTTTATCCTTTACCCAGTTACCAATCTACAACAGGACATTGCTTCTTATCCCATCACTTTTCAATTTCCTGAGGAGTCTCTCATGAGGGACTTTGCAAATGCCTTCTGAAAATTCAGATACACTATATCGACTGTTTCAACCTTGTCCACTTGCTTATTAACACCTTAAAAAAAATAAACAGATTTATAAGGCAATACTTCCCTTACATAAGAAATACCATACTGGGTCAGATGAAGGGTCCATCAAGCCCAGTATCCTGTTTCCAACAGTGGCCAGTCCATGTCACAAGTACCCGGCAAGTACCTAAACATTAGATAAATCACAAGCTACTATTGCTTATTAATTACCGTAATAGCAGTTTATGCATTTTTCCTCTAGGTACTTATCCAAACCTTTTTTAAACCCAGTAACACTAACTGCTCTAACCACATCCTCTGGCAATGAATTCCAGAGCTTAACTATGCGCTGAGTGAAAAAGAAATTTCTTCAATTTCTTTTAAATGAGCTACTTGCTAACTTCATGGAGTGCCCCCTGGTCCTTCTATTATCTGAGAGAGTAAATAACTGATTTATATTAACTTGTTCAAGTCCTTTCATGATTTTGTAGACTTCTATCATATTCCCCCTCAGCCGTCTTTTCTCCAAATTGAACAGCCCTAACCTCTTTAGCCTTTCTCATAGGGCAGCCATTCCATGTCCCTTTTCTAACTCCATACTGGCTCTTCCACATTAGTCTGTGTCTATCCAGGTGGCCAGTAATTTTGTTTGCCAGGCACCAATATCAAGCTCACCATTCTGTAGTATCCCAGATTATCCCTGAAGCCCTTTGTAAAAATGGTTGTTGAAAAAGAATAAAAATAATATATCCAAAGTTACACACACAAATACCGTTGTTAAGCTGGATGCTTAACAAGGCAGTGGTTCTTTAAATAGGAAGGGAATTCCATTGAATTTGAATGCAACCGCTATTTTGAAGATACGCGTCCATCTTAACAAAGGTATTTGTGCGTGTATGACTTCGTATATATTCTTTTTTATGATGGTGGTTTGATTATGTATTAATTTTGTGTTTATGGATGATAATATAGAACCCCTGAAGAAGGCTGTGCCGAAACATGGACCATGTTTGGTCTTTTCAATATTTGTTTGAAGATCGGACATTAAGTTAAGTATATGGTGGTTAGCTTTGTGATAACTAATCTGGTGCCTTGGGTTGTTAGGAATTAGTATTTTTTAGTGAATGTGATATAGTTTTCTGTTTTGGTTTTTTTTTTTGGTTTTTTTTAATAAAGTGGTATAAAAAATATTTTTTTGAAAATATATTTATAGATGAGGTTTGCGGTAGATGATTTAAACTAATGGTGTATAATTCTGGTACTGCTTGAGGTCCATTGTGGGCGGGAGATAGTGGATTAAATCTATCACACCTTTTTTTTTTTTTTTTAATACTGCTCTCCTCTTACATAAAAACTTTTCTTGTGGAGTTTGGACATTATTTTGGAGAATATTGTTTAATTTATAGATTTTTTTTTTATCTTATGTATTTTCCCTCTGGTTTTTTTTTTTGTGTGGTTTATGCTACTTCTGCCTTAACCATAACCTCTCTATCAGAATATTCTGACTTTCCTGTTATGCTAGTATCCTTTGATACCTCACTCTGAACTGTGCACTCCTGAGTGACTGTTGGCTTTCCCCCGTGATCTAGTTTTTAAAAGCTGTTCTAGCTCCTTTTCCACCCTGGTCAAGGTGGGGAGCCGGTCATTTCAGAATAGGCTCTTACTTACCCAAAATGTTGCCCAGTTTCTAACAAATCTAAAGCCCTCTTCGATGCACCATCACTTCATCCACTCATTGAGACTCTGGCGTTCTGTCTGCCTCTGGGATCCTGCACTGGGAACTGGGAGCATGTCTGAGAAATGCTACCTTGGAGGTTCTGGATTTCAGTTTTCTTCCTAAAAGACTACATTTGGTTTCCAGCATCGCCCTCCTGCATCTTCCTGTTATTGGTGCTCACATGTACCGTGACATCCGGCTCCTCCCCAGCACTGTCTAGGTGATGCAGTAGGTCCACCACCTTTTCTCCAGGTTAACAAGCAATCCTCATGCCTCTCAGCCACCTACATTCCTAATGATTGAATCAGCAATTACAATGGCTATCCTAATCCTTCTTTCCTAGACCTATGCCCTTGGATACACATCCTCGGTGTGAGAGAATACTGCATCACCTAGAGGGCAGGTTCTAGTTACAGGATCATTTCCTACCATACCAGATGATCTTGATCCTCCAAGGCAGCATAAGGGCTGCCAGACTAGAAGTGGGACTATTCTACTATGATCTTTATGGTCTCAGCAACTTCAGGTCTGCCACTCTAGCTTCCAACAATTAGACTCATTCTCTAATATTCAGGAGCTCTTTGTACTGGGTTCAGCTGATAGTGCCACATATATGATACTCTATCTGCTATCTGCCTGTTAATACTATTGAGTTTATTTATGGTTGCCATGCTTAATCTAATGTAAAGTCCCTTAACTTTATTTGGTGTATTTTATGTTAGTTTGCCAATGGCCAGCAGTTAATCTAATTATAAGGACAGGGTTACTGCCTTATTTTATCTAAATACATGATTGACTCTTGTAAAAAAAAAATGTCCTTCTTGTTCTTTTAATTGGGATAACAGTCTATAAATCAGAGAGTGCGCTATGGGTGGGTGGGAACTGGGAAGGGAGGATGGGAAAAAGAGCCAATAATCTATTTTTTAGATTCTAAAGGCTACACAGGTCCAGGAATAATTTACTTTTAAATTCAAAAGCAATACTCACCGATCCTCTTCACTCACCAACAGGCAGCTTCTGCTCTTAGTACACCCTCAGGATTGAGGATAACAAGCTCTTGCCTTGTAATATAGCTGTACTTATAAGGTAAATTTCATCTGTCAAACTCCTTTGATGGTTCACACTGCAATTAATTTGCCAGAGTGACCCTATCAGCTAAGCTCCCTTTCTGACAATACTTTAGTTAACCCCTAATCAATCAATACCACAATTCTCTCACACCTTCTCAAGCAAAATATCCTTTCTTTTACGGCAACTCAGACCCAGGAATAATCTCTTTTTAAACTTTAAAGACTATAACCCAAAGAAATAACCAATTTACTGCACAATCTCTTCCCTTCCAAGCTTTAGGTCACAGAAAATGTCCCAGGAAATCAATACCCACAGAGCCTGTTCACTAACCACAGCAGGACAGCTTCTGCTCTCAGTATTCCCTCAGGATTGCTACCTTTTTAGCCCCTTCTATGCTGAATGCATATCTGGGAATTCTAGAAGATGTGTCAATGTTTTCAAGCAGAATTGAATTGGAAAATCTGCTTACTACTTCTGTTACTACTAATCATTTATATAGTGCTACAAGAGACATAGAAGTGCTAGTCCCTACTCAATGAAGCTTACAATCTAGTCAAAACCCATAGCTGACATAATAGAAACTTTATAGAACATGACTAAAATTAAGAGGATCATAATTAGGAAGAACTAAGTTGTAAAAGCAGCTTCAAAACTATAAAAAGGTGGAGAGGCAGAGGCCATAAATATAGGAAAGTTTGCTGGAAACCAAGTTGGCGTCCCACATGGAATATGAGAGAGGGAGGAAGGACGGGGCTAGAGATAAGGTTGGAGAGGTTATGAGTTGCTATATTCTTGACTGAATGTTGTCTCGAAGGGCGAGCATTAGGACTGATCATCCCTGCTGACAGGAGGAGGAAGAGTTCTGACAAAGAGTGACGATGGCTGGCTTCGAGCAGTGGACAAGGCAGAAGAGAAGATGACAGTGGAAAGGGAGAATAGTTGTTGGGTTTTTTTTTTTAACTTTAATTTATATTTCAGTTTATAACAAAAACTTGTAACAAAGAAAAACATAGTACCAAAAATCTGCACCATAATTTGAAGAAATACAAGAGGAAAAAAGTAATAATCACCGATGATACTATAAACCAGACCACAGAGCCCAAGGAAGAACAAAGTAACTATCAGTAGATCAACCTTTCGGCCAAACTCCACTGGACATAAAGCACTAAGTAATCTTTATTTTCCCCAACCAAAAAAATGTTTAACTACTCTGGGTCAAGCAAAATATATTCCAAATTTTCATATTTCAGAAGATACTGACATGGATGCTGAAGGAAAACAACTGGTACCTATGGCTAAAGTATCTTGTCTTAGAGCTAAGAAGAGTTTCCGCCATTCGTGAGTGGACTCGGGGGGGGTTTTACATGTGTAAATGCACTTTACCCGTGCAAGTGGGCTTTTGAAAATTGCTGCACTATCTGCCATTGAATTGTCCATAGGATGTTTGCGTGCAAGTGCACTTTATACACGTAATTGGCTTTTTAAAAGTGCTAGGCTAGACTGTTACATTTACCCATGTAACTGCTTTTAAAATTACCCTTTTAATGTTTGTTCTGGATTGAGATCCAAGTCCTAGGAAGGTGAGAGAAAGCTTAGACAGCAGCTTTGAGGTTCACTATCAAAGGCTTCAGAAGTTAACATGGCAAATTGTTAAAGAGAGGTCATGGTGGAGAGAGAGCTGTAAAACATTTGTTGCATTTATCACTGGAAGAAAATCCAAGACAGTTCAGAGGTTTTCACAAACAGATCTGTTCCTTCATATCATTTAATTATATGCCCAGCATTCCTTGCTCCCAACAGAGAAGACCGTCTCTATCCCAAAGGTCTCTGCATCCAGAATGAAGGGACAACTCTAGTTTAGCATTGGCAACTTTGCCTGTTGGAAGGACAAATGTTATTCCCTCAATCTGCCCGTAGAATTGTCAGCTTGACCAGGATTTGCCAGGAATGAAATCAGAGGTTTCCTTGCATGGTTATTGGTTGACGAGGAATGAAATCAGAGCAGGATCAGACTTGTACGTTACGGGGCCCCAGACTCGCTGGACCAGAAGATAGGATAGTATAGGGCGACGGCAGTGGCTGCCCAACCAGCAGCGCTTCAGTGCTTTAAAGTGAGATGGGACAACTGCGGCCCGGCACAGACTATACCATGGCAGCGGAGGGGCAGCATGGATACAGTGTCAGAGAGTCTACGCTCCTGGCCGCCACAGCCACGCGTCCTGAGGCTCCGTGGCAGTGCTGTGTGTTGCCACAGAGTCGGTCCCAGGTTTGATTCCCAGATCAGATTTTCCGCATTCTGACTCTGCTGGGAAGTCAGCACTCACAGCCCCTGGGCGTGGGGAGTAGGGACAGGGTGACACTGAACATTATACTCCACACCATAGAGATACCATCGTGGTCACCAAGAAAGGAGCCACATGAGACCGGGTTTCTGGAATGTTCCTGGGAAGTGAATACTTTTGCTCTCCTTTGGCTAGGATTGCCACCTCACGCCAGGTGAATTAAACAGGCTGAGCCGGTCCTGCTTTTGCTCCATTGTATTGTTTGTAGGTCTAACTTTCTTAGGAAAATCGGAAATACAAACCATCATGCTGTGGTGCCAACTTGATGCTCTTCTGCTTACTGTGGGATTGAAACCTGAATATGGGGGAGGGGAAAAGAGGAAGATGACCCTATAAATGGGCAGGACTGGGGGTGGTAAGCGGAAGTAGGAGATGAACCTGGAAATAGGAGATGGGTGGGCAAGGGGAAAAAAAAGTCTTTCATGATGGGGCCTTGGATATCCCATCTTAAGTTTCGAAAGCTGACAGCATTTCATTCTTGTACAGTATTCCCTGGCACATATTCCCTACGTATGGCTTGCCCGTGGTGGACAGTGCAGTCCCCCAGTCCCATCATGTCATTGCCCCTGGCAGAGTCCCTTTCACCAGTTTCTGGGGGTGCTGGCATAGGTCTGTCTCTGCACTGTACCCATTGGTGCCTCTCCTGTTCATCCCAATCCTTTGCTCACATCGGCCTCAGAGTGGTGGCGTTCTTCTCTCCCTGAATCATGCTGCTATTTCCGGGGTAGAAGGTTTGCGAGCTGGCTTTCGGAAACAGGAAGAAGATATACACCCCAGACATGACCAGGCCCAGTGTAAGAATGACTGCAATGGTCACTGCGATGTAAAACAGCCAGGTGCCCCGGACACAGCCCAGGGGGGCCCGACTGCGGGGGGCAGGTCGCCCCACATCCAGGCTCAGGCTCACTGAGCTGACCTGCAGAGGCTTGGGTAGGTGGTGCCGTACCGGCGTGGCCTTGTCCTTCACGTAGAGCAGTCCCTTTTTGCGGCTAAAGCGGACGGAGCCTAGTGCCAACCCCCCGGGCAGCTGATTAAGGATGTCCATGTCGGTGTCCAGTGCCGGAAGCCCCTTTCTAGTGGGCAGGTGTGTGGCATTGCGGCAGATGGGGCATGTGACAGAGTTGATCTCCTCAGAGGAGACGTTAATGCGGGCCAAGCACTCCAGGCAGAACGTGTGCCCGCAGCGCAGCACCTTTGGCATCTTGAAGACATTGTCATACTGCGTGAAGCAAATGATGCATTCGGTGCCATCGCTGGCATCGTCGTCTGCCGTAAAACCACCGTCGCTGTTGCTCGTGGCACCTTCTTCCTTCCCGATGGCCCTTCCAGCACTGCAGCTCCCGGCCTCCTCTTCAGCTGTGGCACCATTTCCGCCATCTTCCCGCTCAGCCATGGCACCTCCACCAGCGCTGCTGCCCGAGGGGCCCCCCTCTCTGCCTCGGCTTCTTATCTGTGGCCCGAGGGAGCCAGGAAATGTGCGTCCATGCTCAGCAGCTGTGCAGGAAGAGGAAGCAAAGAGAAGGGGCAGTTAGCAGAGTTGGAGGGGAAAAGCTGTTGCAAAACCAGAGACAATACGAGAGAGAGAGGAATTATTGAACAATCGTTGCACACGTACTGAGAAAGCACTACATTATGAGGGGAAAAAAGCCATGCACGGGCACTATAAAAGGCACCAGGTTTCCCCGTTTAGATCTGGGTGGGAATCTTCGTCTTTCTACGTGAGAAATCCCATTCCTGCAGGGCATGTCTGTGCCGACATGACGCACCAGGGTGCTCGGGCAACTTACCTGCCCGTGAGCTTCAGAATGTTACAGAACGAGGCGAAGCAAGGGGTCCCGGCCCCGAGCGCTAGGGCTGCTACAGAGAAATAACTCCAGTGCCAGAATGGAAGCAGAATATCCATCGCAATAATACAAAAAGACCACAGGAAAAAGAGAATTCAGGCTCTGGACCCCCGCCCAACCCCTTGTGGGCTTAGCTATTTTCTCCATTTTAATCAGTGGCGGCCACAAGAACCTTTTGGAAATCAGGGCTGGATTTAAACTGGGGGCGCCCAGAAGCAATGGGAAGGATGGGCTGAGCCCCCCCCCAGAAGCCACTGGAGGTATAGAAGCGGGGAAACCTCCCTGAGCAGATCGTCCATGAGCTACAGCCCTGGTACCATAGCAGAAACTCTAGAAAGAAAAATTCAGTGTGGGGCCCTGTGAACCCCCGCAGCAGCCGTGCCCCCTCCTCCGACCCACAGGCCCAAAGCTGGATTTTCTTACCAGAGTTGCTGCTGCTGGGCCAGGGCCTACAACAAATGGCATGGCCGCATGGTGCTGCTCTGCCACCAGAGGGAGTTGCCTAAAGCTGGACCTGATCAGAACCTTATTTGTCAGTGATGGCGGTATCCTTTCAAGGTCAGAGGAGAGAAATTCTGGGACTTATTCTGTTGCCTGCATCCCCTAAATACCATGTCTCTCTCGTCTTCTTCCTCACTCCCCATCTTCCACCACTTTTTCACCCTCATTGCCCCATTATTCCTCCCAGCCCCTTGATCCCTCTGATTCTCGCCCTCCTCCCACCCTTCCAGCGAGGCTGCTAGCCCTCTCGTTTCCTCTTCCTTCTTTCCTCCTTTTCTTTGTAGCTCTCTGTCTTTCACCCCACCCAATCCCTATGTCTCCCCCTTTCATCTCTCTCTTACCTCCCCGTAGTTTGTCTCTCTCTTCCTAGCCCACCTCCATGGCTTGTTAGCAGTATTAAGTAGACCATGGGGACCTTGAGCAACCCCTGACCACCGCCGCCTTCTGAAAGCACAGAGGAGGAGGGGTGACTGACTGCGGGAGCAGAGAGTGCAGCTTTCTCACGCAGGGAGATTCACTCGAAAGAGGCCCCGAATATTCTGTAATAGCTCTCACTAGGGCGAAGCAATCTGAACGAAACGAGGTGCAATGTGCTCCTCAATCTACGGAGCTTTGAACAAGCCGGGATGCCCCTGCATCGGAGCGATGAGGTAGGTGCCAGATAGCCGTCGTGACGTTTAACCTCCGTTTGCGAGATGGAGCAAAGTGTTGCACATCGGCAAAGAGCATAGCAGAAATTGAGTCCTTTTTCGGCTACAGGGTAATTTCAAAGGGGTTTTGGCCCCCACAGTCGCCGGATCTGACACCACCAGACTTCTTCCTGTGGGGTGTGCTTAAAGGAAAAGTCTTATCGGAACAAGCCTTGCACTGTGGAAGATTTGAAGGAAAACATCCAACGTGAAACTGCTGCTGTTCACCCCGATATGCTCGCAGACACGTTCAGGAACATGGAGCGCCGCGTCGAAATGTGTCTGGCGGAAAACGGCGCTCACTTCCAGCATTGCATGTAATGCAAAAGATCAAACATATGTCAAGGTATGTAGCGTACTTTTTTTTAGTTCAGATTGCTTCATCCTAACAGAAGTTACAACAGAATATTTGGGGCCTCTTTCGAATGAATCTCCCTGTATCTTTCTACTTGACTGTGCTCCTGTTGCTCCAGGATTGTAGCCTGATGTCCTGTGGCGGGGAGGGCAGGCAGCCTAGGCATCTTCTGGGGAGATCTGGGAAACTTGCATTGGCTGGGAGAAGCTTTGCATCCCTATGGCAGTCCACTGAACCACCCAGTGTCCCATTATCTACAGGAGATGTACGTAGACGTCCCTATTACCATGTAGCATTGTAAATAACTGAAGACGTACCATTGATCTGTGATGACAGGGAGTGCTAGAAACAGTCAGCCGTCCGCACAGCGCCCTGCAGAAACACACAGTAGCACAGTGACCCAGTTGGGGAAACAGACTGAATCATACACACAGCTTCACAGTGACAGAAACCAATGGAAATGCACACAAACACATACCCCTGCCGTTAATGCAGAGTACTGGGAAAAAAAAAAAAAAAGCCAGTCCCACTCACACACAGCCTATGCTAGAAATGTCCAATGTCCCAAAACACACAGAGCACTGTCATGAAACAGCCACACACACCGCCCCTCGATAATCCACAATGCTGGAAAAGCCAGAGTCAGACAAATGCAGCTTCGCAGGGACGTGTACTGCGGCAGTAGCCACCATCGCATGCTCGCATATGAAGAGTGCTGTCAACTGGCTGGAGCAAAAGGTGGAACGGCAGTCCTACCCTTATAAGCTCTGGAAGCCACTGGAGCCACACACACAGGTCTCCAGTAACCCTCAGTACCAGTAACGGCGGGACGCACACGCCAACAGACACACACTCAAGCTCACCTCTTCAGTGAGAAACAGGAGCTGGAAGGAGTCCGGTTGCACCCATGCCTGAATCTTGCTTGCCACATGCTGGAGTCACACACAGAGTTCCTCCACAGTGCCCGGGCTCTGGGAGCAGGAGCCTTTGCCGTGACACTGCACGCCCTTAGCGCTGGGACCTTCCGCTGCGACTGAGGTGTTTCCAGGAACACCCTCGTCCATTTCTCATTTGAGCAGGCTAAGCTGCAACCTCTACCATCCAGCAGACCTGAACCTGTGTAAATGCAGCAAAGTAAACACAAGATAAAAGGGGAGAGAGACAAGAGAGGTGTGCCCACAACCGGACGTAACATACAAACTTTCTCCATCACTGTGTGTGTTAAGCAAACTAAGGACTGAAGGGAGGAATGACAAGCAAGAGGCAAAAAGAGAGTGGAAAATGCCATTTGGTTGCCTAAAGACAGTGGATCCTGCCTGACTCTTTCATCCCCTGAAAAACTGACTCTCATTGACCCTATGACTCCCTGAGACTGACTCTCCACTGAAAACCTTAATTCCCACTGGTTTTGTCACTCCTTGAGCAGGGCTGGATTTAATACTAGGGCAACCCATAGGCAGCATGTGGGAAGGTCCCCTCCAATAAATTATTGGAGGGGGAAGGGAAGAGGGTCCTCTCCCCGCACCCAGCTCCTCCCCTCGCCTGCTCTCTGGGTCCCACGCTACCATTTTGAAAAATCACTGAAGAACATTCAGTGCAAGGGCCCAGTGCTCCCAGGCTCTGTGGGGGCCCCACTTCTTTCTCCTGCATGGGGCTTCCTGTTGCTACGGAAACCCGTAGACGTGTGAGCCTTGATCCATCTCCTGCAGGATTTGGCTGCATGACCTGATGTAAGCCCCCGGTTCTGACGCTCGCCTAGGTCCTGAAGGGTGCGCTTCTTCTCAATGTACAAGCTCTGCAGACCTTAGTCACCAAACGTAGGCTTCTGAAGATGGAGCACTTCCCCCTCAAGCTGCTCTAGCCCAGCATCATGCCTCTAGCATACTCCTGATGGAGGATCTTGAGACGAACCTTCCCCACATGCCATCACTGACTCAGTGAGGAGAAGTCTACCTCATAGCCATGCCAGACATCCCAAAAGTCCCAAACCAATGTCACAAAGCCGAGGTCCTCCAGTAAGGAGTTTGTAAAGTGCCAATAGGCTGCTCAGGGCTCTGCTTACTCTAGCCCTACCATCACAGTCACCAGATTGTAATTCTGATGGCACTGGACTGGGCTCATGACATTAGGTGGCTAGATATATAGAGCTGGTCAATTCGAGATTAGGACATCACACCCTCTCTTACCCTGACAAAGCTGGAGGTGTAGGATGTCTCAGGATGGTGTTCCTGCCAGATGTCAACCAGGGAGAAATGGAGACCAACTCCTTCAGGGCAGCCGATGAGCCCTGGTGTGTGGCTCCTGGTTGTTTCTGTTCAGGGCCTTGAGGGTGCAGTTAAAAATCATCCCCAAGTGCCATATCCTCGTTGACCTTCAAGCTATCAAGATAACTTGACATCCGGCTGAAGAATTGCTGCCTACTGGGCCCTGCACTTGGAGTGTACGCATTAAGGAAATTGATTCATAATTGAGCTGAACCTTGATGTGCAGCGGTCTTCCTGGCATGGTGGCCTTTGCAGAGAGCACCTCAAGCTGAAAAGTCTCTGCAAACAGTGTCACCACCCCACAAGGTATAGCAGTGAGATGGCTGAAAAAGATACTGCCCCGCCACTCCAGCAGCCAGTTAAGCCTCATCTGCAGGAGTGGTGGGGGTCTCTTGGAGAAAGCTCACAGCGTACTTCTCTCCTTACGGGAAGTTGGAGCCCAACTCTACGGCTGTTGACATTGAGTGTGCCTATGCTAAAAACCATCCTCATTTGATGTTCGCGAATCCTTACTTGAGGAGTCTGAGACTGTTATAAAACTTACAGAGCTGGATGTGTTTGGCCGTTCTCAGGCCCGGCGCAACAGGGTGTGCAATACCGTACATTTTCATAGGGGGGGAAGGCACTTGACCAGCTGGCTGGTGACCTGGTGGAACGCTGCAAGTGGCCGGGAGCTGAAGCAGTCGCCAACTGTGCATGTAGGCAGCAATGTGCGCTACAAAATTGATTCAGAGCCTCGGTGGGGGTGGGGGGAACACGTGCCGTGCTGGTATAATGAGTGTCTAAAAAAACCCGTGCTTATCGGAGCAGCAGCCGGGCTGGCAGAAGATGAATCTGCGGCGGGGCTTAGCAAGAGAAGGCACTGAGAGGAATGGAGATGCCAGACCCACAGGGCCGGACGACTATTTTGTTTATTGAAACTTCAGCTCCCTCCTGCTGCTCTGGGCCGGCAGTCGGCCCACCTGACCCCACTGACCTCACAGGCAGCCAATGGCTGGAACTGGCAGGGGCTGCACCAGCAGGGGAGGGCGGAGGCCAGACAGAAACAGCTAAATGGGGGGGGGGGGGGGGGTAAGCTGGAGTAGAGGTGGGGGAGGAAGAGTGAGCTGTTTGAACCTGGGGAGAAGAAATGTTGGGCGGAGGGGGGAGGGCTGTGGGGTGTCTCGAGCAGGACTGGATTTAAAATTATGGTGCCCAGAGGTGGAGACCCAGGGCTGGTGGGAGATTTTGGCCCCAGAAATCAGAGCAGCAGCAGGGGGGCGACCCAGTTGCTGGGCGCCTTCCGAGTTTGGTGCCCAAGTCGGATGTAATTTTATAGTCCTCCTGGGGGAATTCTGCAGCTTTGAGTAGTAATTCAACTAATATAATGCAAACAAATGATTTACTACTCAGTGATTGTATTGGGCTTGTGCACTGAATGTGCTGGAGGCTGGCTGTTAGGCTGTGTAATTTGTGGGGAACTAATCTGCGCCTGGTGATGGTCTCTCTGTGCTCTGCAGTGGGATGGAGGGAGCTGATGCGTTCTGCTAGTGAGTTAGGGATCTGTGCATTGTGTGTTCCCAGCAGGAGGTGGATTTTTTTTTTGCAGAGCTCGGTGTAATCTTTCCAATCCTGCCCCTTTCATAGGTAGAGGTGTTGCTGGGTGAATCCCACAAGTTTCTATTGCTATGGTATATTTCAAAAAATCAATGTACCTGGTACTGGAGGGAGTTTGAAGACACCAGAATTTGAAATTTTTTTTTTTTTTTTTGGTGTGTGGCGAGGTGTACAGGGAAATATCCAGCACTGTCCCCCTTGCCTTTCTATTGTATATTTGGTTATTGGAGAAATGCTTAAACTTAAGAATTAGAAAACCGAATCGGGCAGGGGCAGCACAATCATTGTTTGCACAAGGCAGCAAAATGCCTAGCACCGGCCCTGGCCATTCTGGGCAGTTTGGCCTGATGGTTCAGAAAATGGCCCAGACCAACTCTGCATCTGGCCACTTCTCCAGCGCCCATCGCGCCTTCCTTCTATAATGCAGGGTGATCTCCTGCTTAGGGATGACAGAGCCTCAGAGTCTGCAGGCTCTGCACTACCTACAGACTCGCCATCTGACTTCTCGCCATCCCTTACTTCCCCACTGCTGAGGATTTCAAAGCTCTCCCCTGATCAGGGAGAGACTTCCTCCTCAGCTTCATCCTAATCGGCTCCTCACTGCCCTGAGATGGTATTTCCAGTTGTGAGGGACCTGTGGTTTCCTCGGAAACTGAAGGCACTTGGCATGGCGCCTCTGGAGCTGAGAAGGCGGCTTCCAGCAACATGACAGGCCCCCTCTCCAGGTGCTCCTCTGGAAGGGTTCTGGTCACCATTGCTGGGACCTCAGGAGGTTGACTGGTGAGGGGATCAGCAGCTTCTAAAGATATACTGCAGGTTTCCTGCATTCCAGATATCCCCATGAAGCCAGTCTCCATGGTCAAGTTAGGGGTCATTGAGAGTCTGGAAACCCCTTCCTCCTTAGCCATTTTCTCTGGTCCACTTCTCCTGAGGCCAAATCTACCCCACTGAATATTTCAACCCTGGCATCTATGACTAGGGTCAGGTTCCCTACCCTAGCCAGGTAGTAACCCTGAAGGACTCTCCCTCTCCTCTTCAGCCACCTGAGGATCTGCGGACTGACTGGTGGTATTTGGAGAGAGGGGCAAGAGGTTTCCTCAGTGGTTCTACCAGGAGGAGGATTTTTTGCTCCCCTCAGCCATGTTGATGGAGGAAGGGATCTCTCCAAAGGAGATCTGCTCGGGTACTTGGCTTGCTCTACCCATGAGAGCTGATGTTCTGGGGATCGGACCTCTGGTGGTTTAACTGCTTGGGGGTCTGATATTTCAGGCCCCTGATCCAAGCCCTTGCTGGTAATTGGGCCTAGATCTTCTGAATCTGATCCCGAGTCCCCTATTTTATAAAGGACTAGCATCCTCCGGAATTTAGGAGCAGGCTTTTCCTCCCCTGTATGTTTGCCCTACCCCTCGCTCCTTTCCCTCTTCCCATGTTTTATTTCTCCCTCCCCCTCAGTAGATGTATTATCCATTGGGAGTGAGGTAGAGAGAGGACCGGAAAGGGCAGATGTATCCATGGGTGTTGGCTGCAGTGTGGGTGGTGTCAGGGGAGTTGGGTGTTCATTAATTTCCTGCTCCCTTTTCTCCTCAGCCACAGCTGAGTTTATAGATGCTGTCCCTGCCCCTCTCTGCTGAAATTGGAGAGGCAGTTGAGGCCTCTGCTAATGATGGCTGCCACATTCTCATTAGTGGAAATCCTTTGCAAGGTGAAATTTGCAGGGGTAGTTGCCTCAGCTGTACTGGGATGAGGGATAGTTCATTTTGGGGTGGTGTGTAATGAAACTCACCCTCCCTGTCACTATGGCATGCCCTGTTAGTTTTCTTTGTGGCTTTCTTTAGCATGCCAGAGGAAGTTGCCACTTTAATGTCCGTTTTGGCAGCAGGGGTTCTTGCCATGACGGTCCTGGTCTTGGAGTTCCCCCTCTTACTGAGGGCTGATGTTCCTTGGCACTGACAGTTGTGATGGGGGGGTGGGTGTCTGCAATGGTGACGGTGGAGGGGGTTGCTCTGGTGTATTAACAGGGTGGATCCTAGCAGCAGTGGTAGAGATACTATGACCTTGGCCACCAGTTATACAGGTGGATTTGGGGGTAAAGGACTTTCCAGCTGCTGAGGTGTTGGTAGCAGCTGCAGATGAGGAGGCTGTAGAGGGAGGGGGACTCGAGGGTGGCAGAGTTGTTGGATTTCTTTGCCTTGGGGCATACCTTGTGCATATAGTCCTGTTCTTGCACCCCAGGGGTGCAAGACCTCCCCCAGGATGTGCAGGTGATACATTTGATAGCACCACCATAGTTCTGGGGATCTCCAGATGCTCAATCAACCCCCTCCACCACTATGCCATTTACAGTGGCCACGTGAGTGGTGGCCAGCATATGGAGGCAAACATACTATTTTTCCATCTATCCTGCTGGCTGCCACAATGGCTGCAGGACCCACAACATCGGCCAGTGCCATAACGTGACCCTCGATGGTTGCCCCTCCCGTCGCTGGGCACCTGACCCCATGCCTCTGGGTTAGCCCGTGAAAGGGGTAGGTGACATATCTTACTGGCTGCTGGGCTCACCCTCCATTCCCCCTGGCAGAGCCACCAGCTGCTGCACCGCCACCTAGGCTCTAATTTGTGGATGTTTTACTGCAGCAGAGGTGGATAAGGATGAAAGGGGAGAAACTGGAGCTATAATCTGCCCCCGTGGTTGACAGTGCTGGGGCAGGAGCAATGTGCCCAGCAGCAGAGGTGACTTTATTAACCCCTGCTGAGGTAGAAACTGCACTTTGAGGACGTGCAGTGGTAGGCAATGGGGAGGGAGGGGGGGGGGGGGGGATAGCTGCAGTTTTATAAATTCCAGCCAGAAAGTCACAGATATTTTGTTTTGGTGTTGACTTCCAGCTGGCACCTTTCTCGTCGTCGCCCCAGCTTCACTGGAGCCTGTTTGAGTGTGCTTCTTCCCCATTGCCCTGCCTGATGTTTATTTCTTTAAAATGCAGGCACTGGGGAGTGGGATTAAAGCAACCCCTTATAAAATAAAAAGAAGGATGCTGGATGTTTGTTTTTGGTTTTTTTTTTGACAGTGTAAACTAAAAAGTGATTTAAAAAAAATATATAGTATTTTGAGCAAGCAATACATATCTGTGAAAACCTAGCAAAAAATTAACTTGTGCTCCAACAATTAAACAAGGAGTGCACAGGGGGAGTGAATGTTAAATAAATAAATAAATAAATAAATAAATAAATAAATAAATAAAAAAAAATTGGAATTGAAACTCACTTAAAAAAATATGCTTGGTTCCTTGGCACTACCAGGAGGGCTACTGCAGCAGGTATCTGATTAGCTCAGCCGGGCTTCACAGCTTGTGGCCCAGCTGAGTTAACCCCACCCAGAGCACCAGGAGCTGAAGTATCCAAGCAAAGAACATAAATGGTAAGAGCTTGCTGCTTTTTTACATATTAAAAGCTAAAATAAAATGTAAAATCTTTAATTGGGGGGGGGGAAGAGTTAAAATTAAATAACTAAATCAAGCCAAACAGTTGAAGTAGGAAGCTGAAGGAGAGAACACAAGAGAATTTAAAACTGCAAAGCAAATAAGGAAAGGTACCCTGAACAACCCTGCCTAGAGCCAAAACCCTCAAAACTGTCCCTGCCTAAATAAAACTCACCCTGAAACTAAAACAAGTTGAGTGTGTGTGTGTGTGTGTGTGTGTAATTAGAAATAAAAATGTCTGTGAGAACGTGAATGAGGGAAGGGGAGAGAGGCTGAACTCAGTATGCAAGGGAAAGCAGAGGAGCTGACGTCCCCTCAAACAAAAGTTTAAACAAAGCAAATAAAAAATAAGTGGTTCCACAACACAAACTTGACTAAAATGTCAGCATTAGAAGGCTAAGAAAACACGGGAAAATAAAGGTTTTTGAACCTGTGCAGCAGGAGCACAGGGTGCATGCAGCCTCCCTCCAGCTGGTAAAGGCAGCACTGGATCAACCTGGCCTGAAAATCTGGAGCCAATTGGCAACCCTAGCCACCAACCCGTCCAAACACACATGCAAACAAATTGAAGCGATCCCCAATTAACACACAAAGGCTGACCTTCTCTCTCCAACACAAAGCCTCCCCCAAACACATCAAATCAAAGAGAAGGAGTCTTACACACACACAGTGCTGAATGGAGAGAGCTGCAGGTGCATGGAAGTACAGAGGGGTGGGAATCTCTCCCCCCCCCATTTCCCAGTCAGTCAAGGAGGCTTCTTAGTTTGCTAAAATTGTATCCTAAATTCTGCTCCGCTCTTTGTGTCAGTGGCCCATTTACGTCGCCTGCTTCTTTTCCCAGAGCCAGCCTCGCTCGCTCGGGCACTTTTTCATCTCTCGGATCAAGGCTGGAATCCGGCACCACGAGGCTTGGTTTTCCACGACTTCTGGGATTTTTCCCTTATAATTTGTAGCCCAGTGATTGCGAGGACAGAACCTTGCCATCATGGACCCTAAATCCAGCCACTAGATGTCACTGTTGCATAGGGACTGTGACTCCCTGTCCTCCCCCCCACTCTCACTCTCATCTCCATCCTCCTTTTCACCCTCCTCCATCCCCTCCCCAAAGGCTGTAAATGCTACCTCTGCAGCATCCACTTCCACCTGGAGAGAAGACCTAACCCACCAATGAGCCCATGTCCTTCGACTGGCAATGAATAGTACTGCCACCGAGCCACCGGGCCAGTCAGAAACTGGTTTTAAGCAAAACAGACAGCAAAAAAAAATGGGTTTTTTTTTTTTTTTTTTTTACGGCATTTCTTACCTGCTCATTCCTCTCTGTTCGGCTTTGTTTTTACATTTTCTCCTTGTACTTAATCGCCTTCCCTCTCACTTGTCTCCTGGAGTTAGTAGTTTCCTGCTTCTCTCGTCTTTCTCCCTTCTCTTTCACAGAGCTATTTTGCTTTTATTTATCTTGGCTTGGACTTCCCCATTCCCAACTTGCCTCACTACAGTGCTGACTCGTGGATCCCGGTTGCGCACGAGCTGGCTCCAGCCGGTGACTGGAATCTCAGCCGACCTGTCAAACCAGCCTCGACTCCTTGCCATGTGATGTGAAGCAGGTGCCGCAGCCTGGGGAAGCACCCACACCCCCGGGCGCCTTCCAGCCCCCAAAGAGAAGGGAAAGAAGAATCTCACTGGGCTGGAAAAGTCACTTGCCAAGCCAGGATCCTTGACTTGCTTGTGGTTCCAGGGCCCCCTGCCAGGGACAAAAGACAAGAGAGGGAAAGTGGAAGGCAGTGGAGAGATGCCCAGTAAAGTGTTGGTTCATTGATACGCTGCCTCTTTTCAGTTGAAAGAAGGATGTTGAATAACGTCAAGTGCGCCCTTCTGAAAAAAACAAACAAACCTTCTATTTGAGTGCAGATACCTGCATAGAAAAAGTGAAGCTTCCTCCAGTATTGTAGAATGTGAGAGAATATTATTTATATATATATATATATATATATATATATATATTTGTTACTCAACTTTCCAGTACAGTTTGGGGCATGGTACAAAGGAACGTACGCATGCATTTAAAAACAAAATACATAAAAGCACAAGGTAAGTAAATAACATAATTTGACTCAGATATAAAACGACAGAGCTGGATGCTGGAGGTCCACTAGGAGTTGCTAATGAGGTGGGTGAAAGCCTCATTAAACAAATGAGTCCTCACTAGCTTCTGGAAGGCTGTAGTATCTTTTAGTCAATCGTACATCATCGAATGGTAACGAGTTCCAACGTGTAGGGCCAAAAACGGAGACACAGCTTTTTCGGGTCTCGGAGAGTCTTGTGTCTGGAGAAGGGATGGCCAGTAGGAATTGAGAGGAGGAATAGGGGGGGTACGAATTGGTGTATGAATATGTAATATTGCACTAATTCACAGGGAAGAAACATTTTTAGGAAGCTGAGAATGAATACAGCTGTCTTACATTGAATCCGCCATTGTACTGGCAACCAATCGAGTGATTTAAGTAGTGACGTAATGTGTTCTCTAAGGCGAGTTCCAGTCAGAAGACGTGCAACAGAATTTTGTAATAGTTCTAATGAGCATAGGGTATTACGAGGCAAACCAGAGAATAGGGAGTTACAATATTAAAGCTTGTAATGCAGTACAAAAGTTGGATAGAAAGAGCAAAGGTTTCAGATGTCATAATAGTTATAATTTCAAAACAGTTTTAATATAAGGGACCATGGATAGTCGTGAATCAAAGATGACACCTAGATCTCTAACAGGGGATTTTCAACTCCAGTCCTAGAAGGCTGCTAACAGTCAGGCTAACCAAGTCATGCAAATTAACCTTGGGCAAGTCACTTTATCCTCCGTTGCCTCGGGTACAAATTTAAATTGTAAGCCCCTCTGGGGACAGGGAAACACCTACAGTATCTGAATGTAATCCACTTTGAAGTGCCTGAAAAAGCAGAATATAAATCAAATAAATATATAACCTAATTCTGATGTATACAATACATTGCAGATTGCCTGAAAATGAGGCTTGTTTGCAGCCCTAACCGAAAACCCATGCTTTTGGACACTTTCTGGAAGCAAGGGACTACCTTGCAAAACAAGGCCTGACTCCCAGCTAAGGATGTCAATCAGATCCTTGTCATCTAGAGAGCCTGTCAGTCCTGCTTTTATAACCAACACCAACAACCCTTATCCACACACACATTACTCCTGTCAAATTATCATGACTATAAAGTTATCCGAACCTCATCAGTGAGACTTGTAGTTTCCTGTTGTTTTTAGAGAAACTGATCCTACAATCGCAGGCCTGGCTCAGCCTACTTCCTATGTCTCTTTGTCAACATTTACCCAGGTTACCCTCCCACATTAGTGGGAACTTCCAGTCAGGGTTCTGCTCCAAGAGATGGCCATAGTGCATATGCACTACCCTCTACAGAATGACTGGGCCTTAGGGTGGCCACCGCCACATCCTTAGGATACAGGACATCCCCTTGGTAAAAGCTGTACCAAATGTTACCTTCTTTCAATGGGAAGCATACACATCGAGTCCCTCTGACTACTCCTCCTTCTCAGTCTATGCCCTCTGCACAGTAACAGATAAAGATGAAAAAGGTCCATCCAGTCTACTCAATTGTTTCTTCCTTGATGGCCTACTGCTCCTCTGTCCATAGTACAGCAACCCTAGAAACTGAGATGAACCTAAAGGGGAGGAGGGGGAGATGGAGAGGAACTTCCATTATAAGTTGCTTAGAGTATTTTTGAAAATAAGCTAATAAATTAAAATTAATTAATTAATTAACCTGGACCTAGGGTAACAGAGGGGATGAAGTGGAAGATGAAGTATAAAAGGGAAAAGAGGAGTGAAATAGAGAGAAATTCAAGGTTAGGGGGAGAGGAAGAAGAGGAGATAGAAAGTTACTTGTGAATGTGTTAAGGAGACAGAGAAGTACCTTGGGGCAGAGAAGAGACAGGAGGAGAGAGATCTGAATGTGAGGCGGAAGAGATGGAAAAGAATGAGGGATGTGAGGTCCCGATAGGTAGTCCTCTCCAAAGCACACAGGAGCTTCTGTGTGCTTTGGAGACTAGCTGGTCAGTCTTCCCAGCTACTTGGCCTGCACTTCCTGCTGGCAGCCATCTTGTTTCCTGTCTGAATTATATATAATTTCCAGGCTTCCAGTCAGTAGGTTGCCAGAGTTTGGATGTCATTTTCTGGCCTGCTGGTGGGAGTCCTGCATCCATATTTTGTCTTGCAGTGTTGACTTTGGTATATTCTCTGCTGATTTGTCTCATTTGGTCTTCCTGTTTTGGTTTGCATTCTGCTTTGTCCTGGTTCAGGGCCTTCTGGCCACCAGCATCTGAGGATTCAACCTGAAGGGAAAGTGTCCATTACAGGCAGAAGATGCTCTGCCACTGTTCTAGGTTAAGACCATTTGACTTACCTTGTCAGTGTACCGGCCACTCTGGCCCACATCCCCAGCAGACTACATAGTCTCAAGGGGTAGATAGAGAGGAGCCTGGGGAGGAAAGAGGAATCTGGACAGAGCAGAAGAGGGAGAAAGATCAGAAGGGAAGATGAGACAGAGTGGGGAAGGAGTTGGGGGTTGATAATGAACCACACCATCTGCATCTCTTCTTAAAATCTTAGATCTGCTCATGTGTGCATGTATAGAATTCAATCAATTTTTCCCCTGTATATAACCCAGGGTCGATGCAAGAGTATTAGGTTCCCTAAGTGAACCTTCAGCTTTGCACCTTCTCACTGCCCCTGGCCCGCCTCATACACCCAAGTGGCACAGTAACTTATGCACCAAGAGTACAGTAAAGCTTTTGTTCTCTGTCTCCATCTGCTGGCTAGGGAGAAAAACCCATTCATCTGGACAGATCTGGGTTAGAATGAGGAAAACGTCATAACTCTTGAAAGTTAGTCAGAGAGAGGGAAATTATCAAAGCCATTTTTCTAAATATATTTAATTGCATAGTTGTTTTTTTTCTCTATCCATATGTGTACTATTAAAACATTTTTTACTGCTGCTAATCTCAACTATTTTGCCCTCCCTCACCCACCTCAGAGATGGGTGAGGGAGGGCAAAATACATATACAGCTTTCCTAAGGGAAGAAGATCTTCAATCACATTAAGTTGTTACAAAGTGTTTGTCAATTTCCAAATTAATTGTTCTAAAATCTAAGAAATTAACATAAAATGACAATTATACAGTGTAATAAGTGTGGTGATTTAGTCCTAAGACAGACCATCTGGATGCTCAGAGCTTGCTCAAGCTGTTTGAGGCTCTCTATAATGGAAAAGGTGTTGACTCAACTTAAAGCAGAACTAGCTACAATTATGGGGGCAAAAAGAGGACCACAGAGAAGAATATCTGGTGAAATTGAAAGAGATGAGGAAAGAAAGATAGCTTGGGGATAACTGCATGGAGCGGCAGCTTTTCCACTGACTGGAGGCTGGAATAGGACAAAGGCCTTAAAGGCCTCCATTTCTTCCAGATGGCTTATCAGTCTGGATAATCTGTACTGTGGTTTCTTATCTTTGGCAGTTTCTTAAGTATTTAACCGTGCATTAAGTTTATAAACATTATGTTTAATCTATCTTTATTTTATTCGTATTAGTTTGAGCTCACTTAATTTTACCATGATTTATTAATTTAATTTTATTATATGCTTAATCTAATTATCACCAGATACACTTGATTTTATGTATTTTGTGTATTTTTGTATTTAATTTCAAAAAGGATATATATATATATATATATATATATATATATATATATGTGTGTGTGTGTGTATACATTGCTTTGATTACTTTGTATGAAACAGTGATAAATCAAAATAAATAATATAACTTGGAAGAAAGGAGGGCTAGGGGAGATATGAAACAGATTTTTAAATACTTGAAGGATGAGTTGAGAGATTGTGTGTGTGTGTGTATGAGATGAGTTGAGAGATTGTGTGTGTGTGTGTGAATGAGATGAGTTGAGAGATTGTGTGTGTGAATGAGATGAGCTGAGAGATTGTGTGTATGAGATGAGAGATATTGTGTGTGTGTATGAGATGAGAGATTGTGTGTGGGAGTGAGGACCTGAATGTTTGCAGAGACAGCATGTGAGAGCCTCTGTGTGTGGGAGAGAGACAGCATGTGACAGTGAGAGCCTGTGCTTGAGCAAGACAGCATGTGGGAGTGAGAGAGCGCCTGTGTGTGTGAGTCAGACAGCATGTGCCAGTGAGAGACTGTGTGTGTGTGTATGTGAGAATGAGAACCTGACTGTGTGTTTGAGGGAAGAAGATAGACGGCAGTTGGCACGCTTCTATATATGGCAGTGCCCAAGGTTCTTTGCTCTCTGACTCCACCTGCTGGTAGGAATACACAACCTACTTCTCTGGACTGATCTGGGTTTGTTCAGGAACTAGGGGTCATGATATGAAACTCCAAGGAGGTAGTCTCGGGAAACAATGTCAGGAAACAGTTCTTATTGCAAAGGGTGGTGGATGCATGGAGCGCCCTCCTGGAAGAGGTGGTGAAGATGAAGCCAGTCATGGAATTCAAAAGGGCGTGGGTTAAACATAGAGGACTACACGGCATGGTGGGGGGGGGAGGGGTAGCCTGTATGGCGCAGCAGTTACTACCTCAAAATGAATAATACAATTAAAATAAAAATGCTTGCTGGGCAGACTGGATGGCCCACTGAGTCTTTTTCTGCTGTCATTTACTATGTTGAAAACTGCTCATTCTCTATGCGTTTTTCAGTGCCTTTGGGTATTTTTACCTACATGCTGTGGAGGCGTTCCTGCGGATGGGATTAGGTTGGGGGGGGCGACGTGTAATTTTGGGTTTGCCTAGAAAAACTAGCTGCAGAAAACCCCCAAATCTCTGCAGGCAATATTTTTCAGGGGGGGGGGGGGGGGGATGATGATTAAACACATAGCTCTCTGTGTAACCCAGCAGGTAAAAAGTATCCCCAGAGCTTGCACGAGTGCTGGCACTTTGAATATTATCTCCAAAGGTAGCAAGTTAGTCCCTGAAAAAAAAAAAAAGTATCACCTCCAACTTGATTTTTTTTTTACCTTTGTTTCTAAAACACAAAAATAAAATGCAGGAAACTAGCAGTTCGCAGAGACAGTGGAGCAAATTCAGAACGGACTCAGCTTGTAGTTAGCAATTCCACTGTTGAATTCCCTTCTCCACTCCTTCCTTTTTCTGACCCTCTGCTCTGCTCCTCCTTTTGCAGATCCCTTCTGAAAGAAGTCTTGGACTAACAGCAGTTTGGTTGCAATACTTTATTTCTGGATAAGAATTACATTGAATGGTTTATTGATACAGACACAAAGGATGTTGGTATCAATATTATCATTACTTGTTTTCAAGAGTGCTTTGGGCTGCAGGCTAATCGCAGATGAGTTGCTTGCCTTGCTCAATGGACCAGCAGTGATTCGCCCGCCTGCGCCGCAGATAAATCACGGCGTTGTCCACATTGTAGCTCGTGCGCTTGTCCCGAATGTTGTCCTCTATCTGCAGGCGGGTGGTATGGAGGCGGTCCATGTCATTGCTCATGTTCTTCATGGCATTTTGCACCAGGTTGGTTCCCTAAACAGAAAGGGGGGTGAGAGAGGGGGGTTGGAGTATCCCTAGAACATGGAGTGACGACATCACTGAGGCTTAGTGTGCTAGGACCGCAGCAGGAGGCATCTCCAAAGGAAGAGAGGTAGATGAAGAGAGAGTTCCTAAAGCTGCCGTTGCTGTATCACGAGGCATCTCCAAAATGCACACAGCAGGTGTGACATAGGAGCATGACCGAGAAAACTACATCAATCCCTCTATGATGGGGTTTCCCAACCCGCTCATGGAGGCACACCTAGCCCAGTCAGGGTTTCAGGATGTCCATAATGAATATGCATCCAGTGGAGACCCAGGGTATGCAAATCTTTCTCATGCATATTCATTAAGGTAATCCTGAAAACCCAACTGGCTAGGTGTGCCTTCAGGAGAGGGCTGCTCTATGAGTGAGAATATCACCATCGTCTGTACGTTAAATGAAAGCACAAAGTAGCTCTTCAAGCATAGAGAGAGAAAGAGAAAAAAGGTGAAAAAGGCAGAGAGACACCCCCCCGCCCCCCAATCAATCTTCAGTAATCAGGAGTGATTGCTCAGATGCCCTCAAGTTCTGTAGTCCCTCTGTTATGATGTCAGATTCTCTGCTGATGTCCAAGTTGTGTGAAGGGGCTCCTCTCTTACCTTTACGAGATTAGTAGCCTCGGGTAAGCGGGTGCCAGCATGGCGCTGATGTATACGAATTATTGGGCGGTCCAGGTGCTCTCGAGCCTCAAGGTCTCCACTGTAAACAGGACCCTGGAACACAGAGCAGAATCAAAATCTCATTTCTCGAGTGGAGGCCAAACTGGTGTCAAAATTCAAGAAAGCCTGGGTTAACCCATATAGGATCCTTAGTTGTGGGAAAGTAAATGGACAACAGAAGACCAAGTAAAGTACGTGGTATTGCAATAGGAAGGCGAAATGGGCAGGTTGGCTGGGTCTTGCAGTTTTTAATTGCTGTCAGATTTTATGATGTAAACCCATGCATCATCTCATCTGCCATCATTCTCTGACAATCCTTTTCCTGACTTCATACACCCACAGCTCCGATTTAAGGGTTAAGGATTCCATAGGTTTGTATAACTGCGGAGAGCTCATTGCTTTATCAGTGACTGTAATGCTCATGCATCTCCTGCAGCATTGCCAAACTGATGTGCCATAATTCTTTGCACCTGCCACCCAGCCAGAACTACCAGTAGGGAGAAAAATTAGGGTTGGCTAAAGCTTCCACCGTGGCAAACTCTTCATTTCTATCCTCTTGGCCTGCAGGATCTCCTGCAGCCAGCAAGGGAAGTCAGCAAAAAACACTTATCTGCTGCTGGCAACCAAAATGATAATGGGGGGATGGAACGGCTCCCCTATGAGGAAAGGCTAAAGAGGTTAGGGCTGTTCAGCTTGGAGAAGAGACGGCTGAGAGGAGATATGATAAAGGTATGCAAAATCATGAAAAGGGCTTGAACAGACAAATGTGAATCGGTTATTTACTCTTTCAGATAATAAAAGGACTAGAAGGTATTCCATGAAGTTAGCAAGTAGCATATTTAAAACAAATCAGATAACATAATTTTTCACTCAACACACAATTAAGCTCTGGGATTCACTGCCAGAGGATGTGGTTAAGGCAGTTAGTATAGCTGGATTTAAAAAAGGTTTGGATAAGTTCCTGGAGAAGTCCATAAACTGCTATTAATCAATAACCATTGATTGTTACCAGCATTAGTACCTTGGGGTATTCGATGGGGGGTGAAATGCTGATGTGCACAGAGCAGGAGAGGGACCTTGGGGTGATAGTGTCTAACGATCTGAAGTCGGCAAAACAATGTGACAAGGCGATAGCTAAAGCTAGAAGAATGCTGGGCTGCATAGAGAGAGGAATATCAAGTAAGAAAAGGGAAGTGATTATCCCCTTGTACAGGGCCTTGGTGAGGCCTCACCTGGAGTACTGTGCTCAGTTCTGGAGACTGTATCTCCGAAGGGACAGAGAGAGGATGGAGGTGGTCCAGAGAAGGGCGACCAAAAAGGTGGATGGTCTTCATTGAATGACTTATGAGGAGAGATTGAAGAACCTAAATATGTACACCCTGGAGGAAAGGAGGAGCAGAGGTGATATGATACAAATTTTCAGATACTTGAAAGGTTTTAATGATCCACAGTCAACGACAAATCTTTTCCGTTGGGGAAAAAATCATCAGAACCAGGGGTCACGATTTAAAACCTCAGGGAGGAAGACTCAGAACCAATGTCAGGAAGTATTTCTTCATGGAGAGGGTGGTGGATGCTTGGAACGCCATTCCGGAGGAAGTGGTGAAGACCAAAACTGTGAAGGATTTCAAAGGGGCGTGGGATAAACACTATGGATCCATAAAGTCTTGAGGATGTGAATGAAGAGAAGAGGCATGGGGGGTGGCTTGCGGGAATGTCGGCTACTACCTGGAGATTAATATCCTTATTCAATAAACATACACATGGTTAATGCGACTCCAACATTGCTCTTTGCTTCAACGGCAAGAGGAAATGTGGGAAAAAGGATTTGCATTCACAAATAAGCATGGGAGTAGCTTGCTTGTTGCAGCGGTTACTGCCCCAAATCAAATAAGCCTGATACTTCACTTTCAATGCATACCCAGCGTAGCTCTCTGCTTCAATGGCAGGGGGGAATGAAGATAAGAGGATTTAGTCAGACAACAACCAACAAGGACTGAATTGCATAGTCTGGGTAAACAAATAAGCGTGGGAGTAGCTTGCTTGTTGCGGTGGTTACTACCCCTAACCAATTAAGCCTGATACTTCACTTTGAATACATATACAGCGCAGCTCACTGCTTCAACTGTGGGGGGTGAAGAAAGGAGGATTTATATTCAGACAACAACCAACAAGGACTAAATTGCACAAGCTGGGTAAACAAATAAGCGTGGGAGTAGCTTGCTTATTGTGGCGGTTACTACCCCTAACCAATTAGGCTTGATAATTCACTTTGATGCAGCTCAGGCACTGCTCTCTACATCAATGGAGGGGGTGGAAGGAAATTAGAACCAAAAAGTTATCAATAAGGGCCCTGACCTCAGCGGTCAGAGTAACAGATAAGTATGAGAAAAATAAGTGTGAAAGTTTGCTGGGCAGACTGGATGGGCCATTTGGTCGTCTTCTGCCGTCATTTCTATATTTCTATGTTTGGGTACTAGCAGGTACTTGTAACTTAGATTGGCCACTGTTGGAAACGGGATGCTGGGCTTGATGGACCCTTGGTCTGACCCAGTATGGCAGGTTCTTATGTTCTATATTCTTAGGCATTCAGAGTTGCATGGGGTCCCATAGACTTGTGAGATGCCCCGGCTCCATGTGGTTCTGTCTGCAGAGAGAAGCCAACAGAGGAGGTAATGTTTTTTGGCAGAGGGAGCCTATTCTGAAAGGATAGGCTCCACCTCAACCAAAGTGAAAGGTGGTTTTTGGCACTAAGATTTAAAAAGGAGCAAGAATCTTTTAAACTAGAACATGGGGAAAGCAGACAGTCACTCAGCATTGCATGGTTCACAGGGAGCTATCTTCAAAGCATACTAACAAAACTGGGAAATGTAGAACATCCCAACAGAGAGGCTTCAATAAAGGTAAATGTAGCCCAAGTGCTTTTAAGTGAAGAGTAAATTGAGTTAAGAGATTCCAAATTATTCCAGTCAATTGCTAGTAAGATTGTAAATACAAAGAAAAAAACATTTAAAATTCCAGAAGTCTGAAAAATACCATGGAGTTAGAATGTATCTTCGTGCTGAAAAAAATCTTTATTTGTAGTCTCACAGATGTAGCACAGTATATTTCAAAAACTTCTTATGAGTTACACAGTCCCCCTACAAATAAAGATTTTTTTTTCCAACATGAGATAAGGACATTGAGATTTTCTGCCCTCCCATATTTTGAGTTTTGAAAACACACAACTGGACATCTTTTTTTTTTTCTTTTTTTTTCTTTAAATTTTTACTGAAGGTTTTACAACTCAAATAGGCTAAATGTGCCGAGATGGAATTTCCTGCTCTTCCCAGCTCCTCATTTTTTCTGCGCATTCTAAGTAGTAATGCCGCCGGTTCCTGGAAGGAGAAGTTAAGACACAGCCGTGCCAGAGTCTCCTTAAAGGCCAAGAAACGGTTCTTAAACCTGGTATTAAAAAAAGGGCTTTTTTGAGATTTGTATTTGTGGAAAGGTCTATACAAGCATGGTATTGTGCGTTCGATATTCGCTGAGAGTGTCGCTGGTATTCAATTGATAAATAACTTTTGAAATCTAAATTGGAGCGGGTCCGGAGCTTCTTAAAAGCAGCAAGCAGGTCGGCAATTGAGCCAAGTGCCGACAAAATCCCTTGAACTCCGCTTACAGCCAACAGAGTTTGTTTAAATATTTCACCCTATATTTTGGATGGTGGCATTTCAGTCCTGCATGTGCTAGAGCCTATTCGTGAGCCTAAGGGACAACCTGCAAATCGAATCCACAAAGAAAAGGTCCCCCCTGCCTTCAATCTACTGTTTAGTGCAAGAGGTTGAAAGGAATGGTAACAGATGGCTTGGGTGAGTTAGTGCAAATCCCCCTGCTGAAGCTACCTCTGAGGTCGGTGTAAAAAGACCGACCCCCATTGTTTTTCCAGGACACCTTTCCAATCCCATTTGTCGTCTACACTGTATCAATCAGGGTTTCTGAAACTATTGTACACATAGTTTCTTTGGGATACATTCCAAAGCTGTTACTGTATACATTGTATCCATTTCGTGATGGTTGGGGTCAGCAGGGCCAGAAATGCAACAATTACATGAATGATTAGGAGGGGCTCCCTCTTTGTAAGAGACACTGTTGAGCAGGAAGTTTTATTTTGGGCTAGTATGCAGAAGGCCTGGTAGAAGGTTGGATGGTGGATCTTTTCAGTTGAGTGCATGGAAGCTTCTGGAGGTTGGGCTGGAGATTTTGAAGGCTTATGGCTATTGCTTTGCGACTGTATCGCAGAACGCTTGTTGGTACACATACATAAAAAATCTTGTGATAAACTGTAAAGAATAACATGTTAAAATGTAAAACATAACGTGAAGAGATGTAATAAAAGTATTTAGTATTGTTTAGAGAGATTAAATTCCCTTTGTTTTTTTCGTTTTGGTTGGCAACTATTTGGGAATTACCTGCGTTGTCTCTCTCCTCATCCACTGTGCATTCAAGATCCTTTCCCCATGCCTTTCATGCTGCAGTAACCCATCTGTGGAGCCACTCATAATCTTGTAAGCTCGAGAAATGAGCCCTTTACGAGGCAGGCACTTTTCAAAAACACAGAAGCCCTTTTTTACCCACTCGGCGGTGAATATAATTGCAAATCTGCAAACCAGTCCCCTTCGGGTTAATTCGTATTTAGGTTTTAATTCGGGGAATGTTACCCATCCCCGTACACCTAGCAGGTGACTAAATCAAGTAATCTTTCCTTTCCCCTGTTTTAAACCTTATGTCTTCCGTACCTCTAGCAAAGTCCTTGCTCTACCTCATTGTTGTTAATGGGGAAAATTAGAACAGGGATGGCCGGAAAATATGAAACTTAGCACTCACCCTACCAAAATCCCATTCAAATTCTGTGTCACAAACTCTCTCTGCTATCAGGCACGTTGTGAAACAGATCAAAACCCTGCAGGAATTTTGGTGATGCAGGATAGCAGGGACATTGTGTGAGGGTGAGAAGCTCCAGCGGGATCTGTACAGCTTTTTTTTTTTTTTCTTTAAATCATTTTTTGCTATGAATTTATGAGCACTACACTACTGTGTTTTTTTGCGGACTTACTACCGGGGAATGCTGACAAAACTGCCATGGGGGAGCACATGAGAAAAGCAGAGGTATTGAAGCCAAGATGGCACGTGTGGCCTAAACACGGTTACTGGACATTCAAGATCTGATAAACGAAATCTCCAAAAAATGTCTCAGCAGTGTTAGAAGACCGACTGAGCAAATTCATCTTCAACGAATGAAATCTGAGATGAATTTGAACACCACATTGCTAAACTTACTGATTTGGGATCAGACCATATTTCTCTTCCGGCTGCATCTTACAAAAGGAAAATGCTGCTTTGATGGAACGAATTGAAGACCAAGAAAACTCTGGCAGGAGAAATAATCTGCAGATCATCGGCTTAATTGGATCAGTCTCCGATCAAGAGCTTATACGATTTAGAAGTGTGACTGCCTGTGCCTGAGACGTTAGACCTACCCTTGGAAACTGAACCCATAGCAGTTGGAGCAGGCTCACTGGATGAGTGAGACAATGTAGCTATGCCGAGGCCTGTGATCATGAAACATTTGAACTATGCGAAGAGAAAAAGGGGAAGCTTGACACAACGGCACTAAAATCTTGTTATTTAATGACTAAAGCATCTGAAAGTCACAAAGCTTTCACTCTTATCTGTTTGGAGCTGCATCATAAAGGGTTACAATTTGCTCTGTTGTTATGAGTTATTTGCGATAGTAAAGATTTTTATTCTTACAATAAAAGGAGCAGATTGATACCTTTTATGGACAGAGTGCACAGCGGATTTGAACTGTGGTCTAATTCTTTTCACTGTGTTGCCTTGAATTTTGCAGCAATGGCTGCTCTATTTTACATTACTTGGGCTGTATGCTATAGTAATTTTTTGGAACTAGAGACCTTTCAGCAGTGATAATTAAGTGGGGGGTTTTTTTTAATGTTTTATTATATTTTTCTTTTGCATAACTCTCTGGGCAAAGTGCTGGTATAAAAGTGGATCCCATGTTTATTGACTGTTGAACTTAGAACTGTTGTTATAGCTGGAACATAAAAGTTTCACTACCAAACTTTTGATTTGGCACATATGGCTGTTAACCATTGTTTATATTTTCTTGAATCTCTCAAGCTCACTTAACATATTGATTTCAGGATTTCAAGGTTAAAATCAACATGAATGGGACTTTTTATTTGATTTCACTTGGTTTACTGTCTGGCTTGAGATGCCTGGATTCTTGATGGCCATGTGTCTTCAGACTTAAGAAGAAGCAGAGTTTTTGAATATGCCGTTTTATGGCGTGCTGGGTTTTTAACATTTTTTTCAGGTCTTTGCCTTGTGGTGGGGATAAGTGATGTTTGTACTGGAGCTGAAGTGTCCCATTGTGCTTTGCTGTGATTTTTGTCCTAGCCTACAATCTAGTTACCAAGGTTCAGCTATTTATGCTGGAGAACATCCAAGCTTAAGGCCATATGATTATTACCACTTGATATAGTCCATTCCAAAGTTCATTTTGATGTCCGATATAAACATAGCATGTTTGAATGTGGCTAGTGTCCACTCGCCTATTAAAAGGAAAAGATCATCCTTCACTTGAGAAGGCTCAGTTTGTGCTTTTACAGAAAACAGCTCACTGATGACGTTTACAACAGATTGGGTGGGGACCGATTGCTTGTGCTTCTTATTCAAATAGACAACAGGGAATCATTATATTAATACGTAAGAATCGCCCTTTTGTTCTTGAGAAGATGTTTTGGGCTGGTTAGTGGCACCCTCTTTCAAAAGAAACCCGATTCTTGGAACATGAATGCACCAAATCTCTACTGCATGTCGTCCTCTCTCATTTAGTAGATTTAGGGGAAGGCAATTTCCAGAATATACTGTAATTCTGGGAGGAGATTTCAATTTAGTGGCTGAATCGGGTAAGGATGCTGAACCCCCTCCGCTTAAAAAAAAAAACAACAACAAAACAATTTTAAGTGTGAGGTTGCCATTTCTTATGGAAAAAAAAAACTGCAGCTACTGAACCTATTGGGGGTTTGACATCCAAAAGATCTGGACTTATTATTCTAAACCGCACAACAGTTATTCTCATATTGATTATATTCCCAGGTTAAACAAGCAGGTATTGGCACTATGATACTGTCTGATTATTCTGCTTCTGCAGTGGAGGTATAGGTTGGCTTTCTTTATATTCTGCTGCCACCTGGTGTCAGCTTATGGGATTTTGTTAAATTAGGTTCTGCACGTTGTGGAGCTTTTTTCTGATTGAATGCTTTTGAGCTCCTTATTGGAACTTTCCTGTTTTCTCTCTCTCTCTCTCTCTGTCAGTGTTCTCTTTTCCTCTTCCTGTTGCTCTCTTTATCCAAAAGCAGCCTGGGACCGTCTCATTTCCTATGGGGTTCAGTTGTAAAAAGGCTCTTGGCAAGTTAACAGTTTTAAACTTGGTGCATTAGATGACATAACAAACAAGACCAGTGCAAACCACCCTGGAGATGGAAGATCAACTAAAAGGTATGATAACAACATGAAACACACCCCCCCCCCCCCCACCCATATCTGTACACAAGACAGAGGTGTCACCCACTATGTCTGTACCCCCTGCTTCCCTCTCCACAACAAAAGAGAGGATAGAGGCCCAGAGAGCAATGCCTTATACACAAAAAAAAACCAAAAAAACCTCACCCTCTTAAAAAAAAAAAAAAAAAAAAAAAAGATGCGGTTTTAGGGAAAGGATTCTAACAATGTAAAAACTTGCTCAAAGAGTAGGGAACCTCTTACAGGTGCTGCTCTTCAGGCAGTCATTAAGTGTGCAGACATGTCACAGCCCTCCAATCACATGCTGCAAGCCTAAACTCTCAGAATGCTGCTCCCGCCATGGTGAAGCATCGCAGGGAGAACAGTGTAGCACAGGCAGTGGTACCTAAAGTCACACCCAAATGCACTGAAGTCTGTGGAGAATGCCAGGATAGAAGGTCCTGTTCCAAGATATGCCCAGCTACAATATAGCCCAAGGGACAGCCCGAGAGATCAGTAAGGATGTACGTTATCATGGATGATCAAAGCAACCGGTCCCTGGCGAGGTCAGAGTTCTTTGAGTTTAACGTGAGAAAAACCTAGTTCCCATATATCCTCTAAATATGTGCAAGAGAAGAACAAAGGGATTTGTGATAGACGTCCACATCAGATCATGACTTTCCATGCTCTTAGAATGCAACCAGTTACCAAACAACAGGAGAGAAATTCCTATGCCAGACGCAGCATGGCATCATACTCATCTGAGATCCATAGCTAAACATCTCCTGCCTTTAGATCCTGATGCTCGAATCCTACTCCTCCTTGGCCAAGATGTCCTGGGGCTACAGTGTTCATCAGCTGCTCAGTTACCTACTCAACGCTCCCTATTCTCATCACCTCGGCCTAGGATGGGTGATAGTAAGTGACATCTGTGTTGACAAAATGTGTGAACCAATCAGTATAAATACCTTCATCACTACTGTACAGGAGGATGAATGCACTTCCTTATGCAAGCCATGTCTAAACTGTTTATTTCTCCGTCAGGGAGATACCTGTCCAGAAAGGATAACCAAGTCATCATTCTCAGATTTGCATAGAAGCCCTCTCACCTAAGGATTGGGATGATCTTCCAGGAAATGCAGTATTTCAAACTATGAGAGACAATAACAAACCTGAAAATAATCGACTCATCCTTAAAGAATTTGTTTCCCAGCAGCCGGGTGCCTCCTTGCCCATCTTGAACAGGGTAAAAGGAAGGCTCTCCTTTACCTGGGTGAACTGGGAACAAACTGGGGAAACTGGTACTTGTGTTGGCACATGAGTCTACAAAAATCTCCTCCCCCCCCCCGTTTACGTGGTAGAGGTGGCATTTGCGTGCGTCCGTATACAATTGTGCGCACAGGTTCGTGCGTACAGCCTATTTTATAACGTGCATGCATGTTATAAAATGGGAACATCCTTTGGCGCAAGCCGGTATACGCGCTTATATGTGCTCCCGAGCACCAGCATCAAAGTTACCATCTAAATACAGACCAGCAATTGAACGAGCGAAAGGAGCAACATTTTCTATCCAGACCCGCTTCTGGTCCGAATGCATTTTTTATGAGAACAAATGTGCAACTTTCTGTCCCTCCCGTTTCCTCAACGCATTCCCCAGATTTGGAAAGGTCTAATGTTCGCTCCCCCTGCAATAGACCTAGCTCCACATCAAGTTTGGTCGAGCTAGGTTCAGCCATTCAAACGTTATAAGGGTGGGACACGCAAACCAAGCCAGAAAGTGCAACAGGGCATAAACATCAGTACAATCTAAGAAGCCACTCGTTGTATTGAACCGGGGCAAAAGAAGATTCGAAGCCATGCAAAAATAAGCAAAATGGTTTCATGTTAAAATAAAGGAGGCTGTGACGTTGGCTGCAACTGAAATTGGGGGCAGTGGGCATGGAACCTAGGATGTTGGAGTACAGGAACAAAAACTCAACAAGGAGGCGCAGTGCTAATTACACCTTTCCACTCTCTCTTTACTTACTAAAGACAATCCGTTAATGGTATCCATGTTGTCATAGAGATGCTGGCAGTACTGCTTCATCTTTCGCATTTCTCCGGACGCCAGGTGAAGCTGTCCCTAAAGGAGCATGACAACAGGGAAAGAAGATTATGGCTGCACTATAAAAGCCTGGTCTCAAAACAGGAGCGCGATAGAACGGGCTGAAGAGAGAGGCTGACCTTGCAAAGCAGAGAACTGTGCAAAGCAGAGTTATTGGATGCAGTATTAGCGGCATCTGTGTGAGGGGTGGAGAAGAGGAAGAATAGAGATCAGGAGGCTGAGATTCCCCCAAAAAAAAGCTGAGACCTTGAATTTAGGCCACCTACGTTAGGCTCCTATTTTCAGCTGAAAATTCACCTAGATTTAGGGTTCTCCAACTTAAGCTGAATAATTAAAGCAAAGTTGCTTAGCTGTAGCAGGTGTTCTCTGCAGACAGCAGAGTGAGTGACATCATCCGATGGCGCCAGAGCGACCAAGCTTTTCTGAGCATGCGCAGGAAGTTCCACACATGCTCAGAATGAGCTTTGCATTTTTGAGCTCTGGGGAGAGCAGGCCTCCGGCATAGCGCCATCGGATGACGTCACCCACTTGTGTGGCTGGCTTTCTTTCTGCTTGTCCACAGAGAATGAGCCTTTATGGGGGGGCCTTCTGGGGTGGGGAACTAGTTAGCCAAGAAACATAGCCAGCTAACTTTGAGACTGCTTAAATGAACTAACTCTAAACATGTCTAATGTTATCCAGGAACATAGCTGGTTAAATGGTAAGGGCCTGTAAAATATAAAATATAGAGCATGGGGGTGGGGTCCTGAATCCCAGGCCCCGAGTCAATGTAAAACAATATAATAAAATAAAGTTCCCTGCTAGGGCAAGTCTCCCCCCCCAAACCCTTCTGAAAGCATTTTACAAATAAGAGCAGTAGGGATCCAGGGCCTGGCCTGCTCTCTCCCCTCGCCCGCTCCTCTTCTGCCTCCCTCCCGGTACCTTCCGGAAAAACGGTCTCATCTGCCCGGATCATGGCCAGCGCGTGCTGCATGGTTTATCGAGAGCAATGCTGCAAGTGCAGGTCCCATCCATAGCGGCGCAGAAAGTGCCAGCCGGGACCCGGGTAGGAGCGGGCCGCAAGCCCAGCGGTGTTCAAAAGGGACTAGGAGGGTGGACTAGGGGGGGAGGGGGCCAGCCCTGGACCACCTACCACTATGATTTGTAAAATGCTAGCAGAAGGATGGGGGGGCCAGCACGCCACTTTTGGGTTTTTTAAATAGGCCATCCCCATCTAAGCAGCTGTGTTCTTTTGAATAGATTTAAACCTAACCAACAATATTCCAAACCTAGCTGCTTATGATTAAAGGATCCTGCTGAAGGGAGCCGGAAAACTTGAACCCAGGATTTTCAGCGGGGTTTTTATCCCGGATAACTCGTCATTTCTTCATCTGCTGGAAAAAGCACCCCCCCCCCCCCCCCCCTCCCTTATTTTGGTTCTGGAATCTGATTCATCTGCAAGGAAGACGCCGGCTGAAATACACCCTGGTCTACGCTCGGTCAAGTAGGTTATCCATTCCAAGTTTTCTAAGAATATTGGCCTCTAGGTCCCTAACTTTAGACCTTTATTTGCCTTGATTTGGGACCTAAGTTTGGTGCCCAATACTGAAAATCAGTCCTTCCCCATCATAACTCACTCTATGGCCACCCACTTTTTCGGCCCCTAAAATGTAGGTATCTAGGGCCTGCAGCCCTAGCACATTTTCAAAAGGCCAATTTAGCTGCCTAACTTTCAAAATGAGCCTCCTAAACCCTTTGAAAATTGTATTTTGTGGCAGGATGAATTAGGCTTGTGCCTGTGTGTGTAGGTGTGCATAAGCTGTTGGGATGGGGAGACGAGAGCACTTGTACCTTGAGTATGAAGGTTTCCTCTGTCTTTTGTTTCAGGCTGCCATTGATGGACTTGTTTAGGGCTTCCTGCAGAGCTAGCGCTTCTTTAATGTGCTCTCGGATGTTCCTGCGCAGATTCTGGGACTGGTCACATACTGGTAAGACCATGTTAATGACCTGTTTGCATTCTGGGTGACAAGAGAAGCATGTCAGTCTTGGAGAGGGAGTGCCCATCGCCTCTTGGTAGCCGGTACAATAGTAACGTTGGGGTCAATAGTCAATGGCATTCAGCTGGATAACGGGAGTTATCTGGCGAAATACCAACTTTTGACTATTTCTGCCACTTATTTGACTAAAATTTAGCTGGATAACATAACTCGATCCTGGAATGCGCACTTAAGTTATCCGGCTGTCTTCACAACAGTTGGATTTCTTCAGCAGCACTGCCGTGCCACTGAATATCCTGGCCAAGTTAGCCAGATGAGTTTAGCTGGTTAACTTTGCAAGCCGGCCAGTGTCTGAATATTACCCCCATTGGTAACTGACAGCAGATAAGGACAAAAATGATCCATCCAGTCTGCCCGGCAAAGTGTTTAAGAGTTGTAACTGCCACCCCATGCCAGGTCTGTTCTTTGCAGATGTGGGCCCTTCAGTCCCATCCTATGGCACAGTCTCCCCATCCTAACGCTATAGTATGCCTACCCTCTACAGTTTTGTTTTATATACTGCAAGGATCATGACTGAGGGATTAATTCACTGACAAGTGTAGGGGACTCTCATCTCCCTACGGAGGTTGTTAGTCTTTCCTTCCCACATACCAAATGAAAGCCAAGCCAATTCAAAGATCAAATGTTGTAAGCAAATCCCTATATCTGTGAGGCCTCAAGGGGCATTTCTTGCCTCCCATCAGCAGAGGGCCTCAGTAGGTCCCTTGGACTCTCGGTTGATGCCTTCCAGCTCTATGGTCCTTACTTCCTGCTGGTGGCCATCTTGTTCTTGCCTGGATACATAGAGGTCTATATTCAGGCACAGTCCCGGTAGCAAAGTTAGCCAGATAAACGTATCCGGCTAACTTTGGAGATATATTCAATAGTGGCTATCTTAAAGTTAGTTGGCTAACTTTAGGACAGCTCTTTGGCCCAATCACACTTAGCCAGCTAAGGCATCTGGCTAACTCATCTCCACCCAGTTACTCCCCTAACTTATCTGCTTAAATTCTAGCCAGATATATGCCCAAATATTCGTTTAGCAGGCTAACTTCTGAGTTAGCCAGCCACATGACTCTGAATATGGTCCTCAGTGCTTCTACTGCCATTTTCAATTTATTATTGAAGAATATGAATTTAAGAATGTAGTGCAGTGTACTTCAACTTGAGATTTTGAGCATTTCTCTTTATTTTTCATGGCTTTACCCTTTTGAGGTATTCGTCTCTCAGTGACACTGCTGCCTATAATGTGTTTATATTTTCCTCTTGTTTTTTGTTTGTTTTTTTTTAATTTAGTAAAATTTTGGGCATACATAGCACACACACAGCCATTACAAATCAAGTGTATCAGTTACAGGAATCAGCATAAGTTCCTCAGCAGTAGGCATAAGAAAATACATACAAATTTCTACACAGAAAAGGCTCTTCTATATGTTTTTATAGCTTTTGATATTCCACGAGTAGCCTCAAGGCAGATCACAATCAAGTTTTAACGGTTGCAGTGCTTGAAGGTTATTTGCAATCGCAGTTGAATCAAATTTTAGGAATGTGTATTTATTTTTAACAAATACAAAAACTGCACCGGATTAAGCCATTTTTGGTTTGTTTCGAACAGAATAAACTGACACTAGCTTCTTATGAAAACACCCCAAAATGTTTAGATGTTTTTGTAGTCATTGCATTTTAAAAAGAAAAATGGGTCACTGGCAAGGACCAGGCCTCAGTGCTGGATCTGGCCCAGAGGTCTGGTCTCAGGGTCGAAGCTTGGGCTCAGGGCAGTGGGCCTGGACCCAGTCCTGAGGCCCGGCCCTGGGCTTCCGCACATCATCTTCTTGTCCTGGTCTTTGAAAAATGACACCATCTGCTTGGGAGGATAGCATCTTCCTCTGGAGCAGCTGCTGCCACTGTGATATGCAGCCCCAGAAATGTGTAGCCAAGCCATATGGCGCCGGCCACACCGATGGAAGGTGCTAAAGTGACATCACTCCAGCGCCATCCTCCAAGTGCAAGGACAAGACGATAAACACATATGGAGCCAGGCCTTGGCACCGGGTCTTGGCTGCAAGGCCGGATCTCAGGGCTGAGACCAGGCCTCAGTGCCACTAGAGGCCTTTCTCTTTATTTGTTTATTTTTATAGCAGTTTCAGTTATTTTTCTTTCAGAGATTATTTTCTAGTTTACCTTTTTTTTTCCGTTTTGCAAACAAACTGAACCAAACCTCCCCTCCTCCCCCGCCCCCCCCCAAAAACAAATCAAATTAAACAAAAAAACCCTAAAATGAAGGGGGAAAAAAATGTAGGGTTGAACATCCCTAGCAAATTTACACTAGAGAGCATTGTGAGGCCAGGGGTATACAAGTCAGAGTCCGTACTTGGCAGTTTAGGTAGAGAGGTCGAAAAACCCAGTGTCTCTGCCAAGGGGGACTCTAAGGGAAGGTGTGGCAAAAGAGCCATGCCTTAATTGTATCCTGAAAGTGAGGTAACACAGCTCAAGACGGAGGGGTAGTGGTACATTGCTCCAGGTGTTTGGAATATAACAACAGAAGGCACGAAGCCTCATGTCGGACAGTCTGGCCGAATCTAGAGGAGGAGAGAAGAGCCATTTGGTAGGATAAGAGTTCTCTAGTGGGAGTATAAAGGAGAAGTGGTTATTTTTCTCCTTTGCCTGACCTTGTGTTCTTATTGGTAGGAGTTTCTCAGTACTAATTTTCGCTGCACGCCACTGTAGATTTCTGCAATATCAATAGATGGGAGCAATATAAACGTGCATACTTCATAAAAGAATAAGATAAGGACGTTATACTTCCAAGCATATCAAGTAAGCAAGCAAACAGGGACTACAAGCAGGGCTTCAAGGGTGGAAGTGGAAGTTAGGATCTACAGCCTAGCTAATCTTACTTGCAGGACAACTGAGGAAGAGGCAGGGATGTTGGAAGGTCTTTCTCATTGCTTTCAACGGGTAGCAGAAGCTCCCAACTATTGAAGGAAGGCCAGGGAATCCCTGTATCGACAAAGCTGTTGCCATTGTTACCACTTCTATTGCTGTCCGGACAGATGTCCTGATCCACGATGAGAGCGGGTTCAGTGTGAAAGATGGCTGCAGATTGACTCCCTCAGGAAACAGATGGTGAAACTCAAAGAGGTGGTGACAAGAGTGAAAAGCATTTGGGAGAATGAGCACGCCATCGATGACATGCTTAATGAATTGGCAAAGATGGATAACTCAAGTAGAGGGGACAGTGAAACTGGACCAGATGATAGCTAGACCTAGATTACTACAGCTACCAGACTCTACACCACCACTCAGATTTCCCTCAAACTGACCAACCAATATGCTCTGAAAGCAGAGGAGGAACCATCCCAGGATGAGGACCTGCAGGCTCAACAACCACTGCACCTAGGAGGCAGAGGGTAGGGGTGGTTGGTTATTGCTTCTGAGGGGCATGGAGGTATCCAGCTGCCAAACAGACATGTTGTCCCAGGTTGGGTGCCAAAATCCAAAGACATTACCAACAGAGTTATCTGGCTAAATGCTTCTAAATATGGACCTCAGAGTTTACACATATTGAGGGCAATTTTCAGTAAACAGTCTAGCAGCAAAATACACAGGTACTTTTGTACCCACAGACCTTTAGCTTTTTTAAAGAGAAACTATACAAATAGTTTGCTTAGACACATTTAAGGTGTATCAGTACAGATATGTGGAACCGGTCCCGTAAGGTGTTCTGTGACTTATCCTTATCCACTCTGTTACATCCTATTTCCCTCAGCTCAAACTTCCTAGGGTGAGCGCCTACCTGTACCATGGCTACCTCCCTGGAATGGGAACCCTCGTCCCCCTTTTAGAACAGGGAAAAGGTTGGCTTGTCATCGCCTATGCTATCGCTGTAACTACCTACGTGACCCTCCTTGCCCCCTTCTGCTGGGGTGCTATCAACAGCAGTCCCTAAATCTTGGAACTGATTGTGTTTCTTCCCTTGTTGTTGCCTTCGTGACTTAGCCACCTTAGGTTCCTCACAGTATAAATTCAAATCTTCGTACAGGGAACTCTTCTGCGAGGACGATTCATTGCAATCTGAGATATTTGGGCTAGACGTGAGTTGTGTCACATCCTAGTACCATGGGGTATGGGAGTCGAGGAAGTATTCCAACCTCTATACTGGCCTGACCAGCCAGTATAGAGCCAGTATAGATTGTCAGTACAATCTAGTCTGTTGGGTATTGTTGTTGGTTCCCTTGTACACGGGTTAGAGTTACTGTCTTCTTGTGATTGATTGGTATTGCTTTGGCTAGATCCCTCCAGACAAGACTCTTTAGACTCTATGAGTCCACCAGAGCTTGTGTGGGGGACTACTCCAACTCCATTGGGACCACAAATTTACTACATCCAGGGAATGAGCCGTCAACCAGGTTACAATGATTAGGTTGACAGCCAAAACATTTTCAGCACTCCAAGGGCAGCCTTTAGGGTTGTGCCCTTTCTCTCCATACTGGAAGCATGCCTGTGGGTCCAGACTCTGTAGTTGCCCTCTCTCTGGACGTTTTGTGTCCGGACTGCTAGCTTTTGGATCCAGCACAGACTGTTTCTCTTGTATGATGGAGTGTTCAATTGTGCTTGATAGAAGGCATCCAAAATTTCTATGGTGAACTCCAGGATCAGTGGTGAATGTTGGTGAACAAACCATCATGTGGGCGGGAAACAATTGATAGATATGCCCCCCCAACCACGTGGGAGAAGATATTGGCTACTTCTGAGCCTGTCTTCCCTTCAGGCTGTACCACTCTACTTTAGTCAGTAGAAGAGATTTCCGGGACTGTCCCCAGGAGAGATTCCCTCGCTGGAACCCAGGCAGATATGTTTCTGGGGTACAACATCTGCATAGTTAGCCCTTACATCAGGATATGCAGCCTGAAAAGGAACCTGGCTGCTGCCTGTCAGCAAATTTCTCAGCTGGTTGGGCAGTCCATTTCCAGTTTTACCAGAATAGATTCTGGGTCTTCCCCCAGACCTATCTTTAGTATCACGGGAATAGCCAGAGTATGCTGGGCTGTGATCGCTTGTAAAGCTTCTGTAAAGGTAATGTTTTGCTTGGTTGCATTTTCCTGCAGGACAATCAGGGAAGCCTGTAGGGTATTCAAACTCCCTAGGAAGTACTGTTGTTGAGCCCCCTATAACTGCTGCTGTCCCTCTGCAAGGGCCTGTAGCACCTGTTCCAAACTGGTCATTTTGGGTGAAAAAAATTTTTTTTTTCTTTCTTCCAGAAAACCAAACCAAACCTCAGTCTGTTTGGCCCTTACTAACTTAATTAAGTCCCACTTTTCTGTTGCTCCAGTGGGTCTCCGGCCTGTGCTCCTACTTAGGGTGGGCAGCTTGGGATTTATCAGAGTCTATCTGGTAACTTGGGAACAGCCACAACTTGGGAGATATGCCAGAAGACAAAAGGAGGCTGGACTCCAGTCAGTTCCTTACACGGCTTTATTGTTTACACAGAACCACATAAGACAAGGCTGCTTACCTCGGCAGTCTTTGTGGCAGTCATAGACAGGTTTAGCATACATTGCCTTCTGCATCCACCCTGGGGCCTCCCTGCTCTCTCTGGGCCTGGTTTCTCAACCCCCCAGGTTAAGAGCACCGCCCTGGGACCACAATTCCTTATCAGTGCTGTACCTTAAGTTAGACTGGTCCAGATATGTAGAATCAGTCCCTTAAGATGTTATGGGATTTCTCCTTATCCACTCTGTTACATCCTTTCAATGGATCAGAACAAAAATGGGTAGGAAGAAAGCCTGCATTGCAGACAGAGATGAGAAAGAAGAGGAGGAGCTGAGGTATTTATACTTTAGCAACACCCACTAGTGGTTCTGCTCTATTATTTTCCTTGAAAAGAGGTAACCATAGTAATAGTCTGTTGGAAGAATTTTATAGAAAGAATTTGTAAATCAGATATCTTCAAAAAGCAAGATTGCTTACTGCAAAATGGTGTATTCTGTAGAGAGCAGGATTAATTCCCCATGACATGTGGGTGATGTCATCTGGTGGCACCAAATGGACTAAACCCTCCTATGTAGTAGTGCAGGAGTTCCCATGTGGGTGTTGCCTCATTAACCTCCTCAGTCAATATCAAAGCTAATCCTAGCTAGATAGTCGACTCTCCAGGGAGGCAGGCGAGTCTTTCACGTGGCTAATTCATCCTGCTATATATGGAAAATGCTATTTATGGTAAGCAAACTTTCTTTTTCTGTCAATAAGCAGGCTGAATTAGCCATGACTTGGGGAATCCCAAGCTGAGAGTTTCAGCAGAGCATTTAGACTGAGTAAACAACCCATATTCCACCATGGAGAACAGACTGCTGCAAGAGCAGGTTATGCAAAACTGTTTGTCTGAATTTACCGTCAGACCCTGAGAGGTTGTCCAGACAGTAATGGGACGTAAAGGTGTGAACTGATGACCAGGTAGCAGCTTTGTCGATGTCTTCGAGAGGCATGTCTAATAGATGGCCTCTTCTGTTTCTCATCGCTCACACTTGATGAGCTTTGACAAAATATCTGTGATCGCTACCCCTTGGCAGGTTTACCAGTATTGAATGCATTCTGCTATCCAGTTAGACAATAATGTAGATTTGACAACTATTACAGCAAGTCTGTTAGGGTTATAAGACACAAAGAGTTGGGAAGATTGGCTCTGTGACAGAGTTATTTCCTTATAGTAGGCTAAAGCTATCTGCAATCTAAGGTATGAAAGGTTTTCTGTCCTTCATGCACATGTGGTCTTGGAAAGAAGGAAGGTAGTATGATGGACTGATTGATAAGAAAAGCTGAGATTACCGTTGGAAGAAACTTAAGGTGAGTACAGAGGACCAACCTATTGCAAAAGAATTGCATGTATGGTGGATAGGTGTGCAAGGAAGACCACATCGCTGCTCGGCCGATGTCGTTGGAAGAAAGTAGCTTAGCTTCCGCCCAGGATACTGCCTGAGCCCTAGTGGAATAAGCTTTAACCTGAAAAGGTAAAGGCTTCCCTGCCTCTACATAAGCTCCTGTGATCACTTCCTTGATCCAGTGAACTATGGTAGCTCACGAAGCTGCTTTGCCTTGTTCCCTTCCACCGTGAAGAACAAACAAGTGGTCCGTCTTGCGCACCGGTTATGTATGTTCTAGATACTGTACTAACAGCCTACTGACGTTTAAGTGGCGTAGGAGGTGGTAGTTTTCTGAGTCTTTGCATCTACCTAGGGACGGTAAGGAAATGTACTGGTTCAGGTGAAACTCTGAGACTACCTTTGGCAAGAAGGAAGGGACGGTGCGAAGCTGCAACATTCCTGGAGTCAACAGGAAGAACGGCTCCCGATATGACAGTGCCTGTAGTTCAGAGATGCGATGAGCCGAGCATATCACCACCAAGAATACAGTCTTCAGCATTAACAGGCATAGAGTCAGAGCAGACAGCGGCTGAAAGGAAGGCCCTGCTAAGAAGTCCAATACTAGATGGAGGTTCCACAGGGGGACCGGCCACTTCAAGGGTGGTCAGAGGTATTTAACTCCTTTTAGGAAACAGGCCATGTCCGGATGTGTCGACAGGTGGGCTCTGTTCACTTCGCCTCTGAAACAGGAGAGAGCCACCACCTGGACCTTCAAGGAGTTGAGGGACAGTCCTTTGTTTAGGTCGTCCTGTAAGAACTCCAGAATCATGGGGATCTTGGTCGTCTGAAGGGGCACCCTGCATTCCTCGCACCAGGCCTCAAATATTCTCCAGATCCGCACATTGCCCTTGCCCAGCAGAGGCCATGGAGGGAAGGCATACACTAAGTCCTCCTCTGGCCAGGTCTGGACAAGGGCATCCATCCCTTGAGAGCGCTGATCTCTTCTGCGACTGAAGAGTCGGGGGGACCTTTGCATTGTGGGATGTGGCCAGTGGGTCAACTAGGAGCAATCTATTGGGAGCTGGAAGGCTCTGATTGACAACGCCCATTTCCCTGGATCCAGTCTCTCCCTGCTGAGAAAGTCTGCTCTGAATTTGTCTTTTCCAGCAATTAGGAGGCCGAGATCCCTTGTAGATTTAACTCCGCCCATTCCATAAGGGGGTCTATCTCCAGAGACACTTTGTGGCTTTTGGTTCCTCCATGGCGGTTGATGTAGGCTAGCATTATTGCGTTGTCCGACATCACGCGGACTGCTTGTCCCTGGAGCCTGTGTCTGAATTGCAGACACGCTAATCTGACAGCTCGGGCTTCCATGCGGTTTATGTTCCAGTGCGCATCTTCCTTGGTCCATCGCCCCTGGGTTGTCAATTCCTGAAGGTGGGTTCCCCAACCTCAGAGGCTCACATCTGTCGTGAGGACTAGCCAGTTTGGTGGGCACAGGCTTACACCCTTGCTTAGATGCCCTTCCTGTAGCCACCACTGGAGTCAAGAACATACTTCCATCAGTAGGTGGAGGCAAATCATCTTGAGACAGTGGGTTCTAAAGTGACAGCATGGAGCGTTGGAGTGGCCGCATGTGTGCCCTCACCCACTGTACTACCTCCAGGGTTGGCGCCATCAGGCCAAGGACCTGAAGATAGCTCCACACACTGGGGCACATTGTGTTTGTCAGCTGACGCACTTGGCACATCAGTTTCCTTATCCTTGAGGGAGGGAGGAAGACTTTGTCCTGCTTGGTGTTGAACCGGACTCCCAGGTACTCTAAGGACTGGGAGAGCTCGAGACTGCTCTTGTCCATGTTCTTGATCTGACAGAGTTCCTGAAGCAGGGACCTGACCCTGCTGGTCACCTGGAGGCTCTCCTCCAACGACTTCGCCCGGATCAGCCAGTCATCTAAGTAAGGGTGCACCAGGATCCCTTCTTTCCTCAGTGCCGCTGCTATGACCACCATAATTTTGGAGAATGTTCTGGGGGCAGTTGCCAGGCCAAAGGGCACCGCCCAGAACTGATAATGGTGGCCCAGTACCGCAAAGCGTAGGAAACACTGGTGGTCTTGATGGATCGGGATATGAAGGTAGGCCTCTGAGAGGTCCAGGGATGTTAAGAACTCTCTTGGTTGTACGGCCGCACCAAACCGCGCACAAAATGGCGTCTCCCCGGCCTGCCACATGGAGTGCCCATTTAGTCTGAAGTGGGGCCTAGCCCATCGGGAGGCTGCTCAACCCGCTTGTAAACCCCCTTCCCTTACCGAAGCCCTTCCACGTCTCTGAATCGGAGTTCTTCTTTATTTACCTGTGCTCAGTAAAGGGACGGTCTCCGGCTACGGGGGGAGAGGGCATAGGCAGTCACTGCCGCGCTTGGCTTCCTGCACCTGCTGCCTTTTAGCTGCTTCAGCAGCAAAGTTCATGCCGGGAACCGGCTATTGGACCATGGCACAGCTCTGAGGGATCTTGGAAATCGCCTCAGGAATTCTCAACTTGGGGAGGGACCATTAGGTATCACCGTAGGAGAGAGAGGGGGCTTGATCTTTCTCTAATTTAAAGGTAAAATTTCCTCGTCTAAAGAGCACTGTGCTGCCAATAGGGAAGGCAAAATCCACATCTGCTAGGAGAAGGAGAGATACTGAATGGCTAAGGTCACTGCAGGTTTATATCTAGGGTGATGTCAGCTTTGAAATCTGACTCAGTCTCCCATCTGCTAGCAAGGGAGCACATAACCCATTGGTCCTGAGTCCATCTGGCTGCACGCTAGGAAAATGGAATTTCCATGTGATGAGCGTGATCGGCCATGCATTTGTTTGGGCGCACATTTTGGATGCGCTAATCTCCTTATTGATCCGGTGTTAGTCTAGCACATCCAAAATGTGCGTAAACCTGTGCGCTAGGCTGGGCGCACTATATTACATCGGCCCGACAAGGTTTACCTGCATGAAAAGAGGCGCGTCTGGAGGCACACCCGGGGAGCAGTAAAACGTAGCTGGTATGTGGGCAAGCCTGGTCAGGGAAGAAAGGCTCTCCTAATCTTATCCAGCTATATTTAGCAGAAGACTTATCTGGATACGTCCTCCTGGATAACTTTATCTGAACAGCTTTCCTGCTTGCCAGCTCTTGGAATATGGCCCTCCAGGTCTTCTCGCTATAGGCAAACTAGATTTTTGGTATGCAGGGCCCCTTCTTTGGGGCTTTACCTGTGTTAAAGGGCTCAAAAGGATTAACTTTCTGTGGCTTAGGCTTCGGTGTCAAGGAGCAAGGGGGACTCCTTCGCCAATAGAATTCTTGTTCATGATCTTGAAGGACCCCCGTCAGCGAATGGTTAATAAGATCCAGTACCCGGTTCCTCTCCTGCTTGCACTCTCTCAGCTCCTTACGAATTAAGTCTAGGGCCTGTAAAACAGAACAGCAATGTCAGTAAGCAATGGCTCCTCACATTCAGCCCCTTGTTTCTGTTCCTGACATTGTCTCACCTGTAGCTGTTGGTGGACATTTCCAAGATCTTCATCCAGCTTCCTCTTGATGTTTGACAGCTGCAATTGCTCAGAAGCCAAAAGGGCATCAACCCTGTCTGAGACCTGAGGGGGGGGAGATACAAAGTGACAGGAGAGCATGACCAAACCTGAAGTGTTGTTTTTGGGGCAGCATTTGGAGACATGGGGTGGTGGGAATGTGGGTCTTACCTGAAAGTGTCCCTGGTGTATTAAACCAAAATTCTTTAGCAGGACAGAGTGAAAAAATAACCCCAATCTATTTTATAAGCACAATGAGGGCCTCTCCCTCCAAATGTAGGACAAGGGACATATTAAATGACTGTAAAAATTACTACCACCCATCTAACCTACCCCACTCTTCAGCCATGCCACACACATTACCATCCTTACCTCTATATATACCACTTGGCCCTAAATCCTGCCATCCCTTTGGAGGGTACACTACATACAACATCTTACCCCTTGACTGGAGTGCAGCCTACATACAGCTCCCTCTCGAGTAACTTAATAAAGGAGAGCAGATAAAGATCAAAACGCTTCAGCTAGTCTTCCCAGCATTTTTTTTTTAGGGTAGTAACTGCCTCTCCGTGCAGGTTACCCCCATGTCTTCTGTTAAGGGCAGTAACTGCCTCTCCGTGCAGGTTACCCCCATGTCTTCTGTTAAGGGTAGTGACTGCCGCTCCGTGCACGTTATCCCCTATGTCTTCTGTTAAGGGTAGTAACTGCCTCTCCATGCACGTTACCCCCATGTCTTCTGTTAAGGGTAGTAACTGCCTCTCCATGCAGGTTACCCCCATGTTTCTCTTAAGGGTAGTAACTGCCGCTCCGTGCAGGTTACCCCCATGTCTTCTGTTAAGGGCAGTAACTGCCTCTCCGTGCAGGTTACCCCCATGTCTTCTGTTAAGGGCAGTAACTGCCTCTCCGTGCAGGTTACCCCCATGTCTTCTGTTAAGGGCAGTAACTGCCTCTCCGTGCAGGTTACCCCCATGTCTTCTGTTAAGGGCAGTAACTGCCTCTCCGTGCAGGTTACCCCCATGTCTTCTGTTAAGGGCAGTAACTGCCTCTCCGTGCAGGTTACCCCCATGTCTTCTGTTAAGGGCAGTAACTGCCTCTCCGTGCAGGTTACCCCCATGTCTTCTGTTAAGGGCAGTAACTGGCCTCTCCGTGCAGGTTACCCCCACGTCTTCTGTTAAGGGCAGTAACTGCCTCTCCGTGCAGGTTACCCCCACATCTTCTGTTAAGGGCAGTAACTGCCGCTCCGTGCAGGTTACCCCCATGTCTTCTGTTAAGGGCAGTAACTGCCTCTCCGTGCAGGTTACCCCCATGTCTTCTGTTAAGGGCAGTAACTGCCTCTCCGTGCAGGTTACCCCCACATCTTCTGTTAAGGGCAGTAACTGCCGCTCCGTGCAGGTTACCCCCATGTCTTCTGTTAAGGGCAGTAACTGCCTCTCCGTGCAGGTTACCCCCATGTCTTCTGTTAAGGGTAGTAATTGCTGCTCCATTCAGGTTCCCTCCAAGCAGAAATGTAAGCTTTAGGTGTAACACGAGTTACCTCATTTCTATTCTCTAGCCATTAGGGGTCCTCTGTGTTTACCCCCCGTCCTTTTGAATTCCATTACTGCTCTTGTCTTCAGCACTTCGGTGAGGGCGCTCCTTTTCCCTGAAGAAATATTTCCTGACATTGTTCCCGAGTTTCATAGCTTGACTCCTCATTTTTCAGCTTCCTTTCCATCTGAACAGATTTGATTTTTGTGCATCATTCATTCTTTTCAAGTATTTGAGGGGGCTGTATCGTATCTCCCCTGCCCTTCCTCTCCTCCAGGATCTACATATTTAGGTCCTTCAGTCTCATCTCATAAGCCTTTCTATGCAGACCCCACACCATGTTGGTCGCCTTCCTCCGGACCCTGTCCATTCTGTCGTTCTCCTTTTTGAGATCAGGTCTCCAGAACTGAACACAGTACTCCAGGTGCGACCTCATCAATGCACTGTACAGGGGCATTATCACTTCCTTATTCCTTCTGGTTGAGCAGCCCTCTGGTTTTAGCCACTGCCTTGACACAATGCTTCGCCATCTTCGGAGCATCAAACTCTTATCGCCCCGAGGTTTCTCTCTCAGTCCATGCACATCAGTCGAAAGTTTCGTCCACCATCAAGTAAGACTCCTTTGCATGGCCGTACCCAAATGCACTGCTCTGCCCTTCTTGGCATTGAATCGCAGCTGCCAAACCTTCGACCACTCTTCCAGCTTTCTTAGATCGCTTCTCATTCTCTTTACTCCTTCCGGGGTGTCCACTGTGTTGCAGATTAGCGTCATCCGCAAAACAGACAAACGCTTTACCTTCTAATCTCTCTGCAATTTTGCACAGAAAGACGTTGAAGAGAACCGGGCCCAGAACTGAGCCTTGAGGCTCAGACCTCCACTAAATCACTCTTTTCTCTTCTGATTATACAGCACCCTGCCACCCTTCCTGGGGGGGTACTGCCACGTTACCCAAGTGTACTCTGCCACCTTTCCTGTGTGCTCACAGCAGAGAACCCCCTTCAGCAAAATGCTCTCCTCTATCGGGTCCCCTGAACACTGTTGTAGCAGGGCCTCACTCCCGTTTGGTTGCAGAGGAGAGCTTGGAGGAATGAAATTGAAAGGCGTCCCAGTAGCAGCACCTGCCCCGAGGATGAGACACCAGAGAGGGCAATTTTCAAAAACCAATTTGGACAGATATCTCACGTCCAGGGACCTTGTATACATTTCATGTACGCTTTCCAGTTGAAAACTGCCCCTACAGCGTTTGCTCTCCTGCCTTTTTTTTTTTTTTGGTGGGCTAAATGTGGCTAGAAAATAGCATGCATCCATTCAAAAAGGCAATAAATGTTTGCAATGTCCTAATCCTGCCCCCCTCCCTCCCTCCCCCCCCCAAAGAAACATCTCAGGGATGCCTCCCCTTAACTCGGCTAAAAGGAAAACTGACAGTGCTTTTAGCCGAGTTAAGCATGGGTCAATTTCAGACCAGCCCCTTTGTCCTCTCAAGAGTGTCCCAGTGTCGTCTTGCTTGCCTGGGCTTGGCCCACAGCCTACAAAGGGGCTGCACACATTTTCCTGTCAGCACTTAAGATCGTGCTGCCTTGATCTCTCCAATGGGGAATCAGCAGAATACAAACAGCTGCAAATGATCCGGGCCCACAGAAAACACTGCCTAGTCCCTGGGGTTGGCTTTATTTTATTTTAAGAAGCAGGTAAGTATATCCAGTCCCAGTACAGATACAACCCACAGCTGTCAACACAGGCACAGGGGGGGTAAGCCGCACAAAGTGGCAGTTACAACTCTAACAACCTTGCTGGGCAAACCGGGTGGACCATTTTGGGGTCTCTCTTTTTTTTTTTTTTCTGCCATCGTTTGTTACTCTATACACGTCCAGCACATGGAGGAAACCAAGATGTGTTTCCCCAATCCAGGCTGTTGGCACTAGAACTTGATCACAACTGTACCGCCCTCTCACGAGATTCTAGGATTTACCCCTTTTATCCAAAATTATGATGGTTCAAGGTGGAGCCTTAGTCCCATCCCAAAGAAAAAAAAAAAATCTAGATCCTACCTGTTGATATTCTTTCCTTGAATCCTACCGGGCCACTCCGATGCATGGGTTTTGCTCTCTTACCACTAGATGGAAACAGAGAGCTGTTTTGCTGACATCACCCTATTATAGGGTTTTGTGTCACCTGCAGCTCTTCAGTATTTCTGCAGAAAGACAAAACAAAATCTTGACATCTTACCTCCTCCCCATGAGTACGGGAGAATTTCTTAACTGGGCCTGATCTCCTCAAGCCTGAGGGGGAAAAAACAGCTCCAAATTCTCCTGGAATCGATATATATACTGCAGAGCAAGCTACAGGCTAAAACACAAGTGGGATCCTGGCCTGGCCTGGTAGGAATCAAGCAAAGAAAATTGGCAGCTAAGAACCACAATTTTCCCTTCCTCATCATCCCAGTCGATCAGTCCAGATTTAGGGGACATATCCAAGCCCTCCCTATTCTGGGAATTTGATAAGGCTGCTCTCAAGGTGCCTATGCCGAAAGTACCTCTTCTCCAGCCTGAAGATCCAGTCTGTAATGCTCGGAGAATATATATGCAAAGAATGCCATGCGGCTGACCTGCACGCTCTCGCAGCAAAATCAAAGAGAGCTCTGCTCACAAAGCCACTTGTGCTCCAGTGGAATGCAATCTAAAACCCCTAACTTAAGCCTGCGCCACAGAAATCTCTCCCAATTAGCTTGCCCAGCTGCCAAGTTCCCCCAAATGAGAAACTGCTGGATTTAGAGAGCACATACTGAAGCACTCCTCCTCCATCAGCCCCCATGCTTAGCAGGAGCCAAGGAAAAGGGCACCTCTCACTTACTGACTTTGACCAGCCTCCTCCATCTAAAAGACCCTCTCAAGCGCTATCCTCAGGCTACTGTTGAAAAGTTCCAGTCTTTTTTTTTTTTTTTAAATACAGAAACACGATGGCAGAAAAAGACCTTATGGCCCATCCAGTCTGCCCATCCGTCCAATTCGTCTAGCCCTTACAATTCCCATCACGCCCTCAGAGATCCCCGTATTTATCCCAAGCTTTCTTGAACTCAGATCCTGTTTTTGCCTTACGAGCCATTTCCCTCTCCGTAAAAAAAATATTTTCTAAAGATTACTCCTGTATCTATCCCCTTTCCCATGACCCCTCATTCTAAAGTCTCCTTTCCATTGAAAGAGATTTGTCTCCTGTGCATGGAAACCTTTGAGATATTTAAATGTCTCTATTATATCTCCCCTATCTTGCCTTTCCTCTAGGGCAGCAGTTCTCAGCCTATATAAGTGAGAGAGAAAAAGCATGTGTATATGTGTGTGATTGAGAGCCTATGTGTATATGTGTGTGATTGAGAGCCTATGTAAGTGAGAGAGAGAGAGAGCGAGCATGTGTATATGTGTGATTGAGAGCCTATGTAAGTGAGAGAGAGAGAGAGAGCATGTGTATATGTGTGATTGAGAGCCTATGTAAGTGAGAGAGAGAGAGAGAGCATGTGTATATGTGTGTGATTGAGAGCCTATGTAAGTGAGAGAGAGAGAGAGCATGTGTATATGTGTGTGATTGAGAGCCTATGTAAGTGAGAGAGAGAGAGAGCATGTGTATATGTGTGTGATTGAGAGCCTATGTAAGTGAGAGAGAGAGCATGTGTATGTGTGTGATTAAGAGCCTATGTGTATATGTGTGTGACTGAGAGCCTATGTAAGTGAGTGAGAAAGCAAGCACGTGTATATGTGTGTGATTGAGAGCCAGTGCGAGAGAAAGGAGGAAGTTGCAAACAAACCATCCCACCTCCTGCGAATTCAAAACAATCTCAGGGCACCTGGATATCAAATGTTCCCAGGTATGCAGAGCAAAGCATTTTTTTATCCTTATTATTTTTCATTATTGGGTCTTTGTGTCTGCTATTTGAAATATTTTATTGGTATCTAGAAATTGTTGATATGATTTTTAGTTATTGGAAATTCCATCAGTTACTTTGAAATCTGTTCTTTTTGTTAGTATGGTTTTACTGCTATTGATTTTATATTTCTTGATTTGTTTTATGAAGACTGGTGATGATTCTCTTTTTCCTTTGTTGCACTGCATACAGAGTCCCTGGCTTGTTGTGGTTTCCAGTTCAGATTTTGCCTGCATGTTTCTAGTTATGCGTTTTGGTCTCTTTATTCTCTGTTAGGTGAGGGTCTGCACATGTGACTGAGGTGAGGTATTCTGCTGGTGTGTAGTTTCTGTATAGGGCTCTATAGCAGCCTGGCTTGATCTGTTTTCCTTGGTCCATATTGGTGTCTTAAGGCCTGGTGTAATATTTTCAGTATTTGTTTTTTTTTTAAAGGCCTTATGCTCTAAAATAAATAAATAAAATACAAGCTCCAGGGAAAGCTTCCACAGGAGCCATTTCTCCTAAGACTTGTCCAACAAAGGCTCCCCTGCATTAGCACGGTGAATGCTGGCTCCACCAGCTACCAGGGACCAACCCAGAGGATCTACATGGGCCTCTCCTGCAGCTCCCCAAACCGCAGGAGAAAGCAAAATGGCCACCGTTCCCACACTGCTGGGCTCCCCGACCAGGCCGGACTCCGAGAACAGCCACTGTTGTACCAAAGCAGCTTTTCCTCCTTCCATGGCAAGGGGAGAAACTCCCCAGCAGCTTTCCCCCCGGCCGCACAAGCCCGAGGCCACCATCTCTGCCCTCTACAGGAGCCACCATGTCGGAATCCAGCACAAATCGGCTCCATTTTTCTTTCTCCCTCTCCCTGGCCAGCACACATCATCGTCCGGAACCTGTACTATGGGCAAGACTTCCACTAAGGTTCCCTTTCAGTAGCCTCACTCCCTTGATGACCTCCTTGGTTGGTTTTTTTGTTTCTTTTTGACAATCTCCATTTAAGGGGATAAACCTCAAAACACAATTCTTAAAGAAATGTGATATTTCCCTTTTTGAAGTCTTCTTTGGGAGGCAGGAAGGAACCATTTTCAGGGCGAGAGAAGAGGCCAGGGAACGAGAGAGCCAGCACCACTGCTTTATCATACTGTCCTCACAGCACAAGAACGAGGCAATCATGGGCCACTGACCCCTTGCCCATCCTGCTCTACCAGGGAAATGCTCCCAAACTAGGAACTAGCAGCCCTGGAAGTAATCTTCATCTCCAAAGTCTGACTGCAGGATTATGCACCGCTACCATCTGCTGAAGACAGAGAATACTGAGCGACTGCAGCTGGCACACCATCTTATGTACCAGCATAAGAACCTGCCATACTGGGTCAGAACAAGGGTCCATCAAGCCCAGCATCCTGTTTCCACCAGTGGCCAAAACCAAGCTACAAGAACCTCGCAAGTATATAGAAACATAGAAATGACGGCAGAAGAAGACCAAACGACCCATCCAGTCTGCCCAGCAAGCTATGTACTTTTTTTTTTTCTCTCTCTCTCTCATACTTGTTACGCTTGGCTTCTAGTACTCTCTAGTTCTATTTCCCCTCCACCCCACTTTCAATGTAGAGAGCAGCGCTGGAACTGCATTCAAGTGAATATCCAGCTCAATTAGGGGTAGTAACCGCCGCAATAAGCAGGCCACACCCCTGCCCCTGTCCACCCAGACCATGCAATCCACATACAGATCCTCCCTTCCTCATTCCCCCTGCCGTAGAAGCAGAGAGCCACGCTGGACATGCATTGAAAGTAAAGTATCTGCCCAGCTACACCTCGCTTCCCTGTGAATACAAATATATATATATTTTTTATTTTTCTTCCACATTACCTCTTGCCGTTGAAGCCCAGAGCAATGACGGAGTCTCATCAACCATGTGTATGTACACTGAACAAGGGTATTATCTCCAGGTAGTAGCCCCCATTTCCGCAAGCCACATTAACAAACAACAAATATTGAACAAGCCTAATAATTGGCAATACCTATAGCCTATGACCTCACCGGTAATTTTACATACTCTTACCCACCCCTGTTTTTTTTTTGGAGATGGCAGCTCTCCATCCTTCCGCTCCGAGAAGGTGGAACACCGACCACTGGCATCCCGCTCCGTGAATGCCACTCCATCCTTCCGCTCCGAGAAGGTGGAACACCGACCACTGGCATCCCGCTCCGTGAATGCCACTCCATCCTTCCGCTCCGAGAAGGTGGAACACAGACCACTGGCATCCCGCTCCGTGAATGCCTCTGTGGCTACTGCCGCTCCGTGCAGTGTTCTGCCGTCTCCTTCCACCTTTGGGCTTGCGGGCCCCGGTTATTGATCCCTGCGTCTGCTACTTTTCATGGCTGTGACAACTCCCCCCCCCCCACACACACACACACACACACACACAACAAGACCTTTAATTAGGGCTTCAAGGGCTGCTGCTTCTCCCTTTTACTGCAACAGGTCTGAGGCGATCTCTAGCTCAGCCTTTCTGCGCACTTCGGCGGTGGCTGTGGCAGCAGCGGCTTCCTGTTGTTCTTCTATTCTGAGCCCTTCTATCTTGAGGGCTGCTGCTTGTTCGGCATTCTGTATTCTCTTTATTCACGCCCTCTAGACTTGATGGATCCACAGTGTTTATCCCACGCCCCTTTGAAGTCCTTCACAGTTTTGGTCTTCACCACTTCCTCCAGAAGGGCATTCCAGGCATCCACCTCTCTCTCTGTGAAGAAATACTTCCTGACATTGGTTCTGAGTCTTCCTCCCTGGAGCCTCAGCTCGTGACCTCTGGTTCTGCTGATTTTTTTCTGATGGAAAAGGTTTGTCGTTGTCTTAGGATCATTAAAGCCTTTCAAGTATCTGAAAGTCTGAATCATATCACCCCTGCTCCTCCTTTCCTCCAGGGTGATAGTACCCAAACACTTAGAAGATCCCATGCAACTGATGCCAGTAGTAGCAGAGGCCATTCCCTAAGTCAACTTGATTAACAGCAGTTAATGGACTTCTCCTCCAAAAACTTATGAAATCTCTATCTTATCCCCCCTCAGCCATCTCTTCTCCAAGCTGAACAGTCCTAACCTCTTTAACCTTTCCTCATAGGGGAGCTGTTCCGTCCCCTTTTATCATTTTGGTACAGCAAAGTGTCATGGGCTTGGGAATGGACCCTGGTACTGCTGACTGAAAGGACCATTCATGAAGCAGAGACGTGTTCAGGCAGGCAAGGTCGAGGGAAGTGGGGTCCATTCAGAAGCAGGAGACAAACTAAGGGTCAGGGCAGGCAGCAAACAGAAGAAGAGTCCGGAACCAAGCTAGGTCTCAATTGGTAGACAGAATCAGGAACAGCTAGCCATCAGAGAGTAGGAATCAGGTCCTGTTGTGAAATCCTGGGTGATGGCCTTTTAAAGCTGGGGAGCTACTCTGGGCCCTTATTCAGAGCAGCAAGATGCAGCAGAGGAACACGATGCCAAAAGCCATGCTGGAAGGCCTCAAACGATCAGGGGACATAGCGTTGGGGCCAGGATCATGAGGTACAGGATGCCGACCGCGGTGCAGCACCCCGTGATTGGTGGCATGGTACACAAAACTTTGTTTCTCTGTCTCCATCTGCTGGTTGGGGAGAAATAAAAACATTTGTCTGGACTGATCTGGGGGACGATAAAGAAAGGAACATTTGAAACCACATTACACTAGTAACAAACGGGAAAAGAAGAAGCTTGAAAAAGATACTGTAACTGCTGAGGAGAGAGATAAGCAGGGAGCAATAAGCAGAGATACAGGAACTGCTGAGGAGAGAGATAAGCAGGGAGCAATAAGCAGAGGAGAGAGTCAGGAGCAGGCAGGTGAAAAACAAGGCAATGCAGATGCTGCCAGAAAATGTCTCCAGTTCCTCTATTACAGTGCTTGTTATTTTGATCATTTATAACCATATAACTGTGGCAATGTGACTTGTATTGCTACTGCTACTTCTGCTACCTTTATTACACCCTGCCTTTCCTTACCTTCTCAGAGATGGGCCTGAAGGACCTGAGAATGACACTCTGCTTGCTGGTCAGGATGTCCTTCCGGATGTTGGCCAAGGTATGCTCCAATGTCTCTCTCTCCTTCAGCAGTTTACTTATCTCATCGTTGATGAAGGAAATGGCCCTTATTAGGCGGGCAACTACCAGTCGGGTCTGGCGGCTGTAATCGTGAGCCAAATTGTTGTCTTGCATGGCCAGAAATTCCCGGAAGAATGGGAGAGGGAGGTTGGTAATCCAATTTGTGTCTTTGCTGACTGCATCCCTTGCCGGTGCTGTCTTGGCTCTATCCACACTGTACTGGCCACTTCTGGTTGACAGCCTTTTCTCTGCCACTCCATCTTCACGGCCTGTCTCCTCAGGATAGTACTTCCTGGAGCGGCTTTGGTGAGCTGGGGCAGAGGTAATCACCCTGCCTGACTTCTTGGCCAGATCTTTGGCCATTCTAACTATACCATAAGTGGCCTCTCTCCAGGCATCTGAGCCTACAGGTTCTGTGACTGGTGGATCCTCCTCAAGCAGGCTTGGGTGTCCCATGTTCCTGTGCTCAGAAAGAGGAGATTAAAAGAGGGAGATAGTCAAAGACTGATTGGGGAAGGTAAAAAATGGAAAGAGAAAAAAGGATGAGGAAAGGGATTTGAAAAATGGAAGAGAAAAATGAAGAAAAAAAAAAAAAGAGGGAACGTTAAGTGAGAGGTTGAGCAACAGATACCGAATGGCAAGGAAAAACAATGTTAAGGCATGTCAGCAACAGCATCTATGAAACAGGTCTTTCTCAGCAAGTATTCCCAGTTTGGGGAATACTCTGCCTTTAGATTTGAAAGAGAAAACGGATATTGAGGTTTCACAAGAAACTAAAAACCTGGCTCATGACTAAAGGTCGTGACCTGAACTGACTTTCTTATGTTTTTATTATTTTATGATCACTGTATTTTGGTGTTATTTTATGTAGCTGATTTTGTTGTTTGAATCTCCCAAAGTGATTTACAACAATCAGGAAAGCAATTAATAAGACATTTAAATAAATATAAAATAAATTAAAGAAAGAGGAGAAATGCACCATGACAGAGAGAACAGGAAAGAAAATGGGAAGTGGAGAAATATGAAAAAGAGGTGAGCCAGAGCAGAAAAAGGAATATTCATATTATCCTTAACATTATTAATGCCATGTATTATCAGATATGTTAACCTTCTCCTCCAGATCTGGATACTAAAAAAAGAGATCCTCTTATAAGTCACATTGGTCTTGGAGAAAACTGTATTCTTTGCAGATTCTGATATCTTTAATTCTGGAATATAAGCATTAGCCAAAGATGCTTTTTGCATAGGCTTGAGACTGCTCCCGCGTGATGGGAACTGGTGGTTTAGAAAGCCCATCTACTGTATCTATCTTTGGATAATCTTTCAAGTTTTCAAAGAATCCAAGTTTCTCATAGAATAAACATCGTGTTTAATTTTGAGTGACATTGAGTGACTTGGGGTGGAGACAGAGGGTGCTGGCACTATCGATAGAGACAAAAAGATTGGGGCAATGCTGATAGGCTAAGCATGGAATAGAAGGGAAAGAAGAGAATCTGTGCGGCATGGAGAAGAAGAGATGCTAGGCAGGAAGAGAGAGAGAGAGCGGATGCTGATTTCGGGAGGTGGCAAAGAGAGGGGGATGCTAGACAGAGGATGAAGGAAAAGATTGAGGAAGGTGCTGTCCCGAAGCCAGTGCTGTCAAAGAAGGGAATATTGCACTGGAGCTGCAGCTGGTAGGTAAGTCTGGGCATGGTGAAATACTAAAGGATCGCCTAATATCCCTGCGCACCTTGCTCCCTCTACCCCCGCATTCCCTATTTATGTATGTATTTATAACCCACCTCTGCCAGTAGCTTACGAGACGCCATACACGAATAGCTACAATTAAATACCGTTCAACACATCTTATAAATGGCATATGGTTAAAGCAGCAGGCTAGGAAGCAGGGAAGCCAAGCTTCAAATCCTACAGCTGCTCCTTGAGACCTTGGGCAAGTCACTTAACCCTCCAGTGCAGAGCCTGGATTGTGAGCTCTCCGCGCACAGGAAAAGACCCAGAGTATCTGAAGTTAATCTGCTTTGAAATGCTTACAAAAGTGCACCCCCCTCTCTTCCCTGCTCCCACTGTCCATACATTTTCAAAACCCCCTATCTCTCTCGCCCCACAAATCCTGCGACCCTGCTGTTGTTCTTGGTCCCTCTCCTTAAGACTCAAGGTCTAAGGTCTCAAATACCTGTTTGGCTAGAATCAAGGGCACAGGACAAGGGGCAGCAGCTCCAGAGCTGGTAAAACTGGCTGCCACTTCCGGCTTCCCCGACTCTCCTTCACCATGGCAACAGTTTCGAAAGCGGAAACATACTACCACTTCACGCTCCGCCCACCTCTTCTCGTTGGTCGCGCGGGTGCGGTCTTTAGATGTCACGTGGATGCCCAGGCGTCGCAGAGGCTGTTGCTATGGCATAGGAACGCTATCGCGTGGGGCTCCTCCCTCCGCTCTTCTCATTGGGTTTTGATAGCTCAGAAGGGAGGAGCTGGAGCTGAGTCATGTGACTGGAAATTTGCGGGCCCTGCTTTGCCTTCTTCCTACTCCGCTCGTTTTCTCTGGAATTGGAGGACTGCTAGTTCTCCCCCTTTCTTTCTTTTTTTATAATTTTTGTTTGCATATAAAAATAAAGGTCAATTCTTCTAAGATATTATGTTATAGTCCATATATATAAAAAAATACATTTAATATAATGTCTTCTCCTTCTGTTCCTGTACTTTTAAATGTCAGCAACCACCTCTTCAGTATGTGAGATATCATCTATTGCCCTCGTCTTGCTTGACAGGAGTACTACATATTTTGAACTCTGTCCTTTCTCAGGATGCATTCAACTAGAAATATCTTGAACTATTGTTTCACATCACTTTCTGTACAAAGCAGCGTGAAAACCTACATACTTTTGCAGGCCAATACAATAAAGTGCGCTCAGCCTAGTGCACAGGTTAACCCATGGTTGGACACATGTTTTGGACGCACTAGACTAATACCCAATGCAATAAGGGGATTTGTGCATCCAAAACGCATGTCCTAACAAATGTGTAGCTAATAGCGCACTTTTTAAAACGGCAAATTTAACAGCAGCCCTAGAGCTGGCGTATACTCTTACTGCGCCTCCCCCAACCCCCTTCTCTTCTGGCCCATGGCCTTAATCAAGGCGCGCACTTAATAATCGCGCCCATACTAATCAACAACCTTTTTAAAAGGCGCCTTTTTTCGCGGCTCCCTTTTCTTCTTGCCTTGTTTGCCGTTGCCCTTTAGTGCTCTCCCTTATTGAAGTAACCCATGTGTATGTGTGAGAGTGCCTGCCTGCCAGCCTGTGTGTGTGAAAGCATGTGGGGAATGTTTTAGAGAATGAATGTGTAAGTGTGAGAAAGCAAGAGAAACGATAAAGTTTGTGTTGCCATCCTTCTCCCATTCCAGATTCCCAGGGTGACTGGCCATCAAAAGATCCCAGGTATGAAAAGCGAGAGATTCTTTAATCTTTACTAACTTTAATTTTTGGGTGTTATTTGATGTGTCTGCTGTTTTGGAATATTGATTTCTGGGGAAATAATAAAACAGTTATATTAATTTCTAATTATTGGATGTTTTGTTTGTTGGCTTTGTGAAATATGTATTCCTTTTATTGTTTCAATATTATGAATGGGCAGAGCTTGGTTGTCCTCCTCCCCAATGATGAAGTTAGGATTTTGGCAACCCTACGCACTGTTGGTACTGTCACTCTCCGCCGCCCCCCCCCCCCCCCCCTTCTTCCACTCCCTGAGGTTGGACAACAGGGAGCAGGAGATCTAAGGCACAGTCCCCCACTTTCCTGTGGCAGCTCAGGGGTAGATCCTGTGGCAAAAATTTAAAGCAAATTGGCAACCATTTCCATCTTTTATATTTCATTATAACCATTGTTTTACACTAATTAATGCTATGTATAATTGTATTTTTTATTGGGTGAACATACGTGATCTGAAGTATCCGTACAGGAAAGAGACCTTAGGGATGGGCAGAGGAGGATCAGGAATGGGGTGAGGAGAAAGGGGGAAGCAAGGAAGAAGGAAAGAAATCTAGGGATGGAGAAGACAGGAGATCGGGAAGATTAGCAATCTGAGATGGGGAAGAGAGAAAGAGAGACAAGCTCTTGGGCTGAGGAAGGAGAGGAGGGGTAGGAAAGGTTGGGAAGTGGGTTGCAGGAACTGGGAGGAAGGGAGGTTCCAGGATAAGGCTAGAATCCAAGCTTAAAGGAGGGAGGATTTGAATTGCAGTGGAGGAGAGGAGAGGTGTCCCTACTGAGCTCTGGTCTTGCCTCTCCTTGCATTCCCTTTCTAACCTTACACCCAATATGACACACACAGGCACAGGATTTGAACCCTGGCTTCCCTGATTCTCAGCCTGTTGGTGTAATCATCGACCACTCCGCCACCACAGTTCCCTTTTTTTTTTTTTTGCCACCCTAGCCACAGGCCTAGTGTGCCCATTAACAAATTCAGGCCTGCCATCTCTCTCTCTCTCCCCCCCCCCCCCAAATCAACTGCTTCAAAGCGGATTACATTCAGGTACTATAAATATTTCCCTATCCCCAGAGGATTTACAGTCTTTGTACCTGAAGCAATGGAAGGTAAAATGACTTGCCCAACCTCAAAATTAATACTTGTGCGTTTTTTGTGGCAATTATCCCTCCCTAAATGCTCACGGCTAGTTATAATAAAAAATATACAATAAAATGTAATTAAATAACACAAATATAACACCAAACATCAACAATAACAGACACCATTACAACTACTTTTAAAATGAATTTAAACCCCTTCCTCCTGATTTTGAAACACTCTGGGACACTTCAGTTTTTTGCTGACCGAGGGAAGCTTGGGCCGTCACTGGGAGCTGTTTCCACTTTCACCAGTTTGTGGATTCTCCTTCACGGGGGCTACTGACCACAAGCCCTTGGAGCCCATGCTCAACAAATGTAATTCTGAATAGCTGTTTCAGTTGCATAAAAAAGCTGATCCCAGCATTGTGATCAAGCTGAAGGGGATTCAAAACCAAAGGCAAGTGACTAGCCAGGGCTTCAGGAACGATGCTAAGAGACAGGATGAATTAATTTTGCCTTCGTTTTCAGCCAGGATTTTAAATCAGATCAATCTATAGCTAACAGTAAAGCACGATTTATTTTTCACTATCAACTGTATAATCACAGACATAAAATAAACGTTTAGGGCCCGTATGGGGAAGTCAACGGAATCCTTCCTGACAGCGCCACTTCAGCTGCTACACGGCTGTTTCCCTTTCCTCCAGCGATCGAGCAGCCCGACTTATCGTGAAACTCGGAAGCCACACCCCCCTCCCCTCCCCTCTGGCTTCGTCTTCCCCTCTGCCGCTTGACGACCCGCCCCTCTCAGGCTGTGATGTCATGGGGGAGGCGACGTGGCGGCTTCCTCCTCCTCTCCCGCTAAACCCGGAAGTGTGGGGAGCGTTTGGAGCTGGAAGATGGCGCCAGGCGGATTGAAGGCGCTGGTGGGAGAGAGTGAGTGACGTTGCTGGGTTAGCGCGCTCGGGGTTTGGCTCAGCTGGGGCCGTTTTCCGCTTTCTCAGTCGCCTTTGGGGGGATCGCGGCTTTGGCACTAGGAGGAAGCCTGAAAGTGGGTCTGGGCTGCTTTTCTCCTCGCCCGCTGCTTGAGGTGTTAACGTTGCTGGGTCTTCCTGTAGCGGTTTTTGCCTCTGCCTCTTTTCTACTGCCCCGATGGTGCCTTCCTGCCCTGCAGTTCAAATATTTTGACTTGTTAGGTTGGGTCGATATCTCATCCCCAGGTTAACCGAACAAGCTGATCCAGTTCTGTTTTTGTGTTTTTTTTTTCACCCTTGTATGCATGGAGTTGTAGTGCTGATTTTCTTATAAGATATCAGAGGGGAAGTTAGAATTACAAATATAATTTAATTTTAGTATTTTTTTCCTGCATGCAATGGGACCAAAAAACCTGAACTGGATCAGCCTGTTTTGTTGACTTCAGGTGGCATCCCTATGTGGCTGTTATGTAAGTCTGACATTCCCCGGATCAGATCCTGATATTTCATCCTATTTTGAGGCAGTTTAAACAGGAGCCTATTGTAACTGGGTGATCAATTATTGGTTAATTAGTCAGTAAAGCGCTTTAGGTTTAAAAACGTTAACTGTTGCTATTGTGCTTCCTCTCTTTGCCTTGGAACTGTACCAACATATTTTTTTTAATCCTGGGGCTGTGGTAGTAGAGGAGGTGATGTGCCCAGGCTCTGGGGTATAGGAAGATGACTTGCTAAAAGTTATCCTGCTATCTTGTGGGAGAGAATTCATTCTAGTTATCCAGAACAGACCTGTTTCACTCACTAGAAGCCTGGAATTGAGATTGTTGTGTAGAAGAATCAAATCTTGTAAGGTTTTCACTTGGTAAACTGATTGGGGGGTGGGGGCTCATTGTATTTGCCATGTCACTAATAGCAAGAGGTTGGGTTTTTTTTTTTTTTGATAAGTTTATAATGTGGATGAGTTTCTGATGTTTTACTATTGAAATCTTTGGAGGTGAATAAGAAACATAGAGCCTTAGAAAATGCAGCCAATTAGGGCTACAAAGTCCATCTAGTCTGTGTTACTGATCCAAATACCACAGAGCCTACCAGATCTTGGGCTTTATCCTCCAAACTAAGGATAGTTCATGCTTATCACAGGCTTTCTTGAATTCTGTTAACAGGCTTGGCCTCTACAACCTCCAATGGAAGGTTGTTAACTGTTTCCACCACTCTTTGTGAAAACATTTTCTTATTAGTACCAATGAATTTATCTTCTTTAAGTGTTGTATTATAGAAAAGGGGTATCCAGCTCTGGTCCTTAAACTAAGGTTTTCAGGATATCCTTAACCCCTTTCCGGTCCACCCTGAATATATTTGTCAGTGAGCCTAATGTATTGTGTTTTCACGTCCTGAAAAGGGGTTAAGGAATGTGCATGCGAGATCTGCAACACAGCCTCGGCTGTATGCAGATCTCTCTCATTAGGGATGTCCTTAAAACCTGACCTTCAAGGAGTGGAGTTGGATACCCAAAATGCTGGATACAAGGAAGGGATGTTTAAGAGGGTGATGCTTTTGTCACTGACATCTGTATTTATTTATTTAGACATTTTATATACTGTCTGTAGAGGTGAATGATGCTTAGATGAGAAAGTGATGCCATTGACGTTTGAAGTTGACACATAGGGAGAGAGATTTGACAGATACAGTAACAGCTCTTCCTTCTCAGTGGCAGTTAGTTGCCTGGGCATAGCTCCTCCTCTCAATTCTCGTGCTTCACCTCCACCGGTGCTGCTCTGCATTGGGCTCATAAGCATCCTGGGCATGCAAACACCTTTGCTGCAGGGCGTGCACATCTTTTCTGTGCCTGGCTTCTTTCTTCTCAGCACTGCTGGACCATGTTTCTTCTTGGTGGTGGTCTTCCTCAGCATTGTGTCACTTCAGTCTTCCTCCCTGCTGGTAATTGGAGGTAGGGTGCTCCATGTACTTCATGGAACACACTTGCACACAAGTCTGTAAATTTTTTGGGATTTTATTTTTCTTTTTTATACAGAGGAATAAAGTTTATGTGGGCAAAAAGGAGAAGCATGATGAGCTATATCAGAGAGAAGTACAGGGTAGTGAACCCGAGGAACAAGAACAGAAACCTCCTTTTCCTCCTGCTAGGATTTCAATGCTCCTCAGCTGCTGGAGACAGGACATGCCTCTTTTATGATCTCATCATTGGCTATATACAACCCTAGGCCCTTGCCGATAGTCTTCGTCTCCTGTAGCTGTGGAAAAGTGTAGCCTGATCTTGCTGAAGCTCCCAGAGTTAGGGTGAGGCCTTGTCCTGGTTGAGCTCACTTGCTACTTGTGTGCATCCTCAAGATAAATCCCAGTATCTTTAAGGGATTGGTAATCCATTCGTAATAGGGGTTTCCCTCTTTTTAGGATTAGAGGAGCTAGGCACTCGTGACTAACAGTACACAAATGCAACCGCCCCTCACCAGGAAAATGCTTTGGGGATACGGAGGTGCAGCCATGCGGTGCGAAGCGAATCCCCCAGCATTGCTGGGTCGTTTTGCCTGGTGTGTGATGTGGTTCCTGACTCATCATCCCTGGTCAGGCTAAACTAGGAGGCCACACCCCGAGGAGGAGGACAATGTTCAGAGGGGGCTAGGTTAGAGTGGGACCTGGCCCAACCCGCACCACCAGCCCCCCCCCCCCCCCCCCGGGACAGCTACACCCAGTGGGCCCCTCCTCGGAGGCTCCCTCTAGGAGAGGGGTGGTGGGCAAGTTTCCATACTCTGCAGGTGGGTTGGGCAGGAGCCTCTAGGAGAGTTACTAGGGGGCCCCTTTTTTTAGGGGTGGGGGGATTTTTGTCCATGTAGAAGCCAGATCTGGGTTACCTTTCGAGATATAAGGGCCCTGGCCCTTAAATGATTCATAGGGACCATAAGAACCTTAACCTCTCCATCCATGACAGCCTCCATGGAGGGGTTATGGTCCGGTAATTAATCAAATCATATTGTCTGTGAACTCCCAAGAGGAAGGGCAGTGCTCCGAGGAGTAATAGGATGAGCCTACAGTAGTGAGGCTGTCTCAGGGAGATGCTCTCAGCCCTCATTACCAATGTTCTGTCTGCCCTTAAAATACCAGGCACCAAGCTGGAAGACCAATAGGAGGGAGACCCTATCCTGCAGGGCCTTCCTCTTACATGAAGCAAATGTTGCTGACAGAATAGGATGCCCCCAAGGGGGCTGTAAAGGGGGTAGAGTTATGGGGAAATTATATCCTCTCCCCTTGGAGGATAAGAACAATTTCCTAAGAATACTGAGGTATCATCAGTAACTGTAAGATCACCCTCCCAGTGGAGGGAGGGACAGCCTTGAAGGATCCACGAGTAGAAAGATCGAGGCCGTCCTAAAGCAGACCTTATCAACAAGTGCTATGGCAATTCAAGCCTCTGTGTGTGGAGGCATTATAGCCTGAGCAGTTTTATGCTGGATTCAGTGGTTACCTGAGAGCACCAAAATGAAGCACTTAGGTGTTGCGTTTTTAGCTGATGCAGTATACAACCTGTTCAGGATGTCATTCTGGTTAGTAGCCTGGGGTGGCGGCCAGGAGATTCATTTGGCTGTGGCACTGAATGGCAGATTTGATATCCAAGATATGCCCTCTGCAAGCTTCGCTTTAGAGTGGGTGAAAAATCTAGGGGAAACCAAGCCCCAAAGGCTCTCGAAGGATAGACCCCACTGGGTGTTGCTGGGCCTTAGGTGCCAGGATCAGCACATGTGTATGTCTGCCAGGTGATCCCCATCACATACCACTTGAACTAAGGCCCATTCCTTTCAAGGGGCAGAAACTCCAAGGGTGATGATCTGGCAGCAGCAGAAGATAGTCACCCTCCCCAGTGATATTCGGTGGGTCCCTCCAGTGGCTGTATTGCACAGAGTGGACACAGTTTACTACAGACCAGTGGGTCCTGGATATAATACAAAGGGATATGCACTAGAATGCCTTATGCTAGTCCCAAGTGCCTTTATATGTCTTCCCCTGTACTTCTCAAGTTGAGAAGCCATAAGGACCATCCTGCAAAAAATTACAAGATCTACATGCTATAATTCCTGCTTCACCTCAAACTTATTTTGTAGTTCCAAAGAAGGATGGCACCTTTCCTCTCATCCCAGATTTAAGAGATCACCGTGTGCTTACAAGTACCCCACTTCGGAATGGAGGCTCTTCACTCTGTCATGGTGGCAGGAAGGAAAGGAGATTTTCTTTTTTTACTAGACTTGGCAGAAGCCTGCCTCTATATACCTATTTGGAGCTCCCAACATAGTCTCTTACATTTCTGTGTTCTAGTTCCAAGTGCTACCCTTCAGGCTTATGACTGTCCTGAGGACCTTTACCATGGTCTTGATGGTTGTAGCAGCAGCTTTGTGTAAACGGGGATAATGGTTCACCCTTGTTAAGACGATTGGCTCATCAGGACCAAATCCACCCAAGATAACTGGAGAGCATCAGCCAGAGTAGTTCATCTTCTTTAAAAGATAGGTTGTGTGGTAAATTATGCAAAGAGTAACTTAGTTGTCCCAGTTCCTGGAGTTCTTGGGCAATCTCTTTGATAGGGTGAAAGGGTGGCTGATCCTACCCTCAAAGAGGCTCACCCAACTGATAGACCAAGTGTAATCCTTCCTTTCCCAAAGGGCACCCAAGGTTTGGGACTTCAGATATTGAGTTTGATGGCAGCCTTATGGGCCAGTGCACATCTGCATTCAATTCAGCAGTCCCCCACTTCCCAGTACTGCAGTCTTCAGCTCTGAATTTCCCAGGTGCCGAAAAGGAGTCTGGGATGGTGAATGGACTTCACCAACCTACCAATGCCTCCCCTCAAGGCTAGGGAGCCCATGTGAATGACCTCCACATGCAAGGTCACTGGACTGCTCAGGAAGCTCTCTGCCAGGTAAACGTCTTAGAGCTTCGGGCGATTCGCTACGCTGTGGGCTTTCCGAGACCGTTTGTCCAACAAGACAGTCCTACTTCGGACGGACAGCCCAGTCATGATGTGGTATATCAACAAGCAAGGAGGCACGGGGTCGTTCCTCCTCTGTCAGGAGGCTGTACAGATATGGTCCTGGGCCCTGTCGCAGGGGTTGTTGTCGCGAGTGGCGTACCTGCCCGGGACTCTGGTGGACCACCTAAGCCATGCTTTTCAGCCGCGTGAGTGGTCCCTGAATCTGGAGATGGTGGTCCAGATTTTCCACTAGTGGGGAACTCCTGATGTGGACTTTTTCGCCTCCCTGTACAACTGCAAGGTGAGCACATTTTGCTCCCTGTTCGCGGGCGAAGGCCGTCCAGCCTCCGCCTTCACCCTTCATTGGGGGGAAGGGTCCTCCTGTATGCGTACCCTCCTCTTCCACGCCTCTTGAAGACTCTCCTGAAGCTTCAGCAGAACTGAGGGAACATGATCCTAGTAGCGCCCTACTGGTCCAGGCAAGTCTGGTTACCTCTCCTTTTGGGATCTATATGGAATGCCATTCCCACTGATCTTAAACAGGAACCATGTTTACTCACTTTTAGAAAAAGGCTTAAGACACGGCTGTCTAAACAAGCCTTTCCCGAACCTAACAATCACCGCTACAACTATTGAAAGACTTGACAACACTTTGTAAATAATTGCTCTTCCTACTGATAAGTTACTCTAGCTTTGTCTTCCTCTTATCCCCGTTCTAACTCCCTTGTTTTATTGTAACTTCTTTACTTCTGCCACTTGTTAATTGTTCAAGGTTACTACACTCCCTGTTACTTGTAAACCAGCATGATGTGATTGTATCACGAATGCCGCTATAGAAAAGCTCTAAATAAATAAAAATAAATAAATAAATCCCATCAGGCTGGGGACCGGACCTGAGCTGATAACTCAGAACCAGGGTGCCCAGTGCCATCTGAACCTCCGGGCATTAGCCTTGATGCTTGGATGTTGAGCGCCTAGTCCTTCAGCCCCTTGACCTCTCGGAAAGTGTCTCCCAGGTGCTGGTGGCTGCTAGAAATCCTTCCACCAGGAAGTCTTACAGGCTGAAATGGAAGAGGTTCTCCGCCTGGTGTGCGGGGCATGGCCCACTTCCCAGGTTCCTGGACTATTTGTGGCACCTTTCTGAATCTGGCCTTAAAACGACCTTGGTCAGGGTTCATTTAAGTGTGGTTAGTGCGTACCACTGGGGTGTCGCCGGCACACCCACATCAGTGCAGCCCATCGTAGGTCACTTTGAGTGGTTTGCTTCAACAAAAGCCCTGTCTTCGGCCTCCTGTTGTGTCCTGGCGCAGCTCATGCATCCTCCCTTGAGTCCTTGCGCTCCTGCGACCCGAAGTTCCTCACCTGGAAGGTTACATTACTAGTGATGATCACTTCGGCTCATAGAGTTAGTGAGCTTCAGGCCTTGGTTACCCACCCTACACAAAAGTTTTTTTTCATGATTGTGTGGTTCTGCGTACACACCCCAAGTTCCTGCCTAAGGTTGTGACTGATTTGCACATCAATCAGTCCATTGTTTTGCCCACCTTCTTTCCGAGGCCTCGTTCCCATCCAGGGGAATGTGCTCTTCATACGTTGGATTGCAAGAGGGCTTTGGCCTTCTATTTTGGAACGCACAGCAGCTTACAGGCAATCCACTCAGCTCTTTGTGTCTTTCGCTAACAACAGGCTGGGAATTACGGTGGGTAAACAGACTCTATCTAATTGGCTGGCGGACTGCATTGCCTTCTGCTCTGCACAAGTGGACCTTCAGCTTGGAGGCCGAATCAAAGCTTCATTCTGAGGGCCATGGCGGTGTCGGTAGCCCACCTGCGGTCCCCGTTGCCGACTTGCCGAGCAGTGACGTGGAGTTCCCTGCACACGTTCGCTACCCACTAGTGTTTGGACAGGGGATGGTTGACAAGACCTCTGTCCTCTGCAATCTCGTCCAGGTTTAAACCCAACTCTTCCTACCTAGGGCCCCTGATTGGAACCAGGCTGTGTCCCCCTGCTGACCAACAGCACTGCAGTTGTGTCTGTCGGCACCTTGTTTGGTAACTGTTGGTCTTAGTTGTAGCTGGGAGCAGCCTGGAGCTTTTGTATTCATCCATCTGTGAGGACTACCATCCTGCTTGTCCTAGGAGAAAGCAGAGTTGCTTACCTGTAACAGATGTTCTCCTATGACAGCAGGGTGTTAGTCCTCAGGAAACCTACCTGCCACCCTGCGAGTTGGGTCATCGTGCGTTTTGTTGTTTTATTTTCTTGGTCGTATTTTTGCTATGTTCCGAGACTGAAGGGGTGGGGGCCTCGCATGGCCACGCGGATAGCTGCAGGCTGGGCATGCTCAGTGTGCCAGTCGAAGTTTCTAGAAACTTTGACACAAGTTTTCTGTGCCGGCCTCCATCTGATGATGTCACCCATTTGTGAGGACTAGCATCCTGCTGTCCTAGGAGAACACCTGTTACAGGTAAGCAACTGCGCTTTATTTAGATATTAAAAAAAAAAAAAAAAAAAAAAGCCCTAGTCATGAGCTCTGTGGTTAAGAGAACATGTGATTAAAACTATTTATTTTTCTTTCTCATCCAGAAATTCTGAATGGCGTCATTAAGAGCGTGAAGAAGGATGGAGAGTGGAAGGTAGGCAAAGGGCATAGCACTTTGGATGAGAGCCACATGGTAAAGGCAGCGTATGCATGATGGCTCCCCAGTGACATAAGCAGTGGGGTCATGTATAGTGGCTTCTTGTTGCGAGCCATTTGAGTTAAGGAAGGAGGTCTGCATGATGAGAGCCAGATGGGAAGGAGCACGGAAGAGGGGATAGTGTGTGATGGGTGTTGGATGAGTAATAAGGCATGTGAATTTTTCAGATCTCATCGTACGAGTATAATAAAAGATTGAGCTGTTTGCGTCTGGCGCTCGGGTTTATCTCCGAGTGAATCGGAGATCGTTCTGACACTGTGCTATGTGCCAAAACCTGCAGCTTGTCATTCCACACTTATTCATAATTCTTTTGTTGAAGGTGGATTACGCACGGGAGTTGGGAATGCACTGGCTGTGGATCTAGCCAGTGCCGAGCCCACAGTCTCCTTCTGCTTGAGGGAGGATCTAGCAAGGTATCACAAGTGGAAAAATCGTAGCTTGGTCCCTCAAGCTAGGGAAGAGGTGTTGAGGGCAGAATTGTGGCTTGATCCAGAATAGATATTGGAGGATCAGAACAAGGGAATCCTCTTTCTTCCCTTTATAGGCAGGCTCGGAGCCAGCCCCAGTATGAGATCTGGGGAAGGCCCAAGAAGGCTAGAAGGATCCCTGACAGTTTATTAAGTCAATGCACAAAACTTGTCTGTGTAGGGACCTACGCATTCTAGTGTCTCTGGTTCCTTAAGTGATAATACTTTCGTGCTAGGGACAGCAGCCAAAGGGCCAATGGAAAATCCAGGATCCCATTTAAGGCCACTAGGAAGGAAGAGGGGGAGTTGGCATAAGATGTTGATGGCTCTACCATAATATGTATTTCCTGGAAAGAGGAGCCAACAGTTCTCATTCCTAGGGTAGTGGCTGATCTAGGAATGTCACTTACTTCTACTAACCTACTCCCCCAGCAGAAGGGGACCCTTTCTTCCAGGGTACTAGAAAGCCTCTAAGGACATTGCCCTGTATAGTGGGAATAGCCTCATCGGAGGTCCCAAATGGATGCTTGGTCTTGGCAATTATACTCAAGAATGGGGGTCAGCACTGAAAGACCCCCAAGACAGGGTATTAGAGCAACCCTCAAACAGATGTCTTCCAGGACTCTGGCTTCAGGGGTTCCCTACAAGAGAGGGGTCTTGACACCTACTCAATACATTGTGTGGTTAAAAAAAAAAAAAAGGGGGGGAGGAGAGAGAGAGCAGCTCTGAGTACCTTTAGTTTCGTGGGATGTATCTCATCGGATCCCTTTGCCTCGTCCACTTTCAGTTTTGCTCGTTCCACCTCAATACTCTTCTGTAAGTGGGGTTGTATCTATCGTACTCTTGTCGGCCAACAGTAGCCCTCCTGGGTCATGTTTAATATTTCAGCTTTTTCCTTATCAGTGACCCGTGACTCCTTTCAGTCTTACAATACCACTTCTAGTCTTCCTCCTTTCTCTGTCTGCAAAATGTCTCGGCCCCTCTCTTTACCTCTGACTGTCCTTTCCTCCACCCGAGCTTTCGCCATCCTGCTTTCTTTCCTCGTCTCTTTCAGCTTCACCAGATGGTCTTCCCTGGCTTCCTCTTTTTGAGTTCCTTTCTACTTTTTAAAATGCTTGTTCCTTTTAGCCACCTCTCTGGAGAATCAGATTCTGCCATCTTACCAGCACTCTCTGTTTTGCGATTGGTCATGAATGCTGTGTCCTCGTTACTCATTAATACTATGGTTTAACCTTTCAGTAACGATGCCTTAACCTTAAAGACAAATTGGTTACTTGTAATACAGCTAGTAAGAGATCAAAACATAATAGGATCTTCCACTCTGACGGACAGACATGCATCCCTTAGTGTGAAATAGCACTCGGCTCATACTGATGTCACCTGCATGGGTAGGGAACTCTTATTGGAGTTTCCCCTAACACTTTGGTGGAAAACCAGAAGGCTTCCACATTGGCATTCTCATTTCCAGCAAGCTATATCGTTTCATTTCAATATTCATGTTGATTGTGACCCAGAAATGCTTCAATGCCTCCCAATTTTTTCCCCCCCTTCTGTGTTGGCAGAATTTGCTCGGTGAGGCACCAACGAAGATCCTGAAAACCATGTCCACAATTTAAACCGTGCTCTCAACCACTGGTGCCTGCATTTTTCCAAATGTTAAGGCTACTTTGATGTTCCATGAGATACATTTTTAACCGTGCTTATTCCGATCATGGGGCATGGACGGACACATTCAGATAAGCAATAAGTACAAACCCATACTTTATTTTTTTTCCAGTTTTTGGATAAATCTACTTATCCCCTATGATGATCTGCCTGCACCACGTGCCCAATAACTGTTAGCAGCAGCAGCAGACACTGATGATTGCACAGATAATGCTAAGCAGAGCACATAATCTTTGCTGTTACGGCCCCTGGTACATGCTATGCATGGCCTGTTGAAAACACTTTAAGTAATGCAAGGATATGCCAGTGCTTGTGAATAGCGGCCGCTATCGCTGGTGAATTGTACTAGACCTGTTTGGTCCTCCTCACTTTCGTGCAGCTTGTGTTCCAAACGTAGCTCTCTATTGGACAATAGTTCTCTTTGATAAGCTGTCCTCCCCCAATCCTCTGGAACTACTCCCAGCCTTGCGTCACACTTTCTTTATTTTGGATTCATATAAAATGATGGTTGGGGGTAGAAGCCACGTGTCGTTTGAAAGATGGTGTGTTTTTCATGCGATGCTAATATGGAGGGTGAGGCGCTTTTGTCTGTTTCATTGGATAGGTTTCATTTACGTATTAGTGTGCTGTTTTGGTCTTTTATTTTAGCATGTTGAGATTGTGGCGTGGACAGCCTTTTTTGCACGTGGAACGGCCTATCGGCGTCCGGTTACACTGTTAGGAATACTTGGTGCGATCGTGGCGGACATCTTTTTCGGCAAAGGAAAAACTTGTGAGGCGGTAGCCAGTAAGTCCTCTTACAGGACCAGGACCAATGTCCGAAGGTATTTGTTATAGTTCAATAACAGCGTAGACCCTGAGACAGCTGCATCGGGAGGGGCTGCTAGCCCCTGATGGAAAGAAGCCTGTAATCATTTGCCTTTGTATTCAGTTTTCTTTTCTTTTTTTTTTCTTTTCTCCCCTAGCTAAAACGGAGCCGATTCTGGGATTTTGTCACAGTGAGCTTTCCTTTTCAGCCAGCATGGAACGTTCCCCTGGTTTTCCTAGACCCTTCCTCTCACTCTTATAGTCCAATCATTCATTGCAGCAACTATCCTAAGGCTGGAAGCTACACCCAGACCCCCTCCTGGAACTCTGTATCGTGGGCTCTAAATCTGACCCATCAGGTTTTGCCTTTCCTGATGACCACCCGTCCCCCCCATAGTCTCCCAGGGGCTGTGAATGCTGCCTTAGTATCGCCAGCCGACACCTGATCTGGTAACTGAGCCAGGGATCCTCCTCTTGGCAGCGCGCTGTGCTGCCACTGGGCCCGCCCATCTCCGACAGCCAACCAGAGCAAGGCTTTCCTTAGGAGGAGAAGCTGCCTTGACTGTGGAAACGGGCTTTAGATACGAGTCCTTCCCTCTGATACCGGGAGCTACCTGTAGACAAGGTAAGTTTCCCTTCCCAGACCCTATGCCGACTCTGATCTGTGGATTCTGGATCTCAGGAGCTGCAAATGACTTCCTCAAGCTTTCAACTAGTAAAGCCGGTATCCCGTCTGCATACTCAATGAGCAGTGTTCGCTTTCTTTGCTGCAGAAGTGCATACCTCCACTTGGGGGAAAAAAAAATGTGACTTTCTGTCCGTACCTTCATGAGAGACCACAGAATAGACAAATAGACTTAAGCAGGGAGTGGAGGAGTAGCCTAGAGGTTAGTACAGCAGGGTTCAAATCCTGCTGATGCAGCTTAGGATCTTGGACAAATCGGGTCCAGGCGTAAGATTGCGAGTCCTCTGGGGAGAAGGAGATTACTGTACTTGAAATGAAACTCACCTTGAGCTACCAGCACAAAGGTGCAAACTACGTAAGATTAGACGAAAATGCTTCGCTGGGGGCACATCAGTCCATCCTTCCTCTTGGTGCTTGCTTTGATTGGTTGCTCTCTCTCCTTAGGTGCTGATCATGGACCATTTCAGCATGAGGATCCTCTCATCCTGCTGTAAGATGTCTGATATACTCGCTGAAGGCATCACGAGTGAGTATTCCCGGGATGCTCGACTTTCCAGCTTGTCCAAACCTTGCTAGCTACCAGAGGACGTAAAATGGCTCCTTGTTTGTTTTTGGGGGGGGTGGTTTGTGATGATACAAGCCAGTTTTTGGGGTCTGGAAGTTGGAGCACACAAATAGCACCATCGGTTAAACCAAATGATTGCAGAATATATCCAATCCATTTTAACTGTGGATGGTCTGAAAACCAGACCTGGCTGGGGTGATGAGGACAAGCGTTGGGAAGCAGCATACTAAGATGTTTCTTTCCTTAAGCGTCCAGTGCTTTGGTGGCTATTTAAAAACCTATGGATCCAATTGCGTTCCTTTTTAAAATCGGTGGCTAGGTCTCGATTTCAGGATAGCCAAGACGTGCAGAGTACTGCACTCTCTCTGAGCCAAGGTGTGCGGCTATATCTGGGGAAAGAGAGAGCCCCATTCCTTGAGGATATCCTGAAAAGCTGAACCTTTGGCGGATTTTGAGGGCTGGCATTGAAGACGGGGAGCTCCTCCCTCCAGCCCTGATCCATTCAAGTGGTTGGATTGGTCAGGTAGTACCTGGCATACTGTTAGTTTATACATCATATCTGTATGTATCCACTACTTATGTACTCCATGGCGTCCTCTTGTATGCCTATAAATGAGCAAGTTCACGAGAAATGTGACCGCACAATCAAGTTAGAAATCCTGCAATCTCTTTACTGTTTGGGATTGTTCCTTTTCTCTGCTTTTGAATTTGACCCTTTTGTAATGCTCCTATTAGGGGGAAGTACTATGCAGTGTGTATTGGATCAAACCCTCTTGGATAGTGGCGAACCTCCTTCACTCCCCTAGCTTGAATGTGAGAAGATCGAGGCATCCGTTCCAGCCTAGAAGCAAACAAATTCCAGAGAAATTGTGTGTGTGTGTGTGTGTGTGTGTGTGAGTGATCCTAGCAGGGTTCCCCTCCCAAGAAAAGGGATTTCTCTGAAGACCAGCAATTCATCAGTATGGCACAAATGGATAACGAGATCACACTCTGTGCAAATGGACATCTTTCAGAGCTTTCGGGAGAGGCCTAAACCCTTCACCACAGGTCCTACTGCTCCCCCGTGCCAGAGGCATCAAATGTTTGAGCTTCAGTAGCCCTACTTTTCAGTTTCTTCATACTTTTTTCTTTATTTAAAAAAATAAAAATTGCTTTCTTGGGCAAGATTTTTGGTACTTGCTAAGTTTTCTTTGTCACGCTGCCATTTGGCAGAAAGGATATGTTTATTTTTCCCTGTTGCAGGCCCTTACCAGGCTGTTTTCAGTCACTTTTCAAGCTTTCTATGAATATCTAGTTTCTTTTACATATTTTCTTTTCGATTTCACTGTCCTTCTCACTGATTCAGAGAATCGGACCAGTGACATGACGTTCTACCCCAAGTGCAAACAGAAGATGTCCATCATTGACTATTAAGGATGTGCATTCGTTGGCCATTCGTTTCACGGTACCCGCATACACTTTCCATTGTACAAGCATGGACACTTAATGTGCTTACTGTGAAACGAATGGCCAACGAATGCACATCCCTATTGACTTTCAAGGCCATGTTATCTCGGGCCTTAGTATGTGTGCAAGGATGTCATCCAGAGTGGTTCAGGCCTGGAAGGTCAGGATCCTTGGCTACCTTCCCCAGAGGAAAAGTCTAGCTTCATGAAGCTGGCACCAAAGGCTTCTTTCAACCAATAATTTAGTTTTTCGTTTCCAGGGTTTTTGTAGAAAATTAAAAATCCGCAGTAAATAATTGTGCAAGCTACAAAAGCCATGCAAGAGGTGCCTCGGGACATTTGCTCTTGAGAGTAAAGAGCATGACAGTCCTATGGCACTTCTTGACCAAGTGTTTATGGCTTGCATCATCTTTTTTTTTCCCCCCCCCCCCCCCTGTGTAAATTTTTCACTTTCAGAAGTTGCAGCAATGTCAGTGCTTGGGCGTGGGCGGGAAATGTGGTGGTTGAAAATTGTGAAAGCAAGCTGTCTTCTAGGCTTTAGCACTGCTATCTTCAATATAGCCTCTGCTTCTGTAGTTTGTTCCACTTTAAAGGGAAAGCCAGTATATGTAATGAGATTTTCCTGGGTTTCACGAGTCCTTTACCACTCTCGAACCTCTTGGCCCTTTTTCATTCCCCCCAGTCTCTGCTTGACTGGTCCATCCAGTTACTGGATCAATAGGAGGCTTCATTTTTCAGGATTGCTAACGCTGCTCTTTTTTTTAGATCTAATGGGTTTCTGGTTCTAGCAGCACAATTCTCCCTTACCAAGTGGCTCATAAATTGCTGCTACTTCCTCGCCCCCAGGTCCCTCCCACTTCTGGGACTGGTTGTGCGATGCCTTGCTCTGGCAGCTGTAAGCTGACTTCTTCCTTCTCTCTGGTCCTAGTTGTTGAAGATGTCAACAAGCGGCGAGAGCCAATCCCCAGCATGGAGGCTATATACTTCATCACTCCCACTGAGAAGGTAGGAGCTCGGTTATATGGTCAATTGATTGCTCCCTCTGAGAAGGTAGGCTCGGTGTCCTACGCGTGTGTGTTGAATAATGTTTTTAAATTACTTTTGTGGCTACGCTGCACGTGTGTATGCCAGTGGCTTCCCAGCTCCGACTCTGCCCTCCAGAATGCCTTTTACACTGCATGGGAAAAGTACATGGACATGTACAGCCCGGCCCCCACCCCCTGGCCAGTTTTCCAGGTCCTGTGCGATGCATGTAAAAGGCTCTGACGAACCTCCCCACCAAGTCTCGTCTATTATTTTGCACACTGAGGCACCCAGCTAAGTGAAGACGAGCAGGAGCCATGGTAGCGAGTCTACGTCTTCAGTGGAGAGGGCATAGCTAAGACTACATGGCGGGCCTTCCCCATCCACACCAGATTATATATATTTACAGCTCACACACGCGTGAAAATGGACCGAATTACTGAGTGGCACGCTGCTCTCTGGTCAGTCTAGGTTTGGAAAATATTTTAAATGAATTCCACCTATACCACACAATTTGAAAGGTTTCAAAAACGGATTTTTTTTGGAATACTTTTCCTCCTCACACCATTCTTAGTCTCTCTTCCCAGCTTTCATCTTGCTTGCCTTTGGACTCTGTCTCCTGAGTCATCGTCCCTTCTATCTTGGACATTGATCTTTCTCTGTCCTCTCTCCCCAATGCCTGTCTCTTCTCTACTTCTCCATGTTTCGCTACCTCATTCATTTCCATCTCTCCACCTTCTTCTCACTGCCCATTTCTCCATCTTGTCTGCTTTTTTTTTTCCTTCTCGATTTTCAGCACCTCCTTTTTTATTTGGTTTATATTCTGCCTTTCAGCCACTTCAGAGCAGCTTGCATTCAGGTCCTGTAGGTATCTTCCCCCTTCTCCATGCCTTAAGCTATTTGTCCACCTCTCTAGCTCTCTCTCCTGAACTGTTCTCTTTGGTTCTCTTTCAATTCCACTTCTCCCTTTCCCTTGGTTCTCATTTCTGGATTCCCCCCTAATCATTGGGTGGTCTTTATGGTTCTTCCTCCCCTTCGTTTGCTCTCGTTGCCAGCCCGGCAGCTGCCGGCAGAGCAGGGTGTTGCTGTCTGTCTTTCCTCGCTGGCTGCCAGGGTGGGCCACTTAAACATGGGGTGGGTACAGTTGCACCCCAGCATCTGCAGTGGTACTGGCATTGGCTCAGCATAGGAGGGACAACACGTGCAGATGTTTCCACGCTCTCTACGGATTTGTAACGTTTGCTCTTTGTGTTCCTCTCTGTTTGTCTAGTCCGTACAGGCTCTTATCAGTGATTTCAAGGACACTCCAACCTTCACGTACAAAGCTGCGCATGTCTTTTTCACGGACAGTGAGTATCCGGTACCTGACAGTGCACAGGAATGTGTACTCTTATTACAAGGGCTCCCTGGAATAATATGCTCGGGCACTGGAAAGACTATTTGAGCTCTTCCCATGTCTTCCTGCTTGTCCATTTCTCTGTCACCGTTCACCTTCCGGTCTTTCTCTTTATCCGCTGAAATGTAAAAACGATGGTCAGCAAACAAAATGCAGGCAGTACCTTTTTTTTTTTTAATTGGACTAACGTAGCAAACTGGCCCAGCACTGCCCCTTTTTGTAGAAAGGGTCAGAACGGATTGTCCAAAAATGCCCGAGGCTAATTGAGTTCCATGCGTTGGGCAGATAGTAAATCGCACTGGCCCATCGCCAAATGAGCTACTGCCTGGGCAGCGAGAGCACGTGATATGCACACACGTGGCAGCTTCACCACGGACCGGCTTAGCGAGGACACTACCACCCGAAAGATGGGAGGATTTGCAGGTTCATCTCCAGGTGTCCTGTGCTGAAGTTGCCAGCTGCTGTAATGCTAGTTTTTGGGGAAACAGTTTGATCTTTGGGTCGCAATCTATTTTAGCTGACAAGTGACCATTTTGCTGCTGTTGGTTGTGTCACCTCCTGCTTGTTGTAATTCTGCTGCAGCGTGCCCGGATTCACTCTTCAGAGAGCTCGGAAAAGCCCGCGTGACGAAGGCCATCAAGACCTTGAAGGAGATCAACGTGGCATTCCTTCCCTGTGAGTCCCAGGTAAGGGGGTCCTGCCGCAGCAGCAGCGTGGCAGGCCAGCCCTGCCAATCTCTGCTCTGGCGTCAAATAGCGCCAGCTTGGCAGTCCTACTTTTCAAGGCTCAGGTGAGCAGGACCCAAATGGTCTTGGCTTGATATCACAGAGGCAGAGTCACTGGAGGTGCTTGGAGCGACAGTGTCTCGCTCACCTCCTACAGAGCCGACATTAGTACTGTGACAAGAGGGCAGTTTTCAAGTGTCATTTATCATGTGAATGACCACCTGGCTAAAAAAGCTATTTGACAGTTGCCTAGCCTCCATTTTTGTGGAGGCATTCCCTGGATGGCGTTAAGCAAGCTGGGCATGAATTAGCCAGGATGCATGGATGATGGCATCCAGCACGGGTCCTTTTGCTCTGAGCTACTACATGGATGTCTCTCTCTCTCCATATTACCTCATGTTTTGTCTTTTTTTATCTTGTTGCTAATATTTTTTACTGCTACCTGCAGCCCCTCTCATAAGAACTTTTTAAGTTCTGCAAAAAAAACTCCCAAAAAAACAATGTCAAGGCCAAGAGCTTGAAAAGGTGCCGAGAAGGGCAACCAGAACAAATAAAGGGAATGGAAGGAGTCTCCTATGAGTAAGGACAGAGTAGGGGATGGAGGCCTTGAAATCACGAGTGAGTTACCCTCTCCAGTAGTGCTAGGCCGAGAGGACACGTCATGAAGCTAACGGGTAGCAGTTCTAAAACAAACTGGAGACGGTATAGTTTTCACTGTGCGTGCATAGAGCTGGGTTTGGATCCCTAGAGGATGGGAATGAAGAAACAGGATAACTTAGGGTGCAACACTTTGGACTGGGAGCGGCAGTTACTATCGCAAGTAACTGGCTGGGCAGACTGGATAGCCCTTGTGGTCTTTGCCTGCTGTCGTTCCTATTCCAGATTTCATGGTAGTCCAAGGGCGCGCACAAGAATTTCTCTTAGGGCTACCTCCTTTTTTCAGGGAGTGGGTTCTTTCCATAGGCCCAGGCGGTGAGCCAGAATCCTCCTCCCTGAGGTGGTGATGAGAGCTGTAGAAACAGGCAACACGATGTGGGCGTTCAAAGGAAAGTTGACTTTGATTAAGCAGAATTAAAAGAAATGTATGGCCCATCGGCGTTACTGGATTCTCCACATCTGTACGCCCTGTGTGCTTGCAAGCTGGGCCAATCTCCTTTTCACTAGTCCCAGGTAGCCATTCACCCCCTTAATAGTCCGAGGGGGAAGGGAAACTTATTGAGGGCATCCCCTTTCCTCCTGCAAACGTGGCGTAGCTGCAGCCCACCACAGTGTCCCAGCTTGTGTCCTGCTTTCCGCCGGGATGGAGATCCGCTTGGGCAGGGAGTCTCCATTTCAATCCTGAAACTCTTCTGTTCGGGACTCCTTCTGTGCTTTGACCTCTTGGGGGGGGGGGAAGGTCCTTTCTCTGGATTCTAGCAGGGCTTTCACAGTCCAGCCACCCAGTGAGGAGGGGGTGGTACAGAAACCTCTCCAAAATCCACATTGCACCACTGGATGGAAAGGACAGAGCGGGTCTTGTTACCTCGCCAGCAGGAACAGCCTTCCTGCTGAGGGATAGTGCCCACCGAGCAAGGGGTAGACTGGAGCTGAGCAGCCCTGAACTCGATACCGCCAGCCTCAGGGGGGAGGTGCTGTAGAAATCGGTCGGGAGTCCCCACACTGTCTCTGGGCTCTGTTTGGAAGGTAGATGAGACCATTCTGCCGTTAGAACGCGGTAAAGCTCTGCCCTGTTATACGCTTTGGAAATTGTCAAGAAATTCAGATGGTTTTAGGGCAGCAGCAGCGATGCACGGGTTTCCCTTGCCCTTTCCATAGCTGATCCTCATTTCCTGATCCTGCTGGAACCCAACCCCCTCCCCAAAGCTGCACCTTTTATTCTGATAGCTTTTTCCCCCCCCCCCCCCCCCAGGTTTATTCCCTGGACGCTCCAGAAACTTTCCACAACATCTACAGCCCTTATCGAGCTGTGGAGAAGAACAAGCTGATGGAAAGCCTGGCCGAGCAGATCGCCACTCTGTGCGATACCCTGAAAGAGTATCCAGCCGTCCGCTACAGAAAGTGAGTTGTCTTCCCTGCATCGGGCCTCTCGCCTGCCACCCGTTTCTCGAAGACGAATGTATTCCGCCGTTCGGCACGTCAAAGCGGGTTACGCTCGGGTGCTTGGAGGGAGTTCCCTATCCGCGGAGGGAGGGAGGGAGTGGGTCACCCCCCCCCCCCCCCCTACAAATAAGGAGTTTCTCCCATCATCCGCTCTTCTTCTGAATGTACGGCACCATCCACTCCAGGCAGAGCTTTTCCTTTTACCAGAAGTATTGTATTGCTGCCGTTGCCGAAAGGGCCCATGCCTCTCTGGGAATAGGCCTCCCTCGCTCCGTAAGAACCGCCTAACTTCTCTCCAGATCCCGTCTTCTACCAAACCTTTACAGAAAGTTAGCCTGGGATATTCTTCCGCATTCAGTGTGGTGGTGGTGTGTGTTTTGTGTTTTTTTTTTTCTCTCCCTTTTAGAGGCCACGATGATAATTCTAACCTGGCCCACATGGTATTGGCAAGACTCAATGCCTTCAAAGCCGACAACCCCAGTATGGGAGAGGTAATCGCTAAGCGCCGGCTTCCGGATGGTGGCGATCTCGACAAACATTGTAAAACGCAGTAACTCGGAGCCGGGGAAGACGTGTTACGCAGCTTTCTGATGCCTTGCTCTAAAGGATGAGTAGATTTTTCTCGAGCTGATTGATGACTGCAGTGCGCACTGCTTTTCCGTCTCCAGAGGGGGGCGCTTAATGTGTATCCCTTGACTAGTTTAGAAAACATGTGGGAGGGGGGCTCTTTCATGGCCTCCAGCAGCGTTTCTGAAATATTTGGGCATGTGGCCTCCTGTCTTATCCTGCCCCCTGAGCCAGCCTCAGGAAGGTCCGAGGATGTTTGGTCACCGTCCCCAAGCTCCACGTGAAGGAAACAGGGCATAGTACAGGTAAAGAACGTGAAGTTAGTATAAAGCTCAGTTAGGAGCGCACCGGGTGGGGATAATGGCTTCCGCTTCAGGTTTTGGGACCTGAATTTGGTCTCTTATCGGATTTGAAGGGGGATGGAGAGGAGTTGGATGGTTTCTCTTCACCTTTCAGGGGTTCAGTTGGATGGATGCATCGAGTCCTCTGTCAAAAAATGGGGTTAGATTGGCCATAATTGGTGGTGCTGAGACCGCCTCGGCGCTTGCAGATCAAAAGGCTGAGCCTGCACGGGATTCCTGTGAACCCTTCAGTCTGTCTCTGTCCAAGCTTCTGCACGGATGGATGCCCCCTCTCTCTGCTATTTTGGGTTTGGTTTGCTATCCCTGCCTGGGCCCAGACCATAGTGCCCTGCATTGCCCTAAGGTGTGGCAGGGATGTGTCCGTGGGTGCCGTGGACCTTGTCTGTCCCAGGTTAAGGCCTCGAAGCCTTGGCACAAGCATGGGCTGCACAATGGCTGTACCCTCCCAGAGGGAGTCCTTTTTGGCCTTCTGGCATTGTAAGCAGTATTGGTTGCACCGAGACAGTAACTCTGGACAAGTGGCTTTGCGTAGCCTGTTTACCCGCTAGGCCACTCTCCCCTGGTGGGATCTTGGTTATTTGTTAGTTGCTTTGCAAGGCAACGCTCAGCTTGAGACCCCAAATGGTTTTGGTTGATATGATCCTCCATGTCAATGGAGAAAGCAAGTTTGCTTACCTGTAAACAGGGTTCTCTGTAGACGACAAGATAAATCAGCGATACATTTTTTATATTTGCCTGTTTCTACGTCGTTCAAGCTTAAGCTTTGGAAAAGACTGAGGGGCTCATGAGACAGCGTCCATACGTGGGAACGTCTGTGCATGCTTAGAAATACTGATGTCTCTGTTGGTGCCATTGGATGATTGGTTATGGCTAATGTATCCTTCTGTCTATAGAGAGCCCTGTTTGTACCTGGTCCTCCTCCCCCCTAAATCTGAGCTAAGACGAGCCGTTCATTCTACCCAGCCCACCAAAGTGCAAGTTTGCTTACCTGTAAATAGGGTTCTCTCTAGACAGAACGACGACTTCTCTTGATTTGGAGTTTCGGTGACTTGGTAGATTTTCTTACCCCAGATTTAATGGGGGGAGGGGGGGTGGGGAGTTCGGCTTTTCTTGCTCCCGCGCGCTCGGATTTCCCTGTTCATGTCTCCCTTTTTCCTGGATTCCTCAGGGTCCTGATAAAGCACGCTCACAGCTCCTGATCCTGGACCGCAGTTATGACCCGGTATCGCCGCTCCTTCACGAACTGACTTTCCAGGCCATGGCCTATGACCTCCTGGATATTCAGCAAGACATTTACAGGTGAAGAGGGGAGCTACAAACGAGGCTAAAGGTGCCTGCTGTCTCTGCACAAGTACAGATGATGTGTCCTAGTCCTGGTTTTAAGGGATAACTAGCATCTCTGATGTTTCATCTATTTTATTGTCTTTGTGTGGTCTTCTCGCTGAAGGGGCACTGTCATGCACACTATTTCTTTGCTTGGTCCCTAATGTTCTCTCTGTGCTCTGCAGCTATGAGACCACGGGCATTGGCGATTCCCGGGAGAAACAAGTGCTGTTGGACGAGGACGATGATCTGTGGCTGGAGCTAAGACACATGCATATCGCAGATGTTTCCAAGTGAGTATTGAACTGTAGTGGGCGCCAGCGTTCCCCCTAGTTCAGGGAGTGTAAGAATGGGATGGTTCCCGTAAAGTGTTCTTGGTGGCGGAGAGGACCGAATGATGTTACCCACCTTACAGGGCTTATCCACGGGGCCGAGGTTATTGTAAAAGGCTTGATATGCACAAACTGAGCATGGGGGCCACCATTTTGAATGACTTGTGAACATGATGTGCTTCCAGCGCTCATCGTGGCAGGATTTTAAGGTTCTATAACTTCTGACATCTCTCCTGTCTCCTCTGGCAGGAAGGTCACAGAGCTACTGAAGAACTTTTGTGAGAGTAAGAGAATGACTACGGACAAGGTGAGAGCGGCGATCACAGGCCAGGAGTCGGCTGTGTGTAGCGGGTGCAGGGAGCCGGAGGTGTGAAGGCTGTAGGGGGGGTAGTAGCTGAACGTTGTACCTCTCCAGTCGGGTTTTCAGAACGCTGATGTATTTCCCAAGTAACTTGGGGGTGACATTTCAAAGGCATCTGGTTGGCTACGTAAGCCTGACAGGGTTCCCCTCGCACATCTGCAAAGAAAATCCACCCACCCCATTTATTAAAGAAGGAAATAAGATTCCCCTCCTCAGTCCTACCCCCCGGCCCTTCCCCCTTCCAGTACAAACGTGTGAGGATCTTTCCGGAAGACATTAACTCGTGTACAAATCCAGATGTTACGTTTTGTTGGGCGCTGTCTTTCTTAAATGATGGGTCTAGGGCCAGGAGTAGAGAGAGCGGGAGCTCTTCCGACACAGGTCTTCCCTTTAATGTTACTTTTTAGCAGCAGGCTCCACCGTGTTAAAGATGCCCGTCTTCCACTCGCGCCTTTCAGTTACAGCGTCGCTGCCTGGACAAAGCGACTCGTCGCGCATGCTTAACCAGCAGGCCAATGGCCGATTTTTCAGCACTAGATGGCTTTACATAGGAAGGCACTTGGCTGAGTTTTCAGCCTGTTAGATTGGGCCTAATTTTCACCCCAAAACGGAGCTAACTAAAGTACATCTTAGCTGGCTAAATTCTGGCCTGTTAAGTTACGGGCTCAGGCATTGTCTTTGGTTATTAACGCGCTATCTGCTTCCTCAAATCTCACGTTGCCTGTGTGCTATTTAGCCACCTCCGTAGATTTCTGGTTGGTGTCCATTGAAATTGTAGCGGAATGGAGAGGCGTGCCTTTATATAGGGGCAATGTTAGACGCTGGCTTATCAGTGAGGTGCTTGTTTAAAAATTCATTATTTAACCCCCACAGGTTAAAGTCGTTCAGTCTGGCCTTGACTAGTGTAATTCTTTACTGATCAGGTTGCCTGCATCGACCTTAAGGCCTGTCCAAATTGACTGCACGATCATACAATTCCTTAACGACGGACCCCTGAATTGGTTACTGGTGGAACGGTGCACACAGTATGAAATCACCATGCGACGTTTTACAAATGTATTTAGCCAACTAGAAGGCAGCCCCCATGGATCAGCCCCCATACTCCCCAGATTGCTCTTTGAGATGCCATGGCGCCGTCTCGATTGTGGGCCCCTTTTCCAGAACCTCTGGGTACTGTACCAGACATGGCTCAGTTCAAGAATGCTTTAAAGGCGTTCTTCTTTAACCTGGCGTTTGGGGAAGCAGTAGCTTAGTAGCTAATGGCTTTTATTGTGAAGAGCAGGCTGTCCTCTTAGTTTGTGTGTTTATATTTTATCTCTTCTCTCTTTTTTTTTTTTATTTGGTATGTTTTTATGGTTTTTGTAGCTATGTTTTGAAATTGTGTATGTTGTGTTGAAATGTCTGTTTTATGGAATTGTAGTCTAGCCCTGCAGGTACTATGTACTGTGTCTTTAATGGAATCTGCATTTTTTTAAATTTAATTAGTGTTCTGGCGTTTGTAACCAGTGACCCTTCATATTATTATTCATGCATTCTTTCCTTCTCTCTGATTTCTTTTTTTTCAGGCTAACATTAAGGACCTGTCTCAGATTCTGAAGAAGATGCCTCAGTACCAGAAGGAGCTGAATAAGGTAATGAGAAACCAAGAATATTGGTTTGACTGGCCTTTCATTTCTGGCAATGTGGTTTAAATCTGTCTGGTGATTTCTCAGCTAGTTGCCCATTGTTTTCCTCACATTGTAAAAGCAGCTCAGTGTGTAATGGTGGATAACCTCAGCCCAGACATCTCGCAGATCAAGACTGAGGTGCGTTGGAAGAGGCCTAAGTATGTCTCTGCTCTGGAATAGCAGTTGCAGGACCACAGGGCCTGGGAATACCACAGGGCTAGAGATGTAGTGGTAGAGCTGATGAGAAAAAAGTCTTTTAAAAACTCCAGAGGGGAGAGATTTCTATGTCTAAACATGCGTCACCGTATAGACCAAGAATCTTAAACTAAAAACACTGGACCAGGAAGCACAAAGTGCTACTTCCTGCCACACAGTCTCGGACAAAAGCACTAATGCGCCATCATTTGCCCATCCACGTAATCTTTACTCCTGTTAAATACTCTGTTATCACAAATGTGAACAAACAAAGAACATTACTCCAAAAAATACACACATGTCCTTGGGTTGTTTTTTTATTTCTCTCCAAGGTAATTTTAACTGGCTGTGGTATTTAAGTAGCTTATACACCCCCGACGTAGGCCAATGTTTCAGCAAACCACCATCGCCTGTTTGAAGGGTTACCCACTCTCCACAAATCTGTGCTCGAGTCTCCTTAGGGCACGAACGCTCAGACAAGGACGGGCCTTAATGAATCTTGATCACAGATCTCCAATTTAACACACAAAACGTCAGACGGAGAGAGGTGTTGGTTATGGGCCTTTCTCATCGGCCCATGGTCCACCAAAAAGGGTCTGTACTATGCTGCAAGGAATGGCGCAGAAAGCAGTGACAGGACTCTGCGTGTGTATGGGTAGGTGACGCCCCCCCCACCCGAGCAGGCAGGTAGCGCTCCTGGGGACGCCGTGGCAGCCGTCTTTCATCGGGGAAGCCCTTTGCTGCCTCCTGCTGCTCTTCTCTCTCAGTGTGCCGCTTTGAATCTCTCGGCAGTATTCCACACACCTACACCTGGCTGAGGACTGCATGAAGCACTTCAAGGGGACCGTGGAGAAGCTGTGCGGGGTGGAGCAGGTGAGTGCCCAGCCCGTGCTAGTGGGCCTCCTCTTCTCTTTCCATTCTCTTGCTTGGTTTGGCTCCTCCCCTTTTTCTTCACTTGGGTTGGTTTCTCCCCCTGCCTTGCCCATGTCCTAGTGTTTTGTTTTTTTTTGTTTTGTTTTTTTCCTCTATCACCGAGGCTGTTATAACAGCAGGCGTGAATTAGCCAGTGCCCTTGGGTGACCTCATCCAGTGGTGCCGGTGAGGACAGAGCTCTCTGAGCTCAATAAAGACTTTACTGAGCATGCACGGGAGGTCTGCATGGGCAGACTGTTTCGTGAGCCCCTCAGACTTATTCAAATGTGTCCCAGTCTCACTTACAAATTTTTTTTCCAACTTTTTAGCCTTCTGCCTTGCTGGCTCCTCGAACAGAACATGTAAGTTCTAACACAAAAAAGAGAGAAACTAGAGAGGAGTATGGAAAGCCTGCAGCCAGCACTTGTGCACGCTGGACGGCCATTGTGGATATGCATGCCACCTGCTATCACTGCCCGGGCCCGGACCATGACTCCTCCAACTGCTACTGGGGGATCGGGCATCCCCCCGGTGGGCCGATCGCTTCAGTCACGTGGTCTGCCGTGCGCGGCCGTGACAGAGCCGCGCTCGGCCGACCACGTGATGTGTCCTGGGCCGGCCTGGGCGGCGAATACCCGAGCCGGTCCGACAACGTGAGTCCGCTGGTTGTATGTCCACTAGGAGGCAATAGTACTGTGCCTGGGAGATGAGGCCTTAAAGAACCAGTGGGTAAGAGTCCAAAATCTCGGAGTGAGACTCTTGATGCAGGAAATCGACACGGGATCTTCCCCCCCCCCCCCCCATCTTAGTCCCACAAACACAGGAAAACCTCATCCTCAGCTTCCTTATGCTGTGTGCGTTCTCCTTTGATTTATTTATTAGCTGCTGGTGACGGACTCTAGGCATAACATAAGCAAAATCGCACATTTAATGTACCAAACGCATAAACTTAATTCAATTTTAAAACTAAAAACTCAATAAAATACGAGCATCAGACATTCACAGAAAAAAAAAAAAGCAAAAGGGCATGAACCTAAAATCGGGCAAAAGCCAGTCGGAACAGATGTGTTTTCAGATGAGACTTAAATGTCTTAGCGCAGGTGGTAAGACGCAGGGCAGCAGGTGATTGAGAGAGCTCTTTTTCACGCCTCTACGAGACATGCACAGCGTACAGAGGGGGACACCTAATAACCCTCGCTGGGAAGATTGTAACACAGGAGTCGGGTTATACGGGCGCAGCACGGCATCCGCCCAAGACACCAATCTTATATTTAACCCAGCATGCATCAGGCCCCAAGGCAGGAGTGACGTATTCCCGAAGGTTACTTTCAATAATGAATCGAGCCGTGCATTCTGTAGCTTGCAAATAAATGAGCCAGGGTACATGGAGTATGATCCTAATCTCTCCGTCATTACTGCTAATGCTTGCCTTAATCCTTTGCATTGCGCCAAAGAGCTTTTGCTCTGGAGTCCATAGGCATGGGCTGAGAGCAGGTTAATGGAGAAAGGCAGCTTGTGTGTGTGTGGGGGCTGGCACTTTTGTTTGGTCAGCTGGCATGACTGGAGTTGCTGATCTGTATGGCACCGCCCGGTGCAATGGGTGGTACAACCATCACGGGCCCCCCCCCCCCCCTTGATTGTTATGGATGTGCAAGATGGCTCACGTGTTCAGAGTAGGTTGCATCAGCCCCAAATCTCCGTGCTTGGGTAGCATCCGTACGACACTGTAGATGGCAGAACCGAGATGGGCTGCGTGGGGGGGGCACATTCAGAGGGCTCTTGCTGTGCTTGCTTCCTGTGCAGGATCTGGCCATGGGGATGGACGCGGATGGCGAGAAGATCAAAGATCCCATGAAGATCATTGTCCCCATCCTCCTGGATGTCAATGTGAAGCCATATGACAAGATCCGCATCATCCTGCTGTATATCTTCCTGAAGAATGGTACGACTTTTTTTTTTTTCTTCTCCTTGCTCTTCTGGACCACTGTTTTTCTCCCCCCCCCCCCCCCTACATTAGTTCCTCTGTTCAACTTTCCTTCTGCCACTCTACTTCTGTGCCAAAGCCACCCCTTCTTCCCAGCACTCTTGCTGCTGCTCTGCATCTTTGCGTAGGTGAGCCTGGTGTGTGTGAGAGAAGCTTATACCTGCTTTATGGAGGGGACAGCGTGTGGGAGGGAAGCTTGATCTGCAGCTGCTGCTCATGTTATACTTGGCCTTGAGATAAGGAACGGGATTATTTTCCGGCACTTAAGTGGAAATGAAAACCTTGTTCCTCGTCTTTCTGCTGCAATTGGTTTAACCCCTCTTCCGGCTGATGGAGGCCGAGTGCTTTGTTTCCTTTGACATCACAACTGGTAAAGCCTGTATTCTCTGCCTCCAGCCGATGGCAAATATACACAAAGGGTAAATAACTACAACTCTCTATCCACTTGTCATAGAATTACACACAATATAGAGAGCCCAACAATAATATATGAAATATACAAAATTTATTTAAAGATATCACACAGATATACCTATATAGACAATAAAACTAAGCTAGCACACACACACATTCATACCCACAAGTTAAAAAATATGTTGTATTGAGATACAGTATATAACTCTGTTTATGTTACCAATTGAGTTTACAAATACTTATAAAATTTCAATTGAGAATTAATAAATTACTACAAACTTTAAATTGGAATTATGTGCTATTTGTGTCGGACACAAATAGCACATAATTCCAATTTAAAGTTTGTAGTAATTTGTGTCGGACACAAATAGCACATAATTCCAATTTAAAGTTTGTAGTAATTTATTAATTCTCAATTGAAATTTTATAAGTATTTGTAAACTCAATTGGTAACATAAACAGAGTTATATACTGTATCTCAATACAACATATTTTTTAACTTGTGGGTATGAATGTGTGTGTGTGCTAGCTTAGTTTTATTGTCTATATAGGTATATCTGTGTGATATCTTTAAATAAATTTTGTATATTTCATATATTATTGTTGGGCTCTCTATATTGTGTGTAATTCCAGCCGATGGCAGGCATGGTGGTGCAGCAGCTTTATAGTCCTTACGGCATATAAGCCTGCTTAATTAAAAAAAAACGGCTTTAGCATTTTGAGCCATGCACAGATATATATATTTTTTTTTTTACATGGTATAGTAAGCCCACATTTTCATATGCTCTCATTCTCAAGTGAGAGGCATTTGGTAGAGCCTTAGAGGTAGATTTGTAAAAGCGTTGCTCGCGCAGGAACGGCCACATACGTGCTATTTAATTTGGCTCGTGAACCATTGGCACACGTGGTGAGAGTCACCCAGCATCTCGGGCTTTGAATTTGGAAGATCATCCCGTAGATTGAGCGCTGTGCTGCTGATGGTCTTCGGTTTCTTACAAACATTTCTAAGTCTGCACCAGATCTCCTCCACCTCTTGGATGCATGCAGTGCTCTGGGTACAAAGTCACATGTTTTACAGACCGGCCCTAAATACCAGAAGGTCTGTCTGACTTTGAAGTAGAAACTAGTTTTAGGTATTTGGGCATTCAGATATCAAATAATTTAAAGGCTCTATATCACTTGAATTTATCCTCCTGTGTTCAAAAGATCAAAGTTGATCTGGATTGATGGAATGGCCTCCCTCTTTTTTTTTTCTTTTTTTTTTTTGTTTTTTTGGATAAGTTAATGTAGTCAAAATAGTAATTTTGCCGAGGTTGGGGTACCTGTTTTAGCAGATGTCTTGCAATGTCCCAAGGAATGTATTTGGTACATTAAGAGGCCAGATATTGTCTTTTTTTTCCTCTGGAACAAAAAGGTACCATGGCTTGGTATGGCCACGTTGCAGCTTCCTAGAGATTGTGGCAGGCTGGACTTGCCAAACGGGTGGGTATCATCTTGCAGCCAGGCTGGGTGCAGATGTGGAACAGAGTTGGGATGAACCAGAAGGTGCCCAAACGCATGGCCATAGCTTGGCTGCTCTGTTTACTTACCCAGATGGTTCAAACAGTATACCCAGAATTTGCAGCTCTAGCCCTAAAATGTCATATGTATACTGTGACTGCAGGGTGTGGTCACTACATTTTGGGGTACTAATGGGGAGAATTACTCTGTCTAATGGCAAATTTGTATTTCTTGCCTGCTACTTTCTCACTGGTTTAATGTTTCTTGGACAAACAAGGAAAAGTTCTTCTTCTTTTTTTTTTTTTTTTTGAGCTAAGGAATCAATGCAATATACCAATTTATACACAATATGTTTATTTTCAAATTAGAAAAGTAGTTAAGTGGAGGCAATAATTCAATTGATTCTTTGAGGCAAATGAATCTAAAAAAAAAACACTAACAGTGAGCCAGCAAAGAGTTATTTCTCATGTTCTATTACTTAGCAACGGGGGGTAGGTCGATAGAGTGCTGGACTCATGATCTTCTGCTTGACCTGGATACAGAGGATTGGCAATGAATGTGGTGTTTGACTTCCCAAATCGTCCATCTGCAGCACACGTCAAGAGCTGTTGTACAAGCTGTTACGGAGAGCCAGTAGATTGCCAGTGCCTTTCTCCACATTGAGCTCCTCTAGTCCTCTACATTGGCGTGGCTGTGGCGCACTGGGAAATTCTAGGCCTAGGTGTGCAATTTAGGCAGACTGTCCAAGGGAGAATAGCCGTGATGATAAATGTGGGGATGCGAGAAGAGCAAGGGGTCTTTCACAGATGTAAAGCATTTCTGAATCATGTCTACGTGCAGCTAGGCTGAGCATTGCATAGTTTGGGGAGGCGTATCCACAGTTGGAATAATGTGCCGAGGTGAAATTGTGTTGGAAAGGGATTACCTTATTGGAATTGGAGAAAAATCGACTTGTGAAAGATTTTATGCCTGGCTAAGTAAGGTTTGTGCCATATTATAGCGATCGCTCTTATGTTAATATGGCTGTGTGCTACCTTGTAGTATCTGGTCTCTCTTGTACTTGTGCGAATATGAGCTGGGATTCTGAGTTTATATTCTGCCTATAGTGAAACGAATGACGGCGAGCACCAAGTAGTGGTATGAAAGAGCGCAGATTCGTGTTCTCTGAACTCCACACTTCCCAGTGTTGCTGCTTTTTCATTGTCCTCCTTTTAAAAACAGCTGCTGGGCCTGGTGGGAGCCACGCGCTGCTTCGAGCTGATTAATCTTTCCCTTTCGAGCTCTCTTTTAGGCATGGCTCGTTGAGTGAGTTCCCCCCGACTTGGTCAGGAAAACAGAGCCACTAAAAGCAAGGGTTTTGTGCAAGAGAGCAGTAGGGAGGAGCCGTTGGCGTATTTTCTGTGTGAGCTCACACTTTATTTTACATTTATTGGGTGCCCAGAGTGTCTTCAAAGTGCACAAATTAAAACCCGATACACTGGATGACACAGCAAATAAATAAATGAAAAGCTGTGCGTTAGGAATGCTGTAGCTTGGACACTGCTTTTCTTAATTTTTTTTAGGTTTTCCAGTATTTGAGTTATGGGGCTCAATTGTGGCCTGTTGATGACATCCGTGGACTTTTTTTTCAGGGTCTTCAAGTATTTTCTTCTGTGTGTTTATTGTGACTACTGATGTTGCTGTCATTACCAAGATGTATTTTCTTGGTTTGTATTTCAAAATTCAGAATTTTTTTTTTTTTAATAGGGGGTATTAGTATCAGACCAACTAATGCCACTCCACAGAGACCCATAATTTATTAATAAAAGTGCACTCATGCCACAAAACCAGTGCCATCTCACAGATTTACTAGAGGCCAACACCCCAAATTCTGGAAACCTTCCATTATATCCCTAAGCAGAAGTAAAACGGAAATCCGGTGAGCTCTGGGGCAGGGAGAGAGGTAACAGGAAGATAATTAATGGCAAGCCCTTGCTTTCCACCTTCCCACTTTTGAGGATCTCTGCATTTTCTCTGCAGGAATCAGTGAAGAGAACCTGGCAAAGCTCATCCAGCATGCAAACATTCAGAAGGACAGCAACATCATTCGCAACATGCAACTCCTGGGAACAACCATCAGCCCTACGGTAAGAGTCTTCCTCTCCTGCAGCCACCCAGGCCTGCCCTCGCCATGTCGAGCCACCCTCTGATCCCTGAGGGATGGCGTCGCCAGCAAGAATACCCCTTCAGTTGATTGGTAGGGTGACTTGATTTGCAGGGTAATTGATCAAACGTTTTCTAGGGTAATTAGGATACAGTAAGCTAGGCCCAAAGGTTCGTCCAGCTTGTTGGTTTGCTGCATTGCATGTCAAGCCCTTCTTTGCTTAATTTTCAATTGGTGTCCATATTGTTTCCATGCATGGTCTGTTCTTTCATGACCTTCGCCCAAGAGCTTTGGACCGTTCCGTGTATGCAGTGTGGCACTTATAACTTTGGACAAGCTTGTTTTAGATGGGACTTTGTAATCACATCATCCGTGCAGGTGCTGGATATGATCTGTCAGTGGCGAGCATCACCCTGACAGCCCCCTTCCTCCTCGGAGGCTCTTGGGCGGCCTATGTTCCATTAGTCAATGTGATCCGAGTGTGTGAGGCCTGAGGCTTGTATGTGCCTCACGGATACCCCTGCCACCCTGCCGCAGACCCCCATTGTCACCAGCAAACCTCCGTCCGACAGCCAGAGCCCGTCGTAGTCGCTGGAATCCAGTTCTCATGTTCTGCTGAATGAAAACCTTCCAATCCGTTTACCTTGAACTTTAATTTTTTTTTCTCTTAACTCTTCTTTTCCTCTCCTCGCCTGTAAGAATTGATTTGGGGGAAGGTAGGTGCTGCTCCTTTCCTCTGCTCTTGTTTCTGTCTCTCCCCATCTGCTTCCGTACGTTTCCGTTCCTCAGCGTGTCTTCTGTTCCCACCAGTCCAGCACCGGCAGTTCCAGCAGACCGGAGAGGAGACCGAGGCTGGAGTCCACGTACCAGCTCTCCCGATGGACCCCGCTCCTTAAGGATACGATTGAGGTAATGATACCGTCTGCTAGTTTGGGGGAGGGGGTGCCACGCGCCTCTAATAACTGAACGGAGTATGACAGCCGTCCGTTTTATTGGATGCGCCTGTCATGTACATTCCCTCCAGCCGTCCGTCGTCATGTTCAACTGTTTTCCTAATCCCTTCCCTTTTGCCTTTATAATAGGGACCCTAGCATTCTCCTTTAACTTTGGATTGAGGACGTGACTGTTCCCTAGCAGAATGTTTGCTTTTCTTTTTTTTAAAGGGCAAGGTTCCACAGCGACCCAAAAAAGATGCCTCCGTGGCATCATTTAGTTACTAAAAAATGTGTTCCACTTCTTTTGAAAATCTAAATTGTCAAGTGCATTACAAAAGAAAATACCCAAAACAGGATAACCTAAGAATAATCCTGTAAAGGACCAGAAATTCTGCTCCATGTCATACAGGCCCCAAAAAAAAATCATCAAAGGCTTGAACAAAATAAATAGCCTTCGAAAAAAATGTTCTAGCCTGATTCCTCTCTCACTGCCCAAAGGAAGCGAGTGCCGCAGCATTGGAACCTGCCCTGGGCTTTCGTGCAAGCCAACCTGGTTAAAAGTAGGAAGCACGAACCAAAATTGCTCTGCGGCACGTGGGGGATCGTGAAGGGGGGGGTGCGGTGCTCTTAATAGATTGGGCCAGCTCCTCCGAGGGCCTTAGACACCAGCTTAAAACGTGTCCCCCGCGCATCACCATTTGACGGGCTTTTCCCTCCAGGGAGTTGTAAGCAATTAAGGTCTGTGATGCAGTGCAGTGGATATCGGTATTTATGCTCCGTGAGCCGTAGATGTGCAATAGTCCGGTATATGCTATGCTTTCGGCTAGTTGTGGTGGTGTGAGTAGGACCCAGGTAGACGTTACCCTTGGCAGTTGGAAACCAGGTCCTCTGAACCACAGCCCCCTTCTACCCCACCCGGCAGCAGGGGCAACTTTGTGCATAAACTGCCATTTGGGTTTTTTTTTTTCCATGGATGTTCATGGTGAAGATTGTAATTCAGATCTGCCATCCTCATCCACAGAGGGAAATCTGGGGCTTCTCTGGGCTATCAGAAACACGGCATTTATTCCTGTCCTATAAGTCCGCCCTGATGGGACCATTAGGAGCCCCTGGCTTTTCCAGGCCTGCCACAGAAAGTCTTCCTGGTGCTTTGGGGAAGGTTCTGAGTAGTTATGACGTCCTCTCTTTCCCCTTTCCAGGATGCCATAGAGGACAAGCTGGACAAAAAGCTTTGGCCTTTCGTGTCGGAGCCTGCTTCTGCCAGCAGCACTCAGACGGTGGTGAGGTAAGCACCAGGGGACACGGGGGGGTCAGTGCCTGTTACAGCGGTGAGATGAAGGCCTTGCTACCCATCTCAGGACTTGCTCCTTTGGTCCGCTATCTGTGGTGGGGGAAGGGATCAGTGGCATAGTATGTATGTATGTATTTATTTATTTAGACATTTTATATACGGTCGTCCCAGGTAATAATCACAACGGTTTCCAAAAGTACCATTCATAGCTAAAGATCAACGAATAATGACGGGTACAGAGGTAGTAGTCATTAACAGACCTTAACATCTAGGAAATGAAATGTTTCCAGTATGCTTGACTAAAGATCTGGGACATAGGCGAGAAGTACAGAAAACATTTCACATTTTAGTCAGTGCCTTGTTCTGATTCGTACATTCTCTTGCTAAACTTATTCCTCATGTTTCAGTTTCTCTCTTGTCCTTGTAGCTCTCTCCATTCGGATGCTTTTCAGTTAGGTTATAAGCATTTTTGGAATCGCCATGTTTTTAATCTCGTTCTGTCTGCCATCAAACGTAACATCTCAGGTGGAGAATTCCAGACCCGCTCTGGAACCCGCACGATCTCTTCCTTGGGTCGGATGTGTGCTCCGTATGGTAGGAAGAGTCAGTAGTCCTGTAGTTTGAGATCTTAGTGGTCACTGAGGTGCGGTAGTGGGGGGGGGGAAGGAGTCAGCAGCAATGGGACAGACACGTTTCTCTTTCATATCGGGCACAGGCACTGTAAACCACTCTGTAGGTGAGGACAGATTGACCCAGGGTTGCTATGTTCATGGTCCCTATTGCCTCCACTCTTATCTTTCAGTGCCCGCTTTGGCCACTGGCACAAGAATAAAACAGCCGCTGAGTACCGCTCTGGCCCCCGGCTCCTCATTTACATCTTGGGTGGGATGTCCATGTCGGAAATGCGATGTGCTTACGATATAACTAAGGCAACCGATGGGAAATGGGAAGTTCTGATTGGTAAGTGTGTGGTGGCGCATGCGGAAAGATTTGAATCAAGCCCCGTGTTCTCACGCTGGCTGTCTCCAACCTCTCTGAGAGCTGTGCTTCCCCCCTTCTTTTTGCTCTGTCATTGCCCTTCCACTATTCTGTTTCCTTCGTGTGTTTCTTGCTGCTGCCTATCTTAAGGCCGTAGGATCTGAGGGTTTCTAAACGTCACACACTACTCCTCTGGCCACCAAACTGGAAAGGGAGAGGTCTCAAGCACCCATTGCACCTCTAGAGCTGGTACCTTGCAGAAGAACTTACAGGAAAAAATATGCTGGTATTTGGATGAAGCAGAAACCTGCAACAGGAAGGGGGACTTGCATCAGGGCTCCAAGAAAGCATTGCAGATTGGGTTTTGCTATAGATAAATGTAAAGTAGTGCAAATGTGGAGGAACCAACCCAATTTTTGCATACCTCGTATGGCCATTGTCAAATCCATGGTGCAACTCATGTTTTGAATATTGGGTGTGGTTCTGGTCATCCCCATGTTATTGAACAGTTTTCATACAATTAGGGCGTAAATGAACTAGGATTCTTCAGCTCAGGCTTATAAAATCCTGCAAGGTCTCATTGTACAAGAAGTAAATGGCATCGGATGCCACGATCAGGCAGCAGGCTTAAAACCGGACCGAGTTAAATTCTGGAGCTCACTACTGCCCAGGGCTCCGATGGGATTCCTGGAGGGAGATGCATTGCTAAACCATGACTGTTAGAAACCCTAGTCCCTCTACCACATCCTCTGAGCAGCTTCCGCTTGGCGCTGTCAAAGACAGGATGTTGGACTGGAGGGGGCTCCCTGCTCAAACCCAGTTTTGTTCACTCTGGTTTCTCTTCTGCCAGGTTCCACCCACATCCTAACCCCCAGCAAATTCCTGGATGACTTGAAGAGCCTGGACCAGCCGCCCTTGGAGTCCTCGAGCTGAAGGCGTCGTCTTGCTTTTACTGTCTGCTCTCAGAACCACCTATCCATCCCTGTCCTCTGGTGTTTTTTTCCAAAGGAGAACATTTTGGGAGCCTTGTGTGCACCTCAGGACCTTGGGTGCTCCTTGAAGCTCTTTCCAGCAAGTTCTTGGTGGCCCCTTCAGGGAGGGAGGAAGGAAACCAGCATTTTTAGGGAGTCCAAGCAGGAACTGATATTGATAGGGCCCTAGAAAATGATATTGTCCTTACAATTGCTACAGTTTGTGTAGACCTTATTTCCAGCTTTAGGAATGGCATGGTTTCCTGATTTCCCCGCCCCCCCCCCCCCCCCCCCCCCCCCACTGTCTCCAATCCTGCATTCACCTATAGGAAGGGCCATATTTTTATTAATGTGAATCCAGTTTTACAACATCCCTGCTGCATGCAGTCTATAGTATTTGATTTAGTATGGGCCTGATGGGGAAGGAAGTTGGAAGGCTAGGGTAGGAGTTACATCTAAGGAGCTAGAATGTAGGGTTACCAACCGGTTCTTTATCACGAGGGACAGACTGAGCTAGTCCTGACTTCATCCTGTTGCATCTATGGACCTGTGGCTCCCATTTTTTGTTAGAAAATGTGATATACAAGTCTATAGATGCAGTGGGGTAAAATCAAGATAGAGGGGTTGACCTGTCCAGCTGCCATTTGTGCCAGTTGTTAACCCTAGTTGGCCATACTCGTTCCATGATTCATGCTAGAATACACATTTGGCCTTGGGCCTGTGTCTTGCATAAAATAACTTTTGCATAGACTCTTACCAACCCGCAGACCCTTACTGTTCTCCTTCATTAGAAACCTGCTAATTAAAGCTTCTTACTTTAACTCCAAAGTGGACAATGAATTTCTTTCAGAGCGTCTGAGCCTGGACGAAGTTTGGTTCTCTCACCACAAATAAAACATCTTCCCTCCCCCAGCATGTTTTCTGAAGGGTCATGCACTGGTGTATATTTCCCACTTGGAAAGCCCAGAGGCTATAGTTCATGGCCCCTCCTTTAGAGAGATCAGAGCATTGTCTGTGGAAAATGCTTTGCCCCTAGAATATGTAATAAAAAAAAAAAAAGTATATTTTGTTTGTTTTCTGTTCTAAGTACTCATTTCATATCCATCTGCCTCTTCCCTCAGCCTCAATTTTTAGCTTGAGAGAAGTAAAGAGGGTCTCAATATTAGCTTGCAGCTCTTTCTCCTATTCCCCAGGCTGCCACTGCTCTTTGCCCCGGTGTACCGGCTGTTGAGATGCCTAGAGCAGTACAGTGAGCTAGGGGGGGGGGAAAAACCCTTCAGCCACCGCATCCGCTCACGATGACTCTGCCTCTGAGTGAAGGTAGTCAGCAGCCCCTCCAGCTGCTGAGTGCCTCCCAGTGTCTTCTCTTCCACCGGCCCCCTTCATGCTTGGCCTTTCAGCCTGCCCCCTTCTCTAACTTAGGGACACCTCCTCCTGGAGCCTCAGCAGCCCACTCAGACCTTGTTGTCATAGGGGCCCTGCCTAGATCCCACCTCTGTCACAGATATAAATAAAACCATTTTTTTTTTTTACTTATTCACAAATAGCTGCTGCTTTTGCATTTCAGAAGGAGAAAAGAGTGAGTGAGTGTGTGTGCCCGCACAAGTGAATCCGTGAAAGTGCCGGGGGTGGGGAATAACCCCGGCAGCGTGTGTGTGTGTGTGTGTGAGAGAATGAGTGAGTGTTTTGTTTGAAAGAAGGAAAGTTTGTATTCCACTCCCACTAATCCACAACAATCTCAGGGTGACTGTGGAAATTAAAAGTTCCCAAGTATGAAAAGGGGCATTTTAAAAAATGATTTTTAGGTAAGGGTTATATCTGCTGTTTTGAAAAAATGTATCTGTTTGGGAAATTTTTTTTAAATGTTGAGTGTTTAATTAGTGGATGTTCTATTCCTCAACTATTTTGAATTTTTTTTTTTTTTTTATTAGTATGGTTTACTGTTATGATTTATATTTCCTGATTTTTTTTTTGTTTGTTTTATGAGGAATGGTTTGTTTTTCCAATATTGCTTTGCATACAGATGTTGGCTTGTTGCAGTTTTCCAGTTCAAATTTTGTCTGATTGTTTCATGCATTTGGGGTGCAGAAATCCAAAGGTCGTCTATGTGCATGGACCAGGAACGAGACCTCTGGCTGCTGTGGTCTGATGAGCTGAAGGAGGTGAAGCAATGTGATAAAGCAGAGATGCTGGGCTACATAAGTAGGACTAAAGGAGGAGGAGGTGGTGATGTCCCTGGTGTGATCTCACCTGGAATACTGGGCTCAGTTGTGGAGACCTCATCTCAAAAAGGATAGAGGCAGAATTAAAGCAGGCCAGAGCCAGGCGACTGAAGGCCCGGACTATGTATACCTGGGTGGAGAGAAGGGACTGAGAAAGATGTTACAGACTTAGTGATGCATGGGAATTAAGCTGTTTTCTTTATCTGAAACTCTGTTTTAGGGAAATCAATCAATGATAGGTTCTTGGACTAAAATTGGTAGTTTAGAGAATATTATCTTTAATCAAAACAGATACATGAGTTTGAACCTGAACCACTGTTTATTCCAAAGACTCCAATTTGTTGTTAGTGTTGGAAGCTGCTTGTGCAATTCCTGAAATTTAGATGAGATTCAAGAAATTTGGACAGACAACTTCCTCCCCAGGCCCTTATTGGGGAAAGTTTGGGGTTTAGCTATGGTAAAAAGTACATGTGCTATCTGAGCATTGAGTTCTCTCAGGAGTTGTTGGGATGGGTCCTCCTTGAGCTTCCTTAGCGGCTCCTCTGTCGCTATGTAATCATCTGCTGGAGACCGGCATCAGCCAGGCCCTCCACGATCTCCATGCACGGAAACAGACGCCATTGTCTACTCTTCCAGGCTTCATGAAGTAGCCAGGGTGACAAGGACAACAGTGTACCTTTGCCTGTTGCTCATACAGGTGATCCAGCTCCAGAGGTTTTTGGCTGCAGCTGACAAAAATATCACTTTTTGGCTGGAAAGGGATGAATCTGCCCTTTTTCTCTTGACTATAGAGAGCAAAACAATAAATGTCAGGAGAAGACCAGGTCCCCATACACTAACTCTTATCAGCCATCTTACTCCATCCCACTATCTCCTGGTTTGTCCCTAGAGCCCTCTTTAAAAACGTGTTACACTGGCTACCCTCCAATCTTCAAGTACAGAGGCAGAGTCCTAATGAGCAATCATCTCCCCTTTTCGTCCTCCCTTGATACAGTGGGGTCTCTTCACAAAACCATTTGAAGGGGCAAGCCACATGCCCACTTCCTAGGTCTAGCAGAGGCAGCTGGAGCAGTGTTTATTGAGGACATATCACAGGTACTGCTCGTGCAGCAGAGTTTAAGGTTGACTATGGCTAAGAAGCACGGGCAGTAATTAGTCAAATTTCATAGATTGGGAAATGTGGGGTTTCTTAACTGCCAGCAAAGGCAGAACAGAGCGCAGCAGCTCATGAGGCTTTCACTGCACCGAGGAGCAAAGAATCGTAGGGAGGATGCGGTTTGATTTTAGTTTTCCCACATGTGTTTAACAGTTGACAGTACTAAGCAGTGGAATAGGCGCTATGCCAGAAAAGCTGTTGCACTGCAGAGCGCTGTCAGCTGCTAGGCAGCTGCCATGGAAACGGGGCTAAACAACATGGAGGACTAGTCACGTGATGGGATCAGGTGGTCTGAAAACGTCAGCGATTCGACTTGTGTCCCAGTTAAACCAGGCAGCCAAAGAACGAAATGGAAGAGAAGAAGCAGAGTCCGTTTGTCCTCAAAAGGAGCAAAGTTTCCGTTCCATAGATTTGGACAAGGGCTAGAGCAGGTCCCTGCCGTTCCGCCCGTCTCCGCTGGCCTGCGGTCATCCGGTATCTCTACCGCTCCACCTTAAGGAGGAGGGCCGGAAGCCGGGCTGCCGCCGAAGAGCCTTGCGCATGCGCGGTGCAAGGGCTTCTTGGCTCGCGTTTTCTCCCTGCAAAGAGCAGCAAAACTTCAGAATCAAAGCAGACGCAGAGCCCGAACTCCCTGCAAGCCCGAGGCCCAGAGCTGCCCCTTCCACCCTGCAGAGGGGGAGCAGTGGGACATTATCTGAGATCCTCAGCCATCGGTCCCTCCTCTTGCCCTTCTCGGCACAGCAGCTGCCCTGGCAAAGTGACCCCTCCAGCCTGAATCGCGAGGGAAATGTCTGCGCTGGTTTCGGATCTGGTAAGACATTCTGTTCACAGCAGAAGGGGCGCTTCTCGCAGGGCAAAGAGATTAAAGAGAACAGGGTTCTGTTCGAGCGATTATCTACTGAAGGGTTGATCTCACTGACAGAGACTATAGAATCCAGTTTATTTGCACGCACATTATAATGAAGTTGGTGAGAGGGGCTGAGGGTTTCCTGTTTGCCTTTCCAGGCATCAGTCACACTTGTCCTTGCCCTTGCAGTGCTATGGTAGTTAGGAGAGACCATAGAACAGTTTTAATCCTCACACATTGCAATGAAGCTGGAGGGAGAGGGGCTGAGGGTGTCCTGTTTGCTGTTCCAGGCATCGGTCACATTCAGGGACGTCGCTGCTTATTTCTTGGAAGTGGAGTGGGACATTCTGGGAGAATGGCAGAAGGAGCTGTACAAGATGGTCATCAAGGAGATTCACGGCATTCTGATATCACGAGGTAAATATGATTCTGGGATCAGCTAGAGTGGAGAAGTAGCCTGGTGGTTAGAGCAGTGGGCTGTAAGCCTGGCTTCAAATCCCACTGCTGCACCTTGTGACATCAACATCCATTGCCTCATCTACAAACTTAGAGAAATACCTATATTACCTGAATGTAATCCACTTTGAAGTAAAATCAAATAACTAAACCTGGTGCACAATGGTGTTACCATTTTATCAAGCTGGAACATTCTCAGATGCCAAGTCCTGCAGATGCCTAAAATTTGGGGCCTGGCCCCTTATACCATTCCAGGTAAAAGAGAGTGACAAAAAAATGGGCAAACTGTGCAAAGAAATTCAATGCAAGAGCAAATTTAAACAAGATTTTGGCAAAACAAAGTAAAAAGGAAAATAAAGAACGATTGGGGAAATAAATGTATCCTTTTGTTGTTGCCCAAAATTACAGAGACCTTTTCCCTCCTCTGTATTTTATATTTTCTCATAGCTAAGGTTGCCAACTGGCTCCATGTCCAGAGGAACAAGCTAATGCTGTTCTGATTTTGCTGTACTGCATGCATCTAGTTCACATTGATGTCCCCAAGAAAATTAGTGTTAGATCCATCCGGTCATCAGTGTAAATCAAGGCTCAGTAACTCTGGTTCTCGAGGACCACCAGCCAGTCAGGTTTTCAGGATATCGCGAACGAATGTGCACAAGATAGATTTGCGAAAGTTGCCTCCAATCTATACACATCTATCCTGTGTATATTTGTTAGGGTTTTCCTGAAGACCTGATTGGCTGATTGCCCACTCCTGGTGTAAAGCTGGGACTGGATTACCTTATTCTGTACGAAGTGGTGCCAGTTAGCAGTCTCCTTCCTGCGACCGTAGTAGAGCTGATAGGGTGGGGGTAGAGGGGAGGGTACAGAACTCGGACCTGAATACGCTGGTTTCATTCCTCTCACTCTTAAGACCTTCAGTGAGCCATTTAACCTTCCAGTACTGGGGAAGGGAGCCCTGAGCCTAGCTGGTGGGTGTCTCCTGAAAGATAAAACTTCTGTATGTGAAATGAGTTGCTTCATGTAACAGCTGCGAACTGAGTCCCATTTCTTCATAACAAATGCTGAGACGGGTGAAGGAAGTAGGATTTACCTCTCTGCTGCCTACCAGAAAATCAAAACGTATTTGTAAGGGCAAGGTATGTTAGCCCGATTTTTTTTTAATAATTTACTTTTTTGGTTTGTGACCCCCTGTTCCAAATGATACGCGAGGCAGCTTACAGCATTATTTGAATTCGGCGCCCTTTCCCGAAAAGCTTGCAGTCTTAAGCGAGCACCTCGGGATAGGGAGGTGACTTGGCCCAAGGTCACAAGGAGTGCCGGTTAACCCTTTGATTCTCAGCCCATTGCTCTAACCATTAGGCCGCTCCCATTCCACCGTGTAACCCCCTCCTCCCCAGTTGCAACAGGTCACTTTTCCTCTTTCTCCCTCCCCCTGGCCTCTAATTGTATTTACATCCCAGGACCTGGCTTCTCTTTTTCTCCCTATGCTCCTAATAAGCAACTGAAATGCCTTCTCCCTGGAAGGCTGCACCGCTGGATGGGCACCTGCGATGCCTCAGCCGAGAAGGGTCAGGAGTAGAAAGCCGCCTAGATTTCATCTTAATTAAAGGTCAGGCTGCCGCCACCTCTTCTCACTAAACGTTTTTGAGCAATTGCCCGGAGAGAGCCGCATCGTCTTGCGCGCCTCCTTCAGAACAGGAAACAGGTGCAGCCCCCACCACTGCCCCAGGGGTTTCTGCAAGAACAAAGTTAAATGCAGATTTTCTGTGTCGTTTTTTTTTTTTACTGGCAGGTTATTCCATTGTTAATCCCGACGTTATATTTAAGATTAAAAAGGAGGATGAGAAAGATCTCACTCGGCGCCGTGAGTGGGAGGGAAAAGAAGACCTGAAGGACCCCCCCCATGAGTAAGTAAATGTTCCTACGTTAAAGGGCTCTGCATCTTCACATCCCAGGAGGTGGGGCATTAACAGCAAACTCTTGGGGGGGCGGGGGCTGATATTCCAAAGATTTACCTTCCTGACTTAAGGAGCTAGACCAATCCCTTGCATACCCTGAATCCACGCTGGCTTCAGCAGGAGCTAAAACAAACACGAAAGCCTAAAAAAAACCTGAACCTAGCTGGTTAAGAAACTCCCCGATCATTAAACCACCAGCTCTTGCCCTCGGTAATTTTAAAATTACGCCCTCTGACCAAGCATGGGATCTAGGCCTACACCTGGACGAGGAAACACGTCAATAAGCTAATCGCAAGTGGCTACAACAAGTTAAGGTTTCTCCAGCGTCGGACGCCTTTAACTAGCCTTCCAGACTGTATTACAAACCTTCATTTCCTCCAACCTAGACCATTGCAAACCATTACAAATATTGCAAAATGCCTCTGCAAGACTTTTTTACTAGGAGCCAAAAACGTTGGTCACATTTCTCCAGCCCTAATCTCCTTACACTGGTGACCGGTTCACGTCCGAATCCAATTTAAAGTGCTACTGTTGATAGTTAACATCATTCACGCAAACAACACTGATATGAGTGGCATCACTACAAGCTTACAATCCCCAGCGATCATTTAGGATCACAAAATAAGGATTTATTGTCTGTCCCAACATACGAGAGACACATGAGGCAGGTAAGAGACCGTGCGGGACCAGATCTGTGGAATTCCCTACCTGGAAGGCTCCGACTGATCCCAGGCAAAAAGAAATTTTAAAAAGGAGCGTAAAACAAATCCGCATACAACCTAACCTAACTCTTTTAGAAGAAAGGAGTCTCTAAATTAACACTTTATTTATTTGTTTGTTTGAGTTTTATATACCGTCATTTGGAAAAGCCATCATAACTGTTTACAAAATTTAAATTGTAACTCTCTTAACAATTGTGGAAAAAAAAAAAATTGTGAAACAAAAATTGTGGGGGGAAAAAAATGTATTTTAGTTAATTACTTTCTCAAATAATTCCCACTCAGATCCCCTCACCCTAAGGTGAAGAGCGATTCTTTATGCATTCTCTCCATCATGAACTACGCCTTTCCTCACCAGCTCACGTGCTAGTCCTCTTTCTAGTATTGACCTGAGTTATGAATGCATTGAACTGACCCCATGAATGTCTCTTCAAACTATCGACTGGCCATGAGCTGTGACTGCGTCTTATAAACCGTTGGGATCTTTATTAGGAACGGCGGTATATAAAATGCTTAAATAAAAAAATAAAGGAAAATCTTCCCCGCCACTAAGGATTTGGGTGGAGTTAAGTTAGGTGCCTGGCGCTGATTTTCACCACTAGGCACCTAACTTAGGGGCCTGCTTACGTTGTGTGTCTATGGGGAAAATGCTTAGGAAATAGCACCCTTGGGTGCCTAAATACAGGCTGAAAAGAGGAGTTCTAAATGTAGGTGCCTCGGTTATAGGTAACCTAAAGTTAGGAGAACTTTCACCTGAAGACCTCGTAGCCTAACTTTAGGTTACCTACAACTGAACCGCCTGGTCCTGGTGCTGAGTTTTCTGTGAATATTGGCCTGTTGAGGATGTAAAATCCCTTTCCTAACGTAACATTAGCAGGTCCTGGGTGACTCCTTCTAGCCAGATTTCTTTTCTCATCCCAGGCCTTCCGGTCGTAACGTCTGTGTTCTCACTGAGCGTTAAACAAGAGGAAGATCTGCCCTCCCTGGAGCCTCCTGAATCAGAGATTCCCCCTTCTGTAACAGGCGAGTATCCGACTCCTCCTGCAGCTCTTTATTTCCTGTTAGAATTTAAGCCCTCTGGGGCAGGGACCTACCTTGCCAGCAAAGTTGATTGAAACAAGGAGAATGAGACTGTAAATTCTAAAGAAGAGGCGATGCAGTTATTTTTTTGTAAGAAGCTAAGAGAAGGTGCAGAGATAAAAGGAAGAGTGAAATAGAGAGAATCCCAGGAGTCCAGTCAAGAAGCCATAAGAGCATGGACAGCCTCTTTACGGGAAGGTGCACTAAGATGAGAATTAACAGAAGGATTAGCAAAATGAATGCAGGGACCTGCCAGCAAAGAAGGCACCACCAGGACATTGTAGAATAGATGAGGATGGGAGAGGAGCGGCTCGGCCCCTGCCTCAGGAATAGTGGCATCAAAAGAGCAAAACGTCCCGGCATGAGGTTTTTGTAACAGAAGGAAGGCCCTTTTCTAACAGCCGGCAGAGATGTGTGAACTGCCAGGCGTGTAACTTGGAGCAGGGTTTCCCCAAACCTGTTGAGTTTTCCAGCTCTTCCCAATGAAGCTGGTGCCAGCCTCTTATCGTGTGATGGGGAGACGTGGGGATCGTTTTTGGTACAAAGGGGTTGGAACTGGAGTGGGGCAGAGCCAGTAGCAAACAACACGAAATTTTGCTCTAATCTTAGGTAAACACTTAGGGTGAGATCGCAACCTTACCTGATCACGCAGAATCTGAGTCTTTATGGAGAGTAATGGGTCGATTTTAAAAAGCGTTGCCCGTGCAAGAACGGCCAGATATGCACGTACGTGGGCCGCGTGCGAGCAACGCAAGTTTTAAGCAGCCGGGAAGGCCTAAATGAAGATGTGGGTATTTATCCGACTAGAATCTAGCCGGGTAAGTTAGGGAACTCCAGGGGCGTAACGGAGAGGGGTTGAGTTCAGCGGCTGACTCTGATAGTGGACTCGAAAGCTCATGCCTCAATAAATTGGCTAGTCTATAAGGTGCCTCCCTGACTCCCGTCAGGAGTAGATCAGGGTCCGACTGGAATTGGCTTGTGATGATGAGCAGCACGGCAGCACCCCCTCTTAGCTCTACTTGCAGTGATGCTAGAGGCTGTCGGGTAACTTTCCTAAACATCTTGCAAACCTCTTTTCCCATAACAGGCTCTCCCGACGTCAGACCTGACATATTAATCCGTTTCCAAGAAGAGGAGTTCAGGAGCGAACCCCAGAGATCTGAGGCAAGCGGAAACCTGTCCAGCAGTGGCCCGTCTGAGGATTTGCTAAGAGCAGGTGATGTTGCTTGGGTTAAAGCTAAGGCCGGCTCCATCCATCCAAGACGAATGCCTCATTAGGATCAAGGTCCCCGCCTTTCCAAGCTTGGCTCGGTGGCTGATTTGTTACTTTGAGTTCCATGCTCTCCTATTTTTCCCTTTCATTATTTCGGGGGGGGGGGGTTCTTCTCCATGTCCCCCTCTCATCCTCTTCCCCCCCCCCCCCCCCCCTCTTTTTCACCAGGAAGGAAGGTTGAAAGGCCCACACCGGCAGCAGGGTCGGGTCTATGCCACGGGTACTGTAACTGCACCCCTTCAACAATTACCGCTCGTTCATCAGAGGCTAATAACTCTACCAACTGATAAAGCACTGTCCTTTTCATCACAGCATCCGAAATTCATTGTCTCCGTAATAATGCGTAACACAAAATGGCACTGGCCTGTAATACACGGAACGGGCGGAGTGAATAGCGCACACAATAATAAATGCAACGAGAACGAATGCGGGGCAAACATAGAGACCTGATCGATATATCTCCAAAGGACATGCAGTCGCACCAGTGCTGGACATTGCTCAACAAATTACGGTTCACAGTTTTGAACCGTGTTTCGCATCGGGCTGCGGCAGGGGGACCAAGCACGTAAATAATCTTCTGGCGGGAGTTTCAAGTGAAAAAGAACCTAAACAGGATGGTAAATTAACATAAGGGATCCTTGATTCACTAAATTTTAGTGAGAGCCAGGGCTGCATGGGGAAAATGCGTCCGAGCCGCTTGTGAGTGAGACGAATAAATTCCGATGGGCACGAGTCGGTTCTAGCAGCTGCTACTTCTCCTTTGTATGGTTGGCTGTCTGAACCCCTTTTTGAAGATTACTAAGCTTCTAAAAGCCCAGGGTCGGCAGGTTCTTCTTTTCAATTTACAAGGTTTTTCTGTTTCCCCATTGAGTCCCATGATTTAAAGCTTTCATACCCTCTTCTAACCCTGGTGGTTCTTCATTTCAGCTTTCTACCTAAGAGCCTAAATTTGGCTTCCAGAACCTCCCTCCCACATTTTCCTGTCACTGGTGCCCACATGTACCACGACAGCCAGCTCCTCCCCAACACTGTCTATAATCCTATCTAGGTGATGCATGAGGTCCGCCACCTTCGCACCAGGCAGGCAAGTTGTCAGGTGGCCCTCACGTCCACCAGCCACCCAGCTATCTCCATTCCTAGAAATCAAATCACCAACTATAATGGCCGACCTAACCCTTCCCTCCTGGGCAGTAACCCTGGGAGATGCATCATCTGGAGACCATGTCCTTGCTATAGGATCACTTCCTGCTGCACTAGGGTTATACTCTCTGACCAGGAGACCTTCCTCCTCTAAGGCAGCACCAGAGCTGTCAGACTGGAGTTGGGTCTTGGCTACTCTGTCCCTGAAGGTCTCATTTATATTGTGCTGTTTGCCTCAGTGCCTTCAGGTCTGCCTCTCTATCCTTCAGAGAGAGGACTGGTTCTCCGAGAACCAGGAGCTCTTTTCACTGGGTGCGCACACAGTTTTTTATTTTTATTTTAATTTTTGCTTGTTATGATTGTTTTACTCTTTCTTGTCTTTATTTTATTACTTTTATGATTTTATATTCTTGTATTTTATTGTGAAACATTTTACTGTGAATGTTTTAGAATAAATCACCTAGAGCATTGACATTAGCTGATACCGAAATTCGTAATAAAAATGATTTCTAATGTGTAATAGTTGCTTTGAGGAATGGTCACAAGTTGCTGGTTGATACTACATAATATATTTATATATTTATTTTAAAAGTTTTATATCCCTTTTTTTATACGAGAATGTAATCAAAACGGTTTACAGAGTAATCCAGTACATTATGTAAATCTGCAAAAACTTCTTATTCCAGCAAGCAAGCCAAATCATTAACATAAGACTAAGAATCTGATCAACTAACTCTGCCGTGGTGGCGCGGAGCAGTGTATTTAACACACTCTTTCCAGTGTGACTTCCCAGAGAAAATACCCCACCATGAATGTTTTGCTATATTCTCTATTTCAGACACCAGCTGGTGTGATATGTGTTCCCCCTATTCAAAAAGCATCAAAATGCACTTTATTAATAAGTAGACCCCACTGAAAATAATTGGGCCTACACTAAATAATGCGAGGTCCATATTTGGTCATTGTCTGGATAGCGGTTAGCTGGATAAACATATCCAGCCAATTTTTTGTGGTATGGGCAATAGTGCAGCCGCACTATGGAATATAGCCAGCTATCTTAAAGTAAAGTTAACTGGCTAAGCTAGACCGTTTCAATATCCGGTTTAAAGTTAGCCGGATAAGACTTATCTGGTTAACTAGTGACTTTTACAGGAATATTCAGCAGCATTAACCAGCTGTGTTTGAATATCCCATTTGTGTCAAACTATTCCTGTCTGCATTCCTCACCAGTTTTAACCACACCCCCATCACTAATAAGTTTACCACAAGTTCATTAGCAGTTTGGTTGAGGTGCCTTTTCCCTTGCAGAATCAGCGGCAGGACTTTGTCACTATGTGCAATTTTACTACATGCAACTGGAATGGAAAAATGATATGGCATGCAGTGCCCAGATCTGTTCACGTGGACACCAGTGCAGGGGCCTGGAACGTAATTAAAGTCTTCGTGTGCCTTCTCAAAAGGGCAGCAGCAGCTTGTGTGTGTGTGAATTATTCTGCCACTGTGCATGCATGAAATAGATTTGCTAAGAACTGAGCCAGTGCGCATGCAAATGTCTCTCATGCGCATTCCTTAGGGGTATCCTGAAAACGCGACTGGTTTGCGGCCCTCGAGGACCGGAGTTGGCCACCCCTGGGTTGATTTCCATGAGCCTTTAAAAGCTGAAGATATTTTCCTCTCTTTCAAATAGGCAGTCAAGGCTACAGTCCTGATTCCAACGCTGTGATCCTGAAAATGGGAGAGCCTCATGTCAGTGACCTGCTGGAGGGAGGTGAGCAGCTTACTGATACTAACACACGTGAGCAAAGTTCCTTTATAACAGAGCTGTGTGCTGTACTCTCTATTTCAGACTACGTGCATTCCATTAAACCTGTATTACTAAGTCATTAGCTCTCAGTCCCTTTAAGCTGGGAGTTCGGTAATTCAGGGAGCCAGGACCAGATTGAATCCCGGGTCAATAGGGATTTCTGGAAGTTTGGGTTATTGTCTATAGTCAGAGGGAAGGGAAACACTGTAGGTAAGGAAGAGATGCACAGAGCCTGAAGGATCTGATGAGAGGTTCTTTTTCCATCTTTTCATGAGCTATTGTCCACCTATACCTGTCTGCCAACTATACCACTTCCTGTTTTATGGAGCCTGAGTTTAGTGTAAAGGCCTTTAAAGGCTTCCTCAAGTCCTGCTGCTGCTCCTTGTGACCTTGGGCAAGTCACTTTACCCTCCATTGCCTCAGGTACAAAACTTAGATTGTAAGCTCTCTGGGGACAGAGAAATACCTACAGTACCTGAATGTAAACCGATGTGATATCTCAGATGAATGTCGGTGTATAAAAATAATAAATAAATAAAATAAATAACCCAATATTTATTTTCCTATATGACCTCCTCCATAGCTGTAAAATTGAGTATATTCTCATTCTTATCCAACAGATAATGGATTAAGGAATAATAATGAGATGCAGAGCATGTACAATGGGCCGCAGAGATCGGAATGGAAACCTAAAATACCCTTCAGATGTAGTCCAAATTTTTATGCTGACTGTGAAGAAAGTATTAGTAAAGTAACATCACCCAGGGTGGAAGAGAGAATCCAAAATGGAGAGAAACACAACTCATGCACAGAACAAGAAAGATATTCCAAATCCTGCTCAAAGTTTGTACAATTTCAGAGTCTTAATAAAAGAAACAGTTCCTTTCAAAATGCTGATGCTGGGGAAGGTTTCACCTCAAGCTTACATATAATTGAAAACCAAGAAATGATTAAATGTGGAAACAGATGTATCCAACAATATAAAAAAAGTGAGAAAAACATTACATGGACTGGAGGTGAGAGAAGGTTTTCTAGGAAGTCAGACCTCACAGCGCTTAAAAAAAATTGCAGACCTTTTAAATGTAATGCATGTGGAAAATGTTTTATAGGCCGATCACGGCTTAGAATTCATCAGATATTACATAGAGGAGAGAAACATTTAAAATATGTTGAGTGTGAGAAAAGCTTATCTCTGAATGCAAGCTATAGGACAAATAAAATACTTCACAGAGGAGAGAAACAATTTAAAAGTTTGGATTGTTGTAAAACCTTCAGTCACAAATCTGTAATGAGAGGACATGAAAAGATCCACATGGGAGAGAAACAATTTAAATGCACAGTATGTGATAAATGTTTCAGTAGGCTGTCCACCTTGAGAAGACATGAAAGGATCCACCAAGTAGAGAAACCGTATAAATGTTCTGAGTGTGGCAAATCTTTCAGTCAGAAATCAGCAATGACACGACATGAAATGATCCATACAGGAGAGAAACCATTTCAGTGTACAGTATGTAATACAAATTTCAGCAGGATGTCCACTCTGCGACAGCATGAAAGGATCCACAATTTAGAGAAACCGTTTAAATGTTCTGAGTGTGATAAAGCCTTTAGCCACAAATTTGCAATGAGACGACACAACAAGATCCACACAGGAGAGAAGCCATTTAAATGTTTAGTATGTGATAAATGTTTTAGTCAGAGAGGCAACCTGAGACTACATGAAATGACCCACTTGGGGGAGAAACCATTTAAATGCCCTGAATGTGATAAAAGCTTCAGTCATAAATCTTACCTGAAAAATCATGAAAGGATCCACACAGGAGTGAAACCATTTCAGTGTTTTGAATGTAATAAAATGTTCAGTCAAAGAAGCAACCTGACAAAACATGGAAGGATCCACACACGACCCTGATAGAATTGAAGGGAATATGAAATTGTGATCACCTGGAACATTCCCATTCCAACAAATTTAAACAAAACTTCAGTACTAGAAATCTGTACATTGTGGTAAAGGAGCAAAACACAAGAACTGGATTGCTAATATTCATGTCTGTGCCAAGCAACCATTCTGTACTACTTTATGGAGAAAGAGAGCATCATCAAGAGATGCAAATCTAAAACAAGAAAATGTGGCAGTAAGATCCAGAAATAGTCCGAAACTGGCTTATTTTAAAAAAGAACTTTCAAGCCTGTGCCCATTACATCCTATGAATTCCAGAAGGAAGCTCTCGTTCACACAATACAAGAATTGAGAAGTGCAGTAAATGTGAAAGATTGAGAGCATACCCTGGGTTAACCGTCTGGTTCATTCCTGTCATGGTGGGCACAAAACTAATTTGAAGATATTGTATAAGGGGCGTTCATGTCTGATAATAGACCCATCAGCTAGCCACAGCTGCAGTTCAAGGTGTGTGCAAGTGAGACTTGAAGACCCTTGATGTTGGCATTAACACTGGGGAAACATCTGCCCAAGATTTGTTGTTACTGGAAATATGAAATCCACAAAAGCGTGTTAAAATATGTGGAAAGATGTCATGGAGCCAGGAAGCACTCGAAGTAAAACCTAAGTTTGGACATAGCTGCATCCATTTTCTGCTACGGTCATTACAACAGAGACTGCCCTTCACATGTTGGTCTTTCTGGTCACAGAAGCCATTGCCAAGCAAAAGGCTGAAAGAACCATACAGGACTCCTATCCAGGGTCTCTCCAGACCAAAGAGCTTAAGAAGATGTATGATTATAATTCTTTCATTTTATGTTTCTCCTACATATTTTTGAAAGGAAGCAGACAGTTTTATACTGTAATATTATGCTTGTTTGTTCGGTAATTCAGAATTATCATTGGTCTCGCTTTAGGGATTTTACTGATTCTTACCCTGAGAAGCTGTATCTGAACTGATTATGGGTTTTGTAGCTTTTATTGAGGTTGATACAGATAAATTTAAAAACAAAATCCTCCCTGAATAATTTAATAAAATTCCCAGGGCTATAACTCTTTCGTGGCAAAGACAATTTGTCTGGTGCAATGAATGTAAGGTTATAGCCACAGAAATGGCTCCGCCTATAGCCCAGCTAATGTACCCTGATAATGTTTTTTTCTTTTCTACCTTTTTTTATATAATAGAATTTTACTATTTTTTTCTTTTTAAATGCTAATAAAATGTTCCGACTTAAAGTATGCGAGTTTTACTTCTCAAATACTTATCCATTTGTTATGTAGAGAAGTGAGGCAGAATATTCAAGGTCATTTGTCATGTAGGAGAAAATATCCTAGAAATGTCTGTTAGATGTGAAAAAAACTGTGTAAGGGTAGAACAGTTATAAAGCAGGCACCAAAATCGATGTTAAATAAAGATATTAGAATAAGAAAAGCTACCTGAAATCCTCTCTATCAGCAGGAAAATCCCTCTCTGTCATGGGGACTGTGGATGGTCTGGGTGAATATCCATGCTATGATTTGCTTCCTGAAGGCAGTGTATTTCTCTCTGAGGTGAAGGGGATGTGGTAACCTCTTCCATTGTTTTGGGGCATGGCAGCAGAATGCACACAGTTCTTGTACAAGTGAATTTAGCATCTGTCGAAGGAGAGGAGCGCCATTTGGGAAGATCAAAGTTCTCTTGTGGGAATGTAAGGAAGCAGAAGCTGGGAGAGATACTTCAGGGGCCACTTTCCTCACACATTTGAAGACTGGTGGTTATAGAGGGTTTTTGTTTACAGTATCCTGTATTCAACCAGGAGCTAGATCGGCTTCTTCAGGATTGGCCTAATGTGGTCTGTTGCTACGGCATCACTCAAGATTCTGGCGGCCATCGCTGTAGACATTTGAGATTGTGTTGTGAAATCCCAACAAAAAGAGAATTGCTGTATTCCTCACTATTGGTGAATAATGCATGTATAATGGTAGCGTGGTTGTGTAATTGATAAATCTGGTGCAGGTAGATGGAGGTTATTACCCCCTTGGAGCTGTGGGCTTCCTTTATATGTGTGTGGTCTAGTTGAATCCCTCAACTCTGTACTGAGTCTTTGGTTTGTAAGGGGGTTCCTGATAGGATAATGAGTGGTGGCCTTGTCCGCTTAGCCAGTGGAGTTCAGATTTAGTGGGATTTACTTTAAGTTTATGGTGGGTGAGCCCTTGTGCTACTGCTGTTAGTTAAGATTTGCAACAGCAGAGGTTTGATTTGAACCTATTGTCATGCAGAGTTGGATGCTCTCTGTAAAAAAGGTGACACTCAATATTGAAGAACTGGATGAAATCACAGATTGAATGAATGTAGATGTGGGAGAGGATTGGGGACAGCACTGAACCCTGCGTTGCTCCTCAGATGAGGTCCTCTGGTGAGCAGTGGCAGAGGCAGAACTGATTTTTTTTGGGTGGGTCTAAGCTTAACATGGCTGGCCCATAGGCATACAGGTCTGAGCCCTACTAGGTGTAGTCTTATCGATTAAATAATTAGGTACAGGTAGATTTTTAAAGCGTTGCTCACGCAAAGCCAGCCCCCGTACACGCGTATGTGGGCCGCGTGCGGGCAGCGCAAAGTTTAAGAAGCCGGGGAAGCGCGCGCGTACATCAAGCACGCGCATGCATCAAGAATAAGGAGGCAGAAAAGGGGTGGGCCATGGACTAAGACTTATACATGTAATGTGACTTTTGCAAAGGCAACACCCACCGAGAGAGAGAGAGAGAGAGAATCTGACCCTCTCTCTCTAGCTCTCCCTTTCAACAATGCATTCCGCTGGCCTGCGGTCATCCGGTATCTCTACCGCTCCACCTTAAGGAGGAGGGCCGGAAGCCGGGCTGCCGCCGAAGAGCCTTGCGCATGCGCGGTGCAAGGGCTTCTTGGCTCGCGTTTTCTCCCTGCAAAGAGCAGCAAAACTTCAGAATCAAAGCAGACGCAGAGCCCGAGGCCCGGAGCTGCCCCTTCCACCCTGCAGAGGGGGAGCAGTGGGACATTATCTGGGATCTTCAGCCATCGGTCCCTCCTCGGCACGGCAGCTGCCCTGGGACAGTGACCCCTCCAGCCTGAGTCCCTCGGGAAATGCCTGCGCTGGTTTCGGATCTGGTAAGACATCCTGTGCCCAGCAGGAGGGGCGCTGCTCGCAGCGCGAAGAGCTGACAGCGAGCGCGGCTTTCTGCATGCGGCGATCCCCTGGAGCGCTGATCCTAGCGCCAGATCCGTCACCCCCCCCCCCCCACTGCCCAGCGAAGGGACAAAGGCAGAGCCTCCACTGTTTCCTGAAACGGGTCGGGGGCAGATTCTACAACCAGAATTAGCAATTTCCGAAGCCCACTGGCAAACGTTGCCATCTTTTTTAAAAATTATATTATAAGACGCAAGCAAAGTTGGGAAAACAACTTTATTTTTATTTATGTAGCAATTCAGTACTCCGCCCGAATCAAGAAGCAGTGGGTAAATTTTTGTTGTTGTAAATAACGTTGTTCATGTTATACAACACAAAACCACAACCAACATCCACAATGAATGAAAAATGCAACGGTGACGAATAATCCCCCTCACCCATCCCTACCCTAGTTCCTTCATTACTAAACAAATATAAATGTCAGAGGCAAGTATAGGCTACAAAAGCAGCTCAGGTCAGCTGGTAATAGCAATACGTTACTGGGAGGTGGGCCTTGAGATAAACGCCTTTATGCAGATCCCCATATTCGATGGAAAGCAGATCCTTTTCGGAGTGGCTTCATAGACTGTCTTGAATTCCAAATTCAAAAGGTCTAGCATTTCTGAAGGCCAAAAATGAACTGTAGGAACATCAGGAAAAACCCATTTGTCCATGATACATTTCCTAGCGATACAAATGCTCTTTATGAAAAGCACATTTTCTGATCTGTTGCAATCAATGTCATCAGAAGTCCTACCTAAAACCCATAACGATGCCTGCGTCGATACCTGGTAATAAATGTGTTAAATAAATAAATATATTGGTTTTATTGAATGAGGCAATCTTGGGGATGAGGAGCGGAGAATGAGGACCAGCAATGGGGTGAGAAGGTAAAAGGACTGGGGATGGAGGGGGGAAAGAGTGCTGGGGTTGGAAAAGATCGAAGTAGATAAGAGGGGGAGAATAATGAATTTCATTGGATGGGGGGAGGGAGACAGGAATAGGAGGGGATCAGAGGTTGAGGATGGGTTCCAGCATCCTGGGAGAAGTAGGAAGATCTGGCGGGAAGAATCCCAGAGGGAGAGAGGCATTCCTATCTTGCTCTGGTGCTACTCTGTCTGACTGACTGACTGACTGACACACACACACACACTCTCTCTCTCTCTCTCTCTCTCTCTCTCTCTCTCTCCATTCCCCTCTCTCTCTCACACACACGGGCATGAGCTCTTCAGCCAATTCCCAAGGACTCCCTTTCTCAGCCCCTCTTAAGCTCACCAAAGTGATCCCCCTCTTCATCCACTCGGTGATCTCTCTCTCAGGCCTTCTAATTTCCCTCTTAATTCCCTCCTGTCCACCCCTCACTCCCCCCCTCAGGCAGAGTTCATAGCTCCCTCACTGCACCTGATCCCAGCCAGCAGGAAGGGGAAAGAAATGGCAGGAATAGAAAAGCTGAGCCCCCCTAATCCAGCCGCTTCCCTCCCAGGCAGCATAGAGAGAACAGGAGGGGAAAGTTGAGACTTCAAGGGAAAGAGCACAGCAAGGAAAAACTGCTCTGTTCCCTAATCCAGCCCCTCCGCTTCTGTTTGTTTATTTATTTATTTTATCTGTTTCAGGCATCGGTCACATTCTGTGATGTTGCTGCTTATTTCTGGGATGTGGAGTGGTATATTTTGGAAGAATGGCAGAAGGAGCTGTACAAAAAAGTCATCAAGGAGATTCACAGCGTCCTGATGTCCCGAGGTAAATCTGCCTTTTTGTCCTCTACCACCTCTAGACCCAGTGTGGGATGCGTGTTACATGCTGGGAAAATTCCTAAGTGTGTAAGGCCTGACTCCAATCTGGCCGAAAAGTGAAAACCTTGCAAAAAAAAAATGCAGAGCATAAAATGGCAACACAAAATTATTGACCCAGGCCAAGTCCAAGTCCAAGCGAAAGACAACACTGCTGCCACTACCAGCAGCACAGGTCCAAATAGTGGGAAGGGGTAAAGAGGGAGACAGGCTGGAGAAAGAATAAAGGCATAAAGTGAACAATAGTGCACAACCAGAAAATAGCAAAATGACTACAAAATTAAAAAGAACAAATTTAAAAAAAAAAAAGATCTAGAGAAAAAAGCAAACTAAAAAAAAGTTAATAGGGAGAAAATATTGTGTTGGTACAGATGGATTTAATATTGTCTCATATCTGAGACTGCAGATTAACTCCAAATCATGAGGAACAGGCTAATCCAGTCCTGGCTTTATTTTTTTTTGTATGCAGGAACATCAAGTTCCGATTTTCACAGTGATTTCCCCCAGAAAATAAGAGCTGTAAAGCCAGGACTGGATTATTCTGTTCCATAGGATGTACAGCCAACCAGAAGCCCTCCTCGTGTTTCCTTGTTGGGGCTGTTAGGGTGGGGGGGTAGAGGGTAGATTTACAGAGCTCAGACCTAAAGGCACTGGTTTCATTCCACTCACTTTGAAACCTTCAGCGAGTCATTTAAACTTCCAGTACTTGTGAAGTGAGCCTGGCTCCCAGTTGTCCTGTAAGATAAAGATTTTATATGTTAAAATAGATGCTTCATACATTAACCTCATCTCATGGTCCCAAAGTTTTTTCCATTGACCTACCGAATTCCCTGCCTTTTGCTCAACTGTCCTGCAAGTAAAATAGAGCAGTGGGTATTGCAGGCTCTGTGCTGTGGAATATGGTTCCAAATGAATTACTTGTGCGAAAGAGATTAGATAAGATTTTGAAACAACCTTAAGGCTTTATTTTCTAAACAAGCTTTTGAATGAAGAGTGAATTGTTTTTAAATGTTTGTATTGTGTTGTCATAGATATATGAATGTTCTTATCGTAATCCGCACTGAAGAACACTCAGTTGGACGTTGCGGAATATATATATTGTTGTTGAACTAAATCTGGATTCTGCATCTCATTTCTTTACAACAAAAGCTGGCAGTGTCTCTGTTCTGCTCTGATAGGTAGCTCTAAGTGAATGGGACTTGTATAAGGAGTGCCTTTATAGGTTACCCTTTCTACTTAGAACCCCATGTCACATATCAGCGTGTCTCAGAGATGATGCATTATTTTGAGCACAGTTAATTATTTTATGAGATCAGAGTCCTCTCATTAACTCAGTCAGAGATATTCTTAAAAAAGAATATAATTTTTATTTTACATGAATTTAATTGATCATGTCATAGATACAGAAAGATAAATAAAAAATGGTTTCTTACCATATAGGAGTTAATATTGCCAGGGCTCCGGGCATACCATACTTTGGATAGTATAGCAGCCCCGAGCTCTTACATCTCATTGTGTGTATATATATACTCTTTCACTTGTTGACAATTCATGGATTATGGCATCATGGTCCAAAGATTTAGGCACTCATTTTATTTCAATATAGGTCAAGTCATATTATCTCAGAGACACATGGCCTCATGTATTTTTCTTACTAAAAATCGCATAATTTCCAATATTCAGTATATATGTCAGGTTATTACAGGGCCAGGAGAAGTTTGCTTTAAAGATCCATTGACCTCAGATATATGAATATAATTTCATAATAGTCTAGCTAACTGAATGCTTTGTTTTGCTTTACTATTATTTAACTAATTAAATATATAATTAGAATTAGAAGCATTTTATTAGCAGAAAAGCACCTGATTACTTATTTTTAGCTTCGATGCATAAGTAAAGAAACTTCATAATATCATAAGCATTTAGCATTTAAACTCCTAATGACTAGATATGGAAATACTGTATGCAGTAGGTATTTGTCTGTAACAGATTTTAAAAGTAAAAAGCGCCCTCTTTTTTTTTTTATCTGGAGTCTAGTGGCCTAAGCTTTGGGAGCTCCACTAAGCTAGACTACCCTAACGCTGAAGGTCTTAGCCAATGCTTTAATAAGATAATATATCTTCCTAGTCTGACAGCTGTGCTGGTTGTCAATGGAAGAGAGAAAAAAAATTATACGCCGCACAAATCATCTTAAACTTTTTTTATTTTATTTTTTTTAGTAGGAGCCCAAGGTTTTAGGGGTTATTGCCTTTTGTCTGTTAGAAGTAAGGGACCTCTAGATGCTGTCATGGGGGGCACATCCCATGTCAGCAGAAGATCACAGAAAGTGGCTTTCCCCCTCTGATTATTGCCTGAGAACCCAAACGTCTGTGTAAGAGCATGATATGTTAGCTGTGCACTAGTTCACTATACTGTGCAACACGTAACCTGTCCAAGTGATAACCAAATGTTAGAAATCAAGTATCCCATTACGCCCTCTCACTGGCCTCAAGATAAAGTTATGTTTACATCCCTGGGCTTGCGTTGTCCTTCTTGCATGCTTCTAATAAGAAATTTAAAATTTCTTCTCCATGGACGATCTCAGACAAGATTGGCTCCGGTAACTCCTCAACCTAGGAAGGCTGTGAATAGAAATAGCTCTGAACCAGAAAGCTGCCTGGGTTTAATCTTAAATTTAATGTCAGGTTACAACTATTTTGTATTATGAGTATGTGAATGTTTTTTTTGATTGCATATAAATGGTATTGATGTGTTTATGGCCGTGCGGTATATCGAGAAGAAAATTAAACCATCTCTTCTCATCAAACGTTCTCAGGTCAGGACACACACACACACAAACACTTTCATGCACACACTTACCCAGCTCTGTCAAAACAGGACCCAGATGAACTTGCTGCACCCTCACCACGGTTTTTACAAGTACAAATTGAAAATGTAAGTTTGCTATTTTTCCTGGCAGGTTATTCCATTGTGAATCCTGACGTTATATTCAAGATTAAAAAGGAAGATGAGAAATATCTCACTCAGCCCTGTGAGTGGGAGGGAAAGGAAGACCTGAACGACCCCCCGATTAGTAAGTAAATGTTCTGGATTTAAAGGACTAGGACTCAGTCAGGTTAGGAAAGCAAGTTAGTTGCCAATTTTCACTAATAGGCACCTAACTGTAGGCAAAAAAAACCAGCAGGCCTGAATTTAGGAGTCGCGGTTTCAGGAAGCTAAAATTTGGAGATATAAATATAAAACTCAACAAATAAATAAGGCGAAATTACAAAGTGTACATAAACAGAGGCATTGAGTAGCTTACAATCAAGCAGAATGTGCAGTTAGAGTAACGAAGAGATCTGGCACGGGAAACCCTCTTGTGAATAGTTCAAGACCCAGTTGAGTCCCTGTTGTGTATAAAACAATGATGTACCTTTTGAAGGATACCAACAAAACAGGGAAGGTAAGACATCCCGATAGAGAGGTTGCAGGAAATTTTAAAGTAGCCCACGTGCCTTTAAGTAAAGAGCAGGCAGATTCCAAAGTATCCCTTTGACTGATAAACAGAGTGGTTTTGGTTTTTTTTCTAGAAAGTGTTTGACAAAGTCCCTCATGAGAGACTCTTGAGGAAATTAAAAAGTCATGGGATAGGAGGCGATGTCCTTTCGTGGATTACAAGCTGGTTAAAAGGCAGGAAACAGAGAGTAGGGCTAAATGGTCAATTTTCTCAGTGGCAAAATGTGAATAGTAGAGTGCCCCAGGGATCTGTCCTCGGACCACTGCTTTTTAGCGATTAATAAATGATCTAGAGATGGGAACAAAGAGTGAGGTGATTAAATTTGCTGATAATACAAAATTATTCAAAGTTGTTAAATCATAAGATCAGAAGGGCATGGCCTTTTGCACATCCCTAATCATAAAACAATCAGACTAGCAGAATCCCAAGATAACTTATTATCTGTTGCTGGAGCTGAGATGTGGAATAAACTTCCACTTTTACTGCTCAAGCAGGTATGTTCTGAAACTTAAAAAAAAACAACCCACATTAGTTTGAACTGGCCTGTTTATAGAATTCTTCAAAGTATTTTCTGGTAATGACCTTGATTTTATAAGCCTCTAGTATTATGAGTAGATGCTGGCTTTTGGTTTTACGAGTTTTGTCTTGTTCATGGTGTTTTATTAATTTTTAATGATTTTATGTATTTTATTGTATTTATGATGGTGTATGTTACTTTTGTAAGCTGCAGCATATACATATTTTAAATAAATACATAAATAAAGATAGATGTAAAAATACGCAAGAATAGCAGTTGCACACTGCTTATCCAGATAGATTCCAATTTATCTGGCTAAGGTAGTGGCTTTGCTGCTTCTTAGCTGGATAAATTGGACCTTCTCTGGATAAGTGCAATATGTATTTGGTTTTTTTTTTTTTCTTTTACATGCGTGTGCATGTTACAGGGTACGTTTGTGCATATTTTATAATCTGTGTATATCATATATACACAGGTTATAAAATACAGGAGTCGTCTTTTGCACGCTTATATGGTGACAAGCGTAGCTGTTTGAAAGTTATCCTCCCTATTTGTAAACAGACCTGTTGTCTCAAAAGAAAATAAAATAATTCTTTTCTAATGCAGTTCATGCCAAAAACCATTAAAATTCCCTGGATATACGTTGATGTGCCCTAAGGTCTGGTGTCTTTCTGATTACTTTGTAACGCCCAAGACTTTTTAATGTTGGTGTATAATAATAATAAAGCGATATCCACAGTGACTTATAAGAGGCAGCCAAGTGGTCAAATCCTGCAAATCTCTTGCTAAACATGCTGAATCAGGAACATGAGAAGGAGACAAGGGCACAAAAGGAATAAAAAGTGTATCGTCAGAGAGAGAGACTCAAGTAATGATCCTTTTGAAGAAATAAAGGACACCCTGGAAGATTATACAAATAGCAGGAAGTATAGGAGAAGACCCCAAAAGGAACGCTCTCTCTCTTAATGTATTAATTTGGGTCATATATGCCAGTTCCACTAATTGTCTGAATCTCAAGTTGGATATCTACGGTAGGGTCATCCAACAATTGCATCAATAACTCAATGGTATATTTTGTTCTATCCATAATGACCAAGGCCCCCGTCCTTAACGGCAGATTTGATCACAAAACTAGGCTTGTGTTGTAACAACTTAACCACCTCCCAGTCTGATCTTGAAAAGTTGGAAAATCTCGACTGTAATGGTAAAGCGGATGTCAACCCGTCTTTGAAAAGCCAAAATGGACGCATCCAAGAGAGACTCGCTGTGAAGGATTTCGTACATCTGAACGATGATGAGAGGACAAAAAAACCTTAGGATAATGTGCGATAAAAATGCTGCAAAGCTACTTGTACGGTCTATAAAAAAAAAAAAAAAAGTTACATTTCATTGTAGATACAAAGGAGAGTCCTCTTGCCAATACCTGATATTGAACTGCTGAAAATGTGAAACCAGAGAGATTAATAAAGGATCCCTGGTAGTTGGGGCTCTCCCGACTCAACTCGGGTTTGTTCTCTGAATTGAGAGACCATCCTTTCCTTTGGGGATGAGTGTGGCGCCATCCTCGAAAACCCAGAATTAGCAGGATTATCATCGCTGGGTAAGTTATCAGAGCTGGTAGCAAGAGTAACAGGTTGCTTACAAGGTTTGTCAGTCTTGGCTACCATCCAGGGGTAAACAGCCCCCTTGCTGTGACCCAACTCATCCCGTTTCAACTTCTGAACCTTGAACCGTTTCAAAGCAGCACAAAAAGTTTGCTTGCGTTCTTGAAATTGTTTATATTCTGAATCAGTCGTGAACCAACAGACTGGGCTTTCAAAACATTCAAAGATTTATCCAGCTCGCCACAAATATCCATGGTGCTTTGGGCTTGATTAATAATCAGAAATCATTAAATTCAAAGAACACTTGTTCAAAACATTATTTAATTGGCTTATAAAGACTGGATCTTCACCGAAAAGTGCTGGTTCCTTATAAATCTATAAACAGCACAAAGTGCTTGCACCCAACAACGCTCAATCAATGTGCCAATGTGAAAGGGTGTGGACTCTCTCTTTTTTTTGTTAACATATGTAGGTTAAAATGATTCATTTCCTAATATTTTGTTAGCTGGTTTTTGGTGAATCCTTCTAGACATGTTTGTTTGTTTTCTTATCCCAGGCCTTCCGGTCGTAACGTCTGTGTTCTCACTGAGCGTTAAACAAGAGGAAGATCTGCCCTCCATGGACCCTCCTGAATCGGAGATTCCCCCTCCTGTGACAGGCGAGTATCAGATTCCTCCTGGGCATTTTTTCTTCCTGCTAAATTATAAGCTCTCTGGGACCATCCTTGATGATGAAATTCGTAGAACAAAGACAGAAGAAGAAGAAGAAAAATGTAAATTAAAAATAAGTTGAAACAGTGAGCGTTATGAAAATCCATGTAAAAAATAATAAGAGCATGAGCAAACTGTGTAGGGGGTGATGCAGTAAGATAAGAGCGTGTTTGCCTAATAGTATGCAGTGACACCAGTAAGCCTTGCGTAAGGCAGTAATCTGAGGATAGAGGGGGAGTTGGGTATCCAGAAACACGCCAAGGTTCTTGACAAACAGAGCAGGTTGCCCCCATGCCTTCTGTTAAGGGCAGTAACTGCTGCTTGGTGCCGTTATCCTAAGCTTTATGATATAACCCATAAAAATTACAGCTAGCAACATTTTTTGCTGAGTGGCTTTCTTGAACATTCAGACGGTGCTGCTTGACCTGCTTTGCTTATGGACTTGGCCGTAGACGCAGTCCTGTGCTTTTTCGCTTATGCCTGAGTATCAGTATCCCAGACCATGGAAGTCGGGGCCCTCAGTTGTCTGAATCCAATTCCCCTTTTCCCTTGCCGTAGAAGCAGAGAGCAATGGTGCAGTTGCATTAAAAGCATCAAGGCTTATTGGTTAAGGGGAGTCATCTCCATGCCTTCTGCTAAGGATAGAAACCGCTGCACTAGCAAGTTACCCCCCCATGCAATCTTTTCTTCATTCCCATCCTCTAAGCCTTTTATAGGGATCCACAGGGTTTATCCCATGCCCCTTTGAATTCTTTGACTGTTTTCTTCTTCACCACCTCCTCTGGATGTGCCTTCCAGGCATCCACCCCCTCTCCGTGAAGAAATATTTCCTGACATTGGCTCTTGAGTCGTCCTCCCTGGAGTTTCATTTCATGACCCCTAGTTCTAGTGATTTCTTTCCAATGGAAAAGGTTTGACAATTATGCATCATTAAAATCAGGTATCTGAAGGCCTGCATCATATCTCCCCCGCACCTCCTCTCTTCCAGGGAGTACACATTCAGGATCCTTCAGCCTCATGAGGAGCTCTTCCAATGCTGACCCTTCACCATGTTGGTCGCCCTTCTCTGGACCGCCTCCCATCCTGACTCTATCCCTTTTGAGATACGGGCTCCAGTACTGAACGCAGTACTCCAGGTGAGGCCTCACCCAGGACCTGTACAAGGGGATCGCCACCTCCTTTTTCTTACTGGTTATTCCTCTCCCTCTGCAGCCCAGCATTCTTCTGGCTTTAGCTATCGCCTTGTCACATTGCTTCACCGCCTTCAGATCATCAGACACTATCACACCAAAGTCCCTCTCCCGCTCCGTGCGTATTAGTCTTCCCCCCCCCATCACATACAGCTCTTTTGGATTGCTGCATCCCAGATGCACGACTCTGCACTTCTTGGCATTGAATCTCAGCTGCCATATCTTCGACCACTCTTCCAATTTCCTTAAATCCCGTCTCATTCTCTCCACTCCTTCCGGCGTGTCCACTCTGTTGCAGATCTTAGTGTCATCCGCAAACAGACAAACCTTGCCTTCTATCCCTTCCGCAATGTCGCTCACAAAGATATTGAACAGGACCGGTCCCAAACGCCGATCCTTGTGGCCCTCCACTTAACGTGATTAAACTAAGCAGCATGGGGGGTGTCCCAAGGTGATGGAGTGGATTAGAAACTGGTGGAGTGATAAGACAGAGAGTAGGGATAACTGGGATTCACTCTGCCAAGAGAAAGGGATGGATCCTGGGTTTGGTTCTTTTCGATATCTCTGTGAGCAATGTTATGGTAGGGGGTGGGGGGTTTGCAAATAATCCTAAGATCTTTTCTTTAGATATTGAAGTGCTCATCTTGTTGTTCTGCAGACCCCACCATTATTTTGCACACTCTCTCCTGGGCGTGCACGCCTGTTCCCTTTTCTTTATAATGACACGTATTCGTTGTGGATATCCTGATAACCAGACCGGTTTGTGGCTGGAGCTGCCAACGCCGGCGTTAAAATGATCAGAATAGGGCTAGATTCCCTGGACGTCCCAGGATCAGGCCAGACTGTGGGTTGTCTCCCCCTTCCAGCAGAGGGAGTCGGAGCAAAAAGTGAGAAGGCGGTCCCTTATTAGCAGGTGCGCCCTCCATGTCTCCTCTGACTCCAGATTCGGGTCTCACCTACGGCTCCCCACTAAGTTCAGAAAGGGAGAGTTCTGTAGCTTTCAGTTCTCTGAGGGTTGAAGTGGCAACTCTCGGGGCCCTTTTGCGTCATCTGCCAGATACTCCGCTTTCCTCGCATCCAGATATTGTTTGGTTCCTTCGAGGAGCGAAGCACGTCAAGCCGCCGATTCGCATTTTATGTCCATCTTGGTGCTTCGGATTCTGGGAGGTCCGCCTTTTGAGCCTCTCTCAAGGATCTCACTTTGAAGGCAGTGTTCCTGGTCTCCATTTGCTCTGCCCGCCGGATCTCGGAGCATCAAGCTTCGTCGTGCAGAGAGCCTTGTCTACGCTTCACGGCTTCGGGAGTCACCTTAACCACTGTTCCATCGGTTTTTTTTGCCTAAGGTGGTTTGGGCCTTCCATTTGAATCAGTCAGTGGAGCTCCCATCTTTTTCTGGCGAGGATTCAAGAGAGCTCAGACGTCTCGATGTCAAGCGCGTGCTCATGCGCTCTTTGGAGGTTACTAATGAATTTCGCCTTTCGGCCCACCTATTTGTCCTCTGGCGTGGTCCCAAAAAGGGACGCAAAGCTTCGAAGACCTCCACCGCTCGCTGGCTGAAGGAAACCATCTCGGTCGCTTACGTAGGTGCTGGTGGGAATGAAAGCTCACTCTCTCCGGGCTCAAGCAGCCTCCGGGGCGGAAAGCCAGGCAGTCTCTCTGCAGGAAATTTGCAGAGCTGCTACCTGGAAGTCGTTGCACACTTTTGCTCGTCACTATCGCTTGAATCTTCAATCCCCTGCTTTTGGTGTCTTTTGGGGCTCAGGTCACTCGAGCTGGGCTGTCAGGGGCCCACCCTACTTCGGGAAGCTTTGGCACATCCCACGGTCTGGACTGATCCGAGTCCGTGCAGGGAAAGGAAAATGATTCCTTACCTTGCTAATTTTCGTTCCTGTAGTACCACGGATCCGTCCAGACGTCCACCCTTGGGCTATTAAAGGTTCTGGGAGCACTTTTTCAGCTCGACTGTCTCTTTTTCCTGTTTTTTTCAGGACTGGTTTGTAACTAAGAGTTCATTTTGCAAGTTCCCGCTTTTTTGCTTGTTCTTGATTTCCGTTAGTTGGTTTGGCTCGTTTCCAGCCACTGTTCAGGTTTACTGACAGATCCGTCCAAGGTGTTTTTCTTTCTTGCTTGGATATTGCACCTGCTAATAAGGGACCACCTTCTCAGTTTTTGCTCTGACTCCCTCTGCTGGAAGGGGGAGACAACCCCCACGGTCTGGACTGATCCATGGTACTACAGGAACGAAAATTAGGAAGGTAAGGAATAATTTTCTCTTAGATTTCTGATGATGATCAGCACAGCAGCACCTCTGGGTGTTTTTTTTTTTTTTTTTTTTTTTTAGCTCTGCACTGGTGGCAGAGGCTATGAAAACAGCAAAAAAAATTCTTGAACTTGCGTGCATGAATAATATCGGCGCTGAGGTAACTTTTCCCAAACAATATTGTAACTCTTTTCCCCCAAAACAGGCTCCCCTGACGTCAAACCTGACATTTTAATCCGATTTCAGCAAGAGGGATTCCGGATTGAGCGCCAGGGATCTGAGGAAAAAGGAAACCTGCCCGTCGCTGGAGCACTTGAGGAATCGCATAAAGCAGGTGATGTAGGCAGGCAGGATGTGCCCCACTGGCAGTGTAGATTGCACAACTCGTTCATCGGATGCTCCTAACTTTACTACAAGTTCGTTAACCATGCGATTTAGGGATCTTTCTCCTTTTGCCAAATGAAACTCCACGGTCCTTTGTGTCGCAGCATAAATTTTGTATTCTACAAAACGGGCAGGGAAAAGACAGCTCCCTGTTTCAGGTTGTAACAAACCGCTGGCTCGTGCTCTCTGTGCAGTGAATACGCCCGCACGCTCGAGGAGATGAATTGTAAAAGCCCTGTGCGCAGGGCGGGCTCGCGTGCGCCCACCGAACTTAAAAAGCCGCCCAGCTGCAGCGCGCACTTATCTCACTTCGGATGCAAAAAAGGGGCGTTTGGGTGGGGCATTTTGGGGGGTATGGCCAAGAGATGCGCATGTAAATACGTCCGCGCCTGGCACGGTGCCCAGGGTTCACTGCTGCGTAACTTCACTTCTGCTGTGGGGGAGGTGTAACTTAAAGAATAAAAGGACCTGGCCTTTTCTGCCAGGCGTGAAGGGTCTGGGGTAACGGGGGCCATCAAACCGAGGGGGATTGGAGGACCTAATTCTTAACTGGGCAAACTGGTGGCCGAACTGGCGAAATTGGCAATGGTATGGCCGTGCGCCAGTTTTAAAATACCCTGACTTGCGCGGTAGACTTGGGATTTGCGAGCCTAGGTGCGCGGCCACTTGACTGTGCACACGTGTGCGCGCCCAGGCTAGTTTATAACGTGCGTACGCATGGCCATGCAAGTTTTATAAAATGGCCGCATTTCTGGGCATGCGCCAACGCACATGCCCCTGAGGCAGCTCTGTTTTGAGCGAAACTTGGCCAGAGTCGGGCTAACGTCAATAAAGAATCCCTTTTCCGCCGATCTCCATTGTTTGTTCGGCTTATCACTTAAATGCACAGACATAAAGGTTAACCAATAAAACAAAAAAAAAAAATGCATTGTTAGTCCAGCAAATAGGTATCACCTTATATCCGTATTTTTAAATTTTATTGGGTATCCTTTATGTCTATGCATTTAAATGTTTATTACTAAGCCATTAGGATTCATGTCCTTTAAGCTGGGAGGGCTGGGGTTCAGGGACCGAGAACCAGAGTGAATCCCAGGTCTCCAGCAGGGCTCTCCGGAAGTTTTGGTTATCAATTGCAATCGGCGTGAAGGGAAACATTGCAGAGACTATAAGGAGGAGATGCGCAGAACTTGCTGGACAAGGTGGCACGCAGTCTGCTTACCACTGTTCATGTGGTATTGACCTCTCATACCTGTCTGCCAGTCACTTCCTGTTGTATGTTTTATGGAGCCCTAATCAAGAAAGGCCTTTAAAGAACCATATTAGGTTATTTCCTTATGTGTGTCCTGTAAAATGAATAATCATACTGTCATTTTTATTCAGCAGATAAAGGATTAAGGAGGAGTAATGAGATGCAGCGAATGTATGATGGACAGCAGAGGCAGGAATGGAAACCCAAAGGCCCCTCCAGAGACAGCTCAGCTGTTGTTGCTCACTGTGAAGAAGATATTAGTAGAGTAACAGCACCTAGGATGGATGAGAGAATCCAAAAAGCAGAGAGACCAAACACATGCACTGAACGAGAAAGATATTCCAAACTCTGCTCAAAGTTTGTACAATTTCAGAGTCTCCATGGAAGAAAGAGTTCATCTCAAAGTGATGATGCTTGGGAAAGCTTCACCCCAAGCTTTTGTATTCTTGAAAACCAAGAAAAGATTGACTATGGGAACAAGTTCTCTAAGAAGCCGAGTGTCAGATCTAGCCAACAAAATCAAGTGGCACCAACTAAAGGTGAGAAAAGGTTTACTAGAAAGTCAAACCTCACCGTACAGAAAATACTAAATCTAGAAAACGAGCCTTTTATATGTAATGAATGTGGAGAATGTTTTACATGCACATCACAGCTTCAGATTCATCAGATATTTCACACAGGAGCAAAACCTTTAAAATATACCGAATGGGAAAAAAGCTTTACTCTGAATTCAAATCATAGGACACACAAAAGGCTTCACATAAGAGAGAAACCATTGAACTGTTTTGAATGTGGTAAAGCCTTCCGTCACAAATCTGAATTAATGCGACATGAAATAATCCATTCTGGAGAGAAACCATTTAAATGTTCTGACTGTGGTAAAGGCTTCAGTCACAAATCCGCAATGAAGCGGCATGGAAGGATCCACACTGGAGAGAGACCATTTAAATGTTCTCAATGTGGCAAGGCCTTTGGGCACATATCTGCAATGAGACGACATGAAAAGATCCATATAACAGAGAAACGATTTAGATGTATAGAATGTGATAAATATTGCCATAGTTTATCTACTCTGAGAGAACATGAAAATATCCATAAACTTGAGAAACCATTTACATGTTCTCAGTGTGATAAAGCCTTCAATTACAAGTCTGCAATGAGACGACATGAAAAGATCCATACGGTAGAGAAACCATTTAAGTGTTTGGCCTGTAATAAAAATTTCAGTCAGAAATCCTACCTGAGAAAACATGAAACGATCCACACAAAACCCTGGCAGAATTGCAGAGAATGAAGAAATTGTGATCACCTGGGACATTCCAATAGTAAGCTGTACAACGCCTGATGCTAGAAAAACAGACATAATGGTAGAGGAGAGAAAAACAAACAAACAATGGCATTGCAACTAAAAGTGACAATACCAAGTGACTCTTCTGTACTACTCATGAAGAGAGAAATTATTATGAAGTCCCAAGAGTTGCTATCAGTGATCAAGAAATTGTTGCACAAAAATACATTGTCTTGGACAGTACAGGCCTGATTAAAAAGAACTTACAAATGCCCCTCAGTATGTTGCCTGTATGTATTACACCCTCTGAGCTCCGGAATGAAGCTCTCGTTAGCTATAAATTGGAGAGATTTTGATGAAACCCAGCATACCATTGCTTAAGAGAGGGACTCTTTCCTGTCATTGGATGTGCAAGGCAAACCAGTTTGGAGACCCTACTTCCTGTGCATCAACAAATTCAGATGAGGGAAGAGTCTCGGCACGTGCAGGGTCCAAATGAAGAGCAAAGTTAGCTGATTTGCTAATGCAAACAGAGAGATAATGGTATATAAGAAAGCAGTGTGAAAGCCACCTGGAAGGAGACTGTAAAATTCTGCTCTTTGCATTAGTGACTCCCAGGTCATTTCTGTATTTTCAGATGAGAGTTTTATATTTTTATATTCTCACAACAAGTAGTAGAATGGCCATAAGTATCTTTAGAAACATTCTCCATCGCTGCAGTCATTGCTCAGTTGCTGATGTGTTTTATTCATGTATGAAGGAATCTGAGAGGGGCCTCAGTTCCTAATGCCAGTCAGCACAGCAAACATCCTTGATCTGCATTACTTGGAGCGTCTGTGTTGATGTAGTTTCTAGAAATCTCCAACCTTAAAAAAAAAAAAGAAAAAAAATCAAAAAAGGATTTTCTCGGTGCCCCATCCAGCGTATCAAACAAGCACGGGGGGTCTGGCTGGGGGCTGAGGGGCACACTGCCATGCGGAAGGTCCCCATTTCAATCCCTGGATTACCTAGGCCCGGAGATGCTCAGGACCGGTGCAAGGGTCATTGGTGCCATAGGCAACCTTTGATCTTCAACACACACTGCCCCATCTACTGATGGCAGCTTGGTGCTTTTTGAACGGGATGAGCTCTCCCAGTTAAGGGGCCTGGTTCTTTTCGGCTGCCTGCAGAATGGGCTGGGCCTCTTCCTTCTCTTCCGTGGCCGGTGGGATGGGCTTAGCCAGTGGCCAGCAGCCTGGCACTGGAGGGATTTTGCTGCCCTCTGATATCTTGTGCGCTAGGTCAGCGCTTCCCAACTCTTTGAAGCCCAAGGCACAGCTGCATTAATGAAAATGTTGTGTGGCACGCCAGTCTTCACAGACGCAAAGGACTCCTGACCATAAAAAGAGCTAGGGGAGCACTGAAAGCTCCAGCCTCTCGTCCGGATTTTAAAACGAGGCATGGACCTGTCCCAGTGAAAGTGCCTTCCAGTGGCTTTGAAATTAGCCGTTAGGCCACAGCACATCGGTTAAAGCCGTGGCCTATCCATGCCCTGCATGCTGCCCATTAATTCCCGCCGGTGGGGCACCTTAGCATGTTTAATAGCCACCCCTGGTGCCTGTCGTTTAAGGCGAGGCGCTGAGAGCAGAACCCAGATGCTGGCCTGGATCTGAGCAGCAGGCAGCGGTGACGTTTTCGTGGCGCGCCGGCTGGGGAAATACGGCGCCAGGCAACCGCCTGGTTTGCTTAGTGGGAGGCGGGTGGGGAGGGTCCCGGTATTTGCTCCAGTGCGATGCCTGGCGGCGAGATTCAGGGCCTGGGATGGCAGGGGTTCTGGAAGGAGCCCCCGGCATGGCACCTGGGCCCAGGCCAGATCCTGTAATGATCAGATTAGGATGCCAACGTATTGACCAATGAGGGACTTTGCAAACAAGTGCATGCGCTATTTGTAGCTTTGCAAATGAGCCCCAGGGCTGCCATCGCAATGCATTCACCACTCGGCACAAACACTTTTATTTGCAATGCTGGTCAGGTTTTTCTGTCCTTGTACCACAATGTCCAGTTGTCTAGCATCAAATCTTTACCCTGCGTTCTGAAGGAAATAAAGGCTGTTGAACTTGCTCTGTGTCTGCGTGTGTGTCCCTCACAACGTTTTGGTTGTCTGTGTACATCCCTAACAACTGTAACCCTGACTTTGGGGGAATGCTTTTAAAATGCAAAGGGGGGTCAGTGCCGAAAAGTATTTGGCGCAAGACACAATCGCAGGCCCTCGCGATTGTGCCGCTTGGCCTGTTGCAGTGCCTTGGTTCTGGGCTTTCTCCAATCTACCCTGGGGGCTGCTTCCGCCTTTCCAAACCTGATTTGATTTCTGAGCTCCACCGGCACCCGGTCTCCCGCAGGGGTCAAGGCTTATATTTGCGACGCCTTCCGTTGGGTGCAGCCGAGATGATCTTACGAAGGAGACTTCGCTGGTTCGCTTCAGGAAGCAGCGTGAAGCTTGCGTGCTCGTTTAACGCTTCGTTTTTGGCAGCTGTTTTGAATTGCGCATTTCATGCTATGGATCGGGCTGGTGCCCCCCTCCTACCTTAAGGCACGATCTGTCTGTGCCGGCGCTATGGATTAAGCTGGATTAGTATGGCTTAGTCAAAAACGTTATTATGGCAGCTGGGCTGAGTTGTGGGCTACTGATTCTGTGCCTGGATCGGTTTGTCTAACTGTTAATACTATTTGGCAAACAGAATTGTTCTTTTAAGCTTGTATTTTATTACCTGCCTAGAGCTGGGGGGGGGGGGGGGAATCATTTTTAAGTAACTAATTGTATTCAAGCTCTGTTCATTGGATTCTTTATGGGGGGGATTTCCTCCTGCCCCCCACCTAGTGACCCTTGAAGCCCTGCTGTCCTCTTCAGTCCTTGACATTTTATTTATTACAATTTTGTAAGCCACCTATCAAAGTTTCTAGGTGGTTTCCAGTAGTTACACTCATAAGCATTAAAACACACAATACCAACATAAACATAAAACAGAGTAACAAAATCAAAACACAATAAATATCACCAATAAAACCTGTTGTATGCAGGGCACTATCTCACTTGCAGACATCATGTCGTCTTGGATAAACTGCACCATCCTGTTCAATTAGCAATTAAAGGCTTGACCTAACAAAAAAGCCTTCCGTATTTTTCTAAAGGTTATGGTTAGGACATCCACACTGTATGTCCTAACCACCACCTAACCACACTGTATGTCCTAACCACCACCTAAGTATGTGGACTAAGCCTGTGCTCCCAGTCCCCACCCCCTCATAGAAGTCCAGTGGGGGTCAATGGCTGGAGCCCAGGTTAGTCCCCATGCTTACTGCAGCAGAGCATGGATTGCTGGAACGGAGGGAGGGTGGTAGCACTGGGCAGCTTTTGAAGGGCCGCGGCAGAGTTGGTGGGTTGTGGAGTGGTGGGGGCTGAAAATTGTGCAACTCCCCCCCCAAAAACGTGGCTGCCTTAAGCACAGGCCTGGTAAGCCTTTGTAAAAATCCGGGTCTGCCCAGAAACTAACACTTGTTCCGGAAACTTTGCTCCACCTCAGACCAGAAGTTACATTTCCAGCATTAAGAAAGACCTGAGTTAAGCTTCTGCACATCTCTGCCTTGGGGAGTAAGAGCTAATGCCTTGAGATTTGCTTGGAGGACCACTGATCTCTGGGCAAGTTTTTACAGAGCTGGTAGATGGCAGGATAAAATACTGGGCAATCAGCTGTTTTAACAGCAATCCCGTTGTCATTTGGATGGTCAATCTACATAGCCGATATAAGGTGAGCTGGGCTGTGCGCACATGTCAGCAAGCACTGGTACACACAGTTTTGTGTGTAGAGCTGTACTCCCGGTGTAGCAAGGATTTATCCACACACAAAATGTATGCACAACTCCGAGTACACCTGCTAGACATAACTAGCTAAGCCCAGAATTAAATTAAATTCCAGAGAGACACCATGGCTCAGGGGAAGACCCTACCTAGTTCAATAAGTTATGCTAGAGACTGAAAAACAGCAGAGGCAGCTGGGAGAGCTCTGCTATAGCAAACATCACCCAACTTCTCTCCTCCTGTGCACCCTCAAGAGATCCCCAGTCCTCCCAAATGGCGCTTCCCTTCTTTCCCCCTCTGGTTTCTGCTAGACTGTCCAAGGCACCACTATCCCTGCGTCTTGAGCTTTGCGACCTTACTTTCAGGAAAAAAAAACCGTTGAGGCATGGCTTTTCAACCGGGTCTTCCTCACCGAGACTGCTCTCGGTTCCAACGATTAGGACTTGACGTTCCATATCCTAGATTCCCAATGCCATTCCTCTCTAAATTATTGCACCTACCATCCATCTGTTTTTAAATTGATTATAATCTGCCTTGAGGCCATTCTTGGTAAAGGGTGGACTATCAAATGTCTATAAATAAATACACAGAACCCTTTTCTGCTTTCCCAATATCAGCTATGGGGTTTAAAAGGAAACTGGACTTCCCAAGTGATTCACATTTTTCATCAAAAACTCAAACCACTAAGTTCCAAGGTCGATCAGAATTTGAGACCTTGGGCTGGTCCATGGCTAAGGTCCGATTTGGGTCAGCTGTGGATGCTGCAGAGGCGGCACTGAAAAACCCACAAAGGGGAGAAGGAGGTGTGTTCATCGCTTTAGGGCAGCGCTTCTCAACCGGTGGCTCCCAGTGTCCCACTGCCCCATTGCACTTTCCTTCTCCCTTTTTCCAGCCCTCACAGCCTCCTTGCTTCCTACCCCCACTGCCCAATGGGAAGCCTCCTTCATTCTGCCTGCCCCTGCACAGGCCAATTGGAAGCCTCCTCCCTTCTACCTGCCAGTGGGAGTAGGAAGAAGGGAGGAAGCCTTTGATTGGCCGGTGAGGCAGGCATCGCCTAGCCCAGGGGTGGGGAGGAATGGCAGTGTCGAACCCCGACAAAGCAAGGCCGCCACGGGAGCCCATCCCCGTGGCGGTCGTGAGCTAGGGCTCACTAATGTTGCTATTACAGATGGTAATATAATATAGAAATAGAATTGTATTTCCTTATTCTCTTATATTCTAATTTCTGGTAAAGAAATCTCTAGCTGTAGAAAGCCGAGCTGCAAAACCCAGTCAGCCCCCCCCCCCCCCCCCCTTTCTTGCTGAGAAGCACTAACTACACAACATAATACATTATGCTTAGGCTGGCGCACATAGTTACAGAAAAGGAATATGTAAGGATGTATCTCCTCCCACATCCCTCCCTGCACCTGATTCTAACAAAGACTTTTTCATAGCAGTGCAAACTAACAAGAAAAATTGCCATTTAGGTACAGCACGTAGGCAGACAGAATGAAGGACACAGCCAAAGTACATCTGATTTCTAGGTTAAAATTGAAAGTTGAAACTTGGCATTAGAATATGTTGGTTAAGCAAAATTAAGAAGAAATTGAAGCAGACTCCATATTTGGAAGTCTGAAACGCATGAGAAATGCCTGAAGCAGAGATAACACTGAAATGAAGGCATCAGGTTGAGTATCCTGAGATGGGGAGGCATAAAATGGTAAGAGAATGTACAATAGTAAGTTGTGTTAGCTTTGTGGGTGTGCCTACTTCTTCTGTATGGACCCCCGTACTTGCAAGTTCGTTAAAGAAATAAATTGTCTCACCAACTCTTTGTGTTCACTATATAATTTTCTGAGAAGGTGCAATACCATTGCTTACACTGTGAAGAGGAAAACCCGACCCGGACCAAGCAAGGCCGCCACAGGATCCCATCCCCCATGGCCGCAAAGAGGAAACCCGACCCCGGGAGGTCACCACGGGAGCCCATCCCCATGGCAGCGAAAAAAAGAAGGCCCACCGGAGTAAAGCCGCGGCGGAACTGGAGCCCATCCCTACAGTGAAGGAAGAAGAGGTTTTTGGTGAGAGCTTGTGTGTCTGTGTGTGAATGGGTGCCTGGGTGAGTGGGTGTGGGTGTGAATAGGTGCCTGGGTGAGTGCTGGTGTGAATAGGTGCGAGAGCATTTGTGTGTGATTGAGAGCTTGTATATAAGAGACCATGAGTGTGATTGAGAGAGAGATTGGTCAGGAAGATGACTAGTGTGCGTACGTGAGAGAGAGACTGGTCAGGAAGATGACTAGTGTGAGAGAGACCGATACTGGTTGTGGGGGTCTAATTGGGTGGGTGGGTGAGTGACTGGTTGTGGGCGCTAAGGAAGAGGACTGTGAGGACAGAGCTTCAGCAGCCCTTGCTGCTTCTGGTGAGGGCTATTGGCCTGGAAGGGAAAGGAGTAGGAGAGTTGCTGGAGAGGGTAAGTAAAGGGGGCTTTTTAAATTTATTTTTCTTGATTGATTGCCATTTTAATTATTGGGTATTATGCGATGTCTGCTGTTTTGAAATATTTTATTGATATTTGGACATGTTTTAATAATTTTTATGAGTTTTTAATTGTTGGATATTATTCTGTTCAGCAGCTGTTTTGTAACATTTTTAGTATAGCTTTACAATTATTTCTGTGTGGGGCTCTGTAGCAGCTTGGCTTATTCTGTTTTCCCAATAGGAAATGTATTAGTGTTTAGGGCCTGGTTTAATAGTTGTATTTCTTAGATAGGGTTCTTACTGTTTTAGTGTGTTCCATAATGCAGGTGTAACTTTGTGCGGGTTAGTTTGTGTGCATTACTGCAGATCCTGGGAGTCTGTTAGGTGCTATATTTCTCTTTCCATTTCTCCATGTTCGCACTGCATGCAGAGCGGCTTTTCTGGTTTTCCATTCCAGTTTCTGTCTCCATATTTATAATTTGTGGTCTTTCTGTACTTGGTGAAGGTCAGTTCTGGGTGTGTGACCGAGGTGAGGTATTTTACTAGCATGTAGGCATTTGTATCAATCTTTATTTGTTGTGTTTTCTCACAGGATAGTGTTTTCTCTCTCAATAGGATATGCATTGGTGGTAAATTACTGCCTTTTCATAAGGAGGGGTATTGTGCCTGGTAGTAAAAGGAATTGGTTTGCTTTTACTGAGACATCATCAGAACCAGAATATCTTTTTTGTATGGCGAGTTGTACAGGATAATGCCCTAGATCTGCTCTGCACTCATTGCTGGGGGTTGAGGGGGTTCCTGAGGATGCAGAGTGCATGTTTACATTTAGCCCTGTGACGGTCACATGTTCAGTGTGTCCCGCATGTGAGAACCATCTGTCAGGTGTGTCCCGGCCAAACAAAGGTTGAGAACCACTGCTTTAGGGTGCTGTCTAGTGGCTGTGATTACAGGTTTTTGGAAGGTGCATGGCCCCCGGCCCAAGACCAACATTGCAATGATCAGACTGGGTATAGAATGGGGAAAGATTCCCAGAGAGTTGCAAATTGAAGGTTCATGGTGCCAGGTCTAAGCTCTGGAAGGACAAAGGAGCACTAAGAAACTGCCAGGAAAAAAAATCAATATGAGCCCTTAAATTATCATTTGCCACACTCTTCTGTCTTTGCAGTGTATTTAAATATATGTATGTATGTTTCCTTTTTATGCTGCCAATCTGTGTCATGTATTTATTTATTTATTTAAAGACTTTTATATACCGAAGATCATGTACTCGTACATATCGCTTCGGTTTACAGATAACCAGCATTAGAATTACCATATACATGGTGTACATAGAACAATAAACAATCAACAGTGCACAATTAATAAATAAGGAATACATTAAACATGGAGTTTAATTACATTAAACATCTCATTGATGTTTAATTACATTAAACAACATCTCATTGATGTTGCACAGTTTGGGTTTTCTTCTTGTAGAACTCAGTCGCTTGATTGCTTATCTTTTGAATGATTCTGAGCTCCTTATTGGATCTTTCCTGTTTTGCTTTGTAAGTCTGCCTGCTTTCTCTTACTTGCTCTCATTGGTCCCTTGCCACTAGGAATGCCTGGGATAGTTTGCTTCCTGTAATTTCCTCCCGTTGGAACTGTGCTCTCTGCAGACTTAGCAGCTCCTCCTAAATCTGCCTCAAGCTCCACGGAAGCATTGCTTTTCACCATTCACATTCTATCGGACTACTGAGCTTCCAAACAAAACTTATCCCAGCTGTGACAGCCTCTCCTTTCTGTGCGGCTACTCTTGATGCCGCCTTATTCCGTGAGTGTTGAAGTCTTCATTTCAATAAATATGCTTTGGCATTCAAAGACTGACTGTTATCTGGTGAAGCTGGGAGTAAGGTTTAACTGACTGCAGAGGCACTCGCGCCGAGGGCAGTGTACACACACAGGGGTCAATTTTAAAAGGTCCACGCGTGCATCCATGTGCGCGCGGTTCCCAGCATGTGCAGATGGACGTGGCTGTTTTATAACATGCCCTAGGCAAACCTTTGGTCCCCCAGTTTACCTACTGACAGCAGCTCCATCACAGCGCTCCCTTCTACCAGTGGTACTGGCTCTGGCACAGCCTTGTACTGGAAGGATTTTGCCACCTGAAAAATGGCGATACTCTAGGCAACTACCTAGTTTGCCTAATGGAAGCAGCGACCCTGCTTGAGAAGCAAAATAATGGAAAATGTTATCAATCATGGTGCAGTCAGAGCACATTAAAGGCTTTTCCTGTTCCCTAGTGCAGTGAAGAGGCTGATTGCTTTTTGTTTGCTTTTTAGAATGCTTTGATTGGGAATTGCTCTAACTACAGTTTTGCTTATGCTGCAGCCTCAAAAGTTTTAAATAAAGTCACCCACCTCCAAGGAGGAGCCGCTTAGCCACGAGTGACTTGGAAATGGCATCCTGCTGCGCTATATGAGGGGTAGTCCTCCCTCGTCTCGCTGTGTAACGAGCACTACGCCTGCCAGCGTGCAGGGAAACAAGAGAGCAAGCTCTGGGAAAGCACTCTTGATAGAAAACTCCATCGTGGGGCAATACAGCAACCTGGCAGATGTTGGGCACCCTTGAAACCAGAGGTGCTGGCAGAAAAGAGTCACTTGGGTCTCCCCAATCTGTCCCTGGGAGCCTGCCAGACTGGGCTGTCCCAGCTGTTACGTGCGCCGTGCTCTTCTCCCTCCGCCACGCAGATCCCGTGCATGCAAATGCTACCGCTGTTTGGCACCTATAACCTCCACTGGAAGTGGTTTTCCAGGTATCCCCCCCACCCTTACTGTGAAAACGTTTATCTCTCATTCCTTTTCAGGTTCCCCCATCTGTTGATTCTTTGACCTTGAATTGTTTTATTCCATGGACTACAGATTTATAGAACACAAACTTGTTCTAGTACCTACAAAAGGGAGAACATTTCATATAAAATATATCTATATTAAAGACTAAATGTTGTAAAAAAAAAAAAAAAGGAAACGATCGTGGGTCACCAATATAAAGCTCTGTTAAGAAATGTTTTATTCTTTATTCAAATTATCAAATTCTAAAATAAATCTCAATTTTTCAGTTTACTATTTTTAATTAATTTTGTTTTGTATGGTTTTTTTTTTTATAATGAAGAGACAGAGCCTCAGAACTGGTATCTTAGGTTATGACCTAAGATTGTTAAACCAGTAAGTTCAATCACCGGCTCAGTTTTGTAAGGCTCTTTTTCTGCTTTAAAATAAAATGCCGCGGTGGCGGTGGAGCACGGCACTGACTTGTGAAGCTAAGAGAACCAGAATGACGCTACAAGTTTCAGATAAGTGCCTTTTGCTGCATGAAATCAGCAGATACAACAGCATTTCAAGAGAGGCTTGCATTGCTTTGGCTAGACATCAGCAACAAGATTTGATACTTTGTAACATGCCTCCTTGATACTTTGTAGCCGTTTTTTTGCTGTTTTCAATTCAAATGTGTAGCAAGCTGATCGCTAAAAAAAAAAAAAAGAAACCACATCAAAGCAAGATTACAAACGTCTCTCCTGCAACATCGGGCAAGTTTCAGTCAGTCAGATTCTGAAACCACTACACAGTTGTGCAAGCTGTAAGATTTTGGGATACAAGTTACCAATATGGACAGATGTTTTTGCATTCAGTGAAATATTCTTGTTATCATTGGTCCAGATATACAGAAGGGATTATTTGCATCATCCCTATTATAAAAACAAAATTCCAACAAAGAAAATTGATTTCACAGCAGTTTTGAGAATGTAAAAATGCAAAGATTGATCTCCTAGCAGGTTTGAGAATGTTTGAGAATTAAAACAATTTGCAACATTGGCATTTTATTTTAAAGCAGAAAAAGAGACTTACAAAATTGAGCCGGTGATTGAACTTACTGGTTTAACAATCTTAGGTCATAACCTAAGATACCAGTTCTGAGGCTCTGTCTCTTCATTATAAAAAAAAAAACAAAAAAAACATACAAAACAATTTAATTAAAAATAGTAAAATGAAAAATTGAGATTTATTTTAGAATTTGATAATTTGAATAAAGAATAAAAAATTTCTTAACAGAGCTTTATATTGGTGACCCACAATCCAGTAACAGTATATATATGTGGATTGAATTGGATTCTAACTGATCCCCCTCTTTTTTTATTTTGGTAAAAAAAAGGAAAACCAGCCCCAGTGCATCCTCCTCCGATATGGTTCTCATGCCCCCAGTCAATGGATAGTGCAGCAGTTAATGGCACAGTCGGATTTCCGTGCCCGTTCTCCCAATCCAAAAGAAGGGAAGAATCCGCCCACTGAAAATCTCTGGGAAAGAATAGATGAGAGACCTGTCCTCTCCATTGAAAAAGGAAAGCTGCCCCGATTCAAAGTCCAGGAACACGCCAAGCTTCCTGGGCCTGTTGGCCAGCTCGAGGGACGTTTCGGGGTTGGTGAGCACCTGGTACCGGTCCACAAAGAGAGAGACACACCAGATTGCTTCCTCCGGCGAGAACATGTAGGCTCCCCTCCTCCTCACGGACTCTCTGGCCACCCCCACAGCCCATTCTGGCCCATCCCCGACTTCCACCTCCCAGTAGTGTCTCCCGTGGGAGAAGGCGTGCTGCCCAAGCACACAGTACTCCGTGTCAAATCTCTCCTCATCGTCGGGGAGGTTCTGCCGGACGTCTGAGCGACTCGCGGTCTTCCGGTCCTCGGATACGATGAGTTCAGGGTTTGCTGTTCTTGGATCCAGGGTTACAGGTTCTGGAAAGATGGGGAAAGGATGCAACATAGTGAGAAGAAGGGAGAAAAGAGAAGGAAGAGGAGCAAAGGGAGAGAGTGAAAGATGAGGAGAAGGGAAAATACAAAGAGCAGAAGAGACAAGGATGGAGCATGAGTAGGGAGAGAGAACTATTTTGATAAAGCTAACTAGCTGTTAGTAGTAACTGTTTGTACATGTTTATCGTAAATATCTAGATTCAAACAGAATAGACCTTCTGTTATTCGGATGCTTGCTGCCATTCATGGTGGTGCCACAGGACAGAGATGTTTGCGGGGATATCGGAGGCTCTGCTTACAGAGAGGCGGAGGAGGACTCGGAGTACCTGCTCGCAATGAGATGAGGGAAAGCCTTCGAGGTCCTGCTTATAGTGAGACAGGGACGGTATCAGAACAATGAGCTGAGGTGGCAGCGGTGATGAGGACAATAAAAGGGCAGAGAATGAAAGCACAGCTTAGCTGTACAGCAGGCCATGGGGAAGCTGAGTTGGTACCAGGAGGCTACAATCCCCTAGAAACCAATTGGGCCAATGCCGTGCTGGGCACTGTTCAGTATGTCTACAAGGACCTAGGAGACTAAATGTTTGGGCAACAGCCTCACAAGTTTTGGGAGGTAGACTATTTCAAAGCTTGGTGATAAGACGTGAGGTAACCTGCACCGAGTGGCAGCAGAGGGATGACGGCCTCAGGTTCCAAGAAGGTACTGGAGTACACTGCATTGAGTTATAAAACAAACCTCAATGAGGATTGGGAGGTCCGATACTGGAAGAGGACCATGGACCGAGAAAGAAAGATGACAGGTCCCAGGGCAGCCAGTGGCACTGTGGTGGATTTGGACATTCTTGGGACATACGTGTGATGGAGGCAGGGCACTGAGAAACATAGAAACATAGAAATGACGGCAGAAGAAGACCAAATGGCCCATCCAGTCTGTCCAGCAAGCTTCCCTCATTTCTTCTCTCATACTTATCTGTTTCTCTTAGCTCTTGGTTCTATTTCCCTTCCACCCCCACCATTAATGTAGAGAGCGGCGATGGAGCTGCATCCAAGTGAAATATCAAGCTTGATTAGTTAGAGGTAGTAGGGGTAGTAGGGGTAGAGAGATTCGGTGTGGGAGCTGATGTTGGTTTGGGTCGGGCAAGGCTCCCTAAACCTGCCCTGGGACCCCCCACAATAGTGTGGTTTTCAGAATATTCACAATGAATATGCATGAGAGAACTTTGCATACACTGGCGCCTCTGTTTATGGGGATGGTGAATTTTAAACAGCCGCACGGGCGCACATACACACATGTATGCCAGCTCGCACTGATGGACTCGGCCATTTTATAGCGTACGCGTGTATGTGCATGCATAGTACAAAACAGGCTGTATGCGCATACGTGTGCATGTGTGTGCAAACGCCGGCTCTACCGGGGAGATTTTGGGACATGTGCATACCTACGCAATTACCAGGTTCCCCTGGCCGTTCCCAGTACTCCCAGTTAAAGGATGAGACTTCCTAACCCCCCCCCCCCCCCAGTTAATAAGCCTCCCTAAAACATGGTTCAGGACATCCACGCTATCCATAGCAGAAGTAAAGTTACGCGGTAGAGGAACCTGGCGTGCGCTTACACACAGAGTTCATTGAGAAATCTAGGAATGCCCATGCCCCGCCACTTTTTTGCAAAAAATGTTTGTGCAAATCCTCGCGCAGTTTTTCGAATCATGCAGCTTGCTCTGGCCCAACCTCTACGCATATCTCCCGGCTTTGGTGCACATAGGGCTTTTCCAATTTGCCTTTTATCCTGGGCATATTCGTTGTGGATGTCCTGAAAACTCAAATGGCTGTGAGGCCCCCAGGACAGATTTGGGAAGCCATAGCAAATTAGAATTTGCCTGCTTACCTACTCAGGATGGTAGAAAACCAGAGGATGAATTAGAATCTGGACTGATTAGATGGGCCAATTGGTCTTTCTCTCTCGACATTGACCATGTTACCGTGTTTCCCAATAGATGAAGTGAGGGGAAGGCATTACTTTTGCATCAGAAGCAATACGAGAAAGGATTGCCCCCTAATCCAGGTCATTCCTTTCCGATTGATTCAGTTCTGGTTTTTTCCCCCCACTGGACAAATGGACTTGCATGTCCAGTTTTTTTTAGTTCATAGACGCAATAGGACACAATCCAGAACTGGCCTCAGTTCTGTCATGGTAGACCCAAGTCTGTTGACAAACCCCAACGAGAGGTATGAGAAGGCCCGATGTCTTCCTGGAAACCAGTAATGAAAAACTTGAGTTAAGCAGGTTGGAAAAGTGCTTACCCGGATTCATAACACCTCTTCTCCACACTGGAAGGCAAGCACAGAGGAACAGAGATTAGAACACCTGGCCAGTAGCCACCCATCTCATAAAAAGGGGCAAATTCTCTGGAAGAGAAGCAAATACTCACCCACTTCATTAAATAGTCTCTCTGAAATGAAGAGTGAGGAAACTGTCAAACTGGGCCATGCGAACTTCAAAGTAGTTTATTAATTAAAAAAAAAAAAAAAGTCTTTCTTACTGACGCATATTTGGATAAAGAAATGTGGTAGCCCTGACAGTTCATTTTAAGTGGACTATCAGGGCAGCCGCACTACTCTGTCCGAGTTGAAGTGGACCAGCATAGCAGCTTCCGACGTAGAAGACACTGCATGAAAAAGAACGGGCACTGAAGAATATTGGAAAAGAGAGAAAGGGATTACAGTCAACATCCAGCTGACAGCAAGAGTGCGTCATTTACTGGAAGGCAGACTCTGCATGCAGGGAAACCGAGAAATGCACTACCTCCTCTGCCATGCGCAGACACAACGAAGAGAAGAGATGCACGTTTCCCAAAGCGGACAGCAAAATGAGTCCCGTTCCACAAAACATCAACTTCACTGGCTCCCAGTAGGAAGTAGGATGAAATGTAAATCTCTGCTTGGTCTTCAAATGCTAGAACAAACAGGCCCCTGTACACCTCTTTCTACTTCTCACCCTGAAGGGAACTCCAGCCTGCTCTTCTTTCCTCTCCTCTGTTAACCACCTCCAGACTGTCCGGCATGAAAAAAAAACTTTGTGCTTTCAACTGTTCTGCACCAAACATTTGGACAAAAACACTACTAACCTTGCACCTGCAGCCGTGCTACCTTAAGTTCAGGGAAAAAAAAGAAAGCTAAGGCGTGGCTTTTCAGGCAGGTCTTCCCCTATGACCTGTACCTCTGGCCTGGCTTCCTGAATTCCCAACAAGGGACTGTGTTCTACCCAACAGGGACACAGCTGGGTCTTGAAATTATTCACAAATAGGTTTTCCTATGCTGGATCCCAATGCTACATTAATTGCAAATTTTGATACAACTGTAAGCTGTTCTAATGCCTCTGCTCATTGTAATTTATTGTAATGCGCCTTGCGATATCAAATGTCCATCAATAATAAAAGAACAAGCAGGAGAAGCTCTGCGTGATCCAGAGGGGAGCAGCTCTAGCAGCGAAATAGGTGGTCTCCTGTCCCTGGGCCAGAAACAAAACGTAAGACGACCAAGGAGCAGACGGAGAAGCACCGGCATGGTTATTAGCTCTCTTCTACATTTTGGACTTGTATTTCCCTCTGCTCTTTTATTTTAGCCACGTTTGCATCACTTTGGCGGCACATGAAGAAATTGTCGGATAGTAGGAGTTTCTCGAATCTTGGAATTCTAAATAGTTTCACAGGCTGAGACGGGGGACCCTGGCACACACAGTCCTGTTCCTTTCATCTACTGCAGGTTTCTGCCAGTTTTAGTTTCTTTTAAAGAAAGAAATAAGAACATTTACTGCTAGGAGCTCGGGGAGATGGTCAGCAGTGCCCAAGTCTGGACTCACCTCTACTGCGGGATAGCATCCCTGCAAGACAAAGGAGAGGTGTGTTACATATACCCGGAAGCATAAGAACATAAGAACCTGCCATGCTGGGTCAGACCAAGGGTCCATCAAGCCCAGCATCCTGTTTCCAACAGTGGCCAATCCAGGCCATAAGAACCTGGCAAGTACCCAAAAACTAAGTCTATTCCATGTAACCATTGCTAATGGCAGTGGCTATTCTCTAAGTGAACTTAATAGCAGGTAATGGACTTCTCCTCCAAGAACTTATCCAATCCTTTTTTAAACACAGCTATACTAACTGCACTAACCACATCCTCTGGCAACAAATTCCAGAGTTTAATTGTGCGTTGAGTAAAAAAGAACTTTCTCTGATTAGTTTTAAATGTGCCCCATGCTAACTTCATGGAGTGCCCCCTAGTCTTTCTACTATCTGAAAGAGTAAATAACCGATTCACATCTACCCGTTCTAGACCTCTCATGATTTTAAACACCTCTATCATATCCCCCCTCAGCCGTCTCTTCTCCAAGCTGAAAAGTCCTAACCTCTTTAGTCTTTCCTCATTGGGGAAAGACTAAAGCAAACTGAGACACACGCGCTACGTTCTCAGCCCCTCACTGAGACACACGTGGTACACAACCATCACCATACAGAGGCACTCGTGGTACACAACCATCACCATACAGAGGCACTCGTGGTACACAACCATCACCATACTGAGACACACGCGCTACGTTCTCAGCCCCTCACTGAGACACACGTGCTACACAACCATCACCATACAGAGGCACTCGTGGTACACAACCATCACCGTACTGAGGCACACGTGGTACACAACCATCACCGTACTGAGGCACACGTGGTACACAACCATCACCGTACTGAGACACACGCGCTACGTTCTCAGCCCCTCACTGAGACACACGTGCTACACAACCATCACCATACAGAGGCACTCGTGGTACACAACATTACCGTACTGAGACACACGCGCTACGTTCTCAGCCCCTCACTGAGACACACGTGCTACACAACCATCACCATACAGAGGCACTCGTGGTACACAACCATCACCGTACTGAGGCACACGCGCTACGTTCTCAGCCCCTCACTGAGACACATGTGCTACACAACCATCACCATACAGAGGCACTCGTGGTACACAACCATCGCCGTACTGAGGCACACGCGCTACGTTCTCAGCCCCTCACTGAGACACACGTGCTACACAACCATCACCATACAGAGGCACTCGTGGTACACAACCATCACCGTACTGAGACACACGCGCTACGTTCTCAGCCCCTCACTGAGACACACGTGCTACACAACCATCACCATACAGAGGCACTCGTGGTACACAACCATCACCGTACTGAGGCACACGCGCTACGTTCTCAGCCCCTCACTGAGAATGTTTCTCCCGGTGAATATCCAGGACAAATTATCTGGTTAACTTTAGCCAGATAACATCTCCATTGGCCGCCTTACTGAATATTACCCCTTGTGTGTGTGTGTGTGTGTGTATCTTATTTTGTGTCGTTGTTCCTTTCCACTCCACCTTCTCCGTCCCACCATTCTTTATCACGCAGCTGAGAGTGGAGGGTTTCCATGACACACCCAAATTATATGCACCAGCAGCCATACAATGAAACAAACATTACTCACATACCATGGTGTTACCAAGGCCCAAACCTCAGGTGCTCCACCCTGCTCTTATCTCAGTCTCTTCAGCTGTGTTTGTTTCCCTGGCTGTCCTGTCCGCTGTTATTTTATAGTGCAAGAGATTCCCAAGCACGGTGACAGAGAGTAACACTGGTAGCGGGAGAGAGGCTTTCATGGTGAACGGGGCTGCCAATGGTGCACGAAGGTCATGTTTGCAGTCTGAACACCCCAGTTGCCTACCAGCCCCCGTATGTTCTGCTCCTGTTTTTACCTCTTTGGCGCCGTTGCTTCATGTTGTACCAAACCGCCAGGGCAGTGAGGCCAAGAAACAGCAGCGAGGTTATTGCGAAGGCCACGATCCATGGAGAGACCCTGGGGAAGAACGGCTCTGGGGAAGAGATCCAAAGCAGGTCCCGTTATAAGGAGGTCTCCCTTCTCTGCTCCCTTTCTGCTTTCAAATATAGTGTTATTACATTTGAATGTGGATTACATAGTTTTATACTGCAAATAGGCTTGTTTATGCATGCTACTAAAAGAGCGGAGCCTCGCTATTAAACCAGGGTGTGCTGGGTGAGTACCGTATGATCTCAGTCTTTCACCTGGATTGCTTGAGCGCCTCTTAATCCTTGTATTGTGCCAAGGAGCGCTTTCTTCTGGAGCTCGTGGGATGTCATTTGTACAGGCAGCACACCAAGGTGCACTTAGAAGTTCTTCTTAATCAAGCCGGCAACACCCAATACAATTGGGATTATTTCTGTATCTCTCTGCCACATGTTCTTCTGTCTCTCCTTAAGTAGCACAGAATGGTACTAGCACTTCTATGAGCAATATGGGGGTCCATATTCAAATGCTACTTAGCCGGATAAATCAGACTTATCTGGCTAAGTGGCTGCTGCTGAATATCCGTCTATACATGGAACGACTGTATCTAAAATGTCTAAACTGAATAAAGAAAGAAAGAAACATTTGACAAAAAGTTAGAGGCTACCCAGGAGTTGTCTCTGACTTTTCCCTGGAGACCTGGGACTTGAGCGTCCGTCCCGCTGTTCCAGGGCTGCTATTTAAAGGGCCACTGGCAGCCCAAAATGATCCCCTTCCCACCATGACAAATTATTGCCCTACTTCTAATTTTAGCTTTCGGAAAAGGAATATTACATTTACTGGCTGGCCAGACTTCCATCCATCTTTTCCCTACGTTTCCTGTATAGACTGGTTTGTAAAACTCGATTTCATGCACTTTTACACAACGTGGTCCCTGAAGTCTTATCCTTATTCTGTCTTGTCTCTAATTTGCATCTGTAAAGAGCTGTGCATACCTTGCAGTGCTATATAAATGTATAGCAGTAACAGTTAAGAAATGGTGCCATGAGCCTTCATGCAGAGCTACACAGTGATGGGTATTACCTCTACTTTTAAAACCTGTCCTAGCTCAGCCATTATTGCAGTGACTGCCCTTGGTTAGGAGTCACAGGCTGCAGCTGCTTCCGGAGCCTGGAACACCTTTACTCACTGCAGTCAGTAGGTGGCACTGTTGCCCCTCCTTGTGCTGCCAATACTGCCTCCAGTACAATCCAGCCCAGGGAGTGAAAACCAGGCCTGGGAACTGAACCTGGATCTTCCATAATCAGTTCACTGGACTACCACTGAGTCACCAGGCTAGCCCAGGCTCCATTTCCATCCAAACAAGTTGATCTGGCTCTTGTTTTACCTCCATTGATTTCATGGAATCATAGTTCCTGCTGCTTTTCTTAGGGATATCAGAGCAACATGTGAATGCAAGAATTGAAGACAGAACCTGGACTGGATTACCTGGACCTGAAAAAAAACCCCAAATCAAAGGAGCCACTTAGAAACCTGTTGTAGCATTTTGACTGACAGATCACACACCTGCTATAACAGCCATGGCTGCCACTTCTTGGCCCAGGAGGGCATTCCTGATCCGGCAGGAGACCATCCTGTCAGCCATGTTGGTGATCACTGCCACGCTCTCCACGCTGAAGAACCCATCCTCGGCTGACCTCTCTTGCACTGAGGCGGAAGGCACGCTCTGCCCGCTTTCCTCTTGCCAAGCCACCTCTGGCTCTGGGTACCAGCCTGAGGACCTGCACACCACTCGGATCCCACTGCCCTGGTGCCCTTCCATATGGAGGTATGGGATGCTGCCCAATCCTGAAACAGTGGGGGGGGGGGGGGGGGAATTATTCAGCACCGAATAATACTGTCCGAAAAGAATTGCTTTTAGTGGAGATGGTTTACAAAACCGGTGGGAGGTGGTTCTCTCCAGCTTGGTGCGCTGCGGGCTAAACCTTTAATAAGCTGAAACTGTGCTCAAATCTCTTTGCTGCAATATGACCTGCTTGCTGAAAGTCCTTGTAGCAACGACCCTTTGGGGGGTATCTGTAATGTGATTCCAGCTCGCATTGGACTAGATCTACTAACAAGAGTTCACTGTTGGCTCGGTTACCAAAGAATTGCAATGGAACGCAAAGCTCAACAAGTGTATTCGTCGGGTGCTGAGGTGTCTTCCTAGCTAAAGAAGTCAGAATGGTGCCAGCTCTACGCCAAAAAACCTCAGATTTTAAATATATAGACTCTAGATGCGAGACGAGATGGTGGGGATGCAGTAGAAGTATTCAAATACCCAGGAAGCAAAGCTTTTTCAAAGGAAAGGATTCTCTGCAACAAGAGGCTGTAGCATGAGGGGCAGACTCAGGAGCAACGTCAGAAGCAATTTCTTCATGGAAAGCATTGGCGGATGCATGGAACAGAATAAAGAGAGAGACATGGGAGACAACAGAAGCAGAGAGAGAACAGAAAGTGGTTGGGGGGAGACTGACACTTCTGCGTTGTTAGTTACCCGCAGTCTTCAGTTCCAGGATGGCCTCATCGTACGTGGAGCCTCTCTCAAAGAAGCACCGATACAGCCCCTCGTCGGAGAGCCTGATCCGGCGTATCCGTAGGGCCACGCGGCCACGGCCGATGTCCTCCTTCATGAACTCCGTCCTGCCCTGGAAGTCCGGCATCTGCTGGTCGTTCTCGTCCGTCCCGTTCCGGTACAGGTGCACAACGGCGTGGAACTTGGAGCGGAACCAGCGCACCTCCATGTCGTGCGCGCTGACCGCGGGGGAGAGGTGGCAGGGCAGAACGGCGTCCTCCCCGATGGCCGCGATCAGAGGCTGCTCCAGGCCCACAACAGAGAACCTCTCCACTGGAGAAGAGGGAGAAAGAGGAGTCAAGGAGGGGGGACAGCAATTGAGAGAAGTGAGAAAGGGGCAGTGTTCTAGTAGGTGAACTTGCTGCACTTGTTACGCCCATAAGAATGACCAAAACAGTTACAGAATTGAAACACAGCATGGGATGGACACAGAACGTGGTGGGAAGGATAAGCAGGGGAGATGGTCAGATATCAAGTAGGGTCTGGCAACTGGGTGACTCTTTATATGTTGACCTCTGACTCTCCATTTGTGAACTAACTGGAGATGACATCTGTTGGTCTATTATCGTTATCTTGATTTGTATAGCGCATACCAGAGGTATGCAGGGTGGTTCAGACACACATAATGGACAGTCACCACTCCTTGGACCTTACAATCTGGTTGAGACAGACACACAGGACATACAATGGAAATCAAGCAAAAGAATAATGCCATTCAAAGGAACACGAAAATGATGGCCCCATCACATACACGAAGAAAGTACTGGGAGTGTATGGTTGCTCACAATCTCTGCAGCCACATGCAGGGCTACCCAATGTGACAGTGAAGAGTTGGAGATGGTGAGGGATAGGGGAGCAGGGGGGGGGGGGGGCAGTGTTGGAGACTGAAGCAACTGGGGGCAGCAGGGTCTGCCTATCAGGGCAATTTATTTTGCTGCCCCTTGCAGTTTCTGCCTCATGTGGATGTTCAGCAGCTGTAGTTCTCTATATGCTCAGATGTAAACATTTTTACAGACGGAATAACTGACCAGACAATAGAAAATGCATAGGTTAGAAAGCATTCTTTTAGTGCCCCTGCCCAATCATTGTGTAATCATGGCATGGGCAGTATAAGAGGGGCTGCATTCTAGTTTAACTGCGTGGCAAACGCTCTACTGAGTGAGCTTCACACAACCTGATACAGGGCCGCCCAGTCAGCTAGAGGAGAGCGGCGAAGCAGAGGAGTCTGTGAAGAGGAGGGTGGTGCTGGAAGCATGGTGGAGGGAGGCAGGAGGAGTTGGAGGCCTAGTGGTGGAAGCAGAGTCAGGAAATATCCAAGTCACCTAGGGTGGCCAGGAACCTTGTACTGGCCCTGCCGGTAGGAAATACACTTCTCATGGTACAGTTGTTATCTAAGTTATCCAGTTATATTCAGCGGCTGCTACTTAGCCAGATAAGTCTCAATTTATCAGGTCAGAATGGCTAAATATTGGCCTTCACATTTCTAACCAAATCTCCAGACTTCCTCCCTATACCCCAACATCGAGCTGGCCAGGATTTACCTCAGAGGATATGAAAGATGATGCAGACAGCTGGGAGAGCTCTGCTATTGGGCAGAGACTATGGACAGGCTTGCAGGCAACAGAGGCAGTTTTTCAAGTAGTCAGAAGCCAGGGTGGAAAATACAGGCAGCTTTTCAGGAATGTCCCTGCATCAATTATGGGGAAATAGAACTTTCCAAAATGTTTACATTATGTAGCAACTCAGTTCTATCTGGTGAGTGATGAAGTGAAACTGCTGAGTGGTCCTTACCAGAATCAGTCACGTGAACATGCAGAAGAACGAAGGGGATGATGACCACCGGCCAGGAGAGTGATGACCTCATTCTGTCAGGGAGAGAGAGGCACACACATGCACACCTGGTGAGAAAAGACAGGCAGAGTACGCCAAATGTACAATGAATTTAATGGAGCAAACAGGAATCAAGTGTTCCTGATGTTTGCAATCTGAGGCCTAACACGCAGAGGCTCAAATCCCACTGCTGCCACCTGCGCACTTTGCCATAGATCTGTCCCGCCTCTCCCATGTTCTGTCTTTTCCTGTTCATCTTTCAATCTCTCCCTTGTCCTTATTTATCTCCCTATCAGTATTTCTCTCCTTTTGCCTCACTCTTTGTCTCTTGCCAGTCTTTCATTCTGTGTGTGTGGATCCCAGTAGTGGACTAACAGGGCATTCTGCATATTTTCCTGTCCCGGTCATTTCTACGTATAACACTACATACCTGCCATGTCCTGGATTTCAAAATCATTTCTGTGAGTGCCAGACCAATCAGCTCTCTCCATCCTGTGTTTTTGCCATCTCTCTCTGAGTTTACAGGGTGGTTATCAGCCACTTGCTACTATCTGAAGATTAACCAAGAAAGTGCGACATCCCTGTCCTAAAAATCTCTAGCCAGAGTAAGTTTATCCTGACTGCTTGCAATCTGCTCTCCTCCTTCTGGGGTTTCCCAGCTACAGAGCTGACTACGGAAGCCCATCATTTCCTGGTTTTGACATAACTATACTATGCAGTCACAGCCAAAGCAGATCTGTAACCACTTCCTTACCGCTGTGCCAAAGACAGAAGCCAGACCCAGAGCAACACTTAACATCTCCCAACCTACCTTCTTTCATTTGCCCTCTCTTACCCTCTGCAGTAAATTTCTCTCCAGATGATCCAATTGTCAAACACCTTCTGCAGCTGATCCCTCCCTTAAACGCAGCTCCTGCTCCAAACATCCTCCTGGCCAGAGTCCGTAGCAACAGTTTCCTCTGAGTACCGGTGGATGACAACTGTTGAGAAGAGAGGGCAGGCTGATGACAGGGCCAACGTTGTTCTCTTGGGTAGGTTCGGTGGTGGGTGAGAAGAGAGGATCAGTAGCAATCTCCACTGGCCTGTGCCCAGTCTGAACTTCCTCCCCTTACGACTGACCCCAGTGATCTGCAAGCAGCAGAAGTATCAGTGATAGCAGTCAGCGTGTTTGTAGACGGGAGAAATCCGCAGGGGCGGATTGGCCTATCGGGGGGATCGGGCATCCCGCGGTGGGCCAGTCGCTCTGGTCACGTGGTCTGCCGAGCGTGGATGCGACAGAGCTGCGCTCGGCAGACCACGGGGTATCTTCTAGGCCGATAACTGGGGGAAATCCCTGGGCCGATCGATACCCGGAAATCCGCCCCTGGAAATCCGCCACGATTTAGCTACTCTTGGACTATCTAGCTCAGGATATCCACAACGAATATGCATGAGATAGATTTGCATGCAATGGAACCACAGAAAACCACTGCTTTCCTGTGGTTCCTCCTACTTAACATGGTCACGATACTAAGTAGGAGGAACCACAGAAGGCAGCACCAGGGCTCAACAGGTACTGACCCACTGACTCCCCCCCCCCCCCCCCCCCCCCCCCCCCCCCCCTTCAAACTTACTCCTGGCCAGCTCAGGGACAAGGGGAACTATTCCTGCTGCCTCTTCTCTTCCTATCAGCAATACTTACTAAAGCCTGGGCCACCCCACCTAGCACTACCAATATAACTCAGGGGCCGCAACTATTAAGAAACAACAAAGCCGGGCTCCAGAGGCACAGATCTGTAGGGGGAGAGAGATGCCCAGAAGAAAAGAGCTGCTGTTAGACCTTGATCTACGAGAAGATTTCCGAAACCTTATTACAGAGAAGGTGCCTTGCCTTAAATCCATGCTGCATTCGTTTGTGTTTGGCAGGTTTTGGTTTCGTTTTCCTGTCGCCTGGAGGCCACGGTCTTGCCAACAGAAGTGATCGTAGGAGACGCAGCCCCTCCCTGGCTGTCTCTGCTTCTATTAGACGGACGGACGGACAGAGAGAGCGTGGGAGTAGCAAAGCAACAACCACCGAGAGCTGAAGACGAAAGACTGCCAAAAGCCCAGAAGAGAGCCGGCGAGGACCCTTCCCAAGCTGCTCTCAGAGCCCATGACAGATGTCCAGGTCAGAGCCGCTGAGTCTCCTGTTTCCCCTCCCCAGGATTAGAGGGAGTCTGTAGGCGAGCAGGCTGTCCTGTTTCTCTTTCTCTTGAGTTGGGGAGCATCGGCAGCCAGACAGCAACACCTTCAGATGCAGAGAACTTGCCTACCCTGACCAGCTGTAGCTCTTGCTAGAACCGATGCAGAGGGCAGGAGTTAGAAAGTAAACCTAAATGCAGGACTGGGTTTTTTTGGCCAGGATAACTTTATAGCAAACTGTAGGGATGTGCATTCGCTTTTCACAAATTAGAAAATATCAACGAGTCTAATTTGTGATTGTTCGTTAGCCCCGAAAACTGAAGCGTATTTTGTCGAAAATTTGGCTAAAATTTGTGTTTCGTGTTAGTGTGCACTAACGGAGTTACTGCGCATTACATATCTGTTAGTGCACAGTAACTCAGTTAGTGCGCACTGACTTTCTAGCTAACGAACTCCTCTGAATTGATACTTTTTAATTTTTAAGTTGCAATTTTTTAGTGAGCACTAAGTTACAGTGCACTACTACATACTTAGTGCGCTGTAAGTTCTATTAGGGCGCACTAACTAACCTGTTCGTGCACACTAACTAACTTGTTAGTGTGCACTAATGAGCCTTTATGCGCATTAACATCTAGCTAGTGCGCACTATCTCGGTTGGTTTATTGCGCGCACTAATGATGAGAGAGTGCACACTAACTGGTTATTAGTGCGCACTAATGAACTGCGTCGTAAAATGCCGAAAAAAAAAAACTGAGCCGTAGGAAAATGAAATTTTCCGTGGAGCGTCCGACCCGAAGCCCTACCCGAATGCTAAAAACGAATCACATCCCTAGCAAACTGTGCCTTAATAATTATGTATTGGTTTACAGGATCAGCTCATTGATTGCTTAATCAATGGCCCTCTCCCTACAGTTTCCCTGTTAGGGATTGGGTTGTCTTTCTCTCATGCAGGGCTGCCAAAAAGTACAATTTTAATGAATGCATAAAAGGAAGAGGAGGTAAAGCAAGCCCTCTGTATCCTCTTTCCATACCAAAATGTTCCTGGGGGTGTAAATAGCCTTCTGAAGGTGACTGAGGTAGGTATAAGGGCAGAAGGGAAAGGTGGGGGAGGGATAGAAGAGACAGGGAGCGGGATCTCAGCCCTCCCCCCCCCCCCCCACCCCCCCATATAACCATTGAAGGATGAGCTGACTTCTGCATCAGGTTAGAGAAAGGGAGTGTGGCAGCCCCCGATTAGCTGGGCATCTGTACCCCCAGCAGAAGCAAATCCTAACAGCTTCAGGGGTAAGGGGTGGTTCTCGGGTACCCCCTTGTGAGTCGTCGGGTAACCTTCGCACCTAGCGTCTGGTGGTCAGACATTGGGAACAAGACTGGCTTTCCTCCATTGCGTCCACGAAATCTGATTCTGTTTTCTTCAAGGAAAGCAGGACCTACAAACAGGGATGAAGCTAGATCTCACTTGGCCCATCTCTGATTCTCCAGATCCAGTTGGTAACCCTTAGGCTCTCAAAGCTCCTTAAGGACTGAGCCATGGGGCCAGGAATAAGTGGCGTGTGCATGGGGAGGGGGAGGGGGTGTGTGAAGCAGGATCTCATTTCACACACCAATGCTCGAGTTTCTTCCTCCTTCAGGATGCTGCTGCCATCCTTGCTTCTTCCGATCTGTCTCCCCTGCCTCCTCCTGCAGCTCCAGATGTCAGAGGCTGGTAAGGACTCCACTACCTTTTTTTTTTGTTCCTTTTAGTTCTTTGCTTGCTTACATCCTGAGACACTTAATCATGAATGTTGCACAGGACAATTCGTGTGAGCAGACTGTGCCATCGGGCCAGGAACCCTCGCAGTTGGGGAAGTTTCAAAAGTACATTTATATCCTCCGTTCTGAGAACACAGTTGCTCTGGGCCAGTATTCCCTGTGGATGGGGCCCCCTCAGGGACCTTCCCTGGGTTGCCGTTGAGTTGGATCTCCTGTTTCCATCCCAGATGGAAAGGTGCCCTGCTGCTGGGGTATGTTCTGATATAGTCCTGGCTGGTCAGGGGTGAACGAAGTCCATGTGAACTTGTGGGTCCTGCTCAACCTCAATGGGAAAGGCAGCCTAGGCTCACCAGCCAACTATCCTCCCACTACACCAGTGTTTGCTCCCCTACACATGCCTGAGCCCCCTACCAGTCCTTAACTGTAACTTCTCACAAGTTTTCCCCACTGTCAGACCCTTGCCACCACCCTTCTTTGTCCTTTCATTGGGTCCCACGCCTGGCTGGCCCTGTCCTGAGCACTGTTGCTACCTGTTCCCCTGTGCCATCTCCACCTCCTGACCGTGCCCTGGCATACTCCTGGGTCCAGCCTTTTCTTTTGCAGACCTGGGTTCCCTTTACCTGTCATCGACTGCTGGCCCCTCCCAAAATGAGGCCTCTTCCATGCCAGTGCCAGGCATGCATAAATCCGTGTTGAACGTTTACGGCTGCGTACGGAACCCGGAGGGGCATACATGCGCTTGAGCAGGTGTAACCGTGTGCATGTGGAGTCACATGGATCCTTTTGGAAATTGAAAGTACACACGTAAATCCCAAGCTCAACATGATTTCCCCCCCCCCCCCCCCCCTCCAGCATGCCTATGTAGCATGCAGATAAAAATATGCATGAAATCATGATCTCGGAGTACTTTTTGCACTCACTCACTGGGGCTATTTTCAAAGGGCCACTTAATACACATAAAACTAGATTTTATGCGCATAAGGGCCTTTGAAAATTATCCCTATAAGATCTGAAGCAGGCCAGCCTCATCTGTGCAACATAGCACCACAGATTCAAACTCATCTCTGGCTTTAACTGTCTCACATCTGAGGATCCTTGACACCTAATCCAGGCCTTCTTGAATTCTGTTACAGTTTTTAACTTCTCTGAGAGACAGTTCCATGTATCGACCACCCTTTTTGGGAAGAAGTATTCCATAAATCTAATTTCTTTCTTAAACTGATACATCGCTGCTTAGGAGAACTCTGTGGTAGGGTAGAATGTGAGTGTGCATCTACGGGGGAAGGGGAAAGGTGGATAAACCTGTGCTGTAGCTATTCTACGGTTGGTACGTTCATCTCGATCTCCCGTGACTTGCACTTTCTATATTCTCTCCTCCAGTGGAGAGGTTCTCTGTTGTGGGCCCGGAGCAGCCTCTGATCGCGGCCATCGGGGAGGACGCCGTTCTGCCCTGCCACCTGTCCCCCGCGGTCAGCGCACACGACATGGAGGTGCGCTGGTTCCGCTCCAAGTTCCACGCCGTTGTGCACCTGTACCGGAACGGGACGGACGAGAACGACCAGCAGATGCCGGACTTCCAGGGCAGGACGCAGTTCATGAAGGAGGACATCGGCCGTGGCCGCGTGGCCCTACGGATACGCCGGATCAGGCTCTCCGACGAGGGGCTGTATCGGTGCTTCTTTGAGAGAGGCTCCACGTACGATGAGGCCATCCTGGAACTGAAGACTGCGGGTAACTAACAACGCAGGAGCTTTATTCTCTTTAATTCCATTTTTTTTTTTTTTTACTTTCTTTCTGGTCTCTGTACTTTGGGGCTTTGGGAACTATAATGGCCTCAAGAGCAATCTTCTAATAAACCGTAAGCAGCCAGCTTATGAAATAATAAAAACCACACTGAAAAAGAGATGTGGAAAAAAACTAAACAGTGACAATAAATTTCTAACTGGCATGGGGAGGTTCAGTGGGTTCGACTTTGCTCCTCCGGTGGGAGATCGATCTGCTGTTGCCTTAGCCTTTTTGGCCCCATTGTAGGGTGTGGGTTTTTAGTTGCATTTTCTGGAGGCAGGAGCTCTCTGCCTTCTCTCTGTTATTCTTTGTAACTTAATGAAGAGAGAAGCTGGTGGGTGTTTTTCCCTTGAAGCCAGCCAGCCTGACTTATTTGAAGCCGTGTTTGCTCTCTTTGATCCACGTTCTGAGATTTCCCTTCCCAGAGGATTGGGCCGTCCCTGTGCAAGGTTAGATCAAGGGCTGGAGAAGACTCTGGCATTGTTCCGTCACTCCTCCAGGGTATAGACCTGTCGGTGACCCGATGCAGAGAGCTTTCCACCTTCACTTGTTTCTCTGTCAGTAACCATCTCCTCCGTTTGGAGGCTCGGAAGATTTTCCAAACCAGGGAATCCGTTTCCATTCTTCCTGGAAATGGCGTCTTTCAGCTAGGAAGGGCCTGAGGAGAGACGGAAGGGCCTGAAGGTATTTAAGACCTGTGTTGGCTGCTGACTCAGGTCTGCCCACTGGTGCTGTCATAAGGAGATCTGAAATATTCAGGAAGACTTCAGGAAAAGTATGAGAATTGGGACTTACATTCTGCTAAGTAACTGGGACTGTATTCTAACCAACCTACAGTGGGGATCCATTTGGGAGTGGAAGGAGGATTGAACTCTCTGCAGTCTGAATATTTGGAAAGAGAAGGAGATCCCGTATTAAAGAAATTTGCTTCCATAGAGAATCAGAGACTTTACTAGAAGAGGTCACACACTTATTCATCTTTCTTCTGCCTTATTTGTTCATTGACTTTATTTAAATTCTGATTTGAGACCCTCTAATCAACTCTCAGTAAAGAAGCAGGAAACCACATGGCTTCTCGGGGTGTGATTTTTGGATGCAATAGGCTGTGACGATCATCAGTGCTGTTTACAGTGAAGGAAAAGGGGCTTGAAGCTGTGCTTCCCTCCACAGGGAGGCTATCTATGCAGAAACAGAGAGCAGTTCCCCCCAGGGGTTACATTTTAGTGAATGTGCTTCTCTCTCTGTCTCTTCCTTCGCTGTTTGTCCTTCTGTGTGTTTCTGTCTCTCTCTGCTGCTTTGTAGTAATATTTCACCTTGGTGATGGCTTAGCACGGACGGGTGACCCAGTAATGGCCTGGTTCTGACTACAGCTTGCAGAGGATTCCTCCCAGCTCCATGGTTTTTTGTTCAAAGCCTCCTCCACCACCCCCAGTTCCTCTTATAAACTACAAAAAGGAAGCCTGGGAGTCTCTCTACAGCCACCCCTTACAGAGCAGTCGAGGGAACTTTTGCCATTATTCACGATGATGCCTGCAAACGCAATTCGAATCCTAGTCCTGTTCGGAGCTGCACCTCTGCTCCAAGAGCACCATCACCTTCTTGTGAGACATTTTGTAGATTGCAGTGGCCGGGTTCCCTTCTGGAATGTCCCCTTTGATTACGGGAAAAGCCCGTTATGCTCTGAGCTCCGACTTTCACGAAGCCAGAGCTGCTAATGCACTATGACAGCAAAGTGCTTCCTAGTCAGAAGTATTTAGCTGGATTGAGCAGAAAGAATCCGGCTAAATGACTATTTGGGTACTTATCCAGCAAATGAGTTAGGGGCATTCCAGAAGTGTAACTGGGAGGAGCAGAGTTAGCCGTATACCATTGCTATTCTGGTTAAGTCTGCTTGTCCTGTAGATCTGTCCTAAAGTTAGCCAGATAGATTTACCAGCTGGGTATATTCAGCGGCATGCCTGCGCTGCTGAATATACAGGCTAAAGATAGCCAGATAGTTTTATCTGGCTTAACTTACCGAGCCGCACAGCAGCGGAAGATGGACCCCTCTGTGTACTTATCTTTTTTGTTTGTCTTCTACAACCTAATCTCAATCCTCTGCAAGGTCTGCCTTACTGTGTTGAATGTTCTTTTTATAATGCCCTGCTCCAGGCTTAGGCTCTGCCCCTCACATCCGCATTGCTGGCCACGAAGAGGGCGGGATACGACTGGTTTGCGACTCCACGGGATGGTTCCCGGCGCCGGGGCTGAGGTGGAAGGCGGCGGGTGGCCAGCAGGTCCTCCCATCCTCCGAGAGGGTATTCTTGGAAGATGATGGGCTGTTCGGGACCGAGACGGCTCTGGTTGTCCGGGAGTCCGCGCATGGGAAGCTGTCCTGCTGCATCAGAAACCCTCTGACTGGAGAGGAGAAGGAGGCTGCCGTCTCCATAGCAGGTGAGATACCGCCTGCAAAATGCCAGGGCACAGCCCGTGGCGCCTCTCTCTCCTACTTCTGGAAGGAAGGGTCTAATCGGAAGGTCGTATCAGAACGGAGCGAAAGGCATAGTTTTGTTTTTAGCAGGTTCCACTGGGCAGATCTATAAATGAGAACTATATTAAAAAGTGTAAATAAAATAAATAACTATACAAATTTTAAATAAAGCCTGGAGGCCGATATTCAGCGCTACGTAGCCGGATAAGTAAGGACGAAAATTTGGCCAGGTGAATTAGGGGCATTCCAGAAGTGCAACTGGGAGGAGCAGAGTTAGCTGTATACCATTGCTAGTCTGGTTAAGTCTGTTTGTCCTGTAGATCTATCCTAAAGTTAGGTGGTAGGCAGGACATGGGCATAATGGGGAGGAGTTCCTTATCCTTATCCAAGCACTGTGCACTATACACAAACTGATCCATGACGAAAAAGCAGACTGGCTGAACACAGCGCCACGAGTACATCTACCACACCCACAAATTTAAGATCAGCAAACAAATCCCGTCAGTAAAAACGGCAAGACTGACCCAGGTCAGGGAATGAGCACTATCTCTGGCCGGTCCCATTTTATGGAACTCTCTGCCTTCAGAACTAAGACTGCAGAGAAATCTCAAACAGGTTAAAAATCGGTCTGAAAACCTGGCTTTCCAAACAAGCCTTTTACAAAGGGAACGGTGAAAATAAATAAGGTACAGCTGGCATGAAGCGCCCAGCACATAATCTCCAGCTACCTACCTGGAAATTATTACTATCACACTGATAATCGTAAAAACAACTGAATCACGTGTGCTTCACCCATGAGTCCTGTATCAATAGGTAGCGTATATCATTATTCAACTAGTTTTTAACATTTCTATGTTACCGAATACTACTGGCATCTTGTTTGTAAAGTACCAACTATACCCTACGATATGTGCCTTTTTTGTAAACTGTTATGATGGTAAATAACTTAATGACGGTATAGAAAAACATTTTAAATAAATAAGTATTTATTTATTTATTTTTATATACCGAGGTTCCTGTATCAAATACAAATCACTCCGGTTTACATAAAACTGTAACTTAGCCAAAGGCTGTGCATAAAACCTGAACATTAGCCAGAGGCTGTACATAGAACAGTAGAATGTGTTAAATATGTTAAATACTTAAATATAACAAGAGAGAATGAGTACTGTGCATACAACCAGTGAGGATGAATAAGTCTTATATGAGTTTTATATTATTGGATGTTATTCTTTAAGTCAGCTGTTTTGAAATATTCTTTTTATTAGTATGGTTTTACTTCTATTGATGATTTATATTTCCTGATTTTATTGTTTGATTTTTTTGTGAGGAATTGTAATGTTTCTCTTTTTCCATTGTTGCATATCCGGCTAACTTAGATAAGTGCCGATATTTGGACTTATCCAGCTAAGTTAGCTGGATAAAGTTAGACCTGCTTGATAGGAGGTCTACAGTTAGCCAAATAAAACGTATCCGGGTATATTCAGTGGCATAGCCGTACTGCTGAATATCCCAGCTAAGTTAGCCAGATAAGTCTTATCTGGTTTACTCACTTGTCTTGGATGTCTTTCGAAGGAGAACTTGTTTCTGGAATCTTCTCCCTGTATAATTCTGGGTCTCTTTCTTTGCTTCTGCAGATCTTTTCTTCCCAAGCGTCTCTCCCTGGATGGTGTCTCTCTTTATATTCCTGGCGGCCCTTCTTCTGTTAGGTGGCCTTGCCTGTTGGTGCCTCAGGAGGAGACAGAAAGTAAAAGGTGGGAAGCCCGAGCTGTTGAAGACGCACCATTCTCAGAGCCTCTCTTTAAAAGTTCCTTGCCTTCTCTGAAGGCCCGGGTTTTTCTCAGCCGAGTCGCGTGCTCCCAGCTGCAGGGCCTGCTGCGTCAAGCTGCGATTTAAGGCCTGCTCAAAGTGGGAGTGCTCATGCATTTGGTGGAGTCTGAGAGAGCTCGTCAGCGGGTAGCTGTTTTATCGATCCCTTCAGGGGAATTGTTATGGAGGCCCCAAGGGGAGGATCTTGGTCACCTGGAAGGCGCGTAGAAGGACAGCCTTTCTCGCATCAGTGTTTGGAATTTGGCTCTGAAAGGGAACTGGTGGCCGGGGCAGTTGATGTAGGACAGGTTCTTTGTAGTAGCTGGAGTTTGCAGAAGTCTTTTGCTGTTAGATTCTTATACAGTGTGTGACAGTAATCCAACCATGATGTTACTGTGGCACGGACTGCTGTGCTTAGGTTTCTCTTCTCGATGAGAGGACTGAGTTTGCAATAGAAAGAGGCTTTTATGGTGCACTGCTGACCAATCCAGACAAGCCTCCATTGGGGCTGACTGCAGGGATGGTCTGCAAACTATGACATCCTAGCTTAAGCTAGGGACAATTTGGCTAGCGAGGGACCTAGGTGGTCTCTCATATACTAGTGAAAGTCTTAAAAGGAAAAATGTAGGGAGAATAAGGAAAAAAGGCTAGGACTGAAGATCCCAGCATAGTGACTGATATAAAACCATGTGAATGCCTGCAAACTGTTTACAGCTTTTCTCCCCTCTCTCTCCAGAGAATCTGATCACGGGAATGGAAATCAAGATAGGTAACTATGGCCGTATTTACCGATAGCTTTATATGTATGCTTATGCATTTCTTTTTACTTAGTTGCTAAGCCTGTGACATCTCATAGATACCTTGGCTTGGAAGAAGGTGAGAGAGGCTGAAGGGGAAAACATGAGCTCTTCTGGTCACCCCTTTGCGCCCCTTCCCTGTTCTTCCACGTCAGCGCCCTCTGGTGGTGCAGTGAACCGAGCACATTTCCTCTTGAGTATCTGGGCCTGTAATCCCAGGCTCGGCCACCAACTGCTGCCTCAGTGACTCCACATAACCTCTCAATTTGTTTTTTGGGGTTTTTTTCTTAATCTTCTTGGCTTGAGAAGACTCCATCTTTCTAGCCTTCTCCACAGCCGGTCCTACCTTATGGAACTCCATTCCCCCCAGATCTTAGAATGGAACCCAGCCTCTCAACCTTCAAGAAAAGACTCAAGACCTGGCTGTTCATGCAGGCTCTTCCTAACTCCAATATTATTTAACTCCTAACAATCAACACACATCACCATCAATATCACTATTAGCTACCTCTTACAATGTAATTATATGTAATTAGCTGGTTTTCCTTTCCTTTTTCCTTCTCACTCCAAGTTCTATTTTTCCTTGTTACATGTAACTGCTTTTCCGCACTATTGTTCAAGTTTAAGTTTATTTCGCACTCCTGTTTCATGTGAACCAGCATGATGGGACTTTTGTCTTGAATGTTGGTATATAAAAAAAACTTAAATAAATAAATAGCCTACGCCTTCACCAGAGCAAGGACCTTTTATCTGATCCAGGTGGGGGTGGAGATTGGGTCCCGCAGCCCCTTCCTCCTGTATGCTAGGCCCGAGAGAAAGAAAGGAGTCTGTCTCTTCATTCTGGGTGCAGAGAGGGTAGGGGGATGAAATCCCACTGTGAAAGGTTGCACTATGTTCATGTTCATGTTAAGGTCTTGCAGGCTCATTTTAGTGGGTGCAGCACAGCCTTAGTCAACAGATTCTCAGTAAAACCAGACCTCTCCGATTTTAAGGAACTGACTTGGTTGGTTGGTTTTTCTCTTCCAGGGTTACTTTCTTCGGAAGTGGGTGAGTCCCTCGCCTTTGTTTCAGTTTGATTAACATGTTATATATCGCATAAGACGTTACATGGAAGTAAAAAATGAATGCACACAAGCAGAATTACGAACTAAAATCTAGGCAGGTGTTATCATAGAAACCCTTCCACTCACTTTAATCTATTGTTTCATTTCAGAGTGGAGAAAAGCCAGCAAATACAGAGGTAACGAAAATCTCTTTCCCAGTTAGAAGAAAATAATTTTTTTCCTCTTCTTTACATTCCATTCAAAGCACTGCTACGGTAGGGAGCCCATTCTCTGCCAGCTGTGCTTTCCCAGCTACTTTCATGTTATATTGTTAAACAGGGAACAGGGTTGTAGCTGTGCCCAAAGCCTTAGCAAACGTGGCTAGGGAACGAGCTGTGCTTTTGTGCCCAGCAGTACTGCAGTTCTCCCAGTTAGCCACTTGGAGGAGCCATTCACCAGGCTTTGGACTCTCTGTCTCACTGTCCTCCTCCCTGGACCTTGCAAATGTTAAAGATGCATCACTTAAAGGAAAAAAAAAGAATGTCCGTTTTGCTTCTCTTGCATTTCTTCTTATGGCCACCCCCGCTCCCTCATTTATAGAAAAATGTCCTCTTTGGCTGTCCGTGCTGTCTTCCTGTTTACGTGCAGCGCGGTGATGTCTGTGTGGGGCTTTGATAAAGAGCTGCCTTTCAGCTGTCCGTGCTGTCTTTGGGCTTTCCATGTTTCCGTGTCTTCCCGGAGCCTGCTTTTATATTTCACCTGCCCCCCTAGGTGCGGGAGGGGGGGTACAAGAGCATTTGGGAAGTGAGATCACATTGATGTGATATTCCCAGACTTCCTCATGGCAGCCTACACAGTGGAGGAACCCCTGGGCATGTGCCTAGGGTGGGTGCATCCCCGGGAGCCTTTGAGGTCCAGTCACCCTGAGATTGTTGCAGATTGGGGGGGGGGGAAGGCCCTACACCCATGCACCGGTAGCAGCATGCACCCAGACTTTCTCACATACCCACACGCATTCCTCTCATTCACATGCGCACACACACGCTCATCTTAGTAACAGCAAACCAAACTCCCTCCACTGCCAAGCACTTTGTGAAACAACACAAAACAAAACACACCTACAGCCTTGCCAGACCATATCATGACAGCACTAAATCTCAGGACTCCAACAGCAGCAACCTCATCTCTGAAAAGGCAGCAATGCAAATATTGCACCAGGCCCTAGAACACTATTACACCACCTACTGGGGACATAGAACAAATCCCTACAGAGAAAGTACATGCAAGCAGAAATACTGCACCTCGGTTACACATGCAGAACACAGATTGACCCTTGGCTAATGCAGAATAAGTGGTGCTTTTTTAACTTGTCCAGCTATCTGACTTATCCGGCTAAGGAGTGGCTTTGCTGCTACTTGGCCAGATAACTCAGAATATATCTGGATAAGTGCAAAAATGTGTATGTGCGGTTTTTTACAAGCACGCACATATTCCCAGCTACATTTATGCGTATTCTATATCCTGTGTACCAGAGCAGTTTTGTGCGTGCCTATATATCTGCATATATGGGGGCATGCGCGCTCGTTTTAAAGTTATCCTCCCCGTGTGTATCAATGTGGGACTTGGTCTCTTTTTCACTTTGGGTCCCTGTCTCTGGCTCATGTACTGTTTCTGTCTCCTCAGAGAGCATAAACTTGGATCCTGACACTGCATATCCTGGGCTCATCGTGAGCAAGGACAGGAAGGGTGTGAGTCCTGGGGATGTCAGTCAGGAGATTCCCATAAGTGAGCAGCGGTTTGACACGGAGCCCTGTGTCCTGAGCTGCGAGGGCTTCGTGTCTGGGAGACATTACTGGGAAGTGGAGGTGCATGAGAAGTCGGGCAAGTTCTGGTCCCTGGGAGTTGCCAGAGAGTCCATGCAGAGGGCAGGAGGGTTCAGAGAGTCCCCCGAGAAGGGGATCTGGGCCCTAAGGAGTGCCAAGGATCAGTATGTGGCCCTCACCTCCCCTGGGACCCTTCTGCCTGTGATCCAAAGGCTTAGGCATTTAGGAGTCTACCTGGACTATGAAGAGGGGAGGCTGTCCTTTTACAATGCTGAGAGCATGGAGCATCTTTACACGTTCTCTGTCTCCTTCAACGAAAAAGTCCTGCCTTACTTTTATATTGGTCCTGGAACAGAGATCGTACTCTCGCCTTGACTTTTGGAGAATCTCTCTCTCTCTTTCTGCCTTTCTCAGGCCCTGTGTCGGTTTCTCTGTTTGATTTTATGTAAGAAATGCATTCCTCACAAGCTTGCTCCCTTGTATTGGACCAAATGAGGAGTTATCCAAAGTCAAAACTGCTCACATGCCCTTGACCCCACACACAGGATCCTGAGAACATAAGATTTGCTTTTACTGGGTCAGACGGAAAGTCCTTCTTTAGAGGTGACAATATCTGAGTCACAAACAGCTTCCCTTGCAACAGGGACCCTCACCTGGAGTATTGCGTCCAGTGTTGGCAAACCAGGTCTGTGAAAGGACAAGGATAAGATGGTGGCAATGCAACAGAGGGCCACCAAAACGGTGTGTGGCCTGCCCTCAGGAGACTGAAGAAGTTACAGCCACATTCTCAAGGGGGCGAGAAGATACAAACAGTCAAATCTTTAATAGACTTCAATAAAATACCAGAAGAAAGCATTTTCCATGACATGAAAAGCTCAAGGGATCCTCCTAAGCCCCACTTTGATGATACTTTATCAGTTATTGTACAATGCTATGAGATTGATATTCTAAAGGTTTGGGACTTAGCTGGACAATCCCTGGGTTTTCAATATCCTGCCCAGCCAAAATGGCCAAGTTTTATCTGGGGAGGTAATTGCCTGGTTAACGTGCAGCCAGATAAACAAGAGACAGAGCGGAGGCATGACCAACATTTTATACAGCTGTAGCCCCCTACTTCGGTGATAGAACCAAATTGGGGCAGGGGACACACTCAGTCCCGGGGCTAAGTCCCAGTTCTCTTGTACCAGTCCTTTCAAACCCAGGGTGTGGAATCCCTTGATTGGGGGGGGGGGGGGGGGGGGTTTAACCTCCGGGGCCTAAGGTGTGCACAGGCCCCGCCCCCAGCAAGAGAGGATGCGCCAGTCCTGGAGGAGTCGTGGCAAGGCTTATCTCCTCCTATTTCAAAGTGAGAGGAGCGGGTGAGTGAGGAGATCCAGATGGGGCCGGGAGAGAGTGAACTAGGAAATTCAGGGGGAAGGGGGTGTGAACTGGAAAAGTGAGACATTTGTGGGCGTGCCAAAGAAAGTATCTGCCCAGAGTGCTATACACGTTTCGGTATGCCACTGCTTGTAGGTTAACTCGAAAGGTTCAGGTGTGGATATTTGTTAGAACACAACGCACAATAAAGCTCTGGAATTTGTTGCCAGAGGATGTGGTTAGTGCAGTTAGTGTAGCTGGGTTTAAAAAAGGATTGGATAAGTTCTTGGAGGAGAAGTCCATTACCTGCTATTAAGTTCACTTAGAGAACAGCCACTGCCATTAGCAATGGTTACATGGAATAGACTTAGTTTTTGGGTACTTGCCAGGTTCTTATGGCCTGGATTGGCCACTGGTGGAAACAGGATGCTGGGCTTGATGGACCCTTGGTCTGACCCAGTATGGCATTTTCTTATGTTCTTAAGAAGAGGTGGGAGTAGGTCAGACCTGTCTGGCCCCTGTACAATTTTGGTAATTTTTGGAGCTGCAGGAAAGGGGGGGCCTGTTATGGTCCCTTTACTATTTTGAGGATAAGGCTGCTTCAGTAAGCTAGTGCCCGGCAAACCTACCCAAATAATTATAGCCAAGTGCATTCTGCGGGAGACTTGTCCCACTGATTATACTGTTTAAAGTTATACTCTTGGAAGTTTCCAATTACATGACAACCTTTGAATATGTCAGCCACTTATCTGGCTCAAGTGTAGCCACCTAACTCATTATCCAGCTAAAATGTAGCAGGATAATGTGGAGGTGTTCTAGGGCAGAGTTAAGTTGGCTGGATTAGTTATCTAGCTAACTCCAATATGCAGAGTTAGCCAGATATTTTGTGCTGTAGAATAGTCCTAAAGTTAGCCAGATAAACTTATCTGGCTAACTTTATAAGAACATTCACTGGTTTGGTTGTAACACTGAAAATCCTACCAAAGTTAGCCAGACAAGTATTTTTGGCCAGCTCTAGAAGCTGATTAGTGGCTGAATATTACGCCCAGTGTTTTCATGAAATCTTGGGCTGTTCTTTTTCAGTGCATTTTATACTTGTTTTTAATGTTATATGTTTTTAATTGTTTGCTTTTATGATATACATTGTTTATGTTGATTATATGTTTTTAAATGTATCCTATGTTTTACTGTTTTGATTGATCCTCACTATGGGCAAGTCTTAGTAACTAGGAGTGGAAGAGTAGCCTGGTGGTTAGAGCAGCGGCTACCAACCAGGGAAGCCAGCGGTCAGATCCCCCTGCTGCTTCTTGTCACTTTACCCTCTATTGCCTCAAATACAAACTTACCCCTAGATTCATCATTTGTGAACAAAAAAGGGGGCACCATGGGGAAAGGTGTAGTTATGTCCTGCAGTGCTGCTGGCAATAATGTGAAAAACATTATTGCCTGCAGTGCTACCAGGAGACAACTCCACCCACACTCCCCCCCCCCCCCCCCTTGCCCCAATTTTAATAATACCTGCTGGAGATGTGATTTGGCTGAACCTTTCGGTTTGGCCTTCGTTATCGGCCCGCCACAGGAAATTTCATTTTCCCGCGGTTCAGGCCGATTTTATTTCGGCTGCCCCCAAAACGAAACCCGACATCCACCCCAACCCTTCAAATTTTATTAATTGCAAACCCCCCCCCCCCCCCCCCCAAAAAAAACTTGCCGAAAGTCCCTGGGGGTCCCGGGAGCGATCTCCCGCTCTCGGGCCATCGGCTGCCAATAATCAAAATGATGCCGATGGCGCTTTGCCCTTACCGTGTGACAGGGGCTATTGGTGCCATTGGCCGGCCTCTGTCACATGGTAGGAGCACTGGACGGCCGGCGCCATCTTAAAAAATGGCGTGGGCCATCCATTGCTCCCACCATGTGGAGTTCTAGTAACGAGGGTGTGAGTACAGACTTGAGTCTTACTAGAAACTACAGTCTTTTTTTTTTTTTTTGTGAAATTCTCTTCCCTTTTCTTGTCACGTGCACTGGCACTGAAACTCAGCCAGAAACGAAGAATCCATGCAGCCCTTGAGAGAGAGCTTCAGTAAGTGTTTTCTTCACTGGCATAAAATCTTTGGAAGCGTTAGCATTTGGCCCTTCCTTTGCCACCCAGATCACCTCCATTCTCCTCCCTAACCTGTGTCCTCCCTGGCTTCTCCACCTGCCTTGTAGCCACCCTCTGATCCTTCTCAAGCTTCATAACACCACTCAAGCCATTTCTGACCAAAATGTCTTTCAGTCTTTATACCAAGGGATCAAACCCTATACCCGTATTGTTGGAGAGGCCAGGAAGGATGTGAGGCATGAGGTCAGCTTGGCCGCAGAGAAGAGCTATCAGGAATCGGGGTTTGGCGGCGTCGGTTTTCGTGGCTGTCCGCCGGTAAGGAAAACCGACGCCGATAAAACTCGTACGGCGGTCACGAAAACCGACCCTAGCGCCTCCTTGCTAACGCGACCCCCTAATTTAAATATTACATGGCGCCCGCTTTCTCCGCGACTTTATTGCATGGGCCCCCACTGTCAGGTTCAAGTCGCTGGGCAGTAACGGTGTCAGACTTAAGACACGAAGGCGTAGAGCCAGCAAAGAGGTGGACTGGGAGGAGAAACTTGTGTTTCTTTATTTTTTTATAACCTTCTTTGTTTATAGGGAACCCTGCAATTGTGGGCCTCTGGTCCAGCAATGAGGCATCAACCTGGTGTCTGCTCAAGGTTGACGCCTCGTAGCCGGACTTGAAGTCCACAATTGCAGGGTTCTAGAAGGAGCCTGGTGCATGGTTCCCGGACGAGGGCGGTCATTGCCATGGCCAGACTCTATATCTTAAGGTGACTATAAAAGAGGAAATTATTACCCTAGAGACATGAAAGTACCCAGACAAAGGGGAGATACTTTTAAATGGCAGATTTATGCAGACGCAAGCCTATTGAACCTGCTCAAATTGAATATATAGACCTCTTGGTGTCCAACACACAGATGACACATATTAGATATATAAAGAAAGGGACAAACACACAAACATCAGAACTGACTTTTTATATATTTCAGATTGTAACAGCTCAAAAATTGTCAGAGGCAATCAGATCACTCAGAGTGGACAGCCAATCAGATCCTGGGGATAGGATGCTCATCGCCCTACAGTCTCATAACTGGCTATTATTTTGCAGCAACGGGCAGATGTCCAGTCGATTCCGGAACATTGACAGTGACACTGCTGTTGGTTCCGGACATCCCAGGAGCCACAGCCCATCCCACAGGAGCAAGAGATTGGGGTGTGATCTGCGGAGTAATCAGAAAATAAGATACACTAAATGTCACCAGCTGACTCAGAGTTGCGTTTATAGACGTTCCAATCTCAAAGAACAGGAGATGTGCCATTCTAGTTCAAACTAAAGGTTCATCAGGCCCAGCATCCTGTCTGGATCTCTAGGCCGTACCTGGCAGATCCCAAAGTGTAGATTCTCTTACCATTCCCAGGGTTAAGCAGTGATTTTCTCATCTAGCTGGCTAATAATTGTTTATGGACTTTTCTTTCAGAAACTTGCCCAAACGCCTTTTGAATCCAGCATCCTCCAGCATCAAATTCCACAGCTTGATTGTGCATGGAGCACATGGGAAAATACTTTCTCCACATTGTCTTAAATCGGTTACCGGTCAGGGGAGAAGGTAGACTATTAAACTAGGGGAGTTTGGAAGTCCTATTCCTTACCTGGGTGAACTAGGAACGAACTGGGAAAATGGGTAATGGGGTCAGCACGTGTGTCTTTTAAAATGCCCCCACTTACGTAGTAGACGCAGCCTTTGCATGCATAGGCGCGCGTCTTCTTAAACTTGCATGAGCGAGGTCAGCCTATTTTATACCGTGCGCACATATACGGGCCTAGGTTATAAAATGGCCTCATCCCTGGGCGCGGGCTGATGCATGTGTGCACATGTGCGCCCGGGCGCTGTTTTAAAAGTCACCCTCCCTAAGGTGAATTTTAAAAGCCCGGCGCGCACCAAAACTTGGAGACGCGCGCACAAGTCAGGCCGGTGTGCACCTAGTGGTTTTTAAAAGCCACCTGGATACGCTTATAGTTGTCGCTACACGCACAGATGAAAAGTTCAAAAAAAAAAAAAAAGGGGGCGGGGCGTGGTCTGGGGTAGCGTGGGCGTTCCTGGATTTTAATTTGAAATTAACGTATAAATTCTTACGTACACAGGCACGCACCACGGTCCCCTGCCGTGTAACTTTACTTCTGCTATGGATGATGAGCAAGTTATAAAATAAAGATAGATTGGCGGGGTTTGAAGGGTCAGGGCTAACGGGAGAATGGAGGCTCACCCTTATCTGGGCGAACTGGGAAAACTGGTATTGGCGTCAGTGCGCGTGTCTATTCAAATCCTCCCACTTATGCAGCGGAAGTGGCTTTTGCCCGCATAGGCGTGCGGTCAGGCTATTTGATTGCACGTGCGCAGAGGCGCGCATATGTTCTAAAAAGGCCGCGTCCCTGCGTACAGGCCTCTGTCCTGTGAACACCCTGACCCCCTCCCACCTCCAGAGATCCCACCCAAAAGCGGCAGACACAAGGCGTGTCCGATTTCCCTGCCAGGATTGAACTGGCAGGTGGCCAAATCGCACAGAAAAGTTTGGTAATGTATACACAAATACTGCTTGCAGAATAGCAACTTGAGCGCCTTCTTCTGCTGCCCCAGAATGCCGCTTAAAAACGCCCTTTTCTCGACCCTTAACCTTTACACGCAGCACCACCAGTTCACCCGTAGCCGTGATGTTTCCAAAGAAGGCAGCTGTATGTGCACATGCTCCTTACACCCACACGGGCTGATATAACACATCGAGCCCTTTTGAACAATGCACCCCGTACAGAGATCTCACCTTCAGGACAAACGGCCAGAGCCCCTTTAGTAACGACGTCCGTACACGTGAGTTTACAGGAGCAAGTCTGCTCCGCAGTACACGCTGAAATTCAGAAAGAAACACAAGGCGAAGCATTAGTGCCCAGTTTTTCCGCTGATGCCAGCTGGATTATGCCCTCCCCCCTTCCCTCCCAAAAGGAAGGGTCAGCTTGAATCAGATGCTGCCCATGCCATGATGAAAATATCCCATTATTTTCCTGCACCTCTCTTAGAAGGTCCTTCAAAACTGGAATCCCGTAGTCCTCGGATCCCAGCCCCAGGGCATCCCTCACTGCTACGTGCAGCAAGTGCACAAAGCAATGGATCCCCCCACCTTCCACTGACCTGATCATATTTGTCCCACTATCTATCACAAAACATCTGCACGAAGACTCCTGCCATCAGGGAGAGGTAGGCATGCATAGCAGTTGTACTGGTCCAGCTGCTGGTGAAACGTACGCTACTGCCTTCTGCCTTGGCCAACTGATTGATTTGTACAGAGTGGGGATAGTCCTGGTGGGCACTTTGTAATTGGGGGCTAAGACGTGCAGCAGGTGCTTAAATCCCAGGTTCTCTACTACCTGCAGGGGCTGGTCATCTAGGGAAATCCTTTCCCCAATGCACCTCATCACGACTTTGGATGCTGCCTGCTTTGCCCCAGGACAGGGCTCCAGAACACCACCTGCATATCTGGATAAATCTTTTGTGCGTACGCCGCTGTCACTGGATAACATCGGCAATATTTACCCCTGGACTTGCAGATGCTGTCCAGGGACTGCAGGTCAGAGAGGGTGCACTGCTCTGGATTAGCAGCTACAAAGCCAGATCCTAGGAAGACACAGAGCAGAATCCTGATGGCCTTCATGATTGTACAGAAATCCTCCACTGCAAAGGGGGAAAAAAAAACCCCATTAAAATGAACTCCAATGACTTGGCATCTGCAAATCTCTAACCTTCTACAAAGTAGAGGAGACTCCTGATAGGTGCTATTGAGGAGGAGATCCAGGGGGGGAAATAGTTTTCAGGGCTTTGTGCATGTATCACCATGTGGCATCCCCCTAGTTGGCCATTAGATGGTCCGAGATTGCGGCCCATTCTTCTGCAGCACCTCTCCCTGAGGCTGGCTGTGATTGGTAGTCTTCAGTCTGCTTTGGAGCTAAGTGTAGTGTGATCAGCTGGAGTTAGCCTTTGGAGAGTAGGAGCTATTTTTGAGTACTCGACTGAGTTAGGGCCTACCATCCTAACTTGGTGTTTCTCTTAAAGAAGGGATACCTTCACGTGCACTCCCTGTCAGTGAGGATCTGCTTCCTTTTGATAGAGACTGTGTTGAGATTTTTGGCTAGTTCTTGAGGATTGACTGGTGTGAAACCTTGACCCCTTTTGGTGATGGTTACCCTCCCAGAGCCAGAGGACAAGGGCTGAAGATCTGTGAGCCTTCAGAGAAGGAGCAAGACCAGTGACGGCATCACTCCAGAGTGCGAGTTTTTGGCTTAGAAGAAGAGGATTTTCCTTTTGAGTTGTGAGGAGTTGTTTGTTTGGGTTTTTTTTTACCACCCCTCCTCACAGGGAAACTGGGCTGGTATAGCTGATTTCCTGTGGGCAGCAGACTTTTCCTTCAGAGAAGTCACTAGTACCAATCAGGAGTTTGGGAAGAAGGAGCATGTTCTGGAGACCCCAATCAGATCTCCACACCCAAGGGCCCAGGACACTGGCTGGGTACAAGAGACTGAACATTTGGACTCAGGTAGCCGGATAACTCATCTGGCTATAATTTAGCCAGATAAAAAGAGAGGCATTCTGGGGGCTTTTCTGGGAAGTGTTTAGTTATCCAGTTAACTTAGCTGATTTGGAACTATACCAGGCTGTTAGCTGGATAACGAGAGGTGCTACAGAGCAGGTCTAATGTTCTCCAGCCTTGTGTGGCCGGATAACGCTCTACTTAACCAAATATCTTCAAAGGTATCCAATTCAGTAGCACCTATCAAAATCTTAAAAAAAGTCATTTGCAGGCCAGTAGCCCGATGCCCATCCCTCTCCCCAGTATGTTCAGATTGACCCCAAAGAGCCGAGCAGTGCCAACTCTCCCGCTGCCCTCCCCAAAGAGTAAAATGTATTGGGGGAGGGGGGGCTCGCTGATCGCCCTAACCCCCTGCTTCCTTGTGAAGTTTAGACTCTGTAATGCCACCCTGCTGCCCTCCCTCCTCACTCTTTCCCCATCCTGCCTGGCCAGGAGTGAGGGTAACCTCTTACCTGCTCCCGGTGCCTCGAGCACTGTTCTGAATGACAAAGCTTCTGCTTGCAGCACAGCTCTGTGTCAAAGCCGGCCTAGCCCAGGGCTGGACCCTCTCTGCTGAGACCCACCCTAGGTCTAGGACTGGGAGCCGCAACCAGGCATTAGCTCCAGGCCCAAAAGGAGCCTAAGCTTCAGTGCTGGGCCCAGACCTAGGCCTTGGTGGCGAGAGCAGGTCTTAGCGGTACACCGTTTTCTCTCCTCTCCAATGCAATGCCTCTTATAATAATAATTTTAGTTTTCCTCATCGTTTTGTGTTTTTATTTTCATGTGTGCATTTGATTTACAATTCTGTATGCTTATTTATGTGTTTATAAGATTTCCACGTGGTATGTCTCTCTTGTTTTAAATATAATTTAAATATATTTATGTATTTAAGGTTATGATTTGATCTACCTGTTTTTAAGTAATAGTCCTGTGGTTTTTATGTGTGTGTTTTCTATATGTGACAATTTATAATTATATATTCATACTATATACCGGTATATTCATTTTGAATTGACTATTCCATGTAATATCATTATTTATGTTTTTATTTATTTTGTGTTTGGTTATTTTTAGCCCCTGAAGCAGCCTAGTGCGAAACTTGGCCACAGTTGGGCTCTTTTATCAAGATATATGTGTGAATAAATAATTTTCATCTAAGGCAATTGGTCTGTCTCATTTTCTAGTTTGCCTTTCGTCCTTTGTATCCATCGCCGCCCCAGCATACCAGGCAGGAATGCCCATTGTCTCCGATACTGTTTGACCTTGCTCTTGAGTCTCTGGCAGTGGCTATTAGAACATACCCTGATATTAAGGGTTTCTGTCTAGGAAGGGGTGGGAGCACAAATTATCCTTATATGCTGACGATGTGCTGGTCTTTATTTCAGCCCCCTACCGAGTCTGGACCTGCCTTTCTAGATCTTCTTTAAGAACATCAGAATTGCCATACTGGGTCAGACCAAGGGTCTATCAAGCCCAGCATCCTGTCCTCTCAACCTAGCCTGATGTTACCCAGGTCGACTCCATCTACCCAGGGTGAGAGAACATTGTCCAAATCTCATCTTTGTGTGTCATCCTCACTCCGAAGGACATCAAAACTTCACAAGAGTGTACTGTTCTGTTCCTACGTCTCACTCTGCATGTAAAAGTGGCCCCTAACTCCTACACCACTACCTAAACTAGGTGGGCCTCCTATAGAGATATAAATAGCTACCTACTAGAAGCGCCTTGTAGATAGTCTCTTTCTCTGTCATCTTCTAGGGGAAGGTGGTTACTTTTTCATGTTTGATGTTATTTCATTTCTTTAAATTGCACATGATGTTTGTCATTTTATATTATTTCAGAGTGGGATTTTATATGTATGCTATGTATTTATGACTGTATGCCTGTAGATGCATACATTTATGTTTCTTTGTGTATGTGTGTGTATTGATGCAGATACTTTTCGGTGCATAGTTACAGATTCTTCATTTTTTCTTTACATTTTTTTAATCTTGGTGTTTCTGAATTTGACCCTGATATAACGAAGTCAATGTGTCATCATATTTTTTTACCCTTGTTGTTTTTTTTTATTTTTTTTTTTTTTTTTTTTTTTATCTCAGGGGTAACTTATTACCCTTTACTACATCTATATACCCTTAGATTATATCTATACCTATATATATATATATATATAGAGAGAGAAATAATGCTGTCATTCTCCAAATATTTCTTTAGATGATCACATCCTAGTAGAAAAAGGAAATGTAAAAAATGTCTTTTATATAAATGTATGAAGAATCACAGAGCGGTGACACACGCATAAGAAGGAGATGTACCGCAAATCATAAATCACAAGAAAGAGATGTCTGCTTACCGTACCACTGCTCAGGACAGGAAGGTGCAGTCTGGTGCTTCCTAAGCCCTTATATAGCAGAAGAGTTATGCAAACAAGTCACCAAATACTTCAGCTGATTGACAGCGCCTTTTGGGCAGTTGCAAAATCCAAGTTTGCAACACACTAATCTTTCTGAGGGCTCAGGGTTAACAAGAAATCAGGCAAATCCCAGCAGTAAAATGCTGCCTGAGCTGAAATTCCTGTTTTTCCCTTCCGTAATGTGGGTACCACAAAATTAGCACCTGTGCTTCTTTTGTAGGGTCTAGCTTTACTGTGAAATGAGCAAAGATTGCTCCCCTTATAGCTGGCAGTGCCTGGTGGTATCAGATTCTAACAGTGCTGGCGTTCAGCTGGTGACCACACTGGGAAAATCTACCATCACTGCAAGGCAATCCTGTAAGGTATCTTTATTTATTTATTTGTGTGCTTTTCTATACCGAAGTTTGGAGCAGGCCTTCACTCCGGTTTACATGTATAACAATTTTTACATTAAAGGTCATAACATTATTATAGTGCATTAACAGATATATTTTGTTAACTTTAAACTTTACTAACAGTTTGTTTACATGTAACTTTTCTAACCGTAACATAGTCATTAGTAATATAACAATTAACATTGATTTTCTTATGTTAAAGCTCGTAGCTTTTTTGTTCTTATATTGCAGTTCTTAATATACATTAATAAATACAGGTGGTAATGATTAATCTTGCTAACAGTGGCCTGGTTCTCATGTATGCATTAATAGATATAGATTGATAATGAATAATCTTGTATGCATTAATAGGTACAGGTTGTTAATGAATAATCTTGCTAACAGTGGTATGGTTATAATGTTTATATTTTCTGGTCCGTGATTTAAGTGTGGCTAGATTCTTATCTTCATGTGAGCAGTTTAACCTTGTAAATAGAAGCTTCTTCGGGTGAGAGGAATTGTTAGTGAGTGGGCTTCTTGTTTGTTTGCAAGGATGTGCTTAACCAATGCCTTCTTTGTAAGTTTGTTGAAATAGCCATGTTTTGAGTTGTTTTTTAATATTTTATTGTCATTTTGTAACCTTAGCTTTCGGGTAATGAGTTCCAAAGTTGAGGTCCGGTTATTGAGGCTGCTCTTTCTCTGACTGATGTGAGGTTTGCAGTTGTGACTGATGGGATTGTTAGTAGTGCTTTATTGACAGATCTTGTGTTATGTTTTGATGTATGTATTTGGAAAATGGTGTTTAGACATTTGTTATCATTTTTATTTATGTTCTTGTGTATGATGGATAGTAATTTGTATTCTATGCATTTCTCTATAGGTAACCAATGGAGTTCTTTTAAAACTGGTGTAATGTGTTCAGATCTTTTGTGATTGGTGAGTATTCTCGCTGTTGCGTTCTGTAGTAGCTGTAGTGGGCATGTGGATGATTTGGGTAATCCTAGTAGTAGCGAGTTGCAGTGGTCAAAGCTTGAGAAAATTAGGGATTGCAGTATGGTTATGAATTTGGGTTGGTTAAGAAGTGGTTTTAGTCTTTTGAGTATTAGAAGCTTGTAGAATCCTTCTTTGGTTTTCATGGCTATATATTTTTTGAAGTTCAATTCTGGATCTATCCAAATACCTACATCTCTTACATTATCACTTAGTTTGATCATTGTGTTGTCTATTTGTATTGTGTTCGTGTGGTGGTTTGGTTGGGTTTTTCTTTCAAGTAGTATGCATTTGGTTTTGTCCATGTTAAGGCAAAGTTTCATTTGATTTAGTATATTTTTTATGGTGTTGAGATAGGTGGCTGCTAGTTTGAGGGCATTCTCAATGGTGTTTGTTACAGGGATGACGATTTGTATGTTGTCAGCATACATGTAGTAAGTGATGCTGAGGTTTGTTAACAGTTGGCATAGTGGCAGAATGTAGATGTTGAACAGAGTGGCAGATGGGGTGGAGCCCTGTGGGACTCCTGTGTCAAGCAGGATTAGTTCTGAGAGGGAGTTATTGATGTCTACCTGAAATGATCTGTTTAGAAGGAAAGATGTGAACCAATTTAAAGTTTTTCCCATTAAACCAATTTCTGCTAGTCTGTGGAGTAAAGATTGGTGATCGACCGTATCAAAGGCTGCGGATAGGTCTAGTAAAATGAGACTGTATCGTTGGCCTTTGTTGAAACCTCTTAGTATTGTGTTGGTTAGGTTGAGAAGCAGTGTTTCTGTGCTGTGAGATTTCAGGAATCAGTGTTGTGTGGGATGTAGGATGTTGTTTAGTTCTATATGTTCGTTAAGTTGTTTGAGGACTACTTTTTCTGTTAGTTTAGTGAGGAATGATAAGTTTGAGATCGGGTGGTAGTTATTGAGCTCAGTGGGGTCAAGGTTCTTTTTTTTTTATAATGGGTTTAATTGTTGCCATTTTAAGGGTGTCTGGTAGTTCGCCTTCTTCGAGTGATTTGTTAATGATTGGGGAGATGGTGTGGGATAACTCTTTAAGGGTTTGTGTGGGTATTTTATCGATTTCGTGGTGTGCCGTGTTGAGTGTTTTGATTAGTTTCTCAGTTTCAATGGTCGATATAGATTCAAAAGAGGACCATGGAGTTATGTCTTTGTAGTTTAGTTGTATGATTTGTGTGGGGGTTTTGATTATATTTTCAGAGATGTTGCTGACTTTGTTTTTGAGAAAAATTGTTAGCTCTTGGCTTAGGTTGTTGTTTGAGTGCGTGTTAGTGTTATTGTTGTCTGATGTTAGGTTTTTTACTATGTTGAACAGAGTTTTTGGGTTGTTTGAGTAGTTTTGGATTTTTTTGCTGTAATATTCTCTTTTTGTGGTGTTTATTGAAATTTTGTAGAATGCTAAGTATATTCTGTATCTGGCTAGTGTTAAGGGGCATTTGTTTTTGTGCCATTCTTTTTCTTTTTTTCTAAGGGTTGCTTTGGTGTCCCTTAACTGTTTATTGAACCATGGGTTATCCTTTTTTCTTTTGTCATCTATCTTTTTTGTTCTTTCTGGGTTTCTTATTCGCGATTTCCGAGGTTATTTGTTGCCATGATTGAGTTGCTTTGTTGATGTTGGATAGGTCTATGTTTTTTAGATGTTTTCTGAGTTCTTGTTGTAAAGGTTCTAGGGGGAATGGTGGTCTGTATTTGAAGGAGTATGTCTTGTTTGGTTCTGGGTTGATTTTAGGTTGCATTGTTGTTGTGCAGACGATGGCACTGGGGGACTGGTTACTGAGAGATTTGCGAGGAATTTGTCGTTAGTGAATATCTGGTCTATTGTGTGTCCTGCTTTATGCGTTGGTTTGTTTATTAGTTTAGAGAAGTTGAAGGCGGATAGAACATCAATCAGGGGTGGGGTTTCATCAAAGCGGAGATTGAAGTCTCCGAGTATGATTGTGGGTTTTTTGTGATTGATTGTTGATGTGAGGAATTCGATTAGTGGGGAGATATCATTATCAAGTAGTTTGGGGGGGGGGGGGGGGGGCAGTAGACCAGGCAGAATTGGTTTGAATCGAAGAGGGCTAGTTCATATTGTTTAGGGAGTGAGTTGGGTATTAGTTTCAGAGCATATATTTGGGCAACATCAGCCTTTGCAGGAACCTGGGTTTTGGGGTTTTTTTTGTTTTGCTCTGATGAAAAGAATGTAGCTATCAAAACCTAGTAAAAAATGTATTGTTTGACCAATAGAAAGATCTAATCTAAAGCTTTGTTTTTTGGCTTTTAACCATAACCAGAGGTGAAACCTAAGCTGTGAACCAAATAACCATCACCCAGTTACTGTACAGTACTTCTAAACTCTTAACAACATCCTATTTGTCCTCCTTAGCCAAGATATAAAGACTAGTACCAGTTCCCTATTACCAAGTTATTCTTTAGCTCTAACATTAACCATCCTGTAAGTTTTTAACTATTTATTATTCTATGCTATTATATAGAAATAAATACCTTTTTATTATGTCTTGAAACCTGCAAATGGGAAGTTTTACCATGTGGTCAATGCAAACATTTAGCCACCCTGTCAGTTTTAAAATGTTATTATTTTATTCTGTTATATATGTTTAAACTTACTGGGCCTGATATTGAAAGATATCCGGCTATCGTTTATCCAGCTAAAGTAGAAAGGATATTCAGCAGCACAGATACATTGCTGAATATACCCAGATAAATTCTAGTTAGCTGGATAAGTTATATCTAGCTGACTTTAGACCTGCTACTGAGCAGGTCTAACTTAACCAGATAAATCCGAATATCCGCACTTAGCTGCTTAAGTTAACTGGGTAAGTAGCCCTTCCCTGACTATCTTCTTAGCCAGATAAATACTTATCTGTAAACTTCAATGTTTCCAGTGCTGCCTCTGGGGGGTGCCAGGAGTGGGGCACAGAGTCCTTAGCTCCTGGCTCTGGTAAAAAAAAAAAAAAGGTATCTGGCAGGATGGGGAGGGAGTGTGTGCAGGTGCCCGGATTCTTTTTGTGGGTGGGGGCAGCCCAATCACATGTTTGACAATTGGGAGCGGAGCCCGGTGTACAAGGCAGGGGGGAAGCAGGAGACTCCGGCCTGACAGTGCCTTAATGTCACACTTTGGGGAGGGGGAGGGAGGGGATTGGTGGCCGCCTGTAGCTTTATTTTGTTAGCTAATGAGAATGCTACTTAGCCGGATATCTTTTCAAGATATCCAGTCAAGTAGCACGTAATCCGGCCACACAAGGCTGAATAACTAAAAACCTAACTGGCTACATTCAAACATAAGCGGTTAGGCTCTATGGAGCCGGATAACTTGAGGCTGGTATATTACGGTGGGACGTTTCTCCTGCTGAATATATGGGACAAGTTATCTGGCTAACTTCAGCCTGATAACTTGCCCACTAACCGGCCTGCTGAGTATGACCCCCTCTGTGTGTTCAGAACATCAGGGGGGAAGTTAACAGGTTGCGTCAGAGGCAAGGTGATGTGGCATGACGGAGGCTTTGCTGGCTCTGGATCCTGGCTTTCACAAATTATTTCAGCAGCCAGGAAGAGACTTTGGCTGAGGAAGAGACCTTACTAATCCCGAAATCCTGCATCTTTAATCTGTCCTTCTTTATTAAGGTATTGTCTGTCAAGGGCAGATCCGGGATTAGAAGTAAGACACGGGGAGACAAAATGTTCTTGTTGTACCTGAATTACAGTTTACGTGATCGAAATGCTGGAAAAGAGCCACTGTCTATTTGACAATGCAGATGTTTTCTGTTGGACTTTGACAGATTGTGTTGCTGTTGGCTTCTGTGCACAAATTGGATTTAGCAGAGATACAGGAAGCAGAAATTGCTCAACATGTACTAGAACGGACCGATCTGATAATCTCCCAGCTTGCACCATTCCATATAGATATGTCCGATGCCTGTCCCTCTCTCTCCCCCCCCCCCCCCCAATGTGAAAGTGAGAAAAGTGGTGGGTTAAGTTCTTGCAACAATCACTTTTACCTGAATTGTTGCCCTAGACTCCCAGAAGAGTTAGAAGAGGAGGCGTTTATTTATTTATTTATTTATTTTATTTTAAAACTTTTCTATACCGTGGTTAAGTTAGACAATGGTCACAACGGTTTACAGCAAGGCATGATAATGAAAACGTGAGTGGTATAGATTACAAATTAATCATGTGCCATCGTAGTGCGGTAACAATTCATTTCAATAAACTGTGTGTGTAAATTAAGCTTGTATGTTGCGAACATATTAGGCGGATTGAATTTAGATTGGTTTTGAATATTTTGAAATTTCTCTGCAGCCTTATTTCGAGTGGCATGGTGTTCCATAGCACGGGGCCAGCCAGTGATAGGAGTTAAAAGAAATGGATGGGGCCTCTGAAAATGATGACACAGTTTTCATTTCCATTTTGTTTCAGACGCATTAAAATCTATGGAGCAAGGAAAACTGCATTTTATACTGCAAGGTAAGCCAGACAGATCAGACTTGCAGCCCTTTTTCAACCAGGCTATCCCAGGGTGGCTTCCTCATTTTTTTTTTTTTTAACCTAAAACTGAAAGCAGTCACCATTTTCGTCCCTCATTTCTCTGTTGGATTTCAGAAAGAGATGTTGTGATTAAGAAGCTCTTTATCAGAGCAAAAGATAGATGTAGCAAGAAAGGAGAGATTGAGCAAGGTAGGCTGCACTGTGGCCTGTTGTCATAGTATCAATATGTGAGAGGAGATACTGCTGCTTTGCCCTTCTTTCATAGCCATGGAGCATATAGGTGAGTACAGTCTATGATAAGGTTGTGCCTTTTTAACTTTGAAAAGGTAGGGGAGCTGGGCAACATAGAGTACCCGGTGTGTGGTAGCTTGGCAAACAGCCAGAAGGAATAGGGATGCAGACTCTGGCTGCTTCCTTTATGTGCAATTTATTTACAGTGAAAGAAAAGTTAAACAAATAAATGCAGCTCACCTTAAGTTCAGGTAGCACACAGACATCACACATAGCAGGTCTTTGCCTAGAATGGGTTCCAGTCTGCTTCCCGGAGTCTCTAACCCTTCTAGGCCCTGTGTTCTTCTTCACTGGTGAGGGCTCCTCCCTTGTGGGTCTGGATTTTAAGAAAGACCGGGGCAAGACAGCTGTGCCCAGTCCCTTAAGGTGGTCTGAGGGAGTTTCCTATAGAGGCAGTGGCGCCACTCGTCCCTCGGCTCAGGCGGCAGATTGCCTTGAGCCGCCCCTGGTTGAATATGTGGAACGGGCATGCTGGAAATGGCACCCCTGCTCCCCACTACAAGCAGGAGAAATGAATCGCCCCACTCTCCTCTCCTCAACCCCTGTCCTCATTAGTGTCATAGGAAATCTACAGCAGGACCACTATGGACCTTCCTTCACAGTTCTCTGTAGCTTCTGCTCAATGCTCATAATGCTTTGCCCCTCGAGCATGTTCTTGCCTGCTTAATACATTGGGGAAATGATGGCTCTGGCCACTGCTGGCTAGGCTTCCCCCCCCCCCCCCCCCTCCCTTTCATGGTGCTCGGGGCCTGCCTGTGATTCTGGGAGGGATGATTGCTGAGAGCGAGAGCCTGGGGCTGAGAGTCGGAGGCAGCAGGAAGGCTGCTGCCCCTTGAATATACGAGGGAGATGCAACTGCCCAACCGCAGGAGTCATGAGGGCGGATGAAAAGACTGTGTGGAAGAGGGGAAGACAGAGTGAATGTTTGACCAGGCTGAGAAACAGGACTAACAGGAGAAATCTGCCCGTGTTGTCAGAGCACAGAAAACAGCTGAGCGACAGTTAAGCAGCAATGGACTGAGAGACCGAGGGAGCGAGCCTGCTGGAGAGCCCTTGGAAACATGGACAGAAATTAGGAGAAGCTTTGCAGTTGCTGGGCAAGGAAGCCTTTGGATGCTTTTGTCAGGAATGCGGTACAGAAATATTTTAAATAAAATGATCCCCATATGCCTTTATTAGAAGGCCTACCTGGCCAACTTTCTTGTGATGATCCCAGGTTTTTCTTGCTGATTTTGTTGAAACGATAGGGAGAGGGATACATGTCTGCAAAGCATATTCCGAGAAAACATCAGGACTGGGCCGCCCAGCCTCACCCTCCCTTGAAGATACCTTGGCACAAAAACCCTGGCCATGCGAGCTCCGTTCAGTACACAGCATTCGAAATATTTTCTGGCCAGAAACTGACAAAAGGTTTTAGTAACACAGGCCAAAATGGAATTAGATCAACACAAAGCATTTATTAAAGTGTAGTGTACAGAGAAAGCTAAGGTAATATTGACCCAACCATAAAACATCCAATTTTCATCTGATCCCTTTCCTCTTGAACAGCCTGAAAGAAAAACACAGGTTTAAGGAAATGGAACATTATTCTAAAAAAAAAAAAAAATGCCACTGTATATTTTTAGGCCATCTTTCCAGTTTTAGATCTGAGTGGCTTACATTTTTTAGGTTAAGAAAAAGAACATTAAAAGAAAAAAAAAAAAAAGGAAGGTGTTTTAACAAAAATTAAACAGAGAGCCTTTAGTGAGCAGAGACCCTGAAAGAGAAAAGTATTTGCTACTATGGCAATCTGTTGAATACCTCATTGAATGTCATTTTCAAAGCTATTTTGATACTTAGTAAACTTACCTCTTTAATGCAAGAGCCATCTTTTCTGCCAGTTGCTTCTCTGCAGCTGGATCCTCTGCAGAAGTTATAAGGCAGGCTGGGACCAGGGAAACCTATGAGCTTAAAGGAGACGGGACCCAGCTTCCCCTTGCCCCCCAATCTCCTCAATGACAAAGGGGTCCATGGGACCAGCCATCTGTGGCAAGGCTGGCGCCACAGGGTGTACTCCCATGCTTCCTTTCCATCAAAGCAGATCGAAATGGCAATAAGTAAAGATAATGGAAAAAGCAGGATAGCTGCCATGTCGCCATCCTGAAATTCCCTTTACTACTCCCCTTGACATTTTTCTAATCACTTTGGTCCTTCATCTTTTCCAAGGTCTCCTTTCCATTTTCCATTTGTTTTCTCTCCTCCTGCTTTCTTCAGTTCCTCCCCTACACATCTGTCATTGATCTTTCCCTGTCATCTCATTTTCCTCCATTTTTCTCTCTCTCTCTCTCTGCCTCACTAAAAATTCATAGCTATATTTTATCCCTCCTTCTCCCCCTCCAGTTCTAACTATCCTAACCCTACATCTCCCCAACTACCCCTCTACTGCTTCTCAGCCCCACATCCCCTCCTGTTGGTTTGCTCCCTTTATCATCTCTAGCTATCTGGGCCCTTTTCTTTTCCCTCAATAATTGCCTTCATTCTTGCTCTCTGGACTGGCTGGTATACATCCCAGGTGTTGTGCTGGAGGTGGACCCTTGGCCTGGTGCAGGACTGGTACGGCCCTCTGGTCGGACCCAGAAAGCACCTGCCACCAGGAGGTGGAGCACATGAGGAGACAGAGGCTAGCTGGAGCTTCGCCAATAACAGTCTGGGGTTTCCACAGGTTGAGCCCTTGGGTACCCGGACTGCCTAGACTTAGGTGGGCCTCAGATGGTCTCCCGGAGAGGTAGCAGAGGGGTGTGCCCACAATGAGCAAGGGTGCGCGGCTGATGCAGAGAGGATGGACTAGACCTGAACTGGAAGCTCCGGAGACCTCAGGGAGGTAACAGTTCAGGAAGGCTCTCCAGGCAAGGCAGGCAGTGCCTGCAGGTCTAGTCAGGTGAAGGCCGCGGGTAGAATCCAAGCAGGTCGGTCTGGTAGTCACGGTAGGCCAGAAGAGTGTCCAAGTGAAGCGCAAGGGTCAAGCCAGAGTATCCATCCAGAAGTGGTCGGCCAAAGCAGGGGTCAATACCAAGGTCAGTCAGAGCGTAGTCAAGGCAAGCGAGGATCAATTCCAGGCAGCAGATGAAGAGAGTAGTCAGGCAGGCCGAGGTCAGTACCAGAGATCAGTCCGAGAAGGTACTACCTGAGTAAGGACACAGGAACAAGGAGACACTGGAACAAGGATCTTATACAAGGAACAGGCAAACGAGTACACAGAGGTGTTGACCCGATTGCCAAGGTGAGACTCTGGGGGAAGAGGCTCGCCTTTTATACTAGGGCTATGTGATGTCATCGGGAAGTGTCTGTCGGGTTTCCCACGCTTGGCCCTTTAAAAGTGGAGACGTCGGCTGCGCGAACCTAGGGGCAGGGCCGAGGAGGCAGAAGATGCAGAGCCCCGACGGGAGCTCCGCTGAGAGGCCTGCGGCATGGAGGAAGCCAGAGAAGGCCGCGGTGAGCATCGGGGACACCGCGAGCTGGCAGCAGCGGCAAGACCGGAGCTAATGGAAGGCAGCGCGAGGTGAGTAGGCCCGGTCGTGGCACCCACGCGGCCGGGACGCGCAACACCAGGGTTCTGAAAGAACTCAACAATAAAATTTCAGACCTATTACAAGTAAATTGTAACCTATCATTAAAATCATCCGTTGTACCTGAAGACTGGAAGGTGGCCAGTGTAACCTCAATGTTTAAAAAGGGCTCCGGAGGTGAGCCGGAAAACTATAGACCAGTGAGCCTGACTTCAGTGCCTGGAAAAATCATGGAAACTGTTATAAAGAATAAAATCACAAAACATTTAGATAGACCTGGTTTAATGGGACACAGCCAGCATGGGTTTACCCAAGGGAAGTCTTCCCTCACAAATCTCCTATATTTTTTTGAAGGGGTGAATAAACATGTGGACAGAGGTGAACTGGTAGATGCAGGGTATTTGGATTTTCAGAAGGCGTTTGGCAAAGTCCCTCATGAGAGGCTTCTAAGAAAAATAAAAAGTCATGGGATAGGAGGCGATGTCCTTTTTTGACTTACAAACTGATTAAAAGCCAGGAAACAGAGAGTAGGATTAAATGGTCAGTTTTCACAGTGGAAAAAGGTAAACATTGGAGTGCCTCAGGGATCTGAACTTGGACCCGTGCTTTTTAATATATTTATAAATGATCTGGAAAGGAATACGATGAGTGAAGTTATTAAATTTGTGGATGATACAAAATTATTTTTTAATTCACAAGCAGGTTGTGATAAATTGCAGGTGGACCTTGTGAGACTGGAAGATTGGGCTTCCAAATGGCAGATGAAATTTAATCTGGATAAGTGCAAGGTGATGCATATAGGGAAAAATAACCCATGCTATAATTACACAATGTTAGGTTTCATATTAGGAGCTACAACCCAAGAAAGAGATCTAGGCGTCAAAGTGGATAATCCATTGAAATCGTCGGTACAGTGTGCTGCGGCAGTCAAAAAAGCAAACAGAATGTTGGGAATTAATAGGAAGGGAATGGTGAATAAAACGGAAAATGTCATAATGCCTCTGTATTGCTCCATGGTGAGACCGCACCTTGAATACTGTGTACAATTCTGGTCGCCGCATCTCAAAAAAGATATAATTGCGATGGAGAAGGGACAGAGAAGGGCAACCAAAATGATAAAGGGAATGGAACAGCTTCCCTATGAGGAAAGGCTGAAGAGGTTAGGACTTTTCAGCTTGGAGAAGAGACGGCTGAGGGGGGATATGATAGAGGTCTACAAAATCATGAAATGTTTATTTATTATTTCGGATAATACAAGGACAAGGAGGTGCACCATGAAGTTAGCATGGAGCACATTTAAAACGAATCGGAGACAGTTCTTTTTTACTCAACGCACAATTAAACTCTGGAATTTGTTGCCAGAGGATGTGGTTAGTGCAGTTAGTATAGCGGTGTTTAAAAAAGGATTGGATAACTTCTTGGAGGAGAAGTCCATTACCTGCTATTAAGTTCACTTAGAGAATAGCCACTGCCATTAGCAATGGTTACATGGAATAGACTTTTTTTGGGTACTTGCCAGGTTCTTATGGCCTGGATTGGCCACTGTTGGAAACAGGATGCTGGGCTTGATGGACCCTTGGTCTGACCCAGTATGGCATTTTCTTATGTTCTTATGTGTAGCTGGGTTCAAAAAAGGTTTGGATAAATTCTTGGAGGAGAAGTCCATTAATGGCTATTAATCAATTTTACTTAGGGAATAGCCACTGCTATTAATTGCATCAGTAGCATGGGATCTTCTTAGTGTTTGGGTAATTGCCAGGTTCTTGTGGCCTGGTTTTGGCCTCTGTTGGAAACAGGATGCTGGGCTTGATGGACCCTTGGTCTGACCCAGCATGGCAATTTCTTATGTTCTTCCATAAAAATGACATCACAAATCAGATCTAATTTTAATTAATTTGACCAGCTTGATCTGAATTTAATTAGTTTCTAATAAATTGTATGCGATTTGGGAGGATTCATGTAACATTTCCCCTAGAGGCATGGAACTCTTGAAAGGGTAATACAGAGATTATAGAACAGAAAAAAAACCAAACAAACCCCACTTACAGAACCTATGTTGAAGATACCAGAAGACCTGATATTCCCAAGTAAAGTCGTTCATAGAAGTTGGAAAAAAACAGTAATTATTTTTCATAGATTTCACAAACTGTATTATACAACATAAACAGGATTTAACGACAGAATGATTCCCTAGAGGGGCGTTTAACATGAAATGATCTAAATGTGATGTGGAAGAACCAAAAGAAGATGACAATAGTCCAAGCTGGATAGAAATTGAAGAAGAACTGTTGCAACAGGAAGAGAATTTTAAGGCACAGCTGACAGAAAATGAAGGATGCTCGGCTGAGGAAAAACAAGCTTTGAAGATGTGGAACAAGCTGAAGATTCAACTTCGAAGGTAGTCATGGAGGAATCTCCTTCAGAGGTGCTCAAGGAGAAGAGCTCTGTTGAAGTGATACCAACAAAAGACCCTCTTACACCTATGGCAGCTGAGAAACAGGTCCCAGCAGAGTTGGAAGTGGAAGAAGAGAACTTTGCTGGAAAAAGAAGGACTAGAAGAAGCATCTCGTATATAAATGGAACATAAGGAGAAGGATCTCACGGAAAGAGAAGTTGAGAGAGAGAAGGCTCCTGCTGAAGGAAAAGTAGTGTCAGAGGAAAACCTCTCCAGGCAAGTGATAACAGAGGGAAATGTTATGGAACTAGATAAAGGAGGAGAAACCTTTATCGGATCTGAAGACATAAAACATAAGAACATAAGAAATGCCATGCTGGGTCAGAACAAGGTTCATCAAGCCCAGCATCCTGTCTCCGACAGCAGCCAGTCTGCTTCACAAGTAACCAGCAGATCCCAGAAAGTAAACATAGTTCTTGTTAATCCTAGAGAATAATGGCTTTCCTGTGTCTACCTGGTTATTAATGTTTTATGGGCTTTTCCTCCAGGAACATGGCCAAACCTCTTCCGAACCCTGCCTTCACCGCATCTTCTGGTGACAGATTCCCCAGCTGGCTTTTCTATGATTTGTTCTAAATCTGCCGGTTGTTGGTTTCATGGTAAATGCCCTTCTTTTAGTATTATTTGAAAGGGTAAATAACCATCCTTTAATTACCCATTCTACCACCATTCATGATTTGATTTTATAAACTTCTATCATGACCCTTTTCAGCTGCCTCTAAAGAGCCCTAACCTCTGAAACCTCTCATCGTAGGGGAACCATTCCATCTCCTTTATCATGTGTTGTCCTTCTCTGCATCTTTTCTTTTTCTGCTATGTGTTTTTTTGAGCTGGGAACAAGACGTGAAAAGGAGATTAAAGTAAAAGATCAAAAACATGCAGAGGATGCCGGAAGTCCCTGCAGAGGAAAAATAAGACAGAAGAAGCAAGGGGGCCCGAAAATAGAGAACGCGAGAGCCAAGATCTCCCTGTAAGTGGTGGAGAGATGAATCAAGTCATGGACAGTGGTGAAGAACGAAGAAAATGAACAGCAGGAAGGCACACAAAGAAAGGACCAGGGAGTTGGGAATGGAGGAAGGAAAAGTAGTAATGGCTGTTGGCTTACCAGCAACGATGCCAAATGACGATAATGTAAGAACTTCCTTTCTGTAAATGACAACAGCCAAGGGGAAAATTATTGCAATTTGTTGGATTATGCAACAACATGCTTCAGTGACTTAAAAATGTAATACCTAAGATTATCCCTGAAGGCCAGAACAAAAGAATTATTGTTTTGCAACACCAGGGCTTGGAAGCAAGTCTGCTCTTCAAAACAAAAGAAAAGAGGAATGATGTTCTTATGTGACCTCCTAGACAGATCTGGACTAAAAGCCAGCTCGATGGGGTGTTATTTGGATATACCCTGGCCCTTATCCAGTGAAGGTCCTGGGCCCTTGGGGACACTGGGAGGGCCATCTAGCACCCTAGGACTCTCGACCTCATGGGTTTCTGGACAAGGTGGAAAGCTGATTACTTCCAAGTGCATTAGGGCTGATATAATAGTGAGACTCTTCCAGCTCCTTTGTCAAACACTCTGTACACCGATGGGATGGGAGAAGCATTTTAGATGGATGGCTTTGACATGAATGTGTAACCGCCTATAGCCGCAGTCTATGTATGCACATAGAAACTACTGGACCCACTTTCCTGTCACCTCCAGACCCACAACATTGGACAAGTCTTTGGAACAGGTACCCTTTCCACCCTGGGTCCCCCATCCCCCAGTAGAATAAAGTAGGCTGCTAGCCAGTGACGTACCTAAAGTATTTGGCACCCGAGGTGGATAATTCCTTTGCCCCCCCCCCCCCCCCGTGATCTCTGGTTCCCCTCTCCCTCACACAGGCTCCCTCTCTCACACACAGACATGCACTCTCACTCCCATACACACACACAGACACAAACAGGGCTCCTCCGCAGTGGTGTCTTGTCACTGCTGACATGCACGGGATCTGGGGGCAGTAGCACATCACGATAGCTCGCTCTCTCTCTCTCTCTCTCGAATCCCTTGATGGAAGGGATCCTCACAGAACACCGATATCTCAGTTTCTCTCTCCAGGCAGGAACGGGGGGGCCAAACCCTTCGTCTTGGCCAGCCAATTAAAAAGTCTCTTTTTCCCAAATTAGATCCAGGCTCCAGAAGGACACTTTGTGGGTCACCACCACTCCTCTACTCCCCGAAAAGGTCTCAGCAGGGCAGGTCTTCCCTAGCCAGGGCCCCTCCCTCCCCCACAAGAAGAGGTTTCCCCGAGCAAACCCCCCAGAGTCTTCTCACCAAAAATGCAAAAACTCCCTCCAAACAACCCAGGACAAAGCCCGCTTCAGCGGGAATCTGAAGCGGGCTCCCCGACCTGGCCCAAGGACCACAGGCAGGATGGAGCCCAGGCCCCCAGGAAGGCCACAAAAACATCTCCAGACCTAAACGTTCTTGCCCCCACGGCTCCCAGGAAAGAGTTGCTTTTATGACCTTCCTCGGGGGGGGGGGCGGCCATTCCAGCGTCCTCAATAGGAGGAGGGGGGCTGTACATGAATGGCGCCTCCCTCTAATTCCCACAAGGAAATCACAGCAGACCTGTTAGACCCGCAGCTCTTCACTTTCTGCTCACTTTGAGAAGAGGTGCAAAGTTACAACAATGGGGACAGCTTGCAGACTGCTCCCTCTGCCAAAGAATGTTTGCTTATTCCTTCTTCACTTTCTTCTGTGCTGCGCGTTCTGTACCCGGAGCCTGGGCTGTGGTTTGTTTGCACTTTGGATAGGTTAACGTCTCAGTGCGGAAGCCAAGGTTTACATCACCTTTAGGAGAGGGCTGACTCGCTTTCCCGAAACTCGATCGCAGGCCAGCCCTGAATCGGTGAGGCAAGTTCATGGAAGGCACCCCAACAGGAAACGGGATCTCCCACTTGTGGTGGTGGCACAAGGTGTCAGGCAGGTGTGTGGCCAAATTTGCTCACCACCCTGCCCCTATCCCTTACCCCTTCCTATGTGCGTCTTCAAAGCAGTGGCTACAATACAAACCTCTTTTGGTTTCTATAATCTCCTGTTTCTCCCCTCCCGGATTCTCTCACTGGGGCTAATGCAGATACTTGATATAAGAGTTCATCTCTCAGGCTGCTGAAGAGCAATTATGTAAGCAGGCTTCCAGCTTTCCACCCAGCCCAGGAATTCTTACATTTTAAGGGGGGCTAGGGTTAGGGGCCTGAGCTAAAAGGGAAGGGACAGAGGCCCTCAAGGCCCACCTGTAGCTACACCTCTGGTTTCAGTGACGGTGCTGTGTACGGATGTGCATTTGTTTTACCCACATGGTAAAACATGACAAACGAACCGATTTTCAGTCCATTACAAATGACGCAAACAGAAAATTGGTTCCTTTGGAAAGTTTCAAAAATGTTCATTTTTGGTTGTCTGAGTTGCCTGAATGGTCTGCTCCACATTGGTCACTATCTTTTTTTTTTTTCTTTCAGACGTTATGGGTAAATGGAAAGGGGTGGTTGAAGGAAGCCTTTGGAGCCGCCGTTAAACAAATCAATTGTGGAGCCCTTGCTCCGCTCTCTACGGCAAATTCTTTGGGCTTATGTTAGTATTCATTGAGGTTCTATGTGCGTTTCTTTTGAGTTTATTATGAATTATACATCTGGGAGCTTTCTGAACTTGCTCTGTTTTTTTACGGGACACCGAGGTGATTTTATGTTGAGGTGTAACGCGTTTAAAATCATCAAGTTAGTGGCGGCATGCTAGATTTATAGGTTGATTTCTCGGGCTCTTTCACTATTTAATTTGTCTACTTGTCCTCTGAAGTTGGTTCACATTATAAGTAACACACTTGTATGCGTTTTATACACATGCTGTTTTTTACAGGACACTTGGGCTGTTTGATGCAACAAATTAGAGCACAAAGATTTCTAATGTATAGAACTCACTATTATATATCATGTTCTCACGAAGGTAGACCAAATGATAGATTCATTTATTTATATAGATTAAGTTATGTTTTAAGGTTCTTGCTATTTCTTTTTGGCATGTCATTGTTTTCATCACACTTTAGACGCGATTAATAATGTTTACAGTCATCAGTCGTAAATAAATCCAGTTGACAGTTCTTATAATATAGTATTTCAAATATAGTTCAAGTAAGCAGGATAGTTATATAATTCAATTTTTTGAGTATAGGAAGTTTATTTTATCAATCTTATTAGCAATATTAAATCAGTCTTCACCACATGTTGAGTATAAATGATTTGAATGTTTTAAGGGATTATGTATCTTTAATAATGTTTTGTATGTCTTTTTTAGTTTTTTATGCATTTGCTGACACACAATAATTGTTCACTGGGTTTCACCTTTGATTTTGAAGTGTTCAAGGTAAATCAATTTTTGTTTTCCTAGGAGGATAAAGGAATGTTATAATGCGATATATATAACTTGTTTTAAGTAATAATGAATATTGATTTTTTATAAGGATTTTTATTTTTGGCAGGGTATTTATTAATTTTTTGTCATCATTTGAACATTAATACTATCATTTCAGTTTTATTCGATATCTTAGATCTTTGTGATAATTAAAAATGGTTTTTATGTTTTATAAAAACTTTTTCATATTTATAAGATCTTAATGATGCTGTTTGTTGTTTGTAGAATTGGATAATATTGATGGAAATCTCATATGATTTATTTTTGTTTGGTTCATTTGTAGCCCCTGAGGCAGCGGCTACTAAGCTGCGAAACTCGGCCTGAGTCGGGCATTTAATAAACGTTGAAAAAGATTGAGGCATCTATTTCTTTGTGTTTTCCTGGAGATGGCTGGGCCTGGTGTCTTGGTGCAATCTTGTCCTCCGAAGGTGGCTGTGCATCTGCTCTCACGAGGAGAACAGAACAAGAGAGTGTGAGCCGCAGCAACTCTGGGAAAGAACTTCTGATGGAGGCCTGGTTTAGGACCCAGGGTCGCAGCGGCTGAGTCCTTGGGACTATGGGATGTGAAAGGGACATAGCTCTCCGGAGATTTGTGCAGCCATTAATACTTGAAAGAAGACAGTTCTGTTGGGGAAGGCCTCTTTTCTCACACTCAAGAGTATTTGGAATGTGCTGGCCTGCCTGGAACAAACTGTTTCTTCTTTGGCCTTAATACCAGCTGATATTCATTCCCGTTCACAGCATCAGGACACTAGAATGATACCCTTGGATGATACAGTTGGGGAGATTGAGTCTTCCATTGCACAAGTGAAGCTGTGCAAATTGAGTTGATAAAGGACCAGAGTGTAGTCCATAGAAGACTAGAAAATTTGGAAAACTCCGCTAGGAGTTTGAATTTACAGGTGCTGAATTTCTTATCTCACCTGTGGAACTCTTTCAGACCTATCTCAAAGAGATTTTGATCATGCCCAGGGAAAGTTTGCCACCTGTAAGTAGGGCATTCTAGCTACCTACTAAGGAGACAGTGGCAGACTTGTTTCCAATGTAGAGGGACTGGAGGAAGCCTCTGCAGACAGTTTAAATGTGTCCAATTTTCTTGAGAAATCCACAGAAGAGATATCTAGTAGGGCTACTCTGCTGGCCATTTTGTTTGTTTTGGGTTTTTTTTAACAAGATCGTAACTCTGTTATGTGACTTTACTTTTAAAGAAGGTTGGCATTGTTTAATAGTTTCAAGATTCAGAGTTTTCCAGATTTGACTAGAGTGATGCCAAATCGTAGTTAAAAATTGTTCTCCATGAGCTCTGGAAATGTTGTCAGTGGGTGGTATTTGCTTAGTTCATTTTCCCGGTAAATGTATAGTGGTGCTGGCTTCAATTAAGATTATCTTTTTTGAGCCATTGCAACTGAGATCTCAGTATATGGGGAGGCATGTGCATGGCAGTGGATTGATATACTTTTGATCAATGAATATACTAGTCTAGTGATAATTTTCTTTTTGTCCTGTATACCTTTGGACCCCCTCTTAGGTTTTTCTTCCTGAATCTACCTTATTTTTGTAGTCTGTTAGCTTTGTGTATTGTTTGTTATTTCCTTATTGTCATTATTTTTTTTTCATGTGTTTATTTCAGAACACAGCCTCTTTACTATCAAATCTCCATTATTTGTAATTTGTTAAAATAAAGTTAAAAAAAATTATAAATACCAAATAATATCTCTCTTATGACACACTGGGTTGTTGTCCCACAAAGAAATCCTTCTCCTGGATTAATTAATGTTGGGGGTTTAGGTCCATAAAATCATGAGAGGGATGAAACAAGTAAATAGGAAACAGTTATTTACGATTTCCAGTAGTATTAGGACTAGAGGACACTCCTTGAGGCTAATATCGAGGGAAAAGACGAAGGAGATTGGTGTGAAAAAAACAGCCATTATTGAGCAAGCTTCAATAAAGCCTGCTTTCTTCACACTGATCTCCTTCGTCTTTTCGCTTATCAGCCCATTGGATCGGCTTCCGCTTTGTTTTTTTTGGCTAATATCGAGGAACGTATTTTTATCACTCAATCCACAATTAAACTGTGGAACTTGTTACCAGAGGATGTGGTTAAAGCAATACCTGGGTTTAAAAAAGGGTCTAGACAATTTCCTGGAGGAAAAGGTCCATACACCATTATTAGCCATGTAGGCTTGGGAAAGTCACTGCTTATCCTTGGTGATAATCAAAAAGGATGGGACCTATTTTTTAGGATCCTACCAGGCCCTTGTGATCTGGAATGGCCACTGTCACAGACAGGATGCTGGGCTCCATGGACCTTAGGTCTGACCCAGTAGGGCATAGCTTATGTTCTTAGGTTTCATTTATGACAGAGAGGATCCCCGGCTCCTGATCAGTGAAAAACATTCTAGGGAGCAGCCTCTCAGCCTATGCATTTAACAGAACTTAAAGGACACCGTAAAACCCAGGAAATCCCGGTTTCGAGCTACTGCCACTAGCTTGCTGAATGACCATCAGCCTTTCCTTTAACCTCATACCCCACCAGCACTGCACAGTGCACACAGGGTCTCCTTCACGGAGTCACTTACCCTATTCCACCATCACTACACACTGCAGATCACTGAGGAGTGAATTTTCAAAGGGGCTTCCTATGTAAAAATAGTATATACGCATGTAAATAGCATGTATGTGCATATATGCTATTTTGTAAACATCAAGAGTACGTGCATATTTTGGTATCGTACAGACATTTTACCAGGAAAATAAAAAGGGGGCAGAGTCTAAGGGTGTGCTAGGGTGCTAGTTGTTATTTTGTAAGAGATATATGAATAATTGTGGTAATGTATATGTATATATCTTTACACCTGATAATGAACTCAAGTGAAATTGGACTAATCTGTTGTCTGCAGTTTTTGGGTGGGAGGTCTGAGTAAATGGTGGGGGTTCAGGGTGAAGTGCTAGATGGTCTAGGTGAACCTGATAAGGACTGGGCGAACGGGCAGAAGAATTGGTAGACTGGTGATTCCAAGTATGTACACAAGTATTGTCAAAAATACTTTATTAAAAAAAAACCTTGAATACTGTGTGCAATTCTGGTCATCACATCTCAAAAAATATATAGTTGCGATGGAGAAAGTGCAGAGAAGGGTGACCAAATGGACTTCTCCTCCAAAAATGTACCCAAACCTTTTTTGAACCCTGTTACACTAACTGCACTAACCACATCCTCTGGCAACAAAATCCAGAGCTTTATTGTGGGTTGAGTGAAAAATAATTTTCTCCAATTTGTTTTAAATGTGCTACTTGCTAACTTCAGGGAATGCCCCCTAGTCCTTCTATTATCCAAAAATGTAAAGAACCGATTCACATCTACCCGTTCTACACCTCTCATGATTTTAAAAACCTCTATCATATCCCCCCTCAGCTGTCTCTTCTCCAAGCTGAACAGCCCTAACCTCTTCAGCCTTTCTTAGAGGGGAGCTGTTCCATCCCCTTTATCATTTTGGTTGCTCTTCTCTGTACCTTCTCCAGTGCAACTATATCTTTTTTGAGATGCGTGACCAGAATTGTACACAGTATTCAAGGTGCGGTCTCACCATGGAGCGATACAGAGGCATTATGACATTTTCCGTTTTATTAACCATTCCCTTCCTAATAATTCCTAACATTCTGTTTGCTTTTTTGACTGCTGCAGCACACTGAGCCGACGATTTCAATGTGTTATCCACTATGACGCCTAGATCTTTTTCCTGGGCGGTAGCTCCTAATATGGAACCTAACATCGTGTAACTACAGCAAGGTTTATTTTTCCCTATCTGCATCACCTTGCATTTGTCCACATTAAATTTCATCTGCCATTTGGATGCCCAATCTTCCAGTCTTGCAAGGTCCTCCTGTAATGATTCACAATGGGCTTGTGAGTTAACTACTCTTTGTGGTGTACATATTTGTAGTACTGATCCAAGCCAAACTGTATCTATGTTGGTGATTATTTTATGTATTTGCATCAGAATTTTATATTGGATTTAATGAAGTGCTGATGGTATAGGGATAATATGATCACACCTTGAAAGACCAGCAAGTAGGGAGAGAGCCAAATTTTTGAGTAGTTTAAAGGCTCTTTGAGAACTGACACTAGACCAAGTAAGCAGGTACCAGAATGAAACCTTTTCTGATGGAAATAAAGAAACTTCAAGGAGGACAACTCTGGAAATATTTCTTCATGGAAAGGATGGTGGATGCATGAAATGCCCTTCTGGAAGAGATGGTAAAGGAAGTCAAAAGGGCATAGGCCAAAGGGGATTCCTGCGGGCTGGACAATGGAAATGAAGAAACGGGGTAACCTATGGTAACTTTAGGTGGATATCGTGTTGAAAAGAAGTGCAAGAAATTGTCCATGCTACCTCCCAATTCACAGTCACCCTATAGGACAATTATTGACAAACCAATTATTGTCTCCTTCTGAGCACCAGATCCCTCTCCAGCGCTGTACGCTTGACTTTATAAAGTCTCTGTAAGGATCTGTAGTTCTGCTTTCCTTGTGGGGGAAAAAATGGATGGGTTATTAAAGGTGAAGGAAACAGATAATTATATTCAGCAGCCTCCAGCAAAACGTGGAGCCTTCCACTTCCTACCAACGAAACAGCAGAGCACAGGCGCTGAGGGAGGAGAGCAGTACCTCCCCCGGGGCTGCAGGGAGCGCTCTCTCGCTCGCCTGCTCCTGCTGGAGGGGCAGCCCCCCCAGCTTCCGGTGTGTGCGCGCCGAGCCGCTGCCCCGGGCTCCTGCAGGGCGGACGCGAACCGGGCACCCCCAGAGGCGCTCCCCCCCCCCAGCCACGCTCTCTACGGTGGTTCCGGGGACTGTGGCATCGGCTGCCCCTTTCCCAGCCGGTGATTGCTTTTTTTTTTCCTCGCCATCTCTTCTCCCTTCCGACGCCCAGGGCGGATGCCATGGACCCCGGCAGCTCCTGCTTCCACTCGGACCCCGACTTCTGCCCCGAGTGTGGCTCCATCCTGCCTCTGCCGGGGCTTCAGGACACCATCACCTGCCCCCGGTGCAAATTCGCAATCGATGTAAAAGGTGAGCGCTGCCCATGGGGCACTCGCAGTCAAAAGCCTTCTGCAGGGTAAGGGATTTAAAAAAAACCGAAGGCTAATGTGGGAAGTTTAAATCCAGAGGTGCGCAGCCATAATACGAACCCCCAAGGTCTATAGTCACCATAACGGGCCAGGGAGGAAGGAGCAGAACTGAGAAAGTGGCTCTGTGGCGCCTGCCATTTCCTGCCTGTTCTAGTTATTTGGTTTCTTCTCTTGTTTTAGACTTTGAAGGGAAGGTGGTGCAGTCCGCCACGCTTTTTAACAAACTAGAGAGTTCCCCTATGCTGCTGCTGCAGGGTGAAGAGGGGGCGGAGATCCAGGGACCTCTGGTGAGTAATGGGGCCACAGACTCTGCAACTCTTTTTTTTTAATTGTTACCTCCCCAACACATACGTTCCCTGTATCCTTGAAAAACAGCTCTGCTTAGAACAATGTGCCATGCACTCACCGAAGCATGGCAGACCTCCAGGCCTAACCATTCTCTGCCCTGCCCCCATTCTGTCCTCCTGTTCTGATCTGTCTTCCCCCCCTTGCTGGGGATCCTCTGTGCCTGTCCCAAACTTTGCTCCTCGCTCCCCCGCTGTTGGGGATCCTTTATACCGATCCTAGTGTCACCCTTTCCTTTGAAGGGGCATTACTCTTCTAGGGCATGCCCAGTTATTTGAGGCTGACCATACTGCCACTTGAACCTTTTGGTTGGTTGCACCCCTGGGGTGAGTTCTTTCTATGAGGGGAAAGCTATTGCTTATGGTTCAGGCCATGAGATGCTGTTTATATGAGAGAGTGCTGGGATGATGTCTTCCTGGGACAGACGAAACAGGACTTTCAGCTATCCACTCTATATAGGGAACTTCTCAATGTGTGCGGCAGCCCTCTGAGGACAATAGATTTTGTCATCTAATGCCCGAGTCAAGTCTCCGTTTTAGGAGCAGGACAAGAAACAACAAATTGCTCTGGGGGGGCACCGGGGAATAACATTTAGCCGGGTTCGCTGAGATAAATCAGCCTAGATTTCTGGCCCTAATGTTCTCAACCAAGTCTACGCAGGTCATTTAGGGAAGAAAAAAAAAAAAACACCATGGACCAGCAGGCCTCAATCAGGTCCGTTTAGGAGATTAGACGAAGCAGACATGGGTTTCAACCAGGTCCGCCCTTAACCCGAACTCTGTAGTTCCCCATCAAGTCCGTTCCGGTGATTTAAAGAAGCGAGCATGGTTTTCAACCAGGTCCGCTAATTAAGCTAAGGGGTGTGTGTGAAAGCAGCCTCGCTTTGGAAAAAGATTTTTGATTGGTCCAGAGTAGTTTAAAATAAAAGGCGGCAAGGACGCAGAACGACAGAATAGAGGTGTTGTGCACAAATAATAATAATAATTAATAAAAAAAATAAATCTTAAGAATCAAGTATGTAAGTACAAAAAACTCTTTGGTGTGGTTAAAATGTGTGTTTAATGGTAGATAATTGGTAGAATAAAAGATGTTATATTTTTAAGAATATTTTCCAGAGCCTCTGAAGTTATAATTGGTTAATGCAGAAGCTCTCCAAGGTCCCTGAAGCAGATTAACATTGTCAAAAGACAGCCAATGTCGGGCAGGCGGCCTCCATTCATCAAAGTCAATGAAAGCAGGATAGGCTTTGATCTACAATATAGACAGATCAGCACTCCTGCTTTTCTCATGAGTACTTGATGGGAGTCGAGGTGACTGCTATGGGGAGTGGATATTGAATATTAATTTAAACTAAAAAAAACAAAAAATAGAAAACAGAAATTTAATTAAAAAGAATTTAATTGAGAATAGTCAGCATCCTTACAAAGGGATAAGCACAGGGTGGCTATTCCAAGTAGAAGGCTGTCCCACAGCACCACACATTGAGAAGTTCCCTATATATAGTTGATGATATTGCAAGGTGGGGAACTGAGGTTTGGTTGTTGGTAGTCAAATAAAAGCATTTACTGGTTGTTTGAAAAAGTAATCAATGCCCAAGGTGTAATAAATGAGTGTCCTTTCTCTCTGTGTACATGTAGCTGAGTCAGGAGCCTATCAAGGAACCTAACCCCTCTTCACGGGTGTTTAAGAAACCCAAACTCTGGGGACGTTCTATTCTGCACAAGGTCTCCTTAGAGCAAAGAACAGTCCTTGGTTGATCTGTTTGCCCAGCCTGTGCCCTAAGGGGAGGCAGATCTGTGGCAAATCTTATGATTTCTTCACTCTTCTTTAAGTATCTGACCTCTCAGTAGGCAAGGTCCAAATTCCACTTCAGGCATGAGCTGATACAGTTCTAGCCCCAAATGAGGAGAGGTGGCAAAAAGAACCTCCTCAGAACCAAAGACTAAGCCAAAAATCTTCTCTGGAGTGAGCACTGTTGCTGTATTCTTTTCTTAGCTGGAAGTCTACAGATCTTCAGTTTCCTGGCCTCTAGATCGGGGGGGGGGGGGGGGGTAACCATCTCCTCCAGGAAGCTCCTGGTTTTCACCTCTAGTCTCAAAAACACTCCACCAAAACAGTCATACGTTCTCTCCTAACCTGAGGGTAGCCCTGCACTGACAGGCAGTACCTGGCAGGAATTTCCCTTAAACAAAAGGTCCTCTTCGAGAGCCCAAACTAAACACTACACCTACTGCTCTCTCAGCCCCTACTTATATGCAAGATCCAAGCACACAGGCAACCTCTGGAGTTGGAGCTGAAATGTGGTATTCCTTCTAGCTGGTTCGTGGGCTACTAGGGGCATCAAGTGGCCAGCCCATAAGGGGCTACAGCAGACTTGACCTGTTGCTTTCCCATCCCTGAGGATCCTCTATTCTGGACCCTATTGCTCTGTGCTACTTCTGCTGTGTGGGTGTCTCTTTCTCTGAACCAGTCTGCTGCAGGGCTTGTGTGATGTCGCTGTGACACAGTTCATGGCTGCTCCCGGAGAATTATGGGAGAAGCAGTGTAAAGAAACTTTTTTTTTTAGAACTCCTGGGAGGGGGGGTGACCTTGTGGTTTGTGTAATGGGCTGGGAAGCAGGAGAGTAGGGTTCAAATCCAGCTTCTGATACTGTGACCTTCGATAAGTCACTGTATTACCTTTTGCTTACGGCCCTCACTTAGACTGTAAGGTCACTGGGGCAGGGACTCATTATACATGCTTGAAATTTTGTTAGGGAAGTAGTATAGAGAATATTATAAACAGGGCATTACATAAACACTGAAATAAATGACTTAATGGCTTAGGTTACACGGTGGGAGGTTAAGTGGTTCTCTGAAGATCATATGGCGAGTGTATGCAGGTTGGGAAGGGAACACTAAGTGACTTGCTGATGGTCACGCAATAGATAGGGTTGGGGAGAGGGAGGTTTCTAACTATATCTAGTGTATATTCACTTGGACTTCTTTGCTTTCTAATTTTTATTTTTTCACCTGTATGAGAAGTAAAATTGGAATCTGAGATTTACTGAGCTGTAGACTTATCAGAAGCTGTGCTACTACTGCTATAGTGCAATTTTCCCAACCCTCTCCTGGAAGCATAGCTAACCAGTCGGGTTTTCAGGATATCCATATTGAATTTGCATACCGTGGAGGCCCCAGGGTATGCAAACTTCTCATGCACATTCATTGTGGCAATCCTGAAAACCCGACTGGCTAGGTGTGCCTCCAGGAGAGAGTTGGGGAAACAGTGTTGGTGCTTCTTGGCATACACAGCACTGTACAAAAACATGAGTCCCTTGTAAGTAAAGCAAACATAGGGCAAAAGGCTTGGGGAATTTCATTTATTAAAGCAGTAGTTCTTGCTTTCCTCCTTTAAAAATGAACAAAGCTGTAAGCAGGACAATCAGAAGATTTTAAAGCGGCCACAAAAAGGTGGGTTTTTAGATGGGATTTAACTAAGGCAGGAGCGGGAGACAGCTCGGGAAGTCTGTTGGAAGCACATGGTGCAGGCACGTGGAAAGCACAGAGTCAGGAATGGGGGGGGGGGGGTAGAGGAGAAGGGCATAGATGGGAGGGACTTGCTTGAGAGGGGTGTGGAGAGGTAGTGAGAGGCTCTTGAAGGTGAGTCGTGGGAACAGATAGGGAGCCAATGCAGTATCTTGAGAAGAGGGATTTATATGGGTGTAGCGAGTTTGGTGAAAGCTGCATTTTGGATGGCTTGTAGTGGAGGGAGATGGCTCACTGGGAGACCTGTGAGGAGCAGGTTGCAATAGTATACGTGGGAGGTGATGAGGGGTTCTGGTAGTGTATTTCTGTGACAGCTCCTTTACAGCCAGCTTTACTGGTTTAAAAAGTTTGAGTGCTATTTTTTTTTTTTTTGTATTTACCTGCTGTGTTCCATACACTCTGATTTGAGCAGCATTGACCATTCTAGCTGACATCCCCCCTCTCTGGGGCTCGCTGTGTGACTTGCAGATTGACCGGAAGTGCTCAAGGTGCGGCCACGAGGGCATGACCTACCACACCCGGCAGATGCGCTCTGCAGACGAGGGGCAGACTGTGTTCTACACCTGCGTCAAATGCAAGTAAGCTTCCGGGAGGGCACATCTGATAGGCACCTTGTCCTAGCCTCGGGCAGTCGAGTGTTAATTCAGCACCAGCAGCTGGGTCAGCCCAGAGGTTCACTTACCCAGCAAGATGGCAAGGAGCAGCAGCAGCACAGAAAGGATGGCAGAAAAGGACCAAGTGATCCATTCAATCTGCCCTCTGCCCAGCAAAGCTTCTTAAGGTAGTAACTGCCACTCTGTGCAGCTTACTGAAGTGTGCATGGTAACAGAGCCCCTGTAACACACTCCGATTTCCTAGACCTGCTTTAGGGTATGCCCTGACCTTATTGGATTATCAGTTTATGCCTTTTAACCTGCAAAAACACTGATCTACCCCACCCCCCTCTTTTTATTTTTTTTTGCCCAACTGCATGCTGGGCCTTGTAGTTCCTGCTGACCATAAGTGAATTAGAAAGCATGAGTTCTACCAGGGCTGAATCCACATACTCGGATACCTGGCATGACCTCTGGACTGTCATGGACCTGACTTCCATAAACGTTATCTGAACCTGCTTCTACTATCAGCTTGGTACCTGCATTGAGGTCCACAGGTTAATTGTACATCATGTTAAAGAAGGGCCTCGTATTTCACATGCAAAGCCAGCTTCCTGATCCCTTCCATCAGGTTTTCCTCCACTGGAAGTGATTTTGCTCTCTGCTTGTCAGCAAAGCTGATCTTGCAAGGATGTAGTATCACTTTTTCCTTCTACTTCAAGTGTGGGGTGGGTGATTATTGCGGCAAAAGCTCCATTGTCCAGAGCAAGAAAAAAAAATGTTAAAAGCTACAGCCTTTTCTTACCCTCCCCGTTATAAGAGACACATGCAAAGCATGAACTGCTAGAGGGAAGCAGGAGGTTGAGACAGTATTTACATTTTTAATATGATGTAGATCGTTGCTTTTGCCCTTGTTGTGCTTCCAAAGAAGTATCTAAAAAAAAAAAAAAAAAAAGGCAAAAATAAAACTAGGACCAAAAGCAAGGAGAACTAGGAGTAAGATGATGCGTCAAACAGGAAACTGGTATTTTGAGCTGTCTCAAGCTAGTACTTGCTGATTGAAGATGTTCATGTTTTAATACTACAATGTGTAGTTCTAAGGCTATGTTATCTCCACAGGTATCAGGAAAAAGAGGATTCATAGTCTGATGCCACAGGCCCCCCGCTCTGTGAAGATCTGGCGTGAACATCTTTACCGACCTCACCCCCTTCAAAAGACTGGGAGGAACGGCAGCTGGCCTCACGTTTCGCCGAGGAAGCAGCGGTTTCATGCTTAAGCATTTTCAGTTTCTGCTAATCCCTTCCCTCCCCCTTCTGTTTGCAAAAGGTGCTGGAGGGGGGATGAGTTGGATGTATATTTTGGCAAGGTAAAAGCTGCCAGCCTTGTATAAAAACAAACATAATTAAAATATTTTTCTATGGATTATTAGTTGTCTAATTTTTGAATGGGTTTCTAAGGCTGTCCTTTGAAAGCGAATGAAGGAGCTTTATAATGTGTTCCCTGAGGGAGCACTTACCGGCAGGATTCTGAGTACTGGGGTTTGCTCTGATTTTCTGACCACTGTGTGGTCTTGATGTGTTTTCACAGAACTGGGTTTCCTCTACCTTTTTTGGAAGAGGAGTTTTTGTTTTTAATTACTTAAAGATCTGCCAATTTCCAGTTGCCTGTATGTACCCAGGTCAGTCAAGGCTCCTGGGTTTTGTATGCCTTCCAGCAGATGGAGACAGTTTTATTGGAATTTGCAATATAATGTAGAGGGTCACTAGCAGTCCCTCAGTATTTTTCTGTCTGCAGCAGATGGCAGATAGTGCAAAACCTGCAGTCTTAGTGGTAAAGTACAAGGTTACTCCCTGTCCGCGCCTCCGGATGTTGTACATTTTCTCCGTGCGGCGCCCGTGAGGAAGCCGTGTCCATCTTGGAATCTGAATTTGGTAATTACGGCTTTCTGTGTAGCTCCTTTCGAACCCCTGAGGAGAGCGACTTTGAAGGACTTGGTGCTTAAGGAGTTCTTGCTGGTGGCCATTTGTTCAGCAAGGAGGATTTTGGAACTACAGGTGTTATCCTGCCGGGATCTGTGTTTGCAGATTTCGGAGGCAGGGGTATTGTTTTGCACAGTGCCCTCCTTTCTGCCTGAAGAGGTTGGGGGCTCATCCGATGTGTTTGCAGGCAGCCTCCTGGACAGAGGCCCAGCAGGTGTCGCTGCAGGAAATATGCAGGGTAGCGGCTTGGAAGCTGCTGCATGCTTTTGCCAGACTCTCTTGGTCTGATATTGGGGCTCCAAACGTGGCTGGTTTTGGTGAGTATTTGAGGGGGACGCTGCCGATCCCACCCAGTTTAATGGGCTTAGGTATATTGACCGATCTGGGTACATACAGGGAAAAGAAAATGTAGTTCATGCCTGATAATGTGATACTACATCCTTGCAAGATCAGCCTTGCTGACGAGCAGAGAGCAAAATCCCTTCCAGTGGAGGAAACGTTTGTTTCTGTAATACCACAGATCAGTCCAGACAGCCGCCAGTGGTATAAGGGGGAGAGTTGTCTGCTCATGGTCAATGTCTTAGTTACTTCAGAGTTGTTGGCAGGTCAATGAGCTGGGTTTTTTTTTTCACTCTACTCTGGTTCTTGGCATGTTAGTGTCACCACCCTCTTGGTTGGGAGAATTAGGGCGGGCTGTTAAAATTGTTTTAGTTTGGGCATCTTGGCTTGGATACAGTTCCATACTGAGGGACTGCAGGTGGCACTCTGTTTATATAGCAGTTTCAATAAAACTTTATCTGTCTCCATCTGCTGATAGGGTTACAAAACCCAAGAGCCTGCACTGATGTGTGGTACTACAGGAATGAAAACTGGTTCTTACCTGATAATTTTCCTTCAAAATTGTCCAAGGCAGAGTTACTTCGAAGGATGTTGTAGGCGCTGAGACAGATATGGAACCAGGAAAAGGCATAGGGCTAGATGACTTTTGCTGTGTGTAAAAATGGTGCTTGACCCAAGAAGGAAAACCATACTTTTCCTTCTTGTCTCCCAGATCAGTCCAGACCAATGGGTTTTTCTCTCCTACCAGCAGCTGGAAACACAAGAAAAGCTTTACTCTGTTTTGTTCTGTCTCCAGCAGATGCTAGGGAAGTCTATCCTGCAGGTGGGGAAGGGGTCTCCATCCTGGTCAAGCAGGGTCTGAGGCCCTTAGTTGATTTGTACCCTCTGAGGAGGGTTTTGAATAGGGTATGAGGGGAACCAGCCCCACTAGCTAACTTTGCCTCCCTCTCCTACAAGGCTCCTCTCCTGCTGAACGCAAAGGGGAGTAGTCTACCTTTCTGGGGGTTTGAAGGTGGGAGAAGCTGAGTCCTAAGACTTTTTTATTTTAATTTTTTTTTTTTAAACAAAACCCAAAGCAGCTTGGCGGTGGCCTTAGTGTCTCTTTCAGGATAGGAGGTAGTGCAGCAGCCCTTCCCCCAGGGGAAGCCTGAAGCCAGCTCTGTTATAAATGTGAGCCCTTAGTAGGGCACTATCATACCTGAGAACTTTTGCATTGTGGTCACCCTGTGATTTCTGTTGATTTAGCAGAGGGTGGGGGGAGGGAACGGAATAATATATATCAGCATTCTATTTTCCACCACCCCCCCACCCACATTCTTTTTCTTCTACCCATCACTAGTCCCCACTTCCAAGTTGGTACAGTGTAGTTCACCTTCATCTCTCCCTTACCACAGCACTCTCGTTGCTCCCTCTGCATCTCAGCTCCGTGACTTATGTATCCTCCCTCCACCCTTAGCTGAATGATTCCCAACTCATGCTATCGCAGCTGTAGACTGAGTTGGGGGGGGGCAGCAGCCCTGCTTGTTTCTCCCCCCATGCTACTTGCAAGCTCTATGCCAGGCTCTATGCCAGGCTTGCACTGTACTGTATCGGCCTGCTTACTGGCAGGCTGATACAGTACAGTGCGCTCCGGCAGCGCGCACTGTTAACCCATGATTGGACACGCGTTTTCGATTCGCTAGCTTTACCCCTTATTCAGTAAGGGGTATTAGCGGGTCGAAAACGTGCGTCCAACCTCCCCCCCCCGAACCTAATAGCGCCCGCAACATGCTAATGTACGTTGATGGCCCTATTAGGTATTCCCGCGCAATTCAGAAGGCAAAAAGTGCAGCTAAGCCGCACATTTTACTTTCAGAAATTAGCGCCTAACCAAAGGTAGGCGCTAATTTCTGAATATTAAGTCAGAGGTCCCGAAAGTTAAAAAAAATAAAAAATTTGAAATTGGGTTGAAAACTGGATGCTCAATTTTGCTGGCGTCAAAATTGAGCATGGGCTGTCAAACCCGCTGACAGCCGCCGCTCCTGTCCAAAAAGAGGCGCTAGGGATGCGCTAGTGGCCCTAGCGCCTCTTTTTGCCGCGGGCCCTAATTTGAATACAGAATTGCGTTCGCCCGCTCTCCCGTGACTTTTACTGTATCGGCCCATGAGGTAGGGTAGTGGCTGAGCTGTAGAGAGAGAGAGGTTCTGAGATTTCTAGTGTTTCCTATGAGACTGCGCGGTCCCAGGGCTGGGCATTGCTGCAGCATCGAAAGATAGTAGAGGTAGGGGCAATATTGGATTTGTCTTACACTAAAAGAAAAACATGTTTTAATTAGCCCAAAACATGAAACTTCGAAATAGTAATATCAGTTGTCAAGAGTGCAACCCTCCCCACGTGTATTTTTATGTTAGACATTTCCGAACGAAAGACCCAGCCTCCTAATTTTATTTTTATGATGGTTCATAAACGGGTGTGTAAGCAGCCGCCACTAGGGAGAAAGGGGAGGGGAAAGAGAGGTGTGCGGTTACGGTAGCAACCGGCCAGGCTTCTAGTTTGTTTTGCTCCACAGCGCATGCTCAATAAAGCACATGTCGCCATCGCGCCCTTGTGACGTGCAACCATAGTAACAAGAAGACTCGAACCATTGCCGCCGGCCGCCATGCGCAAGTGATCAGGAAAACGTCCTTCCGTTATGTAGTTGAGCCACGTGATCCTAGCGAACGGAAAGGGGGGGGGGTTACAAAAATGGCGGTTGCCAATGACGCTTCAATCGTGTTCCCTGTCTGTCGACGTCAGGGCAATGGGCCGAAACAATTTTGCCCAAAGCCGGCAGGAGTGCATTCTTCCCACAATCCACCGAAGTAACTACGGGAAGTGGGACGGGGGAATACCGGAAACAGGAAACTTGTGGACCGGAAGTGCAGCGGGAGAGGGTTAGCTGGGGACATAGGTCCTAGTTACAGGCTGGAGTAGTAATAGCGCATACTATCAGTGCCTACTGATAATAATTTCGTTGTAATCCAGCCTGTGGAAAGCAGCCTTTTCGCATTCGGGAGTGCGCTGGTGACCTCATGGCGGAATCTGCTGCGACCGTCGGCCCTTCTTCAGCTACCGTCACAGAAACTTCGGCGGCCGAGCCGGTGAGAGCGATACGCAGTTTGCTTGGCTTTACCGGATGATAATGTCATTTTTCCATCTGCTGATTTCATACACCGCCTTGCTGCCCCCGCGGCAGTTCGGGTGGGGATCATGTTCCATGCAGAGTGAATTGAAAACAAGGCTCTTTTCAGAGGCGGGGCGCGTTGTCCCGTTAAGCCGAAGATGCTGGTTCACTGTGGGATGACTGGGTGTTCTGTTTTGTACATAATAGTTCGTTATTTTGGTGGGTGAATGGTTCATTGTGCCGCTTAACAACAAGATGTACAGTTATTGCGTTTACCAATCCATTTATAGATGGGAAAAACAGGAATGTAGATGGTGTGGTGCTTCATCACCATCCTCCTCCTCCCTCCGTTCCGTCATACTCTCATATTCTTTAATAGTCCTTCCAGGTTCCTTTCCATCTCCATTCCCACGCATTTCTGTCCACCTATTTTTCTCCAGGTGGTTCACCATCTCCTCTCTTGTCCCTCAGGCACTACTTCATCTCCCATCTTTATTAAATTCATCTCTCTCTCTCGACGTTCTTCTCTAGTACTTGCTTCCTTGCCACGGTCTTTTTCATCTCCTGCCCTTGGATTCCTTTCTGTCTCTCCCTTCTTTTCCCCATAAGCTCTTCTCCATCTCTCCCCTCCTTTCCTTTAGGTTCCTGTGCTATCAGCAGATCAGGGCCAGAATGACCTCAGTAAAGGCATGGGGAGTTTGTTTTATTGGTTGCCTAACAGTCAGGATTGGATTTAAGATGATGATACCCAAAGGCAGAAGGCTTCCCTACCCCTGGAAACAGCATATCAGTGCGAGCCCCAGTTTTTGGGCCCCCTTCACACAGTTTGGCACCCAAGGCATGTGCCTATGTTGCCTATTCCTAAATCCAGCCATCCAACAAATTTCTCCTTCCACTGCTGTAGGCAGGAGAAGAAAGAACATCCATTTGTTCCTGTCATGGTCTGAGCCAATCTCCTGCTATCTATTAGGTACCACAAGGTTGAAATTGGGGCTGGGCAGCAGAATAGGCCAAAGTGGTATGAAATACCACTTCCCCCCAGAATGCCTGGGGGGGGGGGGGGGGGGTTGCTACTGTAGATTAGTGGAGGAAACTTGGGATCAAGTCCTCCATTGAGAATTCCCCCTCCCAAAAACAAATTCTGCAGCCTCTAAAGCTGATTGGGTAAATGCACCTTATTTCTTTGGTTGCTTTCTTCCCAAAATGCATGCTTCTTTTGTAATCATGAAACGTAGGAAGAGCACTAACCGAGTGTGGAAGGGAACTTGCCATGTACCCATGCTATTGGCTTGCAGTCACTGCCACTGATCTGACCATTAGGGAGGAGAAGAAAGGTCAGCTATTTAAGCATAGTAATGTTGGATAAGGCTCTTACCAAGGCTAACGTGGAAATATTTAGAAAACTTAGGCTCAAGCCAAACAATTTTTGTAGCAAAAAAGAGACAGGTAGAAAGTTACAGAAATATGAAAACCAGCACAAAGTACTGATGTACCAGAAATAAAGACAAATGAGGTCCATATTCATTTTTTTTTTAAATTCTTTATTCATTTTAAGACAAACATTTTGCTTATAAAGAAACACCGTGGATACTTTCATATCACATACAAAATACTTCTTTTGCCACCATCCTTAATAAGTAAGGCTAAACTATATATATATATATATATAGATCCAGAAATCATTTAAGGAACAAATAAAGAAATAATACCATATATTTTAAGACTGCACGTAACAAGTTCTAAATCTATTACTGAATTAAGATGTTAATTTTCCTGGCTTCAATAAACTCTTAGTTCAGGTATAAAAACATAGCATTCATTTCCTTTCATGAGAAAGCATTTACAAGCAAACTGGATCTTAACATTATAACCCAGCCTTATAGCCTCTTGTCTGAGGGATAAAAACCCCCAACGCCTGGCCTGAGTGGCTGGGGCCAAATCAGGAAATATTTTTACTGCTGCCTCATGAAAATTTAGCAGATATTTCTTAAAATATGCCTTCATAACTAGACTGATGTCCTTAACTGTTATAAGAGACACCAAAAGTGTTCCCCTGCTTATAACATCCAGAGTAGAATCCTCTAAAAACCCTGTCAAGTTCCCAGCAAAGGGAATATTTGCAGGGTTCCCCGAACGTGTCTAGATAGGGAGAAAAAAAAAGCAGGAGTTAATGGATAGTAGGTTTGGTTCGGTTATCTCCAAATTTTCAAAGAAGAATCTCTTCAAGGTGGTGTAAGGGATTTCTCCCACTACCTTGGGAAAATTAATTTGTAAATTCAAGTGTCTAGACTTATTTTCAATAAACTCCATACGTCTGGAGAGAGATTGACTGTCTTTAATTGCTGCGATTTTATATTGCTGAAATTGCTTGTTTTCTTCCAATCCATTCACTTTCTCTTTTAGACTGTCTAGCTGTGTTTGCAAAACAACTGATTTTTGAGCGCTTTGTATACTGGTATTTTCCATTTTTTCATTCATAGAGTTTATTGCCGAAGCCATGCCGGCCATGAACTCCCATAGGGAGTCTAGAGTCACCTGTGCAGGCCTCGACGGGATGATAATTAGATTTTTCCTTATACTACTTTCTGGGGACGTACCTTCTAGATTTGCACTGGCTTCAGTTAGCCCCACAGACCTTTGATTTTCCACCGGGCTTGAGGTATAAGGTCCCGGAACTGTCCTGTTGGTAGTCAGTGGGGGTGACATCTGGAATCGGGTCGGCCACACACGCCGCCGAACCTCCACTCCTCTGCTAAGCTCTGGGTAGGTGGCTCCCTCTGCTCCGGACTTAGAGACACCTCCCCTGCCGGCACGAACGGCTGTTCCATGCTGTCCTGCACTTCAGTTTCCTCTGTTCTCTGTTGAACTGCTGGACTCACAAAGTGGGTGATTCTGTCTGGATAGTCATGGTGGGGTTCAATTCGGTCGGGTAAGTCCGAACTTTGCCCTCTCTCTCTTAGCAGGCATTATTTCAGCAGAAAAAAACGAAAAGACAGAGCCCTCCGCTTAGGTCTCAATGCGTGCGGCCATCTTGGATCCAGAGCTTTATACTTCTCCAAAGGCCGAGGTCCATATTCAAATACATTTAGCCAGCTAAGAAGTTATTCAGCTAAATGAACATTTGGCTACTTATCCAGCTAAATTCTAGCTGGATAACTATTTATCTGGCTAGAATTTGGCCAGATAAGACAGGGGGGCTGCCCAGAAGCATTCTGGGGAGAAGTTGAGTTAGCCAAATAAGTTAACCGATATTCAGAATAGGCCAGATAACTTATCTGGCTAACGCTGGTTGGCCCATACAGTTGACTTAATGGTAGCTGGATACGTTTATCTAGCTAACTAGCAGAGCTGCACAGTGGCTGGATATGGACCTCAATAGGTACAATTTATTAAGGCAGCAAAACAAAAATATCTTTAAAAACAAGTGTCCTAATAGAACCATGTTTCAGCCTGTATTGGAGAGATTTTGAACACACAATCATTAAACTTTATAACAAATACAGAAACAGAGATATGTCGAGGGGTCCTCTTCTGTGACAAGGTTCCATATACATACATATACTTGCTGAAATGCTGCTATTCATTGCATGCTCTCCCTCTCAATCCTGAGCCCAACTTGCTCTAAACCCCCCCCCCCCCCCCCCAATTCCAGCATGACCCAATCCAAGCACTCCTCCTTTCTCCCTCTTACCTGTCAGGTTTATATATGTGAAGTTGTGCCAAGGTCCATGCGTATGCTGGTCAGTGGCTGGTGGGGTATATATCTCAATAATATCGAGAGAGAAGATATTCCTTTCCTAATAACTTCTGTTGTAGCACGGATCCATTTGTTTGCAGTTTCAGAATAATTTCCATTTCATCAATGAATCTGAAGCTGTCACACAGCTGTCTAGAGCTGCCCCCCCTCACTGCTAACAGCCAGTCTGATTGTGGCTTCTTTACACAGCCACCCTGTCTCCCACCTTTGTTCAAAAGTAGCTCATTTTAACTGACTGATAAGTTATTGAAGTTCCTTTTTTTTTTTTAGGTTACATAGAAAGGGGGCACCGTGTAAATCTGGCCAAAACTACAATTACCTAATAGGGAACCTTTGCTGACATTCTCAAGCTACTGAATAGTTTAAGCTGTTGGCTTCTGGGGCTGCTAAGGGCCCTCTGGGTAATGTGTGGGACCTTCCTTGTCCTGGAAACTTTCAACTCTATGGAACTTTTTTTTTTTTTCCCCCAGATGTGATTTTGGTTGAGATCCCCCTGTTATGTTTTATATTTAAAAGGATTCAACAAAAAAGGGGAAAAACCAACCAAACAGATATTATGTGCTCAAATATCCCACTTCAAGAATTTCAAAACATTTTTGTATGAAATGACCGTATCGGCAAGCCTGACGACGTGCTCTTAAATGTTTAAAGGGACAGTCCTAGTCTTCTAGACGAGAAGGCTGCTTCCGGTCTAGAAGCTAGTCGAGACGAGGACTGTCTAGGATGAAGGTTCGGGTGCTCTCCCATTAAGATAAGTTGACCACAAATATTGAAAAAATTGATATCCAATATTTTTTATGCAGGACACTGGGTAATATTATTATAAGAAGAAACCGCTATCTAAGAAAATGTTTGGCGGGCAAGGATAGGATATGATATGCTCCCGAAGAAGCAGTGGTTTAAAAATTTGGCGGGAGTTTTGGTGATTGTGTTTACGCTCCCGAAGAAGCAGGAGCGAAACATCGGACGGATGTCGAGCTCACCCTTCTTGTCCAGCGGATATTTAAAAATACAAAATGCTTGAAACATTTAAAAAAAATTGAATATAAAACAGAAAAATTGAATATAAAATATATAAAAATTGAATGACAAAATTGGAGAATAAGTTACGGTGACCGTAAACGAGGAGAAGTCTGGACGGCTCCCTTTAAACATTTAGGAGCACGTCGTCAGGCTTGCCGATACGGTCATTTCATACAAAAAAAATGTTTTGAAATTCTTGAAGTGGGATATTTGCGCACATAATATCTGTTTGGTTGGCTTTTCCCCCTTTTTTGTTGAATGTAATACATTGGAAAAACAGTAGCTCTTGTGTATAATTATATTTAAAAGGGCAAGGCTCATGAAATGCTGGGCTGTGGGAGTTTAAAACAAAGATTACATGCCCAGCTCAGTGCTGGAGCTGGAGGGGTACAGCCTCCAGACGAGGTACTGCGGGAATATGGTTGGCTCCCCATCATGCAACCCTCCCTAACCGGAAGTCCGAGCACCATTATCCAGCTGAGGTCCTAGCTTTCTAGTGCAGAGGTTGGTGGGCTGCTACGCAAGTGTCCATTATAAGCAGAGAGAGCTGTCATTACCCATTCTCAGCAGGGGCAGTGACTACAGAAAGTGACATCTAATAAGAGAAATATGGTGTCTTATGTCTCCTTTTCCCGTGCACTGATTTTTCCCCTCGCCTCCTTTACTGTGTCCCCCCCCCCCCCCCTTAGGAGAATCGCAGTGTAACAATCAAACTGCGCAAACGGAAGCCAGATAAAAAGGTGGAATGGTCAAGTGACACAGTGGACAATGAGCACCTGGGAAGAAGATCTTCTAAATGTGAGCACCTCCACCCCCTATCGTTATCCTCCTTTTCCCCACCACTTTCCTTCCCTACCGTCCAGCAGTAAAAAAAACACCCACAAAAACCCCCTTCCTCTTCGTCCTGCCAGACCAGTAACCTGTGGGATTCTCCCTCCCACCACATGGGGGGGCGGCACAGAGTGTGAAAGCTTCCTCCTTGATGTCACCACCATAAAAGGCTGGCCCGGCAGAGGGGACGTCTAATCTCTGCCTCCAGCAGGTGGGATGGAGCACAGATGTCGCTGGTCCAGCAGTTTGAGGAGTGGCCCTAGGGCAGTGGCTGGCTGGGGAGCCCCTCAGCATGACAGCCTCTTTAGCTCTGCTCTTCCCTCCCCAAGGCAACCAGGTGTTTCAGTCTCCTGGTTTCCCTGCTGAAGTCGCCTGAGCCAAAAAACAAAAGGGGAGAAGCAGCCCAGCCCGAAGCAGTCGCATCCTGCACCGGGGGGGGTGGGCTCAGCGGGTGCCTAGCATCGCCGGGTCTTTCTGCTACAACTGCGCCGGCGAGAGGCGCGCCCTGGCAGAAGAGGGGATGGGAGCCGAGCAGCGTGCGCCAGGGAATGCGGCATTACTAGAGCCAGCATCGGGACAGCAGAGAGATTCCTCCTCCGCAGCGGAGGGAGGGGCAGCGCCAGCGCCCGGAACCCCCCTGGGGGAGGAGGAGTCCGAGTTCTCCTCCAGCTTCATATTAGCCAGGCAGCAGGCCTTATTTATTGCCAAATGAAGGAGAGGCACAGGGCAAGGCAGTATCCTCGGGGGGGACAAGCCCAAACTGCAGAGACTGGGAGGATCGGAGACCTGATATAGTGGCCCAAGGGGGGGTTAGAGGAAGGAGGAGGAATCTAAAAGTAGGGCTTCAGCTGTTTGTTTAGAGCAGAAAAAGCTAGGGGCCCTGATTTCGAAGGTCTCGCGAGTCCTTAGTCTGAAGGAGGATAGGCCCAAGGCCAAGATGAAGGGCAGTTCCATCCTGCCAGGGATAAAGAAGCCATGTAAGGCCTTTCCCATCCATTCAGCAATCCAGGACATGGCGATCCTGGAGTCCAGGCTTATGCAAAAGGCTATGTCTAATAGAACGGCAGGATAAAGGAGAGACTTCTAAATCTGCAGTAGCAAAGACGACTACAATTTCAGTGGGAGGTGGAACAGCCCTGAAAGATCCCCAGGGTAGGAAAGTGGAGACCCTGCTGAAAAAAAGGTTTTGAGCTATCAGCTATCTGCGGGGACTACGGAGCCAGGCCCCTTCTCATCTGGTCTCAGCAGGAGATCCAGGGTCCCGAAGAGGCAGGAGGCTCTGGGAACAGAGGTGGCTGTGTCCCTAGTGCAATCTGAAGCAGCCTTTGTGGCAAATACTGTGCATAACCTCAAACGAGTTTCAGCTAAATTAGCAGCAACAGAAGTCATGGCATGGAGGCTCTTGTGGCTGAAAACCTGGGCAGCAGACTCTGCGTCCAAGATCAGGTTTGGAAGGCTAGCGTAAGGAGATGACCTACAGAAAATGGTAAAGACTGTGGAGGAACGAGGCCCAGAGGTTTCATAAGTGGGGGCAATTGGAGACAGTGGCCCAGGGAGCATGGCGAGAGGAGCAGTAGAGGCCAGATCTCCCTCCCGGGCAGATCACAGCACTTTGGGGGGGGGGGGGGGGGGAATAGGCAATTTCCAAAGGAAGGGAATTCCTCAGCCCCCCCTTAAATGACGGGAAGCAGGCCCTCTGCATGCTTCCCCAGGTAGGGGGCAGATTCCAGATCTTTTATTAGGCATGGGCCAAGGCAACAGAGGACCAGTGGGTGTCGCCCAGCGCTAAAATTCCCTTTAGAAGATTCCTTCCCTTTCTCCCCGTATAAGGCTGCCCGGCCACCGTGGGACAGGTTAGTCCCACGGCCGGTCATTCTGCCAGGAAGGCACAGGGGTGTCCTCCATTTATTTCCTAGTACCAAAGGAGGGGGGAAACGTTCGGCCAGTCCTGGACCCAAAGCTGGCAAACAAAGCGCTGGTAGTTCCCCCATTTTCACATGGAGTAGGGAATTCCCCCGTCCTTACTGTGGCACAGTAAAGGCGGCCGAAAGGACGAGGGAATTGCTCGCAGAGATTGCATCAATCCTGCAGATTTCACAGGAAGGGCTAGACAAAAGGGCAAGCGGTCAACACGTCGAGGGTGCAAGTGGCAGCGACTGCGGGTTTCAGAGGGCCGTGCGGAGGGATTGTGGTGGCCGGTAACAGATTTAGTGCCCTTTCTCAGGGGCTTGAAGCGGGTGAGACCTCCACGAAGGATCATAGTACTTCCATAGGACCTGAATTTGGTACTGAAGTCAGTGGTCAAAGCGCCATTCCTGTTCATGCCCCGATCAGTGGGTTTATGCATCCCTACCAGCAGATGGAGACAGAGCAAAACTTTGAGGCACTGCTACGTAACCGAGAGGGCCGCCTGCAGTCCCTCAGTATTTCTCTGTCTCCAGCAGATGGTAGAGGTGCAGACCTGCAGTCCTGACTGAAAGTTGAATTTTGGAGATAGTGAAGAGTTTTTTTTGATTAGAGAAGTTGGCATGGTTCCCCAAGTTGCTAGGTTTAGTTTGTGGGCCATCCCTCGGGTTGAGCCGGCTGTCTGAGGGGGTTGGAAACTCCTGTCTGCTGTAGCCAGTTTGTTTCCGGCGGTTTTGATAGCCAGGGGACTGGCTCCCTCTGACATCGCCTCCTGCCAGCTGCTGCTGAGGGAAGAATCCATTTTTCTTTATCAATGAAATTACAAAAAATAAAAATACAAAATAATTAGGAAGGGGAAACTAGAGCAGGGGAGGTTTTCTTTATGAGGCTGGGAGATTGTCTGCGGCCAGTGACTGGGGCAGTCTGTCAGCGGGAGCTGCCAGCGCCCACAGGTGGGAGAGCTGAAGGAATCTGCCACGGGTTCTATGTTCCCCAGCGGGGAAAGCTTCCGTCTATGCTTAGATGGGGACGTGCATCGCTTCGGCCACTGCGACGCGCGCCTCAGCCTGGATCGGTGCAGCCTACTTCAGTGTCGGCATGTTCGGGACGCATTGGCACCTCCTGTCCTGATGGCGCCTAAGCCACACATGGCAGCTTGCAGGGCCTGCGGGCTCTGGTCGGCTCATCTTCATTCCCGCTCGTTCCTCTCCCGATGCACAGCTGGTGCAGAGGGGGAACCTCTGCGGGCGGCTCCAAGGAGAGGAGGGCCTCCCGGTCTTTGGGGGCCACTGTTTCTGTCGTGCCTGCGAGGGATCACATCCTGGGGACTTCACCCCATCGGGAGCCCAGAGATTCCCCTCTCCCCTGTGGGGCAGGTGGCTTGGATGGCAGTCTTCTCTTGCAGGGGACCGAGGAGCCGGAGGAGTTTGTCCTTCTGTTGCACGGAGCCTTCCTGGCGTGGAAGGGTGCTGGAGAGAAGTGGTTCAGAGAGAGGCAGCCAGGTACCCAGGCCAAGGCAGGCATCGGCAGGAGATCTGCTTTAAGCACCTGGGCTTGTGGCATGCTGGGGCTGAGGGCGACCCCCAGGGATCGAGATGCAGGATGAGCCTGCCTCCCCTCAGGGAGTGGACCCGGACAGGGGGTCAGAGACCTGATGCGGGCAAGCGACCAAGGCCTCAAAGGTTAGATGGATTAAGGAGATGACAGCGGCAGCCGACGTGATGAAAAACCAACCAGTTCCGGAGGGGCTGAGGGTGCATTCTACAAGAGCACAAGCAACGTCTTGGCCAGACTACCGAGCAGTTATGCCCAGGGCTAGCTGCAGGGTGGCCACATGGGCATCCTTCCACCGCACAGCCAGGAGGCGAGTTTTAGTACAGGGGTTCTAGAAGCAGCGCTAGGAATCCCAGCATAGGTCCATCCCACGGGTTACTGGTCTGGCAGGACGACGAGGAAGGTTCAGTTACATCTTCCTGCCAGCCCAGTCCAGATCCCACCCGTAAGTAGAGAATAAAACAGAGAAATAGTGTATTAGAAATTCAGGTTCAGCAGAATGTAAGTAACAAGAGAGCATAGGCAGGCTATTCTTCCACTTCCTTAGCATTTCTTTTCCTCTTTGTTACTTTTTGGGGTTAGGTTTTGGAAGTAGGGAACCAGTGTTCTATGGCACCAAGGGATGTATCACTTTGGCAAAAAACTACTGCCTTCCCCTCTGCTGGGTCAGTCTTTATGGTAGTGAGGGCAGAGCAGCAGCTTTTGTGCACGTCCCCCCCCCCCCCCCCCCCATCTGCTGGGGGGAGGGAGAATCCCCCCCCTGGTTACTGGGCGGTGGAGACGCGAGGAAGGCCATTTAACAGGTAAGATCTAATTGAACCTCCCCCCCATATCACAGAACAAGTACAGCACGGGCTGCAGCAGTGCAGGCCCCACACGCTGGTGCAGCACCGGACGTGTCAGAGCCAAACTCCCCCCACGCTGCCCCAGCAGAGAGCAGGAGCAAGGTGCCCCGCACCCTGCAGTGCCCGAGACAGAGCCAAGCCATCCACCTGCTTGGATGAGGCTTTGACACGAAGCCACCTTTCCAGCTAAGAAAATTGTTGGTTTACTTTTCTGTGTCAAGGGGGCAGCTGAGGTTTTGTAACGCGACTATTTTTTTCTTCTCCACTCTGCTCTTTTTTTTGGCTGACCCCTCTTGTCTTTCTTTCCTTCGTCTTCTCTTGCTCCCCCCCCCCCCCCCCCCTCTGGACAGGTTGCTGCATCTATGAGAAGCCCCGGGCCTTTGGTGAGAGCTCCTCAGAGAGCGAGGACGAGGAAGGTTGTGGCAACGCTCACTGTATCCGGGGCCACAGGAAGGGGGCTCATCATGCCAGAGACCACAGCCCCAGGAAAGTGGAGCCTAACAATAGTCCTGAGCCCATGCAGCACTGATTCCCCCCCCCCCCCCCCTCAGATGGCCAAAGGGTGGAGAGAGAGCGAGAGACAAAGCTCCCTCCTCTCCATGTCTGCGAGCGGATCCTGATGCAGCGCAAACCCCCCCCCCCCCCCCGACAAACTCATGATCCCCCTGCCCAGCACCGGCTGCTCAGGATCCTGTACTTGACCCCTCCCTTGGGTTCAGAGTGAGAGGAGGGCGGCAGGGCACCTTTTAATATTCACATTTCATTTTTGGGGAGGAGAAGAAAATCTTAGGGTGTAGAGGGGGGAGCAGTTTAATTTTTGATGAGAGAATTTGTGATGAAGCTGTTCATTGCCCAACATGCACTATCCCAGGCATTTATCCCCCCCCCCCCCCCAGATCTGTCTGATCTATGCTGCTTGAAGATCCTACTGTATACCAGTTGCCACATTCATAGTAACAGCAGCTTGGTCACTTGAAAGATCAACCTACCTGATTGGTCATTTTGTGCTGGTCTTATTCCTCGTTCTCCTTTCTTTTGGTTCCAGTTTTATGCCATTATGTTTTTTCACTTTAAAATAAACAATGTGCACATCTGATTACTGCTACATTACTTCTAAACCAAGGTGCGATGGGGCTGGGGTGCTAATTATTGTTCTATAAAAGCCCTGTGCAGACACGGATGCGTGGACTGCTGAAAAGCAGGGCTTAGGGTGATTTTAAAACATGGTGATGTGGACATAGGAAGAGGCATACATCTTCCATTCCAAAAAGTGTAAAAACCCCAAACATGAAATATTTTACAGCAATAAAGCTGACGAAGGAGGAAGCAACAGCATTGAGAACTAGGTTAACATTTTCAAATGATTTTGGATCTGCAACAGGCAGGCCTGAATCACAGACCATGGCTGACATGTTTTCTAGTGAATTGGGGGCTTACTGTCTTAGTAAAAACAGAATGAGTCCCAGAATTCATTAGAAATCCAGGCCTAGTGCTCTCATGTGAATCCAGAGCGCTTCCAACCTTCTCTGCTTATTTGTTTACAAGGAAGTCTTTTTTTTTGGACCCTTAGTGCATTTGTACCATGAAAGCCAAGTTATCTGAAAAGCTGCCAATTGCATACTGCTGACAACAGAAGTGTCCTCTGTTGTGCAGCCTTAAGATGGTAAAAGCTCCCTCTGCTTGCCACTGTGCAGGCCTTGGCAGTATGACATCAGACGCCAGTTCCCGTGGAATGCCATCATTCCAAGAGGGAACACAGCCACCACTTTGCATTGCATTGCTACTCTGCAGTAGCAGGCCCAGATGGAGATGAACTGGGCTCCACACAGCAGTTAACCTGTGGGACCATTATTACACGGGGACCTTTATCACTGGAACAGTGCATGTATACTTACCTTTTCTTTGGAAGGAGGCATGTGTGGCCAGATCAATTGGGACACTATCCTCCTCCCCAGCCCCTGCAGCTGTTGGTGAATGGATGGGTCTGACTCCTCTCACTTTTTTTGCTGGGGATTGTAAACCGCAGTGAATGTATTTTATTGGTCTCCTGCTTATTAAATATTTGTATGTGCAAATCTGCTAAGTTTCATTTTTTTGTCTCAGTAACTGCATGCATGGCTTTGGGAGAAAAAAGTACAAAACAGTTCTAATGTAGGAGAGATGTCTTACGGAGTGCAGTGGGTGAGAGTGGGAGGTCTGCGAGTGAGACAGGGAGTGCTGGGCAACAGCTTGCGGAGTGGGCTGAGTCATAGTACTGGATGGGAGGGCTCTAGGTGAGGCACAGGGAGTGCTGGATGGCAGTGTTAGCATTTTAATATTCTTCTAGAATTTGATTCCATGGTTTCCCTCCCACAATGACCCTCTTTGCTATATTTTGTAATTGATTTTCTTTGTTTTGCAGACGACAAAACTGCTTTTCAGGTTAGAAACCAGTACACCATGCCTAGTAGTGCAGAATGTAAGTAGCCATATTGGTTATGGATGCTCTGATATGTTGATTGGAGCAGTGTAAGAACTATCCCGAGATCTTATGGGTCCTTTCGTTTGGAAGAAAGGCTGTGGGATTTGGTTAGCTCCTGTACAGTTTGTTTTTCTTGTCTGAAAAGAATGCTTCCACCACAACTGGTTACACTGGGGAATGTGGACAAGTTTATGCTCTCAGACTTCCACCTCCCGAATGGTCTCCTTCTGTGAATGGTTACCCAGTTCATTTCTCTTGACTTTTTGCGCTCACTACTGGCTCAGAGGGGAGACTATGCCCTGATACCACAGGAGAGTGCAGATTTAGTAAAGGAGGAGAGGGCAGGCATTACAGGCCAGAACTGGCCACACCTGGCTTCGATAGATCATTGTGTCAACCCAAAAAGACCTTAAAAATAGTATTCCCCTCTTCCCTGTACGTACCAGGATCGGTCCAGGCTGCTGGGTTATGCCTCCCGTCCAGCAGATGGAGTCAGAGAAAAGCATCCCCTAGATATACTGGTGTGCCATCTGCGATCCCTCAGTATAGCTCTGACTCCAGCAGATTGAGAAGCATAATCTGTGGTCCTGATCTTTTCTAAATTTGAGTTTGGTTATTCAGGTTTGACTTTTTGCTGAAAAATACCTTAAAAAAATAAAATTCCCCTCTTCTTGGACAAACAACAAAATACAGGGAAAATGCAAATCCATATGGGTAGACTTAATGTCCACTATCGTTAAGGGTAACGCCCGAGAAGGGAGTACCTCAATGTTAGAATATACCATTTTTGCTTTACATTAAGTGAGCTTTAGTACTTGTTTTTGTGCAGCATTCTGGGTTCTATATTATTTTGTGATAATATATTTTCTTATTAATAACCACAGTCCTTAAGAAATTTGAAAGGTAATTACACAAAAAAAGTAATAAATGAAGCCACCCATACTTGAGCAGCTACTATTGGCAGCTGAACTGCTTTTCACTGCATAGGTAATGAATACCTTAACCGTGTTGTAACCAGTTTCTCTTAGGTCCTGTGAAGTCTCCAGACACTGCCAGTATTTCGGCAATAATTGCCTGCTTCACCTGCCAGAGAGGCTGTTCTTAATAGGAAAATAAGTTTTACATTATAATGACAAAGGCTCTAGCCCATATAGTAGTATAAATGTACTGTGGACATGGACCCCAGCCCTAGTATCCTCCTCTGTATTTAAAAAGACCCTGGACCATTGAAAACCCTGGCAGGGCTAAAGTCCTGCCTTTGATTGACAGGAAAACTCTCCTAGCTTTTAAGCAAGGAACTTTCCTATCATGTCCAACTTATACCAGAGAAACGGTGTAGCAGTTCTCTTTCAGGTCCAACTTATACCAGAGAAACTGTGTAGCAGTTCTCTTTCAGGTCCAACTTATACCAGAGAAACTGTGTAGCAGTTCTCTTTCAGGTCCAACTTATACCAGAGAAACTGTGTAGCAGTTCTCTTTCAGGTCCAACTTATACCAGAGAAACTGTGTAGCAGTTCTCTTTCAGGTCCAACTTATACCAGAGAAACTGTGTAGCAGTTCTCTTTCTCTGGTGTAAGTACCTGGAAGTGTTTTGTAGTTCTGGTTCAGGTATTTACACCAGATAAAGTGTGTTACAGGTCTTTCAAGTATGCCCAAATACAATGGCTTGTCATTCAAGTCCTTAATAATCAGTAAACAAAATAAGGCAATGAAATATTAAAAACAAACATGCTATAAAAACAAAATTCTTCTGAATTCAATTAAAATCCACAATTAAAAAATAAACGTTTTCATACATACTTAAAATTATATTTTTATTTCTTAGGGGGCGTAGTTGCATTCTGTCCTGACGAAGGGTTTTGCCGCTCTGGTATATCCTACAAAAAAAAAAAAAAGTTAACAACATTTTTTCGTCTTTTTATAATCCCCTCCTCAGTCGATCCCAGGTCAACTATAAGTTCGGTTTGGTGTGAAAGCCTCACTAGCCCAAGCGTTGGGAGCCCCACCGGCTCACTTAACACCGCGGATTGGAACATCCTCATAAACACTAGAAAGGGGTAGTTTGGGTGAAATTTGGGCCATTTTTCCTAGTAGAAAGTAGTAAAACCCCCGCCTGCTGGTGGCTCTTTCTTGTTATTAATTAAGGCTCTCTTTTATTAGTGGTATTCACCGGAATATGCTTGGAACACAGGTCTAACTGACCCCCTCCTCCCCATCCACCCGCACTGGCACCGCACCAAGATTCTGGCTACCGCGACCAAGCAAATCCCTGTAACGGAGCCGTCATATAGCTGCTGAGCCACCAGTCAGCTGGCTATAAAACTTTACTTTACCCCTTATTCTTCTCCTTCCCCCAACTCCTCACTAGCACAGGACTCCAGCGTGCGGTCCATCCCTTCACAGCCGGCTCTGCACTCGCCAGGCAGCCGGGGACAGAGGCTCCGGGTTTTTACCCCCTCTTTCCCCTACTCTCTTGTATTACACCCTCCGGTGATTAACAGCTCCTCGCCCGCAATCACAAGAATGAAATGTTCTCTCTTAAAATAAAAGAATCTTTCTAACGCACACAGTGCGCGGTGAAACCTCCTCCCCTATGCAAACAAACATTAAACGTGGACAGATTATGGGTTTCTAGCAGGGGCTGTTAGACACGGGCTCCAGGGGAGCTTCTGAGCCAACTCTTGCCAGCACTGCCCTGGGAAAGGAAACCCCCAGGTCAGGTTTTGGCTTCCCCGTGTGCGATGTTTACCGCTCACCCTCTCTCTCACACACATCGCATCCCTCGGTCATTCATTCATTCATTCATTCATTCACCCGATTTCTGGTTTCATGCAAACCCCTCTGTCACAATCAGACCGTGAACACGGAGCAGTGAGAGCAGGCTAGCGGCAAGAGCCGCTTAAAACCCGGGGACGTTTGCAGGACTTGCAAGCTTAAAGCCTGGGGAGGGGGAGGCCGTAAAGCGCAGCTCATACCTGGGCCAGGACCTGCGCTTCATCACCACCCCCAGTCGTAGCCCACATTGCTCCTTCGGTGTTCAGCGGCTTTTCCCGGCAGGTAACCGCTGCCCGCTTTCGGAGCGCACGGCCGAGCTCTCGGACACCAACCAGAAGCTACAGAACCGCCATGTGTGTGAGGGCGAGATTAAGTAGGGTCGGAGCCTAATCACAGGAGAGCCCTGCGGCAGCCCCGCCCCTTCCTGATGCTGCGATTGGACGGCAGGGGCGAGGAGGCGGGGCACAGCCCGGGCCCAGCCGTTCTTTCCAGCGTGCAGTACCTGCAGAGAACCGTAGAGAGATGGATGCCGGCCTAGGGGAGAAAGTGGGGAGAGGCGGGTTCATAGAGGGAGGGACAGACAGTGTTGCCAACCTCGCTTATTTTCCGCAAGATTGGGCTTCTTTTTGTAGTCATTCGCGGGAGTTTTTTCTGATTCGCGGGTTGCTTTTAATTGGGCTATTTTTTCTGCCAGTGGTGTTTTTTTGGGCTTCTTGGGCGGAACTTGTGCTCTGAATCATGGTACAGGGATTGGCTGCTGCTGCGATGAAGCCTGTCCATAGCAGGCCTACTCTAGCCCTATTTTGCAGCAGTAAGTCAATCAGAGCAGAGCTGCAAGCCTTATTGATGCACCCCACATATTTTGTGGGCAGACCCAGCATCGCACGTGGGCAGACCTGGAACAGGAAGGCCAGCAGCACCAAGCAACAGCAAAGGAATCTTCACACTGTGCAGCTACAGCCAGGTATCAGGAGGGGAGGAATTAGTATGGGGGGAATTAGAATGTGGGGGCCAGAGATGTGCTCGGAGGGGATAGGGAGGGGGGAATCAGTGTGTGAGAGGCCAGAGATGTGCTCGGAGGGGGGAATCAGTGTGTGAGGGGCCAGAGATGTGCTCGGAGGGGGGAATCAGTGTGTGAGGGGCCAGAGATGTACTCGGAGGGGGGAATCAGTTTGTGAGGGGCCAGAGATGTGCTCGGAGGGGCAGGGAGGGGGGAATCAATGTGTGAGGGGCCAGAGATGTGCTCGGAGGGGGGAATCAGTTTGTGAGGGGCCAGAGATGTGCTCGGAGGGGGGAATCAGTTTGTGAGGGGCCAGAGATGTGCTCGGAGGGGGGAATCAGTTTGTATGGGGCCAGAGATGTGCTCGGAGGGGTAGGGAGGGGGGAATGAGAGTGTGGGGGCCAGAGATGTGCTTGGAGGGGGGTTGGGAGAGGGGAATGAGTATGTGAGGGCATTAAATGCCATAAAAAAATTAAAAAAGTTTCAATCTCACGTGTTTTGGGCTTTTTCTGGGCTTGTTTTTTTCGGGAAAAGTGCTTGTTCTTTCATGAAAACCTGGCAACACTGGGGACAGGGTCCCAGGATCACCCTCAGTCCGGCCAGGAGCCGCAGAGAACCCTAGAGAGAGAGAGAGATATCCCAGCCCAGGGGAGAAGGTGGGGAGAGGCGTGGGCAGAGGGGACGTGAAGGGAGGGACACTGTCCAAGGATCTCACCCTCTGTCCGGCCAGGAGCTGCAAAGAGCCCTACAGAGAGAGAGATCCCGGCCCAGGGGAGAAGGTGGGGGGAGGAAGACACCGGGGGACGTGTGTGATGCTGTTGTGTGGGGATCGCTCCCTTATGCAGAGTCCTTCAGCAGCTCATAAAGACTGTGAGGAGCTCTGCTTTCCTATGGGAATCTAACTTTTTGCTGTTTAATGCGGCGATCGAGGAGGCTCCTGCCCAGGTCAAGCAGTTCATGTCTCAGGTTCTTAAGGCTGCGAGATGCTCGGATCCGGCCGAATGGAAGAAGATCGCCGCTCCGGCAATCTCACGGGCCTGCAGCCGTCCGGATGAGATGCACAGGGGATGGAGCAGGTCAGGGCAATACGGAGAAACGGGCTGGATCCTTTACAGATATAGGGAAGCCCTAGGAGAAGTGGAAATCCGAGCATTCTCCGGGGCGGGGGAATAAAAGAAGGGTTGGGGATATTGTTCTGTACTTTGTATTAGCTGTTGCTGATTGAATTATGATGGATAGCGGTGTTGTGGGCTTGCTGTTTTCCTGATTAAAAAAAAAAAGTTTATTGTAAAAAAATTACATTGAAGTGGGTTTAAATAAAGCAGAGGCTGAACATGAACCCTGAGACTTGTGATTTATACGTAGTTCCCTCTGAGCCCGGAGCCACCAGTGGATCCTGGGAGGGTGTAGTGCTCTTGGTAATGATATCTTTCCGCATGTGGTCGGGGGAGGCGTTTCTACTCCTTGAAATGTCAAATATAAGTTCCGAACGTTACTTGGTGTGAAAGCCTCGCTGACCCAAGGGTTGGGAGCCGGGTTAGTATCATTGAGGTTGTGGGTTCGAAGCCCCACCAGCTCGGTAACGTTGAGGTTGTGGGTTCGAAGCCCCACCAGCTCAGTAACGTTGAGGTTGTGGGTTCGAAGCCCCACCAACTCCGAAACACCGTGGGTTGTAGCATCCTCTCCGCGACAGAGGATGTTACTGAGCCTCTGTCGTGGAGAGGATGCTACACCAGCTCAGTAACCTTGAGGACCAGCTCCGTAACACCGTGGGTCGTAGCATCCTCTCCAGTCAGGAAGAGGTAGTTTTGGTGAAATTTTGGCCATTTTTGCCTAGTAAAAAGTAGTAAAACCCCCAGTCTGCTGGTGGCTCTTTCTTGTTATTAATTAAGGCTCTTTCTCATTAGAGGTATTCACCGGAATATGCTTGGAACACAGGTCTAACTGACCCCCCCCTCCGCCCCATCCACCCGCACCACTTACCTACACTGGCCCCCACCTAGCTTCTGGCTAAGCTAGACTCGAACCCGCGCCCTCCTATATTCGAGTAAATCCCTGTAACGGAGCCATCGGACAAAGCTGCTGAGCCACCAGTCAGCTGGGTACAGACTCTCCCGGGTTTTTACCCCTTATTCTTCTCCTAGCACAGGACTCCAGCCTAAGGACCAGCCCTTCACAGCCGGCTCTGCACTCTCAGAGGCTCCGGAGTTTTACCCCCTCTTTCCACCACTCTCTTGTATTACACCCTCCGGTGATTAACAGTTACTCGCCCGCAATCACAAGAATGAAATGTTCTCTCTTAAAATAAAAGAATCTTTCTAACGCACACAGTGCGCGGTGAAACCTCCTCCCCTATGCAAACAAACATTAAACGTGCAGAGATTATGGGTTTCTAGCAGGGGCTGTTAGACCCGGGCTGCGGGGGAGCTTCTGAGCCATCTCTCACCGGCACAGACCGACCAGCACTGCCCTGGGAAAGGAAGCCCCGAGGACAGATTTAGCCTTCCCCGTGTGCGATATTTACCGCTCATTCTCTCACACACATTGCATCCCTCGGTCATTCATTCATTTGTTTATTTAACCGATATCTGGTTCCATGCGAACACCTCTGTCACAATCAGACCGTGAACACGGAGCAGTGAGAGCAGGTTGGCGGGAAGAGCCGCTTAAAACCCGGGGACCTTTGCACGGTTTGCAGGACTCGCAAGCTTAAAGCCTGGGGAGGGGGAGGCCGTAAAGCGCCGCTCATGCCTGGGCCAGAACCCGCGCTTCCCCCCAGCCTTAGCCCCCATTGCTCCTTCAGTGCTAAGCAGCTTTTCCCGCAGGGCGGCCGCTGCCCGCTCTCGGAGCGCACGGCCGAGCTCTCGGTCACCGACCGGAAGCTACAGCTCCGCCATGGTTGTGAGAGCGAGACAGGCAGGGTCGGAGCCTAATCACAAGAGAGAGCTCTGCTGCAGCCCCGCCCCTTCCTGCTGCTGCGAATGGACGGCAGGGGGAGGAGGCGGGGCACAGCACAGCCCGGTCCCGGCCGTTCCTTCGCAGCGAGCAGGAGATTCAGAGACCCCGAGAGACGGATCCAGGCCCAGGGGAGAAGGTAGGGAGAGGCGCGGGCAGAGGGGACGTGGAGGGAGGGACCGGGGCCCAGGATCTCACCCTCTGTCCGGCCGCGAGCTGCAAAGAGCCCTACAGAGAGAGATCGCGGCCCAGGGGAGAAGGTGGGGGGAGGAAGGCACCGGGGGACGTGTGCGATGCTGCTGTGTGGGGATCGCTCCCTTATGCAGAGCCCTTCAGCAGCTCATAAAGACTGTGAGGAGCTCTGCTTTCCTATGGGAATCTAACTTTTTGCTGTTTAATGCGGCAATCGAGGAGGCTCCTGCACAGGTCAAGCAGTTCATGTCTCAGGTTCTTAAGGCTGCGAGACGCTCGGATCCGGCCGAATGGAAGAAGATCGCCGCTCCAGCAATGTCACGGGCCTGCAGCCGTCCGGATGAGATGCACAGGATAGAAAATTTCACGCAATAAGGAAAAAACAGACCAGATGCTTTTACAAACCTGTGGAAGTGGAAATCCTAATATTCTCAAGGGCGGGAGGGGTAATGAAATAATGGTTGAGGATATTCTATACTTTGTATTTCCTGTTGATTCTAGCTGATTGCATTATGATGCTGTTTTCTAAAGAAAAAAGTTTATTGTAAAAACAACAAAAAAAAAACCAAATCCAATTGTGTTTAAATAAAACAGAGGTTGAACCGTGGGACTTGTGACTTATAAGTGTCTCCTGCTGAGCCCTGAGCCACTGGGGGATGTTGGAAAGCTGTAGTGCTCCTGATAAAGTTATCTTTCCGGAGGTGGTTGGAGGAGGCGTTGCTGTTCCTTGAAAAGGTCAAATATAAGTTCCGAAAATTACTTGGTGTGAAAGCCTCGCTGGCCCAAGGGTTGGGAGCCGGGTTAGTAACAATGAGGCTGTGGGCTCGAAGCCCCGTCAGCTCAGTGACACCGTGGATCGTAACATCCTCTCCGCGACAGAGGATGTTACTGATCACAAGAGCTAGAAAGAGGTAGTTTTGGTGAAATTTTGGCCATTTTTGCCTAGTAGAAAGTAGTAAAACCCCCAGTCTGCTGGTGGCTCTTTCTTGTTATTAATTAAGGCTCTTTCGCATTAGAGGTATTCACCGGAATATGCTTGGAACACAGGTCTAACTGACCCCCTCCTCCCCATCCACCCGCACCGCTTCCCTACACTGGCCCCCGCCTAGCTTCTGGCTAAGCTAGACTCGAACCCGCGCCCTCGTATATTCGAGTAAATCCCTGTAACGGAGCCGTGAGACAAAGCTGCTGAGCCACCAGTCAGCTGAGTACAAACACTCCCGGGTTTTTACCCCTTATTCTTCTCCTTCCCCCCCCCCCCAACTCCTCACTAGCACAGGACTCCAGCCTAAGGACCAGCCTTTCACAGCCGGCTCTGCACTCGCCAGGCAGCCGGGGACAGAGGCTCCGTGTTTTCACCCCTCTTTCCCCTACTCTCTTGTATTACACCCTCCAGTGATTAACAGCCCCTTGCCAGCAATCACAAGAATGAAATGTTCTCTCTTAAAATAAAAGAATCTTTCTAACACATACGGTGCGCGGTGAAACCTCCTCGCCTATGGAAACAAACATTAAAAGTGGACAGATTATGGATTTCTAGCAGGGACTGTTGGCTCAGTAGCTCCCCGGGAGCTCGGGTCTATCTATTGCCAGCACAGACCGTCCAGCACTGCCCTGAGAAAGGAAGCCCCCAGGACAGATTTTGGCTTACCCGTGTGCGATATTTACCGCTCACCCTCTCTCTTTCTCACACACATCGCATCCCTCGGTCATTCATTTATTTATTCATTTAACCGATTTCTGGTTCCATGCAAACCCCTCAGCCACAATCAGACCATGAACACGGAGCAGTGAGAGCAGGCTGGCGGGAAGAGCCGCTTAAACCACGGGGACGTCTGCACGGTTTGCAGGACTTGCAAGCTTAAAGCCTAGGGAGGGGGAGGCCGTGAAGCGCAGCTCATGCCTGGGCCAGAACCCGCGCTTCCCCATCGCCAGCCTTAGCTCCCATTGCGCCTTCCGTGTTAAGCGGCTTTTCCCGGCAGGGTGACCGCTGCCCGCTTTTGGAGCGCACGGCCGAGCTCTCGGTCACCGACCGGAAGCTCCAGCTCCGCCATGGTTGTGAGGGCGAGACAGGCAGTGTCGGAGCCTAATCACAAGAGAGAGCTCTGCTGCAGCCCCGCCCCTTCCCGCTGCTGCGATTGGATGGCAGGGGGCGAGGCGGCGGGGCCCAGCACTGCCCTGTTGTCCCATCCGTTCCATCGCTGCGTGCAGGAGCTTCAGAGAATGCCAGAGAGCCGGATCCAGGCCCAGGGGAGAAGGTGGGGAGAGGCGCGGACAGAGGGGACCTGAAGGGAGGGACACTGTCCAAGGATCTCACCCTCTGTCCGGCCAGGAGCTGCAAATAGCCCTACAGAGAGAGCGATCCCGGCCCAGGGACAAGGTAGGGAGAGTCGCGGGCAGAGGTTGGAGAGGAAGGCACCGGGGGACGTGTGTGATGCTGTTATGTGGGGATCGCTCCCTTATGCAGAGCCATTCAGCAGTTCATAAAGACTGAGGACTCTGGTTTCCTATGGGAATCAACTTTTTGCTTTTTAATGTGGCAATCGAGGAGGCTCCTGCCCAGGTCAAGCAGTTCATGTCTCAGGTTCTTAAGGCTGCGAGATGCTCGGTTCCAGCCGAATGGAAGAAGATCGCCGCTCCAGCAATGTCACAGGCCTGCAGCCGTCAGGATGAGATGCACAGAGGATGGAGCAGGTCAGGGCAATACGGAGAAACAGACTGGATCCTTTACAAGTATAGGGAAGCTCTAGGATAAATGGAAATCCTAGCATTCTCCGGGGCGGGGGAATAAAAGAAGGGCTGGGGATATTGCCCCGTACTTTGTATTGGCTGTTGCTGGTTGAATTATGATAGATAAGAGGCATTGTGGACTTGCTGTTTTCCTGATTAAAAAAAAAAAAAAAGTTTATTGTAATAAAAATGACATTGCAGTGTGTTTAAATAAATAAAAAAAAGAAGCTGAGCGTGAACCGTGAGACCTATGGCTTATAAGGAGCTTCCTTTGAGCTCTGTGCCACTGGTGGATCTTGGGAGAGTGTAGTGCTCCTGGTAATGATATCTTTTCGCATGTGGTCGGGGGAGGTGTTTCTACTCCTTGAAAAGGTCAAATATAAGTTCCGAAAATTACTTGGTGTGAAAGCCTCGCTGGCCCAAGGGTTGGGAGCCGGGTTAGTAACAATGAGGCTGTGGGCTCGAAGCCCCGTCAGCTCAGTGACACCGTGGATCGTAACATCCTCTCCGCGACAGAGGATGTTACTGATCACAAGAGCTAGAAAGAGGTAGTTTTGGTGAAATTTTGGCCATTTTTGCCTAGTAGAAAGTAGTAAAACCCCCAGTCTGCTGGTGGCTCTTTCTTGTTATTAATTAAGGCTCTTTCGCATTAGAGGTATTCACCGGAATATGCTTGGAACACAGGTCTAACTGACCCCCTCCTCCTCCCCATCCACCCGCACCCACTTACCTACACTGGCCCCTCGCCAGCAATCACAAGAATGAAATGTTCTCTCTTAAAAAAAAAGAATCTTTCTAACACATACGGTGCACGGTGAAACCTCCTCGCCCTATGCAAACAAACATTAAAAGTGGACAGATTATGGATTTCTAGCAGGGACTGTTGGCTCAGTAGCTCCCCGGGAGCTCGGGTCTATCTATTGCCAGCACAGACCGTCCAGCACTGCCCTGAGAAAGGAAGCCCCCAGGACAGATTTTGGCTTACCCGTGTGCGATATTTACCGCTCACCTTCTCTCTTTCTCACACACATCGCATCCCTCGGTCATTCATTTATTTATTCATTTAACCGATTTCTGGTTCCATGCAAACCCCTCAGCCACAATCAGACCGTGAACACGGAGCAGTGAGAGCAGAAGAGCCGCTTAAACCACGGGGACGTCTGCACGGTTTGCAGGACTTGCAAGCTTAAAGCCTAGGGAGGGGGAGGCCGTGAAGCGCAGCTCATGCCTGGGCCAGAACCCGCGCTTCCCCATCGCCAGCCTTAGCTCCCATTGCGCCTTCCGTGTTAAGCGGCTTTTCCCGGCAGGGTGACCGCTGCCCGCTTTTGGAGCTCACGGCCGGGCTCTCGGTCACGACCGGAAGCTCCAGCTCCGCCATGGTTGTGAGGGCGAGACAGGCAGTGTCGGAGCCTAATCACAGGAGAGCCCTGCTGCAGCCCCGCCCCATCCCGCTGCTGCGATTGGATGGCAGGGGGCGAGGCGGCGGGGCCCAGCACTGCCCTGTTGTCCCATCCGTTCCATCGCTGCGTGCAGGAGCTTCAGAGAATGCCAGAGAGCCGGATCCAGGCCCAGGTGAGAAGGTGGGGAGAGGCGCGGACAGAGGGGACCTGAAGGGAGGGACACTGTCCAAGGATCTCACCCTCTGTCCGGCCAGGAGCTGCAAAGAGCCCTACAGAGAGAGCGATCCCGGCCCAGGGACAAGGTAGGGAGAGTCGCGGGCAGAGGTTGGAGAGGAAGGCACCGGGGGACGTGTGTGATGCTGTTGTGTGGGGATCGCTCCCTTATGCAGAGCCATTCAGCAGCTCGTAAAGACTGTGAGGACTCTGGTTTCCTATGGGAATCAACTTTTTGCTTTTTAATGTGGCAATCGAGGAGGCTCCTGCCCAGGTCAAGCAGTTCATGTCTCAAGTTCCTAAGGCTGCGAGATGCTCGGTTCCAGCCGAATGGAAGAAGATCGCCGCTCCAGCAATGTCACAGGCCTGCAGCCGTCAGGATGAGATGCACAGAGGATGGAGCAGGTCAGGGCAATACGGAGAAACAGACTGGATCCTTTACAAGTATAGGGAAGCCCTAGGAGAAGTGGAAATCCTAGCATTCTCCGGGGCGGGGGAATAAAAGAAGGGCTGGGGATATTGCCCCGTACTTTGTATTGGCTGTTGCTGGTTGAATTATGATAGATAAGAGGCATTGTGGACTTGCTGTTTTCCTGATTAAAAAAAAAAATAAGTTTATTGTAATAAAAATGACATTGCAGTGTGTTTAAATAAATAAAAAAAAGAAGCTGAGCGTGAACCGTGAGACCTATGGCTTATAAGGAGCTTCCTTTGAGCTCTGTGCCACTGGTGGATCTTGGGAGAGTGTAGTGCTCCTGGTAATGATATCTTTTCGCATGTGGTCGGGGGAGGTGTTTCTACTCCTTGAAAAGGTCAAATATAAGTTCCGAAAATTACTTGGTGTGAAAGCCTCGCTGGCCCAAGGGTTGGGAGCCGGGTTAGTAACAATGAGGCTGTGGGCTCGAAGCCCCGTCAGCTCAGTGACACCGTGGATCGTAACATCCTCTCCGCGACAGAGGATGTTACTGATCACAAGAGCTAGAAAGAGGTAGTTTTGGTGAAATTTTGGCCATTTTTGCCTAGTAGAAAGTAGTAAAACCCCCAGTCTGCTGGTGGCTCTTTCTTGTTATTAATTAAGGCTCTTTCGCATTAGAGGTATTCACCGGAATATGCTTGGAACACAGGTCTAACTGACCCCCTCCTCCTCCCCATCCACCCGCACCCACTTACCTACACTGGCCCCTCGCCAGCAATCACAAGAATGAAATGTTCTCTCTTAAAATAAAAGAATCTTTCTAACACATACGGTGCACGGTGAAACCTCCTCGCCCTATGCAAACAAACATTAAAAGTGGATAGATTATGGGTTTCTAGCAGGGGCTGCGGGGGAGCTTCCGAGCCATCTCCTGCCAGCACAGATAGTCCAGCTCTGCCCTAGGAAAGGAAGCCCCCAGGACAGATTTTGGCTTCCCCATGTGCGATGTTTACCGCTCACCCTCTCTCTTTCTCACGCACATCGCAGCCCTCGCTCATTCATTCATTTAACCGATTGCTGGTTCCATACAAACACCTCTGTCACAATCAGACCGTGAACACCGAGCAGTTAGAGCCGCTTAAAACCCGGGGACGTTTGCACGGTTTGCAGGACTTGCAAGCTTAAAGCCTGGGGAGGGTGAGGCCGTAAACTGCAGCGCATGCCCTTGCCAGAACCTGCGCTTCCCCCCAGCCCCCATTGCGCCTTCCTTGTTAAGCGGCTTTTCCCGGCAGGGTGACCGCTGCCCACTTTCGGAGCGCACGGCGGAGCTCTCAGGCACCGACCGGAAACTACAGCTCCGCCATGGTTGTGAGGGCGAGACAGGCAGGGTCGGAGCCTAACCACAGGAGAGCTCTGCTGCAGCCCTGCCCCTTCCCGCTGCTGCGATTGGACGGCAGGGGCGAGGAGGCGGGGCACAGCCCGGTCCCAGCCGTCGTTCCAGCGTGCAGGAGCTGCAGAGAACCCAAGAGACGACAGGACTGAGGGTGAGATCCTGTCCCTCCCTCCACGTCCCCTCTGTCCGCGCCTCTCCCCTGGGCCGGGATCCGACTGTCTCTTGGGTTCTCTGCAGCTCCTGCACGCTGGAACGACGGCTGGGACCGGGCTGTGCTGTGACCCGCCTCCTCGCCCCTGCGGTCCAATCGCAGCAGCGGGAAGGGGCGGGGCTGCAGCAGAGCTCTCCCGTGGTTAGGCCCCCACCCTGCCTGTCTCGCCCTCACAACCATGGCGGAGCCGTAGTTTCCGGTCGGTGCCCGAGAGCTCCGCCGTGCGCTCCGAAAGCGGGCAGCGGTCACCCTGCCGGGAAAAGCCGCTTAACACGGAAGGTGCAACGGGGGCTGGGGGGAAGCGCAGGTTACGGCCTCACCCTCCCCAGGCTTTAAGCTTGCAAGTCCTGCAAACCGTGCAAACGTCCCCGGGTTTTAAGCGGCTCTAACTGCTCGGTGTTCACGGTCTGATTGTGACAGAGGTGTTTGTATGGAACCAGCAATCGGTTAAATGAATGAATGAGCGAGGGCTGCGATGTGCGTGAGAAAGAGAGAGGGTGAGCGGTAAACATCGCACATGGGGAAGCCAAAATCTGTCCTGGGGGCTTCCTTTCCTAGGGCAGAGCTGGACTATCTGTGCTGGCAGGAGATGGCTCGGAAGCTCCCCCGCAGTCCCTGCTAGAAACCCATAATCTGTCCACTTTTAATGTTTGTTTGCATAGGCGAGGACGTTTCACCGCGCACTGTGTGCGTTAGAAAGATTCTTTTATTTTAAGAGAGAACATTTCATTCTTGTGATTGCGGGCGAGGAGCTGTTAATCACTGGAGGGTGTAATACAAGATTGTCGTGGAAAGAGGGGGAAAACCCGGAGCCTCTGTCCCCGGCTGCCTGGCGAGTGCAGAGCCTGCTGTGAAGGGATGGACCGCAGGCTGGAGTCCTGTGCTAGGAGAAGAATAAGGGGTAAAAACCCGGGAGAGTCTGTACCCAGCTGACTGGTGGCTCAGCAGCTCTGTCCGATGGCTCCGTTACAGGGATTTGCTCGAATATAGGAGGGCGCGGGTAAGTGTAGGTAAGTGGGTGCGGGTGGATGGGGAGGAGGGGGTCAGTTAGACCTGTGTTCCAAGCATATTCCGGTGAATACCTCTAATGCGAAAGAGCCTTAATTAATAACAAGAAAGAGCCACCAGCAGACTGGGGGTTTTACTACTTTCTGCTAGGAAAAATGGCCAAAATTTCACCAAAACTACCTCTTTCTAGCTCTTGTGATCAGTAACATCCTCTGTCGCGGAGAGGATGTTACGATCCACGGTGTCACTGAGCTGACGGGGCTTCGAGCCCACAGCCTCATTGTTACTAACCCGGCTCCCAACCCTTGGGCCAGCGAGGCTTTCACACGAAATAACTTTCGGAACTTATATTTGACCTTTTCAAGGAGTAGAAACACCTCCCCCGACCACTTGCGAAAAGATATCATTACCAGGAGCACTACACCCTCCCAAGATCCACCAGTGGCACAGAGCTCAAAGGAAGCTCCTTATAAGCCATAGGTCTCACGATTCACGCTCAGCTTCTTTTTTTTTTTATTTAAACACACTGCAATGTCATTTTTATTACAATAAACTTATTTTTTTTTTAATCAGGAAAACAGCAAGTCCACAATGCCTCTTATCTATCATAATTCAACCAGCAACAGCCAATACAAAGTACGGGGCAATATCCCCAGCCCTTCTTTTATTCCCCCGCCCCGGAGAATGCTAGGATTTCCACTTCTCCTAGGACTTCCCAATAGTTGTAAAGGATCCAGTCTGTTTCTCCGTATTGCCCTGACCTGCTCCATCCTCTGTGCATCTCATCCTGACGGCTGCAGGCCTGTGACATTGCTGGAGCGGCGATCTTCTTCCATTCGGCCGGAACCGAGCATCTCGCAGCCTTAAGAACTTGAGACATGAACTGCTTGACCTGGGCAGGAGCCTCCTCGATTGCCACATTAAAAAGCAAAAAGTTGATTCCCATAGGAAAGCAGAGCTCCTCACAGTCTTTATGAACTGCTGAAGGGCTCTGCATAAGGGAGCGATCCCCACACAACAGCATCACACACGTCCCCCGGTGCCTTCCTCCCCGCACCCTCTCCAACCTCTGCCCGCGACTCTCCCTACCTTGTCCCTGGGCCGGGATCGCTCTCTCTGTAGGGCTCTTTGCAGCTCCTGGCCGGACAGAGGGTGAGATCCTGTCCCTCCCTCCACGTCCCCTCTGTCCGTGCTTCTCCCCACCTTCTCCCCTGAGCCTGGATCCGTCTCTCGGGTTCGCTGCGAAGGAACGGCTGGGACCGGGCTGTGCCCCGCCTCCTCCCCCTGCCGTCCATTCGCAGCAGCAGGAAGGGGCGGGGCTGCAGCAGAGCTCTCTCTTGTGATTAGGCTCCGACCCTGCCTGTCTCGCCCTCACAACCATGGCGGAGCTGTAGCTTCCGGTCGGTGACCGAGAGCTCGGCCGTGCGCTCCGAGAGCGGGCAGCGGCCGCCCTGGCAGGAAAAGCCGCTTAGCACGGAAGGAGCAATGGGGGCTAAGGCTGGGGGGAAGCGCGGATTCTGGCCCAGGCATGAGCGGCGCTTTACGGCCTCCCCCTCCCCAGGCTTTAAGCTTGCAAACCGTGCAAAGGTCCCCGGGTTTTAAGCGGCTCTTCCCGCCAGCCTGCTCTCACTGCTCCGTGTTCACGGTCTGATTGTGACAGAGGTGTTCGCATGGAACCAGATATCGGTTAAATAAACAAATGAATGAATGACCGAGGGATGCGATGTGTGGGAGAGAATGAGCGGTAAATATCGCACACGGGGAAGGCTAAATCTGTCCTGGTTGCTTCCTTTCTCAGGGCAGTGCTGGACGGTCTCTGCTGGCAATAGATAGACCCGAGCTCCCGGGGAGCTACTGAGCCAACAGCCCCTGCTAGAAACCCATAATCTGTCCACTTTTAATGTTTGTTTGCATAGGGGAGGAGGTTTCACCGCGCACTGTGTGCGTTAGAAAGATTCTTTTATTTTATGAGAGAACATTTCATTCTTGTGATTGCGGGCGAGGAGCTGTTAATCACCGGAGGGTGTAATACAAGAGAGTGGTGGAAAGAGGGGTAAAACCCCGGAGCCTCTGTCCCCGGCTGCCTGGAGAGTGCAGAGCCGGCTGTGAAGGCTTAGCCAGAAGCTAGGTGGGGGCCAGTGTAGGTAAGTGGGTGCGGGTGGATGGGGCGGAGGGGGGGGTCAGTTAGACCTGTGTTCCAAGCATATTCCGGTGAATACCTCTAATGCGAAAGAGCCTTAATTAATAACAAGAAAGAGCCACCAGCAGACTGGGGATTTTACTACTTTTTACTAGGAAAAATGGCCCAAATTTCACCAAAACTTCCTCTTTCTAGGTCTTGTGATCAGTAACATCCTCTGTCGCGGAGAGGATGTTACAATCCACGGTGTCACTGAGCTGATGGGGCTTCAATCCCACAGCCTGACTGTTACTAACCCAGCACCCAACCTTTGAGCCAGCGTTAATTTCACACCAAATGCTTTTTGGAACTTATATTTGACCTTTTCAAGGCGTATAAAGGTCCCCCCAACCATCCCTGAAAAGATATCATTACCAGGAGCACTACACCCTCCCAAGATCCATCAGTGGCACAGGGCTCAAAGGGAGCTGCTTATAAGCCACAAGTCCCACAGTTCATGTACAGGCTCTGTTTCATTTAAACACACTGCAATGTCATTTTTATTACAAAAAACTTTTGTATCAGGAAAACAGCAACAGCCAATACAAAGTATAGAACAATATCCCCAGCCCTTCTTTTATTCCCCGCCCCAGAGAATGCTAGGATTTCCACTTCTCCTAGGGCTTCCCTATAGTTGTAAAGGATCCAGCCTGTTTCTCCGTTATTGCCCTGACCTGCGCTGTCCCGTGCAGCATATCCGGGCGTCTTCAGGACCGCGACAGTGCTGGAACGGTGATCTTCCATTCGGCTGAAAACGAGCATCTCGCAGCAACTTGAGATATGAACTGGTTTACCTGTCTGGGAGCCTCCTCGATTGCCTCATTAAAAGGAAAAAAGTTAGATTCCCATAGGAAACCAGAGCTCCTCACAGTCTTTATGACCAAAAGGGAGAGAACCCCACACAATAGCATCACACACGTCCTCGGTGCCTTCCTCCCCGCACCCTCTCCAACATCTTTCAGACCCAGCTCCATGCACAGTCTGTAATCGAGCAGGCCTAACCCACCATCTAGAGCAGAGCTTCCCAAACTGTGGCTCGGGACCCCAAATGGGGTCACAAAACCTCCAGCCAGGGTCACAAATGCCACAAAGGGCAGTCCTCTCCGGACATCACCACCAGCAGAAGTAATGGAAATCAGGTGGGATCTTTGAGCTTGCATGCACTCTCAGGTCCTGCAATGGTCCAGCCCTCACTTGAGGAGGGACTGGGGCCACTGTAGGGCCTGTGAACTTTTACTGGCTCAAAGTTCCTGTGCTGTCTTTCATTACCAATGCTTCTGCCATTTGCAGATCAACATCAGGCATTGGACCAGCTATTGGGAAAGAGTGGGCAGAGTGTGCACAGGTCTGTGCAGGTTGTCATGTGTTCTCTATCTTCTCCCATCGCCGAGCTTATCTAAGAGAAAAATAAGAAGATAAGAACCTGCCATACTGGGTCAGACCAAGGGTCCATCAAGCCCTGCATCCTATTTCCCACAGTGGCCAATCCAGACCATAAGAGCCTGGCAAGTACCCAAAAAAATGTTGCCCCTGCCATCAGCCTGCCCTCTCTTCCCTCTAGCTTTCATCCACTTATCGCCTGAGGCTCAAAGGAAAATGCTGCTGCTGATGCTAGTTAAGGTGATGTTTGGATGGGGGCTGTTTGAAAGGAGGGGTCAGATACAGGAAGGGTCTGAGGGTTGGCTCAGTGGGAGAGGGATTGGCTGTGGAAGGTGAGAAAAGTGAATGCTAGGGGTGAGAGTATCAACTGGGGAGGGAAATGAGAAAAGAGAGAGGAAGGGGATGACAGATGATTATAAAAATGGCTTGGAGGTGAGAGAAGTTCAGTGGGGAGGATGTAAAAAGCTGGAGTGGGTGAGCGAGCAGCTAGGCTGGGAAGGGGAGAGGACTGGGAGATGTAAGAGGGGATCAGCTGGAGAGGCAGAGGTTTGGAGGGGGATGGAAGTTGAGAGAGGGGATCAGTTGGAGTGCAGGATTGGTGAGTGGAGGGATTGTTGGAGGTGAACTACACCCTCGCTAATTAGGCTTGGTTGTCCTCTGGGGTCGTGTGAATTTTCAAGTACTAAAATGGGGTCACATTGGCTAAACGTTTGGGAAGCTCTGCCTTAGCCCCTATGTGGCTGCAGGCTCAGCCGCCAAGTCCTGTCATCCAAGGAGGTACTGCCCCCTCTCCCCATGCCCAATCATGCTGCCGGCACTGCTGATTGGAGCAGGGACATTATAGGTGGGGGGGCGGGGGGGAGTGGAGACTGGGTTTGGAGCAGGAAGGGGGTACAGGCCTGGGCAGAGAAGGGGGGGGGGGGTCACTGCAGTACATTCTATGTTTTTGTTTAAGCCCCGGTAACTTCCAAGCTGCTAAGGGACCTGAGGGAGGAGAGCAGCTTCCCAGCCAGCTGCAGCTCCTGACAGGACTGAGGGTGAGGTCCTGGGACCCTTCCCTCCCTCCACCTCCCCTCTGTCCGCGCCTCTCCCTACCTTTTCCCCTGGGCCGGGATCTCTCTCTCTAGGGCTCTCTCCTTGCCTTCTGCTAAGGGTAGAACCACTGCACCAGCGAGCTACCTAAACTAAAAAAGAAGTTGAAACCAATGCAAAACGTATCCCCAAGATTTCAGATTGTTTTCAGCACTGACTTTGAGGCTGAATTTACTGCAAGGGCCAATCAGAATCCTGCAGGATTTTTATTAGAAGGAAGAAAATAAGAATTCAATGTGTGAAAGAATGAAAGATTTTGGAGCAATAAAGGGGAAGAAAATTGAAAATGTGAATTGATTAAAATGTGTTGGCCACTCTTGTCACAAGCACGGATAGAGCGGCCGGAATCCCCACCCTCACCATTCAGGTGGGACAGGCTAGTCCTGCTGGTAGCACCGGCGCTCGCTGCTGGATGGCACCGATATGAGGGGATTTTGCACCAAGAAGGGGGGATGGGAAGAAGTTGATTATTTACTCCGGGTACAGGCATGGCTAGCTGTAGTTAAGCCATCTACTCCTGTGTCTAGATTTGCTTGGCTATATTGCTTGACTAGCAGGGAAAATTAACAATAACAAGCTTACTTTTGTCTTCTGAAAATGTATCCACCTCACGCAGTGAAGTATTCTGCATGATATTTGGAATTGCTTCTCAGGGTGATTCTGATGTAGTCACAGACAAAGATTCTCTGAAACAAATTGGAAAGCTCAAGGCCTCCTTGTGCAAAGCTAAACATCACACATGATCCTTTCTGGGTGAAGCCTCCGATGCCAAATACTGCAGAACTCAGCTGCCAGAATCCTTACAGGAAAAAAAAGAAATGAACACATAACACCCATTTTGACTTCCCTTCACTGGCTACCTATTTCTGCAGGAATTACCTACAAATCAATGACCATCATTCAGAAAATCCTAAACGATGATCTTCATGGACTAAAAGGCTTAAACATAACCCCCCAAAACCCACAAAGAAACCTACGCTCCAACAACGCAGGATACTTAAACATCCCCACCTTAAGAGACGGTCATCTTTCAACTACACGAGAAAGAGCATTTTCCATTGCTTCCCCCAAAATTTGGAACACCCTACCCAAAGAACTGAGGACCCAGCACATCCTGAAAACATTTAAAAAAGACCTTAAAACATTTTTATTCCTCAAATTCTATTCTATCTGACACCTGATCTTCCCAGCTCTCAACCGAACTCGCAAACATAATCCTCTTTCCTCTTGCTCTCCTGATGTACCCCCCTTCCCTCCATTTTCACCCCCCCCTGCTCTCTCACTTGATTCGTTAAGTTTTTGAAAATGTTCTCCTCACTCTACTGTTATTCAACTACTAAGAAAAAATGTATATTGTTCACAAAACTCTACTGTTCCCAACTACCATGTTAACTCCATTTTATTGTATGATCATTGCATATTTTGTAAACCGTTATGATGGCTCTACCGAATAACGGTATATAAAACTCTACAAATAAATAAATAAATGAGACCGGTGCTCCCTAATGCACAGTGGGATCTACTGATTACTGAGCCCGCAGGCCTTTCTCCTGAGTAACAGTTTCCTCAGTTTTCACCGTCCCAGTTGCTTTTCTCTCTTTATGGGCTGCTCTGTTTGTCCCAAGTCCTACTCCCCTGACTTTTTTCAAGCCTGTCATGGTGGGGGGAAAAAGAGAACTGGCTCCAAACTTTGAAAAACATGGTTTCTGATTTCCCACAGTTGAATATCGATCTTCCAAGGACCTTGCTGGAGAAGTCTAGTATTTAGAGCAGTGAGCTGCAAACCATGAAGCCAGGTATCAAATCCCATTTCTCTCACAGACACATCTTGTGACCCCGTGCAAGTCACTTAAGCTTCCTTTGCCTCAGGTGCAAGCTTGCTGGTCCATCTACCAAAAGACATTTTCCCATTGATGCTATATCTGCACCGACCTGCATTCTGCAGAAGATGGTGGCCTAATTCACGTACAGTTAGCAGTTAGCTTGCGGTCTCCCTTTTGCGCCTGTGCTCGTGCTCCCTCTGAGTCTGGCCTGAGAGAGGGCAGCCTTGCCTGGCCCTTTGACCAGACAAGAACACTGCCTTTTTCAACGTTTAACCATCGCAGCCAGCAAAACCTATCAGTGTATATCACGACAACATATCTGCAAAACCACTTCATCTATCTCAAACCAGTAGAGCATCCTGCCCAGGAAATCGGGGGCTACCTTTCCCAAATCCATGAGCTTGTTATTAAAATGGCTGTCCTTAAGATAGTGGAAAACGTGCGTGGCCAGGACCAGGATTGTCAACGATAGTGGAAAACGTGCGTGGCCAGGACCAGGATTGTCAACGATAGTGGAAAACGTGCGTGGCCAGGACCAGGATTGCCAACGATAGTGGAAAACGTGCGTGGCCAGGACCAGGATTGCCAACGATAGTGGAAAACGTGCGTGGCCAGGACGATCCTGAACCTTGTGGTGCTGCAGGTGAATGACATCAGAGGGAAATCCTTTCACTCAGAATCTTTCAGGCGCTGTGGCGAGTGATGGGTGCCAGTCATTCCAGTTCCTGCCTTTCTCCGCTCTTTTCTCACCATGTGTGGGGGGCATGCTACTCCCATGTGCCATCTCCTCATACGGCTTCGTCAGGTCCAGGCCGAGAAGCTCCCAATTAGACATAGAGACTGAACGTGAGACTGTGGCTGCCCAGGATCTTGCCAGACTTGTAGGATCTTTGGAAGTGGTGCAGCTCCTCCAAAATGAGGGGCCAGCCCATGGTTGCCTCCCTTTAGGAGCCTTTCTGATCAGGCGTACTCAGATTGCTCCGGGAGTAGGAGGTCCCCCTGACTGAGTCATGACTACATGCTTTGAAGACCTGTAGTGTTTTGTTCAGTTGATTGTTTATAGTTTTATATAATTGACAGCACTGTTATTTAACAGCTACACTGTCACTTTTTGTGATGATGATAATGTTGAGGCACCACTCACGTGCGGGCCCGGCGCTCCTCTCGACCTCCTGTTACCTCTTCTCCTGGTCCCGGGTCCCCTCTGCAGCACTCGGCAACCTCAAACTCCTCGGGCCCCGTTCCTGGGCCTCCGCTGCCCTAGCAGGCCTTGCGCACGCATTTGTAAATGGGTCGGTCAGTAGCCAGTCCAGCCAAGCTCTCCAGAACAGCCCAGAAATACAGTCTTATCTCAAATAGTCTGTACTGAAAGGAAAACGGTTCTTTTCCAGCTCCCACTGCAAACTCCAGTGGGTCTCGCAAGCACTTCCCCCTTCACAGGGACACAAAAACCAAACCCTAGCTTGGCTTCTCAGCCAGCCGCAACCGCCCTGCTTGGGAGATGCGCAACCCGCACAAAATCCCCTGGGTTGGGCAGCAGGTCACGGTCTTCCCATTCCTTTACAACAAGTTCCAAAAGCACCCAAAGTGCCACTCACTCTGTTTCCATGCCGGAGTCAGTGGCTTCCTTTCTGGCCAGTCAAACCATTCAGGCACACCTTCCTGCTCTACAGTCATGGGCTCAGGTATGTGGGAGCCACCAGGGCTCTGCTCAGCTGCACAATCAGGGTCCTCTCTTTCCCATTGGCTGAGCTGCGCCTCTAAGAACTTGGGAGTTGTAGTCCTTCCCCGGCTGTCTAATTCTGCTCCAGGCTCTGCCAGCAGTGATCCTGCCCGAGTTTTCCTGTCTCAAAACAGCCTGCACTTTGTCACAAGATATATATATATGTATGTATTTAACAGAACGAGAGATAGATCTATATATAAACAAGATATAGATAGATGGATGAGAGGAGAGAAAATTAATGGCGAGATAAGAGATTTGGAACTTGGATATGTAAGACACCTAAACTGGCTAAAGAAATATATATCCCCTATCATTTGGGAGGGAGGAAACCCCACCACCTGATTGGCCAGGAGAATACCTAAATTTAACAATTGGCATTAAATGAACACCAGAATACAAAGGTCACAAATTTCTTATAAGAGATCTTTGAACTCATAAATCATTTTGTGGGAAGAATAAAAGCTGGAAAGAACTTTTCTATCAACTACATAAGTGACTGTGCTAGAAACAGTTCCAGCATGGTTATTGCTGCTGTTTACAAATAAGAGCTCATTGATGCTGTATACAATGAACTTGGGATTTGACTTAAAGCAATGCACAGGGTCTAAAAGAATCATCCCCACTTACCCAGGGAATTTTGGGCACTCTGATACAATAAACATCAAGGGAAGACGTGGACATTTAAGGCTATGGATCAGGCGTGGCTCCTGGGACCCCATCCATGACTATCAGCCCAGGGGGTTACACAAAATACTATACAATAAAACACACTAACCTCATGCATGGAAGCAAAATTCTATTCTCCTTAGGTGGAGATTTTCAGACAATGCTCAACTGTAATATTCTGCCACTACACAGTCATGAAAATGCTCTCTCACAGCGAGGAATTGGAACACTCTCACTATCTCTTGAAAAATATGAAATTAGTAATGCACCATACTTTCATATTAGTCAATAGTCAGAACTCCATTAACAAAACGATTCCTTTCTGTAACAAGATATTATGCAATACTGTCATTCAGCAATGGATCCTTTCCCACACGATGTGGGTCTAAAAACTGTTAATAGTAGAGACTTCGAATTGGAAAAGAGAGAAGAGTATACTCATTAATACCTATCACTGATATTTTCCAACATACTTTTCTGACTAATTTAAATAGTTATATTCTGTCATGTAACTGTTATCCACAATATAACACCAACTACCACAAAACACTCTGATCGTGCGCTGGTTACGTTCTTCTCTCCACATTCCTTCAGTACCTCAATATTCCCTCGGGGACACAGTTTTAGAGCTGTACCCATCCACAATATGGGCATATAACACTTTAACTATATTACTTGAACACTAATGTCCAATATAATATACCACATCCACTTCCACACTTCAACTGCATAGAACAATAATGGGGGGATGGATTCAAAGCCCGGTGCACGCCAATAGCAGCAGATATGCGCATGCTCAGCTGCGGGCGCATCGAAACAGAATCTGAAGGTTACAACAATATAACAATGTACTGTACATATGTTTATCTCACTTAAAAATTTAAAGCATAAACGGCATATTCCCTTTCGGGAGTTACCCTTAAAGATACCGGACTTTAAAAGTCTACCCATAAGGGTTTGCATGTTCCCTGTATTTTGTTTGTTGTTTGTGATAGATCATTGCCAAAAGAGCCTACACTTTTCAGGGGTAACTATGGGAAACCTAAAAGAAGAATTGCTTGTTTATGCCACTTTAGTTCTGGCTGCGACTCTGACCTACTGCAGTGACTGAAATAGTCTCTAAAACGATAAGTGTACAAAGTAATAAAGAGTTATAACATTTAAACAATAGGTTTTAATGAGGGGGGTTTGTGTGCATTTCATGTATTCGTATATATTTGTGGGTGGCAGTTTTTGTTTATTCTTTTTGCACAGACATTTTGTGTCAGTAATTTTGTTTGAATGGTTGGCGGCATTGTGAGCATGGGTATACATTTTGGTGTGTATACTTACTGTTAACATCCTTTTGATTTCTTTGTTCATTTGTGTATCGATTGTTTTTTGTAATTGTATTTTCAATAATATTAAAATGTATTGCTTAAATTGTATAGTTCTATTACTTTGTATATTTACCCTTTTTTTTATGGCTTTATTGTAATTTTGTGGGTGGTATTTTATTCTAGACAGTTTGGTATTTCCTGAGTAATTTTAAATATATCCTGTTGTCAATTTGCAACATCTGCATACTATCTCCATTGCTGGTGTCCTTATCATCATCCACTTCCCCAACATTATTCTCATCATCTTTGGAGGTCATACCTCTAAACTGCTTTAGATAGAGTGTGGGTTGTTCTGAGAAAGGCTACTAAAATGGTGCATATTTCACAGCCGAATTCCTATATGATGAGTCTTAAAGAGCTATGGTGGTCATTTATCAAAGGCAGTATCGCGTGCGATAAGCCTCTAACGCATGGGAAAAGGCCCTTTTCGCACGCGATAGCATGCAAATTAGATTGGGGCGGAGTCATGGCGGGGAGGGGGTGGAGTCGGTGGTGGCTTTGCTACCGGCGATAATGTTGCTAACATTATCGTCGGCAGTAGCGCACCGCAGCCGTTGAAATCGCACCGCTGTGGTGTGAAGGCTGCAGGCTTTTGCAGGCCCCCCCCCTTCGCCCCCCGTTTTCACAGGATTCATCATTCTGCGAAGAATGATGAATCCAGGCCTATATGTGCACACCTAGAGGAGGTGGGGGGAGGGGGAATAGGGTAGAGGTATTGAAACACCTCAAGGGTATGAATAATACATAAGGACCTAATTATTTCCAGTGGTTGGGATGCTCTAGAACAAAAGGTCATAGGAAGCGCCAAGGGGCTTAGAAAGTATTATTTTATAGAAGGGATTGGTTTAAGAAATGATGAGAGAAACACAAACTGCCTAGACATGATTGAAGGAAAGCCTGAGATGAACTGGGGTTTACAGAAGGAATCAGGAAGTAGTTTGGGCAGATTGGATGGCCCCAGCAGTTCTTATCCACTGTCATATTGTATATTTGTGTTATACACTATCATCAACCCCATTACCATCAATATTCTTGTTAATATCATTACAGTAAGCAGCTTTATCATCATATTCTTCATAATCACAGCCGGTCATCAAAATCATTATCACTATCCTGAATCCCACCACCATCATGCCGTTATCATCACCAAAAAAAAAATCATCATAATTGCACCATTACCAGTCTCATCAAAATCACCAACATATGTTACCAAGAAAGCCCGCTCGTTATCTTCCCCATCACTATAATCATCACCAGGTTTACCATCATGCCCATGACCATCTTCCCCAGAATCCTCATCACCCCGATTGTCACTATTCTCAGCATCAATATAAGTGTTTCAAGAGCTTTTCTTCTGTGGTGTTCAACTCTAAAGCCTTGGTGAAGAACATAGTGTTTAAGAAAGGGACAGGCCTTAAAGTCTTATTGAAATATGTTGGGATCAAATTATTTTGCAATACATAGAAAACAAATAACTTCTTGTAAACCAAAGTCAGCCCCCCCCCCCCCCCCCCCCCTGAACACAGCATATCTTCACTCTACTTCCTTCAGCAAGGCCATGTTGAGTTTGACTGAGCTCAGCATCCTGTCTCTTGATACTGAACAATCCTGGACAGGTGCGAGTACACAGCAGATCCGAATACAGGGGTGGCCATCTCCAGTTCTCAGGTGCCACAAGCAGGCTATCCGTAATAAATATGCATGAGACACATTTGCACACCAAGGGAGGCAGCACATGCAAATCTATGCTATGCCTATCTGTGGCTTTTGAGGACTGGAGTTGGTCGCCTCTGTCCTAATAGAAAGATCCATTTTGCCCACTACCCTAATAATTGTTAATGAACTCGGTAGCCAAGTGATGGGTATCTACCTACCTTTACGCTAACTCATTTACAAATGACTTCTTGGCTACAGTGAGACCTCATACCGACGGATGAGACCAGTCACGTTATCTTTAGCTCCACCTGACCAGGAGGGGCTAGACCTTGCAGGCTTCCACTTACAAATCCCACTTTTCAGTCTATCCACAGCACTCCCACAAATTTGCAGGGTACGGAAACCTTGTAGAACGGTAATAGGTTGTAATGAGACGAACAGAGACTAATTATCTTTTGACAGGCCTTTCCCGGAGGTCTTTTGGTAAGTTTTGCTGAAGATGCTCAAATGTGTCAGGCGGCTTCTAAATAGGTAAAGGAAGTGGAGGGAAAGGGCGGAAGCTGAGGGGCTATAAGTGCTTCCACTGCTTGCCTTGGCTCTGTCCTCACCCCCTGCTGAATAGGCTTGTGCACAGGAAAAAATTATTCCCATGGTTTCACTTCATTTGCCGCTTTTTGGTTTTGTTAGGCAATGAATGAAGCAATTCCTGTTTTGGACACTTAGGGGGTTTCCATTTACGTTTTAGCAAGCAGGAAACAGCACACCAAGGCACCAAGAGTGGGGGCAAGGCAGAAGGCGCAGGGACATCAAGACGCTGAAGATACAGAAAGACCAGCGAAGCAACAAGAGCAGTGACCTCAATGCCCCAAGGCACTAGAAAAGGGGCAAAATGACACAAGCAGTGACACGAATACCTCATTCTCTTTGAAAGGGGCAAAGACATGAAGACTCCCAAGGCACCAGGAGAGGAGCAACGGGTGCCAACAACGGTGGCATGAGCACTCAAAGAGGCAAAACAGTACAACCAGCCATAAACTCCCCACAGCACCATGAGAAGGGCAAAGCAGCACAAACTGGCATGAAGAGCTCCATGATACTGGTAGAAAAGCAAAGGGCACCAACAACAATGGCATGAATACCCTAAGGCAGCAAAAGAGGGACAAAGCACAAGAGTAATTGAACCATTTAGTAACTGAGAGATGGTGAACTTTCTATCCCGGGGCAGGAAATCTCTGGAGGAGGTCCATAGCAGTTCTGCCATGCAAACCTATCCCTGGATCTGGGCATGGGGTGAAAATCTTATTGAGCCATCTAGTAGCTTACAGCTTTAAGGGTACAACCAGAGGACATACTGGAGGACCAATCCCCAAACCTGAACCCTTCCCCTATTGATGTCGTTGGCCTATGGCATCAATGGGGGAAGGGCTGCAGATTTACTTATTGTCCCCCTTCCAGTTATTAGTTTAAATTTGATCATGTTATGATCACTGTTGCCAAGTGGCCCCACCACCGTTACCTCTCTCACCAAATCCTGCGATTCACTAAGAATTAAATCTAAAATAGCTCCCTCTCTTGTTGGTTCCTAAACCAATTGCTCCATGAAACAGTCATTTATTACATCCAGGAACTTTATGTCTCTAGCAAGTCCTGAGGTTACATTTACCCAGTCAATATTGGGGTAATTGAAATCTGGTGCAGGACAAATCTTATAACCACCAACAGTTTCAATAACCACTTTATTATTGTTCCACAAATGTTCAGTGTATCAGAGTAATGATGGCAACTCCGTGAGTCTGATAACAGTAATTTTATAGCGGGGGACAAATCTTATAACCACCACCAGTTTCAATAACCACTTTATTATTGTTCCACAAATGTTCAGTGTATCAGAGTAATGATGGCAACTCCGTGAGTCTGATAACAGTAATTTTATAGCGGGGGACCGCGGGGGACCGCTATAAAATTACTGTTATCAGACTCACGGAGTTGCCATCATTACTCTGATACACTGAACATTTGTGGAACAATAATAAAGTGGTTATTGAAACTGTTGGTGGTTATAAGATTTGTCCTGCACCAGTGCTCTTCAATACTTGCGGATGTGCAAGGTTTCTGCTTCTTCTCTATTTGGTAATTGAAATCTCCCATTATTATTGCACTGCCAAATTGGTTAGCTTCCCTGATTTCTCTTAGCATTTCATCATCTGTCTGACCATGTTGTCCAGGTGGATGGTAGTTTACCCAACACACATGGGATTTCTACCCATATAGATTCTACTGAGCATTTACTCTCTTGTATGATCTTTATCCTGTTGGACTCTATACCCTCCTGGACATAAAGTGCCACACCCCCACCAAGTTGATCCTCCCTATCATTGCGATATAATTTGTACCCTGATATAGCACTGTCCCATCGGTTATCCTCCTTCCACCAAGTCTCTGTGATGCCAGTTATGTCAATCTCATCATTTGCTGCTACACACTCTAACTCTCCCATCTTACTTCTTAGACTTCTGGCATTGGCATACAGACATTTCAAAGTGTGGTTTTTGTTTGTATTAACAACCTGCTTTTCAGTTGTTAGGGATAATTTGGAAATCATTCGCTTCGGTGATTTTTTACCTATAGGCACATGGACTACGTTTGCTTTTATTGGAACCTCTCTGTTTGGATGCCCTAACTCTCCTGTTTAATTAGTATCCTTCAAGGATACATTTCTCCGAACCATGCACTGCTGAGCGACTGTCGGCTTTCCCCTTTGTTCTAGTTTAAAAGCTGCTCTATCTCCTTTTTGAAAGTTAGTGCCAGCAGCTTGGTTCCACTCTGGTTAAGGTGGAGCCCATCCTTTCGGCAAAGTCTCCCCTTTCCCAAAAGTTTCCCCAGTTCCTAATAAAGCTGAATCCCTCTTTCCTGCACCATCGTCTCATCCACGCATTGAAACTCTGGAGCTCTGCCTGCCTCTGGGGACCTGCACGTGGAACAGGAAGCAATTCAGAGAATGCCACCCTTGAGGTTCTGGATTTCAGCTTCCTACCTAAAATCCTAAATTTGGTTTCCAGAACCTCTCTCCCACATTTTCCTATCAATGTACCTCTCTGACTGCCTCAGCTCCTCCAAGTCTGCTACTCTAGCCTCTAGAGATCGGACTCGTTCCCTGAGAGCCAGGAGCTCTTTGCACTGAGTGCACACATACAATCTCTCACCGGCGGGTAAAAAATCATACATTTGACATTCAATGCAAAAGACTGGAAAGCCCCCCACTTGCTGCTGGACTGCTGCCTTCATCATAGTTTTATTGAGTTTCTAGTTAAGTTTAGGATACTAAGGGAGTTGAAATGAGAGTATTTTAAATTTACAAGTGAATTTACTAATTAATCAGCTAGTGTCCTGCAACTACTCATCTTCTCCAACCTAGACTACTGCAACGCCCTACTCCTTGGACTACCTTTCTCCACCATCCGTCCTCTCCAAATCCTACAGAACACAGCCGACAGAATTCTGACTGGATCAAAAAAATATGAACATATCACACCAACACTCATCTCATTACACTGGCTCCCAATAAAATACTGAATAGAATACAAAGTACTTACAACCCTGCATATAATAATCATAGGACAACAAAACAACTGGCTAAGCAAATCAATTGTAATACACACTCCAAAACGGAACCTATGCTCAATGAATAAAGGACTCCTCAAAATCCCTCACGCAAGAACCACTCGACTGAACACAACACGTGAGAGAGCCATATCCATCGCCAGCCCTACACTATGGAACTCAATACCAATTGGAATAAGAACTCAACCATGCATCAAAATTTTCAAAAAAGACCTGAAAACCTGGCTGTTCACCAGAGCCTACTCAGATTCACTCAACCAACCAGCCCACCAAGTACACACGAAACCCAACAACAAGAAAAATGCTACATCCCAAGATCTACCAAAGAACTCTTAACAACGATTACCCAACCGACCTCATATAGTTTATCTTACTTCATCAGAAAGACACTTGGAATTGTTAAACCCCCTGCTGCTACAGATCCAAATGTATAATATCTCAGCCAACCAATATACCTTCCCCTCTCCCTCACTTATTAACCCAAGCCTATATGGAACATCAGTATACATGTAATATCCTTGCTGTATGTAAAATCTTTACTGGATATAATGATCCTTACAGTTGATAACTATTATATGTAATCAACTTACACTACATGATAAGATGTTGTGATGATGTTTATACATCCTGTCCCATGTTTCTGTAAACCGTTCTAATGGCAAAACAGAATGATAGTATACAAAACACGATAAATAAATAAAGGCAGGTACAATAGGATGATTTAGATAAGACCCCGATTGATTTCTAATAAGAAAGTATCTCGCACCTAAAAATCAAGGGTTCAGTGGGTGGGAAAGACAGACGCTAGAATTAACTATCTCTGGCTTGCTTATTACCTCAGACACACACAAACTCTAAAGAATATAGCCCTCTATTTCACCTTTCACCAAACTTTTATAAGCCCAAAGATTTCCAAAAACTCTACTTACCAATCTTCTTTAACCACCATTAAATTAATCTTCACTCAGTTAATTGAAGGGTTTGAGATTCACATGCCATTAGGTGCACGCTTCCAGGACTCCTCTACTGCAAAGGGTGCATGATCTCAGGAAGCTGGGGAAGTCAATCCCTGGATCGCTTGCGGTGACCTCTGGACGCCTCTCCCGGGGGATGCTGGGAGCAGTATGGAGGTGAGACTTCCGGTCCTCCTCTACAGCAAAGGATGCGGGGCCTCTGGAAGCTGGGGCTGTGGAAGTCAGTTCCTGGATCACTTGTGGTGACCTCTGGACGCCTCTCCCAGGGGATGCTGGGAGCAGTATGCAGATGAGCCTTCCAGTCCTCCTCCTGAGGGTGGCGTTTCGCCAAATTCATCATTGTCAGTAAGAGTGTGTGTCTTGTGATTTTATATGGAGGCTACATGAGTATAGGTTTATGTCTGTAAGGGTAGAAATGGGGGGGATGTAGGAATCAGTGGGTTATGGCTTTGTGTGATTAGTGGGTGTAGGGGTGGGTGGAGCATGGTTTTACGTGGAGGTATGTGGGTGTGTTTCTGGAGAATTTTGGGATGTCGAAGTGTGTGGTGTGGGAGTGGTGGGTTTGTGTATGTATGTGTGGGGGGTGGGTGGGGTGTGTGGTGAGGCAGTGTAGGTTTGTGTGTGAATGGTAGCTTATTGGGTATGTGGGGTAGATGTATGTGGGTCTGTATGGGTGTATAGATGTGGGAGGGGTGTGCAACATGTATGGGAGGGTGGCAGGTATATGCATGTGGACTTGTAGGAGGAAGTAGCTCCAAAGGTGCCTTTTGCTGTTATCTCTAGCTGCTTCCTTCCATCTGCCTTTGTCCCTCTGAGAGTGCTGGAAGGGTGGTGGCTGGGGGAAGGTGAGGAAGGAATACTTTTGGAATGGAGCGGAAAGCAATGAGGATTTGTTTTTTCCAGAGGCTTGGTTCTCTGAAAATACTTACCCAATGTTTCTGATTTTCACAAATATTCAGATCTTATTCCTTCTTGCCAAATGTAGTGAATTTCTGTCCCTATTTTGTTGTGGCTCTGGGTGGATGAGATGGACGGACAGACATTCATCTCATTTATATAATTCTTTCCAACATTCAATTTGTGGGAAACATAATAAAAGACATTGGGGGCCAACATAATAAACTGCACAAAACCTGCCGTGGGTTTTTGCGGGGGTAATTGCGCATGGGTTTCCGCGCTAATCTTACACGCATATGTACTGCGTTTAGCACGGGTGCGAAAACCCACGGCAGGTTTTGCGTAAGTGCATGCAAATGACGTGTAAAGGAGACGATTATCTAGTCTCAGCCGATGCAGGGAGCAGTGCTAGCCGGGAGATCAATTAGTGCGGGTTTTTTTAGCGCCCGGGTCAGGGCAGGAGTTAAATAAAAGCGCATGGCTGGAGGCCCTTATACTCCATTGCTGGCATTAGCTCTCATTAGCTTTGTCGAGCCACTTTAAAACGCCCTTCATTTCCTGAATAGTTTTCTGATGCCAGGTTGGGTGGCTGCATGGCCTCTTCCTCGCTGGGCGCCCGAGGCTTGCTGATCGTGATCCCTCCTACCGCTTTGGTGGCATTCGGTGCCTGTCACGGCCACGATGCGGCTGGAACAGTTTATTTTTGAAGAGTGGTGCCTTGAAATCATTAGAAATGAGTCTGCAACATTTTTCCGCTAGCGCCTATTTTAGTGCCTGTTTTTCATGTGGCTTATGCGGGTACTGGCGTATTTGCTCTTTTATGCTTTTATTGCTTTGCGCGCATCTAATTTGCATGCCATCTTCTTCTTATTTCGTGGGGCTACCTGTTCTTGCCCCACACGCTCACAAAAATACGCGGGGAAAAACAGCGCTGATTTCAGCGTGGGTCTTACTTCATTGGCCCCGTTGTGAATAGTTTCACTTGTTTGGCTTTTATGTCATTTTGTGGGCACCAAGTAGACAGCAGCAGATTTCCCCAGGCAGAATAATGGTAATTTTCAAAGACACTTCTGCATTTATCCATGGAAATGGCTTGCTATAAAATTAATCAAAAATATAAATCACTGAATGACAACTCAAATTTGAGGTGACACATGACACCCCAAAATTGATTAGAAAAGCTTTATCATCTATACCATCTCCCAAACTGGCACACCTAAATACAGGTTGTGACAGAGCAAGGTCACTGGCAGGCACAAAAATTTGGAATGCTTTACCAAAGGCCTTAAGATTTGAATCTCAGCCTAATACTTTTAAAAAATAACTGAAGACTTGGCTTTTTGAGCAGGCCTTTGCAAATTGAAGTCAATCCCTTTTTCACTACCATCCTTTCCTTCTAAGTTTTACATTTGTTATTTTAAATATTATTGTAGTAATAGATAGTTAAATTTTAGTTATTTTATGGATTGTATTATTTATAATTGTTTTATGGCTTCTTAGATGTGTTTATTTAAATTGTTTTATATTTATTTATTTTATTAAAGGCTTTTATATACCGACTTTCTTGATACAAATCAAATCAACTCGGTTTACATCGAACTAAGCAGTAACTATAACCAACTATAACCAACCAATCAATTTATATGTTGGTTGCGATTATTTTATAATGTAAACCAATATGATATTATATGAATAAAAGTGAATAAATAAAATAAATAAAAATAAAAACAGCAATAGAAGGAAAAACCATAGAGACCCCCAACAATACCATTATCATCAAGTCTCAGTATGTTACAAATCAAGGGCTATGTACATCGCAGGAAGAAGACTTCAGAGGACTCCAAACTGGACTCCAGAACTCAAGGTTCTCTTACTGCCTTCATCAGAAAAAAAGACGACGTGCTCCACATTACACTTTTTTGCAAAATTTCTGAAAACCAATCGCTTGGGCATTTCCTTATTTAGTATACCACTTCCAAAGATGACAGCCCCTGTACTTAAGTGTCCAGCTCACCCCAGGAAAAGAGTGCAGAAAAAGTTATCACCATCATAAACACAACTACCATCACCAAGAGCATAGTCCTCATCATCGCCAGAATCACCATTTACCAATAGCATCAGTGTCACCACCACAAGCGCTATCAACAGCATCATCACGATCAACTTCCACATCATCTGCGTCAACAATATTATCAGCGCCACCATAATAATTATCCTCACCATCAATGCAATCCAACACTATTACCTCCAAAATATTACCACCACCATCTCCCATCATCATGTAGTCCCATCATGGTTAGATCTTGGGCATGGCCAATGCAAGGCCCATGACCTTCCAGAGTTCTCGCACAAAGGGAGAAAGTCTTTTCAACGCTCTCAAGGGGTATTTCTTCGCTCAGGGGCTCTTCTGCACCCCAGTCAGTCACAGCAACAATCACTCTTCAAGCCAAATACTTGTTCAAAATAAAATCTTTACTGAAACTATGAAAACAAATCAACGTCCATCAGTACACTGGAGGGTAGCGCACCGCACTTCTCTATGTATTGAACTCGGAGCTTTCTCCTGAGCTGTCCCCCAGCATCCAGCTGACCTCTCCTACTGCTGTCCTTAACTCTTTCCATGCATATGGAAGACGTCCCCCTATTTAAATTTAAAATCTCCACCCTAGAACAAAAAAAAAAAAAAGTTCCTGCCTTCCCTTCCTGCAGCTGTTCCAGCTGCGAGAGACAGATGTGAGCAGGATTGCCAGGGGCCAGCAATGAGAGCAGAGACTTCTATTGCTCACCAATTTCCCAGCTATGTGCCTTAAGTCATTTTTCTTCATGCCTTTTCACTGCTGGCTTTGATTTTTCACGTGCAGCATGTTTGGAGTGAGCAAACACAAACTCCTTGTAGGATCATTACACACCAGCAGTGTCATTCTTTTCGGCTCTGCATCTGGGATTAGGGGGGGGGGGGTCTATGGACACAAAAGTATTTGCTTGCAGATTTGGAAATGCAGGATTTCTATCCCATTGAAAGGTGCTATGAAATCATTTTAATAGCAGTTTTACTAGAGGTGTCCTAGAAAAACCCAAGTCCGTTGCAGGCTGTGATGTCCTTTCTTGGACCAACATAAGAATTATTCAGTGTTGTACATGATCTTTTAAAACACCCTCGGTAGAAAATTTCCGGCTTTTCTTTCTATGAGATCTGAGGTAAACGCAGCTGGGGGTGTTTTCCAGCTGTGATATCCATGCAGATGTGTTATAAAAATTTCCAGCAATACATTTATTTGTTTTAATCCAGAACACCTGAGGGAATTCCTGGATGGTAGAAGACAACAAACTGCTAATGATTAATACACTGGGCAACAAATTTTCACAAAAGTCCTGTTACGGAAATGAAATTAGTCAATTCTTATACATTTCCATGTGCTAAACACGAATGTGACTGAAAATGCAAAATTGGCTCTAGTTTTTTTTGTAATATGCAATAATATAATTACATCTTGAATTGGATGCCAATAGTAGGAGACCTACAGTTAATACCGTTTTGAAAAATGAAGTCAGACTAGGTCTTAGATTTCTTTGCTTGTCTCTTGTACACCTGTTCGGGAGCATCTCTGCAGAGCGTCCAGCAGGGGTCAGCCAGCAGGAATATTTCAAATGCTCACCCTTTCTGACTGGGCTTCATATAGTACACTGCTGACGTCAGCTTACTCAGCAGCAGGGCAGTAGGACTGCATTGCATCAGAAAATGATGTAAGTATGATGCAATATTACATCATTCTAGGCTTATTTACAGTCCTACTGGATACATTTATACAACTAAACATAGAAAGTGAACTATATTAAATATCTTCAAAATGAGAGCCAATAAAAACTTTTCATGGTCATATTCGTGTTCAGCACATCAAGATACTACAGAGTAGGACCTTTTTAGGTCAGTAACACTTTCTTTGTTGCCCAGTGATATCAAGGGAATAAATAAATAATACTGTGATTTGTAATGATCACTTATCTATTTCTTGATATCTGTTGTAAATTGCTCCTTAAGTATTAGAAAATGCTCCTCTAATGTTGCTTTTTTCTGAGTAAGGGATATGATGGGGAAATACAAGGGGGGGTCATGATTGTAATGTATCTTATCTTATGTTCATATACTATGTTAACTTGAAATTTGTTTCTTGTCATATTCTCTTACAAATTTCATTCAAAGTCTATCTTTGTAAAATTTTTGCAAAACGATAAATTAAAAAAAACAAACACCCTCCTTGCCAGATCCTCTCTCGCCTCTCCCAGGCATTCAGTGTGAAAACATGACTTACGGTCAAATGTTTTATAGGCGGTTATGTAACTCAGCCTGTAAAGCGAGCAGGAAAATGAATGCCGGGGATGAGACAATGAGGATCAGTCCCTGCTGCTTCAAGGTGCAATACAAGAGGACGAACTCAGGGATGCAAAGGTTTAGAAAGGAAGGAGGTTTTCGGTCTCTATTCGTAGGCATCACTACTGGATAATCGCAGGTTCTCGTAAAATGTTTCCCCACACACTGGCTCCACTTCACATCACGGGATACAGCGGCTGACACATTGCTACAAAAGCCTTAAATCACTGCAGCAAACCTTTTGTATGAGAACCTGAGAAGGATTCAGCTTCCACTGAAAAGCCAGTGACACAAAAGAAATGTTCCCCGCTTTCCTTGCAATAGCCCAAGCCAGGACATGGTGGCACAGTGGCTTAGTCGGTTAAAGCGCCTGTCTAGTAAACAGGAGATCCTGAGTTCAAATCTGCAGAGGAAGAATTTTGTTAGCCAAGTGTGCACTTTCCTGGTTTTGAGTAAGGCTCCTTCTAGCGCATGGCAGCCCCCCCCTTGTAAAACACCCCCACTACTGCCTGGACTGTGAGCCTCTTGCCCCATGTGTCTGCCACTGCTGTCCCAGAAAGCAAGCCAGTGAGCGATTCTGCAGGAAGGGAGCTTTGGGTGTAGTGAACATAGCCCAGGCAGAAAGCATGCAATTTGTGCAGGGTATTACAGTTTTGGAAGAGTTATGATAGACTTTAGGCGGGACTCCCTTCTCCAGCAGCTGTGACACTCTCCACACACAAGACACACCTAGCATCTCTCTATATATACCCTCCAACCCCTCATCCCCAAAGGAACCACACACCCCTCCCTGGAAATAACACATTGCAAGTCAACTGCTGCCCACTTAATAGTGTGCATAGTGCCTTCATTTCCAAATCTGCAAGCAAATACTTTTGTGTCCATAGACACCCCCTAATCCCAGATGCATTACTTACAGCTCTTTTCTAAGCCTCTCTGCAGAAAGACTAATATGTTTGGGATCTGTGCTTTCCATGGAGATTGACTGTTTCTTTACAAAAGGCTTCAAAACAGCACCCTCTCCTTATACTGTGCTGTGCTTCCTAACCTTTAATAAAGTTGAAAGCACCTAGGAGGTGGAAGGTAGTGGAGGTCAGTGACTCGTTGTCCCAGGAAGGGTGCTGCCGACCAGGTACCAAAATCCAAGACATTGCAGAGAGATTGCTGAAAATCTGAGAATATCTGAATGGGAAAATCTAGGGGAAGTAAAAGAGCAGTGGACAAAATTAAAAAAAAAAAAAAAAGGGATAAGGGCAACTAAAAGAAAATTATTCCTTACCTGTTAATATTTGTTCCTGTAGTACCATGGATCAGGCCAGACTGTGGTGGACGGGGGACATAACCCACCATCTGGACTGATCCTGGTACGTACAGGGAACCTTTTGTTAGCAAAGTAAATAAAGGAAAGAGGAAAAAGAGGCCGCTATGGTTTTGTAAAGAAGTAGCTGAAATGGTAAGGGAGAAAAGGTTAGCATTCATAAACTACAAGAGATCGTAGAAAGAGGAAGACAGGCAAAGATATCTGGGAAAGGTAACAGAAGCTGGGAAAGTAGTCAGGAATGCAAAACTTCAAGTGGAAGAAAAAAATATCAAATATGATAAAACAGGGAATCCTCTCGGGCTGGCAAAAACAAACTGGATTCTCTGCCTCCATCTGCAGGAAGGAGGAAACAACCCACAAGTGCCGTCCGGACTGGTGTAGCTGAAAAGCGGATGTCTTCCTCTTCTGCCAGTGGGGGTTTGGAACCCCATTGTAACTTTTGCTCACGCTGATGCACGCAACTTGAGCACTTGGATGAATTGTGGGTCACACTTCCTCTGCGGCTGTTCTCGGGCATTGTGAGATTTACAGCGAGAAATTCCACTGGTGATTTTTGTCTTTGCTGAATGTGCTCTCACAGCTCTTCCTGCAGACCACATTAAAACTGTTCCACCTTTTACCACCAGGGGCTGGATGTAGCTTGGGGGACCCCTGTTCTACCTAATACATATTTGGTTCCTTGTATCTTTCTATGTAGGCTTTATAGCGCAGGCCATGCACCATTTTGGTGGCCTGTTTAAAAAAAAAAAAAAAAAAAAAAGGCTTAGAAAAAACTCACCCAGTTCCATTTCATCCCTCACTACAGGTTTAGATCTTATGGTCGATTTAATCATTAAACAGTATAGCCTAGTGCAATACAAAACCATATCATATTGTTCACATCACTTTGTGCTTAAGCCTCCCCTAGAAAAAGTCATGATCACTTTGAGAATAACGAAATATTTATTTAATTTAAACACAAGCTGAAAACTAATCTTGGACTTCAATACAGTGGGGCTGGTTGGGGAAGGGAGGGTAAGATCATTCTAAAGTGTCCTGAGGGGGAAGGGAGCAGATGGAAATATATGAAAAAGAAATCAAGGACAGCCCTTCAATCTTGGCTTTCTGTCTTGAAAACAGTTGGGGAGGGAGCACTTGGCATTTGGAGGAGGAGAGGGGGGTGTTGGAGCATTTCATGTAGTCTTGCTGCTGATCAGCGGATAGTTTTGACAGGGCTCTTGAAGTTGCTGGCTGCTTGCAGCTGTAGCTGGTAGGCCATAGGGTGGATCTTGAAGCCATATAGTCTGAAAGATATAGAAAAAAAAAAAAAAGAAGAATCAGACACATTAATACAATTTTATCACATATAAAGAACAAACAGGTCCATTTTCAAAACCACAAATTATACAGGCATTACAAGACTGGAAAGTTGTACGGCATGGAGTATACAAAATTCCCAAAGGCTTTCTGTAGACTGAGCATGTGTTTGTGTATGTGAGGTGCTGCACATGTGTCCTTAACAGGGAAGAGTGGCAGTGACCACCAGAACACCCCCCCCCCCCCCTCCCCGGCAGATCATAAACTCTGAACCCGACACCACTATGACCTGACACTTTTGTGGTTCATACCTTGCAGCCCTTTGCCACAGCACTTCTCCTGCCATCAAACACTCTTCAGGTCCCTCTGTTTTCCTCCTTGCCAACACCTGACTCCTGATGCCCATCGCTGCTGCCAGCAGGGCTTGCCTCGGCACCTTGCTCATGAAGCTGCAACCTGCACTACACTCACAATTGGCACCGTAGCTTGAAACCCATTCCCGGGACATATACTCAACACCACTCTGCTGCTGTGGACTGTGCTGCTTCACTTCAGCAGTGTGTGCCCTCTCCTCACAGCCACCCGATGTACCATTTTGCCATCTAGGTTACTGCATGTGCAATTGAAAAATCAGATGGATAGATGCAAACAAGAACAGAAGGCAGTGGATCACCAAAGGTTTTCAGGGTGACGCTAATGAATACGCATGGGATAGATATCCGGTTTCCTTTCCGTGGTACACAAGCGACATGGTATATCTTTGTACTAAGGATAAAGGTTGCTCCCCTTGACTGTCCCACCACACAGTGGAAGCTGTATAAAACGTTTTGGGATAGATTTTCAATAAGGAGCCTAATAGGCAATGTGTACATGTAACTTTCAGGCCACACAAGCTAACTGCTATTTAAACACACCGAGATCCATATTCGAAAACCGGCTGAGCCGGCAGAATAACTGGGTTTGTTTCTCAGTTATCTTTATCCAGCAGTGCGTCTGTGTCTGAAGATCACATTCTTAATGTGGACAAAAACTGTATGCAGACTTTAAAGTGTATCAAATGAAGGTTTAAAGGAGACACATTTTCAACCATCCCTCCAAAATGCCCTCTCATACATGTACTTTTAGGTGGAGGAGTAGCCTAGTGGCTAGAGCAGTGGGCTATGAACCAGACCACCAGGGTTCAGGTCTCACTGTTGCTCCTTGGGACCTTGGGCAAGTCACTTTACCTTATTCCATTGCCTCAGGTAAGCCGTCTAGAGAGGGAAATACCTATTCAAGTACCTTTAATGTAATCAGCTTTGAGGTGCTGAAAAAAAATCTATATTAAATAAATCCACATATGTGGATTCAGCAGTTCTCCCCAGGTAACTCCTTTTTAGGAATGCTGTACAGTATGTATACTGTGAAGTGCCTTATGTCAGTAGTATTCACTTCCTGTCGTCAAAAGCCACAAACAGATCAGGTTATCTGCAGACTTTACATGGCCTCTTACCTGGGCACAAACTGATTGGCTGGTCGCTTGGGCCTGTACTCGGGGTGCACCATGAAGAGCATGTGAGGGAAGCCAGTGCCAAAGTACGCTCCATCTGTGTGGTGGTGCCGGGAAGACTTGGGGGTGTAGACATCCATGCACTTGGGGCAGTAGAGTTTCACCATGGCCTCTCCAGGGATGTCAGACAATCCTAGCGTGGGAGTGAGTGAGAGGAGTCAGTGGCAGAGTAGAGGATTAGAACTAGGCCTAGGGAAACCCAGCAACTCACTAAAAGGTCACAATCAGAGAGTGCCAGGGAGTGAAAGTAACCTGCCCTTATTTGCAGGCCAGGATTTCTCCTAGCTTTCACAGTTGTCCCACATTTGGGGGAAGCAAGGTGGATCCTGCAGAAGCTCTGCATGCAAGAGAATTCTCTGTACTCTGGCTTACTCTTTAGTTGTTGGGTGTTGCCTGCACACTTACCGATGGGGAGCATGGGCTGGTTCTCGCAGTAAACCCGAGGACAGTAACCAAAGTCTCCCTGCTGGTACTTCTCGAGCTGGTGAGAAGAGAGGAAGATAAGTCTGGAATCTGTCCAAACATTAGAATCACAGCTTGGGAAACTAGAGAAATTTGAGGCCTTCCATACTCCCAAATCCTTATCCCCTCCTTCCTCTGCAAGGCTAGGGTGAACCCACCTATCCCTATGACCTCTTCACCTGCTTCCTGTACAAGACTTTGTAAGACTACCTGCCCCCCTCCTCCTCTGCTTCCTGCACAAAGCTAGTGCAAACTTTCCTCTTCCCTTCCTCTCCCACTTCCTGCACAAGGATTGGGTGAGATCTCCTGATCCTTGCCCCTCTCCCAGTTCTTCCTGCTGAAGGATTCAGACCAGTCATTCTCATGCAGAGTATTTCCATGGCACACCACGCTCTTCCAGCCCCAATATCGGAACAGGATCAAACTCACCATCTGCGCAATGCCACGGTTGGTGAGGATGTAGCGAGCATGGATCAGGCCGTACAGCATCTCAGCCGCCTGCTCTATCAGGTCACTCTGGTTCGGGTTATCCTCTAGCTCTTCATCTGTGGCAGGAAGAGGCCGGGGAGGGGACAGCAGAACACAACAGGTCAATGACATCTGAAGAAGGGACCTATGTGGTCTCAACTGCATGTATGGCTGCATTCTTGGCACTTCTTATGCTGGTCTAATGGGCGTCACAGCATGCAAAGGGTTCCATTTGCTCCAACAAAAGCAAAGCTACTACTAGACCGCCACACAGCTGAACCATTTCCCAGGGCACAGCAGCTTTAGTTTTCTTCTAATTGGCAAATGGATCTCACCCTGGCCTAATTTTTCTTTTTAAAATATATTTTAATTTGCAACCCCCTTATCAGATAGGCTATTTTATGTGACAAGGAGAAGAGTAGGATATAACAACACACGTCAAAATTAGTCAAAAAGGTATAAATAATGTGCAAGTGGAACTTTTCAGGACAAAGGCTGATCTAGAGCTAGAGGTCATTGTGAGAGGCTCAGAAAGAAAAGAATCAGGACTAACATCAGAAGTATTTAAGATGATAAGAAATGCCATACTGGGTCAGACCAAAGGTCCAGCAAGCCCAGTGGCCAATCCAGATCATAAATATCCAACAGGATCCCTAAGAATAGGTCTAGTCCTTCTTGCTCATATCCAGGGATTTTCCCAAGTCTATATGGCTAATAATGGTTTAAACCCTTTTTAAACCCAACTATAACTGCTTTCACCACATCCTCTGCCAATAAAATTCTAGTTTAATTGTGCACAGAGTAAAAAAAATACTCTCTCCTGTTTTAAATGTGCTACCTATCGCTTCATGGAGTGTCCCCTAGTCCTAGTACTACTGGAAAGAGTATCCCTTCAAACATCCCTTCAAACCTCAGACTGGAACCCTGCCTATTAACTTTCAGAAAAAGACTCAAGACGTGGCTCTTCCACCAAGCCTTCTCCGATCCACCAGACAATCACTAATGGCCCTCCAATCTCACCCGGCCTTTGGCATTTATCTTCATGAACTATGGACTCTGGCACCTCCAGGCTAAAGCACCTTCAAGCTTTAACCCGTTCTCACTATCGTATCTTTTATAATTACCTGCCTTTATCTTCTTTCCAGTTTGTTTTAAGCTTCCAAGTTCTCGATTCCCATTGATTGTAACTGACTTATTCATATCTATTGTTATCTCTTGTTTACCTGAATTGTTCCTTCAGTTATACCCTCTGTTAAATGTAAACCGATCCGATATGGTTATTTACTATGAAGGTCGGTATAAAAAACTGTTAAATATAACCGTTGCCCATTACCTGTTCCATCCCACTCAAGATTTCATAGCCCTCTATCATATTTCTCCTTACCTCTCTCTTCTCCAGGCTGAAAAGCCCTAACCTGTTTAGCCTTTCCTCCTAGAGGAGCCGTTCCATCCTCTTTATCATGTTGGTCGCCCTTCTCAGTAACTTTACTAGTTATATTATTTATTTATTTTGAGATGAGGCAACTAGAACTGCACACAATACTTAAGGTACGCTTGCATCACAGATTGATACAGAGGCATTATATCTTGCATTTTATTTTCCATGCCTTTCCTTATAATACCTAACTTCATGGAGTGCCCCCTAGTCTTTCTATTATCCGCAAGAGTAAATAACCGATTCACATCTACCCGTTCTAGACCTCTCATAATTTTAAACATCTCTATCATATTCCCCCTCAGCCATCTCTTCTCCAAGCTGAAAAGTCCTAACCTCTTTAAGTCTTTCCTCATAGGGGAGTTGTTCCATTCCCCTTATTTTGGTAGCCCTGCACCATAGCTGCCATATGACCAAGCGTTTCCATTAATTTTCTTGTACATACTGAAGCTTGTTTGGTCATTCTTGAAGTTGGAAAAAATGCCTTGCAAATGAGTGTGCACAATTGATTTCCTACAAAATTCTAGGTGATGATGAGAAGAGTTTGAGCTGTAAGATTTGTAGAGTTTTGGGCTTTTTTGAAGGATCTGCTCAATATTAGCCAATCGTCCAAGTATGGAAAACCCAAGATCTTGTTCTTTCTTAGGTGAGCTGCCACTGTCGCTAAGCATTTTGTGAAAACTCTTGAAGCTGCTAAGAAACTAAAGAGAAGGACTCTGTGCTAGTAATGGTTGCTGCCTACTATAAATCTGAGATATTTCCCATAGCTTGAGTAAATGGAAATGTGCGTATATGCATCCTTGAGGTCCAATCCTTTCTGGTCTAACAGAGAGAAGATTGTTGCCAGCATGTTCAATTGGATTTTTTCTCATTTGAGAAACCTCTGGCCTCCTGATTTTTTGGGGATCAGGAAGTACCTTGGGTAAATTTGCTTGTTTCTCGCTGTTAAAGGAACCAGTTCTACTGCATGAGAAAAGAGGAATGATGCTATCTCCTGTTTTATCATATGTAAGTGATCCTTTGGATTGTGATGGGATAACTGATAAGTTATTGAAGACATTTAGCCTGTATCCCTTTTGGATGATATGGAGAACCCATTGGATGGTGGCGATAAAGGACCATTGGTGATAAAACAATTGTAGTCTTCCCCCCCCCCCCCCCCCCCCCCCCCCTGAAATATGGATGTAGTCAAAAACCTTGAGATTGTTTCTAGGAAGACTGTTGGACTTATGCTGTTACCCCAGTGCAACCTCAGCAACCAACAGCACTGAACATTCTAGAAAGGAATCGAGTGGATAAAAGTTGAAATGTACAGCACACCCTCCCCCCCCCAGCAAAAACTGTAGTCTGTATGCATGCATGTTGTGACGTCACCTGGCTCCAGGTCAAGGATCATGTCTAGCGCCTGCCGGTAGTGTGGCACTTGCTCGTTCAACCCTGTCAGGTTAAACTTATCTTGAATGTAGTCTTCGTCCACCTGGAGAACAGAAGGTCAAAGACAGGGTGTCAGACCCCCATGGCTTAGAGAAAGGCCAAGAAAGAGTAACACAGGCAGAAAGAGAGAACATACCATCATGCCCAGTCCCATGAAAGCAGCACATAATATGACCGATTCTCACTGTCACAGGGGTTGCACATATCTGCCAGGACGTAGGATCTCAATGCACAGAGCTAAACAAATGCTTAGAAACCTAAGGCACAGTGGGCCAATCCCAGCTCCTGGAAGTGCAGAAGAGAGGCAGCACCTACAGTTCTTCGCCTCCCTCTGCACCATCCCCCCTGCCCAGGCAGCAACATCTGCAGGTCAAATTCAGTCTAAGGGGGAAGGTATAGTTGGGCTTTATGGGAAAAGACAAGGCCTGTGCCCCTCATTTAGAAGGCAGGAGTTGGAATGAGTAGATCCCTTCACTTCCTAGGGCACAGATGCCATTCTAAGTAGTGACGGGGCTGTAAAAAAATCATGAACCAAAATGCTACTTCTACTTGGAATTTTCAAATGGAGCTCAAGAACTAAAGCCCAAAAAATGGGAAGGAACCAGTCCAGATACATTCACTATGTAAGAGGGAAAGGGATTACTACACAAAGACAGAAGATCCCATCTCCCCCTCCCCCCCCACCTTTGCCTTTCCACTGCAGAGGTTACCACCACTCCCCTCACCCACCCCTGGGATGTTTCCCCTCCAGTCACTAACCTCACAAAAGAATTCATTGCCCCGCAAGCCACAGAACCAGGAGATCCAAGAGACCTCTTCAGAGCTGCTCATGTTTGTGTACTCTGTAGAAGAAAGCAGGGGGAAGGGGGAGAATTCACCGAGTGACACCATGCAGAGATCTCACCAGATTTTGACTGGCTTAGAAGCTAGCACAACGCCCAGGTCTTAAAAGTCAGAACCACCAAACTGACCCCAAATGCCAACTTACCTGTTCTTTGTCTTTTTTCTGGTCTTGCTCCTTAAATATCTTCTTTTTTTAAAAAAATTAAAACATTTTATTCCTTGGTTTGGAGTACTTTTTTTTTTTTTATTAGGGGTATACCTTCCACTTTATAACCTCTTCGATTAGCTATGTGAAGACACAGCAGGCAGCTCTGTGGTCTTGAGCACCCCCCCAATATTGTCTCCTGTGTTCTTGTGCATTTGGGACAGAGCGCTCCATGCTGCAGGGCCACAGGGGAAGACAGTGCTTTCTGTCCTCCTGCTACTGCTCCCACCTCCCCCTACAGCCTACTGGCTGGCTGTAGAAAGTATAGGAAAAGGGCTGCAGGGGAACTAGAGAGCAGCAGCAGTGCACGACAGAAACTTCCTGCCTTTGGTCCGCCCCGAGGTGCAGTGGAGATGGAAGGGCTGTTGACCGAGCCCTGGGAAAAGGGAAAGGAGTGAGAGAGGAACAGAGGAGCTATGAGAGGGGCTGAGAACCTGCTGGGAGATGGAGGGATTGATTATAAAAACAACACTAGCTGGGAGACTGAATATTGCTGTGAGGGCTTGGGAGAGGAACCCAAAGAAGGAATCTTGGCTGAGAGAAAAGGAGAACTGTGAGGAAGAGGGGCCGGTAAAGAAGCTGAAGGAAAGGAGCAGCACAGCACTGAGGGCAAGAAAAGCAGAGAGAGAGGACATGGCTGTGATGAGGTGGCGGCACTGGTGTGGGGAGTTAGGTGAAGGGAAATTACGAGAGAAAGAGAGGTGAAGAGGCCTGGGAAAGAGCTGTTTGATACAGAGAGAAGGGGGGGGGGCAATAGGAGCAGCAAAGCAAGAAAAGGGTTGTGAGAGGGGAAGACACATGAAGGGAAAGGGATGAAAATGGCAGGACTGGGTGAGTCTAGGAAGACTACAAATTAGAAAGTAATTATTATATTGGAATCCCACTGTACCAATTTATACTTTTATTAATTACTCCAACTATGGTAGATCAGAGTTCATTTTAATCAGAACAAGGACTCATTCCGTTGTCTGATGTTAGAGGTTTATTGAGAGTTTATCAACTAAAATATAATTGATTGATATAACAATTGTTTGCGTGATTTAGAATATTAGAGGCAGTTACAGTTTTTAAAGCAGCACTGCAGCTTCTTGACCACCGGTTTGCACAGATTTAATTCAGAACAATCACAACTATCTACCTACCTAAACTAAAGATAACTTCAGACCTTTAAATCTAAAGTTAACATTTTCTTCTCTTACCACACGGTTATGAAACAAAGAGCTTTGACACTGATTGGAGGACGCTCACCTCTCATGGCATTTTGAGACTCTGTGTGTTAGCATAGAGACCTGCACTCTTCACTTTTATAAAAAGTGTGAAAATCCCAATCGGAGAGCTGTGCTTGGCCCTCATCCATATGCATTCACTGTGTTTGCATTCTGCAGATGGCCTGCTTGTAAAGTTAAGTGAAACAAAGGAACAAGGGGTTCCTGCCATCAGAGACTGCATGCCATCCAAGAGCTCTCCCCAGTAAACAGACTACACCCTCGGGGCACCGCTGGCTGATCACTGGGAAGAAGAGACGCTTAGCCAGATGCTGAGCCTCCAGACTAACACACTAAAGAACACAGATGCAAATGCCTTCACAAAGAGAAACTATCCTTTCCTTCAGCTACTCTTGCCAGCGTGGTAAGAGAACAAAATGTTAACTTTAGATTTAAAGGTCTGAAGTTATCTTTAGTTTAAGTAGGTAGATAGTTGTGATTGTTCTGAATTAAATCTGTGCAAACCAGTGGTCAAGAAGCTGCAGTGCTGCTTTAAAAACTAACTGCCTCTAATATTCTAAATCACACAAACAATTGTTATATCAATCAATAAACCTCTAACATCAGACAAACGGAATGAGTCCTTGTTCTGATTAAAATGAACTCTGATCTACCATAATTGGCGTGAAGGTTTGAATATAATAATTACTCAATCTGTAGTGCGCCACCTTCCTTACAAGACAGCCAGCAGATAAAGAGAGACACACACAGGAAAAATAACAGAAATGATAAAGAAATAAGACAAAGAACAGAAAAGGAATGAGAAGGCAGAAAAGAAACAGAGAAAGCCAAGAGCAAGCAGAGATAGAGGATAGATTCAAACACAAAAGGTTGGAAAATTGTTTAAGTATGGTGATTTCTGTGGGGGACAGATGACATCTGTCTTATTTCTAGCCTGCAATCATTGGAGTAAATGAGGTATTTTACTGGAAAGATGAGGGAAGGGGAGATGATTGTGGTGGCATGAGATGCCATGGACTGAAAATCTATTTAAAATTGATCCCCCTTGGTAGTTCTATTATTGAAAGCAGTTGTAGTCAGTGGGGGAATGAAGTGGAAACACCATTCCCCTTGTTCACAAAAAAAACAAACAAACTAGTAATTCCCCTGTTATACCCCACAGGAAACAGCAGTTAAAGGGGATCTTAGGAAAGATAAAGCCATTGCAGGAAGACTAAATTAATTCTTTGCCTCCGTGTTCACTAATGAATATGTTGGGGAGATATCAGTTCCAGAGATGGTTTCAAGGGTGATGAGTCAGATGAACTGAACCAAATCATGATGAACCTGGAAAATGTAGTAGGCCTGACAAACTGAAGAGTAGCAAATCAACTTGACCAGATGGTATACACCCCAGGTTCTGAAAGAACTTAAAAATGAAATTTCAGACCTATAGAACGGTGAGCCTGACTTCAGTGCCAGGAAAAATAGTGGAAACTATTCTAAAGAACAAAATCAGAGCATATAAATAGATATGGTTTAATGGGACACAACCAGCATGGATTTACCTAAGGGAAGTTTTGCCTCACAAATCTGCTACAGTTTGTGGAAGGGGTTAATAAACATGTGGAAAAAGACAAGATATAGTGTATTTGGATTTTAACAAGGCATTTGACAAAGTCTCCCATGAGAGGCTTCTAAGAAAATTTTAAAAAGTCATGGGATAGAAGGCGATGTCCTTTTGTGGATTGCAAACTGGTTAAAAGACAGGAAACAGAGTGGACAATACATTGAAATCATCGGCTCAGTATACTGCAACAGTCATAAAAGCAAGCAAAATGTTAGGAATTAGGAAAGGAATGGTGAATAAAATGGAAAATGTCATAATGCCTCTGTATCGCTCCATGGTGAGACCGCACCTTGAATACTGTGTACAATTCTGGTCGCATCTCAAAAAAGATATAATTGCGATGGAGAAGGTACAGACAAGGGTGACCAGAATGATGAAGGGGTTGGAATGGCTCCTCTATGGGGAAAAACTAAAGAGGTTAGGGCTGTTCAGCTTGGAGAAGAGACGACTGAAGGGAGATATGATGGAGGTCTACAAAATTATGAGAGGACTAGAACAGGTAAATGTGAATCGGTTGTTTACTTTTTCAGATAACAGAAAAACTAGAAGGCGATCCATAAAGTTAGCACATTTAAAACAAATCTCAGAAAATTATTTCACTCAACATACAATTAAGCTCTGGAATTCGTTGCCAGAGGATGTGGTTAAGGCAGTTAGTGTAGCTAGGTTTAAAAAAGGTTTGACTATGTTCCTAGAGGAGAAGATCATAAACTATTAGTCAAGTTAACTTTGGGAATAACCACTACTTATTACCAGCATGGGAAGTATTTAATGTTTGAGTACTTGCCAGGTACTTGTATCCTGGATTGGCCCTTGTTGGAAACAGGATGCTGGGCTTGATGGAACCTCGGTCTGGCCCAGTATAGCAACTTATGTTCTTATTCCTCCTTTTAATAAGGTTTACTATTTGCCTGACTCAAATCTGGTTTCCTCTGAAGATGTTGCTTGTGATCACACAGATTCTTTTGATCTTTCATGTTTCCTAGAACAGTGGTTCTCAACCAGTGGTACCTATGCTTTCTATAACAGCCACATGTGCTTGCTGCTTGAGGAGACTGCAGAGTAAGGAGCCTGGTACTTAAAATTCCTCATCACTGCTCCCCCTATTGCTGTTTTTCCCTCAACCCTGGCAATCATTGCCACCACCATTCCAAGCCAGAAATGTTGCAGGCATGCCGTATCCTATCCTGCCCCACCTCCCCCTCCTTGGAGTTTCAGATTTTCTCTGTATGCTTGTTTATAATGTTTGGTCTTTTATTCTGTGGTAGATAAGGGTCAGTCTGCAGGCTGCATGTCTGACAGAGGTGAGGGATTCTGCTAACTAGGATGTAGATTCTGTGTAGGAATCTAGAGCAGTCTGGCTTGCTTTGTTTTCCCAATAATAAGTGTACCTTGTTCTACCTTTGCAGTCTTGCTTTCTCATAGGCAAGGTTGTTGCTGTTCAAGCCCTGGATGTTAGTGCTCTTATGGTATGGCAGGTGTGCTATATCATTTCTAAATGGCTTTTTAGCAGGTTTTCATGTTATTTCACAGAGTGGCTGGCAGGGAAGGGATTTTGAAGTACTATTACTGAGGGGCTATCAGAATTTGAATATATTTTTTGTATGGTGAGTTGAAATGGGAAATTTCCTAACTCTGTTCTGTATAAACTCCAAAACAGGTCAGAATTTTCCGAGGTTGACAGTGAAATGCATGAGAGTTTGTCTGTATCGAAAAACTGTGTGCTGCATATACAGATTTCTCACTGATGCAATAAGCAAAGATTAAAATTTTTGTGAAAACACAATGATATTTTATAAGCAGTTACTGAAATTAAAGAATGTTATCTTTCTCCTGCATCATTTTCAACAGTAAAATATCTACGATTTTTTTTTTTTTTTTTTTAGTATAGCCGTTAAATGTAGTGTGCAATGTGTCACGCACGTGAGCATCATCTGTCAGGTGTTTCATGACAGAAAAAAGGTTGAGAACCACTGTCCTAGAAAACTCACACTCTATGGTGAAAGACAGGGCTACTATATTAGTTGAATATCAACATAAGTCTGATAAAAGAGTGGACACATTGTTTTTTCAACTTAAAAGATACAAATTTCTTGAGGGATAAAATATCTTTGTTCCCAAACATTGTAAAGGAAACTAAGCAACATAGAAATCCTTTCTGCTTAAGATAGAGTCTTGGCTTTGGGAGCCACTTTTCAATTAAGACTCCCTTGTAAATGTATTAGATACCAGGGGCTCAGATAGTGTTTTTGGATCCTATTGAACTTGAGGAATTCCTACAGAATAGATTCCAACTGGATAAAAATCAGTGTATGCAGATCAATTCATTTAATTTGCTTGCATCCTCATAGTTGGTCGAGAAACAGGATTATTGGCTTTAACTGTGACTGCAACACACACAGGCTGATGCAATACTGTGTGCTGGCCGCAGCGCACAACTCGACGCACGTCCATAACTCCCACTACAAAACGGGGGTTAGCACGTCCAAAACGCACATAGCTAATAGCATTCACCACATGTAAATTCATGTTGATGAGGCTATTAGCTGTTTCCCCACTGATGCAAAAAAAAAAAAAAAGTGCACCCGATGCGCACATTTTTACTCTCAAAAAATTGAGTGCCCCGGAGCAGGCGTTAATTTTTGAGGAGCTCAAAAAGTGTACAGAAAAGCAGAAAATACTGCTTTTTTGTACTTCCTCCGACTTAATGTTGTGGTGATATTAAGTCAGAGGAACTGTAAAAGTAGAACTGTAAAAAAAAAAATTTGTTTTTAAAAAGTGTGCTGGAGGTCAGGTTAGGAAAAGGGACACTCAACAAGCATCCATTTTCCTAACTTGTGGCTGTGCACAAGTTAGGAAAAGGGACGCTCATAAAACTGAGCGTCTGTTTTCCTAACCCACAGTCACCTCTCCTGGGCACCCGCTGCCAAGGAGGCGCACAATTTTCCCTAGTGCCTTTTTACCGCAGCAGCACATTTGCATATTATATCGGGTGCCCATTTTCCACGCACTGATACTGCATCAGCCTGTCTTTGCAGTAGTAATGTCACAGGATTAAAAAAAAAATATTCTCTGCTTCAATCAACCAAATGAGGGACTAAGCCATGGTTCTGGAGGTGTAGCAGAAAAGCAAAGGAAAATGTATTACAAGCTGTGAAGAATTCCTTAGTTATAAGGCACTCATTGAAGCCTCTGTGCTTAAGTGAAGGAAAAGCTATTACGGCAGAAAAAGCCAGCTCCTCCTTTAGTATTATTCACAGTGCTTCTCTCCATTTTGCCATGTTTGAATTCTAACATTTCCACATTATTTCTTGTGTGTACACAGGATGGAGGGAGAGCAGAGAAATAAGAGATGTGCACCTTTTATTGCAAGGAAAATAATGAGAACATGCACAGAAAAAAAGCAGCATAAACAAAGGAGACCAACAAAGAAAACCAGATGCTCTGTCCCAACTTTTCCAACCAATATAAAGTTTTATTGGGAGATATCCAATTTAATTTGCTGTACACCACCTTGAGTGAACTTCTCATAAAAGGTGGTTATCAAATAACTAATTAAATAAAATGGTATTTAGAAGAAGCTAATCCAAAAGGTGTATTAAGCAAACAAAAAGGATGGAGACCTGTGGAGGAAGTATATCCAGCCCCGAGTTCTTCTGCTACTACGGTGTATTTCTTTATGAACTATTTTTTCAATTACATATATTCTGGTTTGCATATTTTTTTGTTTACATACTTTTACTCCCTAGCCTCAACAGTAAAGAAATCAACATGGCTGCACACCCTCTGGTACTGAAGATCAAGCAGGGGAAAGGCCACTGCCGTTCTTCAGCCTACATTTCTCAGCTCTTCCCTTAGATATTGAAAGGGAGAGTGGAAAGAAAATCCTAACATCCGTCGCACAGAAAAAGATAGCCAGCAATGAATATAAATAAAAACACTCACACAGAGCCGAGCCTGATTATGTCTCTCCTGTATTAGGAAGCAGTAGCACAGCCTGGCCAGAGATTACGCATACTCACAACGCGCCTAGCCGCCAGGATATGACGGGAAACGTAGTTCTCCCGTCTCAGCCGTCTCTCGCCCGTCCCCGGAAACACGTGACTTGCTAACGCCGACCCCCCCCAAAACTTTTTCTTTCCTTACTCCTTCCTTGACGCTGAACGTGAGTCAAGGCGAACAGATATGCCGGGAGCTGTAGTCTTTTTTTGATTCTGTGAACCCCGCCCCTCCGCGAGCCAATGATGCGAACTAGTCAACAACTGACGTTCCGGCATCCGGGTACCACTTGTGCTATGGCAATGATGGCGTTCTTCTTTTTTTTTTTTTTTTTCTAAGGCAGTGAGGCTATACCGCAAAGCCCAATGCACATGCTCAGTACCCGGCAAAAAATTGCAAGTGTATCGGGCGCTGTAGTTTTGTAAGAACATAAGAAGTTGCTCTACTGGGTCAGACTGAGGGTCCATCAAGTCCAGCATCCTCTTTCCAACAGTTGCCAATTCAGGCTACAAGTACCTGACAAGTATCCCAGCAGTAAATATATCCCATGCTACTAATGCTAGTAATAGTAGTGGTTATTCCCTAAGTCAACTTGAGTAATATCAGTTTATGGACTTCTCTTCTATGAACTTACCCAAACCAAGTTATTATGTAAACCGATGTGATATACCCCAATAAATGTCAGTATATAAAAACACAAATAAATTAACAAACCTTTTTTAAACCAAGCTACTCTAACTGCCCAAACCGCATCCTCCAGCAATGAATTCCAGAGCTTTATTGTGCATTGAGTGAAAAAGAACTTTCTCCGCTTAGTTTTAAATGTGTCACATGCTAACTTCATGGAGTGCCCCCTAGTCCTTCTATTATCCAAAAGAGTAAATAACTGATTCACATTAACCTGTTCTAGACCTCTCAATTTTAAACACCTCTATCATATCCCCCCTCAGTCGTCTCTTCTCCAAGCTGAACAGCCCTAACCTCTTCAGCCTTTCCTCATAGGGGAGCTGTTCCATTCCCTTTATCATTTTTGTTGCCCTTCTCTGTATCTTCTCCATCGCAACTATATCTTTTTTGAGATGTGGCGACCAGAATTGTACACAGTATTCCAGGTGCGGTCTCACCATGGAGTGATACAGAGGCATTATGACATTTTCCATTTTATTAACCATTCCCTTCCTAATAATTCATAACATTCTGTTTTCGTTTTTGACTGCTGCAGCACACTGAACCAATGATTTCAATGGATTATCCACTATGATGCCTAGATCTTTTTCCTGGGTGGTAGCTCCTAATATAGAACCTAACATCATGTAACTACAGAAAGGGTTATTTTTCCCTATATGCAACACCTTGCACTTGTCCACATTAAATTTCATCTGCCATTTGGATGCCCAATCTTCCAGTCTTGCAAGGTCCTCCTGTAATGTATCACAATCTGCTTGTGATTTAACTACTCTGAATAATTTTGTGTTCTTTTCCTCCTTAGCCTCAGGTATGCCTAGCTGGAGGGAGAACAAAAAGAGTTTATTATAGCTACTCTCTTATTAGGGGGGTTTCTTTTATTTGTCCTGAACTAACAAAGAGGCATGGCTTTCAAAAGTTAGTCAGAAATGATTGAATTTAACCTAATAAAAAAGTCTCATAGCTTGTTCCTTGACTTACGTCCAACTATATGTAGCATAAGGCAGCTGCACTACTTTTTTCTCAGAAAAATGTAGATCCTTTTGTGGAGCTTCTTTCCTAGGATCAGATCAGACTTATAGGCCCTCCCATAATTTATCAATTATTTGATAATTTTCTTGTCCAGCCATAAAGTAAATTGGTTGCAAGTCCTTTTACTAGAAAGTGTCAAAAATACTTATGAGTGCTTTTTTCTTGACCTTGTTGCATCCTTCAATAGTCTTATTCTTAGCTCTTTTTCTTTTCGATAAATCATATGGAAACATTTTGTTTCTTACCTGCTAATTTTCTTTCCTTGAGTCCTACCAGACCAATCCAGAAACCAAAGGTTTTACTCCTCCTACCAGCAGATGGAGGCACAAAATAATTGTTTCTTAGCGTATGGACAGGTGGCTCCAAAAGCAGTGGTTATGCACCTCTACTAGCAGATGGAAACGAAGCAAAGCTGACATCACGATATATATACCCCTGCAGTGACATCAGCCAGCCAGTATTCTCCATCTCCAGCAGATGGTGGATGTGTATCTCCCTACTGGGGATTGCTTAAACATTTTCAAAGGAGAAAAGAAGAAGGAAATGTATTACGCCCCACTCTTCTATTGTGATACCTTATGGTCCTTCCCTCAGTTGAGAATTCCTGAGGTGATGTCTTTGGATTCCTCCCTCAGATAAGTGCCTTGGTCTGGTAGCTGGTTTTTTTCAGCCGGCGTGGACTTAGCTGTAAAAAAAACAAAAAACAGCTGAAAGGCAAGTGGGTGCAGGAAGCTGAGCACGGCGGTGAAGGTCCTTGCCCTCTCCCCCTGCTGCCAGAGACCAATCTTGTATTCACCAGGTCTGAGCTCAGATAGAGTAATTTAAAAAAAAAAAAAAAAAGAGAGAAGGAGTTTTGTAGGGATTTCTCTTTCCTCCAGTCTCTGCTCGGCATTCTGATCAGACATTTGTTCCCACCTCCAGGGGAGCTTAGGGGACTTGAGCAGCCTGGCGGTTTGAGCAGCATTTCAGCTAGGCCCCACTCTCAGGCTTTTCTTGTTCGCTGTGTGGTAGGCAGCAGCGATGTTTTGCCTGCGCATAAGGCTGCCCTCTTCAGTTCCGTCGGTTCGTGCTTATGCGTCCAGCTGTGCACCCAGTTTTTGCGCCTAGTTGGCAGTGGCGTCTACCTGGGCATTCATGTGCATGTGCTTATTTACGCACGCTATCTGAGCGGCCTCGTAGGAGCTCAGTTTGAGGATCGAGGCAGTGTTGAGCGCCTAATTTTTGGACTATTAAATTTTAGGTGCCTAGGTTTTGCAGCGCAAATACAGCTGGACGCACTCTTCTTAGATGCCTGTTAAAGCGTACTGACAGACTGATGGTGCCTATAGCAAAGAAACCTAAGCGCCTTACCCTCTGTGCTGCTTGTCATATTCGGGCATCCCAGCCTGGTGTTCCCTCTAACTTGTGTCAGCACTGTTTGGAGGCTCAGGGGAAATTGCCTTTGTCTGATTTTACTAAGCTCTGTTCTTCCCAGCTTGATGCGGGAATGAAAAAAGTGCTGCCAGAGGGGTCATCTGAATTTGGAGCTCCCCTAACTGGTTCATCAGCGGTAGTTCAGTGGGTAGTTCAGTGGGCACAGGACAGATGCCCCCTGGTTTTGGCATGGATCCCTCTGCCTTTTCTTGGGTAGAAAATTATTTTCAAGAACTGCAGTCTTTTCTTCAGGCGCAGTCCTCAGTCCTGGCCAGTCTTAACAAGTCAGGATCGCTGGCGGCAAAATCCCGCATGCCTGGTGCTGCGGATAAACGTCGGAGTACACCTAGATCTGTTGCAGGCCTCCCCAATAGGGATCGAGATGGCACGGATGATGAAGCCAATCCTTACTCCCTGATGGATGGGGAAATTCCTCCGGGATTGGAGCCGTATAGAACTATGTTGCGGTTCTTTCATAGAGATGAGTTACTGGCTCTGATTTCCCAGGCATTGAAGATGCTGGGAGTACCGGGGACTGATTCCATGTCTGAGCCAAAGAAAGATCCCATTTTGATTTCTTTGTGTAAAGTCTTCTGTTTCTTCCCTATTATGGAGGCCATTCAAGAATTGATTGAGCTTGAGTGGGGTGCCCAGGAACCTAATTTTAAAGGAGGACGAGCCTTGGAAGTACTGTACCCCATGGATCCAGTTGCAAGAGAGCAATTGCGCTTTCCAAAAGTGGATGCGCTTGTGTGTGCTGTTACCAAGCAGATAACTATCCCCGTAGAAGGGGGAATGGCCTTGAAGGATCACAGGATAGGAGAATTGAGGCCAACCTTAAGCAGGCTTTTGAAGCAATGGCAATTAATTTGCAGATAGCTTCTTGTTGTTCCCTGGTGGCTAGCTCTTGTTTACATCTCTCTCAGGAGGTCGATGAATCTGGTGTGAATTCCAGGGCAGTGATGGAACAAGCAGCCGCCTTTTGGCAGATGTGGGTTACGATTTGGTCTGCACCTCGGCTAGAGGGATGGCTTTGGTAATAGTGGCCAGGCATCAGTTATGGCTGAGAAATTGGTTGGCCGATACAACCCCCAAGTCTAACCTTATGACGTTGCCCTTTAAAGGCTTGCTCTTGTTTGGGAGTGAGCTGGAGAAAATGGCCAGTAAGTGGATGTTGGACACACCTTCAATCAACTGCGTTGGACAATTTTAGAACAAATCAATAAACATCCACGCGGAGGCGATCACAGTTTCACATTAAACTACCGTGAACAATGGTGGATATTCACACTAGCTTCCGAATTTCCCCGAGGATTAAATGATAGTCGAATGGTCCTCATTGTTCTAGTATCCTATTGGCTCCCACTCTACCTAACTTCTCTTCTGATTGGTTCCTTCTCAAGAAGCAAGTAGGTTTAAAACCTGCATCTCAAATGGCGGATCCTGCTGTCTGGCGATAGCTATACCCTGGTAGCAGAAGTAACCTTGGCACAGACAGTGAAATTGTATGTATAACAGTATGTAACAGATTTTGTGAAGTCAGCTCTTGGCAATATCAAGGTAAACTTTGTCTCTAAATTTAGACATGGCAAATGCTGGCCCCTGAGGAAGCGTAACAGAAACACGAATCATGTCAGGCTGTGGCCATTTTCAGAGCTGTCCTTTCCCTGCTACACTAGCTCACCGCACTACCTGGACATTGCAAATATAATACATAAACTCTCTCGCAGAGTAACCAATGATTATAAATTCTTGGTGATGAATGTATGTACCACCTGTATATCAATGGCATGAGGCTTAATAACATGAGCCCGCCATAAAATTATATGTTAACTCTGCAAAGAGATAATTTCCAGACTACATGGGAATAGCACGTTTATTCCGTTTTCACATATGATGCTGTTTTGAATACATCCTATTGCTCTTTTGGCACAGGAATCACCGCCACTAACTGAAGCAGGTGGTCTAATGTTGATTTTACTGCTTTTCTCTTTTCCAGAAAGTAACAAGGGGATTCCATGAAGGAGTCTTTCCCCTGGCAAGAAAATTCTAAGGCATAACTGTCCTTCATAACTGAAAGAACCCACTGGTCTGACCTGATTCGGGCCTACTCTTCATAAAACTGGGACAGACGACCCCCAATTTGTTGAGACAGAACGTGAACCCCTTGCATCTCATCAGGATCCTTTAAACCAGCTGTACTGGAAGTGCCTTCATCTTTTGAAACTTTTCTTCCACCTTGAAAGGACTGAAGTTTTCCTCAAAGATGCCCTCTCTGCTCAAGAGCTGACTTACCTGGATGGTAACACCTCACATCTCTAAACATTAGGACTCCCTTTTTGAAAGGCTCTTGGCCTATCTTTAGGCAATTTGAGAGATTTATTATCCCGATAATGCTTCACCAGATAATGCTTTACCGGATTTTCTAAATTCTCACTGAAGAGAAGCTTTCCTTTAAAAGGCAACTTGCTTAGACATAACTTAGAATCAGTGTCTGCAGACCAGTTTCACAACTGCACTAGGTGTCTGGCTGCCACAAATGTCATCATCCCCTTAGCCGAGGTATGAATGAGATCATATAAAGCATCTGAAACAAAGGCAATACCAGCCTTCAGTTACTCCTCCTCTCTCAAAGAGAAACTCTCCTGCAAGGGTCCTCCTGGAATCTATTGAACCCAGTGCAAACCCTACTACAGACCACCACCGCCCACAAGGCAAGAGTGGCCACTTCATAGGACTGCTTCAAGACCACCTCTATCTATCTGTCCTATGAATATTTCAGAGCTGTAAATCCTTCCATTGGAATGGTAGTCTTCTTTGTCACTGTTAAAACTAAGGTGTCCGCCTTTGGAAATTTCAGAAGCTCCATGTCTTCAACAGAGAGTGGATACAGCTTAGTCATAGCCCTGCCCACTCAAGCCCACCTGAGGCATATCCCATTCCACTGTTGCCAGTGCTTTTGCCATCCTGTGGAAAGGAAAGGTCTAGCTTTACGGAGACCCTCTAGGATTGGATCTTCCCCTTCCTCTGCAGGCTCAGAAGTAGCCTCTTTAATGCTCAGCTCTGCTAAGGCCTGGGAAATCATAGTGCGTCCTAAAAAGATGATCAATCCTTGGATCACCACCATCTGCTGGAGGAATCTCACCCTCCTCCAGCAAATCACCCTCAGGCACTATCTGGTAATTCATGTCCCCCCAGAAGAATCCTCCAGGGAATCTGCGCCTGACCTAGCTGAATCCAACCTGGGCCTCTTGGAGGGCCCCTGGGCATTGGGATGCCTCCTGAATGGGGACAAATTAGGGACTAACCCTCCCTGAGGGGAACTCTTCCTCAAACAAAATGCCTCATGCATCAAAAGCACAAACTCCAATGATAAAGGAGTACCAAGAGAATAAAAAAGCCAATCCATGGCCCCCTGAGTCAAACATCCTTCCTCCCAATATCTAATGAAGTCTTCCCGCAGGGGAGAAAACTAGAGGATCCGAGTAGACCTCTCTGCTGCTGCTGGGAGGTAAAATGGCTAATGCCCCCATAGACGCTGACTTTCCATCCTCTGAAGGATCTGCCCCTGGCCTGGGAAAAGAAGAAGCCCCGACCTCCATGGAGCCACCTCTAGACATTCCTCCCACCAAATAAGACTCTCCCATTGCTGTGGCAGGCTGGCCCTCAGTCCCTAAACAAACACGGCATGCTCCCGTGCTAACTCCCACACAGAGCACAGTATTTCTTGTGCTCTGCTGCCGCCATCAGGCCCCAGAAAAAGCTCATCTCAACTTTCCCTTATTGGAAAGAAAAAGCCCAACCTACCTCCCTACAGCTGCTGAAATGCTGCTCCTGACAGCCGGATAAATCACAGGGAACTTATAAACTAATCTGCTTCTTTCAGCTTTACCAAACAAAGCTCAAAATACTTCCCTGTAAAGCAGTGATGTGGGCCTTTCACGCCAACTGCTACTTTCCTACCAGGAGGATGAGAAATGAGACCGGGTGAGGTGGAAGAGGGAACCAGACTCCTCTGGCTTTCAAAACTTCCACAGACAAGGACCAAGCAAATAGAGGACCACTGACCTCCCTGCTCGTCCCAATCAACCAGAAGCCACAAATCTCCAGAAGTCCAAGCTGCAGGATTTACACTTCTACCATCTGCTGGAGACAGAGAATATTGAAGTGCTGCAGGTTTCACAGTACCCTATATAGGGTGACATCAGCAAAATAATTGTTCTCTGCCTCCATCTGCTGGTAGGAGGAGTAAAACCTATGCATTCTGACTGGTCTGGTGGGACAATCAGGAATTTATGTTTTTGTGCATCTCTAGTTGTAAAATTCTCTACACACTACAGCTCTTATAGTACAGATCATGTTCTGCTTCCAATGAAAAATAATCAAATATGGTCACATAGGAGTAGCACACTGTATTCCAAAGAAACACATCTTCAAAATTAATTTGTATGATTTTAATTATTGCCATTGTAATTATTGCCAGTGCGCCCGCATCCATTCTGCAGCAATTATCACAGAATTTACCTGTTGTAGAATTGCAGTAAACTGCCTTCCACTCACTCGGTTGTTCTCTTGCTGAGCTGACCCAAAACTTGCCATTGTCTTTCTGCCAGGCTGGTGCTTGCTGCTTTATCTCTTCCTCAGCCCGGATTTAGGCATAGGCAACTGCCTCCAGTGCCAAATTTTGAGAGGTGCTGGAGCATTGCTCGCTACTCTGTCTCTATCTGGGCCTGCTTACCTAAAGCGGTGAGTCCTGATTCAACGGTGGCAGCAGCAACAACTTAAAGAAATTCAGCACAGGGCCTGCAGCCACCTGCCTCACACTCAAGGCCCTTCCCCATCCTCCCATGTAGGTTTCATGTTACTATGGAAACTTATGTGCAGGGCAGGGTTTTGAGCGGGTGGCTGCAGGCCCTGCGCTGAATTTCTTTTTTTAAGTTGCTGCTGCTTTTTAGATAAGTGGCAGGGAGTAGACCCACCCTGCCAGGGGTGGGAGGGAGAGAAAGGGGTTGCCTGCCACCTTTTTCTCCTAGCACGGCCTCTGGGAGGCGAAAGTGACAATCTGACCCTACTCTTCTTGCCAAGTTGGCCCAATGCTTGCTGCCATTTATTTTCCCCGACTTGTCAGTACAGCATTTGACATTTCTGTATGGTGGTGAAATTGGGTGTGATATGGGAGGAAAAGAGATGAAGTGGGGAAAAGAGGTTGCAGGAAAAATGGAAGAGTGAGGTTGGGGGAAAAAAGGATGAAATGAAAGGTTGAAACAATGAAGCTGGCAGACAGAAAGGATGGAGAGTCTTTGGAAGATGAGGTCAGAGGAGAGATGAGACGTTACAAGGATGACGCTGGGGGAGGGAAGGAGAAATTGGGAGCAAAAGACAAACAAAAAGAGACCTTTGCAGGAGGAAAGAAGTGCATTTAAGCATGTGTGCTATGAGAAATGAGGAAAAGAAAGAGCGGTAGGGAAAAGGAAGAGAAGTAGAGAGGGATCAAGACTGTATTTGGGGGTGGGAGTGGGACAGAGTGTGCCATACAGAGACCCCTTCATTCACCCACTTCCCCAGGGGGCCAGATGCTGGAGAAGGGTGGGAGCGGGGCAAGACTGCCAGCTTCCAAGACATATTATCACTGCCACTTCTCTGGGAGCCGTGACCTCTCTTCCCCAGCATTTCAAATCACCAAAGATCCAAACTTGAAGAGACCAGCTCAGCAAAACTCAGAGGGGACCCGCCCTCCTCCCCCACCGGTGCTTTGACCTGCATACCTTGGGTACAGTGCCATCTCATCCCCTCACCTCAGGCAGATTGCCTTAAGCTGCCGCTGGCTTCAAGACACCTGGCATTGGCTAAACTCAATTTTTGCCCTAGATCCCAGTGTGTCTAAAGTCCATCCCTGCAAATCACTTATGCTCTTCTCCAGATTTCCCTGCTCACAGTGTGACATCAAGATACTTAACCTCCACTCCCGCAAGTCACTTGACCTCCAAATCTCATCTTCTAGCAAGTCACTTTGAGATCAATATTCAAAAGTAAACATTTAAATGGCTAACTTGAGGGCTGATGCAATAAAGTGCGCTCAGTCTAGCACACAAGTTAATCCTTGGTTGGACGTGCATTTTGGATGCACTAGACTAACACCCGATGCTTAGCGTGTCCAAAAACACACGTCCAAACAAACGCATAGCTAATATAGTTCACCACATGTAAATGCCATGTAGATGAGACTATTAGCTATTACCTCCCCCCCATGCAAAAAAATCGCCAGTCGACCAATGCACCCTTTTTAATGCGGCAAATTTAACGCCAGCCCCGGAGCTGACGTCAAGAGCACATGAAACAAAAAAAACTGGTCCCTGTGGTTCCTCTGACTTAGTATCATTACGATACTAAGGTCTACTGCTCGAGGTGCTTAAAATTAGGGGAAAAATGTAAAGGCTCGATTACAAAAAAAAAAAAAAATTCTGGGCGCACAATGTACATGCTGCAGGCGTGTGTGTATATTGTGCGCGTGAGCTATCGACGGCAGGATAAAACGGGCGCCCGTGTTGAGCGCCCGCTTTTCCTGGCCCACGCGTGGCCACGTCTCCCAGGTGCCCGATGTTTTTGCCTGCTAGGGGCGCACAATTTTAGCCAAGTGCATCCTTTTTAATGTGGCAGCTCATTAAACTAGAGCATCGCACAACCCAGGAGTGGATGTGTGTGCGCTGAAAAAAAAATGGGTAGCCCGTTTGGACGCAGGTTTTTGCGCGCGTGATACTGCATCGGCCTGTTGGAGTTGGATAACTTGCATAACATAGCGTTAGATGGATAACTTGCCATTTAGATGGATAACTTGTGAGTAATCCATCTAAATGGCTTTGAATATTGACCTCAAGATCTCTTTCATCCCTTAAACTCTTTGGGGCGGAGGCTATCCAGGGCCGTGAAAAACCATTTAAAGATAGGTACAAGTAAATGGAAAGAAAAGAAGATATAAATCAAACTTGAGACCTCTCTGTATAAATTCACCGTCACCGATTTGCTTTTAGGCAGGAAATGAGCGCAGAGATTCTTATGCATAAGACCATCTCATGGGGTGGGACACCGGAAGTCAGAAAAGCTGGTAAACTACAAACTACTATTTAAAAAAAAAAAACAAAAACAAAAAACCTGCAAAAAGAAGGCGGAGACAAATACTAAGAGCCCCTCCCACCACGGCCAAAAATGGTATTTCCGCTTTCCTAGAGGCGGAGCTCTCCGGATCCCGCCCACCCTCTCAGTCGTTCGGAACGAAAAGGAAGGCCTGAGAAGCAGTTAAGAAGAGTTTCTGGGGAGGGACGATGAGGCGGAGCGGCTTGGAGTTGGGTGGCGGACTTACGGAGTGGGGCCGGAAAGGAGACCGATTCGTAACGGGGGATCACCTCCCGCCCTCCTACTCTCTACCTTCTCTGGCCAGCGTCCGTGCCGCCCTCCGCTTTACGTCACCGCAGGGGTCCATCTTCCGGCACGTTGCCCAGGGGAAAAAAGGCGGGGGCGCCCAGTGCTGGAACGGCCGTGAGAGTAACGGTTGGGTTACGTCTCGCGCCGCCGTCCTTCGGCTCTGCCTAGCAACAACCGAGGAACAAACAATATTCCTCCTCTTGCGTTCCAAACTCCATTACAAAATGCACATGTGCCCTCGCTATTTTTCTCCGTTTGAGTGGATGACCCTTTTTTTTTTTTTTATTTCTTCAAAATGGCTGTGAAAAACCTTTTACATAAACCTTTTTAACATAGGTACAAGTAAATGGAAAGAAAAGATATAAATCAACCTTGAGACCTCTCTGTATAAATTCACCGTCACTGATTTGCTTTTAGGCAGGAAATGAGCGCAGAGATTCTTATGCATAAGACCATTTCATGGGGTGGGACACCGGAAGTCAGAGTCTGGGTCTTCTCAAATAAAATACTGCACTTTTCCCAAGAACCTTTCACGTTCCTTTATAACAGATGCTTTGCAGTTGTTTACAACAGAGCAACCCGTCTATTTCCCTTCCCTCCAACGAATGTTTGCAGGATATCTTATGTGCATCCAGTCCTGTTGCTAGATACAAACTTAGTCCTGGCTAGCTCTTCCGATGCCAACTAATCATACATACGTCTTTTGCTAGCCATGAGCAATTTCCATTTGGTTAAGTAAAAATGTGACTCATCACCTGGCCATCCATAAAACACTTTTGGATTATTTCCATGCTCCCATCCCAGCATGATATTAGTAACATACTGGCCAATTCAGTAAAGTCCGCGGGAGAGTGGGCATACGCCCGCTCTCCTGTGCGTGCGATTTTGTATTTAAATGAGGCCCGGCGGTAAAAACGGGCAAAAGGAGGCGCTAGGGACACTAGTGTGTCCCTAGCGCCTCCTTTTGGACCGGAGCGGTGGCTGTCAGCGGGTTTGACAGCCGACGCTCAATTTTGCCGGCCTCTGTTCTCGAGCCCGCTGACAGCCACGGGCTCAGAAACCGGATGCCAGCAAAATTGAGCGTCCGGTTTTTGACCCGCTGGCCGACTTAAAAATTATTATTTTTTTAACTTTTGGGACATTTCGGGACCTCCGACTTAATATCGCCATGATATTAAGTTGGAGGGTGCACAGAAAAGCAGTTTTTACTGCTTTTCTGTGCACTTTCCCGGTGCCCGAAGAAATTAGTGCCTACCTTTGGGTAGGTGCTAATTTCTGAAAGTAAAATGTGCGGCTTGGCTGCACATTTTACTTTCTGTATCGCATGGGAATACCTAATAGGGCTATCAACATGCATTTGCATGTTGCGGGCCCTTTTAGGTTCGGCAGATTGGATGCGCATTTTCGGCCCCTTACTGGATAAGGGAAAACGCGCGTCAGAGCGCACTGTACTGTATCGGCCTGATAGTAAATGATGGCAGATAAAGCCAAAAAGGGCATTCCAGTTTGCCCAACAAGGTGTTCAGGATTGTAACTGCCGTGCTGTGCAGGTTCCCCCCATGCTTTTAGGGTTATAAATGCCACTTGGTGCAGAAATGTGTAAACCTTGGTCAGCTTGCTGTTATTGCAGTATAAAAGTGTAATAAATCAAATTATGGCCAGTTACTTTCCTTCCTCTAGCCTCTAGGGATCTTCTGTGGTTATCCCATGCCCTTTTGAATTCCGTTATGTCTTTGCCACCTCTTCTGGGAGGACATGCCAGGCATCCATCACCCTTTCTGTGAAAAAGGGTAACATTTGTTCCCGAGTCTGTCCCCTGGTCCTACAGTTTCCTTTCCACTGGAAAAGGTTTGATTCTAGGTGAGGTTCGATCACTTCTCATTCTCTCTACTCCGTCAGAGGTGTCCATTGTTGCAGATCTTAGTGTCATCCGCAAAAAGACAAACTCTTCCTTCTGACCTCTTCTCAGTATCACTCACAAAATTATTCAGTCCAGGAACCAGTTCCTGAGGTACTCCACTAATTATCCTGCTTTCCACAGAGTGAGTTCCAGTTATCAATTTATTGCACCAACTTGGGACCCACTTTCAGGCTGCTTATTTTATTCGTGAGCGGGACCTTATCAAAAGCTTTGCTGAAATCCAAGTAAACCCGGATATCAGTTCAAAGCTGAAAGGTGCTACTGGAGGTCTCAGAAGAGAGTTACAGGTTGTGTTAACCTTTGGTAACAAGCTTTCCCAGCTCTTCTTTTTCTCCTGGCCTCTCTTTAGGGGTCCTCCTACAACGCCCTCTCTGCCCCCCCCCCCCATGTGCATACCCACCCAAGGGGTACACAGGACTGTGTTAAGGAATGGCATTGATCTATTTTAGTAAAGCTGGGGGGACCTCACACAGATATTAGGCCATTAGCAGATTTACCAACAAGACAGTTTATTAGAGTTGAGCCAGTTCTGCCTTTTGTCCCCTCTTGGATATACTAAAGACTTATGTTTCCTTTTTCTTTAAAAAAAAAAAAAAAAGAAACTTGGAAGTATGAGTGGAGATCCAATGATATTTGGTATGTTTCCTTAGTGTAGCATCCATGCTATAGCATAACCATACAGAACCTTCTGGATCTCTTCACTTCCTTCCTGGAATTTGGTTACCTTTTGACCATAGGGGGGGGGGGGGACCTCCTCTTTGGAACACCCTGGTGTAGCTTATTGCCAATATTTGAATTCTGCTTTTCCCTCTTCAGACCAAGCAGTAAGGGGTCCATTTTCAGGGCATTTGCCTGGCTAGGTCCCATACTTATCTAAATATATCAATGCCATGTACAGAGTGTAAAGTAATCAAAAAGGAACCAAAGAAGGTTCACTCACTGTGAAAAACACTTGAATGTCTGCTATTGCAAAGCTTTCATATTTTTTGAATATTTTTAAATTTTGTGCACCTACACAAACTGGAATTCTCTTTTATTAAATATAATGAACAAAAAAAAAATGTAGAAGGGTTGGAAGGGTCTCATAATCATGTAGGCAACCCTGCCTCATTTGGCATGTTATAATCATAGAACCGCCAACCTCCTCCTTTTTTGTTATTTTCTATGCAAATATTGTAAAAAGAACTTCAAAAATTTTTTTACTGTGTTTAAAATCACCCAATGACATCCAGTGCAAAATATACTCAACTGGGTACAGATTTTTCTTTGTTGTTTTCAAATACCACAGCACCACCATTGATATTCTGTCAGCTATGATCTCTGATCCTTCTCTTGTTGAGAACTAACTCTATTTTTATTGCTATGTATCAGATCTCACAAGATATCCATGTCCCAACATGTACATGTTTCAGACACAAGTGCATCCTTCCTCAGGGGATGTTCCAGCAAGTGATGTTTGGACCCACTGTTGAAAACAAAATCAAAATTTTAAATATATAAATATTACTTTCCTTAAGTTGCTTTCCTTAAATGTCTGAAGAGGCTTCTCCGTTGCTTTAGTTGCTTGCCTTCTTGACACGGTGCCCCACTCTGATTTCCTGGTATGTCTACTGCATGGTTGGGAGACTTTGCTGATGGCAGTCCTCACTGATGGCAATCCAGATGTCAACTGAACATGGGCTGTGCAGGCTCTTGTTTTATGCAGTGAATTGTATCCTAATATGGCCAATCAGAATAGCTATTGTTGTCCTCCTATGGGAAGTGTTTTCATTCGCTAGTCCAACCAATGGTATCGTTTCTCTGCGTCTGCTGTGCACGGACTTGATAGAGAACTGCCAACCTACTCTCCTTGTAAATGTAACTTGTTTGTCGGACCTGGTTGAAAACTACCGGTCCATTTTTACTTAGAGATTAGCTCTTGAATGAATAATACAAGCTCTGCTGATTACATGCATAAACGCGTGTAAAATCTCCCCACATATATTTTGGACAGGGTGCTCCCAGTGTATTGTAGGAATAAAATGGATTGATCCAGTTACACAATATAAAGTATGGCGTAAGAGCAACACTGACTGTAATTCACACAATGTAATTTATGCAATAATGTGTCCCTGTCCAAAACTGTACATCGGCCGCACCACGCGGCCGGTTCAAATTCGATTGAGTGAACATAAATCTCGGTATACCACTGCTAAGTTGACAGCCCCCATGGTGCAGCATTTAACATCAGCATCTCATGACATACGGGAACTTAAATGGACTGTGCTTGAACAAGTGTCCACCCCACAGCGGGGTGGCGATTTAAAAGCTCGATTAAACCAGCGAGAATTGTTTTGGATTTACACTTTAAAATCTTCTAATCTGAAGGGCATGAATGATGAATTGAATTTGTCATCAATTGCTTTATGATTGTATTATTCATTCAAGAGCTAATCTCTAAGTAAAAATGGACCGGTAGTTTTCAACCAGGTCCGACAAACAAGTTACATTTACAAGGAGAGTAGGTTGGCAGTTCTCTATCAAGTCCATGCACAGCAGACGCAGAGAAACGATACCATTGGTTGGACTAGCGAATGAAAACACTTCCCATAGGAGGACAACAATAGCTATTCTGATTGGCCATATTAGGATACAAGTCACTGCATAAAACAAGAGCCTGCACAGCCCATGTTCAGTTGACATCTGGATTGCTATCAGTGAGGACTGCCATCAGCAAAGTCTCCCAACCATGCAGTAGACGTACCAGGAAATCGGAGTGGGGCACTGTGTCAAGAAGGCAAGCAACTAAAGCAATGGAGAAGCCTCTTCAGACATTTAAGGAAAGCAACTTAAGGAAAGTAATATTTATATATTTAAAATTTTGTTTTCAACAGTGGGTCCAAACATCACTCGCTGGAACATCCCCCTGAGGAAGGATGCACTTGCGTCTGAAACATGTACATGTTGGGATATGGATATCTTGTGAGATCTGATACATAGCAATAAAAATAGTTAGTTCTCAGCAAGAGAAGGATCAGAGATCATAGTTGACAGAATATCAATGGTGGTGCCGTGGTATTTGAAAACAACAAAGAAAAATCTGTATCCAGTTGAGTATATATTGCACTGGATGTCATTGGGTGATTTTAAACACAGTAAAAAAAATTTTTGAAGTTCTTTTTACAATATTTGCATAGAAAATAACAAAAAGGAGGTTGGTGGTTCTATGATTATAACATGTCAAATGAGGCAGGGTTGCCTACATGATTATGAGACCCTTCCAACCCTTCTACAAAATTTTTTTTTTGTTCATTATATTTAATAAAAGAGAATTCCACAGTTTGTGTAGGTGCACAAAATTTAAAAATATTCAAAAAATATGAAAGCTTTGCAATAGCAGACATATAAGTGTTTTTCACAGTGAGTGAACATTCTTTGGTTCCTTTTTGATTATTTTGATTAAGTCCCATATTTAGCCAGACAAATATTGGGATTTAAAAATCCTGCAGGTCTAACTAAACATGTCTGGCTAGATCAGAAGGGGTCTGGGGTGTGCCAGGGTGGGGCACCCATTATCCAGCTAACATAACCAGATAACTTTAGCGCTGCCAGACAGCAGTTCTAAAGGTAGCCAGGTAAGTTTAACATAGCAGAGTATATGCAGTGGTGCAGCTGTGCCACTGAATATTCCAGCAAAGTCAGCCAGCAGGTGAAAATGGATCCCTAAGAACATAAATGCCATGTTGGCTCAGACCATTCAAAGGTCCATTGAGCCCAGCATCCTGTCCGCATCACTAAGAAGTACCAGGCAGAAGCCAAAGAATAGATTGTCCTTGTTGCTCACTCCCAGGCATAAGTAATGGCTTTAACAAGTCTACGTGGTTAATAATTGTTTACAGACGTTTCCTCTAGAAACTTATCCCAACCCCTTTTAAAGCCAGCTATGCTAGAAACCTTGACCACACCCTTCAGCAACAGACTCCACAGCTGATGTGAGAAAAAAGAATTTAAATCTGCTACTTGTTAGTTTCATGGTGTGACCCCTAGTTTTAGTACTATTTGAAAGGATAAATAACCATTCCCTATTCACCTGTTCCACCCCACTCATGATTTTATAAACCTCTATCAGCCTTAACCTGTTTAGCCTTTCTTTCCTAAATGTGTAACTGTACAGCAGCAGTGGCGACATGGTGCGCCGACACACCACCACCTCAAAGGGTGCACTGGTGCCCTCAGGGTCTGGCGCCCCAGACAGTAGCCCATCTCGCCTGCTCCTTCCAATGGTCCTGCCCACAGGAACACACAGCATAGTGCACCGCCAGAGTGGCGCTCTTTGGAACACTTCCGGCAATCCCCTGCAGGCAAGGAGACAAGAGATTAACTTCCTCTCTCTTCCAGCTTCACACTCACACTCTGTCCAGACTCTTCTCTCAGGTCACTACATGAAACTCTAGATTGATCCATTGAGTCCCTCTTGTGGGGACTCAATGGATCAATCCGTTGAACCCACTCACTACACTTTGCTATATGTCCTCCAGTGGGAGAAGCATAGGAGGCCCATCTCAAGTTTCGGCCCTCATTCCACCACCACTAGGGATGCTTTCTGTCTGTCCCAGGTTTTACCCCTTGTTCCCTCCCCCCCCCCCCCCTGCTGAAAACACTTCCACTGGGGTGCCCCTCTATGCATCCATCACCTTTTCTGGGAAGAAATGTTTCCTTACATTACTCCTGAATATATCCCTTTCCAGTCTCATAGCATGAACTCCTCGTTCTGTAATGTCTTGCCATTGAAAAATCATTGTGACTTCTGCATTACTCTTACCTTTGAGGTATCTGGATGTGTCTGTCACAGTCTCTCTCTCCTCCAGGTCCCTAATCCTGCCACAGAAGAGGTTTGTCTGGCATGTACTGTAATGTTTATTTCACATGGAGATAAAAAAAAGATATTTAACAGGAAGAGAGAAGATTGTGGACCATTGCAGATGGTGTGGAATGAGTTCATACTGGCGTGGGGCTGGAGCTATCAATCTGTGCCAACAGGAAGTGCCATAGGGCCACTACAGGAAGCTTGGGGTCTTCAAAGGAAATGTAGCAAAATATGGAGACAAGCAGGACTCTCATCAAAACCTGCAGCATCTTCTTTACCAGAAGCAGAATGATATGTACCAGAAGAGAAAGCAGCAGTCTGAAAGAGCAAGAATAGAAAAAGGGAGGAGAAAATGGGCTTTCAGGGGTGGGTTGCACATGGAAAAATTAGCGTATATGCTATTTATAAAGCTCAAATATGCATAAGTAAGGGGTTGCATGTAAATTTATGCATGTAAAAAAGGGGCAGTACCAACATGCATATAAGATGCTAATTTTCAAGAAATCGAGACACATATAGATTTGGTGGTTTACTCGCATGTGCGCCTGCTTCTTATGTGACGTAATAGTAAACGTCTTTAATTCTGAAACACTGTCTGGGTGGGTGGTCTGCGTGAAGTGGAGGGAGTTCAGGCTGAAAAGCCAGGAGTCTCCCGAGGACTGGGCAAACTGGTCGACGTGCACATGTTGGAAGCTCTGCTGATTACATGCATAAACGCGTGTAAAATCTCCCCACATATATTTTTAAAGTGAGAAATAAAAATACAGGTGGAGACCTGCTGGGCACCACTTGGCTATGCTTAGGTTATAAAACACTGGGGTAGATCTGTACGCAGCCATGTGCACGCGCAGGTCTTTGAAAGTTATCCTCTTAGGGTTCCCTCACACCCCATCTTGCTGTGCTGTACTTCCTCACACTTCCACTGCCTGTGCTCACTCATGCCCTCGCTCTCTGTCCTGGGCACCCTCCGTTTGCTTGCTGTTCTTCGTGATATTCCTCCTGTGTACTCTTGCATTCCCCTCTCTGTGCGCTCATGATTCTCCTCCCTTTCCCGCTTCCCCCTCTCTGAACACGTCTCGCTGTACTCTGTCTGTGCTACTCATGCCCTCTGTGCTGTGCTCCCTTAAACCCCTCCGGGCAGGCTATGCTTCTGCATCCTCCCCACTAATTTTATGCTGTGCACCTCCCATTCAGCTGAAGTTGCAAATCATTCACTTTCTTGCTCCCCTCTCTACGTCTGGCTACATTGTGCTCTCTCATGATTCCCATCTTTCTTAGTCCTCATCTCAGCAAAACAAGGTCCAACCTACCTTATCAGTTCTTTCTTTTTTGACTTTTTGTACCGTTTTCTAGCCTGCAGAAAATGATATGAATGAATAAACAACTCAGAGAATGTATTATCCTAAACAATATCTCATATTCCCTGTACGTACCTGGATCAGTCCAGACAGTGGGTTATGTCCCCAATCCAGCAGATGGAGTCAGCACAAACTTTGAGGGGGCGTCACCATATATACTACTACCCCCTCTGCAGGAGTTCAGTATCTTCTGACTCCAGCAGATGCGAGTAGGAGAATCAGGGTTTCTCCCAATTGGTGTAGGATATTCTTTCCCTTTCTTTCTTTCCCTCTGGCTCTTGCCTACTTCACTTTGGATCAAGTTTTTTGCTTAAAAAAAAGGTTTCCAGTTTTTGGGGAGGCGTGACTTGCCTTCTGTGTTTGTTTGCTCTCTCTCTGCTGTGACCTTGCAGACTGCGCCGGGGTAAGTTGTAGACTCTCTTGTTTTAGATTGTGTTTTTTCTTTCACAGCTCCGGTGCCTCGCGGATGCCGGTGGAGCCGGCCTCTCCGCACTTGCTCCCTTGTCGGCGGCCATCTTGCAGCTCCTCGTGGGCTGCTGGGTCAAACGGGGAGGATTTCCTCGGCGGGTCGTGAGGCCGGGAAGGCCCCCCCACGGCTTTTTCTTCCGGCGGGCAGTGCAGGCTGACCGGGCCCCCCGCTGCGATCTTTTTCGCGGCCCCCTCGAGGCTTGATTTATTCATTTTGTGCTGCCGGCTTTATTTTTCACGGCGATCCCGATGCCGCGGCCGTCGCATTGCTCAGCCTGCGGCGAACCGGGGTCGCGGATTTCCCGCGAGGGCATCTGCGCACGGTGCCTTCCCAGGGGGGAAGGCACCTCGCAGTCCCTCGCTGAATTTGTTTCATGTTTGCCCGGGAGGCGCGGGCCGGCCCCGCCCCCATTCCTGGCAGGAACGGCGGCCATTTTGCATTCCCAGCGCCCTGAGGGGACTCAGGCAGCGCTGGAGGACAGGGAATCTGCGGAGGTTTCTCCCCCGACCTTGCTGCCGGAACAAGGCCCGCAGGGGCAGGGTCCAACGGCTTCTCCCTCCCCCAGAGCCCCCTCGGGCAGACCAGGATTCTCCCCGGAGTTTATTCTTCTTATGCACACGGCATACCTACAGGGGTTAGATGCTCCTGCAGGACCTCCCCCTGCCAAGATACCACGGACGTCGCCCTCTTCACAGGCCCGCCCCGGCAGGAGCGGGGGCCCCTCACCCGCACCCTCCAGCCCGGGCCCGGCCCTCTTCCGGGTCTGTGGGAGCGGTGTCAGGCCCAGCAGATACTGGGCCTGATCTTCCGGACTTGGGCCAAGGGGACTCCGCGCCTGAGGGGGACGACCCGCGCACGCTGCGCCTCTTCCAGAGGGAAGAGCTGGATGACCTTATCCCGCTGATTCAGGAATTAGATCTGGACCCTCCGCCGGATCCGCCCGCTCCAGTAGCGCCCACGGTCGTCACTTTTTCGAAGGGGGATCCAGTCCTAGCAGCCCTTCGGCCGAGGGCCCAAGCGTTTCCCATCCACGAATCGTTCCTGCAGCTTCTCACTAGGGAATGGGATACCCCGGAGGCTTCCCTGAAGGTCGGCCGTGCCATGGAAAAGCTGTATCCACTACCGGAGGATTTCCTGGATCTCATCAAGGTACCAAAAGTGGACTCCGCGGTGTCGGCGGTCATGAAGAGGACGACTATACCAGTGACGGGAGGAGCGGCCTTACGGGATACGCAAGATCGCAAGTTGGAAGTTTTTCTTAAGAGGGTCTTCGAGGTCTCCGCACTGGGTATGCGAGCAGTGATGTGCAGTTCGCTTGCCCAGAGGGCGAGCCTTCTCTGGGTGCAACAACTTCTCACGTCTCAGGATCTGCCAGCCGATGAGGCCGCCCAGGCAGATAGGCTAGAAGCTGCGGTGGCGTACGGGGCGGATGCCTCGTACGACCTGTTTCGGGTCCTGGCAAGATCCATGGTTTCGGTAGTGGTGGCACGACTGCTGTGGCTTTGCAACTGGGCGGCGGATATGTCCTCTAAGTCGAGTCTGGGCTCCCTGCCATTCAGGGGTAAGTTCCTCTTCGGGGAGGATCTGGATCAGATCATCAAGTCTCTGGGGGAAAACGCTGTTCATCGTCTGCCGGAGGATAGATATCGTCCTTCTAGAGCGTATGCCTCTTCCCGGACCAGAGCCACGGCGCTACAAGAGCTACAGGCTGTCTGGCTCCCGGCCCTCCGCCTCCAGGTCTCAGCCCTGGTCACGTTCCTTTCGCGGTCGTAGGCCCGCGCGCACCGCCTCTCCTAAGGCCTCACAATGATGTCAGGCTCGCCCACTCCGCCGTCCCCAGGATTGGGGGTCGGCTGGCGCTTTTCTACAAGGAGTGGGCGCAGATCACCTCGGACCAGTGGGTCTTGGACACCATAACACGGCTACGCATTGGAATTTGTCCGCCCCCCGAAGGGAAGGTTCATCTTCTCCCCCTGTGGCTCGGCTCCCAAGAGAAGAGCGGTGCAGCTGACGCTAGACAGGCTTCAGGAGATAGGCGCTATTGCGCCCGTGCCCTTCGGAGAGGTGGGCTCGGGCCACTATTCCATCTACTTCGTAGTGCCCAAGAAGGACTGATCCTTCCGGCCCATCTTGGACCTAAAGGAAGTCAACAAGTCCCTCAGAGTTGTCCGGTTTCGCATGGAAACGCTGTGGTCTGTGACTGCGGTGGTACATCGGGGGGAGTTCCTCGCCTCCCTGGATCTCACGGAGGCCTACCTGCACATCCCCATCCACCCGGACAATCACCATCTCCTCCGGTTCAAGATCCTGGACCAGCACTTCCAGTTCATCGCTCTCCCGTTCGGATTGGCGACGGCACCACGCACTTTCACCAAGATCATGGTAGTCGTGGCTGCCGCCCTTCGGAAGGAGGGCATTCTGGTCCATCCTTATCTGGATGATTGGCTCATCCGAGCGAAGTCTTTCACCCACGGACAAGCAGCGGTGGCCAGGGTAGTACAGTTCCTGCATTCCCTGGGCTGGGTGGTGAACTTCTCCAAGAGCTCCCTCGAGCCCTCGCAGCGCTTGGATTTTTTGGGGGCGACCTTCGACACCTGACTGGGCAAAGTCTTCCTACGTCAGGACAAGGCGCACTCCTTGCGGGATCACATACAGCAGTTCTCTGCATTACCAGATCCCACCTCCTGGGACTACCTGCAGCTCCTGGGAGTGATGGGCTCCACCATCGACATGGTCCCTTGGGCATTTGCGCACCTCAGGCCCTTACAGAGGGCGCTCCTCTCCCGTTGGAAACCGATTTCGCAGGACTACCAGATGATCCTCCCGCTCCCGCAGAATGCCAGGGACAGTCTGGGCTGGTGGTTGGATCCGTTGAACCTGGCCCGCGGCATGTCCCTCGATCTTCCAAATTGGGTGGTGGTAACCACCGATGCCAGTCTAGTAGGCTGGGGGGCAGTCTGCGATCGAAGCGCCACGCAGGGGACATGGTCCGCGGTGGAGGCGAAGTGGTCAATCAACCGTCTGGAAACCAGAGCGGTCAGACTAGCTCTGCGACATTTCCTGCCGCTTCTTCGGAACCGGGAGGTCAGAATCCTATCGGACAACGCTACCACCGTGGCCTACATCAACCGCCAAGGAGGCACGCGCAGCCCGCAGGTCGCGCTCAAGGCGGCGCTGCTGATGCAATGGGCAGAGCGTCATCTCGTCCGGCTAGCGGCCTCGCACATCGCCGGGGTGGATATCCAGGCGGACTTCCTCAGTCGCCACTGCTGGACCCCGGAGAGTGGTCTCTTTCCGACGAAGCGATGCAACTTCTCGTCCATCGGTGGGGGGCCCCCCACTTGGATCTGATGGAATCTGCTCTCAACGCCAAGGCTCCACGCTTCTTCAGTCGCCGGAGAGCGTGGCGCGGAGGGAGTGGATGCTCTGGTCCTCCCGTGGCCGCCACATCTTCTACTCTACGCATTTCCACCGTGGCCCCTGGTGGGCAGGATGCTCTGCAGGATAGAAGGCCATCAGGGGACCATGATTTTCGTTGCCCCGGAATGGCCCAGGCGGCCTTGGTTTGTGGATCTGCTACAGCTGGTGATCGGGCCAATCAGAATGGGGCACCTCCCCCGTCTCTTACATCAGGGGCCGGTATTTTTCGATCAGGCAGAACTCTTCTGTCTTGCGGCCTGGCTTTTGGGAGGCGGTAGTATCAACGCTGCTGCTGGCACGGAAGACATCGTCGGTGGCCTATGTTCGAGTCTAGAAGGTTTTCAAGCTGTGGTGTACCAGCCAGGACACGAGTCCCGCAAAGGCTTCTGTCCCTCAGATCCTTCAGTTTCTACAAGCGGGGGTGGACAAAGGGCTTGCCTATAATTCACTACGGGTTCAGGTGGCCGCCCTTGGTTCGCTGTTGCGCGATGGGGGTTCTCTCCTACAGCACCCGGACATCGCTCGTTTCCTCAAGGGTGTCAAGCATTTGCGGCCTCCGTTACGGGACCCTTGTCCCTCCTGGAGTCTCAACCTTGTGCTTCGCTCCCTGTCGGGACCACCGTTCGAGCCACTGCACAGTGCAACGATTAAGGATCTCACCCTCAAGACTGTCTTCCTTGTGGCCATCTGTTCCGCTCGACGCATCTCGGAGCTGCAGGCTCTGTCGTGTAGGGAGCCTTATCTCCGCTTCTCCGACTCCGGAGTTTCGCTCCGCACCGTTCCCTCTTTCCTTCCGAAGGTGGTGTCTGCATTCCATGTGAACCAGACGGTGGAATTGCCGTCCTTCTCTTCCTCAGAGCCGAAGTCTCTCCGTCTCTTGGATGTCAAGCGCACTCTGCACCTCTATCTGGAGGCTACAAATGAGTTCCGGATTTCTGACCATCTCTTCGTACTTTGGTCCGGTCCTAAGAAGGGGTCTCAGGCCTCGAAGGCGACCATTGCCAGATGGCTGAAGGCCGGCATTGCCGCTTCCTACATTGGGGCGGGGCGGACTCCCCCACCCGGCATTGTCGCGTGTTCTCAGGCGGCTTCCTGGGCGGAGGCTCGTTCGGTCTCCTCTCAAGAAATCTGTAGAGCAGCCACCTGGAAATCGTTACACACGTTCTTGAGGCACTATAGTCTGCACCTCGCCTCTTCGGTCTCTGGACACTTTGGCGAGCAGGTTCTCCGAGCAGGCCTTGCAGGACCCCACCCTATTTAGGGAAGCTTGGGTACATCCCACTGTCTGGACTGATCCAGGTACGTACAGGGAAAAGAAAATTATTCCTTACCTGCTAATTTTCGTTCCTGTAGTACCATGGATCAGTCCAGATGCCCACCGCGTTTTGGTTTTTTAATCCTGCTCAGCTCTTCTCTACGGTACGGTAGTGTTATATTTCTTTCACGACTTTTCAGTTTTCACTGTTTTTTTCACAGCTCCCTACAAGTTGGCATGCTGTTTTCGCAGCTTCCTACCCATTGGTAGGACGTTTGCAGTTCGTTACTAAAGTTACAAGGCTTATTGCCGGTTCATATAAACTTGATCCACTAAGGGGGTTTGGTTTTTCTACTCTGGCTTTGATATACTCGATACTGAACTCCTGCAGAGGGGGTAGTAGTATATATGGTGACGCCCCTTCAAAGTTTGTGCTGACTCCATCTGCTGGATTGGGGACATAACCCACTGTCTGGACTGATCATGGTACTACAGGAATGAAAATTAGCAGGTAAGGAATAATTTTCTTATGGAGGACAGAAGTGGGAGAGTATACCTGGGAGAGGTTTTCAGCACTAAGGCTTGGAGGGCTATGTTTGGAGTAGACTCCCAGGTACAATTGTACTCAGGAGTCTATCAGCACTCACAGAAGAGGAGCAGAGGTGACGCAGTGTGCCTGGGGCAGTCTCAGCACTGAGGCGAGAGGGGTAGCAGTGGAGTGGAGCCGTGTGCCCAACTCTCTCCCTGAGACACCAGGAGGTCTGTGCTGGTCAGGGCTACAGGCTCACCAAGTTCCCCAGCTATTCTCACCTCATTTATTGCCTCCTCTGAGCTGGGAGTCAGCGGAGATTCTTGCCGGAAGGTCTCCTTTCTCTGAAGTAGCCTCCTGAGGAAGGATACAGCTTGCTGTGGGTACCATTACATGGCTAATACGCTTAAAACAACAGTTCAGTCAAACTTGATCCAGGTGTACTTTGGCTTGCTTTGAGCTTGTCGAGATATTTGAATTTCACCTGAATCAGTGGGGGGAATTTGTCAACTGCCTCTAGCAGATCTGGATGAAATTCAAAGAAAAAAAATCCCCCAAATACATTTCTGCTTTTCAGAGTCTGCAAAAGCCACACTAGAAACAAAATGTACTTTAAATTTTTCTTCAAAAAAAGGTTCCCTGAATAATTTGAGGAAACATGAACATTTTTTGCTTTGTGTTTTTTTTTTAACCTCATGAAGAGTGTGTAGCCATTGAAAGTAAAAAAAATGTATTACAGTAATCCAATAAAAAGGTCTCACCTACAACTTGTTTGACAATTACTGCTATGTATCCAAATTGATCAACGTGACAGCCACACTATTTTATTCCATTTTCCAGCATGTTTCGTCAGTGCAAAGTGCCAATTGATGTCACTGTCTGATTCAGGGGCCCTCTCTGTGATTATAGTGGCTGAAATTTGGTAGGAGAGTCTCCTAGAGAAGCACCAAGAGTGGAGGCGTAGCCTAGTGGTCAGGGCAGTGGGCTACAAATCAAGGGATTCAAATCCCACTGCTGCTCCTTGTGCCCTTGGGCAAGTCACTTCACCCTCCATTGCCTCAGGTACAAACTTAGTACCTGATTCACTAAGGGTTTTCCCCATAGACACAAAATGGAAGAAAAGCCTTACTGAACCTGGCCCTTAGAGTGTAAACGCTCTGGGGACAGGGAAATAGCTACAGTGCTTGAATGTAATCCACTTTGAAGTGGCTGAACGGCAGAATATTAAAAAAAATGAAATAAAAGTGAACATTCCTGTCAAATTTATCCAAGGGGATAACCAGAATCCAAAGCACAAGAAGATTAAGGAACATGCCTTCCTTTGTTTGTTAGAAAAGTATACATGTGATAGGATACTACCTTTAACAGAGCAGCTACCACCCAAGCAGACTGAATGGGCCATTTTGGGGCTTTATCTAGCATGATTTACTGTTACTATTGATGGACCTTGATCTGACCCAGCAAGCCAATTCTTAGGTTGTTGTCAAATTGTTCAATGCTTCTTTTTTGGAAGACATTTGCATATCGATATTTAACATGACAGATTTACCCAGTAATGTCACCATCTGCCATCTGGGTGTGTTTCGTACTTTCACAGGGTTATGAACATCACTAGGCATGTTCCACAATTTTGCATGGCTATAACTTGACATGTTCAGGGATCCAAAAACAGAGGCCAGTATAGGTAGCAAGATTGCATATACATGCAAAGATCTTCTTCTGTAATCTATAGGACCATCATATCAAGCTTAACTGGCCGACTTACATATAGCACCTGCATTTTAATCCTAGGTTCACAATTTTATTGTCATATGCAGTTAAAATGACACTTATCTTTTTGTCACTTCCCCAATTTCCCCGATACATGACTGGGTTTCGAGTAATTCTTCTTTGGGGGACAAGAGACAAATTTTATCAAAAATATCTACAAATAACAGTAAAAATATACAAATTACTGACAGGGCAACAGTCCACATCTGTATACATTGGCAAGTTGATATCCAAACCTTTGGCATATTGTACAAATGCGCTTATACAAAATCATTTTTTTAGTGTATTCCCGGAAGTGAAGATAAGGTTGCTTGCTCTAAGACTGTAGTGATGCAGCTTTTGTGTTCAAACATGTTTTAATAGCTCGTTCGTCCTATATAAACTTTTGGGCATGGGCAGTTGATCACGTATCACAAAAGGTGACTTACAGTCTGAATTTTGCCTTAACTAATATAATTATTGCATGCCTGGATATTTCCAGTGTTGTGCAGTTACTATCTGACAGCACAAGATGCACTCTCCACAGGGTCAATGACCTGCATGTCACAATTGGCGATAAGGCTGATTTAACCACAGTCATAAGAACAGAAGACTTACCAAACTGGATTAGAGCAACATTCCATCAAGTCCAGTATCCTGATTCCAACAGTGACCAATCCAGGCCATAAGAACCTGGCAGGATCCCAAGGGGTAGAGAGATTCCAAGCTGCTTATCTCAAGTCTTGCCACAAGAATAAGCAATTCAAGGTTATTGCTCAAAAATGGATATAAAACAAAAAATGTGCCAATGTTTATGTATACTGCTAGCAATTTCATGCACCTTATTTCAACAAGGAATTCCTGTCTTGCCATAATAGTCCTCTTTTGGCATATGGGGCTCTTTTATTGCTTTCCTTATGGCTTTGTCTATCTAAAACCGTTGGGCTAATTCTTTTGCTCGCTCTTTAAAATCCTCAATTTCAGTAAACAACAAAGTGATAGGTAGTGACCTACTTGTAGAGTCATCTTCAAGGGGTAATTACCAAAAGGATTCACGCACATAAAAGCAGCATATATCGTGGCAATTTTCAAAAGCTCATTTACATGTAGAAAGTTCATTTACGCATGTAAAACCTTTTGAAAATTACCCATTAACATATAAGGAGGCAAACCTTCAAGACAAGATTATTCCTTTTTGATGGATGTTCAACAAAGTGGTCATCCAACCAGGACACCTTTTCTGGACTGTAATAGCCAGAAAAACTAGTTTTTAATAACTATATTCTAAAGTAAATTTAAAATGATTGTCCAGTGAATTCAACCAAACCAAAATTCATCTAATGTTTTAATTGATGCTTTCCAAATACAAAAGATGTCACCTGTGTACATCTTAACCTGATGGAATCACATCAATGTATATAGACAGGCTTTTTGAATTGAGCAACATATACATTTGCCAAATATGGGGCTATTGTAGCCCCCACTGCTGTACCAAAGATCTGTAAATAAAAATGTTGATCAAAATAAAAATTTTGGCATAAAACAATTTCTGCTAGTTGCAACACAAATTCTGTTGGTATATTCTGAGGCTTGGGTCTGGTTTCTAGCACAGATATTATAATATCTAAACCTTCTTTCTGGGGAATATTGATGTACAAAGACTGTACATCTACAGTTACCAGAATCATATCAGGAGTCTTATCTCTAACATCAGTTAGAAGTCGCAACATATGTGACTAGTCCTTACCATATGTGATCTAGTCAATGGAGCCAAATTTTTTAAAAATTGATCTACTATAATAGATGCTCCAATACTGATCCTTATACTGAACACAATGGGTCTACCAGGAGGATTACAAACATTTTTAGGTATGTAATCCTCTTTTCCTCCTAAAGAAGAATTACTGAAAACACAGTCCTGCGTTGGGAAAATTGGGGAAGTGACACAAAGAAGTGTCATTTTAATTGCACATAAATGTGTGAACCTATGATTAAAATGCAGGTGCTATAAGGTTTGAGCATAAGTCAGCCTGCTGAACCTGGTATGACGGTCCTATAAATTACTCTATGCATTAGAGATCACCATTTGTCCATGTCTCCACCCTGTAGCATTATAATGTTGTAGACGATAGCTGTAGTAACACCAACATCTGTGATTGTTTGTAGCATTACATACTTGTATCTTCATTGACTGCACATTCCATTGTGCTATAACCATACTGAAATAACACTTACTGAACAAACAGCTGCTTCACTTGCATCAAACCTTGCTCTCTGATTTCAACATCCTCCTGCATGGCCTGGAAGACAATGCAAAACCAGCCATTGACTGACTACAATCATGTTTTTGATGCACCAGGATATTAAAAACTGGGGCATTTAAAATTCAGCATTTGGTGCTAGGGCCAGGCAGAAGCAAAAAGGGGAATCTCCCCTGGGGCACTGAAGAAAGCCCTCTTCTGGGAGCAGAACTTAGTCGGATAAGTTATCCAGCTAAAGCTGAATATAGAAACAGAAATGACGGCAGAAGAAGACCAACGGCCCATCCAGTCTGCCCAGCAAGCTTTCGCACTCTTTTTTTTTTTTTTTTTTCTCATACTTATCTTTTACTCTTGGCCCTTAGTAACCTTTTGGTTCTGTTTCCCTTCCCCCGCCCCCCATTAATGTAGAGAGCAGTGTTGGAACTGCATCTAAGTGAAATATCTAGCTTAATTAGTTAGGGATAGTAACCGCTGCAATAAGCAAGCTACACCCATGCTTGTTTACCCTGACTATGTAATTCAGTCCTTGTTAGTTGTTGTCTGTATATAGATCCACTTTTCTTCATTCCCCTGCCATTGAAGCAGAGAGCTGTGCTGGATATGCATGAAGTATTGCCGCCCTGATCTTCCCATTTCCCGCCCACATCTTAGCTGGCTAAATAGATAGCCGGATAAGTTACTTATCCGACTATCTAGCAGCTGCTGAGTTTAACCGGATATTCAGTGGCTCCTAGATAGCCAGATAAGTAGCACTTATCCATCTATCTTCCATTTGAATATCTGCCTCTTTATTGATTGTATGCTGTTACGGTTTTTTTCACTAATTATGATTGCAATTACAGGGTTTTTTTACATAATTATCTCTTCCTATACCACTCTCTTTTATGTTGTATAGACAGGCATTTCGTTGGTATGCACTGGAATTTCTGTTGTGTGCACAGGAATTTTTGTTGTGTGCGTATATGCTCGCTCACCTGTGAATCTGTCACAATAAGTGAATCCAACCCAACAGCACTTAAAGAGGTTCTTACTGGCACTCTTTTAATTTGTGTTGCTCTGCCTTTCTTCCAGCTTTGTACTTGTCGCCCTCTCCATTTTGTAGACTGAATAAAGGGGCTGGTATAGGTGAAGCTCCTGAGCAGTCTTTCTCATCCAGGGCCGCCAACTGTTGGTAGGGTCCACAAATCTTACAGGTACTCTTTTAAGGAGAGCTCTCTAAGTTGAGGTCACATGGAGTAAGATAGCCAGCAGTCCAATAGCAGTGTTCAACAAAAATAGGTTTACTTCAATTTAAAGAACAGGCTCCGTGCCAAAATGGTAACAAACTCATTAACATAAAAAATCAGAATAACTCCTAGGGCTGAAGTTTCCTTGTCTATAGTGCACCTCCTCTTAGCTCTTCTTCTCCCTTGATCTGAAACATGTCCAATATGCCCTCCCCTTGTTGCAACCGTCGCTGCCCGATGTCTCCACTATGCCCACCTTACCTCTTTGGCGACTCCCTCTTTGCTTGATGGAAGATTGGCTGCCGCTGCGTCATCTTGCCGACCTCCTCAGGCGTCCCCGGACCGGCTAGACGCTGCACTCCGCCATGTTTCCCAGAAGCCTAAGGGCGTGCGGCGCGGCCCCGACTCAAGTTCCAGCAGTGGCGCAAACCTCAGGGGGACGTCATCCTCACCGGATACTTAAGGTCTCTGTATTCGCTAACTAATCGAGTTAGCAAAGGAACAGAGGATTCCTAGCTTCCTCCAGGTATCGCTGCGGATGGGATTCGCTCTCCGCATACCTTGCTACTCTGCCTCCTCGGACTTTACCAGAGCTACCTGCTCCTCGGGGGCCTCGCTCTCGCTCTTGTTTTTCAGGTCGCAGTCTGGAACCGGTACTCGCTCCTCGAGGGCCCACGTTCCCTGACTTGCTACTGAATACCACTTCTGCCAGGAAGTCTTCACTGCCTACAACACCTGTGAGTTACCAGGTACTTGCTCCTCGAGGGCCTAATTCATTTCCAGCTCCTGGGCTGCTTCTAAGACTATTGTGTGAGTGTTACCATCAAGGTTCTGTTCCTGAACTCTGCATCCCCTGCCTACTCACTATATCTCAGTCTCTCTTCAGCTCAGCCATCCAGGAATCGCTGTTCCAGTATCTGAGGGACTACAGCCCAGCCAGGCATTCCAGCTCACTACTGCCACCTCTAGTGGTTCCATATACTGTTTAACAAAAGAACTAGTGTGTGTCTGTCTCCATACCCTGAGCCTGACCAGTGGTCCCTCTCGGAATCTTCCCCTGGGGGCGTGGTCATCTGCCACCGCCCAAGGATCCACCCACAACTATCTCAAACACTAACACCCCTTAAAGGGTGGGAAGATTCTCCTCTCTCAAAATCATAAGCAAGGGGGGAAAAATGGGGGGAAAAAACCCCACCCTCCTTACTTCAAACTGGATACCAAGAAACTTCTACCCCAGTGATCTCTGTCCCCACTGTGAAATGGCTGCAGGGGTGAGGTAACTGGAAATCCAGGTGTAGTAGCCCTTCTGCTGGGAAACTGATCAAGATCCCAAAAATCTCATTCTATCCACCAAAAATGTCCAATTGGTGAGGCTTAAGGCCTACCAGGAACACCACTTCCAAAAACACCTTCCTCAGCTACAAACACCCCCAACTCCTCGGTCAATACGATCTCTCCCTTCTAGGCATGCTCACCCAGTACATAAAAGGCAAGACCATCCCAAAAAGGGGATGGTCTAAAGATGGGGAGAGTGTCAAAATGCAAAATCCCCCACAAGATGTAAAACAGGGAGACCTTGGTGAGGGTGCGATGCCACCATCACATAATCTTCTAAGAAAATTAGAAGTGACTCAAAATTCTTGCACAGAAAGAAGTCTGCTTTACTTCTAGATATGTGCAGCTATGGATGCGTGCTTGTGGTTTCTGTGCACATAAAAGGAATCCTCCTCTGTGCTTGTGACCATGGGGTAAATTCATACGAATCTAGGAGTAACGCACTTGTCCAAAATGCCAGAAAATGGGCAGCAGCAGCAGTTTACCCCACAAGCCACCCCCAGCGGAGAGATAGGGGGGCCAAAGGCTGGGCAGAAGACTCAACTGGCAATTGTATCCGAGGCAGGACTCTGTATTCTGAGCTCTCCCAGTGCCAACAAGTCTGACTCACCTCTCTTGCCAAGGCACAGTTCTTCCTGTTTCTGGCCATGGTCTCCATCTCCAGTTCTTTCTGAAACCACAGAAAAAAAAAGTTGAAGCACCTGAGAAATGCATCCAAAAACTAAGTCGACCCTTCATGAGGAAAATGTGTTGGCGTGTGCCATAGCAGAGAGATGCTGAGGTGGCCAGAGCCCTCTCTAGCAACCACAAGACCAAGGCCCGGCCATTTCCCCATTGGGGGGGGTCATTTCGATGTGAAACTTTACCGCTACCAGCTAAGATGACTTCCCTATGTCTTCAAAGGGAAATTCCACTCCTGAGCCGGCAGTGGTCAAGGGTCGGGGGATCAGGATTCTCTGAAGGGTCACCATACCTCTTGAAGGAGCCACTTCCTGTCCAACACGATGGCCTGCCTCGTCTGCAACTCCTTCTGGAAAGGCACAGAACGAAGAAGGGGAAAAGCCTCAGACCAGGTTCCTGACGGTTGCTAATGCTGCTGCTGAGACTTAAAGCCATGCCTGTGACTCCCTTCCCCTATTTACCTGAGCAGAATGATCGTTTTGAGGCATTCCCAGGGGAGTGTTTCGGAGGGGATTGGAAGAGAAAGCGTGCAGATTGTCTTTTCAAACTGAAGCGGATTGTTTTCCATAGAAAGTTTACCCGCACAAAAGGCAGTTTGCAAAGGGATCGTACGCTTGTACATTCCCTTCAAAAGTTAGGTACCAGATCCACAGGTACAAAGTACCCATGGACGAGGCCTGTGAAACCCTCTCTCAGAGTGATTTTAAAGGTCATTTGTGCCGGTAAAACTGTGCTTTACCCAGATCTGAGCTTCTAAAGAACTGCCCGCCCCATGCACGGAGGAAGTTATGCCCGCAGCACCACTCCGCACGTTGCTTTACTCGCAGCGTGAAGAGGGGGGCCTGCGAGAGGAGTTTGCGCTTGCAGGCATACTTTTGAATGTAATTAGTTTTTAAACCACACCGTGTTAATTGAACCCCTGCAGGGTGGTTTGTAACAACACTGGCCCTTTTCAGAAGTCAGCACGCATTTTTTCTCGGGGAATATCTGCAGGTGGGAACGAGTGCGGGCACTTTTCCTGGGATCATTTTCAAAGGGAAAGAACACATGGACTTGGCATTGACGTGGGCAGTGAAAAGATGACCCTCCTATAGAAACATAGAAATGACGGCAGAAGGTGTCTTCTCTTCGGCGAGAAGTGAGGTCACCAGAGGTCTGCCAATGGCTAACAGTACTTCTGCCAGTGAACGGAGAAGAGGTTGAGCGATGACTGGGTGGCCCTCCTCTCTCTACTCAGCTCCACTGTTACCCCCATGCTATGGCCCCTGGCCCCGTCCTTACCCTGCGCACTTCAATCTCTGCTTCCAGTGCATTGATGTCTGCCTGCAGGGCCTCCTGGTATATAGTGTGCTGGTAAATCTGCCATGCAAAGAACAGGAGAAGGTAGGTCAGCAGCTGGACCCCACACACAGAAAACAATCCACAAACTCATGGCTGGGGCATGTTCACTCTGCCTGAGGGCAATTCTTCAGAAACCCTTACCCCCTGGTTCACCTGTTGATAAGCTTTCTCTCCTTCCTCTTCCAGCTTTTGGCATTCTTTCTGCTGCAAAGAAAGGAAACAAGGGGAAAGGTTTCAGATGATTCAAGGCCTCCCCAAGTTTCCCTATCACTGTGACAGAGCTTCCCTTGCAACAACGATGAAGTCCACCCTACGAAAAGGACAGTCTCCCCTGTCATGGCAACAGTATTTCTTTTATTTCTTTTCAAATTTATAAACCGCCTCTTCCCATGGGGCTACAAGATGGGGAACAAAAATACATAAACACTATATTAACAAAAAAAAATGGACAGCAAAACCAGCAATACATAATGGATCTATCTCCCTGCGACAACGATTTGACTCTTCTATGGCCAGTGACAAAGATGGGATCTCTGTCATGTTGACGGTGCTTCCCCTTTCACGACGATGGGGGTCTTCCTTGCTGGGCGCCTCTTACCATTAAGTCTATTTCCTGCTCTAAGCTCCTTATTTCTTTCTTCCTCTTCTCAAGCAAATTTGCCCTCCTCTTCCTCTCTTCCTCTTTCTCATGCTCCTCCATGTCTCATGACCTACAGAAAAGAGGACAATTGAGGTGTTTAAGATCTCAGCATCACTTTATCCCAGACTCTAATCTAACAAGAACATTCCCTTAGCCCCTGTACATAATTCAAACTTTCTGCTATGACAGCCCCTACCCCAGAGATACAACTAAGCATTTTAGCAAGCATATTTGCACCCACCTGTCCCTAGCCTAATCCCTGCATCTCTTTCCCTCTACTCCCCTCCACTCTGATTCCCAATCGTCTTTCCCTTTCACCCCCAACTCAGATGGTAGGAGGAAAGCTGTATTTGCCCAGGCTTTTCATCTGTTGTCAGCACACACTTGTATTTCAATTATTTTATCATCCCCCGAAGGCTTTGCACGTTCAATGGCTGCCCCTCTTACCCATCCCTAGTTACGGCCCTGTCTAGCCCCTATATGTAACTAGAGCTGTCCTTTGTGATAACCTCATGTTGTTGTAACCCAGCCTCTGAATGTATTTAGAACTCTCTACTGTGACAGCCCCATGTCACGTTGACTTCAACCCATCTGTAACTAGACTTCCACTTCATTCAGGCAGGACAGTCCACACAAGTGGGTTATGCACTCGAACCAGAAGATGGAGACAGAGATAACTGACTCACTGATGTCACTTCCTATAGTCCTGCACAGACATCAGCCTGCCAGTATTCTCCATCCCCAGCAGATGGTGGACAAGCATACTTACCTGTGGATGTAGACCTGCCAGGAATAGGGCAAGTTGGCTGACGGGGCTCCCGAGGTGAATGCAGGGTCACCATCCCTCAGCTGAGCATCCTGTTGCAGTATCCAATTCAGAGGAAGTTGCAAGGTGAAGGCTGGTAGCTTTTCCCTCTGCAGACAGTGACTTCGCTTCCAGCTGCAGTAAGAAAGCCTTGGGCTCAGCCCTTTATTTCTTCTTCCTTGCTTCCATCCTGCTGTCTGTTTCCTTCCGCCTTCTCCGCTGGGGTCCGTAGATGTTAGGCAAGCTCTTGTGGCGCGGTTGGCCAAGAAAGTTTTCTTTAAAAAAAAAAACAAAAGGGCCAGCATCGATCCGGCACGATCTTGGGCATGGAGACTAACTTCTGGGCTGATAGTGGGAGCGGTGGATTGAAAGGGCTAAAGATGACAATTTCATGCTGCACAGGAGTGAGAGCTTTGTTACTGTATGGCAGGAAGCAGGCAGGCACCATTTAATAGGCAGGACCGCGTGCAGCAGCGAGGAAACAACATAGCACCATGGAAATGACTCTCGCTTTGTGTAGCATGCCATATGAGGGCAGTGCACTTTAAACTTTTCCTCAGTTTGTGCCAGAGGTATATAGAGGCTCAGGGAGAGGTGCCTCGGGAAGACTTTACCCCTGTGGGGGGATCGCAGTCATGGTTAGAGGAGTAGGTGGAGGCGGCTTCCTGAGGGGTGGGGAAAATCAGCTGAGCCTCCCCTGGTGGGAGAGGAGCTCTCCCCTCCTCCACCGATGCCTGTGACCATGAAGTGGATTCAGAGGTTGCATTGCCCGCCCCCAATGCCGGGCATGGATCTTTCAGCCCGATCGTGGGTAGAAGTTTTCAAAGGGGCTACAGTCCTTTTCCAAAGGGCAGGAGGCACCACAATCAGGGTCTCATGGAAGGCCTCGTCCGTAGTCACCTTCCCTGCAGAGTGGAAAATGCTTGGCCCCTCCCTCTTCCACTCACAAAAGAAGGGACAGAGGAGGTCTGGGAGGAAGAGGAAGAAGATTGGGGTATCTTGGAGGACTCTTGAGAGGAGCCTGGATCCTCTACTGTAGATATTGGGGAGGTGGCTTTGGAGAATAGAGAAATTCCCCCAAATGTGGAGCCTGGATGAGTTGTCCAGGCTGATCTCAGACGCTAAAGATTCTGGAGTGTGAGGAAGCAGTTCCAGATATGGCTAGGACGCAGAAGAAAGATCCTATTATGGTCAGCTTGCGGAAGGCGTCCTGTTTTTTCCCTCTCCATGAAGCGGTGCAAGAGCCGATTGATTTGGAGTGGAGTGCTCCAGAGGCTAACTTTAAAGGGGGTCAGTCCTTGGTGGGTAAATACCCTTTGGACCCTAAGACAAGAGAACAGTTTCGTTTTCCAGAGGTGGAAGCCTTTGTGTGGTGAGCCACTCCTCCGATAGAAGGTGACGCGGCCCTGAAGGATGCTCAGGATCGGAAGAGGCTGTGGCCAGAAATCTGCAGATCTCCGCTTGCTGCTGCATGTAACACGGACAAGTTTTCATTTGTCTCAGGATACTCAGGAGGCTCTGGGAGAGAGAGAGCCAGGAGTCGCCTTCTTAGCTGATGTGGGCTATGATTTGGCACGCACAGTGGCTAGGGGAAGGCTTCGGTGAGAGCAGGCCCAGCCCCTGCTCTGGCTGTGTAACTGGTCATCTGATATCATTTCTAAGTCTAACTTGATGAAGTTACCCTTCAAGGGTCGCCTTTTGTTCGGAGACGAGTTAGAGAAGATGTTGAATCGACGGGGAGATTCCAAGATTCCACAACTGCCAGAGGATAAGAAGTTGGCTCCTCGATCCAATTAGACAACCTTTGTCGCATATGAAATTGATTTTAAACAACCAAAAAACAGAACTTATTCTGTTAAGCAGAAAATCTAATTTTAGTAAAACCATCCATTTTAATACCGATTTCATGCAGACTGAATCTTCTAATTGATTCTGATTTTAGATTAAATAGAGACATAAAACAGAAAATTAGAGATGGTTATTTAAAATTACAAATTTTAAAGCAGCTTAAGCACTTGTTAGATTTTAACAACTTCAGAACTGTTTTACAATCTTTGCTTTTTTCTACCCTTGATTACTGTAATGCTTTTACTTCTTGGAATACCTGGGGTCCATCTAAGACCACTGCAGCTTCTCCAGAACGCAGCCGCAAGAGTGTTATGGGGTGGGGGGAATTTGACCCCATTACCCCAACCCTTATCGATTTGCACTGGCTACCTATAAAGCAAAGAATTGAATATAAAACACTATGTATCTTATTCAAATCTATAAATCACAAACATACTGAATGGTTAAACGCATCTTTGCATCTTCACACATCACAAAGGAACCTTCGTTCAGCCAATAAGGGACTTTTATCAGTACCATGAATCAGAACGGCACATCTATCTGAGGTAAGAGAACGGGCTCTCTCAGTTGCAGGCTCCAAATGATGGAACTCTTTACCTGATGAACTTAGAGTCCAAAAGGATATGAAACGCTTTAAAAAAAAAAAAAAAAAAAATCTGAACACACTACTATTCAAAAACGCTTATGAATTAGCAGCAGAGAATTGATCGACTTGTTTGTTGGATCCTCCACTAGGCTGTTTCCTTGCTTAACGATGTTATACTTGGTTTCATTTGATATTTGTTTTACCCTGTTTTACTTTAATTTTATTTCCTTTTAATTTTTAGCAAACCTCTTGCTAGGTTATTTAGGGCTGGATTTTCTAAGATCGCACCTCTTATTGAATCCCGCGGCAACGGGGGGAGGGCGGGCCTGCGAAAGCCGGCAGCGATCGCACCACCGCGGTGTTATCGCTGCCGGCTTTCGCACCCAATAGCGCTACTGTGAAAGGAGGCGCTATTGGGCGCGCTACTGGCGGCGATAACTGGTCTTACCTTATCGCCGCCAGCGAAGTTTCCGCCGCATCCGCTCCAACACTGCCCCGACTCCTCCTCTTCCGGTCCCGACGCCGCCCCTATCTAGCGATCCCTTTTCGCGTGCGATAGGGATAGAAAATGACCCCCTTAGTTTTTTATTTTGTTCGCAAAGTAATCCACTGTTTATAATTTGATTTACATTTTAACTATGTATTTTTTACTATGTACTGTTTGTATCTTTTTATCTATTTATGACTAATTGTGCACCGTCTAGCTTGTCCACAGATTGACGGTATAATAAATAAATAAAGAAATAATACATTCTCTAGAGGGTGGTTTTGTGACTCTCGACCGTTTCGCTCGTCCAGAGATCTCAGTTCTTTGGGAGGTGCAGGCCTTTTGGTCAAAGAATACTGATAAGGATGGGAACTCCAATTCTGGAGCTTCCCATTCCTCGCAATTAACTTTTGGCCGTCCATCCTCCAGTGCCAGAGATATACTGACGTCTCTCTCAGTTTCATCAGAGATGGACCCAAATCACTTCCAACCAATAGGTTCTGGAGTGTTGAGAAAAGGCTATGCCCTGGAGCTTCAGACCATTTACAGACACTTTTATGGTTTCCCCATACAGCTCCCTAAAGAAAAGAGCTGCTGTACAGGCCACATTGTAGCAGCTAGTTGCATTAAAAGCTGAAGCCCAATTCCAAAGGTGCAGGAAGGTACAGAGCACTATTCCATTTACTTTGTGGTTGCCAAAAAGGAGGGTTCCTTTTGCCCCAGTTTGGATCTGAGAGGGTCAACCAGTTTCATCGGGTGGCCCACTTCAGGAAGAAGACTTTGTGGTCAGTGATTATGGCGGTGCAGAAAGGAGCATTTCTCACTTCCTTTGATCTGACAGAGGCCTATTTGCATATACCAATCTGCAAGAAACATTGGCATTTTTTGCAATTTGTGGTGCTAGACCGGCATTACCAGTTTCAAGCCTTGCTGTTCAGTTTGGTTATGGTGCCCAGAGCCTTTTCCAAGGTAAGGGTGGTGGTGGTGGCAGCAGCTCTTTGCAGTGAAGGCATCTTAGTTCATCTGTATCTGGACGACTGGTTAATTAGGGCCAAGTTGACAGCAAAGAGTCACATAATGTCTTGCAGGGCTGTTCAGTTGCTGCAGGAGTTGGGATGGGTAGTAAATCTGGCCAAGAGCAGGTTACATCCCTCCCATACTCTGCAGTATCTGGGGGTCTGGTTCGATACTGCATAGGGCAAAGTATTTCTCCTAGAACAGTGTATCCAAAAGCTCTGGGGGGCAAATATGGGCCCTGAGGGTGACAGACCAGCTGATAATGTGGACATATTTGCAAACGCTGGGTTCTGTGGCAGCAACACTAGAGGTGGTCCCGTGGGAGAGAGCACACATGCGTCTACTTAAAAGGTCATTGCTGGCCCAGTGGAGTCCTCGGTCCCAAAAGTATGGGATATGGCTCTCCCTGTCAATGGAGGTGAAGCAGAAGTTGCTCTGGTGGATGCAGAGTGATCATCTTAGCAAAAGGGTGAACTTGGAGATTCACGATTGGATAGTGGTCACGATAGATACGAGTCTCTAGGGCTAGGGAACCCACTGCCAGGAATTAGTGGCACAGGGACAATGGTCTCCCGAGGAGAGATCAATCTCTTGATTGTCATCAATCGACTGGAGGCTCAAGTTATTCGGTTGGCATTCTTGGAGTTTGTGAACAGGCTGAGCGGGAGAGCAGTAAGTGATGTCGGACAATGACAAGGCAATGGCCTATATCAATCATCAAGGGGGAACTCTGAGCCAACAGGTCTCTCTGGAAATGGACATCTTGTTTCCATGGGGAGAAAAGCATCTTCAGGCACTGTTGGTCTCGCATATGGCAGGGGTGGACAATATTTAGGTGGATTCTCAGCTGTCACGCCTTGGACCCAGGAGAATGGGAGCTGGTGCATGAGGCCTTTCAACTCATCGTTTCTCGGAGGGGGTGGCATTTCTTGGACCTGATGGCGAGCCGCGGGAATGCAAAGGTGCAGTTGTTCTTTCGAAAAGTTCAGACTAATCGGAGAAAATTCTTTTTCACTCAACACACAAAGCTCTGGAATTTGTTGCCAGAGGATGTGGTTAGTGCAGTTAGTGTAGCTGGGTTCAAAAAAGGTTTGGATAAGTTCTTGGAGGAGAAGTCCATTACCTGCTATTAATCAATTATACTTAGGGAATAGCCACTGCTATTAATTGCATCAGTAGCATGGGATCTTCTTAGTGTTTGGGTACTTGCCAGGTTCTTGTAGCCTGGTTTGGCCTCTGTTGGAAACAGGATGCTGGGCTTGATGGACACTTGGTCTGACCCAGCATGGCAATTTCTTATGTTCTTATGTACTGGGTAATACATTTAAAACTAATAAGAGAAAATATTTTATTTACTCAACACATAATTAAGCTCTGGAAATTGCAAAAGCTATTAGTGTAGCTGCGTTTAAAAAGGTTTGGACAGGTTCCTGGAGGAAAAGTTAATTAACAATTATTAAGGGAGAGTTCCAGAAATCCCCTGCTTATTCTTGGGATAAGCAGCTTGGAATCTCTCTACCACTTGGGATCCTGCCAGGTACTTGTGACCTGGCTTGGCCACTGTTGGAAACAGGATGCTGGGCTTGATGGACCCTTGGTCTGACCCAGTATGGCAAGCCTTATGCTCTTATATTTTGCTGTAAATGCCACCTTATAAGTTGGAACCTCAAACAATGCCCTTTGTGCTGACCGCAGATTCCGCTTAGGGACAAGATGGTAAACTAACTTAAATAGTTGATATGCAATCCTTGATTGATTTTAAACATTGACGTCAAGATTTTAAATTTGTATTTGATCACTAATACGTAGAGGGCATGCAAAAACTACCTTTGCATGCCCTTTGTTCTGTGTGATCTGAAACTGAGACACACTTTTCTCAGAGGCCCATCAACACCCCATTACAATGGTCAAATAGTGGAGATACTAACGCCTGCACCATTGTTCGAAATACTGCAAACTTAGAAAACCTCTTACGCTATGAAGTTTTCGCAATTAAAAAAATAGTAGTTTAATCATACTAGAAATATGAAACTCAAATGTTAACTCTTCATCAAAAAAAGACATTTTCAGGGTAGTCCTCTCTCCTCGCACTCCAATGTTTCTAGATTTGAGAGCATATTCGACTGCCGTTGTGAATACCGGGACCACTTTGGGATTTTAATCTGGTGCTTTTCTGGCAGGTCGCACCTTTCGTACTCTTTGGCAGCTTTCCTTGTGCTTGCTGATCATGAAGATGGTGTTCCTTGTCACTATATGTTCAGCGAAGTAACGTTTGGAACTGCAGGCTCGCTCTTATTGAGAGCCCTTCTTGGTCATTACCCCAGACAGACTGCAGATTAGGACTGTATCTTTCTTCTTGCCAAAGGTCGTTTGGGATTTTCTCTTGAATCAGTCCATTTCATTATCATCTTTGGATAGGGGTTTGGATGTGAGAACTTCACATCTTGCGTCCTTTGGATGTGTGTCAGCATCTGTTGTGCTATCTTAAGGTTACCAACACTTTTTGCATAACTGATCATCTTTTTCTCCTTCATGGCGGTGTAAAGCAGGGGGAAGCGGTTTCGCACACCATGGTGGCCCATTGGATTAAGGATGTGGTAACAGCGGCCTGTGTGGATGCGGGGAAGCCTTTGCCCCAGTAAGCTAGGGCTCATTCTACCAGAGTGCAGGTGGTGTCTTGGATAGAATTGCACCTGCTGTCTCCGGCAGAGATCTGTAGAGTGGCGACATGGTCTTCCTTGCATGCTTTCGCCAGCCATTTAGATGTTGGGGCAAGAAAAAACGCGTCCTTTGCAAGGCCGGCTCTGATGGGAGCTCGGGCAGCCTCTCACCCTTCCAGGGAATAGCTTTGGTACATCCCGCTTGTGTGGACTGGCCTCCCCGAATGAAGAGGAAGGTGAAATTATTTGCCTGATAATCTCCTTTCCTCTAGGACAGGTAGGCCAGTCCACACTCCCGCCCTGGGCTGCCTTGCTGCTGTCTGGCCTATCCTGTTTTGTTTGGTCTTTTTCAGGGGCATTGCTGAAGGCAGAACTAGGAGGCCAGTGAATATGCAGAGGCTAATGAGAATTTACGGGTCGGTGAGGGACTTGGTAATTGTATGGAGAGTAGGTTTTCCTACAGTTTTTTGCAGAAATGCTGACAGGCTGATGTCTGTGCAGGACTATATGAGGTGACATCAGCAAGTCAGTTTGTCTCCATCTGCTGGTAGGAGTGCATAACCCACTTGTGTGGACTGGCCTGCCTGTCCTAGAGGAAAAGAAATTATCCGGCAGGAAGTTCTTTCACCATTCCTGCTGTCACAGCCCCACGTCACAGTAACCCTGGCTCCTGTGTGTAATTGGAACACTCTGCTGTGACAACTCCAAGTCATGGTGGCCTTGTTCCCTGTCTGTAATGAGATCCCTCTACTCTGACGGCCCTTATCATGGTAACACTGGTCCTCTGTATGTACGGTAACTAAAACCCTCTGGTGTGACAGCCCCAGATCCTGGTAACCCCAACCCCTGTATGTAAGTAGAAAGCTGTGTTGTGATAGTGCCACATCACGGCAACCCTGGCTCCTGAATGTAACTAGAACTCTCTGCTGTACAACCCCATGTCACAGTAACTGATTGTAACTAGAACTATATTTTGTGACAGCCCCATGATACTCATATACTCTCTTGAAAGGGTTGGTGAAATGAGTTTAGCATCCTCTGAGGTCACAAACATACATCACAATCCCTTCTCAAGCTTCACAGAGCTGTGGGATACATTGGTTCTGCTGCAGCCGTGACCCCTGCTGGTGCAGACTCCATGGATAAAATGTATTCGGCTGCTTACCTTGCAGCCCTTTTCTTCTCTGCTGTAATCCAGGGACAGGCTGATCATTACTTGAAGAAGTCAGTTGAGTTTCTCCTTATGTGGGTTCCTCACTTGTTCTTTGATGACCTTCACCTATGCAGTCACCTTCAGCATCTGCTGTGGATTGGTCACACAGTAGGATGAGTCTGCTTCTTATGTCATACTCTATCTAACAATGTGGCCTCTAGCAATGATGTTTCTGCTCCCACTATGCAGTTTGCCTTTTAGGAGTACGGATTAATTTTAAAGAGCTCATCAGACACCCAGCACAGGCTTGGGCACAGAGAGATCCAGTATGCCTTATTGTCTCCTTCTTCAGACCAGGAATTCATTTGCTTAAGAAATATAGAAACAGAGAGGTCCATATTCAGCTGCTATCTGGATGAGCTACTTAGCCAGGATATTCAGTGGCACGGCTGTGCCAACTATCTAACAGCTAACCAGAACTTGACAACAGGTCACCACTTAGTTGGATAAGTAGTTTCCAGCCGTGGCAGCCACTGATCCTGGGCAGATATTTAGCTGCCTCCGCTTAGCCAGCTAAGTGGCACTGAATGTGGACCTCTGTCTTCTCTATCCAATTTTGTTCCTTTGTGCACTGCCACAGACCTCAGTTGATCTTTGTCTTTGCCTTCGTTTTTTGTTTTTTTTTGCAACTAGGGATCCTCTGTGCTTATCCCAGGCTTTTTTTGGACTCAGCACAACCACAGCAGGAGAAGCAACTGGACAGAAGCACCAGAACAGGGGACAAAAAAAGAGGTCTGCAGGGGGAAAGAGCATGGAAATCTGGCTGTAGGTGTAGCGATGCTGTTGGAGGAGAGCGCCGCCACCATCACTCTGCAATTGCCTGGGATGCTGCCTAGGCTGGCATTGCCGTAGCTAGCCTAAAGCCATTGTGGCCACGCCGTAGGCACCACTGCCCTAAGGGCACCGTAGTGCTGTGCCACCCTATGACTCAGAAACTGTTGGGGTGAGGGGAAGGCAGGGAGGAGAGGGGAGCACCTGGCCTGAGCATCACATGTCTAGGGACATCAGGCTGCTGCGCCAACCCCCATAGGGCCAAAACCAAAATGCTCTGCCTTGCGGGGCGGATTGGCCTACCGGGGCTTCGGGCATGCCCCTGTGGGCTGGGCAGCCTAGTCACGTGGTTGGTGTTGGTCTCAGCAGCCCCGTGCCTGCAGAGTCACTGTGCCCAACACTATCCCGCAGCAGGCTCTTCTCTCTGCTCAAGGCCTGCCTTTGAATGTTCAGCAGAGAGGCAGCATGGGCCTGGGACCTGCTCCCTGCGCGCCTCCCCCACACTGCACTGCGGCAGTGGGGACACTGGCCGTTTCCTCTGACTTCCATGCCATCGCAGCCATGCTCTGCTGTGGACTGCCGGCAGGACCGAAGACAGTTGCCGCGGGCCGCCACAGGAGCGGGGCCGAAGACGGGAGTGCTCAACTGGAGGCGGCCATCAGGCCCCACACAACAGTTTTATGTCGTTTCTCAGCTGTGCCCGACCTTAGCGGTAAGGCAGCTCCATGGGCCTACTCTCTCTATTCTCCTTCCCGCCCCTACCACCCCCGCGGCAATGGGAAGTACTCCCGCTGCCTCCCTCACCTGGACTCGAGTCTCCTCTGCCAGAGCAGGAACCCACAAACCTCCCAGGGCTGCCTCTCCACGGGGCTGAGCCCTTCCCGCTGCTCCCAGGCGGGGGCAGCTACAAACCCCCCCCAAAAAACTACCATTAGGGATCATCGCTACCTACTGGAGCAGCAACAGGGTGCCTACCTGGGCCCTATTCCTTTGGGGCCCTCTGCCTGAATACCCCCTGACCACCAATGTGTAAGTAAAAGATTTTTTTTTTTTAAACTTTTTCAGAGGCAGAGTGAGAGTGAGTCACTGAGTACCTATCTGAGCTGGTATGAATTGTGAGCATATGAGAGTGCATGTGTCAGTGAGCATGTGTGAGCGCATGAGGGTGCGTGTCAGTGAGCATGAGGGTGCATGTGTCAGTGAGCATGTGTGAGCGCATGAGGGTGCGTATGTGAGTCAGTGAGCATGTGTGTGTCAGTGAGCATGTGTGTGAGCGTGCGAGAGCGTTTGTGAGGGTGCATATGACAGAATATGTACGAGATTGTACGTGTGTTAGAGAGTGTGTGTATATAAGAGAGAAGAGCTTGTGTGCACCCCTATGCCTACCTGATCCACAACAATCTCAGGGTGACAGGAATCAAAAGTTCCCAGGTACAAAGAGTATGGGATTTTTAATTCTTATTAGTTTAAATTATTAGATATTATTAAATGTGTTGGCTGCTGTGTTAAAATATTTTACTGGTTCCCAATTATTGGATGTTCTATTTGTCAGCGGTTTTGAAATATTTCTTCTTTTTTTAGTATGGTTTTACTACTATGGTTGAAGTTTTATATTGTATTTTATTGTTTGATATTTTATGAGGAATGATGATGATTCTGTTTTGCCATTGTTGCACTGGCTTGTTGTGGTTTCCAGTTCAGTTTTTGGCTGCATGTTTCTATCTTATGGTCTTTTTATTCTGTGTTTGAGGGCGAGTGTGTTCTACACGTGTAAAAGAGGTGAAGTATTCTGCCAGCATGTACTTTCTGTTTAGGGATCTATAACAGCCTGGCTTGTTTTCTTTTCCCAATAGGAGGTGTATTGGTGTTTTACAGTCTGGTGTAATACTTACCATGTTGCCTTTTTATAGGTAGGATTGTAACTCTTTGCGTGCTGATAGTTAGTGCTGTTTTGGTGTGGAGGTTTACTGTTTTGTAATTCAGTTTACCCAAGACTTTCTGAGGTCCAGGCCCACATCCAACATACATTACAATAGGATTAATGCCATAAGAACACAAGTGCCATTCTAGCTCAGACCAAAGGTCTATCAAGCCCAGTATTTTGTCTACATCATCGGCCAGTCCCTGAAAGTAGATTTGGTTTCTTGCTGCTGCCTCCCTGTGACAAGTGGTGGGTCTCCCTGAGCCACCTGGCTAATAATTATGGACTTTTAGCAGAGAAATGGAACTGTGAGGGGAATTTTGAGCTTTCTGTCCCATTGTTAAAGGCCAGTTTCTCCAGTATTGCAAAGCCATCGACTAATATGTATTTTCGTGAAACGCAGCACAAATTCCTCTGGCGGGCATACACGTCCACAGTGGTGGATTTTTATGCTAAAATCCTCCCCTCCCCAGTCTGTGTGAAGTGTGGGCAGGAGGAAGGATCCCTCACTCACTTGTTTTGGACATGCCCCTTTATTAAACAATTTTGGAGCAGTATTGCTCGTTACTTAGCCTGATTCAAGTACGGATTATACCTTTGCCGAATTGGATAATGTTTGACGCCGCGCCACCCAGGACCATTCGGAGTTCGGGAACTCGTCTTCTGTTTCGTAAGGCATGCTATGTGGGAAAAGTTGATTTTACTTCATTGGAAGGACACAGACCCGCCCTCCTTCTGGGCATGGCGTAACCACTTCCACAAGATGATGTTAATGGATGGGATGGCGTCGCAGACCACTCCTCAACACAAAAGGGACTTTCTGCGAACGTGGAATCCCTACCTTCAGTCTCTTTCCACGACTTCCAGGAATCTATTCATGAAAGACTTTGGCCAATCTCTGATATCCTGATTGCATTTGAGACTCACAGTGTTTCACTTACATGCTGCAGGGAATTGAACAATATTGTAGCCACGAATGGTTAGGGGGTGGTGGGAAGGTGGGCAGAGGGAGGGGGAATTGGGGTAGATAGGTTGTCACAAAATGTTGATCATTGTTTGCTGCAGATTAGTGTGATGGGGAAAAACAATTACAAAGTTCTTATGCAGCTGTTCGTTGACATGATTATTCTGTACTTGATCTCAATAAAAATGACGTTTAAATATAATTATGAACTTTTCTTCCACAAACGTGTCCAAACTCTTTTTAAATTCAGTTATGCTAGCTGTCTTGATCCCATCCTCAGTCAGTGAATTCCATAACTTAATTGTGCATTGAGTGATATGATTAAGGTCTTCAAAATTGTGAATGGAGTAGAACAGGTAAATAAGGAACAGCTATTTTTTACTCTTTCAAATAACACTAGTACTAGGGGATACTCACTGAAACTAACCGGTAGCAGATTTAAAACAAATTGGCAAAAGGATTCTCCAACCCCTTAACTATTTTTGTTGCCTTCTCTGTACCTTTTCTAACGCCACTATACCAAATGACCAGAACTGCACACTCAAGATGCCGCCACATCAATGATCGATAGAGGCATTATGATGATCTCTGCTTTATTCTCCATTCCTTTTGAATTATTCCCAGCATTCTCTTTGTTTTTCTGACTATCAACAGTCTGAGCTGAGGATTTCAATGTACAGTCCACACAGTGATTCCTAGACGTTTTTCTTTGGTGGTTTTTTGTAATAGTCCATTGTGTACCTAAATTTTGGGTTATTTTTCCCTATGGGCACTGCTTTGCATTTATCCATATTACATTTCATCTGTCACTTAGATGCCCAATTCTCCAGTCTCACAAAGTCCTTCTGTACTTCCTTACAATCTGCTTGTGTTTTAATTATTCTGAATATTTGTGGGTAATCAGCAAATGTGTTCACTCATTGCTCCCCTTTCTAGATCATTAATGAACAAGTTGAACAGCACTGGTCCCAGGACAGATCTCCATTGGGAGAAAGATGAATTGTGTCTGTCTTTTAACCAGTTACCAATCCACATCAAGACACCTCCTATCCCATGGCTTTTTAGTTTATTGAGGAGAAATATAGGTTCCATGTCTTTTTTTGGACAGGGTTTTCTGGTTGGCACTACAGTAGCACATGTAAATGCAAATAATATTTTCAAAGATTGATTACTGCAATTCTCTTTTACTTGGTCTCCCAGTTATTTCCCTAAAACCTCTCCAAATGCTACAAAATGCCACAGTGAGGATTCTAACTAAAGCAAATAAAAGGGACCACATTACACCAATTTTAAAGAATCTCCACTGGCTCCCTATAAAATATAGAATCTGCTACAAAACTTCTACTATCATCCACAAATCTATCTACAAAACCTCACCTCTTGACCTCAGGATCCCTTTGCAGCTATATTCATCCTTCCGTCCTTTGAGATCCGCACAAAAAGGCTCTCTAAAAATCCCTCCAATCAAATCATTTTCAAACAAGAGCCTTCTCCACAGCCGGCCTGAACCACTGGAACTCTCTTCCTTCAGACCTCAGGCTCGAACAATGCCCAATTACCTTTAAAAAAAAGACTCAAGACATGGCTGTTCACCCAAGCCTATGCATGACTTTGACTTTACTCACTCCTAACTACCCTAGACAATTTATTCTTTCTCCCACTGCTTAATAATCCTAGATGCATTTACAATTTTCCAGGCAACAATTGATCACGTTACTTGTGTGACCCTAATCCCTTGTATTTTGATTCCTGTTATTTAAAATGATCTATTTCATATTGTGTTTAAAATGACTTATTTCCTAGTTCTTCAATCCTTGTTCTCTGTAAGACTCTCGTTCAAGTTATATTATTGTTGTATGTAAACTGAAGTGGTTAGTAACATTGTTACTAGAACCTCGGTAAATAAAAGTAAATATAATATACATGTTGTGATATTTTTACCTCTGAAGACTGTACTTTGGATGTAAAATTATTTATAAATGCATAAATATTAATTGTGTATGGGGTGGATGGTAAGGCTGTAAAGTTCATCTGTGGTGCTTAATAGTCTTACACCAGCCCTGACTGCACTGGCTCCACGTAGGAAAGCAGGAGTCCATCTGGAGCTATGCTGCTTTGGGTCAGTGGCTCTCCCCGTGCACACTCATACTTTGGGTCAGTGGCTCTCCCCGTGCACACTCATACTTTGTGTCAGTGTGTGTGTGTCTTTCTGACACACACACCCACATACTGAGAACAGAATGTATATATGTCTTTGTTTCAGAGCAAGAGTGGGCCTGACACTGGCTGGCAGTGTGGTTGTCTCATTATTCGGCAACTGATTCAAGAGCTAATTGGTTGGTAAGCAACTAATACCAGACCAGGAATAAGAAATGTATGAGAGATGTAACTAAACTTATGGGGAGCCAAATCGATTGCATGGATGGAAGGGGGACCGCAGCTGTTTGTTCCCTCCTGGTCTAGGATATGCTCGGCTATGGTTATTTAGGAAAAATGTGAAATCTGTTAGAACTTTTTGGCTTAATTCCTGCCAGGTTCAGAGGTCACATGATGTACCTCGCAAGGGGCAGCTTTTGGGAGCTCTTGAAACACGTGCTGTAGGGACAACGCAAGAAGAAATCAGATACTTAGTGGGCTGGTTCTGAAAAATCCCCTGGGATGCTATTTTCCTGCAATCCGCCCCTGCTGCCATCGTCCCCCTCCTTATCCAGCTCATGTGAGGCTGAAGAATCCAGAGCCTAAAATGAAAAGGTTCTCAAGATAATAAAACTAAACCACAGCATTCCCAATAATACCGTGGCAATAATCAGCCCACAGTCTGTACTGTCCCAGCTTTGTGTTAAGTACATGTTATTCACCCCATTTATTTGTTCCAAAAGGTAAGGTAATTTGCCTTTAGTTTAAAGCACATGTTCTAGGCGTGAGAATAAAAACTACAAACCCCGTCATGCCCGGTAGGCCGGGTGTCTACTGAGCATGCGTATTGATCTCCCTCGCTTTAGCGTCACTCACCTAGCTCTTGTGTCGGTACCCGTATCAGAGGGAAAGGTGCTTTGCACATCCTACGTTAAACTAGAACGCCTATCATGCATTAGTGCCCCGTTACGTCTGGTTCGCAGTGAGCATGCGCTGCCTCTGTACGTGCTATAGAAAAACTACGATTCCCGGCATGCTTGAAAGGAAAGAGTCTTTCTAGCTTGGTGTGAGTTTCCTGTTTTGCTGTGGATTTTTCTCTCTCTTTTGTTCTTGCGCTGCAATAGTTTAGTTTCCTACCTGTCAGAGCTCGCAACCCACGTGCATGCGTTTGTCCACGGTCCGGTGGGGGGGAGGGAGAGATGAGGACTGGAGGGTAGTGGCGATTTCTGTGTGAACGAGGGAGACGCTGGGGAAGAGGCAGCCGGAGGTTTTAACTGCTGGAGTTCTAAGAGCGATTTGGTTTTACTGTTTGGATTTGTAGGAGTGCAGCGGAGGGCTCGAAGTGACTGCTGCCTTTGGACTGTGAAAGGTGAAGGAGAGCACGCGAATTGGAGGCTGGGGGACCATGGGCCTTTCCTTGCTGGTCTTTATTTAGTTTTACAGTTGCCAGTTCCTGAAATGGTAAAAGGGCGGAGAAGACTTCTACTTATAATTGGTGGAGCGGATAGAGAACATCTTACTCTGTCTAGTTTTGAAGTGCTTGAATATTTAATAAGGGAGTGAGATCTTTAGAAAAGTTATTTTACATTGACATACAGGTCTATCCAGTACCAAGCGGTAGGAAGAGCTGCGTTAGTGCCCGGCGCACCCGCGGTTGCCGCACACACAGTGCAGCACACCTACCGCTCGATCCTGAACAATAATTTTATGCAAATGAAAGCCGCGTCTAAGAAGGGTCCGTGAAGCCTTAGGCCCGCGCAACCCATTTTACTGGATAGAGCGCCTATACAGTATCCTGGGTGCGCGGGCCTAACGCTTCACGCCACGCTGGTATCTGTCATTTCAAATGTCATTTGAAATGACAGATACCAGGAAGTCGGGACTGCCAGTCCCCCCTCCCCTCCTCCCGAAGCAGGGCGCGAAAAGCAGCCTTGCTCCGGGAGGAGGGGAGAAGAGACACTGACAGCGGCGAAGCAACTTACTTTTTGCATCCCCGATCTCCTGCCTCCCGCTGCGCAACTTACTTTTTTTTTGCAGGCGTCCGGCCATCTGGAAGAAGATATCGTGGCTCCCGGGGAAGATGGATGCCAGCACGGGGGAATGCGGCCCCTGTGCATGCAATTGGCTGCTCAAGACGTGACGTCACGATGTTTGGGGTCACGGCATGTGACGTCACGTCTTGAGCAGCCAATTGCATGCACAGGGGCCGCTTTCCCCCGTGCTGGCATCCATCTTCTCCGGGAGCCACGATATCTTCTTCCAGATGGCCGGACGCCTGCAAAAAAAAGTAAGTTGCGCAGCGGGAGGCAGGAGATCGGGGATGCAAAAAGTAAGTTGCTTCGCCGCTGTCAGTGTCTCTTCTCCCCTCCTCCCGGAGCAAGGCTGCTTTTCGCGCCCTGCTTCGGGAGGAGGGGAGAGGACTGGGGCTGCCCCGGAGACCGGCACCCATGATCGCGGCCGGGGCAGGTGAGCGGGGGCTGGGGGAAAGCTTGCCACCTACCCTTACCCCTGCCTCTACCGCAGGGGTCAGGGTAGGCGGTAAGTTAGCAGGTTAAACGCGCGACAAAACGGCAGGGAAAGATAGCGATAGTCGGGGCGCGGGTTACGGGATGCTAGGGAATAGCTAATTCGCTCGTTTGCATGCAATATCCATGCCGCGTGCGGAAGGGGTTGGCCGGGGATTTTAGGACGCGGTAGGAGTAGGTTAAAGTGGATTCGGGATCGCAGGAAGGGATAACGCGGCCGGAAAGTGAGTAAAACGCGGCTTAGGAGCAGGGTAAACGCGGCCGCACTTTACAGGATAGACCTGATAGTGATTTGTTGTTCTACATCCTTAAAGCATGAGCTGGCTCAATAACTTGTGGATTATTTTGTTTTGGGTAGGGTGCCAGGTTTTAAGACTGTACATATAACTGGGGCCCCTCCCTATTTATCGCAGAGTGTAGAATCCAGTTAGAACACGAGCGTTGGAACTGGAGGTCTGGTTCTAGTGGTTCATTGTGTCCCCTCAAATCAAGCCACATAAATCTTCTCTCCTACCTCAATGTGTGACCTTAAGTGGATCTCTTAACATCTCCTTTCATGTACTTTAAGATCGTCAGCAAGCTTCTATCTCCACCCACTCCCTATGTTAAAAACGTTTTAAGTTCATTAGGATAAGCACACTAACGATATAAATCAGTTTGAATAGTGCTGTGTACACAGCTAGCATTGTGGAAATAAGACACAACACTGCTATTAATTTCCATAAGGGTTTGATGTTTGGCCAAGTTTCTGGAAATCCGTTAATGAAATTTAAAGTGATTATTCAAACACATTCTTGTTTTAATCTTCTTTTTCAGTTTCAAATGAACCAACGCCCTCTGATTTCATTCACCCGTGCCCGTGAGGCATCAGATCTTTGGAAGGATGGCGAGCGCAGGGAGAGCCTCAGTCTGCACCACCATATTGGGGACTCCATAGGGAGTGGTGAGGAAGCCAAGTGTTTCTATGAAAACTTGCTGGCTTCTGTTAGCGAGGGGAGCTCACGAGAACAGAAAGCATGTCGAAAACGCACACGGAGGGAAGAGCCTGTAGTACAGCCAAGTGTAACAGAGCATGGTGGGCATCGACTGCTGAAGTGTGCCCAGGATGGAAACTTGAAAGCCCTGCAGGAGGTGCTTGATAAGGGTATGAGTGACGTGAATTTCCGGGATGGCTATTACTGGACGGCGCTGATGTGTGCGGCTTACGCTGGGCACATTCATGTGGTGAGGCACCTTCTGGATCGTGGCGCTGCTTGGGTCGGAGTCTGCGAGGCACAGGGGCGAGATGCACTGGATTTGGCAGAGGAGGCCGGACACAAGGAAGTGGTGCGTCTTCTACGAGAATATGGGACAGTTCTATTGGAGGAGACAGGACCAAGGTGAGGTAGTTTCTGAATAGGGTTGCCAACCGGCTCCAGATTTTCAGGACAGGTTGATCCAGTCCTGGTTTTATCCTGTTGCACGCTGGGATTTATTCTGATTGACTTATTGCATTCCCTCAGAAAATCAAGACTATAAGTACCTGTGTGCAGAGGAGTAGAGCCAGGACTGGATCAACCTGACCTGAAAATCTGGAACCGGTTGGCAACCCCGTTTCTGAATGAAGTTTACACTGCTGTTGTCTACTATATGGGTTCTGTGGTGGGACAATATATCTGTTAATGTGAAGGAAGCTTGCACTGCCATTATCCGTTTTGGGGCTTTGTGTATGTGAGGGAAGCTTGCATTGCTGTTGCCTGTTACACATGTTCTGTATGTGAGGGAAACTGACCTGGTTCCTTTTCCCTTGATAGGAGAGGCACTCCAGAGCTGAAATACTGTGCTGTCTGCAAGATGCATTACCAGGAAGATAGCACTGAGCAGCATGAGCGCTCAACTGTCCACCTCTTCAGTCAGCAACGTCCCTCTGCTTCCACCCACTATCACATCCCTGAGCACAGTGTGGGCTACCGGCTTTTGCTGAAAGAGGGCTGGGACCCCGAGACTGGCTTAGGGCCACTGGGAGCAGGAAGGAAGTTTCCTGTTGGAACTGTACTAAAACGTGACCAGGCGGGTCTGGGCTTTCGGCCAACCGAAAAGCCCAAAGTGACGCACTTCGGGGCCAATGACGAGGAGGCAGTGGCCCAGCAACCCAAGCTACGGCCAGCCAGAATGGAGAGAGTGGCCACCGTCAGCAGGAGGGAGGAGAAGAGGAGAGAGGAAAAGGCCCGGGCCTGGGAAAGGGACTTGCGGACCTACATGAATGCTGATTTGTAGCCGTTGGCTAGGCAGGGGCCAAGCCTGCTCCCTGCCGTTTTTGTTCAGTTCCTAGGATAGCTGCTGGTGGTGTGGGGCCTGCTCTTACTTCCTACAGGTGACCAAGATGGCTTCCTGCAAATGGGGTGGAAGAGATTTGGGCAGTGGGTCACCACAGCAGCTGCTAGAGTTTTGCAATGTTTACCTTTGTAAAAAGCTTACTGAAAGTGGGATTAAAGAACGTGTCCATTTGGTTTTTTGTTTCTTTTTTCTTCCCCCTTCCAGTGGAACATTTGGTCAGTGATAGCATTTGGGACATTACACTTAACACTGCTGCTCCCAAGGGTGCAACTGAAAGGATTTCAGAAATAATTTGGGTGAGGAAACAGGGGCTGCCCCGCTCCTGGTGGAAGGAGGCTGGTACTAGAGCTGGTAAACAGACCTTAGAGAAGCCCCTATTCCCCCCATGGGTGCAGGTGAAAGGCAGGAAGACAGCGACACTCTGTGTGAGCTGTTGGAGTTCTTTATCTAGGCAGGGTGCTCCCCCCCCCCCCCCCTTATCCTGTTGGGTTTTCAGGGACCATGAGAAATATTTGCATACACAGGAGGTAATGCATGCACATTTCCTGCATATTCACTAGAGAGATCTTGGAAACCTGACTGGCCGAGGAGGGCCCTGCTCTCTATACTGCTCGTAGAGCTACACCACTGCTAGTCCAACAGGGATTCTCTGGGGATGGGGGTTCCCTAATCTTGCTTCGCTTGGTGTTTACCAGAGGATTTTCATTGCTTCAGATCCCCTGGTCCCAAAGCTCTTAGGGCCCAGGTTGGACGTATGCAAAGTTTGTTTGTTTTTTTAATGTGACGCAGGGCAGAGCCTTCACTGTTGGCTTTGGAACCCAAGTTGTTTCTTATTTAAACCTGGCTGTGAATACTGCCCTCATCTGGCAGCACCCAGGAATGGCTCCTTGTCTGCGAGGGTGGAGTCCTGCCAAAAGGTGTTGGGGAGTGCCTGCTGGCGAGCAGTGGCATTGCAGCAGCTCATCCTGTTTTTACCCTCATTGCATCTGGGAAGGTGCACTTGCTTTCTTAATCAAACTGGAAGGCCATTGGGAATAAAAAGAACTTTCTCCCCCTGGCTCAGAGGTGGCTGGCAAATTACTGCGCGCTCCTAAATGTTCCCAGCACCTTCTGGGCAAAAGCCTACACCGGCAGTTTCTGCGTGTAGCGATCCCCGAAGGAGATGCTGCTGTGAGCTAAGGGAAAATGGAAAAGTCCATAAACTATTGTGAATGAGGTAGACCAGGGCAGATCATTGCGATGCTTGGGAGGAAGTAACAAGAAATTGACTTCTTGTGGGATCAGCCAGAATAGCCGCTGTCTGGGCCAGGAGCTTGAGCTCGATGGACCGGGCTCTGACCCAGTATGGCATTTTGAATGCTCTTCTGTGCTTACACCTGAACTGAATTAGCCGGTTTCGCTACGGGAAATAAAGAGGAGGAAGATGATGCGGGGGGGGGGTCACCACCTTCTCGAATTTAATCTTCCAGATGCAATTGAATTAATGGCTGAAAGGATCTTTGGCGGGGGGGCTACAGTGAGCAGCTGAAAGATGGATGACAGGTCCCCATAGGAGACTTAGACTGGATACACAAGTGGTCCGATTGCTGATGACTGAATTAAAGTGACATCGCCGTGCCGGACGATAGGTCTGTGTTCTTCCTCCCTAGTGCAGCCAGATGCTGGGTGATCGAATTCAAGGACTGGGGGAACACAATTACATACATCTTTCGGGTAGCTTGAAAAAGGTTTGGACATCCTGTTGTGCTATGTCTTTGACATTGGGGAAGTTTGGGACAGATGGAAAAATAGTGTAAGAACCTAAGAAGTTGCCCTACTGGGTCAGACTGAGGGTCCATCAAGCCCAGCATCCTCTTTCCAACAGTGGCCAAGCCAGTATCTGGCAAGTACCTTAGGTGTCAGCCAAAATTCCTAGGAGGCAGGGACTAAAACAGTCAGTGGAGCTTTTTATTCTCTTAACTCTTCTTTTATTATTTTTTTTTTTGTTGCTAATTTTCCTTTTGCTCTCCCCCCCTGTCATCTTCTCTGCTGCAGCAAATACAGTGTGCATGTCTTAAGCCTCTCTGTGGACGGTTTGTGCTTTGTTCATTTAGCGATGGAGCTCACATCTTTTTCATTGGTAGCTCAGCGTCACTTACATGCAGGTACAGTAGCTTATTTCTAAATTTTGTACCTGGGCCAGTGGAGGCTGAAGTGACTTGGCCATGGTCACAAGGCGTACGAACCCTGCCTTCGCTCGGTTTCAGCCTGCTGCTCTGCTTCCAATGTCCTCAGGAAGGCTCGGGGGCCCCTTGTCTCCTACCCACCATTCCTGTGCACGTCCTCCTTTGGCAGGACCCCAGGAGCGCCAGCTAGTCCCTCTTCCCTAGCTCCTGCTCTGATCTCTGCCTCCTCAGAGCATGTCCCTCCTGTGCCACCGATGTCATGCCTTAGGCTCATGGAGCACTACAGAGTTCTCAGCATCTAAGGCCTCATTTAAGAAACGTACAATGGCCTCATGCAGTGAAAACGCTGTGCCTTATTTTGTCCTAGCACCGCAAGCATAATAAGCTGCTCAGCATGCTGATCAGCTCACTACTGGCCTCGTGCATGCAAATCGACGCGGCTTGCCTTAAAACATGCATTCTTTGATTCCAAGTTAGCTACAACTCTTTAATTGCAGCTACCTTCCCCCCGGGAGCGTCACAATGCTAATGAAGATCCTGGTGCTTCCAGGGCTGATATTTTCAGTTTAAAAAGAACCCCCAACAACAACAGCAGCGGGTGGACATGGCCTCAGGTGATGTGTGGCCAAGAGAAGGTTCTAAGCACAAAAGTCCCCATGTGCTTTTCCTTTGAAAATTAGCAAAGTCTGGGGGCTAAAAATACCCTCGCGCTCTGTCCCAGGGCAGACAGTTTGAGAATCGTCCCTGTTCTAGCCTCGCTGACGAGAAAGCCGAGCGGGAGCAACCCCAGCAGAATAAACTGTTTTTTTATCATCTTCCTCGCTTGGCTCTCTCCAGTTCACGTGCTCAGGGAGCCGCCTCCTCCGGTTGAGGGATCCTGGAGGTCCCCGCGCATGACCTGAGCCAGTCGCTGCATTCGCAGCGTGCACAATTCAGTCACCGACCTAGACTTTACCATTTTAAGATGACACGGGATTCATAACTGTGGTTATTTGAATTCGCAGGCAATTTTTATATAGCTCGAGCTAGCTAACCCAGCAGTTGGCCAGGGTTAAAAGGGCACCCCACAGAGTGGCTAAATAAAAATGTACTTTTATCGTTCCAGCTCTGGCTGACGTTTTGATGCTAGAAACCCTGAGGCTGCCCAGCAAGCTAGGCTGACAGCAAGGGACCGTCCCCTGGCCTTTGTTCTGGACTGGATGCAGAGTCTAGATTATTTTCGAGCTGTGGGCCAGGGTGAGAGAAGCTTGCATTGCTGCTGTCTGGGCTAGCCTGCCCTTACCTCTTAACTCCATGCCAAAGGGCCACCGTGAGTGGATTTCACACCGGCGAATCTCTCTGCTGTACAAGCCCGAGTATTCTCACCGTGTGCATATCCGCGAGTCTCTGGCATTCCCGGTCCACTACCCTTTGTGCAGGCTGCTGCAGGATCCTCTGCTATTTTCTGAGGCTCGGCAAAACCCTAGACCGTCTCCAGTGGTAATCGGCCCATCCCAGACGACAGCATTTTTTTCCTCCTTATGTTAAAGAAGATTTCTAGCTTGTGAGGGGGTGTGGTTTTGATATTACTTATTAGTTGGGTACCAGGCTCTAGGCTACATACAAATTTACATACATTTAATTATCTAATTATGCAAAAATTGTAAAGCCTGTTGCTCAGTTCTGTTATATGTAAACCGACGAGATGTTCCCAACGTTCGTCGGTATATAAAAGTTACTAAATAAATAAATAAATAACATACGGTACATAATCAAACCACACCAATAACAACCCAGATCCTGACGAATCAGACCCCTGCTGAAAAAGCAAGGTCTCAAGCAAAGAGATGAAGGTTTTAGTACAAGTCATAAGAGGGAGGGGTCCACTCCACTCATGATTTTATAGGCCTCTGTCATATCCCCCCTCAGCCATCTCTTCTCCAAGCTGCAGAGTCCTAACCTCTTTAGCCTTTCCTCATAGGGGAATCGTTCCATCCCCTTTATCATCTTGGTCGTCCTTCTCTGTACCTTTTCTAATTCTGCTGTATCTTTCTTGAGATGTGGTGACCTGAAATACTCAGGATGAGGTGGCACCCTGGAGTGATACAGAGGCATTACGAAATACTCTGTTTATTCTCGAGTCCTTTCCTAATAAACCCTAGCAGTCTATTTGCTTTCTTGGCTGCTGCTGCACACTGAGCAGAAGATTTCACTGTAATATCCACGATGACGCCTAAGGTGGAGCCTTGCATTGTGTACCAATAATTTGGATAGCTCTTCCCTAGGTGACTCACTTTGCACTTGCCCACATTTAAATGTCATTTGCCATTTGCATGCCCAGTCTCGCAAGGTCCGCTTGCAATTTCTCACAATCCTCTTGTGATTTAACAACTTTGAATAATTTTGTATCCTCAACATATTTGATCACCTCACTTGTTGTTCCCCTCTCTAGGTCATTTATAAATATGTTAAGCCACAGTCCCAGTACAGATCCCTGGGGCACTCCGCTATTCACCGTTTTCTGTCTTTTAACCAGTTCTCAATCTGCAACAGGACATTGCCTCCCATCCCATGACTTACTTATTTCCTCAAGAGACTCTGGTGAGGGACTTTGTCAAACGCTTTCTGAAAATCCAGATGCACTATATCAGCTGGCTCACCACATGTAGTGGGACCTGCATTTGGCTTGCTGGTTGCACCTGGGGAGCTACAATGCCAGGTTCCATCCAGTGGGGGGTGGGGGGAGGGGGCATATGGGGGTCATCAGAGAGAGAAGGAGACAAAAGGAAAACACACTGACCCTCTCTTACTCAGTGCTTGTGTCCAAAGCAAAGGGAAAACCCAATCAAAGTCCAGCACTGGTGTTCAACTTCTGCTTATAAATCAAAATCCATGCAAGAATAGAAAAACTAAGAAACAGAATTAGGAAAATCGATGGGAGAAGTGTGCTCCCCCTCCTTCCTACTGTCCTCTCACCTACACCAGCATCCAGCTCCACTATGCCTTCCCCTTGGAGCATAGGATAGTCCCGATGTGGTTCCAGCTTCCCAACCCTGGGAGAAAGTGCCAAGACCCCTTGTTCAACATCTACTAGAATGGCCAAAAATGTCGGTCTTCTTCACCCTTGCTGTTGACTTTTTAGAGAAGGCAAAAAGAAAAAAAAACCCCGAACCCAGCCCCTCCAGCCTTCAGGGCCTTCCCTCCTGTCAGGAACTGGTTCCACTTGAAACGTCCACAAGTAGCACAATCCTCAAATCTCCACAAGTTCCTCCTTGGGCCACCTCTACTTTGACGCAGAGAAAATCCCTCTCCCTCCTGGTCAGGCAGGGGGATGGCAAAGACCCAAACCACATGCTCTGGGGTCCCCCTGAAGCCAGCCCCTCCAGCCTTCAGGGCCTTCCCTCCTGTCAGGAACTGGTTCCACTTGAAACGTCCACAAGTAGCACAATCCTCAAATCTCCACAAGTTCCTCCTTGGGCCACCTCTACTTTGACGCAGAGAAAATCCCTCTCCCTCCTGGTCAGGCAGGGGGATGGCAAAGACCCAAACCACATGCTCTGGGGTCCCCCTGAAGCCAGCCCCTCCAGCCTTCAGGGCCTTCCCTCCTGTCAGGAACTGGTTCCACTTGAAACGTCCACAAGTAGCACAATCCTCAAATCTCCACAAGTTCCTCCTTGGGCCACCTCTACTTTGACGCAGAGAAAATCCCTCTCCCTCCTGGTCAGGCAGGGGGATGGCAAAGACCCAAACCACATGCTCTGGGGTCCCCCTGAAGCCAGCCCCTCCAGCCTTCAGGGCCTTCCCTCCTGTCAGGAACTGGTTCCACTTGAAACGTCCACAAGTAGCACAATCCTCAAATCTCCACAAGTTCCTCCTTGGGCCATCTCTACTTTGACGCAGAGAAAATCCCTCTCCCTCCTGGTCAGGCTGGGGGGATGGCAAAGACCCAAACCACATGCTCTGGGGTCCCCCTGAAGTGTCCCACAAAAAGGGGAGGATAATGCAAAGGGAGGGTTCAAAAAATGCAAAATACCCAACTCGCTGATGGCAACAATGAGGAAAACCTTAGGGACGGGCACAGCGGGGTGTCCCATTTACTAACATATTTATGTATACCACCGTTCTCTAAAATACAATCAAGGCGGGTCACAGAAGTAGACTGAAGTTTAGTCCCATCTTCAAAAAATTGGAGCAGATTGGTGAGACCATGCTGGCTTTGTGCCATTAAAGTAGGACTCTCTATACTCTCAACAGTTGTCTTCTTTAGAATGGTTTCCAGCGTTTTTCCCGGCACTGATGTCAGGCTCAGCGGGTCGTAGTTTCCTGGCTGCCCCCGGAACCCTTTTCAAAACCGGGCGTTACACTGGCAATCCTCCAGTCTTTATTTATTTATTTAGAGACTTTTCTATACCGGCATTAGTAGGGGACATCATCCCAGTTTACATTCGAACAATTAGACTTGGAAAATACATTTTCACAGGGAATAGGAACTGGGAAGGGGGGGGGGGGGTAACAAAGTGCAGCGTGGAAATATAGATTAACAAAACAAAATAAGGCATGTATAATCACCATGTAGTGACACATGGCATGACAAGTTGGGGGAGGAGCTATTCTGGATAGGCTCGTTTAATAGGTACGGTAGCTGATTTCAATGATACTTTACAGGAGTCCTAATTGGAATGGACCTCGCGTTGCCCTAAATCCTCAGTTGAAAACGGATCCATTTCAAGCACATTCATGAGGCTTAGGGCTCTTGAGGACTGGCCTGCCATAAAGGACCTGAACCTCAGGTTAGATTTGATGAAGGACGTGACACTTTCCAAACTCCTTGCCCGCTAAGCTGCCAGCTGGCTCTGTGGCATCAGGATGGGCCTTGTTTCTTTTTGTTCAAACACAGTGCAGTCATTCTAAGTGTTTTATGATCCTCGCTCTTTAAACTCACATTGTTTGTTCTTTCCAGTTCCTCGCCCCGGAACCCATTTATTCAGGTGGAGGAGTTAACGGAGAATGAATAGGCACGTAGATGTTCAAATCTGGGTTCAGCTTTTCATTCACACTGGGAGTTTGGCATGGATGGCTTTCTCAGGTTCAGAATTGTTTCCTTTGCCTTTCTGGAGATTACTCCTCTCCGTTTGGTTGTGTCTTTTTCCGCTCCTCCCCTTGCTCTGTCCACTCTCCTCCTTTCCCTCAATCTTCCTGCCTCCCCCATTTCTCCTTCTCCCTCATGCCAGTCGGATCATGCCACTGCTTTCCTGTCATTTTTAGCCCATTCTGTGGCATAAGAAAAGCCACTTATGGTTTGGCTTTTGTCTGTCCTGGCTGTGGCAGGGCGAGCGGCGGAAGGCAGCAGGGAAATGGGAACCCCAGAAGTGGCGGTGCAGGAAAGCAGCGCTGAGGCAGAGGCCAGACCCCACCCGGGGAAGTGACGCAAACAGCTGGTGGGGTCAAAAAGGAGCCGGCGCCAGCCCTGCCGAAGTAAAGAGAGCCATTGGGTGCGGGGTTGCAGGCTAGGCCCTGCCAGCAGCTGAGGAGGAACAGCTGCCATGGGCCGAGATGGGACAATGGTAGAAGGAGGGAGGAGTTGGAGAGAGGGTGGGGAGACGAGAGGGAAATGGAAGAGTGTGGGGGACAGGAGGGAAAGGGTAAATTTGCATCCCCAAACAACCTCAACATCCAGAGCCCCCACCCTTCCATCTCTCCCCATCTTGTCACCGCTCCTCCCCACCCAGCCACACACACTCCTCATGCCATCACCCTGACAGAGCAAGTGCAAGAAGCACACATGGAGTCCTAAAGCTCGTGCTACGCTTGTCATGCAGTTCTAGACTTGTTATTTCTGATCTCTTCCTGTGAGCACCCAACGGATTAAATGGTTGAACCGTCATCCTGACTCTTGTTTGGTTCGCGTGTAAGCATTCGTTGAGGAAGGGGTAACCCCTCACCATTGTGTTAGAAAATTATCAACAGCCTGACAAGGATAACTGGGAGAAGGGAGCGGAGGGGAGGCGTGCGGGGAAGCAAGAGGATACAGAAAGGACACAGGAAAGATAATGTACTCCTGAGCCAGGTTGGGGGTCCAGCTAGGCCTCTGTACTCTGCCTCCATCCAGGAGTCCAGTGCTACTGCTCTCCTGCTCAGCAAAACAAACATCCCACCTCCGAGCAGGCAGACAGCAGCTGTGTGGGGGGAACCCCAGGAGTCAGCAGGGCTGGGTGGGACCCAACTGGCTAAAGGGAAAGCTCTGTGGCCAGTGTTAGTCTCGGGAGGGGGAGGGGGAAATGGCAATCGCTAACTGCAAGACAACTTCAAAGCAGCAGTGGCCATGAGTGTGGGGCCAGCATGAACTTGGACCAAGCCAGCGCGTATATAGCAGGAGTGGGGGTATGGGAAGGTGACCTCCACAAGCTGGGCAAGGCTTGGCAGCCAGCACCAGAAACTTGGTGATACAGCTGCAGTACCTGCTGAGGGGGTGTGTATGAGCACGCACTTGCTGATAGAGTACATGAGCAACAGCAGAAGAGAGAGTGTGTGTGTGTGTGTGTGTACAGCAGGGAGAGAATGTGTGTCTCCGAGAGAGAGAGAGCTGGTGATGGGTAGGGGGCAGAAGGAAGCTATACTTGCTGAAGAGCAGGCAGAGGGGCTCAGGCATCTACTGCTGGATAAGGGAGGGATGGGTTGAGAGAACCGGTGCTGAGCAGAGGAGAGAGAGAGGGATTGGATATAGGGTGTAGAAGAAATGGAAAGAGAAGTAGGGGCGTGGGGCCTCCATAGACAGTAAGAAGGTTGTGGGGGTGGGGAGCTAGAGCAAGAGAGGGGGCAAGTGTAACCCCAGGTCCAGCAGGGGCCACTCTCCCAAGGGGGAGGAAAGAACTGGGCCAAGCACACGCCCATGAAATAAAGAAACGTTCACTCAATAGTTTACTGCGCTTGATTCAGAGTTAAACAGGGTGAAACAGCACAAGAAATAATAGAAAAAAGAAAGGGAGGCTTCTCAGAAAACAGAGCCACTTCTTTCCCTTAACACAGTCTCTTCTTCAGCCTTCCCTGGTCCTCTTTCTCCTCTCCATGCTGCCAGATTCAGCCACTCACAATGTCCTGATCAGCCAAAGGAAAAAATCCCTCTGATTCTGCGTCGGGAAGCCACCGAGCTTACAAGCCATAACTTACAAGTGGAGACACTAGTCCCTCCCTTCTTTCTTACCATCTGGCTCTCATCAGGGTGCAACCATGCCTGGTTCAAGCCCTCACTCTTTTCTCCATCCTGTTCTCAGCGGGGGATCATCAGATGCCACCTTTCACTTTGCCCTTTCCCCAGTCAGCTCTCATCAGGGAGCCATCATACATGTTCCTTTTCCTGACTCCTTTCCCTGCAGTTCTCATCAGGGAGCCATCATGCATGAGCTCCTCTCATCAGGGAGCTATTGTGCACAGCATCTCTTCCTCAATGCTCCCACCCAGCTGTCATCAAGGAGCCTTCATTCACGCACAGCCTCTCTCCCTCCCTCATTACCACCCACTGGTTTTCACCCTACCCCTGGCATTGCCGATCCATGCCAATCACTTGCAGGGCACAGCCTGTGCTGGTCGAGACCTCCCTCCAACTCTAGGTCAGTCTGACCCACTAGGCTGGGACAATGCTATAACCTGGGCAGGTTTTGTTCATGCCAGGGAGCTGAGCAGGGAGAAGAGAGACTGTGGACTCGGACTTGATCTGTGGCAGCCGGCAGCCTCCAGGTATCAGCAGCTCACCACTCAGGGCTTCTCTCTCTTTATCTGCTTTTTAGGTTGACTTTCACATTCTCAGCGAGGTCTTCTGAAGCCTGGGTTCAAAGCGGATGTATTGCATGTTGGGGAACAAAGGAGAAGGGAAAAGGGATGGACAAGGTTGGTGATGGTCATCATCAATCCATTGATCCAAAGACGATGCCTACCACAAACTTACATATGGGTTCTGAGATGGTTTGGAATTCTAATGCAGGAGCCGTAAACTTGATGGAGTATCCACTCTCGTAAGGGCTATCCAGGAATTGAGAAGATTTGTTGAACTCCTTCTCACTTGGATCCTGCCTCATAGAGCAGGAAATGTTACTCAGGTTATATTGAGGGACTCCCCTATTAGAATGACAGAGTCTCCCTATGGTACCAAAAGTGTCTCTCCCTGTGAGGGAGTGACAGAGTTTTCTTAGGATAGTTATAGAGTTTCCCCTGTGACAAGGAGAGTGACAGAGTCTCCCTGTGATCATGAGGGAGTTTCTCCTGCGACAGTGACAGAGTCTCCCATGGATGTGGTTTGTTCATATCATGAGAGGAATGAACCTCACTTGTAAGGCAGGGTATGTCGGGAAGGATCTCAGTCTCTCAAATTGCCTGAGATAGGGAAGCTGACAGAATCCCTCTCTTTCCCTGTGATGGTGGTGGAGCTTCCGTTCTAACTGTGACAGTCTCTCCTGTGACAGTAACAGAGCCTCTCCTAAGGCAGTGACAGTAATGGAGTCCCACTATTACAGTGATGGGTTCTGCTTGTTACAGTGCTGGCGTCTTTTTTTCTGGGACATATCGAAATAGGAGCTATGTTCAGATGTGCTTCCTGGTGGATGGTGAGGTTTAAAGCCGTGCAGGGTTGTAACAGAAACTATGTTAGCTTTTCTGATCTAAATTTTACACAGTCTCACCATTAGGGTGCTCCACTCGGAAGAGAATTAAGAGTGAAGCCTGGAAAATTCATTTCTGAGCCCCGGGCACAGCAGCTTTTTACACTGATGTAAACATTTGTTAACCTGCTCCCGAAAGGAGGGGGAAAAAAAACCCTTAAAAGGGGGTAAATCTGTAACTGCTCGCATTGGTGCAAGGTGCCATGGCTAAGTCTTAGCATCAATTTCCAAAGGGCAAGAATGTGCCTGCACGCGCAGTTTGCACACCTGCTCAGCCAGGCAAATCTACACCCATACTTTCGGAGTAGGCGCAGAGCCCTTCGCGCCCCCTCCCCAAGACGAGGAAATCACGCACAGCCGCACTCTACGGTTTAGCCACTGGGGGCAGCTTATTCCCTTTCTGTAGTGGTTCCCAACCTTTTAAAGCTCAAAGCACACCTACCTTAACAAAAATGTTTATGTGGCATGCCAGCCTCCATGCGGCAGATAATGTGGACATGGAGAGGCGTCATAGTGGATAACACATTGAAATCATCGGCTCAGTGTGCTGCGGCAGTCAAAAAAGCAAACAGAATGTTGGGAATTATTAGAAAGGGAATGGGGAATAAAACGGAAAATGTCATAATGCCTCTGTATCGCTCCATGGTGAGACCGCACCTGGAATACTGTGTACAATTCTGGTCGCTGCATCTCAAAAAAGATATAATTGCGATGGAGAAGGTGCAGAGAAGGGCAACCAAAATGATAAGGGGAATGGAACAGCTCCCCTAAGGAAAGACTAAAGAGGTTAGGGCTGTTCAGCTTGGAGAAGAGACGGCTGAGGGGGGATATGATAGAGGTGTTTAAAATCATGAGAGGTCTAGAACGGGTTAATGTGAATCGGTTATTTACTCTTTCGGATAATAGAAAGACCAGGGGGCACTCCAAGAAGTTAGCATGGGGCACATTTAAGACTAATCAGAGAAAGTTCTTTCACTCAGCACATAGTTAAGCTCTGGAATTCATTGCCAGAGGATGTGGTTACAGCAGTTAGTGTTACTGGGTTTAAAAAAGGTTTTGATAAGTTCCTAGAGGATAAATCCATAAACTGCTATGACAGTAATCAATAAGCAATAGTAGCTTGTGATCTATCTAATGTTTAGGTACTTGCTGGGTACTTGTGACTTGGATTGGCCACTGTTGGACACAGGATGCTGGGCTTGATGGACCCTTGGTCTGACCCAGTAGGGCATTTCTTATGTTCTTATATGGCTCAAAGAACTAGAGAAGTACTGCAAGCCCCATAACCAAGGAAGTGACGGAGCAGAGAGAGACACATAAATCTGACACATTGGGCCACTTCACGCTCTATTCAAGGGCAAGAGAAGAGAAGTCGGTCCCAACCGGATCGGTTAGGTACTGGGGCTGCGTCCATTGTTACTGCTAATGCTGGGGCTAGGAAGAGGAGGCAAACATGCTGCCAGCTGTTTAAAGGCCACCCCTGGAGCGGAGCGTCGGTAGTGGTGACTTCCCCTCATCCAGTCTGGTGGCACACAGGTGGCTCAGCTCTAGCACATGAATGTTGTCCAGTCACCAAGGGGCAGGAAACCGTATTTCTCCTTTCCCCTTTTGTTTTTCTTCATGTTTCATCTGCCTTTGTGTGTCCGGGTTCGAACACCGTCAGGCCTTCAGCCACAATAAGCCCCCCCTTTATCCTGCCATGTTCCTCTCCTCACTCTCTGCCTCCAAAGGTTAGGGTCGATGCAGTGTTTTGCAAAGAATTCCAATCTGAAGGCTACAAAGCAGATGGTTCTTTTAATGCTATGCTATTCTGCCACAAAAAATGCTAGTAATATATTTCTTTTACACTGATGATTGATGTTAACATATTTTAAGGGTGAACTTTAGAACTACAATACCCATATGATCTGTCCAGATCATATACAGAACACAGAACAAGATACACTGCAGAATAATATGATATTTGTATCCATACAATGTGGCACGTGCTCAGAAAAATACTTATGGAACACTGGAAGGCTGATATACTCCTGGCATTGCCCCATTGCAGCCAGGCACTTATAGGTCCTGCCTCCGCTACAGCAACTGGAACTAACAGCATCGGAATTCAAGAGAGCTTGGGAGGGGAAGAGAGGATCCTCAGGGGTGGGGGAGTGAGGGGTAAAGCCTGGGAGGGGCAGAGAGGATCCTCAGGGGTGGGGGAGTGAGGGGTAAAGCCTGGGAAGGACACAAGATCCTCAGGGGTGGGGGAGTGAGGGGTAAAGCCTGGGAGGGGCAGAGAGGATCCTCAGGGGTGGGGGAGTGAGGGGTAAAGCCTGGGAAGGACACAAGATCCTCAGGGGTGGGGGAGTGAGGGGTAAAGCCTGGGAGGGACACAGAGGATCCTCAGCAGTGGGGGAGTGAGGGGTAAAGCCTGGGATGGGCACAGAGGATCCTTAGCTGTGGGGAGTGAGGGGTAAAGCCTGGGATGGGCACAGAGGATCCTCAGGGTTGGGGGAGTGAAGGGTAAAGCCCGGGAGGGACACCGAGGATCCTCAGGGGTGGGGGAGTGAGGGGTAAAGCCTGGGAGGGACACAGAGGATCCTCAGCAGTGGGGGAGTGAGGGGTAAAGCCTGGGTTGGGCACAGAGGATCCTCAGGGGTGGGGGAGTGAGGGGTAAAGCCTCAGATGGGCACAGAGGATCCTCAGGGTTGGGGGAGTGAGGGGTAAAGCCTGGGAGGGACACAGAGAATCCTTAGCTGTGGGGAGTGAGGGGTAAAGCCTGGGCTGGGCACAGAGGATTCTCAGGGTTGGGGGAGTGAGGGGTAAAGCCTGGGTTGGGCACAGAGGATCCTCAGGGGTGGGGGAGTGAGGGGTAAAGCCTCGGATGGGCACAGAGGATCCTCAGGGTTGGGGGAGTGAGGGGTAAAGCCTGGGATAAGCACAGAGGATCCTTAGCTGTGGGGAGTGAGGGGTGGGGGAGTGAGGGGTAATGCCTGGGCTGGGCACAGAGGATCCTCAAGGGTGGGGGAGTGAGGGGTGAAGCCGGCCCAGCTCCACGATTTCCTCCCTGAAATCAGCCATCATCTCTAAGATTTCCTGCTTATTGCTCCTCATATCCGCACGGAGTTCACAGAATCATCTCCAGAACTTGGCTCTAGAAGGCATATCGCTTCCTGCCTGCAGACTGTTAGCATTAGAGGAGTCAGAGCCAACTTCCAGGGTGTATGTGGGTGGGAGGACGGAGAAAGTTTGTGCATCCACTCTCTCTTGCTAATGTATGACAATCTTAGGATGACTGGAAATTGAACATTCTCAGGTATGGAGAGCGCAAGATTTTTTTATCCTTATTATTTTTATTTGATGTGTCTTCCAAACACCAAAAACATATTTCAAAACAGTACATTAAAAAAAAAAAGTTTTTAATTATTGGATCTTCTATTTGTCAGCCATTTTGAAATATTTGTTCATTATTTCAGTATGGTTTTACTATTGTATTTTATATTTCTTAGTTTTATTGTTTGATGTTTTATGAGGAATGGTAATGATTTTGTTTGTCATATGCAGTGTCTGGCTTGTTGCGGTTTCCAGCTCAGTTTTTGTCTGCACATTTATTTATATTTTTTGGCGACTTTTTTGAGCCATTGTCAGTCACAAAGAAATCTGCGTTTTGACTCCTGGCTGCTGTCGGCCCTCCAGCATCTCTAATGGTTGCTAAAATATTGTCCAAGGCATGGGCCTCATCCATTTGGTAGGTGTACAGCAAAGCCCTCCTATACCCTGATACTTGGTTCCCCTCTAGAGATGCTGCCTGCCTCTGCCAGGTCCCACAAAAGTGTGCCAATCAATCAATCATGTAATAAAACAAAAATTAATATATTCTTTCATGAATCCTCTTTGCAGAAAGCCACAAATCATCATAACTACAATAAACTAGCATTAATCATCAGAACAGGTGCAGAGCAGATTTAGGAAAGTTCACATTACAACCAACATGAAAAAAAATTATTCAAATTCTGGTGTCACCTCAACAAAAAATAGCCCTCCTCTGCTAAACATTTTGTGAAGTAACACAAACTCCTGCAAAGAAAGAGACATCTACAACCTTGCCATACCCTACAGTCATAGCACTGACTTTCAGGATTCAAATAACAGCAACCTTATGAAAAAGCAGCAATGCACATACTACACCAGGCCCTAGAACATTAATACATCACCTACTGGAGTAACAGAATAAGCTGGACTTCTACTACAGAGAAACTACACGCTAGCAAAAATACTGCATTTCTGTCACACACAGGCAAAACTGAGACCGACCCTTACCTAATATAGAAATAAGAGACTATAAATTAGAAACAGAAACATGCAGATAAAACCAAAATAGAAAGCCTAAGAAACTAAAGTCTCTGAAGAGTGGAATACTGAAGAAAGAGCAAAATACAAAAATATAAAATGCACATTCACAAAGATGGCATATTCCAATTGCTAAAAATAATTTATTTTTTTACCTTTGTTGTCTGATCCAACCAGGGCCGGTGCGAGCCTTTTCGCTGCTCTATGCGAACAATTATTGTGCAGCCTCCCAGCATGTTCATTTAGTCTCTGTCTTGGGCCCAGCTCCTTCCAGCAACCTAAACTTTAAAAACTGTCACCCCCCACCTCTGGGTCTTCACCCCGGACCCCATGGCCAGTGCAAGAGTAGGAGGTGCCCTACGCGAACCTTATACCCTTGCATCCCACCCCACCCTCTGCACACACACAGATAAAAATATGCATTCATAATAACAGCTTTTACATGAAAAGGAATATTCAAAGTGCAGTCTTCTGAGATTAAAAAAAAATCACAACCTGTCTATTATATTTACATGCACTGCTATGGTGCCAAGCAGAAAACCCTACAGAAAAAGACACTTAGGACTACTGTAACGCGTGTTGGGTGTGGGCTTGACCCTCAGAAAGCTGTGCGTAAATCACAATTAAAATATAACAAGCCGCCCACACCAAAACACACTAACTGCCAGCACTTAAAAAGCAAGAACCCTATCAATGAGAAGGCAGCACTGCAAATATTACACTAGGCCCTAAATCACCAATACACCTCCTATCAGGAAAACAGATTCCTGCACGCTAGCAGAACACCTCTCCTTGCTCACACAGGCAGACCCTCACCAAATACAGATAAAAGAAATCATAAATAGAAACATGCAGGCAAAAACTGAACTGGAAACCACAAGTCAGACTCTGTACGCAGTGCAACAGAACCATCACCAATCCTCAGCCATTAAACTATAAAATCAAGAAATATAATACATACATAAATCATAACAGTATAAACATACCAATAAAAATTATTTTTCAAAACAGCTGATGAATGGAAGATCTAATAATTAAAAACTCATATAAAATTTGTTTTAAATTGCCCAAATATCAATAAAATATTTCAAAACAGCAGACACATCAAATAATATCCAACAATTAAAACTAAAAACTAATAAGGATAAGGAATTGTTTTATTTCCAGTCATCCTGGGATTGTCGTAGATTAGTGGGAGAGGGATGTACAAACTTTCTCTTCCCTCTGTCATAGATATAGAAATATATTTATACATATATACACACACAAACATACGTTCTCACTCACGCAAACACACACACACGATCTCTCTCTCACAACTACATGCTCAGACACACACACACACAAAAAGAAGTGGCAGGCCTGGACTCCCACCCATTCAAAGAACTCCACAACCTTTCCTGATATAAACTACATCATTTATTGCTCAAAAAGAACTATTTAGTCTCTAATGCCATCATCCCTAGAGCTTGGTCTCTTCACCTATCTTAATGCTCCCTTTTCACACACATGTGCTTACTGTTCCATGTAAGGGCTCTGCCTATATGTTCCTAGTTATATGTAAACCGATACGATGTGCAAACGGCTATCAGTATAGAAGAAATTCTAAATAAATACATACATAAATAAATAAATGTGCTCAGACTCACACACACAGGCTCCTCCTGCTCATACACATATCGGCTCACTCTCATACTCACACCAAAGATTCATTTGGCAGCCACAGTCCCTCCTCTTCTTCACTTTCACCGTGGGGCAGGTTGGGAATTGCCTGGTGGCTTTTTTTTCTTCTGGCTGCTTGGCAGGTTGGGAGCACCGGGCGACCCTGCAGCTCCTTCCTCTCAGCCGCACAGCAGGTTGGGAGCACCGGGCAGGAGCAGCCTCTTCCTGGTTCTTGGCCTCCAGGAGGGGTCCGGTGGTGGCGGCGTCAGCCGCATTGTCTTCATCTTGGGGCTGAATGTGGCCCCCGGTCGCCACCCCCTGCAAGTACACAGCTTTCACAGTGGGTTGTGCCGGCCCTGATATTTGTATTTTTCTAATCACTTGATCATGGTCTCTTTCCTAATTCCTTTTCAGTGTCTCTCTTCTCCTACTGTCTTCTTCCCTTCCTCCCTCACACATACACATGCTTTCTCTCACAGACTCCCTCATACACACAAGCTCTTACTCTCATATGCTCCCCCCCCCACAAACTCACATTCTCTACACACACAGGTAAGCTCTCACTCTACATGCTCTATCGTACACACACACACAAGCTCTCACTCTCTCACCCCCCTACCAGGCTCCCATTCTTATGCCCACATAGATGCACACCCAGACTCCCATTCTTATACACACACAGGCGCATACCCAGACTCCCATTCTCACCCACATACACACATTCACGCTCCCATTCTCACCCATATTCACACATTCAAGCTCCCATTCTAACCCCCCACACACACCCCCCCAGGCTCCCATTCTCACCCACATACACACATTCACGCTCCCATTCTCACCCATATACACACATTCAAGCTCTCATTCTAACCCCCCCCCCCCACACACACCCCCAGGCTCCCATTCTCACCCACATACACACATTCACGCTCCCATTCTCACCCACATACACACATTCATGCTCCCATTCTCACCCACATACACACATTCATTCTCCCATTCTCACCCTCACACAATTTAAATAGTATTGCAGTAGTTTTGCTTAATGTTCTCTTTTCAATGATCATGTAGAATTTGAATACATCATGGTCATTATTTCCAAGCGGTCCCAGCACTATTACCTCTAGTGGCGTACTAAGGGGGGCGAGGGGGGACAGGGGCCATTTTCGCCAGCAAGAAGGTCCCGCGGCAGTGCAGAGAAGTGACGTGCTGTCGAGGCCTTGTGTAAGAGGCCGGTGGCAGAGGATGAGCCCCTGCGGTGCCACTGGCGTTTCCAGGAGCCGGCGGCAGAGGACGAGCCCCTGCAGTGCCGCTGGTGTTTCCAGGAGCCGGCGGCCGAAGATGAGGCCCTGCAGTGCCGCTGCTGGGGGCAGGAGAAGAGCTCCAAAATGAATGTGTGAGAGAGACTAGCCCTGTGAGAGTAAGTGTGTGTATGTATGAGAGGGTGTCTATGTATTTGTGTATGAGAGGGTGCCTGGGTGTGTGTGTATATGAGAGAGTGCCTGGGTGTGTGTATATGAGAGGGTGCCTGGGTGTGTGTGTGTATGTGTGTATATATATATATGAGAGGGTGCCTGGGTGTGTGTGTATATGAGAGAGTGCCTGGGTGTGTGTATATGAGAGGGTGCCTGGGTGTGTGTGTGTATGTGTGTATATATATATATGAGAGGGTGCCTGGGTGTGTGTGTGTATGTGTGTGTGTGTGTGTGTGTATATATATATATATCAGGCCCGGGCCTGATTGACAGATCCCATAACAGCATGGCTAATTCATCCTGCTATCTACGGAAACATCGTTTACGGTAAGCAAACTTGCTTTTATCTGCTCCATGTTGACCGCTTGCTCCAACACACTCTATCTTCACAGCTCCTCTCCAGTTGCTTTCTGACTATTTAGGGCATGCGCTGATCTATTCTGTTTTTTACCAATAGTGTCTCAAGGGGGCATACCACTCTACTTTAACCTTCAGTCAACCAAGGGTTACATGTGTATATTAGGGTAGAGTATGGAAATTAAATCTGGACTTGTAGATAAACAGACATTTCACATGTGGTATTATACGTCAAAGAATTCGGAAGATTGCCTGGAAGAACATGCTCTCAAATGAAAGAGTACATGAGATGATAGAGCGTGGAAGAACCCTGCTGGAAGACCTGACCAAAAGCAAGATGAGATTTCTGGTCATGTCCTTAGCGATTCTGATGATAAGCTAATTTTGCACTGGAGAGCAAGAGAGAGAAAGAGAGAGGAAAACAGAGAGCAGTCTGAAGCAATGACATTAAAAAATGGTTACGTTCTGGAAATATGGATGAAGTAAAGAGAAAAGATGAGCCCAGTGAGAGTGCATCACAGTTGCCAATTTTTGCATTAAAGATGATTAATTCTGTATCAAAATTATAAGTGAATTAAAATCAGTGGAAAGACCAAATAGAAACCCTTTAGTGAACAATCTATATTTCTAGTAATAATTTCTGTTGTCTGAAACTCCTTAGAGCCAAGCCTACCACTTCTTTCTCCTTTCTGGGTTTCCTTTTTTCTTTTGGGAGGAGGAAACCAATCTAGCACTCATGGTGAAGAAACCAGCCATCAGAACCATAATGAATCCCTTCTGTTGTCTTTTCTTGTTTTCCTTTTACCCAGGTCTATATCCTTCCGTCCCATCCTAGACTTTTCCTTTTTAAAGCCCATAAGCTTGTAAATGTGCTCACATATTTTCTCTTTAGCATGCTACCTTACTCATTTTGTGCAGTAGGAGATTGGGTTTTGCTCACTGGGGTTGCCATGGTATCAATACATGCAACCACGTCTGGGTTGGGACTGAGGTGGTCCAAGAGGGCAGTTCACAAGGTGGCTGAATTTTATTAGCCTGCTGTGCCTCTCAGTGAGGAACAGAAGCAAGGCAGCATCTCCCCTGGCTTCTGTGTCCACAGCAAAACCAAGCAGTGGAAGGAACAATTGGTATCTTTGTGAAAAGAGGGCTTTTCAATATATATATATAAATGATCTGGAAAGGAATACGATGAGTGAGATTATCAAATTTTCAGATGATACAAAATTATTCAGAGTAGTTAAATCACAAGCGGATTGTGATACATTATAGGAGGAGCTTGTGAGACTGGAAGATTGGGCATCCAAATGGCAGATGACATGTAATGTGGACAAGTGCAAGATGATGCATATAGGGAAAAATAACCCATGCTACAGTTACTCAATGTTAGGTTCCATATTAGGTGCTACCACTCAAGAAAGAGATCTAAGCTTCATAGTGGATAACACATTGAAATAATCGGCTCAGTGTGCTGTGGCAGTCAGAAAAGCAAACAATGTTGGGAATTATTAGAAAGGGAATGGTTAATAAAACAGAAAATGTCATAATGCCTCTGTATCGCTCCATGGTGAGACCGCACCTTGAATACTGTGTACAATTCTGGTCACCGCATCTCAAAAAAGATATAATTGCGATGGAGAAGGTATAGAGAAGGGCAACCAAAATGATAAAGGGGATGGAACAGCTCCCCTATGAGGAAAGGCTGAAGAGGTTAGGGCTGTTCAGCTTGGAGAAGAGACGGCTGAGGGGGGGATATGATAGAGGTCTTTAAGATCATGAGAGGTCTTGAACGAGTAGATGTGACTCGGTTATTTACACTTTCGAATAATAGAAGGACTAGGGGGCACTCCATGAAGTTAGCAAGTAGCACATTTAAGACTAATCGGAGAAAATTCTTTTTCACTCAACGCACAATAAAGCTCTGGAATTTGTTGCCAGAGGATGTGGTTAGTGCAGTTAGTGTAGCTGGGTTCAAAAGAGCTTTGGATAAGTTCTTGGAGGAGAAGTCCATTAATGGCTATTAATCAAGTTTACTTAGGGAAGAGCCAGTGCTATTAATTGCATCAGTAGCATGGGATCTTCTTAGTGTTTGGGTTATTGCCAGGTTCTTGTGGCCTGGTTTGGCCTCTGTTGGAAACAGGATGCTGGGCTTGATGGACCCTTGGTCTGACTCAGCAGGGCAATTTCTTATGTTCTTAATATTTGAAACAAATGCTTTCTTGACTGGATGTGAATAGTACTTGAAGAAGCAAGTGCCAATCTAAGTTAAGTAAAATGAGGGATTATAGACTGAGAGTTTGGGACTAGAGAAGAAAACCATCTCTAGAGCTGAATATAAAGAATTTGAAGAAGAGGGGAATACTACAGCGCTTGGGAGGAGAAGGGGATCATCACAATAGCCATAATCATCTTCCTTCCTTTCTTCCTCAGGCTTGAACACATCAGGGCCAGCCTCAGTTCATAGAACTAAAGGCTGCATAGTTTAACAATAAATATATGTGAAAAGAACCGTTAGCAATCAATTTGTAGGTGAGGCCTTTTTATTGAATATGTACTATAGATACCTTTAAACACAATTCATTAATGACTCTTTTTTTCTTCCTCCTTTTCTGTCCACTCTTTTTTCTATCCTTGTGCTGTCTCGCAATGTCTGTCTTTACCCATTCTTGTCTTTGTTACTCTTTTCCTCCCCTTGTTTCTCTCTTTCCTTCATCTTACCATCTTCTCCCTCTTTTTCTGAGTCTCTCCCTTTGTCTCTTTTTCATTATTAATCTGTCAACTATTTTTTATTCCTAACTTTGTCTCTATCTACGCCTCTCCTCTGTTTCCCTGTATGTCATTCTCATCTGCTTCTTCCTCTTTATGCTCTTCAGGAAGGATGCCTAGAAGATGCACCATTTCCAGGCTTTGCTTCCTGATTTTAGCCCTTGGTTGTCCCATATGGTACTCAGGCTGGAAGCTTTCCAATCTCTCTGGCCAACGATTTGCAAGCAGACCCCAGAGGACCCAGCTTCTCATCCTCTCCTCTTGGAGGTCAGGATCTTCTTTCGTGGGTCAACTATTCAACCAGAATCCCAAGGTCTTCTATCTTCTGGAACCTACCCGGCATGTCTGGATGAGTCTTTCCAAGAAGACCCCACAGCTCATTCAAGCACCTATGAGAAACCTTCTGAGGTCCATCTTCTCATGCAATATGTCAGCCTTTGAGCCATATATACGTAAACACAAATTTGTCTCCAACCTCTTCAGCTGGAAAGAGAGCCGGGCCCTCTGCTCTCCACCAGTGTGCAGTGCTTTGCAGCACTCTGACTTTATTGACAGGCCCAAATGCTTTCAAATTTGCCACCAGAGCCCCTTTGAGAAGATAGAGGAGGCCTGTAGGACCTACAGCCATGTTGTGGTGAAGGTGGTGCGGTTCTTGGACTTGGTGACTCTCTACCCGCTCCTGAAGGATCCTTCATTAAACCTGAAGATCATCCACTTGGTAAGAGATCCACGAGCTATCCTTTCATCACGACAGCACTTCCCTGGTTTGAACGTTGATGACACTATCCTCAGCAAAGCGCAAAATTCCAGTAAGAACATCAGTGTGGTGATGCAGGAAATCTGCCAGGCCCAGGTTCGGATTTACAAGGCAGCCTCTCAGAACCTCTCTTCCTTCCTAAAGGATCGATATCTTATGGTGCGCTATGAAGATCTGGTAAAGGACCCTTTGGCCTACCTCAGAGAGTGGTATGACTATATAGGCCTCAGCCTCTCCCCTAAACTGGAGTCCTGGGTCTACAATATCACCCATGGAACCATCTCCAATGACAGGGGCTTGATGCATTTCTCTGGAGACTCACTGAAGATTGCCCAGCAGTGGCGAAAGAAGCTAAGCTTTCAAAAAGTGAAGGAAGTGCAGAAGCTTTGCAAGCAGGAAATGGACATGTTTGGCTATCAAATGGTGTGGGATGAGGAACATCTGAAGAACATGTCAGTGGATCTGATATCACCTCAGGGAACATATTAGAGACAAGAAAACAGAAAATACTCCTGAATGTCAAAATCTGTGCCTGTTCAGACTTGGAGCAGGTTTACTGAATATCTTATTAAGAATCCTGGATTAAAAGGAATTAAATAGCAGAGCTGTGTAAATACCCCCCCCCCCCCCTTCCATCCATCCAATCATGATCTGTGAAATCCCAGCTTTGGTGGATTATAGGCAGAGTTTATGATTTTTTTTCAGCACATGTTTACAACAAGGCACAGGTTTTGATGACATGAATGACGGCAGCTTTCCACTTGAGGGTGTATAGATCCTACCAAAGAAATCTAACCAACTTCTTTCATGAACTCCATCACTGACTCTTGAATGACTCACTTTATCTTCTTAAGCTTGATCCCTGGCTCTGCCACTGACACTCAGTGTGCAGGAGTGTAGGGTGACTGTTAAAGTTTGCTGCTGCCATCTGGTTCAAAATCAATGTAAGTGCATATTCATTATTTAAAGGGAGGCAATAATGAGCTTCGAAGCTCATGTTTCTCGATACACAGCAGTACTTCAGTTTTCTCCTAGCCATGTATTTGTGAAAAAGCTTATAACTCCCGGGGGAGAGGGGACGTGTGAGTGAAAAATGCCTAGTGCACCAACTCTGCATCACGGGGGCAGTGTGCCAGCCTCTTCGGCAACCTCCTACCACCCAGCAGCTGCCAGCACAACAGCAAGGCTGCCCAGGACCCCTAGAAGCACACCCAACCCTTCCACGTCTTCGCTGAGCCCCAGTACTTCATAGGCAAAAGGAGAAAGTGCTTACCACCTGCTGTCGTACCCAACACGGTCACAAAATGTACCTATTTAACATATGTTAACTGTGAGCAGCGCGGAGATGGCACCCTTTTGGCAACCATGGGCAAGACAGCAGGAGGTAAGCACTTCTCCTCCTGCCAGGGGAAGGGAAGATCTAGACCCCAGGGAGTGGGTCCAGGTGGCTTTTGTTACAGATAGCCTGAGTCTGAATGTAAACTTCAGGGAGATGGCTAGGGAAGGGCAGGGCATAGTAGGGGTTGGAAGGAGAAAAACCAATCATAAAAGCATGTGATAAGCCAAAAGCCATAAAAGTGAAGCTAAATAAAGTCCTGCCACCCGTCTGCTGTCAAGCTGTTCCACCTAGTTTTAAGATACAGTGTCATCAAGTGCAGCGCCATGCACATGGGGCTGAGTGCACGGATGGGGTGGTGGTGTCTGATGATCTGAAGGCAGCAGAGCAAAGGTGACAAGGCAGTGATTAGCGCCAGAGGGATGCCGGGCTGCATAGAGAGAGGCCTAACCAGCAGGAAAAGGAGGTGCTGCCCCCCCCGTACGGATCCTTGGTGAGGCCTCACTTGCAGCAATACGGGAGAAGCAGTTCAGAGAAAGGCAACCAAAAATGAGGTGGAGTCTGATGGGACTTAAGGATTGAAATATGTATGCCCTGGAGCGTGGGGGGGGGGGGGGGGGGGGGGGGGGGGGAGATATGATAAGGGAAATATTGTTTTTTTCATGGGGGGGGGGGGGGGTGGAGACAAAACCAGGAATAGAATTCAAAAAGACAAAGGGTGAACACAAAGGATCCCTAGTGGCAGCGAAAGGAAACCTACGGGAACTTGCATGGAGCAACAGTTACAGTCCTAAATGGAAGGCATGGCGAGGGGGTAACCTGCGTAGAGTTACAACCCTAAGCACCTGGCTGTGCAGACTGGATGGCACATTATGGTCTTTATTTAGCATCGTTTACTGTGTTACTGCACAAAAATGATATCAAAATGACAGCTAGAGTAGCCCACAGTCGCCTAATCAGAATGAATGTTTGGGTGCCATCGGCCTGTCTCTCAGCATCCCCCAGCTGGCCAGCCCTAGTCTGAAGCCGGCTCCCATCCTCTTCCAGTCCTACTCTGTGGCTCTTTGTCTCACTCTCTCTCCCACCCCAGTCTTTGGTTGTCTGTCCCCTTTCCTCCAGCCCTAGCCTGGAGCTATCAGTCTCTCTGCAGCCATCTGTCCTCCCCTGGATTAAAGTGATTTGGAAGGAGATAGAAGATGGGGGGGGGAGGGGGCAGGGGAATTCTGAGGTGGTTATGAATGAAGGGCTCCTGATACTGGACCCCAGCCCTGGGTTCCGATTGAGCCAAAAGGTCCCCAAAGAATGGGAGGAAAGTGCCAGGTCAAAAATAAAAGCAAACCAACTACAAAGCCCAATAAAAACAACATAAATATAAACGAAGCCACGATGAAAACTAGCGACTGCTGCAGCTGTCAGGACCTGCCCTGCTGACCTTGGCGGTTTACCTGCACCCCTGTGCGCTGTTGACTCTGTGCCCCTAGCTAGGTGACCTTGAGACGCATCCCCTTTATTTCCCGGAGCCTGAAATCTCATGCCCTGACTCTGCCACTTACTTTCTGTGTGTAACCTAGACAAATCCCTTGATCTCCCCCAAGCCAGAGAGCTAATCTCCCGATCCTGCCATTGAGTCTCTGGGTGTGACCTGGAGATGAGACACTTTCCTATCCCATGCCTGAGTTCTAATCCCCAGCTTTAGCACTGAAATGTGTGTGATCTCAAGGCGAGCCACTTTACCTCCCGGCGCCTGAGCTCTGTCCCCCGACGCTGCCTCTGGGTACTTCTTGTGCCAGAGGCATTGTTCTGTATTTCTTTCTCTTCTGCCCTGCTGGATGTGCTCCAGGCCAAGGAAACAGAAAAAAAAACACTCACTCACCTGATGGATAACTTCATTAAAAGCCCATTTACTGCCCTCCAGAAATTATTGCTGCATTCACATGCCAGGTTTGAGATCCTGCTTGGAAGACTCTACACGGATTGCTTACGCCCTCTGCACATGGGGTGCAGCAAAGGTGAGACAGCAAAGGCATCGCGGCGAAAGAGATAGAGAAACAGACAGACAGCGAGAGGGAGCGAAAGAGAGCAAGAGTGACAGAGACTCTGAGAAAAAGCGAGCAAGAGAAAGACTGAAAAACAGACAGAGAGACTGTTGGCTTTTAAAAATGTTTCCTGGAAAAATTGGAAATGTTACCATACAATAAATATATTAAAAAACCAAACAAACTGTATTTGAAATCACTTCTGAAAGGCAGTGTTAAGAACATAAGAACCTGCCATACTGGGTCAGACCAAGGGTCCATCAAGCCCAGCATCCTGTCTCCAACAGTGGCCAATCCAGGCCACAAGAACTTGGCAAGTACCCAAAAACTAAGTCTATTCCATGTTACCGTTGCTAGCAATAGCAGTGGCTATTTTCTAAGTCAACTTAATTAATAGCAGGTAAAGCAGAGTTGCTTACCTGTAACAGGTGTTCTCACAAGACAGCAGGATGTTAGTCCTCACATATGGGTGACATCATCAGGATGGAGCCCAGTCATGGAACACTTATGTCAAAGTTTCTAGAACTTTGACTGGCACCTACTGGGCATGCCCAGCATGGCACTAACCCTGCATCCAGCAGGGGTCCCCCTTCAGTCTCGTATTATAGCAAACAGTACGTGCGAAAAATAAAATAAGAAAACGTAAACAAACCCAACACCGCGAGGTGGCGGGCAGGTTTCGTGAGGACTAACATCCTGATGTCCTGTGAGAACACCTGTTACAGGTAAGCAACTCTGCTTTCTCACAGGACAAGCAGGATGGAAGTCCTCACATATGGGTGAGTACCGAGCTGAAGATGCCCGAGCAAAGCACCAAATGCACCCAAAGACGTGCAACAGGCACAACAGGGGTGGCATCTTGGTTAGGAGGGCATCCTGAACGGGTCGGTGGAAAGCTGTTGGGTAATCAAACTTAAAACAAGCTGCGTAGAACAGACTGGCCAAAGATGGAATCTTGTCTGCCAGCCTTATCTAAGCAGTAATGGGCTGCAAATGTATGGAGAGAACTCCAGGTCGCAGCCTTACAGATGTCAGCAAGCGGCACCGAACGGAGGGGCGCTACTGACGTCGCCATGGCCCCGATAGAGTGTGCTTTCACATGGTCATGTAACGGAATGCCTGCTTGCTCGTAGCAAAAAGAAATGCAATCCGCTAACCAGGAGGAAAGGGTCTGCTTTTCCACTGGATTTCCCAATTTGATGCCATCGAAAGACACAAATAATTGAGTGGACTTCCTGTGGGCTGACGTGCACTCTAGATAGAAAGCTAGGGCACGCTTACAATCTAAGGAATGCAAAGCCTGTTCTCCTGTGTTTGTATGGGGCCTGGGAAAAAAGGTAGGTATGATAATAGATTGGTTAATATGAAATTCCGACACTACCTTCGGTAAGAATTTAGGGTGCGTGTGAAGCACTACCCTGTCATGCAGAATTTTAGTGTAAGTCGGGTAGGTAACTAACGCCTGCAACTCACTAATTCTGTGAGCGGACGTGATCGCAAGGAGAAATACTACCTTCCAGGTAAGATAGAGTAGATCACAGGAGTGGAGAGGCTCAAACGGAGGTTTCATGAGCCATCCTAAAACCACATTAAGGTCCCAAGCAGGAGGGCGCAGAGAAGGTTTTAAATGGAGCAAGCCTCTCATGAAACTTGATACTAAGGGTTGTATTGAGATGGAGACATCTCCTATACCCTTATTGTACGCAGACACTGCACTTACATGCACCCTGATAGAGGACGTTTTTAGGCCTAACTCTGACAGGTGCCAGAGATAGTCCAGAAACCCTGCAGTGGAACAAGTGAAGGGGTCTATGGCCATGGAAGTGCACCAGACCGTAAACCTCTTCCATTTAGAGCGATAAGACCTTCTTGTTGAAGGCTTTCGTGAAGCCACCAAGACTCGGGATACCGACTCTGAAAGGTTAAGAGGTTGGAGTATTAACCTTTCAACATCCAGGCTGTCAGAGACAGAGCCTGGAGGTTGGGGTGACGCAGATACCCTTCGTTCTGAGTCATTAGAAGGGGATCCGTCCCCAGAGGAATGTGTCGATGTTCCGATAGGTCCTGGAGGTTTGGAAACCACACCTGGCGTGGCCAGTGGGGAGCTATCAAGATCATTAATCCCTTGTTCTGCCAGAGCTTCACGAGAGTCTTTGAAATGAGAGGAAGTGGAGGATACGCATAAAGGAGACCGCTGGACCAGGAGAAGGCGAAGGCATCTCTTGGTTGCGAGTGATGATTGCGAACGAGGGAGCAGAAGTTGTCCACTTTGTGGTTGTGGACCGACGCAAAGAGGTCTATGCGAGAGTAACCCCAACGTTGGAATATCGCATCTGCTACTGTGGGGTTGAGAGACCATTCGTGCGGATGGAAAGTGCGACTCAGCTTGTCCGCCAACACATTGTCCACTCCCGGCAAGTAGGTTGCTTTGAGGCACATCGAGCGGAAAAAGGCCCATTCCCATATCTGTGCAGCTTCCTGACACAGAAGGTAGGAGCCCGTTCCCCCTTGTTTGTTGATGTACCGCATCGCAACCTGATTGTTGGTTTGAATCAGGATGGCTTTGTTTGATAGGCAATCCTGAAAGGCCTTGAGGGCATATCTGATCGCCCGTAGCTCTAGGAAATTTATTTGGTGTTTGGCTTCCTCTGGAGACCAGGATCCCTGAGTCTGCAGGTCGCCTACATGTGCACCCCACCCCAGGTTGGATGTGTCTGTTGTTAAGGTGATTTGAGGATCTGGAGCCTGAAATGGAAGGCCTTGAATGAGATTGGAGTGGTGCATCCACCAGGCTAGTGAAAGACGGAGCTGTTTGGTAACCTGGACACTGCTGGACATTGGCTGACAAGCTTGAATCCACTGGCATTTTAGGGTCCACTGCATCACTCTCATAACTAGGCGAGCCATCGGAGTGACATGCACAGAGGACGCCATGTGACCCAACAGTATGAGGAAGTGCCGAGCAGATGAAGATGCACGAGACTGTAGTTGATGTGCCAGAGATGTAATGGTGAAAGCACGATCCTGGGGAAGGAAGGCTTTCGCCTGTATAGTGTTTAGTCGGCCCCTTTAAAGGATAGGGTTTGGGATGGAACTATCTTGGATTTGGGATAGTTGATTAGAAACCCTAAGGAGATCAGGGTGTTGATAGTGAGACGCAGGGAGGTTAGCATGCCCTGCTGAATTGGAGCCCTTATCAATCAATCGTCGAGATAAGGGTAGACATGGACATCCTGATTCCTGAGGAAGGCCGCGACCGCCACTAGGCACTTGGTGAATACTCGTGGAACAGTCGCCAGGCCGAATGGTAGTACACAGTACTGAAAATGAAGAGGGCCGACCAGGAATCGCAGGAATTTGCAATGAGATGGTGTGACTGAGATGTGTGTGATGCGTCCTGAAGATCTAGAGAGCATAGCCAATCTCCTCTTTGCAGAAGAGGAAGTAGAGAGCCCAAGGTTACCATCTTAATTTTTCTCTGTGCAGAAATTTGTTTAGTGCACAGAGGTCCAGTATCGGACGTACGCCACCTGACTTTTTTGGTATTAGAAAATACCGGGAATAAAATCCCTGCCCCTGCTGGGAGAGGGGTACCGGTTCTATGCTCAGGATAGGAGAAGGGATGAGACCTCCTGCTCGAGCAAGGGAGAACGATTGGACTTTCCCCACTTTGGCCGAGGTGGAACAGTCAGGAAATTTAGGTGGTAACCTTGGGTGACTACTGCAAGTACCCACTGGTCTGTGGTGACTGTGTGCCAAGTGCTGCTGAAGTGGCAGAGTCGACCGCCGACTGGTATGGATGGAAGAGGAGGTTGGCTTACACTCTCTAGGAAGGAGTCAAAACCCTGATGCTGGTCCAGGCAGAGAAGCTGGCTGAGACTTTTGAGGCTGAGTCTGCCTTGATTGACCTTTTTGGTAAAGTCTGGAAGGGCGTCCTTTAGAAGCCGGAGGATAAAATTTCCTTGGCTTGTAGGTTGGCCGTTTAGAGTCTCGTCTGAAAGTTCTCTTAGGTGCGGAAGGGAACTCAGATGGCACAGAAGAAAGCTGGTGCTGCGTTTCATGATGGTCCTTCAACTGTGCCACCGTCTCTCGGCTCTTTTCTCCGAAGAGATTATCTCCCACACAGGGTAGATCTGCTAACCTGCCTTGGACTTCTGGTCTTAAGTCCGAGGATTTGAGCCAGGCCCATCTTCGTGCACTAATCCCCGCTGCAGACACTCTAGAGCAGGGGTGGGCAATTCCAGTCCTCGAGGGCCACAAACCTGTCGAGGTTTTAGGATATCCTAATGAATATGCATGACATAGATTTGCATACAACTGAGGCAGAGTGCATGCAAATCTCTCTCATGCATATTCATTAGGGACATCCTGAAAACCAGACTGGTTTGTGGCCCTCGAGGACCGGAAGTGCCCACCCCTGCTCTAGAGGCAGTGTCGAAAATATCATAAGCAGCGCGGACCTCGTGTTTTCCAGCATCCAGACCTTTCTGAGCTAGAGTATGAAGTTGAGTCTGGAGTTGCTCTGGTAAAGAATCAGAGAAGTCTTGGATCCTTTTAAAGAGGTCTCTGTTATACTGGGTTATGTATAACTGGTAAGAGCCTATGCGAGATATGAGCATAGAGCCATGGAAGACACGCCTGCCAAAACATCCAGGGATTTTTGTTCCTTCCCTGGAGGTATGGAGGAATAAGGTTTTGAACGTCGTGCCTTCTTCTGGGCTGATTCAACAACCACAGAATGATGATCCAACTGAGACTTCTGGAACCCAGGAGCTGACTGCACTAGATAGGTGGCATCTGTCTTGGGGTTACCAGGCGGGATGGAACATGGGTGTTCCCAGTTCCTTTTCAGGAGATCAAGAAGAATTTCATGAATATGTATGGACATGATTTCCTTAGGAGCATCAAGAAATTGGAGTACTTCCAGAATCTTGTGCCTAGAGTCCTCTTCTGTCTGAAGTTGGAAAGGGATGGTTTCAGACATTTCCTTGATGAAATTGATAAAAGACAGATCTTCTGGTGGAGAACAACGTCTTTCATCTGGGGGAGAGGGCTCTGATGGTAGATTGTCTGTATCCTAGGATGAATCATCGGTCCAAGGATTGTAGGGCTGATCTCCAGCACCTAGTGGGTCTCCAGCAGGGAGAAATGGTGTTAATCCTGAAGGACCAGGCCTAGGTATTGATGGCATCAGAGGCGGCACCAACGGCATCGATGGAGGCACAGATGGCATCGAAGGAGGCATCGACAGCATCGATGGAGGAACCGAAGGGACCGGTGACATCGATGGACAAGTCGGTGGTAAAATCCCAGACGGTGGAATAGGAATTGGTGTTTCCTCATCATCCGATGATAATGGAATCGGTGTAGAAGGCACTGGACCCACCGGTGCTCTCAGTTCCATCGGAGGCAAGGCACCGATCAACGCATCCAGTCTACCCAGTAGCGGTGCGATCGCTACGGGAATCGGATCGGTGACCGGCTCGGGGACCGGTACCGGTGTCGATGGAGGATGGAAGCCCTGAAGTGCTTTACCAATGGCCTCTTGGATCATCTGATCCAATTCCTCGTGGAAGCCTGGGGCATGGAACCCCGGCACCGGAGTAGGAGGCAGCACTGGCATAGCCGGAGGGTCCATCGGTGAAGGTGGAATACCGGATCCCAACACCACTGAAGGTGGGGAACGCCTCGGTGACCCGGTCACAGAAGAGGATGGGGCTTCTTTGTCAGTGGCTCTATCGACGTCGATGCCGAGGACTTGCCTGGATCGACGGACTGAGCCTTCCGATGCCGGTGTCGACGCTTTTCACGATGTTCTCCTCGGTCCTTTTCCTGAGGAGGCAAGGAGGCTATCGACACTTTTGGAATTGTCGACGCCGGTCGAACAGCAGCGGTATCCCGGTGCTGGCGAGAGGTTGATGGCACCAGCTCGGACGACGTCGAAGCTATCGATGGAGTCAGGGTTTTTAACTGAAAGAGAAAGTCCATTTTCTCTAAACGGGCCTTACGACCCTTCGGTGACATTTGGGCACATTTGCTGCAAGTTAGGGCATCGTGGTCAGACCCCAAACACATAACACAGACCCCGTGTGGGTCAGTGATGGATACTGTCCGAGTACAGTCGGGGCACCGACGAAAACCTGACGCCATGGCTCCAACAAAAATTTAGCCGCGGTGCGGTCGATGGCCAGTAGGCCCCAAAGAGATAACTCGATGGGAATAGACCGCAACAAGGGTAAAGCTTACCTTTCGACTGCGGAGTATAGATATTAATAGGGGGACCCCTATGGGGTAGAATTTTTTAAAAAAACTTGAAAGAAATTCCGTGAGGAAAATTCCTGTCAGGAATCTCAGAGAGCTCCTTAACCCGCGTGGCTACTGCTGCGCGGAAAAAAAAGAAGACTGAAGGGGGACCCCTGTTGGATGCAGGGTTGGTGCTATGCTGGGCATGCCCAGTAGGTGCCAGTCAAAGTTCTAGAAACTTTGACAAAAGTGTTCCGTTATTGGACTCCATCCTGATGATGTCACCCATATGTGAGGACTACCATCCTGCTTGTCCTGTGAGAATGGACTTCTCCTCCAAGAACTTATCCAATCCTTTTTTAAACACAGCTATACTAACTGAACTAACCACGTCCTCTGGCAACAAATTCCAGAGTTTAATTGTGCGTTGAGTGAAGAAGAACTTTCTCCAATTAGTTTTAAATGTGCCACATGCTAACTGCTAACTTCATAGAGTGCCCCCTAGTCTTTCTATTATCTGAAAGAGTAAATAACCGATTCACATTTACCTGTTCTAGACCTCTCATGATTTTAAACACCTCTATCATAACCCCCCTCAGCCGTCTCTTCTCCAAGCTGAAAAGTCCTAACCTCTTTAGTCTTTCCTCATAGGGGAGCTGTTCCATTCCCCTTTCTCATAACAAATTACAGGTATATATATCTCATTCAGCATCCAGTGAAAGTTATTCTATAAACACTGAACTCCAGCTTAATTCAGAAGGCCAAGAACCCTTGCCACAACAGTGAGACAATATGAATATCCATGGTTCTTGGTTTTCTCTTTCCAACTCTCCCAGGTAGCAGGCTTAGATGATCCGTGCAAGGAAATTAACTAACTGGAGCTTGTCTTTGTCCTCTTACGTTTCACAACCAATACGCACACCTGGGAATACTCTGGGTTTCACCAGACGACTCCAAGAATTTGCGTAAATTGGAAACGCAAGAATCAAGAAAGTTGTGGGCCAGTAAGGATGTTACTTGGCAGATGCACAGAGCACAGTGTGCTCATATGCAGACTCAGATCTCTCAATGCTCCAAACCTCAGACAGCAGATTGACAAACTGAAGAGTAGCAAATCGCCTGGACGGGATGGTATACACCCCAGGGTTCAGAAAGAACTAAAAAATGAAATTTCAGATCTATTACAAGTAATTTGTAACCTATCATTAAAATCATCCGATGTACCTGAAGACTGGAAGGTGGCCAATGTAATCCTGATATATAAAAAGGGCTCCGGATGTGATCCGGGAAACTATAGACTGGTGAACCTGACTTCAGTGCCGGGAAAAATTGTGGAAACTATTATAAAGAATAAAATCATAGAATGTATAGATAGAGATAATTTAATGGGACACAGCCAGCATAGATTTACCCAAGGGAAGTCTTACCTCACAAATCTACATTTTTTTGAAGGGTTGAATAAGCATGTGGATAAACGTGAACCAGTAGATGTGGTGTATTTGGATTTTCAGAAGGTGTTTGACAAAGACCCTCATGAGAGACTTCTAAGAAAACTAAAAAGTCAGGAGATACGAGGCAATGTCCTTTTGTATATTGCTACCAGATCTCATGTCTCTCAGCTTGAAGGAGCTCACCATCCCAGGCACAAGTGCCACAGGGGAACCAAAGACGAACTCTCTCCTAGAAGGGCTCAGTCAGGCCTCCCACCATTTCCCTTTGCTGCAAGCCGTACAACAGCTGATCGACTTGGAATGGGATGCTCCAGAGGCCAGTTTCAAAGGGGGGCGGGCCCTGGAAGCCCTATATCCACTGGAACCTTCACCCAACTCGATTCTCTCTTACGGTCTGGCCATTGAGAGGACTCGCCTGAAGAAGAGCGGATAGTCTAAGGCAGTGATTGACACCTTACTCCAAGCACGCAAGTTCTCCATGTCTCTAGCTTACATACGAATATGGAGAATATTCGAAGCCTGGTGTGAGGACCACGAGATCCTTCCGCAGACAGTCAAAATCCCCATGATCCTGGAATTTCTGCAGGACAGCTTGAAGAAGGGGTTGTCTCTCAATTCCCTCAAGGTTCAGGTGGCCGCGCTGGCCTGCTTCAGAGCCAAAGTGGACATCATCAGTCTGTCAACCCATCCAGATGTTTCCCGCTTCCTGAGAGGGGTCAAACAAATCCGACCACCATTAAAGTGGCCGGTGTCCCTATGGAATTTCAACCTAGTACTAGACTTCCTAGCAGGAGCTTCCTTCAGACCTACTCGTGGTCTGTCACTATGTCTCCTGACCTTGAAGACTGCATTCCTAGTGGCAATATGTTCAGCCCGTCGCATCTCCGAGCTTCAAGCCCTATCCTGTCGAGAACTGTTCCTCAGGTTCACACCAGGATCCATACAACTACGCACGGTCCCCTCCTTTCTTCCGAAGGTGGTTTCTCAATTTCATCTAAATCAAACCATATCGCTACCAACTCCAGACGAACATAAGGACTCGGAAGACTCACACCGTCTTCGCCACCTAAACGTCGGCAGAATCCTAGTCCGATACCTGGAAAGATCGGAATCCATACGAAAGACGGACCACCTATTCGTCCTTCACAGTGGGAAGAAACAAGGGGAAGCGGTCTCGCGGGCAACCATAGCCTGCTAGATCAAAGAAGTAATCAAGGCGGCCTACGTAGAGGCAGGGAAGCCTCCACCTCTACAAGTCAAGGCCCATTCAAAAGGGCCCAGGCAGTGTCCTGGGCAGAAACCAAGATGCTGTCACCCGCCGAGATCTGTTGGGCGGCGACGTGCTCCTCCATACATACCTTCTCGAGGTTCTACCGCCTGGATGTCCAGGCCAGGGAGGACACATCATTTGCAAGGGCAGTACTAAGTGGGCCAAGGGCAGCCTCCCACCCGGTTCGGGAGTAGCTTTTGTACATCCCATTGGTCCTGAGTCCATCTGCTACACGCTAGGAAATGGAGAAATTACTTACCTGATAATTTCATTTTCCTTAGTGTAGACAGATGGACTCAGCATCCCGCCCACGGCTTAACCAAAATCAGGAAACCTCGGGTGACAATCCCCGAGAGCAAGACAAGCACAGGTAAGCCAGGTATTACCCCTAGTTCAAGACACCCATAGTTGCCGGGTGTCGGTGTTTTTCGGTTGCGTGCACTGGCGGTCTCCAATTTGGAAATCAGTTTAACCAGTCCTAGTTAATCAAGTTAATCAAGTTAGCCAAGTTAATCAAGTTATTAAAACACACATATATCCACAATTGCTTTTTGAGGAGAATACTGAAGAGCTAAGCTTCCTGCACGGGTATATGTAGGCTGACGTCAGATTGAAATCTGACTCCGTCTCCCATCTGCTATCAGGAGTACACTATACCCACTGGTCCTGAGTCCATCTGTCTACACTAAGGAAAATGAAATTATCAGGTAAGTAATTTCTCCATTTTCTCAGTGGAAAAGGGTAAACAGTGGAGTGCGCCTCAGGTATCTGCACTTAGACCGGTGCTTCCCAATATATTTATAAATGATCTGGAAAGGAATACGACGAGTGAGGTTATCAAATTTGCAGATGATACAAAATTATTTAGAGTAGTTAAATCACAAGAGGATTGTGATACATTACAGGAGGACCTTGCAAGACTGGAAGATTGGGCATCCAAATGGAAGATGAAATGTAATGTGGACAAGTGCAAGGTGTTGCATATAGGGAAAAATAACCCTTGCTGTAGTTATACGATGTTAGGTTCCATATTAGGAGCTACCACCCAGGAAAAAGATCTAGGCATCATAGCGGATAATACTTTGAAATTGTCGGCTCAGTGTGCTGCAGCAGTCAAAAAAGCAAACAGAATGATAGGAATTATTAGGAAGGGAATGGTTAATAAAACAGAAAATGTCATAATGCCTCTGTATCGCTCCATGGCGAGACCGCACCTTGAATACTGTGTACAATTCTGGTCGCCGCATCTCAAAAAAGATATAGTTGCGATGGAGAAAGGCTGAAGAGGTTAGGGCTGTTCAGCTTGGAGAAGACTGCTGAGGGGGGATATGATAGAGGTCTTTAAGATCATGAGAGGTCTTGAACGAGTAGATGTGAATCGGTTATTTACACTTTCAGAAGGACCAGGGGGCATTCCATGAAATTAGCAAGTAGCACATTTAAGACTAATTGGAGAAAATTCTTTTTCACTCAACGCACAATAAAGCTCTGGAATTTGTTGCCAGAGGACGTGGTTAGTGCAGTTAGTGTAGCTGGGTTCAAAAAAGGTTTGGATAAGTTCTTGGAGAAGTCCATTAACTGCTATTAATCAAGTTTACTTAGATAATAGCCACTGCTATTAATTGCATCAGTAGCATGGGTTCTTCTTGGTGTTTGGGTACTTGCCAGGTTCTTGTGACCTGGTTTGGCCTCTGTTGGAAACAGGTTGCTGGGCTTGATGGATCCTTGGTCTGACCCAGCATGGCAATTTATGTTCTTATGTACTTGTTTCACCGAAGGTTGTGGAGGAAACAAAATATTCCCAGAAATTTACCAATGTTTTCACAATGGAAAAAGTTAAACAGTAAGAGTGCCTCAGGCATATGTATTTGGACTGGTTGTTATGTCCCCAGCACTGGGTACATGCTTGTATCTGTCTATATTGCAGTTTAACCGTGTTTAGTGCTGACCTCCCTTCTGAGGATTCTTAATATTAGAGCACTCTTTGTAACCTATGATGAAAATCTGTGAGCCTTTGACTATAAGATCCCCCCTCCACTTTCTCTCACCATCGGGAGAGCTTGAATCCCATTCAATCTAACTTGAGTTTTCCAGGGTGTCTTATAGGTTCAAAGGACTGACCTTCATGCTCCCCCTGTGTTACATGGTTCTTAGGCTCGCTGCCACTGGACCCTGTCCCCTGCCTCTAGCTTGTGGAGGCGTTTCCTTGGGCAGCTCTCGAGGAGAGTCAGTCGCTCCATGATTGCCTCTGAGTAGCAGTGGTCTGTGTTACCCCCTGAAACGGATTGGGTTTCACCTTCCCTCTTACTGCTTTCTTCTAAGGACTAAATCAGCCTCATATTCCTTTCATCCTCTCATCCTTGCAACACAAGAAACTCCATTCTCCCTTCTCCTACCTTATCTCCAGTTACCAAAGATTCTTGCCTGGGGCTCACTTCTGAAGTGCAACAATTGTGAGTAAAAATTTACTTGTACAATAAACAATTTCAGACTTACAGAATCTTTGTCATGAGGACTGATTGGGGGGAAAGTTTAGCTGCCTGGGTAATAAAACACGAATGTTTTATTTGAGCCAGAACACCGGTGCTTTTTAATATATTTATAAATGATCTGTGTTACGGAACGTGGATCCTTGGGCAAGGGGAAGAGCCCCACAGGTCTCCACTGTTAGCAGGTGAGGCTATTGGGAAGCCCGAGTCCCCATTGACACTTCACCACTACCAGCCCACATTCCCCACAGGTTGAGCCCTTGGATACCGGGGCCGGCTGGACTTATGTGGGGGCTCAGGAGACAGAGTCCAAGCACAGAGGTAGCTCTAGCAGGCAGGAAGGTGTAGAAGTCAAGAGCTGGCAAGGCAAAGCAGATGACGTGGCTGGATGTCGGGTACAGGCTGAGGTCTGGCAGGCAGCGAATCTCGATAGTCTGGAACAAGCAGAGGTCAAGCCGGTCAAAAGCAAGAATACAGGAACAGGATATCAGGAACACAAGCAAGAGCCAAGCTAACACTATAAGAACATAAGAACATAAGAAATTGCCATGCTGGGTCAGACCAAGGGTCCATCAAGCCCAGCATCCTGTTTCCAACAGAGGCCAAAACCAGGCCACAAGAACCTGGCAATTACCCAAACTCAGGGTCCCACTCTCTCACTGCACACATACACCTTTTCACACAGGCTCCCTTCTCTCTCTCTCTCTCTCACACACACACACACACACACACAGAGGCTTCCTCTCTCTGGCACACATACCCTCACACAGACTACCTCTCTCTCTCTTTCTCACACACACAAACACACCCACCCACTTGCACTCAGGGTCCCACTCTCTCACTGCACACATACACCTTTTCACACAGGCTCCCTCTCTCACATACAAATACGCACCCTCCCACATACACACACATGCACAATCCCTCTCTCACACATAGAGGATCCCAATCTCTCACTCACATAACACTCCTTCACAATCTCTTCCCACATAAACACTCCCTCACAGAGGCTCCCTCTCTTTCTTTCTCTCTCTCACACACACACACACACACCCTTCCCCTCCTTCACACAGGCTCAAAAGCTCAGCTTTCTTGCCTCTCACTCTGGGTCTTCTCTGCTGCCAGGCCTGCTGATCTTCGCTGTGAGCGGAATGGGCTCTGCTTGTGACCTGTTGCCTCCCTTGTCTTCAGCTATGAGTGGAATGGCTCTGTCCACAGCCCATTAGAGCCTGCCTTGTCTTCAGCCATGAATGGGATGGGCTCCACTAGCGGTCTGCCAGGCTTCCCTCAACTTCAGCCACGAGCGGGATGGGCTCCCTCATGGCCCATTGGGGCCTGCCTCACCTTCAGCCGTAAGCAGGATGGGATCCGCCCACGGTTCGACAGGCATCTTCAAATTCTGTATTAAAAAATACAATTCTGCCCAAGAGGGGAATTCTGCGCAAATTCTGGATACTGACAACAAGGAAACAAGTTGAGAGTGAAAAGAAACATTACTATATCCATTTGGGGCATAAACATTGCAAAATCCATGCTTCTGATGATATAAGGTGCCATAAAGAAGAACATAATGTTCCTCTGAATCAGTACATGTTTTATGCAGAATAAAGGGAAATAAAAGCGCCACTGGAAAATGAAGAGAAAGCAAGTTGCCCAACCCAATCGGTTTTATGCTTTTTATGGTCAACTTTAGTTAAGTGAGTTGCTTGCAAGTATACAATATGTGCCCCAGCTTTCTTAAAAAAAAAGACAAAATGCACACCATCTCCATTGAGAGACCTTATATATATACATATATGCCATAGGAAAGAGAGAGAGACCATACAGGTGATAAACTATTCCAATACTCTGAACATCCCCCAGCCTAGACATTCACAGAGGTGGCCAAATCCTGTAGCACATCCCAACACCGTTCATTCCAATCAACGCACCACATACAGAAACCAAGACCAGAGAGACAGCAGAAAAGTGCGTAAGCACCAAGGGACTGTATCTTCCTTATCATGTTCTTCCTTTTCTTCTATTGGAACTGGAAGATACACCCTGGGCGGGGCCGGCCAGAGAAAAACCAAATGTAGCATGGCACAACACATTCCTAGGAAGAGGGAAACGAGAACGTCCATTCGCCTTGAGAAGGTCCCACAATCATGAGAGAGAGAAAAAAAAAAATAAAAGGAGACTCTAATATCAAACAAGAGAACGTTAATATCAGTAGCAAACATGATTAAAAAAAAACCACTCAGTATCTTCACATCCTCATTTATCGTGTATTTATTTATTTAATAATTTTTATATACCGACTTTTCATGCAAGCATATCAAATCGGTTTACAGTAGTTAGCTATTAATAATTTAAAATTATTTGCATTTCCAAAGAAGAAAGAAGTAAAATACATTATTTCATAACATAATTAACATAGCAAACTAAATAGTATGCTAAATAATCAAGATTTAAACACTTTCAGGCCAATACAGTTAGCCTGTTACAGTTACACTTTCAGGCCAAGCAGTTAGCCCGCTCTTGGACGCACGTTTCCCCTTACCCCTTATTCAGTAAGGGGAGGAAAACGCACATCCAACCCGCGGCACCTAATAGCGCCCTCAACATGCAAATGCATGTTGATGGCCCTATTAGGTATGCACGCGCGATTCAGAAAGAAAAATGTGCAGCCAAGCCGCACATTTTACTTTCAGAAATTAGCGCCGACCCAAAGGTCGGCGCTAATTTCTTCCGGCACTGGGAAAGTGCTTTTCTGTGCACCCTCCGACTTAATATCATAGCGATATTAAGTCGGAGGTCCCGAAGAGTAAAAAAAAAAAAAAAATTTGAATTCAGCCCGCGGCTGTCGGGCCGAAAACCGGACGCTCAATTTTGCCGGCGTCTGGTTTCCGAGCCCGTGGCTGTCAGCGGGCTCGAGAACAGACGTCGGCAAAATTGAGCGTCGGCTGTCAAACCCGCTGACAGCCGCCGCTCCTGTCCAAAAAGAGGCGCTAGGGACGTGCTAGTGTCCCTAGCGCCTCTTTTTACCGCCGGGCCTAATTTAAATAAATTAACTTACTGTATCGTGCGCACAGGAGAGTGGGCGCTCGCCTGCTCTCCCGCGTTTTTTACTGTATCGGCCCGTTAGAGAGGTAGTATAGTTAGGGTCGAGATAGTATAATAAAAATATACATTACCTTGGTATTAAATCAGAAGTGTAAGATAATTATGCTAACAGCTCTTGGTAGGCTTGTTTAAAAAGCCAAGTTTTAATCCCCTTTTTAAATAACAAAGAAGAAAATAGCACCACAATAGGCAAAAAAATTGAGATTCCCCCAGAAATAAACACATGGTATTCTTCGCCAACTGAAAAGGCAAGAAAAGCTAAAAATAGAGTCCAGTTGCCATGATCTTGAAGGCTGTAAGAAATATAATCACTGCATTGAAGTTCATGCAGTCTACCCCAAAGAGGGGGGGGTGACCCCAAAATGAAAACGGCTTGCAGTTCCACAAAGATCACTCAGAGGAAAGGGATTCCCACAGTATATTTAACTCATTCCCACTAAAGTAAACTCTGCAGGATCCTCTTATCTCATGCAGACCACTCACCGTGGGAATCCCGCCTCCGTGTGCAATCAGTGATCTCAAAGCAATACTGAGGCAGCAATTGCAGTTCACAGAGCTTTCAAGAACTCATCCACTTGTGTTTTCGTTGCTAGTATTAGGGATCTCCCATTATGGCGCAAAGTCAATTTTGCAGGGAACATAAGAAAGAATTGAATATTCCCCACTCTGCAACTCTTTGCAAGTTGGAGCAAGTGTTTTGCATTCCATCAAAACTTTGCTCGAGAAATCACTGAAAGTGTTAATGTGTATTTTAATGTTTAAGATTTATGAATGTTCTGATGGCAACCACCTAGAATGTTGAGAAGCAGTCTACATATTTTAAATAAATAAATGATTATTACCCTCATATTTCAGTTGAGCCATCTTTCAAGTTTGCATTATTTGGCCTTTCATTATGTAAGTAAGAATCCGGGTCATAACTGGTCTAGGGAGTGTTACACTATCTTGGCAAGGGCCTACACAACAAGCTCTTTCTGCAGACACAGGTTTAGTATGAAGCAAGAAGCCTAAGACTTCCGGGAGCCATATTTGAATCAGGTGCAGCAGTTCCGAGGGCTTATTTATTTATTTTATTTATTTATTTAGAGTTTTTTTTTATATACCGACAACCGTTTGCACATCGTATCGGTTTACATATAACTTGTAACTTTTCGGCAGTGCCTTTACATAGAACATAGAACATAGAACAGTAACTATGCGTACAGAAACTAACAAAATAACCTGGAAACCGAGAAACTATTTACAGGATTCAATGGTATATCGTTGTATGGTTCTGATTTTCTTAGGTCAATCAGTTGTTGCAGCTCAGCTGGTGACTGTGTCTAGTGGTGCAAATCTTGTTAGGTAAATCCAAGTAGACTACTCGGCAGCAAGAGAGGTTTCAGCCTGATCTGACTTTCTTTACCAGTCAGTATTTAAAAATCTGGGAGCCACTAGAAACAATGAGCTGTTACATTTCCTGATTGTTGTGAATAGCAGTTGAACTATGATTACAACAATTCAACAGGGATCTCCTTAGACAGGACTATGCCAGCCTCTCCTTTCCCCAACAGTAGAGTCAGAGCATAGCTGTGTAAAGGAACAGAAGGTCCTTCTCCCACTCACCAGCAGTTTTCACTGTGCACCCAGTTCCCTAGTCTGGGCTGACACTGACATCCCTCTGCTCTGGTGGGAGTGACTTTTCTAGGACAGGTCCTCCAAAGTGGAGATTCCACAGGGATGTTATACATGGGCCTCTAGGTAAGAACCTGCCATACTGGGTCAGACCAAGGATCCAGCAGCCCAGCATCCTGCTTCCAACACTGGCTGGCTGCTTACTCCTACACACTCTACACAGCGCAACAGATTCAGGCTGCTCACTGCTGATTCCTGGACCCACTGGAGTCATTGTTTGAAAACCCACCGAGCAGGTAAGACTAGAGATATTTTTAAAATGAGTTATCTCTAGAATGTTCAACTAGTGACTCTGCAATGTTACAAACAAGGGGGCCGATGAAAAACACTGCGCTCAGCCGAGCGCACTGTTTAATCCGTGGTTGGACGTGCGATTTGGATGCTATAAGGGGACTAGCGCGCCAAAACACGCGTCCAAGCCCCTGCGAGACTAATAGCGCTCATCAACATGCAAATGCATGTTGATGAGGCTGTAAGTTATTCTCCCCAGATCTAAAAAAAACCAAAAAAAAACGTGCGCTCATCCTGCACATTTTTATGCTCAGAAAAGTGTACAGAAAAGCATAAACTACTGCTTTTCTGTACATTCTCCAACTTGATATCATGGCAATATTAAGTCGGAGGAACCAAAGAGTTAAAAAAAAAAAAAAAAAAGTGCTGGCGGTCAGGTTAGGGAAACGGAGGCTCAATTAACGAGAGTCCATTTTCCTAACCCGCTGACAGCCACCTCTCCTGGGCGCCCGCTGCCAAGGAGGCGCACGGGGGCGCACATTTGTCCCTAGAACTTCCTAGGCAGCGCGACTCCCACATTTAAATAGTGAACCGCTCACCCAGGAGAGGTGCCTGGGCGCGGTTAGGAAAGCTGGCGCTCAACACTGAGCGCCCGTTTTCCACGCTCATTTATTGCATTGGCCCAGAGGTGGTTTAGCTGATGTAGCTGGCTTTTAAACTGGCTCCAGATTTTCAGGACAGGTTGATCCAGTCTTGGTTTTACCCCATTGACTTAGTCTGATTTCCCTATTGCATGCCCTAAGAAAAGCAAGACTATAAGTACCTGCATGCAGGGGAGAAAAACCAGGACTGGATCAGCCTGGCCTGAAAATCTGGAGCCAGTTGGCAACCCTAGATGTAGCTGGTACATAAACCTAACTAATGAATATATTTTCAATGGGACTAGTGTGGAAAATGAGCAGGTATCAGTGTAAGTAGCCTATATTTGCATACATGCGATTTTATAAACACAAAAGTACGCACACCTTTACCTGCACAAAACAGGGCCTAGAGGTACACGCATAAGTTGCTACTTTTATTTTATAAGAGATCGACAGGAATACATTGGGCAACCTTTGCACAATGTTACACCTGCTACGTAAGTAGTGCCACTGCTAGCAGACCAATTTGTTGTCTGCTATTTTTGGATGGGAGGTCTGGATTAACTGGGAGGAGTTCAGGGTGAAGTACTAGGAGGGTCTTGGGGAACTGGCAGAGGTATCGGCAAATAGACGATTTCAAAGATGTGCAAATATTTTAAAATGTAACTGCCTCCACGTATAAATCAGGGTTTTATGCACACGTTATTTTTTTGGTTGCGCACAAAATGTATACGTGCATGTTTATAAATTAGATAGGGAAACATTGCAAATATTCCTGCGTACTGAAACATACGTGCGTACCTTCAGCGCTGAACTATGCTGTGTTTTATAAACTGCTGCACAGTCTGTAAAATGCTAGGAGAAATCTCCACATGGCCACTTATGCGCACAAACACAGTAACCCGAATAGGTCTGAAAGTTATCCTCCCTCTCCTACATAAGATTACAAGTTCTGAGAAGGAAGAAACTGAGAAAACAAAAAACTAAACCTCAGTTGTGAGCTGAAAGAGACACTAATTGACAGTGACATTGAAAAGATGCATTCATTTACAGTAATAAAAGGAAAATTAGTTTCTTACCTTATAATTTTCGTTCCTGTAGTACCACGGATCAGTCCAGACTCCTGGGTTTTGCCCCCCCTCTAGCAGATGGAGACAGAGAAGTTTTCAAAACAAACTCAGCCTTAAATAGGATGGTGCCACCTACAGTCCGGCAGTATTACTCAATGTCAAAGCAGAATGGTTCCCAAGACCACCAAAACTATGTACAAGAACATCTCAATCAGAAAAAGAAAACTAACCGAGTCACTGAACCCCTCTAGGAACTGAACCTGTGGACCCACTGAAACAAGGGCAATCCAAAATAAAAATGTTTTTCTGCAGATCTGACAAAGGATTAAATAACGATCGAGCGGACTCTCCCTAACTTCTGAGGGGCGGGACTCTGGACTGATCCGTGGTACTACAGGAACGAAAATAATCAGGTAAGAAACTAATTTTCCTTTCCCTGTACGTACCCAGATCAGTCCAGACTCCTGGGATGTACCAGAGCTGTCCTACTTGGGATGGGATCCGGAGAGGCCCGCTCGCAGCACACCTTCTCCAAACCCTCCAGACCCTGGTGCTTGCACATCCAGTCTGTAATGCCTCACAAAGGTATGCAAGGATTTCCAAGTAGCCGCCCTACAGATCTCCTGCGGCGATACCATCTGGCACTCTGCCCAAGACGCCGCTTGTGAACGAGTAGAATTGGCCCGAAGCTCCAGGGGAAGAGTTTTACCACACAACAAATAGGCCGAGTTAATGGCCTCCTTCAACCAGCGAGCTATGGTAGTTTTAGACGCCATCTGACCACGTTTAGGACCACGCCACAGTACGAAAAGATGATCCGTCAGCCGAAAGTCATTAGTAGCCTCCAAATAACATAGCAATGCTCTGCGAACGTCCAGCCTCTGCAAATCCCCAGAGGATCCGACCGATCTAAGTCCGTGAAAGACGGGAGCTCCACCGATTGGTTGATATGAAAGGCCAAAACCACTTTCGGAAGAAAGGAAGACACAGTTCGCAATGAAACCCCCGAATCCAAAATCCGTAAAAACGGCTCCCTACAGGAAAGAGCTTGGAGTTCCGACATTCTACGAGCCAACGTGATGGCTACCAGGAAGATTACTTTCAAGGTAAGGTCCTTCAGAGTTGCCCTTTTCAAAGGCTCAAAGGGCGCTGAGCACAGTGCTGTGAGCACTAAATTCAAATTCCAAGACGGACAAGGATGCCTCACCGGAGGATGCAAGTGCTTAGCTCCCTGGCGAAAACGAACCACATCTGGATGTGCTGCCAAAGCTATGCCGTGAATGGTACCAGGCAAACATCCCAGCACCACGACCTGCACCCTCAGAGAACTACATGACAAGCCCTTGGTGAGACCATTTTGAAGAAAACAGAGGATATCCGCTACCGAAGCTCTAGTGGGAGCCACCTCCTGGGCTAGACACCAAGACTCAAAAATCTTCCAGACTCTAACATACGCTAGGTTTGTGGATGTCTTACGCAAGTGTAACAGTGTAGTCACCACAGCAGGAGAATAACCTTTACGACTTAAGCGTTGCCTTTCAAAAGCCATGCCGCTAGATAAAAGCGCTTTACTTCTTCCAAACAGATGGGACCCTGATGCAATACGTCTGGCAGAGCTGGAAACCGTAGCGGCCCTCCCACCGCTAGGTTGAGAACAGCGGCGGATTCCCGAGGAAGACCGGCCCGGGGATTCGCCGCCCAGGCCGGCCCAGGACACATCACGTGGTCTGCCGAGCAAGGCTCCGTCACGGCCGCGCACAGCAGACCGCATGACTGGAGCGACCGGGCCACCGGGGGATGCCCGATCCCCCGATAGGCCAATCCGCCCCTGGTTGAGAAGGTCCGTGAGCCAAGGACATCTCGGCCACTCTGGAGCCACCAGGATTACCTCCGTCGGGTGAATCTCTATGCGAAGTACCTTGCCGGGCGGGAACACATACAGCAGAATCTCGGTGGGCCAGAGCAGTACCAGGGCATCAACCCCTTCTGCTCCTGTCTCTCTGCGACAGCCATTAGACTGCAGAACTTTGGCATTCTGAAACGTCACCATGAGATCAATGCTGGGCGTGCCCTACGCTTCGCATATCAGCTGAAAGGCTATGTCCTCCAGCTCCCATTCCCCGGGATCTAGGCGGTGCCTGCTGAGAAAATCTGCCTGCACGTTGTCCACGCCGGCGATGTGAGACATCGCTATGCTGATCAAATGCTGTTCCGCCCAGCTGATGAACCTCCACCGCAATGGGTTGACTCTTGGTTCCTCCTTGGCAATTGATATACTTTACTGTGGACACACTGTCTGACAGAATTCTGACCGCCCTCCCCTGGATGAGAGGACGGAACGCTTACAACGCAAACCACACCGCTCAAGTCTCCAGTCGATTGATCGACCACTGTGACTCTTTGGAGACTATATCCCTGAAACCGATTTCCCCCTGCATAACGCCCCCAACCGGAGAGACTGGTATCCGTGGTAACCACTGTCCAATTTGGCACTTCCAGGGGGACTCCACGGGAGAGATTGTCCATAACCAGCCACCAATCGAGACTGGACCGCGCTGCATCCGTAAGTGGGAGAGGCAGATGAAACCGCTCGGAAACAGGATTCCAACGGGAAAGCAACACAGACTGTAAAGGCCGCATATGAGCAAAGGCCCAGGGTACCAATTCCAAGGTTGAAGTCATCGAGCCAAGAACCTGCAAGTAATCTCGTACCCTGGGAAGACGCTTGCCCAATAAGCCTCCGACTTGAGCTTGTAGCTTGGAAATGCGTTCTGTGGTAAGAAATACCCTGCGCCCAGCTGAGTGTTGAACAGTGCCCCCAAATATTCCAGGGACTGAGAGGGCTTGAGCCTGCTCTTGGAGAGATTGATCACCCAGCCCAGTGACTGCAGGAACTGGAAAACCCTGTGAATCGTCACCCGAGCAAGCAGCTCCGATTTCGCAAGAATCAACCAGTCGTCCAAGTAGGGATGCACCAGAAGCCCTTCTCTCCAAAGATGAGCTGCCACCACCACCATTACCTTGGTGAAAGTCCTGGGCGCAGTAGCAGGACCAAAGGGGAGAGCTCGAAACTGAAAATGCTGGCCTAGTATCGAAAAGTGAAGAAAACGCTGGTGAGTCAGTCGTATGCCGATATGAAGGTACGCCTCCATGAGATCTAGGGACGCCAGGAACTCTCCCTTTCACACTGAGGCAATGACCTACTGGAGCGTCTCCATTTGAAACCTCATCACTCTGAGGCATCTGTTTACAATTTTGAGGTCCAGAATGGGCCGGAAAGACCCCTCTTTCTTTGGTACTATGAAGTAAATGGAGAGAAGTAGTACCGGCCGCTGAGGGTACTGGGACGATGGCCTCTAATTTTTTTTAATCTTTTTTTTTTTTTTTGAAACACCACAAAGTTAAGCAAGTCAGAAAGAAAAAATCACCTAACTCTGACTAACTTTCCTAATAAAAACTAATCACACAGACCAGACTGTAGGTTTTGCACCTCCACCATCAGGCTGGAGGCAGAGGAATACTGCCGGACTGTAGGTGGCACCATCCTATTTAAGGCAGAGTTTGTTTTGAAAACTTCTCTGTCTCCATCTGCTAGAGGGGGGGGGGGGGGGGGGGGACTAAACCCAGGAGTCTGGACTGATCCGGATACGCACAGGGAACTGCAAATTGCAAAATATGTTCTAAGCGACGCACAGCACGAACATAAATATCAAATAATAAACAATATAAAACAACACATCACAGCAAATTCATGAACATACACTTCAAGTTATCTAAGTAATGAGAGTATCATAGGGAAATAATGAATAAATTGTGCAGCTTCAAAAGAAATACGTATATAACTGTAACCCCATCATAAAAGATTTTTGTGTCCCTTTGGGGCTCAATCACTCAGGCTAGCTTTTCCACAGGGTCGGGATCCTTTGTTGATGGGGGAGGGGGGAGACTTAAATTTCAGGGCTTGGAGTGCTAAGGCTGACTTTGTAATTACTTTCTCGTCCCTGGGAGGGGGTAATTGTTCTCACTATCAGGCCGATTCAGTAAAGTCCGCGGGAGAGCAGGACGAATGCCCGCTCTCCCAGCGCGCGCACCGGACACTCGCCGCGATTCAGTATTTAAATTAGGTGGTGCAGTAGAAAACAGGCAAAAGGAGGCGCTAGGGACAACTAGCGTGTCCCTAGCGCCTCCTTTTAGCCCGGAGCAGCGGCTGTCAGCGGGTTTGACAGCCGACACTCAATTTTGCCAGCATCTGTTCTCGAGCCCACTGACAGCCACGGGCTCGGAAACCGGATACCGGAAAATTGAGCGTCCGGTTTTTCGGCCTGACAGCTGCCGGCCCATTTTAATTTTTTTTTTTAACTTTTTTTTACTCTTCGGGACCTCTGACTTAATATCGCCATGATATTAAGTCAGAGGGTGCACAGAAAGCAGTTTTTACTGCTTTTCTGTGCACTTTCCCGGTGCCGGCAGAAAACTAGCGCCTACCTTTGGGTAGGCGCAAATTTCTGAAAGTAAAATGTGCGGCTTGGCTGCACATTTTGTTTTCTGAATTGCGCGAGATAACCTAATAGGGGCCATCAACATGCATTTGACATGTTGAGGGCGCTATTAGGTGCCCACGGGTTGGACTCGCGTTTCCTCCTCCCCTTACTGAATAAGGGGTTAGGGGAAAACGCGCGTCCAAGGGTGGGTTACCGTATCGGCCTGTATGTTCTGTAAGTGCCCAATAAAATACGCTGGAGCCACTGGGTTAGTGTCCAAAATTAAGTCTTTACTGATAGAAAATCAGATGAAATAATGCACAATAAACAGCAATGGTAACTTTTTAAACAGGCGCGTGGACGCATGTGGTGCGCATTCGTCCCAGGGACGTGGCCATTTTACAACATACACGCCTATGTGCGCACATATTATAAAAGCGCCTGGCCCGCGCGCAATTTTAAATGGATGCGCGCCTACGCACGCACAAGCCACGTCTGCTGCGTAAGTGGGGGGATTTTAAAACACGCGACACCGATGCCATTTACCAGTTTCCTAGTTCGTTTCCAGTTCACCCAGGAAAGGAACAGGACTTCAAACCCTCTAGTTTAATAGTCTCCCTTCTGCCCTGACCCTTAAAAGACGCCCGCCTATTTGTGCTTATTTATAACTTACATGTCATCCATAGCAGAAGTAAAGGTATCCGGCAGGGGGACCCGTGGTGCGTGCCTGTGAGCACAAGAATTTACACGTGAATGTCAAGTTCAAATCCAGGAACGCCCACGCTAACCCCAGACCCACACCCACGACCCGCCCCTTTTTCTGAACTTTTCAGTTTCGTGCCTGTGCATGTGGCTTGCAAAATCTGCTCGGCGCCCCAGGGCGGCCCGACTTGTGCCCTTATCTCCCGGTTTTTTGTGCGTGCTGGGCTTTTAAAATCACCTTCTAGTCCTCAGCACCGCAGCCTCTCTCTTTCTTACAGTTCTCTTCCCTCGATCTTTTCAAGGGTCTCCATTACCAGGGTAAGGGAAACCTCCACCCTCCAGGGCTTGGTTGAGTGGAGTTCCCAGGTGGGCAGGGTCTCCTCGGTCTAAGCAGCGCCTCCCTGTGGCAAAGACCTTTTCCCGCTGTTGTGGCTGAGGTTGATGGCGTGTGAAATGTTTCTGGGTTGCAAAGGTCTCTAAGATGGAACCTCCCAGGGGGGCACTGTTTGATGCCCTCGTCCCAATTGGGTCTCCTGTGCAGAAATGGGGTCCTGAATCCACCTAGCAAAGTCTCCCGGGGGTAGGGAGGGGAAGCAGGGATAAAGTGAGAATAAGCATCCTAAGGGAGAATGTTATCTACAGAACCTCTGTAATCATTCCTGAGACAAAAGGTTTAAAAAATGTTATTTTTACCAAAAAGAAAAGGATTAGGAATTGCAATAAAAAATACATTTTCAAGTTCTCTTAATAGGAATCAGCAAAACAATATTCCTCTGTTTCTTCTTTTACATTAATCAACAATTAAAAAAGATTTAGAATGTAAATGCTTTTATATCTTTCTTTTACATATAGCAGTATTAAACCAATATTAACAATTCTTTTCTCTTTCTTGTAGAACCTCAGGCTGGATCCAACTCAAAGTCAGGAAGTAGTCATTTTAGTTTACTCTAGCTGTGTCCCAAACTTGGGTCCAAACGTAGAATTTGTATTTTAAGAAATTGAGTCTTGATGGGTTATATTTTCTCTTCCAGGCTCTACTGAAGCGAAGAGAGTTCCTCTTAAGGTAAGCATCTTAGTCTTGCTTGGCGGCATGTGTTTGTCTTTTCTCTGTGTTATCTTCTTTTCTGTCACTTTCCCACTGAGCTCAGTGATTCTTTCTAGTCTGGTCAGACCCAGGCTGTGTTCCTCAGATGTGTGCTACACACCTATCTCTGGTCCTGAGTCCGAGCTCTCGGGCGCTGTGCAGTGGTCTCAGGCACAGTCATGTCTCTTCCAGGGATAGGTCCTGTGGTCACTCGCGTCGGGGCCTTCCTCTGTCGGTGTCCACCTTCAGGGGGGGGGCATCTGCTACCTAGCTATAAGAAATCAATAATAAAGATTGCCTCCCTGGCACCAAGTATCTTTTGCAAACCTAAGATCTTTCTAGTGTGGGTGTCCTGCAGCTAGGTGGAATTGATTAGATCCATTTATGGAAAACAAAAGATAATCAAAAATGACATCCCTTTAATTTCAGGGGAACAGTATTCACTTTTTCAATCTTTAAATCTTCACAGTCCTCTCTAACTAGAACAGGTTCTATTAGATTGCATTCCTGTTCAGTTTTATCATCATTAACTACCCTGTCCCTTTTATAGTTACCTTGAAGGGCACAGGAGTCACTCTGGAAACTGGAATCAAACTTCTTTTTTTTTTCTGCTTCCAAGTCTCCTCAGGAACACAGGAACAGCAGTGCTACTGGTTCCCCCTCTAGTGTAGGCTGGCGCCACCACAAGTTCTCTGGAGGAAGACAGAGCTGGTTATCAGCAGTTCTGAGTTTTCCCAATTTTTCCTGCTTTCTCCCCAAAGTCCCTACGTGCAGCTCCTTTTTCTTCAGGGAGCAGATCCCTGCTCTTCTGATGTCACCCAAATAGTGTTGCTTTTATAAACCTTCTTCGCTTCTATAGTGCTTCCACTCTCAGCCATCCTGATTACAGGGCAGACATGTCAGCTGCTTCTATTTTATTTATATACTTTAAAAAAAAAAAAGTTGCTGCACTGTCCCAAATCAGGTTCCCAAAGTCTTGTCACTTCACTATTAGTGTCCCTACACGGGGCAAATCACCTCCAAAAGCCACAAAGCTAGCCCCCATGCTCATGAGCTTGTAGCATACAGGGGTGCTTGCAGGAAAACCTGGCATGGCCTCCTACCTAGACTGGAGTCCCAGCACAGGGGCTGTCCCCTGGCCACAGAAACCTTTCAAAACACCTCTGCACATGTGCTGGGGGCTAGTAAAGGGCACTCCAACACTCAATATTGCCCAATCATTCAACTGAAAAGTTTTGTGATTTTGATATTTATTTGAGCATATATAATTTTTATATAATATTCCATATTTTTTGGATTTACAGTTTCCTAATCTGTATGAAGTGGAAAATTGACAACTAAGGAATATTTGGATTTGAACGTATAATAGGCTGTGTTTGCAAAAACAATTTGTAGGATATTTTTAGGATAAGCTTTTTAAGGAAGACGGCATATGGTCGTCGAAATTAGGGTCCTAGTTGGAATGTTGGTGTTTTTAAATATAGGCTGATTATTTTTTTATTATTTTCTGTATGTGATCATGTTTTTGTAAAACTTTCTTGGCTAGGCCCTTCCTAACTGCTGCTGACGTGCTGCCTGTGCTCAATGCACTGCTCCACTGCAGCAAGATGCCACAATCTCACCTGGCCCAATGCCACCGATCCCAGATGACACACTTCTCCTTAGGCATGTGCATGCCAGACCTCTGCTAATTTAAAGGGCCAGTGGCGGGAAAAGGCCCACGGTGCCAGATAATGATATCACCTTTAAAGCCCTTTAAAAAGCTCACTTGCTCCTGCTCTCATCGCCTCAGCAACAGGTAGAAGAAGATGAGGATCTCAGGGGAGAGGGGGGGCGTCATAGAGCGAGTTGTGACTGAGAGGGAAAAGAAAGAGGGATGAGTGAGGGAAAGAAAGCAAGAAGGGGAAGGGGGAGGAAGATAAGGGAGTGAGAGTGGTGAATGACTGAGAAGAGAAGGGAGTGAATGGGAGGGAGGGGTGAGTGACAGAGAGGGGGGAAGGAAGGGGTGTGAGGGATGTGAGAGGGTTATTGAGTGTTTGTGGGTGAAGAAGTTGAAGTGGGTGAGGAGGGAAGTTAGAAGGGTGTGAGCATGTTGCGTGAATGAACGTGTGTGTATATGAGAGAGAGAGAGGAAGAGGTTTGTGTTCCCACTTCCCCTCCACTAATTAACAACAACCTCTGACTGACTGGAAATCAAAAGTTCCCAGGTATGGAGAAGGGGAAGTTTTTTAGCCTTATCAGTATTAATTACTGTGTGTTATTTGAAATGTCTGCTGTTTGAAATATTTAATTGATTTTTGGAAAATAAGAACCTGCATACTGGGTCAGACCAAGAGTCATCAAGGCCAGCATCCCTGTCTCCAACAGTGGCCAATCCAAGTCACAAGTGTTTAAAGCTTTTTTTATTCTTATTATTATTTATTAGATGCTCTATTTGTCATCTCTTTTGAAATATTGGTTTTTTATTAGTATGGTTTACTTTTATGACTGATTTATATTTCTTGATTTTGTTTTATGAAGAATGGGTATGTTTCTGTTTTTGTATTATTGCACTGCATATGTTGAGTCTGGCTGGAAGAGGAGAGGGGCTGGGAGCAAGACTATTTTTTGCAGTACAGGGAAAATGCAGTTGTTTTATTTTTCTGGTGTTATACTGCAGGTACAGTCTAGCTTTTGTCTTGCTTCTCTTTCTAATTTGTGGTCAGTTATTCTGTATTTGGTGCGGGGACAGGCAGTGTGCTGTAATGAGGATGCAGGGATGTGTGCAGGTCTGGAAAAAAAAAGAGATTTGGATTGGTTTTTCCTTTTTTTTTTTTTTTTCCTCCTGATGGTCAGAAGTGGAAAAATTGGAAATTTTGTAGAATTTAGAAATTTGACATCCCAGTCCTTGACTTTCAGTCTCATTCTTTATCAGAGAATGGTTTTGTTTGCTTGCCATACCACGGCCTGTCTGCAGGCAGGGAAGCTTTTGCCCCATAGGCAGCTTCCAACAGTCTGTGGGGTCCATTTCTTTTCTAGGGTTTGTAGTAGTGTAACTTTCCATGACCGCAAGCGGAGGTGATCAAGGGGAGTAACATAGTGGGGTTCAAAAGATGATGGGACAAGTTCCTGGAGGAAAGGTTATTAGCCAGGTAGAGTTGGGAAACCAACCCACTGCTTATCCCTGGGAGTGAGATACAAGAAATGGATCATCTATTTGGGATCTGCCGGGTACCTGTGACCCAGACTGGCCACTGACGGATACAGGATACTGGGCTTTATGGATCTTGGTCTGACCCAGCAGGGCACTTCTAAGGTTCTTATATTCTTATGCCGAGTCTACCCCTTAAAAGATTTATATATTTTGATTTCTTCTAAATCCTTCTTTCCTCTGAAAAGAGTCTTCTTGTTATGCCTGAATTACATCCTTGAGGTATTTAATTCTCTCTTACCATATTCCTCCTGCCCTCTGGGGTATACACTGTTAGGCCCTTAAGTTTCATTTCATAGTGCTTTTTCTGGAGCCCTAGCACTATTTTGGTTGCTTTTCTGTTGACTGCCCCACCCTCCATCTCTAGTCTTTTGAAGGTATGGCCTCCAGAATTGGACACAGCATTCTAGGGGAGATCTCACCAATGACCTGTAAGGCGGTGTTAGCCCCTCCTTTTCTTTGACTGGCTCCTCCTCTCCCTGTGTAGCCCAGCATCTCTCTGGCTCTGGCCCCCACTTTATCACAGTGTTTTACTACCTAGGTGCGATCACACTCAAGGGCTCTGTCCTCACTGGTATCACAACATATCCTGTGCTGTATATTAAAGGAGAACTGCCCTTTCCTCGGGCTGTCTTGTAGTAATATTAAAGGAGCAGGACGTTATGTAAAAAGCAGAAAAATAAACAACTTCAAGGAATGTGAAATACAACCTGTTCCTGCTTTAGCACATCTATTATGTGAAGGTTTCCAAGAGGTGTTTCTGTAAACGTTTATTGACTGGTATATTGTTTGCCACACTTTGGGGCCATAAGAACATAAGATCGTGCCATGCTGGGTCAGACAAAGGGTCCATCAAGCCCAGCATCCTGTTTCCAACAGTGGCCAAGTACCTGGCAAGTACCCAAAAACTAAGTCTATTCCATGTTACCGTTGCTAGTAATAGCAGTGGCTATTTTCTAAGTCAACTTAATTAATAGCAGGTAATGCTATTATCCCTGTTGCCAGAGGATGTGGTTAGTGCAGCTATACTAACTGCACTAACCACATCCTCTGGCAACAATATGGTGCGCTGAGCCAAGCACACTGTTAACGTGGCTGAGCCGGCACACAGTGCTATTCTCATAAATGTGCATTACAATATTTTAACAAATTGAGTACACAATGAATGTAATAATATAACACGGTAAATGTGAATTTTTTTACCTGTAAAAGTACCTTCTAGGTACACCTGGCCAGAACCTACATCACTAAACATTTGTATGTATTTTTATGATTTAATGTAACCAAAAATTAATGGCACCTGTTAGAATGTACTCTAGTACGCTTACTCCAAACTTACTTATGTGCCTACATGTAAACCGTTGCGATGGTATATAACTTAGCGATGCTATAGAAAAGACTTTAAATAAAATAAAGTAAATAATAATTAATCCCCTAATGCCTGTGAGGGAGTCAGTTGGACCGTTAAATGATCGAGGGGTTAAAGGGGCACTTAGAGAAGATAAGGCAATCGTGGAAAGATTAAATGATTTCTTTTCTTCGGTGTTTACTGAAGAGGATGTTGGGGAGGTACCCGTATCGGAGAAGGTTTTCATGGGTAATGATTCAGATAGAATGAATCAAATCATGGTGAACCTAGAAGATGTGGTAGACCTGATTGACAAACTGAAGAGTAGTAAATCACCTGGACCGGATGGTATACACCCCAGAGTTCTGAAGGAACTAAAAAATGAAATTTCAGACCTATTAGTAAAAATTTGTAACCTATCTCCTCGGTCTAAGCAGCGCCTCCCTGTGGCAAAGACCTTTTCCCGCTGTTGTGGCTGAGGTTGATGGCGTGTGAAATGTTTCTGGGTTGCAAAGGTCTCTAAGATGGAACCTCTCAGGGGGCACTGTTTGATGCCCTCGTCCCAATTGGGTCTCCTGTGCAGAAATGGGGTCCTGAATCCACCTAGCAAAGTCTCCCGGGGGTAGGGAGGGGAAGCAGGGATAAAGTGAGGATAAGCATCCTAAGGGAGAATGTTATCTACAGAACCGATGAGTGAGATAATCAAATTTGCAATTGACACAAAATTGTTCAGAGTAGTTAAATCACAAGCAGATTGTGATAAATTGCAGGAAGACCTTGTGAGACTGGAAAACTGGGCATCCATATGGCAGATGAAATTTAATGTGGATAAGTGCAAGGTGATGCATATAGGGAAAAATAACCCATGCTATAGTTATACAATGTTGGGTTCCATATTAGGTGCTACAACCCAAGAAAGAGATCTAGGCGTCATAGTGGATAACACATTGAAATCGTCGGTTCAGTGTGCTGTGGCAGTCAAAAAAGCAAACAGAATGTTGGGAATTATTAGAAAGGGAATGGTGAATAAAACGGAAAATGTCATAATGCCTCTGTATCGCTCCATGGTGAGACCGCACCTTGAATACTGTGTACAATTCTGGTTGCCGCATCTCAAAAAAGATATAATTGTGATGGAGAAGGTACAGAGAAGAGCTACCAAAATGATAAGGGGAATGGAACAGCTCCCCTATGAAGAAAGACTAAAGAGGTTATGACTTTTCAGCTTGGAGAAGAGACGGCTGAGGGGGAATATGATAGAGGTGTTTAAAATCATGAGAGGTCTAGAATGGGTAGATGTGAATCGGTTATTTACTCTTTCAGATAATAGAAAGACTAGGGGGCACTCCATGAAGTTAGCATGTGGCACATTTAAAACTAATCGGAGAAAGTTCTTTTTTACTCAACGCACAATTAAACTTTGGAATTTGTTGCCAGAGGATGTAGTTAGTGCAGTTAGTATAGCTGTGTTTAAAAAAGGATTGGATAAGTTCTTGGAGGAGAAGTCCATTACCTGCTATTTTTTAAGTTGACTTAGAAAATAGCCACTGCTATTACTAGCAACGGTAACATGGAATAGACTTAGTTTTTGGGTACTTGCCAGGTTCTTATGGCCTGGATTGGCCACTGTTGAAAACAGGATGCTGGGCTTGATGGACCCTTGGTCTGACCCAGTATGGCATGTTCTTATGTTCTCATCCCATCATCCCTAATCAACACAACCCCCTCCCACCCTCAATTCCTACCTCACAACACGTAAGAAATCTAGGCGTCATCATTGCCAACCAACTCAACCTCAAAAGATTCATCAACAACACCTTGAAAGACTGTTACTTCAAGCTACAAACCCTAAAAAAACTAAAACCCCTCCTACATTTCAACGATTTCCGGACAGTACTACAATCTACCATATTCTCTAAAATAGACTACTGCAACACCCTCCTTTTCGGTCTCCCCCAAAACACTATCTCCCCCCTCCAAATGCTCCAGAACGCAGTTGCACGCATCCTCACCAACACTCGCAGGAATGAACACATCACCCCCATCCTCAAAGAACTACATTGGCTCCCAATCCAATATCGCATACATTACAAAATCCTCACAATAATACACAAAACATTATATAACCCAGATATGCACCTTCCGCAGCACCAATAGACCCACCCGATCACACTACTTAGCAACCCTACACATTCCCACACCTAAACTTACTCACCACAACACCACTAAAACCCGCGTACTATCCATTGCAGGCCCCACACTTTGGAACACTATGCCTACCGACCTACGCCAAGAACACAGCCTGCAAAAATTTAAACAAAAACTAAAAACTTGGCTTTTCACACAAGCATACTCATGACACTTTATGACCATACCCATCACCTTCTACTCCCTCAGCTAATCTGTTTGCATCCACCCCCTCCTCATTCCCCCCCCCCACATATTTTAACCCCTGTTATCTCTCAGCATTTTACCATACCGAGATGACTACTTATTTTACAAATATGTCATTGACTATATACCTGATGATCTGCTTAACGTTTTAACTACGCTTATTATGGACTTGTATATTAGTATACTCATAATTTGTTTTTTAATTAGTTTTAACTCCGTTCCTTGTTTGACTATTTTTACTTAGTATCTTTCAAGCCCTTCAATCCTCCTAGATGTAACCATCCCCCTCATTGCCACTGTTCTTTATTGTTACACTGTAAAGCTCTGTTGCTGTCTTATTGTTTATCTGTAAACCGATATGATGTCTCCAACGAATGTCGGTATAGAAAAAACTTTAAATAAAATAAATAAATAAAATAATAGCAATTAATGATCTTCTCCTCTAAGAACTTATCCAAGCCTTTTTTGAACCCAGCTACACTAACTGCACTAACCACATCCTCTGGCAACAAATTCCAGAGTTTAATTGTGCGTTGAGTAAAAAAGAATTTTCTCCGATTAGTTTTAAATGTGCCACATGCTAACTTCATGGAATACCCCCTAGTCTTTCTATTATCTGAAAGTGTAAATAACCAATTCATATCTACTATGACAGTCAACTTGATCGGTGTAATTTACAAAAAAATGTTCCAATATTCTGGTATCTAAGACCTAGATTCATCAAAATGCTATAAATATAGCGGAAATAGCACCCGCAATAAAAAAGGGCATGGTTAGGCTAATTTGCAGCCTGTCGCATTGCATAGGTAAATACCGCATGCGGTGTTGTGTCAGTACACAGGGCATTGTATAGGCATGTCGCATCATTTTACATGGCTAGCGTAAATTAGTGCGTGGTGCGTTATTTTTTCAGTTTATATCCAGGCTTCTTCCTGCATCTGCCTCTTTGAGGGTGTGTCAAGATTTTGGAGAGAGGAGGTAGGTAGGTGTTGTTTGCTAGTTGGAGGTTCTTTATAGTGATTACAGAGTTGTCTTGTTTTCTGTTGCCATTTGTTTCCCTTTGCCTTGGTCTTTTGTCTTCTTTGTTGGAGTGAAAGTTTTTGTTTGTTAGTCTAGTTTGTCTGTCTTTTGGTGTTGAGAAGTGGTGGTAGAGGTGTGAAGAGAGTGGAGGAGTGTGTGTGGAAGCGTGAGGAGGAATGGAGGAGTGTTGGTGGATGAGTGTGGTGAGGAGGAGTGAGGAGGATGGAGCGTGAGAGGCATAGGGAGAGAGGAAAGTAGAGGCGAGAGGAGGAAGGAGAGGATGCAGGAGGACAAGGGCAGGAGTGCTAGGAGGAGGAGGAGTAGGAGCAGGGACAGGAGTAGAGATAGGAAGGAGGGAAGGGATAGGAGGAGGGGGAAGGGAATAGGCAGGTGAGGACGGAGGAAGGAGGACATCAGGCTAGGGATAGACAGAGAGGGTAGAGGGAAAAGGAGTTGGCAGGGCAGGGATGGAGGAGGAAGGGAGGGGAGAGGGAAGTGGGAGGGAGAGTGAGGAAAGGGAGGACACCTCTCTGGAAACAGAAGTGGCACCCCCTTCTGGCAGCCAGGCAGCAGGATGCCTTCATCTCAGGGCTCTCAAGTTCAGCGTGCAGGATAATGAGATGGTCATTGCAGGGGTCCTGGAGCATTATGCCATGCTCTTCGGCAACCGTGTGGCCAAGACCTCAAAGGCATCCAAGGGCCAGATCTGGTGCAACATAGCCCAGGGCATCACCCATGCAGCGGAGTCCAACGAAGCGGGGAGCAGGTGGCCCACAGGTACCGGGACATCAAGGCACAGTTGAAAGCCAAGATGGCGGCCAGAAATAAATATATAAGATGGATTGGAGGAGAAGCCCCTTGTCCCATCGTCCTCACCCCCATGGAGGAGTGCCTCAAACAAAGGCTGGGACCGGCTGTCTTTGAGGGCATGGCTGAGCGGCTGGACACCACGTGAGCTGCAGCCGGCTCACCTCACCTGTAAATGGGCCGGCTCACCTCACCTGTAAATGGGCAGGCTGCAACAAGTGTACACATCATTTGGCATAAGATGCTTACAATGCTAAGAAGCAAAGTGCACCTCTGATGCCAAATGAAAAAATGTATACTGGTTGGCATTGGTACTTATGTCTTATGTTTTGTTTCTACAGCTCTCGCCCACGAAGCAGCCAGTCCCAGCCAGCAAGCCCCAGGGACCAGTAGCACAGCACCCCTTTTGCACAGGCCCTTCCTGATGGATGCCCAGGCCCAGGTGAGTGAGGAGGAGGAGAAAGAGCAGCAGCAGACACAGGATCAGGAGCCATTGCAGATGCTGCAATCCCTGGGTTCACCCAGCCCACTCAATGTGTCCCTCAACCTCTCTGGCTTCATGGAGGAACAGAGCCTTGAGTGGGAGCCTATAGAATCATCACAACCTTGAGCTAGCTTGAAGCACCATGCCCTCAGCAGGAGCTGCCCAGAAGCCCCGTCATGCCAAATTTGGAGGCCCAAATTCCTGCACTCCAGAAAACCATCACAGCCCCAGCACCAACAACATTCCCATCACCAACAGAGGAGTCCATGCATGAGCAGCTGGACAGCGGAAAGGAGGCATGAGGTACACCTCCGACACATACAGGCAAAGCTAGTGCGCTTTAGGAGGGCTATCAGCAGGCAGAATCAGATCCTGCAAGATCAGACTGCTGCAAACACGCAGAATGTAACAACGCCGGCCGCAGCAGTCAATACATGATGAATGTGCTATCGCAGATCCTGCAAAGGATGCCCAAGCAGCCATCAGAGTCTTCCCCAGCATCAATGGAGTCCACACCCCACAGCAGTCCCCGGGCTGACGGACGCCCAAGGGGTAGACCCCCCCCCAAAGACATGCCCCTCCATGTGGCAAGCCATGGTGTGGCAAGGGGCCATAAAGGACCAAAGGTTGTGGCATTGAATGCCAAATAAGAAGAGTTGTATCAACAATCCTAGGCGGGCCCCTCTACAGAGTTCCTGTGCCAGCTAGATGGAAGAAGCCTGCTGGGCCCATCCTCACTACAGAGTTCCTGTGCTGGTTAGATGGAAGAAGCCTGCTGGGCCCATCCTCATTACAGAGTTCATGTACCAGCATGCACAAGGGATGGTCTACTGTCAGCCATTGTGGTCCAGCAGCCTAACTCTAAGGTCCTCCTCGATGCTCTGCCTATATTCCATCCTCCTTGATATGGCCTCCAATCATAGTCCAGCTGCTGCCTCTTCTCATCATATCTCATCTCCTGCTCTAGATGCTGGTATCTATTCTCATCTCAGCTCATCCTGCTGCTGCCTCCATTCTGCTGTGCCTTCTTCTGGGCCTCCTGCCCCCATGCTGTGCTATTTGGTCCTGTCCTGCTGCCTTTACTTGAACTCTGCTTGCCCTTGCCCATTAGGCTGTCCCCTTGAGTCCACTCCTTTAACATGGACTGTCTGAGGCCTTTCCTAGCCATCACATAGGAGTGCTGCTATCAGCTCCAAACATTAGAGCTGTACTGTAGCTACTGGGGGTGCCACTTCCGCTTTCTGTGGTCTTTGTTGTAATCATGATTGTTAGAAAACAACAAAACAAGGAATCAATAATTCTTTTGCCAAACTCTGATGTCCGGTACCTCTACTATAGGTGATAACCACTCTTAGGTTATAACTCAAATTGTGAACAGGTGCCATGTTACTTTATGTGCAGCTATTAAGCTTGTAATGTTTTATTAAATTGGTAATTTTTATGCAAATTAAATCTTGTTAAATAATCTTTCAAATTGCTTGTTAGGTAAACGTTCAAATTATGCAACTTTCTCAATATGAATCTTCTCAACTTTTAAGAATGTTAAAACTCATAACACTTATCTTGTTGAACACTGTAACTTGTTGCTTTTGTAATCAAAGCTTTCTTATTTTATAGTTGAGACTCATGCCCGTCCTTAAGACTCATGCCCGCCCGACATTGGCAGTGTTTTGGCGCGTAGCGTCTGCATCAGAGGCTGGAGAGTTGTTGCAGCGTCTCTTCACCTTCTGTCACCTTTCCTGTGCCAAAAGAATAAGATGCTAAGCCTGTAAATGTAATGATGTCATTCCAAACAACATTATGTACAGGTCTACACAGAATGTGCTGTGCATATAATATACAATGTTTTGTGCTATTTGCTATCTTGTCCTTGCAGAATGTGATTACCTAAGACGTTGACTTGATTTCAAACAGTGGCCTACATGTCTTCCCTAATAAAGTGGTCACTGGTTTGAAAAATACACTTCTGGTTGGCTCCTTTCATTGTGTGGTTTTTGTGTAAAGGGTTCATTAGGTACAAGGTTTGCCCTCCACATGATCTTGTATGCTAGAATGCCCTGGCAAATTCCAAGTAGCCACTTATCTAGCAGGCAAAACCATATGGGCTAGGCCATACAAGTGAATGCTCAGTGTATGCTCCTAAGGAAGATAGCAAGAAGTAAAGAAGAAGTTTATCACTGGGGACCTTCAGTATTGCCTCTTGTTGCCTTCTTCACACTGCATACTCTTAGCTAACTCCTGCTTACATGGGCCTGTGAGATATCAGTAGCTAGCTGCTTAGCTCAGCATATTGTGTAGATGTAGAGCTTGTGTGGTGTTAAGGGGAAGTTACGATCATCATCACACAAGAGTGATCTTCGGTCCCCTGACTTGTGTCAAGACTCAAGGCTATCTGTACCCAACCATTTGTACCTTTCACACTAAACCAAATATTTATTTAAACGTTTTTATATACCGGTATTCGTCGAAACATCATATCGGTTTACATGGAACTGAACAGAGAAATTACAAAAACAGGGGGGGATCGGAACTGGGGGGAATAACTTGTACAGTATTAGTGGGAGCAGGTATATACAGTAGATAGGGGGGTACGGTAATATATAATAGATCCGAGGGTACAGAAATATATACAAGAGTATGGTCATGTCATATACAAAGGTGCAGTGAATATGACATCTACTTGCTGATTGTTGGAACAGAGTGTCAGCTGCTGTGTGACAACTAGGCAGAAGGAACGAAGGTGTAGTGTTTTATAGAGAATGTCCATAGGCCAAGAGCAGAGGGCCTAGGGAGCTGCTGCTGCTGCTGCCTGGGACCAGGTAGACTTCCATAGACTGGCTGGCACCCATGTATTGGCATGGCTTGGGGATCTGTATAATGCATGTAAGGTAGTATCCAGATCCCAAAGGCAGCCCACCACAGGGATGGCAGTCAGTCTGTGGAAGTTGTGTTGGTGTCAGATGAGCATGGAAAAAAAAAAAAGAATGTCGTCTGCATATAAAAACTAATGTAATCCTAGTCCAGCTTGGCATAAGGTAAATATTAAAAGGCATGGCTGAGAGTGAAAAGCTCTGTGGCACTCCTCTATTTAAAGGAAATCAAGTGGAGGGTAAAGGCCCACATCCAACCTGTTGACATCTGTCAGTCAAGTACGAAGAACGTGCTACCAATACTCATTTGTTTAAGATGAGTGCGGAGAATATTATGGTCAAGCATGTCAAACACTGACAAGAGGCCTAATAAGAGTAGCAAATAGTTTCAGCCTGCATTAAAACCACAATGAAGGGTATCAAGACATGATCTAAGTAATAACTCCATTTTGTGTCTTTTTGACAAAAGTCAATAGGAATGTGTGTAAAATATAATGTTAATAAATACATCAGAGGAAATAATACATCATGTAAAATGTCTGTTTCTATCACATGTTGTCACAACATCTTATCAATATATTGTGAAACACATACCCAACTGGACTGGAGCTGCTGGCCCCTCCCCTGCAGGTTTAGCCCTTGGGTTCTGAGGGCCAGTAGGATTTGTCTTCTGTGGAACATCAGGGTGGCAAGGCAAGGCAAGGCTGGATGCTGAGGTCAGGCACAAACTGGGACTGGATACAGGTACTGGCAGGGAGCTGTAACAAGGCAAGGCTGGTTCTTGGTCACAGAGCACAGGCAAGGACAGGACTAGACAGGGACCGGACAAGGACAAGACTGAACAAGGAACAGACAAGGACAGGACTAGACAGGAAACAGGAAACAAGAAAGCCCAAACAGGGCACAAGGCTGGCAAAATAATCTTAGTAGGCCCGGAGGCCGCATGGTAAAACAGAAAAGCCCAGGAGGGCACAAAGCATGGCAGGGAGGCCTGAAAGCCGCAGAGCAAGGCCAGAAGACCTGGAAGGGCCCATAGCAAGAAACGAGACCACAGAGCAAGGTAAGAGGCCAAAATAGGCCACAAGGCAAGGCAGAAGGCCTGGATAGACCATAAGGCAAGGCAGAAAAACAAGGTAAGAGTGGCCAGGTAATATCAGAATATCAGAGTTAGCCGGATAACTTAGCTGGCTAACTCAATCCTCCCAGTTAAGCCCCAAACTCAGCCGGCTAACTTATTTACCAGCTAAATGCCCAAATCTTCATTTAGCCTGGTAACTTCTGAGTTCTCCATCTAAATGCTTCTGAATATGGACCAACACTGAATATGGACCAACATTGTGGAACTCCATCCCACCAGATTTGCGACAGGAACCCTGCCTTCCTACATTTAGGAAAAGACTTAAAACGTGGCTATTCACGAAAGCCTTTCCTGAACTAAACTAAACCTATTCCATTATTACCTATTCGCTCAGACTTTGCCTTAATCATAGTAATTAATATCCCTACCTCATAAGGGCAATTCTTCAACGCTATAAGCACATTGACTGGCATATATGTTATATATATTTAAACCCCTGCTTCTTTTCTCTGATCCAAGTTATATTACTCCCTTGTTTTATTGTAACTGCATTCCTTAGCCTTCTCTTGTTTAACGTTTTTTACTACTATTACTATTATTTTATTATTATTATTACTTAGATCAATGTTATTTATTGCCTTTTGTTCCCTATCTACTTGTTAATTGTAAACCGACATGATGCGATATTTATCGCGAATGCCGGTATAGAAAAACTTAAAATAAATAAATAAATAAATGGACCTCAAGATGTCTTTGTATAAAGTCTACATTCAAAAGAGTTAAGTGGATAAACTCAGATTTTACCTGTATAAATCTTGCCTATTATATACATTCCCTCCACTTTGTCTGGATAAAAGAGAGTAGGGTGCAGATGTGGTGAGGGTGAGCACCATATTGAGCACTATCTGGCTAAATTTGTGCAGACAACTTGATCCACACAAATAGTTGGCCTAAAGTTATTTGGGCAAAATTACCTGACTTACCTTTAAGCAGATATTTGGTGGAAAACTTACCTAGAGAAGTACTACTTAATATACAGGTAAAGCTATCCAGGTAACCTTACACTTGCCAGGACCATATTCAGCAGGCTAGAGAACCGGAAGATTTCCCGAGCCAAACCATTTGACTATCAACCTCTCCATGTCTGTCTCTGTCTCTCTTTCTCTCACAGCCTCTTCCTAACCCCAACGGAAGTTGAACCAGACCATCTCCCCACTGGCACAGCAGAGGATGAGAGAGAAACCCTCCAGGTCAGGCCCTTGCTCTCTTGTCAAAGGCTCACACCTCAGACATTTAAGGAGTGATGATCTCAACTTCATTCCCTGTCAAGTGTTCACCGGTAGTTTTGTTCTGGGAATACAATATGTGATTTTAATTTTTTTTTTTATAAAGTAGGTTATTGTTATAACAAAGTGTTTCTTTGTAAGCCAAGCCAAGGTGATGAAGGAGAGGGAAGAAAAAGGTCCATTTTTGCAAAGTGACACTTATTGGGATGTGGTCCCGACAGTGCACCCCTTCTGCTGTCACTCTTTCTTCACCACTGGACTCAATGCCTGAATACGGCTCTCGGAAAACAGTGGAGGGCTTGGAAACCTGTAACAGGAGCAGTGCCGTTTCCAAATGGCAAAGAACAATAAGCTGCTTTTACTTCTGTCATCAAGGGAGGTATTGTGGTTTCTCCCCCCTCAGTTAATTTCAATGTATCAAAATCAAATTCTTTGGCAAGTCAAAATGTCCCTCTCAACATCTGTTTCTTGCTTTCTGTCTCTCTCTCTCAGGGCCAGATACATTACAGGGTCAACATTTTAGATGGTTGTACATTCTGACTATCTCAGACTTATCCTGCTAATTGGTTACCTGGATAAGTTGGAGGTGTTCTGGTTGTGAATTAAGTTAGCCGGATAACTTATCCAGATTGAGCTTCCGGATAACTCTGCTTGTGCCAGAGAGCAGTCCTAAAGTTAGGTAGATAAGCATATCCAGCTAACTAGGAGTTTATCCGGCAAACTCTCTCTAAACATAAACAAAACTGAATTGATAATCATGAGTCGATCCCCTGTGGTCAGCCGTGGGTTCGGAATCTGGGGGCCGCCATGCGCTTAGAAACAAAATCAACCTTTCAGTAAGAACTCGTGCCAAAATTTTGAAGTCCAAATTAATCAAAGAAATTGATCAGTAAGACGCACAAAGAAAGGGGTCTCGACCAGGTTTGGCAATAACAGTAATACCAGCATATTAGAATGAGGTGGTAACGACCCACCCTCCCTCAGAGAGTTAAACATTGCCGTGAGGGAAGCTACCAACAAGTGAGAGAACTGTTTATAGTACCCGGAAGAGAAACCATCCAACCCTGGAGATTTCCCAGGTTTCAGGGCAGTGATAGCCTGCAGTACCTCAAGATGTGCTGATAGGTTTGTCTCGGTGTTCATCAGTGAGTGTGGGTGGAGGAATAGAAAAAAGGTATTCCTCAATTTGTGAATCATCAATCATGGCATCAGGGCTGTATAGCAAGACATAGAAGGTGGAAAAACAGTTTTTAATGTTGGAGGTATCTGTGACCCACTGCCCATGAGAATCTTTCAGTTTTGCCACATATCCTTGAGCAGTGATAGTTTTCAACTTTCTCGCTAAGTAATGCCCCGTCTTGTTGCCTCCCTCGTAATGTCAAACAAGCCTATTACGAGGGAGGCAACAAGACGATGGGAGATGATGCAAAATGATGGGATATCTTTTCATTATCTAAGGCTTGTAAAGTAGATCTTGCTAAAGATAAACTTTTGAAAACCGTCAACGATTGATATTTCATGTGCATATGGGAGAGCTGAGAGATTTTATTAATTAACTCTAATCGAGATCGCTCTCTTTCCTTTTTACAAAAGGCTGCTTGGGATATTAGAATGCATCTAACCACCGCCTTCGAACGGTCCCAACCAACCTCTTTAGATATAGAAGTAGGGGCATGATTTTGAAAATAGGACTGAATTTGTTCCCCAAAAACAGAGAAAGAATCATCTTTAAGAAGGCTTTCATTAAGACACCAAAATCTGATGCCCTTGTCCGCATTAATGAATTTAACTTCAAGCTATACTGGGGCATAGTCCGACCATGTGATATCTCCTATACCCACCCTTATAACCCGGTTCTGTAAGGTAGCATCAGTGAAAAAGTAATCAAGATGGGAATATGATTTGTGTGGAGAATAAAAAGTATACATTTTGAGGTTGGATAGCGTTCGCCTCCAATATCTGAGAGACCCCCCAACTAGATAAAAGTGCTGAAAGTTGCTGTCTACTGCTCTTTAAGGATGCTGGTACAGTGGATGGGCACGAACTATCAAGTTTAGGGTTCCTAATAAGGCTGAAGTCTCCACCAATCAGCAAAGAGTCCTCAGTATTATCCAGCATAAGATTATTAAGAGACTGAAAGAAAGATCCCTGAGCAGTATTTGGAGCAAAAAAACTCACTATAAGTATCTCCTTCCCCACCCATAGTTTTACTAAACAAAAGCAGCCTTTCAGGTCAGATAAATGAAATATCACCTCATGAACAAAGTGAGCTGAGATCAAAATACCCATCCCGGCATATCTAGCATCTTTACTACTAGCAGCTAAATATTTATGAGGGTGAAACAGGAAGGTTCAAGAATACTCATGACTTTTCCTAAGATGTGTTCCTGAATTAATGCAATGGATGCTTTATAGACTTTTAACTCTGGGCTAATAGATGCCTCTTCTGATATGAATTAAGACCCTTTACGTTTAACGAAACTAACTTGGACTCCATAGGGATACTGATATATGTGCCTGAGCTGGAGAACCAACATGGAGAAAGGCAACTGACCCAGAATCCTCTGCTATCTTAGCCTGTCTTAGCTGTATGAACTTCAAATTACTTATTGAGCCTGACCTGCAGGAATCCAAAAACACCTGGACAAGCATCTGAAGCTGGCGGCCATACTGTGATGCCTAATTATAGAGTCACAAAAAAGGAGAAGGCAACGGAGGGAACTTCAGACTATACAGTCACCATTGAGGCACTATTCTCAGGAGCATCTGTAAATACAGCCTAAGATATGATAATTGCCCTGACCAGCAAGATTCTAACAGAACAAAGGACTATCTAAGAGTGATGGTACAACGGGCCCCACCTTGGAGAAATACTCAGGGTTAGCTTAGGTATAATCTATCATTGTTCGATCCCTCCTGCGGTCAGACATTTTGGACAAAGCACAAGCTGGCAGTCCCATAATGACATGAGTATCCACATTATATACTCCTCTTTTTTTTTTTTTTGCAAAAATAGCTATGTATAATAGCAAGCAAGTCAAACATAGAGACAAAAGATGTCACTGAGCTCACAGGCCCTAATAGCATAATAAAACAGTACAAATGGCATTGTGCATATACCTCTTGAGTATCGGTATAGTAAAAGAATTTAAATAAAAATAAAATAAATACCAAAAATACATCGCCACAGTTTTTCCTTTATTCAAACACAAAACCCACCCCCTTCATAGGCTACAAAGAAACCCTTCCATTCCCTACATTCCCACCCTGATAGTCTTTCTACCACCGCTATCATTCCAAGCATCTCCGGTATACCACACATTCCATTCACATTCACACTACCACATAAACCTCACCACGCAGATCTCCAGGAGGGAACCACCAAAAAAAACCTGTGACATTTCAATGCCCAAACCTACTAAGTTATACCCACTTGGTTAAATACCCCATATCTTTCAGATTTTTCTGCGCGTCAGCACAAAGTTGAACAAAAATAACTGCCATGCGTCAACATATGACTTCTGTACTTTACATTTAGTGGCCTTCACATCTAACCATTCCATTTGCATAATTTAATTTAATTTAAAATCTTTTCTATACCGTTGTTTAGTAATACACCATCACAACGGTTTACAATTAGGCACGTATATAAGTTTGGTTTATAAATAAGAACATAAGAACATGCCATACTGGGTCAGACCAAGGGTCCATCAAGCCCGCATCCTGTTTCCAACAGTGGCCAATCCAGGCCATAAGAACCTGGCAAGTACCCAAAAACTAAGTCTATTCCATGTTACCATTGCTAGTAATAGCAGTGGCTATTCTCTAAGTGAACTTAATAGCAGGTAATGGACTTCTCCTCCAATTATCCTCCAATTATCTAGAGGGTGCCTATAAATTTTTCGGTTACATGTTTCAATAATATAGTCTATATGGAAAGTGGATTGGAATTTCCATTATATGATTCATAGGATAATCATATATGTTTTATACAGTCCTCTTAAATTAATACTTAATAATGATAAAAATAACTGTGACCACCCAGGATTCCCACTGATTTAATGTGGGTAGAGAATCCTGTATCCAATTTTGTAAGATATATTGACATGCTGCACATAAACCAGAAGTATAAATTTCTTCACCATCCTAAATCCCCCAAAGCCCTCTGGTGCGGCCCACAGCAACACTAGCTTCCCTTCATGAGGTAATGGAGACCCCGTGCATTTATATATAATCTGTAGATCCCTATCCTAGATGGGAATTATTTTAGGGCACATTAAGAATCTACAAATAAGGGTGCCATTCTCACAACCACATTTTACACATAAGGGGGATGGAGCAAGCTTCATATGCCCTAAAGGGCATCACCGAGGACTCCAGCCGAAGGAATTCGAAAATTCAAGCCACTCCATACCTTCACTCCAATATACGGGAACTGTTCCACCCCCGTAGGGGTTCAGGAGAACCGACCCTTCCACACGGCCTAACACAGCGCGATCTGCCTGCCCCTCCAGACTCCTCCTTCCAAGCGGCGTCACCTCTTAGTGCTCTCCTCCGTGTACCGCCTTGTGCTACCTGCTCCATTCTCCCAACTCCCATTCGACCCATCCACTACCGTTATCCCCTCCATTACCTGCTAGTCTCACCCCATGTCATTCACTCCTCCCCCTCGCTACATTCCTATCTGAAATAACTGCCTCTTTTCACATTTCATCCCCCCCCCCCCCCCATCCTTCTGCCCACCAGTTTAGAAGACTAATCCCCATCATGGCGTCCCCCCTTTCTCAATTTCTCGGCCTTTCCCTAATCTCTCTCCTCCTATTCAATGCCCAATCTCTGCAGAAAAAAACACACATACTCAATGACATCCTCAATGACTCCAAACCAGACATCTGTGCTATAACAGAGACCTGGCTGACACTATCCGATACCTCCCTCCTCAACCAACTCCCCATTGAATCCTATGACTTTTTCTCCATTCCTCGAAAAAAGAAAAGAGGAGAGGGCATTCTCCTTGCTGCAAATAAAGATTTAGATCTAATTTCTCAAAAGGTTAATATCTCCCCTAAATATGAAGTTGGCTTCTTCAAATCTAATTCTATCCAAATCTGCCTCATTTATACTCCCCAGGTCTCTTAGAGAACGACCCTTCACCACTAATTGAATTTTTTGCCAACGCGCTTTCCCCCGAGCTCCCTACTATCCTCCTTGGCGATTTTAACCTCCACGTAGACTCTCACCCCCTATCCCCCTCCTGCGAAGCCTTCTTAACCTCACTCGATGCTATGGGTTTCTCTCAAATTATACATTCCCCCACTCACAAAGCTGGCCATACCCTCGACCTCATCCTCACCAACGCTGGTGTACACACCCTTGATTCCCCATCTTGTCTCCCAGTACCCTGGTCAGATCATTTCCTTATAAAAGCCACCCTCTCCATAAAACAACCGGTTTTCTCTCCTGCACACAACCTTCACACCTTCAAATACTGCAAAACCTGCACAATAGATGTACTTACAGCTGCCTGTACAAACCTCCCTAACAAACTTGACCTCTCAACAGCAGAAAATGCCATCTCATCTTGGTTCAATTCTACCCTCAATATAGCCAACCAAAATTGTCCCTTGACCTCAAAAACTATCAACCCTTCTCGCTCCAGCAAGAAACCGTGGTATACCCCTGACCTTAAGTCTCAGAAGAACCTCCTCAGAAACGCCGAAAGGAGCTGGCATATACACCTGCCTCAAAATCTCTCTACTACCAACTCATGCATAAATACAGGAACACTATACAACAAACCAAATGAGACTACTATGCTCGTAAAATTCACAATCTCCAGTATAATGCCAAAGCTCTATTCACCATTGTCTCTAATCTCACAAAAACCCCTACTCCCCTCACACTAAGTCACAATAACAAATCCCAATGCAATGACCTTGCTCGCTTCTTTCAAACTAAGATTACCTCTCTCACTGCTAATTTCGGCACCAACTCCGAAAATACTAATTTCCTCCCCCCTAACCCACCCTCCTCCCTTATTTCCTTAGAGGCTTCGTCTTCACTTGAAATAGAAAACATCCTTAAAAAAATTAAGCCCTCATCACACCCCGCTGAAACTATACCTCTCAAACTACTCCTTGCCATCCCAAAAATAATAGCCAAACCCCTCTCTGACATACTCAATTGTTCTCTTGAACAAGGCATCGTTCCCATTACTCTGAAACAAGCAATTGTTAAACCTATCCTTAAAAAACCCAACCTTGACTCGTCCGTTTTTTCCAACTTCAGACCTATCTCAAACCTGCCCTTTATTTCCAAAGTACAGTGATACCTCGGTTCTCGAACATAATTCGTTCCAGGAGGACGGTCGAGAACCAAATTGTTCGAGAACCGAAGCAATGAAACCCAATAGGAAATAATGGAAACTGGATTAATTCGTTCCAAGCCCCAGAAAATGCCTATTTACTGGCCTAATTTGTATATAATATGTAGAAAAACATGAGTCTCAACAAGAAATAAAACATTGGCAGAGTGGACACGCCGGAAGGAGTGGAGAGAATGAGACGGGATTTAAGGAAGATGGAAGAGTGGTCGAAGACATGGCAGCTGACATTCAATGCCAAGAAGTGCAAAGTCATGCATATGGGGAGTGGAAATCCGAATGAACTGTATTCGATGGGGGGAGAAAGGCTGATGTGCACGGAGCAGGAGAGAGACCTTGGGGTGATGGTGTCTAATGATCTGAAGTCGGCGAAACAATGTGACAAGGCGATAGCTAAAGCCAGAAGAATGCTGGGCTGCATAGAGAGAGGAATATCGAGTAAGAAAAGGGAAGTGATTATCCCCTTGTACAGGTCCTTGGTGAGACCTCACCTGGAGTATTGTGTTCAGTTCTGGAGACCGTATCTCCGAAGAGACAGAGACAAGATGGAGGCGGTCCAGAGAAGGGTGACCAAAAAGGTGGAAGGTCTTCATCAAATGACTTATGAGGAGAGATTGAAGAATCTAAATATGTACACCCTGGAGGAAAGGAGGAGCAGAGGTGATATGATACAGACTTTCAGATACTTGAAAGGTTTTAATGATCCAATGACAACGACAAACCTTTTCCATAGGAAAAAAATCAGCAGAACCAGGGGTCACGATTTTGAAGCTCCAGGGAGGAAGATTCAGAACCAATGTCAGGAAGTATTTCTTCACGGAGAGGGTGGTGGATGCCTGGAATGCCCTTCCGAAGGAAGTGGTGAAGACCAGAACTGTGAAGGACTTCAAAGGGGCGTGGGATAAACACTGTGGATCCATAAAATCAAGAGGCCGTCAATAAAGAGTGGGTGGCTCGCCAGAATGACGGCTACTGCCTGGAGATAATACCCTTATTCAATAAACATACACATGGTTACTGTGACTCCAACATCACTCTAAGCTACAACAGCAAGAGGAAATGTGGAAAAAAGGATTCGCACTCACAAAGTGGGGAGTAGCTGGCTTGTTACGGCGGTTACTACCCCAAACCAAATAAGCCTGATACTTCACTTTCAATGCATATCCAGCATAGCTCTCTGCTTCAACGGTAGGGGAGAAGAAAAACTGATACTTCACGCATAGCTCTCTGCTTCAACGGCAGGGGAGAAGAAAAACTGATACTTCACGCATATCCAGCATAGCTCCCTGCTTCAACGGCAGGGGAGAAGAAAAACTGATACTTCAACCATATCCAGCATAGCTCTCTGCTTCAACGGCAGGGGAGAAGAAAAAAGGATTCGCACTCACAAAGCGGGGAGTAGCTGGCTTGTTACGGCGGTTACTACCCCAAACCAAATAAGCCTGATACTTCACTTTCAATGCATATCCTGCTTCAACCGCAGGGGAGAAGAAAAACTGATACTTCACGCATATCCAGCATAGCTCTCTGCTTCTACGGCAGGGGAGAAGAAAAACTGATACTACACGCATATCCAGCATAGCTCCCTGCTTCAACGGCAGGGGAGAAGAAAAACAACCAATAAGGGCTGAATAACACAGTCTGGGTAAAACAAATAAACATGGGTGTAGCTTGCTTATTGCGGCGGTTACTACCCCTACTACCCCTAACTAATCAAGCTTGATATTTCACTTGGTTGCAGCTCCATCACTGCTCTCTACATTAATGGTGGGGGTGGAAGAGAAATAGAACCAAAGAGCTAAGAGAAACAGATAAGTATGAGAAAAAAATGTGAAGCTTGCTGGGCAGACTGGATGGGCCGTTTGGTCTTCTTCTGCCGTCATTTCTATGTTTCTATGTTTCTATGTTTATAACAGCTTTATTCTTAAGGAAAGTAGAGATGGTTGATTTTGGCACGCCATACTCAGCAGACAGATCCGAAACACGTGTGCCCTGTTCATATTTGGCAATGATTTCTTTCTTCAGCTCAATAGTTGTTCTCACAGCTTTCCGCTTACCTTTGTCTGCATTACCACTTCTGGCTTTCTTTGGACCCATGTCTAAGGGTTAAATTCAGTGTAAAGCGTGACTCTCTCCACAAAGCGTGACTCTCTCTCTGCACTCACACTGATGACGCAAGCAAGGCGCGCTGGGCCGAATGAACGCCATTCGGCTCAACTCGGCTCATCTCGGAAGTTCGAGTTCCAAATATTTGTTCGGATTCCAAGACAAAAGTTTCTCGAATCTCCTGGTCGAATACCGATTTGGTCGAAAGTCAAGGCGTTCGAGAACCGAGGTATCACTGTACTAGAAAGACTAGTAAACGCGTGCCTCACGGATTACCTAGATCACCATAAAATTCTCTCCCCCTCACAATTCGGTTTTCGAAAACACTTAAGCACCGAAACCCTGCTCCTTTCACTTACTGACACCCTTCTCAAAGGGACTGACAGTGGCAAATCTTATCTCCTTGCTATGTTAGACATTTCCGCAGCCTTTGACACTGTCAATCATAACACCCTAACCAACCTTCTTATCGATATCGGGATTACTGGAACCGCTCTCGCATGGCTACAATCATACCTACAAAATAGACACTATTCAGTATCCTTTGGCAATCATGAATCCGACCCTATCAAACTTGACCGTGGTGTTCCTCAAGGCTCATCACTCTCTTCTACCCTGTTCAACATATACATGCTCCCCCTAGCTAACCTCCTCACCAGTCTGGGATTTGACCACTTCATCTACGCGGATAACGTTCAAATCCTCATCCCCGTAACTCAATCTCTCCAGAAAGCCCTCCAAACCTGGGACTCCTGCCTGTCCTCCATTAACCAACTCCTTACTGACATGCACCTCGCTCTAAACCCCCAAAAAACCGAGCTCATCGTCATCTCTGCCCCCCATTCCTCCCCCTCCCCCCCCCCTCCCCATTATTTTCTCACCTCACACTCGGAACCTCGGAACCATCATTGACAGTCATCTCTCGTTAAAACCATTCATAAACTCTATACTCAAAGATTGTTACTTTAAACTGCACACTGTTAAAAAACTCAGGCCCCTATTACATGGTTCTGACTTCCATACTGTACTCCAGGCTCTTATATTCTCTAAATTGGACTACTGCAACGCTTTGCTCCTTGGTCTCCCCAACACGATCATCAAACCCCTTCAACTTCTGCAGAATGCTGCAGCCCGTATCCTCATGAACACCAAAAAGAGAGACCACATTACCCCTACTCTGAAAGACATAAGAACATAAGAAAATGCCATACTGGGTCAGACCAAGGGTCCATCAAGCCCAGCATCCTGTTTCCAACAGTGGCCAATCCAGGCCATAAGAACCTGGGAAGTACCCAAAAACTAAGACCTACATTGGCTCTCTATCACCTCACGAATACAATACAAAGTTCTCTCCCTCATCCACAAATCTATTATAAATGATAATACACACTGGCTCAATCCCCCTCTCCGACCTCATGTCTCAGCTAGACCAATTCGAACTAACCTCCAAGGAACGTTACACACACCCTCCCTGAAACTCATTAGACTATCTTCTACCTCCAAAAGAGCCCTTACCCTAGCTGGCCCTTCCCTCTGGAACTCTATGCCGCATGACTTTCGCACTGAAACCTTCACACCAAAGTTAAAAAAAAAATTAAAAACATGGCTATTTCTACAGGCCTTCATCTAGAGACCTCAACGCCACAAAGCTATCATTAGTCTTTCAACTGCTCTCCCCCAGCTCACAATGAAGTGCCATTCCTGGTCCGGCCTCAATGGTGCTCGCCTTACTTTTCTATCCTACCCCAGATTTCCTCTTCCCCAGCTTCTAAATGCCTGTCAAGTCAACTTCTGTCCCTCTGCACCCTTCTCCCAACGCTTCGATTTGCAATTAAATCCTCGCATTGTAAATATTCTCGTCTAACCAAAGTGAACTGTTAATTATTTATTACTATCCTTCCAGCTTAAATGCCCTTGCTCTTAGAACTCATGTTAACCGTTCATTGTCTATTTATGATCTTCCTTGTTTAAATCCTTAACTAAAGTTTTCTGTTCCATGTAAAAGATATGCCTCGTTTTGGCTTGTCCTTTTTGTTACATGTAAACCGGTACGATGTGTAAACGGATACCGGTATATAAAATGTTTAAATAAATAAATAAAATAAATATGATACTGTTGCGGTCGCCAGCCGTGGAGGTCCGCGGTTGGCGTTCCTCACCTCCGGGTACAGGGAAGCTGCCTCTGCCCTGACTCGGCCCTTGCTGGTTCCCAGTCCTCTTCATGCCACTCAGCCCTCCTCTTCGGCGTCTGCCACCTTGCAACCCGCCACTAACTACACCACCAGCTCCCCTAGGTGCGCATGCGAGGCTTCTCCTGATATTTAAAGGGCCAGCAACAGGAACTCTTCACGCTGACGTCAGGCTAGGGGACTATTTAAACCCTGCCTGCCAGTTCCCTGCCTCAGCAATAGGTCCTGCTCTGCCTCAGAGATGCTAGTTGCTCCATGTTCCTGATCCTGCTCCGTGTTCCAGTTCCTGCCTTGCCTCCGTGTTTCTGGTCCCAGCTCCGCTCCTTCTACTCCGTGACTGCTCTTTTGGTTCTGACCTTGATACGTTCCTGGATCTCGTCTTGTCTGCTGCCTGCCCTGACCATCTGCCTGTCCTTTAGATCTTCCTATTTGCCACTTGCCCTGACCTTTGACCTCCTTCTGGATACTGCTGCTTGCCACCTGCTCCTGACCTCTGGTATGCCTGACTCCATCTGCAGTCGCTGTGGGATTCATCGTCATCTGGAGACCCGAGCCTAAGTCCAGCCGGCCCCGGTACCCAAGGGCTCAACCTGCGGGGAACGAGGGCTAGTATTGGTGAAGGTCCTGTTGGGTCTCCATGCCGAGCGTACCCGTCTCTGACAACAAGGACCTATAGGAGGTCTCCTCCTGTAGGTAATGCCAACCTCGTCTCAGCCAGGGGCCCACCGCACAACAGTTTGCTGAGGCCTTGAACCCGGCGGATCTTCCCAGTCTGCAGGCCATTCCAGGCCTGGCCCAAAAGAAAAAAGGAAAAAAAAGATACAGCAGCAGCAACAGTGCCTCGAGATGCTGGCCAGCACCATGGAGTGACTTGCAGCCCGCTTGGACGCTACTACCTCTACTGGCTCCAGTGGTTCCATGTACTTGGTATCAGTTCCACCCGCAGCAGCTGCTACGACCATTCGTCTTCCGGCTTCTCCTTGGTATGCTGGAGATCCCAGGCAGTGTCGGGGCTTTCTCAATCAATGCTTTATGTGACAGCGTTAAGACTACCTTTATTCTCTCCTTGCTTGACTGGAAGGCCTTGGCCTGGGTCTCTCCATTACTTCAGGACCTGCAACTTTTTATGCAGACCTTCAAGCAGGTCTTCGATGCGCTGGGACGACTAACCACGGCCGGTTACGACATCCTCTATCTCCGGCAGGGTTCCAAGACTCTGGCAGAATATGCTATTGAGTTCCGCACCCTGGCTAATGAGTTGGACTGGTGGGAGGACAGCCTCCAAAGTATTTTCTTGGAGGGCCTGTCCTCTACGGTCAAGGATGAGCTCACTGCCCGGAATTTTTCTTATGGGTTGGATACCCTAATAGACCTGGCGAGAAAAATCGACTGTCGCCTTCAGCAAGAGCTTTGAGAGTCTCAAACACCCCGCTGACCAGTACTGCTGGTTCCATCTTTCTCATGCCCCCTGGCGCCGAGTCCCGTAGCAGAGCCCAGCTCTCAGCATTCAGAAGAGCCCATGCAGTTGGGTCAGACCCACCTCTCACCGGAAGGAAGGCATCATAAACATAGGCATGCTGAAGTAATTTGTACCTCATTTCTCATACATTGGAATCAATTGAGTCAGTGTATAAATTAGCAAAATATCATTTCATGTTGTTGGAAGATACTTCAATTCCCAGTCCCCCCTGCTCCAGAGCTGGCTTAAAGAATTCAAAGGAGAACTAAGACGACGAGATTTCAAGAACTTATGCAAGCGAGTAATTGAGATTTTCCTTATCAAAACTTCATGGATATCTGTTGAAAAAGAATATTCGCGCTTGAGACAGTCTTCCATCCATCGTATCGAGTCTAACTAATGCCATAACTGGAGAAAAGCAAAGAACTAAGAGTTTGGTAAATGGAACAAGTCTTTCAGTGCATTTAAAGAATGGCAAACTAGCTTATCCTCTTCATAGCAATCCAAAGACAGTATAGTCCTCATTCTCTCCATGCAGCAAACATAATTTTATATTTCTATCTTGGGGGGAAAAATCTTTATTGCCTGTCAATGGCAACATTAAAGATACATTTGCTGGAAGGCCCCCAACGATTTTGAAGCCATCTGCAGGCAACTATACAGAGTTAAAAAGTACATTGCCAAGCACTGATTTCTGTACAGAAGGGTCCCTAGCATGGAACATATATAACGAATGCCAATAAGCCACCATATTCTCCACCAGGCCCCGCTCACAATATACCACAAATACTGAAAGAAAAAAAAAAAAAGAACATGGCAAGAGGGAGGGGGAAATTCAGCAGGAACTTTAGGAAGGGAGAGGAAAACATTGTGCAGTCCTTGGCAAGGGAATGAGCAACCTCCTTCCTATAGAGAGCAGTTTCTGAAACTGGTACAGGCAGTTTCTGAAATCCAGGTCTGGATTTCAGAAACAAACCGTACACTACCTGTAATAATAAACAAATAAGAACCCCAGGCACTTTGGATCACAGCAAAAAATGGAACCATGCCTTTGACAAGGGTTGTTGTGTTTATTCATTCAACACTGTGTAAACTGTAGGAGCATCAGGGCAGGGAGAGAGAGGTGAGCCTCCTAGAATGACAGAAGGATAAGTGGCCAGAGCGTGAACGGGTTGGACGCATGACTGGGTAATGAGGGGAGGGAGCAGAGGCGACCATCCCTCCACCTTCTAATTGCTGGCATGCTTCAGAGGATGCTAGCCTGGGAAATAGGAGAGCCGAAGAGAGCGGCCACTGTCAGTATCCGTGAGCAACTTCTCCTGGGCTCTGACACTGTCAGAGAGCAGTGCTGAGCTATCTGAGGAAGGGAGGTAGGAAAAGGGGAGCTGTTCCTGTATCATCTACATTTGTCTGTCTGTCTGTCTGTCTGTCTGTCTAGTCAGCTTTGTTTTGGAAACTGAGAACCAGAAATTTGTAACCTAACAGCTAGGGGTGAAACCCTCATGATTGGTACAACTGCTCACAGCTTTCAGACGTGTGCTAATTCATCCCCTTTTTCTGTCTAATCCATGTGGAAATATTTACCTTTTTAATAAGCAGGGACCATTTTGCCTGATCCCCCCCCCCCCCCCCCCATATTTGACATTCTCTGCAAATACCCTAGGAACTGGTTTGGAAAGCATCTTGAGCCAATCTGAAGTCAGTTCAACTGGTTTGCAAAGTCCTTGGTGAAGGAAAGTGGAATTGTTTTGCAAGAGAGAGGCAGCGCAGTCCATCGGCGAACAGCAGGTGCCAAGGCTTCGGAGAATGGAGATATCCTTTAACGCAAGAAAGGGTAATAAGCAGAGTTGTGTTGTACTGTAGCATAGGCAGGGCACCTGGGCAGACTGAGCAGGTGAAAAGCTCCTTCTTCTAGTTATTGATTGGTTCTGTGAATTTATTCCCTGCTCTTTTGAATATGAAATTCATTCAAGGCGGGGGTACTTGTTAGGAGGGCAGCTGGCAGCGTGCAATAATAGAAGGACTGAAATCTGAGGTAAGTCAGCAGTGATACATTGTAAACAACTATACTAATCTGAAATGAAATCAATACTCATTGGAGGTAAGTCAGCAGTGATCACAAACTTGGAATAAATATACTAATCTGAAATAGGGCCAATACTAGTGCCTTAATCATAAAATAAACAAAAACTTGAGAAAAACAATTAATGCTACTGCCTAAGTTTAAAAATTCGTCTTCGCAGTAAGATAGTATGGACATAATTTTAAATGGAGTTACATGTGTAAATGTAACATACTAGTGTAGCAATTTTCAAAAGCCCACTTACAGGGGTCATTTTTTGTAAATGCTTTTTAAAATCAGACCCTAAGGCTGTAGCTCAGGCATTCAGAAATGTTGCCCGACAGTTTATAGCAGTCCGTGGATGTAGGTTTCAGCTTCTTAGCAAGCTGTTTTCAATGGTGAAGGCACTTATACACTTGGCATTAAAAACCTGGCCAAAGAGCCAGGATTTTTCACATATTTTCTGAAATGGGGGTAGTCATGCATTTGCTGGAGCTTATCTGGGAGAGAGTTCTACAGAGCGGGTGCTGCTCCCGAGTAGGATCGCCAATGGGTGTCTGATTTCTTTCCTTGACTGAGTTCTTATGGAGGTATTAAGTGAAGGTCTTAATGGTCTTGAGGGTAAGCAGAAGGACCATTTTTCTGTCAAATAACTAGGTCCATCTCCTCTTAGAGCCTTGAAAGTCAGTGTCAGGGTTTTGACGTTACTTCTGTATGGGGGATTGGTAGCCAATGTATTTCTTGTAGCCTGGGCGTGATATGAAAGCCGCTCTGAGGAGTGATATACCATCATTTGTTCCTCAGCTGTAATACTCGTACCAAATTATCTAATTGTTTTTTCCCCGTTTGTTTGGCTCCAAGTCTTGATCTCCCTGTTCAATGTAATGCATCCTTGTGCAAAGTTTATTGTTTGAATGTAAACCGAGGTGATTTGTAACTTGTTACAAGAATATCGGTATATAAAAATGCCAAATAAATAAAATAAATAAATATGATCATATGGTTTGCACCCCTCTATCAGTTGCATGGCAGAATTGTGTACTCTCTGAAGTCTGTGACCTTCTCTACTAAACCCTTGAACACTGCAGTGCATTGCAGTAATGCAGCCGTGAGGTTACCGTGGCATGGACTAGAGTGGTTAGGTTCTGCTTCTCAATGCGAGGCGGTATAGCTGAAAGTGGCAGCTCTTTCCTGTTGCCTGGATTTGTGGGAGCAATGGTTGAGTTCTGACTCTAGCAGGAGCTCAGAGGTACCAAATGGGATTTTCAAATCAGGGACTTGTCTACCGTTTATTGGATTCAGATGGAATTTATTGCTCTTAATCCATTCTAGGATGGCTGTTTTTTTCTAGTTGTTGATGGGTCTGGATCCATTGGTAGTATGAGCTGAACACAATCCGCTTAGATATAGGCTTTCATAGCAAAGGTTTGGATCAGCTGTGCTAGTGGTTGGAGGTATATGTTGAAAAGTACTGGCGATACCAAGCCCTGAGGGCCCGGCAGTTTAATATCCATGGTGTTGACAAGGTGTCGGCAAAATGTGCAGATTGTTGCCTATCAGACAGAATATCTAGTACATAACTAAGTTACGATGATCTGGAAATACCGGGGTTTGAGGGTTATGCTTTGGACAACTGTATGGGAGTGATGAGAGGGAAAGGTTCAAACACATTCAAGTGAGGGACAGAGAGAGAGACACACAGGAGAAGGTGCTGAGACAGAGAAAAGGCAGAAGGAGCTGAGAGACAGTGGGTGCAGGAGGAGGGGTTAGGGGACAAAGAGAGAGGGTAGGAGGAAAAGGTGGAGGATAGAGAGAGAGATCCCAGGAGAAGGTGGTGAGGGACAAAGAGAGTGCAGAAGGAGGAGGTGAGGGACAGTGAGGAGAGGACACGAGAGACAGATAGACAGGGCCAGTGCTTACATGTTTGCTGCCCTGTGCACCCCTCCAACTCGGTTCTGTTTTTTTTAAACAGAAAAGTGCTGTTGTCTTCCCCAGTAACCAACACATTATAGAAACTGTTAGTCTCATACTCTGTCCCAGACCCCCTGTCACTGCCAGAAAAAAGCCCTGCTGCGGGGAGTAGAGAAGGCAGTCAGAGTGCTGGGAGGCACCCGTTTTAGCTGTTGAGAAGCTGCAAAAGAGACATACCATTTCTCTTGGACGAGATGAGAGAGAGCCCGGCTCGAGTGGGTGGACCCGTCTGTGACGTCATCAACGGGTGCCATCGGGACACTATAAGATCGAGGGCCCTGTGGCGACTGACCGGGGAGTGGAGAAGCCGGTCAGAGTGCTGGGAGGCACCCGTTTAAGCTGTTGAGAAGCTGCAAAAGAGACATACCATTTCTCTTTTGGACAAGGTGAAGAGAGAGCCCGGCCCGAGTGGGTGGACCCGTCTGTGACGTCATCAATGGGCGCCATCGAGACACTATAAGATTGAGGGCCCTGCGGTGCGCAGCCGAAGCTGTGCACCAAAGGGGCACGCCCCTGGTAAAAAAATTTTCTTGGTTATAGAAATGGGTAGGAAACGTAAATCTAAGAATTTTGCCTCCTCTCCAATAACATCAGTGCCGAGAATGATTGGAACCATGGACTCCCATATAGTTCGTATGGGTGAGTCCATTGGTGAGGACGTATTAGAAGGAAACTCTCAATTGGGAGTATCCTTAAGTTCTAGGTCCTCACAACCTCCTATTCAGCCAAGAAGGGAAGGTACATCTGAGACTAGTATAGTTATAGACCCTAAAGGACTGAGAGAGCAGTATAGTTATAGACCCTATGGGAAGTATACCCCCAGCCTTGTTAGGGGGGGAGGGCACACCAAGAGGGAATATACAAATTGAAATGTTAAATATGGGTGGGGAGGCAGCAGCTGCTAATACAATAGTTCAGTGTCCAGGTATAATTTTTGATTCAAGCAATGAAGAAATAGATAAAGAGGCAGAACCAGAAAATGTATCGTTATTAGATTTATGGTGGTTAATAACTAAAACAGATAAGAAATCATCTAGTTATATTAATAAAATCCACACTTTCTCTGTGGAAACCAGAGAAATGTTTGTGGATTTAGAAGACAGGACTAATAAAATAGAAATAGCAGTTGGGAACTTGAACCCCATGGTTAGTAATCTTCAAGCCATCAGTGTATCATCCATCAAGGATAACCTCATACTACATGATAGAATAGAATTACTTGAAAATGAATCGCGATCAAGTAATCTTCGATTCATAAATTTTCCTATTTCTAAATTGATTTCCACATTTGAATTATTTAAAAAATATGTAGGTGAGATTTTATCCTTTGATTCTGTGCAAATCCCTACAGTTTCTAAGATGTATTATTTACCTAAAGGGAGAACATTAATGGCACAAGAAGGGGGAATAGATATTATGGAAAGTCCAGGGGTCTCGACTTTTTTAGAGGACTCCATGGACAATATTCCTTCTAGGGCAACTAGGTTAATATCTTTCTCTTTAAGGCAAGAAAAAGACCTGTTCTTCTCAAAGTATTTTCAAAAATAAAGATCAGAATTTTTGCGGACAGAAGATACAGGTCTTTCCTGATGTTTCTTGTGCTACACAAGCACGACGAAAGCAATTCTTGTCTTATAAACAAGCTGTTCTAGATATTGGGGCTAATTTTTTTTTTTTAATTCCCCTGTAAGTGCCAAATAATGTTTCAGAATAATAAGTCTGTGTTCACTGATCCATCGCATTTAGAGCGTTTTCCCTGGGATAAGACATTGGTAAAATAAGTTAAGCTGTTAAAGAATGGCTGTAAATAGAAATATATCAGCATAACTGTCCGTCTTCACATTCCCCCTAGATGTGGGCTTGATATCCTTAGTTGTGGGTTTACGATATTCTTGGAGAGTATTGTTTTCTTTGGAATACCTGATTATATCATTTTGTCTTAAATGTTATAATTCAATAAAAAGAAAAGAAAAAAAAAAAAAGAAAAAAGCCCTGCTCCCTCTGACAATCCAAACTGTCAAAATTGACCCACTCCCATGAACCTATTTTATCTCATCTACAGGTCCGAAATGTCTAAATTATGCAGGAATGATCCCCAGGTGCTCCTGCCCCACCTACTGATACATAAAACTGGTGCCAGCTGGGCCCTGTAGCTGGCATCAGTTTGTTGTACAGAAAAACATGCACTGATATGGTGTCATCCAGAAAACCCTGCAAAAAAAAAAGACATGCTCAAAAGCTTTTCCTCTGATCTGTTCTTTCTCTGATTTCGAACAGCTTGAAGTTGGTCTTTTAATGTTGATTCTGCTAACCTTTGTCTTATTTTTCAGTTTTTCTCTGGGATACTCCCATGTGCTCTTGAGGCCCCCAACAGTCTGTCCTTATCACATTAGCAAACAGTTAGGTGTGGCTAAGTTACTACTGTCCTGTTTTCCCTGATATCTGCAGTTAGCCTCCTGAGTAACTACTCTTTAATATATCTGATCTCATGACTTGTTTCTTGTTACAAGGCAAGCAAAGAAATATGACATATGCATTCTCAGAATTTATAGGTCTTATATAAAATAGTTACATTAGTAATATTAGTGATTCTCTGCCCCACTAATTTCTATCACAGTTCAAACTATTAGGAAAGGAATGGAGAATAAAACAGAGAATATCATAATGTCTCTGTATTGCTCCATGGTGTGACCTAATCTTGAATATTGTGTTTAAATCTGGTCGCCTCATCTAGAAAAAGATATAGCGGAATTAGAAATGGTACAGAGAAGGGCAACCAAAATGATAAATGGGATGAAATTGCTCCCTATGAGGAAAGGCTAAAGAGATTAGGACTCTTCAGATTGCAGAAGAGATGTCTGCAGGGAGATATGATAGAGGTTCATAAAATAATAAGTGGAGTGGAATGGGTAAACACAAATCAGTTGTTTACCCTTTCAAAATGTAGAAAGATTAGGGGATATGCAATTAAGTTACTGAGTAGTATATTTAAAAAAATAGGAGAAAATAATTAAGTTCTGGAATTCATTGCCAGAGGATGTAGTGAATGCTGTAAAAGGTAGATTTTCAAAGATGCACTGATTTTATAACATGCGCGTGTCGTCGTGCACATGTTATAAAATACGAAACCTGGCGTATCTGTTGGGATTTGCGCGCGCCAGCGTTTGAAAATTCAGCCATTAGTGTAGCTGCATTTAAAAACAGTTTGGACAAGTTACTAGAGGAAAGTCAGTTAAAAATTATTAAGGTGGAGTTGCAGAAATGCACTGCTTGATAAGCAGCATGGAATCTATCTACGCCTTGGGATCCTGCCAGGTACTTGGGACCTCACTTGGCCATTGTTAGAATCAGGATACTGGGCTTGATGAACCAATATGAACCAGTATGGCAAGTCTTATGTTCTTCTCTGTCCCTCATGTCCTTCTCCTGCACTCCTCACTGTACCTCACCTCCCCGTGCTCTATTTCTCTCTGTTTCTCACCTCCTCCTGCACTCTTTCTGTCCCTCATTGTCCCTCACCTCCTCCTGCACTCTGTCTCTCTCCTTCTCGCCAGCTCTATCTGCAGGCTCGGCACTACCAGATGTGCAAATTGTGCAATTGCACAGAGTGGCACATCTGGGAGGGCAGCGGATGGGGCCCACCAGGAGCAGCAAGAAGGCTACGCAGCCGCCAGTGGACTGCATTCCACTGACAACAGAAGAAGACAGAGACCCGTGCTGCTGCCGGTGGACCACATCCCACCGGTGGCAGAAGAAAAGCAAAATCTAAACACCGGCTGAAGAAGAGGGAGCTCATTTTGTGGCTCCTCCTTGTGTGCTGGCTGGTCCTATTGTAAACCCCTCATGGGGCTAGCACTTCCCGTATGCTCATCTTGTGCCTCATGAGATGAGCATACGGGAAGTGCTAACGCCGTAAGGTTGAGTACCGCGGGACCAGCTTGCAGATGAGGAGCCACAGGAAGGACTTCAGCAGCAGTGCAAGCAATCTTATCCTCTCCCAAGAGGTAAGGCAAGGGTGGCAGCAGAAGAGGAATAAGAGACCCGTGGACCCTGCCTGCGTAGAGGGTGCTTGTATGTATGAATGGGAGCTTGGGGGGGTGGGGGGTGGGCGAGTGTGTGTGAATGGGAGCTTGCCTGGGGGGATGAGTATGTGTGTGTGAATGGGAGCTTGCCTGGGGGGGATGAGTGTGTGAGTGTGAATGGGAGCTTGCCTGGGGGGATGAGTATGTGTGTGTGAATGGGAGCTTGCCTGGGGGGATGAGTGTGTGTGTGTGAATGGGAGCTTGCCTGGGGGGGATGAGTGTGAATGGGAGCTTGCCTGGGGGGATGAGTGTGTGTGTGTGAATGGGAGCTTGCCTGGGGGGGATGAGTGTGTGTGTGTGAATGGGAGCCTGTCTGGTGGAAGGATGGATGTATTTGTGTGAATGCGAGCATTCCTGGTGGGGAGGGGGGGATGAGTGTGTATGTGTGAATGGGAGCTTGCCTGGGGGGATGAGTATGTGTGTGTGAATGGGAGCTTGCCTGGGGGGGATGAGTGTGTGAGTGTGAATGGGAGCTTGCCTGGGGGGATGAGTGTATGAGTGTGAATGGGAGCTTGCCTGGGGGGATGAGTATGTGTGTGTGAATGGGAGCTTGCCTGGGGGGGATGAGTGTGTGAGTGTGAATGGGAGCTTGCCTGGGGGGATGAGTATGTGTGTGTGAATGGGAGCTTGCCTGGGGGGGATGAGTGTGTGAGTGTGAATGGGAGCTTGCCTGGGGGGATGAGTATGTGTGTGTGAATGGGAGCTTGCCTGGGGGGGATGAGTGTGTGAGTGTGAATGGGAGCTTGCCTGGGGGGATGAGTATGTGTGTGTGAATGGGAGCTTGCCTGGGGGGGATGAGTGTGTGAGTGTGAATGGGAGCTTGCCTGGGGGGATGAGTGTGTGAGTGTGAATGGGAGCTTGCCTGGGGGGATGAGTATGTGTGTGTGAATGGGAGCTTGCCTGGGGGGGATGAGTGTGTGAGTGTGAATGGGAGCTTGCCTGGGGGGGATGAGTATGTGTGTGTGAATGGGAGCTTGCCTGGGGGGGATGAGTGTGTGAGTGTGAATGGGAGCTTGCCTGGGGGGATGAGTATGTGAGTGTGAATGGGAGCTTGCCTGGGGGGGATGAGTGTGTGAGTGTGAATGGGAGCTTGCCTGGGGGGATGAGTGTGTGTGTGTGAATGGGAGCTTGCCTGGGGGGGATGAGTGTGTGTGTGTGAATGGGAGCCTGTCTGGTGGAAGGATGGATGTATTTGTGTGAATGCGAGCATTCCTGGTGGGGAGGGGGGGATGAGTGTGTATGTGTGAATGGGAGCTTGCCTGGGGGGATGAGTATGTGTGTGTGAATGGGAGCTTGCCTGGGGGGATGAGTGTGTGTGTGTGAATGGGAGCTTGCCTGGGGGGGATGAGTGTGTGTGTGTGAATGGGAGCTTGCCTGGGGGGGATGAGTGTGTGAGTGTGAATGGGAGCTTGCCTGGGGGGGATGAGTATGTGTGTGTGAATGGGAGCTTGCCTGGGGGGGATGAGTGTGTGAGTGTGAATGGGAGCTTGCCTGGGGGGATGAGTATGTGAGTGTGAATGGGAGCTTGCCTGGGGGGGATGAGTGTGTGAGTGTGAATGGGAGCTTGCCTGGGGGGATGAGTGTGTGTGTGTGAATGGGAGCTTGCCTGGGGGGGATGAGTGTGTGTGTGTGAATGGGAGCCTGTCTGGTGGAAGGATGGATGTATTTGTGTGAATGCGAGCATTCCTGGTGGGGAGGGGGGGGATGAGTGTGTATGTGTGAATGGAAGCCTGCCTGGGGGGAATGGGTGTGTGTGTGTGTGTCTGTGTGAATGAATGGGAGCCTATCTGGTGGGGGATGGGTGTGTTTCTGTGGATGGAAGCTTTCTTGGGGTGTGTGTCTGTGAATGAATGGGAGCATATCTGGGGAGGTATGAGAAATTATTTTAAACTTATCTGCCTAACTTTGTAGGCATATTCAACAGTGCAGCTGCTTTTAAAGTTAGATGGCTAACTTTAGGCCAGTTCTTTGATCCAACCAAACATAAAGCTGGCTAACTGGATAATGCATAAAGCCACGTTAGTGCTCTAATGCGTGTTATATTTTATATATTGTGTGATATTGCTGTGATAAAGCACTACTGCAGCCATTTCATGCAATATCGCAGCAATATCGCAGCTACACCCCCCTGCCCCCCCCCCATGATAGTGGGACCCCTCCTGTGATAAAACATCATGGCTTAGTGCATGCAAGGGTAAGTTAGCCAGCTAATTTTGAATATTAGAGTTGGCTGAATAACTTAACTAGCTAACTCAACCGCAGAAGGCCCTAACTTACTGTGAGATGCATCAAGCCATGATAGGGCTCTAACACATGATATATGCTGTTTATTATGCAATATACGCAATATTTGGCATGGACCTGCTCAGGTTCCCTCCCCTATTACATCATCTGCTTTGCATGCGACTTGCATGCACGAATAATGGAAAGGCATGCAAAGCAGCTCATTACTAGGCAATTCCATGTTAATGTTCTATCGCGGCCAACTGAGAAAGTGGTCAGCCATGATAAATTAACACTTCCTGGTGAATCATTAAATGTGACGCAGGAGCCCCGGGACCCTAACTCCTGCGTTACATTTAAAGGGCCATACACATTTTTTCAAAAGTCCCACGCCAAACGAAGAAATTGAGTGGGCGTCAGGGCTGATTCCCAGCTCAACCCGGGGCTGCCACTTGAGGTGGCCCCGACACCCCAAAGAACAAAAAAAAAAAAGATTTAATTCCATGTGAATGATGGCCCCCCCCCCCAACCCTGTCATCAAAAACTAAACTGTAACACCCCTCCCCTTTCCAAACACTGACATACTGTCACTACCCTCCACCCCAATAGGGAACCTAAACCGTTGGCGGTATCGTGCCCTTCCTCCCTCCCCCTCACATTCCCCAAATATATGATAAAGATCATTGGGGTTCAGTGGCACCACCTCCTGCCTGCAGCACCAAACTTTCAGAAATCCTCTGCAGCTCCAGCGATGGGGCCCAGTAGGTGCCATTTTTCAAAATGGTGCTGACCTAGCCTTGCCCCAGTCAGCTACCCGGCTAAATGTTTTGAATTTGGACCTCCACAATGAAGCCTCGGTCCTTTTTCTGGGCGGTGGCTCCGCAGGGAGGCCCCTTGCATGGTGTAGCTTTAATTTGGGGTGCTCCTCCAGACGTGCATCAGGAGGGGGCGACAGGAAGAGAGAAGGTGAGAGAGAAAGCACAAGATGAGCAGGTGAGGGACTGAGAGAGCAGGAGGAGAGGAGAGGCACAAAAACAGAGCTTGGGGGGGGGGAGGGGGGAGAGAGATGACAGTATAAAGTGTTAATGGGGGTCATTTCCAATAGTGAGAAACTACCAGCTAATGCACTGTGCGCTTTGCAGCTAATGTTGAAAGAGGGCCTGCCTGCAGAGTTCCTTTTTGAAAATTAGCTGGCACAGAAATCGTCGGCTCAGTGTGCTGCTGCAGTCAAAAAAGCAAACAGAACATTAGGAATTATTAGGAAGGGAATGGTTAATAAAACGGAAAGTGTCATAATGCCTCTGTATTGCTCCATGGTGAGACCGCACCTTGAATACTGTGTACAATTCTGGTCGCCGCATCTCAAAAAAGATATAATTACAATGGAGAAGGTACAGAGAAGGGCAACCAAAATGATAAAGGGGATGGAACAGCTTCCCTATGAGGAAAGGCTGAAGAGGTTAGGGCTGTTCAGCTTGGAGAAGACACGGCTGAGGGGGGATATGATAGAGGTCTTTAAGATCATGAGAGGTCTTGAACCAGTAGATGTGAATCGGTTATTTACACTTTCGAATAATAGAAGGACTAGGGGGCATTCCATGAAGTTAGCAAGTAGCACATTTAAGACAAATCGGAGAAAATTCTTTTTCACTCAACGCACAATAAAGCTCTGGAATTTGTTGGCAGAGGATGTGGTTAGTGCAGTTAGGGTAGCTGGGTTCAAAAAAGGTTTGGATAAGTTCTTGGAGGAGAAGTCCATTAACTGCTATTAATCAAGTTTACTTAGGGAATAGCCACTGCTATTAATTGCATCAGTAGCATGGGATCTTCTTAGTGTTTGGGTACTTGCCAGGTTCTTGTGACCTGGTTTGCCCTCTATTGGAAACAGGATGCTGGGCTTGATGGACCCTTGGTCTGACCCAGCATGGCAATTTCTTATGTTCTTAAGTACTTACAGAGCATGCCTTGCATGTGCTATATTTTTATTTATATTCCACCTTTCAGGCACTTCAATCAGGTACTAGAGCTATTTCCCTGTCCCCAGAGAGTTTACAGTCTGAGTACCCGATTCACTAAAGCCCGAATTTTAAAAAGCCCGCGCACATAAAATCCGGAAGATACATGTGTGGCTGGGCCGTGCGTGCGCCGAGCGCATTTTAGAAATGGCCCGGCCATGTGTGTATCTTCCGGAACGCAAAGTGCCGGTCCATCCAAAAGGGGTGCGGCGGGGGAGGGGGACGTTCGGAGGCTGGCCGGGACAGCTCCATTAGACGCTGTCCCAGGGAAGTGCACGCTGGCAGCTGGCCGGCGCAGGGAAGTTACTTCTGCTTGGAGGGGGGAATAAGTTTGAAAACAAAAACATTTTGGCTAGCTAGCTAGGGGTTAGGGCGGGAGGTATTTCAGCTGGAATTTAGCTGGATAAGTCTTTCTATCTGCCGCTTTAGCCATTTAGATGGATAATGTTTCAGTTATCCATCAGAAATGACTTTTGAATATCAACTGCAACATATTTTAAAATGAAGCTGCTAAAGCTTTTCCCAGTCTTTCAGTCTCATCTCGTAGGGCTTTTGGGTTAGACCCTGCAGCATTTTGGTTGCCTTTCTCTGAACCATCTCTAGCCTCTCTGCACAGAGATTCAGTGGCAGGCAGGGATTAGAACTCAGGCAAAAGGACCCAAAGTGACTCGGAGGCAAAAACAGTAACAGAACTTAAGAAAACCTGACATGAGCACAGAGGATCCTTAGCTGCTGAGAAGTGAAGAGAAAGCCAGACATCAAGCAGAATCTATGGCACCGTACCGGGAAGTAAAGAGACAGATTCAGTGGTTCATGGGGCCCTTATCTGCTGTTACATTCCATGTTTCTATCTTAAAAATTTTAAATGGGTCTTTGATGTCAACCTATGGAAACCATTTCCTATTTGTAATACAAAGTCGCCATCTAGTGGCCACTAGACAGTTTGCAGCTGTGTCTCCCTCCTGGAAATTGTTTTCTCTCTCTGAACTGAAGGCATGTTATGCCACGGGGTGGCAGGGAATGCAGTTATCATTCACGGCACTTAACATGGTCCTTGAGTTTAGCTGAGAACCTCCACCACCCTTCTGTTTTGGCTCGCTCTCTCTCCTCTTCTGCTGCTACCCATACACCCTTCTAGGCTGGGAAGGGTGTGGGGAAATCAGGGCAACTAGCCAGTGTCCTCCCCTCCCCCCCCCCCCCCCGAGGTATCCCCCCCGCCCTGCAACTGACTGCAGAGTTCAGTTACAGTATAGATCTCCCCCCCCTCCTTCTCCTCCTCCCTTCCCCGGCCACCATCAAAGCATGGGAAAAACACCAACGGGGGAAGGAGGTTGAAAGAGAGGCACCCCTGGTGCTTTTCTGAGATTTAGATTCAGGAAACTCTGTCATGACAAACTTTGTACATGTGTTGCCAAAGTAATATATAAGGAGAGAGATATTTAAAACAAACCGTCTAACTTAGCCAGCTAAGACTTATTGGGCTAACTCACTTCCGATATTCAGCACCACGTCGATGCCACCAAATATCCCCATATTTGGTGCTACTTAGCGCTATGACTGATCTAGCTTATCCGATTAACTTAACCGGATGAGTGCGAATATCAGCCTTTATCCGGCTAATCCCCAGAGTTACTAAGCCACGATATATTTTCGCGGGAGGGGTCCCACTATCACAGGGAGATGTTGCTGCGATAGCGGGGACCCCCTCCTCTGAAAAAATATCACAGTTCTATGACGCATTCTTTTGTCTCATGGCCAAACACCAATGGGAACAATGAACGCACCTAGTGGGCTTTTAACATGATGGCGGCCCTAATCTCAAGGGACCACCCTCGCCTTACATGGCCTCTACCTAAAACAAAAAATAGTCACGTCAAAAGAAAAGGTTGAGTCGGGGGGGGGGGAGAGGGTCAGGCGTGACCCCCGGCTCAACCACTCGAAGCAGCCCCGACTGGCCAAAATGTGAAAAAATAGCCAAATGTACCCACTCGGCAGTGACCCTGGCCAGGCCCGGCGTGACCGGGCCTGGCCAGGGTCACTGCCGAGTGGGTACTGCCATTTGCAAGGGGCGGCAGCAGCCAGGAGAGGACACGGGGCTGATGGGGGAGCTCAAACCACTGGCGGCTGAAAATGAGAAAACGCAGGGAAGAAGAGAAGCGGGTCGCTGACAGGTTCAGGAAATGCCGCGGCAGTTTTCTCTTGTTAGCCGCACATGCGCTCACAGCTTTCCAGCCCCTCTCCCCCCCCCCCCCCCCAATTGTGAGAAGGCTGGTGGGTCTGAAGGAAGGACAAACCCATGGGGCCGTGGTGCACCACGGCCCGATCTTAAGGCAGAAGGAAGCCGGCGGCACTGTGGTGGAGCTCATCCTACCAAGGCCCAATCTTAAGGGAGGAGGCGGCCCACGGGGCCGTGGTGGAGCTCATCCCACCATGGCCCAAAGTGAGGAAAAGGTTGGATGTGGCTGTGCCAGGAGCCTGGAGAAAGGAGGCCATGTGTGCATGTGCGTGAGAACCTGTGTGCACGTGTTGGTATCAGAGTCAGAGTTTGTGTCCATGTGTATGTGTGAGTGTCTGTGAGAGCCTCTGTGTCACATACAGGCTTCTCACAGGCACTCACACACACACACTATGTGTCTGTGAGGGAGAGAGAGGGAGTGTGTGTGACAGCTTAGGCATGTATAAGAGAGATGGAATGTGTGAGAGAATGAATGTGTGTGCATGTATGTGTGTGTATATCAGTATCAGAGCTTGTGTTCATGTGTATGTGTCTGTGTGAGTGCCTGTGAGAGCCTCTGTGTCACATACAGGCTCTCACAGGCATGCACACACACACACACTATGTGTCTGTGAGGGAGAGATAGGGAGTGTATGTGACAGCTTAGGCATGTATAAGAGAGATAGAATGTGTGAGAGAATGAACGTGTGTGCATATATGTGTGTGCATCAGTATCAGAGCTTGTGTCCATGTGTATGTGTCTGTGTGAGTGCCTGTGAGAGCCTCTGTGTCACATACAGGCTCTCACAGGCATGCACACACACACACACACACTATGTGTCTGTGAGGGAGAGAGAGGGAGTGTGTGTGACAGCTTAGGCATGTATATGAGAGATAGAATGTGTGAGAGAATGAATGTGTGTGCATATATGTGTGTGCATCAGTATCAGAGCTTGTGTCCATGTGTATGTGTCTGTGAGAGCCTCTGTGTCACATACAGGCTCTCACAGGCATGCACACACACACACAATGTGTCTGTGAGGGAGAGATAGGGAGTGTATGTGACAGCTTAGGCATGTATATGAGAGATGGAATGTGTGAGAGAATGAATGTGTGTGCATGTATGTGTGTGTATATCAGTATCAGAGCTTGTGTTCATGTGTATGTGTCTGTGTGAGTGCCTGTGAGAGCCTCTGTGTCACATACAGGCTCTCACAGGCATGCACACACACACATAATGTGTCTGTGAGGGAGAGATAGGGAGTGTATGTGACAGCTTAGGCATGTATAAGAGAGATGGAATGTGTGAGAGAATGAATGTGTGTGCATCAGTATCAGAGCTTGTGTCCATGTGTATGTGTCTGTGTGAGTGTCTGTGAGAGCCTCTGTGTCACATACAGGCTCTCACAGGCATGCACACACACACACACAATGTGTCTGTGAGGGAGAGATAGGGAGTGTATGTGACAGCTTAGGCATGTATATGAGAGATGGAATGTGTGAGAGAATGAATGTGTGTGCATGTATGTGTGTGTATATCAGTATCAGAGCTTGTGTTCATGTGTATGTGTCTGTGTGAGTGCCTGTGAGAGCCTCTGTGTCACATACAGGCTCTCACAGGCATGCACACACACACATAATGTGTCTGTGAGGGAGAGATAGGGAGTGTATGTGACAGCTTAGGCATGTATAAGAGAGATGGAATGTGTGAGAGAATGAATGTGTGTGCATCAGTATCAGAGCTTGTGTCCATGTGTATGTGTCTGTGTGAGTGTCTGTGAGAGCCTCTGTGTCACATACAGGCTCTCACAGGCATGCACACACACACACTATGTGTCTGTGAGGGAGAGAGAGGGAGTGTGTGTGACAGCTTAGGCATGTATAAGAGAGATGGAATGTGTGAGAGAATGAATGTGTGTGCATGTATGTGTGTGTATCAGCATCAGAGCTTGTGTCCATGTGTATGTGTCTGTGTGAGTGCCTGTGAGAGCCTCTGTATCACATACAGGCTCTCACAGGCATGCACACACACACACTATGTGTCTGTGAGGGAGAGCGAGGGAGTGTGTGTGACAGCTTAGGCATGTATAAGAGAGATGGAATGTGTGAGAGAATGAATGTGTGTGCATGTATGTGTGTGTATATCAGTATCAGAGCTTGTGTTCATGTGTATGTGTCTGTGTGAGTGCCCGTGAGAGCCTCTATGTCACATACAGGCTTCTCACAGGCATGCACACACACACAATGTATCTGTGAGGGAGTGTGTGTGAGAATGAATCTGTGTGCATCAGTATCAGATCTTGTGTTCATGTGTATGTCTATGTGAGTGCCCTTGAGAGCCTCTGTGTCACATACAGGCTTCTCACAGGCATGCACACACACATAATGTGTCTGTGAGGGAGTGTGTGTGAGAATGAATCTGTGTGCATCAGTATCAGATCTTGTGTTCATGTGTATGTCTATGTGAGTGCCCGTGAGAGCCTCTGTGTCACATACAGGCTTCTCACAGGCATGCACACACACACATAATGTGTCTGTGAGGGAGTGTGTGTGAGAATGAATCTGTGTGCATCAGTATCAGATCTTGTGTTCATGTGTATGTCTATGTGAGTGCCCTTGAGAGCCTCTGTGTCACATACAGGCTTCTCACAGGCATGCACACACACACATAATGTGTCTGTGAGGGAGTGTGTGTGAGAATGAATCTGTGTGCATCAGTATCAGATCTTGTGTTCATGTGTATGTCTATGTGAGTGCCCGTGAGAGCCTCTATGTCACATACAGGCTTCTCACAGGCATGCGCACACACACACAATGTATCTGTGAGGGAGTGTGTGTGAGAATGAATATGTGTGCATGTATGTGTGTGTATGTATGAAGATAAAGTTTGTGTGGCCCTACCTCCCCCAATGCACGACAATATCAGGGTGACTGGAAATCAAAAGATTACAGGTATGAGAGCAGGAGATTTTTTAATCCTTAGTTTTAATTTGTGGGTGTAATTTGATGTTTGTGCTGTTTTGAATATCATTTTTGTGGGGAAATATTAGAACATTTTAATTATTGGATTTTTTTGTATTCATCAGATGTTTTGAAATATTTTATTGGCATTTGAGAATTTTTGTATGTTCTATTCATTAACTGTTTGAAATATGTATTCTTTTTATGACTATGATTTTACTATTATGATTGATGATTTCTTGATTTTATTATTTCATGTTTTTATGAAGAATGGTAGTGTTACTGTTTCTCCATTGTTGCTCTGCATGTAGAGACTGGGCTTGTTGTGGGTTCCAGTTCAGTTCTTCTCAGCCGGTTTCTGTTTGTACTTTCTGATCTCTTTATTCTGCATTTGGTCAGGGTCTCGCTGGGCTCTGCATATGTGACGGAGGTGAGGTATCTTGCTGGCATGTAATTTCTGTGCAGGGATCTATAGCAGCCTGGTTTCCTAATAAGCATTTTATTGGTGTAATACGTGCAGCCGCGTTGCCTTTTCATAGATAAGGTTGTTAGGGGTGTTTTGGTATAGGAGGTTTACCATATTGTAATGCTAATTCTGTTTATTCGTGGCTTTCTGAGGGCCAAGCTCACACCCAGCACGCATTACAAAAAGTCTAATTCCAAGTGTCTTTTTTGCAGTTTTCTGGTTCACACCACAGCAGGGCCTGTAAATATACTATGCATGCTGTAAGTGATATTTTTTCATGGAAAATCTATTATAAATGCAAAATTGAATTGTGTGTGTGCATTTGTGCAAGGCTGTAAGGTTTGCCTAGAGTCCCTAATACCCTTCCTTCGACCATGGGTTCCGTTTGGGGGAGGGTGTCAGATTTGAATAATCAGATTGCTGGAGGGAGCTGGGCTTTTTTTGATGGACCCGGGATAGAGACTGAATGAACTGGGGGGGGGGGGGGGAGGGGGGTAGCACAGTAATTGTTCACACAAGGCAGCAAAAAAGCTAGCACTGGCCCTGACCCCGGCCCCGCTCCCCCCAAAAGTACAATAAAAGACAAAGCCCCCCCCCCCCCCGGTCAAAGGTTATACTCATTGGGGTTCAGTGCCCCCCCCGAACCTTTAGAAGGGTCATAAGGTCCCTCGATGGGGCTGGGATGCACCCTCACACCCAGCCCGGTTGGCGCTATTTTCCAAAACGGTGCCGACCTGGTCTTGCCTCAGCCCTCAGACCCGGGCCACTGAGCACCTATATATCTATTTGTCTCTGTCCAGAGTAACATCAATATCACTATAGTTATGTACTGTAGATGTAGAACTTTGAATAAAGGAAACGTTACCTACACAGAAGACCAAAGAAAGACGTTGGGAGGTGTGAGGGTGCTACTGAGATGAGAGGAGTTGGGAAGTGAGCGGGTGACTGCCTTTAATGAGGGGGTTGCTGAGAGATGAGGGGCATTTGGAGATGTGGGTGGGTAACAGCCTTGAATCAAGGGCATCATAGTCAGATGACAGAGATGGGTATGGGAGGCTGGTTATCTGTCCCATTTTTTTTTTTATAATTGTTATAGATGAGGTCACAGGCACTTCCCCTTCCAGTCTGACACATCCACTTTCTGTTCACAGGGCCCTGACATGATGATTAAGAAGTTCAGCACTTACTTCAAATACCTCCTCTTTCTGGTTTCAGTCCTGATATTTTGGCTTTCTAGATGGCAGGTGCACCAAGCCTATTACCACAGTACCAAAACCAGACACGCCAAAACCCACCTCCTCATCCTTACTACCTGGAGGTCAGGGTCTACTTTTGTGGGTCATCTCTTCAATCACAACCTTGATGTCTTCTACATGATGGAGCCTGACAAGCATATATGGAACCGGTTACCTCAGGAGCACCCAAATCTTCTGCACACGCCACTACGAGACTTGATCAGATCCATCTTCTTGTGTGACATGTCTGCTTTTTCATACTATATATCCAATAACGAGTTCATCTCAAATATTTTCATGTGGCAAGAGAGCCGTGCTCTCTGTTCCCCCCCTATCTGCCCAGACTCAACCTTCACACAATTCAACAGGACAGAGTGCCTTAGAAAATGTAACAGAGTCCCATTTGAGAAACTGGAGGAGGCCTGCAGGGCCCACAGCTATGTGGTTGTGAAAGTCGTTCGGATCCTGGACCTAAAGATTCTCTATCAACTGCTGAAGGACCCATCACTGGACCTGAAGATAATCCACCTGGTGAGAGACCCCCGTGCTATCCTCTCCTCGCGGGAGGGATTCCCTTACCTGAACGAAGATGATGCTACAATCAGCAGAGTTCAGAACTCCAAGAATAACATCAGTGTGGTGATGCAAGAAATCTGCAATGCACAAGTACAGATGTATAAGTTGGCCTCACAGGATCCTCAACCTTTCCTGAAGGGCCGATACCGCATGATGCGCTATGAGGACCTTGTGAGGGACCCAGTAGCTCACATCAGAGATTTATATGACTTTGTAGGGCTCAAAATTACACCCAGTATGGAATCCTGGATTTACAATGTCACTCATGGTCTCATTCCTAACGATAAAGACTTACTGCCCTTCAGCGAGGACTCAAGGAAGATTGCTCTGCAGTGGAGGGAGAGGCTGAGCTTCCAGAAAGTGAAAGAAGTGCAGAAACTCTGTCAGCAGGATATGGAAGTTTTCGGTTACGCATTTATTGAGGCTGAGCAGGAACAGAAGAACATGTCATTAGACTTGCTGCTACCCAAACTAGACCAGTTTAACTTGACCACCTGAGAGGACCTGTGGCCTACTTGATCACTGATCATTTCTGAAGTACTTCATCACATGGTATGGAGTGGTGCATGGGAGGACAATTCTGCCTATCGTAGAACTTGAAAAGAATGCACTTGACTTTTTTGTGTTGAAGTCCATGTATTCTTTCCCCCATTCACCTGAAATGCCCTCAGAGTGTCCAACCTTTTCTTTTTAGCATGGGGAGATATTCCAGCTCACTTGGCCAACAGGTTGCTTTTCGCCTTCAGTTTGCTGCTCTTAAAATGTCTCCATTTCCTCAGTTCTATTCTAAATCTTCCTTAGGCAAGGTGTGAACCATCCTGTATGTCATAGAATGATCCTGAGTAGCTGCCAGTCCACTGCTATGGAGTGGTTGTTGGTCTTCATGCACATGAAGTTGCAGTCCCAGCAGTTTGCAATGAACTCCCCTAAGCCCTCAGCAAATTCTGTGCAAGGTTATTTTGGGGACAGCCTAAGCTGAGGGTATGCCACAACTCCTGAGTAATGGGACTCAGCTGGGGTTACCTGTGACACTCTGGGCTTACCGGCTCACCTACAGATCCCTGAGCTCAGGAATGCAAACCACAATTGGATTTATCTACCTGCGACCATGACAGGGCTCACAACGCTTTGCAGCTTCTCCTTTATAGGAGCTCAGTGTGATTCACACCCACTGCAGCTACAGTGGTTCTAACACACACACACACAAAGACACAGTTTAGTTCCAGGTGAATCAGTGATCAGATAAAATAAATGGCAAATAAGCAAATGATCACCGATTGGTGGATTGCACATATAAACAAGAATAATAAAAATACAATATAATAGGCAAAATATACATTCCTGTACACTGCTCTGCCACTTCCGGAAGTCTGGAGTATGAAAACATCTGACCTCTCATAGGCCTGCTTATTTTTGTGTTTTCTCTTACATTGAGGTAGATCTTCAAAACATACGTGTGCGCGAACAAAAGTACACCAGATTTTATAAGATACGCGCGTAGCCGCGCGTATCTTATAAAATCCGGGGTCGGCGCGCACAAGGCTGCGCAAAATCGGCAGCCTGCGCGCGCCGAGCCGCGCTGCCTGCCTCCATTCTCTCCAAGGCCGCTCGGTAAGACAAGAGGAGACGGCGGTAAGGTCCGAGAAATTATAACTGGACTCCCGAAAAAACTTTCATAAAGTTGTGTAGAATACGTACAAGCAACCGGAGCACACTTTGCACAGTCCCTGAAGCAGCAGCCCGCAAAACGTGGACACGTTGGACTCATCTCCAGACTTTGGACATTGAAAGCACGATAGCGTCTCACCGGGCAAAACTTCAGATCCTGGACTTTGAAGCGTGGCAGCGCTCCCTTAAGGGAAGTACGGTTTTTTATTGAAAATTAATTAAAAAAACCCTTTAAAAAATTTCTCAGTACATGGTTATGGACCGATGATTAAATAAAAACCCGCAAGCGTTAAAAATTACAAGTCTGAAATACTTGCAAACCGCGGGAAATATGAGGGTCCAATATAAGTGATTAATATAGTTTTTTCACAAAAAAATTGTAAAAATTGGTTGATACAACGTGATTGTTTACAAGTGTACCACTGTTTTCGTTGTATATTAGATAGACAGATTGTGTGAAGATTTCAATTACCCCAATATTGACTGGATAAATGTATCATCGGGACAGGCTAGAGAGATAAAGTTCCTGGATGGAATAAACGATAGCTTTATGGAGCAATTGGTTCAGGAACGGACGAGAAAGGGAGCAATTTTAGATCTAATTCTCAGTGGAGCACAGGATTTAGTGAGAGAGGTAACGTGGTGGGGCCACTTGGCAATAGTGATCATAATATTTTCAAATTTTAATTAATGACTGGAAGGGGGGACAGTAGGCAAATCCACGGCTCTCGTGCTAAAATTTCAAAAGAGAAACTTTGATAAAATGAGAAAATTAGTTAGAAAAAAACTGAAAGGAGCAGCTAGAAGGATAAAAAGTGTGCAAGAGGTGTGATCATTGTTAAAAAAAATACCATCCTAGAAGCATAGTATTCCACACATTAAGAAAGGTGGAAAGAAGGCAAAACGATCACCGGCATGGTTAAAAGGGGAGGTGAAAGAAGCTATTTTAGCCAAAAGATCTTCATTCAAAAATTGGAAGAAGGATCCAACAGAAGAAAACAAGATAATGCATAAGCGTTGGCAAGTTAAATGTAAAACATTGATAAGAAGATACTTGTTATTTGTAACTTTTCCTATTTGGTTCGATGTAAACCGGGGTGATAAGAATCTTCGTCTTGAACGTTGGTATAGTAAAAAGATGTAAATAAATAAATAAGACAGGCTAAGACAGAATTTGAAAAGAAGTTGGCCGTAGAGGCAAAAACTCACAGTAAAACCTTTTCTAAATATATCAGAAGCAGAAAGCCTGTGAGGGAGTCAATTGGACCGTTAGATGATCGAGAGGTAAAAGGGGCAATTAGAGAAGATAAGGCCATCGTGGAAAGATTAAATTATTTTTTTGCTTCAGTTTTACTGAAGAGGATGTTGGGGAGGTACCCGTATCAGAGAAGGCTTTCATGGGTGATGATTCAGATGGACTGAACCAAATCACGGTGAACCTAGAAGATGTGATAGGCCTGATTGACAAACTGAAGAGTAGTAAATCACCTGGACCGGATGGTATACACCCCAGGGTTCTGAAGGAACTCAAAAATGAAATTTCAGACCTATTAGTAAAAATTTGTAACCTAACATTAAATTCATCCATTGACCCTGAAGACTGGAGGGTGGCTAATGTAACCCCAATATTTATAAAGGGCTCCAGGGGTGATCCGGGAAACTACAGACCGGTTAGCCTGACTTCAGTGCCAGGAAAAATAGTGGAAAGTGTTCTAAATATCAAAATCACAGAACATATAGAAAGACATGGTTTAATGGAACAAAGTCAGCATGGCTTTACCCAAGGCAAGTCTTGCCTCACAAATCTGCTTCACTTTTTTGAAGGCGTTAATAAACATGTGGATAAAGGTGAACCAGTACATGTAGTATATTGGGATTTTCAGAAGGCGCTTGACAAAGTCCCTCATGAGAGGCTTCTAGGAAAAGTAAAAAGTCATGGGATAGGTGGCGATGTCCTTTCATGGATTACAAACTGGCTAAAAGTCAGGAAACAGAGAGTAGGATTAAATGGATAATTTTCTCAGTGGAAGGGAGTGGGCAGTGGAGTGTCTCAGGGATCTGTATTGGGATCCTTACTTTTCAATATATTTATAAATGATCTGGAAAGAAATACGACGACTGAGATAATCAAATTTGCAGATGACACAAAATTATTCAGAGTAGTTAAATCACAAGCAGATTGTGTTAAATTGCAGGAAGACCTTCTGAGACTGGAAAATTGGGCATCAAATGGCAGATGAAATTTAATGTGGATAAGTGCAAGGTGATGCATATAGGGAAAAATAACCCATGCTATAGTTACACAATGTTAGGTTCCATATTAGGAGCTACCACCCAGGAAAAAGATCTAGGCATCATAATGGATAACACATTGAAATCATTGGTTCAGTGTGCTGCGGCAGTCAAAAAAGCAAACAGAATGTTAGGAATTATTAGGAAGGGAATGGTGAATAAAACAGAAAATGTCATAATGCCTCTGTATCGCTCCATGGTGAGACCGCACCTTGAATACGGTGTACAACTCTGGTCGCTGCATCTCAAAAAAAGATATAATTGCGATGGAGAAGGTACAGAGAAGGGCGACCAAAATGATAAAGGGAATGGAACAGCTCCCCTATGAGGAAAGACTAAAGAGGTTAGGACTTTTCAGCTTGGAGAAGAGACGGCTGAGGGGGAATATGATAGAGGTGTTTAAAATTATGAGAGGTCTAGAACGAGTTAATGTGAATCAGTTATTTATTCTTTCGGATAATAGAAAGACTAGGGGGCACTCCATGAAGTTAGCATGTGGCACATTTAAAACTAATCGGAGAAAGTTCTTTTTCACTCAATGCACAATAAAGCTCTGGAATTTGAACCAGGGATACACACACACACACACACAGACACAAACAAAATATGCTCCCTCTGTCTCTCACACACATACAGGCTTGGTGAGAGACAGAGGGTGCTTGAGTGTGTGTGTTGTGTGTGTGAAAGAGACAGACACACACATTTCCTCCCATCTGTCTCTCACACATACACACACACACTTCCTCTGTATCTCTCACACACGATTCCTGTCTCACCCACACGCGCACACACACACACATGCTTCATCTCTCTCACCCCCATCCCAACCCCTGCACACAGGCACCCTCTCATATGCACACACACATACGCACGCTCACTCTTCTATACACTCACTGTCTCATACACATAACACACACACCCCCTCTCATACACTAGCACCTACTCTTACAGGGCCAGTCTCTCGCTTCTTCGACTGCACAGCAGGGTCTCTTCTTCTGCCACCGACTCCAGGAAACGCCAGCGGCACTGCAGGGCCTCGTCTTCTGCCAGCAGCTCCCGGGAAATGCCAGTGGCACCTCTGGGCCTGTTCTTCTTCCACTGGCCTCTTCCACAGGACCTTGCATTTGCTGGCGGGGAGTAGAAATCCCACCAGTATGTCACCGCCGCAGGACCTTCCTGCTGTCAGCAATGCCATCCCTCCCCAGTATGCCTCTGGTTCACAGCAAGGGTCCATCAAGCCCAGCATCCTGTTTCCAACAGTGGCCAATCCAAGTCACAAGTACCTGGCAGGATCCCAAGAGGTAGAGAGATTCCAAGCTGCTTATCCCAAGAATAAGCATAGATTTCTGCAAGTCTGCCTTAATAATTGTTAATGGACTTTTTCTCCAGGAACTTGTCCAAACCGTTTTTAAACATAGCTACACTAATAGCTTTCACCACATCCTCTGGTAATGAATTCCAGAGCTTAATTATGCATTGAATACAAAAATATTTTCTCTTAATAGTTTTAAATGTATTACTCGGTAACTTAATTGTGTATCCTCTGGTTTTTGTACTTTTCGAAAGAGAAAACACTACTCATTTCACTTCACTCATTATTTTATAGACCTCTATCATATTTCCCCCCAGTTGTCTCTTCTCCAAGCTGAAGAGTCCTAACCTCTTTAGCCTTTCCTCATAGGGGAATCGTTCCATCCCCTTTCTCATTTTGGTCGCCCTTCTCTGTACCTTTTCTAATTCTGCTATATCTTTCTTGAGATGTGGTGACCAGACCTGCACACAGTATTCAAGATGAGGTTGCATCATGGAGCGATACAGATGCATTATGATATTCTCTGTTTTGTTCTCCATTCCTTTCCTAATAACCCCTAGCATTCTATTTGCTTTCTTGGCTGCTGCTGCACACTGAGTAGAAGATTTCAACGATGACACCTAGATCCTTTTCCTGAGTGGTGACTCCTAATGTGGAACCTTGCATTTTGTAGCTATAATATGGGTTTCTCTTACCTAAGTGCATCACTTTGCACTTCTCTACATTAAATTTAATTTGCCATGTGCATGCCCAGTTTCCCAGTTTTTCAATGTCCTATTGCATTTCTCACAATCCTCTTGAGATTTGACAACTTTGAATAATTTTGTATCATTGGCAAATTTGATCACCTCACTTATTGTTCCCATTTCCAGGTCATTTATAAATATATTAAAAAGCATAGGTCCCAGAACATGTCCCTTGGATACTCACCTATTCACCATTCTCCATTGGGAAAATTTACTATCTAGCCCTACTCTCTGTTTTCTATCTTTTAACCAGTTGGCAATCCACAATAGGACACTGCCCCCAACTCATGACTTTTTAATTTCCTAACAAGTCTCTCATGAGGGACTTTGTCAAAAGCTGTCTGAAAATCCAAATACACTATATCAACTGGTTCGCCTTTATCCACGTTTATTTACGCCCTCAAAAAAAGTAGCAAATTTGTGAGGCAAGACTTCCTTTCGCTAAATCCATATTGGCTTTGTCCCATTAAACTATGCTTATCTATATATTCAGCAATTTTGTTCTTTATGAGCGTTTCTACCATTTTGTCTGGCACAGACGTCAGACTCACTGGTCTGTAATTTCCTGGATCACCCCTTGATCCTGTTTTAAAAAATTGGCATTACATTGGCAACTGTCCAGTCTTTAGGTACCATAGATTATGTTACAGATAGTTTACAAATTTCCAATAGCAGGTCTGCAATTTAATTTCTCAGTTCTTTCAGCACTCTAGGATTTATGCCATCTGGTCCAGGTGATTTGCTACTCTTTAGTTTGTCAGTTTGCCCTAGTACATCTTCCTCGTTCACTGAAGATTGTTTCAGTTCTTCTGAACCATCACCTTTGAATATCATTTCTGGCATGAGTATATCTCTTACAACTTCCTCAGTGAATACAGAAGCAAAGAATTCATTAGTCTGTCTGCTATGGCTTTGTGCTGCTAATTTTGTTAGCTTCCCTAATTTCTTTTAGCATTTCATTGCTGTTAATTCATTCTAGTCAGGTGGATGGTAATACACCCCCACTGTTATTTTATTTCCCTTTTCACCTGGAATTTCTATCCATAAAGATTCAACATTGCATTGTGATTCCTGCAGAACTTTATTCTGTTTGGCTCAATGCTCTTTTTAACACATAGTGCCACCCCCTCCACCAATTTGATCCATACTATCATTTCAACATAATTTGTACCTTGGAATCACATAAGAATATAAGACATGCCATACTGGGTCAGACCAAGGGTCCATCAAGCCCAGTATCCTGTTTCCAGCAGTGCCAGCATCCTATTTCCAGCAGTCTCTCTCTCCCAATCCCTCTCCCATAAGAAAATGCCTGTATGGTACCTGGCAAGTACCCAAACATTAAATAGATCCCAACTACTAATCCTTATTGATTAATAGCAGTTTATGGACTTCTCCTCTAGGAACTTCTCCAAACATTTTTAAAACCCAATTACAATAACTGCTGAAACCACATCCTCTGGCAATGAATTCCAGAGCTTAATTATGCATTGAGTGAAAAAGAATTTTCTCCAGTTTGTTTTAAATGAGCTACTTGCTAACTTTACAGAGTGCCTCCTAGTCCTTTTATTGTCTGAGAGAGTAAATAACCAATTTACATAAACCTGTTCAAGTCCTTTCAAGATTTTGTAGACCTCCCTTAGCCGTCTCTTCTCCAAACTGAACAGCCCTAACTTCTTTAGCCTTTCCCCATAGGGCAGCCGCTCCATATCATTTTGGTCGCCCTTCTTTACACTTTCTCCAGTGCAGCTATATCCTGCTTGAGATGCAGTGACCAGAGTTGCACACAGTATTCAAGGTACAGTCTCACCATGGAGCAATAAAAAAAGCATTATGACATCCTCAGTTTTATTTTCCATTCCCTTCCTAATAATCATTTTTTTGTTACTTTTGCTGGGGATATATGTAGGGGATAGGCCTTATAGATTCAGAGTTTTCAACCAGACACAAACTAGTTTGAAGGCCACAGGATAACCTCTGAGAAAACTAGCAATTAACTTATAACTAAAGCCTGAGAGAGAGAATGAGGGCCACACAGCTGTGTCTGAAATCTAATAAGAACTCAGAGGGAGGGAACTCCGCTGCTTTCACAAGCATTTGTAGTGTATAAGGAGAGACAGCAAGAAAGAGAGGGGAGAGAGAGCCCTGGACATGATGGTACAGCTGTTCCTTTGGAAATGTAAGCTTTTTATATCTATGTAACAATTGTTATTATCTACCATTACTTCTTCTATACAATTTGATTTTATTTTTTCTATCCTCCTATTGCTCAAATAAACTTATTTTCTTACCTGGAACCCTGATGTACTGAATCCAAGTTTGTGTGGCCATTTGTGTAGGGGATAAGGTCCTGCGTTCAAGCCCCCAGGTATAATCCCAGTAACTGTGTGTGTTTATATGAGATTAGCCCCCCAGGTCAGAGCCCCTGGGCAGGATACCAGTGTGCACGGTCTGAACCCATAACAAAATTGGCAACGAAGATGCTGGATTCCAGGTGAAAGGTTTATATGAGCCTTTAATTTGTGCTTGAGTATTTCTTGATCTTTTAGTGTGAAGGGCAGATGTGTTTATTTTGGGACCGTCTAGTTTCTGTTAAGAATTATTCTTGTACTTGTAATTGCCTCTATGATGTCTAGTTTTTGAACAAATATGTTTACTTTTTATCTGTAAGTTGTGTAATTAGAATGTATGTTCAAAACTTTAATATTTCATTTTGCAAAGTCGATTCTTACTTTGTAATAGTTTTGAAAAACTAATAAATAAAAAATTTAAAAAAAAAGAATTGTTCTTGTAATCTGCAGAAAACAGGATAGAGCATAAGAAAACCTATTGAGTACACAATATTCTGCGTGTATTTAACTTTAGCATTATGTGGCAACAAAAGGTGTCATTTGTTAAGAATCAAACAGACACTAATGTAGAATAAAATGCAGAAACGAAGAGAAAGTATCTTTTTGAGATTGCAGCAGCATGTGGAAAGAATCCATGTGGTCCTAATGTTGCAGCAGACTTAGATTATTTTGATGATGTAGAGAATAAGATTTCTGAATATATCCATGCCACAATGCCCAAAAATAAGAGTATACCAACTACAACAATATTCCGTTATGGCTGTTTATTAAATTCTAACATTAATTGAATCTGTAAGCTATTTTTCTATTTTTTTCTTTAAATCCATTGATTAAAATTCAAAAAATGTTGTTAAGGAGAAGGTGGAATGTTTCATAAAATTTCTTGAACACTACTACAGTGTAATGTATCTGATTTTTTAATCATGAACTCTCCACCTCCGTCCTTATAATTTTTGTACTTTTTTTTAGTGCACATATGTGAATTAAAATGAATATTTTTCATTGCCAATTATTAATAATAAATACCTTGCTTCTTTTCATTGCCAATTATTATTATTATTATTATAGCTATAATAATTGGCAATGAAAAATATGCATTTTAATTCACATATGCGCACTAAAAAAATAGTACAAAAATTATAAGGACGGAGGTGGAGAGTTCATGATTAAAAAATCAGATACATTACACTGTAGTAGTGTTCAAGAAATTTTATGAAACATTCCACCTTCTCCTTAACAACATTTTTTGAATTTTAATCAATGGATTTAAAGAAAAAAATAGAAAAATAGTTTACAGATTCAATTGTTAGAATTTAATAAACAGCCATAACAGAATATTATTGTAGTTGGTATAGTCAATTGATTGAATATTCCAAAATCTTGAGTCTGAAGGTGCAAGGTATTTAGGTTTGTCACGAAAATAAGAATAAGCAGAGCACAGCCTTAATATAGCTACTGTTAGATATTACAAGTGCTTGGTTACAACGCCTTAAGATCTTGACAGATAAATTTAAAAAAGAAAAATTTAATAGGTTAATACAGGAGAAGTTATCTTCTGCCCAGTTAGCAGAAGATTGGCAACACTATGAGCAACGTGAGGCTGATTTAATTGAGAAAATAAAAATTGCTAGTACCCAGAATGAGGCTTTAAAGTCTGAAATTACCTGTTTAAATAAACAGTTACTTGATAAAGATGAACAATTAGAAATTCTTTGGGAATACTGTAAACCTCAACCCAAATCTCCCTCTAATTATGAGAATGAATGTTGCGGCCGGGTTCTGCGGCTGAATAGTGGACCCTTGGGCCAACCCACCCCGAGGGGCGGAGTAGGTCGGGAGGCGGAGCCAAGACTCAGAGGGCTGGATGTAGTAGCAATAGAGTTTGATACAGGATCTTCACCCGGGTACACAGAACCCCCCAGGAGGAGCCTGTAGGGTTCCGGCACCTTTGGGACTTGGGCCCCCGAGGGAGAGTCCAGCAACAGAGAACCAGGGAGTCCACAGATGACAGGGGCTGGCACAAGCTCTTCACCCGGGCACCCGGAACCCCCTGTGAGGGGCCCGTAGGGTTCTGGCACCTTGGGACTTAGACCCCAGAACGAGCGAGGGAGTGAGTCCAGCAACAGAGAACCAGGAAGTCCACAGATGACAGGGGCTGACACAAGCTCTTCACCCGGGCACCCGGAACCCCCCGGGAGGAGCCCGTAGGGTTCTGGCACCTTGGGACTTAGACCCCAGAGAGAGAGGCTGCAGCAAGGAACTAGACAGTTCAGAGAGAATAGAGTTCAAGACCAGAGCTTCACCCAGGCACCGGGAACCCTCCAGGAGGAGCCCGTAAGGTTCCAGCACCGTGGGACTTAGGGAACAGCAGAGACAACTCTATCTCACAGGCGAAGTGCAAGAGGCGTCTGACGTGGCGGAGCAAGGCGTAGTCAGGACGAACTGAAGTCAAGGCAGGCAGGGAAGACAGCAAGGAACGCAACTCAGAGCTACAGGACTGTAGTGAACCTCGTTGCAAGGCAAAGAGGAATAGTCTGAGCGCCGGTTATATCTGGGTGGCAGGTGACGTCATCACTGTGGGCGGAGCCAGGCTTCCGGGTTCTGGGCGCACAAAGAGTCCGTCCTCGCGCACGCGTGAGGCCACTGCAAGCGGAGCAAGGAAATGGCGGAGGCCACATGGGCCTATGTGCGTCCCTGGGAGCCGGAGGGTGGTGAGCGAGGCGTTCCCTGACCTGAAGGTAAGCGCCGGTCCAGGCGGAGAGAGGGGAAGCGGAGCAGACCGCAACAATGAAAAAGGAAGATAATATAAAGAACCACTGCAGCAGGGGAGCAAATGATCCAGAAGAGACGGGGAGTGAGAATGTCGCCACTGCATCCATCCATGACAGGACGTTAAACGGAAGGCCTGCACTTAGGGGTACATTTTAAAAGACAGCGTGCGCACGTACTTTAGTTCGCGCATCAGGCGCGAACAAAAGTACGCTGGATTTTATAAGATACACGGGGAGGAGGCTGGAGTGGCCAGAATAGCCCTCAGGCTATCCACTGGAGCACTGCCCGCCAGAGGCTAGGTGTAGCCGGAGTCCAGAGCATCGGAGGAACGATTAAGAGACGAGCCTCCAGGGTGAAGATCCAGGACATCCAGGACAGACTTCCCGGACACTCGGTGAAGGGCAGCCGGGACGAAACGAAGAGGGATATCCAGAAGACTCCAAACCCAGGATGTGACAGGAAGGAACATGGAAATCCTCAACTCCGAAGATGGAGAAGACCCACTAGCGCCCTACACACCCCAGCAGGGGTGGTCGCGGACCACTGGGCCGCAGCAAGCCCTACCAACCCAGCCAGGCTGGTCGCGGACCATGCTAGGATGGATCAAGTGAAGCCTTGGACATCTGGACAGGACGGACATCAGGACATCAAGACGAGACCGAGGTACATCAGGACTGGGACAAAGGAGACATGACAGACGAGACATCAGCAGAGACCAGGACAGACAACGAGGGATCCCACGAAGATACAGGAAGCCAAGCAGGAGCAGGAACGTAGAGAAGTCCAAGAATGAACTAGCTCCTTGCGAAAGCGAAGTTGGAATGGCAACTGAGCCCTTTTGTAGGGCTGGACAGGAAACACCCAAGTGATGTCATCCAGGTGGAGCCAGAGGGACCACTCCCTGCTGGCCCTTTAAAACAAGGAGAGAGGCGCGGCCCCACGCCTAAGGAACAGGAAGAAGAGGCAGCAGGACCATAGACAGCGGCCCTGCTGACCCTGAGATGAAGAAGCAGGAAGAACGGGCCGCAGGCAGGCCCCAACGAGGGAGGCGGCTTCCTGCCGCGAAGAGGAAGTCCGGTGGTGGCTCCAGCCGCCAGGAAACACCGGTGGTGGCCTCCGGGCCACGAAGAGGAGCTCCGGAGCGGCCCACCGGCCGCAAGAAGAGGAGGCAGATGACGTCAGTGGCTCCAGGCTGCGGTAGCGGCAACAAGATGGCGGCCTCCGGCTGTGAAGAGAAGACAGGCTGTGGCTTCTGGCTGGCCGCAGGAGCGGTGAAGACAGCGGCCTCTGGGCCGCGGGGAAGAGCTCAAGCAGCGCTCTGCCGCGGCGCGGCCTCCAAGCCATGTGGGAAGTCCGGGGGCGGCACCAGCCGCATGGAGCAACTTTGGAGACAGGCAGGCAGGAGGGTAAGGGAGGCCCGCAAGCAGAACCGCAAAAGTATCCTGTTTCTAACAGTGGCCAATCCAAGTCACAGGTACCTGGCAAGTACCCAAACATTAGATAGATCACAAGCTACTATTGCTTATTGATTACCGTAATAGCAGTTTATGGATTTAACCTCTAGGAACATATCCAAACCTTTTTTAAACCCAGTAACACTAACTGCTGAAACCACATCCTCTGGAAATGAATTCCAGAGTTTTACTATGCGCTGAGTGAAAAAGAATTTTCTTTGTTTTAAATGAGCTACTTGCTAACTTCATGGAGTGCCTCCTAGTCCTTCTATTATCTGAGAGAGTAAATAACATATTTACATTAACTTGTTAAAGTCCTTTCATGATTTTGTAGACTTCTATCATATCCTCCCCTCAGTCGTCTCTTCTCCGAACTGAAAGCCCTAACTTCTTTAGCCTTTCCTCATAGGGCAGCCGTTCCATGCCCCATATCATTTTGGTCGCCCTTCTCTACACTTTCTCCAGTGCAGCTATATCCTGTTTGAGATGCAGTGACCAGAGTTGCACACAGTATTCAAGGTACAGTCTCACAATGGAGCAATAAAAAAAAGCATTATGACATCCTCCGTTTTATTTTCCATTCCTTCCTAATAATTCCTAACATTCTGTTTGCTTTTTTGACTGCCGCAGCACACTGAACTGACAATTTCAATGTATTATCCACTATGAAGCTTAGATCGCTTTCCTGGGTGGTAGCTCCTAATATGGAACCTAACATTGTGTAACTACAGCAAGGGTTATTTTTCCCCATATGCATCACCTTGCACTTGTCCACATTAAATTTAATCTGCTATTTGGAAGCCCAATCTTCCAGTCTCACAAGGTCCTCCTGCAATTCATCACAATCCGCTTGAGATTTAACTACTCTGCATAATTTTCTGTCATCTGCAAATTTGATCACCTCACTCATCGTATTCCTTTCCAGATCATTTATATATATATTGAAAAGTACCGGTCCAAGTACAGATCCCTGAGGCACTCCACTGTTTACCTTTTTCCACTGTGAAAACTGACCATTTAATCCTACTGTTATGAAGCTGACGGTGGACCCTTAGTCCAAGGTAGAGTTGATGTACTTAAGGGAGAATAAACTCTCTTAGGTCACTACCGTCGAAAGGCAAGGCCAGGTAATCCAACGTTGAACAGTTACTTCGCTACTGTAGGCTCACGGTCCCCCCAGGAGGAGCCCATAGGGACCCAAGCCACTTGGACTTAGGAGACTTCCTGAAGACTGAAGATAGGTCTGGACGCAGGCGCCTCCTGCAGGTCGTGGGGTCCAGGCCGCTGGCGCCTCCAGTAGGTCGTAATGCAATCTGGAAGTCGAAGCCAAGGAAGGTCGGAAACCAGTCCAGTGGTCGAAGTCAAGAGAGGGGTCAGAAGCCGGTCCATTGGTCGAAGCCAGGAGAAGGGTCAGAAGCCGGTCCAGTGGTTGAAGCCAAGAGAAGGGTCAGAAGCCGGTCCAGTGGTCGAAGCCAGGAGAATGGTCAGAAGCCAGTCCAGTGGTCGAAGCCAGAAGAGTCCGTCCAACAAGAAGAGAAGCAGGAACTAGGACCAGAAGGACAAAACCACGGAACACAAGAAGCGGAGTCCAAGAAAAGGAAACGGGAACTCGGAACTCAGGAACAACACCAACCAGGAGCCAGGATACCAAGGCAAGGTCTGAGGGGCAGACCTTGCCTTTAAATAGTGAACCAGCAGGGGAGTTCCCCGGAAGAAGCTTAAATCAATATCCAGTAGTGGTCCCTTTAAGAATCCTGCTTAGTCGCGCGTGTGGCTCTAAGCAGGCTCGGCGGGGGAGGAGTCAGCAGCAAAGAATATCGGCAGGGACGTGGCCAGGCCTCAGCAGCGGCCATGGCCGCGCGTCGAGCATCGGAGCTGGCTGCCTGCTCCCGCGGGCGCCCTGGGAGCGTCCCAACGCGGTGAGTGGCTGGCCCCGGTCGCGAACCGCCACCACCGGCGGCCATAACACATACTCTCTGTTTCCTGTTTTTTAACCAGTTTGCAATCTGTAAAAGAACATCGCCTCCTACCCCATGACATTTTAGTTTTCTTAGAAGCCTCTCATGAGGGACTTTGTCGAATGCCTTCTGGAAATCCAAATACACCACATCTACCGGTTCACCTTTATCCACATGTTTATTCACCCCTCCATAAAAATGTAGGAGATCTGTAAGGCAAGACTTCCCTTGGGTAAATCCATGCTGTGTCCCTTTAAACCATATCTATCTAAATGTTCTGAGGGTGAAAACTTGACAGGACAAAGGACTAACAGAAGATTGATGTGAACATCAGGCAAGTGGGCCCCAATTTGGGAAGAGGGTCAGGATAATATAGGTTTAATTCATCTCGTTTTGACATAAGAAACTGTGTACATGATACTCCCATAGGGTCATATGATTGAGCTGTCTATGTTATCTATAAAAAGAAGACTTTACTAATGTACGGGGACAAACAGAAGGTAGAGCTTCTCTTGAGCGTCTGGCTGGAGAGATCCTGCCCCTCTATTCCTCCCAGGGGTACCTGTAGAGCTTATTGATATACAATTAAAAACATTAATATTTGGGTATCCAAAACATTAGTGTGGTATCCTTGTGTCCGTGAAAAAGCGCCTTAAGCGTGATTTAGCACTTAACAAGATAAAGACTCCAAGTCTGTAGAAAGGCATTTGTCTTAAACGATTGCAGTTTTCTACAACTGCAAGGTTATGTAGAGCATTCCTCCAGTGCAACCTACAAATTGGTGCAAGATAGATATTGAACAGTAGGGCAAAGAGAGCTGAGCCCTGGGGCACCCCTGTGGAAATCTGGTGCCATTGCGAACAGTCATTGTTAAATCTAATCTGTTGTGACCTTCCACTTAGATATGAGTTGAACCACTTAAGAACAGATCCAGGGACTCCACATTCTCTGAAGAGATACAAGGAGGACCTGATGATTGAGCATATCGAATGCTGGGGCGACATCAAGCAATATCAACACACATTGATGCCCATCATCAAGCCCTCTTTGAATGAAATCTAGGCTTGAGAGAAGCTGGGTGTCCATACTAAGGTTCTTCCAGAATCCAAACTGGAATTGATCTAACACGTAGTTGGATTCAACAAAATCATTTAGCTGCTTTAAAGCAAGGGCCTCTAGCAACTTTGCCATAAAAGGCAACGAAGAAATTGGATGATAACTGGCAATGTCCGAAGAATTACGGCCTGGCTTTTTAAAAAATGGCGTAACAGATGCACGCCTCAAACAGCCAGGCAGATATCCCTCCTGAAATGAGAGAGTGACAATTTTGGTAATCAAAGGGGCAATAGTATCTTGAACTGCCTTCAAAAGAGGGGTGCTATACACATTCAGTGGACAGAAGGAAGGATTCATGGAGGCGATAGCCTTAGCCACTTCTGAGGGGCTAAATTCATCAAAGCTGAACCATTTCACTACAGCAGTATCAGGCAGCGAATCAGCCCAAAGAGCAACATGACAGAATGTCACCAACATCTTGATCTTACTATAAAAATAATCTAAAATCATCACTCTTAAGAGCCCCATTAAAAGAATTACTTCCTTATGGGGAATTATTTATTTATTTATTTATTTTTGGTTTTTATATACCGGAAGTTCCTGTATACAATACATATCATTCCGGTTCACATTTAACAGAAATAACTATCGCCGGGGAGGCGGTTTACATGGAACATATCGAAATAATGAACGGATAATATATAATAAAGTACAATCTATTGGGAAAAACAACTAAGATCAACTTAGAACACAACTTGGAAACATATAACTGAAGTAATATAAACATTAGATTATTGCTGTAAGGCAAGGATGGTTGTTGTTCTTCTTGCTTTTAGCTCTCTGGGAAAGCTTGACGGAAGAGCCAAGTCTTGAGTTTCACTTTAAAAGTAGTATGGCACGGCTCAATGCGGAGGTCCGGTGGTAGGGAGTTCCAGAGAGATGGGCCCGCTGTGGATAGAGCGCGTTTCCTCAGGGTAGATTTTGCAGGTTGGGTGATCATTCTGTTCTGGTATGCCCTTCTGGTTGGTTTTTTAGAGGAGTGTAGTTGAAGCTGGAAGGTTAAGTTGAGTGGAGAGATGTTATGTAGGGCCTTATGAATCATCATGCAGGTTTTGAACTGAATCCTATATTTGATGGGCAGCCAATGGAGATGCTGGAGGATCGGGGTGATATGGTCCCTTTTTTTGGCGTTTGTAAGTATCCTTGCAGTGGCATTCAGTACCATCTGGAGTGGTTTGGTGGTGTATGCGGGAAGGCCCTGCAGGAGTGAATTGCAGTAATCTAGTTTAGGGAGAATGATGGCTTGGAGTACTGTGCGGAAATCCCTATAGAGTAGAAGAGGCTTTAGTTTCTTTAGCACTTGTAACTTAAAGAAGCATTCTTTTGTAGTGTTATTTATGAATTTATTGAGGCTGAGTCTGTTGTCTAGTAGTACTCCCAGATCTCTGACTTGAGGTGCGGTGGCATATCCTGAGGTGTCTGGAGAGTTGCTGGATGTTGGCGGGGCAGGTTGATCCGGTGCTATTATGAGTATTTCCGTTTTGTTGGTGTTTAGAACCAGGTTGAGGCTGGTTAGAAGATCGTTGATGGATGAGAGGCATTTTTTCCAGTAGTCCATGGTTTTGTGTATGGTCTCCGTGATAGGGATGAGAATTTGTATATCATCCGCGTATAAGAAATGGGTGAGCTTGAGGTTAGTAAGTAGATGACAGAGTGGGAGAAGGTAAATGTTGAAGAGGGTGGGGGAGAGTGATGATCCTTGTGGTACCCCCATCTTGGCTTGGATGGGGTGAGATTCCTTGTTGTTTATCTTAACTTTGTATGTTCTGTTCTCTAGGAAGGACTTAAACCAATTGAAAGCTGTTCCTGTGATGCCGATGTCTGTAAGACGTTGTAGTAGGCTAGGGTGGTTCACGGTGTCGAACGCTGAGGAAAGATCCAGAAGCGCGAGGAGACAAGGTTGGCCTTTTCGAGATTGAAGATAATGGTGTCCGTTAGTGTGGATAATAAGGATTCGGTGCTCTTTTTCTTCCGGAATCCATATTGGTTAGTGGTGAGGATATTGTTGTCGTCAAGGAATTCAGAAAGTTGTCTGTTGACAATTTTCTCCATGATTTTAGCTAGCATGGGGAGGTTAGCTATAGGTCTGTAGTTAGCCGGGTCTGTGGTGGGAAGGTTGGGTTTTTTGAGGAGAGGTTTGAGCAATGCTAACTTGAGTTGGTCCGGAACTTGGCCTTGGGCGAGGGAGCAGTTAATGATATCTGCAACTGGCTTGGCAATGATGTCAGGGATTGAACTCAGCAGGTTTGATGGTATATGGTCTAAGGGGTGAGAGGACGGTTTTATCTTCCTAAGGATGTTCGCTATTTCTAGGGTGGACGTGGGTTCAAGAGTTTCGAGCGCTGCTGTGTATGTGTTGGTTTGACGAGCGGTTGCTGTAGCTGATTGTGGGCTGTGGTTGCTTGCGTGGCTTATGTGCGGCGTAGGCACAGGAGTATTAGTAAGATTTTGCCAGGCAATAACAGATTTCGTGGAAAGGGTGAAAACATGCGATAGCAGCCCCCTTTCGCACAGGGTCGCCATCTTCCAAAATGGCCAGCACAGGCCCTAACCACCTCCCAATGTGGAACCCCTCCCCGGGTGTCTTGGAAGACCCCCCATCCCACCTTGCTGCCTCTAGCTTAAAAGAAAAAAAGGTCATAAAATGCAAGTTTAAAATCACACAGTGATGCCCTGTCCCCTATCCAAACCCCTCTCCATTCGGAAAAAATACCCCTCCCCAGGTTCTCTCCCAAAGGCATCCTACCCCCCCCCCTCCAATATTAGACGTAGTCCCTGGTAGTATAGTGGCCACCCACCCCCCTTCTATGAAAGAAGTCACTCCCCACCCACTGGAAACCCGCCCCCCCCCCCCATACTTTTAGAAGAAATACCTCCCTAGGTCCTGGACTAGTTGACATTTTAGAAAAAGGTGCCGGACGACCTTTTCCCCATCACATGATGGGACAAAGGCCGGTTGAAACCATTTGGAAAGACGGCATCAACCGGCCCGGAACCTAGGGTGCGCTCTTGGGGACAGAATAGGTCAATCAGCCACCAGAGGTGGGGAGGCAGCAACAGCTCTCACACCTCCCATCACCAACCTGGATCCAGGTGAGTAAAGAAAGGCTGAAGAGAAAGAGCAGCAAAAAGAAATGATTAATATACTTCAGTTTGCCAGGCAACGTTTCCTCTTCCTTTTATGGCGGATAAGCTGCAAAGGTAATGGTTAACCCTTTGCTGTCTATTTTTTTGCCCAATATCTGCACTGCAAGGCAGTCAGTCGTGGCAGCATGGCCTCCTACCAGCCATCGCTGCTCTGCTGATGTAACAAAATGGAGCGGCCAGCAATGTCGGCATACCCCTATTCCCCCAGTCAATGGAGACATATGCGGCGGCATTACTACTTGGGCTGTGCCTGGTAAACAAGTGGGGCCACTTCCAGCCTGGAGACCTCTTCAAGGTCACCTAGATCAGCCTGACATGAAATCCATTAGCAAAGCTTGACCGTGTGACCTTCTTTAGCTGATATGGACTTCTGCCTTCTGACAATAGTGCTCCTGGGCAAACAATGAATGAGTCAAAAACAGAAAATGTGCTCCAAGTGCCACCTTGATTTGGAAAGGTAGAAAGTCTAAACACCTTTCACGCTCTCTCTCTCATTCATCCTCGGGAAGAATGAAAATGGTGGAGGAGCCTTCTGAAAATTTCAGAGGAGATGCAGAGAGCGCAGCGGCAGAGAATGCTGAAGTATGCGTGTGTGCGTGTGTCTGTGCGGTAGCTACGTGGGTGAGAATGCATATACGGTATGTGATTATACAGGTGTGCATTGTAGGGACCCTGGTTTCCCTTGATAAGACTGTAAAATAATCAAATCAGACAGTCCATCTCGTAACGGTCAAACCACGTCCCTTTATTCAAAATGGGGGTAATTTTCAAAGGAGTTACGCGCATAAATGTAACTACTATTGTAGCAATTTTCAAAAGCCATTTACTCACGTAAAGTGCACTTATGCGAATAAATCCTATGGACGATTCAATGGCATATATTGTAGCAATTTTCAAAAGCCTACTTACTCGAGTAAAGTGCATTTACATGCGTAAAACCCAAATTTGCGCATGTAAATGCTTTTTAAAATCCGCCCCTATATGTGTACACAGGGGGCTTGCGGGCACAATTCAGTTACACTTTCTCACGTCTGCTTTTTATACATATAAGGTAAAGCACTGAGAATTATCCTATAAAATGACAGTTTCTATACCTTCTTGTTAATTAGCTATTTCTCTTTACTTATCTCTAGAAAAAGAGGAACTGCCTCATCGCGCTGATTGGCTAAGAAAAAGCGGAACTGCAGTACTTTGCTCATTACTATTCATCAATCACCAGGTGCAGCTAAACTCATAAGAACATAAGAACTTGCCATGCTGGGTCAGACCAAGGGTCCATCAAGCCCAGCATCCTGTTTCCAACAGAGGTCAAACCAGGCCACAAGAACCTGGCAATTACCCAAACACTAAGAAGATCCCATGCTACTGATGCAATTAATAGCAGTGGCTATTCCCTAAGTAAACTTGATTAATAGCAGTTAATGGACTTCTCTTCCAAGAACTTATCCAAATGCCATCCTAATGGTCTTTTAAGCAGTAAACAGCTACTGGTTCTAACTGGTTACTTATTTCTATGTGCTTGCTGCATAGCCCCCTTCTCACGTGTCCAGCCTTTAGCACTTTCTGCATTATTTCATTATATAGAAATATATTAAAAAGGAACGTAAAGCCCTATTCCTAACTGCATTGTCCTATTGTCAGCCTCAATGCAGCAATACAATTGGGATCTTAATCATAGATTCCCTCTAGATCCGACACATAAACCCACTCACACTTGGATGTATGTGTTGATGTCTGTGTGCAGCAGCAGCCAGGTGTGTGACGAGGGGGGCAGGTATGATTATGTCCCCAAGCGTTAGTGCTGGTGTCTATGCATTCTAGTAAAATGCATTTATGGGTGTGTACATATAGTAGGTATGTGGGTGGAAGAATGAAATTCTTGCCATGAACAGTTTTTTTTTTCCAAAAACAAGTTAGTGCAGTTCTCAGCAGTATAAGTGTCCGCTGCCCAGGAGGAAGTGCTGAATCCTTTCTAGGATGAGCAGTCATGGTGTCTTCCCCAGCTCAGCCTGGGTATTTCGACTGCTGTGTTTCTTGGGGAGGGGGGGGGGGCGCAGATGAATTATCTTCTACCTGGTTTCAACCAGGCAGGGATCACAAGATTAGTCTCAGGGACATGAATCCTGCCTCCAGCTAGTTCAGCTCAACCTACATGAAAAGTAAGTCACCGATTAACCTTTTCTCTCGCTCTCTCTCTCTAGTGAAGATAATCCTTAGCTCTGCCTAAGAGCAACACAGAGGAGCAAACAACAGATTTAGATACACGGTTCAAAACTCCTACAGCAGGCTGTCTCTAGCATTCTATAAGATTTTTAAAAAATAAACTTTTTATTATAATACAATTCTTGACCTTCCCGGGTGCATGGAAGATGCCAGACTTCATATCGAACAGCACAGGTACCAGTGGGAAGTGACATCTTCTGTTTTATTTTCCGAGATTTTAACTCTAAAACATTCCCTGTGCGACAGACCCCAAAACTAGGCCCCTTGGAGGAATTCTGGGGGCAGGAGTCCCTTGATCTTGGCTTTCTCAGGTTATGCAAATGATTGATGGTGTTTCTGAATGTGATTGAACAGTATGCCTTCGCAGAAAAGGACTGATGCAGAGCATTACCCTTGAACAGCCACCAGATGGCAGTAGATCATAGTATATATTTACTAATTGGGACATTTATGCATGGAATTTCTATTGCGTGTTCTACTACTGTAAATGCTTATGGAAGAAGGTTTCATTAGAGGGAGTATGTCTGAGAACCATAGATGTAGGGAACTTCATTTTCAGGTTTTAGGCTTCTTTGTTTTTCCTGGGAATTTAGCAGGGTTCATTATGAGAAGAACAAAATCAGGAGAAAATCAGTTGGAAAAAATGGCTCATTACTATTGCGGGTAAATCTCGGAGTTTATTTTGGTGGACAGAAGCCACGGCAATGAGACATTAAGCAGATTCTCCCACCCATCACGTAGCAGCATCCCCATCTCCTGCCTAGCATGTCCCCCTCTGGCTCCAGGCTTCTCTCCCCTAGGGCAGCAGCACTGCACGTCTGCTTTTGTGCCGCGCCAGGGAGCCTGCCGGGAAGTGCTTCTGGTGGACAGGGCCTGCTTCAAAGGCTCGATGAGGAGGCAGGACTTGAAACACGGCGTGGGCCGCACTGGAGGGTGGGACTTGAAACACAGCATGCACGGTAGAGGCCTTGAGACTGCATCGGCAACTCTGGAGCTGCTCTTTAATTAGTCTAACATTAGGGTGACTATCGGTTTAAACCCACTGTCACCTTTGGGAATTTATGGGGAAAATGAAGGCCCCTATGTATAAGGCAGTGTTCAAAGTTTGGTGGGAGGAGTTCTAGGAGTAGCCACCAGGACAATGGGGTACCCAGAGCACCTCTCCTCAAGGAGCAAGCTCCTTTGCTCAAGGGGAAAAGCCAGAGGCTGAAGGAAACCATTCGGCAATCAGGAATGGGTTCTGAAGAGTGAGGAGTGATTTTAGGTTCCCTAGTCCTCAGAATAGCCTAGGCCTGAGAAGGTCCATTGGGCATAAGCTTGGCATGCCAAGGATTCCCTTGCTTTTGGATTAAGTATAGAGAGAACATTAAGAGGAATGTGCTATATGCTCTTACCGAGATTTGCGAGAGAAGAGGAACTTTATAAACACTACATGACAATCCAACGTGAATGAGGAGGATCTGCTTGATGATGTTATTGCTGCCACAGCCCTGCTGTGGAAACCTGTGGACCAGGATCAAATCAGTGTCTTTCAATACTTCTTGCTATTTGGGTACGCTCTGACCTCTGCAAAGCCCCAGATACCAGAATAAAAGCTGTGCTGTATCTTTCGGAGAGAGACCCTACTTTATCCCACGGTATGGCTTCGTCAAAGGCTGGGGCAAATGTGGACAGTGGGGAGCAGTTCGAGGGGGTCACAGAGACAGAAACTACTGTTGGGATTTTTTTTTTCCTTCTCCAGTTTGGGAAATATAAGCCCTTGCTTGCCTCCAAGCCAGGTCTCGTGCACCATCTAGTTGATCATTTTTTAGAAACTGGTGCTTAGCTTCCAAACAGGCATCAGACCGGTGTTCATTTTATGTACCCTGTCGGGGATCACATCCAAATAGTGCATTTGCAGCTTTTATTAAAACAACTCAAACCCAATTTCCAACACGCTGGAGACCCAGGTGAGGGTCTCCAATGTAAAATCTGCTCTCCACATGAAGCCCAGGTCATACCTGAGGAAAATCCCTTAGGAGGTGGTTGAAGTAACCCTGTTGCTCCATGCCATCTGGCCAGACTGATCTACTCCTGGTTTTGTTGCATGCCTTCCTCCCTCCTCCACCACTCGGGAACCGAAACTACAAGCCTCACAGAATCACTGGAAGGAGGAGGAGAAACGCAGAATCTACAGGGGGGGGCAGGTGGGACAGAGGGGTAGAGCTGCTTTTTGAAAGAGAAAAACCAGCCACCTGTCCTCTTCAGTCCTTTGCCTCACGCCGCCCTGGGCCCCATCCCTTGCCCTGCCCATGAACATGAGTCATAGGATCATGCCTTTATTAGACAATCGTAACTGTCTGCACATTGGCCCACTGATGGCGGCCCAGAAAGGTCTTCAGATTCTGCAAAATGCGGCCGACAATTACGTTGCTCGCTGATTACATCTGGAGTCAAGTACAAAGTCCTGATGTTGGTACACAAGCTTCTGGCAAGGGATTCTTTTCCCCGAGATCGTCACAGGCTTACTCGAGGTGCCAGCAGCACGTCCAGCCATGGACGTGCTCCTGGCTTTGGAGCACCATCCCGCAGGAGCTCAGGAGACTGAATTGTACAAAGATGTTCCAGGCCAAGCAGAAAAGGGATCTTTTTCCGGCTGGCTTCTGACTAAGGGTTGCTCCTGCCTTTCTTATCCTTGAGGTTGAGGCTGCTGAATGATATAACAATGTTCAAGGCTATGCTAAACAAATCTACTTTTTCAGGCAAACGTGCTTGTTTTTGTTGTCCTTTCTTTCCTTTTTATTTTGTCTGTTGTTCTATTGTCCCCCACCACCTAGGGCTATGCTATTGACGGCACACAAACATGTTACAGTCAGCGGCTGGAGGGATGGCCCCCGTGAGCCACCTCACTCACCCTTCGTCGTTGCAAGAGGCATGCCATGGCCAGGGCTGCTTCGCGTGGTTCATGCGCCACGTTCCAGCTCCTCCAAGGCTTTCCCCTAGGCGCAGGCACGCAATGCGCACCTATCTTTAAAGGGCCCGTGACGGGAATAGCCTCGTGGCGCTCCCGGATAACATCCCACACTAGGACCTATTTAAGTGCTTCTGACCAGCGGTTCTTGGCCTCAGCAACAGGTCTCCTGCATTAGCAGTACACGTTAGTCCTGCGTTCCTGCTTGTTGCTGCCTTGCCTTGTCCTCTTATCCCTCCATTGCCCCTCACCCACTAATCTCCCCTCTCTCTTTACCCCACTACTAACCCCTGCCAAGTTTCTCCCTTCTCTATCTCCCCCTTCCAGTATCTTTCCCTTTTCACCCTCTATCTTCCCGTATCTCTACTCCCCTCTCCCCCTCAGAATGTCCTCTTGCAGCATTACCTCCTCAGTATCTCTTCCCCTTTTTTCTCCCAGCATCTCTCCCGCTCTTCCTCCCCAGCCTCATTCCCCTCCTTCCCAGTATCCTGAGTCCTCCCTTTCCCAACATCTCTCTCTCCTCTCCCTCTCCTCCATGCCCCTTCCCAGCATTTCCCTCTCTTTCTTCCAGCTCTCTCCTCCACATTCCCCTGCCCGCCTGATCCAGGACTCTGGGGTTGCAGCAGCTTCAGCATGCCTGGAGGGAAGCTTCCAGTGGGAGCACTGAGAGGAGAGGAGCACCTTGCTGGTGGCTGAAAGGAATCAGTAAGTTTTTGCTTGGGACATTGTCTTTTTGAAAAGTATTGGGGCAAAGTTAACTATTTGGGAATATTATTTAGTGTGTTTGTGCCTTTAATAGGCAGAAAGGCAGTGAATAAACAAGTTAGACTGTTTGGATTTTTAAATAATGTAAACACAACCAGAGGACCTATATCAAGCAAATCTCAATACAATATTATTTTATTAAATATGTTCATACAAATTTACAACCTCACCTAATACATAGGAACACCTATCTAAGCAGTATATATATTAAAACTCCATAACCCATACATTACCCTCCATTCATACACTACTCATTCATACCCAAACCACATATACCATTCTTAAAACCACCCAACATGATCATTAATTACACTTCATTTAACACATGTAAACATTCATAGTGTGTAGTATTCTACCTCACAGTATTTATCCAATTGAGGAAATAACTACTTGTACATACAAATTTATCACCACCAAATTTATCACCACCGATGAAGATCTCGTTTCACCCGTTCGTGCGGGCTTCTTCAGGGACTGTCTATATACCCAAACGCAACTCTATTATCATCGTTATAGTCGTTATAGTATGCAGTGAATTTGTGGGTGTTTAGATGATGTTAGAATTGGGGTAAGAGGTTATAGTTTGCCAGTATATGGAATGTGGGTTAATCAATGTAACTTATAGAGGATTTGTGTATATTTGATGGAGTATAGCAAGATGAGTGGTATAATACATATATTTGTTATAGATGGAGAAGGCTCGTGTAGCCTGAGAAGCCACAAGTCTTCAAGGCAACAATGTATGCCAAGAAATGATTTAAAGCACAAGTTTGTAGCAGTTGGTTAGAAGAAGTGGAGACATTGTAACTAAGGTTTGAACAGTGGTAATAAAATTATGCTGGCTGGCTTAGCTGACACTATTTTAGGATGTAGTAAAGATTGGATATAGGTAATGTTTAATATATATGTATGTTCCATAGGACCCTATTCTATGTGCGGTGTTGCTGTGAATTTGAAAGCATCATAAAGAAGAGTGCAATCAATTGTGAATATACGGTATTAGAAGTCAGTTATGTGATGCACATCAACATGATAATAGAGTTGCGTTTGGGTATATAGACAGTCCCTGAAGAAGCCCGCACGAACGGGTGAAACGAGATCGTCGGTGGTGATAAATTTGGTGGTGATAAATTTGTATGTAAAAGTAGTTATTTCCTCAATTGGATAAATACTGTGAGGTAGAATACTACACACTATGAATGTTTACATGTGTTAAATGAAGTGTAATTAATGATCATGTTGGGTGGTTTTAAGAATGGTATATGTGGTTTGGGTATGAATGAGTAGTGTATGAATGGAGGGTAATGTATGGGTTATGGAGTTTTAATATATATACCGCTTAGATAGGTGTTCCTATGTATTAGGTGAGGTTGTAAATTTGTATGAACATATTTAATAAAATAATATTGTATTGAGATTTGCTTGATATAGGTCCTCTGGTTGTATTTACATTATATTATAGACAGAGGCATTGCACCATTATTGTCTACCTGCATTTTTAAATAGTCAGTCAATAAGGTAGCAGTAGGTAGGCAGTGAATAAACAAGTTAGACTTTGTATTTTTAGTCCGTCAATAAGGTAGCAGTAGGTAGTGTGTTTATTTTTAAAAGTCTGCAGAACTGAGTGTTCTCCAGACTTTTAAAGAGCTGAGTGTTTGTATTTAATACTAACTGAGTGCTTGTATTGAAAAAAAAAAAAAACCCACAAAAAAAAAAAAACCCAACCCAAAAAGTAGCCAGAAGCTAGAAATAAGCCAGGAGCAGTGTATACTAAGTAAAAAAGTTGAATAGTTCAGCTCAGTTACTCACCTTGGAAAGGTGTTGAGGTAGTGTGATTGGGTTTGAATAGGGACCAACATTTGTTTAATCAAGGGAGCAGTGAGTCACTCAGGCTGACTAACTAAATTGGCTAGGCTCTAAGGTTCCACTGCTGCTTATCATTTTTCCTTCCTGTCTGCAGGTTTACTGAAGGGGAATGGGCTAGAGCAGTAAAACAGAGAAGCCCCGGTGCTTTTGGGTGTTTCCTCTGAGACCCAGCACTTGATGCAAATTTCCTGAGTCTCTGGGGAAAATCTGGAGAGTTCCCAGGTATGAACATCAGCAGCAATAAAACAGAAAGTAGATGCCCAGCCTGGGAGCTCCTGCACGCTTCAGGACCTGCAGCGGCACCGCACCCTTCTCTGACACGGCAGCAAGGGAGCCCGCCTTCCCTGCTCCCAGCACCTCCACAGCGCTGCCACTGTTAGAGCAGGGCTGGAGGTGCCCGGAGCGGAGAAGTGGGACCCATCCAGCAGGGAACTTTCAGGTATGGGGGGGGGGGGGGGCATCAGATAGTGACACTGCAGATGTGGGGGAGGGGAAGTGCGATCTTCCTGGCAAAAACCGGGACCGGGCCTGCAAACCCTGGACGTTAAAAATATTTTGAGAGGTTGGGAAGATGTATGAAGCATAGCCCGACAGGGCCATGTATGGCGTTTTTGGGGGGGAAGAAGAGAATCGACTATATTCAGCAGGACAACCTATCCAACTAACCTTAGCCAGATAACTTGTCCACTAAACAGCCTACTGAATACTGGCCACACTGTTTTCATCCCCCGACCCAAACATGCACAAAAGAATGCCTCTTTTTAATCCGATTCCAAATGTGTGTGTGTGCTATGGAAGCCTGTACATGCTTTTATCCAGGCTGAAGGGGTAATTTTCGGCCAAGTCATTTTACCAGGGTAAATTACTATTTACTCAGCTAAATGACACTGAAAATTTCTCTATTCCCCTTTTATTTATAAGAGGACAATAAGCTACAGGAAGTTGAATTCTAGATGAACTGCACAAGCATAAAAGATACGTAGGATAAGGTTGCAGGCATGCCTTTCTCCGAGGTCATTTTCTCAGAGACCTGTTGCCTCCAGCACAGTGAAGCGTGCCAAGGGAGAAGACCCCCAAGCTGGTAACTGTGTAACTTCCATTTGATTTTCTTGTTTGCAGACTCCCGACGGAATGTTTGAAAGGCTCCCGGTCTGCTGGCGCAGGTTGCACCTGTTGGGTCTGGTTGCTTTGCTGGCCACTGTGTACTACTTAACCTGGAAACCCTACCAGCTTCCCCAGCTGGACTCCAAAAGCAGAGCAGCCAAGACCCAACTCCTCATCCTCTCTACTTGGAGGTCTGGGTCCTCCTTCCTGGGTCAGCTCTTCAACCAGAACCCGGAGGTCTTCTACCTTCTGGAACCCACCAGGGCTGTGTGGTTCACCATGCCCCAGAAGAACCCATACCAGCTCCACCCATCCATACGGGATCTGGTGAAGTTCATCTTCTCATGCAACATGTCAGCGTTCCTTCCCTATTTGCCAAAAGGTCAGTTCATCTCAGAACTCTTTGGGTGGCATGAAAGTCGGGCTCTCTGTTCTCCTCCTGCCTGTCATGCCCAACAACGTTCTGACATCATTAACAGACCAAAGTGCAACAAGACCTGTCTGAAAAGCCCCTTTGAGAAAATGGAGGAGGCCTGCAGGTCCTACAGCCATGTGGCAGTGAAGGAGGTGAGGTTCCTAGACCTAGAAGTGCTCTATCCACTCCTCAGGGACCCTTCGCTAAATCTGAAGATCATCCACTTGGTACGGGACCCCCGAGCCATCCTCTCTTCCCGACAGTATTTCCTAGAGCTGGAGACAGACGATGCAATCATCAGCAGAGGGCAGAGCTCAAGCATCAATGCCACGTCAGTGATCCAGGAGATCTGCAAGGGCCAGGTGCGAATTTATCGCACTGCCACGCAAAATCCTCCCACATTCCTGAAGGACCGCTACCGTATGGTGCGTTTTGAAGACTTTGTGAAGGACCCATTGGCCAACATCAAAAGCTTGTATGAGTATGTGGGCCTCACGATGTCCTCCAAACTGGAGACTTGGGTCTACAATATCACTCATGGAACTATTCCTGAGAATAAAACTTTCATGCATTTCACAGGAGATTCCAAGAAGATTGCTCAGAATTGGAGGGGGAGACTCAGTTTCCAGAAAGTGAAGGAAGTTCAGAAGCTCTGTAGGCAGGAAATGCATATGTTTGGATATCAGCCCGTCAGCTCTGCAGAGGAGCTAAGGAACATGTCATTAGACTTTGCATCGCTCAAAAAGAACTAAACCCCAGTTTGGATGGTTAATAGAAGGGTACTACACATAGCTCTAGGGCACTGGTTCTCAACCAAGGCCTTGGGACAAACCTAATCAATCTGGTTGTCAGGATATCTACAATAAATAGGCAATGCATGCAAATCTCTTTCATGCATATTCATTGTGGATATCTTGAAAACCAGACTGGCTGGGTACGTCCCAAAGACAGGGTTGAGAACCACTGCTCTAGGGCTGGGGTAGGCAACTCCAGTCCTTGAGTGGCACAATCAGATCTGGTTTTCAGGATATCCACAATGAATATGCATGAGATATATTTGTGTAAGCTAGTAGCTTATTAAAGTGTTCTTTTCCCTGCCTGGCTTGAGTAAATTAAATTACAAAAGAGATAGCCCCTGGCCACTTTCTTTTGAATTCAGAAAATACCCAATGGTAGGACAGCAAATGATCCTTTTGAAAGCCAACAAAAGGTACATTAATACTTCCTTGTGATAGTTATTAACTTCTTTTTTACATTCTGGGAAAATCCTTCTGTGTCTCAGCAGGGGGGGCTCCTTTGACAGGATGACAATGCTCTATTATTTTCTAGACTACACTGACACCAAGTGGACATTACTAGAAAAGGAGGATACAATTAACTTTTCTTATTCAGCTATGAAAGACTAATTTATATTTGAACTGATGAATGGTATATCTTTGCATCCGCTCTTAGATAAGTAATAGATTATTTATTCATTCCTAGTAGCCAATACTAATTGGATTGAATACTAATCAGCCTTTTTAATTAAGTATAAAAAGTGGTTGCTTTTGTTTAGACCACTAATTAGAAAAAACAAAAAATAGGAAGAAAATATTTTTAAACAAAATAACCAAAGTTTTCCTTGAATAATGTTTCACTTCATTCAGCTAGATACTACAAATAGCATGTAAGTTAAGACCATCATACCAGGCTTAAACACTGTAAAAATTCAAACAGCTTCTATCTATCATATTCTAATCATCAATCTTAATATAAGGACCAGTTCATATCATTATTGTGATGTCTATAACCATGTCCTGGTTTTTATGTTTTGTTTTATACTTGCATTAAAATGAACTATATATGTCCAAAAATGAATGTACTTATCTCACAATGAGTGCTGTGGCCCAGATGATCATACGTACGTAGGTTTAGTGGTTTTCTGTTATAACTTACAAAAAGCTAATTCTCCTATTTTTCCAATACTAATAAATTATTCTTCTATAATAATGCAATGTGATTCTGTTTCCTATAGACTATAAGAATGTAAATGTGTTATGTAAATGTGCATGCATTTATTTTGCTTATATTGGGGTAGATTTTCAAAGGGTTACGCGCCTAACCCCCGAAAACCTACCCCTGCGCGCGCCCCGTGACGCGCGTATGTCCCGGGGCTTTCAAAAATGGGTGGGCCAGGGGCGTGTTGGCGATCCGGGGGCGGGGCCGGGGGCAGTCCCGAGTCCTCCGGCACAGCGGCCTGTGCCGGGGGTTGGCGCACCAGCAGCCGGCCGGCGCACGCAAGAAATAAGGTGGGGGGATTTAGGTAGGGCTGGGGGGCGGGTTAGATAGGGGAAGGGAGGGAAAGGTGGGGGGGGGGGAAACTAAAAAAAAAAGTTTCCTCCAAGGCCGCTCCGATTTCGGATCGGCCTTGGAGGGAACGGGGAAAGCCATCGGGGCTCCCCTTGGGCTCGGCGCGTGCAAGGTGCACAAGTGTGCACCCCCTTCCCTTGCGTGCGCCGATCCCAGATTTTATAACATGCGCGCGTTGCCACGCGTATGTTATAAAATCTGGTGTACATTTGTGCGCGCCAGGTAGCGCGCACGTAGGAATTAAAATCGGCCCCTTTACTTGCAATAGTATGTTTATTTATTTTATGTTGTTATTGTCTGCTCCCACCTCTCCTCCCCACCCCAGGAGAGTCTTTAGCTGTGCAGGCATGCTACACACACCCATTCTAAATCACACAGCTAACAGGTGGAGTTATTTGTGTGGCCCTACCATAAGTGGGGGTACACATTTCCATACAAAGAAGACAGTGTGTTAGAATTGTGGACCCTTGTATTGGAGTGAGGTTGACGCCACCTACTGGGAGGGCCCAGCTGGTTCTCACTACCAACTGGCGGAAGATGATGCAGAGACTAAGCTGGAGCTTTGTCTATACCAGCCCTTTTCCCCGTGGGTTGAGCCTTTAGGTTCTGGGGGGCAGCAAGACTTTAGGTAAGTGTCTCTGGTGAAGGCAAAGAGAGGTTCCATAGTCAGGCTGTGGTCGAGGCAGGCGGCTAACAAGAATGGTCAGGTCACAGGCTAGAGTCAGTATCAGAGGTCAGTCCAAGGGGCTAAGGCAAGGCTGAAGACACGGAAGGCTGGACAAGACTGAAGGCGAAGACAAGTCAAGGGTGGAAATACGGAAGGCTGGGTGAGGCTGAAGACGAGGGCAAGGCAAGGCTGGAGACACGGAAGGCTGGACGAGGCTGAAGATGAAGGTAAGGCAAGGCTGGAGACACAGAGAAGTCCTGAAGGAGCAACTCACACTACCTAGGGGTAGTCGACCTGTTGCTGAGGCAGCATCTAGCAAGAAGATAGGCTCTTATAAGGATTGAAGCAGCTGACGTCATTTGGACACCCGTGACTAGGGAGCTGGGTCCAGCGTGTGTCAGCGGCGTCCTCTCACTGTGTGGAGTGATGGCGGTGCGTAAGTTTGGCGAGAGCAGCCTGCGAGCCAGCAGATGTAACACAGTGCACGCAAATGGAGTTGCTGACCTCTACTCTAGGGGATATGGAAAACTGACTGATATGGACAGTCTCCAAGTTGTGTACAAAATGACATTATGGAAACATTTTGGGGTACATATTGAATAAGCCGGCTAGAACAGATATATCCATTTAATGAAGAAAGGAGAAAAATAAGCGGCTACATTCAAACAAGGGAAACATAGCCGTCAAAAAATATTTGGATATGTTGATGGCCAGTTAAAATATGAAAAGCATGTTTTAACTGGATATTATACATAACCAGCTAGATAGCCATATTTGTAGTAAACCGTCTAACACATCAATCCGGTTAAAATCCGATTTTCATTTGTTACCCGGTTAATGATGCTAAACGGCTAAGTTGTTATAAAGAAAGCTAGCCGTTCTCACAGACTGACCGGTTTTCTTTGCTCACTGCCACATAACTATACGGGAACATTAAAAAGATATATGTTTATAAAATGTGTGGGAAAGGGGCAGGCTCAAAGTGCACCCTCTAGGGCTTCAGAAAACATCCTGAACAATACTGGCACCCAGCAGACTGCAAAGTTTCTCCTCCAAGTTGAAGGTTTTTTTGGCCAGGCTAGGAGGGGAAGCATAAGGACCCGAACTCATGCCTGGAGCCACATCAGGCAAGAGTTCAACAGGTAACGTCCAGTTTTCTTCAGGGTTATCAAACTTCAATTGAGGGAAGAGCTGGAGGATGTTTGCTAGCTTGAGTCCTAGAGCGTGCAGGTACACTTAATGCTGTGAATGTTTCCTACGTCTTCGAATCAGCAGGGATATGTACAGTTTTAAGTGTTAAGTGTAGTGCCATCACGCTTTCTGTATAGTGGAATGGAGGATGCAATGCTACAAGCAAGCCTAGAAGGGAGCCAGGGTTGTACTGAATGAGTAGATGTGAATCGGTTATTTACACGGATAACAGAAGGACTAGGGGGCACTCCATGAAGTTAGCATGGGGCACATTTAAAGCTAATCGGAGAAAATTATTTTTCACTCCACGCCCAATAAAGCTCTGGAATTTGTTGCCAGAGGATGTGGTTAGTGTAGCTGGGTTTAAAAAAGGATTGGATAAGTTCTTGGAGGAGAAGTCCATTACCTGCTATTTTTTAAGTTGACTTAGAAAATAGCCACTGCTATTACTAGCAACGGTAACATGGAATAGACTTAGTTTTTGGGTACTTGCCAGGTTCTTATGGCCTGGTTTGGCCTCTGTTGGAAACAGGATGCTGGGCTTGATGGACCCTTGGTCTGACCCAGCATGGCAAGTTCTTATGTTCTTATGAGGGTGATGTGTATGGGAGGAACATTTATGAAACTCACCTTTTTCTTACAAAGCCGGACAAGGCATGGCCTCGAGGCTCTGAAGGCAAGATACCGGATCCTACAGCGGCAAGAGCCTGAGTTTATTCAGGCTATAAGGGAAAACCGGCAGTCCCATGAGGATATCCGATGTACACAATGTTTTCTTCAGTACAGTGCGTAGGTAGGGTATGCAGTGAGATAGGCTTTACTGAACCGTTAACACACACATATTGCCATGCATGTAAATGGGACATGCACAGGCGCAGGGAACAAGAGCAGCTCCTGCCGCGGAGAAGGGTCGGCGAGGCCTTCGGCGGCCAGCAGGCAGCAGCGTCAGAGAGCAGGGCTGGCAGGACAGACGAAGGTGAGAGGCTGCGAGCAGCTGGGGCCCGTGAGCAGCCACGTAACATGGCTGTACCTTACAAGACCACTAATTTTGGGAGCTCAATGCAATGTCAGGTTCTCTCTTAAGGTAAGCTGATTCCTCCTACAAGGCTTCTTCAGCACTTGGTGCTACAGCTTCATGATCCCTATGCTGCCTGATACCACCCAGCATGGCTAGCTCGCAGACTTGTCTGTGGAAATGGGAGCTATGCCTCAGTCTGTCCCTCATCATATGGATCCAACAGCTAATGTACAGCTGTGTCCTACAAAGGGCACACTGCATGTCTAACTTTGAAACTCTGGACCTTAAACCAACAACAAGGGGGAAGTATTACTTTTGCATTTTTTAAGTCAAAAATCTTTCTTATAAAAAAAAAAAAAAAGACTTCATACAAATATAAAAAAGCTTCCTAAAAGGTGACCCCCGAGCGGTGAAAACACAAGCAAAATTTAAAGCTTGTAAACCGCGGGGTGGTATGAAGGTCCAAAGCATTTATTATAAAAAAAAATAAAAAAATAAAACAAAAAACAAACATATAAGCATAAGGTATGAAAGTAATTTTTGGTATATTGAAAAGATAAACTTTCGATACAACGTGTTTCATATAATATTCTGTTCGTTGATCGCTGGACAATTTGGTAGATAATATTGGTGTTTAACTTTGAAAGCCTACATGCATATCTCTTGAGGCCACTGACCCAGGGTTTCAGAAGATTGATACTTATTTAAACAAGCTCTTAATGCCCTGGATATGCCACTTGGACATATACTATATCACTTGTTGCCACATATGCAGCCCACGTGGCTGCTGCAAAGCTTTGTTGGCTTCTAGTGAGCCTGGATCAAGGTTCAAACCCTTTGGCCTCCATGTGAGCTTTTTCATGCCTTAGCACAGTGAAGGTCCCACTACATATCATCGTTGGCATCACTTGCAAGAAAGCTTGTCCACTGTTCAATGTTAAAGCAGCTGTGGGCACAGTTCTGCAAACTGAGCACTGCAACCTCCAAGCCTGATATCAAGCACAGCATCCAGAGGGCCACACATAATGACACTTAGCCTGCAGCTAGCAAATGGGCCACCTAAGCTGCAGCGAAGAGCTACTTTGTGGGCATAGCTGAAACCACGAACGCCGTGGATTGCCTACGGCATTCCAGAGTCTGAAAGCCATCGTGGTACAAGTGGTCTTGATTCATGGCACACAACGTGCAAGGCACTCTTTTCCTACATCTTTTTCTAAACATTAGAGGTAAATCTTTGGAAATGTTTCCTAGCTGCTTGTCGCTGGAAGAGACATCAGCTGCATGATCTGTAAGGAGATGCAAGAGCAGGCTATGATCTAATCAGCAGTGTGTAATGGCTTTCCTAACATTTCCTTTCTAAATTGCATTTTTCTCCAGGTCCATAGCAATACAGATTTGGAGGGGGGGGGGGGGCGGTAGTCAAATGCACTGCAGCCCTGTTGCATGTAGCCTTAAAGAGTGTCACCGTAGCAATATCAGAGGTCTATAGACCAATTCTTTCAACTCTTCCTTTCCTCTTTGTGGATGAAATGTAATGGGACAAGGTCAACCAAGCTGTGTTTTGAACTGGTGGCTTCAATTAGCAAGCATCTCCTCTGTGTTGCATCCACCAATCATCACGCTGGCTTTAGCACTGGCTCCACTGCAAAGCTAAGCTTCCCACCTGAGAGGAAGACATGACAACCCTTGCTATCACCATCTAGCTCTGTCCTGTTCTAATGGGCCGGTGGCTTTCATTGTAATGGATTTGCCAGCGATGGTATTCTAAGCTTGCTGAGAGGCACTCTCTAAGTGACGTGTGCACTATCTAGTGTGATAGAACTGTTCATATGGCGGTACATTTGGTTTGAAATTCTGGCCAGAGAATTTTCTCTTATGAACGGTTATATTTCTTAATCGTCTAAACAGCTGTAGCTCTTACTGACTAACTGCCATTTTGATTTCTTAGCTGGCTCACATTTACCCGGCTAGTTGGCACACATTTAACTGGGCGTGCACATCACGGCATAAGATGAATGGTTACAGTGAAAGATTATGTGGTAAAATCCCAGCTTTCTGTACGAGCTTGGCACAACGGCAGCTAGGCTGAGGAAAGCCAATTTCAGCCATCCAGAGAGTGAAAGGCTGGTGAGGCTCATAAGACAGAATGAAGGCAGCTTGTTTGGAGGTCACACAGCCATAGCTAAACTGCAAACCTGGTATACCATTTGCCACCGAATCAGTGCTGTACACCACCACAACCGGGAAGCAGAAGATCTAAAAAGCACGCTGGAGGCTGCTACGCAGGGAAGCAAAGAGGAGACATGCAAGCAATCTACTCCTCCCTGCCCAAATAGGCTCCCCCTGTTTTGGGCAGCATAGATGAAGCCACCATCACTGGGGTGGCTGGTGTGGACAGCTCCCGGCCTGGCGCATCACAAAGTTAAGTATTCCCGTACAGTTGTCAGCAGATGGGCTGGCCTGTGATGGGGCATACCTATGACTTGATAAACACAGGGATGGGAGGCTGGAGCACAAAGGACCTAGCCTGCATGTCTGTGGTCTCGAGTACGAATCGTTTCTAAAGTGCACAAGTTTGACTATAACCCACGCGAGGGCATTCTTAACTGTACTGTCATATAGACTGGTACAGTGTGCAGAATGGATAAAAGGCCAGTCATAAGGATAGTATGACTTTATCAATGCTGAGCCTTTCATTAGCTAACACAGCCAACAAAGAAAGGTATCAGGCTCGTTATCTCTTCTTGATGTTTTGTGCCCTTTCCCACTCTTACCTATCCCTAAATGCTACCTGTTCCGAGTAGGTCAAAAAGGCAATGAGGGCCTAACATTAATGGTGTTACCTCATATCTGCCCTTAGCTAGATACTTTTGGCCTCTATTATGGAGCTGCATTAATGTTTTAAGGAGCCAAAAATGCACCTGGTAATGGAGGCCAAGATCCTTAGTAGACAGGAACCCTGCTTACTAACATTCAGAAAAAGGCTTAAGACTTGGCTGTTTAAACAAGCCTTTCCCAAACCTAACTGAAGCGCCGCAATAACTACTGAGTGACTTTCAGCACAATGTAAATAATTGCTCATCCTACGGTTAAGTTACTCTAGCTTTGTCTTCTTCTTCCCCTAGTTCTAGCACCCTTGTTTTATTGTAACTTGTTTGCTCCTCTTCACTTGTTAAATGTTCAAGGCTTTTTACACCCCCTGTTAACTGTAAACCAGCATGATGTGATCGTATCATGAATGCCGGTATAGAAAAGCTCTAAATAAATAAATAAATAAATAAATAAATAAATAGATAGTAGTAGATGTAAACAGGATGTTAGGTGTGTCCAATGTATTTGGTAAATGTGCCAAAGGGCCATATTTTGATGTCACCTTTGTGAACACATGACATGTGGCAAGGCTAAGATCTTTCCACTAACCTATGTTTTTATACTGATCAGCATTTAGGTCACCCCAGCCATGATGATGAGCTACCAGGTGGCTCAGGAGATTGATAACAGAGGAAAAGCCCTGCCAGGGTCCCCCTACTGTAAGCCAGCGTGATGAAAGTGATGCTAATACCGGGGATGTGTCACCACAACTGCAGCTAGAAGGAGAAGAGGAGGAGGAAGAGGAGGCAAAGGAACCGCAGACACCCGACCAACAAATGCTGACATATACATGCCGTATACTGGAGGCCGTGCGGGTTACACAGGAGCAATAGACCACTGTGATGGAGAGCCAAGTAGCTCAGCCTTCAAACATTGCTTCTTGCCTCCAGCAGCTGACCCAACATCTGGCTCCAAGAGCTGCTGTAGCTGCTAGCCACATTCTGCCATGCTCACAACTCCAGCTTCACCCAGAGCACATAGGGCCCCCAGTGGAGGCTCCCATCCTAGAACCATCGGACGCTGACCCTCCATGAGGGCAGCACCACCTCCGACCCTACCCCATTAAGAAGGAGCAGAAGGGTGACAAAATGGAGGGAATGGGATTTAGGGTATGGGAGGAGTAGGAGAAGTGGGGAAAAAACATGTTAACTTGAATTCATACCTGTGCACTTGGCCTATTCCTTGCACTTAAATAAATCACGGCACCTGGAAAACACTTGCTGAATTCATCTGTTTCTCTGATCCAAGGCAGCAGCTGGTGTGGCTGTCTGTGCAATGGGTGCTCTGCCTCATTGTCATCTCTATTGCCCTCTGGTGCAGGGACTCCTCTTATGTTATGGAACATACAGCAGGCTGTGAAAACGTGAAGGGGTAACATCCCGTCACTCTTCCCTAAACATCTAAAGCGGCTCTTCAAAATGCCAAAGGTTCGCTCAATGACCAGTCTGGTTTGCTGTAGAGCCTTGTATTTATTGTCTGCTGGTGTTGCTGGTCTTCTACTAGGTTTTGAACGCTGATAAAACAGAGATTTTGTATTTAGGGAATAGACAGGTTGTTTTTCCTCTGAAATTGATGGGTGTGGAGGTTTTCCCGAAGAAAGAAGTGAGATCTTTAGGAGTTTAGCTGGATTCAGCATTGAGTATGGAGAAGCATGAGAAATAGCTATGTGAGGATTACAATGCTAAGGCAAAGTAGACCTTTTTGGATTCTGTAATGTTGAGATCTGTGGTTTATGCCTTAGTCCTTTAGTACAGAGATTATTGTAATGCTTTATTTTGGGCCTCCCAGAGAAACGTCTGCAGAAATGTCAATGGATTCAGAATCCAGCGGCCGGCATTGTGTCTGGGAGTACTAGGAGGACTCCAGCTGCCCCTCTATTAATGGATCTTCCCTGGCGCCCAGTAAATGCCAGATGCAAATTGAAAAATCTTTCTCTGTTATTCTAGAACACTATGGGGAACAGGGTTCAAAGCAGCTGGAAAATCGTCTGAGCCTGTGTAGGCGCAGTTATTGAGGAGACAGGCGATTAAAGCACGTCATCATTCTCGCCTGAAAGCTAGATCCTCAGTTGGGGAATAAGTTGCCTTTACGTTTGAGAGAGGAGACGGATTCGTTAAAATTCAGGAACGCTGTGGAAGGAAAGATTGTTCCTTATGGCTGATATGCATTTAAACTATGAAATTATTTCTTTTATTTCTTTCTTTTGACATTTTATATACCATCCTTCCAAATGAAGATCGCAACGGTTTACAACTGCAATGTACATATTAAAGATCAATACAACAAGATTAATAGAAATCCACAGCTACTGAGATTTCCTCATAGGTAATATATGAATACCACTGAAACAGAACTTATCGGGGAGTTGTCTTAGTGTGCTTTATTTCTTTCGTTGCTTGTTACTTATTCTTCTAGTATTTTCTTTGACCTTAACAATGTGGTTCCATGCCTTCTGAAGTTTTACTGAACTATGTTTTGTTACTAAGGTTTGTTGTACGTCGCTTAGAAAGATTTTATCAGTTAGGCGATTAACAAACGACTTTACATAAATAAATAAATAAAATTAATGTGTTAGCAGCCACATTTTCAATGGGTATCCCTATCACCTATGGGAGGAGGAGAAGGGAGGTTGGACACAGAAGGCTTTTACTTAGCAAGTTAAAAGGCTGGGATACTGATGTTATACAAATGAGAATCTTACCTGGCTTGTGCCTCGCTGTAACATTTCCTAGCTTACTCTTCTGGGTTGCTGTGATGTGTCATGAATATCTTACGTATGAGAGCCCTCAGGCCGAGGCCAGGCCTTCAAGACTTACACCTTGCACATGACAGCATCAAAGTCAGAAGCAGTGCACTAGCAGTGCAATTAGACAACGCATCATCTTGTTAGTCATGCAAGGACGAAGAGAGAAAGATTTGACTTACCGAGAAGCCAACCATTTCCCACCACTCGGCTGCACTCAAAACCCTCGGCCAGTCCAGACTGGGAGAGGATGACCAGGGCCGGCGCAACCCACTGTACAAGCCGTGCACTTGCACGGGGCAGCGGCCTGAAGGAGGCCACAGTCAGCGCCAAGATGAATGCAATGCGGACCCCGCCAGGAGGCCAAGAACCGGGAAGAGGCCGCTGCCGCGTGGCGGTGCTCAACCCGCCGTGCGGCTGAGCGGAAGGAGCAGCGGGACTGCCCAGCGCTCCCAACCCACCGCGTGGCTGAGAGGAAGGAGCTGCGGGGCCGCCTGACACTCCCAACCTGCCACCTCACGTCGCTTCCTCAAGTGCTCGGGAGCTTTGCATTCCTGTTTTCTGTGGGAGATGAAACCTTAACTCCCGCTAAAGTGGCTGAGAGCGAAGCCCTGTGCCTTAGCAACCGGCTCTTAATGCTGCAGCTGTCAGTTCTCGTTTCAGGGGGATGGATTGTCGAGCTCTTGGGCGGACTTTGCAGCCCTGGGCTCCTTTCCTGGGGGTTTTTTTTGGGGGGCACTGCCTTGGTCCCTGCAGGATATGCAGATCGGGGTCAGAAGTTTGCAGTCTGGCTCAGTGACTGCAGCTCCCTGCATGTGCAGGCAGGGGTGGGAGCTGACCGATTTATTCTGGTTTCCGTGGCAGCTCGGTGGTTCAGGCTGGTGGGCGAGGCGTTCTCCTTTTTGTAATGCCTGCAGTAGAAGGAGTAAATCCTTGTCCTATTTCTCCGAATTGATGGGTAAGAGGTTCACCTCTTTGTGTGAACATGAATCCACATCATCTTCATTCAGCCTTTCCCTACACGACAGGGGAACACTGCAGCATGCTTTGAATACAGAAAAAGCTTAAAATACCAAAACGCATGACTTCTCTGAAAGCAACAATAATACCAGCAGCACATGTTTTAGATAAGTCTGCTTGGCACTTAAGAGGGACCATGGCTGCCGAAAGAATGTTTGGGGTGTGTGTGTGGGTGGGTCTGAGCACGTGTGTGTGTGAGAGAGAGGGGGGGGGGGGGTGTATCTGAGCAAGTATTTGTGAGAGGGATCATGTGTCAGCATGTGTGTGGTGTGTGAGAGGCTGTATGTGGATGTGTCTGAGCATGCATGTGTGTGTCTGAGCATGTGTGAGAGCATATGTATGTGTCTGAGCATGTAGATGTGAGAGAGAGATCTTGTGTGTGTATGTTAAGAGGGAGCATGTGGGTATGTGAAAGGGAGCGTGTGCATGCGAGAACATGTGTTTGTATGTTTGTGTGTGTGTGTGTATATATGTATAAATATATTTCTATATCTATGACAGAGGGAAGAGAAAGTTTGTGCATCCCTCTCCCACTAATCTACGACAATCCCAGGATGACTGGAAATAAAACAATTCCCAGGTATGGAAAGCATGAATCCTTATCCTTATTACTTATTAGTTTTAATTGTTGGATATTATTTGATGTGTCTGCTGTTTTGAAATATTTTATTTGTATTTGGGCAATTTTAAAACAAATTTTATATGAGTTTTTAATTATTAGATCTTCCATTCATCAGCTGTTTTGAAAAATTATTTTTATTGGTATGTTTATACTGTTATGATTTATTTATGTATGTATTATATTTCTTGATTTTATAGTTTAATGGCTGAGGATTGGTGATGGTTCTGTTGCACTGCATACAGAGTCTGACTTGTGGTTTCCAGTTCAGTTTTTGCCTGCATGTTTCTATTTATACTTTATGATTTCTTTTATCTGTATTTGGTGAGGGTCTGCCTGTGTGAGCAAGGAGAGGTATTCTGCTAGCGTGTAGGAATCTGTTTTCCTGATAGGAGGTGTATTGGTGTTTTAGGGCCTAGTAGTGTAATATTTGCAGTGCTGCCTTCTCATTGATAGGGTTCTTGCTTTTTAAGTGCTGGCAGTTAGTGCTGTTTTGGTGTGGGTGGCTTGTTATATTTTAATTGTGATTTACGCATAGCTTTCTGAGGGTCAAGCCCACACCCAACACGCGTTACAGTAGTCCTAAGTGTCTTTTTCTGTAGGGTTTTCTGCTTGGCACCATAGCAGTGCATGTAAATATAATAGACAGGTTGTGATTTTTTTTTTAATCTCAGAAGACTGCACTTTGAATATTCCTTTTCATGTAAAAGCTGTTATTATGAATGCATATTTTTATCTGTGTGTGTGCAGAGGGTGGGGTGGGATGCAAGGGTATAAGGTTCGCGTAGGGCACCTCCTACTCTTGCACTGGCCATGGGGTCCGGGGTGAAGACCCAGAGGTGGGGGGGGTGACAGTTTTTAAAGTTTAGGTTGCTGGAAGGAGCTGGGCCCAAGACAGAGACTAAATGAACATGCTGGGGGGGGGACGACAGCACAATAATTATTCGCACAGGGCAGCGAAAAGGCTCGCACCGGCCCTGATCATGACAGGACCCAGGGTATGAAGCTAGGACGTCTGGCATTGCAGTCTCCCTGCATGTTCACTGAGTGGAATCTTTTCCTGTTCCTGTAACTCTTTTCATGTGTGCAATCTATAGCTCCCAGAACTGAGGGAAAGCGAGCTATGGCATCAAAGTCGCATGGCTGCTCTGCTGAGAGGAAATGATAAGAACATAAGAAAATGCCATACTGGATCAGACCAAGGGTCCATCAAGCCCAGCATCCTGTTTCCAACAGTGGCCAATCCAGGCCATAAGAACCTGGCAAGTACCCAAAAACTAAGTCTATTCCATGTTACTGTTGCTAGTAATAGCAATGGCTATTTTCAAAGTCCACTTAATTAATAGCAGGTAATGGACTTCTTGTTACGATTCCTCTCATAGCTGTGCCACATGAGGCCTCTCACCTTTTCTCTGGAGGCCGCACCGAAGCCGGGGCCTTGCCTGGACAGTCTATCCTGGTTTTGCTCCATGGCCTGGGAGGCCACCGTTGCCATCTGGGCCTACCTGAGGCCTGCTCTGCTTCCTCCTTGACTTTCTGGTTTGGAAGGCCCTAGGTTGGAAACTCTTCCCTGGAAAACGTGGCCTCAGTTAGGTGTTCAGAGCAGTATTAACGTTTGGAGGTAGAGAAGTCTTCCGGATTTAGAAGTATTCTTCTGAAGTTATAAGTCAATGTAAGAACCCCCAGTAAGAATAGAACATATTTTTATTTTTTTTGGGGGGGGAGGGGGGAACTTTTACAAGTACTTTTGGAGGGAAGTAACATTCACAAACTTCCAGAGAAAGGTGGGTAGACGCCCAGTCTGCATTCAGAAGGGGGTCACCTGTCCAAAGACTTTTGAATTCACCCCTTACCTATCTCTTCTTTTCCCTCATCATCCTCCGCCCCAGAAGTCTAGTCTTTGGGGTGACCCCGAGCCTTGAGCACATTTTCGGAAAGGTGGGCTACACGGAAGAGGAATGAAAGAAGAATAGATAGGACCCTTGCTCAGATGAGAGGGTTTGGGATCAAGCTGTGGAACGCCTGATTGCGATGTCAAAGGTGCTCAGCTATGCCCAACCTCACTGGTCAAAGTTTTTTTGGTTAGGGAAAAGTTGACGCCTTCCTGATACCTCCAAAAGGACCTCCCCACTCTGCAGACGGGCTCATTAATGAAGAACTGATAGCACTTAACTAGCTTCTTGTGAAAGAATTTGGTAAAGACCGAGCCTCAAGGGGGCTGCCAGAAGCAACAGGAGGCAGTAAAACCCCCTCTGCTGCTTTGACAGATTGTTTTTTTTATAGAGGTATGCATGGAAAAATGTTTCTTTCATTTTTTATTTAGCTTTTATTTCATTTGTGTTTGTTTCTGTAGCTTTAGTGTGTGCTAGAACCATTGTGTGGTTTTAGCATGCACTAAATGATTTTAGTGCTTGCTAACGTGACATTTCCCATTGTTTTGGACGGAAAATGACACAAAATGAAACAACAAATGCTGGCATTATTTCCCTGTCATTTCAAAATGACAGCACATGAGCCTCTCGATGGCTGAGCCTGTGGTTGTTTGACCCTGCTAACCTTTTTGTCTGGTGTCCTAGCCACACCAAGTTTTCCCAACATGTCAGAGGGGACATGAGGACTCAGATGTGCTTACACATGGGTGGACTTTCTTTTTGTAACCTTTTTAGGTTATGAATCCTTGTAATTTGCTAGAATAAAGTGAGCTGTAAGCCCTTGATATCCACCACCACAGACTACAACCTATATGTGAAGGGGATCCTGAGCTGCCATGGAAGATGGCTCATCTTAGGCACTTCTGGTCCCTATGGAAGGCTTCAATTTCAGGAAAATTTCACATCGGCCCCATTTTTCTGCTTAGATGTTGCTGGAGGGAGGTTTCACATCCGTTTGCTTACTTTTTGTTTGTTTTTTTGTTTCTGTTTTTACCATCGGAAGGGTAGTACCCTCCACGAATTGTGCTCTGCTATCCCCGGAAGGGAAGTATTTTTTAATTCATTCATTCATTTTAAAAATGGCATGCAAAATTATCTAAAGGCATACTTTATTCAAATGAAAAATGAGACAAAAATTGGTAAAAATAAAAAAAACGAACAAAAAGTGACTTGAATACAAGTGAATTCATGACCTATGATTAAAGATGATCCCAGCAGCGGCTTAACAAAGAGCAGAAATGCCCAAAGAGACTGTGGGATGTTATGAAGGTCAATAAATCACTTTCTTTAAATATTGCGTAGTGAGATTCGGTACCGACTATTTGAAATAATTTAAGAGAAGTTGACGTACAATTTACAATTCTTTTGTGACCTTCGTCAATTCAGAAATAAGCAAGAGTGATTTTACAATTTACTCAAAGTTAGTTCTATTACATTTTTTGGAGTTTCCCTATGGGTGTCACGCTATTTTTTTTTTAGTGAGGGTCACCCTTTGAGTACCATGCTCCGCACAACCTAAAATGGCCATTTTATCCAGGTGCTGCAGCCCGACAACACCTCTCAGGGGCCTGCAATTTTGTGGATGAGTACAACCCCTGGTGGTACGTCCCAGTGCAAAGTTTGGAACATAACGTGAGCTTGCCTCCCTTTTTATGGGCCAGCAAAGTATGTGAAAAATGTTACAAAAGAAATATAAGGCCTACTTTGACTCTTCATTGCTCCAGACCTACACTTTGACTCAGGCCCTGACTGGACGAGTAGTCATGGCCCGTGGCATCTACGTATAAGATTTGCACTAAGAGGCTTTACAGGCAACTGGAAGCAAAGATATAATTACATAAAGACACTAGGTCACTTTTTTATGCAAATCTTTCCCAATTTTCAGGTGCAAATATCTCTACTGTGTAATTTGTAAATCTTTTCTCTTTTATGTCATTTGAAAGAGCATCTTTTTTTCTACAGAAGTCGCCTTGTTTGATTATGGACCCAATCTTGCTTTGGTCAGAATTAAGGCCCCCAACGATATGCATCATTTGCATGCATGGGCGTGCCATGTTAAAACGAGGCATCTTTGGCACCCTGCTGTGTAACACGCAAATGAGCTAGAGATGTGAGATTTTACAGTGCGGTGAAGCTTTTTGTGCCTACCATGCTTGTATAGCTTATGCCACATCTTGCTTCGACATACTTTTATAAATGCCCCCCTCAAAATGGACATTTTATTGTGCTGTTATTTACTGCATGCAAGCCTGAACATGCAAAAGCATCACCTTCACAAGGAACTATGGTAATGTCGTGTTAGCAGGGTGTTGTGGCAGAGATTGGGGGTACATACCCGGGCCTGTGTCAGCAGTATAATGACTGCCTTGACAGACATATCCTGGCCCAGTCTGATGTTTTATGTATCTTGATGAAACTATCAAAAATTAGTCCTTTATTTTTCAGGATGCAGAACAAGGATTTCATTGGGAAAATAGGCAACAATTCCACCCTCTTCTTGTTTATTATTGCAACCCTGATGTCCAATGTCTCTGTATATGCATGATCAGTGACTGCTTGCGCCATGACACAATAGCTGTACATAGGTTTTTGAGAATGCTCATTGAGCATTTGAAGGACGTTTTATCTGTTTTGGAGCATAATTCACTACTCTAAAAACTTTAAAAATGTCATTAATCTTTGCAATCATAGTAATGACTTTACAGCTGAATGGAACTTTTTTGGCACCAGCCATGGAAAATCAGCCTGTGATGGGATCAGAGGAACCACAAAACGTTTAGCTGCCCGTGCTGGTCTACAACGCCCCCTCAATAACCACATTTTGACATCATTTTATCACATTTTGTGATAAAAAGTGTCCCTGGTATCAAATTTCTCTTTGCCCCAAAAGGAGGAAATTGAAGCAATCAGACCTGTTCAGGATGAGAGGTTTAGCAAAGTTATTACAGTTGCTAGCACAGGGGAAAATTATCGGTTTAAGCCCACTGATGCAACTAAAATTTGCATTAACAAAATTTTGAATGACATCACTTCATTCACTGCTAGTGTTCTAGATTTGAACGTGAATATTTTCCTGCCCTTCAAGTATCCAGCTTCCAACCTGATCAGTATTTAGCTTGCATCTATGATAATTCTTGGTGGATTGGCCATATAGGCGAAGTCTCAATTGAGAAACGTGATGTCTTGGTCAATTTCTTGCACCCCCAAGGTCCTGCCACGCCATTTTATTGGTCGCCCGTAGAGACACCTGTTGAGTTCCAGAAGAGCACATTATTGCTACCCTTGATGCACCCGTAACAACTTGTCAGGCAGGCAGCACATTTATTCACAAGCCAATTTGTCACACATTGATGGGACATTCAAAAGCCATGTGCAAGGCAGGAAAAAAGACAAAGGGGTAGATTTTGGAAGGTAAGCGCACACATCCAATATGCGCACACTTCCCGGCGAGCACACATGGACGCGCCAATTTTATAACATGCTTTTATAACACCCGCAGGGGATTTAAAATTCGGCCGTAAGTGAATTTTTGTGAAATCTGCAGTTTAAGCAACTCTCGTATGTAGTGGCTTGCCTTTTCTTGTTTTGTGCTTCATTAAAAGCTTGGAAACCTGTGGATGGTTCCTTGTCTGGCTGTCTGGAGTGGCCCCTAGGTGATGGGGTTGTTAATATTGTTGAATTGGCAGTGGCTCAGCCACCACTGACCAATGCAAGGTAACTAATCAGCATACAAAGTTTTGCACTGACTTTATTTATTTAATGCTTTTATATACCATTAGTCTGTAATACATTCATAAGGGTTTACAAAAAGATAAAACTTTGAAGATTAATTTATGAAAATATGTCTAAACAAATATGTGTCAAAAGCTAAAAGTGTGGTAAGCACAGTAAACTGAGCTGCATTGAAAATTTCACATCTCTAGCTCATTTGCATGTTTCACAGTTGGGTGCCAAAGATGGCTCTTTTTAACATAGTGCATTCATGCATGCAAATGATGCTTATCTTTGGGACTGTAATTCTGACCAAAACAAGGCTAGGTCCCAAACAAAACAGGGTGATTTTTGTAGCAAAAAAGGTGCTCTTTCAAATGACATTAGAAAGAAAAAAGTTTAAAACTACACAGTAGAGATATTTGCACACAAAAAAGGTGACATCATGTCTTTATGTGCTATATCTTTGCTTCTAGTTGGCTGCAAAGCCTCCTAGTGAAAATCTTAGATGTACGTCATGAGCCATGATTACTGATCCACTTATGGCCTGAATCGAAGAATACATCAGGAGTCAAAGTAGTCCTTAAATGTATTTTGTAACATTTTTCTCGTAGTTTGCTGGCCCATAAAAAGGGTGGCAAGCTCATGTTAGGCTCCAAACTTTGCATTGGAACTTCGCACCAGAGGTTGTAATAATCCTCAAAGTTTCAGGCCCCTAACAGGGGTTGTTTGGCTGCAGTGCCCGGACAAAGTGGCTGTTTTGTGTTGCGTGGAGCAGAGTACTCTAAGAGTGACCTTCATTCAGCTGCCTCTAGCTCTTGAACCAATAGAGATCCAGCTGAAAATGTTTACACAGTTTTGAGGCCCTAGCGAACATCCACACAAACCTTTATTCAATTTGAAGGAGGCCGAGCATGGATTGTTTTCTAACTGGGTCCACTTGGCACGGAATGTCCCAAAGAACACTGCAGTGGGCGGAGGTGGTGAGAGGGAGAGCCGGATGCCCTGGCAGCCCTTCCCCTGACTCCTAGCGCCACGGAACCGCCTCCGAGGCACGTCGCCTGCTTATTGGCTGAGCCCCCTCAGGTTGAAGAGGGGGGGCTTGGTGAAGCGGTAGGGTGAAGGATGCAGGGTTGCTAAGGAAGATGGGGGCAGTGGTTTCCGGCAGAAGCGTGGCATCTTTCAGCTCAGGTAAGAGATTGTGTTTACTATAATTCAATGGGAGTGAGGTGAGAGTATCTCTGCATATAGTGAGAGGAGGAGCTCGTTGGCCTGGGCATGAGGAGGGGCTGGGGTTCTCCTGCCCCCCCCCCCCCGGGTCAGTGTATATAACACAGGGAGAGGGGAGATGGCTCTCTGGCTTTGGGCACCATGTATGTAGTACAAGGAGGGTGTCTCTGGACCTGGGGACTGTGTATATAATGCAGTTAAAAGGGGCATCTGGGTGATCAGGGCAAAAACCAACAAAGGGACAACCTTATACCGTGGAAAGATTTTATTAAAAAGCCCGACTCCGGCCTAGACTGACATACCAGCTTATGCAGCAGTGAGAGTTTCTTGCAGCACTAAGGTTATCACTTTTCTTTATATATTAATTGTGTATTTTCAGTTGTTTTTAATATAAGGATAATAAATAGTATTAATATGGAGCTTACAGACACGAAATTTGGATCCATTTTTAATCTTGATAGAAAATGACTGTATTTGATCAAAAATTTTGTTTGATTATGTATAATTTATGTAGATTTTTGTTTGTCTTTCCTTTACAACATAGAATATGTAACTCCATATAGCCATCAATTGTGACCTGAGGCAATAGTACTTAATAGATTTTGTGATATTTTAAGAATATTTTCTTTGATTTTTAATTTTTAGCCCCTGATGCAGCCTTAATTGGCGAAACTTGGCCGGAGTCGGGCTTTTTAATAAAATCTTTCCACGGTATAAGGTTGTCCCTTTGTTGTTTTTTGCCTTGGCTACGTGGGACCGCCTTCCGATTTGTTTTATTGGATCTGGGTGATCAGAGCAGAAAAAGTATCTGGGTGGAGGTATGAAGGGTTTCTAGAGAATGCACGGTGCCACATGAAAGCATTCGGCAAAACGGAAGCGCCAACAGCCCGCAGGTCAGGTCACTTGCACGGGTTTCATTTCATTGTCATATTTCTGTCCAATCTGATTCCTAAAAGGGACCGGGCTTCTTTCCAGCATAGTAAAACAACATCACTGTTCAAATGCAATTCAGAAATATCATGAAATCCTAAGCAACCCCTGCTCTCACTAAAATCCACCTTCATCTCTCACCCCCGAAAGCAAGCCATGAGTAAGGTGTGGAAATCCTGCAGTGAAGCTCCTCCAGCAGAGCCAGCTAGTCATCCCACTGGCCACCAGTTTGGCTTTGACTAAAGAATCTAATTTCCCACAACATCTGGAAAGGGAAAGAAGCAGCAATTTGTCCAAAAAGCACAGTGGGGATTCCTGCCTGCTACTTCAATCTGGCTGTAAATGTCCAGAAAGCGTGAATACCAATGCTGTGAAGGTGTCCAATCTTTGTAGGGCAGGGGTTTGGTTGAAGGTGCTCATTAAAGAGTTAGAGGCTGAGGAAACCTTAGTTTGTTAATGACACCTCAACGCAGTATAAAATACCCACAGCTGGGGAGCTTTATGCTATGGCAGACGGGATTTTGTCCCAAACTTCAACCCCTCCAGACGTACAGGCCAAGAGCAGGGTTTAAATATTGGTTCTGTGACCGTAATTGTTAATTCTGAAACGCTCGAAAGCCAAAGAAAAATAGTGGACATCCTTTTATCGTTAATGTTAAAGCTAATTCGTAGTAACTGGACACAAGGTGATCCCATTAATGATCAATCTGGGTAGAATTTGATATGTACAACATGTAAGTATGAGGCTGGTAAACATGACAGAGTTAGATACTTTGTCGGTGTATGGAAATCTATGCATAACAAGAATCCAAGTCAGGTAGAGCTCCTGCTATCGTAGATTACATTTCAGTCTGGCGGAAGATTGCACCAATACGTAGGGTGTCAGAAGAGGTAGCACAGGAACCTACTAAGGAAGAACTGGACAGAGATATAAGAGGAAGGATCTCCTAAAGCTTTGCCCCCTATCTACACTTTACATTGGTAGAAGATAAGTGTGCACACAAACCTTATACGTATATTCTGACCAGACTCAAAAACCTAACATAGCTACAAGGATAAAAGAACAAAAAGTCCTACTTGCCTTTAAGATTAACTGAAGAGCCTGGAAAAAGAAAACCAAAAACAAAGCATTAAATTATTGCTATAGCAAGTAATACAATACAGAATAGAATTAAGAGAATCGAGTCGTGAAGGAGAATACTTATCTGATCAGCTGTCAGCTTCACGTGTTCTTGAACCTAAAAAAGAGAGAGAGAGAGCGAGAGAGAGCAGTCATTTTAAGGAAACAAGTGTCCAGTGTTTGTTTTTTTTAAGATATTTACATTTCTAAATAATTATTTAGGGGTAGATTTTTAAAAAGTACGCTGGATTTTATAAGATACGCGCGTAGCTGCGCGTATCTTATAAAATCCGGGGTCGGCGCACACAAGGGGGTGCACATTTGTGCAACCTGCGAGTGCCAAGCCCAGCGCGCGCTGCCTGTTCCCTCGCCCTCCCCCCACCTTCCCCTCCCTAACCCACCCCCCGGCCCTATCTAAACCCCCCCCCCTTACCTTTATTCCACGATTTACGCCTGCGAAAAGCAGACATAAATCTGCACGCGTCGGCCGGCTGCCCCGCTCCATGTTCCGGTCCCGGGGGCTGGTCCGGAGGCCGCGGCCACGCCCCCGGAACGCTCCCGGGCTGAAACCACGCCCGCGTCGCCGCCCCCGACACGCCGCGTCACGCCCCCGAAACGCCGTGTCATTCGGCCACGCCCCCGACATGCCCCCTCCCGCCCCTTTTAAAAAACCCCGGGACTTACGCGCATCCCGGGGCTCTGCACGCACCGGCGGCCTATGCAAAATAGGCGCGGATTTACGCCCGGATTTACGCGCGCAGGGCATTTAAAATCCGCCCCTTAACATAGTAAATGATTTGGTAAAAGGCTGGCACAAGTTTTCCCGATGTTGCATGTTTAAGGCCAAATTTTCAAAGGCCTACACTCGTCGAGTTGAGTGGCCGGGCTGCGTGGGCATCGCCCAAATTTTCAGAGGCCTGCCGCCCCCCCCGTGTATCTACCAGTACGCTCATTGGAAAGGCTGAACGAAAAAGGGGTGGGCAGGCCGGGACAGCGCCATTAGGCACAGTCCCGCTGAAGCATGCGCCGGGATCTGACCGGACAACGTAAGTTGCTGCTGCTCTGGACTGCGGGGAAGTAAAAAAAAATCAAGGGTTTTAGGGATCAGGGCGGATAGGGCAAAAGGGAGGCAGGTTAGCTTAGGGGGTTTAGGAAGTCTGGAGCAGACTGGAAGGGAACAGGGCATATTGCATCGCCACGCGCATCTACTGAAGCCCCCCCTCCCCCCACCTACGCGCGTGCGAGAGCGCATTTGCGCATGGCGAGTGGATTTTATAACCTGCGCGCATCGACAGGCGCAGGTAATAAAATCGGCGCGGCCACGTGCGCACGCTGGCAGCCGCACGCACATGGACGCCCACGCGGACGTTTGAAAGTTACCGTCTTGATAGCCTAAATGTGCCAGCTTTCAACTAAGATACAAATCCTAAATCTTACTTTATACATAGGACCATAAGAAGCTGCCACACTGAGTCAGACCAAGAGTCCATCAAGCTCAGCACAGGGACCGGGCCAGGTCCCAAGTACCCCTTTGATTGTGTGGAATGCGCCGTATTGCCAGTTTTTTAATGCCAGCCTCCCCCCTCTGATGCACTAGCGGTGTGGCCTGCAGTTTGCTCCCTTTTATCGGAACGCAGTCAGGAGGTGGGATTATGGAGTAAGTCACTGTAGGGAGTGGAGGGCTTGAGAAAACATCGAAAGCAGCATCTTACGAAACCTCAGGCATCGTGCGGCGGGAAACCCTGGTCTGTCTACACATCAATGAGTACATGTGCAGTTAGGACCATAGGTTTAGAACAGTGAGCTTTCAGCTGATGGTTTAAGTCTGTGAGGCGATCATATATATATATTTCGTCTCGTACTTGAATTGTCATGGTCTTCGCTTTTCTGATGATAAGTACATTTTGAACTAAAACCTAATACAAAATTGTGAACTTGGCACTTTGAAATTCTCCCCGCAGAAGCGTGATCTGCAATTCACTGACCCCGGAGAGAAGGCACAAGGCTCCCTGCTGGAAGTTTTCCAAGAGAGAGAGACTGGATGAGGGCTCCACGGAGGCACAAAATCAAGCAGAGCAGAAAGAACATGCGCTGCGGGCTTAGCGGTTTCATTTCTTTTGGGTTTGTGGGAGTCAGACGTGTTGGCGTTGAAGGATTCGAGGAGACCCCCACCGCTTGGGTACAACTTTGGACTGGGTGCGGGGTATCTTGTGGATTCGAGTGTCCCAAGTGGGGAGCCATGGCCTAGCCTGGGACCTCCGTTGGCTCGTGAGGGAATGGTCCCTGTTGCCAGATTGGTCCTTGTGGGCTGTGAATTTTTTTTTTTTCCTGTCTTCTCCAAAGATGCTTGTGATGCTGCATTGGTCCTTTCTTCCGCTCTTGAAGGAACAGGTTTAATGGGAAGACCTGGTGTAAATTACAGAAGGAACGCATCCCCTAAGAAAGAGCAGGTGCAAAGTCCATTTGGGACATCAGAGCAGGTGCAAGTGCCAGGGACAAACAACTCTCTCTTCTGCTTGATTTTTTTTTTTAGTTTGTTTAAAGAAGCCTGAAGCTCTTCTCTCACTTTTGTACCGAGTCACAGATCCCCCATAATATCCTGTTTCCTGTTTTGTTGGCAGTTTCCTCCTCCTCCTCCAAGGGCCTCTCGGTTTAGCAGGATCAGCTAGGCTTCTGGTGCCAGGAATCCTCATTCACAGCTACTCGAGAGCCACTTTCCGTTCTCATCTCTTGCAGAGAAGGATGGCCTGTGATTCGCTTGCTCTTTGTGTTACCAGTAGTAGTCACTGGCGCGTGACACCTAAGACTTGGCCTTCCCTCCTGGCTGCTGTGAAAGCCAGGCGCGAAGGATCAGGAGTTGATCTGAATTGGCGCGCACACGCGGGGATCACCTGAAAGCAGTCCCAGAGCAGGGACGGACACACACGTATCACTCAAAGGGATCATTTCTTACGTGGGCGTGGTTGCTGCAGAGATACCTGTTTATAAAAAAAAAACAAAACTGGATTACTGTGGACAATGGAGAGATGTATTCCTCACATTAAAAAGGCGGAAGGACTGCCGGCAAGGTTAAAAGGGGAGGTGAAAGAGGCTATTTTAGCCAAAAGATCTTCCTTCAAAAATTGGAAGAAGGAGCCATCTGAAGAAAATAGGAAAAAGCATAAGCACTGGCAAGTTAAATGTTAAAAAAAACAAACCACTGATCAGACAGGCTAAAAGAGAATTTGAAAAGAAGCACGGAGCATGCAAGGGAGTCTGTTGTACCGTTAGATGATCGAGGGACTAAAAGGGCTCTTAGGGTAGATAAGGCCATTGCGGAAAAACTAAAATTCTTTGCTTCCGTGTTTACTAATGCAGATGTTGGGGGAGATACCCGCTCCTGAGATTTAATTATTTATTGACAGTAATTTGCAGTTCACCTATTATCAGGTCCTGTTCTTGGTGCATTCCAAGCATTTTAACATAAAGAATAACATTTCTATGGCTTGTATCATAATAAAACATTACTAATGTACAAAACATACATAAAACAAAATCATTATCATAAACTCATAAAATAAAAACAAAAAAAACAAATTATCTGAGTGGTCAACTTCAGTTAATAAATGCTTCATGAAACAAGTGTGTTTTTAAAAGTTTCCTAAAACTCTTGCAATCATTGATTTTACGAATAGCTAGGGGGAGGCTGGTCCATAAAGTAGGTGCCGCCATAGAAAAGGCACAAAGACAGGTTTCCTTTAAACGGACTCGTTTCTTAAGAGGCTCAACAAGTAAAGATAGATCTTCACAACACAGACAATACCATTTTAGCACTTCTGCGAAACATGCCGGGCATTTCTCAGGGAAGGCTAGAAAAGTCAGGGCTAAAATTGTAAACTTCATTCTCTGCTCTACAGGAAGCCAGTGCAAGGTTTTCAAAAGGGGGGCAATGTGAACCCACAAGGAGCTACCAGAAATCAGACACGCTGCTGCGCTCACAAGTACGGGTAAGGCTGCCAAATGACGCTTAGGTAAGCCCAAGAACAAGGCATTACAATGAAGACGGGTTCAGTTGAGAGGGAACGTTAAAGGAATCATCAAATATAAATCTGAGATTTCGGATAGAATCGAAAAAAGTCCCATCTAAGGGACAGTAAGATCAATCCTATTCTGGAGAATCATTATAGCCTTGGTCTTATTTAAATTTAACAGAAGTTCATTAGCATTCATCCACTTCTTGAGAGTGTCTAAGATCTGGTGAAGCAGCTTATAGGTTTCTGCCAAATCTCTGGAAACGGGGAATAATAGCTGGATATCATTAAGCCCTCATGTCTGCATGCATACACAGAGGTGGTATCTTTTAAACTGGCGCAAGGGAGCACATGTGCACGCGTTCGTCGGCATGCGTGCCATTTTATAACATACGTGTGTACATGCGTGCATGTTAGAAAATAGCCTGAACGCGGGCAAATGTGCGGGCAATTTTAAGTGGACCCGTGCCTACGTATGCAAATGCCACTTCTATCGCGTAAGGGGGGGGGGGGTATTTTAATAGGCACGCGAGCCAACGCCATTACCAGTTTTCCCAGTTCACTCAGGTAAGGGATAGGACTTCCAAACCCCTCTAGTTTAATAGCCTCCCTTCTCCCCTATTAGCCCCGACCTTTAAAGTCCCACTGATCTATCTAGAATTTTGAGTTTTACAACTTACACGTCAGCCGTAGCAGAACAGTTATGCGCCAGCGCGCATAAGTATTTAAGTTCATTGTGAAATCCAGGAATGTCCGTGTCCCGCCCACACCATGCCCTGCCCCTTTTTGCGAACTTTTCATCTGTGCACGTAGCAGCAATAAGGGGATTAGGGCATGCAAAGCGCGCATCCAAACCAGCGTGTAGCTAATAGCGCTCATCACATGTAAATTCATGCTGATGAGCGCCAGACGCGCACATTTTTGCTCTCAAAAATGAACGCCTGCCCCGGAGCAGGCATTTAAATATTAAATCAGGCTCCCGGGAGGTGGATCGGCGCATGTTGAGAGAGAGGGAACTCAATCACGAGCGCCTGCTTGAAGCACGCGAACAGTAGCATTATGTGCACCAAACGAGGTGCGGGGAAATGAAGCGTCTTGGCCAGGATCATCTTCGGGGACTAGGCCGAGCTGAGGCGTGGAATAAAGGCACAGGGAGATTGAGGGACAACGTGTTTAAAAAGCAGGTCAGTCAGGAACCGCAAAAGCGAAATGAATTAATAAACGAGCGATGCAGCTGGAGATAAACTGTGAGAGAACAGCCTGGATCTGAGGGCACTTAACAGAAGGCTCGGGTGGGGGGGGTTAGCCTGTGCGGAGCGGCAGTTACTACTACCCAATAAAAATCTCGCTTGGCAGAGGTTTAGGTTTTTCTCTGCTGTCTGTCACTATGTTACTATGACACAAACAACAACGCAAAGAGCAAATATTGCGAACCTATCTAGGAACTCAATGTCAACACAAAAGGTATCGCCAACTATCATATATATTATTGTCAACCGTTTGCCAAATAATGTGTTGTTCAGATAAATATTATCTTGCCATCAAACATCCGAAAAGAAAAAGTCAACAGAAAAAAGTTTTTGAAAAACAGGACTGCATCAGCAAGCCAAGTCGGCGTGCTCAGGGAACCCTCACTGAGCCGTCCGGTTGACAATAATATATATGATAGTTGGCGATACCTTTTGTGTTGACACTATGTTACTATGAACAGATCATCCTGAGCTGCACCCCTCTACCCAAAGTTATCGGATTCCCTCCTTTCCCCCGCCCTTTGTTCTTCCTGGATGTGTGAATACAGAGAATGTTCAGAAAGCAAAGAAAGCCCCTGGGGGCTATGCAAATCTGGGCCACATGTGTTTCACATGATCAGCCTGGGAAACACCAGATGGAGATAACACTTCTGTTTCAAGGCCCCCGTGCAATAAGACAACACGGATCCCTTTCTGAAACTTCACTCCTTGGGTTCAGCTGGTGTTTATGCACTGTCCTGAAACCATTTAAATACACGTCTGTGTTTTAAAGGTACACGAAAGCTAAGTTTGAAAAAAAACAAACCCTGTTTGCACACTGTAGCGCACTAGCATGTAGTGCTACGCGCCCGCAGCTGAAGCGAACAACTGCGAGGTTAGTAACTGCAGCCTGATTTAGGCCTGGCTACACGCCAGGACTTGGTCAGATGCAGTGTTGCTCACAGCTCCTTTCCTTTGTTTGACAGCAGACAGAGTTCAGAGGGCAGCCAGCAACCCCCACCCAGCAAACACAGACTTATCAAAACAGAGAGGGTTTGAAATGTAAGACAGTGAGTCCGATTTAAGCTCTGGGCAACAACAACAACAACAACAAAAAAGTCTGCAAGCCAGTTTGTTCTGTAATATAGCACCTTTCCTTTCCTTTGTTTCCTGCAACTGCTGGAATGAGGAAAAACAATTCCACAAAATTACATTTGAGCAAAAAGCAGAAGACTGGGCAAAAAAGCACTGTAGGGCTTTTGGCTTCTTGGGAGGGGTATATATAGGAACTGGGGCAAAAGTTTCTACAGTGCCTTTTGCTCAACTTTTTGCCTCTGTGTTGTCCATCTCTGCCCTGTGAAGACACCTCTTGTTCCTTCTTTGTTCGGCTTTCACATACGCTCTGGTTATGAGTATTATATTTCTATTTGTGTATCAGTTTAATAGAGAAATACTAGTGGGACAGGCCTTAGTGCCATGGGACATGGGACTGGGGTTCACGTTCCCACCATCTGTCAGGGTTGATGGAGCCAGATCTTGCCCTGGAGGTGATGCAGTTGGGTCCGGGAGGGAGGGAAGATGGCTGCAGCTATTGTGCATTGCTAAGGGTTCACCTCAGAGGGTGACTCTCCTCCTACTTCCCAAACTCTCGGCCAGTGAAGGCTCTGTGAAGGAGAAGGGCTTACTTAGCCTGAAGATGAGACAACTGAGGGATTCTGGATGGCAGGTTTATGTACATAAAGAGGGAAGAGAGGGAAGGACAAAATCCATATTCCACCCCTGCTAAGGCTAGGACAAGAAGAATCACAACGGGGTAGACTGAGATTAGACCTTAAGGCAGAACTTTCTATCTCTGAAAGGAGCCGAGCACTAAAAGGGGTTACCCAGGCAGGTGGTGAGCTCTCCGTCCCCAAAGAGTTTTAAGAGCAGGACGGACACACATCCGGTTGGGATGGATTACATGCTACACTCATGTCCTTCAGGACTGGTTTTAGGATCTCTACAGTGAATTTTCGTCAGGCATATTTGAATATGTGGTTGACTGGAAGACCAGGCCTGTCTGCAGCCCTTGAAGATCCAAATTGTGCACCTCCTGGTTTAGGTTCAGGTACAGTGGATCATACCTCCCGGCTCATCTTTCTCGGATTCCCGATGACCTGGTGAGGCCTCCTCCTGATCCTTATTTTTTCTCGGATTCCCGATGACCTGGTGAGGCCCCCTCCTGATCCTTATTTTTTCTCGGATTCCCGATGACCTGGTGAGGCCCCCTCCTGATCCTTATTTTTTCTCGGATTCCTGATGACCTGGTGAGGCCTCCTCCTGATCCTTATTTTTTCTCAGATTCCTGATGACCTGGTGAGGCCTCCTCCTGATCCTTATTTTTTCTCGGATTCCCGATGACCTGGTGAGGCCTCCTCCTGATCCTTATTTTTTCTCGGATTCCTGATGACCTGGTGAGGCCCCCTCCTGATCCTTATTTTTTCTCGGATTCCTGATGACCTGGTGAGGCCCCCTCCTGATCCTTATTTTTTCTCGGATTCCTGATGACCTGGTGAGGCCTCCTCCTGATCCTTATTTTTTCTCGGATTCCTGATGACCTGGTGAGGCCCCCTCCTGATCCTTATTTTTTCTCGGATTCCTGATGACCTGGTGAGGCCTCCTCCTGATCCTTATTTTTTCTCGGATTCCTGATGACCTGGTGAGGCCCCCTCCTGATCCTTATTTTTTCTCGGATTCCTGATGACCTGGTGAGGCCTCCTCCTGGTCCAATCTTTCTCAGATAGACTGTTGGTTGAATTTCATCAGGTGTCAGACTTCACAAGTTGTATTGCATCTTAGACTTGACAGCAGGTGTGATTAATATTTTTGTTCTTGTGGAAATAGCCCTGGGATATTTAAGATCCCTAGAGTTGATATTAAATTGTTTAGGACTTGCTTCCTGAATATCATCTTAGATTTTGTTTTCAAGATGTATCCATATCTATTTATGTATCTGTTCCTAGTCATCTATATCTGTGGGTGCAGACATACTTATTTTGTTTCACCTAGTTATAGAATAAAGTTTCTCTTTCAATTAGTTGTGACAGAATTAAAAAAATAAATTCTCAGAACTGATTAATTTTGTCATTTCAGCACGTACTACCCTAAACCAAGATGAATTACACACAGGTATTATTTATTTATTTAGCAGTTTATTACTTCCCCTTTCAAATAATGTTAACAGCAAGGCACTACATAAACATAAACAATGTAATAAGCAAAATAACGGCAAAACATTTCACACTGGTCATATAAATGATCAATACAATAACATTTGCATAATCTATAAAATCAAGAGAGGACTAGAATGGATACATCTGAATGTGTTATTTACTCTTTCATATAATAGGAGGACTATTATCTGAGTTCGCAAATAGCACATTTAAAACAAATCGGAGAAACTTCTCTCTCACTCAACGCACAATAAAGCTCTGGAATTTGTTGCCAGAGGATGTGGTTAGTGCAGTTAGTGTAGCTGGGTTTAAAAAAGGATTGGATAAGTTCTTGGAGGAGAAGTCCATTACCTATTAATCAAGTTGACTACAAGTAAATTTTAAAAGGCCCACGTGTAAGATTGGGGGGTTATGCGCATAGCCGGGCCTTCCGTGCACCACACACATTTTACAAAGGGCCTGGCCACGCGCATAATCCTTGCTATGCACCGAAGTGCTGGGCTCAAAGAAAGGGACGGGCCGGGACAGCGTCTGACCCAGTATGGCAACTTATGTTCTTAATCTAATCATATCACAAATAAAAAGGAGTCCTTCCTACCCCAGTTTACCATCTAGAAGAAGATTAAGTAACTTGCCCAGTGTTTCCCAACCCTCTCCTGGAGGCACCCTTAGCCAGTCGTTTTTGAACATTGCCACAATGAATATGTAGGAGATAAATTTGCATAACCCAGGTCTCCTGTGTATACAAATCTGTCTCATGCATATTGCTTATGGAGATCCTGAAGACCCCACTGGTTAGGTGTGCCTCCAGGAGAGGGTTTGGAAACCCTGAACTAGCTCAAGGTCACACCGAGTGTCAGTAGTAGGATTTAAGCCCGTCACCATTATTCCGACCATTAGGCCGCGTGCTCTCTTTGGGCATTCACCGCGCCATATTAGGCCATTTATCACACGATAAACAGCCTAATGCGAGATAGTCAGGCATTGTGCATATTATAATAGGCTGCTATGCATACTAACCAGCTCATTAGCACTCCTAAACAATGCACAGCAAAAACGGTCAGCTCCATGTTTTGAAGTTGTTGGGAATGAGAGAGTAAGGTACTCTGACACAATATCTATGACATCATTTGTTAATGTGACATCATGGTAATATACGTTATTTACATACCACATGATTGCGTATGCCATCCAGCACCCTTCGTGTCATCAGCCTTGTATCGAGGAGTCGTCAGGTCAGCAAAGGCGAGAAGGGGGTTTTCAGTGTCCAGCACTCTATACGTCTATAGAGGCACTATCTCCTACTCCCGCCGGACACTGGAAAGTCCTGCTCTTTTATACCGTGCCGTAAACAAGTGTGCGTGCGAGAGAGAAATGACTGATCACTAACCCCCCATGTTATGTGTCAACAGTTGCTACTGCCCAGTCGGCTTCACCCTGTCCCTGGCATGTAGGGGTTGATCAGACCGCCGTATCCCTGACAGGGAGCCAGAAAGCTGAGCTGCACAACCTGTTTAACAAGAACATGTTTATCCTACACTCCACCCTTGATCAATCATTTTCCAATGCAGGCATCACTGCCTACGAAGCCACTGTACTGGTATATTTACTTTGACGTGCTATTTTACGCACTCGATAGGTAAGATAACATGTACACACTAGGCACAGGAGGCATACACACATTACAATAAGGATAGGATGAAAAATCCAATTAGAGTCATTGTGGCAGTAGAGGAACGTCCGAAAAACACATTCCACCAAGAATGAGAGGTGTCTTTTATCAATTGTTGTTGTAAATGTAGTAGGCGTTCCTTGGCAAAGTCCGCTCGAAGCAGGGCACCAGTTACAGCAATGTCCACATGTCTCAGGGTCTGTTTCAACGAATCTGAGGTATTCAATACCTTTTGCAGTTTAGTCAAATCCAACAATGGGGTCTTAAAGAATGATAAGTCCAACTTTACCCCCAATTGCGCGTCAGCGATGTCCATTGGTGGTAAATAATATTGTCGAGAACCAAAAGTAAACCAAGTAACATTATACAGGCATCCTGTATAAGTCAAATTATATACACATACAGTGGCAGCCAGCCTACAGGATATTGGTATGGTACATACGATTGGAACAATTCCTTCCAAATAGGAGAAATACTCATGTATAGTTTGGTTTGTATCATCTCTATCTGTTGTTGTAGATACAAAGCTTGCATACGGGATTGTGTCCAATTAACAAATGCAGTCAGATTATGTCCCATTTCCCCAAGTGGCATTCCACCCTTCTATAACCAAATCATTATTTAAATGCAAATACTTCTGCACATGTGTGCGGGGTCGGGAATCCAATTTGCAATAATGTTAGTGATGAGGCCTGTATCCCCTCCAGCCGCGGCAATTCTGTTCGCTAATACCTCTATGTCCATAGTATTTAATGCTCCCATTCCTGTACCCAATCCTCCCAATAGTGTATCATACCATGCTCGTTTATATCCTGTACGTTTGGGTCGGTGAGGAAATGTTCTGTTAAATTTCAACATATGTTTTGTAACATATGGTATAAAAGGAATGCATGTCTCGGGGAATCGGACCACCAGCTGGGAATGACTAGCAACTTCTTTTATAGGTAGCATCGTCCAAAAGTACCCAAAGCGGGCCCGATTTGTAATTACAGTAGCATTTTCACATACTAGCACCCAGTCATTAATACTAGTAAGTGTCTTATTGAGTGATTGGATTGGGGTGGAATTGGGAATTCCCCATACCATTTGGTCTGTTACATAGGGAATAATAATCAATTGTACCATTTTGGTTTGGGCAGGAACGTAAATTTCTTTATTCGTCAAGTTGTGATACAGTACATATATGGGACCACGGTAGTCAGAATCAATGATTCCCCCCAATACAGTTATGCCTTGTTTTGCCCAACTAGATCGAATACACAGCCATCCAAAATGTTGCTTAGGGATGCTGCACCCAATCTGTAAATCAAACAATAAAGATTCATGGGGAGGGATCACTATAGCGGTGGGATTGGTTACATCATATCCCGCAGCTTCATAACTATTTTGGCGGGGCAATTCGACGTTTCCCGAAGCCGTGGCCCAGCAAATGATATTTCGGATCTGAGTAGAAGCGGGCTCCTGATTATATAACTTCTGGAAAGGAGTCTTTCCGTCCTTTTTTAAAGGTCTACTATTTAGCAGCTGTAGAGCTGTGGACAATACAGATTTCCACCCCTTCATGGTGGCAGATTTTGTAAGAGAGCGTAACATATTTTTTTAATAACCCATTCATACGCTCAATAAGGCCGGCAGCTTGGGGATAATATGGAATGTGAAAGATCCATTCAATGTAGTTGTCTCTAGCATATTGCTGCACTAAGTTACCAGTAAAGTGAGTCCCTCTATCGCTCTGAACTTGTTTTGGTATTCCATAATACCGACTCATTTCATTTAAAAGTTTTAATATAGCTTTCTGATTAGCCTCTGGAGGCACGCACAGCCATCATGATTCCACTAAACGTATCTACTGCCGTACATAAATATACATCTCCTCCACATTTTCGTAAAGGGCCTATAAAATCTATTTGCCAAATAGTGGCAGGACTTAAACCACGATGGATATGCCCCTGCTCAATAGCTTGTGGTGACCTTGGATGTGTCAACTGACAATATTCACATTGTGTGAGTGTGTTTGGAAAATCAGGGAGGGATCCTGGTATCCCTCTGGCTTGGGCCCACCTGTGAGTAGCTTCTGCCCTCAAGTGGCCACTTTTTTCGTGTGCCCATTTCCATAGCCCCTGCTCGTTTGTGGTCGTGACACTGGCTCGGATTTTTGCGTGTTTATCTGCAATGGAATTGTACAGATTAGATAAAGAAACATCTTTCACATGTGCGTCTACATGGAACACTGTAACATGCTTTTTGTGACACTCAGCCCAGATTTTTTGCCAAATGTCAGCGCCCCATACCGGGCTGTGATGTATCTTCCATTGATCTTTATGCCATTTTGGCATCCACTGAGTCATTCCTTTCATGACTGCCCAACTGTCAGTATAAATGTGGCAATCCGTTTCCCCTTTTTGTAAAGCCATCCATATGGCATAAAGTTCCGCAAACTGGCTAGATTTGCCTTTTCCTTCCTCCTTCCTTACTTCGTTTGTATGGGGATTATACACTACAGCCTTCCATAATCGCTCGGTTCTCTTCACTCTAGCCGAACCGTCTGTAAACCAAGCATGTAACTGCTGTTCTTTGGGTAATTGGTCGAATGGCACCCCGGTAGTAACCGGAGAAGGAGGAATATCCAATGTTTCTACCTGTTCTTTTTCTTGATTAATAGGAATTTCCGCTACCTGTTCATGGAGCATGGAGTGCCCAGCCAAGCCTGATTTCGCCCTGTCCTGGGTATACCATTTCCATTTTACAATGGAAGCTTCTTGCGCATACCCTATCCGATGGGTATGCGGGGTGCTGTGTACCCACTGCATAATTGGGGTTAAAGGGCGCATAAGGATTTCATGGTTCTGAGTTAATTGGTCCGTGTCTAACAAAGCCCAGTAACATGCTAGTAACTGCTTCTCAAAGGCTGAATACTGCCATGCAGCATCAGGTAATTTCCTGCTCCAAAACCCTAACGGTACTCGTTTACCGTCTTGTTTCTGCCACAGACTCCAGTCTGCATAACAAGATGAAAATGAAACTTGTAATTCTACTGGCCCCTCCCTGATAGGCCACAAGTCTAATGCTGTTTGGATAGCGACCTTAGCCTAATCAAAAGCATCTTGTTGTAATCGTCCCCATTTGAATTTTTCCTTTTTTCGAGTGACTTTATACAATGGGGACAATATTTGCCCCAAATGTGGAATGTGCTGTCGCCAGAATCCAAATAGTCCTATAAACTTCTGGGCTTCTTTTTGATTCCGCGGCGGGGAAAACAACAATATCTTATCCTTTGCCTTTGGTAAGATTTCTCTTTTACCATTCGACCACTGTATCCCCAAAAATTTCACAGTGTTGCTAGGTCCTTGTATTTTATTCTTGTTAATTTTCCAACCTCTATTCTCCATATTTTCTACTACTTGTGCTAGAGCTATCGCTACTTGCTCTTCTGTATCCCCTTGTACTAATATATCATCAATGTAATGAGTTAATTGTATGTCTTTTGGACAATCATACCTTTCTAAATCTTCTGCCACCCTCCGGTGACATATGGTAGGGCTATGTAAGTATCCCTGAGGTAGTCTAGTGAAGGTATACTGTCGTCCTTCCCACGTGAAGGCAAATTGTTCTTGGTTTTCTTTACAGATAGGAATTGTGAAAAAAGCATTTGCTAAATCAATTACGGCATACCACTTCCCCGAATGTTGCTGTATCTGCTCTACCAATGTTACAATATCGGGGACCGCAGCAGTCAGAGGGTCCATATTTTTGTTCAAAGCCCTGTAATCTACTGTCATTCTCCACGAACCATCTGATTTCTTCACTGGCCAAATGGGATTATTCCAACCGCTAGTGTAAATCCTTAATTGTTCCAACCGCTTCCTGTAAATCCTTAATTGTTTGTTTATTTATTTTATTTATTTAAGAGCTTTTAATATACCGACATTCATAGGACATATCATGCCGGTTTACAATCAACTTTGTAGTACAGAACGAGAAGTTACAAATAACAGGGGGGGAAGGGGAGCAGGATATGAAAAAGGAGAGAGGGGGGAGTGGGTGATAGCAAGCACATAAGTAGCGTGAAGGCCAAAGGATGTAAAACAAAGGGAGAAAAATATATATAGGAACTGTATTTAAGGTATTAGCAAAAAAAACCCAACATAACATTTTAGTAATTACATAATCAGCAAATTCGTTAAAGATGAGCCATTGATACGCAGGAGGTAGAGCAGAGGGCAAATCCATTTGCCCTCTGCTCTACCTCCTGCGTATCAATGGCTCATCATAAAAAGAAATGTTATCTCTTTATGTCCTCCAGGTATCCGGTATTGCTTTTGGCATACCGGATACCTTGTTTTAGGCAAAGCTATTTCTGGTCCCACAGTTCAAGCAGGACCTTAGATCGAAAGAGCGCACTTGGCGCAAACAACCTTCTCCCACACACAAATCAATATACAAGCACACTTTATACAATTACCGTCAAGCCACCATCCAAGCCAAAAAAGACTTCTAAGCGGCCAAAATCCATAACTACCAATTCAACTCAAACGCTCTCTTCTCATATGTTGCTGAGCTCACTACGCCCCCACTACCCAATTCCCAAGAAGAAAACTCTAAGGAGAAGTGCGTTGAACTTGCTAAATTCTTCAAGAATAAAATTGACAACATCCTCCTTCGATTCCCTACCAAGCCCTCCCCCACCTCCCCCCTACCTACTAAAACCAATGAAATCTATCTTCAATCCTTCGACAACACGTCTTCCCTGGAGATAGAAACTATACTTAAAAAGATGAAACCCGCCTCCTACACTGCTGACACCATCCCCTCTAAAACCCTCCTCTCCATTCCCACTTCCATATCCAAACTCCTAGTTGATTTAATCAACTGCTCACTCACATTTGGCAAAGTCCCAGACCCCCTTAAACTTGCGATCGTCAAGCCCCTCCTTAAAAAACCCACCTTAGACACCAAAGACCCCTCCAACTACCGGCCCATATCCAACCTCCCGTTTATATCCAAAATCCTTGAAAAGGTAGTCAATACACAGCTCTCTGACTACCTTGAAGACCACAACATTCTACACCCATCTCAATTTCGTTTCCGCAAAGGTCGTAATATGGAAAACCTCCTTCTAGCAATCACCAACACCATTCATATTGGCATGGACCAAGGAAACTCATACTTACTCGCTATCCTAGACAGTTCGATGTAAACCGATCCGATATGGTTATTACTATGAAGGTCGGTATAGAAAAGTGTTAAATAAATAAATAAATAAAATCTCTGCTGCATTCGACACAGTCAACCACCAAATCCTCCTATCCCGGCTATCAGAAATAGGCATCTCCGGCACAGTGCTCTCATGGTTCACTTCCTATCTCACCAACAGAGAATACCTGGTCAAAATTGACAACTCAGAATCCCCACGTATCCCCCTCGTGCAAGGCGTCCCCCAAGGATCCTCCCTATCTTCAACCCTCTTTAACATCTATCTCCTCCCTCTCTGCTATCTTCTTTCTGACCTAGGTCTTAATTTCTTCCTGTATGCGGATGATGTCCAGATCCTCATCCCCATTCAAAAAACCCTCAAAGACACCCTGCATTTCTGGGAATCCTGCCTAGCTTCCATCAACGTCCTTTCAGCCAACCTCCAACTTGCAGTTAACACAACCAAAACGGAAATCCTCCTCATATCCAACAATCCTGAAATCACTTCACAGGTCACATCCACACACCCACCCACCCTCTCCTGCCATCTGTAAGAGACCTAGGTGTTGTATTAGATCAATGCCTTAATTTTCAACCCCATATCAAATCTCTACTAAAAGGAGGTTTCTATAAACTCCACATCCTCAAAAAACAAACCCCTCCTCCACGCTCAGGACTTCCGTCTAGTTTTGCAGTCTACCATTCTATCCAAATTGGATTACTGCAACTCCCTTCTCCTAGGCCTCCCTTGCTCTACAATTAAACCACTACAAATCCTGCAGAACTCCATGGCTAGAATCATCACTGACACACGCAAAAGAGAACACATCTCCCCAGCATTAAAAGATCTGCACTGGCTTCCCATCCCTTCCCGGATAAAATACAAAACCCTCACCATTCTTCATAATGCACTCTACAAAAACAATCCTGCATGGCTCAAGGAAATGCCGCGCTTCCGTACCTCTAATCGTCCATCCAGAGCCACCCTCGCAGGCACCCTACACATCCCACCCCTCAAAACTGCACACCTCTCCCTTACCAGAGAAAGAGCATTTACCATAGCTGGCCCTACACTATGGAATTCACTCCCCATGTCTCTCCGCCTTGAACCCTCCTTACCCCACTTCAAAAAAGGCATCAAAACCTGGCTTTTCTTACAGGTCTACCCTGATGCCAATCAAACCTAAACCCCTTTATTGCTTCCAGCCCTGCTACCCTCTAATAATGAATCATCTTAAGGAAAAGTTGACTATATAATCATTGAAATGTTATTTTTGCATTAATGTTTTAATATAGTTCCTATCTATATTCCTTCTCTCCCTTACGCTCTGCAACCTATGTTTTTCACGCTACTTACGCGCTTGCTTTCACCCCGCCCCATCTCTCCCTTTTTCGATTCCTGCTCTCCTTCCCCTGTCCCTGTTATTTTGTAATTTCTTTTTCCTCGCTACAAGAGTTGATTGTAAACCGGCATGATATGTCCTATGAATGTCGGTATATCAAAAGTTCTTAAATAAATAAATACCCACGATTATTGTTCTGGATAGATATACTGGTCTATTGTTTTCAAATGCTACTTGCTTACTTGGCGCCTTTCCAAACACCATTTGCCCACATGTTGTATTCAACTTAAGTCCCTGTAACAGATCCATCCCAATTATATATTCCTTAATGAGTACAGTTACTACCTTAGCTTGAGGAATTTTGTGTCCTCCCACGACTAAAGAAATTATGGTTCGTTTTCCTATCACAGTTTTTCCTCCGAGACCCGCTAATTCTACCTTTTGCCCCCCATGTTTCTTGGGATTTCCAAATATTAAAGTGGCCTCCGCCCCCGTATCTACTAACGCCATCACCTGCTGTGCCCCATTTCGCCATTGTATTTCTACCCCAATATGGGGACGATTATCCACGGTGACGGCAGCGATTTGGGGGGTATGGCCTTTTTCCTATTGGGCCCAGGATAAGTCCGGATACAGTCTGGTACTATTGGCCTCCTGAGGTGGGGCGCTGGGTTGTACGGACTCAGACTCGTTTATGAAGGAGGGGTTTGTAGCATTTACCTCTTGCTCTTTTTTCTCTTTCAACAATTGGTTCATCTTTGTTAGTAACACTTTTCCCCAGTCTTCCTCCCTTTCCGCGAAAACTTTCTTTTGTTTACCCTTGCATTTTTGCAGATACAATTTATACATGTCTTTGGTTGGCATACCAATTATTTTCTCTTTAGCCACTCCGGCAGCTATCAATGCTGCAAACATATCTCTCCTTGACACCCGTGCGTCCGTATCTCTGTTTCGGAGATCCCTGTATCCCTTTCGAATACCTTCTCCTCTGTCACATACTTCGCCTTTAAATGTGAAAGTCTTATCATTGCGCTCTTGTATCCCTAAATCTAGGACCTCTCTGATTGCCCGAATCAAATCTCCAATTTTCTTCCCAGCAGTATTTAATAGCAAGGTCAACATAATAGACCTGTGTGCCGGGATTACGGTACGCATAATCTCTGCCTGAGCCGTACCGGGCAGGGGTAGGTCAAGGAAATCTCCCTGCAGATTCCTCAGACACCATGTTTGCATGGTAATTTCTTTGATACGCTGTATGATATAGGAAAATTATGTTTCTTACCTGATAATTTTCGTTCCTGTAGTACCAAGGATCAGTCCAGACTGCTGGGTTATGCCTCCCCTCCAGCAGATGAAGTCAGAGAGAAAACTGAAAGCACCTCCCAGATATACTGGTGTGCCACCTGCTATCCTTCACTATAAAGTATAACAAAGCAGAAGATAGGCAAAACCAAATCCTCCGCCAACTTAGCCACTAAGGAAAAACATGGCAACTGTCTAGATCAAGTAGTAAAACTCACCCATGCCAAAAACCTGGCAAACATCAACGTAACTTCAAAAAGGCACCACCCTCTAAAAGCAAAGAAAAAGGGATAGGTACCTACCTTGTTGAAATATCGAAAAGCTATGTATAGAAACTGGTTATTGGAGCGGACTCTCCTGACACTCAACATCGGGCGGGCGTCTGGACTGATCCTTGGTACTACAGGAACGAAAATTATCAGGTAAGAAACATAATTTTCCTTTCCCTGTACGTACCAGGATCAGTCCAGACTGCTGGGATGTACCCAAGCCGCCTTAATTGGGGTGGGACCCAGAGAGTCCCGCTCGAATGACACTGCTGCCAAAAGGATCAGCTGATGCTCCCCTAACATCAATCCGATAATGACGAGCGAAGGTATGCAACGACTTCCACGTGGCTGCTCTGCAAATCTCCTGGCTAGAAACTAAACGACTTTCTGCCCAGGAAGTTGCTTGAGAACGCAGTGAGTGTGCCTTAAGCCCCTCAGGAACAGACTTACCACAGCCAATGTATGTGGATGCGATCGAACTTTTCAACCAACGAGCAATAGTTGCTTTTGATGCCTGTAGGCCCTTCTTGGGCCCCTGCCATAGGACAAACAAAGGATCCGACCGTCTGAATGCATTAGTGACCTCCAAATATCGCATGATCACTCACCGCACATCTAGACGCTTCAAATCGGAACCGTGCGAAGACTTTAGGTCCGACGCCGAGAAGGAAGGCAATTCCACCGTCTGATGAACATGAAAAGCCGATACCACCTTCGGCAAGAACGAAGGAACCGTACGCAGAGACACGCCGGCATCCGAAATACGTAAGAACGGTTCCCTACAATACGTAAGAACGGTTCCCTACAAGAAAGTGCCTGAAGCTCCGACACCCGACGGGCTGACGCAATGGCCACTAGGAACACGGTCTTGAGCGTGAGAGGGGCCGAGTTGAGACCTTTGAGCACCAAAGTCAAATTCCAAGAAGGACAAGGGGTCTAAATGGGGGACGCAAGGTCCGAACGCCACGCAAAAATCGAGCTACATCCGGGTAGCACGCGAGAGAGAATCCGTTTACCTTACCCCTCAAACACCCCAGGGCCGCTACCTGAACCCTCAGAGAGCTGTACGCCAAACCCTTTTTCAAGCCCGCCTGCAGGAACATAAGGATATTCCCTACCGAGGCCCGGAGCGGTGGAACTTTAGCTGCCGCGCACCAGGCGTCAAACACTTTCCACACTCTGGCGTAGGCTAGCGTGGTGGAGGGCCTTCTCGCCCGCAGTAGGGTGGAAATGACAGGCTCTGAATATCCTTTCCTCCTCAACTGCTTCCTTTCATAAGCCAAGCCGCCAGACAGAAGCGGGCCGCCCGCTCGAAAAATACGGGTCCCTGGCGAAGCAGGCCCTGAAGATGACCCAACCTTAAGGGTCCGTCCCGCGCCAGGTTGACTAGATCCGCGAACCACGGTCTTCTTGGCCACTCCGGGGCCAAAAGAATCACTGGCCCGCGATGGGATTCTATGCGTCTTAACACTTTGCCTATTAGAGGCCACGGGGGAAACACATAGAGGAGGATGTGACGAGGCCATGGAAGCACCAGGGCATCTACCCCCTCCGAACCGCGTTCTCGCCTTCGACTGAAGAAACGCGCTGCCTGTGCATTTTGCCGAGTCGCCATCAGGTCCAGACGCGGAATTCCCCATCGCCGGGTGATGAGACTCATTGCCTCGGCCGAGAGCTCCCACTCTCCGGGATCCAAGTATTGACGACTTAGATAATCCGCTTGTACGTTGTCGACGCCCGCTATGTGGGTGGCCGCTATGCGGGAGAGATGACGTTCCGCCCCGGACATTAACAACTACGCTTCGTCCGCTACCGGCCGACTTCTCGTGCCGCCTTGGCGATTTATCTACGCTACTGTGGATGCGTTGTCTGACAGAACTCGCACTGCCCGCCCTTGTACCAACGGGAGAAGTTGGCGCAAGGCGAGACGTACCGCCCTGGCAATAAATTGTCTGGGATCAACCACCAAGCTAAGCTGGAACGAGCCAGCTCCAGCAGCGGCAATTGGGCGCCGTAATCTCCTGATTTCTGGTCCCAACGGGAGAGGAGAGCGAGCTGTAAAGGACGTATATGAGCAAATGCCCACGGCACCATCTCCAGAGTAGACACCATATGACCAATGACTTGTAAATAATCCCAGGCCGTGGGCAACGGGAGATCTAGTAAGGCCTGCACCTGAAACATCAGGTTCTCTAGTCTCCGCTGAGTGAGGAATACCTTGCCTTCCAAGGTATCGAAACGCGCCCCCAAAAATTCCAACTGTTGACTCGGGACCAACTGGCTCTTCGCAAAGTGGACCACCCAACCTAGCGATTGAAGTTGCTGCACCACCGACTGGACTGCCCGCTTGCACGCCTCCTGCGACTTCGCCCGGATTAGCCAATCGTCCAACTAGGGATGCACCAGAATTCCGTGGCGTCGCAGATAAGCTGCGACAACTATGAGAACCTTGGTGAATACCCTCGGGGCTGTTGCTAGCCCAAACGGAAGGGCGCAAAAACGGGAAGTGCTCCCCCAATACTGTGAATCTTAGGTACCTCTGGTGACGTTCCCTGATCCCGATATGAAGATACGCCTCGGCTAGATCCAAAGAAGCCAAAAATTCTCCCTTGTGGACGGCCGCAATAACAGATCTGAGCGTCTCCATACGAAATCAGGGAACGCGCAAGGCCTCGTTCACTCTTTTCAAATCCAAAATTGGGCGAAACGTACCTTCCTTCTTCGGGACCACGAAGGAAATGGAATACCTGCCTGTTCTGGTCTCCTCCGGAGGAACAGGCAATATTGCTCCCAGAGCCCGTAACCTGTGTACCATGTGGGCGATAATCTGCCTCTTTTCCTGAGACCCGCAGGGGGAGATCATAAAAAGATCCCGGAGGGGACGAGCAAACTCCAACTCGTAGCCGTAGCGAACGACGTCGAGGACCCACTGATCCGATGTGACCTTGACCTATTCCTCCCAAAACAGGGACAACCGACCTCCGATGCGGGGAAGGGAGGAATGGGCCTGCGCGCCTTCATTGCGAAGGCTTTCCGGCGGGTAAGTTCTGCGAGGATCCCAGACGCTGTGGACGTCTGCCTCGAAAGGAAGGAGACCAAGGCTGAGACCTGGGGACCTGCTGTTTCTGCAGGAAAGGGGCCCCCCTTCCCATGCGAAACCAGCGTTGGCCCCGAAATCGGGACCGTACATTTCCAAAAGAATGAAAAGAACGGGGCTTGTCCTCCGGTAACTTGTACACCTTGTTGTCCCCCAAGTCTTTGATGAGCTGATCCAGCTCCTCACCATCAATAATTTTCCCTTGAAGGGAAAAGAGGCGAGGCGCGATTTTGACGAGGCATCCGCCGACCAACGCCTAAGCCACAGCAAACGCCGAGCAGCGACCGCCGATGACATGGTGCGGGCCAAGGTTCTCAACAAATCATACAAGGCATCCGCCGTGTAAACAACCGCCGCTTCCACACAGTTGGCCTGCTCAGCCTCGGCTGGTGGGAGCTCCTGTGTGGTAAGCAATTGTTGAACCCAGCGGAGAGTAGCGCGCTGAACCATACTGCTACATGCCGCTGCTCGGACCCCTAAGGCCGCTATCTCAAAAATGCGCTTTAACAGAACCTCTAACTTTCGGTCTTGGAGATCCTTCAAGGCTACCCCTCCCGTGACAGGAATGGTAGTATGCTTAACCACAGCAGTCACTGCCGAATCCACGGAAGGGACCTTAAAAATATCCAAAGAATCCGCTGGCAGGGGATACAACTTATTCATTGCCCTGCTTACACGCAGGGATGCCTCCGGCACTTCCCATTCTTTGGACACGATCTGTAAGACCTTGGCATGTAAAGGAAAAGTCTGCGGGGGGGGCCCTTAGACCTGCCATAGCTATGTCCCCTGTGGAAGTGTCAGTGTCCTGCTGCGGCGCTGGGATTTCTAACTCCTTCAAAACATGAAGGATTAAAAAGTTAAGTTCATCTTTGCCAAAGAGGCGCAGAATCTGGGGGTCATCGCCTTTGAGCGCTCCCTGAGCGTCAGAGACCTCTGTCCCTGTGCCATCCGGAGACCATGTGCCATCCGGAGACCCCTGGGTAAAATCCGGAGCTCCCGGACCTCCCTTTCCCCCTAGGGAATAAATTCTAGCAGCATCCGAACCCCCCACTTTGTCCTGAGACCCAGACCGGCCTTGCTCAGGGGAACTCTGGGGACCGTAGGGGGAGGGGGTTCATCCGGCTCCCAGCCTGCCTCCGCGTCTAAAAACGCCTGATGCATTAACAAGACAAATTGGGAAGAAAAAGGCACTTTCCTTTTGTTGGATCCCCCCGCGGGCTGGTCCCGAGGGGGAGGGGCTCGAGGAGCCTCCAAATCCGACTCACGGCACGGGCTTAGGGCAGGAGGAGAGTTAAAAGAAAAATCCTCCTCCTCCGATGCCGAATCAGCAGGCTGCCGCGCAGTCAAAATGGCCGCCGGCTCCCTAACAGTGGGAGGCGGGGCTAAGGACCGCGCGGCTGCCAGCCTGCCTAATCGCTCCGAGGAAGGACGAGAAGCCGTGCTGCGGGCTGCGCTCGGCCCCCGGGAGGGTCCCTCGCCCCCGGGAATGCAGTGGGAGCAGAGACCCTCCCTGGAGAGTCGCGCCCCCGTCTTGCCACAGGCCGTGCAGGCCGAAGATCGGGGCATCCTGAAGCTGCAGAAAAGGGCGCCCAAAAGTAAGTAGCTGGGTCTGGGAGCAGTAAATTCGCGCCAAAAAAGCTGTCGCTGCGACTGGCAAATTCGCTGGGTGAAGAAACCTCACCCCCTCCGGAGTCCCCGGTCAGCGCGGCAGGCTAGGGCTACAACGGACCGCAGCCTGTTTCCAACAGGGCTTACGGGTCCTTAATCTTTAATTCTAAATTTAATTAACTTTTTTTTTTTTTTTTTTTTACAAATAAACAAGGCCCTCTTCAGGTTAAAACACCTGGAATGAAGCAGAGATAGATGGGGGAGGGTGACCGGACCACCGGTAGGCTTTCCCCCGGACCAAAAGGGACACAACACCGGGAAAAAGAATGAGAGCAATGCTCTCACAGCCTGCCTCTATGCTGCAGTGAATAACACGCTGCGCTGAACCAGAAAAAGGGACAAGAAACGAAATAAACCAAAACTCTTTTTTTTTTTTTTTTTTTTTGTAAACTAGTTAGAGAACCAACTAATTGATCTAGACAGTATAACTAACAAGTAATAATTAGTAAATGACACCTGAAAGATTTTTTGTCAGGATAGACAGGACCGCAGGTTATGTCTCTCAATCTGCTGGAGTCAGAGGAAATACTGAAGGATAGCAGGTGGCACACCAGTATATCTGGGAGGTGCTTTCAGTTTTCTCTCTGACTCCATCTGCTGGAGGGGAGGCATAACCCAGCAGTCTGGACTGATCCTGGTACGTACAGGGAACATGCATATTATATAATGGTTTGTTACTGACGGGCCAATCTAATACAGTGTTATACCTTGTTTTAGTGGCAGCGGCAACTACTCGAAACAAGTCCGTCATATCCCCTTGCCAAACTACTGTTCTGATAGCTGCCCTTACCTTGGGATCGGTAGAAATCATAGTGAATCTTTTTGATCAATCATAATGTCTCCCGCCCCCGATTCATATAATCTTACTAGCCAGCGGTCAATAGGTTCTCCTGGTTTTTGCCCCATGCGATCCTCCATTACTTGTGTACCCTCCTGTTCTATAGCTCTACCATCGCTGGTCTGCTTTAATTTACGCCTGACTATGGGACAGGCTTGCTCTACGGGGGGAGGGGGTATTACTGCCTCCTCCTCACTGTCCGTAGAGTCCCATATGTCCCCCGTCCCATATCTCTGGATCCCAGTCATCTTTCATAATACATGCTCGAATTTTAGAATGATTTACTCTTCCTCTTCGTTTTCTATATTTGTGTTGTGCTACCCACACAACGGCTCGTTCGGCCACCGTCTGATAATGTTCTGTCTTCTGTTTAAACGTCTCTAAGTGACACCTAAGCATAACATTATCTTTGAGGAGGTTGTCTATCTCTTGCTCTAGTTCAACTAATTTCTCTTGCAACACGCTTTTTTGTTCATGACATTTCCTATATCCTGTTAATACTACCCATCCTCTCCGTCCCACTGTCCCCAATTTTTTTCCTTTTATTACGGGGACCTGTTGGAGTTGATTTACAATATCTAAAGGTTCTCCTCCTATATCCCAAGCCTCCGCAAGCCCTGTATTTGTAGCTCATTCCTGGGCCAACATTTTATACGGGGTTTTTTCCCATCCGGGAATTTTTAGATCCACCGGGCTTGGTGGTTCGGATGTCTCTTTTCCGTTTTTCCTTTTAAATAGAGACATCCTGTTCAGTGACGCCAAATGTTGGGAATGAGAGAGTAAGGGACTCTGACACAATATCTATGACATCATTTATTAACGTGACATCATGGTAATAGACATTATTTACAGAAAGTTATTTACATACCACATGATTGCATATGCCATCCAGCACCCTTCATGTCATCAGCCTTGTATCGAGGAGTCGTCAGGTCAGCAAAGGCGAGAAGGGGGTTTTCAGTGTCCAGCACTCTATACGTCTATAGAGGCACTATCTCCTACTCCCGCCGGACACTGGAAAGTCCTGCTCTTTTATACCGTGCCGTAAACAAGTGTGCATGCGAGAGAGAAATGATTGATCACTATCCCCCCCCACATGTTATGTGTCAACAGTTGCTACTGCCCAGTCGGCTTCACCCTGTCCCTGGCATGTAGGGGTTGATCAGACCGCCGTACTCCTGACAGGGAGCCAGAAAGCTGAGCTGCACAACCTGTTTAACAAGAACATGTTTATCCTACAGAAGTGTACTGCAACTCTCGAGTTAATAGCTGACGGCTTCCGGGGCCTCGCCTTAAAGGAGCCCCTGAGACCACCATTGTTAAAAAAAAAAAATCAAAATTAGAGTAAACATATAGTTCGGCGCAAGTGCTGCCCCAACCCCCTCCTCTTTGGTAAAAAAAAAAAAAAAAAAAAAGGATGGACTGCCAGAGACCGGAACTGCACCCTCCTGACCCCTCCTCTTAATCACAAACCAGGCCCGGTGGAGGCTCCAAGTGCTCCGCAGGCTCCCGGCCCGGCGGCGGCCATTTTTCAAAATGGAGCCGCCCAGCCTTTACTACTATCACGTGATAGGGGCAAAGGCCGGGCGGCGCCATTTTGGAAAAAATGGCCGCCGCCGGGCCCGGAGCCTACGGGGCGCTCCGGGCCCCCCACTAGACCACCGGGGATGGATTTGTGAGTAAGGCGGGGAGAGTCCGGCGGATGGGGGTCCTGGCCTCTGGATTTTTGTATTGAAGGGAAGGCGCCTGCTGCCGTTACTGAAACTTTTTTTTTGTACATGTACAATCAGCCGCCTGGGGATGCGGGGCGTCCTATTGAGGTCCCCGGGAATTTTTGGCAACTTTCGGGGGCTGTGGCTCCCACTAATCCCGGGGCCGGCATCGCGCGTTTTCCCGTTGCAAACCGTAATCCCAGATTTACGCTCATGGGTTTTGTCCTCCAAAAGGGATGTCGGCCGTCAGGGCGCGACGTGTAGCAGTGAGGGCTGCGGGGAACACAGCCTGAGCTTTCCAATCCACTTTCACTCTGCAGTCCATTACAGTGGGTTGGGAGCTAGGAGGCGCAGAGAAAGGAAGAGCGTGGCTTTCCAGAAAGATCGGAGGGGGTTGTACAAGAGCTTTATCAGCTTCTCCTCCCCCCAGCTCTGACAGTTCGTCACCAAAAACCTTCCTTTCCTCCGCCTTCAGCAGCGACCTTAGGGGAGGGTCGGGGGATCGGCCGCCTTAGCGGAACGGCCTGTTGAGCTCTGGTTCTCTCTCGCAAGCTGGGGGGGGGGGGGTCCTGCTCTGGCTAGCGGGCATGGACTTGAAAGGCTGCCCTCTTTCCCCCAGGCTCTGGAAGGGTTACCCTTCGGTTCCTCCCCCATCGCCGCCTCTTGGGCTGTGCTGACAGCTTCCCCCTCCGTGCACTGACCTGGCAGCCTTTCCTTCCTCTTATCTCGAGCCTACAGGACACGTTTCCTTCCCGCGACCTGCACTCTAGCAGAGAGTTGGAGAGCTTCAGTCCCGGGCAAGCAGCAAGAGGGTGGGAGAGGAGAGAGGGCTGGCCAAAGTTCAGAGAAGTTGGAGCAGTGCACAACGGGTTGCCAGGAAATCGGATCTCTGGGGTAAGGCGAGATTGAGCAGCAACAAAGTCAGAAAAGTTACTTAATAGAGTCCAGTAAGGTTAGACAAAGAACAAGAGACGGAGAGAAACACACAGCCTATAAAGTGTATGTATGTGAGATAGAAAGGGCTTATACCGTACAGATAGCCTGCAATGTGTGTGACAGAGGAAGGAGTTAAAGGGCTGCGCAGTACACCCTGTGGACAACAGAGAGACATATTCTAGTTTGTGTGTGTGAGCGAGAGAGGGGACTCTACCACACACATAGCCCATAATGTGTGTGTGTGTGTGACAGAGAGAGGGGGCAAAGGGACTGTACCCTAGGCCATGTGTGCTCTGCATTCTCTCTGCTATATTTTTTTGTATGTTGTGTGTGATGCGTGGGTTATCTCTCAGAGTACGACTCGGTGAACATGTTCAAGGCCGGATGGATCTTATTAATTCCACCCTTTCCGCATCACCCCCTTTTATTTATTTATTTATTATCACCAGCTGTAGCTGAGGATAATCCGTGTCTTGGATTAAACACATCCTGAGCCTGTCACTTCCATTGCACTTCCAGTGTTTCTTCTGCTGGCCCACTCTCTGTTGGGGTGCCTCAGGGCTCTGTCTTGGGCCCTCTTATCTCGATATACAAAATCTGATATCCCCCCATGACTCTCCGACCTATCTTTGTAACTCCAGGCCTTGACAAATTTTGTTTGAAACTAGGAGCCAACATAAAACTTAGGAGCCACTAGATGAGAGCTCACCATAGCTACTTAGAGCCTAATTTACTAAGATTATTTTCATTATTTCTTCACTTACCTCCATGGCTAAGGTCCCCACCAGTCTCTGCCATCCCCTTTCTGTCTCTCAAGCCACCACCTTCATCCCTACAAGTCTCAACCACCTACTCTCTAGCCAGCCAGCACTTACCAACGGAGCGCACTGTTAACCTGCCATTGGACGCGCGTTTTCCCTTACCCCTTATTCAGTAAGGGGCGGAAAACACGTGTCCAACCCGCCGAACCTAATAGCGCCCTCAACATGCAAATGCTTGTTGATGGCCCTAATAGGTATGCGTGCGGGATTCAGTAAGTAAAATGTGCAGCCAAGCCACACATTTTACTTTCAGAAATTAGCGCCTATCCAAAGGCTGGCATTAATTTCTGCCGGTGCCGGGGAAGTGCACAGAAAGGCAGTAAAAGCTGCTTTTCTGTGCACCCTCCGACTTAATATCATGGTGATATTAAGTCAGAGGTCCCGAAGGGTAAAAAAAAAGTTAAAAAAAAAAAAAAAAATTTGAAGGTGGCTGTCGGGTCAAAAACTGGACGCTCAATTTTGCCGGCGTCCGGTTTCCGAGCCCGTGGCTGTCAGCGGGCTCGAGAATGAGCGTCGGCTGTCAAACCCGCTGACAGCTGCCGCTCTGGGCCAAAAGGAGGCGCTAGGGACGCGCTAGTGTCCCTAGTGCCTCCTTTTGCCCGTTTCTACCGCCGGACCTAATTTAAATACTGAATCGCGTGCACAGGCGAGTGGGCATTCGCCCGCTCTCCTGCGGACTTTACTGAATCGGCCCGAATGTGAGCCAGTGGGCTGGCTCCTGTTTTTTTTTCAAGTCCAGCACTGCACAGCTGTCTCACAGTTCCACTGGCTTGCAAGACCAGCACAGGAGTTCAGGCATAATATGTTTCAGACTCGAAGAAAGCAACTGTTTGGGGGCGGGGGCAGGAAAATCCTGAGTGCCACAGCTAAATCTAGGCAACCTGGCACCTGTGATTTATCAAGCCTCGCTGCTCCTGAACTCTCCTAATCTCAACTTGCTTGTCTGTCTGATTTCTGCATCACCTGAAACTTAATATGGCCAAGATCGACCTTTTTCTTCTTGAGGGGACAGGGGCCTCCTCTCCTCACTACTCCCCTTCCTTCCTTTTCTATGGACTCTTATTTTCCCAGTCCCTCTGCCGGAAACCTTGGGGTCATCTTCAACCTGTTCTCCATGCACTTCCAAAGCACCACTAAAACGTCACTTCTTTCTTTATTTATTTAAAAATCTTCTGTGCCACATTATCCCATATTCTAAGCAGCTTACAAAGAACATTTGTTAATAGAACATATACATAATGCAACAGACAAGAAATCTCATCCTGCTAAGTGATGGGCCACAGGTACTTGGTTATCCTGACAATTAAAGGCCAAGGAATCTGACATCGTAGCAATTATACGATTTAATTAAACATCACACCAAACAAGGCCCTCGCCAAAATTCGTCCCTTCTCTGAACACATTGCCAGAAACTTTTATCACCATCGGTTTAGACTGCTGCAACCTGCTACTCATAGGTCTCCTGTTGAACTCTCTCTCCCTACTACGGTCTATCCAAAATTCAGCTACACAACTATATTTATATATTTAAGATTCTTACATAACTGCCTTCTGACCTAGCAGTGTACAACCAATCCTAAAACTCTCATACTACAATAAGCACCAAAAATACAGAAAACCTTTCAATATCGTCCGCCCCTACCAAATCCCACCAAACATCACAATGTTGCCCGACACCCTCATGCTGTATTTAGAACACAAGACCGGCCATACTGGGTCAGAGCAAGGGTCCATCAAGCCCAGCATCCTGTTTCCAACAGTGGCCAATCCAAGTCACAAGTACCCAAATAATAGACAGACCCCATGCTGCTAACACCCAGGGATAAGGAGTGGTTTTCCCCCAAGTCTACCTGCAACCCAGATATGCTAACTACCTCTATCACATCCTCCTGAAATAAATTCCAGAGTTTTAATTGTGTTTGGTGAAAAGGAATTTTTTCCAGTTTGTTTTAAATGTGCTACTTACTAACTTCATTGGGTGTCCCCCGGTCTTTATATATTTTGAAAGAGTAAATAACCGATTCACATTTACCCATTCTAGACCTCTCATGATCTTAAAGACCTCTATCATATCCCCCCTCAGCCGTCTCTTCTCCAAGCTGAACAGTCCTAACCTCTTTAGTCTTTCCTCATAGGGGAGCTGTTCCATACCCTTTATCATTTGGTCGCCCTTCTCTGCACTTTCTCCAGTGCAGCCATATCCTTATTGAGATGCGGTGACCAGAATTGTACACAGTATTCAAGGTGCGGTGTCACCATGGAGCGATACAGAGGCATTATGACATTTTCTGTTTTATTCATTCCCTTCCTAATAATTTCTAACTTACCGATACAGTACAGTGCGCTCCGCCGGAGCGCACTGTTAGCCCACGATTGGCCGCGCGTTTGACGCACTATTCTTACCCCTTATACAGTAAGGGGTAATAGCGCGTCGAAAACGCGCGGCCAACCCCCACCGAAACTAATAGCGCCCGCAACATGCAAATGCAGCCTGATGAGCCTATTAGTTAGTCCCGCGCCATACAGAAAGTAAAATGTGCAGCCAAGCTGCATATTTTAGTTTCAGAAATTAATGCCTGCCGGCATAATAACATAGCCGACTTAATAACATAGCGATATTAAGTCGGAGGCCCCAAAATTAAAAAAAAAAATTAAAAATCGGCCCGCGGGTCTGAAGACGGACGCTCAATTATCCCGGCGTCCGTTTTCTGAACCCGTGGCTGTCAGCAGGTCCGAGAATCGACGCCGGCAAAATTGAGCGTCGGCTGTCAAACCCGCTGACAGCCGCCACTCCTGTCAAAAAGGAGGCACTAGGGACGAGCTAGTGTCCCTAGCGCCTCTTTTTACCGCGGGCCCTCATTTAAGTACTGGATCGTGCGCCCAGAAGAGTGGCCTGGGCGCGCATTGGGAGAGCTGGCGCTTCTGCCGATTTTACTGTATCGGCCTGATTGTTTCTGTTTTGACCGCTGCAGCACACTGAGCTGAGAATTTCACAGTATTGTACAGAGAGATGCCCAGATCATTTTCCTGGATGATAACCCCTAGTATGGAATCACGTGCATCACTTTGCACTTGTCCACATTAAATTTCATCTGCCATTTGGATGCCCAATCTTCCAGTCTTGCAAGGGCCTCCTGCAATGTATCATTATCCGCTTGTGATTTAACAACTCTGAATAATTTTGTCGTCTGCAAATCTGGTCATCCTGCTTGTTGTTCCCTTTTTGACATTATTTATAAATATATTAAAAAGTACAGATCCCTGAGGCACTCCACTGTTTACCTTTTTCTACTGTGAAAACAGACCATTTAATCCTACTCTCTGTTTCCTGTCTTTTAACCAGCTTGCAATCCACGAAAGGACATCGCCCCCTATCCCATGACTTTTTAGTTTCCTCATGGAGCGCTTTGACAAACATCTTCTGAAAATCCAAATACCCTACATCTGCTGGCTAACCTTTATTCATGTGCTTATTAACCCCTTCGAAAAGAAAAAACCAGAACAGGTTGGTGAGGCAAGGCTGCCAGCTCTTCTAGTAACAGCTTTCCTCTGTTGACAAGCATGGCTGAATTAGCCATGACATTTAGGACCCCCTCAGTCTCACTACTGCTCGGACGGGCACCCGCTCTCTCCTTAAAAACAAAAAGGTCTTGAAGCTTTTCTCTGTGGAGGCTTTTCCTTTCCTTCTTTCTTTGCCTTCTCTGCCTTGGCAGCCCCTCTATAGCACTTCAGTGCTTCCAAAAACATTTGGAAACATTTTGAAACTATTGGAAAAGAAGAGTGTCTGGCAGGAAGCCTGCGCCGGTGGCTCGGCTCTTCGTTCTGGTCTCCTCCTGCACGGATCCGCAATTCTTTTGGCATCGTGCAAGACGCTAAGACCCGGGGCACCAGGTCCTGAGGGTTCTGCGTGGCGTTCGCATCGCAGGTCTCCGGCTCCAGGGCTTCCTGAGCTGTCAAAGTGTCCGGCCCGGTCGGAGATCCGCCGCCTTCGGAGTGGGCGCATCGGTGCCGTCGGAGCAAATCTGAGACTTTGGGTGCTGTTGAAGCAGCTCCGGCACTTTGGGCACTGTTGAAGGAAGTCCAGCGCTTCGGGCACTGAGAAAAGTCAGCAAAGTCCAGCGCTGTCAGAGCAGCACATGGCTGGCTGAAGCCAAATCAACCCGGGGCAATCGCAGCTTGGAGCCTGGAGTCTTAGCCTTCCTCTCTTCTCTTCCAATTCAACCCTCTTCCCAGACTTGGCTCATCAGGCCAGGTGCTTTTATCTGGGCCCTTCTCCTCCATTGTCAGATCTGGAGCCCGTACCAAATGCCTAGAGTAACCTTCTTGAGTCAGCGTGTTATGCTCCCTCTGTTGCCATATTCAGATCCCATCCTTTCAAGGATGAACCCTAGCCTGCATGATTTGGCCATTCCTTTAATAATCCGTGTCTTTGGTGTGTTCTGTCTGTGCGTGTAAGCAAGATTGTAAGCTCGGTGGAGCAGGGACTGTCTCTTATTATGGGTCTGCACAGTGCTGCGTAACGTCTTGCAGCTCTCTCTAAATAATCAGAAGAGGCAGTAGCTTTTGCATTTAAGTGCCCCTCTGCAGTGAATTTGCCACTTTTATTTTAAGCAGATAAACTCTGGATATCTAGGCCAGAAGCTGCACAGAGACACATCATGTTTGTATGGGGAAGAAGGAAGAGAGCTGTTGTCTGTCCTGCTGTCTCCAGATTCCTGCTGCTTGCTCTGTCTGTGGGGCCTTTTGTCCTAAATAGGTAACTCAGTCCCCATCTGCTTTCTATGGAGACTCACCCCCTACTTCTCCTCCCACCCCTGCCCCATCAAACCAGCTAGACCAGCTAAAGGAGGGTGTGTCACAGGGGAGCCATGAGCTTGGGAGTACCTGCCTGTCAAGGTCACAGTCTCCCAGGGCTTCCAGAGGGGAGGGGAGAAGACCGAGGGACTGGAAGGGTCCCCTGGCCTGCTGTGTACTAGTCGAGTGTGGCCCTGTCCGTTTCCGAGAGAGCTCGCGCAGGTATGCTTTTAGCACACACCAGAGTGGTATGCGTGGTTACGTGGCTGTCACAGAAGCAGCATCGTGGCCACGGACCGGGGCTTCCCCTCCAATCTCAGACGCGTGTTTTGAGCTGGCCTCAAGATTTCCTGGTAGCTCAGGGCCCTCCTCCCTGTGTTTTTCTAGTGATCCGGCCTTGTACCTTGGGAGCAGGACCTCTCCATCTCTCTCCTGGAAAGCTGCTGGGCCAGCTTCGGCCTTGTCTGGCTGGAAATTTTGAATAATGTGAAATCCAGGTCAGCAGGAACGATGTGACTTGGGAGTTTCCTTGGGCTGTGATTTTACCCAGGTACAAGAAGATGAATCAGAATAACGTTCCCCATGGAAGCTCTCATGTATCCAGGCCCCAGCACCCCAGAGGTGGCTGCACGCCTCTTTCCTAAAGCACTGCATCGGAAAGTGCTTTAGGATCCAGTCTGAAGGCCAAGGGCTGTTGCTTTCGGCTGGCCTCGCCTTCCGGCCCCTGCTGGGGAGTTGAGCAGAGATGGGAGAGTTTCTGCCTGGATGAGATGCAGACCTGATGACTTTGATGTTTTTGAGTATTAATGGTAGTGCCGACCTGGAGGAGGATTATAAAAGATTTCATATGCACGCCCTAATCCAGCATAGGACGCTGCAGGCACAGATTAGATACATAAGGTGAACCTGTGCTCCTACATGGTGGGTGGGTGGGTGGGTGTGTGTGTGTGTGCGTGCGTGCGTGCGTGCCCTGGCCATTGAAGAATTACACAGTGCACAAGAGGCGTGGCTCTTAATTCTCTTCCCGTCCCTGATCTGTTTATACGGCAGCAAGTGGGTCACAGGCCAACCCAGCGGAGGTTCCTGGGTTGGACTTTCTCCCCGGGTCAGCTGGAGATGCTGCGGAGGTAGCATTCACGGGACCTTGGAAGGGAGGGAGGTAGTCATTGTGCAACAGTGACACCTAGTGGCGGGGGGTAGGGGGGGGCCCTGCTGCATCCCGCCTGGCCAAGAACTGTTGTGGCAGTGATTGGGCTAAGATAAGCTGGAGGGGGGGGGGGGGGGGGGGGGGGGGGAGGTATGAAATAAGTGGGTTGTAAAAGAAAGCTCATGGTGCCAGATCCTGGTTCTGGTTCCGGCTGAGATGGAAGCAGGAGGGGAATAAAAACCCCCAAACAACGTGGTCATGATATAAGGCTGGAAGGGGGAGTCAGGAGTAACGTCAGGCAGTGTTTCTTCACTGAAAAGGGTGGCCGATGCATGGAAATGTCAGGAGAGGTGGTGGGGGAAATATTGGAAGGTCCCCTCTGAGGTGGGGGAGCGAGGGGTAAAACTTGGGATCTGCAGCAGGGAAGACGAATGAGCCTGGAAAGGTTTTATCTGTCGCTATGGTCTGTGTTTTTATTGTGAGCATGCTGCCCTTTGAAGTAATGGAGGACGAGCATGTGCTGACTCTTCTCTGTCCCTTCCGTTTATAACTAAGTAATCTCTTTGGTCCTTAGGCTGATGGCCGTGGAGTGAGGTCTTCTCCCCAATCCCCAGCAGAGGGCGTGTGTGTGAGACAGACGGACGGGTCCCCCGAAGGATGTTGAGGAAGAGCAACGTGGTCCTCTGGGGCGTGGTGCTCTTCGTGGCCTGGAATGCCCTCATTCTCCTCTTCCTCTGGACCCGGCCAACCCCGGACACACCTGGTAATCTAACCTATGAGGTAATGAAATTGGCTCAGGACGCGGAGGATGAGTTGGAGCGCCAGAAAGGTCTCCTGCAGCAGATCCGGGAGTATAGTGCGATCTGGAGCCGCCAGCAGAAGAAAACAGTCACACCCGCTCCTGCTTCTCCTTCTCTCAGCTCACCCTCCCGAGGTAGGACGGACCCCAAGCCAGCAGAGCTGGTGATTCCCGTGCTAGTGATTGCTTGTGATCGTAGCACAGTGCGCCGCTGCCTGGACAAGCTCATCCAGTACCAACCCTCCAAGGAGCGCTTTCCAATCGTGGTGAGTCAGGACTGTGGTCACCAGGAAACCGCCCAGGTCATCGCATCCTACGGCGATGCGGTGGTTCACATCAAGCAGCCCGATCTGGGCGAGATCCCTGTGCCCTCTGACCACCGCAAGTTTCAGGGCTACTACAAGATATCCAGGCACTACCACTGGGCACTGGGTCAGGTCTTCCATGTGCTCAAGTACCAGGCAGCCATTGTGGTGGAGGATGACCTGGAAGTGGCCCCGGACTTCTTTGAGTACTTCCAGGCCGCCTTCCCACTGCTCCTGGAGGACAAGACACTCTGGTGCGTCTCAGCTTGGAACGACAATGGCAAGGAGCAGATGGTGGACAGCAGGCATCCGGAGACTCTCTACCGAACGGACTTCTTCCCAGGCCTGGGGTGGTTGCTCTTGGCCGAGCTGTGGGATGAGTTGGAGCCCAAGTGGCCTAAAGCCTTCTGGGATGACTGGATGCGGCACCCAGATCAGCGCAAGGAGCGGGCCTGCATTCGTCCAGAGATCTCTCGGACCATGACCTTTGGTCGCAAGGGGGTCAGCCATGGGCAGTTCTTTGACCAGCACCTGAAGTTTATCAAACTCAATGACCACTTTGTGCCTTTCACTGAGCTGAACCTGACTTACCTCACCAAGGAGAACTTTGAAAGGACCTTCCGGGAGGAGGTCTATGGTGCCCCTGAACTGCGAGTGGAGGAGCTGCAGGGTAACCAGCGACAGGAACTGGGGGCTGTCCGAGTGCAGTACTCTAGCCGTGAGGCCTTCAAGGCTTTTGCTAAGGCGCTGGGCGCCATGGATGATCTGAAGGCAGGTGTGCCTCGAGCTGGCTACCACGGAGTGGTCACCTTCCTCTATCGCAGCCGCCGTGTCTACCTGGCACCGCCCCCGGACTGGACAGGCTACGACCCCTCCTGGAGCTAGTGCTACTCAAGGACACTGATCCATTCCCAGTCGAACTAGCGCTCACCTCTTAAGGGGTGGACTTCTTACCTGTGTGTGGCATTCGAGTGCATTCCTTGATGAAGCGTGGTTTTTGTTCTTTGCAGGGGGTGATTGTAACTTTTCTTTCCTTCCCGTTTATTTTCTTTTCAGGGATGGGTGTGCTGAAAGTTCAGGACTTCCCACCATTTTGTGTTGATTCATTCCTTGCTCTGTGGTCCTTTTCTTCTCCCCTTCCAGCTTCAGCTCGGAGGGGGATAAGACCGGATGGGCTGATGAGACACGGAGTCTGTCACCTTTAGAGTCAGGAGATGGGTCTAGGGCACTGGGGATGGAGAGCCTGTTGTCACCAGAGGACTTGAGGGATGGGCACAGCCATACAGAGCCTGTCGCCTCTGGGACAGGATAGCTTGGACTGCACCCAGGGATCGAGAGCTTGTTATTTTTAGGTCACTAGCTCGAATCCAGTTAGACAGAGGCCGCAAATCCTTTCTGTGACCTATGAACCGATTCCAGTCCCCCCCGGTGCCTGAACCCATCACGTGAGTCCCCGATAGCGTATCAGCCTCGAGAGGCGAAACCATCATGAAACGCAGCCACTGCACGATCGCTGCTTCCTGAAGCACTACGACAAGAACAGCCCCTTCCCTGCCAGCACATCGGAGACGGGCAGAGGAAGAAAGCCTCATAGCAATGGGGGGAGTAGGTGTGGAAAGCTGGGGGAGGGGGGGGGGGGGGTGGTGCAATAACCGGTCCGGGACTTAGCCCCAACCCTTCACTCCCATGAAGGGTTGGGGCCAAGTCTAAATCAAGTTTGAAGGAATTTAGGCCGCTCCCTTCCCTAAAAGAAGCTGTTTGGGAAGAGACTGCCACTTGCCAGGGGTTTGAGTGAGCCCCCAGGGCAAGCAGCACCAGGGAAAGCTTTTAGCTGTGATATTCTTCCATCATTAGCTTGCTATTTCCCTGGGAGCAGCCATGCTGGGGGGGGGGGGGTAGTCCTGAACGTCCTCCCTCACGCCCCCATGTACGAGTGGTCCCTAGCTGCCGTGACATCGCGCGTGCGTGCTTGGGCCGAAGTGGCGGTGACGTCACAAACTGACTTTGGGCACGCAGGAGCCAATCGGGCACTAGCGTGGGCGATGACTCAGGGGCACCGCTCTGAGCATGGCCACTCTCGGGGTTGGTGCAGCTTCCTCCATGCCTATAACTGATGCTTGGTGTGAATGGTGCAAAGGGGGGAAAGAAAATGGCTTGTTTTGTTGTACAAGCCCTCCAGTTGGGTTGAGTTGGTTCGTGGAGGCTGCTTAATTGTACGGTCTGGGGAGGGACATTAAACACAACTGACTTCTTTTCTTCTTTCTCTGTGCTGAAAAATAGACTCCCCGCTCCCCTGCAGCGTCCATCCAAAGAATGGGTAAGAGGTTTCGGAGTATCCCTAGCTCAAGCAAGTTATCAGTCCAGAAATAAATGGAGTATTCATAATAAATAAAGAGTTTGTTTTCTACTTTTGCAAGGCAAGGGTTTGTAACTTTGATTCTTAATGCCACAAGCTGGCAGGGTATAGGGTCAGACCGTGCCTTTCTGGAAAAGCGCTCTGAACAAAGAGCAGTCTTCCCGGACAAGAACAGGTCTTTCAGCTCGGGAACAGAAACCAGAAAAAATGGGCCTTGGCTGCTGGGATGCTTTGGTTTCCCAGCTGCCTGAGTGGAATGGTTGCCATCTATGGAACAAGGGTGCCTCCTGGTGAGAATGGAGAATGCAGCTGCCTAATCTCCTGGGCTTGAATTTCTAAAAAAAAAAATTCCTTTTCAAGGAAAACCCGAGGCAGCAAGGGAGTAGCATGTGGAAGACACATCTTGCTACTCGGCCCTTCCCCTCCTGCAACACATGCAGGCTTGGATTTGGCTGTTCTAAAAAGATTTAGCCTGAGGGTTCAAGTGCTCTTAAAAGCAATAACACAGGTGGCGAAGGCAAGTGTGCCAAACGCCGGAGGGTTTAATCTGGAGAAACTTCGGCTCCTGTGGTGGAAAGGAGGAACACAGAGTGCCGACGGAACAGGCTTTTCCAGTTTTAATTCTTAGGAAGGGCAAACCAGCATGATCTGGGCCACAAAAGGATGGCTCATGTGGGAGCCTGACTTTGTTGTTTTGAGGTGGCCCCTGTTGAAGCGGACAGCTTAATTTCTGAGCCTTGCCACCCTCCAGCCCACAGGTTTAACTTTTGTACCACCTATGATTCTTTGGAGTTTAAAAACATGAATTAAGCCATGAGGCTGGCTCACACCCACCTCCACAAGTCTGCCGAGGGCAGGTACCCTCCCCACCCCACCCCCAAAGAGGTGGTGGAGTGGTGCCTGAACAGAAGAGACGTAAGGTGAGTCAGACAGGTCCATCGAGCCCAGCATCCTGCATCCCGATAGTGGCCAGTCCAGGTTGCAAGTACCTGGCAGATTCTTTGTTTCTGCTGTACACTGCTTTGGGTGGCCCATATAGGTCAGGGAGGCGGTTAACAAGGTCTCTAAAATAAGCAGTACTTCCCTGGCACAAATGAATGCTCTTCCTGGGCCAGTCATCTGCAGAGCCAAAATGGAGCAGAGGGCGTGGTTGTGAGGTAACCTGAGCTGGCCCTGGTGAGATGGGCGAGAGACACATGCTGCAGAATTTCAGAAATACACTGTATTTGCTGCGGGCAGTCTGCAAAATGCACAGCACACACTTAAGGACCACCACCATGTTTTAAAAGGCCCGTTCTTGGATTCCTGGGAATGGCCCATGTTAGCAGAAGTCACACATTACCTTTTCACACTCCCTGCAATCTGATTGATCCAGGCTAGTTGTTATGTCGCAAATGCCTTCACCCTATATATTGCTCTCTCAATCTGCCCTTATACTGCTTTTAGCAATCAGAAGCCAGTGTCTGCGAGATCTCGTTTATGACATAGGTCATTTGGATGTCTCTTATCTCAGTGAGGGTGCAAAGTAATGAGTGAGGCTCTTCTGAACGTGAATCAAAGGGAATAGCTTAAGTTACTTAACCTAAACAGGAAGAGGGTATGTAATCTATAAGGTAGGTATTTCTGCTTACCTTCAAAAAAAATTTGGTGTACTGGGCAGTACACAGGGTGTGGCTATTCCTTTTTCTAAAATAGGGAATGAGAGTAAGGATATTAATTGATTAAAAACAGTTCCTGACCATACCCAGATCAGTCCAGACCAGTGGGGTTGTGCATTCCCACCAGCAGGTGGAGTCAGAGAACAATTAGAACTTTGGGCACTGCTACATAGCGAGAGGGCTCCCTGCAGCCCCTCAGTATTTCTCTGACTCCAGCAGGTGGTAGAGGTGTTAATCTGCAGTTCCTGACCATACTCAGATCAGTCCAGACCAGTGGGGTTGTGCATTCCCACCAGCAGGTGGAGTCAGAGAACAATTAGAACTTTGGGCACTGCTACATAGCGAGAGGGCCCCCTGCAGCCCCTCAGTATTTCTCTGACTCCAGCAGGTGGTAGAGGTGTTAATCTGCAGTTCCTGACCATACCCAGATCAGTCCAGACCACTGGGGTTGTGCATTCCCACCAGCAGGTGGAGTCAGAGAACAATTAGAACTTTGGGCACTGCTACATAGCGAGAGGGCCACCTGCAGCCCCTCAGTATTTCTCTGACTCCAGCAGGTGGTAGAGGTGTTAATCTGCAGTTCCTGACCATACCCAGATCAGTCCAGACCAGTGTGGGGTTGTGCATTCCTACCAGCAGGTGGAATCAGAGAACAATTAGAACTTTGGGCACTGCTACATAGCGAGAGGGCCACCTGCAGCCCCTCAGTATTTCTCTGACTCCAGCAGATGGTAGAGATGCACACCTGCAGTTCCTGACCATACTCAGATCAGTCCAGACCAGTGGGGTTGTGCATTCCCACCAGCAGGTGGAGTCAGAGAACAATTAGAACTTTGGGCACTGCTACATAGCGAGAGGGCTCCCTGCAGCCCCTCAGTATTTCTCTGACTCCAGCAGGTGGTAGAGGTGTTAATCTGCAGTTCCTGACCATACCCAGATCAGTCCAGACCAGTGTGGGGTTGTGCATTCCTACCAGCAGGTGGAATCAGAGAACAATTAGAACTTTGGGCACTGCTACATAGCGAGAGGGCCACCTGCAGCCCCTCAGTATTTCTCTGACTCCAGCAGGTGGTAGAGGTGTTAATCTGCAGTTCCTGACCATACCCAGATCAGTCCAGACCAGTGGGGTTGCGCATTCCCACCAGCAGGTGGAGTCAGAGAACAATTAGAACTTTGGGCACTGCTACATAGCGAGAGGGTCACCTGCAGCCCCTCAGTATTTCTCTGACTCCAGCAGGTGGTAGAGATGCACACCTGCAGTTCCTGACCATACTCAGATCAGTCCAGACCAGTGGGGTTGTGCATTCCCACCAGCAGGTGGAGTCAGAGAACAATTAGAACTTTGGGCACTGCTACATAGCGAGAGGGCTCCCTGCAGCCCCTCAGTATTTCTCTGACTCCAGCAGGTGGTAGAGGTGTTAATCTGCAGTTCCTGACCATACCCAGATCAGTCCAGACCAGTGTGGGGTTGTGCATTCCTACCAGCAGGTGGAATCAGAGAACAATTAGAACTTTGGGCACTGCTACATAGCGAGAGGGCCACCTGCAGCCCCTCAGTATTTCTCTGACTCCAGCAGGTGGTAGAGATGCACACCTGCAGTCTTCCTAGTTTCTTAGTTATTTTTTTAGTTAGAGTTTAAAGAGATGTTTTCTTTTTGATTAGGGTGCTTCCTGGGGTGTTAGGCACCTTCGTGGGCCGTCCCTCAGTGGAAGCCGGGCGTCCAGGGGGTTGGACACCCCTGTCTAGGTCTCGCCCGCTTCAGCTCGGTGGTGGAAGGCCAGGGGCTCCTGACTACTCCTCACCAAGGCTGCTTTACTTGCTCCCTCTCCTCCTGCACTAATTTGGCTCTGTAAAGATTTTTGTAAAAAAACAAAAAGAAGTTTAGCCGGCGGTCATCTTTCTCCTCTGAGGTAAGGAGTCGGTGCAGTGGGGGCCTACCTATAGTGGCTGTTTCGGGAGTTTGGCAGTGTGTTCCTTCAGCTCCCGGGGCTCCGGGGTGTTCCCTGAAGGGAGAGGGTGAGTTGGGCTTTGCGCCAGGTTTCGCCGCGTTTTCAGCACTGCTCATGCTATTTGGGCATCTGGCATTGAATTTTTTATTTATTTCTTCCCGCGCCGATGGACAGCGCGCCTTTTTCTGGCAGCGACTTTTCCCCTCACAGTTCGACCGCGTGGCTGCGCGGTCTGTGTTATGGGCCTTCGCTCAAAATCATCAGCCTGCCGCACGTGTCCGGTAGGGACTGGGGCCCGCGGTCAGGCACTAGATGCAGCTTCCATGTGCGCTGCCTTCGCCTTAAGCATAGAGAGCTTCGGGGCTTGTCGACGCTCCCGCGGAAGGGGGGGGGGTGTCTCATGCGGAGCAGGGGATGGAGATTCTCCACCTATTTTAACCTCTGTGGGGGAGTTTCTCGCAGGTGATGTCACCCCCTGCGATTCTGGGGAGGGGGACCCAGAGGGGTTTTCCCCTGAATTCATTTTACTCATGCACCAGGCCTTTCTAGCTAGCAGGCATGCGGCGCCCAAGAGGGTTCGACAGCCGGTGGATCTGTCAGGGCCCCCTGGTAAGAAGGCACGGGTTGCAGATCCGCAGCAGCGTCCGGGGGAGCAGCCTCGCCAGATGGGAGACACCCTCCAGGTGCCACAAGATCCAGGGTGGGGTCAGGCGCTCCGACCACCCCGGGGGCAGACCCAGTCCTCATTCAGGATCCAGGGGATGTTGATCCTGATGATCTCATGGTGACGATCTCATACCCGCTGACAGAGATGATCCCAGCGTGGTCCGCCTTTTTAAGCGGGACGAGCTCAGGCCCCTAATTCCCCAGGTCTTGGATGTTCTGGGTCTTAAGGTTTCTCAGGAAGAATCTGACAATGAAGGGGTTAATCCTGTTCTTGATGGCATTCGGGGTCCTACACCCTCTTTCCCGTTGCCCAAGAAGGTCCACAAGCTGGTAACCCGCGAGTGGGATGCTCCGGATGCGGGACTGAAGGTTGGCAGGGCTATGGCAAAACTATACCCCATGTCTGCAGATGTTTTAGACCTTCTGAAGATTCCGAAGGTGGATGCGGCAATCTCTGCGGTCACAAAAAAGTCCACTATTCCAGTAGCGGGGGCTGCAGCTTTGAAAGACATGCAAGGCTGCAAACTGGAGATCCAGTTGAAGTGGGTTTTTGAAGTTGCTGCTTTGAGTCTTCGGGCGGCAGTTTGCGCGAGCCTTATGCAGAGGGCATGCCTGTGCTGGGTTCAGGACTCTGCTTCGGGGTCTGGCGGCAATGGGCCGCTACAGGCTGCCCGTCTGGAGGCGGGCATCGCTTATGTTGCGGATGCGCTTTATGACCTGGTGCGCACTTCGGCTCGAAGTATGGTATAAGTGGTGGTGGTGCGTCGACTCCTCTGGCTGCGCAATTGGGCAGCGGATTTGTCCTCGAAGTCCCAGCTTTCTAATCTCCCCTTTAAGGGCAAGCTCCTTTTCAAGGATGACCTCGATAAGTTGGTTAAGCTGCTCGGGGAATCCAAAGGCAATAAATTGCTGGAAGATAGGAGATCTTCAAAGAAGGCTTTTTCCTCCTCGGGCTCATTTTCGAGATTCTTGCCAGTATAGAGCCGCCAGATATACTACATCTTCTGGTCCTAAACAAACTACGGGACGCCAGCAGTCCTTTTGCGGTGGTCGCCGCTCCGGTAAGGACTCTGGAAACCTCGGTGCCGGAAACAGTAAACTCTCCCAATGAAGCCATGAGCACCCATTCCATCGTTGAAGCTGTCGGAGGCAGATTATCCAACTTTTACACAGAATGGGCAAGGATTACCTCGGACCGCTGGGTCCTGGAAGTGATCAGAGATGGCTACGCTCTAGAGTTTTCGCGACCAGTTCGGGAGGTTTTTGTGGAGTCCCGCGTGGCCTCCCACATCAAGCGTGAGGGGGTGCGGGCGACCCTGCAGCGTCTTCTCGAGCTCAGGGCTATTGTCCCAGTTCCGGAGGCACAGCAGGGACGAGGCCGGTACTCGGTTTACTTTGTTGTCCCCAAAAAGGAGGGCACGTTTCGTCCCATACTCAATCTGCAGAAGGTAAACAGTTGTCTTCGGATTTCTCATTTTCGAATGGAGACCCTGAGGACGGTAATGGCGGTGGTACGGAAAGGGGAGTTTCTAGCATCTCTGGACCTCACGGAGGCGTACCTGCACATCCCAATCCGGTTCAGCCACCAAAGGTTTCTGCACTTCAAGGTCTTGGGGCAGCACTTCCAATTTCGAGCCCTCCCATTTGGACTCTCCACAGCTCCTTGAACTTTCACCAAGGTAATGGTGGTGGTTGTGGCCTTTCTTTGCAAGGAAGGAATTTTAGTCCACCCTTATCTGGACGACTGGTTGATCCGCGCAAAGTCTCAGGACGACTGCGAGAGATCAGTTCGCATGGTGATGTTCACTTTACAGTCCCTCGGGTGGGTCATCAATGTGCAGAAGAGTCACTTGGAACCCACCCAAGACCTGATTTACTTGGGAGCTCTGTTCGATACCTTGCGCGGCAAAGTGTTTCTGGCGACAGACCAAGTGACAAAGTTACAAGGCCAAATCTATGCCCTTCTCCTGAGAGAGAATCAGACAGTATGGCATCATCTGCAAGTCCTGGGTTCCATGCCATCCACCTTGGACTTGGTTCTGTGGGCGTTTGCTTACTTATGACCGTTACAGCGTGTGCTTTTGTGGCGATGGAGTCCGGTGTCGGAGCAGTTCCACCTACCAATGCCGCTGCTTCCAGAATCCAGAGTCAGTCTGTCGTGGTGGCTTTCGAGCGACAATCTGGAATGGGGGGTGGACTTGGACCCTCCGAATTGGCTGATAATCTCCACCAATGCCAGACTATCTGGTTGGGGAGCAGTGTGTGCAGACAAGTCCACCCAAGGCCTCTGGTCGCTGATGGAAGGATTCTAGTCTATCAATCGTCTCGAGACGCGAGCCATTCGACTTGCCCTGCAAGCATTCCTACCCTGGATCCAGGGCAGAATGGTATGAGTGTTCTCCGACAATGCGATGACGGTGGCTTACATTAACAGGCAAGGCAGGATGAGAAGTCCCGCAGTAGCGCTCGAGGCGCGACTCCTGTTTGCCTGGGCGGAGCGTCATCTCCGGGGGATTGCCACTTCTCATGTCGCAGAAGTAGAGAACGTTCAGGCGGACTTCCTCAGCAGGCAACAGCTCAACCCAGGAGAGTGGGAGCTGTCCCTCGAAGCGTGGAACCTCATCTGCGCAAGGGGGGGGCGTACCACAGTTAGATCTGATGGCAACACAGGCGAATTTGAAGACAGAATGCTTCTTCAGCCGTCGACGGGAGAGGGGCTCGGTAGGGCTCGACGCTCTGGTGTGCCCTTGGCCCTCTGGAATTCTACTGTATGCCTTCCCTCCATGGCCCCTCATCGGTCGGATTCTCCGTCGGATAGAACTCCAGGCAGGATGGTTCTCGTAGCGCCAGAGTGGCCGCGTCACCCATGGTTCACGGATCTAGTTCGCATGGCTCTTGCAGCTTGCGCATCTGCCGCATCTGCTTCGGCAGGGACCCATATTTTCGGATTGGGAGGATCACTTCTCTCTCGCGGCTTGGCTTTTGAGAGGCGACGTTTACGCTTGAAGGGTTATTCCGAACAGGTCATTTCCACGCTCCTGCAGGCGAGACGCCCAGCCACCTCTATGGCCTATGTTAGAGTCTGGAAACTGTTTGAGATGTGGTGCCACCAGCGTTCCTGCGATCCGTTAGCAGTGGACGTCCCGCGGGTTCTGGAATTTCTGCAACAGGGACTCGCTAAGGGGTTAGCATTCATTTCCCTTCGTGTTCAAGTGGCGGCTCTGGGTGCTTTGATTGGAAAGTTTAACGGCTGTTTGCTTGCAGTGCACCCGGATATTGCTCGGTTTCTCAAGGGGGTTAAGCATTTACGGCCTCCCGTCCATTCTATGTGTCCAGATTGGAGTTTGAACCTAGTGCTTCGGGTACTATCTGGTCCCCCTTTCGAGCCTCTCCGCAGAGCTTCGCTGAAGGATCTGACGTTGAAAACGGTCTTTTTGGTGGCCATTTGCTCGGCTCGTCAGATTTCAGAGTTACAGGCGTTGTCGTGTCGTGACCCTTTTCTTCGGATCTATGACGATAAGGTGTCATTATGCACGGTTCCATCCTTCATTTCAAAGGTTGTATCGGCCTTTCACGTCAATCAGACTGTAGAGCTTCTGGGGTTCCCTCAGTGGTCGCGGGAGTCCTCTCAGGGCAGAGAGCTTCATCTTTTGGATGTGCGACGCATCTTATTGCGGTACCTGGAAGTTACCAATGACTTTTGACGTTCCGATCATTTGTTCATTCTCTTTGGCGGTCCCAAAAAGGGAGGACAAGGCGTCTAAGGATTAAAGAGGCCATTTGTTTGTCATACATAGCCCGAGGGTGTCAGGTGCCTTTGGGCTTCAGAGCTCATTCCACTAGGGCTCAGGCTACCTCCTGGGTAGAGTGTCAGTTACTGTCATCTCAGGAGATCTGTAGGGCGGCGGTGTGGTCTACTCACACGTTTATGAAACATTACCGATTGGACGTTAAGGCTTCTGATGAACCGTCCTTCGGGGAGAGTGTGCTTCATTCGGATCTTTCGGGTTCCCGCCCAGTGTAGGGTGGCTTGGGTACATCCCACTTTTCTGGACTGATCTGGGTATGTTCAGGAAATGATCTGGGTATGTTCAGGAAATGAAAATTGGTTCTTACCTGCTAATTTTCATTCCTATAATACCACAGATCAGTCCAGAGGCCCACCCCTTTCTTCAGATACTGATAGACTGTCTTGGTCAGAACATGCTTAGTTTTTTTATTGTTGAAGCTCCTTTTTTGCAGTCCTGATTCATGGAGCAGTTTTTAGCACTTGTTCGGTCTGGTTTTTGCTAATGATGAAGTGGTAGTCTGGAAATTTGGTTGAGTGCACCCTTCGTTATTTAGTTCTTTTAGCATGGGCTTGGGTACAGGTCAATACTGTGAGTGACTGCAGGTGGCACTCTCATTATGTAGCAGTGCCCAGAGTTCTAATTGTTCTCTGACTCCACCTGCTGGTAGGGATATACAACCCACTTTTCTGGACTGATCTGTGGTATTACAGGAACGAAAATTAGCAGGTAGGAACCAATTTTCATTTTCCATTGAATCAGAATGGGGAAAGTAGTTTTTTGGGGGGAATATGGACACTTCAGTGCACAATCTCCTACCGGTAGTAGTCAATAATGACTTAAATTCAGAAATTGTGAGAAATGAGAGAAATTTGCATACTATGGACCCAAACACCTGGAGCATGTGTAAGTGAGATGTCCCATGTAAAATTTCAGATTAATTACACCACCTGGAATCTAACGTGTGATGTCATTAGTATGCACTTCCAATGCAGTTGCCCCAGGCCTAAACAATGTAATAAAAAAGAAACTAAGCAGCTCCAAGACAGGTGAACACAAGATTTTACTGCATGTGCGATCTAGAAGCATTACAGTGTCCATGCCTGTGTTGACTGTGCAAAAAAAGAGTATCTATGTTAAGGAGATTTTCCCTCCTAGCAGCTGCAATCTACTGCCCCGTTCGACTCTCCCCAGTGCACCCCATCTACCACAGTGGCTCAGCAATCAGAGAGAGAGAAGGGAGAAAGTGCCAGGGAGACGTTGGATTGTTAAAGACTGGGAGATCTCTCCACTTGCCTTGGGGATGGCTGGCTTCTCCTTGTTGGCTGCTTCTTATTTACAATTGCCATAGCCTCAGGCTGGAGGAATTAGTATGTGTGTGTGCGCAGTGTTAAAACTGAGCTACCCTTTTCTTGGGCTGGCTCTCTCTTACACCATAAAAGAGACATTCCTAGCAGTGCCTACTATGATACGAGAAATGGCATCTTGGATTTGTTCATGGACATTTTACAGTAGGGTGAGTTAGGGTATAAATGATGTCAATAGCCAATAGAAGGTGGAGATGACGAGCGGTATACGCTAGTGGTAACTAACCATGAGTAGAACTGGTATAGCGCTAGAAAATCAAGGGTCCTTGGAGTGAGTTTAATCAAAGAAATGAGGATTTAAAGCACGCATTTCCACCTTTTATTCAGGAGTACTTAGAGCAAGGTTTCGGTCCCAAACCTCGCTCGTAAGTCCTCATTTCTTTGATTAACTCACTACAAGGATCTGTGATTTTCTAGCACTATACCAGTTCTATAAATGATGTCAAAACCTACTGGTTGGTTCAAAGTAAGACGCTGCAAGCTACGTCTCATAGTATATAAGAAATGGCATCCTATGAGGGTTGGCTCACAGTGACCCTATTTTGCACAACATTCCTCCCTCCAGTGAGGAGCAGGCTTCTTACACAAACTTCCCAGCAGGGTAAGGAAATAGTGGTCCCTGGCTAGCCATCCTGAAGGCCAAACAATAGGACTGGGTCCCACTGAGCTTCTCCATCCTGCTAACCAGTGTGTGCACGCCCCTGGACCGCCCATTTTAGCAAGCCCCGGGACATGCGTGCGTAGCCTTTGAAAATCTGCCCCTAAGTGTATCCCATGCTACTGATGCCAGTAATAGCAGTGGCTGATCCCTGTTTATGGATGTCTCCTCCAGGAACTTGTCCAAACCTTTTTTAAACCCAGCTACACTAACTGCACCAACCAAATCCTCTGGCAATGGATGCCATGGGCATGAGGAGGGTGAATAGCTAGAAAAATAGATTTAAATTCCTGAAGAATTTGACCTTCAGGGTGAAACAAGGGTAAGGGACATGTCCTTTTGCTCCACTTCTGATCCAATAAACTGATAACCAAAGATGTTCATTGCCTGCCTGCAGATTTCCTGAACCTGTTTTGCTTTTTGGAAGCTTAGCTTTTCTCGCCAGTACTGAGAGACCACCTTGGCATCCTTGGAGTACATCAGGAAGCCCTGATTCCTGTGCACCCCCGGGTGTGTGTTGTGGTGGACCCAGGCCACCATCCGAGGAGACAGGCTCAGGGAGGCATACTCAAACAGGCTGGCCGCATAGGATAAGGGGTCCTTTGCCAGATCTTCATAGCGCACCAGGAGGTAGCGGTCCTTCAGGGGTAAGGATGCATTGTGGATGCGTACCTGGGCCTTGCAAACCTCCTGCATTACCATGCTGGCATTGGGTTTGGCCTTCTGTGCCCCTGTGATAATCATGTCATCCATTTCCAGCCCTTTTGTATGTTCACGAGAGGAAAGGACAGCCCGCGGGTCCCTTACCAGGTGGATAATCTTCAGGTTCAGTGAGGGGTCCTCCAGAAGTGGGTAGAAAGCCTCCAGGTCTAGAATCCGTACTGCCTTCACTACCACATGGCTGTAGGACCTGCAGACCTCCTCCATCTTCTGAAAGGGAGTCCTAGAGCAGATCTGGGAACAGTGGGACTCTTCCAAGTCACCCAGGCTGGGGAAGGTGCTGCAGGCTGGAGCAGAACACAGTGCTCTGCTCTTGATCCAGGAGAACAAGTCTGACACAAACTCGCTCCTGCCCATGTAGGGTTTCAGCGCTGATGTGTCACAGAGAAAGATGGACCTCAGCAAGTCCCTTATAGGCCTCTGCAGGCGCTCTGGGCCCTTCTGCTGTAACCGGTTCCACAGGTGCCAGGCAGGCTCCTTCAGGTAGAAAACCTCAGGGTTCTGATTGAACATCTGGCCCAGAAAAGAGGACCCAGACCTCCAGGAGGAGAGGAGGAGCAGGTGCGTCTTCTCTGGCTTGGCTGGCAGACTGGGCTGGGAAAGCCTGGAGAGCAGGCCGCTGGCATACCATAGCATTAAGGCCACAGTGAGAAGCAGGAAACACATGAAGGAGGTGCTGATCCAGCGGGCCATCCTGTCCTGTGAAGGAGAGGATAGCAAATGAATAAGGGAATGGTGGCGAGGGTGGCTCCAGCAATGCACTGAGAGGTTCATTTGTAAACTATACCACCTTGTATTGCACCAAAGTAAGAATTATCCAGAGTTGATCATGAGTTTTCAAGACCCAGTACAGTTCCCTCTTCAGAATCATCTTTGGATCATTTTTAATATTGCTTCCCTAGCTACTGCATTACCGGCAAGCAATTTGGGTCTTGAGGTGATCACTTGCCACCTCTGTGAGCTGAGCACTGCCAAAATCAGAGCCAGCGGCGGCACGTTTCTGAAATCCCCTTGAACCTCTGGGAAGAGCCGGGTGTCAGAAACCATGCCCACATGCCACCCACAGACGTGGGCATCAAGGTCTCGCATTGATTGGACCATGGGCATTTTGTATTAAGCTGTGATGCTTTTCTGAGCTGCTACTGAATATGGAAGAAACTGGTGGATTTGCCATGCTCTGTTGCCCCCCCCCCCCCCTCCCTGCTGGGGTTAAGGTCCCCTTCCTCCACCCCCCACGCCCTGCCTTCTCCCTCCTGCCACTCACCAGGATTCCAGCAGCAGGAGCAGCGTCGCAATTTTCTCTTCTCTTGCACAGATTCAGGAGCCACGGTGGCAAGGTGGGTGCAGCCCAAACGATATCCTGCAGGGCAAGACGCCCGCCTGGATTCTCCCATAACCCTTTGAGGTCTGGCTGTGATCCCAGCGCCAGCCTGAAGTGAAAAGCAGTGAAGAAATGCATGGGCACCATGGTGTTAAAGTCACTGCACAGCACTGCCATCACCTCCTCGCTGCCTGTTTTATCCCTTCATTCTTTCTTATAGTAGAAATGTACAGTGGCACAACAGTAAACGCCAGCAGGGGATGCTGGCACGGATCGAGAAAAACTTCCTTGTGTTTGGGGCTTCGGATGTTTTAAAGACCCAGTAACCCACGCCTGGTCCATTGTACACCCCCTGGGGATGGGGGAAATACCTAGGGGACCTGAATGCAATCCACTTTGACGTGCCTGAAAAAGCAGAGTATAAATCAAATAGATATAAAACATGCCACCTTGGTTTTTTTTTTTTATTAAGTCTCTTATGGTCTTATTCCTGGGTCTCCTCTCCCTTAACTGCCTTTTCCAAGCATATAGAGAGAGATTTTATTCTAAGCCTTTCAAGAGAATAAGACAGTGCATCGTTTCCTTTACTGAGGATCTCGAGGCTGAACTCATCGTGAACTCTTTTTTTTTTTTTTTTCTTCCTTTTCTGGGGGACCCTGCCTGAAGAGTCAAGCATGGCCTTTATTTTCCAGCTGTATCCTAGTGCCTCCCACTGTTATTTGTCATGAGCTCACGTGACCGACTGCATTCATGCAGAAAGTGAGAAGAGAGACCAAAGGTATACGTGCAGAATAAAAAAAAATAGGAGGGAAGACAATACCAGCGCTGCAGCTTTTACTGCTTAGGCTTGCTTAAGGTAGGCACTCAGGTGTCTGCTGCTTAAGAGATTTTCTGTGTCTTCTTTTATGCGATGAAGGGATGTGAAATGAGGCCTTCCCGAACAACGGCATAGCCACAACTGATTTGTTTTGGCAGGGCTCAAGGTGAGCTTGAGTGGGCACCCCTCCCTCTCTCCACCAGAAGTCTCTCCCTCCCTGGGATGGAAGAGGAGCATGGAGGAAGAGCCTGCTGGCATTGGGTGCTGACACTTGAGACTGCTGAGGATGGGGTGGGATGTGGGGGATGAGCTGCTGCTGTCTGAACAGAGCCCCAAGCTGGTTTAAACAGGGGGAGGAGTGGTGCTAATGCTACTCCTGCCTCTTGGTTTTCAGACCCCCACGGTTGCAAGGCGGACAACCACTGCTTCCTCCTGTTGAGCCTGCACAGCTCACAAGATGGCAGGCTTGCGTAGGCCTGAGTCCAGTGTGAGTGGGCCACCTCTGATCCCAAAGAATAGCAAATGGCTTCCTCTGATTTCTGATTTGAGCATCAGAATGACCCTAAGAAAAGGTGCCTGATGACAATCAGACCAGCTGCACCTTTGATGTTTTTCTTGCCATGAGATAGATTTGCATAGCCAGGGGGAGGGGGGCTCTAATATATGCAAATCTATTTCCTGCACACTCATTATGGATATCCTGAAAATCCGACTGGTTAGGTGAGCCTCCAGGAGAGGGTTGGGAAACACTGCTCTACATGACAAAGCGTTCGCTCTTCTTTCAGCCCACACGGCCAATTGTTGCAGTCTCTACATGACTGCACGGCAATACTGCTGAATAACTGGGCCAGCTCCAATTCTAAAATAATCACATCAGGAATTTAAAAAAAAAAAAAAAAAAAGGGGACCCAGGAATAAAAGCCTTAAAGAGACTGCAGGAGAGCCAAGAAACAGGTGGGTTGTGACCTGGAAAGGTTTTTGTTTGATGTGCTTGTTCTCAAGCCGTATGTTTTGCGCCCTGGTGTGGCTTTACGTGTTAAAGAGGTGCATTACAGCTTGTACTGTGTACAGTAGCAGTGACCCAAGCTTGCCTCTGGCAGACCTCCTCTGTGCTGACAGGTGCACCGTAGCAAGCAACACGTCCTGCTCAGGACGCAGAGGCCCCCCCGCCTCTGGTTGCTTAGGATCCGGTTTGATTGATAAAGGAGGAGGCTGAGTCTGCGCTGGAGCTCCTAGCCCCGGCCATCAAACCTTTAGTACCTTCCAAAGGGAGAGAGGTGTCATGTTTTACTGAAGGTAGGGTGTGTATGGTACAGGCTGGGTGGTGGACAGGCTTGCCAACTTTAATAACAACCTGCAAAAAAAGACACTCCCATATAGCAAACCTGCCAGAGCCCAAGCCCACTTGACGCTACCCAACCCACACCGAATTAATTAATTTTATTATTTTATTTTTAAACTTTTTTTGTGTAATAAATGACTATACCGAACACCAGTAATCACCATATCATTTAAATTATAAACTCACTTCTCACAATAGAAAAAAAAAATTTTAGAGAGGAGAGTGATGTTTCATAAAGTACGTTCAAGATACCATCCAGGTTATCTTTGATGTTTTTTAATCATGAACACCACCTTCCACCCTGTTATAAAATGTTTTCATTTCAATTTTTGTTACTAAGAAGATCGTTTATCACTTGTAAAATATTGTGAAAAGTTCACCATAAATATGAATGAAACCCGTCCACCAACTCATTGTAAACGAGCCATACTTAGCTTCAAACTGAGACATCGAATCGGCATGAGCGTGTTATACCCAACAAGGCCAAGGGTTAGGGTTTTTGAACAGAGGCAGCGCGCTGCGAGCATTTTTTGAATTCAGAGAAAACGAGATGGATTAACAACATAAAAGAGCTGAGGAGAGCAGTGGTGATGCAGTTCCCCTGACGAAGAAGAGATTCGAAACTTGGCCTTGTCTCGAAGCCACCCCAAAAGCTAGCCTGTAGCAGGCTGCCTTAAGCAATTCAGCTCCTGGCCCACACAAGCCACTTCAGTCTCTGCCACCATTTCTATGCAAGCTGCGGCCTCTGCTCTCTTTCTGACTAGGAAGGCTGCTGTCATTTCCCTCTTTCTAGCCTGCATCGGTCAAAGCGTTCACTCTTCTTTCAGCCCACATGGCCAATTGTTGCAGGCTCCTCCCTCTAGCTTGTGAGTTGGCCTCTATACATTTCCTTGGTGTCCTGGGGGACCCTGTGATGTTACTGAAATCCCAGCGTCTCCAGGTGAAAGCCAGAGAACTCCCAGGTCAGTCCCAGCACTGCCTGTTCATTCCAGTATGTAGCATACTGTAGGCATGGGAATAACCACAGGTGGACCAGTGGCTCACCCACTTTTGTTATGGGCCCACCCAAAACGTCTGCGTGGTCAGGACTGGAATTGCCACGGGCTGCCACACAATTGCTACTCTTGCCCTGCGGCAGCAGCAGAACCGTGGTTATTGGCTGTGCCCTTCACGTTACTCCCCCCGGTTCTACCAAGAGAGAAGGCAGCCTGCCTCCCACTCACGGCAGTCAACCAGAGCTCTTGGCTGAGGAGAACTCGCGTTGTGTATCTGTGCAACCCCGAGGCACTCCCATTTGCCCTGGCTTACCAGGAAGGGAGAGAATGAGAGAGAGAGAGAGATTGGGAGAATTGAGGGATAAAGACAGGGGGAGAGTGTATGTTTGTGTGTGTGAGAGAGAGACTAGCGGGGATGGGAAGGTTGAGCGAGAGACAGACAGACAGACAGACAGACAGACAGAAAGGAGAGAGAATGTGTGTGTCTGTGAAAATGAATCTCCTCTGCCAAATTAGGCTAATATATGTATGTGCCTGCCCTGCCCATGTTAACCTCAGACCCTGCCAGAACATCAGTCCTGGCTTCTCGTAGCCTTCTCATAGCCATGCTGGCCCTGGAGAAAGCTGGCATTTTTTTTACAAACTGCTATACCTTTTATTGGATCAACGAAAAAGATGATGTGGCACCTGAGAACACAAGCCCACAAAGTTCCCTTCTTTACATGTACACTGTGCTATGAGGCAAAGCACAGGTTGCAGTGTCCACACTTGCAAATACACAAAACTTGACACTCCTTTCAAACATAAACCCACAACCTGATTCTTCTCACCTCACCCCCCCCAAAAGCACAAACTTTCCCAACAACATCACCAAAACCAAAACCACGGTCCCTTTCCAGTACAAACACACTGTCACGACTCAGGATGAGTGGACCCGTAGGGTTGCTATTGGACTGACATAGAAACATAGAAATGACGGCAGAAGAAGACCAATAGGCCCATCCAGTCTGCCCAGCAAGCTTTCACACTTATTTTCTCATACTTATCTGTTACTCCGACCGCTGAGTTCAGGGCCCTTATTGGTAACGTTTTGATTCTAATTTCCTTCCACCCTCGCCATTGATGCAGAGAGCAGTGTTGGAGCTGTATCAAAGTGAAGTATAAGGCTTAATGTTTGAGGGTAGTAACCGTCGTATCGAGCAAGTTACCCCGATGTTTGTATACTCATACTGCTCAGATCAATGCCTTGTTAGGTGTTGTCTGGATGTAAATCCTATTTCTTCATTCCCCCCTGCCGTTGAAGCAGTGAGCTGCGCTGTATATGCATTCAAAGTGAAGTATCAGGCTTAAATGGTTTAGGGTAGTAACCGTCGCAATAAGCAAGCTACTCCCACGCTTATTTGTTTACCCAGACTGTGCAAATCTGACCTTGCTGGTTGTTGTCTGAATATAAATCTTCTTTTCTTCATTCCCCCTGCCATTGAAGCAGTGAGCTGCGCTGGATATGCTTTCCAAATGAAGTATCAGGCTTAATTGGTTTGGGGTAGTAACCGCCGCAACAAGCAAGCTACTCCCACACTTATTTGTTTACCCAGACTGAGCAATTCAGTCCTTGTTGGTTGTTGTCTAAAAGTAAATCCTCTTATCTTCATTCCCCCCTGTCGTTGAAGCAGAAAGCTATGCTGTATATGCATTCAAATTGAAGTATCAGGCTTAATTGCTTTAGGGTAGTAACCGCCGCAACAAGCAAGCTACTCCCATGCTTATTTGTTTACCCAGACTTGCTACTCCCATGCTTATTTGTTTACCCAGACTGTGCTACCTTGTTGGTTGTTGCCTGAATGCAAATCCTTTTTTCCACATTTCCTCTTGCCATTGAAGCATAGAGCAATGTTGGAGTCGCATTAACCGTGTGAATGTTTATTGAATAAGGGTATTAATCACTTGATTAATTTGATTGATGTGGCCTAACCAGCACACAGCACTACTTAAGGCTCTAATAGGCAGCAGCTGGCCTGCGGGAAGGGGCTGATCCAGAATGTCAGCAGGCAGGAACGCGCAGGGATCAGCGAAGGCAGGATTTAGGGCAGACGGCAGGCAGAGAGGGGTCAGGAACAAGGCTGGAACACCAGCAGTAGACTGACCACTAAGACAGCAGTGAGGTAAGGCAGGAGCACCAAGGAGCGGGCCCAGCGGCCACAATGGCATAGGCCTTTTGCTCAGGCACCCACCAAGGCAACTGAGCCTCCTTTTCTTTCAGAGTAGCAGTGATGTCATCAGTCTGCACCATACGAAGTCCTGGAGGCTGGGCCTATAAAACTGGTGAGTGCCCTTAGTCTAGGGCACAGGATGCAGTCCCAAAGCAGGACATCGGGAGCCATACTGGGACATCGCCGCAGAGTGCATGGCACCATGCCAGGCCTGGGGCTGCAAGCTACAGAACATAAGAACCTGCCATGCTGAGTCTGACTGAGGGTCCATCAAGCCCAGCATCCTGTTTCCAATCCAGGTTACAAGTACCTGGCAAGTACCCAAACACTATATATGTATATCCCCTGCTACTGATGCCAGCAATAGCAGTGGCTAATCCCTGTTTATGGACTTCTCCTCCAGGAACTTGTCCAAACCTTTTTTAAACCCAGCTACACTAACTGCCCTAACCACGTCCTCTGGCAATGGACACCAACCAGGGTGCAGCAGCCCGGAATCGGCAGCATCTTACACGCACAAAGCCTGAACATGACTTCTCACCACCCAAAAACACAAACCCTGCCCCCCCTTCTCCACATATCCCCTGTCACCCTCTCCCAAAAGCAAACCTAATACTTCTTCCCACTCCCACAACACATAAAATGTGGCCTCTTTTAGTAATCCATAGCAAGATATTAATGACGGCCGATAAAGACCAAATGGTCCATCCAGCCTGCCCCGCAAGCTGCCGCTCCATGATACACCCTGTCATGATTCAGAAGGGACTGTGTAGAAGGGCCGAGTGTTCCTTTCACATACTCCTTTTGTAGAGGGGGTCCCAGTCGTTGGAGAATGTTGGGTGCTCCCTATTTCCTCTTGCAGAGGGCAATTTTCAAAGTCATTTATTTGTGTTAAAGCATTTTATAGAGATGTGCACAGGCCAAATGTTCATTTCACTATGTTTTTTTCATTTCAAGAGCAGGGGGCGTTCGGATTTTGGTTCAGTTAATGTTTATTTTGGTTGGGTTTGTTTCCCGAACCAAAATAAACCTGAAAGTAAGGATAATAAAAGAGAACCCCCCCCCCTCCCAACGGCATCTCCCACCCTGCCCCTCTCATCCCTTCCGGACTGTCCAGTGGAAAAAGGGCAGGAGCGATCCCCAGTCATTCCTACCATTGTGGCGCTGGGCAGCTCCGAGACCAGCGCCGAGTTGTTTTCCGGTCAGAAAGCCAAGCCTACAGCCGTAAAACAACATGGGGCCAGCAATCAGAGCCAGTTGGTGGCCATTTTCTGACTGAGAGGCAGCAGGGCAAGGCTTTCTGTCTCTTTCTTCACTGGAGAGCCCGGAGACGCTTGCAGAAGAGATAAGGGGAGGTCGCTTTTTGGAAAACTGTTTGTTAGCAAATAGTACATGCTACTTGCTAGTAATGTGCATTATTTGCCGAACCAAAAATACATGACATTTTCCAATATTTGCAGATGAGTTGATGATTCGGTTGGGTTGCAAAAAACTGAACCGAATATTGTCTCATTCATTGTGGTGCACCCATTTGGGTAACATGAAGACACATCCCTAACATTTTATCTAATTAAATCAGTTGGCCTGAAGATTGCCCATTGTTCCACAGCTGCATTGAGAGGAAGCATTCTGAGGAAGGGGTTTAGGTTAGAGAGAAAAAGTACCCACTTGGGCTCTGATTTTATTTTATTTGATCAAATTCTTAACAATCATTATACAATGAAAAAGGAAAAGCAAATGAACTGGAATACAAAGAAAAATATCCAAACCTTCGAACAATGAAATTACAAAGTATTTCCAATAATTCTAGCCCACCTTAAAAAAAAAACCAACAAAAAAACTGGGAAGCTAATCAAAAGGAAAAAAGGTATAATGTATCATTGTATTAATTGGGAGAGAGATTTAAACAATTATACCAGTATGGAAAAGTTATAAATAAAGAGTAAAAAAAAACAAAAACCTCTCCTAAACAAGCTGTTATAAGTTTCCCAATCAACCACCCTGATCAGAAAGAAAAACTTGCAGGTGAGCAGGATCTAGGCATACAAACTTATTCTTCAGAAATGTTATCAAACAGGGTCTGATTTTACACATGTAAATGCGTTTTACGCACATAAATGGCTTTTTAAAATTGCTACCTCCTATGGAGGTCATTTTCAAAGGAGTTAGGCGCGTAAACGTACTATGCTACCGTAGCAATTTTCAAAAGCCATTTACTTGAGTAAAGTGCACTTTCACAGGTAAATCCTAAGGACAATTCAATGGCAGATATTGGAGCAATTTTCAAAGCCCTCTTAGAACCCAATTTTAAGCGTGGAACTGCTTTTGAAAATCAGGTCCATAGGTTGCACAAAATGCAGGGGCACTTGTCCATGGGTCCTTTCCTTTTGAAAACTGGTGCAAAGCCCATGGCTTAAATGCATCCACTGACATTGCACCGATGTGGGCAATTTGAAAATAATTTCCAAAACCTGCAATAGTCCTAGCCCCTCGAACATCCCCTGGAATTGCGTTCCCATGCAGTCTGCTAGTAGAGGGGGGAGAGAGAGATCCCGCAGGAGGTTCTTCAGCTCTAGCTGTGAGAAGAGGGGGATGGAGAACATCCAGATTGGCTGGGAAGGAGCCTGTGAAGAGCTCTTCTGTCTGCACCCAGATCCAGACTGGCACTAGATCCAGTACCAGTTCTTTGGTAAAGAGAGACTCTCGCTGTGCTTTTAAGTAAGCTAACAATGCACAGCAATCTTCCAGAAAGACTCAAGCCCAACCACTCTGAAAGTGGTAAATCTGCAGAATATCCATCTGATGTGCTCAGTGAGTAGAATCCAATGATGGGATATGACCAATGCTTGTGGGTGGGATAGGGGGGACCCAGGGAAGATAAATGGGAATATTCTGGTTAAGTTAACCAGATAAGTTAGACCTGCTCAATAGCGGGTCTAAAGTTAGCCAGATAAGACCTATCCAGCTAACTAGCAACTAATTTGGGAACATTCAGCAGCATAGCTAACATAGCCACATATGTTTGAATATCTAACCCCAGATGTCTATTTTGTGTTAATCTCTGGGAAGAGCATCAAATTTATGTCAGCGTGTTAGGCCTTGAAACAGTCTGGGAGAAACATGGCTACACCGTCTTTACTCTACGATCAGGGGCACAGTGTCCATAGTGCACAGTGATGCCCAGGCACCACCAACTTTAGATGCTGTCACCAGTCCCTGCTTCCCATTTTCCCTTGCTCGCTCCCCTGCACATTAAATATGGGCACCTCCTGCAGGCCCACAGAGAAAATATCCCTTGTTCGAAGCATGGGGCTCTGTATCTATGGAGGCCTGCATGGTTCAAACATCATGCGGCTCTAACAGCAGATGTGGGGGCCCCATGGATACAGCGTCCCACGGTGCAAACAAGAAATGCTTTCACCATGGGGCTGCAGGAGGGAGGAGGCGCTCACATTGAAGCTGCAGCCCGATGACTTAGAGGTGTTGCTTAGGGCGGGGGAGAGAGCGGGAGAAAACGGGTGGGGATTGGGCAACAGAAGAAGAATGGGAATCAGGGACTGAGAGGTAGATCAAGGGAAGAATGAGATTTGGGGGCTCAGGGAGAGTAGTTAATGGGGTGGAGAGCAGGGGAAGAACGTGGACGCGAGGATTAAGAGCTGGAATTCTAACAGAGATGGGGGGCAGCAGGGACTTTGCAGTTTGGTGGGCTAGATTGACTGGGAGGGAGTATGAGTGAGGTGCGAAAGGATTGAGAGGTGGGGGGAATGGCCTGGAGGACTGGAGAGAGGGTGAAAGGCAGTGGAAAAGAATTGGGGTACTGTGGAGGGGTAATAAAGGGTGGGCATGGGGCTGGAGGTGAAAGAGGGGCAACAGGAAGCCGATAGGGAGTAAGAGAGAGAAGAATGGGCTGGAGGCCAGGGATGAGCGCAAGGTTTCCATTTCAGTTTTTGTCTGCATTTTTCGGTTTTTAATGTGTGCTCCCTTATTTTGTATTAGGTAAGGGTTAGTCTGTGAATGAGGTGAGGGATTCTCCTGGCATTTAGTGTCTGGCTTGTTCTGTTTCTCCAGGAGAAGGTGTATTGGTGTTCTAGGGCCTATATTCCCAGGTACAGTTGCTGCTGTTTGAGTCCCACGAGTTAGTTTGTTATGGTTTGGCAGCTTTCTATATAGGTTCTGAGTGTCTTTTTTGAAGGGTTTTGTGTTAGTTCACACATTTTCTGGCAGTAGAAGATGTGGCTGTTACTGAGGTGACACTAGAATCTGAATTTTTTGGTATGGTGAGTTGGTGAGGGCCTGTCTCTTAGACAGTGTATTTCTTTTGGGTACCTTAGCAAGGTGGGTGGCAGGCTGCAGATTGCCTTGCGCCATTCCTGACTGCCAGCACCAGTTACAGATAAAGTGAAGCTCTGCTCCTGCTCTGGGCTGCCGACACTCTGAACTACCTCCCGCAGCCTATTGTCATCATCAAAGGCCGGCTCAATGTTGTGCATGTTAGCATATCAAAGGAGACTTTTCAAGCCTGGCCTTTGCTGATGATGTCAGACTGGGGAGGCAGCTTAGAGGGTTGGTCGCAAGACAGCAATACATTTTCCGATGCACCACTAGTTCACTAGCCACCCTACGCTCCTGTAAATGGTGGTCTATTTTTCAGTGGGTAGGACCTGAAGAAGTCTGTAACATTTTAATAACCTTCCTGAAAGCCCTTTTGTGGTACCACCAGCTCTCGCAACATGTCCTTCTGCTCCTCTTCAGACCACACAAGTTGATAACCAAACACCTCCATGTCCTGCTTGCACAGATTCTGAATGTCCTTCACCTTCTGGAAGCTCAGGTTCTCCCTCCATGCCTGAGAGACCTTCCTGGAGTCCCTTCTGATGGGCAACACGACTTCATCAACTGGACTTTCCTGCTGGCTGATATTATGGACCCAGGACTCCAGCTTGGAGGACATGCTGAGACCCAAAATCTGGTACCACGCTTTGAGGTAGGCTAACGGGTCCTTTGCCAGGTCTTCAAAGCGCACCAGGTGGTAACGGTCCCTAGGGAAAGGGGGAGGGCTTGCCCTGGAAGCATTGTAAATCCGCACCTGGGCTTTGCAAACTTCCTGCATCACTAGGCTGACATTGGCCTCTGAATTCCTGCCTTTGCTTATTATTTCATTGCTGCGATTCAAGTTTAAATACTGGCGAGAGGAGAAGATGGCCCGTGGGTCTCTCACCAGATGAATGATCGTCAGGTTCAGTGATGGGTCCCTGAGTAGTGGGTAGAGCACATTTAGATCCAGGAACCTCACAGTCTTCATTACTATGTGGCTATAGGTCTTGCAAGCCTCTTCTATCTTTGTGAATAGGACTTGGCCACAATCTTTTAAACATTTCACTCTGTCAACGATATCAGATCGCTGGAAGGCATTGCAGGCTGGTGGGGAGCAGAGAGCCCGGCTCTCATAAAACATGAAGATGTCGGAGAGAAAATTAGCTTCTTCCAGATAGGGTTTCAGTGCTGAGATGTCACACAGAAAGAGGGACTTGAGCAGATCCCTTGCAGGCTCATGCATAAGGAGAGGGGTCTTGTGGCTTTCGTGCATCCAGATATACCATATTGGTTCCATAAGATAGAAGACCTCAGGGTTTTGGCTGAATAGCTGCCCCACAAAGGTGGACCCAGATCTCCATGTGGAAAGGATGAGAAGTCGGGTTTTCGCCCCCATTCTTGGAGATCTTTGAGGAGGTACTGGCAAGGGGTGGAGTTGCCTTTCCCAATACCACAGCATCAGAGCAGTCACCAGAATCAGGGGATACAGTCGAGAAACAGGGACCCTCAAAATCATCCCTTCTTAGTAGGCTGTGAAGACAAAAAACAGAGATGAGTTGGTTGTGGGTGGGACTTGCATCCATTTAACACTGGCACCTTTACCATTCAACATCTCAGACAGGTGACAGAATGTGAGCACACATGTGTCGCCCATCCGGAAGGTATCCGAGGCTATAAGATATCAACTCGTCTCCTGGAATAAATTGCCCTAAAGTGAAGAAATTAGTTTCAACTCGGGGGTTTGGTGACCATGTCCATGAACGCTGGGGGCTTTGATAGTGTGAGGCCCCTGCCAGCCTGCTCTACGCCTTGTGATCCTGCCTTGTTAAGGGAAATGAAAGGATAACCGCTGGAGGAGCTTAAGGTTGGGCTGTTTCTAAATATCAGCTTTTGCTTGCCTCTAGCTCGGGTTCAGCTGTATAGCTGCAATTTTGTGTGTGGTTCCACTTGCTTCAGTAGCCACCAGCTCCCATGGCATGTTTGTTCTGTAAAGTGGTGGTGAGGGCGCCATGAGTTTTGCAGAGAATTCCCCTGAATATTGCATGAAATCACACAATTTGGATGGATAAAAAAGGGGTGTTCAGGGAAGAATAGCTGGTATAATTGTCTAGGTGAGCTGGATAACTCTAGGCCTGTTCCAGAGCTGGCGTACAGTTATCCTGCCTTGTGTGGGCCCTTTCATACTGTGGGAGAGGTGGGGAGTGTGAAAGTCCAGGGACTGAAGATTTTACATTTTGCTCTGAAGACGGGGAAAGGGTGCTGGAGGGGGGCCATGTGCCCTCCAGCACCCTTTCCCCGTCTTCAGAGCAAATATATATATATATATATATATATTGCCTTTACCGGGGGTCGAGCGGTGGCTGGCCCCAACGGCTCAACTTTACATTGGAGAACTGTTTCCTCTGGGGTGCTTTGTGTGGGACACGTTGACGTCACTTACCCAGACTCAGGAAGGTATTTAAAGTGCCTTCCGTGATCTTTTTCCTTGAGGAGAACTAGGAAGATTTTGCCTTTACTGGGGGTCGAGCGGTGGCTGGCCACAACGACTCAACTTTACATTGGAGAACTGTTTCCTCTCGGACGCTTTGTGTGGGACACACTGACGTCACTTACCCAGACTCAGGAAGGTATTTAAAGTACCTTCCTGCGGCGCGCAGTCAACGCTGGCGAGCTGACGAAGCCATGTGCAACAAAGGGGCATGCGCGGCTTTGTCTGTTCGGCTTCGTCTGGTTTCGGAGAATCTGAAGAAAACTTTGTTTCTCCAGCTGATAAAAATTATTGAATATCCTATCTCTTCTACCTCCACTGGTGCTCCAACCGTGAGTAATTTGGACTGGGGAAAAACTGTGGAGGTTTAAATATTTCCAAATAAATGCCTCATACAAAGCATAAAGGTAAAATTAGAGTAGAGACCCCGACTACCTCAGCAATAACAACCTTACAATCAGCCATAACAGGTTTTTTCTCCCCTGCGAACCTATTAACTCCGAGTAGGCAGTCCGTTACATTGATAGACGCAGAGCACACGTCTTCTATGTTGGCGCTCATACATCATTAAGCCCCGGAGCTCCAGAGATACCCTCTCATCCAAGTAGCCATCAACATCAGATGACTGAGATAGCCGGTCTCCCCAAGTTGGTGACTGAGAGCATCCCCATCGGGGTGGATAAAGATGAAGTAGTGGCTGCTAATATGTTCATTGGAGAGTCTGGAAGGGAATCCCAGCTGCAACAGCAAATCTCTGGAGCAGCTGGAGAGGATAATCCAGATTTGGAAACAAGGACATCGTCACCTGTTGATAGAGAGGACTTGAATATGAGGCAACATGTTCAAGGGTCCAAGTTGGGTTTACAACCTTTGGGCTAGATTTTAAAAGCCCTGCGAGCGTAATTCCTGCTGGATTTACGCGTGCACCAGCACGCCTATTTTGCATAGGCCGCCGGCGCGCACAAAGCCCCGGGACGCGTGTAATTCCCGGAGCTTCGTAAAAGGGGCGGGAGGGGGCGTGTCAGGGGCAGTCCGGGGCGAGGCCGGGGGCGGGCCGGGAGGGTGGTCCCAAGTCCCCCGGCACTGCAGCCTGTGCCGGGGGATGCCGAGGCGGCGCGCGCAAGTTACGCCTGCTTCAAGCAGGCGTAACTTGCACAACAAAAGGTAGGGGGGGATTTAGGTAGGGCTGGGGGGTGGAGTAGATAGGGGAAGGGAGGGGAAGGTGGGGGGACACGGAAGGAAGGCAGGCTGCGTGGCTCGGCGCGCGCAGGCTGCTGATTTTGCGCAGCCTTGCGCGCGCCGACCCCGGATTTTATAAGATACGCGCGAATCTTATAAAATCCGGCGTACTTTTTTAGGATCTACCTCTTTGGTTTACAGTTGGTATCTAAACAAGAAATCACATTGGAATTGGTATGGAAGGCTCTGACTTCATTAGAATCATCTATTGCAATGTTGGCAAAAATAATGTCAGAAACAAAAAATCATATATGTCATTTAGAACCAGTTGTTAATGATAATACTAATAAAGTCTCAAATGCAAGAAATACAGGGTAAAATAATGCAAGGAGAAACACAAAATTCTAGAAAGATAGAAACCCTTGAAAACGAGATTAGATATAAGAACTTGAGAATTGTGAATTTTCCCTGTGTAAGATTAAGTCTTCCTCTGGATATTTTTAAGAGGTATCTTATAGAAAACCTTTTATTCCCTAAAGAGGCAATCCCACCAATTGCAAAAATATTTTTCTTGAATGAAGGAAAGAGGGATAATAAGTTACAAGAAAATAGTAAACAATTACTAACGGGCCGATACAGTAAAGTCCACGGGAAAGCGGGCGAATCCCGGAGCGCGCACAGGCAAATCTCCTGTGCGCGCGATTCACTATTCAAATTAGGCCCAGCAGTAAAAACAGTCAAAAGGAGGCGCTAGGGACACTAACGCGCCCCTAGCGCCTCCTTTTGGACCTGAGCAGTGGCTGTCAGCGGGTTTGACAGCCGACGCTCAATTTTGCCGGCGTCGGTTCTCGAGCTCGCTGACAGCCACGGGCTCGGAAACCGGACGCCGGCAAAATTGAGCTTCCGGTTTTCGACCCGACAGCCACGGGCTGACTTCAAATTTTTTTTTAATTTTTTTACTTTTGGAAACTTTCGGGACCTCCGACTTAATATCGCCATGATATTAAGTCGGAGGGTGCACAGAAAAGCAGTTTTTACTGCTTTTCTGTGCACTTTCCCGGTGCCCGAAGAAATTAGCGCCTACCTTTGGGTAGGCGCTAATTTCTGAAAGCAAAATGTGCGGCTTGGCTGCACATTTTGTTTTCTGAATCGCGCGGGAATACCTAATAGGGCCATCAACATGCATTTGCATGTTGCGGGCGCTATTAGTTTCGGGGGGTTGGACGCGTGTTTTCGGCCCCTTACTAAATAAGGGGTAATGCTAGCGCATTGAAAACGCGCGTCCAATAGAGGGTTAACAGTGCGCTCCAACGGAGCGCACTGTACTATATCGGCCCGAAAGTGAGGGAGGTAATATAACAGTTTTGTTAGAACAGTCTATGGAGGATCAAATAGACTTCAGGGGAACATTACTGGTTTCATTTATATTTCACACTATAAGAGATTCAGTTTTGAAACATTTCTTTCGCAACAGATCAAAATTTTTCCTAGGTGGAAAAATCTGGGTTTACCCAGATATTGTAAGGGAAACCCAGTTACGTAGGAAAACATTTTTGTCTATGCGAGAGGAAGTCAGAGACCTTGGAGCGGATTTCATAGTGAGATATCCAAGTAAATGTGTTATTCGATTGAATAATAATAGATACATATTTTTTGAACCTGTCCAGCTGAGATCATTTATTAATGCAAAAGCTCCCATAGGTGTGGGAAACCCAACATAGGAACTGGAGAAATAAGAAAATTTGGTTCGCATATTATCTGAAAATTCTCTTATGTGATGTGCTATAATAAAAGGTTAGGAGCACCAGAATTTCTTTTAACATGTCATATGGTTAATTTGTATGTTACGGTCCCGGGCCTTGCCCCGGGACCTGCACTTACTGTGCGGCCGGTCCGGCCGCAGGAACGCCTTCCCTCCGGCCTTCAGGGCCGAAGACGCGGCCCTCCATGGCGTTCTCCCTGCAAGGGGGACTGCAGGGAGGTTCTGCAGCTGGCCCCGCCCTCTAAGCGCGCGCTAGGGCCTTCTCTTAAAGGGGCCAGCGCGGGAAAACCCGGGAACACCCCCTCATGACGTCAGACGCCGCCGGGCCATTTAAACCCGGCAGCTGCAGTAGCACCTCGCCTTGCAACGAGGTTGCTGCTGTAGTCCCTGGATTGCTTCTTCTGTCTTCTGGATTCCGACCCGGCTTGTATCCTGACTTGTCTTCAGCTTCTGCCCCTTGGTTTTGGTATTGACGTCTGACTTCTGACTTCCGACTTGGCTCCATCCCACGACTTCGTCTCCAGCTTCCGTTCCTGGCTTGGTATTGTTTTCTGACCTCTGGCTCCTGACCCGGCTCCGTCCCACGACTCCGTCTCCTGCTTTCGTCCCTGGCTTTGGTTTCGATCTCTGACTTATGGCTTCTGAGCCGGCTTCGCTCATGGGCTCCGACTTCGGCTTCTTCATCTCCTCAGGTATCCGATACTTGCTGGCCCAGAGGATTCTCCTAAGTCCCAGCGGCTCGGGCTCTCACGGGCTCCTCCCGGGGGAGCCATGGGCTTCCGAGGGTGAAGACTCTTCAGCTACGTGGGCCCAGCCGTCCTTCGTCCATCTCTTTGGCCGCAGCCCGGATCCTTGGTCGCATAGGATCCCACCTAAGTCCATGGGGGGACCTCGGACTTCCAGTGGTGAAGCCTCATCCGAGTCTCTTCCGTACCTCCTCCCGGCTGTGACGCTCGCTGTGGTCCTCCACAGCTTACCATCCACTGTCTCAGCCGGGCCAAGGGTTCACGATCAAAACATTGTATGATGTTGAAAATGATATTTCTTTGAGAATGTAATACTGATTTAATGGGAATTTAATTGCCTGTTTGAGTTTAATTGAATATATACAAATACTTGAAATGAATAACTATGAAGAATAATGACTGGTTCAGTGATAATTATAATGTTGTCTAAGTAATGTTAAAAATCATAAATAAAGAATACAAAAAAAAAATACTGACAGTGCTACTTCCCCAGATATCTTTTGAAGATATCTGGGGAAGTAGTAAGTTGTCTGCTTCATTTTTTTGAAGGAGTTAATAAACACGTGGATAAAGGTGAACCGGTAGATGTAGTGTATTTGGATTTTCAGAAGATGTTTGACAAAGTCCCTCATGAGAGGCTTCTAAGAAAACTAAAAAGTCATGGGATAGGAGGAGATGTCCTTTCGTGGATTACAAACTGGTTAAAAGGAAACAGAGAGTAGGATTAAATGGTCAATTTTCTCAGTGGAAAAGGGTAAACAGTGGAGTGCCTCAGGGATCTGTACTTGGACCAGTGCTTTTCAATCTACTAGGTAAATGAAGCTTGACCGACGTGCCGCAAATGCGCAGTAGAGAGCAACTCTACCGCGCATGCGCGGGCAGCACGTCGGTCAGAGCTTGCCTGTAACAAAAATGGTGCGGCGAGGAGCAGTAGCGGCGGCGGCGCGCGCAAGGGAGGGAGGGACCTCCCCCGGAGATCTTCCGTCTGCGCCATCCGAAGGGGTTGTGAATGAGCTCAGAGGGGGTGTGGGGAGTGAGGGGGGGAGAGAGAATGAGGGGAGGGGGAGAATGAGGGGTAAGGAAATGGACCGAAAAAAAAAAAAGGTAATGTAGCTCGTTGTTACGGGCTTAACGGCTAGTATATATATATACAAAATGATCTGGAAAGGAATACGACGAGTGAGGTTATCAAATTTGCGGATGACACAAAATTATTCAGAGTAGTTAAATCACAAGCAGACTGTGATACATTACAGGAGGACCTTGCAAGACTGGAAGATTGGGCATCCAAATGGCAGATGAAATTTAATGTGGACAAGTGCAAGGTGATGCACATAGGGAAAAATAACCCTTGCTGTAGTTAAAGAATGTTCTGGCCCGAGGAGGACAGAACCTGCCAGGTTTTGGAAGGCTCCACCTTTCCAAAAACAGGTCAATGAATATCAACCCATTCCTGACGTCCCAGGGGGAGTTCAAAAAACAATCCAGGTGAAGGCTGGTTGTCAAGCTAAGTGTAAAACATTGATAAGACAGGCGAAGAGAGAATTTGAAATGAAGTTGGCCATAGAGGCAAAAACTCATAATAAAAACTTTTTTAAATATATCCAAAGCAAGAAACCTGTGAGGGAGTCGGTTGGACCATTAGATGACAGAGGGGTTAAAGGGGCTCTTAGGGAAGATAAGGCCATTGCAGAAAGACTAAATGAATTCTTTGCCTCCGTGTTTACTAATGAGGATGTTGGGGAGATACCAGTTCCGGAGATGGTTTTCAGGGGTGATGACTCAGACGAACTGAACGAGATCACTGTGAACCTGGAAGATGTAGTAGGCCAGATTGACAAACTAAAGAGTAGCAAATCACCTGGACCGGATGGTATGCATCCTAGGGTTCTGAAGGAACTCAAAAATGAAATTTCTGATCTATTAGTTAAAATTTGTAACCTATCATTAAAATCATCCATTGTACCTGAAGACTGGAGGGTGGCCAATGTAACCCCAATATTTAAAAAAGGCTCCAGGGGCGATCCGGGTAATTATAGACCAGTGAGCCTGACTTCAGTGCCGGGAAAAATAGTGGAAACTATTCTCAAGATCAAAATTGTAGAGCATATAGAAAGACATGATTTAATGGGACACAGTCAACATGGATTTACCCAAGGGAAGTCTTGCCTAACAAATCTGCTTCATTTTTTTGAAGGGGTTAATAAACATGTGGATAAAGGTGAACCGGTAGATGTAGTATACTTGGATTTTCAGAAGGCGTTTGACAAAGTCCCTCATGAGAGGCTTCTACGAAAACTAAAAAGTCATGGGATAGGAGGCGATGTCCTTTCGTGGATTACAAACTGGTTAAAAGACAGGAAACAGAGAGTAGGATTAAATGGTCAATATTCTCAGTGGAAAAGGGTAAACAGTGGAGTACCTCAGGGATCTGTATTGGGACCGGTGCTTTTCAATATATATATATATAAATGATCTGGAAAGGAATACAACGAGTGAGGTTATCAAATTTGCGGATGATACAAAATTATTCAGAGTAGTTAAATCATAGGCAGACTGTGATACATTACAGGAGGACCTTGCAAGACTGGAAGATTGGGCATCCAAATGGCAGATGAAATTTAATGTGGACAAGTGCAAGGTGTTGCACATAGGGAAAAATAACCCTTGCTGTAGTTACACGATGTTAGGTTCCATATTAGGAGCTACCACCCAGGAAAAAGATCTAGGCATCATAATGGATAATACTTTAAAATCGTCGGCTCAGTGTGCTGCAGCAGTCAAAAAAGCAAACAGAACGTTAGGAATTATTAGGAAGGGAATGGTTAATAGAACAGAAAATGTCATAATGCCTCTGTATCGCTCCATGGTGAGACCGCACCTTGAATACTGTGTACAATTCTGGTCGCTGCATCTCAAAAAAGATATAGTTGCGATGGAGAAGGTACAGAGAAGGGCTACCAAAATGATAAGGGGAATGGAACAGCTCCCCTATGAGGAAAGGCTGAAGAGGTTAGGGCTGTTCAGCTTGGAGAAGAGACGGCTGAGGGGGGATATGATAGAGGTGTTTAAGATCATTATTTACACTTTCGAATAATAGAAGGACTAGGGGGCATTCCATGAAGTTAGCAAGTAGCACATTTAAGACTAATTGGAGAAAATTCTTTTTCACTCAACGCACAATAAAGCTCTGGAATTTGTTGCCAGAGGATGTGGTTAGTGCAGTTAGTGTAGCTGGGTTCAAAAAAGGTTTGGATAAGTTCTTGGAGGAGAAGTCCATTAATGGCTATTAATCAATTATACTTAGGGAATAGCCCCTGCTATTAATTGCATCAGTAGCATGGGATCTTCTTAGTGTTTGGGTAATTGCCAGGTTCTTGTGGCCTGGGTTTTGGCCTCTGTTGGAAACAGGATGCTGGGCTTGATGGACCCTTGGTCTGTCCCAGCATGGCTCACCTGGGTTTCTCTGCAAAAGCCCAGCCAATCTCACAGAACTCAACAAACAATGACCACAGCCTGCTTTCTGCCCACGTGGAAATGTTTCAGCAGGAATTACAAAAAAAACCTTGGGAAGCGCTGTCTCTCCCAGGCTCCATGTGCAGTCAGAAAAAAAAACAAACAATTCCACTGAAGGCAAAACTGCTTCATGCATATTGCAAAAGAAAACCTTCTGTTAAAGGCTGGCTCGCCGAGTTGTGAGGCTGCCTACACCTTTCTCTACAAATGTCTCCCAGCGTGCTTCTGCACACATCCCCTCCTTTGGCAGTGCAATGCTGCTGGGGATTTCAACTTCCCTCTCCTGCCACTGACATCCACTTTGTGCCCCAGTTCTAGGAAGCTCTTTGTCCTAACCCCTAGCCTTGGTTCTTATTCTGAGGGGTCCATGAGCTCCGTGATTCCTCCGGCTCCATGCTGCTTCTCTCCCTCTGCCCCTTGGGAACTAGCAACTCCTCCCAGTCTAGGTCTTTGCCTACTGCCCCCCCCCCCCCCTGTTTGCCACTGGCTTGCACTTGCCAGGGGGATTTGAGGAACTGTAGTTTTTGGATGTTTTTCGTAAGAACATAAGAACCTGCGATACTGGGTCAGACCAAGGGTCCATCAAGCCCAGCATCCTGTTTCCAACAGTGGCCAATCCAGGCCATAAGAACCTGGCAAGTACCCAAACACTAAGTCTATCCCATGTTACCGTTGCTAGTAATAGCAGTGGCTATTTTCTAAGTGAACTTAACCTCAGTACTCTGTGACCAGTTGCTTGTGGGATCTGGGTAGGGATGGAGGGGCTCTCTCTTTCTTCACTTAACCCGCTATATTCAGAACATAGCCATGTAAACTCCTGGGCAGGATGGCTCCCATAGATGGAAAGAGAGATGGACTCTACTGCTCTCTGTTTCTGCATAGATAGCCTCCCTGTGGAGGGAAGCACAGCTTCAAGCCCCTTTTCCTTCACTGTAAACAGCACTGATGATCGTCACAGCCTATTGCATCCAAAAATCACACCCCGAGAAGCCATGTGGTTTCCTGCTTCTTTACTGAGAGTTGATTAGAGGATCTCAAATCAGAATTTAAATAAAGTCAATGAACAAATAAGGCAGAAGAAAGATGAATAAATGTGTGACCTTTTCTAGTAGGTGACCTCCTTCTCTTTCCAAATATTCAGATTGCAGAGAGTTCAATCCTCCTTCCACTCCCAAATGGATCCCCACTGTAGGCTGGTTAGAATACAGTCCCAATAATTGATCAGAACGCAAGTGCCAAGTCTCAATCCTTTCTGCAAATACCGAGCAGGTATTCCCTTCTCAAGTAGCTCTCAGACGCAGTTCTTAGCCACTACCTCCAGCTCCTTCCCTTCTTGTCATGGGGCAGGGATTCTTCCCGCCCAGATGAATCATCCACACTTCAGGTTCCTTCAGAGTGAAACGTACCTCTCTCCCAAAGGCTTGGGAACAGAGTCTCCTAGTACCAAGGGCGCTCAGAGCCAAAAAAGAAAAATAGTCTCTGAACCCAAACAAGGGGGAAAATCAAAACTAGAGCCAGGAAGGGTGGAAACATTTCATTGCCTCAAAACTGAGGAGATGATGCAAAATGACATACCTCATACCTTTCCTGAGGTCTGAAGTTGAAATGCCTCTGTATCGGGTGACTAACAGTTCTATCCCTACCCTTGATTTCACCTTGCCCAGGGACTCCCCAGTCCTCTGGGAGCAGTCCACACAAGGGAATTCTCCAAAACGGATTCAAAGTGTAAACACAGCATCTAAGAAGTCAGTCTGTCGGGCTGGCTTTACGGGAAAACCCCACTAGCTTCTCTCTTCATTACGTGACAAAAAATCAACAGTCAGAGACGTCCTGTCTCCAGGAAATCTAACAAACAAAATCCCACAACCTGTCTAACCAAAATCCAAACTAAAATCCATGCTCTAAAAAGGTGCTTGGTGGTAACAAACAGCTAGAGCACACCATCTATAGCTCCCACATGGGGGGGGGGGGGGTGTCAAAGCCATGTCTCCGCTAATTCCTGCTCTGACCCTCCCCAGTTAAATAGTACATTCCTTCTGGTAAGGAAACCAGGGGTTCCTTACACCCGGTTAAGGGGCTGCAAGCCCAGAAAACACTTTTAAAACAAGTGCCAGCAGAGTACCGATCCCCCGCCTCCACAAGCCACCAAATTCAAACATAAAGCAGCGGCTGCTGGTGCCTCGATGCCAATCCCCCCTTTTCTCCTTCCCGAGATTTTTACAACAAAATCAGAACCCCCTCCCTCTCTGCCTGCCCACCCTTTCGACTGACCTGCAACCTGAAGCGCACCCCCAGGACCCATCTCCCGGACCCCTGAAAGCCCAGCTGGGAGCACAGTAATGTCTTCCCTGCTCCCAGCCACTTCCAGAACTGCTCTGACAGCGTACGCAAGCCAAGGGAGCAGGGAAAGCAGGATAAGGTTTCGGGGATCCAGGAGGTGGGTTTGGGGAGGGGCATAGGCGAGGCAAGAGGGGATCCTGATTGAAATGGGGAAGGAAGGTGGGGGCCTCAGGGCACTAGTGGTCGCCACATGCCCCATCGTTCTTGCGAGGGATGTTCGGAATTTTCACTTTTGAAAGTTGGCAAACCCGACACCAGCGACTTCCCTCTGACCTCCTGCCTGACCGCTGCAAATCGCCTGGCTTAGCCACGCCCCCGCTGACATTGCCCACCAACTCAAAGACGGGACTTCCGGGAAGTAAACACCATAACTTGCCTTCCTAATCGATTGAAAAGGACCTGTGTGGCACTTTCTTAAGATACGGAGGAAAAGCCCTCAGAACCCACGCGTATAGTTCGATCGGAACCGTGAAGCATGGGGACGAAAAATGGTCATCATCCGTCTTAAAAGGCCTCCATCCAACCGGCTACGCGCATATCTTATAAAATCCGTCATACTTTTGTTCACGCCTGGTGTGCGAACAAAAGTACGCGCGTGCGTAGATTTAGAAAATCTACCCCTTGATGTTTGCTGTTGATATGCGATTCCACCAGGTCTGTAGTATAAGGTACAGGCACCAAGGCAGGGAGAGCAGGCCCTCGCAGAGCGAGTACCTGTTCTCTGTAAGGCACCTGCAATAAAGCAGAGGGCCCCCGAGGAGCAGGTACCCAAGTTAGCAATTACCCCGAAGGGCAAAGAGAGAGAGCTTCCTGCGGCAGCACGGAAGCGGCAGAGTAGCGAGGACAGGAACGGATTCGAGTCCTTGCTAACTCGGGGAGCTAGCAAATGAGTGAAGGTAATATACCCGGATGGCGTGACGACAGCTTGAGGGAACGCCCTCGAGGTTCGCGCCAAGGGTGGTACAAAGACGTGAGTTGCGCGCGCGCCCTAGTAGGTACCTGGGAGGAGCAATGGCGGGAGGCTGCACCATAGCCATTCCGGGGACGCCAGAGAGGTCGGCTTGTAGATGCGGCGGCAGCCATCTTGCCCAGGTAAGCGGGAGGAGCCATGAATAAGGTGAGGCAAACGGGGCGAAGCCATCGAGGACCGACGGACGCAACAGAGGGATTTACTTCCCAATAGATAGCAACTGATTTTTGATTTGTTAAATTAGATGGGTGCACTGAACCTTCTTTTTCTGGTTATTTATCGGTCCCCAAATATCTCAACTGATTACGATATTGGGGTTGGAGAGGCGTGATCATATCTTATTAGCTGATATTAATTTACCTTCAGCTGGTGAAGCTAAAGCAGTGGCCACAACATTTTTTTTTTGTTTTATCTCTTTATTCATTTTTTCAACATTTTACAAAGTGAATAACTTTGCAAAGAAAATAATATAGCGTTTGATATGTATACATAAAGGAAAAATAAAAAAGAAATATAAAGAATTATATCAATATTCAATTCAAGAAATTAATATCATCATCTATGCCATACCTCAAACAACTAAAGACATCATAGAGGAAATATGCAGGATAATATGAACCCATAAATGAGGAATATCACAAGAAATCACCAAATATTGACTGTGACAGGGAGTCCAGCATATATTTCATTACCTCCAATCACATTCTCATTAGTCAAAACTTGCCTTTTTGCACTCAGGAAATCTTTTAAATAGTTAACTTAAAAATAATATGTGGTGTTCCTTGAAATTTTACTACACATTTACAAGGGTATTTTACAATTATAGTAGCGCCAAGAGCAAGAACCTCAGGCCTTAACAACAGAAATTCCCTACGACGGATCTGGGTGTTTCTGGCAAGGTCTGGATAGACCCTTACCATAGCACCAAGAAAAGGAATACCCATATTTTTTAAATAATCCCTCATCACCAGATTCATATCTTGTTCAGACTGAAAAGATATTAACAAACATAGAAACATAGAAATGACGGCAGAAGAAGACCAAACGGCCCTACCAGTCTGCCCAGCAAGTTTCACACTCTCTTTTTTTTCATACTTATCTGTTTCTCTTGGCTCTTAGTAACCTTTTGATTCTATTACCCTTCCAACCCCACCATTAATGTAGAGAGCAGTGTTGGAGCTGCATCTAAATGAAATATCTAGCTTAATTAGCCAGGGGCAGCAACCGCCGCAACAAGCAAACCACACCCATGCTTGTTTACCCCGACTATGTAATTCAATCCTTGTTGGTTGTCTGTATATAGATCCACTTTTCTTCATTCCCCCTGCCGCTGAAGCAGAGAGTTATGCTGAATATGCATTGAAAGTGAAGTGTCAGTCTTTCTCCCCTGCCGTTGAAGCAGAGAGCTATGCTGAATATGCTTGAAGACTTTCTCCCCTGCCGTTGAAGCAGAGAGCTATGCTGGATATGCTTGAAGACTTTCTCCCCTGCCGTTGAAGCAGAGAGCTATGCTGGATATGCTTGAAGACTTTCTCCCCTGCCGTTGAAGCAGAGAGCTGTGCTGGAAATGCTTGAAGACTTTCTCCCCTGCCGTTGAAGCAGAGAGCTATGCTGGATATGCTTGAAGACTTCCTCCCCTGCCGTTGAAGCAGAGAGCTATGCTGGATATGCTTGAAGACTTCCTCCCCTGCCGTTGAAGCAGAGAGCTATGCTGAATATGCTTGAAGACTTCCTCCCCTGCCGTTGAAGCAAAGAGCTATGCTGGATATGCATTGAAAGTGAAGTATCAGGCTTATTTGATTTAGGGTAGTAACTGCCATAAAAAGCAAGCTTCTCCCTGCTTTTTTGTGAATGCAATTTTTTTTTTTCCCCACATTCATTTACGTCCTCTAGACTTTATGGATCCACAGTGTTTATCCCACGCCCCTTTGAAGTCTTTCACACTTCTGGTCTTCACCACTTCCTCCGGAAGGGCATTCCAGGCATCCACCACCCTCTCCGTGAAGAAATACTTCCTGACATTGGTTCTGAGTCTTCCTCCCTGGAGCTTCAAAACATGACCCCTGGTTCTGCTGATTTGTTTCCGACGGAAAAGGTTTGTCGTTGTCTTTGGATCATTAAAACCTTTCAAGTATCTGAAAGTCTGTATCATATCACCTCTGCTCCTCCTTTCCTCCAGGGTGTACATATTTAGATTCTTCAATCTCTCCTCATAAGTCATTCGATGAAGACCTTCCACCTTTTTGGTCGCCCTTCTCTGGACCGCCTCCATCTTGTCTCTGTCTCTTCGGAGATACGGTCTCCAGAGCTGAACACAGTATTCCAGGTGAGGCCTCACCAAGGACCTGTACAAGGGGATAATCACTTCCCTTTTCTTACTCGATATTCCTCTCTCTATGCAGCCCAGCAAGTAATCCGTGCTAAAATTTCTACTTGAGATTCTTCTAAAAAACTTGTCAAATTTTGAAAATCTATGGAGTTCCTTGACAAATTTTCTCTAGGCCACAACATTTTTATCCAACTTAAATCTACAAGGCGACAAGCAAATTGTGAATTCCCATTCTCATTTAAAAGGGAATATATTCGATTTGATTTTTAATTTATTTATTTATTTCGAATTTTTGTATACCGACATTCTTGAAAGAAGATATCAAATCATATCGGTTTCCATTGAAACTGAACAATCGCAGCTGTGGCGTTACATTGAAACAAGTACATTAATCCTTGTCAGATATGTAACCTTACTACTTACTACAAGAATGGACTGGTCCGTTTGCTGTGGCTTTACAGCAGTCAGCTGGGCTTAATGATCAGCCAGTTATTTGATCTAGGGATTAAAACAACAGTAGAACACTTTAGAATGCTATCTTAGATATTATCAGTCTTGCAGAGAAAATAGAGATGGATGAGCTCATTACTGCCTGGAACAGCACATTATCCTGGGCTATAAATCAGATTGCTCCAAATAAAGGGCACCAGTATTAAAGTGGCTCCATGGTTTTCATCTGATCTCTGCTTGTTGGAGAAAAAAAAAACCGGGAGAACGTTAGAAAGGGTTTGGTAAACTTCTGGTAAAGAAGAGGATTTGAGTATTTCTAAAACCCATTTGAAATATTATAAAGCAAAATTGCTTACCTGGGACTAGTCCTCACATCCAGGACAAGCAAAATTGCTTGTCCTGGATGTGAGGACTACATCCAGGACAAGCAGGATGTAGTCCTCACATATGGGTGACGTCACTGACGGAGCCCTATCACGGAAAACTCTCTGTCAAAGTTTCTAGAAACGTTTGACTGGCACATTGAGTCCACTGAGCATGCCCAGCATGCCATGATCCCTGTATCCACAGGGGTCTCCCTTCAGTCTCGTTTGTAGCAAAAAGTGTGAGCGAAAAATAAAATAAAATAATAAAACGTATCGGACCCAACTTCGCAGGTAGGTGGGTGGGTTCTGTGAGGACTACATCCTGCTGTCCTGGGATAACACTTATTACAAGGTAAGCAATTTTGCTTTATCCCAGGACAAGCAGGATGCTAGTCCTCACATATGGGTGATTAGCAAGCTACAGGCTGACTCGTATTACAACAGGCCAACTCGTACGGAGGCACAATAATTGGGCAATGATGAGGCAGCCTGACATCACAGCAGGTGGTTATGGAAGAAGTTGGGGATCATAGTGGAAGAAAGCTTTTCAAGACAGGTTGGTCAAAGGCAGAGTCTTGATAGACTTTGATAAGTAGTAGGGGGCTGCGAATGTGTGAAGATAGCTCCATGTCGCAGCCTAGCAGATGTCGGCAATTGGTACTGAACGATAGTGTGGTACTGATGTTGTCATGGCCGTTATAGAATGTGCCTGCACTCACCCCTAGAGAGGAAGACCTGATGCATCATAGGAGAATCCGATACAGTCTGCTAGTCAATTGGAGAGAGTCTGTTTGCCCACTGGAACTCGCAGCTTGTCTTTTGTCAAAGAAGGAAAGAGTTAGGTGTAATTCCTATGGAGGGTAGTGCGGTTTAGATAGAATGCAAATGCACTCTTACAGTCCAAGGAGTGGAAAACCCTCTCGCCCTGGTGAGAGAGAGGCATCGAGAAAAAGTGGGCAGAGTATATTTTGAGTAAGGTGAGATGCTGCGTCTACCTTAAGAAGAATATGAGAGTGATTATGTAGGACCACTCAGTCACGGAGGAACGCAGGGTCAGGTGAGTATGCAACAAGGTGTTTAACTGACTGACCCTATTGGCAGAAGTGATGACTACAAGGGAAAGAAGTTCCCATGCTAGACTGTTAAGTGAGAGGAATGTAAAGGCTCGAACGGGGAACATATGAGTCTTGTAAGCACTAAATGTAGGCCCCATTCTGTAACTAGTGAACATAGAGGTGGCTTAATCCGTGGATAACCCATGGTAAGCTGACTCAGAAGGGGTTGAACCGTTAATCGGGTATCCCCACTCCCAAGTGGTACGCTGAATTGGAACTGAGGTGTACCCATGCGGAGGATGTCTGGGGAGCAGAATCCGAGGGAGTAAAAGAAAAGGAGTGGTGCAGAAAAAAGGGCTAATACCCTTTTGTATGCGCCATGTGGTAAAACATGCCATTTTTAATGGTAAGATTTATGTGTGGAAGGCTGTTGTGACGCTATCAGTACCTGAAAACATCAGTGAGTCCATAATATGAGACTGACCTGTGAGAAGGCGAATTGGTTACTGGTGTGATAGATTGAGAAGTATGGGAAAGCATACTGGTCTCGGCCAGGACGTGGGTCTTAGAACAGTGAACCCCATCCCGGTGCAGCATAATAAGAGTGCTGGCTATGAGAGGCGTCAAAAGAGACACATATAAGAGGCCTTTGTTGCAGCAAAGGCGTCCATGGGAACGCATTTCAAGACATGTGTAGGGAGAAGAATTTGTCCACCGTATGGTTTGATTCGGACGCAGAGGGCAAGGTCGGTTGACCTCAGCGCTAGAAGATTTTTCTCGCTACACATGTAGTCAGAGACCATTCAAGAGAATGGAAACATCTATGAAAAAGGTCTGCTAGTGCGTTCAGTAAGTCTGTTAGATAAATGGCACAGGGATGCATGGAGTGTGCAAAGGCCAAAGGCTAGAGCTGTGCAGCTTCCTAGCAGAGCAGCTAAAAGGTTGTGCGTACTTGTCACTATGCTGACTGTCTGTATGCACAAAGGTTTGTTGCAGAGGCAGTATTGGAAGGCATAAAGACATAACTCATGGCTTGAAGCTCCAGGAAGTTGATGAGAAACTCTGCATGGAGCAGAATAGACGCATATTGGGTTGGGAAGATGTGGATTCAAACTCGTCAACCCTAAGTAAATGCAACCATGAGCAGGACCAGCCGAGGATTTGGTTCTAGATCAGTAATATGGAATAGGGACGAAAGCGGTTGAACAGCTTAGATCCACTGATAATTGAAAATTCCACTGAATCTTACTCATAGCGAATCTGGATATATGAGTAAAGTGGTTAGTGAAAAAATCCCGTGGCCCAGCAATGAAAGAATTGAGGGGCTGAGGTTATGTTGCATGCGCGCAGAGATGTGTAGGAATTTGCTGAATGTCTGCGCAGTTGTTGGACAACTGTAGCGTCCAGAACTGTTTTATATGGGATTTATGGCAGTTAAACAGCAATCATACATAAAGGGCGGAGTTAAAGGCACACACATTTAGGTTAATCACAGCAGAAGAATGTGCGGCAATCAATTAAACTGAACAATAGCACTATAAATGAAGCATAAACAATTTAATAAGTGCACACACCAATAGTGCACAAAATTTAAATACTAAACGTAAATACGTAGTTATACAAAGGCTTTGTACATCTCTACTTTACAATCCAATGCAGGGAGAAAGATTAATTCTAATAGTGAAATTCTGAAAATTTTTGAGGAATTTTATAGCAAACTCTATACCTCAGAAGATTTTGATACTGAGAAATGTGTATGATTTTTATGGAACTTAAAACTTAAAGCTGTTTAATGATTTTCATTTGGCTTACTTAAATCGACCAATCACGATAGAGGAGATTCAGGGGGGAATAGGTAGTACAGCCATGTTTAAAGCCCCAGGACCGGATTGTTACAGTGCAGAATTTTATAAAAATTTAAGGGAATAAGTTTCATCTCTATTAAGTAAGACATTTGAAGTGCTTATTGATAAGGGGGAATTCATTTAAATATGGATAAATCAGAAGCGATGGCGTTTCCTGATGTAATCCGTGGTCAATGGGAGGGTGGCATGGTCCTATCTTTTCTGCCTACTGGAACATCTGGGCTTAGGTGGTCTTTTAAGGAGAGTAGTGCAACTATTATATCACAAACCTCAAGCTTCGATTGTGGCGAATAGGGAATGTTCGGAGGCCTCCAATATTGGCAGGGGAACTAAAAGCAGGGTTGCCCTCTGTCTCCCTTGTTTTTGTTAACTTTAGAGACATTATTGAAAGTTATTCAATTTTATTTATTTAGGAATTTTATATACTTTCGTTCCAAAAGAAGATCACAACGGTTTACAATATCAGCTCTCCGTTCCCTTGCTCTCTCTTTTGTGTTTTTGTGTTGTCGGTCGCGCGGTCGCTGTTCGCGCGGTCACCGTTCGCTTGGTCGCTGCTCGCGCGGTCACCGTTGCTCGGTCGCTGCTCCCTCGGTCTCGTGTTCGCGTGGGTCCCATGTCCCTCGGTCTCGTGTTTCGCGTGGTCCCGTGTTCCCTTGGTCTCGTCTGCTCCCGGTCTCGTGCTCTTGGTCTCTCGTCGTGTCTTTTGCTTGCCTGCTTGTGGTGAATGTGTGCTTGCTTGCTTGTTGGGTGGTTGAGTGGTTTGCTTGCTTGCTTGTTGGTGGTTGAGTGTTTCACTCGAGGGTGACTTTACCCACATCTAGATTCCGCCCAGTCTTGGGCTCGCTCCTGTTGGGACTTACTGAACTTTTGTGTCTTGATTCTCTGCACTACAGTTTCAGCCTTAGTTAGGACATCCATTCAAGTCAACCCTTGGAGGACTCCAGCCTCTACTACTTGATCCTTGAACCAAGATGCTCCAGCACTTCTGTATTCTGCATCTTGCCTGACCTCTGTCTTCTGCGTTCCATGTTCTGTGTTTGTCTTGCCTGGACCTTGACCACTACTGCCTTGTCTTCTGCTCCATTATTCTTCTCGCTACGGTTACTCGCCAAGAAGAACCAGCTTGTCCTTGGATCTTCGCTTGCCCTCGACAGTATGGACTACGCCTCCTCCTCTCGCTGTTGACAGAGGCTTGAGGGGGGGCTTTGAGGAGGGGGGTACTGTTGTGATCTTGCCCGCGAGGAGCGCGGGCAGGCTCTTACCTTCGCGGCCAGTTGGGCTGCTGATGCTGCTTCTCTCTCCCTGAATCAGCTGGGGCCGTCCCCGCAGCTGTTGCCATGCGGCCGGCTCCTTTGCTGCTATTTCTGCCTTCCCCCGACGTGCTGCTGCGATCCCGGGACTTTCAGCCAGTAGAGAGGCCGTCCCTGCCGATGCCTGCTTCAGCCCGGGTCCTCGCCCGGCAGGGAGGCCGTCCCTGCAGCTCTCTACTCTGCCTACAGTCTTACCTCTCTCCCTGAGGCTGTCTCCATGGCATGGGGCCGTTCCTGCAGCCAGCACCTCTCTTGCTTCAGTCCTTGCAGCTGGGAGCTGCTCCAGTTACCTGCCTTCACCCAGCTCCAGCCCAGGGCTGCTCCGCTGCTTCCCTGGGCCCTCCACGTGGCTGAGGACGCCACCAGCTTCCAGCTCTTCTCTCCAGCTTCCTAGGGCACGGGCGGGCGCGCGCGGCCTCTCTACTCCTCTTCAAGGGCCAGCCAGGTGTGGCCCCCTGCTGACCCCTCCCTGGGCGTTGTCATCGTCAGCCCTACTAAAGGGCTCAGCTTCCAGTCTGACTTTGCCTTCGCAAGGAGTTGGTCACTCCTGGGATTCTACCATCCTTGCTCCAGGAGTTGTCCGTGTTCCAGCCTTCTGCAAGGTCCTGTGTTGCTTGTTCTCTGTCGAAGCTCCTCGTCCTGTCCTGATGTCTACCTGCTGTTCCAGTCCTGATGTCTGCTTGATGTACCAGCCCTGATGTTTGCCTGTTCATGTTCCTGCCCTTGGCCTGTCTTCCAATCCGGTACCCGTGTTCCAGTCCAGTTGATGCTTATACCTTACCTTTGGCTGCCGGTGTGCAGCAAACCCTGCTTTAGGCTGCCAGAAGTGCAGCCACCTGCTTCTTCCCTGTGTCTTCAAGATGTCCCGGTGCCTCGCGGCAAGCCATGTCGTGGTCCATGACCAGCCCCACGGGCGAGCTGAGTAGGGCGCTTTGTGATGCAAGCATGCACCTCGTTCCTGAGTCTTTGAGAAAGCCTTACCTTCGTTCCGAATCTCCTGAAAGCTAGCACCTCGTCCCTGCTGTGTCCTCAAGATGTCCTGGTGCCTCGCGGCAAGCCATGTCGTGGTCCGTGACCAGCCCCACGGGCGGGCAGAGTAGGGCGCTTCGAGATGCAAGCCATGCACCTCGTTTCTGAGGTCTCTGAGAAAGCCTCTTACCTTGTTCCTGAACTTTCTGAAAGCCTGGTATCCTGCCTGCAACCCCTGTCGTGGTCTGTGACCAGCCCCACGGGCGGCTGTGTGTAGGGCGCTTCATGTTGCCAGTCTCGTACCTCGCCCTTTGAGTCTCCTGTATGCATCATACCTCGTCCTGAGTCTACGTCTACACTTCCAGTACCTCGTTCCTGAGTCTACGTTTGCACTTCCAGTACCTTGTTCCTGAGTCTACGTCTGCACTTCGAGTACCCCGTTCTTGAGTCTACGTCTGCACTTCCAGTACCTCGTTCCTGAGTTTACGTCCGCACTTCCAGTACCTCGTTCCCGAGTCCTCGTCTTTGCCTGAGTCTACCTCTGTTTCTGAAGGTCGTCGCATCCCATGTTCCAGTCTTCGCTGCCCTGGCCTCCATCCGGCCTGCCGCTTCGTGCCGTACCCTGCGGCAGGTCCGAAAGGGCTGGGAATGGTCGGAGGACTGTTCACAAGACCAACATAGCATTGTTGGGTCTTCTGAAGCGTGCAGGCCCGGAGGAGGGCCTGTCTCCAGTCATCACTCCAGCCTTGCTTCCGTCCAGCCCATGCTCGGGCATGCCACGCCTCCCGCGGCACCTCCTCGGAGTCCTCTGGGGTCGAGCGCGGCCCAAGGACACCATCTCTCAGGAGTGGGATCGCTCTCCTAGCGCTCCACAACACCTATTGTATCAGCTCTAATTTTCTATGTACCGTTTGTAGCAGTTGTACCAGTTTTAGTATTCTGTTTTATGTACTGCCTTTGAGTGAAGTTTTCTGTTTATTGTAAACCAAGGCGATCTGTATCTCATATAGGAACCGCGGTATATAAAAATCAAAAATAAATAAATACGGGGAAGCAGGAGGTGTGGATGGGCAGACTGGAGAGCCATCCTGTTCTATGCTTCTAAATAAGAATTATCCAGCACTCATCATGATTTTTCGAGATCACATAGGTTACCTCCTCAGAATCATCTTCTGAAAGTGTTTAATATGCTCTCTCTGGCTACTGAAACTCTGGCTCATCAGCTAGCAAATTGGAGCCAACTCTGAGCAGGCATGACATTAACACTGGCCAAACCACAACCCCCATGTGCTGCACACTACGGATTTCAAAGCAAGCAATGACACTCAAATCTGACGCCCGAGTCTGTATTTCTGAAGTCATGTTTGCTTCTTCCCCTGCCCTTCCCTTGGACCCTGAGGAGTTGCTGGGCTTTGTGTTCATACCCGAGCCCATGGAGGTCGTTGAGGACCTCTTACAGGCACAAGACCTGGAGTCATGGAATTGTTCCAAGATCTGAAAGAAAGAGATGAATTTTCCCGCCTCTGCTCCTGCACCCCCCTTCCCTATCCTTCTCCCTTCCGTCACTCACTGGGATTCCAGTGGTGGGGGCACAACTTCTACTCTCCTTCCAGCTGCACAATCTCAGGAGCACAGTGATGAAGGCACAGCCCTGTAAGTATTGAGACATCCACCTCAAGTCTCTGTAACCCTTTGAGACCTGGCACTTGTCCTAGTGCCAGCCTAGAATGAAAACCAGCAAAGAACAATACACTCCAAGGCACTAAAGGTGTTAAACGCAGCCCTAGGTTCTGCCGTTACCTCTTCTCTGCCTGTTTTAATCATTCGTCTTTCCATTTTAGTGAAAACATATAGTGGTGCAAAAGCCAATCCAGGAGCAGATGCTGGAACTGATGAAGGAAAGAAAAAAAACCTTGCTTCTGTGTCAGGGTTCAAATGATTTAAATGCCAAGTCACCCACACGCGGTCTGTGAGATAGCACCTCACCTTTCTTACTAAGCACTGCGTCCTCGTGATCTTATTCCCGAGTCTCCATCTTTTTGGCAACGGAGAAACTCTTTACACAATATGGGTGGTTATGGAACCTCTGTTATTGACTATCAATACTAGCTCTACACATAAGAAATGATTTTTGAGAGTATGGGATAAATATATTCAGAATTTAGCTCCTTGTGCTAGAAATTCGATCTTGAACAAATAGTATGTTTTGTGCAGGCCACTTTTATATCCTGATGTATCCTGTATTTTTTTTAATATATATAATGTAATGAATTGGATCTTTCACTTACGGGTTGTTTTGCTATAGGAAAGGGGGGGGGGGAGACAGAGAGGAGGATATTCCTCCTGCAATCTCTTGGGTGCATAAGACTACAGCACCTATGAGTTGAATGTCGATTCTGTCCATTGCTGGGCTGGCTGGGGGGGGGGGGGGGATAGCTCTATGGCTCTACCACATTTGTTTTGTTTGAGAAATCATCGAGGTTATGGAAGTATTTGGTGGATACTGCTTGATGATCTATGTTTGCGTACTTAAGCAGTTGGTCTCTGGAGCAGTAGGTGCTTACCTGTTTGTACTCTGTGTTTTTACTGTTCAAGTATGTACCCTTTCTGACTGTACACTTTGGGGCGGATTTTCATACTCCGAGAATAGGACTATTTTTGTTTGCGCTCCAGGCGCAAACAAAAGTACGCTGGATTTTAGTAGATATGCGCGGAGCCGCGCATATCTGCTAAAAACCTGGATCGGCGCGCGCAAGGCTATCGATTTGTATAGCCGGCGCGCACCGAGCCGCACAGCCTACCCCCTTTCCCTCCGAGGCCGCTCCGAAATCGGAGCGGCCCTCGGAGGGAACTTCCTTTTGCCCTCCCCTCACCTTCCCCTCCCTTCCCCTACCTAACCCACCCGCCCGGCCCTGTCTAAACCCCCCCCCTTACCTTTGTCGGGGGATTTACGCCTCCCAGAGGGAGGCGTAAATCCCCGCGCGCCAGCGGGCCTCTTGCGCGCCGGGCCGCAACCTGGGGGCGGGTACGGAGGGCGCGGCCACGCCCCCGGACCGCCCCGGGCCGTAGCCACGCCCCCGTACCCGCCCCCAAAACGCTGCTGACACGCCCCGAAAACGCCACGACGACCGGGACCGCCCCCGACACGCCCCCCTCGGAGAACCCCGGGACTTACGCGAGTCCCGGGGCTCTGCGCGCGCCGGTAGGCCTATGTAAAATAGGCTTACCGGCGCGCAGGGCCCTGCTCGCCTAAATCCGCCCGGATTTGGGCGGATTTAGGCGAGCAGGGCTCTTAAAATCCGCCCCTTTGTGATGTTGATGTTGTTTGCTGATATTTCAAAAAAACAAGTTTGAAGATAAAAAGGCAGGAGACAATGTTTCACAAATTGTTAATTATTGTCCTATTTCAAATTTGCTCAATTTGGGCAATATTATTGAAAAGGCTAAGTCACGATCCTGGCTGCTAGACAGTGCCCCCCACACCAGCAGAGGTCCTCACTGAGCCACGCTGTCTCCCACCTACTTGATGTCTCCATGATGCAGCAGGGCCAGCCCTATTTAGCCCTGCCTCTCCCAAAACTCGTTGCATCTTCATCAAGTCACCTTGGCTCCTTGCATTGGCCCACCTTCCCTTGCTACTGCGTGGCCCCTGTGGCCTTTTTGCCTTAACTTGCCTTGTCCTGTGTCCTCCTTTGCCTTCGTGACTTCTCCTGTGGCCTCCTTACCCTGCCTTGTGGCCTTTGGGCCTTCAAGTGTCGTCTTGCCCTACCTTGTGACCTTAGGCTTCTTTGTCTGTTGCTTGCTTGTCTTATATGTACCTTGTGTATGAGAGGGTGTGAGTGTATGTGGGTATATGAGAGGATGTCTATGTATTTGTGTAAGAGAGGGTGTGAGTGTATGTGTGTGTATGAGAGGATATCTATGTATTTGTGTATGAGAGGGTGTGTGTGTGTATAAGTGGGCCTGTGTGTGTCTGTGACTGGCTGTGTGGGTTTCTGTGAGAGAGCATGCCTGTTCCTGTGCATGTGTGCCTGTATTCATGTGTGTGAGGGGATTAAAGTTTTTGCGCTCTCCTCCAATCCACAACAATCTCAAGATGACTAGAAATCTAAAGTTCCTAGGTATGGAGAGTGAGACTTTTTTTTTTTTATCGTTGTTAGTTTAATTATTTGATTTGATGTGTCTGTTATTTTGAAATATTTTTATTAGTGTTTGGTAATTCTATTAATCATCTGTTTTGAAATGTATCCTTTTTTAGTATGGTTTTACTATTCTGATTGATTTATATTTCTTGATTGCATTGTTTTGAGGAATAGTTTTTCCATTGTTGCACTGCATACAGAATCTGCCTTGTCGTGGTTTCCAGTTCAGGTTTTGTCTGCATATGTATGTGTGTTAGTGTGTCAGCATATGTATGTGTGTTAGTGTGTGTGAGAGAGACAGAGGAAGCCTGTTTGTGTTGTGAGAGAGACACAGAGGAAGCTTGTGCATGTGTCTCACAGACACACACTCTTTCTCTATTTGTACTCTATCAGCTGGCCACACCCCTTGTGGGTCCTGTATATTTTATTCCCTTTTGGCATCCCTCACAGTGTTTTCCCACCCTCATAAGGAAAACAATATTCTCTGCCAACTGTAATTTCAGTGGTGTTGTTTGCATCATCACCTGTCCTTGCCCTATGATTTATGTTGGTAAAACCATTAGGAAAATTCAAACAAGACTCATAGAGCACTGTTCTTGCGTACGACTATCTAGGAGTGATGCACCGCTGGTTGCAACACCGTATCTCTGACTTGGAATTTGTTGTGATTGTGAACAGCACTGGATCTTTGAACTAGGTTCATTTCACCATGCTGGCCTCAACAAAGAGATTGAATGGTCTGTGTTTTACTGATCATTTGATTCCCTCTGATTCCCTGTTTCCTTCCCGCTCCTGTCCTTTTATTTGTTCCTTTCTATCCTATTTGTTCCTTTCCATCCTATTCCACTATTCTTTTTCATTATTCTTCCCTGAGCTTGTTTCGATATATTATGAATATTGTTCCGATCAAGTTCAGAATTTGAATCAGGAACCAAGAGAAATGATAAATGGGGGGAAATTAATAAATTAATGTCAACCCATCCACAACTGAACTTCTTTGGATAGAAAAGTCATTCCAGGTTTTTGATCCATCAGTGATAATTTAGAAGATCTTAAAATCCTTTTGCAACAAAATGCCCTCTCCTTATATTAAGGAGACTACCATTGTAAATTATAAATTGTATTCTCTGGTTATGACTTTCTTGTTTTATCTATCCTTCCTACTGCCTATTTATTTTACCCCCCGCCCAGTTACATTCTCCTTGTTGAAATGTATTTTCCAAGCTTTAAGTTATTATGTGAACCGGTATGATGTACCCACTAATGCCGGTATATAAAAGTTTCTAAATAAATAAATAAATAAAATAAAATGTATGAATTCTGGGAGTTGTGTTAGAATTAACGTTTCAGCCTCAAATTTCCAGAGACGTAGGTTATTTCTTTCTATAATTTAGAATTTATGCTATATTTCTCCCAGGACAATTTGGCTACCCTAATTCATGCCACTATTGCTAGTCAGTTAGACTCTTGCAATGCCTTGTATTCAGGTGTGACAAACAGTGAGATGCACAGATTGCAAGTTATCCACACATCCTTCTAAAATTGAACTCTTAAAATCTTTACATTGGTTACCCATTTCTTTTAAGATTGATTTTAAGTTTTTTAGTTTAATTTGTAAGTCTTACGTGGGCTAGCTCCAAAATATCTAACAGAAGTTAAGTTCCTTCCAAAAAAGTACGATCCTCTCGGGATAATCAGTTGCGTGTCCCTTCATTTCAAGAGATAAAACGAATTGAAATAAGGTAAAAGTTTATGGAATTCAATATCTAATGAAATTTGCACAATTACTGGTGATTTAAATTTCTGTAAACATTCTAAAACCAACAAACTGTTATGGTTAATGGTGTTTGGGTGGACCCTTGGACACTGTGGCAGCTGACCACGCCCATGGGGGCAGTCCCGTGAGGGACCACGGTGTCAGGCTAGATTCTGGACAGACAAACACAGATTTGAATCTTTTATTAAACAGTTTGAGTACGCACCAGATGTGGCAGTAGTGAGTAGTGGTTGTAGAGCCCGGTTGGGCACGTCTCACACAGAACGTTGGAACAGTGGATCCTCGGCAAGGACGTGCTGTAGTGGAAAGGGACTGAGAGTTATGAGCACACAATAAGATTAGCATTCAGAGTCCCAATGTAGAAATAGGCGAAGCTCCAATACAGGGAGAGCAGGCCCTCGAGGAGCGAGTACCTGATCCCTTAGAGCAGAGAGACTCGGTAGTGTTGTACTCACTTAGCAGTAACAGAGATTCCACTAGCCGAGAGGTCTGGCACCGGAGTAGAGAGCAGGCCCTCAAGGAGCGAGTACCTGATTCCAGTGAAGCAGTACTGTGGAGAGAGATGGTTTCTCTACTCACTGATGGTAACTGTAAGTTAGTTCTTCCAAGTAGAAGGGTAGAGTTTGCAGGCAGCGACACAGGGAACATGGGCCCTGGAAGAGCGAGTAACGGTTTCCTGATAGCACCTGAAAGAAGCAAAGAGGCCCCCGAGGAGCGGGTACCTCGTTAGAGACCCCGAAGGGTAGTAAGAGTTCCAGATAGAGCTGGAGTGGCAGAGTAGCTTAGGAATGGAGAGCGAATCCCATCCGTACGAATCCTGTTGCTAACTCAATGAGCTAGCAAATACTGTAGGCAGATATACCCGGAAGTCGTGATGTCAGAACAGGGGGACGACCCTGAGGTTCGTGCCAAAGTGGAGTTAAAGATGAGGGCGGCGTGCGCACGCCCTAGAGGTACCTTGATGGAGAATGGCGGGAGACAGCACCAAAGCCAGTCCGGGGACGCCGGAGAGAACGGCAAGCAGACGCCGCAGCGGCCATCAGTCCAAGGTGAGCGGGAGGAGCCGAGAGTAGACAGAGGTAGGTGGGGTGAAGTCGTCGAAGACCGACGGATGCAACACAAACAAGTGGAGAACATGGAGAAATCCAAATAATACAGGAGATGTGTCAGGACAGGTGAACTATGTACAGGCGCAGAAACCGTACTGGAGTAGAAGACATTTTTATTCACTCAGTATGATTATCAGGCAGATATCTTGCATTTGAAAGCAGTGAAACAGTTAATTGTGATGGCATTGTTGGTCTCCTTATTTAATCATGGCGGTGTTTCGCACTGGCTGCATCGGGAGGGACAGAGCAAGAGATCAATCAGATCTTCACTGATATAGGAACAGACAGATCTATCAAAAATAGAAGTGGATGATAAGAGACAAACACCCACAAAAATATGCAAAAGAAAAAATAAAGAAGAATAATTGGAAAATTAGTGGAAAAAATATATAACTAGAGAAATATATATAAAATTTTTGTTGTTAAGAAAAGGGTGTTCCCAAGGGGAAGAAAATATTTTGTTACATCTCTTAGGAGAAGCCGGGGTGACGACCCTGTACATCAGCAGGTGACTGGAAAAAGCGGCAAAAAAGCTCAAAGTGCAATAGCAAGGTTACTAGCAGAGAGAAGTGCGGCGACCAACAGGCACAGCCACAAACAACGGTAAACAATGGTGCTAAAGCTCAAGTGCAATAAAGACTCAACTATGGTAAAAAAAAGAGCAAAATGTAGCAAGCAGTAAACTACCTTCATAGACTTGCTCAGAAATGCAGGGTTTCAAAGTTACAGAGAACTGCTGTATAGGCGGTCTAAGATATAATGTTGCGAATGTCTGCAGATTTAAACAGCGAGCAGCTGAAGAATTACCAGACAGATAAACGAGAGTGCATCCGCAATGGAAAAAGAAGAACCAAAAGCATACCTTTTACCAAGTCACCGGACCCACGTGTTCGTGCTGCAAACCGCGGGTAAAATCAGGTGAAGCACGCCAAAAGAAAAGACGGAGCAAGCGTGATGGCGTCAGCATTCAGCCGCGTTGAAGCCAATAAAATACCGACACTGAAATGAAAGGAAGGGAAACATGTTTGAACGAAATATGAAAATGAAAAGAAAATACAAAAAGGGCTGTAAAAAGGAAGAAACTGTGTGCAGGCAGCAAGACACACTGTATCAGACGACCAAAAATGAAAACATCAATCAGTCACAGAGAAAGATAGAAGTCATTGAAGTGTACTCTGAGCATAGAAAGCAGAGGAAGGGAGAAAGATTGAAAACATGGGAAAAATCAATGTGTCAAAAAGGATGCTTAAAGAAGCCAATAATAAGGAGTGAAAAAACTGCAAATAGATAAAGAGCGAGTAAAAAACATTGATAAGGGGAAAGGGGCAAATAGCATCTAAAAAAATGAATACAGGGATCAGAAAATAACAATATAAAGCATAAGAATGTAAGAACCTGCCATGCTGGGTCAGACCAAGGGTCCATCAAGCCCAGCATCCTGTTTCCAACAGTGGCCAATCCAGGCCATAAGAACCTGGCAAGTACCCAAACACTAAGTCTATTCCATGTTACCGTTGCTAATGGCAGTGGCTATTCTCTAAGTCAACTTAATTAATAGCAGGTAATGGACTTCTCCTCCAAGCATATAGATATCAACATATATAATATGCTGTTTATATATATATAATATTCATAATATATCAAAACAAGCTCAGGGAAGACTAATGAAAAAGAATAGTGGAATAGGATGGAAAGGAACAAATAAAAGGACAGGAGCGGGAAGGAAACAGGGAATCAGAGGGAATCAAATGATCAGTAAAACACAGACCATTCAATCTCTTTGTTGAGGCCAGCATGGTGAAATGAACCTAGTTCAAAGATCCAGCGCTGTTCACGATCACGACAAATTCCAAGTCAGAGATACGGTGTTGTGCGGAGATCCAATGAGCAACGAGCGGTGCATCACTCCTAGATAGTCGTACGCAAGAACAGTGCTCTATGATTCTTGTTTGAATCTTCCTAATGGTTTTACCAACATAAATCATAGGGCAAGGGCAGGTGATGATGCAAACGCCACCACTGAAATTAAAGTTGGCACAGGATATTGTTTAAAAAAGCTGTGAGGTAAAACAAAGAAGATAGACGCCAAAGGTCTTTATCCAATATTTATTGAGGTGGAGACGTATTTAAAAACAATTGCCCGACTCAGGCCGAGTTTCGCCGCTCTTTCAGTGGCTGCCTCAGGGGCTATGAACAAATCACAATGACACAAACATTAATGAAACAAAATTAAAACACTACATTAAAATATGACTATACAAACATACACTGAAAAAATTATACGAACTGGGTAACATAGATATACAGACATAAAGTAAACATGCAACATCAACCGTACTATGATTAATATAAGGTTGAACATTACCTATATATATTGTGAAAAAAGTTTTTAAAACTATTTAAAATTAAAATATTAGTGTTTCATATATCTATACGACAAGCTCAAAACCAAAAGAACCAACTAAAGTCTTCTCAAACACAACAAACAAACCAAAAAAGACCTTATGTACGTTTTAAAGCTGTGACCACCAGACAGTGAATGGAAGAATTATGTCAAGAGAATAATCTTAATAATGTTGATGAAACCGCATCAGCAAGCCAGATGACGGCTTGCTGATGCGGTTTACTGTCGCCATCAAAGGTTACCACGGGGTCTACGGATATTAAAGGCTCCACATTTGTATAATGAAGATCCTGAATTTCTGACCAACTGGAATGCAATTTTAAGTAAATGCAGTTTGGATGTAATGGTTTTAATCATTAAAACAGCACAAGCCAAAGAAGCTGAAATTAAAAATGAAATTCATTCCATACAAGATCAATTATCAAGCTCTTCAGAATTAGAAAATTACACTGAAAGACTTAAAAACACAAATGATTTACTGGACAAATTTAAAGATGACTTGAAAAAATGGGATTAAATTCTGCATTGGAATTACAAGTATTTTTGTAAAAACAACATCGCAGATACCGTTTCACAAATTGGTCAACATTGAAGTATAAGTGCTTGGAATAAACCTTGCATTTGTTGATAGGTTACTACGGTAACCTGTCGTCAGCACGGAAGGACGCTATACGTCATCACGCATACAAAGCGCGGGCTTTTTTAGCTATAGTTGACTTAACAAATGCAGTAAAATTGAATATAGAGAAGTCTAATGGCTTGGACATGAGAGTTCAAACAATGGAAACTAAAGTTGTGAATCTGGAAAAAGATATAAGTAATATAAAAGAAGTTCAGGTTAATTTTATCAAGTCTGAATCATATATTAGTGGTAAATTGGATTACCTAGAAAACCAGATGCGGAGAAATAATCTGAGAATTCTCAATTTTCCGAAAACAAAATGGATGTCTTTAATTGACTTAGTTAAAAGTTACTTTAAAAACATTTTGTCATATTCAGAGGAGAAAATGCCTTTAGTAACGAGGGCTTACTATACCCCAGCAAAAACATCTGCAAATAGAGTGCCTCAACAACAAGAATCAATGGATAAAGATAACTCCCCTGACAACTTGACAGAGTTTCTTGAGAAGTCATTTGAAGCAAAAATTGAGGAGCGTGCAACAGTTTTTCTATCTTTTCAACAGATTTCTGACAGAGATGAAGTATTGAGAAGATCTTTCAAAAATCAGTCTGTATTATTTTATGGCTTTCAAGTAAGAGTATTTCCTGATATTACACAAAGAACTCAAGAGAAAAGAAAAGCCTTCTTAAATCTGAGAAACGAAGTTGTATCTAGAGGTGCTAAGTTCAATTTGAAATATCCATGTCGGTGTATTTTGGTTTATAATAATAATAAGTATATATTTACAGAGTTAGATCAATTGCGCACATACCTGGACTCTCACTCCGGATAGGAATAGAAGGGTAGGCAATAATACAAAATGTATCTGCAAATAACCCTGTGTTGTTACCTTATTTGATGTTCTTTTCTTTCTTGTTAAACCGCTTTATAATTCCTTGGATCTCTCTATTTGCTTATAATATATGGAAAACAATTTTATGTCTAGTAATAATCTAGAATGGAAATGTGGAAATTTGCCTAACATTTTTTTTTCTTATTGTTTTTCCTTTTTTTCTTTTGCAAATGTTTCAATTGTAATTGAAATGAAAATTCAGAAATTAAAAAATTAAAAAAAAAAAACAAAGCGGAGGCTTTTTTAAAGGGCAGGTATTTCAGGTTTGTTCTGTCCCGTTCTTATCAAAGCACTTTGGAGACGCTCACGTCCGGGATGAAGGTTGGCATGGTTGTGACATCTTAAGTTAAGTACTTAATATAAAGATTTGGAGAATAATTTTGATTGATTTATGTTTTTTGAATTTAACAGCATCTGTTCTAAGATCACCTTGAAATTAACTCCTGAAGAAGCGATAGTTCATCACGAAACACCGGCCGTTGTCGGGCTTTATTCTTCAACTGTATTACGGGGAACAGATGTGTCTTTTTCCGAAAAATTGGAAAAACACTTAGAGACTTTGAAAATAGTTTTGACAAACCTTTAAATGAAAATATACCGCAAATGACGAGTAGTCCGGACGGCAAGTTACAACACTGCCGTCGTCTGGCTTGCTGATGCGGTTTCATCAACATTATTAAGATTATTCTCTTGACATAATTATTCCATTCACTGTCTGGTGGTCACAGCTTTAAAAAGTACATAAGGTCTTTTTTGGTTTTGTTTGTTCATATATCTATACCCCATAACAATGTTTTGATAATTACCTCAAGTGTTCCTTTGGACTGAACAACATTCAAAAACATTTTTTTTTAATAAAACTTGTGATGCAATGTCATATGAAAGTCATCCACAATGGAAGTGTATCTGTAAAGATGTATTAAAGATCTTGAACATAATCAAAAATATACATGGCAGAAAAACAGAGAAGTCCCGAAATGTTTGACTAATTTACATCTGAACTTGCAGCTGGCACTATTTGTGAGAAATTGTCACACATTATTAAAAAAAAATGTTTATGAACAAACCTTAAGTTGTATCTGAAAAAACCCATTTATGTAGACTCCATTCACATAATGGTGCCCTAAATATTAAAAATGAAGACGTGTGAATGTACAGCTTAATTGAACACAGTAGTCAAAGAGGAAAGGAGAACATTAAAGAAGCAACACAGTTCATCGTGCTGATAATGCTCTCCTGAGTGTGTTCTGCTATCCGCTGGGTTAGTCAAAGCTCAGCTGCACTAAAAATAAATTCAAAAAAGGATAGCTAACAAATGGATCCCACCGTCCACATCTATATGTCGATTTCCACTTATTCTAGAACAAGTATATGCGTTTATTTTAAAGAAAACAGACTGAATATTTCGGCACCACAAACCAAATATTCTGGGGGCGGGTCTTGGATGCACCGACGGGAATAAATTAGGCTTTGGAGGAACTGAAATTCCTTTCGCATTAATACATCGAGTTGCTCCGAACTTTAATTTCACAGCATGAGTCATTTCTTTCACTGGCGTGTATGTTCAGATTGAGGGCAGATATTCCATACAGAGTCATTTTCAAAACAAAGCTAAGTTACTACCATTTCTATATGTAATGAGGTACAACATCTTTCCCATATTGCATCAATTTTATTTATATCTACATAGGGTATTTCAGTTCCTCATATGTGAATGGGGTCTACATAAATGGGTTTTTTCAGATACAACTTAAGGTTTGTTCATAAACATTTTTTTTTAATAATGTGTGACAATTTCTCACAAATAGTGCCAACTGCAAGGTCAGATGTAAATTAGTCAAACATTTCGGGACTTCTCTGTTTTTCTGCCATGTATATTTTTGATTATGTTCAAGATCTTTAATACATCTTTACAGATACACTTCCATTGTGGATGACTTTCATATGACATTACATCACAAGTTTAATTTGAAAAAAAATGTTTTTGAATGTTGTTCAGTCCAAAGGAACACTTGAGGTAATTATCAAAACATTGTTATGGGGTATAGATATATGAAACACTAATATTTTAATTTTAAATAGTTTTAAAAACTTTTTTCACAATATATATAGGTAATGTTCAACCTTATATTAATCATAGTACGGTTGATGTTGCATGTTTACTTTATGTCTGTATATCTATGTTACCCAGTTCGTATAATTTTTTCAGTGTATGTTTGTATAGTCATATTTTAATGTAGTGTTTTTAATTTTGTTTCATTAATGTTTGTGTCATTGTGATTTGTTCATAGCCCCTGAGGCAGCCACTGAAAGAGCGGCGAAACTCGGCCTGAGTCAGGCAATTGTTTTTAAATACGTCTCCACCTCAATAAATATTGGATAAAGACCTTTGGCGTCTATCTTCTTTGTTTTACCTCACAGCTTTTTTAAACAATATCCTGTGTAAATACCCTATACTGGCCACCCACTTGTCTTTACCCAGCTCACTAATAACTTTTTATTAGAATAAATCACCCCTTTGGAGAAAATACAAACTTTTATTTATTCCACAAATGTTATCCTATAAAGGTTTCAACAGGTAATACACACTACTCCCTCACCTAATGAAACAACATCTCTTAATTGCTCATTCACACAAACATATCCCATTCACAAACTCACCCAATTCATTCATACCTTTACCCCATTCATACCTACCCAATAAAATACATGCCCAAGACTACCCCCACAAAACTATTTTTACAATTGCAATAAATATCTAAACAGTTTTCCACACAAGAAAAATGTCATGGGAACAATAAAACATATGTTCAGAATCCATATATCCTTGGCATCTTCAATTAAATACTTGCTGGTTACAGTGCTCAATTCCTCCGGATAAGTGTGCCTTAAACGCAAGGACTGCTGGTTATAATTGTCAACTATATATTCCTAAAGAACTTTCTTCACAGCATGTTCAAACTTGCTCTACAGCTTCACAGTGTGCCCATGAGGACTGCTAGTTGAAGTTGTCAATCGTATACTCCTCTTCCAAGGAGGACCTGGCCTCACAGCACACCCAAGGTTGCTGGCTTCACAGCACGCTCAAACTTGCTTTACAGCACATCCGAAGAAACTTGCTTCATAACATGCCTGATGCCATGGCTTTTCGGCGGTCCTCCTAATGCCTGCATCAGGGGATTATTTCTCAGCTTTACGGAATGCCACCGGCTCGCTGATACATGATGAATTAAACCATAAATCTTTCAACAAGGATACTTCTTAAGGTGGCTTCAAGTTTAACATGAATCTTCACTTCCCTGTTGAAACCTTTATAGGATAACATTTGTGGAATAAATAAAAGTTTGTATTTTCTCTAAAGGGGTGATTTATTCTAATAAAAGGTTATTAGTGAGCTGGGTAAAGACAGGTGGGTGGCCTGTATAGGGTATTTACATTGAATTTACAACAGGCGTTGGGCGGTTGTTTCATATTGTTGATAAACATTATCCTGTGCCAACTTTAATTTCAGTGGTGGTGTTTGCATCATCACCTGCCCTTGCCCTATGATTTATGTTGGTAAAACCATTAGGAAAATTCAAACAAGAATCATAGAGCACTGTTCTTGCGTACGACTATCTAGGAGTGATGCACCGCTGGTTGCTCATTGGATCTCCGCACAACACCGTATCTCTGACTTGGAATTTGTTGTGATTGTGAACAGCGCTGGATCTTTGAATTAGGCTCATTTCACCATGCTGGCCTCAACAAAGAGATTGAATGGTCTGTGTTTTACTGATCATTTGATTCCCTCTGATTCCCCGTTTCCTTCCCGCTCCTGTCCTTTTATTTGTTCCTTTCCATCCTATTTGTTCCTTTCCATCCTATTCCACTATTCTTTTTCATTATTCTTCCCTGAGCTTGTTTCGATATATTATGAATATTGTTCCGATCAAGTTCAGAATTTGAATCAGGAACCAAGAGAAATGTTAAAATGGGGGGGAAATGAATAAATTAATGTCAACCCATTCCACAACTGAACTTCTTTGGATAGAAAAGTCATTCCAGGTTTTTGATCCATCAGTGATAATTTAGAAGATCTTAAAATCCCTTTGCAACAAAATGTATGAATTCTGGGAGTTGTGTTAGAATTAACGTTTCAGCCTCAAATTTCCAGAGACGTAGGTTATTTCTTTCTATAATTTAGAATTTATGCTATATTTCTCCCAGGACAATTTGGCTACCCTAATTCATGCCACTATTGCTAGTCAGTTAGACTCTTGCAATGCCATGTATTCAGGTGTGACAAACATTGAGATGCACAGATTGCAAGTTATCCACACATCCTTCTAAAATTGAACTCTTAAAATCTTTACATTGGTTACCCATTTCTTTTAAGATTGATTTTAAGTTTTTTAGTTTAATTTGTAAGTCTTACGTGGGCTAGCTCCAAAATATCTAACAGAACATCTCTCTGTTTTAAGTTTCTTCCAAAAAAGTACGATCCTCTCAGGATATCTCTTCATTTCAAGAGATAAAATTAATTGAAACGAGGAAAAAAAAGCGTTTTCTTCTAAGGGGCCCAAGTTTATGGAATTCAATATCTAATGAAATTGCACAATTACTGATAATTTAAATTTCTGTAAACATTCTAAAACCATACCATCACATACTCATCTCTGGTCTTAAATCTATTGGTATAACAGGTACAGTTCTAAATTGGTTCATATCTTTTCTTACAGATCGTCCTCAACAAGTTAACATTAATCATCACTCCTCTAATGCTTACACAATTCCATCTGGTGTTCCCCAAGGTTCATCACTATCACCTATACTGTTCAATATTTTATCTTCTACCTCTTTGTCATATTCTTTCTTCACTCGGTCTACAATTTAAAATCTACGCAGATGACATACAATTCCTAGTTCCCTACAAAACATCTTGGTCTAATACTCTAAATATGGTTTCTCTTTACTTATCCACTATTAATTCCTGGTTGTCCCATAATCGCTTAAAACTAAATCCATCTAAGACTGAAATAGTTCATTAACCTCTATCTCAGAGACTTCTATTGGTCCACCTTCACATTGGTCCATAAATGGAACATCTATTCCTATTACACAACACGCCACAAAACCTAGGAGTCATCATAAACTCAGATCTATCCATGAAACAACATATTTCATCGTTAACAAAAAAATCTTTCTACAAATTACAACTCTTAAAACGTCTCCGTCCTCTTCTCTTTTATCAGGATTTTCGAACTATTCTACAATCTCTAATCTTCTCTGGTCTAGACTACTGCAACGCTCTCTATTTAGGACTTTCCGATTCTATAATTCATCCTCTGCAAATTGTTCAAAACAGTGCTGCTCGTATTCTGTCAGGTACTCCCATTCGAAAACATATTACACCCATCCTTCAATCCTTACATTGGTTACCAATAAAATATAGAATAAAATACAAAGTTCTTACTGTTATTCATAGCTTACTACATAACTCATCTTCCACATGGCTTTGCTCATTACTCCGTATATATAAACCCACCCGTCATTTAAGATCATTAACTCAAAACTTATTAGACATCCCCTCCCCACGACAGGCCAGACTTGATATTACTAGAAGAAGAGCATTTTCTGTAGCAGGACCCACCATTTGGAACTCGATACCAAATTTACTTCGTTCAATATCCAATACCCAACAATTTAAGAAGACACTAAAAACATATTTATTTCAATTAGCATTTAATATTCATCCACAATACACTACGTCAAATAATCAACATTTAGCAACCTAATAATTTCTTCCACATCTTTAACATCACCCTGTTCCCACCTTACGCCTTCCCTCCCCCCCATTCATTTTCTCCTACCTTTTTCCCTTCCATAAAACATCTTTTACGGCCCAGCTCCACTTTTTACTTTTTATTATTTAATTTAGATTTTTTTTGTTACCATGAGGTATATACCAATTATTGTATTTTAATTTTATTTAATTTTATCTTTAATTTTTAATTCTATTTATTTTATTTTTCATTTTACAATGTAAACCGTTTTGACAAAAAAACCTTGTTTTGAAAAACGGTATATAAATACTTTTAAATAAATAAATAAAATAAATAAATATAACTAGAGAAATATATATAAAATTTTTGTTGTTAAGAAAAGGGTGTTCCCAAGGGGAAGAAAATGTTTTGTTACATCTCTTAGGAGAAGCCGGGGTGACGACCCTGTACATCAGCAGGTGACTGGAAAAAGCGGCAAAAAAGCTCAAAGTGCAATAGCAAGGTTACTAGCAGAGAGAAGTGCGGCGACCAACAGGCACAGCCACGAACAACGGCAAACAATGGTGCTAAAGCTCAAGTGCAATAAAGACTCAACTATGGTAAAAAAGAAAAAAAAAATGGAGCCAGAAAAAGAGCAAAATGTAGCAAGCAGTAAACTACCTTCATAGACTTGCTCAGAAATGCAGGGTTTCAGAGTCCTCATGATCTCATTCCTGAGTTTCCTATCATAAGAACATAAGAACATGCCATACTGGGGTCAGACTAAAGGTCCATTAAGCCCAGCATCCTGTTTCCAACAGTGGCCAATCCAGGCCATAGGTACCTTGGCAGAATCCCAAAGTTTAAATAGATTCCAAGCGGTGGATTTCTGCAACTCTCCTTTAATAATGGAAATAGACTTTTCCTCTAGGAACTTCCAAACCTTTTTTAAACGCAGCTTCACGAACAGCTTTCACCACATCCTCTGACAACGAATTCCAGAACTTAATTATGCATTGAATAAAAAAATATTTTCTCTTATTAGTTTTAAGAGCATCGCCTAGTAATTTCATTGTGTGTCCTCTGGTCTTTGTAATATTCAAAACAACAGATTAATGTTTACTTATTCCATTCCACTTATTATTTTTAGGCCTCTGTCATATCTCCTCTCAGCCGGTTCTTCTCCAAGCTGAAGAGTCCTAACCAGAGTCCTAACCTCTTTAGCCTTTCCTCATAGGGGAATCGTTCCATCTCCCTTACGCACATCTACATTTTTTTCCTTACACCTGATATTAAAAGAATACAAATGTTATAATTTTTGTGTATCTTTTACAGAGAACCTTGAGGATGAAAGCAGCTATTATATGTCACATCGAGTTTTTTTAGGACACCACAGGACGAATCAAACATTGCATTTGATTTCCAGCAGCATCAAAGTGATCCGTGTGTATGAACACATGGTGAAAGATAAAGCCTAGAATGGGAGTTCTCCATAGGCAGGAAGATAAAATCAGCCACCCCATCCGGGTGCCGTCATCTGATGGCACCAAGACCGACTGAGCTCTCTCGGAGCTCAGAAAGACCGAGAAGCTTTTTCAGAGCAGGCATGGCAGCTCTCATGCGAGCAAAGGCTCCTGACACACAAAGGGGGACTCCTTAGCTGAGCATTGCTGTCTGCAAAATGAGAACAAAAAGCAAAATGTCGATGCTGGCAGAGCTCTATCTGCGTCTTAGTGTCCGACTTTTCATAAGCAACCTGGAGCTCCTATGATGCAGATTGGTGGGAAGAGCTGGAGCTGTCAGATAAGTAAACTGATCACAATACAGAAGCAACCACCTCTCAAATAATCACTCAAAGCAAAAGCGACAATTTTAGAGAGGGAAATAGTATTTAAACTATTGCCACAGGAACTATAAATCAGACTAGAGTCAATATCATCAGTGTGGTGCCTCAAAGAAAGATTTAATCTGCTGTCTCTTCGCCCTCAATGGGCCCCAGGCAGTAGTCAGCTTTCTGAGCAGAAATTATTTAATCATTTATTGTCTCATGTCTTTCTATATGTATTTATCAAATGACTATTTCACTTTCAAATTTATTAAATTCAAACAAATTTTCATTGTAAAGCATCTATTAGAAAATACTGAACCGGCTTATTACCAAACTTTAAATAACAGAGAATACTTAGCCAAATGAAGGTCACTCAATACCCAACCCGACATGAGCCATGTTTCGACTATAAAAAGTCTTCATCAAGGGGAACAGATATATAAATTCTCTTTGCTACCGGCAAAATATTCAACGATCCTGTAAAACATTAAAAACACACACACACAAACCACTATATTAAACCAAGGTATCAATACATACATGAAACCTCAACCATACCACAAAACTATATCTATATATTGTGGCATTCTCAAGTTTAGAACTTTAAGACAAAGAATTATTCATGTCACACAATATTGAATGCAGAAATTAAAATCAGCCAGGGACCCAAAATCTAAGCTCAATAATAGTGTAAATACACGATATAATCTTATGTATAGCCTACTTTACTTGAAATGTTATGCAAAATTTGCAATGTCACTTACCTCATAATATGCCAATGAGCTTTAATGTTCACGTATGCAGAAGAAAAATTCTTGAAAAATTCTGGACACTATATGACCAATGATTATACTGCGGTATACTTATGCTAATTAGCATGAAATATGTATGCCTTGTATGAGGTCTGCTATACATAAGATTATATCGTGTATTTACACTATTATTGAGCTTAGATTTTGGGTCCCTGGCTGATTTTAATTTCTGCACTGCTGGGCAGCCACTCCCCCCCTTTAATTGGGTGCTATAGGACTGTTGTGATCATAACTGACACAATATTGAATATCATGAAACTCACCGGGACGAAATCCCACGTCTCTCAAGATCTCAACATGGCGTCTAAACGCCTCTGTCGTTCCACCAAGACTACCTGTCAATTTTAAAAGGCTGTATTCAATTACGTCACCGGAAGCAGTGTAGTTCCATACCACCCGGAAGAAGGTGGAAACTACTTATCCCAAAATGCAATGTCGGCATATTCACCTACTGTTTCACAACTCAATATCTTAAAAGAGAAAAAGAGCGAATCCCTGAAAACTTGAACATTAAATACCAATGTCACAAGCAAATAGTGCTTTGTTCGGGCTCTAACCCTAGTTGTAAGGCATCTTTTGTGGGTACTAAATCACTGAAAAACTGACCAATCGATTTCCTTATTGAGACCTTTAGGAATAACTGTATCGAAAAAATATATCCATTTTTGTTCCTTTGCATTAGATAATTATCAAAATTGCCACCCCGATTGCTAGGGCTAGGCTTCTCAATTACTGCGAACCTCAGCATGGCAAAAGTATGATTTTTCTCTAAGCAGTGTTGCACTAGAGGCGCTTCCAACCTGCCCCTAGATATAGCACTGCGGTGTTCAATCATCCGGGTCTTTAAACTCCTCTTAGTTTTGCCGATGTACAACAATGGGCAAGGGCACCATAAGCCGTATATAACACCACTCGACTCACAGGTAGTAGCAGCTGTCAATCTAAAATTCCCTTTAGCAAAAAACGGTAACTTGTCTCCCTCAAAAGACTGATCACACACTGAGCATTTTTTTGCAAGATTGATGACCCCTATTCGTATCTGCACTCTCAGGGCAACTCGTTGTTTCATCAGAGGCTCAGACAGCTCTGTTCGGATACACATGAATATAAATTAAAGGCTCAATTTATGATGACATGCTTTCGACAACGAGGTTATCCTTCTTACATCATCAAGAAAGCATATAAACGTGCCCGATGGATAAATCGAGACCTGTTATTTCAACCGTCTCAAGAAACTCAGAATCAGGATCGAACGGTATGTGTATTGCCTTTTTCAACACAGAGTACAGAACGTGATCAAAAAATATTGGCACATATTGAGGCTACATGAAGTTCTTAAGCAGCCTCCAATTTTTGCATTTAAACGTGGTAAGAACATCAGAGACATTATTGTTCATTCAGATTTTTCTGATGAAACAACGAGTTGCCCTGAGAGTGCAGATACGAATAGGGGTCATCAATATTGCGAGAGAATAGTTAATAGGCTCATCAAAATGCATTTGCATGTGATGAGCGTTATTAGTTTTGGGGGCGGGGGGTTGGCCGCGCGTTTTCCACGCGCTATTACTACCCCTTACTGTATAAGGGGTAATAATAGCGCGTCAAAAACGCGCGGCCAAACGGGGGCTAACGGTGCGCTCGGCTGAGCGCACCATACTCTATTGCCCTGTGTGTTTCTGGTTTTACTGCACATAAAACTTCAGAGAAGCCAACTTGTTCTCCTTTCACCACTGTGTTTCACTGCACTTTTACATCGTGGTGACCTTTAGAGAGATAAACTCAATAAACGCCTGTTTTGGTTCACCTACAGTTTTTCTTCTGTGGAACTGAGTACTTTTGGAAAGTTTGGAATAGAATTTAAAAGCAGCCAGACAAGTTATGAGAGCAGCTGGTTCTTTTTATTCTAAATGTATATCTATATACACACACAGACTGAGACTCAATTTCTGAATATAAATATCATGATCTGTGCTTCAGTAAAGCCGGTAAAATTCTTCTATGCAAAAAGCAAGCGTGGGATCTGGGGGCGTTTATATCTGATGATCTCAAGCAGGTCAAACAGGTGGATAAAGTGATAAAAAAAAAGGTGCTTGGTTGCCTAGAGAGAAGTGATATCGCCCCTGTATAAATCCCTAGTCCACATTTGAACGAGCCACTCCTGAATTAATACAAAACACATACATAAGCCCTCAATCCAGCCACTCCTGAATTAATACAAAACACACACATAAGCCCTCAATCCAGCCACTCCTGAATTAATACAAAACACATACATAAGCCCTCGATCCAGCCACTCCTGAATTAATACAAAACACACACATAAGCCCTCAATCCAGCCACTCCTGAATTAATACAAAACACACACATAAGCCTTCAATCCAGCCACTCCTGAATTAATACAAAACACATACATAAGCCCTCAATCCAGCCACTCCTGAATTAATACAAAACACACACAATAAGCCTTCAATCCAGCCACTCCTGAATTAATACAAAACACATACATAAGCCCTCAATCCAGCACATCCTGAATTAATACAAAACACATACATAAGCCCTCGATCAGCCACTCCTGAATTAATACAAAACACACACATAAGCCCTCAATCCAGCCACTCCTGAATTAATACAAAACACATACATAAGCCCTCAATCCAGCCACTCCTGAATTAATACAAAACACATACATAAGCCCTCAATCCAGCCACTCCTGAATTAATACAAAACACACACATAAGCCCTCGATCCAGCCACTCCTGAATTAAGACAAAACACACACATAAGCCCTCGATCCAGCCACTCCTGAATTAATACAAAACACACACATAAGCCCTCGATCCAGCCACTGCAAAATGAATACAAAACACATACATAAGCCCTCAATCCAGCCACTCCTGAATTAATACAAAACACACACATAAGCCCTCGATCCAGCCACTCCTGAATTAATACAAAATACACACATAAGCCCTCGATCCAGCCACTCCTGAATTAATACAAAACACATACATAAGCCCTCAATCCAGCCACTCCTGAATTAATACAAAACACACACATAAACCCTCAATCCAGCCACTCCTGAATTAATTCAAAACACACACATAAGCCCTCGATCCAGCCACTGCAAAATTAATACAAAACACATACATAAACCCTCAATCCAGCCACTCCTGAATTAATACAAAACATACATAAGCCCTCGATCCAGCCACTCCTGAATTAATACAAAACACATACATAAGTCCTCAATCCCGCCACTCCTGAATTAATACAAAACACATACATAAACCCTCAATCCCGCCACTCCTGAATTAATACAAAACACACACATAAGCCCTCGATCCAGCCACTCCTGAATTAATTCAAAACATACACATAAGCCCTCGATCCAGCCACTGCAAAATTAATACAAAACACATACATAAGCCCTCAATCCAGCCACTCCTGAATTAATACAAAACATACATAAGCCCTTGATCCAGCCACTCCTGAATTAATACAAAACACATACATAAGCCCTCAATCCAGCCACTCCTGAATTAATACAAAACACATATATAAGCCCTCAATCCCGCCACTCCTGAATTAATACAAAACACACACATAAGCCCTCAATCCAGCCACTCCTGAATTAATACAAAACACATATATAAACCCTCAATCCAGCCACTCCTGAGTTAATACAAAACACACACATAAGCCCTCAATCCCGCCACTCCTGAATTAATACAAAACACACACATAAACCCTCAATCCCGCCACTCCTGAGTTAAGACAAAACACATATATAAGCCCTCAATCCAGCCACTCCTGAGTTAATACAAAACACATACATAAACCCTCAATCCCGCCCCTCCTGAATTAATACAAAACACACACATAAGCCCTCGATCCAGCCACTCCTGAATTAATACAAAACACACACATAAGCCCTCGATCCAGCCACTCCTGAATTAATACAAAACACATACATAAGCCCTCAATCCCGCCACTCCTGAATTAATACAAAACACACACATAAGCCCTCAATCCAGCCACTCCTGAATTAATACAAAACAAACACATAAGCCCTCAATCCAGCCACTCCGGAATTAATACAAAACACATACATAAGCCCTCAATCCCGCCACTCCTGAATTAATACAAAACACATATATAAGCCCTCAATCCAGCCACTCCTGAGTTAATACAAAACACACACATAAGCCCTCAATCCAGCCACTCCTGAATTAATACAAAACACACACATAAGCCCTCGATCCAGCCACTCCTGAATTAATACAAAACACATACATAAGCCCTCAATCCCGCCACTCCTGAATTAATACAAAACACACACATAAGCCCTCAATCCAGCCACTCCTGAATTAATACAAAACACATACATAAGCCCTCAATCCCGCCACTCCTGAATTAATACAAAACACACACATAAGCCCTCGATCCAGCCACTCCTGAATTAATACAAAACACACACATAAGCCCTCAATCCAGCCACTCCTGAATTAATACAAAACACACACATAAACCCTCAATCCAGCCACTCCTGAATTAATACAAAACACACACATAAACCCTCAATCCAGCCACTCCTGAATTAATACAAAACACACACATAAGCCCTCAATCCAGCCACTCCTGAATTAATACAAAACACACACATAAGCCCTCGATCCAGCCACTCCTGAATTAATACAAAACACACACATAAGCCCTCGATCCAGCCACTCCTGAATTAATACAAAACACACACATAAGCCCTCGATCCAGCCACTCCTGAATTAATACAAAACACACACATAAGCCCTCAATCCAGCCACTCCTGAATTAATACAAAACACACACATAAGCCCTCAATCCAGCCACTCCTGAATTAATACAAAACACACACATAAGCCCTCAATCCAGCCACTCCTGAATTAATACAAAACACACACATAAGCCCTCAATCCAGCCACTCCTGAATTAATACAAAACACACACATAAGCCCTCAATCCAGCCACTCCTGAATTAATACAAAACACACACATAAGCCCTCAATCCAGCCACTCCTGAATTAATACAAAACACACACATAAGCCCTCAATCCAGCCACTCCTGAATTAATACAAAACACACACATAAGCCCTCAATCCAGCCACTCCTGAATTAATACAAAACACACACATAAGCCCTCGATCCAGCCACTCCTGAGTTAAGACAAAACACATACAAAAGATCTCTATGCAGCCTTTCTGGCTCCCCGAAAGGATGGATTTCTGCCTTTAAATCCAAATGATTGGAAAGATGACTGCTTCCTTGCTGTATACTTTGGTGTCACTGAAATGACCAGGGCCTCTGTTAGTCCTATAATAATGTTGAACCATATTCTCTGGAAGCCTTTGTGATTTAAACTTCACCAAGCTTCTTGAGCAGCTTCTCTAGATCACCACCAAACAATAATTTTCCTTTAAATGGAAGTTTACGTAGATGGGCTTTGGATGACACATTAGCCGACCAATGTCTGAACCGTAAAAGTCTCCTGGCAACACAGAAAATGCAATCGCCCTTGAAGAAATTCTAATCAGGTGACACCGAGAATCTGCTAGGAAAGTGACCTTTCACTTCAAACTAGCTACCTCCTACCCTTCAGGGAGCTTCTGTAGCCAGTGCAAAAGTGCCCAAGCCTCAGATCGCAATCTGTACTATCCACGCCGTGGTAGTAAAGGTGTGCTTTAATAAAACGTCAATTTTATCATCCTGAGGATCTTTCTTTTTTATTTATATATTTTTTTAATATATTTATTTTTTAATTTTCATATTAGAACAAAAACAGCAACATGTCAAGACAAATATGCAAAAATCATACATGTAAAACCCCAGGAGGTAGGGCTGGAAATATTGAAGTGGCCTACCATATATCTGATGTACAAAAAATAGTGATATGAGTTATCTTTGCTTCATCCTACCTTCTTTCCATCCCCATCCTGCTCCCCCCCCCCCCCAGTATGATGCTGTCAGAATGATTGTTGGTATTAACCTATAAAGGCATTGAGTAAAGTGTATGAACATTAGTCAGTGATGTTTTGGATCCCTTAGGATCTTGAGGCTATGAGTTGGAGTCTATGAGTCGACGTGTCGTTGATTCTTGAATTGTAAAATTGCTGTGGTTATCATGTCGGCGTTTGCGAGGATACACCTCAGAGTTATGCTGTTAAATCCAGAATTTTACTTCGAGCCCGGTGATTAAGAGATAATAAATATGATTTCCAAATATCTAGGAATATGTCATATTTCTTGGTTGAAGGCAAGGTCTTAGCCAATAGCTGTTCATATACTGCCAGTTTATGTAGTTTCAATCTGCACTGCATTAGCGTTGGAGGCTCTTTATCTAGCCACTGTGCTAAGATGGTTTGTTTGGCCAATAATAGAGCCTTGCTTAAAAAGCTGCGATGTGCCTGATTGCAAATTCCTGGCACTGATTCGCAGATTTATTTATTTATTTTTAGATTTTTATATACCGGTGTTCCTGTATGAAATACAAATCACATCGGTTTACATTGAAACTGAACATAAATTTTTGCCAATAGGCATTACATAGAACAAGGTTGTGGAACTTGGAAGAGGGTAAACTAGATCAAAATAAACATTGTAATGTAAACAAATTGTCTAACAAATCTCAGAGAGCAGTATAAATAAAAACAAAAGCATAAAAGCAAAACAGTAGATGTCACATGAGATCTGCCAATAGGCATTACGGGGAGGCGAACCGGGGCTCGTCCCGGTATCGCCGAAGATAACGCGGGATCGGGCGGGAGGCAAGGAGCTAGCGAGAGGGAGGGGGGGGGGGGGGGGGGCGGGCGCAAGCAAGGGGAAGGACCAGGGGACCAATGGCAGCGCGGCAATTCGAACTGCCGCGCTGCATTGGGTAATGAACTAAGACGGGAGCGAGGACAGTCTGGAGCGGGCACTGAGGAGTTAGGCAGTGAAGCAAGTGGAGGTGACTTGGTTTGCTCTCCGTTGTTTCGCTGTCTAAGTTCCTCTTTGTCGCGCTTCCGGATTCTCCCATTTGCGACCTTCGTCTCGGGACCCCATGCGGCGCGCAAAAACGCGGAGTTCGGCTGGGCCAGCCGCGACGTCGCGAGCTCGCCCGCCGGCTAGGCCTAGGACGCCTCGGGTATCGGTTCAGCCGCCGGCTTCGGGTCTAAGCGCCGTGAGTACTGTTGCCTCAGCCGGCGCCCCCCCCCCCCCCCCACGCCCCGCCTATTGCCTGCCTCATGCCGTACCTTTCCGACTCGGGCGAGAGCGGCCCCGAGCCGGACGCGTGTCCGCCTGCCTCTCCTCCGCCCCGCCCCCCCACACAACCTCTCTTAACTGCGCCCCCCGAGTCCGCCTTTACTTTTTCTTTTTTGGGCCCTATCTCCCGCGACCCCTCGTGCCTCCCAGCCCGGCCGGCCCTGCAGCCACCTGCATCTCCCGCCGCTAGCCTTCTGGGCGCCCGTGCCACCCCCCCCCCTTGCCAGACCGGTGCTGGTGCCCGCGGCCGCCGCCTGAGCGTTCCCCAGGGCAGCCCGAGGTGACCGCCCCCCTGCCTCCCTCAGGGCCTCGTCCCGGTGCCGCCAGATGCTTACAGCCGGGGGTTCCGCGATAGGAGCGGGGGGCCCCCGTGTGCCGACCGGCAGGACCAGTAGGGCTCGTACCGTTCGTTCAGCCCTCCCCTGCAGTGACCTCAGCATGCGCTGCCCCCGTGGCCCTTCCGGTCCTCCGAGCTCCGTACCCTTAACTCCTACAGCCACCCAAGAGGCAGCGGTGGTGGAGGCCTTTTTGGAGCGCATGGCCAAGGCGGGGTACGGTTTTTTCCCGGTGGCCGATGCCCTGCCGCGCGCGGATCCTGCGGCGCCCTGCGATTGCTTAGGCTTGGGGGCCTGGCAGCAGGCCCAGCCCCCCTCCCCTCGGGAGGGCTTATTTTTCCCCAGGAGGACACCTGGCCCCCGGCGGCGCATTCCCCGTGGCGGGCAGCCAGAGGCCCCCCCCCCGAGTGCGGGGGGCTTGGCGCTGGGCGCCAGGCGCGGCCGAGGAGACACCCCGGGCCGTCGTATCAAGAGGCCTGGAGGGACAGGGACCCCGAACCGGTTTCTGCGGAGGTCCGGTCTGATCTCGGCGGTGATCCTGCTCTTGGTGGCGAACCTGGTTGCCGGCGTTCGTGGAGTGTTACACGGCCCCGGGACGGGGAGGTCGTCCGGCCTGCGGATGGGGCAGGTAAGTCTAATATCGCAACTGGTGATTTGGGAAAGAGTGTTAGGGCCAAGAGGTCCCGGTTGCGGTCTAGTTCCTCGTCTACCACCTCGGATTCGGACAGCAGCGAGGGTACCGAGCGCTCGAGTTTACTTGTCACTGAGGGTCAGCAATGCGACGTCGGCCCTCCCGCCTTGGCGTCCTTGACTGAACTGTGGGAGGAAGTGCCACGGCGGTTGGTTAAACGCATCCGAAAACGAAAATTTGTCAATATTTTCCGGCTCTTGGAAGGTCGCCGGGGGTGGCAAGAAGGGATCCCGGAAGGCCAAGAAGCGTAATCGCCGGCGCGGGGTAGGGCCTCGCATTGCCAAGAACGTTGTCAATTGGGTGCGTGGGTTCTTACGGATGGCCAGTGTAGTTAGCCATTTCGATGCTTCTCAGTATGGCTCCTTGTTATCTTATGCGGATAGTATTTTAGGTGCCTTCAGGGATTACGATGGTTGGGCGTGGCTCAACTATGATGAGAAGTTTCGCGATAAAATGGCGGGTAATCGGTTTATGTCCTGGGGTACTCAGGACATTCACCTGTGGCTCACACAAATGACTAATAAAGGTGTCGTGTCCACCAGGGGTGGTTCAGGGGCGGGAGGCGCAGGCGGTGGCCCTGCGCGGCTGGATTCCGTCGGTGTCGCCGCGGTTCAGTCCTTTCGGCCCGGATCCGGGGGAAGGGGCGAGTCTGGGGTCAAACTTGGGGGGGGCGGGACCAACGTTTGCTGGAGATTCAACAAGCTTACGTGCTTGTTCCCCGAATGTAAATTTCGGCACGTGTGCACCACGTGTGGGGGAGCCCATTCCGCCCTTAGGTGCACTCAGGGCCAGGGCGTTGGGGCCGGTAAAGGAGCAAAATGATTTGTCCATTTACTGCAAAGCCGATTCACCTATACGCTTGGACCAGTTGGACGCGACGTTACGGCTTTACCCTGATCGTCAGGCGGCTACCCTTTTAGCTGATGGTTTTCGTTATGGTTTTCTCATTCCTTATGTAGGTCCCGGGGTTGGGGGGAGGGCAAGGAATTCCCGATCAGCCTCCAGATTGGCCGCTGTAGTTCGAGACAAGCTAGCGGATGAGCTTGACTTGGGTAGGATAGTTGGCCCCTTCTTACGTCGGCCGTTTGAGGCAATGCACCTTTCGCCGCTCGCGGTCATTCCAAAAAAGGTTCCGGGCAAATTTCGACTCATACTTAATTTGTCCTCCCCGGATGGATCTTCCGTCAACGATTTCATTCCCTCGGAGGCTTGCGCCGTCACCTATGCTTCCTTCGATGACGCCGTTGCCTTGGTCCGTTGCTGCGGGTCCGGGAGCCCTTTTAGCGAAGGCGGACATTGAATCCGCGTTTCGATTGCTCCCCCATTCGTCCCTGTTGTTTTCCACTCCTTGGCTTTTATTTTGAAGGTCACTATTTTTTAGATCGCTGCTTGCCCATGGGTTGTGCTGTCTCTTGTGCATTGTTCGAAGCGTTTAGTACCTTTGTTCATTGGGCCACGAACATGCATAACGCTTGCGAGGCCTCCGTGCATTATTTGGATGACTTCCTATTCGTAGGACCGGGATCGGACGATACGTGCCGACGACAATTGGATGGTTTCATGTGCACAGCCGAGCGTCTGGGTGTCCCCATAGCTCCCGACAAGACTGAAGGTCCTGTTACTAAATTAACCTTTCTCGGCATAGAGTTGGATTCGGTGAGCATGTCTTGTCGCCTGCCGGCGGACAAGCTTCTTCAGCTCCAGGGTTTGATCGAGCTCGTCAGGGGCGCGGTGAAAGTCACGTTGCGTCAGATGCAAGCTCTAATCGGCTCCCTTAATTTCGCGTGCAGGGTCATTCCGATTGGTCGGGCATTTATTCGCCGCCTTTCGGCGCGAACGGCGGGGGTCAGGGCGGCCCATTATTTTATTCGGGTTACTAAGGCGGTTCGGGATGAGTTGGATATATGGGCTGCGTTTCTGGTCTCTTTCAATGGAGTTTGCATTATGCAGGAGCCGGAAGTGTCGAATGTCGATCTTGAACTGTACTCGGATGCGGCGGGTTCGGCGGGTTTGGGCCTATATTTTCAAGGACGATGGTGCGCCGCGCGTTGGCCTGCTACTTGGGTGACGGCTGGCACGGTCCGGAATATTACGTTCCTGGAACTTTTCCCTATTTTGGTAGCCTTGACGCTGTGGGGCAAGGACTTAGCCCACAGACGAGTGGTTTGGTGGTGCGATAACTTGGGTGTTGTGCAGGTGGTTAACAAGTTGGCAGCAAAGTGCCCTCGGGTATCAACGTTGGTTCGGGAATTGGTTATGTTATGTCTCCGTTGGAATGTGACCGTCAAGGCGCGCCATATGCCTGGCACTCAGAATTGTCTTGCTGATGCTCTCTCTCGTTTTAAGTGGGATGTCTTCAGAGCTGCGGCTCCACATGCCTGCCCGACGGGGGAGAAGGTGCCTACTGGTCTCTGGAAGCTCGGCATCCCCTGACGTGGAACCTGATTCGGCACTCGGTGGCGCCAGCCACCTGGAACTCATATCTCTCCGGCAGACGTTATGTGGCTGGTTTTCTATACTCTTCCGGGTGGGCGGGGGGGGACGTGGGTGTAGACGATCTCGTACGGTTTATCCTGTGGGCGAAACGGTCGGGGTTTTCGGTCGCCTCGGTTCGGAGCCAGTTAGCAGGATTTGCCTTTTTCCAGAAATTGGCTGGGTTTGGCAGTCCCTTTCGTAGTTTTTTGGTACGGAAGTTATTGGCGGGCTGGCGACGCGGTTTAGGTCCCCTGCCGGATCGGCGGCGGCCCATCAGGTTTCCCGATCTGCTTCAACTTTCCGCGGGCCTGCGGAGTATCTGTAGTTCGCCGTTCGAATTGGCCTTATTCCGGGTTGCCTTCGCTTGGGCCTTCTTTGGTGCGTTTCGCATTGGAGAGCTTGTGGCACGATCTGCCCGGACAGGGGGTATGGGGGGTCTATTGGTTGGGGACGTCTGTTTATACGAGCATAGCGTGATGCTGTGCCTTCGGACCTCTAAAACGGATCAGGGGGGCATGGGGGCGTGGATATCCCTACGGCGTGCTCCGCACATCATAGCGTGTCCAGTCCGGACTGCGCTGCGGTACGCGGCCTTGCGGCCTTGCGTTGGGCTACAATTCCTGGTGCACGAGGACGGGGCTCCGTTGACGCGCTATCAGTTTGCAACCGTGCTGCGGAAAGTTGTGGCGTCTTTGGGGTGGAATGTGGGACAGTACACTCCGCATTCCTTCAGCATCGGGGCTGCCACGGTGGCGGCTGAATTTGGGTGGCCTGCGGATCGTATACGGGCGTTGGGTCGCTGGAAGTCTGCTGTGTATCGCCGATATATCCGGTAGCGGGGTTCCGTGGCGGTTGCGGTTTTCCCTGGTGGGGTTCCGGGGGTCGGCGTGCTTGAGCGCTAATGTCTGTGTTTTTCTTTCAGATCGGCCTGGACTCGAGTCACCTGGGGATTGTGCTTGGATCGTGGGCCACTCTTTTGTTCATCGGGCTCAACGTCGAGCTCGGAAGCGCCCGTACGGGGAGAATCTGAACGTGGCTGCACCCGACGGATTGGTGCGATGGCTGGGCAAAGGAGGAATGCGTTGGGGTAGTCTCTGCGACTTCTTACAAGGCCAGGTTGCTGTTTTGGGAGCGCCCCGGTTTATTGTTGTTCACCTGGGTGGGAATGACATTGGTCACCTCACCTGTCGTGAGTTCATTAAAATTATCCGCAAGGACTTTGCGTTTCTCCTGAATCGCTTGCCCTCTACGAAATTGGGGTGGTCGGACATCATTATTCGCCTGCGCCACCGGGATGAACCCATGTGGCGTCATGGTGTCAAGAAATTGAACCGCCAAATTGGCAAATGGTTAGTCCGGGAAGGGGGGTTTTGGATTCGGCATGACTGGTCCTGGGAGGTTTTAGACGGGTACTTCTTGGGGGATGGGGTTCACCTTTCTGACATTGGTATGGATCTCTTCAACAATGCCTTGGAAGAAGGTCTTAAGTTGCAGTTGCAAGTGTGGCCGCAGTGGGGGAACAAGGCCTTTTAATTTGCCTTGTTGGTGGCGGAAACCCGAGCCTTATTTGTTGTGTATTATGTTGAATTGGGAAGAGCACGTTGAAAGAGGAGGTAATGCTCGTGCAGCTTGGGGTTGCTGCACGGGAAGGCCTAAAGAGCAAGGGGTGGACCGATGCTCAGGCCGCAAGCCTACCCTCGCTGATGACGCGGCGGGGTAGGGGTAAAGGGGGGGAGGAAGCTACAAGCTGCTTACCATTGGGCCGCGATGGTAAGTGAAGAGTTGACATGCGGCTGAGGAGGTGGAGGTGGGGGAGTTGTTTGGAACATTGTTAAGTTGGCTCGGGTTAGGTTTAATAAACTGCGGCCTTTATTTTGTATCCAATCAGTTGTAGTGTCTAATTTGTAATGGTTATGGGGGGCAATGTTGTGTGAGCGCCTGAACGACTGGTCCCGAATACCTGCGTTAGGGGAGGCGAACCGGGCTCGTCCCGGTATCGCCGAAGATAACGCGGGATCGGGCGGGAGGCAAGGAGCTAGCGAGAGGAGGGGGGGGGGGGGGGGGGGGGGCGCAAGCAAGGGGAAGGACCAGGGGACCAATGGCAGCGCGGCAATTCGAACTGCCGCGCTGCCATTGGGTAATGAACTAAGACGGGAGCGAGGACAGTCTGGAGCGGGCACTGAGGAGTTAGGCAGTGAAGCAAGTGGAGGTGACTTGGTTTCCCTCCCTCCCGCCCTCATGTCGTTCGGCGCTTTTTTGGTGTTGTGTTCATGGACTGTCGCAGTAGGCGGAAACCCGAGCCTTATTTGTTGTGTATTATGTTGAATTGGGAAGAGCACGTTGAAAGAGGAGGTAATGCTCGTGCAGCTTGGGGTTGCTGCACGGGAAGGCCTAAAGAGCAAGGGGTGGACCGATGCTCAGGCCGCAAGCCTACCCTCGCTGATGACGCGGCGGGGTAGGGGTAAAGGGGGGGAGGAAGCTACAAGCTGCTTACCATTGGGCCGCGATGGTAAGTGAAGAGTTGACATGCGGCTGAGGAGGTGGAGGTGGGGGAGTTGTTTGGAACATTGTTAAGTTGGCTCGGGTTAGGTTTAATAAACTGCGGCCTTTATTTTGTATCCAATCAGTTGTAGTGTCTAATTTGTAATGGTTATGGGGGGCAATGTTGTGTGAGCGCCTGAACGACTGGTCCCGAATACCTGCGTTAATAGAACAAGGTTGTGGAACTTGGAAGAGGGTAAACTAGATCAAAATAAACATTGTAATGTAAACAAATTGTCTAACAAATCTCAGAGAGCAGTATAAATAAAAACAAAAGCATAAAAGCAAAACAGTAGATGTCACATGAGATCTGCAGCAAGAGAATGGATACAGAGTCAAGTAGATCCTGGAGAGTGATATGATGAGGAACTCTTGCTGGTTGTAGGGGGAAAAAATGCTTATGGTCCTGTAAAGGCTTGTTTAAAGAGCCAGGTTTTAAGTTTCTTTTTGAATGTGGAGTGGCAGATCTCTAGACAGATATCTGGCGGGAGCGCGTTCCATTGAATGGGGCCAGCAGTAGATATGGTACGTTTCTGGAGTGAGGATTTTGTTGAGGGAACATGTAGAGTGCCTTTGTAAGCTCCTCTGATGGGTCTAGCTGAAGAGTGATGACGTAGTTGGGTGCTTAACTGAAGTGGGGATATATTGTGAATTGATTTGTGAATTATTGTGAGCACTTTATAAAGAATCCTTTGCTTAATTGGAAGCCAATGGAGGAGTTTGAGGACGGGGGTGATGTGATCTCTCTTATTCGTATTTGTAAGAATTCTAGCTGCAGAGTTCTGTAACATCTGGAGGGGTCTGAAGGAAGAGAATGGGAGGCCGAAGAGAAGCGAATGAGATGTAATAGACACAATTTCGGGTCCATAGGCACGCTTTGTGCAAGTAGTCTTCCGAGGTATCCCAGTATTTTCGCTCAAAAATGTTGGATGCGCATGGCCCGCGCATCCATTATAAAACCTACCCCTAAAGCTCAACTCCGTCCTGCAATCTATATTTGTAAACACGGACACACACCCCCACCCCAGAACCCATGGATAGGGCAGGGCATTAGGTACCCCAGGCAAACCTTGTATACACGCCACCCCACACACTCCCACAGTCTTTACAGACACACACAAATTATACATTTATAATAGATTTTACATGACAAAGATCATTCAAGACTACAGTCTGCTGAGGCCAAAATATCCCTTACAACCTGCATATTATATTTACAGGTCCTGCTGTGGTGCCAACCAGAAACCTCTGCAAAAAAAAGTCACTCGGAGCTCCTATGGAATGAGACTTTTTGTAATGCCACTGTAATTCCACTGTAAATATGTTTTAATTGTACTAATTATGTTAGTTAATCATGTGCTAATGCATTCCACTTGTTCACTGTAAATATCGTTTCAACCTTGTTTCAATGTTTCCGCCCCTGGGGCGACAGTTCAGTTCTCTGTAAACCAGTGCGATATGTATTCTATACAGGAACATCGGGATATAAAAATAAATAAATAAATAATGCGTATTGGGTGTGAGCTTGGAGCTCAGAGAGCCATGAACAGACAGAATTACCATTACAATATGGTAAACCTCCTATACCAAAACACCCCTAACAACCTTATCTATGAAAAGGCAAAGCTGCTGCACGTATTACACCAATAAAATGCTTATTAGGAAACCAGGCTGCTATAGATCCCTGCACAGAAATTACATGCCAGCAAGATACCTCACCTCCGTCACATATGCAGAGCCCAGCGAGACCCTGACCAAATTTATATAAATAAAAATGTTAAATAGTTTGGACAAAATCGCTAATCTCAGAAACCACTGAACCGATTGCTTTCAAATTTGGACACAACCTTCCTTTCGCTTACGGGAAGGTTCTTCTGTACTTACATTGCAGATATGTCACAGCTGTGACAGGTAAAATAGGTTTAACATTTTTTTTTCCAGAAAACAGCGACATCTGCTGGACGTAAGCGCCATCTGTTACACCTTACACTAACACACGCTACACTAATCATTTCGCCAGTCCAGGTCCACGTTTCACTTCCATTTTTACACATTCGTGCACTTTTTTCGCCGGAAGATAACTATTTCCTTTACAGATAAAATACACCCACCACCCTCCTCACGGCCCCCACACACATGCCAAATTGATTTACTTCCCATAGCCTCCCAACACACACAAAACCACTCTCCACACACCCCCCCCCCACAATGCCAAATTTATTTACTTCCCAGGCCCTCACAACCCACACAAAACCTGACAGAAGTCCGGGAGGCTCCAGCGGGGGGCCAGGACCGGTCCGGGACACATCTCCTGCACTACGGCCGTTGGCTGCCAGCAATCAACATGGCGCCAACGGCCCTTTCCCTTACTATGCCACTCGGGGACACCAATGGCGGCAGTAGCCCATGCGACTTAGTAAGGGTGAGGGCCCCTCGGCACCATCTTCAGGACTGGCAGCCGGCGGCCCTTTGCCCTTACTGTGTCAGAGGACCTACCGCTGCCATTGCTCCACCCCACTGACATAGTAAGGGCAAAGGGCCGTCAGAACCCGTTTCAGTGCTCGCAGCCGACGGACCAACGCCAATACATCGCTCCCGGACCGCTCCTGAACGCCCGCTCCACCGACTTACATTTTTATCAGGTCTCAGGGGGTCTGGAGGGTGGGGGGTGGTGATGAATTTATTGCAAACATCTTGGGGAAGGGTCACGAATAGTCTTAGCATTAGGCTCCATCCATATATCAGGGGGCAGGTTTCATTCATTCAGCAACTCTGGGGGGAGGGGAGGGGGGGGGCGGGGGGGGGCTACTGTTTTTCGCAGGGCTGGGGGGGGGGGGGGCAGGAGAGTGTGGGGTGGTTAGTTTAAGAGAACTTTTCTCATAGGGTTGTTTTTTGGGAGAAGGAGGAGGTTCACACACAAATACATACACTAAACTTGCACGATCTCGGGAACATACCAAAACGGCCCTCCCCAGACCACAAAACAAATTTGGAAGTGCAAATTTGGTTAGGCACTCCCCTATTTGGCTACATAACGCACACTAACGCCCAGGGTCAGACCACATGTAGCACCAACAATTTTAATTTCCCAGGTCTTGGGAGGGGGAGGGTGGGGGGTTATTATTTGATTTAAAGGGTTGGGATTGGGGAGTTTTTTTTGGGGTGGGGGGGTTCCCACAGAAATAGAAAGACAAAGGTTTTCTGATCTGAAGGGTAGGCAGTAGGAGGTGACAGTGAGGGGAGGGAGAATGAGGGGGGAGGTGAGTGTCAGGAGAGGGAGAATGAGGGGAGAGGTGAGTGTGAGGGGAGAGAGTTGGAGTGGGGTCAGGGGAGGGAAGGGGGGATGGGTGACCAAGGGGGAGGAGGATTAGTGACTGAGGTAAATGAGCAAGGGGAAGGGGGAGGGAGGGTAAAGAACCTGACTCTGCCACTGCAACGCGTGGCCGGGTACCGCTAGTACAGAATAAAGAGATCAGAACATATAAACAGAAACCTGCTGAGAAGAACTGAACTGGAACCCACAACAAGCCCAGTCTCTACATGCAGAGCAACAATGCAGAAACAGTAACACTACCATTCTTCATAAAAACATGAAATCATAAAATCAAGAAATCATCAATCATAATAGTAAAATCATAGTCATAAAAAGAATAAATATTTCAAACAGTTAATGAATAGAACATACAAAAATTCTCAAATGCCAATAAAATATTTCAAAACATCTGATGAATAAAAAAATCCAATAATTAAAAAATGTTCTATCCCCCCCCTCAAAAAAAATTTAATGTTTCAAAAGAGCAGAATTATCAAATTACACCCAATATTTAAGGATTAAAAAAATCTGCTCTCCATACCTGTGATCTTCTGATTTCCAGTCACCCAGAGATTGTCGTGGATTGGGGGAGGTAGGGACGCCCATATTTTATCTTCTCTCTCACACACACGCAGGTCTCCTGATATCTTCCATCCGTGGCGGGATGAGCTCCACTCCAACCCTTCCTGATTCGGGGGGGGGAAGAGTGGAAGCTCTGTGTGTGAGCATAGGCACACGCGCACTCACAAACAGTACACAGTCTCTCCGCCGGTCGCCAGCGGCTTGAGCCCCAGCGGCTTGCACCCCTCTCTCCTTCTTCAGCTGCCGGAGGCCCCTCGGCCTCTTCTGCTGCTGCCGGCCTGCTGCCTCCCCCAGGTATGCCACCTTGTGCAAATGCACGGTATGCACACCTGGTCACGCCGGGCCTGTGCTTCACTGTGGGGCAGTTTCTGAAGGCGGATTTTCTTTCTGAAGTCCTTTCCCTTCCACTGCCAAGCTCCAACTACCTCAGAAAACCATGTCTCTCCAAATTTCGGCAAATTCCAACCTGGGAATGTAAAAGTGACCATGCAACACGAGATGGGCAACTTTCTTTGACATCTGATTGGCCAGTGGCCTACAGGGTCTTCTAGTGATTCAGCAAAGCTCCAGCACTACTGTTGCCAACTGGCTGGCTGCCGCCAGAAATTTAACAGAAAAAGCGGTACACACTACACCCAATAATGCCCACAGCTCAACAGGAAAGAAATATAGGGCAGGGTACTTGGGCAAGCCTTGAAGCACTCCAGCCCTTGCACAGGCTACTTTAGTTACAGGAGGTCCCTGGTCTGACCCAGTATGGCAAGTCTTACATTCTTATAAAACAGAGAGTAGGGCTAAATGGTAAATTTCCCCAATGGAGAAAGGTGAATAGTGTAGGGACCCAGGGACCTGTTCTGGGACCACCACTTTTTTAAATATTTATAAATGACCTGGAAATGGGACACAGCAAGTGAGGGGATCCGATGACACAAAATTATTCAAAGTTGTTAAATCGCAAGAGCATTGTGAGAAATTGCAAGAGGACATTGCAAACCTGGGAGATTAGGCATGCAAATGCAAATTAAATTTAATGTGGACAAGTGCAGAGGGGAGAGTAACCCAAATTATAGCTACATAATGCAAAGTTCCTCATTAGGAGTCACCACTTAGGAAAAGGATTTAGGTGTCATCATTGAAAATACGTTGTAAATCTTTTGCTCAGTGTGCAGCAGCAGCCAAGAAAGCAAATAGAGTGCTAGGGATTATTAGGAAGGGAATGGAGAATAAAACGGAGAATATCATAATGCCTCTGTATCACTCCATGGTGAGACCGCACCTTGAATACTGTGTTCAGTTCTGGTCACCACATCTCAAGAAAGATATAGGAGAAATAGAAAAGGTATAGAGAAGGGCAACCAAAATGATAAAAGGGATGGAACAATTCCTCTATGAAGAAAGGTTTTGATTATTTATTCTTATATTTTAATTGATTTTATTTTGCTTTTACTGATCTTAATAACTAACTTAATAACTAACTTATTCCTCATTTTAATAGAGTTAGTTGTTACTATTTTATAAATGTATTGTATTTACTATATGTTATGATCTATGTAAACCGTTGTGAAGGCACATCTGATGTGACAGTATATAAAATACAATAAACTAAACTAAACTAAAAGGTTAGGGCTCTTCAGCTTGGAGAAGAGACAGCTGAGGGGGGATAGGATAGAGATTTATAAAATGAGTGTAATGGAACAGGGAAAACAAATGATTGTTTACTCTTTCAAAAAGTACAAAGACTAGGGGAAATACAATAAAGTTACTAGGTGATACACTTAAAACTAAGAAAAAATATTATTTGTATGCATAATTAAGCTCTGGCATTCGTTGCCAGAGGATGTGGTGAAAGCAGTTATCATAGCTGCATTTAAAAACGGTTTGGGTAAGTTCATGGAGGAAGAATCCATAAACAATTATTAAGATGGACTTGGGGAAATCCATTGCTCATTCCTGGGATAAGCAGCATGGAATCTCCCTAACCCCTTGGGATCCTGCCAGGTATTTGTAGCCTGGATTGGCCACTGTTGGAGACAGGATACTGGAATTGATGGACCCTTGCTCTGACCCAGTAGGGCACGTTCCTATGGAGAGGGGCGGGGTCTACCAGTGCATGCACACCGGTCGTGGCCAGCTCTACATTCACTTTCTGTTGAACCGTTCGCTTTTGTCTGCACCGGTTTTTTTTTCTTTTGACTTCTGACGGGAGCCAGCCTGACCAGAAGAAAACCGTGAATCCCTAGAGGTCCCTGACTGCACGCCACTGACGAGTTAAAGCCAAATGGGCGGCAGCCATCTTGCGTTCCCTGGCGCGCTAGCATAGAGCGTATGCGGCTATTTCCGCTTCCGGCGCCCACATCACTTCCTTTTCCCCCCTCTGCAGCCGGAGAGGAAGGTGGAGGTATTCAGTACGGTGGTGGAGTTGTTTCTGAATCCGTTGTCATCCGCTGCTGGGGCAGCCCATACCGTTGCCAGACATGACGGAGCAGATGACCCTGAGAGGGACCCTTAAGGGCCACAACGGCTGGGTGACACAAATCGCCACCACCCCGCAGTTCCCGGACATGATCCTGTCTTCCTCCCGAGGTGAGCGCTGCGCTGCCCTCTTCCCCTCTCCCGTGCAGAGACATGGGGTAGGCCGATGCCTCACATAGGAAAAGCACTCTCGGCGGGACGCACCATCCAGCGGGGAGAGGGAACAGTCCTGCCAGGCCTTCCCTTTTTCCCACCCCCGGGCAGAGATTTTGGATTGCGGATGGGACCATCATTTTGGGGGCAATAGAACTCCCTCATCAGGTTGGGCTAGGCTGAATCAGACCCGGGTTTACCTACTCCCTGTACATCTCTGCCCTATTGTACGCTGGGACTTGTAGTTCCTGCTGCCTCTTTTGTAGACGTTCCTAAATGCATTTGGGGAATGGGAGTTGCCCTGCTAGCTGAGTCCTGCTGAGCCCTCAGAGGTGTGTCTAGTTATTGGGGATTGGGGGGGATGTATATCTCCTGTAACATGCTTGGAGCAGCAGTTCCTTTTTTTTTTGTGAAATCACGCATCTGGAGAACCCGATCTGGGGACAAACGCAGGAGCTCAGACAGCTGTGGATCTGGATCCTGTGCCTCCCTTTCCTGGCCGCTGCTGCCGGGGTGTTAGGATCTCTGCCAGTGTGTTGGCTGCTGCCGGGGTGTTAGGATCTCTGCCAGTGTGTTGGGGGTGTTGCATGACTGCATGGTGTTAGACTCTTCCCTCTGCCATGGAAGAGACATTTTAAGAAGCTGGGAGATGGCTGTGTTTGGACTGTCTTGACCCTACTGCATGGTAGCATGTACCACGGAGTTGTAAGAGCCATAGCAGGACTGAAGGATGTGGGCATTTTAGTGCTTTTCAACTCAAGATGCAAAAGTGCCGTTACAGTTCAATATTCACCATGGACCCAATTCTTTTGAGGTGGGGAAGGCCCACCATGGTCCTGTAAGTTTATCTTATTGAAAATGAGCAAAACCTGTGAAAGGTGGGAGAGAGAAAAAGGGGAAAAAAATGGACAAGTGCGTAGCTTGCTGGGCAGACTAGATGGGCCGTTTGGTCTTCTTCTGCCGTCATTTCTATGTTTCTATGTAAAGGTGAGGTCATTTTCAATAGGCTTGCATTGAAAAGTGCTAGAAAATCCATGCACATGGTTTTCATATCTTCCCTTGTCAGTAGATTATGACACCTTTCATGGGCCCAACCTACAGTGCATCTAAATATATTTTACATAATAGGTGCATGGAAGGAGGTCCCTTGGCAGAGGTGGTAGAGACTAAAACTGTATTAGAATTCAAGGATTTAAGAAACAAATCTGTGATGAGGGAGTGAAGGGTAAAACCTAGTTCGGGCACAGAGTCTTAAGTGGTGAGAGAGAGGGGTAAAGCTGAAGGCTAGGTAGCTACTGTGGTGTTGCAACAGGTGGGGAAATGGTCAGGCTTGGAGGAATGCTAGAGGGGAGCTTTCATGAGCCCCTTGTTCAAATTATTTTATGAAACCAAAGCAGGTTACCTATGGGAGCAGAGTTAATGAGAGACGCTTGATGAGAAATCAGACTGGATGGGCCTTGAGGTCTTTCTCTGCCATCATGGTCTGTTTCTGTGTGCTTTGGAGACCACACACACACCCCTTCAGATATCACCTGGGACCCTTTTTATGGTAGGACTGTTGCCTGGGTAGTGGCTGAATGAGGAAACCATTAATTTACTGTGCAGTGCACAGAGAGTAAGCTGGGCAAGCAGATGATCTCATTCAGCATGTTCTGGACTAATCTGTTTGCCCAACCTACTGTCTTCTGTTCTTTGTATATTAACCTAAGGGTTTCCTTCTGGCTTGGTGAATTTAAGGGATATTTTTTGCTGAATTTCCCAGGCTCATCAAAGTTTCTGTGTCTCTCTGCAGATAAGAGCGTGATCATGTGGAAGCTGACCCGAGATGAGACCAACTACGGCATCCCACAGCGTGCTCTGCGTGGTCATTCCCACTTTGTCAGTGATGTGGTCATCTCCTCAGATGGGCAGTTTGCGCTGTCAGGGTCTTGGGACGGGACTCTGCGCCTCTGGGATCTTACAACGTAAGTACGACTGCTGTGATGCAGGAGTAGACTGGGTGGGCAGGGGTTCTTCTGTGTGCTTTTGTAAAGGAGACCTGCCTTCTTCACAGGTCTTGTATCAGACAGTTGCCAATCCTTCTCTCCATGACCCTATGATTAGAATGACATTTGTGTCCTGACCTGCTGGGGTTTGATGACAAGTCCTGCAATTATGATGGGCAAGAAAGAAGGATTTGGATTGCTGGGGAAAGGAGGAGGAGGAGCTTGGTAATCCAGTGGCTGAAGGTGCTGAGAAATAACAGGAATCCTACTCTTCCCATGCAGGGGGACCACAACTCGGCGCTTTGTGGGCCACACTAAAGATGTCCTGAGCGTGGCTTTCTCCGCAGATAACCGCCAAATCGTCTCGGGCTCCCGTGACAAGACCATCAAGCTCTGGAACACCCTGGGTGTCTGCAAGTATACGGTGCAGGTGAGGGAGGGTGTCTGCAAAAACACAGGGCAAGAGAGGCCTGTGCGATACTAGTGAGGGGGGGGGGTGGTGGTTAGGGGATATCTACAAATACACAATGCCTGGTGAGGGAGGAGTAGGAGGGGAGAACTGAGGTATGGTCTGCAAATGCATGGTGCAGGGCAGTCCATGGGTCTGGGAATAAAAGGTGTAGGCGAGTGGGCCCCAGGAGGCACCAGCAGCTATTCCTGACACTTGTCCTCATTCTTTCACTCCCTGGGGTCAAAGCATCGCTCCTGTCTCCATGGCCCTGTGATTAGATTGACACATTGTCCTCTGACTCTCTGTGGTTTGATGACAAGTCCTGCAATTATGATGGGTCAGTGGGAAGAGACCGTATGTTGTTGGCTCGCTCACGCTCTCTCCCCTCCTCAATGAATCGTGAACTATTGGAATATGCTCGTTCCTGTACGTACCCAGATCAGTCCAGACTCCTGGGTTTTGCCTCCCTTCCAGCAGATGGAGACAGAGAAAGTTTTACTGACACTGTCACTTAACCTGGTGTGCCACCTGCAGTCTGTCAGTTTTTCTGTCTCCAGCAGATGGAAGGTAGTCTGAGAATTAAAAAAAAAAAAAAGAAAAAGTGGAGTTAATTGCTGCTTAGCCCTCCCTGGTCTGCGCATGGATCCTTCACCTGCTATTGGGGGGGGGGGGGGAGATAACTCCTCCCTCAGGCTCCAGATACCAAGGGCTTTGGGGAAAGTGCACTTTGAGTGGGGATCTCGCAGACCCACCCGGCTTAGGGAAGCTTTGGTACATCCCTGGAGTCTGGACTGATCCGGGTCTGTACAGGGAAAGGAAAATTGGTTCTTACCTGCTAATTTTTGTTCCTGTAGTACCACGGATCAGTCCAGAGACCTGCCCAGGTTTGGAGAGTCCGCTCGATCTCTTCTGTTCATATATATTCTGAAGATTTTTTCAGTTGGATTTCTGGCTCCGGTGATGGCTGTACATTCTGTCTTATTTGGTTATAGGCTCGTTCAGATTCGGTGTTTCTCCTCGGCGGGGGGTGGGGTTGTAGTTTTAAGTTCAATTTTGGCATGATTTCCCATCTTAGCTTGGGTTCTTAGTAATACTGAAGGACTGCAGATGGCACACCAGGTTAAGTGACAGTGTCAGTAAAACTTTCTCTGTCTCCATCTGCTGGTAGGAGGATATAACCCACTGGTCTGGCCTGATCTGTGGTACTACAGGAATGAAAAGTAGCAGGTAGGAGCCAATTTTCCTGTCTTTCTCGGACCCTGCGATGGCTGGCTGCTAACCCCACATCTCTCCCTGGCTCTCTCCACAGGAGGAGAGTCACTCCGAGTGGGTCTCCTGTGTCCGCTTCTCCCCCAACAGCAGTAATCCCATCATCGTGTCCTGTGGCTGGGACAAGATGGTCAAGGTAAGGGGAAAAGGAGAAAACAATTTAGGCCAAAGATTTGTTTTTGAGCCCAGGGAAATATCTTTTTTTGTATTTTTAAAGTTATCTTTTTGCTCTTGTGTGTTATATTTTTTGTTACCTTTTCTCAAATTTGCTGATTTTACTATTTTTGGGGTTGGAGAAGAGGCGTGCTGGAGAGTTTACAGAGAGAGTTTCTCTCCCAACCCACGCAGGCTTACGGCAGTGATGGCAGCTTTTCCCTCCGGGTATGGGCTTGGGCATGTGGATTATTGTGGATTTTTCCCGCCCGGCGATCCTAGAGGTGGAGCGGTGCCATCAGACCTGGAAGTCCCTGCAGGCTGCAACGCCTTTTATTGGATTGACAGGAATTCTCCTCGGATCTGAAAAGGGCAATGTCTTCTGTTGGTCTGATAAATCTCCTGGCATGTCTTTTGGGCTATTTCTGTAGGTAACATTAATAACTGGAGAGTGAACTATACACTAGAGAGATGTTCTCTCCATAATCCTCTCGCCTAAGGAGCTCAAGCAGTATATTAACTTCCCTGGGCAGGAGGGGTTACTGGGATTGCCGAGGGAGGGAGAGGAACCTTGGTTGCAGCTTTGCACAGTGCTGTATATGTGCCCTGTAAATAGCCAGAGAGATGGCCAAGCCATGTATGTGCAGGCAGAGCAGGGATGGGGCTCAGTACGGGTGCTAGGACTGTAAAGGGCTGCATTTCTTGTGTATTCCCAGGTGTGGAACCTGGCCAACTGCAAGCTGAAAACCAACCACATCGGCCACACGGGCTTCTTGAACACTGTCACCGTTTCTCCTGACGGCTCCCTCTGCGCCTCTGGTGGCAAGGTAGCTTTGCTCTGCCCGTTGTGTGCACACCTGCACTATCGCCCTCGCGCCATGCCGCTCTTCTCTCGTGTGACGTGTAAGCCATTTTGTCTCTCTCTCCTCAGGACGGTCAAGCCATGCTGTGGGACTTGAACGAGGGCAAACACCTGTACACCCTGGACAGCGGGGACATCATCAATGCGCTCTGCTTCAGTCCCAACCGCTACTGGCTGTGTGCTGCCACCGGCCCTAGCATCAAAATCTGGGTGAGGATCCTATGGCAGGAGGTCCCCTGTCCACTCTCAGCGTCTCTACTGTGGCAGATTGACACTTTTTTTTTCAAAAGGCTCAATTGGGCCTGGGGTTTTCAGAGGGGAGATCCCCTTGATTAGCCTGACCAGCCTATTATACTTCCTGTACTTAACAAACTAGGACATCTTTGTCACTGTGACATCCTGAGAACCAGCTGGGGGAAGGCGAGTTGTACCTTGCTAGGACCCTTTGTAGGTGGGGAGCGTCCCTCGCTGTGACGAGACACTGAAATGCCATCTGATCTATAACCATGTAGAGACTCAGAGGCTGTTACTGAGCGAGGAGCGTCTGTGTATCCAGACACAGATCCTAGTTAATATCGTGTGGCATTCTGGAATCTCTCTAGGGAATCTTGTTTATATAGTGTACCTGATAATTCAGTCAGGGGGTCTTACCAAGAGAGCGTGGAGGTGGTGACTTTCTCAAGGGCAGGCAATGAATTGATGTGGGAGAACAGGCTGGGGGGGGGTCTATAGGTGTAACTACTGCACTCAGCTAGCCAAATACTCACATTCCCTCTTTCTTCAGGATCTGGAAGGCAAGATTATTGTGGATGAGCTCAAACAGGAAGTGATCAGCACCAGCAGCAAAGCTGAGCCTCCCCAGTGCACCTCTCTGGCCTGGTCTGCTGATGGACAGGTAACTATCTGCCACCTATCCTTCATGCCCTGCTGCCCCTCGCTGGCCTGGCCTGGCCTATTCACAGCATTTCTTGTACGTTCTCATTTATAACTTTCTCTTTCAGACGCTCTTTGCCGGATACACTGATAATCTGATCCGCGTCTGGCAGGTCACCATCGGTACCCGATAATCTGCAAATGACAAGAAAGGTTGCCGAAAGATAGTCTGTATTATAATCCAATAAACACTCACTGTTTTGGAAACGTTCTGCCTCCTGTGATTGTTAGCTGTTGGCGTAGAAACGTGGCCCAAGCATGGTTCATCTTACTTTCTGATACACATAGGGAGATCCCTGTAGGGGTTTCACAGGAGCTGCCTCTTGAGTGCCTTACGTTCACTCTCCCTAGCCCCCACATCTGTCTCCTGAAGAGTCCCCACTAAGCAAGAAGTTTGCCCTCTTTTGTCAGGCAAATTTTTAGGATTTCAGGCTCTGGCCACTTCTGCTCTTACAGGGTCATTTAGAGTTTAGGGGCTGCAGTCTTTTTCTGGGTACCTCTTTGGCAGCCGGTCCAAGTATGAGTCCGAGGCTGCTGCTTCCTCCTCTCTAAGGCCTTGGGGTAGGTGCTGGGGGGACGGCCCCTCTATTTTCATAGATGATATCAGCAGCAAGGGGGTTAGGCCATCCTGCAGTTGAGTGGGGGTGGAGGTGGCTAATGAAAGTTACTTAATTTAAGAGGGCCCAGGATGGGTATGGGGTGGACATAGGGATATGGAGCAGATCTTTAATTATCTGCTGCACTTAATATCTTTATCACTTAACAGGTAACTTGCGCCGGATACACACACCTTTTTATATTTCAATATTGTCTGTGATTTTAAAGAATTTCCCATGAAAATCAACCTTGCTTCTCTCAGAATTGATTCTCCAGTCCTTCTTGATAGACTACAGAGACATTAAGGTTTCTTGCTAATTATAGAAGTCAGCTGCCTGAATTGCTTTCCGATGGGGGAGGGGGATGTGTGTTCCATTTTCTTTTTTTTTCAGGGCGTTACCAGAACTAATATTCTCAAGGACACGATCTTCTTCCCCTGTCTCCACCCAACATGAATCTTAAGCACATGGGCAGCTCCGTCACAATAATGATGTCGTTGGTGTGGTGCGTGTGCTGAGACTCCTCGTTCCCTGGATGTGAACAGACCCAGATTTCCCACTAGGCAGAGCCAGCAGCTGCCTAAGGGCGCCATGATAAAAGGAGTGCTGGCACTTCCGTCCCATTCGCACTCTCTCACAAGCACAGCTCATGGACCAAGGGTATTGGAAGAACTGCAAAATAGAATTCCTCTTCAGCCAGCCAGACCAGTGGGTTATGCACACCAACCAGCAGATGGAGACAGATCAACAGGCTCATTGGTGGCACTGACACCAGCCTGCCATTATTCTCTGTCTCCAGCAGATGGTGGACAGCATTCCATGCTGTGACCTCAGCCTGACTGGCTGAACGGAAGATCTTGCTCCTCAAGTGACAGACACGTTCCTGTACCGTTTGAATGTTCGAGTGCAGGAGGATGTACCTTTTGGTGGGAGTGTGTTAAGAGCAGTCCTGGGGTTGAGAGCTGCCGCATTGGAAGTGGTTCCCTGGGCAAGGGCACAAATGTGCCCTCTTCAATGCGTCTTTCTCTCCTGATGGAGTCTGCAGTCGCAGAACTATGGTGAGGCTGATTTTGCTGTTAGAGGTGAGATCCCAGTTGAATTGGTGGTTAAAACACAGACCAGCTCAGGAAGGGAATTTCCCTGATGATATCAGATTGGTTGGTACTCACTACAGAATCGAGCCTCCGGGGCTGGGCTCACTGTCAGGAGCTGGTGGTGCAAGGGCGTTGGAATGTGGCAGAGCGGCAGTAGAACACCAACAGATTGGAGGCATGAGCGGTTCGGTTGGCGTGCCTGTGGTTTACCAAGCGGTTAGAGGGTCGGGCGGTCTGGATAATGTCCGACAAAACGACAATGGTGGAACCAAGAGTCAACAGGTGCCGAAGGAGATAGATGTGCTCGTGGTATGGACGGACCAGCATCTCCTAAGCATGTCCTTTCTGGCAGTGTGAGAGGTGGATAATATCGGAGCCGATTTCCTCAGCGGGAGAAACATATGCAGGAGAATGGGAACTGGCGGATGAGGCCTTGCAGTTTCTGTTGAACTGCTGGGGCCTACTGGATCTAGACCTGTTGACTACCTTAAACAGTGCAAAGGTTCCACGCTTCTTCAGTCGTAGGCAGAACCCAAAAACGATGGGCATTGATGCTCTTGTTCAGGGGTGGCCATGTGGTGCCCTTCTGTATGCTTTTCCGCCCTGGCCTCTAATAGGCAGGCTGGTCCAGAAGATTACAAGTCAAACCAACACAGTCCTTTTAGTGGCTCCAGATTGGGCTTGAAGGACAGTATGCTGATCTCAAGAGACTTCTGGTGGGCAGTACCCTCAGGCTACCATCTCAGACTGATCTATTACGTCAGGGGCCCATTCTGCACAAGGATCCGGGTCAATTCTGTCTTACGGTTTGGTCATTGAAAGGGCTCTGAAGCGGGGTTTTTTGCCTGTGGTAATTTCCACTCTTCTTAGGGCCTGGAAATTTTCTACTTCTCTAGCCTATGGTAGAGTTTGGAGGGTCTTAGAGGCCTGTTCTGAGAGAGGTGCTCAACCTCTCAAGGTAGATATTCCTTTGATTTTGGAATTTTTACAAGACTACTTGCTTAAGGGTTTGGCATTTAACACCTGGAAGGTTCAATTGCAGCTCTGGCTTGTTATGGAGGACAGTGGTCTTCCCATCTAGATGTGTTCAATTTTCTGCATCTCCCCCCCCCCCCCCCCCCCCCCCCCCCCCCCCGTTGAGGCTTCCAGTGTCTCTGTGGGACTTTAACTTGGTCCTTGAGTTTTTTGGCAGATCTGACCTTTCAACCACTGTGAAATCTTTCCTTGCAGCTGCTTGCCTTTAAGAAGGTTTTTCAGCTAACAATCTATTCGGCACGTCAGGTCTCTGAGCTGCAGGCTTTTTCCTCCATGAGCCTTCTCTCCATATGACTCTGGGTACGGTTCAACTTCAGACTGCGCCCTCCTTTTTGCCGAACATGGTTTGGGACTTTCATTTGAATCAGTCCATTTCTCTGCCTGCCTTGGACAGGGACAGAGATGAAGCTGAGTACCACCTTTCACGTTGGATGTCAAGCGTCATTTACTGCGGTACTTGAAGATGACTGTTCGGAAGTCTGAGCGCCTGTTTGTGCTCCATGTTGGAGGTGAGCAGGGAGCACTAGCGAAGCAGGCAACACTTGTCTGCTGGGTTAAGGAGGTCATTATGGCAGCCTGTGTGGCTGCTGAGGTTGCCTTACCAAAGCAGGTTAGACCGCATTCACGAGGGCTCAGGCGGTATCGTGGGTGGAACTTCGTTTGTTGACTGCTGAAATTTGCCGAGTGGCGACATGGTCATTTTTGCACGTCTTCTCCAAGCATTACCGCTTGGACGTTAGAGCTAGGGAGGACGCCACTTTTTGCAAAGGTGGTTCTGACTGGGCTACTGGCAGCCCCCTGCCCTTTTCGGGATTATCTGTGGTACATCCTCCTCATTGGGATTGACCTACCCAAACACTAAGAGAGGAGCAATTACTACTTACCAGATTATTTCCTTTCCTGTAGTGAAAGATAGGTTAATCCCAGACCGACCCTCGGCTGCCGGAGTTTGAATTTGTGGTTAGCCTTCTTAGGGTGAGCGATGCAGAATGATTTCTGCTCTTCATTGATAACTGGTAAGTGGCTTCTTTGGTCGTTAGTTTGCTTGATATGTTCCTTCTTTTGGCAGAGCTCAGTGTTTCTGTTGGTTGAGAAACATGAATGTTCAAGTATAATCCGTTTTGTCTACAGTTTGGCTTTTCCAGAGAATACTGGTGGGCTGATGTCGGGGCAGGACTACATGGCTGTGATGTCAGCTTTTGCTCCGTCTCCACCTGCTGGCAGAGGTGCATAACCCACTTGTTGGGGATTGACCTACCCTTCACTAAAGGAAAGGAAATAATCTGGTAAGTAGTAATTGCTCTTTTCCCCCTTGCTGATAATACACCCCTGTGCCTTTAAGAGGGCAAATCTATTGAGAACCTGCCTCTTAGCTTGAGCGGTGCTTACGAGAGACTGCTGTCAGGGCAGTGGGAAATCTGGGCCTGTTCTCATCTAGTTAACATGGTTTGCGAGCATGGAGAGAGACTCTAGCAGCTCCTGCTTTCTTGATTTTGCTAGAAGACTTCCCTCTCTCTTCTCTTCCCCCCCCCCCCCCCCCCTTCTTCAAGCCATGGTGCGAGAGTCTTTCCCTTCACCATGCTCCTGCTGCAGCTAGGGACACTTCAAGTAGCAAAGCTGGCCCTAGACGTGAAGGACACAAACTAGCCATTACACCCCAAGCAGCATCGCTCTGAAATCCATTCCTCTCCTATGGAGGGAGATCAAAAGGCCTCCAGCTCATCAGGCACAGGCTGAGGCAGGACTTGTAATTTTCTACCATTCTTGGGAAATCAGAACTACAACGCCATAGATACATTGGCTTAGCTCGTGCCTGATGACCTGGGGTCATGTGCCGTTCTTCAGCAGGTGAGCTAGGATTTTGCAGCCTGTCACGGTTGTAAATATATTTCATTTTGCTTGTTTCAAGAACTATATTTTATTTCAGCTTATAAGTCACTCTTCCAGGCAGTGCCCAGAGCCATATACATTATGCAAATAAATATTCCAGCAGCAGAGCAGGTAGTGTGGCAGTGCAATAAGATCAGTTTATGCTCTACCATTCGGTACTCATGTTTCAGGGGTTCAGTTTGATACGAGTTTCCGTGGACCACACCCATATCAGTGGAAAGACTTTCTCGGTGAACCTGTGGTGGAAAGTGTAGACGTGCTCCATGCACTCGGCGTTGAAGAATGAAATCTGCCCCAATTCATAATCCAGGAAGAGCCCTACTTTCCGGAGCCCCTGGCTCAGGGAGAGGTGGGTCACGCAGGAGGTGAGGGCCCTGTATTGGCTCCAGTACAAGCCCACTGTCCAGATGCCCTCCTCTGGGGTAGCCCGAATGCCCCCCTTTCTCCTCACAGAAGCATTGGCGGCCCCTACAGCCCAGTACCTGCCATGCTCCACTTCCACCTCCCAATAATGCCTCCCTGAAGTGAAGCCCTCGCAGCCCAGAACACAGGGGTCCGTATCGAATCTCTCGGGATTGTCTGGCAGATCCTCCTGCTTGGTGTCGCATCGCTTCACCTTCTTCCCATCATCATATACGATAAGGTAAGGGTTGGCTGTGTTTTCATCCAGAGTCACGTCCTCTGGAGTGGGAGGTAGGAACAAAAAGCAAGAAATGTTAGAAGAACCATAACTCAGCCTCTGGGTGAGAATGTTTTGATAATCCCTGGGCCTGCATCTGATCCCAAGCCTGAATCAACGTGACGGAGGCCATTTGGTTTTACCTTTGAAGTGTTGACGGATTTCCTTTAGCAGATCAGTCGGAAAGGACTGCCCGCTGTCCTGGGGTGGGACCTGGATGAGAGCTTTGCTTCGGCCGGCCGGACCGGGCACGTTTAACTTCGGAAGCTTCACGGTTTCACACCTTAGAAGAAAGTGAAAACTCTTCTGTAATATCCAGAGTCAGGCCTGATGGCGATAGGCGCCATTCTCCATGTCTTCCACCAAAATTTCTACCTAGCCTTGGTTCCACTGAAATAAATCCCTTTTGAAGATATATTTTTAACAGTTGGTGGTGCAGATATGAATGGATATACTATTAAGGAATACCAATATATCTCTCACATATACTAGATATAAAGTCAAAAAGGAGAGAATTTAATTATTCTTTAATAAATGTACACAATATTACAAAATCCTTTATAAGCAATTCATATCTTCAAAACCTTATTACATAAATTTGCTACAGGATTTCACCATTTAACTTGTATATGAATAGATTTGAATTGTCCTTATCGTTGAAGCCATCATAAAAACCTTTAAAATCCAACATTCATACTCACTCATACTAGTACACACCCAACACACACTTAAAACACTTGCTCTAAAGCCTGTCTAAGCAGGTTTAGAGTTAACCATTCTGGTGATACCTTAATGATTACAAGACAAACTTCCCTTATCCCAATATACCACAAGGTATTATTCCTCAACTCAAGATCCTTTTATGAGGGTCAAATAAATTTCTCAAAAACTTCATATGGTTCTTTTCCATGTATCTTCAATATGGTGTTAAATATCCCAACAAAGAATTCTTCGTACAGCCGTTGACGGTGGAGTATGGAGGGTATCCAGGAGAAGCAGGCAGGCAAGACGTGGAAACTTTAAAATATCGCTGACCGGGAGAAGGATTGCTATTAGCATATAGCGTTCAATTTGGCATTTAACAGAGTTTTGTGAGTCCTTCAAGTGATGTGGATATATTAGATACGGAATGCACTGTTGATTTGAAGAGAATTTCCCTTGAAGGTGAAACGAAGAATTCTTTGTCGGGATATTTAACACCATATTGAAGATGCATGGAAAAGAACCATATGAAGTTTTTTAGAAATTTATTTGACCCTCATAAAAGGATCTTGAGTTGAGGAATAATACCTGGTGGTATATTGGGATATAAGGGAAAGTTCAAATTGGCGGCTTGGGCCACGGTTAGAATCTGAACCCTGGCATTGGCGAACCTACTGAGAAAGCGACTGGTTTCCTAGTGTGTAGCCAGATGGACTCCGTACCAATGGTTTATGCTCCCCTGCCAGCAGATGGAGACGGTGTCAGGTTTCAAAGCTGATGTCACCCTAGATACACCCCTGCAGTGACCTTGGCCCTTCAGTATTTCTCAGTCTCCAGCAGTTGTGGACATGCTTTCCCTATGGGGATCGCTGTACCTTTGGAAAGAAGAAATTCTACTTTTTAATTGGAGAAAAGATTGAGCCCCACTCTCCTGTGGTGATACCTAAAGGTCCCTCCCCCTAGGTGAGAATTCCTGAGGAGATTTCTGAGATCCCTCAGCGGTGTGCCTTGGTCCGGTAGCCGGTTCCCGGCATGGACTTTGCTGCTTAAGCAGTTAAAAGGAAGCACATGCAGGAAGCAGAGCGTGGTGGTGATGGCCAAAGCCCTCTTCCCCCGCTGCTGGAGACAGTCTCTGTACCCAGCTGGTAAGCGCTGAGCCCAGGTATTTAAAAAAAAAAATAAATAAAATTTCCTCCTGATTCAGAGAGGGGTTTCAGTAAGTCTACCTCCGGTCTCCTTGCTCGGTGCTCCGTACTGACATCTATTCCGATCCCGTTGGGGTGAGGGGAAGTGGGCTTCTGAGCAGGTTGAGCACCACCCCCCCCAGCGGGCTAGGCCCCGCTTTTAGGCTTGGTTGGCACTTTGTGTGGTAAGCCGCGATGGCGCCATCTTGTGTGAATTTTTGTGCATCCTGTATTGTCCACCTCTACGGTACCTGCAGTGCGTGTCTGCTCTGCACGCGCTGTGCGCAGAACATTGTGCGTGTGGGGGGCAAGATGGCTGCCGCATAAGCTCACGCAACTCCTCAGCTCCGCGTTAAGACTTGTCTCGAGCTTTCCTAGTTCAATTTCTTTGGAAATTTCATTTATGAAAGGATGCCTCACACTAAAAGAAAAGCTCGGGTTCGTGAGATATCTGATGGAAGGCAAACGCGGATTGAGGAAACTTTTGCGAGACCCGCTGTTCTGAGACCGGATGGAGGGGCCGCTGGCATAACCGAGAAGCAGACGCCGATTGCCCAGGCTGAGGAAACATCCCTCAGCCCCGGAGCGCCTAGAACTCCAAGCCTGCCCTCCTGGACCCTGGATGAGAACGGAGGATTTACTGGAAAGACCAGCTGTTCCAGCTACCCCACTGACCATGGCCGTCCAGAGAATCGACAGCGGAACGCTGAGCGATTCGGAGAGCCTGATGCAGGGCTCCATGGGCTGAGGTGCAGAGGGGGCAGAATCCAGACGCAGGCGGGAGAGAACTCCTGGAGGTAGGAGTAAAAGATTTGGATACTAGCAAGATTTGTATGACTACAACACCAGAAAAAATAACTTTGCAAGAGATATGGAAATTGTTGCTAATTAAGGAAATTATTAATTCCTTAACGATCTTATTAAAGGAAAACATTAATAAAACCCAATGTCTTGAAAATAAAATAACAACTGTGGAAATAGCCATGAAAGAGATGGAGAAAGAATTGACGGGTGTTAAGGAAGTTCAGGATAATTTAATTAAATCGGAATCTCTACTCACAAGTAAAATGGAAGCATTGGAAAATGGGGCGAGGAGACCTAATTTAAGATTTTTGAACTTTCCTAAGTCACGGATGTTACCACCCAAAGAATTGTTGAAAAGTTATTTGATTAATGTTCTGAAATTTCCAGAATCTGCTATTCCAACTATATCCAAGATTTATTATATTCCATTATCGAGAGATTCTAAGGAAAGTGGGGTACATTAAAAAGAAGAAGATTCTTTACCTTTAAACTTAACAGAATTCCTGGAAAAATCATTGGAAATGTCAATTAAGTCAAGGGCAACTCTCCTGGTAACTTTCACCTTTATATCAGAAAGAGACTCTGTACTTACACTTTACTTTCGAAACTTATCTCAACAAATTCTATGGTCAGGTAGTATGTGTTTTCCCTGATATAGTGAAACCAACCCAGGAGAGAAGAAAAAAGTTCTTGAGCATGAGAAATGAGGTGGGAACAAGGGGAGCAAAATTCAATCGTTTTTCAAAACACTAAATATGTTTTTGTGGAACCAATATATCTCCGAGAGTATCTAAATTCACACTCCTAATGTTTCTCCAGGGGAGATACGCATAATCCCACTGTCATTTCTATATTAGCCTATCTTAATTATATCTGTATTTTCTTAAAAATATCTGCTTCTTTATAATCTTGTCCTCTCCCCATCTTTTGATATTCAGAGATGTATTTTTTTTTTTTCTTTTGAATGATATAATATTAGTAGTTTGTTTTTTTTTTCCTCTGTATTTTACCGAGAACATTGTTTTGATGTTAATAATTGTTGAAAATTCAATAAAAATAAAATTAAAAAAAAAAAATTTTGTGTACTTTCTAGATGCAGTATCTAAGTAAAGCCTGGTGCACAGGCTATGCATGCGCTTCGCCGCAGCCTGCTTAGGCACCCGAAATCTATGCACACACATTTTAAGCTCGAGCCGACTGAACACGCAGTTACAGTCGCTAATGGCTCAGACAGCAAAGAAACACAAGTGCCTTTCTCTGCGCTGCTTGTCATATTAGGGCTACACAGTCTGACCTAGATTCTTAGTGTGTGAAAGCCCAGGGAGAGTTGGCCTCCCCGGACTTGCTAAGCCCGGTTTCTCCCATTCAGAGGATGGGTCAGCCACAGCCTTAACCAGAAGTACCCTGGATCTGAATAATACCAGGACTGTGTCATCCATGGGAGAGGGAAATCCAGTGGCACCTACACCAGTACTTCCTAGGCTAGGCATGGACGCGGCTGCCTTCTCTTGGGTGGAATTTTTTCAAGGCCTTCAAGCCTTTGTACAGGCACAGTCTGCTACCTCCCCTGTCTGGACGGAACCTCACCCGGTAAGCCTTCCCTCTCCCAGTCCTATTAGCAGACCTCGAGACATGCCTTACCTCACCAAGGGTATCCCTGGCAGGGACCCGAGCTGCATGGACGAAGAAGAGGATCCAGATTCCTTGGAGATGGGGAAATTCTCCCGGGTTTAGAACATTATCGGACCATGTTACGGTTTTTCCATAGAGATGAATTGCCAGCCCTGGTTTCCCAGACCCTGAAGATGCTGGGAGTTCTTGGGGCGAACTCTATGATGGAACCAAAGAAGAATCCCATTCTGATTTCCCTACGGAAAGCCTCTTGCTACTTTCCAATGCTGGATGCCATCCAGGAGTTGATTGACCTGGAATGGGAAGCTCCTGAAGCAAGTTTTAAAGGTGGTCGAGCGTTAGAAGCTCTATACCCACTGGATCCGCAGTGAGAGAATGTCTGCGTTTTCCTAAAGTGGATGCACTGGTCTGTGCTTTCTCCAAGCAAACAACTATCCCAGTGGAGGGAGGAGCGGCCTTGAATGCCCATGATAGATGAATGGAGCCCATCCTTAAACAGGCCTTTGATGCAATTGCAATGACCTTACACATTGCTACTTGTTGTGCCCTAGTAGCTCGTTCGTGCCTGCTTCTCTTTCGGGAGGTGGATGACTGACTTGGAGGCGAATTCCAGAGCAGTTATGGTACCAGCCACCGCCTTTTTAGCTGATACGAGCTCTGACCTAGGCCATAGCTCGGCCAGAGGAGTAGCCTCATTGATGGTGGCCAGAAGACAGCTATGGCTGCAGAATTGGTCAGCAGACGCAACCTCTAAAGCATACCTCACAAAGATGCCCTTTAAGGGATCACTCCTCTTTGGAAGTGAATTGGAAAAGCTGGCCAGTAAATGGGGTGAATCTCCAGTGCCCCAGCTTCCAGAAGATAAGAGCAGTTACAGCGCCCCTCGCCCATAAGGGGTCGATCCAGGGGCTCCCAACGCTTTCTGCCCTACAGAAACTTGACATTTTAGAGGTCTCTGTCCTTTTGGATCCAACAGCCCAAGAGGGTCAGGTTCGTCCTGAACCCCCAATGAAGTTTTGCCAATGCACCCTCGGAATTAGGAGATAGAAGAGGGACAGTTAACCCCTTACCAATGGTGGGTCTAGATCACTTCGGACAAATGGGTACTGGAGGTCATACAAGAAGGATATGCACTGGAATTTTGCAGCACTCAAGACATATTCATATCATCTCCTTGCCACTCCCAGCACAAGAAGCAGGCAGTGGAGTCTACCCTGTTAAGGCTCCTCAGGATGAGAGCTATAATCCCAGTACCTGCGTCTCAGGAAAATACAGGGCAATATTCCATCGTACCCAAGAAGGAAGGTTCCTTTCGACCCATCCTGGACCTCAAGTGCATCAACAGACATCTACGAGTGATTCATTTCCGCATGGAAACCCTGTGCTCTGTGATAATAGCCGAACACCCGGGAGAATTCTTAACCTCCCTGGATCTATCTAAGGCCTATCTACATATTCCAATCCGACAAAAACATCATTTCCTATGCTTTGCAGTACTGGGCCGTCATTATCAGTTCCGGGCACTGCCCTTTGGCCTGGTCCCCGCCCCCAGAACATTTTCCAAGATTATGGTGGTCGTAGTAGCAGCATTGAGAAAAGAGGGAATCCTGTGCACCTGTTCTTGGACGACTGGTTGATCCGGGCAAAGTCTGTGGAGGAGTGTCTCCGGATGACCAACAGGGTGACCTCCCTACTTCAGGAACTCGGGTCATAAACCTGGACAAAAGCAGTCTCAAACCCTCCCAATCCTTGGAATATTTGGGAGTCCAGTTCAACACCAAACAGGAAAAGCAAGGTCTTCCTCCCCACCACGCGGATAAGGAAGTTGATGTCCCAAGTGTGTCTGTTCATGAACATGATAGCTCCACCCCGTTGGGCATATCTTCAAGTGCTCAGTTTGGCGTCAACCCTGAAAGTAATGCCATGGGCAAGGGCATACATGCAACCACTTCAATGCTCCCTGCTATTACGTTGGAACTCACTGTCTCAAGACTATTCGACTCGCCTTCACTACCGCTGGAAGGTATGCTTTCGGCTCCAGTGGTGGCTGCAGGCAGCTCATCTGGGCAGGGGTGTATCGTTGGTCCTCACGACAGACGCAAGCCTCCGGGGCTGGAGAGCTCACTGTCAGGAGCTGATGGCCCAGGCGTGTTGGGCCAAGGAAGAAGCACTCTGGAACATAAACCACCTGGAAGCCTGGGCCATCAGATTGGTTTGTCTACAATTCAGCCACCTAACTCCAGCTTCAAGTGGTCCGTGTAATGTCGGACAACACAACAATGATAGTCTACATCAACTGCCACGGTGGAACTCAAAGCCAGCAAGTGTCACAGGAGATAGATCTCCTTATGGAATGGGTAGATATGCATCTACAGATGATCTTAGCCTCCCACATCGCAGGAAAAGACAACCTTGGAGCAGACTTTCTAAGCAGGGAGAGTCTGGATCCAGGAGAGTGGGCGTGGTCAGCCAAAGCCTTTCAGCTAGTGGTGGATCGCTGGGTCTCCCGTCCATCGACCTGCTGCCCACATCTCACAATGCGAAGGTTCCCCGATTCTTCAGTCATGGAAGAGATCAGTGGTCCCTGGGGCTCGATACACTCATTCAGACTTGGCCAGAAGAGGAGTAGCTATAAACCTTCCCTCTGAGGCCCCTGCTGGCAGGGTCATTTGCAGAATTGAGCACCACATGGGATTAGTCCTCCTAGTAGTTCCAGATTGGCCCAGGTGTCCATGGTATGTGGAGACTCCTGGTGGAGACCCCCTGTGCCTCCCACTGCACTGGGACCTGCTACAGTAGGGACTGGTCCTTCACGAAGATCCGACTCAGTTCTGTCTTGCTCAGCAGTTCTCTACGGCCCTAGCGTATGTGTGGGTCTGGAGAGTATTTAAGGCCTAGTTTTGGAGTTTTTGGCAGGGCCTTCCTTTTGGCCACTGCACAGTCTTTCCTTGTGCTTGTTAACCCTGAAAATGATGTTCCTGGTGGCTATATGCTTGGCATGTAGCATCTATGAACTACAGGCATTGTCATGTTGGGATCTGTTACTCTGGATGACTCCAGGAGCATTATATCTTCGTACCATTCCATCCTTCTTGCCTAAAGTAGTCTCAGAGTTTCATTGAAATCAGTCGATTTCGTTGCCATCCCTGGATAGGCAGAAGGACACGGAAGAATACCGCTTCCTCCACCATTTGAATGCCAGTAGGGTTTTGTTGCGTTAACTTGAAGTTTCAGAACCAGTCCGAAAGATGGACTGCCTGTTTGTCCTTCACTGTGGAAGGAAGCATGGTGAACCAGCTTTCTGGGCTACCATAGCTCGCTAGATTAAGTAGGTGGTCACAGGAGCCTAGGTGGAGGCAGGAAAGCCATTACCCTTTCAGGTTAAAGCTCATTCTACTACGGTTCAGGCAATCTCATGGGCCGGAAGCTAGACTTCTGTCTCTCGTCGACATTGGCCAAGCAGCAACATGGTCCTCCTTGCACGTTTTCTCCAGGTTCTATCACCTTGATGTTCAGGCCCGAGAGGACGCAGCCTTTGCTAGAGCGGTGTTAACCGGACTGCGGGCAGCCTCTCGCGCTGACCGGGAGTAGCTTTTGTATCCCATTGGTCCTGAGTCCATCTGGCTACACGCTAGGAAATGGAGAAATTACTTACCTGATAATTTTGTTTTCCTTAGTGTAGACAGATGGACTCGGCGTCCCGTTACAGCTGCCCAAGAACGGTGCCAAGGATTCGCCCATGGAGTGGATATCGATTCCAAGAGGTTACAGGTAAGCCGTCATCCAGTCCCTAGATCAGGGCATCTATAATCTTAACTGGGGTTCAGTATTTGGTTGAGTACAGTTATGGTTATCTGTTTTTAATCATTCTTTTATTAATATGTCCACAGTGGCTTTTGAAGAGAATACTGGAGCGCTGAGGTCACGGCAGGGGTGTATGTACGGTGATGTCAGCTTTGAACTCTGCTTCTGTTTCCATCTGCTGGCAGGGGAGCATAAACCATTGGTCCTAAGTCCCTCTGTCTACACAATAAGGAAATTGAAATTATTGGGTAACTAATTTCTCCATTCATGGCACCTGTTCCCTTGAATGCAGACGCAGTGGTCACAAAGTTTTTTTTTTGTTTTAAAGTAATCCAGTACCTACCTCCTGATGGTGCTCTTCACACTCTAGAAGTAATAAAAAGAGAAGTAGTTGATTAAAACAAGTCCATGTAACCCTGCAGTCCCCTACTCTCCCATTCACCTACACCCTGTGTGTAAAGTAACCAGTGCTGCCCTGCAGCTGCAGTGGGGAAAACAAAGCAGGGGCCAGGTCAGACCCCCTGGCAGAGAATCACCACTACTAGGGGCACGGAAGGCAGCTTGCTTTGAATTTCTTGTAAAAGCTGCAAGTCAAAAGGAGCTCTATGGAACTAGCTTCTGCACCCATGGGTCTCTAGGAAAAGCTAGGCCACGATCCAGAAAGAAATCGCTGGGACGTGCACCCTTTTTAGGTTAAATTGATGTTGCTTTCTTTAATGTATAGTCTTCCACAATCTCGTACCATGCGCTAAACCTACATGGAGTCTGCTGGAATAACTGCCCTCTTGTGCAGCTGACGTGTTCCTGCGTTAGGTTTTCTTCTATTTATAGGGGCCCGGCCATCTATTATGTATTTGTTGTCTTTTCATTCTGGTTTCTACTCTTAACATTTCCCCAGAGTCTTAAGTGTTACATTAGCAGTAAGAAAAATTCATTCATCTCTCGGATGCTCTGACCTTAAATCAGGCTAGGTCGATGGGCCTGGAATCCACTCGTAAAAGTTTAGAAATTCTACAAGGGTCCTAGGGAACATGGTCCTACCCCTTGCTTGCTTTTTTTTTTTTTTTTTTTTTAACTTTTTATTTAATAACAGGATCAGAGTTACAGAGGCAACACAGTTTTGCCAGAAAAAAAAAAAACCCAGGGGCTAGACTGGCATTTCTCTTCCAGCCTGGCCAGCGCCTCTCACCTTCAGAAAGTCGGTTGCTGGTTTCTGGCACGTCTCCTCAGTCTCGCGGATCAGTTTTCGCAGGAAGGAGGTTTCGGTGGAGAGGCGGCTTGCGGTTCGGCTCTCGGTCCTGGAGATTTTCTTGTCCACCGCCTCCAGCCTGCTGATGAGGATCTTTTCCTGCTCATCGAGGAGCTGACGCAGCCGCGCAAACTCCCCTGTCACCTTCCTTTTCTCACTTTCCACCTTATTCTGCAGTGAGCAGACAGAGAGACTAATAAGAATCATCACATTTAGTGTTCTATTATTCTTGTTATACGCTTACTGCCTTCCAATTCAAGTTGGTTTACATCAAACAGTAAAAAAAAAAAAAATCACATAAATAATATAGAACACTACACCCCACTCTAATACAGCCATCACCCCCAATGACTATGCGAACTCCAAACCCTCCCCCACCAGCCCCTGTTGCTTCCAAAACAATGATGCTTTTAGGTTTGCGCCTTCAGGAGTAAAGTGGAGACAGTGAGCCGAGGAAAACATCAGCAAGGCTTGGTCCAAGCTGTCAGTTGTAGCAGGGCCTGAGCCCAGGCTTGCAGACTGCTGCTTCCCGGGCGAGGTGAAGGCACTTGGTGGAAGTGAGATCACCATCTTCCTTCTGCAGCAGGGGCGTAGTGCCAGTGAAGTGTGCAGCTCTGTAGAAAAGTTAACTTTAGATGCTGAGGATTTCCCTGCCTTCCTAAAGAGTTTCCAGTCAGAATTGGAGCGCAGAGGTGTTAAGTGACTTTTGAAGGTCACGTGGTTGAAGTGTGAAAGAAGGTTAAGTGACTACCTAAGCTCACAGAGTGAGGTGTACAGGATCAGGATTTGGAGTTTCCAGATGTCACAGCTCTGGGCTCTAACCCTCCCCCTGCCCTTTTGTAACCTCCTTCACTTTCACCTTCTAGCACTTTTGAAATTGTGTCTGCATGAACATTTCTATATGCAAATGATTAATGGTGCTGCTTATTTATCTGGAATAGATTACAACTTGTCCACCTCTGCTGTTTTGGAATTATGAATCAACCCTAATTTGTGCTGGGTATCTGATTTCAAATCACAACAATGAGCAATGTAATTTACTTAATTACCTGGTGCCAGAGCTGGCTTGGTTACATGTGACTAAGTTATGCAGGTATTGTAAGGTCAGAGGACAGACACTTTAGTAAAGAATAATTTATTTTTTTTGGGGGGGGGGGGGGGGGGAGAGAGTGACAGGGCTCAGACCTGAGACACTGGGTGATAAAGTGACTCAGAGCTAGGGCTAGAACTGAGAGACATGTGAATAATGTGACTCACCCCGCGGTCACACTTGGACCCAAAGCGTAGACGCGAGGCCCAGGGTGATAACGTGCATGGGAATGTCCTGGGTTATTTATAGTCCTAAAAGGATGCGGCGTGTGAGGCAGCAACCAGCTGTCTGTAACAATTACTTGACACCTCCCTAATGGTAAGAGCACCTGCAGCAGTGTTGCGTATCTTAATGTCAGAACCTGAGAAAGGGACAGGAGCAGTAGGATTAGGGGACTGAGGGAGCTACAGGAGTACCTAAAGAAGCAATGACAGGATTGTGACAATATGCAGCAGCTCAGTGCAGTAAAATGTCTTTCTAACAGGACAGGGCTGAAAAATGGTCTTGAATTCTCCCAAGTCCCTCCCTCCCTCCCATGCCCAGTGTCATCGAGTCAGTATAAATTGAGGTTTGCCTGGTGTAAGGATTTCCGATTATCCTTGTGCTGACAAAAACATGCATCCACCTGCGAGTCACGCTTACCCACCTTCAGCGCTCTGCTCTTCAGTTCTTCCTCACAGCGAAGGCGCTGGAGATCCTCTATGGTCTGCCTCATGGGGTCCAGCAGTCTCTGGAGCTTTTCCTGGGTCATAGAAGGAGAATCAAGGAAGGGGTCCATGCGTGTGCCATTATAAAGCAGCAGAGGGAGGCGCTCATTGTATGTGACATAAAACACTCCAGCAAAGCAGGCAATGTGTGACTTCACAAAGACTGCTGCAAAGGCCTCCAGGTGTGTGACATCATATGCTGGGTTCAGCCAATCATGTTGGCCTTTCAGTGCAGCAGCATGGGGTTATGGGTAAGCTGAGTAATGGGCTCCCTGTCATGAGAGACAGGGACAGGAGGAGCTGGTGCTGGTTTTCTTGCTGTTTCAGCACTGAGACCTATAGTTCCAGGGAAGCTAAGTCCCACATTGCAGTAGGGATGAAACCAGCACTGCTCTTGCTGACCTCCCAAAACTGTCCTGAGACGCCCACATCAAGCTGGGTTTTGGCTTCAGGGTAACCCCAGCTTGAGGCTTTTTTTTAAACTTAATCCCTGCTTATCCTGCTTGCAGCCTTAGTGGTTGTAGCTATTTTCTGCAGTCTCTTTTTCCCTATGTATTTGCCTTGATTAACTGTAAGAGGTGCTGAGCAGGGCCACTCTGGTTCTATACAGTACTGCATCCGTCACGTAAGAGGAATAGCAACAGTTACTAGATATCTACCAGGGATATATATATATATGTGATAAATTTCCATGTATTAAGTCTCCAATGCATGCAAATCTCTCTCATACATATTCCTTGTGAATGTCCTGAAAGCCCAACTGACTGTGAGAGTCCTGGGACAGGTTGGGGAACGCCTGAACTACTTTTTTCTGGATGGTGCTGATCTAACCCTTGTTTTGCCCCATTACATGTATGGACTTGTAGTTCCTGCTTCTTTTCTTTCACTTAAGGAAGATCAGAACTACAAGTCCTGGTCCCACCATCTCATGTAGGGTTCAAATCAAGACTACATCCCTTGCATTCCTGCACAGTCTCCTCAATGGGGATCAGGTTGTGAGATCTGTGAACCCGGGACACACTGTGATAATAAAGACACTGACACTCACCTTGTATTCCTGCACAGCCTCCTCTATGCGGGTCACAGTGTGAGACCTGTGACCCTGGGACACACTGTGATAACAAAGATACTGACACTCACCTTGTATTCCTGCACAGCTTCGTCTATGGGGGTCACACTGAGATCTGGGACACACTGTGATAATAAAGATACTGACACTCACCTTGTATTCCTGCACTGCCTCCTGTATGGGGATCAGGGAGTGAGATCTGTGACCTGGGACACACTGTGATAATAAAGATACTGACACTCACCTTGTATTCCTGCACAGCCTCCTCTATGGGGATCAGGGTGTGAGATCTGTGACCCCGGGACACACTGTGCTAATAAAGATACTGACACTCACCTTGTATTCCTGCACAGCCTCCTCTATGGGGATCAGGGTGTGAGATCTGTGACCCCGGGACACACTGTGATAATAAAGATACTGACACTCACCTTGTATTCCTGCACAGCCTCCTCTATGGGGATCAGGGTATGAGATCTGTGACCCCGGGACACACTGTGATAATAAAGATACTGACACTCACCTTGTATTCCTGCACAGCCTCCTCTATGGGGATCAGGGTATGAGATCTGTGACCCTGGGACACACTGTGATAATAAAGATACTGACACTCATCTTGTATTCCTGCACAGCCTCCTCTATGGGGATCAGGGTATGAGATCTGTGACCCCGGGACACACTGTGATAATAAAGATACTGACACTCATCTTGTATTCCTGCACAGCCTCCTCTATGGGGATCAGGGTATGAGATCTGTGACCCTGGGACACACTGTGATAATAAAGATACTGACACTCACCTTGTATTCCTGCACAGCCTCCTCTATGGGGATCAGGGTGTGAGATCTGTGACCCCGGGACACACTGTGCTAATAAAGATACTGACACTCACCTTGTATTCCTGCACAGCCTCCTCTATGGGGATCAGGGAGTGAGATCTGTGACCTGGGACACACTGTGATAATAAAGATACTGACACTCACCTTGTATTCCTGCACAGCCTCCTCTATGGGGATCACACTGTGATAATAAAGATACTGATACTCACCTTGTATTCCTGCACAGCCTCCTCTATGGGGATCACACTGTGATAATAAAGATACTGACACTCACCTTGTATTCCTGCACAGCCTCCTCTATGGGGATCAGGGAGTGAGATCTGTGACCTGGGACACACTGTGATAATAAAGATACTGACACTCATCTTGTATTCCTGCACAGCCTCCTCTATGGGGATCACAGTGTGAGATCTGTGACCCCGGGACACACTGTGATAATAAAGATACTGACACTCACCTTGTATTCCTGCACAGCCTCCTCTATGGGGATCACAGTGTGAGATCTGTGACCCCGGGACACACTGTGATAATAAAGATACTGACACTCACCTTGTATTCCTGCACAGCCTCCTCTATGGGGATCAGGGAGTGAGATCTGTGACCCCGGGACACACTGTGCTAATAAAGATACTGACACTCACCTTGTATTCCTGCACTGCCTCCTCTATGGGGGTCACAGTGTGAGATCTGTGACCCTGGGACACACTGTGATAATAAAGTTACTGACACTCATCTTGTATTCCTGCACAGCCTCCTCTATGGGGATCAGGAAGTGAGATCTGTGACCCCAGGACACACTGTGATAATAAAGATACTGACACTCGCCTTGTATTCCTGCACAGCCTCCTCTATGGGGATCACACTGTGAGATCTGTGACCCCTGGACACACTGTGATAATAAAGATACTGACACTCACCTTGTATTCCTGCACAGCCTCCTCTATGGGGATCAGGAAGTGAGATCTGTGACCCTGGGACACACTGTGATAATAAAGTTACTGACACTCATCTTGTATTCCTGCACTGCCTCCTCTATGGGGATCAGGGAGTGAGATCTGTGACCCTGGGACACACTGTGATAATAAAGTTACTGACACTCATCTTGTATTCCTGCACAGCCTCCTCTATGGGGATCAGGAAGTGAGATCTGTGACCCCGGGACACACTGTGATAATAAAGATACTGACACCTTGTATTCCTGCACTGCCTCCTCTATGGGGATCACAGTGTGAGATCTGTGACCCCGGGACACACTGTGATAATAAAGATACTGACACTCACCTTGTATTCCTGCACAGCCTCCTCTATGGGGATCAGGGAGTGAGATCTGTAACCTGGGACACACTGTGATAATAAAGATACTGACACTCACCTTGTATTCCTGCACTGCCTCCTCTATGGGGATCACAGTGTGAGATCTGTGACCCCGGGACACACTGTGATAATAAAGATACTGACACTCGCCTTGTATTCCTGCACTGCCTCCTCTATGGGGATCAGGAAGTGAGATCTGTGACCCCGGGACACACTGTGATAATAAAGATACTGACACTCACCTTGTATTCCTGCACAGCCTCCTCTATGGGGATCACAGTGTGAGATCTGTGACCCCGGGACACACTGTGATAATAAAGTTACTGACACTCATCTTGTATTCCTGCACAGCCTCCTCTATGGGGATCAGGAAGTGAGATCTGTGACCCCGGGACACACTGTGATAATAAAGATACTGACACTCGCCTTGTATTCCTGCACAGCCTCCTCTATGGGGATCACAGTGTGAGATCTGTGACCCCTGGACACACTGTGATAATAAAGTTACTGACACTCATCTTGTATTCCTGCACAGCCTCCTCTATGGGGATCAGGGAGTGAGATCTGTGACCCCGGGACACACTGTGATAATAAAGATACTGACACTCACCTTGTATTCCTGCTCAGCCTCCTCTATGGAGATCATGTTGTGGGATCTGTGCTCTTGAGATCTGTTACACACCATGCAGAGAATGCTTTCATCCTCCCGGCAAAAAAGCTTAAAGGTCTCGTGTTGCCTGTTGGTGCACTGGCACCCTGGGCACGTCTGTGCTGGTTGTGTGCAGAGGCGCTGCACCGCTTCTCCTAGCTGCCGGTTCCCCTCTAGACTCCTCCGCGGGCAGTTCTGCCTGCAGACGGGGCAGAAGAAACAAGAGCCTGGTCTCTCCCAGCACCGGGAGATGCAAGAGCGGCAGAAGTTGTGTCCACAGCCAAGAGTCACCGGGTCGGTGAAGTACTCCAGGCAAACAGGACAGGTCAGGTCAGCAAAGAGAGTCTCCATGACAGAGCTCCTCCCAGGCATAGCTCTGTCTCAAGAGAGTGAGGAAAGAGCATTCTTACTTACTCATTGGAAGGATTACAGCCCTGAAAGATGGGTGTCTTCTCACTCCACCTACCACCCTCTCCTCCTCTTATTTCCTCTCGCCCTCAGTTTTATGCCAACTCTCCCTTCCCTCGCTCATTGTTTCTTCCCCAAGTCCTCTTTCCTCTCCCCTCATTTATCCCTTTCCCTGTCTATTCGTTTCTTTTCTACGTTTCCCTGTTTCCATCCTCCTAAGTCTCGCCTTTTTCTCTCCCTGTTCCTCTCTGCCTGTCTCTTTCTCATGCCAGTGCCTTCACCTCTCAGCCCTACCTTTCCAAAGGCAGTCCGGGGTAGATGTCACATCAACCCCATGCTGACGAATGCCATCACTACAAAAGGCAGGTTGAATATTAACCGAAGAGATGGGAACATTGGAGGTCATGAAATCCAAACATGGAGACTGGCAGAAAAACATGGGGATGTGCTCTCGTTTTACAAGGACAAGAAAACATCAGTGCTATTAATTATATCATTTCCTAGCGTGTAGCCAGATGGACTTGGGACCAGTGGGTTATGTGCTCTTCTGCTAGCAGATGGGAGACTGAGTCAGATTTCAAAGCTGACGTCACGGCCTGACATTTGGGTCTTCCAACCTGGCCTGCATGGGCCAATATCCCACTTCTTTCTGGCCATGCACCTTGATCTGCCATTGAGGCTGACATGCCAGACTCTGGCCCACAGGCCCTATATCGGACAGCCCCTCTTCTAGAGCATTCTGTCCTCTGAAAAGGGTTTGCTCCTTCTGCATTATTTATAAAACGTTGAGATACCTGAATGCCTCCTCTCTAGGGATACATGGGGGTCTTTTGTGTGGTTGTATTTTGGATTTCCTAAGAAACTATGGTAGATGGTAGCAGAGTGTTCTCTGTGAGGTGCTATGTATCGGGCTGTGGACATAAAGAGCAAGATGATATTTGGGGAAGCCGAGATGAGAAAATATCTTCCTAAGAGAGAAATGTCTACATGTCGTGTTAGAAAGGAATACTCACTAACAGGCACATTTTTAAAGGGCCGCACGCATAAAAATCGGGACTTGCACGTGTGGCCCGATATGCGCACAAGTGCTGGGCCGCAAAAAACGGGCAGGCTCGGGGACGTGGTCTGGGCAGGGCAGGACAGAGGTCGACCGGGACAGTGGGGAAGCGCACGCCGGCCAGCTGCCGGCGCGCGGAAGTTGCTTCTGCTCCGACAGAGCAGTAAGTAAAAAAAAAAAAAAAATGGGGACAGGGTTAGGATAGGGGCCAGGGTGGAAAGAGGAAGGAAGAGTAGAGTTAGGGATAGGAAAGTTCCCTCTCAGGCTGGGAAGGCCTGATTGCGTTGCCGCACGTAATTTTATAACGTGCGCACCGGCGCACGCCTGTTATAAAATTGGCATGCTCCTTTTAAAATCTACCCCTAAGAGTTTCGTTATCCTAGCGGAATTTGTGATTTAGAGAGTTCCCAATGGCCTGGAATCTCCCCTCATAATGAGCATTTTGTGGTGAAGCCAACCAGTGTTCTCAAAGTTGCTCAATGCACTTGAAAATAAAGAGAGCTGTAAGATTCCAATTATTTTATTTTGAGGAGGGGGAAGAATACCAATTAAAATAATTCTCTTTTGACAGTTATGCAATGTTCCTACCTGGGTTGTTGTTGAGAAGGGAGAGTCTGGGGAGGGATGCGAAAAAGAAACAGGTTATCATTGACTTGTTGGAAGTCGGGGAATCCGACACTAGCGAATCGTGACGCGGATGATTCTTATGGGTATCTTAAGATGGGGCATCCAGGCAGCGCCTCGCCCACAAACATTGCCCCCCCCCCAGTAGCTACATTAAACTGCATTAACACCGGCCATTAATGTGGTGTTTAATGTGCGCATTAATGACCAAAGTTAATGCAGATGTGTGTTAAAGTACATGCTTTAAATTGAATGGTAATACAGAAAGCTAACGGCGCCACCCTGAGCTGTAGTTAAGTTTTTGGGTTAGGGCATCTGCGTTGCAGTTTGTATGTTGTAGCATGCATTGCTTCACTGCACTAGTTGGTAAGGCGCTGTTGTTGGGGATTTGAACTGCACATTTCAAGCTACTGCTGGGTGATGTAAACTACGTGAATGGGATAGATCAGAGGGCAAAGAATTCAGGGCGTGCATCAAAGCATTGCAGTAGGCAGCTGTCTGGGATAGGAAGCCTGGAATGCAGTGACTACACTTTGCTTCCCTCCCCTTCCGGTCGCCTCCTGCTGAACATCTACCTCCTCCCTCTCTTCTGCTTTCTGACAGGAAAGAGCTCTTAAATCTAGGTTTGTAGGTCACCTCCACTCCTGCATCTCCTGTTAACACGAACAAGAAGCAGCATGCAAGTTGAAGGAAGAAGATGGAGCCAAGAGAGTGAGGAAACTGAGCATGCTCAGTTTAGGATGCCTGCAATGACTAGTCATCTAGATATGGGATTTAAGGTGACTGTTTTATTTAACATGACCAAATTAGCTACAACTTGTTTACCATTTGTTGAAATGCTTATTAATTCCAAATCTGTTTCTGACAATATGATGATCGTTGGTGACTTTGATGCCACAATGACATGTTTGGGCTGTGATCACATTGTTAGTGGTTCTACTCATAAGTCTGGCCACACTCTGGATTTAATTGTTGTAAATACTTCTGTATTGACTCAATTTTCAACGCAGGCAGGTAGAGCAAGTCCCTTGGTCAGATCACTATCTGCTAACCTTTTCCTACCCATTACTGAATTAGGCTTTTACTGCTAATCCCCCTCCATTCATATTTCAAAGGGGTCACACTGATTTGGAATTATTTGAAAGAGAGGCTGATACCAGCACCAGAAAACTGTGAGGCTGAAAGTACTGCCACTACCGTTTCTAGCTGGGATAAGATCATCTCCAATGTGCTTGATGCCCTTGACCTGGTTAAAACGTTCCGGTTCCACAAGAGGAAGGCCACCAAATTATATACCCCCAAAACTGCAGGATGTATGCCATATGCTTCGGAGATGGAGGCACTCTCACACCCCAAAAGCCCTTCAGCTCAGTACTTACAGGGTCCAATATGATACTGTGAAGAAATCATTTTATGCAGCCCTAGCTACATGAAGCCGGTAAAAATCCTCGAGAGCTATTTAGGATTGTCAAGGGTTTAACAACCCTCCCTGAACAACTCCTGCAATGTAGTGATAATTTTCATTCTTGTGAGAGGTTTATGGCTAACATTTGCTCCACTTTTCGATCAGATTGCTCCTGGACTAGTAATCTTCCAGCTACTTCTGATGTACAACAGGAATATTTTCGGCCAGTTTTTCAAATTGAAATAATTTATTTATTTTATTTATTTTATTTGTATTTTTCTATACCGGCATTCACGGAGTTCGTATCATGTCGGTTTACATAAAACAAGGGGTGAGAAATACATTATAACGTAAATAACTAATAACATAAGAGTATACATTAAAAGGTAAAACAAGTGCATGGAAGAAAAAAGTTACAATAAAACGGGGTCATTCTAACTGGGATTAGAGTTAGAGGAAAGATAAACAGTTTAACGAGAAGTAAAACATTGTAATGATTGGTAGATAGAGACTGTTTCAGTTTAATAGGAAATGATCAGTAATGCAAATTCTTCCGGCCATTAAACCCCTGCTATACCTTATTAATGAAGGGAGCAAAGGATGTAATTTCTCCAACATTGACCTCTTTTGTCAATCTTTCCCTAACTGAAGGAAAACCACCATCAGCCTTAAAGCACACCTCGGTACATCCTCTGCTAAAGAAAATCAGGGCTTGATACTACTGATCTTATGAACTTTCAGCCAATCTCTTCTCTGCCATTCCTTTCTAAAGTCATTAAGGATGCTGTTTGGAAGCAATTAGATGAGTTTACCCAAGAACATCAAATTTTAGATCAGTACCAGATTGGGTTTCGTAAACGCCTGAATACTGAAGTCTTTCTACTCTCAAGTATCAATGTCTTTTGAACAGGCTTCAACAGCAGTCAAGGGTTTATTCTGGTCTTACTTGACATCACTGTGGCCTTCAACACCATGAGCCATGACATTTTATTATACAGACTTCGGGAATGTGGCAGCTCTCGTACAGTCCTTGACTGGTTCAACTCATATCTCTTGGGGAGAACACACAGGAGCACTATTGGCTGTAATTATTTCAGCTGGCAGACAATCACAACCGGTGGACCCCAGAGGTTCATCCCTTTCAGCTGCCTTAATTCAACATCTATATGGCACCTGTTTGTAAACTAGTGGCCGTGCTCTGTATAGGCTACCATTTATATGGGGATTATATTTCAATTTTTTGCCCCAATATCATCTTCTTGGTCTACTACCTTTGATCTTATGTTCATCTGCCTTTCTGCCATAGAGGGTTGGTTGAGCTATAACAAATTGTCATTAAATCGTATGAAAACCGAACTTCTGGTATTGCAAAGGCTTGGTAGGATTGAATCTCCCTCCTCCTTTATGTTTGAGAATTCCAAGATTCCTAGTGTAACATCTGCCAAGGGCCTTGGAGTCTTACTTGATAAGGATTTATCCATCTACAATCACGTGAAGGTAATAATTAAGTCTGGTTACTAGAAACTGCATCTATGATGATCTTAGGCCACTATAAGTTCTGCCCTGATCCCTCCCAATGTTAACTATTGTAGCTTGCTATTCATCAGCCTGCCAGCTTATGTTCTACATATTTCCAACTGCTGCAGCATTCTGCCGCCCGTTTAATTACAGGTTTGGACTGGGGGGGCCCATATTATGTTAATGCTGAAAGAGCTACACTAGTTACCACTTTCCTAGCAGATCCAGTTCAAGCTAGCCCTGCTAATTCATATAATGCTTATGTCCGATGAATTCCATGCTATATATATAATCCCACACATGCCCTGAGGTCCTCGCAAAAGGGCCTATTGCACACCTCTTTCATGCACTATGCCTGCCTCTCCAAGACACGAGAATGAGCCTTTTCTGTGGCAGGGCCCACCCTCTGGAACTCATTGCTGGAAATGCAATGGTTGACCACATGTACCAAGCTGGTTAAAAAAAAATGCTGAAAACCTTCTTGTTCCAGGTGGCTTTCATGGATGCCATATATTATGCTGCTGAATAGACACTGCATGCTGTTGCTAAGGGACTGGGTGCAGGGTTTTGACCTTTTTTTTGTCCTTTGATTACTGTCATTTGTCCTGTGTTTTTATTTGTGTAACAGTGGAGCGCACTATTAACCGGCATTTGGACGCGTGTTTTCAACACGCTAGCTTTACCCCTTATTCAGGAAGAGATAATAGCGCGTCGAAAACGCACATTTTACGTTAAGAAATTAGCGCCTACCCAAAGGTAGGCGTTAATTTCTGCTGGCCTCCGACTTAATATCATGGCGATATTAAGTCAGAGGCCCCAAAAGTTAATAACATTTTTTTTTTAAATGTGCCCGCGGCTTGAAAACCGAACGCTCAATTTTGCCGGCGTCCGGTTTCCGAACCCATGGCTGTCAGCGGGTTTGAGAACTGACGCCGGCAAAATTGAGTGTCGGCTGTCAAACTCACTGACAGCCGCCGCTTCCATCAAAAAAGAGGCGCTAGGGACGCGCTAGTGTCCCTAGCGCCTCTTTTTACCACGGGCCCTAATTTAAATAAATTAACTTTTTGAATTGCGCGCACAGGTGAGTGGCCTGGGCGCTCGCCCGCTCTCCCACGTGGTTTACTGTATCGGCCCGAGTGTTGGCACAGGCAGGATTCCAGTTCGGGCTGTGCTGCTCTGATGTGGCAGGCCACGCAAAAGGAGTGTCGTCTGAGCTTTTTTTGCTGCCGGGGCCATTGCCTTTGTGTATGTACGTTTGGTGTCCGGCGCGCACAGGCAATGCACCTAGATATGTGCGCGCAGTTGTGCACGTGGCTATGTGCTTGTAAAAGCGCACATCGTGCGCCCAAGAGGCCAGCCTGACTCGCACATACCGACTGCCAAAGGGGGGAAGATGGCACCACCGCCCACTCTGTGCAAGATGGCACCACCGTGGGTAACCCACCGAGCCGAAGATGGGGCCTAGCGCATCAAAGGCTGCTCAACCCGTTCAGAGCCCCCCTTTTTTACCTCGCCAGGATTGAGAACAGAGTCGGTACGGCATGTCAAGCAAGGAGACCGGAGAAGACTCGCCAGAGCCCTTCTTCTGTGGATTGAAGATTTTTTTTACTTACCTGGTCTCAGCACTTACTGGCCGAGTGCAGAGAAGGTCTCCAGCTGCCGGGGGGGGGGGGGGGGGGGGGGGGGGAAGGGCTTTGGCCTTCACCGCCGCACTCGGCTTTGCACCCACTGCCTTTCAGCCGCTTCAGCAGCTAAGTCCACACCGGGAACCGGCTACTGGACCTAGGCCCACCTCTGAGGGATCAGAAATCACCTCAGGAATTCTCGACTGGGGGAAGGACCCTTAGGTATCACCACAGGAGAGCGGGGCTAAATCTTCTTTAAGTTAAAATGCTTTTTTTTTTTTTTTTTGTATTCCAGCTAGCACCGTGCTAGTGAGGGGATAGTGTCCTCATCTACTATGGAGACGGAAAGATACTGAGGAGCCGAGGTCACGGCCGGGGTATATCTAGGGTGACGTCCGCCTTGAAATCTGACTCAAGTCTCCCATCTGCTAGCAGAGGAGCACATAACCCACGGGGGTCCTGAGTCCATCTGTCTACACTAAGGAAAATGAAAATATCAGGTAAGTAATTTCTCCAGTTAATGCTATCTTACAGAAGGCTTTGATGTCACTGTGCATGCACTACCTACTTATCACCTACACTTGCAAACATACAGGCCCATACAGTAAACTCCGCAGGAGAGCTGGCGCTCCCAGGCGAGCACCCGCTCTCCCAACACGTGCCCAGGCACTTCTCTTGGGCACGCGATTCAGTATTTAAATTAGGGCCCGTGCTAATAAGGAGGCGCTAGGGACACTAGCGCGTTCCTAGCGCCTTCTTATTGGCAGAAGCGCTGGCAGCAGGTTTGACAGCCGACGCTTAATTTTACCGGCATCTGTTGTTGAACCCATTGACAGTCACGGGTTCGGAACACGGACACCAGCAAAATTGAGCGTCCGTTTTACCAACCCGCGGGCAGATTTTTTTTTTTTTTTTTTTGGGGGGGGGGGCCTCCGACTTAATATCACTATGATATTAAGTCGGAGGGTGTACAGAAAAGCAGTTTTTTCTGCTTTTCTGTACACTTGCCCGGTGCCGTCTGAAATGAACTCCTGCCGCTGGCAGGCAATTTCTGAGAGTAAAATGTGTGGCTTGGCCGTACATTTTGCTTTCTGTATTGCGGGTGAATACCTAATAGGCTCATCAACATGCATTTGCATGTGATGAGTGCTATTAGTTTTGGGGGGTTGGCAGTGTATTTTCCACGCGCTATTACCCCTTACAGTATAAGCAATAGCGCGTCAAAAACGCATGGTCAAACGGGGGCTAACGGTCCGCTCGGCCGAGTGCACCCTTCTGTATGGGCCTGATGGAAATATAACAGCTGAAGGAGACTATATGGCCTACCTTATCTGCACATCCCCCCTAGCTCTTCAGCATAGCCCATTATGTGCTGTTCTAGCAGGCATGCTCAATCTTCACTAATTCACATGGTAAAGAAGTTGAAATACAAAGGCACCATCCTCTGCTGAACATTTTTTGTTACGTTTTTGTGCATGCTAAATTTTTTTCAGCACACGTGAATACCCCATTTAGTTTGTACCAAATCATTTTAGTACAGACTAAATGTTTTGTTTTTGCACACACATTCGATTGTATAGGTGCATATGTGATTTAGTGTATATGGAAATTAAAAAAAAAGTGCACACATTAAACAAACTGAAACGAACAACAGCACATCCCTACGCCATATCTTGCTCTAAAGTTAGCAATTATATCATTACTGGAACATGATCCCTTAAAGCTGTACATATAGCAAAGGTATAATTGTATATTACATCCATTAATGTACAGTATAGTAGATCATCCCTGTCTTAATTTTCTCTTTGTACTGATAGTACTCTATTCTTCATTCCCCCATGTTTGGATCTGCTGAGGGGAATGCCAGCTCGCGAAAGCTAGTCACGCAATGGATGAAGTTAGTCCAATAAAAAGGGATCACTCCTATTATTTTTTTGTTTGTTTGTTAACCTTTATTCTTGTTCATTTTTTTTCATGGAAATGGAAAATGTTATCCTTCTATTGTAATTCCAAAGAAATGGCTGGCTAGGTGCAAGCAATGGTCCATCGAGCCCAGCATCCTGTTGCTGGCAAATGCCAGTGCGAAAGTCCATTTCTTGTTGGCTCTCTCCAGAAACCAAGAGTTGTAAGCCCTCCGGGGATAGGGAAATACCTAGGCGAAGCCTAGTGGTTAGAGCAGTGGGCTACGAACCAGGAGACCAGTGTTCAAGGTCCTTGTGACCTTGGGCAAGTCACTTTACCCTCCATTGCCTCAGGTACAAACTTGGGGCCTCATTTTCTAAAGTATCGCAGGCCTGCGATACTTTAGAAAATGAGGGGCGGGGGAGGGCCTGCGCTAGCTGGCAGCAATCGCTGCCAGTTTCGCACCCAATAGCGCCACCATAGGAAGTGTAGCTATTGGGAGCGAAAGCGGCCACGAAAAGGCACTTACCTTTTCGCTGTTCGCGGCGTCGGCGCAGAGTCGGCCCCGGTGATGCCCCGACTCCTCCTCTTCCGGGGCCGACTCCGCCCTCATCCTGGTATCGCAAGCGAAAAGTCCCTTATCGCGTGCGAGCAGCGTGGAAAATGAGGCCCTTAGATTGTAAGCCCTCTGGCGATAGGGAAATACCTACAGTACCTGAATGTAATCCACTTTGAAGCGCTGGAAAAAAAAAAAAACCGTGCAAAAAGCGGAATATAAATCTATTTGGCTAACAGAACTGTTCTCCAGAAACCTGTCCAAACCTTTTTTAAACTCAGTTGTACTACTCACCTTAACCACAGTCATTGGCTGAAAACAGTAAGCTTGCTTTAAATGTGCTGTTAGTTTCTGGAGTGTCCCCTAGTGCTAGTACTATTTCATATGGTAAATAACTGTTCCTTCTTATCATAGCCTTTCCAAGCTTCTTCAGAAGGGAGCAGGTTCATCCCTGCCATCAGTTTTATTGCTCTTTTCTGCTGTATCTTTTTTTGAGGTGCTGTTCTCATAATTGCACGCAATACTCAAGGTATGGCTTCACCCTGGTTCAATGCAGAGGCATTACGATAAATTATATTACTTGGGGGGTTAGATCATTGCAAGGTTAAATTCTCTGAAAATTATAATTCAAGCAATGTCTGAATCTAATCTCTCTTATCAGCACTCTTGATGTGAGCTGACACCATTATTAAGCAGCCTGCTCCCTACACTGTAAAAGCTGCATTTAATATTTTTCTTACCCACTTAACTACACTGTGATCAGTTTTGAAGTGACTGGCCAGCCACAAAAGCAGAATGGAAATCTAAAATAGTTTTCAGACCAGCTAAAATCTCTGCCCAGTCCTTCAACATTAGTGCGGTCTTGTGGGTCAGCCAGTCCACAGTAAAGTTCAAACTATGAGCTGTACTGCATATTTTGTAAATTACTACAAACAATCCATAATTATAAAGAAATAAACAAGCTCCCTAACTTGGGAAGGGCTTCAGGAACTCCCATTTACCCACTGATTCGGACTATTTCTGGCGTTAGTGGCTTAGAGAAATCCTGAAGTAAGCTGGCAAAGATAGTTGGATATATTTAGTGGCTCTGCCACACACCCCGACAAAGTGGACTGAATATGTTTAGCCAGCTAACATTGCTGGCAAGACAGCAGCTGAAAATAGACTCCCACATGCATTGAAGGTGCATCTTATTTCTGTACATTCCATGGTGACACCTGCTGGTCACTGCACGTACTGCAGATTCAGCTCCTGTGTAGTCACTGGAGCCACTGCGGGAACACTTGGCCATTCTTATCCCCATCTCCAGGTAACCCTCAACTCTTTCCATTCCATCTCATTTCCCACAGATCAAACAAAAGCAAGGAGTCACTTCAGCATTTTTATGCATTTATTTATTTGTTTGCACATTGGTATAAAGAAAGAGCAAACTACTTCCAGCTGCATTAGAGAGGGGACCAACCCGAACCTCCTTTTACCTTACTATATCACATAAAAATCTGTTTGATCTAGGACAGTGTTTGAAATACTGTGCAAAAGCAAGGTCAGTTCGTTACACAAATAGTTTGCCCTTTCCTGGAAAATGGTAACACCAGCAAGACGACACAAAGCTCTTTAACCTGTGCTAAGATGACCTCCACGCCAGTCTCACCTACAAACCCTCCCAGCATTATCTTGAGAAGGGTCAGTTCACCGCCCTCTGTTCCACTGCACAATACCTGAAATTTTCCACATTTCTATCTGCGCACCGGGGACACCCCCCCCCCTGCTGGGCCTGGCTCATTCCATGATCAAAGTGAACCAAATCAGACCCCCAGCTGCTCGGACTGGCAAGGAGATTCAGGCAGGAGCAGGGGCAAAGCCCCCCAGAACAATTCTTTAAACATTATGCAGGATTAAAGCCCCATGAGAAAACAAAGAGAAGGGTTTGCTTTAATATTGGGCCCTGGGACTGGGCTTAAGCACTATGTTTCTAATTATAATTATTGGAGCTGCTCACGTACCCAAGCAGATGCCTACTCAGAATGATTGTGGAAGTGACAACCCTCTTTAATGGCTGCCTTATAGCATCAGTGATACACAGCATGGTTACTCCCTCCCAGGCTTGCCAACTGTCAGTATAGTTACTGACACTCAGGAAGGGTGCAAACAAAAAAAAAATAAAAAAAAAAAATCTGTAAAAATAATTTCAGGTCAGTAATGAGAATTGCCTCTCTGCTTCCTTGGTTCACTATCATCCAGAACAGTGTTTCTGGATCTGGTGCTAGAGTCTGGTTTCTACGTGGAGTCCGCATGAGATGGATTTGTGTCCAAGGGAGGAAGCACGTGCAAATCTAAAATGTGCATATGCACTATGGATAGTCTGAAAGCAAGATTGCTGGGGGGACTCTAGGACTGGCTTGAGAAGAGGGAAACTTGTTTTAATGCGGTATTCACAAACCCTACGAGGCAGACCAAAAACCTTAGTCAACCTCCAGCCTTTTCCTCTAAATCAGTCCTGGAGGGCTCTAAATGGGTCAGCTTTTCAGGATATCCCTAATGAATATGCACAAGGTAGAGTTGCATACAATTGAAGTGTGCCTGTCACTCTCTTGCATGCATATTCATTAGGTAGACCCTGAAAACATGACCCATTTTGTGGTCCTAGAGGACTGAAAGAGAATATCACTGCTCTAAATGAAGTGAAAAAGCATCAGGAGTTCGCAGAAGAAGGGGAGAGGCAGCAGCTCAGACTATTCCTTGTCACTCCTGTACAGACAGCTGAGCAAGCAGAGAGAAAAAAAAAAAAGCACAGGTATGAAATCCACCCCGATCAGCCCTGTGCACCCCTTTCACTGTCCCACACATCGATCAGGCCCACACCCATGCACAGCCTTGAAAAGAAAACATTTGTAATTATGTCACAGTATGGCATGGGGTACACCAACCCATGCCAGTAATTGCAAGGTGGGAGCACTACAACCTACAGCACTGGCCAACCCCCCCCCCCCCCCCCCCCTTCCCTTAGAACTGGTATTTTTCACCAAGCAATGTGGAGCTTCGAAAATAAAAATCAAAACTCATATCCCAGTGATCATTGACCTCCCAAAGCATTCTGACATTTAACTATTCCAGGGACTGCCCCATGGTCTCTTACTGCTGGGGAGTAGAGGGCTTGCTAGAAAGTTCGAGACAGACACTCAGGTGACTAGCTAAGCTAAAGCCAGAAGGCAGAGGAACGCAATAAGAGAATAAAGCTAAATTCTTCATTTTATCTACTAGGAGCTGCTTCCCGTCACTCAGGCGGACACACTTTTATACATATATTTACCTATTCACATATATTTATAGATAGAAATATATATTATCTCTCTTTACACACACACACACACACACCCAACCCCTTTCCCCCATCCCATTCCACCAAAGGTTACACACTACCTGCCCATTAGGTGACACTTTTATTCTTATTACCGTCAAGTGGGGAGAAGAATTCTCTAGCACTAATAGTTAGTAAAGTGGGGAGGAAGAGAAAGATTTCATAACTCAAGAGTTTCAAAGCCACAGGCTACTCAAGCAAAACCTCTCACCCCTGAACAAGAAGGAAAAGCAGGTTTGCTTACTGTATAGATAGTAGGATACATCAGCCCTGATTTGTGGGTGACATCATCCAATGGCATCAAACAGAATTGTCTCTCCAGGCTAGGAGAGCTTTGAGCTCTACTGACCATGTGTGGGAACTCCCGCATGGTTCTAAGTAGCTGCATAGTCAATTCTCCAGGGAGGAGGACGGGCCTCTCATAGCTACTTCATCCTGGTATCTACAGAAAACACAGTTCACAGTAAACAAACTTGCTTCCCCCCCCCCCCCCCCGATACTCAGGTTGAATTACCCACGATCTGTGGGAAGTTCCAAGCTGGAGGGTTGCAGCAGAGCATTTACTAAGAAAACAACCCGGACTCCATCATGGAGAGTAGACTACTGCAAGAATAGTTTACGCCAAACTGCCTGGCTGAAGCTACTGTGAGCCCTTGAGAGGTTGTCCAGACAGTAATGGAATGTAAAGACGTGAACTGATGACCAAGTTGCAGCTTTGTAAGACATGCTCGAGGAGTATTCCTCTAAGATGAGCAACAGAATAAGCGATAGATGTGACTCGATAAGCTTGGACAGTCTCTGATCTGCAAGCTTGCTCAGGTGTAGCAGCACTGAATGCATTCCCTTATCCAGGTAGACAATGTATGTTTGGCGACTGCGACACCAAGTTTGTTAGGGCCATATGTGATGAATAATTGCAAAGACTGGCGATGTGGTTGAGTTCACCTCATCCTATCTGAAGCTTCTTTTATTGTATGGCCTATAGCAGACATAAGCCTGGAGTTTCTGACTCTTGTAGGTGAGGTAACTGCAATGAAGAACGCTGCTTTCCAGGTCAGGAGCCTAAGAGAATCTGGCTGTAGTGGCACAAAAGGTGACTTCATGAGTTGAGAAAGGACAATACTCAAATCCCATACAAGTGGAGATGTGTGTCAGGAGATTAATGCAGCACAAGTTTTTCATAAATCTCAATATGAGCAGGTAAGTACAGATGGGTTTAGAATGTACCTGAACATGGTAAGCTGCTAAAGTGCTGAATTTACTTTCACCAACTATGTGGTGAAAGCCTGAGTCAGAAAAAAGGAACAAGTATGTGCGTGCTTGGGCTCACAGAAAAAAAATGGGTCCACGGTTTTCTGTTGGTACCACTGGGAATATCCAAGCCAGTTGATAGGATAGCTCATTCTGGTGGGTTTTTTTTTTTAGCTAAAGCCGAAATGTATTATCACTTTATGGAAAGAAAGATGAGAAACTACTGAGAGTTCAACATCCAAGCCAAGAGACTGATGAATGGAAGGAATGGACAATAAACATGCTTCTGTCCTGAGTCAACGTCAGTTTGGTCCTGGGTATTTGGTGGGACGGGTGGGAAGCAATAGGAGACACACAAATCATGTGTATCTGGACCATGCTGGAGCTATAAGAATCAAGCAAGCATGGTTGTCTGCATTGTCCCAGCAATGAGCAATATTGGTGAAAAGCGTCCATGAGGCTTGTACCCTGGTCAAGGAGTAAAGTGCACTGAGCCAGTCGGTGATCGCTGGATAGAATTAAGGAAAGAAATATCTAATTTTTTGCTCTGCTCCAACACAAAGAGGTCGATAAGACTATTCAACTGGGCAATTGGCCATTGGCTGTTGATTGTCAAAGATCAATCATGCAGTCAGAATACTCTGCTGAGGTGAATCGCTGGAGACTTCTGGAAAATAGGTGGAACATAAGACAGGCCAATGGCTAGGGCACACTGCCAAATCTTTAATGCTTTTTTGCAGTGAGACCATGATACTGCACCTCCCTGGATGCAGACATAAAACATAACTTGCTTGGCTTTTGAATTAAGATGCTTTTCACCAGAAGACGCATATATGTCGATAAAGATAAAGCATATCTACCACTATTAATTCCAGAAGATTTTATCTGAAAAGTGGCTCGCCTCACAAGACTAGGCGTCTTTGGATTGGAATGATCCTGTGAAAGGAGTGGGCGCTTACGAGGTGGTGTTTGTCACTAGTGAAAAAGGAGAGAGCGCACCCCATCCTTGCCTTGGAAGCTTTGATTAATGTTGATAATGGCTGGATCAGCTGATCCCATTGAGTGGAGACCCCAGTGTAGATAAGGGGGGGGGGGGGGGGGAAGGGTCAGCGAGATTACATGTAATGGTTACTACCATTTGACTTAATGCATCAAGAATTGCTCTGGTTGTCATACTGAGAGGTCAGTAACTTGTGTATGAGCAAAATCATGGTGTACGCTTGATCAGTAGCCAGAAATGCTCTCTCCTGCAATAAGGCCATCCATATGCCAATGGATTTCATTCTCTGAGCAGGTAGTAGATATGACTTTTTGAAATTGAGCAGAGAAAACCCAAACCCAAGACGGAGCATCTTGGATAGGGAAAAAAAATGTTTTTTCTTGAATCTCCTGCTGTGCAGCTAATACTGCAAATCTTGGTAAAAATGTCAGAGCTACCACAAAGGCAAACGGGAGTACCTTGCACTGGTCGTGGGAAGAATCTACCTTGAAGCGAAGGCAATACCAATAGGAAGTGTGAATTAGTATATGAACACAAAGCATCCCTTAGATCGAAAGCATACATTCATTCTTGTTTTTGGATGTAAGGGGAAACCTGTTGAGGGAATTCATTATGAATTCCTCACCCTGTAGATGTTTGCCCAAGGACCTGAGAACTAGAAGGGGCCTCAATCATCCTCATTTCTTGGGGATGAGGAAATATTAGAAACATCTCTCTCATTTATGCTGGGACTGGTTCTATAGTGAAGAAGCAATTGTACTTCTTCGTGCAGCTGCATGCCGTTAGACAGATGAAGATCAAGATTTGAACAATGTGGAGGGGATGGTAGCCAGCAGAAACAAAACCGGTACTTGGTTATTTGGTGCCTCGGCTCTAAGAAGATTTGGGTTCAGTCTCTCACAAGAATGCAGTTTGGAGGGGTCAAAAACTGGTCTGGAAATATTCCAAGCATAGTCTTAGGCTGATTGTGCTTACACTGCTGGGGTCTGACCAGAAGGAGTTGCTGACATTGGGTTGGAAGAGGCGGTAGACAGTACTGCTGAAAAAGTTGTAATGGACTCCTGTGAAAACATGACTGTATGTAAGCATAGAAGGCAAATGGGGGCCTTTTAAAGGCTAGATTTCTACATTCCGTTCCAGACTCATCGAAACTGGTGCGGTAACCTTCCTTGGAACTCTTCTCTGCTACTGCTCGCCCGGAGCCACGTCACATGCTAAGCTCCACTTGAAGCTGAAGAAATGCGTGAAAACTGAATCAAAGAAAAAAAAAACACACCTCATAGAATGGAGGTGACAAAAATCTGAATACAACCACAAGGATATTGCGACCTACAGAACTGCTGTATAGAGAGTCATCCACCTCTAGGGAGGTGGATGACTCCGACCCCTGAAGATATTGGGACTCTGGTTGAAATTTGGCTCCCTAGACATAAGAAACAGTAACAGGTGTTTCCCACATTCTTATCTACAATTTGTCTAGAATGTTATGGAATGGGAGAGCCATTGAGTCAGACAG